>NC_134376.1:4015000-6935000 GCF_035582795.1 Mycteria americana | reverse complement strand
AATCCTTAGCAGCAAGGCTATTTGTATAGTTAACAGCTGATTACAAAAGTACTTTAAGGAGGCAGGCTGGGGTCAGGCCGGCTCTGCACATCCTCCTCGCCGGGGTCAGCCCTGAAATATTAACAAACTGAACTGCTTCGTAACGAGACTGCAGCCCGGGAGGCTGAGCTGCCTCCGGGCCCCTTGTCAGCAAATAACGCGTGGCAGGGGCTCCCCTCGGGCGCAGCGGCGGAGGGGGGGGCTTCTTCCAGGGGGCTGCGGTAGTTTGGGGGGGGCTGAGGCGGGAGGAGTCGTGCTCTGCCCCCGGGGAGGGATGCTCTGCCCCGGGGAGGAGGCGCCAGCCCGCCCGTCCGGGGAAGGGAAGGCAAGGGGTGCCGTCGGGGGGTGCAGCCCCGCTGCCCCAGAGCCCCGGGGGGTCCCGGGGCAGGAACAGCCGCCCCGGCAGCGGAGCACCCCCGCGCCGCACCGCCGAGGCCGTGGCTGCCAGCCCCGCAGGCGAGGCGGGAGGCCCCGGCTTTGGGGACGGGCGGCGGTGGCAAAGCAAATGACGGAAAACAATTAATCGGCGCCGCATCTGCATATGCCGCCGGCTCCATCCCGGAGCCGGGAAACCCCCGAGCGGGGACGGCGGCCCCGTCGAGGGGAGCCCGGGGGCTCCGGGCAGGGGAGAGCCCGCGGCCGCCGGCCCCGGCTGCGAGCCCTGCCAGGCTGCAGAGGCCGCGGTTGCCTCATTAGCCAGGACTGCTGATATTTAAAAACCTGTTAACTCTTTCCCCTTTCAACAGAGGACGCCCCTCGCTATTTATTATTATTGTTATTATTCTTTTCCTTTATGGAAAGAAAGAGGAACGCATGTGAACGTACCCGCGTGCGTGTGGGTGCAGGGGAAGCCGCTGATCCGTTCTGTGCCCTCCTCCTTTCGAGAGCTTGTCTCCGTAATTTAATGATAATTTAAAATATTGTTTCTCTCCCACTGTTTGATAATCCTGTTCCTTCAGTTGGTTTGATGCTGACAGATTTTGAAGGCCACGCTTTTCCCTCTCACCTGCTGTTACGTTTAAAAAGAAAAAAAGGTATTAACCTCCGAGGAAATAAATATTGAAACAAAAGGTTCCAGCCACAAAGCCCCCAGATCCCATCAATTCAATCCTCCGCTCTTAATTTTCCTGCGTTTTGATCTTTTTTTCTCCTTTTTTCCCCTCCTTCTCCCCGTCATGTTCCCTACCTGAGCTCCCGTCCTCCTCGCAGGGACTTGCGGAGTCTCCTGTTTATTCATCTATCGGGGGGCGTCCGGAACTCACTTTAAAGTCACACTTTATGTTGTATTTTATTTGCGGGCCCGATTCGATAAGGCATCAGTTTCTTAAGGGGGGAAAAAAAATAAAAAGGAAAAAAGTAAATTGCTGTATGTGGGTGTAGCTGTAATGAAAAATCAGAGCAGTTAAATCGTAAAATTTGGATTAAGAAGCTTGAATTTAATACACACACAACACATTTATTAAAGCATTAGAATAATTGAAATTTGCTGCTGGAATAGTCCAATCTGTTTAAATAATTCTATGGGTGTCTTGTTGTGATAAAAGATTATCTGGAATTCTATTAAAGGCGCAGGAGCCCGATTTCTAAATCCTATTTGGATACTTTCAATAACTATCAATAATCTCATCTACTCAACAGCCTCCTGCCTCTCAGCTTTATCTGAAAGTTTACAGCATTTCAGGAGAATTTCATAACAAAAAACCCGGCGACGTAGGAAAGCGGTACTTGTCATTCATGTTCGGATTAAAAAAAAAATTAATGTAAGAAAAAAGCCCATTGAAAGGTTTGCTGTTTGAGTGCCAGACTAGATGCAAGGGATAGATTGGTTTTGTATTTCAAATCTCACCTGAAGGTTATTTTTATCTATCTAAACAAATTATCCCTGTCTGTTTGTGGAGTAATTACATCAATGAATATTATGAATAAGGTATGCTCCAGCCAAATATTAATTAAAGGCTCCACACACCTCTCTCCCCCTTCTGCTGGGCTCTCTTCAGACCCACGAATTAATGCCAGGTCCTTTTTAATCCCTCACTTATTACAACTTTCGGTTCATTTTATACTGTTTAATATCATTCCAGGGGCTAATTTCTTTTGTTTATGCGCGGGGTATCTTTGTAATTGCTACCAGACACTCTCCTGGCCGGAGCACCAGCTCTCCCGGCCCCCGGTGCTATCACTAATCGCTGCTAATTTTCTTCATTAACTTCATTTACTCTTTCCACGCGTTTTTGCGGGGTGAGGCGGGGAAAGGCCCGGGTGGGGACCGTGTCTTCTGCACGGATTTCTCCCTTGAAGCTCAATGCATAGGGCCGGGGGCGGGGGGGGTACATTCGCTCCGAGCCCCCACCTGGGAGCCGTCCCGGCGGGGTGCGCGCCCGTTCCGCTCCCACGGGGCCCGGGGGGCAAAGCGACACCAACTCGGGTGTTAAAAGCGATGGGCAGCGGGCTGAAAAACACAGCACTCTCTCGGGACTTTGCACAAGGCGGGTCCCCCATCCCTTTTCCTCCTCTTCTCCCTTTTTATTTGTGTTTTTTTGGTGGTGGTTTTTTTTCTTTTTTTTTTCTTTTTTTCCGGAGCTCTTGCTTAACTCCCTGGACCCGGCCCTGATTTCATTCTGGTTATTAGACAGCTACCAGTGACTGTCTGCACTCCGCGTCTTTCCTGCTAATTATCACCTTATGAAAAGTGTTTCATTAAGAAACTCTGCTTTTGATTAATTATCGACAGAATGCTGACCAGAAAGAAATGAAATTAGTCGCTGACCCCGTCTGAGTAACACTGAAAATTCATCACCTATCCTTTTAATATTGAAACGCACCGTAGAATTTTAATAGAAAATATTGTTTTTTCCAAACCTTTCAGTCTTTATTAATGCCCCTGGGCAAGAAATGATATTGCTGGCAATATAGCAGCCTTTGTTCATTTTAAATTTATTAAACATAATGCACTTCATTTTCAAATATTTTACTGTTTCTTTTTAATTTCGCTCACTGTAAGTACAGAATAAACCCTTTTTAAACATTTAAGATACTGGGGGGGGGGGGTCCTCCGCCCTCCCCAGAAGGCCGTATCCTACAGAGGCTGGGCCGTCGAGCCCACGGGAAAGGAAGGGACCGGGATTTCAGCTGGCAGCCCCCGGTCCTGCGGACCCTCGGGCCGGCCCTGCGGGCTCCGGAGGAGGAGAGGGGGAGGACGGGGCAGCCCAGGTTCTTTTGCACAAGGGGCTGAGCTCCACCGGGGAGGTGCGGGGGGGGGACGGGGGTCCCCTCTGCCTTGCCTACGCTCCCTCCCTGCGCCGCATCCCTCCCGGGATCCCCTCGACGGCCGGGGCAGGGCTCCGCGCACGGAGAAGCTCGGCCTCGAGGGGGGGCCGAAGGTGCAGCCCCCCCCCCCAGGGGCCCGGGTCTCTCCCAGCAGCTGCGGTCCCCCCCGGGCCGGCGGCCGGGGCCGCCTTCCCGCCTGTCCCCCTTTCCCAAGGAATCCGAGACCTGCGGTTAATGAGACGTGAAGTGTGAAAAACTTCCTGAGCGGGGCGGCCCTAACGACGTTCCCAGATGTGCGGCGGAGAAGGGGCGGCCCGGCCGCCGGCCTCCCCCGGGAACGGCCCCGCCAGCCTGGCCGGGACGGGACGGGGCGCCCCGGGGCGGGGGGGGGGGGGAACGGGTCTCGGCATCCTGCGGGACCCCGGGAGGCTCCACCTGCAGCCCTGCTCGGGGGAGAGGATCCTGCTCCCTGTGCGCACTCTGTGCGCATCCCCAGGATCCCTGCGTGCACCCCGGGGCTCCTGTGCCCCCGCTTTGCGCGTCCCCGGGTCCCCGGAGCGCGTCCCCGGAGCGCTCCGCTCTCCGCCCCCGCCGGACCCTCCGCTCCGACGTGATCCCTCTAAACCAGGAGGGGAACCCCGGTCACTGTTGTCCTGACCTGAGCCGCAGAAGTCGTTCCAGAGGGGTCGGCTCCAAGGGATACCCGCCCCGGAGGGGGAGGCCGGGCGGGGTTCCCCGGGCAGGCAGCCCTGGCCCACGGGCTGGTTGCTCTCCCCTTCCTTCCCCCCTCCCTCGGCAGCGACCACCCCACCACCCCTCCACCAGCCCCCCACAAGCGAGCGACCGCACTCTTTCCCCTCGCGTTTCTCCCCCCCCAAAACGCAGCGCCACATGCGCAGCCCTATAGAGGCTCGGACAAATAAATAAATAAACGCCAGCCTCCTCTTTTTATGAGCCATTTAACTCCAAAATAGACCTCCAGTATCCAGTCCCCGCGCTGGATTTCCATATCCAGTCACTCAGCCCTGCTTATCTTCATGTATGGCTGCCTCATGTTTAACACACAATTACATTTTCTCCCTCCAATTCCATTACAAATGGAATCGGGGAGGCATTGTTTGAAGAAATGTACTGCTTCAGTTCTAGTTATGTCGTACAATGCACGGAACAGTGGAAAAAATCTAGACACCAAAGAGTCAACACACAGGCACAGGCGCAGGGAGCCCGGCTCCGAGCGGAGCCCGCACCCGGATTTACCGCGAGCAAGCTGCTGCCCTGCAGTGGGGCCGGCCGGGGAAAGGGGGCCCGGGCAGAGATAACCAAGCGATGGGAAGTTAATTAATTGCATTAAACTATTGACTAACTACCTAGCTCGATCGTAATTCATTTACAGAATATTAAAATCTGAGGAACAATAATAAAATTGATGCCGATTCCCAGCGGAAGGAGATGGCCAGCAAATTGGATACTTTTCTTAATCTGGCGTAAATAATAACATGTCTGTTCCCACTCCCTCTCAGGCCAATTCCCCTATCATTTATTCCAGGCTCAAAAGCCGGCTTCCATAATTGATATCAGTTACTCAATGAGTGCTTCTTGCATTTGTTCTCGTTATCCATTATAATTACAAAGTTCAGCCCGGGCGGGGGGCTGCCCGGGAGCCCCGGGGGGAAGATGCCGGGCCCCGGCCCCTCCCGGGGACACGATCCGGGGTGGGGTGGTGGGGGAAAGACGGGGGGAGGCTCTGGGACAGCCGGATCAGGCCCGCGGGAGGCTGCCCGGGGGGCAGCGGTTGTGGGGCCGCGGGTGGGGCCCCCCCGGCCCGGCTCCCCGCGCTCCCCGGCCGAGCAGCCGCGCCTGGCTCCGCTCGGCGCAGATACCACTATTTCGTTATTTATTCACTTATTTATTCATTTATAAAGTGTTTACTTAGCTCGGTGCAGATGTAACATCTCATTTACAGGTTGGCCCCGGGGCAGAGAAACAATTGGCAACAGAGGGGGGGGGGGGGGGGAAGAAAGAACTCGGGAGAATAAAGAGGGAGAGAGGAGGGAAGGGGAGCTGCTGTCTGCGGCGGGGGAGCCAGCCCGGCTCCCCCGGTACCCCCCGGCCCGGCGCTAGGGCGGGGACCGTGGGGGCAGCGCTCCCTCGGGGAAACTGAGGCAGGGGGTACCGGGGCGGGGCGAGGAGTGGATGTGCCTCCCGGGAGGGCGCGGGGTGTCGGCGGGGGGGAGCCGCGCCTTCGCCGCGGGCTCCCGTCGGGGTGACGATGAGGCAGCAGAGGCAGGGAGGAGCGGCACCACACCCCCTGCCTTCCTCCCTCCTACCGGGCGGCAGTCTTCCTCACCGCGGCGCGCACGGCCTTGCGGCCTGGGCACCGGCGGAGCTGACGGACGTTGGTCTTCCAGCGGCTTTTGAGAGGAATTCATGCTTTCCCCGCCGGTTCCCGAGGCAGCAGCGGGAGTGGGAGGGGAGACGTGCCTGAGGCGGGGATCGAACCCGCGACTCCCGGAGGGTCCGTGCCCCCCAGCCGGGCCCGGGAGCGGCGGGCCCGGCCGCCGGCAGCCCCTGGCAGCCCCGCCGCATCCCTTCACACGGGCGCTGACGGGCGGCAGCTGCTGATTGTGTAAACGAGGAGGCAGTTGCTTAGCAACCCATAGGAGGCTCATTACGGAAGCCACAGTGATTAACAAAAAAGGGTATGAAAGTAAAATGGATTAATTATTTAATTAACTAATTGATGATCAACTTCTTTTTAATTATTCACTTAATTAAAGAAGTGTAACTACAACACTGCCCTTATCAAGTGTGTTGATATACTGACAAGATTTCAAAGACAAAAAGAAGAAGAAAGGAAAAAATATCTTCCCTGCTACGGGCGCCGCAGATCTGAACCAGGAGCCGCACGACATCTCGGGACTCCCCGCCCCGGAGTTCAGATGTGGCCCCGAAACTTTCCCGTAAGGGGCTGGGGCGAGATCCTCCATCCCAGAAGGAGCAGCCCCATCGCTACGAGTTATATCTGTTTCCTGCCGCCACGCTGCAGAGCATAAATTCAGCCAGGCTGTGCTCTAAGGAAGAGTTATGGAGGCCTTGCTGCCTCTTAAATCTGGGTTGATCTTTTCCTCTTAACTAGACGATGGTTCAGCTGCATCTGGTCAGACCCAGCGAGAGAGTTATGGATGGCTGCAAACTTCTTGTGCCTTTTTCCCAGGCCAAAGGGTTTGGCTAAGCCTGGAGCGAAGGACCCTTCCTAGGGGTGACCAAAGTACGCAAAGGGACTGGGGACATCCCAGCCTGGCATCTGTGGTCAGAGGAGAGGGGTGAGCATCTGGGGGTCAAAGCAACCCCAGTGCCTGTGCGTGTGATGCATAAGAGGCCTGGCTTTCCCAGGCAGGGGGTCCCAGCAGCAGGGACCATGGGGATGGAGTGCAGGGAGTCCTGCCCAGGGCAGCCCTGGTGCCGCACGGAGCTCCCTGCCTGCTCAGGGATCCCTCTTCCCAAGTTGTGCTCGGAGTCAACAATAACATGTAAGTGATTTTGCTTTCCGAAGGATTTGTCATCTTCTTCGCTCTGCCCAGCAAGTGTCTGGCTCTCCCTGTACTGCACTAATTTTGTTTCTGTTTTTTTCCAAAGCAAACAGTGTGGCTTGTCGAAAACATTCACCTCTCTTGATTAATTTACCCCTAATGACAAAGATGGCTCTGCAATCAGCAGGTAAATGTGGGGAATGAAATCTGCCTGGTTTTCCCTGTTAGCATGGCTGATGAGGGAGAGGGGGCTGGTGCCGAGCCAAGGGGAGGACGGTGCTGCAGGGACTCAATCGATTCTATTTACCCGTCCAAGGTGTGATTGGATTTATTGTCAGTGTGAAGAAGACAAACTGATCACTTCTGCTCAGAGCAGTATTGGCAGGTCCAAGATCTGCTGAAGGAAGGGAAACCTGGGAGAGTTCTGCTTGTTTTTTTAACCCTCCTCTGAAATGTTCCTCCCTTGTGCACGGGGCCCCTGGAGCTCACCCAAAGAAACCTCGTTCCCCACAGTCACCCCACAGGTGACAAAGCCGTTGTCACTCCATGCTAGGAAGGAAGGGCTGGAGGTAGCAGGGCACGGCGGGTTGGTACGGCCGTGCGGAGCCCTGGGTATCTCAGCAATGCAAACCAGGAGCGCCTTGTGGCCACAAGGATGGGTCCACAGTGGCCACAGCACCTTCATGGTGGCATCAGGCTGGGTGCTGGGTGGTTTCCCCAGGAGACACTGGGAAGTCACTGGTTGGAAGGTGGAAATCAGGAGAAAAAGAGCTCTCCTATCCTTATCAAAGGAGGAAAAGCTCCCAGTGCCAGGCAGGCAGGCAGAAAGGCAGGCAGGTCTGTCTGAGATGAGACAGTATAAGGATGGACAAGGCAGTCTAACTTCTCCCTCGCTAGTTCCCTGTGCCTCCGTCGGGTTTTAAAAACATAAACCAAACCTTCCCCTCCATTTAAATCACGTACCTAATCCTCTAACTCTCTTAATTAAGCAGAGGGAAGTTTAAATTGTTCTGACCATCTTTGGGGGGATTATATATTTCAGTCATCATTATGGTATGGCTATTTGTGATACCACAAGATAGATAGGTATATCCGTTGTATAATCAGGCATACAAATTATAATCCCCCCAAAGACATTTAATAACAATTTAAAATACTGACTACTGGACGTAGGGCATGGGCGGATTAGAAATGAATGTGAACGGGGGGTTCATTCAAGGACTCTGGATGCTTTGCGTTAGGAGCCTCTGTCCTGCAGTTCTTCCTCCTGGCGTTAGGACCAGTGCCGGTGAGGAGGAAGGGGCTCCCATCCCCGGGGTCCCTGCCATGCGGCAGCATCCTGCATGGATGCATCGCCCTGTCCGCAGACAGAGCTCAGGGTGAGCTGGACGTGCTGGGTCCCAGGAGCATCTCCATCCTCCCGACCAGCTTCCACCCCTCGGGATGCCGCGAGGGTCTCATTACCTCCACTGGAAGCTGTGGATGTGCATCCGAGGGGCAGGATGTGGTCCGATGCTGTCTAATTTTCTCGGAGCTGTACACGGGGGTCCCCACTGACATTAGCGGGAGCTGCTGAAGCATATCGAGAGAAGAGGAGATGCTATGAGCGCTCGCTCTCGCAGCAAAACTGCTCAGGGGTGTCTCTGTTAACTGTGAAATCAGGCCTTTTGAAAGCATGGATTATTGAGTGAGTAGATCTAGCCAGCTCCTTTAGGGCCATTAGTCCTCATACGCACTTCGTTATTTTACACTGAAAACATACAGGGGAGATTATATCATTTTTAGGGTAGGGGGGAGAAGAAGGAGCAATTTTTCTGTTTCTTAGGAGTAAGTGAAAATAACTGCTTGAAACCTACTAAAACAAAAAGAAACGCATGTCTAAGAAATAAAACCACATTCTGGCTTGATGGCAATAGCATTGCAGGCTAAATTCTAACTCAGTGAATTTTTGTAGG
This sequence comes from Mycteria americana, assembly GCF_035582795.1. Taxonomy (NCBI): domain Eukaryota; kingdom Metazoa; phylum Chordata; class Aves; order Ciconiiformes; family Ciconiidae; genus Mycteria; species Mycteria americana. Next base: position 6,926,209 of record NC_134376.1, on the reverse strand, counting down.
CTGGATTTGGATGGCAAAGAACTTAAAACCTTATGCCTTAAGTGGAAGGACAGGACACAAAAATCTTTAAATCTGTGCCAGGGAAACGTTATGAGTCCATTTAAATGGGCATTGTCCTTTGCAGAAAGGCCAGTCCAGCTGAAAAACTGATTTCTTGTTCTGTCTTTAAACAACAACATGGAGATCATGTTTTCCGCTTCATCAAATAAGCAGAAACATTATTGTTATTTGCATTGTGCCTTTGGTATAGACAGCAAACGCTGTGTAATAGCTGAGGAGCATCTCTCTCCTTCATTGTATGAGGGGGTGCAGGGCTTCCACCCCCCAGATGCAACAGGGGAGAACCAGGAGAGGTTTGGGTCTAAGTCAGAGCACCTGAAGGTGGCAAAGGGAGCTGGGTGTGGGAAAGGCTGATGGCTTTGCTTGTTAGCAGCAGTACAGAAAACTTACATTCTTGTTCGATAATACTACAGTCGTGCGGAAAACAGCTAAACAGTTGTCTAACACAGCAAGGGATCTCGCTGACGATGAATGTTGCAGGGGAAATCGTTCCCTCAATGCATCCCCAGTTCCTTATCTAGCTTCCAGAGTCGCAGTTTTTACAGGGTTTTTGATATGTTTTTTCTAACACCTTATTGCAGCGTGACCCCCTCGCCAGCTCCCGGCAGCCTCGTGCCGGCAGCTCCTAAATGCCCTGGAAAGGGCGGATGCCCCTGGGGGTCCGGCCAGTGGTAGGGCTGGGAGGCTGCTCTGCGTGGTCCCCAGCCCTGGTACGTGGGCTGTCACTGGGGGTCGAAGATGGTTCTGTCCTGGGAAACGCTAAAGACCCCAAATAAAGGAAATGATGGCTAAACACACCCCTGGGGTGAATTCAGCAGGCACCCGCAGGCGGGGATTGATAATCTTTATCCAACGTGGCAGTTCAAAGTGTTTTTATAGGGGGTCACCCAGGCTTGGCTTTAATGGGAGGGAAAGGGCCTGGGCTCAGGCTCTTTATTAGGAAGGGAGACCAAACCCAGTCCCTACACTTGTCCCAGGGATCCCAGATTTGTCCTCTCCTTCATGATGATGACTGGGAGCCTGGTCTTTACTGTTCTGGAGGAGGACCAGATCTTTCTCTCTGTGAGCAGGACGTAGTGTTTGCCCCGGCATTAGAGAAATTGCTGTTTTACAGCACTCCCTGCCCTCAGAGGGAAAGCACCAGGACTGGAGAAACCAGGTCAGTGCTTACAAGGGATCAAACGCCCCGGTGATGGGCGCGTTACACGCTGACCTTGCCCGCTTGGGAACGATCCGGGGCTTGTTGGTGTCAGCTAAGCTGGCTCAGACGCTGGGTCTCCGGTGCAGCCGTGCCCCCTCGCTCTCTGGCTTTAAATCACCTTCAGCTTTCCTATTTCTGTGGGCTCATCTGCCCGCCTTAGGAACCTCTACCTCAAAGCCGTGCCAGGAAAAATACACCACTAACTTCTTTAAACGATCCTAGGCATTGTGATTACAGGATCCGGCAACTACTTTTCCAGAGCTCGTGAACTTCTTGAAAAATCTCCAGGGGGTTTCTCTCTGGGGGAACTTTATATTTTCCTGCTGATTTTTAAAAGTCTACTGTTAACACCATGCGAGATTTTTTGTTTTAAGCACCGAACTCTTGATGGATGCTGGGTTTGTAGGAGCTGTAAATGTAAATTGTTTTTCCTCTGGCCACTTGTGTTTTATTTGAAACGTACAAAATCTGAGTGTGTAGTTCCTGAGAGCTGGCCTAGAGAACAGCAGCACTCCCAAGTAGTTTGTCTCCTATCAAATGGCATTAATAATTTAGTCTCTAATTAAAAGTGAGGTCAAACAATGAAAAATGACTGAGCTAAATGGTTACGCTGTGATGTATTAAAGTGACTGGTGGGTTTTAATGGATGGAAGGAGCGTTGTTGTTGTTTGTTTATGTACAAAACACTTTCAGTCAAAGACTGTAGGAGTCCCGAGGAAATGTATTTAACTAAAATCTTTTACAGGTTACTAAGTCAATGTCTTGAACAGACAATTTTTACACACCTTTTATTTCCTTCAAATTGCTCAGCTACCTGTAAAACAGCTTCTCTTAATGACGAGGGGAGAAAAAAAAAACCTGCTTTGATGCCTCTCAGGCTTGTTCATCAGTTAATGTTAACACTCAGAAATATCTAAGGGGATCTAAGACATCATGGGAAAGGTATTTTGAAGGGAGCTTGGTTTTATGTTCTGGAAGATGCTCTGGGTGTCTGTTCCCAGCATGCTTGGTGCCTGCTACCGCCCTGAGTGATTTTGGGAAGCGCCTGTCATTAGTGTGAGTACTTTATTTGTCAGCAGCCTTTGCCCAGAAGCTAACCCTCTACTGGACAGCACAGCACTGCCCTAGCAGCCAAATTTCCAAAGAAAAACGTGAAAGAGAGCAAGATTGCAGCCCTCCATGTGCAGGGAGGGAACCCGAGAGAAGGAGGACTCTGACCCTTGTGGGAGCAGGTCCAAGGAACGAGGCATGGGCAAGTAAGCCAGGATATGGGGCCCTCTGTCATGGCTCTTGCCAAAACCAAGGGTGCCCAGAGTCTCCAGCAAGGGCCTCATCCACCAGACCAGCCTTCCCACCGCACTGGTGGGGTGCACATGGCACTGCACCTTTCAAGGCAAATTATGCAACATCGTGTTAATGGGACAGACCCGACTTCATGGAAATGGGGAAAAGTCTCCTATCATGGGCACGAATGTGTCATTTAGTAGGTCCTCTGTGTCATTTAGCTGGAACACTTGTATTTCTGACCCCTAAGCCAGGACACTAAGGTCCTTGGATGGCAGGACTGGAGAAATATATGGGATTGTATGTCTGGGATGCTCCACTGGACACCTTGGCTTCCATTTACAGGGCTCCAGGGTTAAGGCATTCGCTCCCATATAGACCTGCTCTTACGGTCATACAGGTGCCTTTACAGGAAGGCTAAGGAGAGGGTGACAATATATCATGATTACGATAGGCAAAACCAGGATCTTCCATCATAGATCTGGACCCAGAGGTGCCATGTGCTGTCCAAGCACAACAGGAGAAAAGCTTGTGCTCATCAAGGCTATAACTGGAGGTAGGAATAAGTACAGAGCCAAGAAGCCCACATTTCTTTACAATACTGTATGCAACCAAAAAAGTAAAACAGAAGTTCCTACTCCTAAATATTTAGCCTTTATTTATTTACATTTTTAGCTGGCAATCTTTATATAAAAAAGACAGGAAGTTGGAGTTTTGCACCTATTTCATTTAACACCACTTAACTCCTGGCACTGGCCCAATATGTCTCCATTAAGTGGAGACTTTGCAAAAATTGTCCCAATTAAGCAGCAGCATTGCGATTTGCTGTTGTTAGGCTAAACTGGTTCCCTGGGAGATGTCCTAATGAGGTATCCATCTTGATTAAGTGCAGACCCGTGAAGTGCTTCCCAATTAAAGGACAGAGTATGCATGTATATTATCCAAAATTAAAAAAAAAAAAAAAGTAATTTATGGTATCTCCTCTGGGGCTCACTCCCCCATGGACAGTGGCTGTGTTTGCTTTGACGTGGGAGGATGCTGACCAGACCCATCACAAGTGGTCGTGGGCTGCCAGCACCAGCATTTGTATCTAGGTCTCTACATGCAGAGTAACTAAAGAGGAAGGTCCAGTGAGTGAGAGCCAAGCTAGATGCAGGTGTCGTTCCTACGTGTCCATACAGCTTTTCCCACAGGTTGGTTGCTTACATTGGGGTCTTGTCAAAACCCCCTTGTTCTCTCTGTGTTTCAGGCCACCTTTCTGAAACAGGGAGAAAAGCGCTGTAGCTGAGGAGATAAGTGTATTACTGGTAGGAAGGACTTGGAAACCAGTTTTTATATGGGCAAGCTGGGTGTGTGGCCATGGTGGTCCATGGGCAGATGGGAAGGGGGAAGATGCACCTTCCCTTGCTCCATCTCCGGGCTGTAGCTACAGACTGCTACTGAGGTGCCCAACAGGTGGGCAAGGTGTGAGTTGGAATGGGAAATTCCACCTGGTTTTAAGGAAAAAAAATCAAGCAACCCTTTCCCATCAGAGCGGCGCAGCCCTGAGAGCATCCCAGAGAGGCTGTGGAGTCTCCATCCCTGGGATTTTGAGAAACCCGGTCTAGATTTGAAGTTAACCTTGCTTAGGGCAGGAGGTTGGATGAAGGACCTCCAGAGGTCCCTGCCAACACAGGTGTCTCAGTGAAGCCATGCGGTGGGGCTGGGGTTAAGGTGGGCTGTGGGGGTCCACCAACAGCTCCGACCCTCCAAGGCTGCACCAAGTCAGGGCAGAAACCACCGGGTCAGCCTGAGGCGGTCCAAGGACGTGGCGGGGTGTGAATTAGGAGGGGTGGGGGAAAAGGGCATTGCTGTAAAACCCTGGCTGGAGTTTGGAGAAGAGAGAAACCACATGACAGTGGGTTTCTTCTCTAAGAAATAAGAGCCTTGCTTCTTCCCTTCCAATAACTTTCACTTTAGTTTAAACCAACAAATGTCCATTTGTCAAGTGTTAATATTCACCCAATGTCCAGAGGACATACCTTGAAAGTTATTTATAACAGGATTTTTTTTTCTTCCAAGGAAACAATGTTCTCATTCCATATTTCTTCTGCGCTACAGAATTACCAATCAACTGTTTTGGAGTCATTTTAAATACAATTATAAAGAATGTGATTAGGACAAATGCAAAAGAAGTTAAACATAATCAATTCCTCAGTGCTGCCTTGTGGTTTACATTTTAGTATCATTTAAGGGGATTTGCGCCAACCTTTTGTAGTAGATTAAAGGCAGATATTTTGTTTGTTACAATCAAACCTATGATTTCGGTTTTATAAATTTTTAAAATATTAATTATAGTTTGAAAAGTACACGGAGGTGAATACATTAACTAGTTTCCTGCTTAGATAGCAACTATTTGGTGTTTGGCATTAGATTAGCAAGGAGCAGGTTGGGAATTTTAATCCACCTTGTTAAGTTATTAAATTTTCTTTATTTACACACAGATCTTACTTTCATTAACATTGTAACAGGTGCTCATTAACAATTTATCATTTGCAAGGCAGAAACAAAAAGAGATTTTGCTACAAAGTTTTCTCTTCTGAGTGTCTCAATTATACTAAAACAATTATAAATATTGTTTTACAACAACACTCAAAACTTGGGCCCGTGTGGAAAAATCAGTAATCTTTCTTTGAATATTTCACTGCTTGTAGTTTCACTCCGTGTAGTTAAAATAAATAAAACTTCTTTTAATTTTAAAAAAGGGGGTATTTTCACTCTAAAATGCCTGCTACATTAAAAGTATTTGGGTTCATAAACGTATGGACCCGTTATTCCATCCCACTTACTCACAACTTAAGCGAAGACTAATAGAATTTTAATATGATCTGTAATCACACTAAAAACTGTAGTTCAAAATTCCTGAGCATCACTTCAGTGGTATTGAATAGCCCTGGATCTAATTAGCATAATCATTTGCAGAGCCCTTGGAGTCCTATTTTCACAACCTTTTTATATTCTGAAAACAGGGGGTTTATAGTTTCTTTTCATTTTTTGGCATAAGAGAAGGACACGGCACAATTTCCTTCTCCTTCCCGCCTCCCCGCTCCCTCCTCCTTCCCCTCTGCTCCTCCCAGACTGCTTGTGCAGCACGTACCATCCCCAGCAGGCACCTGCGGACCCGCGGTCCGAACCCTGGCTTGGCTGCGATGCCCCAAAGCCTTGGAGACAGCTGGAGGCACTGGGAGCTTTACTCTTTCTCCTAAAAATAATATGCTTGATATGCCTATCTCTCTTTTTAACGTCGCCTTTGTCTTTTGGAAGGAGGTGAGCCTCCAGCAGCTCTTTCAGCACGGCTGCCTCTTCCCATCCCTGTATCTCCAGGAACTGCTCTTCTCTTGGCAGCCAAGGGCTCGCTCTCGCAAGGTGGTTTGTTCTGGCAAGGCGTCTGAATAGCTGTGGTCTTGGCACCGCTCTTTATTTTGCAGGATAGAGCCCTCATTTGAGCCTCTGTCATTTGCAAGACTTCCAGCAATGCTGGTACGTTTGTGATGATCCATAACACATGGGTGATTTAGAAGTGTTCCTTAGGCTTCCAGCTCTTGCTACACCTAGGAATTCAAACCCCAGTTTGGGATTACTTTTCCCAGTGTTATTCGAATTGTCATCCAGGGTTGGTGCATAACTCAGGCTGCGAGAAGCTCCTGCAGGATCACGTTTTATGCCATGTAAAATAGCTTTGATGTTCTTAGAGCACATGGTGTGCTCCAGGACGGCTCTTGCCTTGACTGATGCTGACTGTGTGTGTGGTGAAAATAACCTTAATGCTCCACTGGATAAATTTTTGATCAGTTGAGGTAAGAAAAGACTATGGGACCCTTACAACTCTTAAGCAGACCCAGCTACTGATGCCCACTGTCCATTTTATCCCTATTGCTTATGCTCTCTCCTGTGATGTGGTTAGGGGAGATGTTTCAATACCACTGGCACAGTTCAGCTCAGTTTGACAAATCAGCACCCGAACCCTCTTCAGCTCAGTTTGACAAATCAGCACCCGAACCCTCTTCATTGTCATTTCTGCTTCTACTGGGGGGCCTCAGTAGCCTCATTTGTCCTGCCAAGGCTCCCTTCATGAACCTTATCTGCAAGAACAAGAGGAAAGAAAAATCACCCCTGGAAAATCCAGCACCACCAGGTTGGTTTGTGAGCAGTCGTGTCTAGTCACAAATATGATCAAACTCTTTGGCTTCTCCTTCAAAATACATTTCGTGTGTGTCCGGTGATCTTGGTTTTAATGTTCATTTTGCCCCTGGCAGTTTGTCTTTGCTTCTCACTGAAGCCTGGTGACTGGTTTTCAGTGTATTTCTGGACTGTAAGTTTATTCCAAGCTGCAAAGTGATTCTCCCTCTGTAATTTGAGGATTTCTATGGATTGAACATCAAAGAAGTCTGTGAGTCTCTCTCTGTCCTTCAAGACTGTTTCCCGCAATTAAAGTTTTCCTAAATCCTTTCTAATTTATCATTGCTTTCACAAATCTGAGCCACAAAGTGCTGGATTCCTGATCTGTTTTATTTCTTTGCTCTGCACGTTGTGGCTGATGTCAAGGGTTGGGACAGTTGTTTCTGGCTTTAGTGGGGGCTGATTACTTCTTTCCACATCTGGATTAACATGGTAGTGATTAGAGGAACCAGGTGTGAGAGGGCAGTCTGAGGTAGGTGTATGTTGCAGGAGATTTGCTTTGAGAGACCTAAAATTGCACCCTGGTTCTGTTGGTCTTCAGGATGTATATGGGGCAGGTAAGCATTTTAATGCTGTCTCAGCAAATCTCACCTCCTATTCAACAAAGACCAGAGAAATGTGGAGAAAGACCAAGTTCTGGTAGCTTTTCTCTGACCCTGAGTGAGGCTTTGTGTAGACAGCATCCCCAGCCCTGACCTATGGTGTACGTCAGGCATCCCAGGAGGACCCCAGCTGGCACTGGTGTACGGACACCACTTGTGCTCTGGCTTGAGGGATTTGTCCTGCTGGGTTCGTTGAGTGTGGTCATGCGATGCTGCGGGCTTAGCCCTGCCCGTGCTTCCTCCACGCCTTCCTCACCCTCACCTGCCTGCGCCTGCAGCACTGGCATCCCTTGCCTGCGCGTGGATCCTATGCCATGGGACAGTAAATCTGCAAGAGCGTTTTGTTTTAATAGACATGGAAAATTAATGCCTAGAAATGACTGTAAAAAAGGACACAGGCAGAATACCTCCCTGCTTCTGCTGCTCTTCTCTTCCTACCATCCATTTTGTAGAAGCTTTTGAATTGCTTCATTCTAACAAAATCTTTGCACAGCAAAGATGTCCTTGATTGTGTTATTTTAAAAAGTAATTTTCCCCACCCCTGAAAGTTTTTATCTACAGCGTTTTATATTTTCTCACTGACTTAAATAGCCTGGTCTCTCTCTTTCTCAAAGTAAAATAGACAGTGCCTTTATTTATCCTGTTGGTACTTTAAACTACAATAAGATAAATGGGCACAATTATGGATGTGTACCAGAATAGGAACATGTGTTCTAGCATATGTGATACTAACCTAAGCAGACATCTAAATGTACTTCTCAGATAACAAACATTACACACACACATATTTATTAAACTCAGAAGCAGCCTTTGCCATCCTTTTTAGCTACTTTTAAACAGCTGGTGAACTGTCAAAATCACGTTAAATATTTTAACAAACAAGTTAAATATTTTTAGTTGTTTCTGTGATGGTAGTAAAAATTCAGGATGGAATAATCTAACTGCTTTTGTAAAACGCTCGAGGAAAAGCAGAGGATGATTTTATTTGGCTATAAGTTTCGAGCCAACTTTTCTTTTAAAGGAGTGGGCTAAGCTGTGCACCCGGGACCAGCGAGCCATGCCGTACACCGCATCGCCTTCGCTGGCTTCGAGCCCCTGTGATTTGCAGTAGGGAAGGCTGCTTGGAGTCCCTCCCACGGGATTTATCGCAGGTTAACACAGTGGATTAGATCATGGAAAGCTGGTAAATGTTTATTTATGGCGCCTGGGTGTTTATGATGCTCTTCTGCTCCGCTCCTCAGTTCCCTCTCGATAGACCTGGTCCCGAAAGCCTAGAGAGCGTCACATGCGTGACTTCAGCTGCGCAGACGTGTGTGGCAGCGGGGCCTTTCGGTGCTTCAAGGCAGGCTGGAAGCTCCAAATAGCGATGATTTATATCACTAAAAGTCAGAAAGGATTTGCAAACTGTCCGTTCTATTGCTATTTAAGTTCAACAGAGAAAATCCACAGTGAAAAGGCACAGGGCAAGAGCCTTTTTATTTTTAATATACATAAAAAAGGTGAGTATTATAACATGTGAGCGGGAGATAATGACAGGTGAATAAAAAGAAAGACAGCGACATATCTAGCAAAGTGTCACATTGATAAATAAATGAACAAAGACAGGAGAATAAAAGGCTGTTATGAAATATATCAAATCTGATGTGATATGGATCGTGTTGCGGGAAGTTCAGTCTTCCTTTGCCGAGACAGGAGTCAAGGACAAACAGTTTGTCTGCGATTACGAGCTGTCCAGGCTAGTGAAATAAATACACCTGGAAGACGGCTCCGTCCTCCCTTAGCCTGGCTTTCAGCACCGTGAGCACCTGGGAAGTTAACGCGACGCAATTTATTTTGGGTGGCGTTTCCTATGCAAAATTATTACAAACTACTTCCGAGCGGATTATGGGCTCTCACGCAAAACTAAGAAATAAAGAAAGCGCAGTTCAGGCTGTACCCTCCCATCTAGGGTGGGGGAAGCAGAGCTGAAAGCCAAACGGGATCGTACTTTGCTATACTGGAGGAATGATTGACTAAACGGAAAGTGGGTGATTTAGGGAGGAGCACGTGGCGTCTTGTTGGAGAGAGCAGGAGAAACAAGCCATGGAGACGTGATGGATCTTGAAAACAAATCTCAGCATCACGGAGAAGCTCATGAGAGAGCGGCGGATGCCCAGGAGATGTGGTCACTGCCAGACAGCAGCAGCCGCTTCGCCATGCTGAGCGAAGCTAGCACAGAGACAGCCGGGGTGGGAGAGGGGCAATGCTGTGTTCCCTGGGCAGCAATGACCCTCAGGGGAAAGCCGCTCATTTGGAGGATGGTGATGGAGGCTATTAGCAGGCCAAATACTCCTGCTGTAAATTGGGGAACCAGTTTGGAGAGACCAGGCTCAAGTCCTGATGTTCCTCCCATGGAGAAAGTGATCATCTCAGGAGATTAGCAGGGGTCAGCCCAAGCGGTGGCCAGCCTGGGGCATCTGCTTCCAGGCTGGAACGTAAGACTGGTAGAACTCGCCAGAGGGGCAAAGAAAAATCCAACCGGAGGTGTGCAATACTGCAATATTGAAGTGACTGAGGGCTACAAAGCTACCTGGAGAAGCAGAAATGAAGGATGTCAAGAGGGACAGGCGAAGAAACAGTCTTTGAGGGTGTCCTCAAGCCAGCCGTGGCAGGGGCTGTGTTTGCAGACGGACGGCCAGCTGCCCTAGTGGGAACGTCTGTGAGCAAAGCCTCTCCCCAAGGCACACAGAGGAGAATGGCTGAACAAACAGGAAAAGACATTTTTGCTACAGTGCTTTTTGATGTCAAAATGAATTTTTCCCCAACATTGGGAATAATGAATTTACAGGAAATTGTCCAGGCAGAACTTGGTGCAAGACTTTTGAAGAATCACTCGCAGGACAGCAGCAGCCATCTCGGCAGTGATGGAAACGTATCCTAGAAAAACTCAGAAAGGCTCTGAGCTTAAAAGGCTTGGCAGGAGCTGTGGGCAAGGAAGTTTTAAATTTTCCAAACCTGATTTCAAAGGAGGATTTTCCTGTGTTGAACCAGACCCACAGTATCATAAACCGGTATAGCTGTATTAATTGTATTAGTGCTCCATCAATCAGCATTACTAAAAAGCTCATACTTTTTTTTTTTCTTTGGTTAAAAGGAAGACTTATAACAAATGCTGGCAGTGTTACAAACACGGGTCTGATCTGCCGAGTGCTTCTGACAACAGGATTCCCGTTCATAGCTCACAGTCCCAGGTCCGAGGAGGAGGTTTCGTTAGGAGACTCGGTAAAAAAATGTTTCTTTGTCTGTGTCAGCTCTACTTGCCAGCAATCACCAGGCAAGCAGCCTTCTCTATTAGGATTGGTTTCTGTGTCAAACACCTCATCATTAGAAAGTGAGGCTTGAATGTTATTCTTTAAGCCTTAGATCAACTGTGGAAGCTGAGATGTAATGGAAAAACCTGACGCTGGAAATTCTTGAGTCGTTATCACAATTTATACTTAAAAGAGCTCAGTTTTATAGCAAAAAGAAAAAAAAAATCCATTCATTTTAATCATTGCAAAGCTTATTAAAAGGTTTCGAATATTATTTATTGCAATTCTGTACCAGTTCTAATTCACTCATTAATTCTATTCATCTTGAAACTAATTTTAAAGTTTCAAAATTTACCATAGCATTTTGAAAAGTTAAAGTAACTTTCAAGATGAATAGAATTAATGTTTTCTTTCCCTCCTTACAAACTGGTTTCACCTTCAAATACAAACCATGACCACACCGTGCTAATAGCTGCAAATGTATTCTCTGTTTAAGGTTTCAAAACCATTACTTGACAGCTGATGTGGAACATAATTTCACCGATACCAGTCTTGTTTTCAATGAGAGATGGTACAGTCTCCTCCAGGAGCTGCAGCCTTCAGTGCCTACTCCAAGTACATTTCTATAGCTGAGGATGTGGAGTGAAGCTTTTTTTTCTGCTTCCTCCTGTATATTTTCTATTTGCTCTATTTTCCCTCTGACCAAAGACCATTACAGGTCTGTAGAGTCTGACATAGCTGTTACAAATTTTGAGCATTTTCTGTGTGGGGAACATCTGGTTCCTAAGAAAATGAAGTGTTATTTTTCTGATGGCTGCAGGAGAATGTCTGGGTTTAATCCACCTGTGAGGGCTGCTTATTTTTTAAACTTCATACCAACACACAGGAGGTGGATGCTTCCTGGATCCCACGGCATAGCTGTGGCCTCAGCATTGCCAGAACTGGCCTTAATTTCCTAAATTCTTCAGGTTACAAAAAGTTTCTCCCTTCCTTGCTAAATTTCTACAGGACCTGAAGGAGCAGGCATGGTTCTTTCTTTTATTGAGCGATCCCAAATTCCTTCCTGAAACAAGGAAAACCTCGAGAGAAGAAGAACCCATTGGAAACTTTGTGAAGAGAGTGTTTCCAATTTTGCATCACTGGGCAGCCTGCTGGGGCAAACCGAGCTGTGGTGAAGGTAAAGACCTTCTCACACCGAAGGCTTGCTGTTCTTTGTGGAGTGATTGCTTTCATCTGAAGATGCTAAAGGTCCTACATATGAACCCAGTTTTCTGATAAACATCACACTGCCTTTCTTCTGGCAGTGAGATTATTTGCAATAAGAGTTTCTGGAGCTTTGGGTGCTTTATTTTTATGTTCTGAAGTGATGATGTGTCTGTAGCAAAAAGGCAGCAAGAGCTTATTTCTGAGCAGCTTCAGGTGTGTACATGAGTGGTCTAAGATGTATCAGTTATTTGGAAAGGTCTGCTGGTGAAACATAACTGAGAAACTGTTCTCATTTTGGATTTTGTAAGGTCATCGCTATGTTCAAGCTTGGCTCTCATCCTTTGCTACAGCTACAGAGTGAAGAGGGGACATATATTGTGAACACAGAACTGGAGAAAGGTCCTTGGTGGGTACATTTATCATTTGAAACCAACAGAAGTGATATATATTTTTTTTGAGAGTGAGTTTGAATGTGCACAGAACCCTTCTAGTTTTCCAGAGGTTGACAGATACTGCTGAGGAAGGTTCCCTTGGATGGTTTAGGCCAGTTGGAAATACCAAAGAGACCCCTTTGCCATCCATAAACCACAAAGGTCGAGCTAGATGTGGCCAAACTTCCTCTCACATCCTAGGAAACACCCCTAGTCTTGGTGGGAGGCCAGGAAGAAAACCTGAGAGAAGCAGTGGATAAAAGTGCAATTAGAAAGTCCAGGACAAACATAGATGGGGTTCCCCAACACCAAAACCCTCCAGAAATTTGAGACACAGCGTACCCACAACGGGAGAGCAAGGTGACCCGTCCTGGGCAAGGGTCTACAACTGGTGAATGAGGAGCTCTCGTCGAAGATCTGCCTCTGCAAAAGGTCCCCTGGGCTCCTTTCGTGGTGTAGCAGCCACTTCTTCCATGGGTATATAAAGTGGGTAGTTTGCTGGTTGAAACCTCTTCCTGAAGGAAACAGGGACAAACCATGCTTCTCCTTGCGGTGCTGGCCTGTTGGAGTGCTCGAAATGCATCGCAGCAAAGCATAACTCTTTTTTATGCTTGTGGTCACTCGCCTCAATTTTATATGTGGCAAGTCTGGCAGTGTGGGATATAGCGCAGGGGGCCCACGGTGGTGTCAGGGAAGGTGTCTGAGTGAAGCATTTTATGGCTTGGCTGGATTTATTTCCTGGCTGGAACATTTCCACTGGCTTCCTTTGGCTGTGCCTGAGGCTCCAGCTTGTGGTTTCCTTATTTTTCTTTCCCTTAAGACTACTGTCTCCACTTGGAGAAAGGTGGGAGCGCAGGGAAGGATGCTGCTTTTGTGCTTTCTGCACATTTGAGATGAAAGTTCCCCCTGTTTCTCTCTGCTCCATGTAAGAACCTTGTCCAGGAGAGAAGCAGATGGGGCAGATTGCCTTTAGCACCAAGCTTAAGTGGATCCCGCTCGGCAGCTGCCACAAAATTTATTCCCAGGAAAGGAAATACAGGTCTAATGCAAGTGAGCACACCTGAGCTAGCTGAACCTCGCTGGCACAGAGACACGGGGCTGGGAAGATGCGGCAGAAGGGCTTCAGCAGGATGGAGGCACCAGGTCGGTATCTCGGCCCCTGTTGGGTTTCCCCTCCAGACACAGACCGTGATCATGATCAGGAGTTCAGGTGGAGAAGGAACTCTCCGTATCTCAGATGAGGCTCAGCCTCGAGTCTGAAAAAGCTGCAGCCCAGCTAAGGGGATAAAAACTTCTTCCCTGTACCAAAAGGTTTTTGTAGCTGATGGCTACGCTGACCTGTCTGGTTTTCCCTGCCCTGCTGCCTTGCACAGCACTGCAGCAGACACGGAGGCAAGCATCCACGAGGAGGATTGATGTCACCTCTCCTGAATTTTGTAAGTCTAAATCTTGGTGTCATACTGAAGGGTCTGCTTCAATCCTAGACGTTTCTGTTGCAAAACTGATTTTAAGCACAGTGTTTGCAGTGGAGGTGCAGGAGCTGGCAGCCTCGGTAGCAGAGACGCTGCTGGACTGAGAAATGGGTCTCCAGCTTTATGCCTGATTGGGAAGTTTGAAAAAAATTAAAAGGGATTACAATGCTGTTTGTCAAGCCAAAAACGTGAGCAGTAATTCAGACACGAAGAAAGCTGTCATCGCACGTGGCAGCAAAAGGAAACTGGCCAGAGAAAGGAAGCGCTGCGTGTTCAAGGTAACCCAGGCAAGAGCCTTAGAGTGACTCTCGGGCGTCTGCCAGGTCAAGAAAAGCTACCAGCTGACTTCCAGAGGCCTTGGATGGGGTCCAGAGTTAAATCGGTGTCTGATCCCTAAGCTGCTGGGTGGCTGAGGAGGGCTTTATGATTTGGGATGGCCTTTGCAGTTTAAAGTGTTGGCATTGAGCAGTAAATGTAGTTTAGCTGGATGATGCATTTCCTATTTCAGTTTCTTATTTCAATTGCAAACGCTGGCTTAATACAACCATTACCAAACTGAAGCCTTTAAAATTCAAGGGAAAAAAGTTTCCAAAAGTGAATGAATTGATCTGTCACGCATACAGACTGACTGTCCAACGTATCACTCCTAAGCCAAAAGGCAGAATAACCTGAACCTCCAGATGTGTATCTCCAAACACACGGGAACAACAACTCCCTTTAAAGAGCAGCAAGAGAAAATAAGACTTGACTTTTGATGAGAAATCAGTGGGAGTTACTTGGATTGTACCGCAGGAAAATGGGACTGAGAAGACAGAAACATAAGGTTTGGGAGACTGAGCTGCTAGATAAACTCATATTGGATTTGTGCTTCTTTCTCTTTAAGAATGTAGTCCTTATCATGCCACTGGTTTTTAAGCAAAGCTCTCCATTGATTTCAGAGGGGTATCCTGCCCAAAAATCAATGTCAGGAGGTGCCCCCATGTATTTACCTACTCTGATTTGGTTATTGATTATTAATAACTTTACAGATACTAACAAGGAAAAATGCCAGGACAGTGGTTCTGCAAATTTAAGTCAGGAATTCCCTGGCAAAGCTCACGTGGCACTGCCTAAATACCTCATTTTGCAGTAACCACCCCCCAAAATGCAAATTGTTCTGCTCTTCAGGTGAACAGGTACATTTTTTTTTTCCTGAGCCATCACCTATCCATCAGAAAATTGGGAGTGGGAGTGGTGTGGTGCGGGGCAGGCTGATTCTGCAAAGCTGCCTGCTAAAGCCCTGATTACTGTTATCAAGCAAAGAAGCAGTCCAGTTTAAGCTGCTAAGGTTTCTGACGAGCAACAGGTTATAATGAAGGAAGGCAGAGGAACGCGTGAATGAGCGACTACAGACTCTGGTAAAGAGCGGATTACACTGAAGGTACGTTCCAGGGAAGAGACCGCATATTTCAGAGCAAGGCAGCAAATGGGCTTAAAAATAATCTGAATCTTCCCCCCCCCCCCCTTCCTCCCAGTCCAACAAAGATAGAGAGTGTAAGATGCTTGTGGAGGGCAGGTCAGCACATCAAACAGGCTCTGCTCATGCTGCTGGGAGCACTGAGCATCCTGCCCGCCTGGGGCAAGTCGGTGAGGTTAAAATGTGTGGTCTTATTAAGCTGATTCTGGCGGCGTGAGGGTGTTTGGCTGTGTATCTGCCCAGCATCTCTCCCAGGCACATCATAATTCTCCTGCTCCTTGGCCTTGCTGCATTTTCTGGTTGCAGTGGATGTTGTCTTAGCAGTGCTCTGGTCATTGGAAGACCCTGAATAAGCCAAAGGAAAGTGTTTTGGACACCCCTCTCCTTTTCAGGGTTTGCTGGAAACTTACTGTGAGGTAAAGCTAAAGCTGAGATTTATAACCCAGTGGCTGCTTAGTGGTAACCACCCATGGGAGGGCTCTTTCCCTGGGGCAAATGCACATTGGTTTCCCCTGTGGCAGCTGCGTGAGCCACCTCGTATCTACAGCAAGGCAAAACTGGGTGCATGAGTATGGGGTGGGATTACCACGATTGCAGTCCAAATCCCATTTTAGCTGGAGGTGTCTGTCCTAGAAGCTACGATCTAGGAATCGGTTTGGCTTATGGCACAGAGAAAAGCCTCTGAATGGGTCAAAATCCAGGAGGAAGTCTGATTTTTGCTGCTCTTACACCATGAGAGTGATTGTAGCAATGTCAAGATACACCCTTTACTAGCCAGAGATAAGGCAGTGCCCTTTGCTGTCTGAAGATTGTGCAGGGCTTGTGCTCTTGTCAAATGGAGAAGGGATGCAGCTTCCTTCTCTCCGCCAAGCCTTTGAGCAGGCACTGATACGTTTATAAATGGCATGTGATAAGCTCTAAAAATGCCACTTTGAAATTGAACCCAGAGAAGTGTGAACTGTCTCAAACAAAAGTGATTCACCTTGGTCACTCGACAAGTGCAGAAGGAATTTCCAATAATGGGAAGAAAACCGAGGCAACACAAACCCGCCAGGCTCCCCAGAAGCTCAGGTGGGGAAGGAGCCCTCCTGGTCCCCACTGTCCCTGCAAAGCCTTTGCTCCTGCCTTGCCCGTTTCCCTCGCTAACGGGGAGGATGGCTCTGAGCTGGCAGCAGAGCTCAGGATGCATCAGCAGTGTCCAGGGCAAGGCATGGGACCCGGCAGCGGCTCTGCAGCTGTGACTTGCTAGGCTCTGCCTGGTATCGATCCCCCCGTGCCGGGCATCCCTGCGCTGCACACTCCTCGCTTGCCGCAGGCGAGCAGGTGAGAAGTGCCCTGTACACAAACTGTCACAGACATGCCGAAAGCAGCTTCCTTGTGAATTAGACAGAAGTTTCAGCTCTGCTGCGACTCCGGTTATCGCTGGTATTGAGTATGGACTGTCGCAGCCCAGAGAACCAGGATTTTAATACACTCTATGCATGGTGTCACCCTACTGGAAAGAGGCTCATCAGAACATGGCATGTCAGTTGTCACTTCACTGGGAACAGATGAAACCCTATTATCAGTACACCGTCTACAGGCTTCTGCTGCATCAGAAAACAGCTCGTCGGTGCAGTGTGTACAAAGATGTCACTGGTTTCTGTTGAACCAGACACAGGCTGTTACTGCAGCAGGGAGCTGCGTGACTAGTACAAAACACAGGAGCAGAGGGTGGGGGAGCAGCCTGGGGCTTTGCTGGGAGCATCTTATGTGTGTGGGGACAGGCGGCAAAGGGTGGAGGGGAACGGGAGAGTTGCCCAAAGACCAGGGTCTGGTTTGCCTCTTTTGTGCCAGATCGGGGCTGCTAAGCCTGGACAAACTACGCTGTAGAGGCTGAAGAAGGCCAGAGACGTCCCAATATGCTGCTCTGTGGGGTTGTGGTGTTGCTACTGAGAGCAGGGTTTGGCCTGTGCCCTGCAAAGAGGAGAAACACGGTCCACGGTCTGAGACCTGCTGGGCCATTGCTCCTGCTAACCCCACCAGCGACAGCTCCGTCCGGTGCTGGTACCAAATTCTTTGCTCCAAGAGTAGCAGCCCAGCGTCTCTGGACGGCATCGCTCTGTGTAGCAAAGTCTGCCTGATTTCTGCAGCCCACCCTCTGCAGATGTTTTCTTTCCCGTCTGCCCCGCTTCTCCCCCAGCACCACTTGGCTAATTTCTTGAGCGGGATACACTAATCCTGTATTTCTCTGATAGTTACTTTCCCCAAAGCTGTCTCGGAAAACCAGGTGCCAGCCCCCCCCCTTCTTTCCCCAGACCAGGGAAAAGAGATGGCGAACGGCTTTCTCTTGATTGTGTCGATGGGAGATGATTTTCAAGGTGAAATTTCTAGTTCAGTTGAGTCACTTTCATTCAAGGCGATGAGCAAAATGTCACCCCCACACTGAACCACACTCAATGTGCTGTTCTCCTATTGCATTTAAATTTACTCCACTTTTCCTTTCTGACACCTGTTTAAATCAATATCTTCCTCTCCAGGTCGTGGGCAGAATGTGCCTGGTCTCTCCGCACAGCGCTTCTCAAATCCACTAAAATCAACACAATAATTGAAATATTTTCAAGCTGATTACACCGCTGCCTGAGGCTAGGCTGGTTGCTAAGGGTAAGCTCCCTGGTTGCTAGGGGGAGTAAATCATCTTGCATTATTTGATTTTTGTTATAGATATGAAACCGCTACTCCCTCGATTAAATGTCTCTCAGTCTAACACCTATGGGACCTGGGGAAAGAGAAAAGAAAAGCAGCAACCTTGACCCTGTCAAATAAATATCTCTAACTTTTCCTGTCCTCCGGCTTCCAAACCAAACCTGTCTACTGTTTTTTTTTTTTTTTTTTTTTTTTAACCTGACTTTAAATAACAAAGCTGTGGGGACAAGCAGATGAAGAGAGGAAGAACTGTCTGTTCCATTAGAGGATCTCTCAGCTTGGCTAAACACTATCTATTTACTCCAAACACGGCATGATGGGGAGCTACAAGGATCTAATAGCCTTGAAGATGTAGAATTGCACCAATTACAGTTCCTATTCAGCCCACGGCTCACGAGACACCAGCTGAAATCACAGGGCCAAATCCTGCTCCTAGGTCTGCAGAGTGCAGATCTGGAGCATCTCCGTTGCAGAGAAGGATTTCTCCAAATTGCTGGTGGTTGCACAGAAGCAGAGTCCCGTTGTACACCGTGGAGGTGAGGTGTCCAGGAGCCCGAATGTGCAGGGATCTTTGCTGGTGGAGCAGGAGCTCCTGATACATTATTAATAGAAAGCAGTATGTGGGGCAAATCCCTCTGCCGTGGATGTTTTAAAGAGCCTCAGCTCCTCCTGGGGTTTCATTATTCTCTTAGTGCAACCAGCTCCTGGGTGAAGGTATTATTGCTGTAGGGTCCCCTCCAAAAACGCTCAGAAATTAATGTGACCCGGTAAATCTGTTGCAATCCACCGGCAGGGCCAGAGGTACAAGAGCCTCTTCCGCTGTTTGGGCTGGAAACAACCAGCAGCCCAGGGTGTTTCCAAAGCAAAAGGTTCTGGAGGGGAGCCAACTTGATATGAAGTCTTTTTCCATCCCTAAAGCCTCCTGTTAATCCTAACAACTGCACTTGGCCTTCCCTGCGCTGCCCCAAATCCTTCTTAGGTGAGAAAACTGAGGTATAAAAATGTAGTTCTGCTATTTGCCCGAGGTTGTGCAACCAGTCTAGGTCTCATCCTGACACCTTTTCTCCCTGACTGCTGTGGCATTACCCGGGGAGGAATACGCAGAAGAGCCCTAGCTCCTTGCCCGTTGCCACAGGTCGTGTTCCTCCCTCACGGAACCTGTTTCTTAAAGGGCAGGTGTAATGTGTAAGGGACAGGTACAATATCTATGTAAGTGTTGTAAATCCTTTAGTTGTAACTATATGCAACAGCAATATCTCCTCTGCCGTGTCACTTCATCCCTCAGCTGGAAATAGGGATGAAAATGCTGTGAAGTAAGTGATGTCAAGAGCTTCAAAAGCTGTTGATGAAATAGGTGCAAAGGGAGAGGCACTAACGTCCTTGTTGCAAACCCTTGCAAATGAGAGGCTGGTGGTGAACAGCATTGTTAGTACCAATGAGCCAGGCCAGGCTCAGCCCAGCAGCAGCTATGGAGAGCATCCCTGTGTTAAACAGCACGTTTGACTCTGCTATTCCCTCTGAGCTATGCCAATCGCAGCGGTACTTTTTGGGGTTATTGGTCAACACGTGTGGAAACACGCAGGGCATGGTGGAGCGGGATCATCAGGAAACCCTTGTAAGCCTGGAGGACATGCTTCTTCCAGCCTGGCTGTCTGTTCATGTCCTTGCTTCCCAAAGTTTGCAGGCAGAATTCCTCCGCAGGGCACCCACATCTGTGCCACACATTTAGTGGGAAATGCCTGCAGCATTAAGAGCACCGCAATCTAAATGATTAATTGTTTAATATATTGCAAGCTGGTTACCCCTCCTGGATGTGCCATGTAACAAATGGAGTCGGCTGAGATCTCACAGTAGCGAGCTCCTTGTTTGATTTTTAGCCAGCGAGTGCTGTTGGTTTGAGCTTATAAATACAGCCCAGTGCTGCCACCACGTCCTCCGGCAGCTGCCTCGCTGGTCCTGGGCTTGATGTGAGACTTCGAAGAGCTGCTGAAGGATGGGAGCAAACCGGTCCTTCAGACATCTGAGAGAGGAGGTCAGTGCCACACGGGCAGCTCCGACCCGCAGCCCTGCTGAGCCGTGGGGATCAGAGAGGGGCAGCCCGGGATACCCTGGGGCAGGGGACATGCAGATGTGTAACAGGGATCAGGGCAGATGCTTAATCAAAGATGTTACGTATTTTTATCAGATGTGTGAGGACTTGAAGTAAAGCCAAAAGTGTGTAACTCAATGGAAATGTTCCGTACCTGACATATAACGAACAGGCTTAGGGGATATGGTGTGGTGTTTCACTTATGCGCTTATCTTACTTAAAAATCCATATTAAGTATTATTTCTATTTCAATATTGTACAGGTCACACTTTATGTTAAGGTTCCATTTATAAATAGTTTATAAAGATTAATAGATGTTTTAATCAATAGCTAATCAATAGTTTAGTGACAGGAAAGCCCAGCAGAGGGAATTGCCCCAAGGGTTGCAGGCATTTTGCTCTAGTTTGGTGACGTTTGACCCTTCTTCTGGACTGGGACCGAGGCCTGGTGCTGTTGATAGCAGTGGGATGCAGCACTTCTCCCGTCACCGGTGGCAGGTACTCTGTGGTCATGGGGGCTCTGGGCTGGGCGCTGAGTAACCCACGTTGCTGCCGGGGGGCTTGCTGGGGGAGACAGCCCCACTTCTTGTCCCCTAAACTCCCAACAGGGAGCTAGCCGATGAGGACTCGGCTGCGGCATGGGGTCCAGCAACTCTGTGGGGCCAAGTGGTCCTTTCTGAGCATCTCATAGCCCACTGGAATTTCTGGGAGGGATCTGTATTCTGTACATGGGGAATATATTTTGTTGAAACCTAGTTATGACTTTTTAAAAGATTCTTCTGAGAAATAATTCTGTATTTTTTAATACATCTTTTTGTCATACACTTTAAAGACTGATGCCCACATGGGCACTAGAAGGAAAATCTAATTATATTTTAAAAGAATACAGTCAATTTAAAGGAAGACAAATATTAATGTTATATAAATTGATTGGTCAGAGGTTTCCAAAGCAGAGATGTACGTGCCCATTCTCACTGAATTTCAGGAGGAGTTGGGTGTTTAATTCCCTTATGAGTCAAACTCCTGTGAAAAGCTTCCAGAACAGACCCTGTAATTGAATATTAAGTGACTTCTTCATGAGTTCTTCTTTATGTACCATGATCCTGGTAATTCAACTGGTAATGCTCAAATGACAAAACAAGCCCTCAGCCCCTTGACCACCCTGGAAACCCAAGTGAAGCCATTTAGCAAAGCCCAGAGCCAACACGTCTGCTTCCAAAACCTTCTCTGCATGTGAGTCTTCGAAGAACTTTTCCATTTTTAATGGCCAGAAATATCTGCCTGCTAAACTTTAACTACAACTGTACCCAAAGCCCGTCTGTCTAGCAGCAGGTGGGCTAGTGAGAGTCACAGTCCTGCTGGGATACAGCCAGCTGTTCCCAGGAATGAATCTCAAGTAAATTAACAAACACCACACAAACCTGTCAATTGAATCATTCTTGATTACTGTAAATGCTGGGCTACCCGTTAAGGAGCTTCTCCCTCCGTGCGGAGTGAGTTTCTTTATGCACTGTGTGTGTAACCGGGGCAGTGACACCCCATCGCCCAGATGGAGGGACCCTTGGTACCCACGGGGGTGGCCAACTCGGACCATTGAGTTTGAAGTGGTGGAGACGTCCAAGGTGGTTTCCTCACATCTCTGAAGGTTTCTGTGGGCTTTCAAAGCTCATGAGTTCTTTGGGGATAGGTCAGAGCATCCGTCATCCTGTACCAGGCACATCTGCCTCTTTTTCCTTTTGGAGGCTTCTTCTTGGCACCAGCATGGCTACCAAGTGGATCAAAATCCCATAGACCCTCCAGGACATCCTCACATGCACCAGGCATTTTCCACTTGGCAGGAGGACACTGAAGGGAGAACAGCACCTCCGTGGAGATGAGAGAGCTGGAAACAAGTTGCATTGAAGGCAGGAGAGCTTCTGATACCAGATAACAGCAGTTTACAGAGGCTTGTAGACATCGTATAATAATCAGGGTGCTGGGTGAGAAGCAGAAGGTCTTGGCTCAACATCTGTCCATCCAGTGTTTGTTTTTGTGCTTGAGCTTTGATGGTGTGTCCAAGCCTACTGTGCAAAATTATGGACCTCCTCTCGTGGGTGGAACGGCAGCCAAATCACTGACTGCCAGCAAAATCATGGCAAAATTCAGCTGGGGTTGTCTGCCTGCACTGCCTGTGGCTGATGGGTATCCTGGAGTGAGGATGTGGGAGAGCTGGAGATGACCAGGCCATCTGAGCAGTAAAGAAATGGGGGTTGAAGGGCCAATTGAGTGAGAGCGGGTGGTGGAGAAACACAGAGGAGAGACCTGGGGGCTGCTGACTGCTGCCAATAACAATGACTTGGAAACAACAGGAGGGAAGGCAAAAGCACATTAAAGAAGGAAGAAAATGGACTGTCAAGGGATAACAGACCAAGCAAAGTGAGGATATGGTCTGGGAAAAGCTGGAGAGGGCATCAGAGGGAGGGGAGGGAACGGCTGCGAGGTGCCTGAGGGCGGAGGATGGAGGGGACACCAAAAAGACTGTCCTGGCTCCAGAGCAAGAGCTTTGGGTCTCACTGACCCCTTCCCCTGGTGGACCAGCGTCCTGGCCAGCAGCCCATGCTCCCTCTTTGTGCTGTATGAAACGTGGCCCATCTCCTGCAGCCACTGGGGGCAGCGGTTTGGACCTGTGGAGAGGAGTATTGGACGGCTGCTAAGACACTGCTCCTGTCTTCAGGAGGATCTGACTGTTGGCAGTCTTCAAATTAGAAATGGCCTTAAAACTGGTTAACCGCCTTGCTTCGGTGGCATTTGTTCAATGTCCCTGTTTGTTCTTGTAGCTGGTGATGGAAAAGAGCAAGGAGGAGCAGCACAGCGTTGCCTTGATCCCATGCAGCAGAGCCCATTGGGATAAACCAGGGTCCTTCCCGTGGAAGAAACATCCTGCTCCGTGCAGCACGGCAGATGCCTGGGCAGAGCGGGGAGCACGCGCGGGGCTGGGGGCCCCCCCTCAACTCCCCTCCACAGGACTGGTTTTGCAGGAGGGTTGTTGCATTGTGCATCGCAGTGGGGGGACCCGTGGCAAAGGGTGAAGGCATGGGTGGGACATGCCTGCGACATGAATTTTCCCCAATTAACAAGTGATAGGATGAGAGGAAATGGCCTCAGGTTGTGTCAGGGGAGGTTTAGATTGGATATTAAGAAAAATTTCTTCACTGAAAGGGTTGTCAAGCATTGGAACAGGCTGCCCAGAGATGTGGTTGAGTCACCATCCCTGGAGGTATTTAAAAGACCTGTAGACATGGTGCTTAGGGACGTGGTTTAGTGGTGGACTTGGCAGTGCTAGGTTAACAGTTGGACTTGATGATCTTAAAGGTCTTTTCCAACCTAAATGATTCTATGTTTCTATGTGCAAAGCTCTCGGTGCCTGTCCCCAGGCCGTCTCCAGGCCTGATCCTTTGCCAGGTCTCCGTAGGGAGTTTCAGCGCTGGTGCTGGTTCGTTCAGCTTCGGGCAGCCTGGGAATACGAGCTTGACACATGCCTAATTGACCGAACCTGGATTTAATTCCATGCAAGTCAGCAGATTTAGCACCAGGTTTCTGCTTGCGTGAGAACACGGTCCAAGCCGCACTGATGTCAAGGAATCGCAACCAGAGCAGCCCCTGCTGACTTCAGGGAGAGCAGGATTAGTCCAGGACAGAGGACTCTGCTCGGGAGGGCGTGTGGGAGAGGGAGTGGGGCCATAACATTATCAGTGGTAAATCTCTGTCTATCTGGATATTAGCAATGTGTTTCCCCAGCTGCGTCAGTGTATGTGTTTGTGTATACAGACTCAATTTATGTCATTTTGTAAGCAGATAAGTGTTTGTGCCAGACTCCGTGCGATTTTGTGAAAGGCGTGCTTACATGTTTGGATAGATTTAATAACAGCATGCATGTGCGCGTGTTTATATTTAGACAGGCTCATGGGAAAGGCTCGGCACACGGGGAGCGGCATGGGGATGGCCTGGCTGGGGAGGGTTTCTGGAGGCTCGCAGCTTGGTCTGCCTTTCGTGTGGGCAGCAATGAGGCTGGGTCTGCCTGTGTCCACGTGTGGGGCATTGCTGACCCGGGTGTCTTGTACACCCAGGTCTTGTACATCGGGGGTGCTCCCGCACAGGGTGGGAGAGGATTTATGTGTGTGCGTGGTTTCTGCACTGGATGTGAGACAAGTGTGTATGGCGTTTAATTTTGGTGGATGCCTTGGAAGGATGGATTTGCAAGATCTCCAATGTGCAGGTACAGAATAGAGATGTTTATGGACCCATAACAGCACCCCTTCATATCCTCCAAAATTCTGTATAGCGTGGATGATGTGGGCATAAATGCAGAGATGAGCGTGTACTGCAGATCTATACAGCATCAACATGCGTGTGATTTTTATGCCACTCCCGACTCGTTCCTGCAGCACGTCCCAGGTGCAGGGTGCTTCCTAGCACATCCCAGTATAGCTAAGGCACCACTTCATGGAGTCGAGCAAAACTCTGTCTCACCAGGAGGTTATCCCCAGCAAGTCTGCTGTACACTGAGGCCCATTTGTGGCTCAAGACAGCAGAGGCACTGGCTGTTTAATGCCACGGGCGGTTTCACGCGCTGCGCCTTGCAGCAGGTGCGTTGCACTCGGAGACACACATTCCCAAGAAATATCTTTCTGTATTTGAAATACCCGCGCTCATCTCACGGCTTTTTTCACGCGTTGGCCCGGTGGGGTTGCAAACAGGATCTGCCATGGGACGGCCTCGTGGGTTTCGCTGGTGGGGTGCTTTGGGGGGCAGAGGTCTCGGTCCCCATTGTGCGGCTGCCGAGGACGCAGGCGTCGCGCTCCCGTGCCTGCGCGCTCCTCGGCCACCGCCCCGACTTTTGTCCTGCCGTTTGACATCTGTGACTTTTAAGGCGACGCATCTCCAGCGCCGAGCCCTGCTCGGCCCCGCCACCCCGGGCTGCCATCCAGCAGCATCTGCCAGCCCCGGCCACCACCGCCGCCACCGCCAGCACCCCCATCCCGCCGGCTCCCCGCCGGTCCTCCGCGCTGGCAGGCAGCGAGCGGGATCAATAAGACACCTCCGACTCCTCTATTTACAAACTAGCTGCCTTCAGCAGCCAGGCTGTTTAAGCACTTCATTCCCATTCAGGAGGGCCATCTGCTGCCTTTTGCTGTAAGTCTCTCTGAAAACCTCAGCCTTGACAAGCTCGAGATATGTCAGCGCAGTTATCAGCGGAAAGCAACATCTGCCGTGCCTGACACCCACTATTGTAGGCCATTTAATCTGTCCCCCTCCTCCCTTTAACTGCAGACAACAGCTCCCTATATTATATTTTCCCACTCAATTAGCACTATCATCCTGCTGAAATAGAGGCCAATTTACCTTTAATGACATCATTGTTAGGAGAGTGGCAGCCCTGGCCGGTGGCTGGCGGGAGGCAGCCCGTCTCCCCAGCTCGGCGGGCGCGCGGGCAGCCTATCCGCGCTGCCTTCACCCCGACCGCAGACATTGTTTCCGACAGTTCGCAGAGGCAGTGTGGCGGAAAATTGAGTCCAGATTCATTAGTGGTTTTTTTTTTTTTTTCCTCTTCCCCCCCCCCCCCCTTTTTTTTTTTCCGCCGTGCGCTGCTCAAGTCAGTTAAATTGATACATTTCCTAACAAAATTGAAGTGCTTTGTGCTGCCAGCGGAAAGCCTGGTGACCCTGCGCGGCCCACCGAGCAGCCAAAACGAGTTGATGGATCCATTAGGCCGCGCAGAATGCCTTCCCCCTCTGCCTCCGCTCCTGAGTGACACTGTAAATCTGAACCAATTTCAGTCCCTAATCATCATTACAAACCCCTCCACTGTTCATTTATTACTCTACAATTCTAATACAGCACACGACTGGGTCAGCGCGCGGGGAGCCGGCGCGGCTACGGAGACAGGCTTAAAGAGACCATAATGAAGGAAACCTGATTCGGCCCCCCCGGTCCCCGCACTCTGCCCCCCGCCTCTGGTCCAGCGATCAGACGACGTCTGCCTGGGCCGGTGATGGGGAGCACGGGCTGCAGAGCCGGGAGGAGCTGGGGGCAGAGGGGGAGCACACGTCTATCGGATGCGGGAATCAAAGCACGCCATGTGAACCCCGCAAGGGATGGGGTGCTGCTGGAAGGCTGGCCCAGCTGCTCTAGCCCCTCGGCTATGGGATGGACAGGCGTCCGATGGGTGCTGCAACCCTGCAGCCGTGCAAAACAGCTGTGCGAAGCAGGTATTTGGGTGAGCGAGGAGCTGGCATGTGGCTGGGAAGGACCATGAGGCTGGGGGATGTTGTGGACTGGGTGTTTCTTGAGGTTCTGCATCAGTTTGGGTTAAAAGAAGGACATCTTTTTGGAGCTGAAAAGCCTCAGTGGACGTCCCTGCAGGGATGGCTTCTCCAGGCGGAGGTCGGTAGAGAGGCTGGTGGGACCCAGGCGATGCCAGCTCACAGCAGCTTCCCACCTGGCCATCCCTGTTCCGAGAGCCCCGGAGGTGCCACCCGGCTCCTGCTGGCTTGGCGAAACCTCGCCCCGGCTGCTGGCTTCCAGCACGGAGAGCGAATGCTGATTGAGTGCTTGACCTGCTAAGTGTGTTTGCGTGCCTGGATCGAACACTTTTCCAACAGGCTGCCGAAGAATTTATTTATTTGATTTGATGTGACTGATTTTTAATTTTTTTTCCTCCCTTTTTAGCAACATGCCTATCAACATCTCTGTAGGTGTGGAAGCAATCAAAGAACTTAAAACCACACACAGTAAATGATCAGATTAATGGCATGATCAGACACGACTTGCTGGCACCTGGGATTGCTTTGGGTGGAATCAGCAGTCGGGGCACTCCTTGCTGGAGCAGGACAGGTCGCACGTGGGGACAGGCTGCTCCTGTGCGGGAGATGGGCTGGAGGACCAGGGTAAAAGGGGGTGGGTAGGTTGTGGGTGCCAACAGTCTAATCAGAGGTTGAGTACACAACTAAGAAACTCATTGCTGAAGTGTCCAGTCTCTTCCCAGGTGGGTTTTACCCATGTGAGGTTTTCTATGGAGGGTTTTGTCCTCTCTTGGTGGGGTGAGGGGGCAAGAACTGTAGCCTTGCAAAGGACTCTGATGGTCAAACCCCTCTTTGCAACTTGCTCCTTCAATAAAAGCCTGGGTAGCAAGTCCAGACCTCATGGGAAAGACCGGTGCCTTCGTTGGGATGCCAAAACCTGAGCTCCCGACCGCAGATCTGCCTGCATGATCAGGAGGATGTCAGACTCCAGAAAGTGTCAGTTTTTCTGCCAGTGACAACCAAAGTGGGGCTTTTTCTACAGCTCATGTGCCAGACGTGCGTTTCACTTCCTGCTACAGGGTCCCAGGCTTGAGGTCAGCCTCGTCTGGCAGGGAGACGTGACAGCTGCCGAACCGCGCCTGGCCAACCGGCAACCCCTGTCAGCACCGGCCGAGGTGGCCACCTCAGCTGCCTCTCACGCTCATAGCAAAACTTCCCAAAGTTTTTTCTGCCCGTGGTCCTCATTAAGAGCAGCAGCAGAGTTTGTTGTAAAAATGAAACAGCATTTAAAAATATATATTTGAAAGAGCAGCCCTGAAGCCAAGGGAGGTTGGTTGCGGGGTTTCCTACGGGGATTTGGCCAGGGTGAACAACTCTTCAGAAATGGTCTTGGTGACCTCCATCTCCTGTTTTAGCCCCAAATCAGCACTGGGGCAGGATCGGTTTGTTTCCAAGCCAGAGAGGAGAGCAGCACCTTGGCAATGATGGCACTACTCCCTACGGGCAACGGCCACGTTTTTTAGGAAGGTCTCTGTTCAAGTCCTTACCAGGTCAATCTGCGGTTGAATCGCCCTCTCCCCATCACCCCCGCGTACAGATATTTCTGTGGCGCCGAGCCAAGCGCTGGCCCTGTGACACAGCTCCCATACGTCAATGTGTTGGCCCTTAGCGTTTTGCCTCTGTTTACAGCCCGTCGGATGCCTCTCAATCCACACTGTTGTTAATGCTCATATCTAAGGCACTCCGGATTAGTTTCTCAAGTAGCATTTTGCGAGGATCAATAGCAAATGCTTTGCCGAAGTCTAGATGCATTACATCTTCTGTAAGGCCTTTCATCCACTAATTTTGTAATTTGATAAAAAAAAAAAGCTATCAAGTTGGTCTGGCATGACTTGTTCTTTATAAACCAATGTTGTTTATTGCTTGTGATTCGGTTATCCTCTAGGTGCTTTCAAACACGTGCCAAACAGCCTATTAATGCCTTCTGTGACACTCTGGGTTTGACGAAACCCAGCCGAACTTGCTGCTCGCACAACTGGGTTCAAGCACAGCTCGCCGGCAGCTGCTGGGACATATGTTCACCGTGCGCACCAAGGGCCTGATTCATCTCTCACACCAACGTAAGGCAGGAGTAAGTCAGCTCAGCAGTGGGCTCAAGCATCCAGAGGCAGGTTTGATGCAGCAGATGTTGTGTTGCTGTTGCAGGAAGTATTTCTGAGCTTGCTTTTACCTGCTGTTTCCCACCATGACCCACGGGATCAGATGTAAGGGTTTCTCTTGGGGCAGCGGGGTGGAAATTGCTGGCTACATAATCGGTCTTTTATGCCACTTAACCTGACAGTTCAAACCTTTGGGTGACTGATTCAAATTCTAGTGTAAAGGCGTTCGGGCTGTGTCCAAATCAGTCCTAGTAGAGTGCCTGCTACAGAAGACGTGAGGATAAATACTTTTCAGCAGTGTATTAGCATTTGTGCCTGCTCTGGTCACAAAAGTATAGCCCTGGTGCTTCCTATAGCATAGCCTGGTGCCTGGTGCAGACCCCCTTCCTCTTCTGGGGGGGTTAATTCAATTCCGGTGCCCCTCACCTGGTGATGATGATGATGATGCACTGTGCTGTGCTGATGTTATCCCAGGGACTCTCTGAACAGGGTCACTGAATCGTGTCTTGGCATTGCCAAGACCAAAGGCACCCTCCCCTCCCTCATTTCAGTGAAGCAAAGATCACGGCCAAGATGCTGAAAGAGCCCAAGAGGTACCGCAGCCTCTGTGTTGCATTAGCTGTGTTTCCATTGCCTATGGAGCTCTGCCACTGTATAAATAATGGAGCTGACACAGCACCTTCTGGGATATGTTTTCTACAGTTTCATAAGACCTTCAGCACCTGCCCGATGGTGCCTCAGCACAGCCAGCCTCCCTGTGATCTGTAACGCTGACAGCTCAGGAGGCTTTTGAGGGATATGACATACAAAAGTGAATTTCCAAAGTATTGCATAGGCTTGGGGTCGTATTGCTCCCTGCTGACTCCCCGGGCTTGCGCAGCACTGCAATACTCTGAAAATTAACTCCTTTACCTCATGGCACTCAAATCACGCAGCCCAGGGGAAAACGGGACGGATCCAGCCCGGTGGGATTGGTTGCAGCACACGCTGCTGGTGTAGCCTGCTGGCCAAACAGCCTTGCTCTGGCTGGCAGTCCGGCCCTGGCACAGCCCTCTAAAGCCCACTATGGCTAACAGTTAAGCCAAGGAAAAGATTAATGGGACTTGTTGTAATCTCTTCCGGCATCCCAAGAGATTAAAATAGTTTGTTTCACTATCACTTGGAGCATAATCTTGAGAAGGGCAGAATTAGCCTAAGGAGGATCATGGTGAAGGGTCCTTAACAGTGTGATTTAGAAAGTTCATCTGACCCAGGGTGCTGATGATCCTACTCTAGTTGAAAATACGCTGTGAACCAAACCACTTATTCCTCTCCCCCCCCTGCAGCTGGGACTCTGGATGGATTTCAGAGAAACAAAAGGCAAACTAAAGCCATCCGTGGGCACAAGGAGTCTAAAAATGGAGACATCTCTGCAAAGCTCAGAAACCGATGAGTTTTCTGTGCATTTTCCCTCAGACCTGCATTTTCTCCTTAGGAAGAAGGGTTCCCTGGGTTAAAGCCAAGCTCATCCAGAAAGACTGGGAGCCTTTCAGAGACCATGAATTTCTGGAAGGGAAAATCTTTTGCATTTATGGACACCAGCACACCCAAGTGTTGCATGACAATAGCAAGCAATAACCAGCGTCTCGCCCTATAAAACAGACGTGAGGGAATGATAATATGACCTTCATCCATAGTTAACAGCTTTTATCATGCATTAGCCCCAAAACGGTCTCTTAAGGTCATTCTTTTCCCAGTGGAAGGTCTGGCCTGTTGTTTTAGGAAGCAATGCTTTGGTGTGGGCATGGGGCTTTGGTGTGGGCTATTGCAACACCCTGATCTTGAAGCTGCTTGTGTGGACGGAGCTCTCAATGGGTGGTGGGAGAAACGCAGCAGGTGACGGAGGGTGCCTGCACGGCGAGCATGGGGATCTCCCTCGGAGCAAGAGTCTGCGAGTGCGGAGCCCAAGAGGGAGCTGCAGAGCATTTAACGCAACCAAATTAACCCCTGTGGACATGCAAACACTTGTTTACAGAGCAGAGAAAAGCAGAGATGGAAATTTATGGTGTCACTAAAAGAACTTCTCACCTGGAGTACAGAGAAGAGGAAAGAGATAGCAATATTTCCCACTGAAAGGAGGAAGAAAAGCTCTTAACAAATCAATACCCTTATTTAGTCAATAAACCCACAAAACAACCCCTCCAGGGGATAAACATGGAGAAAATTCACAGCTTGCAAACAGGCAGGCTCCAATTCTGGCCTTTGACAAGATGGTCACAGTAAATGTGCTCGTCTCTCTTGGTCGCAGGGAGTTCAGAGTGGGGCTGGTCTTTTGGGAGCGCGCGGGGCCGGGGGAGGCTGCAGGCTGAAGCTGCGCACCTGGGAGCGCAGGCGAAGAGGTGAAGGGTCTCGGGAGTGCCCCGTGGCGAGGACGAGCGCGTTAACTCGGGTTAACGTCTCTTCTTGGCGTGGTGCATCGAGCACCTCTGGCTTCGGTGCTGCTATGCTGGGGAATGGAAAGGAGGAGCAAGGTTCGGGCAGGGATGCTGCAGGCAGGCTGGGAGCATGCCTGGGGTAAACCTCAGCAAGAAATGCATGAAGCTGCTCTCAGCAGTGGCTCAGCAACATGTCTGGCAGAAATGCAGAGGAACCTTAGCTTGTAGAGAAGTTTGCAGGGCTGCGAACCTCCAGCAGCCACCAGCTGGAGTCAGAAACTCATGACATGGCCCTATGATGTGCAAGATGTTAAGAAATTAATTTGAAATGCCTTCTTTTTTTTTTTTTTCCTGAATATATATATTTATTTTTGCTTAGCCTGCAGGCTTTACATCTTCAAGTTTTTCTCCATAACCATGAACTAGAAATTTGCTTGGAAGAAATCCAAATTGTTCCCTTATTCACAAGATTTCAAGAGCTGGAGCTTTGGGAAAAACCGTCTCCATCATTACAGTGCTCATGGTAGAGTCCCAGGAGCTGCCACACCAGAAACGCAGCCGAGCAGCACCACGGCACGGACTCCCAGGACCTTGCAGAGGAATCCACCACCCTTCAGCAGCACAAGCACTGGATACCAGTTATCCCAAAACAGCTAAAATGAAGGCTTTTGTAGCAGTTTTGTTGCATCACAAATGAGCGTTTGGCCCTTTTGAATTAATTTTCTCTTTCTCTCGTCAGCCCAGGTCCCTGCAAACCCAGCTGTCAGTGCTAGACCTGGGGGAAGACACTGACCACAGGAGCCAGCAGGGACTTCACGATGAATCAGCAGGGAACAAATATAAGTCCTGTATGTTTTGGGCTGTGCATATTAGACTGATGTTGTCTGAGATGCATAGATAAATGCATTATTCCTTGACCAGACACTGCAGAAGCAGATCAGCATTAACCCTGCCTTGGTTAATTCATCTTTACCTTCTACAAGAGATGTCCCAGCTATAGAGGAGAAGAGGGGATTGCAATCCGCTGGGAAGGGGTAGCTCTGCTATCACATTGTACAGGCCCCTGTGGCTTAGAGATGACAAATTCTGTCTCTCAGCTGAGCTTTGTCAGGACCAGTAGCTATGTGGAAGCCAAAGACTCTGCCCTGGGTCTGCACCACTGAGACGCCTGGCCATGCCGACACCCCAGGGTGATGCCTCCATCCATTGAATGGATCAGACCATGGGACTGCGTGCTGGCTCTGCTGGCCATGCAGCGTCTCTCCTTTCTACCGAGAACATGAAGCTGAAATAGAAACTTTGGGCTAGATTTTACAGGCAGCATTTTGGGTAGAAAACTGAAGGAATTCAAACAAAGCCAATGGCTTTCCATAGTGGTATCCAAGACCTCCATGACCTGATGGAGCAGAGAATGATTTCCTTCTGGGTCTATGATTTTCTCCACAACACGGTTGCAGACTGTAACACATGTTAAAAGGGAGACATCCTCAGTCAGGGCTCACCAATGTTGCTCCACTGAACTGCGAGATGCTCAGATTTATTCCAGCCAAGTCCTGGACCAATATATATGTTTCATGTTATATTTCATTTTTTTCTTCTCCTCTTTACTCTGATGCTATTTATTACCCAGAGCATCCGTCAAGAAATGAAGCACTTGTTAGTATACGATAGCACCTGTCCTCTTGTGTTTTTGAGAAAGCTCATGCTTGAAATGCAGCCAGAGGTTGAGTTATAGGCAATACTTGACTGTCATAGTTCAAATCTGGCTCCTAATTGTGTTTTGGAGCTGGACATTCACAGCTGGGAAAGCTCCTGCCTAATCTTATTTGTACTCTGATAAAATGCGTAAGTCCCAGTATATGTTAGTACTTCCTGTTCTGGCTCCTTCCAGAGACTGGGAAGTTTTTGGACTCATTTGGGTAAGGTTCAGCAGACCTATACTGACTTTAGAAATGGGGGCACCTAGGCATGGAAAATATGCAGGAGAATTTGCACCCGAACCTCTCTGTCTGCTTCAGGTACCTGGGTTTGCATCACGAAGCTGCTGAGAAAAGTCACCAAGAACTGATGTAGGCTCTTCCTGCATTTGGAGAAGAGGTTCAGAAATTCAGGCAGGGCCAAGTCATTTAATAAGTTTGCAAGAGGCTGCGACTTTGGTGTAAAAGTGAGGAACACCTTTGTATCTGGGCTCTCTCAAGAAACCCAGATGTCTCCAAAATGAGTATCTGGCTCCAGTCACCTGGCTCTAAAACCCTGTCAGACCCTGGATATAGGGGCCAGACCCCAATCTCAGCTCTGCTGGTAAATCCAGAGCATTTCTATCAAAATGCCGAGATTTACACCAACATAGCTAGGATTGCATCCAGGCCCCTACCAGCTAATGCTCTAGTAATTGGATGCAAATGCGCTGAGGTAGGCAAGGTATGGGGGGTTCAGGAAGATAAAGGCACCTCAAATATGCTATACAGACAATCTGTGTTTCCTGAAAGAGAGACATCTGTATCTCTAAATTTAGAAACGATACTCTCTTTTCAGCGGGTAATAAACCAGCAAGCGCTGTACATATTTTTCTCTATTTTGAATTCTGTTAACTGACAATTTAACCTAAAATCCCTCGTATTTTCTACTTGTTCAGCTGTACATAGACACTGACAGTTTATTTTCAAACATCCTGGTTAAAAAGAAAAAAACCACAACCCACCAACATTTGAAATAAATACTTATGGGTCCGTGACAGACTACAGACGTGCAGTCAATGCTCCGCAGCAATCTCTTGGAGCTGTCACACTCCGTGATCGGTCTTTTACAAACACAAACACTGTTGATTTCTTATCAAATGTAAAACCTCCGCAGCTCTTTCGTAAATGGTTACCGCGAGCATGAAATCGACATTGTGAATCACATGTGACACTGCCTTGTCTGCTTGTAATTGAGCTGCGCGGGGAAGGCGCCGGTGCCGCGCCAGCCTCGCACGCGCCCCGCTCCCCGGCACCCTGCAAGGAGGGAGGATGAGCTTGGGCTTGGGATGCTGGGGGGTTTGCTTCTTTATTTAGTACAATAAATGCTCCATCCTGCCTGGGTGGTGGTTTCAGTTTCCGTGGGGTCTTCGTGGATGGGGTGCGGTTGGCTGCAAGGGGGATGTGTTTCTTTACGAGGGTGGGTTTGGGGTGGGAGACTGCGTGGGCAAGGGGTTTTGGGTGCTGCCTGTGCCATCCTGAGAGTGGCAGGGGGGAAAGCGAGACTGGCATGTTAGCGGGATCCCTTTCTGCCTGCGTACCCAAAATGCCATCTGGAAACCAGGAGTCAATTGGGCTATTGCCAGCAAACACCCCAGATGAAGCCCGTGGGTCCCACTCCCAGGAGCGGACCTGCCGGTGGGGCAGGATCCCCCCTCCAACAGCACCTGGAGTCTCTCCATTTCTGACCGTGCAGTGGGGACAGCATGGCTTGTCCTGGCTGCTCAGTGCCCGTTCAGCTTGGACAGACAGAAGGCCTCATCTTCTTCCTTCCCAATCCCTGCTATTTTTAGTGCAGCCCAAATGAGTAATTCCCTGGGTTGAGGTTCCCTGGGTGTCCCTCCAGGACCCAGCTTCAGTCCTTACTCTCCCACATTTGACACACGAGGTGGATCTGTTCTCTGAGCCTCCCTGACTTTGGGTCCAACTGGACAACTCCAAAATATTCTCCTCTGCACAGACATATTACCTAGCTTGGATCGGTACGATTGGGGTGACCTGTTAAAATAAAACACAGAGATACAACAGAGTTATGAAACATTTACATAGAAACATTTCCTGCATCTCTATCTATAAATAAAACTATGTCCTATTAACCAGGAGGTGGAAGATGAGTAGAAACAGAGTGGTATATCTATTTATATAATGATATAATCTATCTAAATAAAACTAATCTATTTTTCATGCCATCTATTTCTCTAATCTAAAATATACTCGTTACCATGGAGCAATGATGTCACTAAAATGAATGACACCCATAAACGCAGACGAGCTGTAGTTATTCTGATGATCCAGGACTTCTCTCTTTGCTCATTTGCTTAATTTTACACATGTGAGGAGTAGCTTGGAGCTAAATAGGATCACACCAGCAGCAAGCCGAGCAACGTTCCTGCTGGCTGCAGACTCAGGGCCTTGCTCCATGATGTATCACACGCCGTGTGATTTTGTGTGTGCCATGGAGGTGCCTGTGCACATCCACCAAGAGAAGTGCAAACTGTCTTTCACAATTCATTGCCAGCATTTGCTCAGTTCTGGATAATTGCTGTTTTATTTATCAGTGTTCTGGAGCAGCACAGGGTTGGGTGCTGCGTGTGTTCTCCATTGCGAGAAGTTTAACTTAATGCAATGTTGCATTTAATTTATGGAATGCAGCTCGTTGCTATGGTGTTGGTCACGTAAAAAAAAATCAATAAATAAGTGAAATTGGTGTCAATGGGAATTTTGTACGAAGATGAGCAGTAGAGTATGATTCTTCATTTAGAAAGGTGAAGACAGAATTTCTTTCACCCTTTCTGGATGTAGTTTAACCCCCTCCTCTTGGAGAGGTGCATTTCCTGACCAAGAGTTATGTCTGTTTTGATTTTACTGAAGAATAATAAAAAATGTTTTCCTTTTGCTAGATTTATTGGGACCTTTGGCATTCCAGGACAGGATTTTCATATTCAAGACTAGAACTTACAGTCTAGAGCATCCAAAGGAAATGAAGTTGTGTATCAGTATGACGTATGCATTTGTGGGACAGTCCTTTGAAATGCAAATAGTGATTATTTGGTGAGCCAGCCAGGCTGAAGTAAATAGGAAGTCTCCAGTATACAGGATCCACATACAGGACTGAAAAAAAGATCCATCTGGTCAAAAATGACAAGATGTTGTGTCCTGTTGGTGTGGCCTCTTTGCATGGGGTTGCCCCCAAGGTCACTTCTCCTCCACAAGGTGTTCTTAAGACAGATACTAATTCAGCAACGTTGCATTGGGTTTTGTCTATGCAAAAATCAGAGCAAAAATCTAAGTGTGAATAGGAAATCTCCCCCCCCAAATCTCTAAATCCAATTTTTTTTTCAGTATCATCAGTCAGACAATTTAAACAGGCTCAAGTTAAAAACGGAGTTATGTAAATTGTGTGGTGGGAAGTGGATATACAGCTGTGGCTGTATTAGCTGCGAAAGTGTCGCTGCATTTGGATCCGGAGAGAGACAATCCTGTAGGAAGAGTGGATAAACAGGGAAGCAAGGCCTTACACACAGACCTTTTAAATAGAACCAGAACTACAGAAATCTCCATAACTATCCAAGGTCACCATTTCTTGCCTTCTGGGCAGCAGCCTCACCAGCTTTTAATGAATTATCCAAGTGGGACAAAGCTTTGCACTTCTCTTCCCATAGAGCTGCAGGAGAATTTGGGCAGGTGATTCCCAGGAGGTGAACATGCAACGTCCCTGATGAGACTGGCAGGATGAAGCCAGAGGTGGAAGCAGCCCAGACCCAAGGTACTAAGCTATGTTGTGCTATCAAAATAATCCGTATGCTCACCGGCCAGGCCCTAGCACCTGGAGGCCAACTAGAGAGGATTTGCCCACTGAGCTCTGTATTCAAGGTTTCCTGCATCCTTTATTGCTGCCATCCTTTTGGTTCTTCATCTTCCCCTTCCTCCCTCTGGGGAGGCTGAAGCTGTGACAGATGCATTTGTTGGCTTGATTCAGAGCCCACTGGTGCCAGCAGAAAACCTCCTCTAGACTTCAGCAGATTCTGGGATGGACTCCTGGCACCCGACTTGGATGCGGTCCCCAGGACAGCCCCCATTGTGCTGATCCACATTCAGCCCTATGCATCTCCCATCTGGGAAAGCCCTGGGAGCTCCCAGGGATGACTTATTTCAGAGGACTGGCTTCTTGAAAGCTGCTGAGGATGGCAGTGGGCTCAGATGCAGAGTTTCCCCATCCTTTGAGGGTCTCCTGGCTGCTCCCCATGTCCAGGCACCTCTCGTGGGGTGAGGATGGGAGGGAGCAGCCCAGGATCACCCACCCTGTGGGAGAGTAGAGCTCACCGGAGACTGACAAGCCCCTGGCCAGCCCTGGCTCTCCCTGAATGAGAGGGGAGGGGAAAAAAAAATCAAAACTTTAAGGTATATGAACTGTGAAATTAAATCGAAATACTCAAATAAGGAATCACATAACAACATAAGCAAAGATGTTTACCAGGGCTTGAAGTTAAATACAGATTTTTTCATAAACCCTAACACCAAATGCAATAAAGTTCTCTGGAATGTTAAATATAATTTACAAGGGAAAAAATGTACCCTGCTGCCATAAACCATCTCGCGTGCTGTCCCTTTCCAGGGATCAGTCCAGGAGCAGAAGGAAACATGCATTGTGATACCTCGCTCAGGATTTCCTTATCCCAAGTAGCGATGGCTGCACTCGGTGAGCGAGCTGCCCTTTCTCAATCCGCAACGCAGCCAACAAATGGGAGCTAATTAATCTGCGCCGCAGCTCCAGTGAAGGGGCTGCCCGGAGTGGGAGTGTCGGGTTGGGCTGCTCGCTGGCCTGGGGTCCCAGCTGCCCCGGTACGGGGTCCCAGGCAGGCGGGAGCACGGCCCAGCGCCTTTCATCGCCCATCTGGACTTTGCAGTGCCTGCGCTGAAGCTGGAGAGTTCGGTCCAGGGAAAATCACGGTCTCGCAGGATGCTTATTCCTTGACTATTGCCCTTCTCTCTCCCCTGGCGTATCTGACATTAACACCCCGAACTGACAGCACAAAGGCGGCATCTGGATAGCATAGCCTGTGGCTCTGGAGTCACGGCTGGTGGACTTGTGGTGTATCCAGATATATTCATTAAAACACTAATCAAGCAGAAGCTCATTTGTGGAATTGTCTTTGAATTTAAAAGGGAAAAAAGATGGTTGAACTACAAAGCCACTGCAGTCCAGAAGTGCTCTTCCCATAAAAGACATTTGACAGCCCAGGCCAGTTAATGCCAGCCCCACTACTGGATGCCCATATGGGTTTGCCAGGTCCTGTCGAAATGCCAGGGAGTGACAATCCAGGCATGGTAATGGCAAGCTGGGGACGAAGAGCTCCTCTGACATGCTGTGAGCTGCTCCCATGCATCTACCCACAGAGGCAGGTCTGTGTGTATGTCTACATGGGTAGATCCTCGCCTGTGGTCATATTGCCATGTGGCAATTATTAGAGGAAAGAATAGAAATATATAAAATAAAAATCACGCACAAAGACTATTTCGCTGTCATCCCCCTCTCTTGTGATGGGGTGCAAGACTTTAACTCTTCCTTCTTACCATCAAAACTCTGAGGCTGTGAATTGCTCCCAAAAGTGAACATCCCTCCCGCAAGTGTAATCTTGATGGGACTTTTAAAATTTCTAGATGCAAGAAATGGTCTGTCTCATGGTCCCAGTGTCCACAGCAGCTTTAGTAACAGCCACCATTTCCTGGGAGCAGAACCAGCACATACCAGTCTCTGTTCTCTTCATGATACAGGCAACAAAGAGGGAGGGATGATGCTTGCACAGGGCCCAGACCCCAGCCTTGGTGCATTTTGTCTTGGACCAGTGGCATTTTTGAGTTTTTGGACCTGGACCTAGGACAGACCCTCCTCCAAGGGCGGGGGGATAGAGATGAGTTGCTGGAGATGGACATTTATGCTCAAGGGAATTTTCCCCTCTGAAGACAGGTCGCTGGGGCTTGTTCCTACTGCAATCAGGGACAAAACTCCACCTTGACTTCAGGAGGGTCTGAGGGCTGTTCAGGAGCTGAGCGAATAGCAGAGGGGCTCTGGCAGCTGGAGAAGATCAGCGGTGGGGTCCAGGGCTTGGGGACAACCAGATTTAACCAAGAAAACCCCGACCTCTGTAAAAAAACCCCAAAGCCAAAACCCAAATCCCCCAAACCTTACAGGAGAGAAAGTGCCCTCAAGACTAGCTCCCCACTAGCAACTTGGCTGGACAAGGAGATATATGTGCTAAAACTAAACTAATTTTCAGCCTCTTGGAGGAAACAAAATGACTGTTGCTATCATGGTGTAGCGTGAAAGCCTAGGTCACGGGGGGACGGGAGACAATCCTTTGTTCCAGCAGTCCCAGGTGCATCATGTACTGGGCAGAACTTTAGCTTACAATTTGGGATTAAAGTAAATCCGAGTATTTTTCTGCATGCCTGCCCGCTCCCTGGCTCCCAGAGACTGCTGGGTAACTGCCTATTATCCCGTGGTTCCACTTCAGTGCCCTCCCCAATAAAACTTTTCATATCCTTATAAACGAACTAGATTGCCGTGTTATAAACATTTACACTGTGCTAACAGATCATCTCCGCACATCAGAATTGGCTAAATTCCCTTTTCCAGATGAATATATTGAAGGAGATTAGAGATATGATAGCTTTTCAGATTGCTGAACCCAGAGAAATTAGTTTAGTGAGCATTTACAGAGGCTAAATTGGAACCATTAAATAGTGGATTAAATTGATGGTACTTTCATTGTCTGTCCTTCGGTACTGCTGTAAAATCAATTAGCCGTCACTATTCCATTCTCCATATAGTGAGATTGTCAGCCTGGCTAGGAGCTGCAGAGCCTCACAGCAGTAGCAAGCAGTGTGAAAATACACCTATTAGGTGATGTGGCATGAAATAACATCATAGGGCAGAATGTCCCAGTGAGATTTATCCCAGCCTTATCTCTACTTTAACAGAGAGGGGACAGACAATAGACTCTGGTGACACTCTTATCCTCCGAACATGTGCACCAGGATGCTCTCTGGACTGACAATTATTACATCGCCTCTCGACTGTCCTGAATTTTGCATTGGAAATCCCCGCTTTGCCCCCCTCTTAAACTGGCAGTGTCCCACATTAAGAGCGCAGGATTTGAGCAGAGTAGGTTCGCATCTGATTTGGGGGAAAAAAAAAAAAAAAAGGAAAAGATACCAACTTTCTCCTGCCTGCTTTTGTTACAGCAGCTCTAAGTCCTGTTAGCTGGCTGATTTATTAGAACATCTCCAGCCCGTTTTGGGGGCCAGCACAGCTTTGCCACAGCCAAAGAAACTGAGGCACAGGCACGAGTGTCCCACCACCTCCCTGTGAAATCAGGAGCACAGCACAGTCCAGAGTACTGCTGATGAGGACCATGCCGAGTACTTGCCAGCCCTTTTCAGCTACAGTTACTTGTTTTGCACTCTTTCTTACATAGGAGAAAAAACAGAAAAGGGTAAATAACTTGCTCACAGGTCATGGGATGAGTTGGTGCAGATGAGGTCTCTTCATCCTCAACCCACCAACTTCCCACCACTGCTCTGTGAGGAAGAGAGCAAAACCCTGGAGCACTGCTTGCACCCGCTGCATGCAACTACCTCCTAATGGGGGAAAATGAAATATTCCCCAACTTTGTGCTATTAAACTCTTCTCTTAACGTGTCACATTAAAAAGTAATGAGGAAAACAAGTCTCCTAAATTTAAGCTTTAACCTTTTGACCTTGCTCCTGCAGTTTTTAGTCCCCGGGGAGGTCTCAGCCCTGGTTTGAAAAGCTATCGTCCCCATTGTCGGCCGTGGGGTGGACTGGAGGAGATTTTCCATCCCCAGAGAGCTCTCCTTTCAATCTTTAAGTTTTCTTTTGAACATGGAAATGGAAAAAACCCCCACATTTCCAATAAAACTGCATCCAGTTCCAATTTCTTTCACTGACGTGGCAAAGTTTTTAAATCCCTTGTCAACGTCTTAGTTATGCTTCACGAAGGAACCATCTGGAGCTGCTGGCCTTCGTATTAAATGTTTGCTAGGCTTGTAATATGGGCACTCTGTCTTCTGTTCTCAATAGCACTCCTCTTTGCAGGGGAGAGACGGGACCCCAAGTGCTCCTCACTCAGTTTAGTGTCCTAAACTCAGAGATGTTCAAATTTCCCCTTATCCTGAGCAGGATGTGGGGTAAAGGGGTGATTTCAGTGCAGTTGTATTTTATGCAGCGCTCTTCTGCCTGATCTAAGCCTTTCTCTTTTCTGGTTGAAGTGGATGCGGAGCAGCATCCCCATTGAGATTTATAAAACACCGTGCACACTCGCTGCAAGTGCTTGTTCCCCAAATCTCCATCTCTTGAGTCCGAAAAGATGTCCTCTCTGTGGAGACCATGCAGTGAATATGGGCTAATGCTC
Organism: Mycteria americana; assembly: GCF_035582795.1. NCBI lineage: Eukaryota > Metazoa > Chordata > Aves > Ciconiiformes > Ciconiidae > Mycteria > Mycteria americana. The sequence goes on along the minus strand of NC_134376.1, from coordinate 6,885,192 downwards.
CCACACGTTCTCAGCTCATGGAAGCGGGGGGAGATGTGGAGGGTGACAGGTAATGTCAGCCCAACACTTTTGCCCCGGATTTGGCCATGTTTACAGAGACACCCTCCACTACTCCCCTAATCAGGTCTCGCTCTCCTCCAGCCGAGGCAGCAATCAGCGCTTCGTTGTCACTGGAATCTCATTGTTAATTGAGGTCTGAGAGCCTTTATTTCCTGGACATCTCATGCATGGTGAGGGCACCACCTTTCACAAATAAATCATGTCATCATCTGTTTGGCATGGCTCCCCTTTGCAGAGGGCTGGGGACCACAATAAAAATACTTGTTTCCTGAAAACCATCCTTAGAGCTTCGCTCCCTCCACCACTTGGCCCTCCACAACTACCTTGGGATTTCCAGCACCTCTTTGTAGACAGAGCCTCCACAGCAGATCTCCACTGTCAGTCCTGGAGTGAGTTTGTCATGCTATGGGTAGCTGCATACATGCAACAGCAGTTTCCCTATCTAAATCCACTTATAGCCAGAATAATTTTTTTTAAATGCATGGCATCTTCTGCTGTCCCTCCTCTTGTAATTCTTACAACTCTCTTTCTGCAGGAAACATTTTGCCTCTTCTAAAGTTTTGTTTCTCTGACTTTTCAGGGATGCCTGTCTGCCACTGCTGTAGGGACAGATTTAGTGAGTGTAGGTTGGCTTCAGGATTATGCAACACGTGCTGGTGCAAATCACAAGTTTCCATCTTTTCGTAGTCCACACTTCCCTCCCAGGGAAGGAATAACTGATGTGACCTTGAGAAAGTCACGCTGCCCAGCTGAGCCTCAGTGTCCTGTCTACAGGGACTCAGATCAGGTACATCAAAGAAAGCTCTCTCCTGCATGGAAACAATTTCTTCTCTTCTTCCTCTAAAGTTAAGCCTTTGCTTCTCTTATATTTTTTATTGCATGTGACATCCTCCAAGACTGTCTTACTTCGCATTATTTCTTATCTACCTTAAAATTTCCACCTCGTGGCTTCGTCAGTCCCTTGTGTCCTCCAGCCCAGCTGCATCACTGTCCTACTTTAGCCTTGCCAGTGATGCTCACCCCAACATGCAAAGCAGACGCAGCAGAGCAACAACTTTACCTTGGAAAAGTACAGTTTGGCAACCTGCTTTCTTAAAATTGCTCAGCCTGGTGGCCGTAGTCCTCGATGGCTCACTGTGGATCCCATAGCAGATTGTAGCAAGTCACACTTTCCGACTCACAAGTTCACCCCTTGCTGCTGATGGAGGGTGCCGTTCCTCAATCAACAGAGAGCTTCGGCAATCAGCCTGCAAGATAGATCTAACTGCTTCTGCCATTGCCCCATTTATCTTCATTTCCATTTTTGCGTTGATGGGTATCATACACCACAAAGAGCCAGCCCAGCCGTGAAATGACACTGGACTGGCAACCTCATAATTATCCAGGCTCACGTATCAATTCTCTTCAATCCCTTCGTGACACTCCATTGCTTCCTCATAACTTCCTCATCTGACAGATCAGCACTGTGCACCCGAACCGCCTGAGAGCCCCTGGGTAATAGCCTCAGGGACAAAGTTAGCCCTGGCAGAAGTGGGCAAAGATGCTTGTTGGCTTCAGCGGGAGTTTTGCTCACTTTGTGCCAAGCCTGAATTTTGTCCAGCCTCTCTTCCATGCACACAAAGTCCTCAGCTCCTTTATCTGCTGTACAGAAAAAATCTTGGGGGGTACTGTAGTGTACAGGAACGTCCCTGGCTCATGCAGAAACTTGGAGATGACTTCTCCTCCATGTTTACTGTGATGTAGTCTGTCTTAAAGTATTCCTGTCTCTAGACACATTCATATTGTTCTTCCATATTTTGCTCTAAGACAACATCGAAATGTCTCCTGAGGCAGGATGGGATTGGTGCTGGCGTAGTGCACATCAGCTTATCGATTAAGTGCAGAAAGCCTGAGCTCTACCCTCTGCACCCACCTGCGCTGCAGAAGGTCCTTAGCAGAGCACAAAGGAGTGTGCTCTGTAAGTGAAGGAGAAGAGGGTTGTCTGCCTTGAAGAGAAAAGGCCACCAATGCCCAGGCTGGAGCAGCACCTGGACCTTGGCCCAAGGCTCGTCTGGGGGCTGCCATGTATCCATGTGGTTTCAGACCCTTAATGCTGGGTGAAAAGCCAGCAACCGGTGCATTTTATACCTGCCTACAGTCCCCGAGGCTCTGTCTGGTTCTTGCTGACTCAGACCTGATGTCAGGGGCTGCTCTCCCGGGTTCGAGGTGCAGCACTGCAAGCACCCACCCTGCTCCAGCGCTGTCAATCTAGGGATGGTTTGGCCTGACTCTTTCTTTCCCCTCTCCTTGGGATGCATTTAAAACTCCCCTGGCCATCCAAAGTGATTGTACTGTGGATTTGGACACGACATGAAGATGTCAAGAGGGGCAAGGGTGGGAAATACTGGTTTTAAATTTCTTCCCCCACACAGCCTGGCTGTTTCTCCCAGAACATCTCCCCTGTTTTGGGGCGCAGCGATTGCAGGATGAGCTACAACTGTGGGAGCACTGGGGTGAGCTCTGCAAAAGGGCTAGGGGACTTGCCCCATCCCATTCAAACTGTGACGCCCAGCTGCAAACCTCAGCCCAAAATCCCCCTCGGAGATGCTCCCCCTCCTCAGCACCCAGGCAAACCACAACCCATGGACAGGTACCTGCCACGAGCCGGAGGAGAAGGGATGCTGGGCAGAAAGCTGGCAGCAAATCCTTGAAGAATGGGGGACTTTAATTCCTGCTGCCGCTTGCATCCCGGGGCCGGGCGGGTGAGGAAGCCTCGCTGGCTTCCCTGGTGCTGGCAGAGCCGCGCAGGCAAGCTGGATGGTGGGTGTTGTGCTGCCCGAGCCCCTGCTGCTCGAGGCAACTGCCTTCCTCGCCCGTGTCCTGGGCCCCTTCTGCCCGTCAGATAGGCACAGCGTGTGTCCCCAGCGAGGGGGGAGGCCAGGTCCTGCCGCCGGGGGAAGAGGGTGGCTCGTGCGAGGTTGTGCTCAGCTGGGTGCAGGGCTGCTGAAGTCAGGGAGAGCCTCACCACTGTTTTTTAATTTGCTTTGGATCGTGGCCATTATCATTAGAATAATCTCAAGCAGATGATAGGCAGGAGTAAATTAATTCTGAATAAAAGCGTTCGGGGGTGGGTGCCAAGGAAGGGCAGGGGTGGGCATTGGGTATTGCCTTTGTGGGTCGGTCAGAAAGGACGTTTGGTGACAAAGTGGACTTGGACTTGCCTTGGAAGGAGCGTGTTTCCCCTCCGATGTTACATTTGTTTCTGCTAAAGATCCCCAGATCTGAAATGCACAAGCCAGTGTTCAACAACAGATGCAGAGGGTGGTGGGAGAGGGGTTATTTATGTGATTTTATTTTTAATTCGCCTTGTCCACTGAAATCATGTGCATGAAAACAATTGAAAATAAATTATCTCCCATCTCCAGAAAGAACCTTTCACTGTTGTTCCTGGAGCCACCCGGACACACGAACAATTAATCCTCGACTCCAGACCCAAGTGACTCAACCAATAAACCAGCTGTCAGCTGCCGGTCCTGGGGAGGTGCTGCCTAATATCCCAGGAGAGGATAATTATTCTTATCTGATTTGGCTCTGGAATGAAATCATAAAAAGCCTCGTCCCATTCTGTAAATTCAGTTCTTCTTAGCAGGTTAAGCAGAGCCCAAATGACTAACATTTCTGTCAGCACCGACTCTGGCTAAGGGCTAATATACCATGAAGAATAACCCAATAATAAATCTTATTATAGGGAAGGAAGGGGGAAAAAAAAAGAGAGAGCATGCAAGACTGTGAAACCTCAGAGACGACCTAGGAGGGTGCGAGGCAATTTCAGTGGCTGACAAAAGTGGTTTCAGATTGCCGTTCGGAGGGAAATTTCTGAGTCACTTTATTAAAAATTCCCCAGAATATTGACCCAAACCTGAATGTTTTGGGTGGAAGCATTCCTGGAGCCAGAGACTTATTTTCTTGTTCTTTGAGTGTTTCTCTTTGCTACAAGTGATGCCTCTTGGTGTGCAATGAGCAGATACTGTAAAGATATACACCCCCCCACCCCCAGGAGACACACTTCTTTGAAAGCATGGCAGTGATTTGGGAACGCTGACCCCCCAACAAGCCTTCAATGCTCCCTGGGATGGAAAATCCCCCTGGAGCCTGGAGTTGCAGAAAACTGATGCCGCATGCCTCATCTCCCTGCCTTTGAGGTGGCAGGTAGACCCCTGTCCCTTGAGTTTTCCTGTGCCTGGGATGTCTCCAGCACACCCCATCCAAGCTCGTCAGACCCATCCCCATGCCCCACTGTGCTGCAGGGACAGCCCAGTGCAGGACCAGGGCTAGGTCACCCCATGTCTTGTGCTGGCAAAGAAGCCGGAGGTGGAAGCTGAGCTGGGTAAGAGCTTCAAAACCAAACCTTTGGGTCTCTCCCTTGGATGAATGCAGGCTCAGATGCTGAAGTCGATGTCTGGGAAGGACCTGCTCTTTGGAAATGCTGAGCTCTCCCTCATCGTGGCAAGATTTACTGCCTGGGTGGAAAGTGCTTTGTTGGGGGGGATGGGGCACGGTGTTGAGTTTAAAGTTCAGGATGACCTCTGTTGTTGCCTTTCATACCGCCGATCAAGAGGCTCCTGGAAATAATGACCGTGCAACCCAATCTGATGTCCCTGTGTCTCTATTTCCACTGGTCCCCTCGGCAGGCAGTTTCCCAGGCGAGCAGGTTGGTCGCCGTCTGAAGTGCCGTGTGGTGGGACCCCAGCAGGGCGTGGGGACGGCTGGGGAGAGAGCTCGAGGGGCGCGCGGGGGCTCTTGAGTTTGGGAAACCACTGAGAGGTCTGGCGAGGAGGAGCTCTGCAGAAGATTGATGGCAGAGCTCTGGTGCCACCAAAGCGTTTCTCCAGTGCCTGGGAAGGACGTTAAAGAACAGCGTGGACCTGGTGGCCACGACGGGCTGGAGAGGAGCCTCAGACATCAGCAGGGAAACCCCAGTCACAGCCATGCAAATCACGTGCACTTTTTCGTTTGGTTTGTTGCTCCAGCCTAAGGAACCAGCAGTGGCTGGATACCTGGGGGACCGCAGGGACAGGGACAAAGAGCTGAGGGGGGGCCCCGTGCCAGAGGTACTTGGGGCCCGTCTCAGCTCTTCCCACGGCTGCGTGGGGCTGTCGCACCATGACATTGCCGTTGCAAAGCATGCGATTCTCCCAGGCCTCGCTGGAGGGGCAGCCAGATACAATTTCAAGGAGGGCAAAGCCAGGGCTGAGGGTACCGGTGGGTCAGCGATGCTGTCTCTGTGCTGAGGAGGAGAAGCGAGGAAGAGCACTGGGGTGCAGCCGCACTGGGGAGGGTGGTATGCGCCCAAGGCAAGAGGGGCTACAGCGAGGGTTTCTCATGAACCAGCGTGACCCAGACTGTCCCAACAGCACGGTGCATTTCAGCAAGGAGCAGGGCAGCCGTGCTGATGAACGGCAGGTATTTAGAGCAAGAGGGACAGAGCCCACAGGTGTCACCCAGATGCGAGGTCATCTTCCATCCCTCCTGGGCAGAGACATCAGCTTTTATGACTCTTTCCTCTTCGGAGTTGCCTATGACCACTGCACAAGGAGCAAGGGCGCAGCGAAAGGCAATATAAATACCACACATCGCCGCTTGCGTCCAGAGTGCCTCTGAGTCAGGCAAACCAAATCTCTAAAAAGGTGGACAAATATTTGCTGAGAAAGGCTCTTCCAGGCCTGGCGCGGGTTCAGGCTGATGGCTGAATTGTACATATAATCTGGAGAGGCAAGGCCTGGGATCTGGATTTTTTAAAAGAGAGATTTATCTGTTTATGGAAGAAATGTTAGGACTACTAGAAAGTGCTATAATCCCTCTGAAATGGAGATAAATCTAGGATGGAAACATGGTATCTAAATTTCTATAAATCACATATTCTTTACTACAGTCTCGGTACAATTAGATAATACTGCATAATAAAGCTTTATAAATTTAATTTTCATCCTTAAAAACCCTCTGAAATTCTGTTTCTGGAATAACTTTGATTTATGCCTCATTGTCCTTTCCAGTGATCGTATCTCCATCTGGTGGGAGCGAAGGACTGGTAAGACTGACCAGCACAGATCAGCTAAAAGCCACATGGGAACAATGGTTTCAGTCGGAGGTGAGTTTTATTGTTTACTATATGAAGATCTAAAGAGAGAGAGACAACTGATGATATCATCCTGGGACAATAAATTAAGCCACCTCAGGAATGGAAAAATAAAAAAAAAGGAGTGAACTGTGACCACATCAGGGATCTGGTCTCCATCAGAGCGAAGCAGAAGGTGGTCTGGTAGTGCTAGTAAAATCACAGATCCCTTGGAAACAGGAGCGTCCACGGCGAGGAAGCTGCAACGGTTCAGGAACGGGCTCAGGTGGCCCAAAGGCGACCGTGGGTTGCTCCGGTCAGATGGAGGGAGAGGGTGGCCAAGCACGGGAAAGGCTCAGTGAGTGCTGCCGAGATGGGAAGGGCCCGTCTGGACGTGGAGCTCAAGACAAAGAAACGAGGCCAGAGAAAGTGATGGATCGACAGCAGTTGCATGGGTAGCAGGACAGCAAAAATTGCCTCCACTGTGAGTTGCAATGCGAGGCAAATACCTTTTTCAGCTGAATACCTAACTTGATGATCTGGTGCTTAGAAGGATATTCCAACTTCTCCTCTCTGCAAAGGCAGACATTTGCATGTACATCGATTAAATTTACCCATGAGAGATCTCGGTCCTGTGTAGCTTTGAAAGTGTTCAGACCTGATTACCTTATTAAGTCCAATGATCATTTTTAAGCCACTATCTATAGAAGACATCATGCTCCAAATTGTACCTGGCTTAGCTTTTATCTCGGATGCCTGCTTACCATAAAAGCCTGGAAAGGCAGTACAGTAACTTCTTCCAATAAAAAAATTAAAAGCTGAGATTTCTCTGGCCAAGGGAAGCAATCAGTTAGTGATATTGAAAGACCTGTCATCAAAGTATAAGGCAAGGAATGAATAGACTTCTAAATCAGTCAAACATTTTAAACATCCCTTTTGTAATTGACAATTTTGTAATATTTATTCACAACAGATCTGATTGCTGGATTCCCACTGGCTCCCCTCAGGAGGGTTTGCGTGAAATCAGTTTGAAATGGTGTGTCAATTTTTTTCTGAAGTCACCATCTGGCTGATAGACTTGAGTCTGTTCTAATACACTGACCCAGTGAATCGCTGCTAAACAATTCCCAGGGGTCTCCACTCCTCTCGCAGGCAATCCGGGAGAACGCTGCTGGGAGAGAGCGGGCAAGACAGGCATATTTTAATGCGTTATGTTGAAGGATTGTAAAAGAATTTGATTTATGTAAAGAAACAGAAATCTTGGGATGGTCTCCTTCACTCTTGTGCCGTCGTGCTGGTTTCAAATGTGAGGGGAGGTTCAGGCCCAGTATTAATGACCTGAAACTACCTGAAATTGTGCTGGGGGGAAAAAAACCCTAACAAATAAAAACCCACAAAAAGCCCCCCTCCTGATCAACAGCAAGGAACCCAAACATTTGATAGCAGTAACCCCCACAGTTCGGCTGGCAAAAATAAATACTGGATCAAATACATCGCACATCTATTTCAAATATGTGACAGTATATAGATGACACTGGAGTCCTGCAAAATCAGCCCCATTCTGTATTACCAGAAATCCCTGGTATGAAATATGATGGTCCGTGCTTAGAAATAGATCGGTTTAACTTACAGTGTGAAATGAGGCCTCAGCATATGTGTTTTGCATGTTCTCCTACATACCAGCGATGAGTTCATATGGCACATGTTGGTAATTAGATGCTTCCTCTCATCATCCCTCTGCAAAGTATTGCTGCCACCCTTGTGAATTATATTTTCTGCTATGCAAAAGACTCTTTGTCATTGTGTTCCCCAGCCCCAGAGCACGTGCGCACACACTGCTGTCACAGATGCAACGTCACATATGTACCTATATATGTGTGTTTGTGTACATATCCACATATACACGTAAGCTTGGCATAATTCTAGGATGACTAATTTTTTTCGACAGGCGAGTAAATCATCATTATAGCATTTGTTTTTTTCCATTACCATCAATCATTATTGTATGTGTGATCAAGTAGAATTTGTCTTTGGCTGCTTAAAATTTTCCTGATCGTTTTTCAAGGCTAAATATCATCTCTAGATAAATAACACTTACTGTAATAATGTGCATGCTAAAGAGCTGATCCAAACCCCACTGAAATGACGTGAAGGGTATTGGCTCAATGGACATTGATTTAAGTCCTAAAGGATCATTTGTTTCTCCACAGAACCCCAGTAAGAGACTGAACGTGGAAAATGTTTTATAGGGTTTGATTAATTCCCTCTTCTACCAATGGAGTAAGGCTACGGCACGTAACTACTGTTCAAGGCAGAAGAATAAGTGGGTGTCTAAAGCCTGTGAAAGTATCCAGAATATCACAAGCTAGTGAAACATGCAGAAAAGTTTTCTGCAAATCTATTCAATTTTTAAATGAATTTGCTTCAGCTATGCTGGGGTCCATTCTGCAGGTCTGTCCGATGGGAACTTCGAGAAAAGAAGTGTTGGGGAAGATGGGCAAGAGACAGCAGGATCAAAGGTTAAATGGAGACCAGGGAAAAACTGAAGTGGTCATCCAAATCCATAGACCAGGGTACCGGCAATGGGGAAACAAGTGTAGACTGGGTCGGGACACCTCCAGGATATCTTGCCTTATTGCCACATTTGAAGGATCTTGCCTGGGGGGGTCCTGGGATGCTCTCAGACATCCCGGTGTCTCTACACCCAGCATCTGTTGGGGGCTGCTTCTCTCATCAGAGGGCATAAAACTCCCCCCCGATTCATCCCGCCATTAAAAATATGCAGGGAATCAGAGCTTGCCAGGACAGGATGGCAAGCGCTCTCTGCAAAGCATTGTAATTAACAGTAAGAGTAATTAAACTTTTAACACTGGCTAAGCTCAATATCTAAGATCTGGGGGTTAATGTAGCATTTTTCAAAAGGACGAAAATAAAGTAGTAGTAAAATAAAATGAACGTTGCAAGGACTCTGAGGCATGCTCATCCTCTGCACAACCCAGTGACGAACGTGTCCTGGGTTTTTTTGGCTGCAGGAAGCCCTCAGTGCTCCCTGCCTGCTGGTTAATTATTTTGTTACCGTGGGGCAGCGCAGGTTTGGTCGCTATGTGGACCACAGACCACCGACAGCCTGCAGGACAGGAAGACAAGCTCTGAAGCAGCTGCAGAAAAAAGGTGTTTGCATCCCACTTTCCGTCCCCATTTCTGGGCTTGCAAACCAGGGAGAAACAGATGGGAGGGAAATAAAATTGACAGATGAACATTCAAAGTTTATCCTCATTTTTAGTGGGTCGTAGTGGAGACCATTGTGGCAATGCTGTGCAAGATGTTCTTGGGATTTTTTTTCTTTTTCTTCCAAGAAAGTTCGGTGGTTCTTGGGTTATAAAAAAGGATGAGAAACAGAAGTAAAACTGTCCTGTGAGGCTTGGGCAGATTTGGGGATGACTGACCCTTGCCAAGCCTATGAGATGGGTATGGAGGAGCCCTGTGCAGGGTCCTGGGTGCTGCTGGACAGGAGCAGGGCAGGAGCACCCATGCTGGGGTGCCTCCCTCTCTGCACCTCGAGTGCCAACAGCTTTAGGAGGTCATCCCTTCCTGGGCTCCCTCCTCCTGTCCCCTGTCACCTGTCCCTGTGGCGAGGTGCCCTGGCCAGCGTTGGTAATTCTTGGTGCAAGCCCACGCAGGTGAGGGACGTGCATCTGTCTAGTCTTTGTCACGGTCGGGTCACTTTGCCTGTTGTTTTGCCTGTTTTCCCAGGTTGGATCTAAAGAGAAAAGCATTTTTCTCAGGAATAGGCTTTTTGTCCTTGAAGGATTCTGCTGTTGTCTCCTTACTTCTCCTAATTGTATAACCCTAAGGTATGCCTCAGATTTACACAGCCTAAATCCAACCTTATTTGACTATATTTGTCGTTATTCCAATTAATTGTGCATCAACTAATTGTGTAACATGGCTATTTGCATGTCAAACCGGGGTCCTCATGCTGTTCTTTGCAGTGTAATTGCTCTGGCTAAGTGAATACCAGGAATATTCCTGAGGTTTCAGCCATTAATCAAGGTCTGTTGAAAGGAATATTAGCACCCTGGGAAATAAAAAAAAAAAAAAGAAAGATGCAAAATATAAATGAGATTTTTTAAATTAAAAGGAAACCTTAAATGCAACAACAAGATAAGTATGAAGGCCAGGGAAGGTCTGGCCAAGATTACAAAGGCCAAGTCCTCTGGAGGTCTGGAGGGTTGGGAGATGCTTACTGAAAAATGAAGGGGCAATGGTTGGCCTTTCTTTTCTTGGTGCCCGTTTTGGGGATGTTTGGGCAATGCTGCTGAGCAAACAGTGATAGGACTCTAACCATGTACAGGAGCAGGGAGCCCAGATGTCAGTGGGAAGGTCTTTTTAGAGTTGGACGTCTTGAGGAAGCAAAGTAGGGGGCTGTCTAGGACAACTCCATGAAAGCGAGGAAATAGTTGGCTATTCTGGATGTGGAAAGGTGAGGTGCTGCTGCAGGGGAAGAGGCTGGGGTGGGGGGATGCACCCTGCCACTACAGGGAGAATGGTGGGTGTTGTTCACCATGGGACAGCAGGCTGGTACCTGTGTAGGGACATCCCGGTGAGCAATTCCCTCCTGGGTTGGAAAAATTGTTCCCTGAACTCTTCACTTACTGCCCTGGTTGGAGAAGACACCCAGAGGGTTGAAGCTCCCACCAAAGCTCTCCAGGTACCAGTGCTGAGACAAACCCAGGCCTGGGATCCCTCTCCTTAAAACATCCTCAGGAATATTTTGGGAGGAATGAGAGAGATGAACCATGGCCCGCTTCCAACCACCCACGTGTGTCCCCAGAACAGCAGAGGCACCCGGTGATGAACGGTCCCTTCCCTTTGGGGAAGGATGGATTTTTATTGTCAACACTGTTTGCCCTGGTGATGTATATAAGGTTGCTGTGGGAGAAACCAACTGAAGGCTGCAATGATAGAAAAGACTATTAATATCCTTGATGAACTATCGCTAACTTAGTCAATGAGTTAGTGACAGAGCCGGTGCTGCAACTCAGCTGCTCCTGGATCCCAGATTAGCAACTGGTCCATTGCATTTTGCTGCCCCACATTACATAGCTTAGGTGTCTCAGAAAAAAAAAATCGTGTTTAGGAGAGCATCAAGGATGCTAATCAACGATAATCAGGATCCTCAAGGACGTAATCAGGATCCTCTTGCACATTCACAAGAAGAAGGTTTGCAAGGTGTGGAGCCTACAGTGATGCCACACTTTCGGCCATGTTTCAACACCTTTCCCAAGCTGGTGGGGAGGCTTGCGAACGCCCGTGGGTCCCGCGCTCGGCTTGTTTAACCCGGGCTCCTCGGGGGATCAGGGCTCTCCCCACTCAGCTGTTTCCCATCCCTCATGCTGCTGGATGGGCTGCGGCTCTAGTTTCTGCGGCTCTCCCTGCCGCCGCAGATAAAGTGAAAGCAAAGCTGGCCCTGGGCTGCTGTTTGCAAATAGAGATGAAGACAAACAGATGAGTTCAAGCTGCTGGAAGGAAAACAACCCTGGCGGCTCCTCTGCTTAATGGTGGGAACCTGGAAGTGTAAACAAAACCCTGGGCAGGTCCTCCTCATTCCCACCAGCCCTTGGAGTCCACCAGTGTTTTTCAATCTTTGCCTACTAGAACCAATCGATTTCGTGCCAGCCTGTAACTTTTTACTGATGTTGTGGCTGTTTCAGTTAAAGACAACCAGGTGCTGCATCCCTTCCCCCCCACCCAGCGCCGGGACCTCTCCTGCCCCCGTCCTCTCGGACCCAGAGGGGTCTCCGGCTGCTTTTTCATCACTGGGTCTGCGACGGTCCTGCAATCACAGGTCTACGCCCCGAGGGACATGGCCAGGAAAGATGCACGTGAAGAGTTTTATCATCTTCCTGTTTCAGCACTGAGCTCCCGACACCTTTTGCCCTCCACCATGAGACTGTCCACTCCCTTTAAAACTCAGAGAAAGGCAACATTACTCCAAAAACTTGCTAGTTTTCTGAGTAGCGAGCAACAAGGCGAGGAGGTGCAAGCCCCTCAAGGCATATGCTCCTCAAACCACAGCAGCACCTCCCCATCGGCAGCGTCGCAGGTATGGGGACGTCCTTTCTCTGAGTGTTCACGGTTCAGCCACCGCCCCAGAGCCACGCGTGGCAGAGCCCAGGGACGGGCAAAGAGCAGGCAAATTAGTTGGGGCAGAGAAATAGCGATGCGTCTGAGTGCAGAGCAAAGTCCAACGGCGCTTTCGTGAAAATCACCATCAGGAAGTGCTGTGGAGCAGACCCCATGCTCTTATCAAGCACAACTCCCCTGGAATTGCGGGAGGTTTGACTTGGCAGGCTGCTGCATTTTTCCACGTGTGTCAAGTCAGAGAAGAGAACGCAGTATCTCAAGTCTCTTTTTTTTTTTTTTTTCTTTTTTTTCTGACAGTCCCTTAATTAGCATGAGATTTCACAAAATTCGCCAAGGCAGCCATCCATCTGTTTTGCTGACTTTCAGTAACAATATTTATCATTGCGGAAGTGTCAAAACAATAAAACCAGATGACATTTATGCAAAGGGCTCCTAACTACTTTAAAAAAGGCCCAAACCTTGAAAGCCTCCTGCAATATTTTGCTGGGAATTGTTTGCAGACACAAAGCTGAGAGTCATACCTTCTGTACCCACATAAATATTTAAAATAAGCTGTAGAAGAATTTTCCAAGGGAGGTGCAAGGATGGCATATGCTTCTCTGTGGCAACTTTGTTCCAAGCAGTCAGACGAGAAAAAAGAGATCGCCTGCTCTGATCCTTTTCCTGGTTTCACCCCCAAAAATATTAACTTTGGTGCATACTTCTCACATTTCAAAAGAGTGCTATATAAATTAGTTCATGCCAGTAACTCTTCTTAAGAATTTTAACCTGATCTGCCATGCAGTAAGAAGGGGGAATTAAAAAAAAAAATCTGCTTATTTAACTTTACGGTATTTAAACCAATATATAAATGAGAATTAATAAATCTGCATTTCCTATTGTCAGCATTAGTTGATTACAGCACTGTGGAGCCCTATCAAAGGGTGCATATGGCACACTAAGTTCTGCAGTGTATTCAAATTATCCATAATAAATTTACCTAACAAATTCAAGTGTAGCTGCATTTTCCCCTTGTCAGAGTTTCTCTGGCTGGGAGCACTCGGAGTTATGCTCTGGCTTAATGGGTCCCCATGCACACGGGAGAGGATGAGCCCCTGTAACCCTGGTTTTGATGGCTTTTTGTGGGGAAAGTGGCTTTGTTCAGCTAAGCGACACCCCCAACTCGATCTCTAATTGACCGCTGTTCCCCTTTCTATCTGATGTCTGGCAACATGAGGTTTTAAAGCCATTTTGTGCTCGCAGCGTAATTTCTGGAGATTTTTCTTCTGCAGCTCTTGGATGCTTGGTGTTAAGGGTTGTTGAAGGCTTTGCAGGGGCCAACACCAAAACGGAGCGGCACGCTGGGGCGAGGTGCCGTGGCACGGATAGGGACCACTGCCCAATCTGGGTTTGTGCAAGAGCATCCCAGAGAAGGGCGAGCAAAGGCACGGGGTAGATCTGCTCCTGGAGGAACTTCCCGGGCACCAGGTTCAGAGCAAGTCAGTGCTTTCTTCCTCAAGCTGGGGACGGGGAGCCTGGACCCCATGGAGCCGGGCTGAGTTCCACGCTGATTGCATGCATCTGTCTTCTCCTGACAGCTCTGCCTGTTAGTGGAGTGAGTCTGCTGTTTAATTTACCTGACTTGTTAACAGCTCCCTGTTTTGAAGTTGTAGGAAGTAGCTGATTTCACGTTTACAGTCGAAGCATTGAATTCCCATTGGGCGGCTAAAATTCACAAATAATCTGGTAATTTGTCCGCTGTCTTGGGAGCCCGTGGGGACGCCGCTCAGTGTATATCACAGTGTATATCACCACATTTTGGTAAAAAGATTGATGAGCAAAGAGGAGCATGGAGCTGGCTGGCTGTGTGCCAGGAGGAGCTATCGAAACTGAAGGGCTCGAGGAAATCTCTGCCAAAGAAAGCAGGGATGGGGGGTTGCACAGCTCCCCTTGCAGCGGGGCTGCAGAGGAGGGCAGCGGGGGCTCGCTGCCTTTGGGGACTGGCTGCTTGCAAGGAGCCACATCCCCTTGCTGCCGTTGGTGGCCAGAGTGAACCAGAGCATGGAAATGGGGTGAGTGGGTTTGCCTTGGCATATTGCAGCCTTGCCCCCCCCAAAACGTCTTGGTTATCGGTTCACTTCATAAAACATGGGGGCAAGAGAGAGCCAGCACAGAGCTGAGCTCAGCTCTGGATCGTGCCTGATCTCCATGATACACATCTCTTGGAGGGGAAATTGGCTCTCAGGAGCGCCGCTGCAGACAGATATCACACCCGATAGCCACAAGTGGAACAACAAATCTTTGGAGTTTCTCATTATTAATTGCTCACACCCCCATCATTCAACATATCAATAACTGGCAGCTCCAGGAACTGAAGGAGAGGAAAACACCGCGTGTGTAGCCTGGGGCATCCCAAGACTGCATGAAGGTAGATTTTGACAGTCAAACCCTCACCGAGCACGTTCACCATCCCTTGCACGACCCATCGAGGATCATGCAGGGAGCCCTGGCAAGGGGCAGACCCTCTGCTATACCCAAGTCCCTTCTTCAGCTGCTACAGCAAGTGGAGAGTGAGCAACCTCCAAGCTCAGGCTCTGACTCTGTGCATCTTCTCCTGGAGCGCAGACGACTGCGTGCTTGTGCAAAGGAAAGTGCTGCAGCTCTCCCTGAAATCAGGCATGCTGGATTTGTAAATGAGTTTGGAGTTAGGGGAGGCAGGCTGCAGACGTCCCAGCAGAGCAGCAGGTAATCAGTAGGCTGTCCTCTATGGGGAAGGTGTTAAATCCTTCTTGGAGTGCTGACAAAAAGAGTTACAGCCCATATGCTTATTGCCAGAAAAATAATAAAAAGAGAGTATTGGTTTAACCAAGTCTAACTGCCGTCAGAAGGTTTAGACATGTGCTCTTGCCCTGGAGAGTCGGTATGCAGAGACGGGGGGATGTTTTACCCCAACCTTGCCATCAAATGATCAAAGCCAAACCAACAACAGCCACCAGCCCAAACTCCTAGTGATCCCAATGGGAGAAGGATGTGGTGGTAAAACTGAATGTGGGGAAATCCCCCCTGCAAACCCTGACGGCTCGTGAGCTCCCTCCCAGGAGACAACTGGCTCTGTCTTCCCCCGGCAGCGCTCCTGCTGCACCTCCATCCCTGGCTGCCGCCTGCTGTGGGCAAGTCCCTGTGCTGGGACGCTGCCGTGGGGCTGGTGACGGTGCAGGGGCTCCGCCAGCCGGGCCCTGCATCATGCCGAGGTTTTCTGCGATGGCTGCCCAACCCTGCTACCCTCTGGCAACACCAGACCCACTTTGTTAGGTTCTCCTGGAGCTTTGGGGCAGCAATGGGGTGCAAATGGGTGGAAAATTTTACTGCTCGAGAAGGATACACTTGTCCCTTGAAGTCTGGGCATGATGAGATGCGAAGACCCATCTTAAGACTGAAGATTATTAGACTTAAGAGACCTCTCTGACTGAAAGAATAGAAAGGACCTTGTCAAAAAGCCAACGAGTGCATGAAATCAGAGCAGAGGGGAGGAAAACCAAACTGAGAAGTGGCCCAGGCGTGCTGCTCAGCCAGGCTGGCAGCACGGGGCAGCCAGTGCTGGGGCTTGGCTGCGGTGCGTTCTCTTTCGCATTAACTAATGCTGCTTGGCATCATGTAATGCGTTATTGTTTTTATTGTTCTTGTTGTAAATACACCTAGAGGCATCTTATAAATAGAATTAATTATAGTTGTGTAATTCATTAGTTAAGTACATAGCGCATTCTGCTCGCTGGAGAGGCACGGATGGCTGCGGTCAGGGCACGCAACGTACAAATCAATGTACGGTCACGTTCGTTGCGCCTGGGCCTGTAGCACCAGCTCTCCAGATCCTCTGATCTCATGTTTCCAGCTTCACTCTCAATACTGTCCTGTTTCTCAAAAGCTCCCGTCAAAATTAAATAGTTGCAAGGGCAGTTTGGAAAGATTGGCCTATGAGAGGACAGCACAAAGGGAGGAGCAGGGCGGCAAATTTGGGTGAAAAGCACTTGAAACCTTTTCAGGGTTGTGGGGTCTATCCTGGGGATGAGTTTGGCTGGAGGAGAGAAGCCGAGGATGCTCCCGCACAGGGCGGGCACCTATGAAGTTGTAGGAAGTAGCTGATTTCACGTTTAGAGTCGAAGCATTGAATTCCCATTGGGTCGCTAAAATTCACAAATAATCTGGTGCACGTGCATGCGCAGCAGCCCCGTGAAAAGGCACTTTGCAGCAAGCAGATGAGTTTCCCAGTGTAGGGCAATGCAGGCAGCGGTGTCTGAGTGAGGATATTCACGCCAGCCTCTGTCCTGCCTCTCCTCCAGCCCAGGCTGGGGGCAAACCCAGCCCTTGGGAAGCACTGGAGAGAGAAAGAAGGGGCTTGCAACCAGGTCACCGGCTGCTTTGTGACTTGTGCCTGTTCAGCCTGGCAGCGATGGAAACCAGCTCCACACTCCTCCCGCAGCGTGGAGGCTTTCTTCTTCCCCTTCCATCTATCATTGCTCGCAGCAGAGTTTTACGAGCTCACCCTGCCCAGGCTGCCCCAGCCCGGAACTGCCTCGCTTGCAGGAGCAGAGCTGTTTTTCTCCAAATCACAACACAACTGAAAAAACACAGCGGGTCAATACATCACAGGGCACACACTTGAAAGGGAAGAGGCATAAAACTCATGTCATTGATGCAGGGCAAACCCTGCTCCCTTTCCCCTGATGCCTGGGACATCCCCAGGTCTGGGAACTTTCCCGGCTTAAGGATGCTGATGGAAGCTCAGACACTTGCTAGAGCATGGAGAGAGGTGAAGGAAAAGCTGCTGAATAACCCCATGCCGAGCAATGGTTACGACCATTGAACTCAGGAGGAGCTGGGGTCTGGTGTTGGCTCTGACACTGTTTCACTGAGTGGCCTTGGGCAAGTCACCTCCTTCCCTCTGCGTTGTCTTTGCCCAAAGGCCTCCCTGGCACCACCGTTTCCCTGCCACATGTTTGCAAAACACAGTGCAATGGTCCCCCAGCCTCCACTGCTGCCTGTGGGCACGTCCGGACCTCGGAGCTGCTGGCAGATGTCGATGCCCTGCCCCGTCCAGTCCCTGACAGACTGAATGGGTAATACGATGCTCTTCTCATCCTCCTCCTGCACAGCTGGCTCCAGCCACAGTCCCAGTACAGCACATGCTGAAGTACCCATGGGCCGCAGCATCCCCATCATCCTCCTGAGGAGCTGAGCCATCCACAGCGGGCACAAAGCCCAAGCCAGGAGCTGAGCACCTTGCAAACAGGCAAAGAGAAGTTCATCTCTCTGGCAAAATAGCAGGGTGGTGGAGATTTAAACTCCAGCAGGAAGGAGACCAAGTCCATTTTTGGTCACCAGGCCTTGTTCTGCACTAATCTCATCTGGAAGGGGCGGGGATGCCGAAGAGCTGGGTCACGTAACTCAGGCAGCATTGGCGTGCCTGGGACCAGAGTAGTTGTCTAAAACACATCCCCCCTTTCACCTGTATTGAGGCCATCATGAGCATCTTCAAAAGGTGTTGTTGCATCCTGCAGGCAACTGCCTTTAATTAGCACAGAACAGGACACATTCATAACAAGATGGTAAAAAAATAATAATCAAAGAAAACCCAGTGAAGCCCCATGTGATAATAAAAGGCTGACTTTAACTAACAGTTGTTATTCAGACATTGTTAATGATATTATAAGCACTACCATGTGCTAGGCAAGCTGTGACACGCACCCCGGTGGACATATGGATAATAAGATCACATGCCTATTTCAATCAAAGCCATAAGTACGAACTTGATCTGAATCGGAAGAAAGCCCAAGCTAGCGGTAGCTGGGGATGTGCTTTGGGAAAGCAAGCTCCTACAGTTAAGAAAATAAATAAAAGGGGGAATCATAGGCTGCGACGTAGGAGCATGAGACAGCCCAGCCCAAATGCGCTCGGCACCTCTCAGCATTCCAGGGAAAGAGCCTGGCCCCAGGCATCCGCAGCGAGGGGTTTCCAGCTCCAGCGCATCTCAAGAGCTAAACGCACCCATAGCCATCTCCAGCAGCATTTTTCCCCTATACTGACACACCAGAGCATTGCCCTCGTTCAGGGGCAAGACTTTTGCCAGAGTTGCTAAGGTCGGAGGTGCTTGGGACGCTTTACCTTGGTTCACCTCCTCCGTATGGCCAGCTGCACACTGCAGTGCGGTGCAGAGACACACACGGCTCCCTCCAGGCCTCACCTGAGCACAGCCAGTCAAGTCTCAGGCAGCTCACTGTCATTAGAAACACTGAACATAATCACCAAATTTAATGCCTTTATCATTGCTCAATGGATCAGTGAACAGAGGAGCTAAAAGAAAGACAATTAGAAGCGTCAGTCTATGCTAAAATTTTTTCCATTGCCTTGCTTTTGTCTAAAGAGTTATTCATTCCCTAATTGTGAAATGTAATTTTGTTTGGAGGCTTTTGTTATATTTGTTTTGTCGTGTGGCTAATGCAGTTATTTGCCGCACGCAGCCTCTTTTCTTCCGCTCAGCCTGTTTAATGGAATTCTTTGGCGGCTTTGACTTAAAACCATTTTGGTTTAGTGACCAGGACATTTCTGGGAGGGGGGAATCAGATTGTTTCCTGAATTTCTGAGTCATATTTTGCTCAACAAGATTCACTTCTTTAAATGTATGTTTTTGTGAAGGCCTTTAATATGGCATTTTTGGCTCCAGTGGAGACAAATCTCAGCAAGAAACAGTGTCCCCTCCCAAACCCCCCATCCTGGGTTGGCAGACAGAGGGGCCCACACACAAACCCTCCTCCCACTCTTTTTATGAGAAAACCCCAAGAAGTGACCCCCTCTGTGTCCTTCCTCCCCTGCGCACACATTCCCACTAACGGCTGCAAAATCTTAGACCCTCCCAGACTTCTCCTTCCCACGAAGGATGCCCAAATGAGAGCCAGTGCCAGCTCAGCCCCGCTGAGGCTCTGGGTGCTCTGGCCGCTTTGCTGCCTCTTGGAAGTGGCTCTGCACCGGGTAGACCCACAGAATCTGTTTTCGGTACGTCATATACCACACCTGAAAGTTGTTTTTTCCACTCTAAGTGTTTAACTAGAAGGCCTCCTACAGCTCCAGAGCCCTGCTGAGCCTGGATGGCAATGCAGGGAGTGAGTAAATTGCCCTTTTAGCACGTTTTCTCTGACAAGAGGATTTTGAGTCCCAGCCCCCCTCCACGTGAAATCCAGAGCGAAGGAAGACTGATTTAAAACCAATCACTAACACTTACACACAGTCCCTTATTCGAGCATCCCAAGCTTCGTCTTAGACTATTGAATCAATCCTATCTCCACTGTCTCTTTCCTAAGTAACAAACAAAATCAGATGATGGCATGGTCTCCTCTAATTGACTGAGCTGCACAAGTGTATCCATGTCTCAGGATGTGGGCATCAGCCGTGCTACGCTGGGGGAGATGAAGCGTGCGAAGGTATCAATAAATCCCAGGCTGAGGGAGGGAGGAAGCAGGACCGGACCCAGACGCCAAGGTCTGGCACTCACAAGGCTGGGGACCTCTACAGCGGGAGTATAGCTTGTCGGGGGCACCCAGGTCCAGGTGTGTGGAAGCTGGGTATCTCCTTCATGCCGAGATCGTGCATGGATTGTGGAGAGATGGCCTGTCAGAGCGTGACTCAGCGCGTGTGGATTTGCGACCATGTGCAGGACAGGTCATCTTGCCTTTGGGGTGCATCTGTTTCACTGAAAGCAATGGGATTAATCTGGTTTTAAAAGATATTTTCACTGCAAAGCCACAGTTTTAATGATTCTTCCAACACAATTCTGCAGGGCTCACTGAAAACAGCTCCATCTCCTGTATGTTGCCTTGCCATCGGTGCCCACCCGCTTCTCCCCAGAGCCAGCACTCTGTCTCCCTAGAGCCGTGTTATTGCCAAGGTGGCCAAACCTGAGACATTTCCACACCAGGCCCATCCCGGGCTCCAGCGGCGCGGTCCCTGGGGGACTCCCCTCTCCTCTTCCCTCCCCACCACTCGTGCAGGTGACATGGAGATCAGTAATGTTGCTGGTCACCTCTCCCCTCCCGTGGCCGGGGAGATGAGATCTGGCAGCTGATGTATGGGATGGGGCATTTCACCAGCAAGTGCTGGTGGTCTGTCCCACTTCGCCAAGACACCTTCGTGGAGTTTCCTCCAAGATTTGGGCCCAAATTGAGAAGACTGAGGACCCTCAGTCCTGCCTTTGAACAGAGCATCATTAACAGTTAAAGCCCCGGTTCCTCGCACCCCTACCTCCCACATGGCTCTCCCACCGTCCCCGTGCCCCAGCTCCCTCTTGCCCCTTCCCTTTTGTCTTTTGAAGATGAGCTTTCAAGCTCCTGAACATGTGTTGAAGACATGTCTATTAACAAGCGTCTTCAGAAAGAAGAGGGGCTAAGGAGGAGAGATAATGAGGAGGGAGGAAGAGAAGCTAAACAGAGCAGGCGTCCTTATAAATGAATTTCCCTGGCAGAGCCTAAATTATGCAGCAATTTCTGCAGTCACGAAATCCAGGGGCAGTCGGGCCCCAGGTTCCCGGCGTCCCTCGGAGGGAGCCGTGCTGCGTGGGGCCGGTGGGGGGGAGTGCCGGCGCGGGGGCTGCCCATCACCGTGCTGCTGGGGCTGGGCAGAGCCCAGGGCTGGGGCTGTGCGTGGGCTGGCTCCAGGAGAAGGGCGAGGGACCAGGGTGTGAGCATACCCGGGTTGGGCTACGGGCCCCGGGAGACAAGGGAATCACGGTTCAAAGCAGATTTGCCCTGTGGGGCTGAGTAAGGGGCTTTAACCCTTGTGGGGTTGTGCTCTTCAGAGATGAGAGATGCTTGCCTATCTGCTGGGGGTGGTACTGAATGCCATCCAAGAGGCAATGCCGGGGACCAGGGCTGCTGCCAGGGGCAAAATACTCCCCATTTGCCCCTTGATAAACTTTTCCCCTTTCTGCAGAAGTGTGTGCATCACCGCCAGCTCTTGCCCCATCGCCCCGACTCGGCTGGAGCTCATCGCAACGACGCCCTGGCAAAGAAAAATTCCAACCCCACCAGGAACCGCAAGCTTCAAACCCAGCCTGGCTCTGTAAAGCCCTTAGCAACCAAGCCCCGCTGCCCCAGCTGGGCTGCCTGCCCGCTCAGCCCGTGCCATCCTTGGAGCAGGAGCGCCCGGTCGCGGCACGCAGCACCGGGGTGATTTAAAGTCTCGGCTCCACGAGGCGCTGCCGGAGAAGTGAAATCACCGACTCGTGCGGCCGGGCTGGGAACAGGTGTGTGAAAATCAGCACCCAGGCACCCGCTCGAACAACGTTGTTTTTTCCTTGTGTGCCATAAATCAGCACGCTAATCTTTCACTGTCCGGCGAGATCTCTCACTGGGAGGGTGATAAATTGCCCTCCAGCCCCTGACAGCTGCTGGGAAATCACTCACGGCCCGAGACAAACCTCTAAATCTGACATTATAGAGTGTTGAAAGGAAGAATGTCTGTTTTTATAACCTACCTCAGTTATAATAAATATTTAAAATCCACATTAACATCCTCTTATAGTTACAATCTGCCCTCTATGGAACAGTGTCCAACTTAGATTTAATTAGCAACTGAACCTTTCCAGCCCAAGCTCCTAGTTAGGCTGAAGATCCAAATCCCCAGTGAAACGCCTCTGTTTTCTTAAACTACCTGCACTGTAATAAATATTAGCCATGTCGCCAGGCAGCCCTGTTGGAGACAGTGCTCTTTTTGTCTTCTCAAAGGCTAACATTTAATTTAAATGATAGGGTCTTTCCAGACTCTGGGAGGAATTTCTTTCCTGCTCTCCAGAATGCCATACTTCATCTCCAAGCGCTGGCGTATTCCTTTGGCACCAGGAGGACACAGGAATGGAAACACCTTGATGCAGGTATGAGACTGGAGTGATGAAAACAAAATCCAGGCACAACTGTTCCGGCTTCTGGTTGTGGACCTGCGCTAGAAACACGGAGCAGAGCCCTCCCCCTCCGTCAAACTGCGGAGAATTTGGGAGCTGGATCCCAAACTCCCGCAGCTGGCTTCTCTTGGAGAGAGGGAAGAAAAAAATACCTGTCCAGAAGTTTTTGCATGTTCATTTTGTTCCCACTTGCTTTTGCAGGTTGCCTTGTTTTCTCATTTATTATGTTATGCCAGTTGTTTTCCAGAAGGCAGCATTCATACTTGCTTCTCCCCTCTGTCCTGACTAGCGTTTCATCAGGGTTTTTTTCAAAAATATCACAGGAATAAACATGGGCAGAGGTGTTAAAAAGAACAAAGTTTCCTTCATCTCCCTTAACTAAAAATCCTACACCCATCCATTTTGAATTTTGGTGGTTTCCTCCCTGTCCTGCCTATCTGCCAGTGCCGTATGACTCCATCAGCCCATGGCGGAGGGAGGAGGAGCATTACGGCCAGAAATCAGCCTGACCCACATGTCTGCAACCCCCCAGCTCCAGAGGTGCCCTGGACCTGCTCCACCAGCCCATCCGGATGCCCTCCTCCGGGTGGGCTCAGCGGCCGTCCCAAGAGCGGCTGCAGCCGGGCTCCGGGGCCAAGGCTGGGGGGGAGGTTTGCTAAAAAGCCTGGAGGTGGCAGCCACCGTGCCAGCACCCTGCACTGGGGCTGTGGTTAATAGGAGAGGGGTCAGGAGGCTTCAGACGGGAAGGGGAGGCAGGACAGCTGTGGTCTCCACACATGCTTCCCCTTGGTTTCGTATTTGGGCGCCCTGCATCCAGCCCAGCTGCCGCTTGAATCAATAGCAGTGTATCAATCAAGGCATCCCAGAGGAAACCCGCTGCTCACACAGAAATAAACAGACATTTTCCTTCTGCGTGTCACAGAAAGCCACGGACGTCTCCTGGCATTGTCTGAACTAAGGGTAAAAGGGACGCCGCATCTTCGGCTGCGCCGTCAGGGCGTAGGTTATGGAAGCCGGAGCATATATTATATGCATTGGATATAAATAAATATGCAGACACAGCTTGGCCTGTGTTAAACAGATAGACATGGACTTCTGTTTCATTTCCAACTCCCCAGATGATGGCAGACGCCCAAAAGAGTATGCAGCTTTTAAAAGAGCATCCTCTAAGCCCTAATATTTTGCCTCCTGCGTAAGCCCCACACTGGGAGCTTAATCCAGATGACTCCAGCAAATGCAATCTTCATGAAAGCAAAACCAGGGGCATCCTGGTGGCACTTGGGTGATTCGATGCCCTGATTGGGAGCTTCTTATCTCTTCTCTTGCAAAGTGCATTGTCCTGCCCATTGCTAAGTCATTGCTGTCCTGCCATCCTCCAAGGACAGCAGGAGATGAAAGGGTGGCTGATCAGCTCCTCACCCACCATCCCAGGCAAAAGCAGAGCCAACTTCCTACCTCTCCTCACCCCAAACCACTCCTGCCCCAGCATCTGTTTGCATAACCTGCCTGCTGTGAATCTTGCTTGGGTTTGTAGAGACAGCATCACCCCCCTTGGGAAACAGCCAGTGCGTTTTACCAGGAAACCTGCTGTTTTACAAAGGGTTTACGACCACTAGATCCTACCTCTGAGAAAAGTTACATTCTTGGGCATTCAAGGTTTGTTTTTTGATTATGCGGGAAGTGGTGTGAATGGAAGTCACAGAGTCCTCAAGGGAGAGAGGTAACATGAATCCCCAGCAGCTTTCTTAACCTTTGCTTTTGCAGATGTTTTCAACTTTGCACAAGGAGCTCCCAGGAAGCCTCAGATGCAGAGCACATGGGATGAAAGATGCTAAGATGCCCACGTTTCACTCAATGTCTGCACTGTGCTGAGATTGCAAAGACAATAGAGTCTTCCTCCTCTGCCCACCCGAAGAAGCAAAGAAGGGATGCACAGCACTTCTGGGGTGAGCAGGGAAACAGGTCTGGAGGAAACTGCTCTCAAGGCTGCAGTCTTACCCTACTGGAAGAGAAGGGGTTTCCAGCTCTTCCTAGATGCCAAACTACTATTTCATACATATTTGAGGACATTTTGCACAAGATAATCCCAGACCCCCCTGGCCAGTGCCAGAGAGCAAGCAGAAAGCAGCAGCCTCCCACAGCAACAGCATGGTGTCGTGCATAGACCTTCCATCATGCACACAGTGGTGGGTGGGTGGGAAAACAGACTCCTCTTGGAGAGGGTAAGGAAGACTGAAGGACCACATCCAGGCAGCCTCAGCTCCAACTAAACTGCTGTGCCCAGCATTTGTCATGCCCAGCTCAGAGACCCCCAAGAAGGATTGCTTGGAGCCACGTGTCAGATGTGCCCAGCATTGTTCACTGAGGAGGGACGAGGACTTAAGTTGAGCTCAAGTCTCCAGCCCACGTTTAGATTTCCTTAGGTTGACAGATGTGAAGAGTTAGACCCCAAAAAGAATTAGGTTCTGCAACCTCCCTTCTAACTCCTTGCCCACCTTACTGCAGTTGGTATTATGCAGAAAGATGGACTAGATGAATTCATGGTGTCTTCTAGTCTCAGCCATCACCTGTGGAAGTCCAGGGAGGAGCTGAAACAACAAAGATAAGAAGGAAAATCAGCTTTCCTGGCAGAAGCACTGCTCCAGCTCCCTAAGAGCCAGCGCGCTGTTTGGTCCAAAACCAGAGCCAGCTCAAAAAGGGATCAGTCCCCAAGGAGGAGGGCATCCGGGGAGCCTGTCTGAAGGCTGAAGCCAAAATGCCAGATGACAATGGGCGAGCAGGTGACAAGAGCAGGCAGAGACGAGGTGTAGCTTTGAAACTGCTACAAGCCGCTTGCCAATTTTATGTCTGAAAGCCTGTTGTGGACAGTCAGTGACTGGCTCGTGAACACTGGCGTTCAGTTCCTTTATATACAGCTATTCCCCACAGATTGCATCAACCGAGCTGCTTGCCAGCAGGACGTAGCTGTGTACCGTCATTAATCAACGTCATGCTTCGAGAGAAACGCTGAGTTCATTCTCATGTGTCTCCTCAGACCTCTGGGGACTGAGTTGTCTCTAGCCGAGGCCGGTAGTCACCTGGAACAGTTTTCCAGCCCCCCTAAGCAGCAGGAGTGTCCATTAACTACCACGGATCGGTGGGGACGGTTTGTAAACTCCGGATACATACGGAGGGGCCCGGGCGCTTATTGGCTGGTGCTTTCCGCTCTCAGAAATGGGTCATTTAAACAGAAAACTGTAAAGTGTTCATGCCTCTGCATGCAGAGAAACTATCAAAACAAGCTCCCGTCTCCGTGCCACAGACCCGGCATTCAAACTGA
The DNA here is from genome assembly GCF_035582795.1 of Mycteria americana. Classification (NCBI taxonomy): domain Eukaryota; kingdom Metazoa; phylum Chordata; class Aves; order Ciconiiformes; family Ciconiidae; genus Mycteria; species Mycteria americana. Next base: position 6,859,650 of record NC_134376.1, on the reverse strand, counting down.
GACTTGGGGCATGTTGTACGGGAATGAACCAAGTGCTCCCAGCAGATTCCTTTCCTTTTTCTGATGTTTCACACAATAAACATTTCAACTCTCTGGCGCGAGAGCAGACCTACCCCAATTACCAGGACAGCTTGTTTTGTTTGGAGTAATAGTTAAGGGTCCCATCCTGTATCCCCGGAGCCAGTGAGAAAACTCTCCTTGCCCCCAGTGGGCCTGAATCCAAGAGAGCCCCATGGTACATTAGAGACACCTCTGTTACTGGGAAGGTATTTTTGCCTTTCCTTATGGAAGCAAAACCAGTTCAAGCAAGTTCTGCCATGGCTCCACCTACACCAAGGTGGAGGCATCGTGGCTTCCCAATGAAATGCAAGGCAGAAGCTGGCATCACTGAACGATCCTGCTGTAGGCTGATCTGTGACGGCAGGCCACCACGGTTTCATGGTGTCCTACAGCTGATTGACCTTTTGTCCATGTCACTTGGACATCTGCAAGCCAGAAAGCAGTTCCACAGTCCCTGGGGCCCCAGAAATCTCAGCTCTGCAGGGCTACATCTCAGAAAGTTGGAGAGGGGAGGCCTTAAAGGTTTCCAATCAGAAAGAGATTGGAAACCTTTAAGATTTGGAAATTAATGCACACTAAGAGAAAAAAATATATTTGATTTAGTAAATGAGATCTGAATAAAAACAGCTCATCAGTAATTGTTACGTTCAGTACGGGCATTATACAAAGTTGGGTTGTTTTTCCTAGCATGGTGAGTGGTGCACATCTGGGGAGTTCAATGACGTGGAAGAGAAGTGAGCTGCAAAAGCATCAGAGAACAAGGCTGCAGTGGTCCTAGAAAGTCAGGATGCTCATCCAGGAGCCACTGCCAGCTGCCTGAGCAGGCATCCCAGAGGAAGGAGGTTGTGGAGGGAATTGAGCGATGAGACAGGAGCCCAGCAATGAAACACATCTTGGTGAATCATCATCCAGCCCTCCTGGGACACATGGTAATAGAGGGGCTAGTTTTGAAGGACCACAATGCCAAAGAGTGAAAGAGTCTTGGAGGGCTTGGAAAGAGGAAATATGCATCTATAGCTGCCCTGGACCCAGATGTGCCATTTGAGCAGGTACAGTGAGAGCCCATCTGTGAATAACCTCTAGGTCATTCGAACTCCAGGGCTTTGCATGCTCCGTCTCTGCCTTGTCTGAAGGCTCCAGTGAAGCCCATCAACTCGCTCATTTACCTTGTTAAATGCCATCTGTGCATTATCAACCGCGTGTCACATCCAGTTATTCCTACCAGCTCCATCACTGCGCTCAGCAAAGGTCCATCTATGTCTGAATATTCACGAGCGAGATGAAGTCCATCTGCCCATACTACCAATATATCGCTTGTCAAGGCAGCTCCTGTATTATCCCACCTTCATGGGGGTGATTTTATCCAATGAAATATTTGGAATTACCCCCAAGTGATCTGATCCACCTTGTTATGGACTTCAGAAGGCAACACCACTTCAAGATGAACAGTACCAAAAGAGAGTAGATAGGTCTATGCTGTCAGTGTCTCAGTGCAGAGAGACTTCAGGATTTTCCTCCTGTCCTTTCAGCTCTGACAGTATCCCAAAAGTACGCAAAAGGTACCCCTTGCAAGATCCCATCTAGCCAGGCAGAGAACCCAGTGGCTGTGATGTGGAAATAATCTATCATTGAGCATCTCTGATCCCGTTCTGGTTTCGGATTTGCACCTGCATAGACAAACAAACGTCAAGAAGACCTGACGCATCTAAAAATTGACAGATGTCTTCACAACCTGCTAAAAAGGGTATGGCTGGTGGCTTCCTGAGCCTCCAAGCAGGTTCATCACTACCATGGGGTTGACTCTGCATAAGGCAGGGACATAGCTCCTATGTTGTCTTCAAATTCTTCAAAATCTGTCTTCGAAAATGGAGGGGCAAGCATGTTTTCCAAAGGAGAACTGTATAGCAAAGTAATTAAAAAGAATACAAATATTTCCACCTTTTCCCAATGTTTTAAATTTTTTCCAGACAAGGACTATTTGTCAAAATTTGCTCCAAAGCCGTAAGTGTTTCTGAACACCCTTCAACAACATTCTTTCCTGAGACTGTTATTTCTAGGAAAATACATGTCTCTGCAGAGGTTAGGTGAATGGCAGGACCTGGCTGGTCCCTTCCACCAGCGCTGAGCACGGCAGAAGCAGGGAGCCCAGTGTGAAATGCCTCTGCTGCACCTTGCCTGGAGGGAACCACGCTGCTTCACTTTGTCACACAAGCTTTGGGTTTAATGTAAAACTCCTTCGTAGCAGTGGCCTGAGCAGATACGAGATGCAGGATTTAATCCGTGCATGGCCTCCACCCTCCCGCCGCCGGCAAGATGTCGAGCTGGTCACCAGCATTGGTCTGAAAAATCTCTAAAAGGATGAAACTCAAGGTGTCCTAAACTGGCATAAACGCTTTTGCATGCATAGCCTGGGGCTGTTTCTGCTTGTTCTCCATTGCAAAGCAATTCTCCCAGCGGTCTGGCTTGCAGCTCACTGCTGTCTCCTCTCACCACACGTGTTTTTGCATGGGACGGGAGCTGCCAGGTGCTCGGTTACCCCTGGGGTGAGCACCCTCCCTGGCACCTCCCTGCCAGTGCCGTGCTGGATGACGGCGTGTTGATGAGCGCTGGCTCTGCAGCCCCGGTGGTCACAGGCAAGCAGGAAAGGGGCAGGGAGCGACGGCTTGGACGTGTCCTGAAGCCCATCGCCTGCCCAGGCAGGGCAAACCTGGCGGCTCCGCACTCTTCCATGCTGTTGGCTCTGGTGAAGCGAAGGGTCCGAGGGCTGTGCTCCCCCACGCGAGCTGTCAGTCTTTCTGTCCGCCCGGATCCATCTGCCTTTGTGCACCTTTCCTTGCAAGCGGCAATTTCTGACAGCTAATATTTCACAGAAACCGGAGCCAGCTCTCTCCCTCCCTCCTTTTTTTCCCCTCTCTCTCTCTTCTGTTTATGAAGCTGAGGGTAAGTGTTTAATTAGTTGCCTAATTGCCTGGGTAATTGGTAGACATACTCAGCTCTCCAAGTAATCAGTCTGAACAGGCCTTGAAAATATCTGGCCCAATATTCATTAGTGCAGTTAAATCGTTAAACAGTTACTGTGTTTGGTTCCCGACAAAGCCCCGCCAACGGCTGCGTTGGCTGCACGGCGGCTCTCGCCGGGTGGGAGACAGACCGGGGGAGACCCCGCGCCCCGTGAAAATGGCTCCAGCCACGCGTGCTGCCGGAGGGGCTGGGGAGGGAGCAAGGGGCTGATGGAGGGGAAAAAAAACCCCAACAAATGCCAAGGGTGGAGAAAGCGGGAGGTCTGTCCCCTTCGCAGGGGATGTCGGCGATGGGAGGAGACATGCCTCCTTTCCTCGCTCGTCCTCTGCTCCAGCCTCCCCTTTCCCCGCGCCGGCAGTGCTGGTCCCCCCTGCGCGCAGGCGGCTGCCCCTCTCCCTCCCTTGGCCGCCGCGGGTGTGGAAGCTGGTTTTGCTATTAATGTGAATATTGTCTCGGCGGGCTGCCCTGACCAGAATAAGTCATTAAAAGGGCCTCAGCCGGTCCTGCTCCGGCTCAGTACAAAGGCACCGTTCTGCCAAGTGCTGCCAACCCACCGCCTGCCCGTCCATCCGTCTGTCTGTCCTGCCTCCCTCCCTGTGGAGGGGGTCAGCACCAGTAAGGAGGCTAAGCCTCAAAGGCGGTCTCCAAAGGGCTCCTCTTCCCCGCCGTCGAGCTTCAGTCGGGGTCTAACAACAACTTCAGCCTCGTAGGAAATTCCAGGTGCAAATTCCTGCATGGCCATTCAAGAGGCCACGCTGCGGCCAGGAGGAAGGCATCAACATGGCTGGCTTTTGTGACTTGAGCGAAGCAAAAGGAGGAACCAGCTTCCCTCTACCTGCTGCCTCGGTTCCTGTAGTGGATTTTTTGGACAGCATAAGGTGCCACAGAAGATGCAATTAAAAGCAAGTGAAATGCAGTTGTAGCACAGTGTAGCTGGACAGGACTGCTGGCCAGGGAGCTGCTGAGCGTGCTCCCATACGGCTCAAAACACGTGAAATAGCTGAGCCCCTAAACGCTACGCCCAGCTCAGCAGGTGGTCGGCCAGGATATATGACCTCAAAGTTATTTCTAGCAGTGATTCAAGGAAAATGCACGTGTTATGAATCGGACCCTCGTTAAAAGGTTGCTTGGCCTCAGATCCTTGTGCAATTAAGTGCAGAGGGGACGGGAGCTGGCGCTGCCTTCCCAGTCGAACCTCTCCAGCCAACACACCCCTCCTTCCCCTCCATGCTGCCAGAAGACTGTGTCCAGCAGCTCCACGTGCTTCATTTTCCACTGAGCTGGCTCATCCCTCTTGCCAGTGCTATTTTGAGTTCACCTGCTTGTGGTGTGAGTCCATGACCTTATTGCTCCTTACCAGCTCCTGAAGCTCCTCAGAAACCCTCCGTTGGACAACCCAAAGAAGGGACCGAGGTCCCGGGGAATGGTGTGGGGGACATGACAGCATACAGACAAGTAAATTCCTAATCAGATCTTGCACCTTGGTTTTTGCCAGGCGAACAGTTGGGTTCCTGGCAGACGGGATGTCGATCTGAAAACAAGGACAGGACATGCTCCACCAGACCCCAGGGCAGCCGGGTGGCCCCGTGCCAGCACTGCCAAGTACCAGCCTCCCCACACAGAAGGCAGGGTGGGATTTGGGGCAGGGCAAGAGGGAAATTGGAGGAAGGCACAGAAAAGGTCCAGAAACGGAAAGGGGAAAAGAAAGTGAAGGGAAAAGATGGGAGAATTTGGGTGTGGGCTTTGACACGGGGGTGAAGAGGAAGTTGGAGATGGTGAGTTAAAAAAGGTAAAGGATGCTAAAGACATCAGAGAAGCTTTTTGTTCCTGCACAGGAGATACTGACAACTGGAGGAGAAAATTTGAGATGGTAATATAAGAATTTAGGGGAAGGTGAAACACCCTGGTGTGCAGGAAAGCCGGGAGATGTGCACGTACAGCAGGGTGGCATGGGTGCTACCTGACCCTGAAGCCCCAGGACAGCTGGCAGAGGGCCCCTTGGGGTGGATGTACCTGCTGGAGCAGCCAGCCCACCAGGCAGGAGCCGTGTAATTCATCAGCGTGCGGGGGCACCTTCCTCCTGTGCTCTTCCTCCTTCTTTCATGTGGTTTTTGGGATTTCCAGGAGAACGGCCCATCCCTTTTGGGAAGGATGGAGGAAAGTTTCTTGAGACTCCCTCAGCTAGGAATGGGGATGAGTTCCTGCCCAAGGGAAGGTTTTTGGGCACTGGAGGGCACCAGGCAGGCCCTAATGAGCCTCCTGGGGAAGAGGGAGAGCGTGCAGGGGGAGAAATGTCAGAGGTGACTAAGAAATAGGTCTCCATCCATTACTCTGCTGGGCGGTCCTTTCGAGTCACTGGCTGGCTTTGTTCTCGCCAACATCTGTAAGAGATTACGGATGCCTTCCTAGCCGAGGACATGGACGGGATCTATAAATACCACGAGCCGGGGGTTGCTGCTGTCACAGGAGAGCTCTGCCTGGGTGGCCTGGAGGCCAGCCACGGACAACGGGCCCCGGAAACACAGGCTGTGCCTCTAGCCGGGCACCCCGGGGAGATGTGACTGGAGCAAGGTGGTGACTCCACAAGCAGGGTCTTCCCAGGGCTGTGCTGATGCACGGCCAGCAGCAGCTGGAAACGCGGCCGGGCAATGGGAGCACAGGACTGGGGGTCCTCAGCACCGGCCCCAGCGCTGATACCTGCTCCTCGCTGGCCTTGAGCTGCTCATATCATTTTTCACCTAAAACCAGAATGACCGCTGCAAGGGTTATTCAGTATTTTTTTTTTTTTTTTGGCAAGGACCTCAAATAGCCGTCCCCCTTAAAGCTGAGATAATACATGCCCAGACACCGGCGATGGGTGTCTGGCGATGGCGATGGGTACCATTTAAAGAACACAGAGCAGAGCTGTTAGTGCTCGATCCTCCCAACTTCCCTGTGTCAGCACCACTCCCCCGAGACCATCCTCTAATTCCTGACTCCATCTCAGGCTCTTGCTCCGAATGCCGCGAGACTTTGTGCGGTTTACGCAACGCTAACGCTGTCCGGCAGGAACTGAATTCTCCAGTGACTAATTGCTTGAGCATGTCTTTGTTCGCTCAGCTTTTCCCACCAGAAAAGGATCCTGATTTTATAAGCTGTTAGAAGCTTGAAGATCCAGCACTACACTAACATGTTGTTAGCCACAATTATCCCCTTTCTGACAAAGGATTCCTGATTAGGGCTGTTGCATATTCATCCGTAGACTGCGCCAAGCCTGGCTTTGTTTTTCAAGGTCGAGGATCGCATTTCTTTGGACTCAATTCCCATCCTAGACATAGATTACAAGGCAGGAGAGAAGGAGGCAGCTGAGGTTGCTGGAAGCGTTGAATCCTCCTGGTATTGCTCAAAACATCCACCAGATGCGTGCCAGACATGCCATACAAACCAGCCATCCTCACAGCCTTTGTGGGCTTGGTTAGGTGAGCCGGACAGCCTCAAAACTGACCCTGGTTGCAGGTACGACACGCTGAGATCAAAGACTGGGGAACCCCTAAGTGTCCCTGGTGCAGAAGGGTGGGTGCTGGGCAGGGATCTCAAACCAAAACAACACTTCCAGCCGTCGAGGCTTCATGAGCTCCTGTTTCACGTCCTCCCTGGGGGCTCTGTCCCATTTGCCGCTGTGGGAGAAGGGACAAAAGGGGGACTTAGCCAGGAGGGAATATTTCACAGAGGAACTTTAGCTGCTCTCCCTTGCTGATTCCTCCACTTAAAAAAAAAAAGGGGGGGAAGAAAAGGAAAAAATAATTACTTCTCAGCCTCTAACCTTTCCAGCAAGTGACTTTGTAATAAATAATCCACATGTCTCTCCAGTGCAATCCATCAGCAGAGGCGCCTAATTACTTTAGACTCACTTCGAAAACCCTTCCAGTGCCACTTTCAGATAAATAAAAAATTAACGTGGAACTAAAGCAGTAACCCAGAGAAAGTTTCCCCACTCTCCCTCAGTTCTGTCCAAGTCTGGGCTGATGCCTGGAAGGCTCCATGCCCAAAGGTGCTTTCCCCTGTCATGCTGAAAGGTGAGCTTGGGTTACAGTTTGTGGCACAGGAAAACCAGCCATGGAGTGTCCATGGGCACACCCTCCTCCAGACGCACAGATGCTTGGAGAAATAGCTGGAGACAGACCCAACGCAACCCCTGTGTATGAAGACTTTCTTTTTTCTGAATCCCTTTCCTTGGGAATTTTCTGTTATTTGTTTCTAAGAGTGTATTTTGGAGGCAAGGAGGCTCCGGTTTCCTTCTTGGAGTTGTTCATTGCTCCCCAGTTGCGCTGTCTTCTGCATCACCCCTTTCTCTTTCATTCCCAAGGTTACAGCTGTGAGAAAGGCACCTAAAGGCTTACCTAAAGGCTGGCTGAGACGACTTGCTCCCCTTGTACCCCACACCACCCCTGCCAAGGCTAAGGGGCACCTGCTGCACCATTTCTGTAGTGACAGATGCCCCAAGCACTGTGCTCCTGCTCAGCATGCTGGGCACGCTGCAGCTCAAAGGCTGCGGCAGAGGAGACAGGGGTTACTCGAGAAATTATTTCTGTAATAGGTCTGTCCCCGAGCAGAGACAGGAGAAATTCCCAGTCTTCCTTGCCCGTTTCCAGCTGCTGCGTCTACGTCAGTTGTGGTGTGGAGGGATGAGTGAGTGCACGAACACAAATGCAGTGTTCATTGCTAGAGTGCAGCAAGGTGCTGCATCCAGAAACGTTCAAAATGGAGCTGGACACCAACGGGCAGCAATTCTAGGGAGATTCTTTGGAAGTGAGTAGAATAACACTGAGAAAGACAGTGACATGCTTGTGTTAAGGATGGTGGGCACAGAAGACAGCAAGAGCACCGCCTCCAGAGCAATCCTTGGCATCCTCTGCCATGCAGAGATGTGCTTTAACAGAGCTCTTACCAAAGCAAATGGGGTCTTGCTGTAGAATGTTAGAACAGGGATCGTTGGTCAGATGAATTTCATTACACTGGAAGTGAACTTGTTCTGGTGAAAGACCAAGCCGGCCACCAAAAAGGATGTTCAAGGCATCCCGTTGCAGTTATCCTTAAGGGAGCCGGTAGTGAGAGGAGGAAAGACGCTCAAGCGTGTGGTTGCATGAAGAGGTTCAGGAGCTGTGGGTGCTCACAGCACCCAGAGGCACAGAGGCTCTCCCCTACCTTCCCAAAGAGGGTGACAAGGAAGCAAGGGACAGACAGCTTGGCTTGGGAGTACTGGAGGGTACAGGGTGCAGGGGATGCCATTATTGGTACCAGGGCTGAGTCCCTGCACGTTCTGGATTTGCTGGTGCTTTTACTTGCAAACTGCACCTATTTGTCACAGAAGCCACTAATCCACATGCAGGTAATCGAGATCATGGTGGGACAGCTGCCTCCACTGGCAGCCCAGATTGCTATCGGACCCTGTTAGTCTCTACAAGGACTTTTTGTCTAGAAATAAGAAAGAAGACTGATTTCTTGATATTTCCAGCAATAAAATTAATATAAAAAAAATGTGCCTGAATTTCATTTTGCAAAGACTAAGAGCACCTCGTGCCTTTGGCAGCTGAAGGTTGGAGCCTTCTAAGAAGACTTTGTCCACCTCTTCTTCCTCACCTTTGCATCCCACTTCTGCATCCCTTTCTTTCTCTTCTCCTCTCATCTCTGTGCTTAGGGCCCTGGGCAATACCCGACAAGCATTCAGAAACTAAAAAACAAGAAAATGAAGCAAAATTAAATATCTGAGAAAAGCAGGCCCAGAACCAATAAGGTCTGATTTCACTGTAGGTTACCACAGCCGAGGCAGCGGTGTGTCAGGGGAGGAAGATGCTTGAAAAACCTCCACAGGAGAATTAATTAAACGAATTTCACTCTGCCAATTGTTTGTTATTTTTGCTGACCTCACCAAGTGGATTAATATTTAATTAGCCTTTAGGAGAAGTGGAAAGCACTTATTAACCTGTTATGTCAATCTGTCAGGCTGGGGTCTCAGGACAGGCACTGTTACCATGAAACAATAGAAATATCAAGGTCTGTTTCTCTGTCTCAGCTGTTATCCCTGTTGGAAATTGGCTTTTTTGGGGGGGACAGAGGGAAGGGACCCACTACACCTAACTGAGGGTGTCTAAAAGTGCGTGCCCCAAATCTAGATGTCTTTTAGAGGCCAGGGCAAGAGCTGAGGAAGCCATATGTGATGTCCCAGGCACAGGTGGGAAGCACATATGGATATATGATCCCCTTGGAGGTATTTTAGAGCTCAGGCTAGATCTCATCTGGTGTGATGCTGGTGACTAGGGAAAGGTTTGGGCTTTCCTTCATTTTTCTTGTTTAAAAACACTGCTTCCTTTATATTGTGTTTACAGTTATTATAGTTCAAGAAGTGCTAAACTTGGTGTCGACACATGCTCCTCAGTGGGGAGATGCAATGGGGCCCTGCAAGACACAGAGGTCCCGCGTGAGTCTCCATTAAAGAAAAGCTCTAAAACAGAAAACAGGATGAACACAGATGGCAGAACAAGAAACCCGTCCCCGCCGGTGACAAAGACCAGAAGGTCCCTGGGCAGAGTCTGAGCTCACGTAAAGCTGGTGAGTCTCGCCCCAGGATAACAACCACGTCTGCTTGCTGCAGGGCTGGGTCTGGCCCAAAAGAAATAAAACCTCAAGCACAATTGAACCCTTAGGAAACATCCTCAGCAAAACAGTGAGATGAATGTTGTGTGCAAGTTAGTGAGACTGGGAGGAGCTTGGAAAGAGATAGTGGCTAAAAAGCTAAAGCGGATGAATATCTTCTTTGGTGGAAATTCTCCCAGATTCTGGGCACGGCTGCTAGCTGACATCTTAACTTAATGCTCAGAGAGGAGCCAAAGCAAAGTGTCTTCTCCAAACCTCCCCAAATCCTGATGGCCCTGAGCATCACACACAGCTGGACATCTGCACCTTGACTTCAGCTTAGTGAGTCAAAACTAAACCTCAGGTTAAAATAACCCACTGGGTCTCTCTGGGGGTATTCAAAACCCCACCAGAAAACCCAGCCAGCATCCGCACCCTGGTTTTGCATTCTAACAAGGACACCAGAGAGACGCCAACCACCACAAGAGCCAACCTCCCGTCACAGGCAGAAAGCTTCAGCAGACGGCAAAAATGACAAACCATATTCAGGAAAATACGGGGCTGTTGGCAGCGGGCGTGGGCTCGCAAGTCCCTTTCAATCTTTGCATGCAAGAGGTGAAACGAGCAAGCGGAGGCGCGAGTGGGAGTGCTCGGGGGCAAGCCCCGAGAGCGTGGCTTCGTGCCGGCTGCCAAGGTGGGTCGCGCTCCCCCGCTGCAATCTGCACCGGCTCTTGCAGGCTCTGCCCGAGCCCGGCCACCTCCTGCTGCCTCGTCCCCACAGGGCAGGGACGCTGCCCGCAGTGCCATCCTGCCTGGACCGGGCGCTGTTGCCGCTGCTCTGTGACAGGCCATATCATTTATTATTATTATTTTTTTAAAATTAAAATCCTCCTGAGCTTTATTAAATAGGGATGCTGATAGGTAATTAAATCGCAACTTAATTAAATCTGTCTGCTCAATCCAACCGCGGCACGCTGGCTACTCTGCAATCCCTGCGAGAGGTGCTGTCGGTGGAGAACGGCAACGTGAATTAAACAGCACCACGCTCGGCACCGCCACCTGCCCACCAGGCACAGCCGGGAACGGGATGGATGGGTTTCTCCACCCATACAGCAACCCATAGCAATAGGAGGAGCTGGGGAGACCCCACAGGGGACCTGACCCAACTTCATAAGAGCTTTTCAGGTAGGGGCTGACTCCCTCCAGCTTGGCAGGGCCAAACAAAGGTGCTGGAGGCAGCTTGGAGGGTTTATGATTACCTGCTTTGACACGACATGATAGTGTTGGGCATGAAGTGGTGGGCAGGTAGGGAAGGACTTCTCCTTCCACTGGTCTGCAGCACCTCTGTGGGGTGAAGGCCACGGTGACCATCTGGAATTGCGATGACAAGAATTTGGATGGGAGAAGCGCTCTAGCTGGGGCACTGTTTCCCTGGGCTGGTTGCTTCCTCTGCACTTTAGGATGGAGCAAAAGGTGCTGTAGGACTCTGCCCATGCTGATGTTGAGCCTGGTGGGTGCTGGGTCCCAGGGTCAGAGGAGGAAAAGCCCTGTGGACGAGGTTCCTGTGGTCCCCTGCTCTTTCTGGTGGGTTTCGCAGATACAAGCCCGCACTGGCGAGCACCAGCCCCCAGCCCTGGCTCTCCTTCCCAGAGTTTGCTGCTTTCCCATCTCTCTGGCTCAGCTGCTCTGAACAAGGGGCCAAAGGCAGCGATGTGGAAAAATAACCAGGCGGTCTTGCTAAATCATCAGTCTGCTCGTCCCAAGGAAAACAGATCTTGGAAAGAATTTACCTTTTTTATTTTCCCCCTTTTTCATTTCAATACAGGCTCAGCTTGCTGACTTTCCCAAACCTCAGATGATGTGGTTGCCTTTGCCCAGCCCTGGCAGGCAGCAGTGAGGCCTGAGCAGCCCTGAGGACAGATGCTTTCGATGCCCACACCGTGGGCTCCCCTTTGAGGAGACACACCTCACCTAACAGCAGCCCCAGGTCTCTGCTTTCTCATGCGGTGTCTTTTTCTAACATTGCAGGTGGGAACAGGAGAAACCTCCCTCTCCGCTCCACATTGCACTTGTATGGCCCAGGAGGACCTTGGCCTTTGGACAGAACATCTATCCAGAAAACAATTGCTAGACAGACGTATCTTAGCAAAGCCCCTAAAAGCAGACATCTCTCCTCGCTCAAACCCGAGACTAACCAACAGCAGGTAGGTAGGGGACCCTGCCAGACAATGATGCTAGGACATGGTTTTGTCACCAGCTGCTTAATAGCAGGTGTCTTTTATTTATTTTCTAAAAAGTTTCAGCTCCTGGAGGAAGTATTTTTGTGGGGAAGAAGGATTTAAGCCTTTCTCTGTTTTAGTCAAGACGGTGAAGTCTTCAAACTTTTGAAACAAAAGCAAAGAAATTCAGTGTGTCTCTTCAAAGCCGTTCAGTGATTACTGGAAGATTTAAGTTGTGATCTGAGAGCCTGGGGCTGCTGCAGCAGGTCAGCAAGGGCAGAGTCCCCATGGGACAGACGACCCAACCTGCACAGCCATACCCAGAGCAGAAAGGAGGACAGAGAACGTAGGTAGGTCCTTTCAGAGCTAAATGGGAGAGCAGATACCCAGAGCCTGGGTGCCCACAGCTACAGAGCTGAGAGAAGACCTTGCTCTCTGTGCCACCTTGATACCAGCCACCATCCTTTGCCAGATCTGGCCCTGTGCCTGTCTCAGGTGAGGCCTTTTATACCACACTGGTGGTTATTCCTTCACCCCACCCACAGGGTAAAATGGCCACTACTGCCTGCGGTGGTTTTGTCCTCTCCTGCAACTATGGCCTCCTCACAGTCCAGCAAGACCCTTGAGCTCTTCTCTGGCCATAGAATAGAATAGAATAGAATAGAATAGAATAGAATAGAATAGAATAGAACAGAATAGAATAGAATAGACTATTTCAGTTGGAAGGGACCTACAATAATCATCTAGTCCAACTGCCTGACCAATTCAGGGCTGACTAAGTTAAAAGCATGCCCAAATGCCTCTTGAACACTGACAGGCTTGGGGCATCGACCACCTCTCTAGGAAGCCTGTTCCAGTGTTTGACCACCCCCTCAGTAAAGAAATGCCTCCTAATGGCCATGGAGCCCCACAGTGTAGGCACCATGCTTTTGAGGGAGGTCTCACAACCACTAGGGTTCCCCCAAATTTGCAGCCTAGCATCCAAGTACCTGAGCACCCTCCAGGTCCCCCTGCAATCCCCCAGAAGATGAATGAAGAAAACCTCAAAAAAAAAAAAAAAAAAGCCGAAAGGGCAGCAGCATCGATGGACAAGCTACAGGGAGCCTATTCAAGGCTGACTTTCACACAGAAATCTTGGGAGATCAAATTCCTAATCTGCTTCCACCTCAGAGGTGGAGGAGTGAAAGTCCTACCAGGATTAGTGTTTAATGCTTGAGTTGGCAAGGGATGCCCTGTGTCGGGATGCTTGGGCTCCCTGCACCGCAGCTGAAAGAGGCCGGTACACGAGCTCAAGCAGTATCCATCCCGGATATTGGGGATGACCCTACTCTCAGGCAAAGGTCAAGGAGGAGTTGCCAAGTGCAGGATTCCCCACATCATTACAAAGTGTTGTGCACTGAGGCTGCAATAACAGGTGAGTTGTCCTGTCTGTATCTGCTGGGGTGCGTGAAGCTTCAAACCTCCGAATTGTTTGAGAGCCACGGAGGTGAGCTGCTGGAACACAGCATCAGGGAGGGCGGTTGAGAGAAAAGGCAGCTCATTCCCACCGCTGGGTTTGCATTTCTGCTCCTGGTGAGGACACATGTGGCAGGGAACGGCTCTGCTGGAAGCCCACACATAGTGGCCTCAGCTCCTGTGCTCCCCACCAGGAACAGACAGGGATGGGAGGAGAGATGGGTCAGCTGCAGAGGGACAGAGGGGGACACAGCCTGGGAGATGAGAAAAGACCTTAATGAAGATAAAGACATAGGCAGACCCCAGGACACACAGACAAGCAGTTATAAACCCTGACTAACTCTCTGAAACAAAGGTCATGTTAACAGTGCCACCTGTGGAGAAGGCTTTATTTTCTCTTCTCCTCTGCTACCAGACTTCCTCCATTGGGAGTATACGGCCTGAATTTTGAGGGGCTGCTTTGAAGGCCAGACAATGGCACAAGAGACTGGGACAGGAACATCTATGACTAGGAAATGCCTTTCGCTCTCAGAAAAGGGGAAAAAAATGAATTGATCATGCCCTGGGACTCCTTCATGCATGCTGCAGCATCATCCTAGCAGGCACTTGCAAAGGTACTGTTTGTGCTTACTCTTGAAAGAGGTCTGTTGCGAGTGAAATGACGCAACCATGGGTGATCACTCACATTTACACTAGATATCCTCTTCTATTGCACACCTGCCTCCTTCCCATCTAAGTTTCCCAGGTCTCTCCCTGCTCTCCGAAAGTGGCCTGTCCACTGCTGTTTTTTGGGTTTCCCTAGACAGCACTGTAAAAGTCACCCAAGCTTCCAGGCATCCACAGAATATGGCCAGGTTTCCAAAAATATTTACATAGGTTCCCAAACCCTTGACTCTGGGGCAACTACTCACCTCCAAGTAATGAATGGCTGGCAGGTTCTCGGCAGAAGTTTTATTAGCAGCTACATGTGATCTGATTTTAGCTTCTCCAGGAAAGCAATGGGAAGCACCAGAAGGTAGTGCTCTGAGCAGGTGTCCTACTGTGCTCTGAAGCTCTGGGAGATACTGGTGATGAACTTTCTTCTTCTATCTCTTGATAATACATGTGTGCAGAATAGCTCAGACCTCTAAGTGGTAAGACAGAGAGATTAGTTAATAGGCTGTAGATGTTTGCTGAACTTCACAGCCAAAAGCTTCTTGAAAATAGAGTGCCCAAGTCACACTTTTGGAATAAGAAAGTTCTGATCTGTACCTAAATGTTACCATTGCCCCACCACGAGAGGGCAAATCTATTCAATCCTGACCCAAAAGACTGGACAATTAGGGTTTAGGTCCAGAAAAGGCTCTACATTTTGCAGCGCAGCCCTTCTCTTCTTTGATAGTCTGTTTGTTTTTTATTCTTTCATGTGTCCCAGGTGGTGCTGGGACATGTCAGACCACAGGGCAGCTTGAAGTTATGGGACAAACTGTAGGTAATTTGGCAGGAGAACATTAAAAAGCAAGAGGAGGAAACTATAAATTCAGAGCGTAACCACCATAAAGTATTCTCTTAATTCCCAGCCAACCTCTTAAAAGCTCAGATAGCTCTTCCCCCTGCCCACAGGATGCCTTTCCCTCCCCATAGGGTGTCGTGTTATGGCTGGGACAACAGAGCACCATGGGAACGGTGACCCTGATGGATTTCACATGTGTTGCAAGACCTGGTGGAGGCTCTGCCCTTTCACACGCTGGACTTATCTTCTGTGCAATATCAAAGGTTTGGCATCTCATGGCTCTGTTTCATTTCTCACTGTCTGCTGAAGGGCTTCATCTCATCCCTCCTCTTCCCTTCTGATTGGTGAAGACGAGCCATCTGCATTTAGAGGTGGGAATGAACCATAACCCTGACTCCTAAATTGGCTGTAACTCCCATGGCAACATCCAAGAACATTTACGAGGCTCCTTTCTGGGAAAATAACACAGACAAGCCATCAAAACCTTTCGTCATCTCCTTGTGTCCTCCCAGGGTTATGGACCCTGGAGAAGCTGCATGTGAGATCTGCTTTCCAGTAAGTCATGACGGGCAAAGTGTCCTAACTTTCCTTTCCTCTACTACAAGTTGTTCATGGAATTGCTACATTTCTGTGTTCCTTCCTCTTAACCAGAAATTAATTTCTTGCACCTAAAAAGTGCTGAAGTGCCTAAACCACATTTTCAAGAGTCACAAGCATTTATGAACTCAGACCTCAAAGATTTTCCTTCCAAATTGTTACCCTAACAATGTCCTTTTCTCCCAGCTAGATCAGTCTCTTCTCATTTGCACTTTCTCTCCATTTACCCCCTTTCTGGTTATCCTTTAACCAAAGATCATTGCCCGATTCTTATTCTTGGTCATGCTTTAAGGGCCAGCTTTTGCTCCATGAAGAGGAACAGGAAACACTCAGACCTCATCCCCATTTAGCTGGTTTCTGCTGAGCCAGACCAGTGCTCTCCTGTCTTGCAGGCACATCTGCCTGCTCCCGCGACCATGGGGTCAAGTGCACAGCAAGCAGCGGCTGGGAAATTAGGTATATTTCTTGTGAACTTCAGAGTATGAAAAAGAAAATGGGTTTCTGAGGGAAATGGTTCATGCAAATCTGTTTCTAGTTTTGCTTCAAAAAGAAATGATGAGTGGTAACTTAAAAATGACACAAAAGAAACTGCAGTGGAATTCATTTTAAAAAGGCCATTTTTTAGGGAAATTTGAAAGATTTTTGGAAGAAAACACTCCACTGATCGGGCCATCTTATCTCTCTTACTGAATACTACTGGTGGGCCTCCCATTTCTGCTTCAGAGCCTATTTATCTCCACTGCTGCTCTTAAAGGCAAGTATCTCTGATGAGGATTCAGTTGTAGTGTACAGATTGTGGGAGTGGAAAACTCATATTCAAAGTTTTCTTGTAAATAAATGGGTGTTTTAAACCTACTCATGTAGCTGAAGGCAAGTTTTCTGATATCAAATCTTACCTAACATTACAGAGTTGAGCATTTACACAGGGAACACCAGAAGAATGAACAAAGTCAAGGAGGAGCAAGCTGAAGGGGACATTTTCAAAGCCAGAAACAGCTGGAGCCAAGCACGAAAGAGCAGAAAGGTACTAGTGCAGGGAAAATAGAACACGACGTGAGAAATGATGATATAGGAAATCAAAAAGGGGACCTGGCAGATTAAGGGGAGGGTAAAGACAGAGAGAAAAAGAGTGAGAGCAAATGGATAGAGTAGCCAGAAACAAGAAAATAAAGAGTAAATCTGATCTTAGTTATCTTTGGAGAACAACAAAGAATTTGCTTTCTGCAAAGCTATTTTTGAATGCGGGCATGTTGCAGAAGACTGAAAGAGAAGACAGTATGTCTGAGTACCACCAGTAAAGTGATGGGAGCAGTAGATGAATGTTATCCACCTAGGGCTTGCTAGAACTTGAGGTCCCAAAGCATGTCAGGACCTCATATCTCCCCTTAGGTGGTGTTACCTGCTGTCACCTGATTTTGGTGTTGCTGAGCCTCTGAACCAGCTGCTGCCATGGTGTAGAGCCTCTGAACCAGGGACTGCCATGCATGTAGAGCACAATGTCTCACAAACCATGAAAAATGTGGAGGCCTCCCAGCTGCCCATGTGCATGAAGCATGATCCTTCTCCAACTCCGATCCCAAGGGAAACAGCCGAGAGGAGCTCCGGAAGGTCAAAATGCAATTAAAACCAATGAGATTTTCTGCTACTTAATGGGTGCAAAGGAAAGAGGCTCTGCCTCCTGGGTCATGCCTCTCCCACCCACGCTGACCACCCCAGGCTCTCTCCTCAGTCTCCTCTCCTTCCCCGTTGCACCTCCTGTGGCCCTCCTCATTCATAACATCAGCCCCTCTGATGTCCAGGTCCAGCAACTGGGGGACAATTAGGTAAATGTGTAAGTTTGGAGGGGAGGGGATTTACACCTCCTGTTGCCCTTGCAATGAATTACCAGGGCTGTTAATGGGCTGGTGCCCCAGTGCCTCGTAAATCGTGCGACTGAAGCCAAGCGGTGATGGGTGGCTTTGATCTGGACACGCTGCCCTGCCATGAACAGGAAAAGGAAGAGGTGATTTTTCATGGGTTACTACTCACTCCAGCCTCCAAGTTTTCCACTCTGCTGAAACTTTGACAGTGCCTAATAATCCATCAGCAAGGCTTTCCTTGCTCTGCTTCCACTCCATTACCACCTTCGTGTTCCCATTTAGCTTCTTTCACACGGACCCCGGAAAGGTTGACCGTCTCCCACCCTCCCAAAGCAGCTTGGAGGATGGGAGCAACGGCTGGGGTCACTCCACATGTTTACCATAAGGAGAGGAATCAAAAAGTGAATGCTGAGATGAAGGGAAGGAGCTAGCTCATGTCTACAAAGCTGGGAAGAAACTTTCAGATGGGATCTAATGCCCCATTACCTGCAGGGGTAAAGGCACCACCTTCAACTCCTGAACTAGGCTGATTCTTCACCAGGTGCCATTTTCCCAACCCTTAACAACATGTCCTTCACACCAGTAGCTCTTTGGACAGGGATTGTCTTTTCCCCATGCATAGCAACAAATGCAGTGCATTCTGTCCCCTTTGCTCATGGTATTGGACTGTCTTTGTGCTCTCAAGAGGAAAGGGCACCATGAAGGTTGGCCCCATGGGCTCCTCTGACAGCTGCATGGACAGACCCAGGGGACTTCCTATCTCTAGGAGCTCCACCATCTGCAGCTCCCACTCCTGAGCAGCAGTGCCCTGCAGTCCTTGGTATCCCTCATTCCCTGCGGAAAGTCCTCCTCTCTTTCTTGGGTCTTGCCCCTGGGGACGTCATTGACTTAAATTGAAAAAAAAACGGCCAGCCTGCCCTCCCAGAAATCACTTCACAGCAGAAATATTGGAATCTGGGTGGGAAACAACACAGAAAAGAAACCCCATCACTGATTCACTGAGTGACTGTGGATGTATTTCTCAATCCACATGCCTAATGGGGAGCAGTAAGGCTCACACCTACCAGAGAGGGACCACCGGGGACGTCAGAGTCATTGCTGTTGGTGAAACCTTGATGTGCCTCAAAGGAAAAGCAAATAAGAGGCTATCTTCACTGCCAAGATGTCACCTGATGTGAGAGGGTTAGATCTCTTAGAGTCCATTTGAGACGCTCTGGAGTATCTGCCACGCTGGAAGAGCATGTGTTTTCTACAGGTCTCTTGTCACATCTTCCAGCCATGCCTGGTGTCTTGGATACTTCAGGATGTCTCAAGTAGTGCAATACATTTGGGTACCTGAGCAGAGCCTTTTGTCACCATGTTTTTTCACCAAGGGCTGCTGCCTAAGTTTATTCTCCGGGCTCATCATTTCTCTTGACAGATTCTTCCTTGTATCTCCTATATATTAGACCAATACATTGTATGTGTTCAATTTTGCACCTTCTGCCTTCTGAATAGAACCAAATCCTTGGAACTGCACTGTTTTCTTAGACTAATGAATTCTTTGAGAGGGGTAAAAACCACCTCAGTAATAAATCCAAACTGTGAAGGCTTGATGTATCTGTTTTTCTGTTCGCCTCCACCGCTGCTAGACAGAATTAGCCCTCACCTAATACAGAGCACAGGCTTGATACAACCTTGTTTAGCACAATTGGTTTGAATCCATTATATTGACAATATCAATTTGTGTAATTCCTGCATTAGGATTTTGTACTAAACTGTATTTGAAAGGAGCTGTTCACCTTGATTAGCTCTTTAATTGTGGTTAAAATCCAAAGTAATTCAGATACCAGCCTTGACTGTGGAAGGAAAGGGCCATGCCATGCGACAGTGCAGTCAATAACTGCCACGTTCCCCACAGACACAGTTCCCATGTTTTATAGGCTCTGGGTCTCACCACTGCCTTAGTGCATCCATTTGCCTTCACTTTGACTGGACCCTTGGGGCTTCACCTCAACGGGTGTATTGTAAGAGCAGGCACTCGAGGTACGGTCTCCTGGACACATTCCAGCTGAGTTATCCTTCTGGCTCACACCACCTCTGCTTTTGCATGCAGGCAGGATTTTTTTCTTCACTTTCTATCCTAAGCAGAGCTCTAACAGTGCTGGGTACTACCCAAGGGCTGCTCAGAAAGGAATAGGAAGGAGCCTGTCTACAAAGCTAGATTTTGGTCGTAAATGTTGCCTTACTCACTTTGTGGTCTCTTAGCAGCAGAAAGAAAAGAAGAGTGTTATTAGAGCACATTAAGAAGGCCACATCTGCCTGTCAGTGCCCAGATATCTGCAGGGGATGTGTAATAGCATTCTGGGCACCCCGGAGAAGGGATGGACAGGCTTGCTGGCGTTTCTGCAGGCACTAAGCTCTCACGGAAACTCAGCAGGAGCTGGGTGCCTGAGTCTCCCAGGTCTGCAGGAAAAGATCAGCTGTGTGCCTTGAGGTCTGCGCTGGCGCAAGTGTTCTGGGTGAAAAATGGCAGGCAGGAGAAAAGGCCATTTCCAGGACTCCCATGTGTTGAAGGGAAAAATGGATGGGATGAAGCCTGGAGGGGGGGGAACCCTTTTAAGTCAATGAGGAATTCTGCCAGAAAACAGCAGAAGGAGCAGTTCAGCAGGAATTACAGAGAAGAAAAAAAAAAATCTGGCAAGAGATACAGCTCGAAAGATGGAGCACTTCATTTTGGGCAAACTGAACGTTTCAATTAAAAATGACAGAGCTGCGATCCTTTAAGAGCAGTCAGATTTTAATAAATTTTTCATGAATGGAAGCAGCCCATATCCTGAAGACCTGACAAACTCTCTGCTCTTTGGAGATCATGTGTGCTCCTGGATCTATGTCTTCCTGGCATCAGATGGGATTGCCAGCCGTGGATCAAAGAGAGAAAGCACAAAAAGGCCTGCCAGGCATCTTGTGCTACATATGTGTGCAGAATACAACGTGCAAAGAGGAGACGGATGCCTAGTGCTACGGCAGGGAAGGAGAGGGTTCATGGGAAGGAAGAGTAAACCAACAGTGGAGAAGAGGACACAGAGACGAAAGACAGGCTGTGAGGAAAACTAATATCAAGGAGAGGAGTTTGTGAAAGACAAGAGTAGAGCAGTGAAAGTGGAGGCAGGGAGGGAGGGAGGGAGGGAGAGGGGGAGGGAGAAACGTACCCTCTGCGCCTGGGAAAAAGACAATAAAAGCTGTGGACTCCTGTCACGCAGGACAAGCCCAGCACTATTTACTGTTTGCTCATTTAACCTGGTTAATTTTTAATAATGTTGAAATTTTCATTTTAATAATTTAGGTAAATTATTTATTAAACCACAGGATAAAGGGATCATAGCAATTATGAATTGACAGTGTTACCTGAGGCTCATGAAAAGGTAAGAGGTTTTGCAAAGTCCTTGTTATTGGATAAACATTAAATTAGTAACAACTTCACATCCAATTCAAGTTACCTTCTTCCAAGTCTGAGATTGCTCTCTCTCGGTCTCTCTTGGGAAAGAGCTCCACGGGTGAAAACGGTTGTGGGGAGCCACAGCTGTCCTGTGCGAGGCTGGGGACATTTCTCCTAGATGTCCCCGAGGCAGGGACAAGGCAGTCTTTCCATTAGAGGATGGCAACAAGGCGACATTCACTGCTCTGATAATGTAGAAAATGTAATGATTTAAAAAAACCAGTATGTTAATGGGAAAAGACGGCTGGATGGGTCTTGTCTGGCTACGACTATCAGAGTGGTGGTGGCTTTCCTGGTACAAAAAATGTCAACAGAAGCATGCTGGTACTTCCTACCTATTGCAGGGCTCCTCCTTATATTTCGGTGATGCAGCCCCCAAACCAGCTCACTGACCACGGGAACTGACTGACTGATGCCAACTGCCTGATGAAGGGTTCCTGAGGAAACACAGACCTGGTCCTGGAAGATCCCAAAGATGTTCTGTAGAATTTTGTGTAGATATCTACAGGCTGCCCCCTGAGGAAAGCAACCTTTGCTGAGCAGAAATTGGTGCTCTACAGAGAGACACAGCTCTTCATTTAAAGTAATTGTATCGGGATTGCAAAATAAAGCCTTAAATATTTGAAAGGGTGGAACTGATGAGCTTTAAAAACACCTAGGGAATGTAGCGTCCAGATACCCTCTGAAAGAGCAAGAAGTTTTGCTTTAGAGTAGAAATCTAAGTGGAGGATGGCGAGAGATGGGAACGGGGAGGATAAGGATGGGATCTGAAACCTGCTGGCCTCGGTCAGCCAAGTGCTGCAGTGTTTGCCCAACTTTCAGCATCAACGTAGACCCGCAGAATTCAAACCAACCATCTACAATTTAATAGCAATCCCAGGTTTTAAGTGTTGTAATGAATCAGAGCCAAGTTTGCATTTTCATATTTTGTGATGTTTAATTTTCAAGCATTTTGTTTTAATTACCAGTTTCCAATCATTTTTATGTTAGCTCTGAGTGCCTTTCCTACATTTTCTTCTCAATAATTAAAACTTTTTAATAACATTACTTTCAATCAAAGGATTTAAATTTATCTTCTAACTTAGTTCTATCCTAATAAGGTTTTTTTTTCCCTGGGAATTTCCTAACTTTCAGTAAAGGAAATAAGCATTTCTAAAGAGTTTTTTTTTCCTTTTAACATATTGAGAGCTCAGTTTTCTTGAAAAAAATCTTTGGAAAAGCATCAAGACACATTCAGAGTCCTAAATATTTGTACATAAGATGGCTCAGATACAAATCTGTCTTTCCTTCTTTCTGGTTTAAATAGCAATAGCCAATGACCAGCGCGTGAAACAAGTTGATAAACAAACATGTCCCGTAGATTTGAGGAAACGCCCTCTTAGTTTTGAAATCTGCTCAATCACATTTTTGTATCATGCCTAACAGGTGAGAAAAATAGAACCTATTAACTGAGAAAATAATGTTGAACAAAGTATACAACAGTGAACAAATGGTTAGTCCAACTGGAAGCCTGCCTGGTTTATAATAAAATAAAACAACCTCATTACAACAAACCGAAAACAAGTGAAAATACAATTCTTCAGAGTCTCTAAGCCCCACATGAATCTAAACTTGACCATCTCCAGGGTTTATAAATTGCCAGAGTTTCTAAACTCTGGAGAGCTTAGCAAAGTCTCTCCGAGGGATGCGCATACTTTACAAATGAAGTCACAGAGAAACCTTAGAAATTCATAGATGGAGAAGACCTAGGAAATAAATATGAATCACTGAGATCTCACTAATATGCTAAAGCACTAGTCGGCATTGTGGACTGTCTGTTATACCTGGATCAGCGTATTCCTGAGAATATCATATTAACTAAAAACAAACAAAATCACCAAAGCACCTCCCGTGGGTATCTCCGCTCTCCTTCCTTTGCCCTCGATCTTCCCTCAGATTCTTCTGCCAGGAGATCTGTGTACATTTCAAGTGTAAAAACACTTTGTTACTGTGAGTCAATGATAATGAAAAGATACTAGAGCTGAGCAGCTTTTCACCAGAAAATGCAAACTCCACAAAGACACGGAGTTTGCTAGGAATCCATCAGTGTGCTGAATTTTTAAATGAAAACTGATCAGAACCCTTCATTCTGGTAAGGTCCAAGTGTATGTTTCAAATTAAGCAATTGTTTTTAATTTTTTTAGTGCATAAGAACACTAATGCACAGGCTATTTTAAACCTCTTCTGAGATCATGATATTACAGAATATATTAAATCTGTTCCTTTCATAGCCAGTTTTTAAATTTTGGCCTTTTGTTCCAATATCTAAACTTCCTACAGAAAGTCTGGGCTTCTCCTACTTCAAAACCCACGTTCACAACAGGAACGGCATTACAAGCTGCCATGGAGCTCCAGCCTCTGGAAGCAACTCATGATCCAAGGAGCACCCAACAACTGACCCTCTGAAACCTACCACAACTTATTCAGCGTAGGTTATTTACAGCCTCTTTAACTTCCTTTCTACAAAACTTCTCTTTAATCTAAATTAAGACAATTTGGCACCTTCCCCAGTGTCTGGGCGGCTAATGAGGCAGGGTGGAAAGAGATGCCCTTTGGGCGGAGATGCCCATCGGCTCCCAGTGGGCCCCGGAGGATGGAGGAGCTCCTCTCCCCCCAGAGCACCGCTGTCTCACGTGCTTTTTTTCACAGGGAGTGTTTTCCTTGCAAGGTGGCTGTAGCCAAAAGAAGATTTTGCAGGCTCGCAGCTCTGACCGAGGACATTACATTATCTGACACCTTTTCTGCTGCCGAACAGAGACTATCATCAGCTGTTTGGTGGAGCCCACACTAGGATGAACGCGCCAGGGCAGGAAGCAATTAATAACAACATCTGATTACTTAGAGCAGCTCTTCCCAAATTCCTCCTTGGCTAGCAATAACAAAGGCCTCTGCTTGTGCTCGTCCGTCTCCCGTCACTGCTGCCATTGCTCTCGGATACCCAAGTTAACAGTTATTGTTTTTCAGGGACGGGGTCTGATCCAAAGCCTAATTGAAGATGAGAGGAAGCTTCGATAGAGACCACTTAGCTTTGGATCAGTCCCGTGGGCAGGAGCAAGGACACACAGAGAAATTCAGACGCACAGAGCCCACGTTCAGGAGCAGCACACCCGGGGACTGCGACGAGCCCGTGCCTTTGCTGCAAGGGCAGCCGTGGAGCTGCCGAAAAGCCCAGCCTGGCTCATGCTGCTGTCCCCCAGTGCGAGGGGTCCTGTTGTTTCCCACCCCACAAGCTCTGTACTGCAGCCCTGTCTTCCACCATCCCTCCCATCTCTCACTCCGGCAGGCCAGCAAAGCCAGGCAGGGACACTGTGCGTGTTTGTCTTTATTTTGAGCTACCAACCATTTCCCCCGCCCTTTTTTTTTTGTTATTAAAATTTTTCAAAAAGGGAAAAAAAAAATCCCTCCCCCTTCCCTGTCCCTCCCTGCCATGTTCCCAAGGTGCCAACTAATCTCCGATGCCCAGCTTGTACACAGCCACCTCTAATTGCTCCTGCATTTTCATCTGGTGTAAGTTCAGCCATCGCTACAGCTGCCCCTCCTCCCCCCGGGAATTCACACCTTCATTATCACTCTTTACTGCAGAGCCGTCCGCAGGCTCCCGGCTCCGAACAGCAGCTCCGATAAAAAATAGAGCAGCTTTTCAGTGGTTTCAATTTTAATTACCAGCATCAAGGCAGCTCGCATTCTCACCAGGCTGTTTCGCACTAATTAAAGTGAGGAGGAGTTTATGGAAGGGACACCAACTCCACTTCACTCCCTCATCTATTATTTACAGACAGTAATACAAATAATTTCCAATTTAAACAGTCTGAGCTGGCCAGCAAAGAGGAGGGAGAGGTGGGGAGAACGCTAAGCAAGGAGAAACTCAAAGAGCAGAAACTAAGAGGAAGGGACGGAAAATCGACTCCCAGTGCCCTCTAGTGGGATGATTTCCTGAGGGGTCCCAAGGTCGGAGGTGTGAACATGCCCAGGAGGCCCAGGTGGCAGACACTGGTTTCTCCTTGCCTGGCCTCACCGGTGACCTTCAAGACGTGACCAAGCACCAGTGAAAGACTGTTATAGACAGGGGTGCAGATTGCTCCAGCTCTGCAGTGGTGCACTGGGTTTGGTCCCATGCTGTTCATCACCAGTGGTGCTTCGACTTCCCCATGGGCACGGCAAGGTGCTGGTGGAAATGGGCTCTGAAAACCAAGCCCAGGTGGGCTCTGAGCTGGCAGGCACCCTGGCGTTGGGTTCCCAGCCCAGCCTGAAGGCACCGGTCCCGGTGGGATGTGAACCTGGGGTAATGTTGAGCTGTAGTTCAGGAAAAGGGTCTTCTGGGTGTCGTGGGAAAATCCCCCCATCTAGAAGATGGGCTGTCCACACGGATGACCAACTCCATCTGTCAGCAGATACGGTTTCCCAAGGCCAGGATTGTTTTCCCGCCCGGTCCCTCTCTCCCTGGATGGGAAATGTTCTCCATCCCTCAGACTCGCTCCAATCAATCTCTCCCAGTGCAGCATGTGCCAAGCCTGGAAGTTTTATGGATTCGGAGGAGAAACCCTGAGGATGGGCCAGCACAGAGGTAGGTGGTTCTCACCCCCACAAAAACAATGCCTGTAAACAGAGAATGCTGAAGACCCCGCTGCACAATAGATTTTACCGTGTTAAGGAATTAAAACGCAATAGTGTCTCAGCCACGTTGCTTTGTTTGTTCTCGTCGGCATAGATGAGTCGATCAATACCAGTGAACTTGTGTTATAGCTCTGATCTTTACAGGGCCCTGAAATGATGTCATCTGTGGGTCACATTCAGATTTCATTTAAACCAGTGCTGATCAGGAATAAGACCAATAAGAACAGAGTTACCCTGGATTTACACCAGGCTAAGGCAGATAAGCCTGAAGATCAGTGACTGAAGGAGAAGAAGTTTCAGCATAAATGATATTACTACAGAAAAGTAGCTTGATTGAAGCACAGGTGTTGAATGTTAATCGCTGTAGGCTTGATCCAGCATCTGTGTAAGTCAAAAGCAATATCCCATTTACTGCAGCATCTCAGGATTAGATCAACGGCAGGTAAATACTCAGAGACTAATTCATCTTTTTCTGGTACCACCTCTGGAGTGTGTGAAGTGCCTGGGACTTCAGTGAAGGCATTCCTGATTTATGCCAGGGTGCAAAAGAGAATCAGGTCCTACCTTCT
Source organism: Mycteria americana (assembly GCF_035582795.1). Lineage (NCBI taxonomy): Eukaryota > Metazoa > Chordata > Aves > Ciconiiformes > Ciconiidae > Mycteria > Mycteria americana. Next base: position 6,833,635 of record NC_134376.1, on the reverse strand, counting down.
ACTTTTTGGGTACTTCCAGGGGATAATGATGACATTTGGAGCAATTTCACCTTGAGGTCATCGATTCAGACCTGGGCCAGGTTGGCTGCCAGCAAAAGTCATTACCAAAGGACAGCCTCTGAAATGAGTGGTGGTCTCGGGTATGATAAAAATTTCCACTGGTACAAGAAGAGCAGATATATCACAGATCCTCTTAACAAAAACAAATGACAGGTTCCAGCTCAGGGCACACTGCTGTCTCCCCTTCGGTAAAGATGAGACTTGGGGCTGATGCTTGACTTTTGTTAGGAATGTGTGAGCTCAGCCCTGGTGAAGTCTCCCTCTCCTTTTAGGGCTGGTACTGAGGAGACGGTAGCTGCAGTTACAGACAGGGGCTTTGGCCAGGATGAGCATGGAATCAATTTCTTCCAAACTTCCTTTGTGGCATCGACTTACAGTGTCTTTGCTGTTGGCCTCGACTAACAGTCTCCCTCGATCCACGAGGGAGAAGCCGAGGTGTGTACCAACACAGAGACAAAACCTCTCCCACCCTGAGGGGTGGTTTCCAGGGGCTGGGCAGGGCCGTACTGATGGAGAGGAGCCAGCGCCTGTGCTGAACCCAAGAGGACTTCACCTTCCAGACCCATCACCCTCCTCAGCACTAGTATCCATTAAAGATTTGGGATAATCTACATGACTTTTCACCATGAGCATAGTGTGAGCACACTAATAGCTTTGTGTGGCACACCGACTCCAGCCATCATCACTTCTTTGTTATTATTGCCCCATCCACACTCCTGCACTGGCACAAAAGACCCCAGTATGGACCAGAACTGGACCTTACCACCCGCCCCCATGATATACAGGTGTGCTGGATCCCAGCCCCTTGAGCACTTCAGAGCATCTTAGCCCGAGTAACATGTACGGCAAAAAGAAGCAGCCGAGAAGCTCAGTCCTTGTTCATGTGGGTGGGTCGTTAATGGAACAGCCGCAGGTCTGAGACCCCATTGCAGACTCCCTGCAAGGCTGAACGGCTTTCGTGCTAGCAGGGGCTCTCGCGGTTGGGTCGGTGGGTGTCCCTGGGGCCGCAGGGTCAGTCTCCGTCTATCTTTTGTTCCATGTCTGACTGCGCCTGTCTAAAGAGAGGGAACAGGCTTGCTCACATGCCATAAATGGGTCAGACCCTACACGATGCTCACTCCACGCATGCTGGCAGAGCCCAGCTCAGCTCCAGCACCTGCCAAATGCAGCTGGAAGCACAAATCATTTCATAACTGCTGGTGTTTGTATGGCTGCGCCTGGGTACTCCTGTGGCCAGGCCTGTACATCTTTGTTACGGGTAACTATTTACACTTAAAAAAAAATATACAATGTCATATTTGCTCTCATCTGGATTCATGAGATGGATTTCGTTACGTTCCCTGTGGTGAAAACCGGTCATTCGTGTCTGCAAATAAACACTGCCATTTTGGCCTCAACCAGCTCATCTCCAACAGCATTAGTTAATTGTACTTTAAAATCCCTTTTTCTGTCCTAAAATGTGCTTTCTGATCATCCTCTCAGTGCAAATATGGTAAATAACTAACCAATACGAAGAGCCACAAAGCCATAAACGTTTTACAGCTGTTAAGCCAACGTCCGTGAATGCAGACAAAAATTCCTCCTACGTTCCCGAACTCCAGCCCCGTGCAATGAGCCTGGCCCGGCTCGGAGGGGAGCGTGCAGCCGAGTAGGTGGGTGCACCATAAATGTGCCTGCTTAGTAAGAAAGAGCTTTTCACTGCAGATCACAGGGAGCCCCTTCGTGGAGCTAAAATGCCTTTGCACCAGGTCTCTCACTCCCAGCCAGAAAGTATCTCTCTCTCTGATGAGAAAAGGGGTTTTTCTAATTTATTGCTTTTATGGGATTGTTCCTCCACAGAGGCACAAATAGCAGCATATCAATAAAGCCAGTCGTTTGAAGTTGGATATTTCCACCTCTGTCACAGCAAAATAATTAAAAAAGGATTCACAAGATCATAAATTGCATGTCACCAAGGACACAGCCTCCTTAACCCTTTAAAAGCCAGGCTGTGCCCACCCATGGCCCATGTTACTCAAGGCATGAAGACACATTTGTTATTTTTAGCATCTCAACCACAAGGGCTTTCTTGTCTGGAAAGAGATACACTAAGGACCTGTCTACACAGGGAATGAACTAGCTGGCTGGCACAATTGTAGCCCAGCTCCGGTATGCAAATGCACATATAGATTTGGTTTTCAGCCAGGCAAATGAGAAGCTGTGCTGCAGACCTCCAAGAGCTGAGCATTTAGTCACATTGAAGTTAAAACATGTTACAAACACATCAGGCATTGGGGAAAACACTTTCAAACATATTTGAAGAGTGGCAGCATGGAGAGGGCCTAAAAACATTTGTTCTCAGTTAAAGGCTCCTCTGGCTATAGCTAGATAATAGAAAAGGATGGAGCCCATCTGGGTCAGAAACTCCTGTTATCCTGCTGATCCGTACCCAGCACAGACACAGCCAGAATGTATCCTGATTCATTGGAAAAAAATACGTTAATGCAAGAGAAGAGAATGCATGTTATTTTCTAGGCAGGTCGCAACTTAGCTCCTGATATAACAGCCAGCTTGTGCTCCAGCCTAATTTGATCACAGTCAAGGTTAACAACCATTGTTAAACTCTGCAGGTCAAATCCTGCCCTCTTATAAATCCAGGAGAACTCCCCGGGAAGGGCTGGGGGTGTAAATCTCCAGGTCCGAGTGCTGACGGCACGTGGGAGGTGGACTCCCCAGTGCGGCAGGGCTGGGTGGAGAGGCAGAAGAGTGAATAGTGTGGGCTGGGCTGTGGGCAGAGGAATCAACCGGGGTGGCAAGTGCCTGTTTCTGGGGGGGCCCCGTCAGGTGGCAGGTCATTGGTTTGGTTTTGCTCTCAAAAAGACCACTTTCTGAAGCATGCAGGGGTCTGCGGCATTAGGAGAAGTCCCACTGGAGGTGGATTAGTGGGAAGAACAGAGCCAAGATAAGTGTGGTTTATCACAAGCTGGTGTATTATATTACATATATCCCATGGCTACACCCACTATAACCAGCATGTGAGGGAGGGGTGTGCGTTTGCCTCCTTATGCCCTCCTGACCCAAGACAAAATCCCTGTCTTTTTCCTTTTTGTTATCCCAGCAAGAGGATGGTGGATAGGGTAAGGGGTGGACATATTTTGCCCAGCCCGAGCTTTCTTGTGTAAGCTCCTTAGAGAAAGAAGTAAAGAAAAGAGCCATTCTAGTATCCCCTTTTGGTTACACAACCTAAGAATTTACTTGGGAAGGACATTTCTGGAAGAGTGAGATTTGGGGCATGTTACTCCATTATCAGAAGCTCAGGCAGAAGTGACACCCAGCACCCAAGTGACACCAGCAGCACTCCTCGCCACAGAGCCCGAGTACAGCTCTGCAGTGAGCTGTGCAGCCTCCAAATCTCCCAGTCCTGAGGCAGTGATAACTGGTGCCATAAACAGCCGTAAAACTGGAGGGAGAGGCGTGATTCTCCTTCGCCTGTGCTCTGCACCAGCACAAGCGATAGCAAGGCTGGGTAGGCTGCAGGGGGTAGGAAGAGGACTAAGCATCGTGTTGAAGAGCAAAACACACTCAAATGTTCTCCTTAGACACAACAAGGCTTTACCAGCCACAGGAGATAAAAAATACGTAGTACGTAGGATAATACACGGTGCGGAGGGTCCAAAGCTAATATTTTCCAAGTATAGGGTTACTTGCCCTATTACAGACTCAGAAATCAGAGGAGCTCAAAGTCTTTATGCCAAAACAGCATCAGTTTAGTAATGACTAACAACGAACACAATAAAATTACAACCTTAAGCCTGGATGTTGGGAGGAGGAAAGAAGATGTAGAGTAACAACACGGCTGGTGGATGCTCGGTTTTAACTAATACCCTTTCCCAGCTTTTTTCGACCTCTGTGGTGGGGACGAGAGGGGAACGGTCTCACCGAGCTCACCCTTTGTGTGGGTATAAAATCAGGAGCAGACCCCAGTCCTCGAGAGCCCTGCCCTGCCTCCTGGTCCTCTCTCTACATGACACCAAATTAGGACCCTTCAGTGGCAGAGCCGCAAACCAGGCAGACAGGGCTAAATGGCCCCCGGGTGCAGGATTACCAGGGCTTTGCGGGAGGACGGGGCGGTGCGGGGAATTGCAGCTCCCTTCCCATCAAAGCCAGGCAGAAAGGGCCTGAGGAAGAGGGAGTGCATATGGAGAAGGGAAGCAGCTGAGACCTGGCTGGAGATCCCCGGGGATGTGCCAGAGAGGGGTGGGAAAAGCTGAACAGCAGCGCCCAAAGCAGAACCGATAAATGGATGCATGTCAGGGAGGGAGAAAGTGCCTGGCATGTGGCTCTGGTTAAACAGGAGGAATAAAGGAGACAGAAAAGATGACTTCTCTTAGGACTGACACCAAATGTCTGCAGGAACAGCTATTTTTGCTGACCCTGTCTGACGCCGCCATGGGAGAGCGGTTAGTGAAACCCTGCAGGTTTATTAAGGCATTAGGAGTCCTACAGAGACACCAAACCCATTTCCCTCTCCTGTCCTCGTGGCCTCCAGACTCCCATGGGTTGTGAACGGAGGTCTGTAGCAGGCCATGAAATAAAGCAAGATCTTTTATGCTCCAGAGCAACACACAAAGAGATCTGTGCCTCCGCTGGAAAACTTCATTCAGGAGTCCACAAACTGGAATACATTAACATCACAGTTTTATTCCTAAATGGTAAGAATAAATTGCTGCCCTTCTAGATAATTTTTTCTATTATCTATCCAAAATAAAGCATATAGATAAATAATGAGATCTTACAGTACCTCTCAGACTAGCTATAATAAGCATTTTGAGCAGGATGAAATACTGTCTTATTAGGAGAGCTGAAGGTGTGAAGTTTGCCACCAGCTCCAAAGTGTAGAGATGCTCATATGACATCTGTCTCTTAATATTCGTTAGCAAACTGACGGCTAATGTAACAGGGACCTTCACATTATCACTAATCCATCAATGGTACTCGTGTGGCTCCCATCACCATTACACCCAAGTGTCTCTAGCATCCCTGCAGCACGCCTGTGAGGAACAGCAAGATGATTATCCATGGAGAACCCAAATAATCCATACCTGAGCCTCTGAGCAAGTGGTGAGGAGCTCTGAGGGAGGAGAAAATCCTTCCTTTCCATGCTGGGAGAAGTGTCTTGGTGGGATCAGTTGGTCTGAGTGCTTGGAGACCTTCAAGCTGGATCCCAGTCCCACCGAAAGTGGTTGTCCCAGGGGAGGGTCATCTGTGCTTGTGCTGTAACACCAACAGCCAGACGGTGTTGGGACAGAGGGGTGTGAGAAAACCTGTGGGGAGATAAATGAAAAGAAAAAGGAGGGAATGTGTCTCTCCACCAGCTTTGTCCCAGAGTGGTCCTATTTGGGCTTGGGATGAGCTGGGGGTGAGGGTGTTTTGCTTTGGCCTTCCCATCACCAGCCTTGAGATGGCCACTGGTCACTGCCTTGTGGCACATGGGAACCCCAAAGAGGTAACAGCAGAAGTGGAGGACCCATAGCATTTACCCTGTGCACCAGTGATGCGTCCAGAGGGCTGAAACCTCAGCTGTGATTTTGAGAGCCGTGGACTCCCCAGGTAGGATTTCTCTGGGCTGGCACGGGTGCTGCTAGCGGGCATGGTGATGTCTGCAGCAAACCAGAGATGTCAGGAGAGGCAACGTGGGATTCAGACAGGGCCCGGAGCCCCTGCCATCCTTGCTGGCCACCAGAGGTGACAGCCCCTGCCTTCCCTCCCAGCACACCACAAGCACACGTGACAGTCTCCCTTTTAATTTAAGAACTAGCAAATCCTGTTGTACTGCAGCAAATATCAACCAGCCTCCTCCAGCAATCTGCCCTGCAGGAGCAAGGAGGGGGTGATGCAGAAAAGCTTTAAAAAATAACTCCAACCCCTGCCCAGCCCACAGAGCACACCCTTTCCCTAACTTCACCCCTGGCACCCAAGGGAGGCAGTGCCAGGTCCCCGAGGGAGCCCAGAGCAGAGCTCCCCTCGCCTCGCCTCGCCCCAGGAGGAGGCAGTGAAACATCGTTTTCTCTCTCCAACCCTTTGAACTATGCTCCTGAGTAGAGAGGAGACAAAGGAAAAGAAAAGGGGGGGAATTAATTCCAGGCAGTTGAGTGTGTTCCCCGCTCTAGCTCAGTTTGGAGTAGGTACACATAATAATAACTTTTTAATAATAATTTAATTTATAATGCGCCCCCCTGCCAAGGCACTCAAGGCACTACACAAACAATTAAAATATGATTATAATAAATAAACAACAATAATTAAAACATCATAAACCAGACAATATTAGAGCCAAACCAAATGCTAAAAAGCAAAACAAAGCAGCATCTTTGGAGGAAGGAGATCCTTGCACAATTCATCTTCCAAATCTCCTGTTGATGTTAGATTGAAATTCTCCTGCGAAGCTGTTTCTGCATCTGCGAAGATTTTGGCAGTGTCACAGTCATTAAAAAATGGATTTTATACCACCATAAATTAACTGGAGTTTTGCAAGGCTGTAATAATGCAACATTCACTTTCATTTGAATAAATTCAAAACTCAGTTTACTCGGGAAACTCGGTTTATGGTGCTGAGTTTGTGTTGACTGCCCTGAGTTTGGGAAAAACACACATTCATTTTGTTCGCAGTTCGTAAAACGTGCCTCATTATAGAAACCAGAATGTTTCCATAGACACAAGGATGGCGTTTTAAAGATTTAAAACCAAACCCCAAAACTGAATAGCAGACCAGCCTTCTCCTGGCCATCAGCTCCTCGGAGCCAATGGGGTCAGCTCGTCCCAGTTTACACAACTGGAACCAAAAGACCTAAACTAACAAAAGAAGCAATCTTCCTCCAAAACAAATGAAATTCCAACTTGTGCCAGGCAAAAGCCGTGCACTGAACTCTAATGATTAAAGGAGACAGGCTCTGTCAAGGCAGAGGTGGAACTGAAACGCAGCCAGTCGGACCCTCTTCTGAAAAAACCTGGCCACCAGCCCTCAGACAATTACATCTAGGATCCGTTCACTTGAGTGCCTCAGCTGATCTCAGTTGTTGTGGCAGCGCATGAAGGGAAAATCCTTCTCGCAAACCCAAACCACACAGGGATTTCTCCATACTAGGAAAAAAACCAAACCAAAACAAAATGCGTTTGGAAGATGAAGCCGGTGGTTTTCTTCCAGCACAGGGAACCAGGAGGACGTTTTCCACCTGATCCCCTCGAGGTTTTGTTCTCACGAGTTTTACTTTGAGCTTCAAATCCAAGCGAATCTTAAAAATCGAGGGAACGGCAAATGAGACCATGTGGTTCTTACACACAAAGCCATCTTTTGGCCCAGGTTCGTTCAAAAAGAGCCTTCAAAAGGGTTCATGAACTTTAGCGTATTGTGTCACAACTTCAAACTTTTCAAGGCAGGTAAGATGTCTGCAGTGGGAGAAACCACTACAGATTTTGGGCACAGAGAGGGTGCTTTCGTTTGTTTTTATATTCTCCTATCAGGACTCTCACTTAAAAATGAAACGAACCACAGACTCCTGGTTCCCTGCATAGCCACCTCCAGGAATGGCCCCAAACTTTGCTCCAAATGTGTGCTGGAATGGGACCTCTTCGTGTCTGCAGGGGAAAAGGTGCTTTCAAGGAGGGGGCCACATTACCAGGGTTGAGAATTGATTGTTTTTTACCTCCGTTGAATGCAACTTCCTCCCCCTCCATATCTCATTTCTGCATTAAAGCTCTACTGCCTTTCCTGGAAGCTGGTCCTTCCTCGATGCTCTCCTCTTGCAAAGGACTTTCCAAGGGTAAGAGAGCCTTGTCACAAGCTCATGTTCTGGCAGCTCCCTGTGTCTGGGCAGCAAGGAGCATTCATGAATCAGGATTCCTATAGTTTTCCCAAATCCTCCACCTTGCATAGAAGTTGTTGAGCAAATTTCAAATTTCCACTCCATGGAGGTAACTGGAAATTCATGCTTCTGGGACTACTCAACGGATGTGGTAGGTCCACCTTCTCCTCCAGATGTACCAGCAGACAACAGTGTTTGGACTCCAACTCTGCATAGTTTCTATTTTCCTTGGAGATGGAGTGCACTAAAACATAGAGCAGCTCATCCAAGTCTTCTGCTCTCCCTCATGCTGGGCCACCTTTCAGCTAAAAGATTCAGGTTCTGGGATGAATCACAGAAAATTTGAATTCAGTTTTCTCTATCACCTTTCTACAAGTGTCCTGTGTGACCTTGAACAGGCGAATCAGACACAAACTCTCAAAAATGTCAGATGCCTCCTTCTCATTGGTTTCAAAGGAGCCAAGCATCTAAACACCTTGGAGGATCTGGATTAGAGCTCTGTGCCTCAGTTTCCCCATGTGCTTTCCTACCTTCCAGGACAGATTGGACATCAGTACGTCAGCAGTTTTTCTCCTCAGCTTCCTCATTCACTTAGTCATCAGTATTTTAAACTCAGATTTGGGCAATCGTGTGATGATGATTCTGCCCATGTCAGCATTTCACCATAGCAAAAAAACCTGGCTGGAGATTCACCCTGAATTTACACTCAGGGTCTTCTTTCCAGATGTCGCTCAGGGTGCTGATTCATTTGGAAAGGCCCTTCTGAAACTGAGGTCACTTCCAATGGCTCCCCAGATCCTCCAAGGCTGGGGTAGCTCCAGCACAGGGGCTTGGAAGGTGTCGGGAACTGCTGCAGGAGAGCGCACGCTGACACTTGAAAGCAGAAATGAGAAGGCAGAGGTGGCAGAATTTATTTTATGACAAATCCTAAAAGGAAATTATGCAAAGTAATAAAATAAAGAAGAATTATAAATGAGGACAAGAAATGGGTGAAATATAGAATAAATTATGGGAAGACAGGAAGGTACAGGAGGAGAATTGAAGGCAGAAGTGCTGAGTTAAAGCATAATTATTAGAAAGGGGCTGGTAGACCGAAGGGAAGAGGGCATTTGGGTAGGGGGATTGGTACCAAAGGAAGCTGCATGATTTTGTGCACACTGGCATTAGCAAAGCACCTCCCTGTCAGATGCACCTCGGGGATGGCGTGGGGCGCCAGCCACCACTCGAGATGCGGGTGCAAGCCCATAAATCTGGGGACAAGGTTGCTCCTGCTTTGACCTACAGTCAAAACAAGCTAAAGCCCAGGAATAAAAGGACTGGGTGTCCACAGCCCGGACGGCACCGCATCCTGCGGGAGCTGCCGGCGCGGCCCCGGCCACCCTCCCCTCCTCGCAGCGCTGCCCCGCTCCCTGCTCCTGAGCCCCCCGCCCCGCAGCAGCCCTGGGGAGGGGGTCTGGAAGGGAGGTGCCCCCCGCAAAGCCCCCACCAGAGGTTCCCCGTCGAGAGCGGGAGGGGAAGAGGGCGAGCCGGGCTGCTCGGGGTTTTGTCTGGGGAGCCCTTGGGAGAGCCGGCGAGCCTCAGGTGCGGGGAGGGGGCGAGGGAAGCCCTTGCTCCGGCCAGGGACCCTCTCTGGGTGCAGCCGATGGCAGGAGGAGCTGGTCCCAGGCCCACGGCCCCAGCTGTCAGTCTGAGCGATGAATTACATGCTATAAGAAGGTGTTGACAGGAGCAGCTGGACATCAGAGAGTGATGAAAAGGGAACAAAATTCATTCCGAGTTCAGACAGACTGGCTCGTTAGGGGCACCGGCGGCAGAGGCCACAGAAACACTGCTCCATCTCCTGGACATCCACTGAACCGGCTCCCGAAAAAGCCGAGAGCCCCCAGACCCCCGGCCCCGTCCCGGGGAGCCCCGGGGAGGCACCGCAGGTCCCCCCGGTCCCTCCGCGGCCCGGGGCAAAACCCGCTTCGCCCGGCCTGGGCTGCGGCGTCCCCAGCCACAGCACGGGATTCAATTTGGAGATCTTCAAAAGAAACCAAATCAAAGGACTTTTTGTCCCTCTTGTTTAAGGATGTAATTTGTATAAATTGTATGAAGAGGAATGGAGGGGGGGATGGACGGGACCATTTGGCATCAAAACAATTATCTCCATTTTAATGCAAACTAAACGACACGCTAAAGGGGAATTGTTTCGTACATATGTACAGCAAGTGAACATTAAACCATACGGCTAATAATTAACTGGCTCGACATTACCCTTGCTGTGTTAAATACAAGGGTGTCCCCTTACATTTAACGTACGGAGAAGTTTGAGGACACGGAGGTCCCGTATGAGATTATTCCTAAAGCTGTGAAAATAACAAAGAGATTTTTTCTAAGCCAAGCTACTTCTTGGCATTCAGAGAAGTTGGCAGAGAGAAAAAAGTGTCGGTCCTTCTCCCACCCCTTTCCTCCCTCTCTCCCTCCCTTCCTCCGACTCTCCTCCCTTTCCTGACTTCCACTTCTTTCTGCTGCTGGAGAAAAAGAATAGCAAATTCAGAGAAAATTTCATTGAGGTTATTCAAAGAGTTTTTCATGGATTATTTACACAAGTGCTGTTCAAACAGCCTTTGTCTGAACATCCCTTGAAATCTGCACCCAATCCTTTCAGATTCAAAGCAATAGCTCAGGGGAGACAAAGGGGAGCGGCTGACATGGGTTTCCTCTGCAAGTGAATGAGAGGTCTGGCTAAACACAGAAGGGCTTTGGGATCACAAGCTTCCCTTCAGCCTGGAAAATAAACACTAATCTGAAGCCGGGCAGCTGTACCGCTGACCAGCCTGCCCCATCCGCCACCGTGCAAGGAGCAGGGCAGGCACCTGGTTGCTCACTGGAGGGGTGGCATGGCACCCCTGTCCTGCACCCTGACCCGCAGCACCCTGCCCCATTCCCCACTGCTGTGCTGCTGCCCAAACCGAGTGCGCCAGCCCTGGGGACCCTGCCTCCAGGATGGAGACAGCGAGACCCAGTGTCCTGAGCCACCCCATGCCCAGACCTCCAGGCAAGGGACACGTCGAAGTCCCCGTTAGCCTCCTGGCTGTGACGGTGGCAGAGCTAACCCCGGATGAGAGCGGGGTGGGCTCCCACAAAGGCCATGAATGCAAAGAAACAGATTCTCTGAGCAGAGAAAGAAAGAGGGATGGTGGAGGGAAAAGGAGGGTGAACCGAGGCAGGCAAAGCAGCTGTAGAAATATTACAAGGTGTACCCATGTTCAACACCAATTCACGGCCCTCTCTCCATCCCAAAGCTTATGCACAGACAACACTCCCTTCCCCTCCGCCCTCCGGCAGAGGAACAGTGCTCACCTCCCTCTGACCTGGGAAACCAGGCACCGAAGGCAGATGAAATTGTTGAAATGCACACAATGGGATCAATTACAATCAAGGGAGTAAGTGAAATATGTAAGAAAGGCCCAATTCTGCCTTAAATTATACACCTGGCAATGACTAGCCACAAGATGGGGAAGGCAGCACGGTGCCTGCTGTTGAGCAGTGAAATCCCTGCTCCTGCCACACCTGCCCGTCCTCTCTGCACTCGAAGGAAACGCACCAGTAGGTATGTCCTCTTTGAGTTTCCACAACTTTTGGTTGTCACCTCTTCTAGACTAAACTGTGGAAAACATCCTACACACATAGTTTGATCGGTCCCTCTAAGTGCCCTGTACACCTCTCCATTGCTTACATAAAATTTTTCTTCAACTTATTTCCCGCACCTCTTCTTCACAGCTCATATTTGCCTGTTTCCGGTTTTCCATCCCAGTATCAAACACCAGTTTACTCCAGTCAAAAGAATCCATTTTTCTGCTTTGTTTGATCTATTGCAAAAACTGCCATTGCAAATTTGATCTATTGCAAAAACCCAAGTAACTGCCATTGGATTTCAGTGAGAGGTTCTCATCTACTAGCACTGGCCTCCAAAAACCTCCCACTACCTGGAAAAACAAATCCTTCTTCCTTCTCCACCTGTTTCTTCTTTCTTTCAGATCTTCCCCTTCCTCCCCTTTGGCTTTCTCCCTGCCACTGTAAGACCAATCTTTTCCTTCCCTGACTTATTGTTTTCCTTTCCCACCTCTATCTCTTTCACTCTATTCTGCATGTCTCCACAGAAGCATGTGAATGGAAACACTCAAGTGCAAACTCTGGACACAACAGCCCCACTTCCAGGTGCCCCAGAGGTCTCAGGCTCCATCTCTGCTCCACCACTGGAGGCAGCAGAAGGTGGTGCAAGAAACCTTGTTTTAGGAGTAACTTACCACCACAGACAGTTTCTTCCTAACGTCGATAGTTGAGGGTTAGCAGAGTCCTGGTGCAGGCACCCAGAGATGCTCTCCAGACCTCTTCAGAGGGTGTTGTTATTTTGTTTGATTTTTATTTTTTTTTCATAATAATTCCTACAGCTCTGAATATAGTTATCCATAAAAATGTTGAACCTCCTTTTGAACTCTGTTCAGCTTCCAGCCTTCATGGCATCGTGGGGCAGCGATTTCCAGCCTACTTGGGCGTTCATGAAGACATGATCATGTTTTATTTTTCAGCAGCTCTGAATTGATCAGGTTTTCCAGTTTCATTCATCACTAAGAGACAGAGGATGGAGAGCGCCCTGCAAGGCTGTTTTGTCCCTCTTTGAGTCCCACACAATCCTCGAGTCTTATTGAATTATCACTTTTAACTTTCCCGGAGTGATGCTGCTTGTGAGTCACCTTTAGTGCCGAGGAAGTAGCCTCTCCTAGCAAGAAGATTAAAATCCCATTACTTGTTATTCATGTGTTATTTAATGATATTTTTTTCCATTATGTATTTATTTATTTTTAAGTTGCTTGCTTTGAATCTCGAGTTGGTGTTTTTAATATTAAGTGTAGTTTCTAGTTTGTTTTTCTAATTGGAATGAAATAAAAATAGAATGGTTTTTTTTAGCGGGTATTTTTATATTTATTAAAGGAATGACAAAAAGCAAACCCTCCAAAACCAATGACCAAACCCCAATGCCAGTAGTGCAGCTGCACAGAATAAGGGCAAAAAGGCAGCTCCTTTCCTGCCAGGAGCAGAACAAATGATGTTAAAGAGAGCCCTGCAGCTCAACAAAAATCCCCTCAGACTCCAGAGTGTCCCTTGCAGATGCCCGTTACCTCTCTTGCAATGATTTGGCATCCAAGTGGTGACCGTGTAAACTCTGTCTTGATGACAAGGTCCTCTTCTTACACAGGTATCTCTGCATCCACGGGGAAGGCGGGATAAAAGGAGACTGGCATGTTTCGCAAGTTTTTTGGGGATAGCAATCTCCACTTTGGGGGAGGACATATCTTCTCGGTGACTGGACAGCTCTGAAGATGCAGTGCCACGACCTCATCCAAGAGAGATCTCACACCAGAGAGGAGATTCCTCTAAGACAACCATTTCAGGGCCTGAAAGGAAACCTGAGAAAAATGGCTGTTATTGGTGAGATGAAGAGCCAAACAGAAGATGGAAGAAAGGGAAAGAAAGATGAAAGGGGAAGAGAGAAAAGGAGGAGAAGGCTCCAGAAGGAAAATAAATAATCGAGATAGATAGGCATAAAGGTAGATCCAGGCAGAGAACTGGGAGGGAGTCAAATAGGAGGTCAGAAGGGAAACTGCTGCAGAAAAGAGAAGACAGGGTCAGGAGGAGAAGGAAAAGAGTGATGAGGAGGGAGCAGCAGGGGAGACGGATAGGGTGGGAAGAGGCTTGGAGAGACAAAGGAAGCAGGGAGGGGAGAGAGGAGAAGAACAAAATTTTCCCCAGGCTGCGATGCAGCACCCCTCCTGCATCTCTTGGATGCATTTAACAGGGGCCTGGAAGAATCTTCATTTATCAGGAATTCAATTAAGTGGAATAGTCGTTATTAATTTTATAGGAATTATTTGTACAGGAGAGCCTGGAGCAAGGAAAGGCCTCCTGGAGCCATTTCTCCTGTCAACGCCCTGGGTCAGGTAGGCACTGGCAGCGCAGTCTCACCAGTTGAGATATTAATGAGATGCCTCTCGGTGCAAATGATAGTTTAATAGGTGTTACTTAACGGGAGCGCCCCTCGCCTGTGCACGCCAGCGCGCGGCTCCTGACGAGGCTGCCTCCTTGTTAGAATAAGTAATTAGAATGTAGGAACACTCACTTTGACACTCTAATAAAGTGTCAGCCATCATCAATTTAGTATTTAATAAAAATAAAATTAAGTATTTACTACATTTTTATAACATCATATTTAAAATACATATTCCTCAAATTTGGGAGATTTAAAATGAGATCCTGCTAGGACTCTGGTACCAAAGATTAAGACCCACAATTTCTCCTTGGTTTTGTTTTCCATGGGAGGGACTTTCTTATGGACACCAAAACCCAGCAGCACATGGAGGGAAGTGTTCTTGTATGGGGTGGAGAAGAGGTTTCCTCCTCCATCTTCTGAGCCTCCCTGTGCTGTCTGGAGGCTAAGGATGAATTGAACAAGTCTACCCCCAAGTGCCACTGCCACTGCCAACGGCAGACAGCCACTGCCAAGGAGTAGGGAAAAGCACAACTTTATTCCTATTTCATTGGTAGAAGAGCCTTCCAAACCAGATGTTGGAAAGAATACAGAAGAAAATGCTGAAAATTAAAGCATGCTTTAAGCCTGGAGGGACTCTGAAAACTAAAATAGCTTGAGTGAGTTTATTCCCCTCCTGCCTCACCATCCCAAGTCTGCCCTTCCTCCAGGCGCCCACCTGGCCGAGGGCCCAACACTGATCTGCCGTGCTGGGACCTCAGGTTGCAGATGACATCCCAGTGACAAAGCGGTACGGACTGACCCACAGGATGCTCGGTTGTTCAGCAAAATGGCCTCTCCCCCCACCTCTGTTAAAACAAAGAGCAAAGACATGAGAGCCCAGCCGCCGTGGCAGAGCAGAGCCCTTGTGGGGTGCACACAGCACACCCCTGTGCACATGCACCCCATCTGTGCCCGCAGAACCGGGCTGCATGGAGGAGCTTTGCCAACCCGGGGCGAGTGTTTTGGAAAACAAAAGGTGAGAGGAATGAGCAGAAGGAGGTGCAGAAAAGTCCCTCCGGTGGAGGTGTCTTGGCAACACGGGGGGGGGTGTTCCCCAGATAGCCCCCTGCTAACAAGGGATCCTGTCTCGGAGACTAATGAGTCACTGCTGAAACCTTGGCAACAATTATTTAAATTGAAGCTGCAACCCTCTTGCTCCGGGAGTAGGGAGAGCGGCACTGACGTCTGCCTTTTGGGGGGGTCCCAGCAGGGCTCTCCGCAGGCTGTTTGCACCCGGGGCATTGCTCCTGGGGGGCTGTGAGTGTTGTTGCACCCACCTTAAAGTAGCAGGAGACTTGTCCAACATCACCAGCCACCTCAGGCCACAGCCAAGCTCAGCTCCTTGGGTTTTTCTATGCTAAGAAAGCTCTTCCACCTAAGCACAATGCATATTTTACCCCGGGCACCAGGTAGGGCTTTCCTGGGTGAGGTGGCTGGGTGGCTCTTGCCCCTGGGGTGGTTTGGTTGCATTCCCATCTCCTGGAACCTCAGCTGTCACATCTGGGTCCTCATCCAGATGAGGGTCACATCCACCCAGAAAGAGAAGATCGTACCCCTCAAAACGAGGCAATACCTCCAAGTCATATCCAAACAATTCTCCCAGGATCAAAAATGAAGATTTTTATCCCTCTGGAAACTATCTCCTGGCTGGTCTATCCACAAAACATCCGTGGTGTATGGATGCACGCATCCTGACATACGCTCTGAGCAGCTGTAAAGCATCCTCTGAACGCTTTCTTGAGGCTGAGCCCCGGGATGGCTCAGGTGCTGCAGGTCTCTGAGCCGCGATCCTCAGCAAAGCACCAACTTTGGGTCGGGGGTTCGGCAGCCAGGGTGGCCGGAGCGGGGTGTGCGTGGGGCGAGCGGGGCTGGGAGAGCACTGGGGTGCCTGCAGCTGCTGGCCAGGCCAGGGAGAGGGTTGGGCGTGGGGACGGGCTCCCACGGGCGCCAGGCACGGTGCTCTGGAAAAGAGTGCCACGCTGCGTCTGCGTGGGGCCTTACAGCACGCAGCTCCTCGGGGGGAACACAGCCCCCGGCTCCAGCCCGTCCTCCGTGCCGGCGGCTTCCCCGGCACCCTTGCGTTTCCTCCGCTACCGGTAGCCGTGCCGGGAACGGCCAGGAGCAGTGTCCCACTGAGAAAACAACCCACGCTGTAATCAAAGCAAGAGGAAATCTTCCCATGCTGCCGGCGAGAGTGAGGCAGCCGGCGGTGATCCCTGCAGCTGTAGCAAAATTCCTGTGCTGCTGCCCGAGGAAAGGGAGCAGGCAGCGAGCATTTGCCCGGGCAGCACCATGGGAAAGCCTTGCGAGCGGCAGCTGCGGGCGGCAATGAGGCAGCAGAGAGACCTTTACTTGCATCGAGTTCTCTGCCACAAACTGGGGACACAGCCCGACTGCTCAAACTCTTAGCAAGGTCTGCATGGGGGTAACACACCGGGCAGCGATCCACTTGCTTCCTCCTCCTCTGAAAGCTGAAGACACGAATGGCACGAGGTCTAGCAGAAATGATGCTCTCATTAAGGCTCTGGAAAGAAAACTTTAAATCAGTGCTGGGAAAGTTGGGCACGACAAAAAATCAGAATGGAAACAAGTGCAGTTGGGACGTCTTGGCTGCTTGGACTCACCCCAGCAAAAGACAATATGGCCAAGGGGAGGTCGTGTACGTCAGGAGGAAGAGCACAGTGACCTTCTAAAGCACAGACGGATGCACCTGGAAAAGGGACAGCTCTAGAGGGACCAGGGGCTGCTGTGAACAAGCAGCTCAGCACCAGCTCCCAGGGTGCTGCTCTAGCCAAAGAATAGACAGGATCCCTGGATGTATGAACACAGGAGCTGTATGTAAAAACAGCATCTTTCTGCTCAAAGATATAAGCAAGAAAACGAATAATAAAATAGGATAAAGAAGGGTGGCAGTGGATCAACAATAAACGCTCCTGTTATCTCATTGTCCCCGATATGGACAGGTTCAAGCTGACATCCGCTTTCACTGTGCCCTGCTTGAGGCTCCCCCAAATCATATTTATTTTCAACCTGCCCGGTTAGTGCTGCCTGTGCAGGCACTCATATGAGCTGTTTTCTAATTATCCCATCACAGAGGGGCTATGTGCTGGTTTTGGCTGGGAGAGAGATAATTTTTTTCCATAGTAGCCAGTATGAGGCTATGTTTTGGATTTGTGCTGAAAACAGTGTTGGTAACACAGGGATGTTCCAGTCCCTGCTGAGCAGTGCTGGCACAGAGTCAAGGCCTTTGCTGCTCCTCACCCCACCCCACCAGCGAGGAGGCTGGGGGGGCACAAGGAGTTGGGAGGGGACACGGCTGGGACAGCTGACCCCAACTGGCCAAAGGGCTATTCCATATCATATGGCGTCATGCTCAGTATATAAAGCTGGGGGAAGAAGAAGGAAGGGGGGACATTCGCAGTGATGGCGTTTGTCTTCCCAAGTAACTTACGCGTGATGGAGCCCTGCTTTCCTGGAGATGGCTGAACGCCTGCCTGCCCATGGGAAGGAGTGAATGAATTCCTTGTTTTGCTTTGCTTGCGTGCGTGGCTTTTGCTTTACCTATTAAACTGTCTTTATCTCAACCCACGAGTTTTCTCGCTTTTACTCTTCTGATTCTCTCCCCCATCCCACCGGGGGGAGTGAGCGAGCGGCTGCATGGGACTTAGTTGCCAGCTGGGGTTAAACCATGACAGTCCTTTTTTGGTGCCCAACGTGGGGCACGAAGGGTTCGAGATAATGACAGATTTGATTGGAATATGCTAGATTGAATTTATAGCTGTTATTGTTGTTTAGCTATTAACGGGCAGGCTTCTGTGCTTGCCATGGGGCTTGCTTGCCTTACTGTATATCAGAGTCTAGTGCTCGTTAGTGGCTGCTTTTTGCTTTCGCTGCTTGCTGTACTGCTTATCTTATGCTGTGCCTGGGAATATTTTGATAACAGCAATGGCCATGCGCCTGGGCTGGCAGATGGCCAGGGCATCGCTGCTGTTTCTGTGCTGCTGTACTGGACAGGCTGGAACTCCGGTGTAAACTTGAGTCAAAGGGACTATGACCTGTGGATGAGTCCATGTGGGAGCAGGACACCCCGAAATGTCTACGGCCATGAATAAGTCCATGCCAGAGCAGGTACATCTCGAAGCATCTGTGGCTGTGGTTATGTCTGTGCCACAGCGGGTATACCTCTGAAGGGATTGTGGCCCAAGGATAAGTCCATGCTGGAGGAGGTACACCTCGAAACATCTGCGGCTGTGGATAAGTCCATGCTGCAGCAGGTACACCCTGAAGCATCAGTGGCTGTGCATGAGGTCATGCTGGAGCACCTCAAAGCGTGTGGCCATGGATAAGCCCACGACAGAGCAGGTACCCCCCTGGAGGCATTGCAGCCACAGGCAAGGCCATGTTGGAGCAGGTTTACTTCTGAAGGGACTGGGGCTGTGGGTAAGGCCACGCTGGAGCAGGTCTATCTCTGAAGGCATTGTGGCCCATGGAGAAGGCCATACTGGAACAGGTGCACCTCAAAGCGACTGTGGCTGTGGATAAGTCTATGCTACAGCAGGTATACCCCTGGAGAGACTGTGGTGCATAGATAAGGCTCCACTTGGAGCAGGTACACCCCTAAGGGACTGCAGTCTGTGAATAAGTCCAAGCCGGGGCAAGGGCAAGGGGAGGAGTTCATTGCAATGTTAAACCCTACGGTCTGGTCTAAAGGGACCAGGAGTGGAGATTTTAATGGAAATACCTTTAAATTGTAACCCAGGATTTGATTTGCACGTTACGGGAATTACTATAGCAGGAATCCTTTGTTGCTAGCCAGGCTAGGAGCAAGGAGTGGAGTTCATTGCAATGTTAAACCCTATAACCTGGCCCAAAGGGACCAGGGGTGGAGATTGTCATGGGTATACCTTTAAATTGTTGTAACCCACCATTTGACTTGCACGTTATAGGAATTACTATCGCAGGAACCACCTGAACCAATGGACGACAAGCCTTACAAGAAGCAGTGCAAGTGCATGAGTGACTTGACCTGAGCTGGCTTTGGTAACTCCACGCAACACACCACCTCTTCTGTCCTGAGTGACCACCAGAACAGATGGAGCCCAAATTCATGGACTGGATGAACTCAGTGGACATTTTATGGACGTTTTACAGACATTTCACAGGGGTGGTCCACAGACTAATGGAATGATATCTGTGTATTATATCAAAGGATGGGAAGGGTGGTGGGGGGTAATGAGAATGTATTGGATAGTGTGAGACCTGAGTATGATGTAAATGGCATGGAATAAGGGGTGGAGAACGTGCTTGGCTGGGATAGAGTTAATTTTCTTCATAGTAGCCAGTATGAGGCTATGTTTTGGATTTGTGCTGAAAAGAGTGTTGATAACACGGGGATGTTCCAGTCCCTGCTGAGCAGTGCTGACACAGAGTCAAGGCCTTTGCTGCTCCTCACCCCACCCCACCAGCGAGGAGGCTGGGGGTGCACAAGAAGTTGGGAGGGGACACGGCTGGGACAGCTGACCCCAACTGACCAAAGGGCTATTCCATACCATATGGCGTCATGCTCAGTATATAAAGCTGGGGGAAGAAGAAGGAAGGGGGGACATTCGCAGTGATGGCGTTTGTCTTCCCAAGTAACCGTTAGGCGTGATGGAGCCCTGCTTTCCTGGAGATGGCTGAACACCTGCCTGCCCATGGGAAGCAGTGAATGAATTCCTTGCTTTGCTTTGCTTGTGTGCGCAGCTTTTGCTTTATCTATTAAACTGTCTTTATCTCAACCCAGGAGTTTTGTCACTTTTGCTCTTCCAATTCTCTCCCCCATCCCACCAGGGGGGAGTGAGCGAGCGGCTGCGTGGGGCTTAGTTGCTGGCTGGGGTTAAACCACGACAGGCTACCTGTGGCTTCCTTGGGTCCTAATGACAACAGCCTGCCCCTACCCAAATTAAAAAACCATTCTTGTTAGGGACTCAGCAAGCCCTGTTCCACCAGCAACATCTGTCACCCGACAGCAGATGAGGCCACTGCTTCCTCAAACACCTTCAGTGAAGTTCACTGAAAAGTCTATGTGATAGAGGGGAAAAAATTAGGGAATAACTTGGAGCAGAATCTGATTTCAGACTCCACCAAAGGCTTCCTGTGAAGCCTCAGAGCAGGTAGCAACACCCAGAGCCTCAAAGGAAACTGGACCTGCAAACAAGCCCTTACTGGAAACCCTCATTCTAGCAAAGTGAGACCCATATCCATAGCACTCCCGTTTTTCAGGACCCAGCCAAAATATAACTCCCTGCACCATCTACATGGTGCCACTGTGATGCAGAAGCAAAGGGAAGTCTGAAGAAGCCCGGTGCGATGGCAGAGGAGGGCAGGAGGCTGTGGATTTGCACCAGCCATGGGCAGAGCACGGTGAGCGCTCGGCTCCTGGCCCCGTGCAGGGGAGAGGTGTTATCTCGGAGAGGAGCTCTGCGCCAAAACAGTTCAGCAGCTGCCCACACTTTATTCGCAAACTAACACCACGTCATTTGTCACCGAGAAAAGCGCCCGGTTCTTGAATGGGTAATGCTGGCAGCCTCGCATCAATGTTTTCACAGGCAAATTCATACACTGACCTCCTTGGTGAAACACACAGCAAATGCCTGGAGTCTGGTTTACATCTGCCACGGGATCCTGTTACATTCAGAACAACCCCTGTCAACGCTGAATCTGTAACAATCAATAAAGAGAGAGGGTTTGTGTGGGGTTTGTTGTTTTTTTTTTAATGTTTTCTCATTCCTAATTGTGTTATTTTGCTACTCCAAGTTTTGCAAGTTTTGCGATTGCCTTCCCCCTCCCCTTCTTGTTTTCTTTTAGGACAAGCTGTCATCTTTTCACATCTTTTCACCAGGCCACTGCAAATGTAAAACTGTAAATTGCAGGATTGTGCAAATAGCACTAATAGCATTTGCATAAAAATTGGTTGCAAAGAGCAATTAGCACTTCATTAATAATCAATGAAAGGCCAATTTACACATTGCCCAAAAGCAAATTGTAAATTCAATTTTGTCTATAATTGAGCATTTGGTGCTGGGCAACTATACAATGGTGCCAGAAGAGACCAGCACAGCAGTTTCGGAGTCAAATCTCCAGTGAGTTCAGGTTTCAAGTGATCCCCAACATGGCTCTTTCGGAGGCCAAGCCAGCACCTCCTTCACAATGGAAGGAAACTCCAGGAGGTACATTCGTTTCAGAGAAAACACACAAATGTCTGCCTGCTACCAGCCTTGCTCAGATACAACCCTATCGTCAAGAACATAGATACTGCTTATATGGCAGAGGTCTTTGTGCTGCCCAAACATACCTTGCAGCGAGGCTGTGGGAAAAGGGAGTTGCACAAAGGACATCAGAGAAGAGATATCACCACCTCCGTACTTAGACCTGAACATCCTCCCATTGCAGTATCAGCTAATGCCTACAAGTGACACCAGAGCCCTTTCCTTTACCTCTGGGTAAAGGTCTAACATAGGCCTCGTGGGTTAAGTATTGCTACTAAGCCAATTCATCCAATCTCCCCTTTGTCACCTCCATCCGCGCGTGACCTTTCTGGGATATCCCAAACTCGTATGCAGCCATTAGGGTCAGAAAAAACAAACAACCCCCTTCGATTTCAGTGTCACTGAAGGGTTCCTGGGTCCTGATTTGGACATTAGGCGATATATCCCCCAGGCTTCCCCTCTAGATGAACGGTGGCAGCCAGTAAACCGGGGCAGCTTATCCACAGCAACAACTTTCCAAGCCCCAAATTCTTCACTATCTCATCCTCCACTTAAAAGGCACAGCCAGCTCCGTTTCATGAGCAGAGTCTGACTCTAAACCACTTGACATCTGAGGTTTTCTTATCACATTTTGCGTGGATCTCATGAATCTGGTGAAAAGCTAGACGATCATTTAGCAGGGGTTGGTCTCTTTATCTATTTTCCATAATAATTTGAATATTATTACAATGGCACCTTTCATCTGGGGATATACATGCACTTTACATATGTTACATTAATTTCACCGATGAGCTGGGGAAGCACTCTTTATCCCTATTGTGCAGATGAGGAAATGGAAGCACAGAGATGATATACCGCTTGCCCAGTATCACACAGGAAGTTTCTGACAGAGCCAGGAATAGAAATCACATCTCCCATGTCTTATGCAGAAGAACATCTTTATGTCCCTGCCCAGTAACTGAGCCCTTAATCCAGACTAAGACACCCACACAGGACCCACTTTGCTAAGAGCAGCACAGACACCCAGCAATGGCAGTGCCTTGCTCCGGGAGGAGACTTGACTGATCCTAAATTTCCCCCACCATGAAGGTTGGAAGTGCCCTCTGCAAGCAGCGGCTCTGGGGCCTCAAGGGAAGGCAGGCCAGCTCCACGAGCGGTTTCCATCTGAAGTGGATGTTATTAGTTGGTGTAAGCAGATGCTCGACATGGGATGCCCAGGACTTCTCAGCTTTCACCCAGCAACGTCCCTGCTCCCTTTTTCCTGCCTGTTCAATCCACCTTTACCAAGAGATTGAATTTACAATGGACTTGAACACATTTAAATCCATTTATTGCAAAATTACTTTTCAATAATTACATCACTGTGCTGACTGTGTTGCATAATGAAATTAGCATGAGAGATATTAGAAAGAATATAAAATTATAAGAAATATTGAAATACCTCTTTCCCCATCTGCCTTAGCACAGCCCATAGCTTAACTGGAAAACGAGCACTGCTCCTGGATGGGATTTAAGTGCATCAAGTGTAATTTTATAATGTCTTTTATATAAATTAATTATAATGGTTATTGCTGCTTTACATTATTAGATTGAAATTTGCCTCCACTTCAGTGCATTATAAGAAAGCTGCACCCATTTTGCTCAGCAATGCCCTGAAAGTTCTCGTGGCATGGAGCCATCCTCCCCACGTTGACATCACCAACACATCTGAAGTTAAAAGCTTTGGGCTCGCGTTGGCATTGCAGTGCCCACTGTGGGTCCCAAACCCACAACTAGACCCTCAGGGGCAGGCTCTGGGACCCCCACGGAGATCTCTGACTGGGATGGGACATTGCACCCCTTCCAAAGCCTGCTTTTCTGTTTCCGCCCTGTAGCAACAATAGGGATGCCTGGGCTGGTTTAAGCAATCCCACCCAAATTTTATATCTGCAGACAATTAGAGGTGATAAAATGTATTGCAAAATCCATGCAATGACACAGGTGAAGTGTTTAACTCAGAGCAAGTACAGCCCACGAGCTAACCATGGGCTGCTGTCGTCCGAGCGCTGCTGGCTATTTGCGGGAGCAACTGTAGAAGAGCTGGGGCCATCCTGATGCAAAGCTCTTCTTCAAAAAAGAGTTTGGACACAGTGCAGTGCTAACAGGGAGATTCATTTTGCATACCCCCACTTTTACATGCACAGTTGTTGTTTTTCTCTTCTAATAGCTGGGCTATTACATGAAAAACCAGTATGGGCAAGAAGGTGGCGAGCTATCGGGTAGCTAACTAACCACTTGCTACGCTGGACAAACCACAGTCGTGCCAAGCAAAATGAAGACACAGTGATATGCTTTTACTGCCGCTTAATCCTCAATAGAAGTCTAGTAATATTCAATTTGTGACATTATTTGCACATTGAATTAATCCAGCAACTAAAGGGCTAATGAGTTATGGAAAGTAGCACATGGCTTAATTGTAACAACAAGGGCCTGCCGGCCTCTGTTCGGTCAGGAGAGCCTGGTTAAAAATAAAATTTTGCATGCACCGATACACACCAGATGGGCAGAGGAGCAGCAAACTAAACAATGCAAACTATCTGAAAGACTGTTCTTTTAAATGCCCTAAGTTTTCCTTTTTTTCACCCATGCTCCTCATGAAACACCACAACAGTCATTAAACATAGCACAGAAAAGCCAGGATGACAAAAGAAAAAAAAAAAAAAAAAAGAATTGCCTCCAGAATTATTTTCCATGAAAATAATTGTGCAATTTCCTTCCAGAAAGCCAACAGGTCTTAAAGGGGAGCTGCTGAAAACAAGCAAAGACTCTTGAAGAACTTGGAGAATGAAAAGGACAGTAGATATTTTCAGCATACGATGCCACCAGCCCTCGGCAAGAGCTGCCATTTTGCGCAGTGTGCTCAACCCTTAGCACACAGCATTTCTCCTGCAGCAGGACCCCAGCCTTGGTCCACTCCCACATGAGTAAGAATTAGGACTTAAAAGTCTGGCTACGAAAAAGAAACAATCACAAAACTTTCCCCCTCCTCAAGTCCCTTTCTCAACCAGCTCTGCAGGCAAACATCTCTCCACCATTTCACATCTTTCTGATACCCAGGATCACCTGTATGTCCCAGAGTGGTCCCAGCTTCCAGCCAGAAGCACTGAGGACCATCGCATTTCTGTCTAAGCACACACCTGGTTTTGGGCCAAATAATCTGAAGGAAGCGGCTGCAATCAGTAATGAAGCTGATGGAAAATATGAGGAAGAAAAAGAGAGGACCAGTCCTTCATCTCACCCCACCAGTTCCCAGTGAGGTGACTGCTGGCAGCACTGCTCCCTGCCTGCTCGGGTGCCATTTCAGAGGATTTAAAGCTCTTCCCAAAGCCTTTTACTGGGAAGAAAAGCCAGGGAGAGCCTCATCTTCTGCCTGGTCTTGTAGATCCTGCCCCTTCCTCAAACCCCTGAGTGGCGGAAACTTAATCATTTCTGCTATGTTCATGGTGTCGAAAGCTGGCCTTCTCTAAGATCTCCTCCAAATCTGACCTAGGCAGGAAAAACAAACATGTAAAGTGGCATATCCAGCAAACCCAGCCCAAATGCCTCCTCTGCCCTGCCCAAGCTTCGCTAATGGTCAATCCAGGCCGGCAGCTCCTGCATTTCTTTTCCCACTGTTGCTTTCCCCAGCTCCTGAAACAAAAGCAAGATGGAGCTGCCAGGGAAGAGGGCTGGAGCCCCTCATCTCAGATGGAGCTAGGCCAGGGTCAGGAGCTCGGGAGTTTGCACCATTTAATAGAAAAAGTGAATAAATCTAAACAGCACTTAATTTATTGATGAAGTAAGAAAGACTGTTTAATGTGGAAAACATAAGCAAGATCAATAGCAGAGAGCACAAATAACTAAAGCTATTGACACATAAGTATTTTAAGCCTAATTGCAGGCATATGCATTTTCTAAGGGTATCTCACCTTCTAATAGCACCCTTGAGATTATGGGGTTAATTGATGCAGCTGTTTACTCCTGGCTCACATGGTCCAGATCGGGATTCCCTGGAGGATGCTATTAAACTAAAGTGTTTAATGAAGTGCTAAAGAGTGGAGTTTCTAATATTCTTCCCTTGAATGAAATTGAATAGAAATTTGAGCAAACTTCTCTTCCCCAGGTGGAAACTGCAGCTCAGCGTTGGAGTAAATTGCCCTGTGCTCCTCACAGGGACAGCCTTCCGATGCAGGGGAGAAAGATTTGCTCGGGTTTATTTGTTAGGCTGAGGATGTGGGGATACTCTCGGGTTTTTTTCCTCCCACATCACAGGTAGGAGAAAAGACCTACAGACGTGCTCCATTTTAGCACCGCTGTTGGACAAGGAATCCCAGGAAGCCAATGCAATTCACTCCTGTGGCTTTTCAGAGGGACTGTGCATTCAGTATGATACTGTGCTTCTCTCTTTTGGGGTGGGCTGAAAGGAGGATTCGGGGATTTGGGAAGGAGAACAGATGACAGCACCAGTGGTGCCGCCAGCCCAGGCGTTTCAGTTTGACGGCAGTGGGGCGAACCAAGACTGCCAGAAAAGAGGCTCTTAAACTCAGTCTTCTCCTTTTATAATTTGGCCCCAGTCTGGTTTGGTACCTTTGAAAACCAGGTAGATGCCTACATATGATACTTGTTTCCAAGACTGACAATGCTGGCAAAAGCGCACAGCCTCCTCGTACCCATCCTATGGTGCACAACACAAAGCTCAGCTACCTTTAGCTCTGTAATGGGAAGGTCTTGGCTCTCCTTCACCTCCATTCACCACCGCAAGCTTCCCCCAAGTGAGGTCTGAGTGAAGCAAAGAAAGCAATGATGGAGATTCCATCTCTGCAACCCCTCACCACCACCTAGACCCTGCCTGGAGGGACCTCGGAGCCTTCTCTCTCCCAGGATCCAGCCCTCCTGCCCACGATCTCCCCCAGCCTCTCACTCTCAGAAAGGCTTGTAATTGCTGTGAGGAAGACGTTGCTTTCTCCATTTGGCTTTTCCAGTCTGAGAGAGCACACAGACAACGAATCTGATGAGTCCCTGGAGCGAGGGGCATGGGGCTGGCCTGCCTGGATTCAGCGAGCGGGGCAGCGCATTGATCTCAGAGCCTTCAAGGTCCACCCATGGAATCAGGTGCAATGCATAGACCCTTTAAAATCATCCTCTCCCTCCACAACGGCCTTCCTACTGCAACTTGAGATTTTCTTCTCTTTTAAAATCAATTAGTTCGAAGCCATTTTATAAAAGCCTTTCTGCAGGATAGCCATTCCCAGTGACAAATGCTCCTTCTATTGCCTCCATCTACACTGCATCTCCCTCGAGAGGGGCAGAGGGATGGTGAGAAGGGAACATTATGTTTGTAGCCTGGGTAATGTTACTAACTCCACAGAAAACGCTTCCAGAAACAAGCCATGCTGGCTGGTGCACCCAGTACGCGGTTGGGAGCGTGCTGAGTTAACTAGATTGGTGGTTTCAATGTGTTGCTGACAGACTCCAGAGGGACCCATCAGGGGTTGTGGAAGGTAACTGAGAAAAGCTGGTTTGCTATCAGTCAGCACAAATTTTAAGTATATGGAGGGGTCTGCGCATGCACTGTGAAAACCTGGGGGTTCTGTGAATCCAAAAAGGATAAAACCATGGGTGAAGTGGGCTTTGGGGCTGTTTCTGTCCCATTTGTCACAGGGAATGCGGAACAGAAAGAGGTTGTGTCTTCTGCAGTTGGATGGGGGTTATCTATGGGAGAAAACCATAATTAACCTCAAAATTTACCTGTGTGTGCTCCTTCTTCCCCTTGTGTCTGGGACCTCCGTGGTTTTGGGAAGATGTGTCCGGAGCTGGAGGAGGAGAGAGCTTCCCGCTACGGCAGCATGGCCACGCTCAGACACCCAGCGTCCCAGCTCTGCGCTGTGCTGACCAGGCACTTCTGGGCAAATGTGGGGGAAAAGGAGAAATAATATGAGAACAGCGAAAACCCAAAAGGCTGGAGAGTTCAGCTGTGTGCTGAGGGACGTGCCTGCAGGCTCAAAGCCTTGCAGAGGTGGACATTGGAGGAGCTAAAGAGAAAGAAAAGAGTCTATGTCCACAGTGTTTCCCCATCTGCTCCTCAAGTGTTGCCTCACCTTTTAGTAAATATTTCTAACACCGGGACTCCCCCGGTTCTCACCTCTCGCACAAGAACTCCTCTGTGCCTTTCTGGTTTTATTCTTGCCTGTGGTATTTCTGCCCTCTGTGCAAACCCTCCGCCACCCACCCCTCCTTGCGTGCCTTTAGCCAGCTGTACTCCCCAACCCCTTCCCTTGCACATCAACCCCCCACATGTGGGTCCTGGGGCCAGAAAAGCGGCTCCTCTGGGTCATTTTAAGCACACGCTATGTCCTTATCAACCTGTGTCATGGAGCAAGGTCAGCGTCGGCTCTTCTTCTCTCCCTGCTCTCTTGCAGCCCACCTAACTCCAACCCCTGCCAAGGGACAGTCCCCAAGCCCTGCCACCGCCCGGCCTCAGGACACCGCACTGTCTTCATGGCTGCACCCAAAAATGGGCTGTGAGTCTGTGCCCTGGACAAGGGCACCAACCCTTGCTTGGGGGAAGGCATTATTTGCCTCCCTGCTGCCAGCCTCGTTTTGCCGGGTTTGCTCACTGTTTGCTCCCATCCAGATGATTTCCCAGCCTCCAGCAGCGTCCTAGACTCTTGCTGTGACTTTCCACCCAGGCCAGCGAGCCACAACTGCCCCTCCAAACCCATAAGACATCTCTCTTCTGCTAGCTACAACACCGTGAAGGCAGGCTTAAGCTAAGCTGTTTTATTTCACAGATGCAGCCGGGCCAGCATACAGCCAGATACCGAGGCTCTGCTGATATGGGCTAACTCATTAAACGACCGTAATTTAATTGCTTGCAATTGTCCGTCCATCCCCTGAACTCTGCACCCGCTGCAGCACGGGGCATGGGTGGTCTCCCATCCCCACAGCCTTCCCCCGGCCCCGGCAGAGCGGGACCCGCAGAGGCAGGAGGGGCATCGCACAGCCCCCAGCCCAATCGGTCCATCAAAGCCCCCAGTGCTGGTATTACAAAATCATTTGCGGTGTGGAAAAAAATGAAAACAGCCAAAAGGCCACAACGGAAAACCAGGGAGAGAGGAAAATTAACTAAGAAATATGCAGCCTTGATGTCAATTTGCTAAAGAATATTTATTGTCCTCCCATGCGTCTTGCTTGCTCTCCTAACAAATACAATATTTTTGAAGGAACTAGTCTCCCTTTACCATTGCTGTCTCTCTCATGCCCTTTCTCTGTCGTGCTAGCTCTGTCTCTGCCTCTCTGATACCAACTCTGACAAACCGTGTGATTCTGATGGAAAATTCATTAGTCGTCCCTTTTTTTTTTCTTCCCCATTTTCCCAGTCAGCTTCGCGCCTGATCTGTCAGCCTCTTCCATCCTGATTATCTGGAGACGCCAATTTCAAAGAGACATCTTAATAGTGATGTCAACGAATTAATTAGATGTGTTAATGAGCTAAAAGCAACCCAAATTAAATTAATGCAGTAATAAGCACAGACAGCAAAATTAGCTCCAATTTCTGTAAATGATTCTGAACTGTACACAACATCTCATCCTGCTAGAACATTACCATCCCCCAAAGCTAATCAAGAACTCCAGTGCAATTAACTGCTTAATTACAAAACACACACACAGCTCATAGATCCAGCAGCAGGAGGGGTGCGCCGGGCTGCAGATCGAGCGGGGAAATTCTCTGCAACGAACACCGTGCATTGGCCCTGCAGGAGAGGCTGTGCCCCCCACCAAAAGCACCCCCCGGGATCCTAAAACAGGGTGATCTGGAGCGAGGGCAGGAGCAGGGGCAGGAGGAGGGTGGCCAGGCACGCTCCCTGGGAGCACCCCACGTGCCAGGTCCCGCTGCGGGACAGCCAGCATGGCCAGGGACGCTCGCTGGGCTGTGCCCAGTGCGGTCCCACCGGCGGCAGAGATGTGCCCATCGCCCCGTGTTGTTTATTGTGTTTATCAGGCTGGGGACCGCATGGAAAAGCCTAATTGTCCAGCTCTGCTCACCTCCCCCGGGGACGAGCGGGAAGCCACTAATAGCTTTGCAGAGCTGCTCAGGTATCTGATTAGCTCTAATTGCAGCTGGGAAGACAGAGGGAAGGAGCGGGATAGTGCTGCGGATGGAGGGAAGGGGAAGAAGATGGTGGAAACGGGAAGAAAGAAAGGGCTGGGGGGGACGGACGGACATCCCTGGGACAGGGTGGGGGCACGCACGAAGAAGGGAAGAGGAAGGAAAGGCCAACAGAGGAATGATGGATGCAAAGAACAAAAAAAAGGAAAAACCAGGCAAACAAAGAACCGGAGCCAGAAACAAAGGGAAGGAAGGCGAGACAAAGAGGGCTGCACGCTGCCAGGCCCCACGGAGCATCCGGGGAGACGAGAGCGGGTCCTGGCCAGGCCCCATCCCGGCCCCGCAGAGGCCGGGATGTGCTGGGGATGGTGGGAAACGCAGCTGCCTCATTGCAGGATGACACTACTGATTTGGAGGTTGTGGAGTCATTAGTCCGCCTAGTAAATGAGGAATATTTGCAATAAAAATGAGGGCAGAGATTCGCTGTGACAAATAGCATCTCCGTGTTTCTCTTTTTTTTCCCACCTTTTATTGCAATTAGTTCGGTCTGTTAATAAGCAAAGGATATTTTTAGTTAATTTCAGTTCCAGTTAATTGATTCAAAAGCGAAACCCAGCAACTGAGTTAATTGATCCATGCGTCTTATGTTGTAGCGGTGAGGTACTCTCCGGGCAGCTGCCACCGCTGGAGCTCATAACGGCACGGGAAGGATGGAGAGCGGGGGGACGGCAGAGACCCCTGCCCCAAGGATGGGGGGTGAACACCACCACCAGCAGCTCTGCCACTTGCCCCTTGATGCAGAATAAGCTGCAGGGTGATGGCCTTCGCACGCCTGGCGTGGGAAGCGTGCCAGCCCCCGTGCAAGCCGGCGTTTGTGCACTGCAGCAGACATGCTCATGCCAGAAAGCTCAGTGACTGGGATGCCCCGGCTAGCTCCGTCTGGCAGGGTGTCCAGCCCTGCACGCTGTCCCTGACGGGCACAGCGGGAGATGGTGTTTCAGGAGAGCATGCTACCTCGTCCACTTTCCATCCCCCTGGCGCTACCCAGCTCCCTGAGCCGTCTTGGCAGGGATGCAGGGGCCCAGGGATTTTAGCTGCCATTTATAAAGCTATTTCCATGAGTTTGTCTAATCCTCTTTTCCTCCCATGGCAGCAAGTTCCCAAAGTTCACTACGTGCCGTGTCCAGAAGTGCTTTCTTTTATCTATCTCAAACTTAATCTCTTACTGTTTTCAATCAAGTGCCCCTCGTTCTTCTATTACAGGATTTGGTGAACGACCATTCTGCCTCCAGCTTATCCACTGCCTTCAGGATTTCCTAAACCTCAGCCAAATCCCCCCTCAGCCTTTTCCACCTCTGCCTGGCAGGCAGTGCCACTTCCTACCTGTGTTGCATGTCTGCATCTTGTCACAAGGGACTGGTCCTTCTTTTTCACAGGGAGACTGGATCTCCTTACTTGTTGATTTAGCACAAGGGTCTCCTGTCCCTAGACCGCTGATGCTCCCCAGCTGAGGGTGCTCACAGCCACGAGTAGCCAACACTTAGCAGCATTTTGATTCAGTATTACATAGTCCGTCCTGCACCTGACTGCTGCTTTTTGGGAATTTTGGTTTCAGCACTAAAGGCAGAGGCAGCCTCCACCTCTGACCCCACAAGCCTGCATACCCAGGACCTCACAGCTGCAAGGAGAGGTTAGCAAAGACCAAGCAGATCATGGCACGTGGCTACCATGGGCATGTGTACGCACTTGGATCATATGCGACTTTATAAGCTGGGTTGAAGTCCAGTGGCAATCGAGCTGATAGCTTTGCAAGTTGTTTCCTCTAGCAAGGGCTGAGAATAACTCCCAAATGCCTTTCTGAAATACCTGTTGATATAGGTCTCCTGTGTTTTCTACAGACCATTAATGTTGTTCTTGCCTATTCCTCCTGATAGCTCCTCATGTCAATTCACAACCACCTAATCATTTCCAGGGGAAAAACAGAACTCCTGGGGCAGACAAACCAGAACTGTCAAACACTTGAGGAGCACAAGCCATAAATTGGATCTCACTGTTATAGGCACTATGCAAGCAGAAGAACACCCAGGCTGTGATCTACGAAACCAGGTTTGAAACAAGATGCACAATAATTGTGACAGTGACAAATGAAGAGGCCCTTGGCTTTCTCTGCACCGTCCTGGGGACCAAAGAGCAAGTCTACAGGATCAGACCATAATCAGCAGGCAGTTCAGCATCTCTCGAAGTACGTGATGGCCATGCCATGTACGGGTGCTCCACAGCAACTCACTTTAAGTAGACAAAATTTTCCTGGCAGCTCCACGGCTTCAGAAAGGGATCAAAATGCAAAGCAACCCATCTTGAAGGCTACAACAGAGGTTTTCTAAACATGAATTGCTTAAAGCACAGAGAAACATGGTCAGTAAGGTACAAGTAGACAGCAAGAGCATGCTCTCGAAGCAGCCCTGCTCCTGAGCCATGCACCAGCCCCCTCCAGCTTGCACTACTCCTGCTCAGTGGCCCAAAGCGGCCATGGACTGAGCGACTCCATGCAACAGGGACACCTCTCTGCTCTTCTCATGGCTCTGCCTCCGCACCCTTTTCCAATTACCCCTCCAAAGTGACGGTGGGACGCGTCACCCACGCCATGCTTTGGCACAGCTGTATCTTCAACTCTCTGAGAAGAAACTCAAAAGTTGTTGTTGTTTCCTGTTGACAAGGAGAGATAAAGTTGGGCTAAAAATGGCACATAATTGAACAGACTCTGACGATTTTGTACCTGGCAACTTCTTTACTGCTCTCACTTCTATTTTAATAACAGGAGTTACACTTTAAGACAAATAATGCACTTTCATGGGGATGTTAAGGATGTTATTTCAGTTTCTGAAGGCTACATACCACAGCAATGAGAACTAGTGATAGACACACAAATTGCTTGGTCTCTGCAACCGCAGTATAACTAAGGACCTACCTAATGAAAGAGCCTAATAAAAATAAGATTTTTCAGAAAGTGCATGCTTAAATGATCTTCTGGAATAGGGCCTAATAGCAAGCCCTCTGTGCCAGGAATAGGTAGCTCATCGTGATGCAGTTTCCTCTCTTCCCAATTTTTTAAATGGGATATTACGATGCACTATCCACGTAGAAAAATCAAGCGATGCAAAGTTGGGCAAGGAGCTGAGCTTCTTCAATGTGGTTGGCTCTGAGAGCACTCGACATCTCTCAGGACCAAGGCGCAGGTCCCAGCAGCTGGGCCGGCATTTGGCTGAGGCTAATCCTTCCCTTGTCAGAAGCAACAGGGACAGTTTGCTTTTAGTGCTTGTCAGGAAAAGTAGAAGGGAGAGGGTACTCTTCAATAATGCTGCAAATTACCCACACTTTAAAACGCTAGTCCTTGATTTGTCAGCATATTTTTGAATAATTTACAGTGGATTTGGCAGATCACTGTGACATATAGCGTAATATACAGGTGGAACACTTTTGAAACAGAAGTTAATACTTTCCAAGAGAATAAAGAAATAATTGTGTCAAAACAAGCCTTAACCACTGAGGTTTACCTGTTTCTCAATACACAGGAGTTTGCAAACATGACTCCCATTAAAGCAAATGAGAAACACATGCATGAGTCTGTGTGCCTTGAGAAGAAAACATTCTTCACAAGTGCCTTTCTTGGTGTTGTATGATCAATCCACCATCTGCTTTTATTTATTCATGATTTCTCAGACTACTACAACAATATTGATATTAAATACAGCTTTGGTTTATTAATTTTTTTTTTCATTCATATGTATTTTAAGTCAATTTTATTAACTTCCCCTTGGCTTGCTCTTTTAGCTGTTTCCTTGTTTTCCTGGCCTGCTACTTTGTGCCTACCCTTATGTCCATTTCTACCCATGTTTTCTTTCCAGCTCCTTGCTTCTGTTCCAGGTAGCCACTGGAGAGTAATTTTGCATTTCAGGTGCTGTGGATGAGCTGATTTAAGATCCTGTTGACCAGACTGAAAATTTTCCCAGCTTAGGCTGCAGGTTTGGGGTAGTCCTGCTTGTCCCAGGATCACCGAGGTTCCACGAAGCTGCTCCCAGACCCTGTAGCTATTCCAAGGTGATGGGGACAGGACATCCACATCCCAAGGAGACCGTCAATCTCCCCCACACCGGGCACATGCAGATATGTCACTTGTTCTCAGCAGCTATTGTGAAACTCAGGACAGACAACTGTTAACTCTATTTGTCCCCTTTCCTGTCTTATTGCTCCCCAAGATACCAGGCCTGGCTAGGACTGCACATCTTCTGACAACCCACCTCTGACTTAGACCTGTCACTTCATGACTCTTCCAGCTCATGTCCACATCCCCTTCCTTCACCTCTTCACTGCTTCATCCCAATTTCAAGCAACACAGACCACATCAAATGGCTAAGCAGCAAAAGGCTCCCAGCTAAGGACCAAGACTCCATTCAGACCTTAGCCATTAATTTCAAGGAAGATTTTGCCTACAAACACATTTTCAAGTTTTGGATCTTGCTCTTAATATGCCATCCCTATGAAAGAGGACAAGTCTTGTCCTACCCCACAGCAGCGATTCACAACCCTATAGCCCCAAAAAGTTCCATGTCCATTTCAGGGGGTATTACCACGGAATGTGTCACTGTTTTCTGTAAGGTGTTTTCCTTGCCTCTCCAGTAATCTTCCTTTTTCTCTGTTTCCGCAGCTTTATCTTCCCCGTGTCCCTCGCGAGTCTGTACTCGTTCCTCTTTGTGCTCTGCTCTCTGATCACTGCTTCCCTCTCTTGTCATATTCTTCACTTGTGGAGTAACAACCTGTCACATTCATAACCTCTTTGCACCAAAAATGTTCTTTGATCTGTGTAAACTACATTTGATGCTGAAATCCTTGATATTAATATCTTTTGTTTGTGTGTCAATGTTCTCTAGAATCTAATTAAGCAATGTTTTGAGAGCATTATATATGTTTGAACAATTTGGCAGAGCAGACAATATGAGCTATTGACCTGCAAGGATAAATTGTGCTTGCAGATTCTAGGAATTCACACGTGCATGCTTCTTTATGCTATTTCTTCTGAAATATGTGCATTTGGAAAGAGGCATTGCTTTGTAATAATCTCTGCAAGGCTTAATCAAGTATCTGCTCATACTCTTTACTGTAATTGCAATGGCAGTTACAGCAGGGCAAAACAGAAGCAGGTTTAAGCTAACCAACAAAACCAATAATAAAATAAACCAAAAAGTGAGTTCTACCCGAACGCTAATAACAGAGATTATTCAATCAATAGCCTCTTGTTATGAATGAATAGACTAAATTGCCTTTGAATGATGTAAAGATTGACAAGGCATAGGTCAGCCTAATATAACTACTTACCCTAATTTGACTTCAGCAATTTGAAAGGCATCATCGGATGGCAGCGGGGTCAAGCCCGGCGCGTGCAGGGGCCAGCTGGGCGCAGCGGCGATGCCGAGCATGTCCTCAGAGGGAGTGCAGGGGCTCCGTGGGAGACAGGGATGCTCAGGACCTGGCGGCAAACGCTGCATACCTCCGCTGGATCGGACCTTGAGAGGGTTTTTAGAAGAGGGAGAGAGGAAAAAGAGCAATGGCAAATTGTAGGAAGGCGAGGCGGAGAGATGGCACCGCAGGGTGCGGAGCTGTGGTGCACGATCACTGCTGGCCCCGCTTGCTAGAAAAGGTCTTGCAGCTTAAGGCAAGAAAATAAGGCCACGTTTCTGAGTTTCTCCCACCTTGACAGCTAAGCCTGTTCAGATGTAGCTACGAGGTAAGAGCAGCGCCCGACACCGGCTTTGAAGCCCCGCTTTCCGCATCCCCATCACAGGTATTTGCTGTTGAATGGAGGATGTGATACCACTACAGGAGGAAGAAGAGATCTCGGGGCGTGCAAGCTTGTTAAGGAGCTGGAAACAAAGGAGCCCAGCACATCAATGATGACAGTGATACCCACCAGATAGGACTGGGTACACTGGGGAATGGCTCCACAGGACTTTGCAATACTGGACTGGAAAGAAGTTAGAGATTCAGCTTGGAAAACAGGCATGTTTTGAGCGATGGGGATAACCCACCCCAAACCACCCACCCAAGCCTGCTATGAGGCACAAACCTACGTCTGGAGCTGTGAATGTGTCTCTGCTCCCAGAGCAGCAAGTGCAAACCTGTGGGACATGAAAAATGAAGGGCACTTTTGCACAAGGGAGGCTTGATGAAAAGAACAGGCAGGATTTTACTGCCAGGAACCACCCCCAGCATCACCCCGTCCCTCACCTCTGCTCTGCTGGTCCCAAACAGCAGGAGCCCCCGGGGCTAAAGTCAAACTCCAGATGAGGGCCACCGGCTGATCCAGCCCTGCTCCCAAGGAACCCTGCACCTCCTGCCAAAATAATCAGCTCCCCACAATTGATTTCCTCAGCTGGGCACCGGCACAGCACCGAGGGCGTCCGATCTGCCCATGCCTGCCACAGCGGGTGCAGGGAGAAAATGTTCTCGATGGGAATTTAAGCTTTTCTAACACTCGCCCGGTTTGCAGGGTGGTTTTGCATCCCTTTTCCTGTTAACAGATAATGTCCCAAGGTTGTGTACGAACATATCCACTTTGCATCGTGCTTTGGGCCAAAGCAACAGCAGCTCAGGGCGGAGGAAGGGCCACGGGGAGACTTCACCTCTGCCTTTGCATGGGGAGAAACTTCCCAGCAGCGCAAGGCTCTTCCAGCATTCGGGCACCCCGTGTCTGGCCTCCAGCAAGGCTGGGCTCCTCCAGAAACAGCACAGTGCCATCTGTTGGCTTCCTCACCCCGCGATGGAACAAAACCCTCCAAAGTCCTGGGAAACAGGAGAAAACTGGGCGAAAAAAACGTTACCTGCTCCCCGGGTTTCCCCAAGCTGCTGCCTGCCCTCCTCTCTAACTTCTGCAGGCAGAGATGATGGGTCTGGCAGCGTAAACTCTTTGCTTTTCCATCTGATGTCTGCTGTTGCGTGTGAGCGGGGCCGTGGCGCTGCCCTCCTCGTGGCTCTGCTTCTCCAGCATTACTGGTGACGGTGACAGCTCAGTCCCACCGGGATACTGGATAATTAACTACCACCACCACCACCATGCATCGTGTCTCTTCCAACACACCTTCCTGGAATTTTTTTCTAGGTGGAAAGGGGGATTTTTTTTCAGGGGTACGCATATGTTGCATGACCCTGCTGAAACTGCAGATGTCCAGTAGCTCTGGACGGATGCACAGGCAAAACGTGTCCGGGGCTCACGTACCTGCACAGTAAATCCTCCACGTCCGACTTTGGCCCAGCAAACCGAGCAGAAACGGGCATCTTCCGAAAAGGCTTCAGTTCGATGTGCTCCTGAGTAACGGGACGAGTGCCCTCGCCCTGCCCCACCCGCGCCCGGGCTGTCTCGCTGTGTTTTAACTGGAAGCGCCTACATCAAGGTGGTGGGTGGATTTATTGCCGTGCATTGCTTGCGTGTCAGCTTCAGTGCTCAGGGATGATTCAGGTTGAATGGCTCTGAACAAATGCAGATTATATTACCGCTGTACAGGATTAAGGAACATGGCTCTGCTCTGAACATTTTTCACGGCATTAAAGAAATAAAGAAAAAATGCCAAAAAAGTGCTACAATTCCTAATGGAGGAAAAAAATTATTTTTTTTCTGTTTGTTTTTTTTTTTTTTTTTTTTAACCCACTTTTCTTACTGGAGGTGAACATCTTGCAAGTGAACCCAGAGATGGTGGGCTACAGTGAGGCACTGAAGGGTGCTGCCTGGGGCCGGCCAGGCTCCAGTCCTGATCCTGCCCTACCTCCTCTCCTGCCTTGAATTTTCCACCTGCAAATGCAGATAACGCTGCTGCCCCCCTCCACCTCATGGGAGCAGCCCAAGGCTTCATTAGTTAATACCTGCAAATGGACTTTGAAGATGTGCTCCATAAATGTTAAATATTATTATTCTTGCTACAAAGCAAGAAGTGAAAAGAGACAGGGATAAAGTTCTGCCGAAGAGCTCTCTCGTTACAGATAAAATAGCGTCTTGAACAACGTATGGATAGAAAGTTTACACCACTTCCACAGAAGAATGCAATTTCCACCTGGACTAGTTTCACTCTTTAAACTACAGTAAGTTCACACATGTCCAGAACAACCACATTTAGTTTGCTTGTGGCCTAAGCAGTGGAGAGGATGAGAGAGGGTGACGTTGAGGTGTCCCCATCCATGTCCGTCTGCCCCAGGAGCCAGGCTGTGGGCTCTCCCTGCCATCCCCAGCACACGGTGCATTTTCAGCAGCAGATCTTTGCTGCTTTCTACCCAGAAATGGCATTTTTCCACTCTGGAAAGTAGGATTGGGAAGATCCCTGTGAAGCGGCACTGCGTTATTTAATAAGCCAAGCTGGTGAGTTAAGGACGGGCGTCCCACGGATCTCAGCCCTGGCACCGCTGCAGCTGAGGATGGGTCCTGCTTTTTGCATCCAGGCAGTTGTCCTCACGATCCAGACGATGGTGTTAGGGGCTCAGGCCAGGCACCGGGGAGCCAGTCTGGGGGAAATCAAAGGCTTTTAAAATTTTCTACTTCCCTTACATTAAAACTAAGTGAAGAAGATGTTTGAGTCACTATTTCCGAGCTGAGATGTTGTGCTTGTTTCTGGGCTCTCCCAGGGGATGAGCTGGAGCACACGGGGCACAACCTGCGTATCAGCTCTAGCCACCATGGCATGGAAAGGGCGATTTCTTTCTGGAGTTTTCTTAATAATTGTCTGAATGCAAGTAGACCCAAAGTTTAAAGAAAATAATTTCCTGATCTGCTGCTTCATCACTACTAAACCCTCAAATATTTTAGAAATACATGAAGGGCAGCAGCATCCCGTGGTCCAAGCTGTATTTTGGGAGAGCTGCATGCCGGGGTGAGGCTAAGCAAGGCAGCGGCCAAATCTGTGCCTTGGTTTCCCTTCCCGTGAGATGCAGCTAACACCTATTGACCCATGTGCAAAACACTTTCTAAACCGTGCATGAAAGGCCTCACACAAGTAGTTATTAATATTAATAATAATAATTGTTGTTGTTACTAAGCCAACTATAAAAATAATTTTTCAGAGAAACAAAGTGCCCTGTCTCCCGGTGATAGATTACAGCGATGCTAGAAATTACTCACAGTATGAAGCTGGTTTCCAGTCTGGTTCCTTTCAATAAATTATAGACCTGAGCCCCGAGTGCGTACAGTTTACTGAAGTAAATTCAAAGTAGGCAGAAAGTATATTCTCCCATCAATTTTGCTCATGATCATTTGGGGTTTTCTCCTGAGAAGGAGAAGTGAAATATCCCCCAGCACTTTCCCAGCACCTTTTGCTGGGGCTGGTGGGGACGTGGCAGGGCAGCCAGTCCCGGGCTGCGCACGGGCAAACAGGGGTCCCGGTATAAATGGGCATCCCTGTGCAAAGGGGGGACAGGGGACGTGTCCCGGCCACCCCGTGCCCATGCACCGCCACCCCTGGGTGCCGCTCAGCCCTCGCCCGCTGCACCCCGCCGCGCCCCATGACCTTACCGGGGTGGCTGCAGCTCCCCTTGCGCCATCTTCTTTTTTTGATTTTTTTTCATTTTCGGGTTTCGCCGCCCTTGTTTATCCGCTAAATTCCTTCCAGATGGGGCTGCCGCTTTTCCTCCTTCCTTCACGCCGGCACCACGCGAGCGGCGTGCGGAGGCTGCCCATTGGCAGGTGTAGGGCAGAGCGCAGCATATGCCGCGGGTTTGGCAGCGCCGGCTGCGGCGGCAGCTTCTGCGCGCGTCTCGCCGGGCAGCGCTCAGCTGGGACTTGGCGCTGCTCGCAAACACCATCTGGCCTTGGCAGGCCTGCCGCCCGAGGAGCCGTTCCCCGCGCTGGCAGCCTGGATGGACCGACGGATGGTGCCAGCCACGCTCGGCACGGCCGAGGTGCCGCAAGGCCACTGGGTACGGGGCTCGGAGAAGGGACTGCGGGCTAAGGCGGGGTTTCTTGCTGGGAGCCTGACCCCAGGCAAAGGGGAGCCTTTGGCAACCCTCGGCTGCATTAAAACAGCTCAGGCATCATCTCCGTGGCCCCCCAACCCCTCCAGCATCAGAGAGGGGGGAGGTGGCGCTGGGAGGCTCCTCGGCACCGCAGGGAGCCCTCCCCGGCACAGCGTGCAGGGCTCCAACACATCGCGGCGAGGCAGCAGCCTCTGCTTCCAGTGCCTGAACCAGCCCAGCGCGGGCAGGAGAAAAGCCACAAATGGGAATTATTTACGGCAGAATGAATCTCTCTGCTCAGGGGGTCTGCCCTGGAAAGCTGCCCTGTGCCTGTGACCAGCACAGCGCGCCTGGGAGAAGGGGCTATTTGTGCAGCACCCTGTCTCCTCCTCCCACAGTAAGTACCAGCACTAAAACCATTTCTGGATGCCTGGACTAATGTCAAAGTGAAAAAGAAAGTGAAAAAGAAAGTGAAAAAGAAAAAGAAAGTGAAAAAGAAAAAGGAAAAAAGAAAAAAGAAAAAAGAAAAAAGAAAAAAGAAAAAAGAAAAAAGAAAAAAGAAAAAAGAAAAAAGAAAAAAGAAAAAAGAAAAAAGAAAAAAGAAAAAAGAAAAAAGAAAAAAGAAAAAAGAGACATCGAAAGCCTGCATGGCAGTCTAACAAACTCCATCATGCAGAGTCTATGGCTACTACAAACATGTGCAGGATATGTCCCGCTCTAGGATTTCAGGATGAACATGAGCCCATTTGGTTTGCTCTTCGTGATGCTCACGCATTTTGCCTGTACCTTGATCGCACCCCCCTGTCTCCCACCCACCCTCCAGGATAGCCCTGCTCCTGCCGTTGCTCACAAAACCCTTCCCTCTGAAGGCGGCCAGGAAAAGGCTTGCATGACCCAGCACGTGCAATGCCGGATGCTGGGACCAGCTCTGGCTTGGAAACACCTGAGCTGTGGCAAGAAGCACTTCTGCGCTCGCTGAGACGTCCGGCACTCCCAGGTCCCTGCCAAAATGCAGTTGCATCTTATGAAGACGGTTGCAAAGGAAAGGGGCATGGGAAGTCTGCAGGGGAGAAGTGCTTCGCTCCCCTCCACGTGCAGCGAGGGACCATCTCCATCTGCTGGGACAGCCTCTGCAAAGCATGACCATCACAGGAGGGGATATGCAGGAGACAAAACTTTCTAGAATGAGCTGGGCTTGCAAACACCCCGTCTTCCCATGGAAAAAAAGGGTTTC
Organism: Mycteria americana; assembly: GCF_035582795.1. Classification (NCBI taxonomy): domain Eukaryota; kingdom Metazoa; phylum Chordata; class Aves; order Ciconiiformes; family Ciconiidae; genus Mycteria; species Mycteria americana. The sequence goes on along the minus strand of NC_134376.1, from coordinate 6,793,065 downwards.
CCCCCCCTCACCTCAGCTATAGCATCATCAGGAGCAGCAGCTGTTATGATTCAGCAGGGCAATGCATATTTTGGCTCCCGGTGGGACTCCTTCCAACTTGCTTACCCACGTGAATGGCCTCGCTTCACCAGGACCTCTCTCGCTCAGCAGTTGTTGGCCTCCTGCTTGCCCCGGGTGGGCACCCCACGCTGCAAGGGTTTATCCCACATGTCCTGCGTTACATCTTCTTGGAGGATACAGTCATCATGCTCCTTTCCATCTTCACTGTGTGGTGAGGGCCAGGAGCTCAGAGAAAGGCTTGGACTGCAAATCTGGATCCATAACTAACACTAGGAAATGACCCACTGATGCCGTCGCAGTCTCCCCGTGCTGCGGGTCTGCGTCAGCCGGACCAGGCGCTGCCTGTTCTGCCGGAGGGCATCTGAACCCCTCTGCCATCCCTGCTAATGGCAAAAGAGCTACACCACCTCTTGTAACAGCCCTGACACCTTTCAGAAGACAATGAACATCCCCGGAAGCTGCACCCAGCTGACAGCACGAGCATGGACAGTGTTGGCTGTGAGCTCTCACATGGGGAACCTTGCAGGGACCAGCTCCTTACAGCACCCCATTTTTGCACACATCAATGATCTGATGATCCAGCAGATGAACACCAAGCACTTCAGATGGGACCCAGTGAGCCCATACCCTTCTCCATTTAAGTTTCATGCCCAGTCACCCTGGCAATGAGCTCACCTGCCTGTCTAAGCCCTGTAGGAGCTCTTTGTTCTTTCCTCGTGAAGTTCTCCATGGCTGTAGACCTAATTGCAACTAATATTCCCGGGGGTGTCATCTGAGCTACGTGAGTCCAGGCAGCAGCCACCTAGAGATTACCAAAAGATCCATTTTTACTCCATTTCTGCAGGTGAGGAGGTGTTCTGGGTCCAGAGCTGAGCAGATGGGAGTCTGGTCCCCTCTGTTAAATCCCCTTCTGTTCTGCTGTTGGCTGCTCCTGGTCCATGCCCTGACCTTCTTCCTCCCATGGCAGCTCCTCAGCATTACCCACCCAAACCTGGGCTCCCTTACCGTTGACCCAGCAAGGGAGAACAAACTCCCTTTACAGGACTGCTGTGGTGTAACACGGGTTTGAGATGGTGAAGCAGCTTAAGAGGGGTCAAGGCAAGGTGGGAAGAGACAGGAAAGATGGAGACTAGAAAAGGGGATGAAAAAAAATAGCTACGAATCAATAAAGACTTGCAAAACTCTGAGAAAAATAAATGAAGGGAAAGTCAACACAGAGATCCCCAGGATCCGCCAAGATCCCCAGGAGATGAAACCACTGAAGTTGCTCTCACGTACCATCCTGCCAGGGCCCAGCAGCGAGGCGAAGCTCTGAAACTTGCTCTGTCGGTCTGTATGGAGGAGATGAGGTGGCTTCAGCACTCACCACAGGGCTCTGAAGCTTAATCCAACTGCAGCAAAGCAGCTGCCGAGCTCTGCCGCTCCAGGGTGCAGGCAAGGGCTGCTGGCCATGAGGGCAACCATCGCCTGCCTCTGCCCCAGCACTTCTTCTGCCATCTCCCAAGAAAACTCCCATTTCATTTCTTCCTAGCCAGGTCCACTGGAAACCAGCTCGCCAATAAAACCAACTTGCACCCACGCAAAAGACGGTGCGACATCAGCTACTGCAAGTGACCTTTTTTTGCATGTCCAAAGCCAAGCAACGCAACAAAATGGCTTGGACCTCGGGACCCTGCAGTCCTAGACAAAGCAGTGCATCATCTGTGCAACCGCACAAGAAATAAGCATGCAAAGTCCCTGCTGCAGTGGAGCAGAGCATCTCACAGGGTCTATTTGCTGCTATTTGACAGCATGTTCTGGTTGCAATTATACTGACACAAACCCACCGTAGGACAAGTGTCGGCGACACCACACACAGCCTCACCGGTGCATCTGCCAGCGTACACCAGTGTAACGTACCCTAAGCTGATTTCTATTTCCCTCTCTCTTGAAGAGGAAATTGTCTGATTTCTTCCTTGCCAGATCCTCCTCTCCAAATTCAAGCAAAATGAAACAGGTTTTGCCAGACCCCCGTGTGCCAGACACTGCGAACCCATGACAGCAAGGCAGTGCGTGCCCTGCAGATTACTCTGTCCAGCCCAGCTATATGTACACACACACCCACATATATCTGCACTGCATAACGTTAGTTTGCATGTAGAGCAGCTTAAAGACAGGCCAACCTCAAACTTAACTTGAAGCACTGTAGCCCACAGGCCTTTCTAACAGCGTGGCTGCCCCTCTGGGCTCCGTCTAGCCTGGGAGGATGCTGACAAAGGAGAAAGAAGAATGACAGATGCTCCCCATGCACGGAGGCAAATAGAGACGGGATGAGGGGAGAATGGGAGCCTAAAGGGAAAGAAAATGAGCGTGCATGCACACGCACACGTGTGCACACAAAGAGAGGCAAGACAAAGGAAAGGGGGACAAGCAAAAGGAGTGGAGCTGGAGAAAACCACCCTACGCGCTTGGCGAGGGCTGTTTGCAGCAGCATCTCGTGCTGCTTCGTGAGATCCATCCGGGACATATCTGTATCGGTGAACCAGAATCCTGACACTGGTCCCTTTGATAAATATTTATCGCGCCTGGCTCTCTATCACTTCAGTTTCCACCAGATTAACCTCGATTCTTCCAACAAAAAATGCCCTGATGTTCTGCCTGACACACACGCGCCATGCTGACCTTCCTTCTCTGGATTCCCCACGGCCCTCGCTTCCGTTCAGCTAAGGGGAGAATTTGCTCTCATCAATCAGGACCGGATTTCTCCCGTGCCATGTAAATAATTTAGAGGCACAAGCATCCATGGCACTGCTTATGTGCAGCCCAAACCCAGTGCCAGGAATCTTGGGAAAAGGGCCCAATAATATTGTACCAGTCCAAAGTAATTAAAGTGCATCATTACATATAAATTTGTAATTAAACACTTTAACGTAATCATCCCGCACAGCACGATTCCTGATGAATTAATTAAAAGAACTCCAGAAATTAATGTTTTACTTGTCACCATTGTTGTGCTAGCTGTAGCTGTCTCCCCGACTATTCCTGCAGCATGTTGTGAAGTAATTATATAATTACTGGGGAACGGGAAGGCCCAAAGTCCCAACAGAGGAGAAACCTGAAACAAAGTGGAAATAGCAACCACAAAAGGCAGAAGCAGAGCCAGTCTCCCCACCTTCAGCCCCAGCAGAGGGGAGGTTGCGAGAGGCGGGGAAGGACGAGGTTTCCACCGGCTCCGCATCATGGATGTGTTCTCCCAGGTGGGAACGTCTTGCTTGCACCCATGTGTGTGCACGCATAGGGTGGCTTCTGTGCTCTCCTGCTGTCTCAGCTTGGCTTCCTTCACCCCATACAAATGTCTTTCACCCCCACACCCTGTCCTTGTTCTCCAGAAACAGGGCCGGCACACCAACAACCGCCCCTCTCCATACGTATCCACCTGTTTCCTGGCCTCAGTTTCCCCCACATTCCACACCCTCCTCCTACAGCTCGAGGTTTGCTGCCTGAAGGGGGGGGTCCTGCCAGCCCCGGGCTCCATCAGACCCTCCTTCCACCCAGACCTCCTAAAATCACTCCTTTGTGACCTACATTACATGGGGCTTCAGTTTCCTTTCTCCACCCCCTACCTCGGACACAGCTGACCAATTTGGTCCCCCCAGGGCCAGCCCCATCCTTCCCATCTCAACGGCTCTGTCAAAGTGCCACCGGCAGCACGTCTCCCACTCCCGATGGGACCGAGCCCCAGGGCATGCCTCCTGCGGCGGTGAAGGGGTTAAGGCTGGACTCAAATTGAATGGTTGGATGCAGCGGGTGCTGGTGCCTGTCCATTCGTCCGTGCGTGTGTGCATGCATATATCTACACACAGCGTGAGGCTCGCTGGCTGAAAAACGCTCCCGGGGCTGTGTGGCGCGATACACACGGGGTATTCCTGCAACACCAGAGCCCGGGCTCTAACTCGCTGTTGCAAGGAAAATGTCTCGATATGTGTATATACAAGCCCAAAGGTGCACCAGCCCTGCCGCGGGAGCTGGGTGCCCATCAGTATGCGTGCAAGGAGTATGTATGTATGCAGTATGCTCAGCCGGCTGCGGCGGGTGGCTGGTGGCCGGTGAACCTGGACAAGCCCTGGCAGGACCCAGCCGAGGTGGCGGATGGCACGGAGCCACATTCAGTACCCCTCAGCGGGGTGCCCTTGTTTTAACACGACTTCCAGCACTGTCCAGACGTGTGGCTTCACATCCCTCTTTGCTGCCGGGGCTGCCGACAGCTCCAGCCGCAGACACCGTCGGATGGGGTCCACGCAAGAAGGAACCCCAGGGTAAACCTCCCTCTTCTGCCACCCCGCAAGCTGGGTGGGGAGCAGAAGGGGTGTCAGGGTGACCGCTGGCCCACATGCTCCATAACACCATTGACTCTCCTTAAAAAAATTAACCTGTGGCTGCAGCACTCGGTCCATGTTTGAAAGCTCCCAGTAAGGCAAAGGCTCTCCTGTTGTGTATTTTCCAAGAACGATATTCCCTGTACTGGTTCCTACTGCTCCTTGTGCCCCAGGAATATCCCTTATTATCCTGGACACCGTCTCCGGTCTCACCTGGATGCACCAATGCTGCCACATCATGACAAGTCTCTGCTTCCAGCCTGTGCCTTGGCGTCATGGCAGTCAGTGGCTTTGGGTTTCTTCTTCCCATTATTTTCTGCCCAGCCAAAACCCATGAAATACAGCTTGGTTTTACAGCGGCAAGGCCAGGGGATCAGGCAGAGCAGGGAAGGCTTGGAAGAGATGACAGTGCCTTCTGGATGAAGCACGGGACGGAGACCCAGCAACTTCCCTGTCCAGGCTAAGGACTCGTGCAGCGTGTGACTCTGTTTCCCCAGCTAGAGATTACGCTTAACTGGGGCTGTATTAGTTAACATTGTTACAGCTCTTTGAAAAAAGAAAGTGTTCGAGGCTTTAAATACTGCCAGTGGGAACAGATCAACAAGATTTCTAACCCTTCTGAAAAATTAAAGCTTTTGCCAATTAAGCTGGCAAACGCATGGACGTGAATCTGAAAACCTCTTGAGCTCGAGACCAAAACCGAAGCCTCCTGAGAACAGCCTCTCCTGGCTGCTCCTCGCACTCCTCCCACTCACCTATGTCAGAAATATATCAAGTAACCAAGCTATAAGGCTTTTTGGCAGACACATACTTGAAACGTAACTAGGCTACAGATCTAACTGCAGTGGAGCTACCGGTCTGGACATTTAAACGGACACCATTAATGTGCAGAGAACGTCTTCTCCTAGATTGCTTGAATTGGTATTGCAAAAATGTCATAGTAAAGCATAATTTCCTTTAATTTCGCAATTAGCCCTGTAATTTGAGTGGCAGCTTCGATGCCACAAGCTATCGATGATCTCCATACACAGCGTATCCATACCAGCATATGCATTGCCTATGCTTGTGGGATGTCTACTGCTTCAGGGGTTAAGTCACTGCTTCCGAGTCTGCTCTGGGCTGCACCTCTGCTGAAGGTGTGAGATTACGCTCCCCTGGATGGCTCCGGGATTTCAGTGCAAAATTTTACGCCACTTAAAGCACACCCCATCCACACACCCTTTTCGGGCAGGTTTGCACCTTTGCAGGCTGAGCTGATGATCAGCAGCAGCACCAAGACAAAGACCCTGGCAATAACCGCACCTCGGCAAAGGGGAAGGGCACTGCCCGTTCATTGCACGCACGCTTGGAGAGGGACACAGCCTTCTCTGGAGTCACGCAAGCTGAAGGAAAACAATGTGGGGCAGTGGCAAAGCAGCCCAACAGCACGATGACGGATGGTGAAGCGAATAACCCAATAACTGAATGTCCCCTTCCCTTCCAGGCTAACTTCCACCCTGGGATGTCCCCACTGACTTCAGTTCAGCCGTGCACAGCTTTTTGTGGTTCACCTGCAGAAAACACACACAGCGTACCTGCCTGGTGCGTCTCCGTCTGCTTGGGATGCAGCCCTGCCCCGGTCCCTTGGAGCGGTGGTGTCGGAGATGTGCAGCACAGACGCTGCTCCACAGGCCCTGGGAGGGAGCATTCGCCCGGCTCTGCAGCGTGCTCGTCTCCAGTGCGTGGATGAAGGTGTTAAGGATACACTGGGAAGGATAAAACCATGCGTGTGCAAGCACAGAGAGCATATGAGGTTTTACTCACACGCCCAGCCCTTGGCTAGACACGGGGAAGGGAAGACACCCGCATTATTGCACAAACTGTGAAAGCAAGAAGCCACTAACCAACCTCGCGTGCACAGCGGCACGGATGGATGACTACAACAGGCACGCGTGTCGTGACGCACGTGTGCCCAAGTAGAGGCACCCGAAGCCAAGTCAAGGGCCACTTGGGCAGCAGTTTCTGGTGAAGCCATTTATCCCGTGGGCTCGGACCTCGGCGCACGCCCAGCACTGCCTCCACGGAGACACAGCACAACGCCCGTCAGAGCCCAGCGGAGGGTGGCACTGGGTACACGGGAATTCGGAGGTGCCAGCTCAAACCTCTGCTCTCTGACCGACCCACGCAACCTGAAATAAGTCACTGGGTGGTGGGAATATTCCCACCGTGGGGGTGGGAATCACCCCGACATCGCCCCCCCGTGCGGCTGAGCCAGGGCTGGGGTGCAGCCTGGAGGGGCTGTCCCCGCCATGCCAACCCCGGGAAGGGTCTGGCTCACAGAGCCAGGGGCCCCTTCTTCACCCTTCCCTGGCCCCCAGTGGAACAATCTACCTTTCGGAGCAAGTCCAAGATATTAATTAAGATAAATCTACCTCAATTTTGAGATTCTCTTATCATGTAATTTATCAAAATTATGTTAATTATTTCTGTAGGGCAGCAAAATTATTACCTCTTCCGTGTCTGATTTGTATTAATATTCATAATTTAATAATTCAGCATCCAAGCCATCTGGTTTGGGGAGCCATGCTCCTTCCCCTCCCTCCGCCAGAGCCAAAACGCTCCCGCCTCCCCCCTCCTGCGCCCATCCAGGCAGCCCCCAATGGCTCCCAACCAGAACCGTGCCACCGGCTCCTGTCAGCGTCGGCATCGGCGTCCCCCCCGGTCCCGCCGAGGGTGCCGTGGCAGGGTCCCATCCCCCGGGGAGGGGGAGCAGCCCCTTCCCCTGCGCTGGGCTGAGCCTCCGTCACCAGCGCTGTCTCAGCCCGGCAGGTGAGCACAGCTGAATTGACATTTTCCACACTTTGTGATTTTTACACTGTAATTTGACATAATTAATGCCTACATTACTGCTGATAATTTAGCTAGTTAATTAAACTCGGAGGAGATAATTAAGGAGAGGCTACTGCTTGGACTGCTAATTGTTTTTGTCATTATTTTAGGGGCCCGACAGCTGCTGGCTGAGTCATCCTCCCCATCAGCTGATGGCCGCACGTGACCACGGTGCCATGGGCACGGGGCTCGAGGTGCCCGGCGAGGCAGCTGGGGGCTGCCGGCGGCTCGACCCGCCACGGCCTGGCTGGGAGCCAGCGTCCGCCAGCGCGGTGCCGCGCAGATGGCGAGCGGGGCCTCTGCAAACGCACGGCCCTGGCGCCGCTCTGGCCGAGGGCGAGTGCCCCCCAGTTTGGTGCTGGAAGAGAAGAGGAGAGACGGCGAGAGGTGCTTCCTGAGGAAGAATTGAATGGTGGGCAGGAAAGCGGCATCGAGCGTGCCGGGGAGGGCAGACAGTGAGGACGCTCATGCATCAGTCCGTGAAACGCCCCAGGTGCCGTCAGCTCGTGCTGCAAAGGGGATCCTGGCACGTTTTGGCGGTCACGTAGAAGCGGGGACGCCGGCCACCCAGCGAGCACAGCCGGGACCTGGGATTCCCTACGCAGTGGTGCCAAGTACTCACCCTGGGTCTGGAGAAAGTCCATCTGCCCGCAAGTCCCAGGGCAGGCAGGGGAAGGAGGGCAGCAGGGGGTCCCTCGCCCCCGTGGGGGTGGCTTCCCTCTTAACCCCGCAGCATTCAACTTAGCTCTGGCTGCACCGTGCTGTGCTGCTGCAGCACGTGCCTTCTCCTTCTCGGGTGCTCTGGCTTCATCTTTAACTGTAGATAAATCCATACGTTTACTGGAAGCAAAAGCAGATGCGCGATGAACCCATCTGGTCCCCGAAAAGCACATCGTCGGAGCCGAGTCCCTGCTCCCCACTGCGTTTCTTGTCTCGCGGAACCCTCTGCCAACCCCATCAGCAAGGTCCCACACTGTCCGCCCTAAGTCACCCCCTGCAAGACTTCAACCAAAGCCCCAGCTCCTCTAAGCACCTGATGCTGGCACCAAGTTCAAAATGACTTCGTGCTTGTGTCTCTTCCATGCCAGGCCACTTGTTCCTCCACCCTGCTCAGCAAAGACCTAAAATCGGGGTGGGAGCAAAGAAGCCCATGCCCCGTGGCTGGTTGGGAGCTGCAGGAGCAGAGCACATCCCCGCCGTTCCCCCTCCCTCCCCGCAGCCCGGTGGGAGGAAGGCAACTTGAGGGACAACCACGACCTTATTCGTGCTCCACAGCAGCTGGAGAAGCTTTGTTTGGTCTTCCTGATGTGCAAAGCCCCCACAGCCTCACCCAGCACCATCCCATGGCCCTTGACAGCCGGCATCCCTCCCCACCACGGGCAGCCCCGCCAGGCTGTTTGCTGCCGGAGATTTCTTTCCACCCTCTGCCTCCTGGCGAGCTCAGTGCTCTGAGCTGGAGGCCAGCTTGACATCTCAATCCGGAGATTAGGACGGAGACTGGTCACTTCCCAGTTCTGGCGAACACCCTTCAAATAATTTGATTAATCATCTTAGCCCCACTCAGCGCAGTTGGCATCCTCCAGAATCAAAGCCTCTCCTGAAATGCTGTGTCGAAAAATCATAAAGCTGCTGTAAAGGTTCAACCAAGCATGGACCAAAGCAGAAGCCAGTACTCCAGAGGCTGTGCACTGGGTTGGCTAAATACTCCCTTTAAATATCTCTACAGCTAGCAGAGACATATGAGATGTGTAACAAATTGCACAGGGACTGCTTTCCTTCTCTCACTGTTCGGAGGAGATTTTTTTTTTTTTCCCTCCTGCATTTCTATTTATCACAACGCAAAAAAGAAACGTGCCAAAACGGTTTTATATTTTCACTTGGAACAACAACATTTGGACAGCCCCAAGGATAGCAATTGCAGTAATCATGAAAAAGTAATACTTTGCGCTTCTGTAGTCCCTTTCATCCAAGCATCTCATAGTACTTTGCAAACGTTGGCCCTGATCCTGCTGGGACCCGTGCACATGGATCATCCTATACAGGAATTTATTCCGCTGGGTTCAGCGAATCAGGACTGCGGGGCTCTGCGGGGCTCTGGAGTTGTTCACCTCCATGCTCACCGAGTCAGCTGCTCCATCAGCACTGACAAGTGCATCCTGAGGTATTTGTTGATATTTAAGTCTGAGCTCCTGGAGTCAGGGGACCGTGTTTCCATTTTTCAAACCTCTCTAGTTTGTCATCTCGATGCAATCCCTACAACAGGAACCCTAAAAACCCAGAAAGCAAAAGCAAAATAAGACAAACCAAACGTACTCTCTTTCCAGCATGGTGCTTTTTTGCAGGCTCGTCTCTCTTCGGAGTCGTGCTTCAGGATTTCTGTATTTATTTTCACCAGAAGAGAGCAATTCCTGCACTCCAATACTCATAAAAGAATAAACCCAGCTGATCTCGAACTGCTCAGGGGAAACTATGGCAGGGAGAGCAATTTGCCAAGATCTGAAGCGGTGAAAAGAGTAAACCTCAAATGTCCTTGTTCCCAGTGCCTCCCCCTGCCAGAAAGACAACCACGGTCCAAACAGTTGAGGGTTTGGTTGGAGTTTCTGCTGTCATTGTTTTCTTGCTTAAAATAAAAAAAAGGTTTCTTTCTTGCTATATCCAGTGCCCCAAAGCCCCACCAGGGATGTGAGGCCAAGAGCCACTGTGGGCAGCATCCCTCCTTCACGCACCCATGCCACAGTGCCAAAGAGCACCAACGTTCAAGATGAAGTTCAAGCCCCAGCCCTCTTGCAGGGCTCCTGGGGGCCATCCCCCCCAAATGGAGACCTCGCATCTCTCCCCTTTGGCCTCAGACTCGACACCTCCATGGAGGACATGCCATCGCTAGCAGTGAGGCAGCAGAAGACAATTAGCATCCCCTGCCCTGCAAGGCTATTGCTATGAGAGCAGTTTCCTTTAAGCATGAAGAGGTGGCATCTTCCTCTCCGCACCCCAAGCCCGGCCTTGTTGGGTCACCGGATTCATCACAAGCGTAGGGACAACGGTGGTTTTGCAAAGAGCCCTGGACAAGCCATTGGCAGTACATCACCGGGACAGCTCGGCTGAGCAGGAAGCATTGTCCCGCAGAGCCGCCCAGACATCATCCAGCGCTTCACTGGGCAACCTGAAGGTGTTCACGGCTACCCTGGAAGTGTGGCCCGAGGTGACCAGCTACCAACCAGGGCTGACGGCCCTTCAGGGCTGTTTTCTGCTCCTGGGGGGACTTGCAGCAAACCATATATCCTCTCTGTGCTCCAATTCCTTCCTCTGTGAGGAAGGACATATTTGACACACTTGGAGATCTATGGCTGAGCAGCGCAGCAGCCTGCAGTTAAAATCCAGCAGAATTTCAAACCACCCTTTAACCTCTCTTACCTCTGCGCTATCTTCCAGTGAAATGAACCTCTCGTATCTGCCCAGTCCAGCATCTTTGTCCCAACAGAGACAGCCTCAGCCTTGCCTTCCGTGACCCCCTTTTCCTCCAACACGCTCGTGCAGACACACGCACGCGGGAAGAGTGCCCTTAGCACTGGAGGGGAGCGAGATGCAAAGGAAGAGCATTAGGTGGAATGAGAGATAGCAAAAGCACAGGCATATCAGACGTCTCCAGGCAAGATAACACGATAAATAATCAATCAATCCCTACAAAATCCTTAAGTGCTTGATGTATCCTCCTGCAAATTGAATCACTTTTCCTACCAGGAAGTTCTCTCTTGTAAATAAATGAGAGCAGAAATGGCCCATATTGAAAAATAATGTTGTTAAAACCACTGATTAAGTTTTACACAAGCATATGAGAGCAAACTAAAAGGTTTTAGCTTTTTAATTTAAGAAATGAGGAATATGATATAATTTCAATTTGTGATGAGATAAGATGTTCTCGATATTGTGGCTTCAATTGGATTATATCCTAATGTACTTTTATAAAGTGTCAGGCTAGCTGCAGATTAAGGTATGTGTGTAATATTCTTTATTAACAATTTAATGGACTTGCTTTCACTCTATCCATCTTAATCAGTGTTTCCAGTCCACCTGGGAGATCTAGTTAGTGCAGAACCTGAAACTCCAACCTGATGAAAGAGGGAACTCAGTGATCCGTCAGTGTCAAAAACAAGAGGGAAGCACTGATAAAAGACTGTCGAGGATCATCTTTAACCTCCTGTCATCAGCACCACTCCAAAAGCTCTCAACAACCGCTCTTGGAGTCACTCAATGAGACATACGCCCTCCTCAGATCTGCATCCTTCCCCTGCCAGAATATTAAAGGGGCTTTTGGCAACAGGCAGGACTTCCCGGATCACAAAACACAGTTGCCTGATCTCGAGGGACCTGCTCCTATAATCCTATTTTACAGTCAAACGCCAGTGCAAGAGCAGCCTGGTCGTGTGGACTCTCCAGCGCTCGTCCATAGTTTCTGCTCTGGCGCTTAGACACTTCCATCTCATTTCCCTCTGAAATTTATTCATGACTAGTTTGTATCTGCATGTTCTGGTATCAACATTGGCCTTTAGCTTAACTAGCTCCTCTCCCTCCCTTGTGTTTATCTGCCTGTGCAATCACATCTCCTCTCAGCCTTCATTTTGTTAGGCTAAATAAGCTGTGCTTGTTTAGTCAGCTCTCATAAAGGGGCTTTCCAACACCTTCCCCACTCGAACGACCCATCTCTGCACCTCTTCCAGTTTTCCAGACTGTACACAGCACTCCAAGTCTCACTGTGCTTCTAGCGCAAGCGGTTTTCTGTCTCTCCTGGAAACGGTGTCTCTCCTTTTCTTAAATAAAAGGATGCTCCAAGCATCCTTTTATTTAAGCAGCCACTCCCCCTGGCTGGTTCCTGCTCTAAAAGCACCCACCTCTCCCACCCGTAGACACCCCAGGAGGGGTAAGTCCTCCACCCCAATCAAGGCCTTTCATGCTGCAGGTCTTGGTGAGAAATTGCTATTTCACACACATGTCAACCCACCACGGGGTGACCGGGATGGCTCGTGATATGCTGCACGAGATCTCACCACAAGCCAGTACCCCGCCTCCCCCTTCCCTGCCACTCGGACTGCCATGTGCATGCACAAACAGCGACTTGGTGCACGAAACCAGGAGCAGCAGCCTTGTAAATAATGGCCAATCAGGAAAAAAAAAAATGTATATACATCTCATCTCCTTTAATTCCCTTGCAATGCGATGATTCTGCAAGGGTGGGTCGGTCATAGCTGCAGGTGCTCCCGGACGGGGGAGGAGCACAAAAATGAAGTTGTTTGCGGCTTTTGATTCCATCCCTGGAATTATTTACAGCTGCAGGCAATATTAAACTATGTAGAGCAAGTGTCCTCATTTACATGCTAATTCATTTATACCCTCTGGATTGATTTCTCCAATTCATTTTCAGCCCACTAACTCTTCTGATATGAATTATATTATTACCTCCAGAACGGCAGCAGGGAAATGTGACGAAGCCACCCCAGCTCTTCTGATCTCTAATTGCCCTCGCTGTTCACAGCCGGCATGGCCAGCTGCAGCTTCGCCTCCCGGCTACCAGCACCCAGCTTCCTTCCATCTCCTGGAGAAAAACCAGCGGTGTGGCTCAGAGAACGAATCATTCTACCTCCGTCGCTCAGTCCTATTCTGGGGAAGACCCAAGTGAGCGGACCTTGGGCTTGCTGCCTTTGGAAACGATCCCCTCTTTCTGCCCAGGAGGAGGAACCACCTCATTTCAGAGAGCAAAACCAAAGTCCATCTGTATTCTGCAGTGGGAAGTCCTGGAGCAGTAAGGAAATTGAATTAATCCTCGACTTCCCAAGGGCCTTTCCGAGGCTTCTCAGCTTTTTACAGCAGCCTCACGCCGTACCTGGCAGACACGACACATCCCCAGTTCTCCCTGCCTTGGGAATGAGGTACTCACCCGTGGAAAGGACACAGTACCCAGGGGGTGGAGAAGAGTGGGGAAGTCTGTCCATAGGTAGCGGCAGCTGGAAGCAGTAGGGCTTTTCTCCCATCACTGTCACTCATGGATGAATGAGGTTTAGGTATCCTTTTCCAGGAGGTGTATCCAACCACATTGGCTCACCTCTCTGGAAGACCTGGTTGAGGTCTTCCAAGGTGGAGAAAGGAACCGTCTCCTGCATTGAGTCTACCTAAGCAGAAGGGTGAGTCTCCAGGATTCTGGAGAGACTCCAGGTCACTCGCCTGGAGACTGGTGACCAGCTGGACACGAAGGAGGGGAGAGAAACCATCAACAAACGGAGGAGGACACATGCAATGATGCAGGGTGCCGTGCAGGGCTGCCCGCCTCCCCATCTCCCTCAAAATTGCTGTAAAGTTCTGCAGAAGGTTAAACCTCAGCTTCCATAACGAGGTGGATTTCATCAGCCAAATATCTCATTGACTGACCATGACACCATTTTTAGTCCTGGACCAAATACACAGGTCAGATGTTGCTCAGAAAGTCCATTAAAACCCTACCCCTCTTCAGAACAGGGCTTTCACTATTGTTCCTCATGATGTTTCAGCATTTGATTTATCTTTTTTAAGAATTCCACACATCCCCCCCAGTGTTGACAAAATAAAGAAACATCGGACCTAATATAACTCTGTGTTCCAGGATTGTTTGTCCCTTGATCTGTGGCATGGATTAATGCCCCTTTAGCAGAGGACACCTTTTTCTCCCTGACTCAGTGTTTCGGCATTGACTTTATCGCTGGTTATGAGTGAATTCAAAGTAAGGGATTGGGATGTTCTCACTGCGCAGAGCACTTACACATCCTTCCTCCCTGCAGCCAGGTTCAGGTGCATCAGCCCTGTAGCAGGGGCAAATCCACCTCCTTGAGCTTGAGGGAGTTGTGGCAGAACACCTCTGGGTACATCCTCCGGGGACTATATCAATGCTTTATAGGCACTGGTTAATCGAGGTGCAAACCCAACTCCAGCACCCATTTGAGTTGCAGCTGAGGGACCCATCAAGAAGAAAAAGCTCAGGTGGACAAAATGTCCACGTCTGGACCACTGTGGTTCAGGCCAGCCAGAAACTTCCCCCTTCCTTTGGCCCAAATAGTCGCTCAGCACAGAAATCCAACTTGTGGGATAGACACCAAACACTGTGGTACGTATAGACACATCCAAATTGGATAAACACACATGGCATTTGGTGTTTTAAAGACTTCTAGAAGCCTTTCTACAGCCTAACTCCTTCCTTGCTCTCATACCCAGCATCTTGTTTGAACGGCATGCAGCCCGGCAGACATGCCAGAGGGACCAAAAGGTCCAGGACTGTCGGAAGTTAAACGGGACCACTTCCCCTCCAAAATCCTGGGCAAAATGAAAGCTATAGGGAAATTAAGACATTTTTTCTGGCTGGCAGGGAAAGGACAGCTCTTTGTTCCTGATTTACACCGTCTGAAACAATTAACTTATGAAAGCCGAGATACCATTCCCCTTGGCATCCAGTGTTTATTATGCTTCAGACCATTTCAAATGAGCACTTGAAAAGGAGAGGGAGCCTCTCTGCCTCCTGATCACTTGAGGGAGGGAGGAAGTTGTCCTAAATGCAACAACAGACTGTCCCTTCTTAATGCCACTTCAAAGCTCCTCGGACGGGAAAATTGATAATTGTGTCAAGTATAGTTTTTCTAAACTTCATCATTTAGCGCTGAAAACTGGGCTATTGAATTCATATAGTTCTTTGATCAAGACCAGTTAATTAAGTTATTCCCTTGATATGACTCTTATCACTTTAGTGCCAGACCTACATCACACTTACGCAATTCACATACTGGCTTTGATATGCATCGTATAAGCTTCCCAGACCATAATCACTGGGTTTCTATAGATTTGCTGCTACCTTACCTGTTTCACCAATAGGATGGGCTATAGGTCAGCTATTAAAAGAGCGATTGTGCAGCCCAGAAGGCTCCTGGGCAAACTGTAACAAGAGAAGTTACACATGGACCGAAACTAGACCAGTGATTCCTTCCAGAGCTTGTCATTTCCAGTTACGAACTCACAATGCTGCCCCGTCACCTTTTTGAAATATATCCAGCAATATCGATAGAAAGTACGCAGCTAAGTATTTATTTTACCCTCATCAGCAAGACAATTGAACTTGGTCTATCCTTTTGCTATTCTATTGCAATATCACACAGTAAGAAAAGACGGTAAAATTTAGTGTGAATTCTGAAACACGGCGAACCCTTCACTGCACTAAGTCACAGGCAGGTGACTGTTTAAGCAGGTTTTCCCTGCTTTCTCCCATCCACTCCCCTCCCACACCCCCTAGATCATCTCTGCCCTGGCCACCTCTCACAGAGGCTGTCCCACGGCCTCTCCTCACCACAGCAAATGATTTCTCTACCCCGTGCAGCTTTTGGTGACTCCTGTCATTCCTTCCCACCTGATACCTCCTGATCCTTCATCTTCACAGTCCTCCTCCAGCCGCCCTCTGTTTCTGAACAACCATCCAGGGGCTCATTCAGCAAATCCTCCTCCTCCACACTTCTGCTTTCCACAGGAGAATGACAAGCTCCAATTTAGGTCTCCACAGTTTTTCTTGGGCTTATCCCCTTAAACCGGATTAGCTAACGTCTTAATGCCAGTGACACCAGTCACAGCTCACCATCTGATCCTGCCTTTCAGGATTTGCTGCATCTATGCACTTTCCATTGCTAAACTAGATCCTGTGATCTTTTCTTCCGAGTCCTCCAACTTCCCATCACCATCACCCTGCCACCCTGGACTGCTAGTTATTCTCTTCATATCCAGGAGATGCCCAGATCTCCTCCTCCTTTCCTCACCTGACACCTCCAGGGTCTGAACTCTTCCAGCTCCCCGAGAGCCTTTGTGCTTTCCCTGCTTTGATACCTTCAAGTTTCTCTTCCAGACCATCTCCCTCACTTTGAGATACAGCCCCCCTGGAAAACTCATAACACCCCTTCCTTGGGCCTCTTTTTTCTTCAGCATCAGATACAAAATCTTGAGGCAAACAATTCAAGGCCTCGTTTCCAATCATCTGACCCATTCCCATATTGAACCTGCCTGTGGTCTCCACCCCACCAGTTCAGCAAGGCCCAGCCCCAACACCTCTGTCCTCTGGACTTTGTCCACTCTTCCCATCTCAGAGCTTTCTTCCCCACCACCTTTTACACACAAGCCAGCCCACATCACAACTCCTCTTGCATCTTTTAAACAACCTTTACAGGCCCACATCCTTCCCAAGCCTGCTGTTCATGCACTCCTTCATTCTCCATCCATCTCCATCACAAGGTGGAGATGTGGCTGCTATAGCACTCTCCATTAATCAGCGCCCAGCAGTTGCATCAGGAAGTCGTTTTCCTCCCACCTCCATCCCTTTGCCCAAAACCAGCTCATAAACACCTTGGGGGCAAACCAAGGACTTCATCAAACTGTCTGTCCTGATCACCTCTATGTTCCTGACTTTTAGCTGGTCCCCTGCTCTCCAGGTGGAGGTGAGGGACTCTGCTTAGCCCAGGAAAACAAGTATTGCAGGGCAAGGACCAGCCTGCAGCTCCCGAGGAAGTTCTGTGCCTGGCACCCACTCGCAACCAAGGGGAAGAGAGGGAGTGAACTGCAACTTTCCGTCACGGTCCATGGTCCTTCCTTGCTGGGATGTGATGGAGGAACCATTGAGAGCAGCGTGGAGGAAAGGCAGGCATCGGTGGGCTCCGGCTCTTGGCCTGCTCACTCTCATCACGCCTCTGGGTGCTCCCCAGCATCCCCACCACGGCTCGCTCTGGTCCCCAGCTCATTGCATGATGAAAAAAAAAACAAAAACCACATTCTTTTTATCGATCAGGCTGTCCCTCCCCATACATGTTCCCTTTGTCCCCCCCTAAAATAAAACCCCAACTGAGAAGAGTCACCAGCTGGAGTTTAATTTCAGACTCCAAGGCGTATCTGGAGCCAATTTGCAATGCGCTTACTCCGAAAATTGCCCTCCCCTGTGACGCTTGACAGCTCCAGACCACAGTCCTGCTCTCAGCTCCGAAGGAAAAATGTTTTAATTTGTCACAAACCAATTATAGCGTCTCATCTATCCCTGAATTACTCATCTTGGCTACAGTCTAGGACAAAGGGCCCCTCTGAGAGGAGATTAGACATGGATATTAACAAGAGAAAAAGTGTCCACTGTCTCACCTTGCTGGGGACGCAGCTTCCAACGAGACAGGAAAAGGAAACCCCTCCTGACTGACAGCCGGAGGGAGGGCTCCCATCCCACAGCAAATCCCTCGTTTCACGCGGAAGAATAGTCACGACAAACTCTGTATTCAAATAATATTCATGCATGGCAGATAACAGAGTCACGGCTCGCAGAGCTGCAACATGAATATAAATAACCTTCGCTCCTTTGGTTGCTACCGCAGACGCACTGCCACTGTGCCGGAGCCTGGGTGAAGGGGCTGCCAGTGCGGTGCATGGGGTGGGGAGGGGTGTGGGTGCTCCAACGGGTGCAACTGCCTCGTCCCAGCTCCGTGTGCCACCCCTCTAATGAAGCCCCTTTCCCTCGAGCCCTGCACTAGGCTGGAATGCCCTCCCATGGATTCCCCGCAAAGAGGTCCTCTCCGGCCACCTCCTCCCACCCCAGCTGCCAGGCATATTTGCTGCTCTCACAGGGTGCACCAGCATCCCTCTGAGTTCGTGCTTTGGACCAAACCTAGTTTCCCAGGCCCCGAGTCCCTCCATATCAGTGCTCCTTCCTTCCCTTCCCTTCCCAACCCTGCGCTGGCCTCAGGCATTACCCTTCACCCCAACAGCCAAGGGTGTCACCTTCCATGCTGAGACACAGCCTTGAGGATGCTTTGGGTCTGTCCTGTCTCCTGTACTCCTGAATCAGGTACCGATTCATCCAGCTGGAAACGGGAGGTGAATACTCAAAAGCAGCATCCAAAGCTCTCATAGGCAAGAGGCACTTTGCATTTACAGTCCCAGCCGCGCGAGCCCCAGCCACTTAGCTCAGCAGTAGGGACAAAAAGCTGCAGGCAGAGCTGGCCTCTCAGTCAGCTGGCTAAACTGGATGGGTTGCTGCTCCTCCTCAAGTTGACTCGAGGCATCCGAGGGCAGCCACGACGCTCCCTTCCTCCCCGTGCCTACTGCAGATCAGCTTCTTCCTTGGATGAAGAGGGAGACGATGAAAGCCAATTTCCCTTTGTGCTCATGGCGAATAATTTGGAGAATTCCCCTTGTTTACTCAGAACTGTTAATGATGCGTCAGAAATTACCTCTGAGATTGTAATTAAAGAAAATGGCAGAAGAGAGAGACATACACACACACATACACACACTGCCTAATCACAGCTTCATCTACAAGTCTTGAAGTGCTGGAGCAGACAGCAGCCTCCCCGTCGCCCCAAGCCTGCAGAAGGAGCCCCAACAGCCTCCTAAACAGCAGAGGCTCAGGGGTGCAGCCCCCAGGCCCCGTACAGCCCCCCATGCTCCTTGTCGGCTACAAAGGAAACAGCGGCAGCACTCCGGGTATCCAGGAGCTGGCGAGGCCACAAACCCGACCGGAGGCCATCAGGAAATGAGCGGGAAGCTCAGCCCCCTTAAAATCATTTTGGAAGTGGAGCAGCTGAGCTAGAAGAGTAATTAAGCTCTCAGTCATCACCAAAATGCAGACACCCACATGCACACAGCAACGTATCAGTCAACCCCCTGCTAGCCTGACCTCAGGGCTCGGTGTCTGATGGGGCTGGAGCAGAGCACAAACATTCCTTTCCCACGGAGAACGGAGAGGAATTTGATTCCTGTTGGGTTACAGGAGGGTGCCTAGATTGCCTAATTACTCAGGGGTGACTGCTATGGAGAGGCAGCGGAGAGCTGGTTTCCCAATGCCTCCCTCCCTGCTCAGTCCCAAGGCCAAATCCTCCTGCTTTGCCTCCTGGAGCACTTCCACGGGGTGAGCAAAGCTGCTTGCGCAGGGAGAGCAAACGGGGGTCAGGCGGGGGAATCGGCTCAGCCGAAAGCAGCCAGCTGGAAAAAAGCCATTCCCTTTCTCCACCTTAGCCAATGGCTTAGTTCGTCTAGGGCTCAGTTTCAAGCCTTGGATTAGGAGAGTGGTGGAAATGCAAATCCTGCAAGTCCCAAATTCAAGGCAGAGGAAGGAGGAACAAGCTGGGCTGTCCTCGCATTCACAACCAGCGGCTGTCTGGGTGTGCAGGAGCTGTGGGGCTGGGCAGGCTGTATGGGGCTTGGTACCGGTAGACCCTGGCCACGACCAGATAGTGCTCCATCAGTGCAGACAAGAGTTTGGGTCTCTGGGCAGGATCCATTTGGATCACTACTCCACTATTTATCCGCTCATCTATGGTGAGGAAATAGTTGAGGTCAGTCTTGGAGTCAGCCTCACACCAGCCCGTAACCTCCCGTTCCCGGTGCAGCAAGGAAGGCTGGGGGCCCTGACTGTCTCCACTCCTGTTCTCAGTATTTTTTCTATCAGGAGACCACTTAAACCTTTTAAATCCACACAGTGTTTCCAGGTGAGTCTTACATCCCCTAAACCACGGTTACCATCTCCAACAGACTTCAGATGGGAGAAGCAGCAGCGTTTTCCCTTCAAAACCTCTTCTTGAAGGCAAGTAAGCACGTAGCTAGCAGGTGTAATGAGTGCCCGCTTTCTGACAGCAGCTGGCCTTCTCACGAAAGCAAACCCTACAGCAGGTCAAACCACATGCTCATTGCCACTGCAGGGCTGCGGGGGTTGTAGTTTAAGCACCTTGTGACCACGCTCCTGCATAGACCCACCTCCTGCCTGCCTTCAAGATGGGCGAAGGTTAAACTGCCCTGTGTCTCCTGGAGAGGGAAGGATTGGATGGGTTTGGATGATGCTGCCACCCCCAAATCCATACAGACTAAACTTCTCAAGGTTGGAGAATCTGAGCCTGAAAAGATGAAAGCCTAGCAATAATGACGGCTTGGGATAGCTGTAGGAGGAGGACCCACTCATTAGGAAGGGTATTTCCTTCAGCAGAGGTGGTTTCAGCTCCCTCCCTCTCAGCTGGCAGCCCACGCAGGCAGGTTTAATTCTGGGGATTTGCTGCTAATGCCCAGGTCTGGCAGAGGGGCCCCTCCTCCCTCCTCTCATCTCTACAGCCCCGGGAAAGGAATTGCTTCCCAACAACCAGACCAGGATGGCAAGGCACAGCACGCCAGCACCCCTGGTCAGCACATCCCCCTTGGCTCTGCTGCTCTCCCAGGACCCACAGTTGGTCTGCAAGCTCTGGGCAGAGGAGCCTCTCCATCACAAGTACCCCAGACTCCTGCTACCACCCACAGCTCTGGGCACTCTCATCTCCGGCAAGGAACTGTCATTGCTCACAGCGACCAGGGCAGCCCACACCCAGTAACCCACATCCAAACTCGTGCTGGAACTCTGGGATTTGCTCCAGCAAATCTTTATTGGACAAAAGCATATGCAGGTACAGGGTGACCCACCACATGTACACACATGGCACACGCTGTGGGCACCAGGAACCCCCTCGGGCACTTGGTACCTCACCGAGCACATCCCTGCGGTGCCCAGGGTGGGCTGCCTGGGACAGAGAGTCCCACTGCCACCTCGTGGGTAAGGGACGTATCGCCTCTGCTTTGCCAGCGGGCACAGCGGGCAGCAAACCTCCTCCCTGCAAAATCCTAGGCCCTGCTGGAGAACGGGACCCGGAGAAACCTCAAAGTACCTGGCTTGGAGGGAGGGAAGTCCATGCATACCAGAGCTAGAGGCATCATGAATTAATCTGATCTTTCCCGTCTCCATCCCTGCTCCCCAGGCTGACTGGGAAGACAGGATGCTGCCACACACAGGGCAGGTGGCTGGCTGCAGTCACTGGACTGAGGGAAGAGTAGAAAGACTCACTGCCAACAGCCCAGGACCTGCTCGTACTCTCCTGGTCTCACCAAGGTGAACCGCAGCATCCCTTGAGGGTGCTGGCTGTCCAGGGACGGAGCCTCAGGAATTGAAATATTGGTCCCATGCAGAAGACTCATGGGTGAAGCAAACCCATTAATTCCCTTCTGCTCCCAGTTAGCACCAGCTTGTTAAAAGAAGACTTCTGTTCTTTTTCAGCAGGGTGGGCCACAGACAATGAAAACCCTGCTTCGCTGTGCAGTCACAGAAAGAAGGAAGCTACAAATCTCCCCCGTAGAGGGAATGAAGCAGTGAGCAACCCCTCATGGCTTTGAGAAACCAGCCTACAGCACCTCCGAAAAGGAGGTCTGGAAACAGAGCACTATTGCTGAAACTGCTCTGGGTCTAGGACATCCCACCCCATAGATACAGAAGTGGTTCTGCTCTCTGCCTCCCTCCCGGCTGTGGGGCCCGCAGTTCCAGTTTGCACTGGCGTAATAAGGGGGACACCCTCAATCTCCCTTGCCCCATAGCACCTCCCTATCTGCGTCTCTGATCCTGGCCAAAGAGCCACATCACGCGCAGGGAGGGAGGAAGGGAGGGAGAAAGGCCCTTTCGCAGACCAGCGCAGTGTCCTTGGTGCAGCCCTGGCTGACATGAGTGGGGCACCGTGGGGTGACATGCAGTGCCATGCTCGTGCATTCAGGACTGTAATGACCCGAGCAGTGGATGGGCAAATTGAGCTCTGCCCTCCTGAACTGCCAACGAGGCTGAAGCCAGCTCTGAGCTAGATCCAAAGAAGGAAAACAGTCTTAAAAGTCCATGTTCTGGGAAAGGTATCCTTGGGCCCCATACCAGGGCCAAAGGGGATTCACACTGTCCCTTTGGTCCCCAAACCTGCAGTCTCCACATCAGGGAGCAGAGGAGCCTCATCACAGTCCTGCACGACTCCAGGAAAGCACAG
Source organism: Mycteria americana (assembly GCF_035582795.1). Lineage (NCBI taxonomy): Eukaryota > Metazoa > Chordata > Aves > Ciconiiformes > Ciconiidae > Mycteria > Mycteria americana. The sequence continues at coordinate 6,770,942 of NC_134376.1, read as the reverse complement.
CAGTGAGGAAACGTCCCTTTGATGGCCCTCTCTAGGCCGCTGCGCAAAGGAACATCACTCCTGAGCTTTACTCTTATTTTTCTGCTTCCGTATTATGGGCAAGAGGAATTTGTTCTTCTTCTTCTTCTTCTCTGGCTCCTGGCTCTCGAGAGATCCATCTGCAGGAGAGGGAGCAGACACAGAGCAGGTTGAGACCCACAGCCCCAGTGCCAGCCAGTGCTGCTCCATAAGAGTAGAAAGGGGCCCTTACCCAACCTCTGGATCATGTCTGCCAACATCTGGTCCTCCTCTCGCTCTCTGTAATGGAACAGCATGACATTAGAAAACTTTGCGTGTTTCATGACAAGGTGGTAGACACCAAAAACCATGCAAAGACTACTGTTATTCCCCCAGTCAGAAATGACCAACCTCCATAGCACACCCTGAGAAGGGTGCAGGAAAAAAAAAAAAAAACAAACCAAAACCAAAACAGTTAGAGGAGTCCTGGACATTAGCAAATTGCATCTGGTTCCCTTGAAAGCAAGGGCCTGTGCGGGGATTTCGACCGTGGCAGTCCAGCACTGCAGCAGGGAGGCCCTTCCCCCAGCTGGCCTATGAACCACCCAAGTTCAGGGAGTTGTGGGGCAGCACCACACCCGAGGAGATGAATAAAGGTTGAGACCAGTAGCCTGGGGTGCTGCAAAGGTGCTCGCATTGCAATCAGGGACAAACACGCTGCTATCTCCTCATGCCTGGGCAAGGCCAGAGCCAAAAGCCTGGGCATTACTAGAATCCTCGAGCTGGAGTCGGTGCCCTGAGGTCAAGAATGGATTCTGCTCTCGTCAACAGGAGGCACAAATCCAGCTACTTGACACAGCAGTCTTCCTTTGAACTTGGGGAGGATCCAACTCTCGGCTACAGTTTTTCTTTCACTTGCTGCAGCAGACAAACACAGTCCTTCAGAACTTCATGTTCCCAGAGTCCTCCTGCAGCTCCCGGGCTGCCTCCATCGTCCCCATCTCCAGCCTCTCCTCTCTTCCTGCTGCCTTCTACATTTTCACAGCCCTTGTCCTCAGAGAGGCATCAGATTGAGAGAGCACTGAACATGGCTGTGGTTCTGATCTCAATTTCTAACAGCTGCCAAGGAAGTAACGGCAGCAGCATTTAGGACAAGATGGTTGGTGACAGGTCACCACCCACCTCTCATGGAGCAGAAGTCTGGATTACAGCCATTCATCCAGCCCTACAGCCTGGGCAGTAGAGCTGTGGAGGAAGTACAATGGAAATCATCATGGGCTCATCTCCCACCACCCAAGGGCCCTCACCTGAGTCTGTCCTCATCCAGGCACTCCACAATATTATTCCGATCATTGACTGTGTTCAGGTATGACTCCAGCAGCTCCTCCTCTCGCTCCTTCTCCCTGGGCGTCTTCAGTTCCTCTGCACAAGACAAGGGAAGCCCAACTCACAGCTCAGGTGAGCACCTCCCCGCTGTGGCTCCTGCCTCCACCCTGCTCCAGCGAGTCCCTCTCACAGGCCCAATTTTATTATCCTCACGCTCAGGGGCACATCTTACATCCCCTCAGAAAGCGTGGGTGGGTTGGATGTTACAGGGAGTCTGCACCTGACAGCTTGACAGCACAGCAGTCAGGAGAGATCCCCTAGTGAAACTGCGATCCCTGGCAGTGTCATTCAGGTCCGAAGGACATCCCAGGTCTGGCGTGCAGAGCGGAGGGCTCCGCACAGCCAGGTGCCAGCAGGATGCTCAGTGCAGCTGGTCCTTACCTGGCTTGCTCATGAGGTGTCGCAGCTCTGTCTCAATGTTCCACTGCTGCTCCTCCAGCTTCTGCTGTTTCATCCTGGAAGGAACCACAGAAGCGATGAGTTACTGGCCCTCCATGCCCCAGGGCTGGACTCTTCTCCTATGATGCTAAAGCCTCATGTCTGCATTGCCCGCCACATTGGGTAGGGGCTGGTGGGTCGGGGGAAATCTTCCTCCATCTCATTTGTAATTTCCCTCCCCACAAGTCCATCACAGACCCTGGGTGCTCATCAGTGCTCAAAAGCCCATCAGCTAATACCTCAGGCAGTTCTCCCAGAGACGTCCTCAAGCCCTCCCTCATCCTACCAATTGGCACATTATTTTTTGGGCTGCCATGCTCGCTATCCTTCCCAGCTTACTGCTCACAGGTGAAGTGCACAAGCAGATGGGTGAATTTCTGGTTGTACTCACTTGTACATCAGCTCCGATTCCTGCCTGAGCAGCAGCTGTTTCTCATGGATCAGTTTGAACCAATCCACCATGAGGGCATCCTCAGACTCGTCTGCAGAAGAGACAAAGGGCAAGACACCTCCAGAAGCTGCCTCAGTTCAGTTCCCCTTGACTCAAACACACAATCACTTAAGGGAGAGCCTAGCATAACACGGGAAAGGATGCAGACCACCTCCTGCAGATTCAAGGAAGCTGCTCACAGATACTCTGCCACAGGGCACCCAGCTCATCTTCCATGTGGCCAGCCCAACTCTGCCATTCTGAATGAACTCACTAAGCCCTGCGAAACTGGTGCCAGCCATGATGGCCAGTCTGGCTTAGGATCCAAAAGCCAGATCAACAGCAGCCTTCCACGCCTAAAACTCCCTGATCTTCAGCCAAATAAACACAAGACCTTGCTCAAACAATAGGTTAGGAAACAGCCAGAGAGGATTCAAAATTCCTAGGTCTTTATTTTACTACACCAGGTACCTTTGGCAACCTGGTGTCTCACAGGTAGCATGAGCTCCTAGAAATGGAGTCAAGAATGCCCAGGGGTAGGACATGAGCCTCACACCTCCCCACCATCACAGAGCTGGCCCCCAGTCTCCCTTACCTCCCTCGCAGCCACGCAGCTGCTTCTCCAGATCCACTCCTTTCAATTCCAGCTCATCCAGCTGCTTCTCAATGTCACATACCTTCTCCTGGATTTCCTCCTCAGGGAGGTAGTCTGGGTGCAGCTAGGCAAACAAATGTAGGAACAAATACAGCTTAGTGCCCTTAGACTGCCTGCTGAGGTCACAGCCCCAACAGAAATGGGAAATGACATAAGGAGCCCAACTGCAGAGCCATGTCCTAGATGAGCCAAGTCAGCAGAGATGCAGAGCTGGCTGCTCACAACAGAGCAGTGGCCACTGCAACGTTACAGCGCTGCGATACATTCGCTATGAGTGATAACATCTACCCACACTCATTAATCCATAGACATTCCCCCTCCTTTGTTGGGGGAGGCTATGTCTACCAGAATTTTGTTTGGCTCTGTCTTATTCCGGCCTCTATTGTCCCCCTGCATGGGAGATAACCTGCAGTCTCTCCATCTTGTCTCTGCCCCAGAGCCTTTCATCCTTTCCCTGGGAATTCAAATAAATCCTCCCAATAAGACAAACTGAGATGTATCTGGGCAAGCATTCCAGCAGGATAGCCAACAACCCCAGCCTGTTCCCCTTACACCTGGTTTCCAGCCATACCTTGGTTGGCGACACTGCTTCAGGGCTCTGGATGCTTTTTGGAACAGAGGGCTTAACTAGAAGGGAGAAAAAAAAAAAAAAGAAGAACGCCATAACAAACTTTAAATACTTTTGTGGAGTGGGACGGTGCCTACACCACCAGAGAGCACAACAGGTCCCTGCCACCCAATAGAGGGCACTGACAACAGGCGTGCATCGGCACGCCTGACTAAGGTGAGAGATATGTCCACAAGAAACAGCACAGCCTGATCTACTTCTTGTGGCCGGACGCTCAGATACCCTCTGGTCACAGGGTGCTGCTTTCATCCCCAGGGCACAGGCAGTCACCTAACTCAGGTGTGACTTGCGACCTTGCACCTGAGAATATTGACTTCTATGTTCATTCATTATCTTGTTAAAGATATTTATTGTGGCAAAAGCCACCCCTTATTAAGCTTCCAAAGGATAGAACAGAAGTACTAGGTTACTGTCGCAGGGAACACCAAGATATACTTAAAAATGCCCCTCTAGTGCTCTTGTACAAAGAAGTATCAGTAAATACTGATGAAACAAAGACGGTCTAGGGGACCTTAGCATAGGTCTCAGGAAACTAAGGTTCAATTCCTTCCACAAAACACTTCCTAGGTGAGAAGTCCCTTAGGCCCCGCTACACAGCATTATTTAGGCCCTGGACACCTATTAAAATCAATCCTTAAGCAATGTGTATTTGTTCCACTGTGCCTCAGCTTCCTCTGCCCAACTGTGCTGCAAGGATAACTACAGAAGAGTGTGAGGTATTCGGATACCCGAGGGGCTAGGCTGGATAATTACCACAGAGAGAGAACAGAGGCGTACGTGGATGACGTGATAAAGAAGGAAAACTCTAGTATCAGAAGAGCAGGGCTGTAAGAAAGGCAGCAGCAGTGCAGGCTCAGTACACACAAGGAGAAAGATAGGACAGACAGACTAGGGGAGCCCCGTGAGAGTCTCTGGCAATTGGTGCTGACTCGAGGAAGAGCTCAAGGACAGCTCTCCAATTGCTCAGGCCTTGCTCTATTGCATTTTCTAGGAAGAGTGCAAAAGCAGAAGATGCTGGATGTGGCAATCAGCTGTGTTGTCCCCACACTGCTGGCCTCTGTCAGGGTACTCTTCCCTCTGGATGCTGCTGGTTTGCTGCCCTGTACACTTACCTGCGACTCACACTTCTCTTAAAGGTTCCTTCAAGAGGGACCTGGCCTGCCACGAGCACTCTGCTGGTACTGCCTGAGCAACACCTCCCTCTCCCAGCTCAGCCCTGCATCTTCAGGCTCCTTCTGAGTGATCTCTGCAGCACCTCCAACCAAGGCAGAAAGCTACACCACTGATCATGAGAACACCAAGGTCACTGGAGGGGAACACCTAGTAAAACGACACTCTCCTGACCAGCTCAGGGTCTGATATCCCCTGATATCCTTGAGTTCTGTCTTGACAGACACAGGATGGATTGGCTGCTTGCCTGCAAACTGGAAGTAGGACAGTTGGCAAGAAAACCCTGGAGCCTCCTTTCTCAACAGAAAACACTACCTACGCCAAAGAAAACGCATTATCTACAGAAATGTTCACTATCCACAGCCCCACGCAACACACACAGGATTAAGGGCAGGAATGGTAGCTGACTGTTCACAGCATCTCTCCGAGTGCTGAGGTAGTAAAGACCTATACAGAGGAGCAACAAGTCCGTCCTTAATCCACACGCTGCCAACTGACAGCAGCAAGAGAACAGCCTTTCAGATGGCAGACATGCACACATGTGAAAAATGGGGCGAGACTGCTGGGAAAGTTGCCCATAGTGGGCACTCCCCAGCAGCAATCATTAAGCTTTAGAAAGACAGATATAAAACCAGCCTCCCTTATCATAACAGCTCACTTCCTGGGAAAGATGTAAGGCTGAACCTTGTGGCTGAGTCTGAGGAAAAAGGAGATGGAAAGTTTTGGGAAAATGATGGCAGTGGAGGCATGCTAAACTTTTAAAATATACAACACAATTGGAGTTTGAATGCTTCATAGCTGTCAGAGGTGCAGGCTAAGGACAATGCTGGAACCAGCTAACAAATACTAAAGCATGAGGCCACTGAGCCATCAGGACCCATCCTGCTTGCTCTGAGACAAACATCAGAGTCAGGGCTGAGCCCTGCTATGATGACCTTCTAGTCCAAACAGATAAGACACAGCCAGATGGGGTAATGAAAGGGGAGAACAAACAAGCCAAGCAAACAGGACAGCAGCAAATATTAACTTAGTTCCAAAAAATTTCATTTGCATTGTGGTGGGATACGTAGGAGCGAGGACAACTGCGCAAAGGAGGAGAGGTACGCAGTAAAGCTGTGGTTGAACAGACAGGAGTAAGAAACTGGATTAAGGGTAGGGACAAACTGGTCAGAACTGGTCAGGACATCTTTGAAAGTCCAAGAAGCAGCAGCCTTGGCTGCTGCTACCATGGGTCCCGCCAGCTGGAGTCTCTGGCTGACAGTTCTCTGCATTCCTTTCATTTCCCAAAGCCACTCAACTGGAGCAGAACAGAGACATCAACTAGATCCCAGTTCCCTGAATTAGGAGATGGTCCTCTTCATAGCTTTGAGACTAAAGAATGACAGGGCAGTGACCTTGAAAATCCCTATTTTAATTTCTTCCCTTCCCACTGAATTCTCTGGCCTGGCTGGTTCCTTCTTAGGCCAAGCTGGCTAATAAAAAGTAATGACACAGATTTTTTCCCCATGATGACAGCCACAGGCTTAGCCACAGAAAACTTGGGGACACATCTCCCATACCAACCACTCAGGCTGTCCCCTGACAGTGCAGAGGAGAGAGTGCCTTTAAACAGGCAGAAGAGACCTTACATGTGGTAGTGCTTTTCTTCAACTGGTTGCTCTCTTCCTCCTTCTTGGCAGAGCCCCCAGGGTCTTCCCAGACTTGCTTTGAATTCTGACAGCTCCTGACAAGATCTGAGCTGGGGATCAACTTCTTCATGTATCCACCAGATGAAGCTGGATTAAGAAGCACAGACAGGTTTTGGGTAAGAGACTTCAACCCTCATCTCATGACAATCCCTTTATTGCCCAGCATCTCTGGCACTCACCACTAGCCACCTTCATTTCTAGTCCTAGTTCTCCTCTCCTGATGACAGCGAGGGGCACAAGCCCAAAGGAAACAGGGAGAAACAACCAATTACAAGGCCAGAGTATGAGAGAAGGGTGGAGAAGAATCAACAGTTGGGAACCATCATCAAGATTTCTCACCATTACACATTTACGTAAGAGACAGTAAGCAAAATCTTGCTAGCTGTCTCGCAGAAGAAGGGCACCCTGTGAAGACTGAGTCCCTCTCCTTGGAGAAGGATGGCTCTCCAAATAAAGGCACCACAGGACCAAAGCAGGTGCAGAGAGCAAAAATCCCTGAAAGCAAGGCACAACCTCCACCAGCATGTTCCTTACGTGTGCCTTGCAGCGCTAATGCCTGTCCCCTGCCTGACTAGCAAAATAAATGCAAAGGTTATATCCTTCATACCAGAGTCCTGCTTTGCTGCCGGGACAACTAATGGACTTGGCTTTGTCTCCTTGTGTGCTGGGCTCCCTGTTCCTACCTGGGAGTTATCGGTAGGTTTCTTAGAGCCACCTTGGTCTCTGCAAAGAAGAAAGACAAAGGTAGGAAACCATCCCTCTTGCAGAATGGTCCACAGAAGTGTTCTGGACATCCTGGGCTGGATCTCCATCTGGGATGGTCACACTTTTCTAATCACAGTGCAGCAATCTGAAATACGCTTTCCCTCCCCAGAAATGAAAGCCTTTGCCTCTTCCACCAAATTGTTGAAAACAGAAGCATTAAAACACAGGAGGTCTTCCCTCCTATGTCCGCACAGACCTGCAGCAATAGACATAGCTGTAGACATGGACATCCCCATTCACTTGTCACAGAGACCCATCAGCTTCAAGACACTCACTTGCTGGCTACAGGCTTCAACAGAGATCTCCACTCTGCTGGGCTCTCAGATTTGTCTTCACCAACATTCACGCTTCCTAAAGGAAGGGACATAGCAAGATAATAACAGATCAAATAAAAAGAAACGAGCCAGATTTGTGTCTCAGGAGGATCTTAGGAGATAAGCCATGCACTGGGGTAGATACTATGATGTTATTGCAGCAAACCAGCACCAGTTCAACAAGTTTAACTCGGACAGATTCACATACTATAGGTAGTAAATAATCTTGGTGGCACTTTGCCCCTTTCGGCTCAAATGCTTTAAACCCTATGCAGCTACAGAAACACAGCCACAGTGCAAATGAACAGGCATGTTCAACAGCAATATAACACAAACAGCTCACATCTCAGAGACCAAAGGATGGGGCAGGAAGCGGGGGGGACACAAAACACCCACAAGCTCACAGAAAATGCAGACAGATACTGCTTCTGGCCCAAAAAAAGACAGGCCATCTGGAAGTGGTTGAGATACGGGGTACCCCCAGAACATCATCCCTCAGCCCACTGCTCAGTCACCATGGGGGAAGCTTGGTTCAAGACAGACAAGGAGGCTGGGTGAGCCCCAGCTGCAATCATTAAATCATCCTGAAGTTCTGGCAAGGTCTCCCATCTGGGAAAGCCTACCTAAGCCGCTGAAATCCACCATGATCCCAACATTTGATGACAGCTAGTACAACTTCAAATACCTGGAGATCCTCAGAGAAGAAAAACTCAACACGCTAGAGGGAGCAATTGCATAGGAACAAATGGAGGTGTGTTGAGCCCCAGAACTCAGAAAACCCTTATGTGGTGGTACAGACAGAAAGTATAGGAGTCACTGACATATTCATTGTACTGGTCCAAGAGAAAGGCATAAAGTTGGCATGCTGTGTCCAGGCAGAACTGTATGTGAATCAGTCATCCTCACCTTTGATGCCTTTTGACTCTGGCTTGTGCACAGAGTCAAGAGGTTTGCTGGCAGCCTGGCTCTTGGGCAAAGGGTTTGTAATCTTTTCCTGTTTTAGTGCTGTGTACCCTGCTGTTTTGCTGGGCTGTGCTTTTGGAGCTGGACTCTGCCACTGAGAACTGGTGGGAGAAAACTTGCCACTGCAAAAAAGAACAACCTAGTGAGTCTTTTTGAAAAGACGGACCTTTTTATTGGCCTCTATTCCAAAGACTTGGATGAGTCCCTCTACACGTCTTTAAATCTCAGCCACAAAAGCAGTCAGGGAAAAGGGAAGAAAGATGCAGGGACTTCTCCAAGTTATCCCAAGGATCATCTTGGTAAAAAGGGAAATAGTGCTTACCTGCTGGATGCTGAGGAGCCAGTGGCACTGAGTCCTCCCGGCCTGTTTGGAGAGGTGTTTGATCCCGCCAGAGCCTTTATAATATGGTTACGTGCCTGATCCTTCTCAGCATTCACTGGACTGACCTCAGTAGTGGTTCTGGCAGAGGCAGTTTTACCAGGGCCATGAGAAGAAGGGACTTGGTTTTTAGTGTCAGAGGTTTTATTGCTGGAGGACTCCAATGACCGAAAAAAATTTTCTCGGGCTTGCTGTGTTTTTGTTGTGGAGGTTGTCCAAAGAGGCCCTGATGGGGCACCTTCACGGTGCTCTGTTTTATTTCCCAATGGGGTACCTTTGCAGTCATCTGATTTATTTACAGCTGAAGAGGACCATGGAGTATTTACACTTTTGAAGCCAGAGCTAGCAGAATATGAAACAGATGGCTTGGTTGAATTAGCAAGGCCTTCCTGGCTGGGTTTCTTCAACACCTGCTCCGGTTTCTTGGGTTCTGCTGCTTTCTGGAACACCTTGGCAGCAGCAGGGGCTGGGGTACTCTCAGGTTTGTTCCCGGTGCTGCGGAGACCAGAGATCTGGACATTGTCTGGCTGCTGGTGGCTGGTACAGATGAACGTACCGGGCTCAGGCCCAGCTTTGTAGCTTCCAGGAAGAAGCACGTTCCAACACTGCCTGCACCTGTGGATACAAAAGTCTCAGAAAACATCCTCCAGAGCACTGGGAGGCCATCGACACACAGCTGAGAGTACAGGCACAATTCCACCGTCAGCACAGGGAGGGTGAAGGTACCACACTGGCAGCGAGCAGACCCCATGTGCACATTCCTCAGACACCAAAACAGGAGCTGCTGATAGCACGGCCTGAAGTAGGAGAGGTGTGGATGAAAACAGACCTGTGCAAAGAGATTCTCCTATGCACGGGTCAAGAGCAGGCCCAGGCTGCCTCCACTCTGACAAAAATGTCCTCCATCACCTTGAGTGCCTCACACCACTCTCCCTCCGGTCCCAAAGGAACGACGCTGCCCCTCTGCGACCCACAGGCCTGTGCCCCGCTTTGAAGAGCTGTACCTGAAGCAGTTCCTGTGATAGAGCTTCCCATCAACCAAGTAGCGCTGCACCAGGTGCACATGGTTCCCACAGATACCACAGCTGCTGCTAGGGATGTTCCCGCTCTCTGCCAGGACCCCTTTCTGTGGGGAAACACGGTGGGTGAGCAGGCAGCACTGTGGCCCTGCATACAGCTACGAATGTCCCAGGCAGGCGAGAGCTCGACATGCACAGCCAGTTGGCTAGGACAGAGAAGCGATATCCAGAAAATCCCTGCTCCCACTAACCCTGTGTTCATACGAAGTGGAACAGCCCTCGGGAGGATAGAGTAAGGGGAACTTGTTCCCACAAAGCCAGAGGACCGGGGTGTTTTGTCCATCTGTGGGAAACTGAAGTGCAAGGGTCTCTGATTTGAATTAGCTGGGAAAGGTCCTCACCTTTTTGAGAGAGGAGCTTCCTTTCTTCCACCCTGTTTTTGTCCCTACTCTGCTTTGAAACTGTTTCCAAGAATTTAATTAATGTTTTCTAGCAAAAATAATACATTCTGTTAAAAATCTCCATCCCCAAGACCTAGGAGCAGCATAGCCACGTCCTAAGACACCCATGTCCTATTCACCACTAGGTAAATCCCAGCTGACCGATGGTTTTCCAATGACTCCCACCTGAATCTGTTCAGTAACCAGACTTCTGGATTAAATCCCCCATAGTGAGCAGAAAATTTAGAGACTAAGTCCCTACCACTAGGAGCCTTGAACTAGCATAATACTCTCTAGCTCACTAAACAGATTTAAGGTTTAAAGAACACCCCAAACCACATTTCTTACCGTGGTGACTGGGCAGGTTTCTTTTGGCTTAGCTCTGGCTGGTGGGTGGGCAGGAGGCAGTTTTGGTGGTACTGGCTTAGGAGGCTCTGAAACAGCTTTCTTCCCAAGAGGCTGCTCCTGAGGTTCAGAGGAAGGACGCTTGATTCCAGCCATGCCTCCAACTGGAAGAAGGGAAGATTTTAAGGTAACATAAGGAAAATCCATAAGCTTAGAAGTCATTTACAATATAAGAAGATCCAGAGGTGCCTGATGGATAACATGCAAAGCATACAAGGGGACACAGGCTTCCTTCACAAGCAGTTCTGTAGTGGAGCGAGGGGCAAGAGTCGACAAGTGAATTTTACCAACTTACACTGGAATCATCTCGTAGCTGAAACTACTGATTTGTTTTCTTCTCAGGGAATTCCATGGAGGCGAATGAAAAAGTGGAAAAATATAACACAGCATTGGTAATGGTGTGAGCAAGATCTTGGGTTTGTACCTGGCCCATGGTTTGGCTGGAATTGATCACCACTGAAACAGGCACTGCTGTTAGGTATTACAGCTAAAAACTGAAGCACAGAGGGTTTGCTTCATTCAAGTTGCCGTGCTCCAGACTTCCTACACACCCTGAACCTTCACTGCTGTGGGCGTCCACCCCACATCCCAGCTGGGACTCTCATGGAGCAAACAGGCTTGTTGAATGCAGAAATGACCACTAAAAATGGGTAATTCTACAACAGAGACTTGGAGGTGCCATGGTGGTGCTGACGCAGAAACCAACAGGACTTGCCACAAGAAGCGTGCAAATGCTCAATCCTCTTTCCTTTGCAGATGAAAGAGAAACCCTCAAAATTCACAACAAGCGGAGAAAAGAGACTCCCCAACACACTTCAGTCAAGCACAGAATGATGCCCCGTGCCCTGGGAAGTACGGGGAGACTTCCCTGGGAAATAAGGCTTCATGCACAATTTTTACAGACGGGCCCCCTCATCTGCCTCACAGGGATGTTATTTTTATGCCACTTCCTATTCTGAATGAGATGTCTCTGTGTTCCTTGCGGGATAGTTGAGCCACAGATTCGCTTTAAGAGCAACCAATTAAATGACCACCCGTCTGAAAAGAGATTATACCCTTTTCAGTAAATACAGAGGGAGTCTGGGCAGGGTGTAGGGAGCAGAGAGGAAGCCCAGTTCCCAGCAGTCTTCTCTCAAGAAAGCTAGCTATCCAAATAAACACCCAGGGCTCTTTTACCACAGCGACCAGTGGACTGGTGACAGCCGACCCAGCAAACGGTTTAGACTCGGGCTGCCCCCTCACTTCCCACTTGTGCCATTTATCGAGTTCCCAACGCCCAGCACAAAGACGGGTGGTTTCAGCTCTGCTCTTCTGTAAACACCTGACCTCAATATTGGCCGCTGGCCTTCTCTAGCCTCCTGTGTCCTGCTTATTTCACGGTCCTGCTGGAGCCCATTCGAAGGGCACGACTATGGTATTAGGCGTCTGCTTGGTGTCAGAGGGCACATTCCTGGCTGGGCTCATTTTCAGACACGCGCTTTCACCCCAGCAACAGGCATGCAACCAGAGTGTTTTGTGGGACACTAGAGAGTATAAAAATGTGCTGTGCTTGATGACGTGGTAGGCAAGATGCTGGGGGGGAGGGGGTAAAGACCCCAAACTGACCCAGATTCCCACCACTTGGCACAAACATGATGGAATTTGTTTGACTTCAATCACAATGGTTTAAAAACAAGAAATAAAAAATGAAGAGGGGGGAGGGGAGAGGTTGCAGAGGGAGAGAAAAAGCATGCTTAAATGTGTAAGGAGGTGGAGAAGGGGGAAGAGTTTAGATATTAAAGGCAGCTCTCAGAGTGAATTGTGCTTTCTTTCCAAGATGTAGGACATTTTCAATACATATCTGTCTTCTCCATCTAGATTCACCTTAACCAGTTAAGTCATTCATGTCCCACTTTCTAAAGTTTCCTCCAGAGGAACCTGTGAAATTGGTTTATTGTATTATTTCATTTTGTATGAGCTTAAAGCCAAATATAAACCAAGTCTACAATAATGCTCTTGTGAGCCCAGATAAACTCTCCAGTATGTGAATATAATGCCTTGGCAGCTCTGTGGCCTGTTTTATGTTTGAAAGAATTGCTATCACAATTATGTCAGTTAAGGGGGTCATTTTCTTCTACTTCCTTATATCAGTACTGCTGTGCTGTACAAGCCCTACAATGGATGCTGTTACACTGGCACAGCCTCAAAGACAAGCTCAGCCTTGTTAGACTCCGTGTTCTCACCAGCCCTCCGGTGTGGCAAGGACTGGAGCAGGGATGGAGGTGCTCGAAAAAGGAAAGATGAGGTGTGAAACACGGAGAAGAACCTTCACTGCTCCTGTCTGGCTGAACCATAAGAAATTTTAGATAGTATATTAAATTTTAAGGCACCAGTTTTAAAGACAAAGCACGGCCCTGTGCCCCTCCAAAAGCACTGGTGCTACTGTAGGCCAGTGTGTAAAGAGTTCAAATCCTCTGCTGAAGTAGTTCTGGTACCAAAAGGCCTCTGTGCAGTCTATTTTGCTTTTCCAAGCTTGTTAGGAGGCAAGGGAAAGCATAAAATTAAGCCCCGATCCTTTCCACCCCTCCAGGGAATATGGTACTTACTAGGAGACCGTCCATGGAAGTAGTTATAATACTGGGAAACATAGGTGAGGATGCTCAGCCTGTCTGGTACCCTCAAAGCAACCATATCCTCTGCATCCAGCAAGGCTGGGATCCCCAGCTCCTCCTCCGCCACTCGAAATGCCTAGAGAAGGAAGGAGAAAGAAGGAAAAAAAAAAAAAAAAAAAAAAAGAAAAAAAAGGGGGTCTTGTCCAGCCCAGGCAGCAGAGCTGCTCCTCTGCAAAGTAAGAAACTCCACTGCAAACAGCCCCACTAGAATAATAACTCTACTGGGGAACAGCTGCACCAGTTTAACTCCTAAACTCCTACATCGTACGGCCATTACAGGAACCAACGGAGTCATGGCTTCCAGCCACCGCGTTGAGAAATTCAGGCAGGGAGCCAAAAATCTGGCCTGGCAAGCTGGCCGTAGCTCACTGCACAGGAACTCACCTGGGCTTCCCCTGCTCTTCCTCGCGCCTGCCTCTATCTGGATACGCACAGCTGCGGAGAGCGAGGCCTGGCAGAAGGGGATGTGTCAGTCCACGCTGGCAGACTCACTTCCAGGCTTCCAGCCCAACCTGGAGCGCTCCCCAATTAACGGTGCGCTGGTAGGTGTTTGCAGGCAGCTTTGTATCTCCGAGAGCTGTGCAAATGTTAACGCTTCCTGCCTACTGCCTGCTCTTCCCCATCTGAAAAAGGGGAAATCTTGGGCTGCAGGAGGGAGCTCTCGCTCCCAGACTAGAGAGGGGAAGAGAGGAATAATGCAGAAGAATTCCTGATACCTAGCTCCCTTCCAGCTTAACCATTTCCATGCTGCCTAACATGTATTTGGGGCAAATATTCCTCTTTGTGGTCCCCTCTGCTTTGAAACTGTAGGATCAAACTCAGGTAAAGGAGGGAAAATCTATTTTCTTTTGTGTCTGAAAAAGAGCCTTTACTACAGGACAAAAAAAATGCAACATCCATAAAGCAACTTTGCCCTTGCTCAGTTCAGTGTAGGGCTTTTACTAAGGGACTTTCTCCAGCCCTTTTGCTTCCAGGCTTACAGGAAAAAATCCTTTCCCTCCCTCTTTGGAATATCCCCTTTGAAATGCCAACACAGCAAAGGAAACAGCACTTGCAGGAGCAGAGGCACAAGGAAGGCTACTGCTGAACCCCACAGCGAAAGGGTTAAAGAAAGACTCGAACATGTTAAAACCCTCCGCATCTGACCTCTGGCACAGACACACAACAGTGTTGGTGTACAAGCCAACTATTCCTGCTTAGAAGAAACAAACAGCCATTATTTTTTAGCAAGATAATTACCATTTTTTTCCATTTGGTATCCCAGTAAAAATGCAACCGAGCTGACATTAAGCACACTTTCAGCCAGTTACCTCCGGCTGCGTCATCCCGGCTGCCAGGCCAGCCTGGCACTCGCCTGTCTTGTAACCTGGTACTTAGTATATTCTTTGGAGTGTTCCCCGTCGCACTGGCTGCACAACTGGTCTGACCAGTGGGGTTTTGTTGCTGGACATTCCCAGTGTGCAGTCTAGCGGGAACACAGGCCATGCCACCTCCTGCCACAGGTGCCATAGGTGAGACCAGCGCAACAGGCACAGAACAAGTGCGAGGGGCTGCCTGGACCGCAAAGAGGAGGATGCTCTATGCACACAACTGGTTTGGCCAGAACCGGGTGAGCAATGCAGAGAGCAGCATTAGGATGTAGCGTCCCCTGTGCCTACAGCGTTCTTGTGTTCCTGGGAACCGCTCTTGCCTAGAGATCCAACAAGATCACCACCTAACATGGCCCAGTTGCCCTTCTCCTCTCAAGGCCAGCCTGGGCAGGCAGGTAAAGAGGCAACACATTATTTCTGCATAACGTTTTTCATCAGTGCAGCTCCAAGTGCTTTACGAGGAGGTAAGTGTCACCGCTCCCATTTTGCATAGAGGAGGCAAAGTGATACGCTCGAGGCCATCTGAGCCAGCCAGGCACAGCTTTCCTCTGACACAGGCTACTGCTGTATCAGCTACACCACACCACCATCCATTAGCACTGAAAGAACTGGATCCAAGGTCTCTAGATGCCTTTCTCATCTTATATATTTTTGAAATCTTTAGCAAAAAAATGCCACCAACTGAAATTTTTCTAGGGTTTGGGGTTGTTTTTATTGGCACTTGAGAAGTGACACATTCTTCCTCGGCAGAAGACCTTATATGGCAAATTGCAGCCCAAACAAGATTTTTTTAGTTTAATAATACAGCCCCTGAAAAGAAGTTATGGAATAGTGACGCATCAAGGAGGGTCTGCACCATAGCAGAGGAATAGCACTGGGAGAAATCAGACCCACTCGTATCCCAAGGGCAGCCAGAGGAAGAAAGTGTAGGAGCTAGGATGGAGAGCAGTCCGAGGGGGGAGGCCAGCCCAGGAGCCCACAGGGAGATGGAGGAGTCAACCCCACTCACGACAGAGCCAAGGCATACCAGCACTGAAAGGGCAACACAGACAAGTCATCCTACAGCAGGTGGAATAAGGAAGAGAGAGCAAAATAAAGGACATCAAAGAAACTAAGAAATGGAGGGAGGAGAGGGGCAGAAAACACAGCCTGCAACAAAGGAGGGGAGCAACTCTTTTTATGAGAGGCACAAAGAAGCTTTTCATTAATAAAAGCAGTGGAGGCGGCTCGTACAGCTCATTTCCCAGAGACAAGCAAAGCTGCCAGCAGAGCAGACACCATCAGCCCGGCTGGGGACGGAGCAACGCTCAGGGCTTCACAGCACTCTGGCTGGGATGACTGTCCATGGCAAAGAGGCCCTGATGCCTGCCAAATACCAAACCTCACGGGCAAAAATGCTTGGTCTGAACCTCACCTAGAGGAGAAGAACATGCAGGGCTGAACCCCAGAGAGTGTGAGTAACTGCTCACATACTGCAGCCCCAGCTTGAGGAGAGGGGGTCCGTCACAAGCACTGTGAACACGGCTGCGGCCGAAGGGGAGTGGAAGCTAAGGAGTGTGGGGGGGTGAGTTTAGCTCTCCTGGAGGCAAGGACCACCTCAGATGGCTCACTGCGTCAGAGGATGTCATTCCTCCAGTCCAGACAAGAGTAAGCTGCCGTGGTTCATTCACATCCCGAGCTCCTGCCAAGCAGCCACGAAGCTGTGTGGAGCAATGTCAAGGGGAAAAAAAGGCATTTTAATCTGCTGCCTCTCTCTTTGCGAGGGAGACAGGGAGGAAAAAATCCTTCCTTGGAGCACTAAGCCCAGCTTGAATCCAGTACAGGAGGGACTTGGCCTGCCCAACTTCTACTTTCTTCATGGAGAGAACAAGAGAAACTCAAACCCCATCCTGGAGTGAAGTGTCCAGGCAGGATGAGGTTTTAGGACATCTCCACCTTCCAGCAGCCTTCATTCCCTGCACCCTGCACTGAGCAGAAGTGGGGGGAGACTCCCTACGCTTCCCCTCTCACATCAGCTACCTCCCAGCTCCTGCTCCATCCCTCAGGAGCATCACAGACTTGACATGTCCATGCCCACGTCTTGACCTCCAGCATCTCTGTCCAAGTTCCAGCTGCCACAGGACACACTGGACACAGGCATCGCTGTGCAGCCAGCAAAGAAGTGGGAGCAGTCTGAGGGTGCTTTCAAGCAGCCAGCAAGCCTGGACATTGCTGTTCAAATCAGAAGGTTGGACACATACAGAATAAAGCAAAGAATTTGAATACGGCACACTCAGCACACTGCATCTGCAGGGTTTCTGTCACTAAACCACGTAAGCAAGGTGCCAGGTCATAGACTAGACCAAAAGTAAAAGTCACTTACCAACTTGTTGTTCTCATACACATTTTCTTTACTGAGGGAGTTGAAGTTTCTGAAATATAGAAAGAAGAGAAAAATCTCAAGTTGGTGATGCAGAGCAAGCTGCTTCACTTTCAGCTTTGCAAACCTTTCTGAGCCTCACTGGTTCGGGGGACAGAGCATCTCCTCCCACCCTGCCTTCTCAGAGACACTCTGGAGGGAGCAGTGTGGCAGATCCCGTCTGAGACAGTCACGGACCTGCTGCACCTCCGAGGACAGAGACGTGCAGGAGACCCAGCAGGCACAGCCATCTGCCCACGGGCAGCACAACACATTTTTGGCACATCTACCCTTGCAGGGCTGACTCCCACAGCCTCCTGTGGACAGGACGTGCTGATGCCAAAACATCCCACGCACATTCACGGGTTTTGCTGAGACAGCCAGGAGCAACCTTTAACTCATGGGGTGGTGTTTTTTTCCCAAAAAAGCCTTGCTCCTCTCCCACCTCAAAAAGGTACACTGATGCCTGCCAGCCAGATTTGCAACGCTGGAAGTACTTTCCAAACAGTCAGATCCATGCTCTTCTCCCATCTTGCAAGTTGTTGTCTCCACACAGAGACCTCACGGCCTGAGGAGGTGTGGATACCTCAGACACTGCACGTATCACACGCTTCTCTGATGCGCCCATATCCTCTGATCTCAGAAGCTGCTGACTCCACCAGCACACAAGTTCTGGTTTCAAATCCTCTTTTCTTCTCTGGCAGAGCTCCACAAAACCAGCACCAGGAATCTGCCTAGGAAATACCTCTGCCCACAACACAATACTGCAGCTGATAACACCAAAGTTGCCCGGAGAAATCTTATTTTCCTTTCCCTAGGGCTGTCACTTCTGATTTGTAATCATAACCAATAACTGAAAAGGAAGAGACCATTACTATTTGCAGTTACAAGCCAAAGTCAACAATCCTTCTTCCTTTCTGCTGTCCCTGGACATCACCTCCCTCTTCCCCTCTCCCTAGATTTGCTCTCCCCATCTCTGGTCCAACCCAGATGCCACCTCTCTCTGCACTGTTCTGGGAACTCAGAAACTAGGGCCTGGCAGGACAGGCAAGAAAGCAACCGGGACAGTGAGTTTGTGCTATTGGAAGTAGAGCCACAAAAGAGTGTGCTTTCTCACCCATAGCGGAGCATGGCCCTCGCTTAGGAAACAGCCACTGTCAGCTTTGTTTTAAACTGACTGTCACTTGCTCAACTGGGAATACAAAACTGACTGTTGGCTGGCAGCCCTGCTCTCCGACACTGCTTCCTTCTGCCCAGGCAAGTGGGCAGGATCAATTCCTTTCTGATAACCCAGGTTCACTTTACAATCCTTACACCTGCTGGCACAGAGCTAAGCGAAAGGCTGATATCAGAGAGGAAATTCTCACTGATAAACAGAAAAGGCTACAGAACCAACTTTGCATTTTTGTACGTAGCACCTTTATAACCGATGTGGACCCACCCTCGTCAGCCAGTCCCTCACCTCTGAGAGGAGCCAGGATAACCGTGTGAAAGCCAGGGCAAAGCTGGCTCGCAGTGACCTATTCATGAGACAAACACATGATCTGTATCGCAGCAGGGGAACTTTTTCCACTACTTGTAACAGCAAGGAGCAAGCCAGGTCCTTTATCTACTTAGTACAGAAAGTGGAGCATTACTTTATAAACAAGAGAGGCACCTTCAAACACGCTGGTCCATCATGCCACAGCCTATGCCTCCTCCCTGCTTCCTGCATCTGGTATTGCTATGTGGGATAAGGAGAGAATGAGCAACAGATAAGACCCAAAGGTTAAACTCCCCCAAGAAGCGTGTAAAGACAAGGCACATCCCACCTCTAAATCATATACTCTTTCCTGTGCAAAATCAAAGGGACTTGCAGAGGTTTTTCTTCAAGCAGTACTCCTGCCCACAGATTTCCCTTCCCTGAGACAATGGATTAAAAAAAGCAACAAAAATAATCACAAGCTAAAAAAGTTTCAGTGAAACAATAGATACAATCATCCTGGTTTGTGTCAGGCAAGAAAAGCCAGCTGAAAGAGGTGATTGCAGCTCTCTGCCTCAGTCCCGGTTCTGCTCCCAAATAAAGTCTCTGTAGCAGGGACACCCTGAACGCAGGAAAACACCTGCAAGAGGAGAGGGGAGCTCCAGCTTCCTCAGTCATGCTGACACATAAGACATAACATACTGGAGTTACCTACTTATTGTCGGCCAGCGGCCCTCAGCCACGCTGAATGCTGTTTGCTATGGCAGCGTGTGTGCAGCTTCACACTGTGTGGCATGTAACAGGAAAAAACCAAATCTCTTCATTGTGAATGTCTGAAATCTCCTTCTGTTCCCCAAAGGAGAGTGCAAACAACCAGGTTACTTGGTCGTTTCAAGAGCCTCCTGCCCTCTCAGCATCACTCCTTCCCTGGCTAGTTGGGTGAACTGCTTACATATAATATTTCTTTTGGAAATTGATCTTGCTGGTACATCTCCTATCTTGGAATATCAAAGCTCTCTTGACCAATGTAATCCTAAGAAAGCAAAGCTAATACAAATGGAGAAGTAGGAGTTCTCCGCTGAGAAAACACAGGCAACTGAATTAATTGGAAGAGCTGAGAAATATAAATCTGACCCAAGAGAGGGTCTCCAGTATTGTAAACAAATCAGAGTGGAGTTCACTAGCACAGGAATAGAAATGAAGTTTTTAGCTCCCCCAAAAATCCTTCTCTTAGCAAAAAGTGGCCGAGCATTTCTCATGCCCACAAATCTCTGTGACCACCCACTGCTCCAGCTGCACAGACCCGGTGCTCGCAAAGCACGCCACGGTCCTTTGCAAGCACGTGTGTTTCCACAGGAGGAATCTCCGCTGCTGCTGCAAGCACTAACTTGGTTGGAAACTTGACCTTGGAGCAGACTGAGCAAAAAAAAATCCCAGAGCCATGATAGTACCAAAAAAGCTTCTGCTTCTTGGCACTTTTTTACTATTTTCTCTATAGACAATAAGATATGTGCAGTCAAAAGGATCACTGAAAAAGAGTGAAGCACCCTTTGCCAGCTCACAGTCCTTGAACAGAGGGTTCAAATCCAGCGTGCTCTGCTGGGAACAGGACCTTTCTGCTGTGCTCCTTCTGGAGGTGCAAACAACCTGGGGAGAGGGGACAGGGCTGGGAATCCCAGGTGGAAGATGTCCTCCATGTGCTCATCCTCCTCTCAGCAATGCCTGCTCCACGCTGCTGTGGTCTTGCTGGCAAGCTGCAGTGTGCTGCTGGGGGTGACTAACAACAGGCAAGACCCCCCGACCCCAGAACCATCCTCCCCTCGCCTATACCTGTCACACAAACCACAATCCTGCAGAGGCCAAGCAGGCGGCAGCTCTGCTTCACCCCAGCCTTTTGCTAAGGAGATGGAGACTGCGGGCAACCCGTCCTCAGCACAGCCAGGGCCCTCCCTGTCCATATTGGCGACCCTCGGCCTCATCCTGCCCCGCTGAGCTGACAGCGGACCAGGAAATGCTGCTGGAGGAATGGGCACCCGCTGCTGCTCAGCTGCCAAGGGGGATTTCACAACCAGTCAATTCCCAGAACACCGAGCTGAACACCAGCTCACAGTCTGGGAAAGCCAAGATCCTGGACGAGGAGAAGGAGCTTAATCAAAACCTTTCCTCGACATCTGGCATTAATATCTGAGTGAGTGTGCACGGCTCCCCTGCTTCTTCTAACTCATTTATCAGGCCAAGGCCACCAAAACCGTGGCCGGAGCTTGCACAGCCATCGCCATCACACGTGGCAGCTGCCGACCTCAGCCTCCAGCCATGCCGCCGTGAGGCTTCATGTCTCTCTGATGAGAGGAGCCTCAGGGCTCCGCAATCATCCCAGAAAATGGGCTGGGACCTGCCTGACACAGCATGTGTGCCTGGCTGGGGCTGGCTATGAAACACTCTTCAGCTGGGACAAAAAAGAAATGAATTTCCATGGTAATTCAGCGTGCATCTCCACTCCCCCAGAGCATCCTTGGGTGAGTGGGAAGTGAGTGGGAAATGCATTTCTAATTTTACACAGCCTGCCCTGTTCGGCAATAACATACAAACCGACATCAGCCAAATTTGAGAGAAGTTATCATATTTTCCATATGTTTTCCAGCAGGAAAACAGGAAGGGGGGGAGAGACCCCCACGAGCCTGTCCTCTGAGCCACATACCCCACAAGCGAAGCCTATGATTATGACCATGTTTTGTAATTGCTTGAAGTTTTCCTGGGAATTTCTCGGGCTCCTGGAAGGAGAAATCCCCTGCACTCCTCAGCCCAAGAATGTCATTTGTGTAAACCAAGACGGCAAACACACTGTTGCAAAACTCTGATGCCGTGACTGAATCATGTTCTGCAAGTGATTTATATAGCAGAGCTGCTGCAAACACACAGAGTGCTCTAAACACCAATTATCCTTTTCTAGTTCTGTTTTCACTATGATGCTTTTAATCTTCACTAGAATCTTTGCTGGGGAGATTCTAGAAGCAAGGGGAGGAGCTCAGGATAAACCACTTCAAGCCCCTGGGCAGCAAGAGTCACAGCCACACGTGCACCCAGCCACGCTTCTGCGCCGGTGGCTCCTGCACGGCCAACACTCAGAGAAGCTTTTACAGATACATGGAGAATTTGCACAAGTATTCAGCCCCAAGATCTGACACATGACATCCAGCAGCCCTGGCCACCAACCACTTGAAAGCATAATTTCCTTCCAGCAGGACTTTGCCCAGCCAAGGATACACCTGGTGCTTTCCTGCATTATGCCACTGACACTGATGAGGGCGATCACTGATAAAAGCTTCTCTTACTTTAACCTTCAGGCAGTCTTTGCTGAGCTGGTCCAAGTCAGAAGGAGCTTCTGTAAGGTCGTGAATAAAGTCAGGCAGAATTTCTGTTGTAAAAGAACATGAATGGGAACAGAGAGACGCCACAAGGAACATCTTCCCTCTTCAGCACAGGAGAACTTATTCAAGATATGTCTATCCACAACCCTTGATACGCAGTTCAAGATTATAAACAACTCACTAAACTGGTCAACAGGATTATTCCAGCTCTCAAGTCGCTGAGCCCCTGTTTACACCCATGCTCCAGCTGGGCCAGCTGCAGAGTCGGCCAGGAAGCAGTCACGGTCCCTCTACGAGCACCTCCTGGTCACATCAGCCTTTCTGCCCTGCTATTTTGTATCTTTAGGACTGTGAATCAAAGGAAGGAAAGGAAATATCTGGAGTCACATGGACACAACAGCATGTCAGGAAGCCATACCTAGCAACACCATGGTGACTGCCCAAGCACTGGGGACTACAGAGAAGGCATGCCTGAAGTGCCTGCACTAACCTCCCGCTGCCCGAGCCTGCTCCTGCCTCTTCCACGTTTCAAAACAACAGAGGAGAGAGAGCAAGACGAGATCTTCTCCCTGGGCTTCCACCAGAAGCGAGACACCTGTAAGAGAGATCTGTGCACAAAAACCCAAGTGGCAGGCTGTCCCTGGGAGCACAAGGAAAAAGGCAGAATTCAAGGAAGAGGAGGAAAACCACAGTACAGAAAACCCAACCTGGTCCTCCAACAGCTGGACACATCTGACTGGGAGAGACCTAATGCTTAAATCAGTACTTAAAGCTTAAATCAGTGCTCCTGGGCAATCTTTGCACTGCTCCCTTGCCTTGACCTCTCCCCTCAACCTCCCCACCTCAAAGTCCAAAGAGCCCAAAAGTAAAAATAAAAACTAGGAAGCAGGATCTAGGTCTCCCTTCGGCAGTTCACCTTCCCAGACGTTAACATTTGGGCAGGGACAGGTCAAAACCCACAGGGCCCCAGCAACGGCTGGAAAACACTTTGCCTCCCACAGACAGAGCTCTAGATGGGAAAAACGCGTGATGTTCAGGAATCCAGTGGCTGCTGGGCCCTGCCTTTCTACTGTATTTTGTTTAAATAGCCCTCGCCTCCTGACTTGAGCGCAGCTGAGCTGCCGTCGGGCTGAGCAAGGAAAGCCCAGCCTAAGCAAACACAAACAGCAAAGAAGGAAATGCTTCCCCAAAAATTGGTGCCTGAACTTGTTTTGCAATGGAAAGGACTTGTTTAAAATATTTATGCTTCAGCCACAGAGGGAAGAAAGGGGAAAACCAAAAAATATAGGGGGAAAAAAAAGCATGGAGGCAGCGAGAGCGGAGGTCTTCACTTGGAGATTTTCAGCGCGGGTGCTAGCTGAGCTCCCGGCGACGGCTGCCCGCCCGCAGCATCTCCCACGGAGGAGCTGGGACTTCTGTAAGGGCTGCGCCTGCGGGGAAGGCGAGGTCCCGCGGTGGACCCAGGGCCTGGAGTCCGCAGCTCAACGGCGGCTGACCGCAGCCCAGCGAGGGCCCTCGGCCGCGAGCAGAGGGTCCCGGCCCCGCCGAGCCGGCAGCCCGCGCGTTGGCCTCGACGCCCGGCGAGGGTACTCACATGAGGTCGGGCCGGTGCCGGTGGAGGATGGCGCAGAAGGCGAGGCCGTCGCGGAAGGAGGTGGTCATGTTGGTGATGCTGACATCGCGGTAGCCCTCGCACTGCTGCTTGCACCACAGCTGCAGGTTCTGGATGGCCGCCATGGCCTCGACGGGCCGGGGGAGGCGGCGGCAGGCCCCGTGCCCCGGGGCGGCTCAGCGGGGCGGCAGGGAGCCCTTCGCCGCGCCGAGCCCCGCTCAGCCGGAGGCTGCCGGCGTGTGGCGGCGGCCGCGGCGCGGAGGAGGCGGGGAAAGGGGCGGGCGCGGGGCGGGCGGCGGCGGCCCCTCAGGGCCTCCTCCCCCCGCCCCGGGGCCGCGCTCGGCGCGGGGGGGGAGAAATGACAGAAAACGTGGTGTTGGGGACGGGAGCGGCCGCCCTGCGCGGGCGGGGCGTCGTGTGTGGCCGGCTGCTTCTCCACAGGGGCTGGGGGCAGCGGCACCCCCGGTCCTCACGACATAGGCCTGTCGCGACCGGGGATCCCACACGTTGGGCTTCTGCCGTGGGAACAAAGGAAGTTTCCTTCGCACCCGCACGGAAAAAAATCAGGTTTCCTTCGCGAAGGGGCACCCACACGGGGAGGCGTGAGGAGGAGGAGGGAGGACGAAGCATGGCCGCCCAGAGGCCTCATCCTGGCTCGGGAAGGAGCGAGGCCGGCCGTGGGCACAGGGTTTGCCGGCCTGGGGCGGCCCATCAGGGTGGACCGGACCAGCACCTGCAGCCACCTCCGTTCCCTTTCCCCACAGCGGAGAGGAGCGGGGTGGCTGGATGAGGGAGCCAAAAAGGCGGCCACCTGCCGCAGTCCTGCCCTGGCTGGCTAGCCAGGGCCACGGCCAGGGCCAGGGCCAGGGCCAGGGCCAGCACCACGACTGCCAATTCATTACGGTTGCCCCACGGCGCACACGTCACATAAAACAGCTCGCCAGATCTCGTGTGGCTGACAAAACTGCAGAAGAGACAAGGTAACACTTTAAGAGCTGCCTATAAATTAGGTAAAAATAATTAATAATACATACGAAATATTAATGGCGTTTCTATGACATGATATGGATAATATACATTAATATATAAATACCTCACAAATAATTCAGTGTGTTTCCATTTCATCAACAATCACTGGCCAATGTATTTACTTTATGGTAAGGATTATACATTTCATTATAAATGGCTTGCTGGGCATGTCAGCAACTTTTACATCTCCATTCACTTTATTATTAATGGTTTCCTGAACAGTAACGGCATAATAATGCACACAATGCAGCATGAATATTTGATGTGGCATCTATAGTCTCCCATTTATCATTTATAACAGGCTACAAAAACATTATAAAACATTTATTACGAATTTATAGATCACTTTATACTAAAACAAAGTTGTGTTATAAATACATTATTAATCCTTTATGCCATTTATAGGAATCCCTTGTAATAAGGCCTTAGCATATGTTGCTGCACAACCATAACAAGAACGGTGTGGCAAGGAGGAAATACGGCATGGTGAGGCTGCTCCCGAGCACTGGGTGTATTCTCTGAAGGAAAGCATAAACATCTGCACTCAAAATTAATCAGACTACCAAGGGACCAATCAAAAGAAATGCTGGATTAACTCAAAGTTGGTTTTTCCCCCCCCTCTCGAAAAAGATGCTTGCTTTCTTGCAAGTTGGAAACTTGCAGCACTGGAACCCTGAAAGCTGAGATGTCCCACTTCATTTCCACACCAGCTTTAAATCAGATTGATAAAATTTGCATAATTTACAAAAAGCCAACTGCCTAACAATGGGCAGCCCTTCCCATCCTCTGTCATCAGGTAACTTAGGGGCTGGTGAGAAATAAAGGGCATGCAATAGGTTTAGGAAATGCATTTGTGGGGTTTCTTTTTGTAAGTCCCAAAGCCTGTTTTGTTCAGCAGTGCGCATCCCCCTGCCGTGCTTGCCATCTACATAATGCAGCACTGGGAAATGAGGAGAAGAAAATGATGTTTGAAAATGGAGTTGTTGCCAACTGCTAGTAGTACAAATAGTGAAAATCAGCTTCTGAGCCCAGCTTTGGCACAGCGGGAGTTACCCCTTTCAGATTTAATGGCCCAGATGGGGCACGGCCCAGGGAATATTTATTTTTTTAAAAATATATTTGTTTAACATGACTATCTGTCTTCTAACAAACCCGGCTTAATGAATTGATGTGGTTAGTCCCTTCTCATTACCTTGTGCTTTGGGAAGGGGCAGCCGGGGCTGGGTGGCAGGGGACACAGACCCATGGAGCGGAAAGCCAGGCTGGACTCAGAGAGTAGCTGCGATTTTCTGTATGTCACAGGCCACTACATTTCACCTCGTCCCTCCCTGCACTGAGCCCGGTCATCTGTGTTTGGCTGAGATGGTCGTATCAGAAAGGCATCCAGGCTTGCAGACACCAGAAGAAGAAACTTCTAGTCACTGGCTCCAAACTGTACATCCCAAGAGAGGGTTAGGTTGGAGGTACAGCTTTTGGTACACCAGAAGAATCAGGTCCCCATTATACGCTAGGGTGATTAAAATGACATCACTGAAGGAGTTAGCTAATGCAGTAATAGTATTACTACTGGCCCAATAATGGTTTTTCAAAATACAGGCATCAGCGACTTGTGCAGTGTCTTTAGCTGGTGATTAAGGAGAGCTCTGCGGGAGTTTAT
The DNA here is from genome assembly GCF_035582795.1 of Mycteria americana. NCBI lineage: Eukaryota > Metazoa > Chordata > Aves > Ciconiiformes > Ciconiidae > Mycteria > Mycteria americana. The sequence continues at coordinate 6,744,718 of NC_134376.1, read as the reverse complement.
AGCTCTGATGAGTCTTTAATGCACCAACAGGTAAACTAACAAGCACTAGAGGGAGGAACAGGGCAGGAAGGGAGCAGAGCTGCCTGTGCAGCTGCCTACCCATTACCCACAACCGCTGTTCTCCCAGGATGTTCCTCGTGGGATGATGCTTACAAATCCTTACTCTGGATTGTATTTTTCCCTTCTACATCTTTTCCCTGGAGAAGCCTTACGTGTTCTCAACCCATTTTGTGGACCTTGCCCACACTCACTGAGCTTTTCCCAGTGCTGCTGGGTGAAATTTCCCACCTGTGATGCACTGCCAGCTCATGGAGCTGAGCACGTCCTGCGAATGCAGCGCCTGCTCCTCTAGATCCCTTCCCGAGGCGTGTCTGGGAGCTCGTCGGAGAGCAGCAGTCCACAGATAAGGAGTGATTTATTCTTCTCTACTTACAGACACGTTTCCTTTTCTTCTCTTCCACAGTCCTTTTCAGTTGTCTTCCTAGATACCGAACTGCAACGGAGAAATACTGAGTGGTTCCTGACAGTTGCTCTGACTAGTGAGGATCACCCTCTGCCATTACCTCTTAAATTTATCCTGGTTCCCATACGCAGCAGCCTGGACTTTACTGTTAGTAGAGGAAAAACTTAAATATATGACCAGGACCACCCTAAAGCCCAAAGAAAAACAACCAATGTTTGTTAGCTTGAGGACTTGAGGGAGGGGAAAAGGGTCAGTTCCTTATATCAGACAACGTGGGGCCTCATGAAGCTGAGAATCAAGACATGCATTCTTTTTCCTAAAAGAGTGCAACATCATAGACAAAAATCACATCTTCAACTATTGTGGGAAATCAGCTGATCAAATTGAGCTACTTCATAATTTTGCTGCAGGCTGTATGCAGGGCTGTTCACTCCCAACAATAGGAAGTGTGTGTCGTATGTGTGAGAGAGCTCTCATATATTCCCGTGCCAATGGCTTGTATTAAACTAAGGGATTCAAAACAAGAAGGAAAAAGTATGCGTCTCATCAGTAACATGCCTCATCAGCTCTCTCTTCCCAGAAGGCAGCCAGGCTGACTCCAGAGAGACGGAAAGGCCCAAGCCAGCGAAAGAAAGCCCCAACAATTTCACAGCTACTCACACAGAAATGCTTCCGCATGATACCCGCCTCTCCTTGGAGTCTGGCTAGTTTGACCTGCAAAGTAGCAGAAAAAATGTTATTACAAAATTCAAGTCTGAACATGAATTTCCACTGAAAGAAGATGAAAGTGAAATGTGAAGTTACAGAAAGAGGCACTCTGGTAAACCTCTCCACAATGCATGCCTCTGAGAAGCTCATAAATGGTAAATCCATTATCCTAAAACCTCAAAGGACCAAAAATAGCGAGCATCAAAGTGTGTCCTGTCACCTAGGTATAACACAATGTCACATCAAAAAAGAAACCAGACTCTCTCCCTTCTTGTCTCTCCTGCCTGCCGGCAAAATGATCTGCCAGCTTTCCTGTCCCCCAAAACAGTGAGGTGCAGGACAGGCTAGAGGTTGATGTCAGAAAGTTATTTCCAGGCAACAAGGATGGGAGACTGCTCACATGCTGCATCCTACACACCAGGTGAGAAGGAAAAAATGAAGAGGCCATAAACAGCTGCTTGGTGGGTCACCAGAGAGTCTCAGGGAGCTAAAAGCAGCTCTCCAAGGGGATCGGGGATAGTGTTTGTTTCAGAAGGTGACCTCCCCTCCTCTTCCAAGGAAGCTGAAAGAGGCAGTGGTGATCCCCGATCTTTGCACTGCCGTGGCAGAACGCTCCCTCCGGTCCTCTGGGAGCTGCAGACTTCACCGCTCTTATCAGAAAGTGAAAGTGAAGGTGCGTTTTGCTGATCAAAACCTGTTTGGATCACGAGATTGGGTGAGGTGACCTGTATCTATCATGGCATCACCATGGGAGCCAGACCCACCCTGGAGCAGGAGCTGGCTTGGCTGCTTTGAAATGCTGAATCCTATTGGCGGACCAGAGTTTAAAGCCTGGAAAACCGATAATGTTTGTTAGTGATTAACAATGTTAACACGCTGAAGCAAAGAAGAACTTTGCCTCTTCCAAGCTCATTGTGGACATGAATAAGTGAAGTCTCCTTTTCCTGGCAGTGGGGGTAAATGAGGTCTTGTTCTCGTTTCACAGGAACACAAAGGCACTTGCTCGGCATTCGGCTTATTGCTGACCTCCAAAATCCAGCTGGAACCTCACCCAGAAGAGAGGGTGGCTCTTACCTCAGTTTACTAACTTGATAGTAACGAAATCCTTGAGACAGCGTAACTTCAAAGGCCAGAACTTTCCACTTTTATGATGAATTGGTGTGAAAAACTACAAGTTGCCTTGTTTTCATCTAGACCAAACCTGAAGCACCACGTGCTTTATTTGGGGGAGAACAGGGGCTCCCATAGGAAGTCTCTGGTAATGCAAAATTCAGACTCTCTCTCTTCAGCCCTGGCCTAGCAGTGTGACCACTGCGTGGTCCTCCAAAGCCATCGGCACCTTTGTGTCCCTGTGTTGCTGCCTGGGTGGCTGCAGTGGGTGCAGAACGGGGGGACAGCCAGGTGCGGTGGCACTACAAACCCTGCAAGATGACTCGTAGATGTAGTTCAAGATGTCCTACTCACCCTGTGCTGAGTGCCCTTAGAGGTCTCGCTCCTCTCCAAGGATGTTCCCAATAAACCCTGGAGGGCAAAACCATAAGCATCACTTTAGATTTTAAATCTCATTATAGTTTAAAAAAAAAAAAAAAAAGAGAGAGAGAGAGAGAGAGAAAGGGAGGTAATTTTATTACTCTTATGGTATGTTTTCCATTATTTGCATAATTGTTTAATGCTAATAAGACAATTAGCAATTCTTACAGCTTAATAATTACCCAGCAATGACTGGCCTGTTCTAGCTTAATGAATTTTTTAATTGTTGCTGGGGGTCTTGACGTTCTTTTGCCCACTATCTTCTTGTGTTACAGATGCTGTTCATGCAAACGGGGTAACGCCAAAGGCGAGACACCACCAGCTACACAGGACAGGCAGATATATTATTATAAAGGTCTCTTGAATTTAAAAGGAGAAGAACATGCAAGCTCTATATTCTGCTGCTTTAGGGCCAAATTACCTAAATACACAGAGAGGCAATGCAGAGGTTTAAAAAACAGTCCACCTTAGGCAAATACTACCCCTATAGAAGCCAGGCTACTTAGCTGGTGCGGGGCTAGCTTTAACATACCGAAAGCTAATAAAAGTCTTACCATTTTTAGCTTTTAGTGAACAACTCCTTGAATTAAGCATGATTCATACCGTCCTGAACTGTGGTATGGCCAGAAGGAAGTTAATTGAGGGCAGACAGGGCCAGGATTGTGTTTGTCACTGACCAAGGTCACAGATGAGGTTGGCTGGAGGAAGACGACGGCAGGGCCCTGGGGAGCAGTCCCAGGAATAGACTCCACAGCCCACATTTACACACAGACGATAAGTAATGGAGATGGAGTCTTCCTCTCCCTTTTTTGCACGAGATTTCTTGCATGCTGCTCCTTGCAAAGGGAAGCTTTTCTTTCTCTACCTTTCCTCTTTTCCACCTTTCTACTTTTCCATTTATTGGCTGTTACCTGTATACCTCTCCCTGCGTTTCCGCTGTTGACGTAGTGGGTCGGGCAGATTTGCCTCTGAGCTCAGTGCTGGGACTTTTCCAGTTCCCCAACGTCAAGCATGCCCCAGAGGCAGCTGCCATTGAGTCAGGAGCACTCAGGCACCTCCCCGGTTAGTCATGCCCTGCTCATGGCCAAACTCACGTGGTGCTCCAGGACACCTCTCACAGTTCCTGGGATGCACAACCCTGCCCAGAGCTGGTCAAACAGCCATACCCCTGATCCAGGGCATCAGCACATGCGAGGGGTCGTGCTCCCAGCCACACCGGGCCTGGCAAGAACAGGGTATGGTCAGGTTAGAGATGCCCACTTGTGCCCAGCCAAGGCAGAGAAGGTCCATCACGTGCATGCTGGACAAGCGTCCATCTCCCTCCCGAGGCTTCCACATCTGGGTCATAAAAACACGATGTTTTGATGATGGGTCATAAAAACATCTGATCTTTGCAGCAGAGAGAAATAATTTGCAGTAGTAAACTGTCACAAGAGGTGCCTGGTGTTTGAGGGGGATTTGTGATCCCCTGATGCTTGCAGGGTATGGAGGTGGGACCTGGTCACCTCTGTGGGGAAGCAGCTGGGCTTTGAGAGGACCCGACGTGAATGCCATCACAACATGGGTGAGGAGGTATCGTGTCCCCCTCCTCCTAAGCTTCAGCTCTCCTGCTGCAGCCTGCCTGTACCATGCCACCACCTCCACCCAGGCACACTGGGGCCTGTTCCCAGCCTGGGTTTGGCTATTCCTGCATTCCTGCCCCATCCTTGCCAGCCGGTGCTTAGGGAAAGGGCCCTGCAGCCCCTCAGCTGCTCCAGGACTGCCCAGCTCCTCCTGGGCTCCCTTCACTCCCCAGCCCTCTACCACCTCTGCCCAGCACCAGCCATGCAGGCACCAAAGAAGGGCCAGCAGCTGCACAGGGGCTGTGCCAACCCTGCCCTGAGCTGGGTGCAGCCACAGGATGCCGAACAAGCCTGCCGCCAGTTTTCCCTTCCCCATCGTGCCTCCCCTAGAGCTGGGATGGGATTCCCAGTGTATCTGAGGAGACAAAAAGCCTCCCCCCAAGCCAGCGTTGAGTGCATTCCCCAGCCCCACGTGGACTCCCTCAGATACCAGCCCTGGCAGCCCATGACTCTCCTAGGAAGCTCTTGACTACAGCGGATTGTGGTAGAGAAGCATCTAAGCAGGGATTTTGCAACACTTTTGGACGTGTTGTCTGTAACGCAGATGGGAGCAGTGATTTCCACTGGGTGAGTCATGGGGGCCCCATGGGCTGTCTGTAGGGACACCACTCCTCTTCTGAGCAAGGCACCAGCTCTCCTTAAAGACAGAGGAGATGGCTCCCAACCACAGAAGGAGCCTGGCAGACCCCTGAAGGATAACACTGTCAGCTCAGCAGGGATGGGAGGAGAGAAGGTGCTTAGCCAGGCAGAGATGAAAGTTACAGAGTGCCAATTAAAAGGCGGGTGAGTGTCAGGGCATCAGTAATGTGTCGCTAACTGTGCTAATGGTGAGGGTTCATTAAGAAGTTCTGCCAACATCCAAACATCCCCAGCTCCTCCAAACCAGGTGTCCTGGAGCTGGTCTGCTCACAGCAGGTGTCGCCCAACAGAGAGAGTAGAAGTCGGGGCCAACCACGCAATGTGGTTTTGCCCATAAATGTTTCCAGTTACAGCCCTGGAGTGAGGTTTCTGGAAAGCCTCTGCTGCAGGGAGGATCTTCACCAAAGCACCACTACTTTGTTTGACTCGCTGCATGGTAACAGCTTTGGGACATTTTCCTTGCTCCTTGATTCAAAGTCTTGTGAAAAGCCATTTCCCAGTCAGTTCCACAAGTTCCCAGTTGCTCTAGGCCCACAGCAGCACCAAAAGAACTACTGAGCAGTACCTTAATGATGTCTGATAAGGGACTAAGGTAAGGGGAGCCAGTAATCTCACTGGCAACTCTTTAGACAGGCATTAATCCTGCTGTCACTGAGCCCCTCAGGAAAACCATTTCACTGACTTGATCTTCTTCAGCTGTTACTCCCCATAATTTATATGTAGCTAATTGCCGCAGTAGTGGCTCCGGATGCGAAGCAGATGCTGCTGAGGAAAAGAGCATGTTGTATCCTTAAGTGATGGCTCTAATCTCTTTATTTAAAGGCAAGGCTACTTACAGTTGATGGGAGGTTCAGAGCTCGCCCTTTTCTCCTCCCTCTCTCTGCAAAGCCAGCCGGACATTCATTCATATTTTGACACATTAGCAAAAGTGCTCAGCTGTGGCACTCCTCATTTGCAAGAATGGACAATATTTCTCCACCCGGCCACCCATGGGGTCACAACTGTCCCTGCCACCAGCAAGGAGATACAGACTTATTTACAGCTACCTATAAAATTCCTCCAGGATCTTTGTCTTAAGAATACTACAAAGATTCTCTACTAACAAGTGGAGTGCCAGAGGAATAGAGACAAATGACATGAAAGCAAACTGGTGACTAGAATTAAGTGAGACTGGAGAATGAGCATATGCGGCCGTTATTTCTCTGGAGCAGAGGGAAGGAGACACCTCCTTTTCTGTCCTCAAATGACAGCTGGCAAATAAGCCATCATCCCTATCAGCAGACAAGGACCAGAGAGCAGTGGTCAGAAGAGTCACAGGGAGGAACTGGCAGATCCCTAAGAGGAAACCCAGCTGCTTGTTGGAAGACTCCACTGTGACAGTGGCCAGCTGCTGAGATGTTTGCAGATGTACCAAAAAGTTTGCTTTATTTGTTTTTAAAGAAAAGTTTTCTAAGGAACGTCTTAAAAGTTGTCCTGTCAGCAGTTGCTGCTGACCAAACTAATCTATTATACCCCATTGACCCTTCTAAACCTCCTCCGCTTCCTGCATATACTGTAAAAGGCCAAGATAGCTCTATGAGCATTTGGCCACAGAGACAGGTCTTCCAGAGATGCTTTGTCTAGAATAACAAGAGGTTGAAGAACAGGGAGAGAGGGATGTCAAGCTACACCCAAGGCAAGATGAAGCAGAGAAAGGCACAATGGAAACAAAGATAATTTTAATTAAAAAAAGAAAAAAACCTGCACCCACCCCCAGAAACCAAAGTGGTTTCTCCCCCTGCACAGATCTGCATGTTCCCTCCAACACAGAGTGCAGAGACTTCAAGTGCAAGGGCCAGCGCTCCCTTCTGCTCTCCCAGCAGCTCTGCCTTCTTGGAGAGACAAAAAAACCAAACAACAAACTGACAGCCACTGTCCCAAGACCCCATGAAGGAAGTGGTCCCTGTTTGGCACAATGTTCAGGAGATTTTTCTCCCACAATAATGGTGTCTTAGCCAGACAGATCGATCCTTGCCCCTTTCTGATCTTCACTCAGCACACTCTCCTTTTCCAGCACAGTCTGGCCTGCTACATCACCTCTTTGATCCTCCAGCACGTAGGTTGAAATACACTGTCTTCTTACAGGGCTTCAATGCAGCTGATGAGTCCAGTTAAATTAATTTGTCTGGAAGTGGAGCTCCCAGAACCACATGTTCATATCATGGCCTCCATGTGCAGAACCTTCAATGCCTCTGAAATCTGAGAGCTGGTGTCGATCTGGCCGTACATCCCCACCAGGAAGGCCCTGTGCAGTAACACTGCTGCGTGCTCTGTGAAAGGGAAAGACAGCATGAGGACTGACCCAAGAGCTCCAACATACAAGCAAAAGCAATCCACCAACAAACACTGGGATGAATGTTTGCAGCTGTGCAAGAAATTCTCTCCTTCCATAAGAACACAGCACAATCCACCCTCTAATAGCTCCGTGGGTATGTGATCACATGAGGGATCACAACTCAGAAAATCCTAACAGAGCAAATCTACTTCAAGGAAGCCTCCCTTGTCTCTATGACAAATCTCCCCCGTGATACTCAGACCAAAGCTGCTATTGATATAGATCACCTGCATGTTTGATGGCCTAGTCTAGGCAACACTGACCCTTGGCAGCTTCCCAGGGAGGCAGCACAGGAGCCCACAGCTTTGACCCTTGTGTGGCCAAGCATGCACCAAAAGCAGCAGATACCAACTTACCTTGGCAAAGGAGGGTGTATTCAGGCAGGTTCCTCAGTGCTGTCTGCACCACCTCAAAGTCTCGGCTGCCAAGGCAGTACATGAAGGTGGGAAGAAAGTCTGCAGCAATGCTGGGAGTAAACCATGATAGTGTCAGTACAGTCCAGATCACCATCAACAGGCATGCAAGATGGGCACCCAGTGCCCATCAGTGACTCGGGATAGCCTAACTTCCAGCGGTCCTCACCTGGGGTTGTTCTGAATGGAGCGCAAAGCCAGGCTAAAGGCCAGATTTCGGCAGGACTCCTCTGATGAACTCATCAGCTTCTGTAGGTTTGTCTGAAAGGAGATGCACAAATTCGGATCACAGGGCCATCCAGGGAACACAAACTCCTCACACTTATATTACTACCCCTTCAGCACCAATCCAGCCCAACACACATCCAGCAGGTACTGGCTGAGCCAGGAAATCCCTCTCTGTAAGAAGGATTATCCTGTTTTTGAATACTTTAAAGCACCCTTCTGTAATTTTATTCCACATGGGACAGCTGAGTTTTCCCTAGGCTCCAGTGTTTGTGACAGAGCTGTTCTGCTCTCTGCTTGCCCCAATACTGGGAAGAGGACAGAGGGTTTATTCTTCCTCTGACATAAAGAAAAGTTAAAGTGGATGATGGCAGACCCAGTATGCAACGGAGAGAAGATGGTAGGGAAGTAAATACCACTGGCTGTCAGAAGGCCAGACTGAAGATAAATTTCTCCTAAGATGCTGCAACAACTACCAAAAAAGCAGAGAAAGGGTAGTACTTAAGCTGGCTGCGCAACACAGACTCTGGTAAAAAGAATCTCTTCCTTCCAGTGGCAGTTTGAGACACTAATACTCACAGCAAAAAAGGAGAGAATTTCTGGCCTCCGTCTGGACATCTCATCAATGTCTGTCAGCACCTCCAGGATGTCTGGTGGAAGACACACATTGAAACGGGTGACTAAAATTCACCGATCCAGCAAAGGATCTTTTTCTTTTTCCCTACAAATCCAATCTCCCAAGCAGTCAAGTTTTCCCACCTGCACAGAGAGGCAGAGTAATAAAGGAATTCTTCAAAAAGGATGAGAATGGGTATTGCTGATCGCGTGCCAGATCAGCACATCCCAACCTGCCCAGGCAGAGGTCACCAGCACTGTCATGCCTCAGACAGGGGAAGGAGTGGAGTGGGGTGTGAGGTTTCAATTCCAGAACACCTTGTTCTGTAACTGAAAGATCTTCACAGAAAGCCTCTTTTAAAAACAGTGTCCGGGCAGGATTTCTTCCCCCTATTTCTAGTGTGGAAGGAAAACTGTTGCCCCAATACCACAACTTAGGTCTGAAGACTGGACATCGGTGATTTCAGAAGACCTTTGGAGAAGCAGCATGTTGTTCCCATATGCCAGGCTAACATGATTTTCTTCTATGAAGGCCATTTGGGGATTTCCAACAAAATCCTGCTTCTCATCAGTTTGGTATTTTTATATCATTAAAAAAAATGGCATGCTATCAGCACTCTGGACCTGGCTCAACATGAACTGCAGAGCTCCTTGAATTACTCATACTATCTTCCAGAGCACTTACAAGATCCTTGAAGAGCCCCAAAACAGAGGCAGTTGCAACACTGCTGAGCTAAGTGATAACAGCATCATTAGAAGCCTGTCACAGAATCACAGAAGGTTATGGACAAGTTCATTCAAAACAAAACCACATCCTAACTGCTGGAAACTTCCAAACACAAGACTGAAACAGGAAACTAGCCTGGAGCTGACAGATAAGTAACAGGGTTGGCATCTGTCTGCATTTGCCCTGCATCTTTGTACAGCTCTGCAGGTCCTCGCTTACCCTCAACCGTTTGGCCTCTAGAGAGCCTCTTCATATATGGGGCCATTTCAGCTGGTGTCAGAGGAGTGAAGAGGGACACGCTGACCAGGGGGAGAGAGCCAGCTGCTGCTTCATCTGGGGGGGGGGGAGAGAGAGAGAACAGGTCACTCCTGACAGTCTGTGTAGTTTTAACAGGGAGACAGGTCCAGTATTCCCTACCAGTACAGTGGTGTATCATGAGCTGACCAGTAATACTGTAATACAATTCCTGTCTCTCACACTGTCTCTGTAGCCTCACTGCACCTTCTGGTACCCCTCAGCTGACGCAAAGAGAAGGAACCTTCCCGAGCTGTTTTAATACTGAATAATTTTCCCATGCGAGTTGTAAAGAAAACACTGGAGAAGTGGACGTACCCTTAGGGTCTCTTAACAGGTCAATCCTGAAGTGTGGCTGAGGAAGGCAAAATCCACAACAATGAAACTTGCCCTTGTTAAGAGCTGTTCTTCTGCTCCAGTAGTGATACCACTGACAGGAAAACAAATTAACCCATCCCAGATACTGGTTGCAAATTGCCGAGTACACAAGTGCTATTCTCCGCTCTAAATACCCTTTCGTTGAGTTGTTACGAGAAGAACAAGCACAGCATACAGCCCATAAAAGCATCTGTGCTCCAAAACATACTGCAGGTTCACCAGCTGGGATAACTCTTCCCCCCACTCAGACTCACCATCCTTCTCTTCATCAGAGCCCCTGTCCAAGATGCCACTCTTACTAGGCAGACTCAGCCCAGCCAGGAGGGACTTCAGCATTGCTAGGTCACTGTTGTCTGATGATAAGTCACTGGGAGAAAAGATGGCATGTTTAGTTTTCAGTAGCAATAAGTGCATGAGGACAAGTAAGAGCACGTATATGTACACTAAAATGAATAGTTTCTCAGAAGCAGAAACAAGATTTTTTCCTTTCATTGTAACTGGAACTCAAATGCATTTTTCCCCACATCTGCAGGTGGGACCCTGCAGCCATCGCTCAGAGAAAAGACTCTCCTGCTGGCCCTCTGGAAATGACTGCAGGGCACTACAATGCCTCAATAGGACATTTAGGCCATTATGTGAGTTGAAATCATCATCTGACTTCCTTGGGCTCAGTTTTCACCTATAAAAAGGGATATGCTGCTCATCTCAATAGAGACTTAAGGGAGCTAAGGGTGAAAAAGTGCCATATTAATAGCTATTTTGTCATATCCTCTTGCTGTCTTCTGTCTGATTAGCTCACGCAGTCTGACTGCACAAGCTCTCCATGAACTAACCATGGGCTAACTGGAGTAAGGAAGCTTACTGGAGTGGATCCGAGTGCTTCTGCAAGAAGGAGACAGCTGCCTGGGCATTGCAGGTGATGTACTTGTGGATAAACTGGACAAACTTGCTGATGAAGGCAGCCAGGTGCCGTGAGGATTTCCTGTAGTTCTGAGAAAGGATCAAGAAGATCAGAGTTAACAAAAAAAGCAGTGATGCACTGCCCCATCCTGCATCTCTGGGGACCAGGGAGTAGCTTCTTGATCTCCTGCCTCCTCTTTAAGCTCTCCAAGGTACTTGATACACTTTTTTGTGAAGGTTTTCCCTTCAAATGGGAGAGAGCTGGGCTGGCCCTGCGTTATGAGCTTCTCCATCTAGTGGCTGGCAGCCCGCGTATGGAGGGAGAGCAGGGACTTTCCTACCAGCAGCAGACGGATGAAGGACAGGAGACAGTCCCATAGTGCCGCCTGGTGCTCGTTCTGGAAGACCTGCGGCTGGAGCAGCTCCAGGATCCCCAGGACGTGGATGAAGAAGGTCAAGTGGTTCTGCTGCCTGAACTCCTGGAAATTGAGGTGAACACGGCCGTGCAGCAGCGCTGCAATCATTGGCAAGTGCCTGAAATGCCAAACAGAAGAAAATCCAGATCTAGCCTCTTCCTAGAAACAGTTACACACTGTTACACCTCAGTTCCTGGAAGGAAGCGTCCCTTATACTCTCCCAGGGTTCTGGATTTGATCCCTGTATCCATAGAATCAGCAAGCCCCATTTCCCATATTCCGTTCTCTAGTCTCCAACTCCAAGAGGACTGTTTCCAGACAGACACAGAGCCAAAAGAGGTGCTGCCTCATTATAAGAGAGATGACTTTGCCGCCCTTTCTCTTGACTTCTGTACGTGAATGTGGATTCTGTCACAATCATCATGATTGCTGCGAGTTTGTTCCCCTTCTAGGACAAGGGTGGATGCTTTTCAAAGAACGCCAGCCACACAGAGGGTGAAAGGGGAGAGCGGTACCTAAGAAGTAGGATGGGATGAGCCACAGCTAGCTTCCTGCAGGCCATATTGGCATCCCACACACGGCTTTCAGATGACTTGGAGTCACTGGTGTCTGCGAGCAGGTTAATGAATCTGTGAACCAGGGCATCAAGCTAGAAGAAAAGTAATGAGTAAACAGTTAAGAAGGTTAAAACACAGTCAAGCCTCTGGCTCTTCAGCAGTGTTTCCTAACTCCTTTCCAACTACAGAGGGGGTTAACAGAAATTATTTTCAGGTAGAATCTGTGAGCAGATGCAACGTTCCAGCTGGCACAGGATCTGAAGTCCAGAGTCCCTGCAGACATCAAAGCAGGATCAGACGCCTGCATGCTTGTGCTTTACAGAAGCCTTTGGCACACAGAAGCTTGTGGAGTTTATACTATTTTATAGAAGGACACTGCAAAATAAACCACACCTGAACTCTCTGCTCCTGAGAGTGCAGGCAGGGAAGGGGCAACAGCAGAGCAAGGTAAAGAAACCAAAGTGACCCAGGAAGCTGTTGCCAGTCCTCTCCTTTTAGACTGGGCATCAAGGTAGCATCCACTCTGGGTGCACAACTGGAAAGGGGATTTCCTATGCCTCTAACTTTACCTTGCAAGTGCTGCTGTCTCTGGCTCCTTCACTGGTGAGAAGCATCTCAGGCATAGGCACAAGGAGCTCGGGTAGTTGCAGGTATATCTGAAGCAGAAGGTCCTGGCAGCATTTCCCCACAGAGCTGAAGGAAAAAGGGAGAGGTCAGCCATCGGTTACTATGTTAATTGAACCAGGAAACATCCCAGACCCATCAGATTAGTAACAGCCTTCCTGCATATGGCAAACAGACCACGTAAAAGAGCAGCCACCGCCAATCTGAATCGGTGTTTTTTCAGTCTTTGCTTCTTTTGAACTACTCAAATCATTCACAGTCTACAGGGATCCATCCACAGTCTATGGGGATCCATCATTAGGCCATTTGGAGTTAGAAAACTGCAGTTACAAAGGGGCACAGGACAAGAAAGCTCTGCTTACATCTCCAGTGAAGAGCTCCTGCACATGGTACTCATGGTCATCCCCATCCCAATTGGAAGAGTAGTCAGAAGCACAACCATTCAGACTAGGCAGCCTGTTTTCTACACACCTGCCCTCCATAGATCCCTGGCATAATCTGTACTGGGAGGCAGTACAATGCAATGGCAACTGAGATTACTCAGTATCTTTTCTAACACCACCATAAGCGAGGTTAGGATTAGGTCAGTTTGTTTCACTGCCACAAGTAGACCATCTTCCTGTTCTTGCTACGGTGCTAACATAGCTATTAGGAAACAATCTAGTCTCCATTCAGCTTTGAGAACAATCATAATGGTCAGAAGCAGGATGCGTTATCAGCAGTGATTCAAGGGATGATTAGACAAGAAATCCCACATTAGGAACTGCTAATTAAAAATGACCACTGACTTCAAACAAACAAACAAAAAAAGCCACAAAAACCATGGCAAGCATTTTGTCCTCAAGTCCTAAAAGCAAAAGGGCCTTGAAATGTAACTTTAAAAGCCACCTTCCTGGTCCAAGTACCACTTAAAATGACAAGTAACTACAATTAGAGTAGACAGTGCTCCCTATTTGCAATCCCACCTGCTTCCCCACTGCTGGATACAGTTGGTCAGGTACTCTGTTACTTTTTTGATGCTCTCAAGGTCCCCATGAGAACAACTGAGCAACAACGGCAGTCGAGACTGGATGAGTGTGCAGGAGGCCTCTTCTGTGTTCTGGTATCTGGTTTCTGCTTCAGCCAGGATCAGCTCCACCATGCTGATCAATTCTGATGCCTTTAGGTGGAGCACAAATTCCTCACGGCGCTTCTGTAATGCAAGGGAACACCCAAAATGAATCCAAACTGAATCTCTAGATCCTTAGATTCCTTCTAGCCACACTTTCCCCAACAGGAATAGAACATCTCTTAGGACTAGACTTAAGAACGACCCCGTATCTAGAGCTCTGAAAGCATGCATCACAGCACCGAATGAAATCTCTTTACCCCTCTTCTACTTCTGAACTCATTTACTTCCAACTCAGCATGTGTGCTGGGACAGGAACCATAATTCAGCCACTGAACCAAAGAAATTCCTCTGTGGAGAAGAGATGCAACCCCCTTTTCTTGGTGAAATGGGAATTATCCCACACTGGGTTTTAGCTTGCTCACCACTGTAGCCTTGTGCCTAGATGTTTAACGGATATTGTGGCAACTGCTGCAGGAGCTGCAGAGGAAACGCTAAGTGGGCAAACTTATGTGTGTTCATATCAGCTTTTTGGATTCAAAATTGCCACTGTAATATGTAACATAGCAGAGCAGCTAAGTAACCAGCTGAGGTACAGGCAGCAAACTTGGCATGCTGCACCTGTATCATTCCTGCCACCTCTTGAGCCATGGAAAAAAATCAGGCATTGTGAAAGCATTGCCTCTCACTCCATCCAGAGGAACCTCGGAAGAACTGAACCACTACCTGAGGAGTTCTTTGGTCCCTTCCCTGCCAGATCCGAGGAATGTGAATACAGGCCCACAAGAAATCCAAGGATGCAGTTGGGTCAAACCTGCCAGAAGACAAAAGAAGACAGATTTGCAATTAGAGTCAATGCAGCCCTCGGGCAGCACACAAACACATGGCAGCGTCTCTAAACATCATGAGTACTGTGAAGAAACAAACATCTGCAAATGTAAAAATAGGATCCATTAAGTCCCGAGAAGGGGTTTGGTTCTGTTCCCAGATTATGACTAAATATTTGTTGCAATAAGCATGGCACAGGCTATGGAGCTGAACAAATGGCATTCAGCAAGAGTGTGGTGGCTACGCAGAGTCTTGCACCACAAGGCCAGAAGCTGGTCATCAACACAAACAATTGGTACAATCAGACCAGTGACCCTACTGTCCCAGTGTATGGAACATCCTATCCTGGCTGTTATCCTGGACTGCAGAAATTAATGAAATTGTTAGCAAGCAAAACATCAATAATAAAATAATAAGCAAACTGAAACACTGCCAGTTTTAGAAGTATTGCTAGCTTAGTCATGTCCTGAATTACTACTATTAGGTGTTAGCATTTCCTGGTCCATAAGCATAAAAAGTTTAAGCACTTCAGTATTTGAGAGCAATGTATAGAAGCTGAGAGCTAGGGCTGCTCCAGAGATCAGAACTGGGAGCCTGATGCCAGGAAGGGGGTTAGAGAAAGACTGGTAATAGAGTTTAGTACAACCAAAAGATCCAGCAGAGCCTGCCCAGGTACAGAGGTTGCCGTCAGTTTGCTATCCAAGCCATCTTTCAAACCCCATGTTCATAAAGATTATCAACAAGGGCAATGCTAGATGGATTACCCAACGATTAGCACTTCCTGTTTAGAACACAGCCAAATCTTTATGTGCTGCTTCCATCAAACAGCAGGTAATATTTATATCAAGGTACACAAATCAGCATGACTGAAATCAGCATTCTTCTCACAAAGCCTGTTTTTGGCTGGGTTACATCTCCTGGCAGATGCATCGTGGAATGTGGCAGCTCTTGTTCTCAGCTTCCGTTCATTCTCTCTCAGACAGTGAGTTGCCCAACTCAAAACCTCTTGCTTGGCCCAAAAAACAAGACTCACCTTTGCTCTCGGTTTCTGCAAAGCAGAAGCCTGATGCACTGGTGCAGCGTGGTCCAGCTGGACTGGTGAGTGAGCAGAGCCAAGAGATACGGGTGGAAGGAGGGCACCTGGGACCCTGCCTGAAAGGACGAAACAAGGAAGAGATGTACTAAACAGATCCTTGCTGCGAGGTGGATGTAGGAAATACTATAAGTATTACAGAAGGATGACGATCCAGGCAGGCAGGCAGGCAGCACAGAAGACAACACATGGATTTAGGATTTGAACTACAGTACTTTCTAACAGAACATGGCATCAGCCATGAAATTCAGTTTTAGTCTTAGCTTCAGCGTAGCACTTCTGGGCAAGCTATTTATCTGTCTGCAAAAATACCAATGAAAACACAGCTGGCTGGGCTGTTATGGGACTATGTCGTGTCTGTAATGCACTTCAAAGTCCTGAAAAGAACACAGCTGAGGAAATATAAAGATAAGATGAAACACAAGCCTTGCACCGAGAAGGATGCACCAGAATCCCCCTCCTAGTCAGCCTGTACTGCTTTGGAACTGGTATAGCAACACGTGGCAAAACATAAAACTACCCCTTGCCCTGTTTCCAGGTGCAGGTCAGTACCCCAGAAAGGTGGTTTCAGCACAGCAGTCCCTCTACCCAACAACTCTTACTTTGTTCCAGGAGAACAGTAGCTTCTGCTGGAGATCAGGGCAACTGCTGATCACCTCTGGATCCAACATCTCCAGCCAGTCATTAAGAAGACCAGAGGAGGGCCCGAGCCAAGCTGCTTCAGTACTGAGGAGAAAACAAAGCCAGTATCAGTGGTGATGTGATGAAGCCAGACCTACCAGTGAATTCCCATCATTACCTAGGCTCACCTGCAACTGTCCAGCTCCTTCTTCACTGGTGTTTCTTCTTTGTCCTGGAGCAACAAGGAGCTTACCACAGCAATTGGTTTCATGGCAGGAAACCTGGCAGTGGTCTCAACAGTAGCTGAGAAGAGGACAGTCAGGAGTTCCTCCAAGTACGGAGAGTGAGTTTCAATCAGACCTTGAAGGACTAGCAGAGAGAGAAAGATGTCGCTCATTATCTTCAGGATGTGATGAAAGCTATGGAACCTTGTAAGAGTATTATGAAGGCAATCAGTCCAGCATTCCCAAGAGCCTGGCTCAGTAAGGAAGAGGGAAGCCATTTTTAGCTGGGACAGTAGGCTTCTATTTCTCATTTTGTTAGTGGAAACCAATAGTTTGCCAAGAGACTTAATCCCAGCCCCAGATCACAGTTTATAAATCCACATACCAGTGCAGGGGAAGGAGTTGATACAAGATAGGACCAAATTTAGATCAGTTCACATTTTCTGATCCAAGCAGAAGGCAGCTTCCCACAGCCTGCACACTAGGCACTCCCTTGCTGGGCTGGCAGTTCAACCCACTGCTGCAACAGGGAAGGAGAGCAGAAGGACAGCCATACCTTTGCTGACGAGCTCCGGCTCCACATTACACTTCTCTCCTGATTTCAGGGTAGCAATGATGGCACGTACCGTGGAGCTGATCAAGTCAGGGTCACGACGGAAAGTCAGAGCTTCTGTGAGGTGCAAGAAGCCACCTCGAACTGCAAAGAAATCACAGCATTGGCATCACAGGGCCAAGCCAGCCCCCACATCAGGCTTCCTATCTACAGAAGCCCCATGTGGCTCCAGGGCACAACTACTCAAACATACAACCACACTACACTCTACTGCCATTTTACTCCCACCGAAACCCTTGACAGCTCTTCTGCACGTTACAGGGACACGTGGCTAAGAGAAAACTCTATAACCACAAACCTATTTCCATGCCTAAGCTCTTGGTTATAGACTCCTCCTCCCAACAGGTGGCAGATGATAAACAACTCTACAAGTCATGATGGGACCTTGTTCCAGAGGCATTCTTGCACGCTCATCTTTCAGGACTACAGCTAGCACAGAATTCCTGGCCTGAGCAATTGGAAATTTTCCCTGAAAGATCTGCTGTTCTTGGCGAGATGCTACTAGGTGTCTACTGCAAACCCCCAGAGCTAAATCACTTGTCTGCATCCTCATGGAGTTTATACAGCACAGTACAAAACCTCTCTTCACTACTCCTAAGCATGCCTCTCAAAGGCAGCCCACCCCACTTTCTGCTCTGGGTACAGTTTTGTTCCTGTCTCTTTCTTGTCCCGCTCCAAGTCCCATAAGCTGCACAATGCCAGTACCGTCACTGATCCTGTGCCTCGAGGAGTACTGCACAGCAAAGGCCTTCAGCTGAGCACGCAGAGGACCATCTTCCACTGCAGGGTTCTCCAACCACTGCAGCATCTGCATGAGGACTTTGAAGAAGAGCGAGGAGAAGGCAGTGTCTTGTGGCATGCAGCGCTGGGGAGAACAGCAAGAGAGACTTGCTTGTACACACTTCAAGAATACAACAAAGACAGGAGGAAAGATGCAGATAGTGGCACATACTGCCAGAAATACATAGAGCACACCTACTCTGTTGGACCATAGCTCACTCAAATCAAGGCAGCAGCTTCTAGTGTACAAATGCAAGGCAGAAGACTCAGTCAAACACACAATACCTCTCCCAGCATAACGAGGGGTAACTTTGTGCCTTCTTTCATAGTGATGAAAGGAATGAGATATTTCATTGAATAACTTGCAGCCTGCTCTGAAGATTTCTTTAAGGAATTACAGACCAGCTCTCAAGTTGTCTGCAAATGCCCTGGCTTGCAAGATATGTCCATTCTACAAAACAGCACAGACTAGAGATCCCAAAACCAACAGAGACCCATAGCCGCAAATCCACAGTACCACACAGTTACCAGACTAGGTAGGGTACACCAAACCCTGCATGTAAGCCCCAGTTCTCAGCAGTGCTAGGCTAACGTGGCCAGCCTGCATCCAGATGCCTATGTCCAGGCAACTTGAGTCCCTCTGTGTCATGCACCCCAGGCTCCAATTCCGGCATTACACAGGTAGGTGGTCTGCACACAGCAGAGCAGATGCACTGTAGACTTTCTGTTTCCTCCTCACCCCTCTCTGTTAAATGCTACAAAGATTCTCATCTTACACCGCTCACCTGATACTGGTACAACTGGCGCATTAGTGGGCAAGAGATGAAGTGGTTACGATGCATTGTCATCACCAACGCACCACTGTGCGGCGAGTTCATCAGTGCAGCTACTGCCTGGAGAAGTTGTGCCGTGATCCCGGTCGCCTGTGCGTTCCCCTGGCGGATGCGAGCCAGTTCCTGCCCCAGGGCCTGCTGTAACGCCAGGGCAAGCGGGCGCAGGTTTGAATTCTGCCATCGTGGGTCTGGATTTAGTGGGAAAAGCTGGTAAGGTACAGAAGGAAATATGTTTATGAGAGCAAATGAAAGGACTTGCCATACAATAAACATCCTGAGGCAGAGGATTGATTTACCTTGTACAATCATACTGTGGGATAACTTGAACCTTCTGATAGAGCTTTTTCAATATTTTCGCACCTGGTACAGGAACAGGCACAGCATCTATGCGACCTCAATGTGACTATCAACACTGACACCATGGGGGAATCACCATACTACCCAAATACAGGCAACCAGCTTGGCCAATTAACTCCCTGTAGGCTCCTTCTGGAGCCAATGGAGAGAGGGAGGCTCTGCAAGCAGACGAGCCAGAGTACAAATGCTGTTTACACACAGCTTTGCTACCAAGGCCCTGCGAGCATTTCACAAATCCTCCATCCACTGCTGAGAGGAAAGGCACTATACACAGAACAAACAAGGTGCAGAGACCGTAACACACTAGTAGGCACTGACAGTATTAGGCACGATCAAAAGCCACATCATGTTCAAACTACAAGAAAAAAATCCCTCCAGTATCAGTTCCAGCAGGCTGTAATGGCGCTGCCTCATTGCCTGCAAACACTGCAGGAGGAAGGGGTCAGAAGATGCAAGTATAAGAGAAACGGATTTTGTAAAGCTTCTGCAGGGAAGTAGCTGATTAGCTAGAGATTATACCAGTACCTGCAGAAAGATGCCTGCTAGATCATCTTCTGGGCCCAGAACCCGGACCTGGCTTAAGGCTCGGATTCGGCTCTGGCCTTGAGAGTTCTCGGGACTAGATTTTGACCTTGCAGTCTCAGTGCTATCTGCAAGAGGAATAAAAGAAAAGAAAGAAAAATGCCATTATGGTAGCTAGCATCTGGAGTCCCAACACTGGATCACCTTCAGCTTTACAATCTCTAACTACCAGGAAATTCAGTAGCTTTTCTCTCGAGGCCAAGCAAAACCTATTTTTCCATATCACTCAGAACAACTTGTTGTAGTAAACTCCAAGAATATTGGAATTTCTCCCTTCACCAGGAGCAAAAAACTCTAGCAAGGACTGGTGTCTAACTGTAGCTTGCTGATATATTGCAACACAACCCCTTTTGAAGACAGCTCTTCCTGTCCCTCTCAACAGCAATGGAGGAAGTAAGTTTGGAAGACGACTTTGATATTTGGAAGTTTAGGCTATCCCAGGCAGTACCTCGGCGGGCTGGTAAGGATGCAGTGAGCAGGGAGTGGAAAGTCTGGCCTCCTGTTGCTCCTCTCTCATGTTGAACCTCCACAAGGTGAGCCATGTAGTCTGGAAAAGGAGACAATATGAACACATCATTCCCTCGCCCTCTTTAGTAAAGCAGGACAGAATTGGTTGCTGTTTGTACAACTCCCACAGTGAAGGGAATTCGCTGTTCCCATGCACTTTGTAAACATGATGCTTTTAAGCCTTGTTTCTTTTACAAGTTAGCCTCCAAATTACTTTTTAGACTCTGTACAATCCAATCCAGAAAATCCTTCTCTACTTCAGGAAACACAGCCAGAGGCCATCCAGACAAGCTCTAGGGAAGTGTCTACAGTGACAACAGGCTGCCAAAGCAGCCTGTGCACAGAGTTTGCTGAACTAGTTTGGATTTTTCCAAGGAAGTCACAGCAGGTATTTGTGAAAACTGTTGAAGAAAAAGTAAAATGTGTAGTCAGCCTCATATGAAGCTCTTACTCTTGTCCATGATGTTCTGCTCTAGTGTCTGTGGGTCATGAGATACTGCTTGATCCAGGTACTGCAGAAGTTTGCTCATGCTGGAAACTGGGATTCCAAAGGACTGAACAAAGAGAAGCAGCTGCTGTGGCTCCAGGTCCTGTAGGGCTGAAATACACAAAACACTGAGTCCTCAGACCTCTGAATTGCTCAGAGAGGGTCATCTTTATTACCTGATCTTTGTGCTTTTGGCTGGACCAACAATGACATGTTAATGACAGGGCTGCAGAGAGCCCAAAGCCAGAAGTCTGACAGCTGCCTACTATGTTTTCTTTGCTCTGCAAATCATTGTCTTCTTATTGCATCTTCCAGTTAATTCACTCACTGGCTAATTTGATCTTCTGTTTAATTTGATCAAAACCTCAGGAACCCAATCATTTGTATTAAAAAAATAACTTCCACCCTATCTGTTGATGGCTGCAGGCAGGAATTATTGAATAATTCAATCACTGGCTATAGAGAGCTGTCATTTAATTAGTAAGAAAGAGACAAAAGCTCTGAATACCAAGAAGAAAAAGAGCACTGACGAGCCGTGCAAGGACAAAAGTAACTACAGGTATAGCTTACATCCTTCAGAACTGCTCTCCACATTGCAAGCATACCATGGAAGCAGTGCTGTGCCTGTTGGCTGGTGACTGTGTAGCTTAATTCAATCTGAATTGTTGTAACAAAGACGGGATCCAATTCAAAGTCCCCCAATTCCTTTAAAACACACAGGAAGTGCAATACTCATACAGATTCTCTCCCCTACTTCAAAAAGTAATAGTCACTGCCTATAAAAGCCAGCAAGATTCAGCACTGGGATCAGAGTGGGAAGAACTGCCTTCCACACTGCAGTAAGGAGCTCTACCAAAGGCACTGACCGCCTCTTCAGTCTCAGCTTTCCCCGGGTTCTGCTCTTAATGCCGTGGGGATTAACCTGTGGGGTCTGATGGTTAGCGAGGTTGTATCCACTCTCAAACCTTTGGTACATGAACTACACATCATGGCTGAGTAGGGAATCACCCTGGGACATCCCATACATTCCCAGCCAGGAACCAGCTCATATTCTGTACATCTGTTTGACAGCCCTAAGGGACATAGCAAAGAATCTATTGTACATTTAGATTGCGACTGTCACAAAATCTGGAGACACACTGCTTTCTAAATCCTAGCTCCCTGCTCAGCTGCAGCATCTGCAGTGACTGATGGCCCCACCCAAAGGCATCCAAGTAGGATGGCTGGGCACACAGAGGACTTGAGCAGGGAAGCCTCTCCCTTTCCTTTCAGGAGGGTCTGAAACACCAACAAACATCCCACAGGCTCACCTGCATCCACAAGACGCGGGACCTCAGAGCGGATCATACGCAGCTTTAGCCAGTCGGGGAGCAGGAGAGCCTCCTCTGAGGTGTCAACCAGAAAAGCAGTAGGAAGGGGCTTTTTCTCTGGGAACCATATATCCAGTAAGGTATAAAAATCACCATCCCCTGCTTAAGAGTGGATACAAAATTATCTCCCATGTTCATAAGCACTTAGAACACCCTACCCTTCTCTATACAAATCAATACACTTCCTTGTTCAAAGGTCAGAAACAATTTGGGAATAAACACTATCACGTGGAAATGTGAACTACATATCTGAGTGCCCGGTTCTCACACTACAACAAGTCTCTGAGTCCTTCTTGTTTAGCAGGGAGGGACACACCATCATTTTAATATTTTCTGCTATCTGCAGAAGGCAAAAAAATAAGCCTGCAAATCCTTCACTCTGTGCAGCAATATTCTGATAGATCTTACAGCTACAAACAAATATTGCAAGGGACAAGTTTGTGAGTAGAAGGATTAACACCTGCCTGACCTGTTAGGAGACGGCAGATAGAGGAAAGCCTCTCTGTATTTTCCATGACTCCTTGAACAAATCTGAGCACACTTCACTAACCTTGAGGTGGCCCTAGTGTCAGAAGAATAACCATGGCATGAACCACAAGGATGTGCATAGTGGCTGTTTCCCCACTAGTCCAACGAAGGAACACCTGATCCTGGGACTCTGACTGGAAAAAGGCAGAAAAAATCAGCACGAACAAAGGTGGGGAGAGAAAGAATGAGATCTGTGAGATGCAGATGAAACAAGAACATAAGAATGGACAAATTTGGTGAGACCCAAGTTCCACCTAGCCCAATATCTCCAACAGTGGCCACAAAAGATACCCAAGGAAAAGTTAAAAACACTTTTTATGTACGTATACACTTGGCTCTGATATTATGCCAACCTCCAATTATTTTCGCATCAGGGAATTCTTGACCCAGACGTGGTTTCTACATACTCAGTAACCATCAATGGGCTTCTCTTTTGTTAACTTGTACAGTTTCTTCTACCTGCTTAAGAAAGGCAGGGAGGTACTCACCCAGCTGTACACCTCCTCGCCCTCCTTACTCTGGCGCATGCGTTTGATGTAGCGAGAAAAGATGGAGAGAAGAGCAACAAGCACTGCATCTGATTCAGCACAGTACGACAGCTTGGAGAAGAGGTGAGACATGATGGTAGAGCGCTCCACTATGAGTCGGGCTACATCCTGCAAGGGGAAAAGATCCATGAGGTCTTTACTGAACAACACAGCTAGGTCATCCTCCTTCATTGCATCACATTCTCCAGTTTCTATCATCAGCCCAGTTAACACCGCTCTGGAGATCAGTGTGTAGAGCCAAGAGTAGAACCATCACAACAGGGAAAACACCAGTGCTTTGCATGCATCTTGTGACACCTTACAGTGTACCCAGTTGTAGCACAGCTGCATTCTGACGCATCCCATTATAAAGTGAGCATTTACCTCATAAAAATTGCATTTCTCTGAAGAAACAGATCTACTGACTCTTATCATTTAACATTCTCCACATATCTAAACGGATCTTTGCAGGCAGAAAGAACACATGAGCCTCTAGATCCATGCATCAATCTCCAAAAGACTGTTAACAAAGGATGTAGTTCAATGGACTTAAAAGCAATTAAAAAAAAAGCATCCAGATAGAACAATGAAAAAAAAATCATTTTATAAAAGACAAACATAAAAAAAAAAAAATCACCAAAACCTTTAAAAAACATTAGCAGAAATCCAATTTTGGTTATACGAGAGTGCATATCCCACCATTAAGGTTTCTGACTTCCCATTCTCTCCCCAGATGTATGTGATGCAGGTTTAGCACCTGCTTACTTATGAAACACTACCAGGTAGTGGGATTTCCTTCAAATCACTATCCACTCTTACATTCCCCATACCATCTGAGATGAGCTGCTGGACTGGAGGTTACTGCTTTGATACCATTTCATGATATGAAACTGAAGACGCAGGTTGCCTTCCAACACATATGCAGAAACAAACACGAAGTTATCAGATTCACATGCTCCCAAGAACCTCGTCGTGCTGGTACAGCAAGTCACGTGCCTACCACTGTCCTGAGATATGCCAGGTCTCCCCGTGCAATCCCTCTGCCCTAGCAACCTGGCCTCTCACCAGAGCAAGGTCATTGTGCTGTCCCTGCTCCTCCACTGGGGCATGCTGGGAGAGGTACACCAAGTAAGCACTGATGGTCTGGGGATCTGTCTCCATGTGGATGGCCTAGAACGAGAATTCCTCTCATGAGAAATCAGGATTTAATGAAAACAAATACCAGCATAAGAAGAATTCTTCTGCAAGCATATAAACATGTCGATATCATACTCACAGGCAGTTTGCTCAGATTCATTTTAGCATAAGCTGGTCACTTATCCCTTCCAGCTACTAACTCCTACCTGTTGCAAGGCAAGAGCTGTTGTTGCTCTAACACTGTCAAACAGCGGCAGCCTTGGGAGGTCTTTCAGCAGCCACTGATATCCCTGCAGCAGTTCAGAATCGCCAGAGTCTTCTTCCATGGGGTGATCTTTCTCCTCTCCATCACGCAGTCCCCCTTCTGACAGCACCAAGGACAGGCCCTGCAGAAGTCACACAGACACAGCAGTTGCATTTGAAGCCACAGCTGGACCACTAGTTTCATACTAGTGATTATAATAGAAACAAGCTTCAAACATCATGGAATGATCCAAATGCAGCACACAACAGGTTTCATATCTCATATAATGTGTTTGCTTGACAGCTACCCTGCTTGAAGTTTCAGTCCTCTGTAAGCCTAATCTTTTTGAGCTCTCTGCAATTCCACTTGCCTTGACTATGCTCTAGAGCACCAGGCACTCACTCATTTACATTCCCCACAGACAACAGCTGCTGCCAATTACTCCGTGTAGCACATGATCTGCTGAGTCTACACCTGAACTTCACAGGAAACATAGCAAAATCGAGCTCTATCTTAAGAAAAGTACTACTTGGCTGCTGAACAAAGAAGGCTTCTGAGCAGCAGGGAGTAGAAGTGCATTTGATGGGGTTTAGAGATTGAGACAAGTTACCGAAGAAGGATGACATGAAACAATTTCACTGCGCTGGCTCTGGACTCATGAGAATCTAGGACTCTGCCCTCAGCTTCTGACAAACCCTAGTCAAGAAGATTATCATTTTGCTCACCTTCATGGCCAAGACCCGTGAGGCCACCTGGGAGGAACTCAGGCGTCGTAGGAAATAGTCAAGCACCTCGCAGGTTGTCTGTTCATCTGCTTTGGGACCCAACAGCAAGTCTTGCAACCGTCCAAGCAACTGCCTTTGTTTCTGTTGTCTCTGTGGAGCAAGAAGTTGGCCTTTCCAATGAAATCAAGTCCGGGCTGCACAGAAAGTAGGTAACAGAACTGATCTCCAGGAGACTACTCACCTGGCGTTTCTTGGCACGCTGCTCCTTACTCTCACCCTCCTCCTCTTCTTCACCCGAGGTCGACTCATCAGCAGCATCATGAAGCAGGAACTCACAAAGGCACTGCACGGGTAGGACGTCCAAGGAGCCCTCGCTGGACTGAACCAGATCTGCCAGCCATGGCATTGACTGTGATGAGGCCTAGGAAGGAGAATAACAATGCAAGATCAGCAAAATGTAGATGCAGCACACTGATCATTTAATTCCTGAGCAGTAAACCGCCTTCCCCTGCATCTTACTTAGCTTCCTTTTGTCCCTAGCTCTGCTCAAGTTTCAGACGAGGGATCAGATCCCAACATAGCCAAGCCATCGAGGGAGCCCACCTGTCTTTGAATGATGTTGAGAAGAAAGTCAGGATGACGACTGCGGCATAGGAGGTGGCCCAAGCGAAGAGACTGGTTCAGGCTTTTCACCTGCTCCAGGACATGTGGTGGAGGTCTGCGTGGGGGGCCCCTGCCAGGGAAACAAGAAGTTATCCACAGGCAGACATACTTTCATTCTTGTGTTGATGAGGATGAGTCAGTTCAGTAGTGCATGAGGGTCACATGCAGGTGGCAACAGAAGGACAAGGACCAAATGTGACACACATCCCACAGCCTACCAAATCTCAGGGCTCTTCTTGCCCACATCAACCACCCTCTGAGCAGCCAGGTTTCCTGACTAGCATTAACTGGGATTTCATTATGGCACCAGACTGCAGAAGGCTACTTACTGAGGGTCCAGACTTGTCAGCTGGGACAGCAAGAGGCTGCTGCTCTCTGTAATTGTTTGTTTTGTGGATGCAGCAGCCAGATGACCCTCAAATGCAAGAATCTCCTGTTTTTCTCTCTGGGAGATTTGAAGTTCACGATTAATCATCTCTGTGCGCGTCTCCTCATCCGTCAAGGTACATTGAGGATAGGAATAATTACTGAGAAAATAAGTTAAAAAAGAAAATGGTTATCTTGACCTATTAAAAAAGCTCATGAACCACAGTCAGAAAGTCCCCAGGACCTCGGCTTCATCAGGCAACACAGATAAAACAAGGCAGCTTCCCAATGGGGCAAGGGAGACTGAGACCTTTTCAGCAAGGAACATCACAGTCATCCCTCCCTTTTTCTCAGCTTTATTCCCTTGCTTATAATATTTCTGTTGGGGGAAGGCACCTTTCCCACTCAAACTGCAGTGCTGCTGCCAGCCAGCTTATTTTACACCAGTCCCACTGGAAAGGAAGGAGCCAGCTGGCACAAACTTCATTCAGAAATATGTTTTCGGTGGCCTATTCGATTTATGTAGGGATTTAAGCATACTAACTTGGTCATCACCATTTCCATGAGCATCTTTAGAGAGGGGTACTCCTCCCATGCAGCCAGACCTGCAGCAAAGAAGGGCAATCAGGGATACAGGAAAAAAAATGAGGGTCTTTAAATAAACTCTAACACACTCCAAGGTGGGAAGACATACAACAAACTCACTATGGAACAGCTCACCACACTTAGAGCACAGACAACATGATTCCAGCCACATGCTGGTCCAAACACCCACACTGTGTATTTCTCCACACACAGGGAATACGCAGTTAGTTAACTGTGGTTATCTCGCCAACCCAGCACATGCCTTGAACACAGGCAACCAGACTTCAGCAGACAGCACCTTGGCCAATTTTTGCAGCAGAACTAGCATCCTGAGAAATGTCCACACTCACCAATGTTTTCAGGATTGAATGCAGCCACTACAAGCAGGAGAGGCCAGGCTTTCCAGTAGAGGGTAGAAATAGCTAGATTCGGAGGCTGGTACCTGCAAAAGCCATCAAGAGATACAAGTAGTTGGATTTGGTTACTTAAGCCCATCTCAAGACTGCTTTTCTCCTTAGTCATGCACCCTTTAGATTCAGCCACATCAGTTTAGTGGCTTTCAAAAATAAGAAGCCTCTCTCAAAAGGGACAGCAGGGTTCAGATGAAAATTTCTAGAGCCGAAAGGTCAGAGTGCTTGCAGAGGAAAGTCCATTCCATGACTCTGGTCTTACCTGCCCTGGAAAAATTCCCACCTGAATGTGACATTGAAAAGGTTTCCTCATTATTTTGTTATTAGAAATCGTAATAGGGAAAAGCATCTTAAAATCTGTGAGCTAGTATTGTTAGTCACAAGGTGAAAATGAGCTAGATCACAACAAGATTGTCTATGTGATAAGCTTTACCCTGGGGGCAGCTGGATATTCTCTGGATGGTGATAAGTGCACAGATTTAAGACTGCATCGATCAGCTGGATTCTTTCTACCCTCAGGACCTCGACATCTAGAAGAGGAGAAGAAAAGAGTAAGCAAGTTATTGACCTGTCTACCTGGCTGAAAGTCCTTAAAGAAAAGCATCACAGTATAACAAAAATTTTACTTCAAGCAACTATGTTATTGTGGGCTTGTTCTTATATTATTACAGGAACAAAAAACCAACAACACCTGAGAAGCAGCAATACTTAAAAAAGCTACAAGTCAATATATAAGGATATTGAGCTTTTCAGCTGCAATTTGGTTTAAATTCTCCATAACAGCAGGTTTTTTTCCCAAATGCATCCAATGTGATACCTGTATCTTTTTCAGAACTCAAATATACTCCTTCAGGTAGAGCAGTGAATCTGCTCAGAACTTCTGGGACTCAGAGGAACTAAAAATGCATTTCAACTTTGTTGCAAGTTTTCAGACTCACTCTAACTTAACTCTGAGACTTCCAGTATTTGCAATGGTGCAGCATTTAAAATGCTATACTGAGAGGCTGGACACATTTTCACAGGATATTCAACAGCAAAGTCTAGCTCATTCCACTTGCACTGACCAAATCTGGATTCGATTTGCTATTAACCAGTCAGCACTAAGAGCACATAAGATGCTTTAGAATCAACCTCTGACAACCCCCTCAACTCTGACACAAACACATATAGCTCAGCTGAACAGACACACTCTTCAAGGATGCAGGAATTCAGAACAAATGATGAATGAATTCATAAAAGGGGTAAGAGTTAAGGCTGTTTTTGTAGCTGATATTCTGTAATAGTGTTTGAATAATGGAATTGCGAGGAGCATACAATACATGGGTTAATTACTTTAACTTCCAACCCTTTCATTTTCTGATGGCCTAAAAATTTCTATTCATTTTATGGTCTGTGTAAGGGACTAAACTGAATTTAAAAATGCTAGCTCAAAACTTTGGGTGGCTATTCACAGTCCCTCATCCTCAACACAACCAATAATTTCCCAAACACTCCAGGGCAGAAAATTAGCAACAGGAAGAAACAGTAGGAGAAAATAAGAAGCTTCTCTAGTGAGAAAGCAACAGCAATACATGTCTGGCTTTGAGCCATCACGACTAAAACATGCTTTAAGTGATGCAAAGGTTCTTTGGTACATGGTAGGAGCCACCTCAGCCATGGGTGGCAGTAAGAGGACATGTAGACAGACGTAACCACTTGCTGGCTAGAGCTTTGTGCAGTCTTACCATCCGCTTGCACAGCCGCAGCCCGCTTCACCAAGTGGTCAGCAAGCTCCATGGCATCCGCAGGGCCAAGAGGAAGGTCCCGCGACAAACCGATCACAAGGATCCGCATCAATGTGTCTTCAAGGATGGGCACCTCAGAGCAGAGGCGAAGGAAGAAGCTGCATGAGACATGAGACATCAATCACGCTTCTTTTGACAGCAGCAGGAGGGTTGCCGAAACCCTCCACAGACCCTAGAGGTCATCTGAGCAGAAGATAAATCACGGCTTAGTTTACAACCCCTTCCCTGGTCTCCAGCTCCAAACGCAACTGCCTGAAACAAATTGGTTTATGGTATATTGTTTGCATTGCCTTGTACCTCTGCACTTCAGCCTGCTTGAGTCTGAGCTCCCTAACGTTAGCCCAGTACAAACCACACAGTGCAGTGCTGTCCTTCTTACAATTACAGCATCAAGACAGAACAGCTTGGCACAGGGAACAAGAATGAAGGAGGAAGAGGAACGGATGGAGAACGGAGCAACATCCCTCAATTTTAAGGCAATGTAACAGATGAAGAAAATCTAAGCACAGTTCCAAGCCCTTCCAACACAGAACTATATAAGGAACACCAGAAATCACCAATTCCTCTGCCTCCAACTACAGCAGCTCTGCGCCTGTACCCAGCTATGGGTGGGGGACACACTCACTTGCGGTCACTCTCAGGGGGCCAGTTGTCCCATTTGTAGTAGGTTTCTGGCTGCTCTGTGAAGAGCACCTTGTGGAGGCTGTAGAGATGAAGAGGACAGTAAACACCATCTGTGAGAGACTCAAGAACACATTCAACAGTTCAGTCTCCCCAAACTCCTGCTAATGCTTCCCATCCTACACATGAAGGAGCCCCCTCAGATAAGCTAGTCTCGCAAAACAACTAAATCACAACAGAGAGGACTATACAGTATGGGCATTGGGCATTTACACTTCCAGTGAACACATCTCAGATACTATTAAGTCTGGCTTGACCTGCCTCTAATGCCTTGAGGCAGACCCCAGGATACAATCAGAAGCAGGCAGAGAAGACAGCACTACCTATGGAGCCCTCAACCGTACAGCCTGAAAAAGACAAAAGAACATCAAGGGGTCCACAGGGATCATGCTTTGTCAGGTAACTGGGAATTCCCTATTGGTGGACCCAAATAATACAAACCAGAAATATTTTCCATTATCATGTATCTCTGATAAGAGGATGCATCTGCAGGAATTCCTGAGAGGGAGACAGTCCCAGCCTGAACCCTGCTAAAACACTGTTTCTGCTCCCTGTCTGATAAGGGGAGAGAAGTCTAACCAAACCCTGGCACATGCATGGTTTTTCATACTATGTCATATACTGTTGGGAAAGCGACTGGTAATGCACAGCAGATTACCAGGCTGACTCTCTTACCAGTGCACATAGTCCTTCGGAGCCAGCTTGCTGATAGATGGAACAACCGTGTGAAGCCACCAGACAGCATCTCGTTGGATAGCAGCAATTTGGTTCTGGAAAGAGCGCAGCACTTCCAGGTCTGAAAAACAGTAAGGTTACAAACTACACACATATCAGAGCCCCATCAGGAGCCAAGCAGGAGAAGGTGGCTGTTTCAAGAGCACACAGTAACCAGGGCTCCAAAGCATCAACAGTAAACTAGAGAGAGGTATATCAGACAGCCTTAAGCATTCCAGCACTGACAGCACACGTGCTTCGCTTTCTGATGCGCCCTGCAACAAAACCCCGAGATGTAGCACAGACGAAGTAGCGTTGTGAGAAGAATACATCTGGGCAGTCACTTCAGTGCCACCCCAAAGGCCTCTCTCTTCAGCATTAGGTACTCGGTAATCCTTACAGCTGCCCCTCCAGGCGTGACCCAGTTCCTCAGTCCCCTCCATACACAGTCCCCTTTCCCCAGCCTCTCATCCACTGCTTCCATAGATATGAAAAGCACCTGTGTATTCACCCAGCCACGCAAATGCCACATCTGCCAACTCCGTCAGCCCAAGGATGATAGCAAGCACCCCTGTGCCTCTATTCAGAATGGAGGCTTACATCCCTTCCTAACCAAGATATCTACCAAGCTGCCCATCTTCAGAGGGAACCTAGGTTCTTCTGCTTACTCTTTTTCTCTCCTTTGTCCCAAGCAATTCCAGCCTCCTTCACCTGGGCTGTGATACCAAGCATCATGGAGACAGCTAGCAGATCAGTTATGTGGATGACAAACCGCTCCTTAAAAAAAAAAAAAAAAAAAAAAAAAAGTGTTTTGAATCAGCAATACCCAAAGCTACCTTCTGGAAAAGTGTTTCATCATCAAAATGACAATCACAGATGTTTGGAAATGGGATGTGGGAGCACTGCTATGAAATGTGAGACACAAATACTGACTCACTCAGATAACAAAGAGCACAAGAAAGAACAGCCAGAAAAACAGATATAGAAGAGCCCAGTACACCACTAGTACCTTCAGCACCACAAGGGTCAAAGAAAGTGGTACCTTGAATTCCATTTCTGCGTACTGGGCCTCCTTCCGTTCCTGCATAAGACCCAGACAGAAGGCCTGGAAGTTGATCTCATGCTTCGTCTGTTTTATGATCTCTCGCAGCAGAGCCCGTGAAGCCCGCAGGTAATCGTCCTTAGTAGTCAAAAGATCCTGGAACACCATTGCTAGGTACTGAGGCCATACAGAAAGAGAAAACTTTCAGTGCATTGTAATGTATCTGCATCCACAAAATTAAAAGACACAACGAAACAATGCTGGTGGTATGCCTGTCCTTCAGACCCTCAGGGAGCTATAACAACATTTCTCTCATGAAACTTCATTACCACAAGGTTGGTCACCCAGAATGTGGGAGTTAGGAATAAATGTGCATGGGCATTTTCTAACAAGTGCAACGATATAATTTCAAAACAGTATGATCCAGATCACACAGCTGTCTGTGGAAAGATTTCATTTGAGCCTCAATTCAACTAAATCTCTCGGGTAGGGTTCTGGGATCACCAGCAGTCACACAAGACACTACACCTACCTTCGGAGCTTGCTCTGAGCTATGCTGAAGCACAGTATACAGGATCTGCATGTTGTTGGGATTTCTTGCATTTGATAGTTCGTTGAAAATCACAAACTTAATTGTGGTGCCCAGGTTATCCCTGTGCGCATTCAGCAGCTCTCTGCAAGGGAAGACCAGAGGTATCGGAGCTGAGGTTTCACTGCAGCTAGACCCACTGTTTTGATTTCTCTTTGAAGTATTTAACACACAAAAGTGAAGAGGATGGAGCAGCACGTATACCCAGCAATATCAAAGGATTACTGAAAGACTTCCAGGCCAATGAAATTCATTTAAATGTTACACAGAACACCCCGTGGTCCAAGCTGGTATTTAAAACCACTATGCAGAGACACTGAGACCATCAAGGCCCTGGGCACATCTTCCAGAGTGCTTTCTCTTCCCGTCACGGACCTGGTCATTCACTCACCTGACACACAGCATGTAGTGGTTGAGAAGGACTTTTGGTTTGAGACGAATTTTGATCAGGTTCGAGATAACTTCCATGTCCTCTGAGCTGTGGGTGTTGCAGTTCATACAGACTGACATCAGTAAGTCCTGAGCTGGCTTGGTCAACTGCAGAGGAAGAACAGAAAGGCTACAGCCACCTGCCATCACAGATCAGAAACGTAACTGGCACACAGTATGCAGCTCCCTTGGCTGGATTCCAGACCAGGTCCAGAAGCGTTACGCTTCAACACCTTTACCTTTGGATTCTGCAGCCACATCTCCAGCCTCTGCACAGCCATCTGCCGCACCTCTTTGTAGCCACAGGTTGCCGTCAGCAGTCGAAGGAGGTTCCTGGAGACATTGTCCATTGGCTGGCGCCGGTTGAGTTGGTCCCGCAGCATGTCTAGGACATATTCCTCCACACTCTCTGCAAGATCGTCATACCTGGGCCACACAAACTGCATTTTATTCCCTTCCACCCAAGCCAGCTTGGTCACACTTTGCTGTGTCCAGAGATCAGCATCCTTTCTTGTTCGTGGTACGTGTTACAAACAAACAAACAAAATCTACTCTTTTCTCCTGGAACCAGTTGTATCTGATGCTCAACATCCTCTAGCAGGTGCCACAGGATAGCTAGTGCAGAGAGGGAGCTCCCTGCCGCAGCACTGCAAGAGTGGGCGAGCACAGACAGATCTGCCACATGGCTACATCAGGAGAATGAGAGGCACTGTACCTGGGCATGAGCTGGCCCTCCTGCTCTGGGCTCATTTTCTCCTCTGCAATCAGCAGCTCACTCTGGCTGTCTTCCTCCTCTGTCATGGAAGGGTGTGGACTACTCCCTAAGAGAGACGAGCACGCAGCACGCTTCATGAGACAACTCTTCTTTCTAGAGATCACTCACTCACGCTCTTATGTGCTCAGCTTCTTTCAAGGATCCCCTTCAGCAACACTGGCGGAGGCCACAACTAGTCATTTCCTCACACTGTATCACAAACAGGCACATTCTCCAAGCCTCTTTCACTGCCTGTCCTCAAACATCCCCTAGAAATGAAAGAGCCTCAAAGAGAACAAAAGCAATGCCTGGAACTCAAAGCCTGGTCTATGTGACTCCATCCAGTAACAAACTATTCTCACCATACAATAAGCTCACCGGGCTCCATCCTCTCCCTACCCTTTTGTTCCCACGTTCTAAACATCTTCTTACCAGCACTAAGGTCCCCTCCACTACGTCCAGCTTCCCCATGCAAGAGCATGCTCTTAGGAGGCATCTTTGTGTTAAAAGCTGTTTGGATGTTATCCACAAATGTCTTGCAGTGAGGGCTGTCCACCCAGATGCGCTCCCCAAGGGAGTCCTCAATGTAAACCTACAGGACAGAAAGCAGGAGAGAACATAAACCATGCTCAAGCCTTTTTTGTACCGGTTAAGCAGAGGAGTATTCATAAACTTCCCAAGTTTGCATTTCTCTTCAACATACAGCTGTGAAGTAGGAGAGTAGCATAACCTTTGCACGGATGAAAAACAGAGACCAGATGACTGCAGGCAAGTCACATAAGAGCGAAAAACCAAACCATCACATCACAAGCTCTTCTGGGCACCAACCCTCTCAAGCAGCAAAGCTGATTAAGCTTTAGCAAAGATTTTACAACTACTTCTATCACCAAAATACAGAAGCTGGTCTTTTAAAAGCTTTGCCTTTTTAAATCAACGGGTTGCGTTAATCCCTATAGACAAACCAGAGAGTAAGAAGTCTCTGGGACATTTATATCAGTACAGATTGTCAAAAGCATCTCAGAAAAGAGCAGAGATAAGGCAACAAAAGGCAAAGGAGACGACAGCATTTCAACAACCAGTGGAGATTTTGCTTTAAAAAAACCAAGGACTCTGGTTTTCTCCCTTGTCAATACAGCATAGGCCCAACCTCCAATTTCTGCCTCCTCCAGCTGCATTCCCCACGCTGGGCAACAGGCCACTGGATACCCCCTTCCCTTGCAGCGGGAATAATTCCTCTGCTTCTATCCTGTCCCCAACACATGCAGCCTTCCCAACCCTGGCCAGTTTTACCCAGTCTGCCCACATTCCAGCAGAAGCCCCCTTGGTTTAACAACCTTGACAAAAATCTCTGGCCAGTTCTCATCCTCTTCATAAGCTGCCATGAGAAGGTTGCAGGCCAAGACGGACACGAGGCTATTCCCTTTGGCTTTGAAATTGATAGAGGCATCTCTTCGGAGTAGGCTGCACAGTGCCTGGAGTATCATCCACAAATAATAAATTAAAAAAAACAATCAAGCCATCTTGCAAGAAAGGATACAGAAAAGCTTTCAAAAAACAAATACAAATTGCAGCAGCTTGCCGCAGAGCTATGGTATTTACGAAGACACGCAGATCACGCTCTGGCTTGAGAGCGACTGCAACCACACTCGCAAGCTGGCAGCAACGATACGACAGTAAGCCTAAGAGTCCCAACGTGGCACAGCCCTCACCTCGATAACCCCTTCAGTGGCAAATATGTTTGGTTTGATTTTTGCCAGGTACATGAGGCTCAGGTACAGCGTAGTATCAGGTTTGGCTCTGTTCATTTTCAGCTGCTTCACAGCTCCACACAGCACCCCCTCAATACGGTCATCGTTGCCTTCTGCCTCTGCTGCCTCAATTTCATCCAGCAGCACCGTGGGGACAACTGCAATCATCAACACACAGGCATCAGGATTCACCCTCACACACAATAACCTGCCCCGAGATGCTGACGGGGCCAGTCTGCAGGAAAGCAAAGTGTGAACCTGCTCACCTTTAGCCCCTGCAATGGCTTTTCCCTACCCAATTGCTATTAAAAGTTCCGTTTCACACCTGACAACACCCCTTAACTATTTTTCGGGTGGTCCATGCTAGAATACTTCCCTGCAAATGTATCAAACACCAGAAAATGGCACGACACTTCAAAAAGCAAGCAATGTTCAGATCCACAGTCTACTAAAGAAACATACGAATAAAATACCACAATCCAGACTCAAAGATTTCCTCAGGGAGTCTTTCAGATGCCGCTATTAAACAGCTATCAGGCAGGATGAACACAACCCAATGCAAACAGGAGAAGGGACAAAACTGTGACTTCAGCCCTATATCCAGCAGGGGAAAGCCAGAAGGACAGCACATTAATGCCAGCGTAGGGGCTTAGAGAAAGGCTCCTGGGCTGAAGCTCCAGGGAAAGGTAAACTGAAGTTTGCATCCTCGTTCGCCTGTCACGGCAGAAGCGGAGCGAGGCCTCACCTTCAATCGGGATGACAGACGGCTCCTTGATGGAGGGTGAAATGGCTCGCTTCTCCGCCACGGCCGCCTCTGCCAGGCGTCCCAGGGCGCTGAGGGGAGGCGTGGACGAGAGCTTGGGGCGCTTGGTCAGGCCGGTCAGCCCCGCCGGGCCCGCCAAGCCGGCGGCCGCGTCCCGCTTGCGCTCGGAGGGCAGCCCGGGGGGCGCCGGCTTCAGCAGGGTGACGGCGGTTTTGCCCTCGCCGCTCTGCCCCTTGGAGCCCAGCGCGATGAAGTCTCCCGGCGGCGGGTGGGCTGCAAGGGGACAGGGGGCAGACGTGACAGCACCGGCCCGCGGCGACCGGAGCCCCCCGCCCGCCCGGCCGGCCCCGGCCCCCCTCCCCAGGCGAGGCGGCCGCAGCCCGCCGGGACTCACCGGAGGGTTTAGGCACAGCGCTGGGCCGCCGGACGGCGGCCGCCTTCGGCCGGTTCATGGTGCCGCCGAGCGCAGGCCCCCGCGGACCGGCCGCCACCCGGAAGCGGAAGTCCCTCGCCGCGCCCCGCTCCCGCGGACGGATGCTGCGCCGGGGCGGCACCTCCCGCCCCGCCCCGCGGGACAGCGCCGCCTGGTGGCGGGAGGGCGCGGCGGGGGAGGTGGTGACGCCCCCTAGCGGACTGGAGTGTGAACTGCAGCCCGGGGTGGGACGGGGGGAGATGGGGGCACGTGAGGGGAGATGGGGGGAGATGGGGGCTGGGTCAGGGCTGGGGGGGGGCTCTTGGGGGAGGCTGAGGCCACAGAGGGAAGGGGGGGCTGCAGGGGCTGAGATTGGGGTCTGGGATGGGGGGGTCTGGGATGAGAGAGGGGAGTCAAGGGGCTGGGATGGGGGGGTGGAATCTGGGGGGATTAGGGGCAGAAATGGAGGATGGAACTGGGGGGCTGAGATTAGGGACTGAAGTTGGAGGGGGTGGGATGGGGGGGGCTGGAATCAGGGACTGAAAGTTGTGGGGGGCTGAAATTTGTGGGGGGCTGAGATTAGGGGCTGAAATTGGGGCGGCTGGGATGTGGGGCTGGAACTGGGGGGGATTGGATTGGGGCTGAAATTGAGCAGCTGAAACTGGGGGGATGGAACTGGGAGGACCGGGATCAGGGACTAAAACTGAGGAGCCCCGCAGCACCTGGCTGCACCCCCCTCCTCGCCCCCCATGCCACCACCCCCGTCCCCACGTCGTGCTCCCAGGACGAGCTCTCCACATGCCTTTATTGCAGCAGGGACCGCGGGCACCCACACCTCGACCCACACCGCCCACCCGGGACCACCCGGGGGGCACCCGGCGGCCAAGCCCCCGCCCCGCGCCCTCCACCCCCCCGTCCCCAGCCATGCTGGAGGGGGGCCGCGCGGCAGCAGGGGACAGTCCCCACTGGTGCCTCCTCCATGGCGGCGTCCCGGCCTCAAGGGCTGGAGCATCAGACGTCTGCCGGACGGGTGGTCTCGGTGAGGTGGGGGTGACCCTGCGGTCCCCCGCTCACAGCCACCGCAGGGAGAAGCCCTGGCTGAGGCTGAGGCCGAGGTCACTCACGGTGAGAACCTGTGGGAGGAGAGGAGACATTTTGGGGTACAGCCTCGGCCGGGGGGACGTGGACCATCCTTCCCCCTACCCAGCTTGGCTGAGCTCCGCTCCCCCTGAACCCCGACATGGCAGGAGAGCCACCCTGGCGTCCCCACCCACCTCCTCGGCCACCACCCCTGTGACAAGGGTTGGGAGAGGAGGGATGGAGACCCCCAGGATGGGGACCCCCAGGACAGGGCACCCTGGGATGGGGCCGTACCTGGTTGTCCAGGTAGGAGAAGGGCTTTTCCTGGCCGTTCAGAAGGACCTTGCTGGGCGGCTCCCGCACCCCAAAGATGCTCAGTGTGCCAATGGTGACTTCGGTGGCCTCGGTGCTGGCGTGGAGGACGGTAGAGGTGAAGATGTTCTGCAGGAGAGGACTGCATGAGCTCAAGGTGGCCAGGTGCCACAGGCCCCCCCCACCCCTGCCCGCCCCACCGCGTCCCACCTGCGTGACATTGAACACCAGGTAGGAGTAGCTGCCCCGCTCGAAGGTGTCCAGGCTCTCGCCGTCGTCCCAGAAGAGGTCCCCCCAGGCGGTGGCACTCGAGGACAAGGCCACGATGAGGCGCAGGGGATTCCCTTGGGTCGCCTTGCTGGTGGTCCCCGGTTTCTGGGGTTCAAAGACATGGGTGATGTAGGGTTGTGAGCACCCAGGATGGGGATCTGGGAGCAGAGGTGCTGGTGGGGGACACATGCTGTGGACAGCCCCTGGGGAGGTGATGGGTGGGCGCTCACCTGGGTGGGCAGGATGGCACCCTCCCGGACATGCAGGTTGAGGTGCTCCAGGGGGGCCGACATCTTCAGCATCTCCCCGCTGCTGTTCACCGAGGAGCCCTGGGCAGGCAGCCAGAGAGACACGGGTGTGAGGGGGTCAGGGGCATGGTGGTGGGCTTGGGCATGGGTCTGGGGAGCAGCCACCCCCACCCCTTCCTCCATCGGGGCTTGCTGGGCACAGCCGCGGCTTCCCACCCGCAGCCCCAAGACGGTTGAGCGGGGACCATCCGGCCCCCGGCCGAGCGCCACGGTGCTCCTCACCGTGTAGAAGTCGTACCACACGCCTCGGGGGACGTAGCCTGTGACCGAGTCCACGCCGGGCTCCAGCACCGGCGTCACCAGCAGGCTCCGGCCCCACAGGAACTGCCTGTCCAGCCCCAAGGTGGCCACATCCCGGGGGAACCTGCAGCGGGACGGAGACGCCGCTCGGATCAGCCGCTTCTCCGTGATCCAGCCTAAGCATCTCCCCAGCTCCCGGTGGGGATGCTCTTACTCAAAGAACAAGGGCCGGGCGACGGTGTCCCCTTGCAGGTGGGCACGGTGGAACAGGGTGTAGAGGAAGGGCAGGAGGGAGTAGCGGGTCAGAAGCACGTCCTTCATGGCCGTCCTCGCCGCGGGGCTGAACACCGTCGGGTCCTGGGCCTGGGGGAGATGCGGGGAGTCAGTGGCCACCCCACCTCTGTCAGGCATCCCCACTGCCCCTGCCCTCCTGCATCCCACATCCCGCATCCCGCATCCCGCATCCTCCATCCCGCATCCCGCATCCTATATCCCGCACCCCACCCCGGGGATGCCTCCCACCAGGCACGCTGCCCTCGACCTTCTCATTCTGGGTGTTGTGGTTGCGGGCGAAGGGGTAGAAGGCACCGAGCTGCATCCAGCGGGTGCACAGCTCCTCTGAGGTGCTGCCGGAGAAGCCACAGATGTCCGCCCCAACCAGCGGGATGCCGAAGAGGCTGAAGCTCAGCAGCCCTGAGGGCAGGGACGATCAGCAGGGCGCAGGGAGTTTTGGAGATGTCTCCGAACGAGCAGAAAGCTCGACGGAGCTGGTAGGGGGGGTCTGCGTGCAGCCCATGCCACCCACCTGGGATGGAGTAATACATGTCCTTCCACTGGCTCCAGTTGTCGCCCAGCCAGTGCCCCGAGTACCGGCCCTGGCTGGGGAAAGTGGAGCGGGAGATGACGAAGGGACGCTTCCCCCGGATCTGGATCAAGGCGCTGGAAGACAAGGGGGAGAGCCAGGGGCAGGAGGTGAGAGCAGCCCACCAGGAGATCGCCTTATCGCTCAAAAGTGGAGGGAGAGGTCCGGCCCCACCACAGCCCTGCAGTGCCAGAGGGTCGGCTCGAGCGGTACAGGGAAGGCTCAGCGCCAGGACCGGCCTCATCCACCCACCCCTCCCGAAGCAGCGCTGGCTCCCCTCCTCCTCTGCCTTATTTGCATCCGGAGGCTGCAAGCAGCCAGAGCATCTCCCCTTTTGGTTGGGCACTCAAATCCTTGTCCTTTTCCTACACAGCCCTGAGCAGCAGGGTTTTATCCCGTCCCATCCCCAGGCCGGCGGGAAGCGGGATGCTCGGGTACCTCGCTGTGGCTTTGGCTTCCATCAGCCCGTAGAGGTTGTGGAGGTTGTAGTGCACCGAGGCTTTCTGCTTCGCCGAGGCACACACCGTCTTTGCAGAGAGGGAATCGCCCAGCACGGCTGCCAGGAGGGAGAGTCCCCGTTGGCACGTGGTGGGGGGGGGTGCAGGGGATGCGGACCCCCGCACACACTTGCTGGCTCTGGGCCAGCCCTCCCGCACACAGAAGCCAGCCATTGCTGCCAACCCAGCGCCGAAAGCTCACGCAGATGGTCCCATCCTGCACCCTGACATGGCCCCAGGAAGCGTGCAGGGCTTGGGCACAGATACCGGCACACACAAGTAGGGATGGAGACGTTCAGGGTGTAAAACAGAGCCACGATGTCTCTTAAAAACGGTTTTCTCCCATAGCACTCGGCCGCCAGCGATTTCAAAGCACGCGGTACCTACCAGCCCAGCCTTTATTTCATCTCTGTCCTTACCCGGGGTGTACGGTGGGCTGTCGAGCTCTCCCGGGGGGCAGCCGTCTTCAGACCCATCCATGAAGTTGGATGGCTCATTCATGTCCTAAGGAAAGAAAATCGCGGAACATTTTCAAGGGGGAGGTTTTGGGGATTAGTGGATAGACCTGGAAAAGCTGCATTTGAAGGACAGATGATCCTGCCGGGACTGGCGAGAGACACGCACCAGGCGCGAGCTGAGCCACCGGCAGGGAGTGACCTGAGGGCAAGGAGGGACTTACGATCCAGAGGCCGTCGAAGGGCACGTGGGCATGGAAGTGCTGCAGGTTCTCCAGCCACCACTGGTGTGTGTCTGGGTTGGAGAAGTCTGCGAAGGCAGTGAAGCCGGGCCAGACCTGCGGGGACACCACAAAATCGCAGGTTTGGCGGACGGGCAGCTCACGGGGGGGCTGCTGTGGCGAACAGGGTGCCGGGGGGCCGTGAGCATGTCAAAGCGCCGGGGGTTGAAATGGGCAATAAAACAGAAGATAACCCTGGGCTGACTGCTTCAAGTCCTGGATGCTGCACACGCAGCATCCCTCCTGCCTCCGTGGTACCCGAGAGCCTCGGGGCGCTGGGGACACCCCCGCAGAGGGGCGAGGGGCGGGGGGCCAGGCGGGCAGCAGTGCTTACGGAGCAGCTGCTCTGCCTCCGCTTGCGCAAGCCCTGATACCACCCAAGCCAGGGCACATCAGGGAACAGCCGTGATTTCCCCACGCTTTGCCTCACTCCAGGAATTTTGGCTGATTAATTTTTCCCCATGTTTCCAGGCTACATTAAAAGCCCCCTCCTTGTAGATGGCAAGGGAGAGCCAGTGGGAGTAAACGGCTGGGAAAGGGGGGGACAAACTGGGAGGGAACCGCTGTGGAGCAGATCCAGAGGCGTGTGTCCATCGCAGACAACCTCCCCTCACCCCAGCAACAGGAAGGGAGAGAAATCAGATGACCGGCCTCGAGTGGCACCGCCAACCCCGTTAAGCTCATATGACTTCCACGGGTGCCTCTCCTGGGGCCGGTGGAGATGCTGGGAGGTGACATGTGAGGCTGAGGGCTGAGCCAGGCTCTGGCAATCATCCCGGAGAGGTCCCTCGGCCGCTTGGCTTTCCCTCCAGCGCGAGGGATGAAATCCCAGCCCTGCTATTGCGCGGCCCTGGGGGGCTGGGATTTCCCCCTGGAGCTCCTCACCTGCCCGATGAGTGGCTGCCCTTGGCTGGTGTTTAGGAACAAGCCCCGTCTCAAGGCTTCATCAAAAGGCCAGTAGGAGCCGTGAGGGTTGGTGCTGCTGATGCCGGGATCCTGGGGACGGAGCAGAGGGTTAGTGCCTTTCCCGGCAGACCATGGCCCCTTCCCCCTGCCAGGCCGGTGTGATTCAGAGAAGATGACAACCCAGACGGGGTCAGCCAGAGCCCACACACGGCGGCTGTTTCCCCCAAGGGGAACAGAAACTTGCTTCAACACTTCCAGGCATGTTTTCTAAAATGCCACTTCTGCAAGTCCCCAGGACCGGTTAGGGCGTTTTGGGGAGGGGGGGACAAATATAAGAAATCTTGCGCTTATGCAAGAAACGTCGGGTCATGGCCAGGCTTGGGCTACAATGGGGAGCTCAACGGGGAGGGAACCTGACCTTTCCCT
This sequence comes from Mycteria americana, assembly GCF_035582795.1. Taxonomy (NCBI): domain Eukaryota; kingdom Metazoa; phylum Chordata; class Aves; order Ciconiiformes; family Ciconiidae; genus Mycteria; species Mycteria americana. Next base: position 6,703,092 of record NC_134376.1, on the reverse strand, counting down.
CCCCAGGACCCCCTGGTCCCCACTGCCCCCAGCAAGCAGAACCCGCATCCCCTTTCCTTGCAGAGGAGAGAAGGGAGATCATAGCTGGGTCACGAGATCCCAGCACTCGTGGGGATGTGGGGGCATCCGAGCGAAGCACCCACGAGTTAAATAGCCTGACCCGCAGTTCCTCCATTCTCTCGCTCATGGGGGACAGGGGCATTCTTGTCCTCCCGCAGCAGACAGGAGCACAGCACGAGAACCTGGCCTCTGTCTCCGCAGTCCCTGCATTAGGGGGATTTCCAGCGGCAGTTTACAGCCGCCTGCCCAGCACTGGGGACCGACCTCGGATAAAAATCCCCAGGGCCGGGGATGATCAGCCGGGACCGCGAGCATCCCTTACGCCTCTGCCTTGCATCCTGGCTGTGCAGCAAAGACAGCACAAGGGGAGAGGAAGGGGAGTACCAAGATCATAACGTAGCGCTGCCCGTGTTTGTGGAGGTCTTCCACCAGCGAAGGGAGGGAGGCAAACTTGTGGGGATCGAAGGTGAAGTCCCGGTACCCATCCATGTAATCGATGTCATTCCACTGTGCATCCTGCGGGACAGAGGCTTAGGGATGGGTGACAGAGTCCGGACCCCCCCTCCACGGGTCTGGGGGGTTACCTGGGGGATCTGGTAGTTCCTCATGGCTTTCACAGTCTGCCAGGTCTCATTGCTGGATCCGTAGCCCCAGCGGCAGAGGTGGAAGCCGAGCGCCCAGAGGGGCGGCATGGCCGGGAAACCTGCAGCGAGAGAGCAGGAGCACGGATGGGGTGTCCCGAGATGACAGCAGCATCTCAGAAGGATGGGAGCGGAAGGGAAGAAGAGAGAAAGGAGGTGACCGCTGACCCCCGACGTGCTGGGAGGGCTGGGGATGGGACGGCTGGGGACCGCTGACCCCTCCCCAGCTGGGAGGGCTGGGGACGGTGGTGAAGCTGGGGTGAGACAGGGATGGGGGTGCGGGGAAGATGCCTGCAGATGGCCACGTCGGGCTGCAGGCACTTACCTATCACCTGCTGGTACTGCTGGATGACCATGTTGGGATCGGGCCCCAGGAAGATGTAAAAATCCAGCACGCCCCCGATGGTCCTCCAGGTCAGGCCTGGAGCGGGCTGCAGGGCCACCTCTTTGCAGGAGGGGGAAGAGAAAAAGACAGTGAGAACTGGGGAGCAACCCCCAGACCCCGACCACCATGGCAGGGACCAGGCAGCAACACAGGCAATGCTCAGCCTCCGGCAGGGGAATGGAGAAATCCCTGCCTTGTGCCCAGCGGATGCTAAACAGGCGTCTGGAGGCTTAAATCATTGCAGCCCAGGGAGATCGCTGGCTTACGCGAGGAGAAAGCTCACTATCTTAAAAATTTGCTCTTTAAGCCCAAAGCTGTGCTGTTTTCCTGGCTTCCACTTAAAGACCAAGCACATGCAGGGCTTTCCTTCACGTCCTCCCCCAAAATCCCCTCCTAAGTGAATTGAGAGCTACTTGTACAAGCCAGCATGTGGGAGCAAGGGCTTTCCTGGGAAGAGCTTTTCACACAAATGAGCCCGCAAACCTCAGCTCCAGTGGTTGCATCTCCCGCGAGCTCCTCCTCGGGAGCATCATTGCAATAAAGCCGAGGGCAGCTGGAGCTACGAGAGCCCCGGCGTGCGCAGCATCGGCCCAGCTGGCTGCAAGCGGCAGCTGCTGGGAGGGACGGGTGGTCACCGGTGCCGTCCACGACACGGCAGGAGCCCGCGGGAGCTGCTGCGTTATCAGCTGGCACGCACAGGCAGATCCCACGGCCGCAGCCGGCGGAGCACAGCTGGAAGAGCGCGGGTGGCAGACGGCATCCCTGGCTGTGCCCCAGCCGTGCCACGCCGCCGGACCTGGGGGCAAGGCCATTTGGGGCGGAGGGGAAACAGGCACGGACCCGCATGCGAGGGACTTGCTTTTCTGACGGCAACTTGGCAGCTGGGCGTGTGGTTAAACTGCTCGGCAGTTGCTAAAGAGCCTCGCTGTAGCCAGGAAACAGATGGCTATGCTCAATAACGGAGCCATCAAACCACATCTTTCCCGTTTACGGCTTCCTCTGGCCCCAAGTTCCCAAACCGGCCGCTCTGGCAGCTCCCATCTGTCCCCACCTGCCGGGTCATCCTCCAGGGACAAGCCAGCCGGGGTCCCCTGGGACACCTACCCATCGCATTGCTGTTGAGGAGGAAAACCCCATGAGCATCTCCGCCCTCCTCCATCAGCAGGTAGAAGGGGTGAGCGCCGTAGAGGTTGAATGATTCCTGCAAAGAGGAGGTGCCGGGTGAGAGAGCAGCTCCCAGGCAAAGCAGGAGAGCCCCACGTCACCAGAGGCGAATAAATGGCCCCGAGATGCATCTCCTGCCACCACCTAACCAGGCATCTGTCATCCCCCGTGGAGGACAAGAAGAGGGATGAGGATGGTTTCAGAGCTGGTGCTGAAGGCCACGGGAGGCTGCTTCTTCCTCGCAGCTTGGGGGCTGCTACCGAGCTGGGCTGGGCGAGGGAGAAACCTCCTGCCTCGCCGCAACCTGTTGCACGAGTGGCAGGGTGGAGCGGAAAACACCCGGGGCCCTTGGAGTGCCAAGAGCGTTTTGCAATTGCTCTGAAATCCTCCCTGGCACATATCTGCCCGTTGGTCTCGACCACCCCCTGCCTCTCCCAGTGCTGCTGCCCACCCCCTGCCATGTTTTCCCAGGGCTTGCCCAATGCACTGGAGAGCGGTACCCCCATCCTCGCCCCCTGCACCCCCGCGGGGAGGGGGGAGATGGTACCGTGGGAGGGACGTCGCGTGCCCACAGCGTGAGGGTGCTCCAGTCCAGGCTGTGCAGGAGGGTGCCACGGTGCTCCCCCAGCCCGTAGAGGAACCTGGACGGGAGCGATGTGGCTATCTGCAGAAACTGGTCAGCAAAGATCAAGGGGGCCACGGTGGTGTTCATCCTGCCGGGGTGATACCAAGGGAAAGAGAGAGTCAAGAGGGGATGCTGGGATCCATCCGGATCCATTTGCCCACTAACAATTGGTCCCTTCCCTCTCGAAGCATCCCAAGGGCCAGCATGGCAGTGTATGTCCCACCCTGCATCCAGCCCCAACACCTTGGTCCAGGTGGCAAATTCGGGTCTGGCTGGACACGAGGCGCAGCCCGAGCCTGTGCCAGCCTGACCCAGCATGGTGCAGCCTTGCCTTTGACACCAGAAGTTTCCACTCAGGTTATTATTAACCACTGAGGCAATGCCGTGGTGGGGTTTCTCAGCCTGTCGTTGCTGATAAACAGCTCCCAAGTAAAGTACGGACCACAGGCGCCAGGAAGGAGGAAGAAAGGATGGGATCTCAAAACACTCTGGCCATACATCGACCAGCCGTTGGTGCACACCAATAGCTTAGTGTGGGCAAAGCCAGGGAGGTGACTGAGAGCACCACAGCAAAGCCACCTGCAGTCCTTTTCCACAAAAATCCTGGAGCTGTGGGCATCCCTGTAGCTTGGACAGCCAGGGAAACCCAAAAGCACGGTGAAACAGGCAAAGCCACAAGCCTTTGGTGGCCCTTTCCCCGAGCCACCAGGTCCCTTATTGGTGACATGCCGGGGACCTGCACAGTGTTTGGCTGCTGTAGGACCTGGCGAGGAATTAGGGCACTGGGAGGTTTTTGGAGAGGTCCTGATCCCACCCAGCCCTGCCACGGCCACAGCAAGCATGTGGCCAGCCCATGGGGCTGGGAAGCCACGTGCTGCCACATCCCCACATGAGCACTGCTGGAAAGATGAAGACGAAGAGTACTTAGTGGCTGGAGATCCTGCAGTGTGGTTTTCCCTAAGGAAAAACCTCTGGGAAGCATGCTGGAGCCTGCCTAGGGTGGGATGAGCTTTCCCCCACCCGCTGTGGGGGATACAGAGGAGGTGGGTTCTTACAGCACCGTCCCCGTTGCCCTGCGCCGCAGCAGCACCCCAAAGGGGTCCCGGGAGAAATCCAGGCTGTAGATGGGGTTTTCTGCTCTCTTCATTGCCCGGGGAACCTCGAGGGGAACCTCGTACCGTGGGTTGGCCGCATCCGTTATCTGCAAAAGGGAGAAAACGCGCTTTAAAGACCAGCAAATCAAGAGGGCAAAGGGTTGGAGATGCTCATTGAGGCCACATACAGCCATGCCTGGAGCACAGTAGCTTCCAGACTCGGTCTGAGCAGGGGACAGTCACCTATGGGATGGAGTGCGGTCACGAGCTCTGGAGGGCAGCCACGGGGAACTCACCTTGATGTGCAGCCGCGTGTCTGTCTCAAACTCCACGTCCAGCCTCAGCATCTCTATGTCCTGGGGGTAATAGGCCTTCTCCCTCCGCACCAGCAGGCCCACCATGCCCAGTGCTGTCTGGTTGAGGCTCTCCAGGGTGTAGCTGGGGAAGTCGGGGGGGTAGAAGCACCATGGCACCCCCCGCTTGCCCCCCTCCAGCGGGGGGCTCTCGATGAAGCAGCACCCCCGGCTTTCACAGAGCTCCTGGGTCACCACCACACGCCGCTCCGGGTAGCAGTCAAAGCGGTGGCTTTCAGGTACCAGGAGACATTTGGGGGGCAGCGCGGGTCCGGGCCAGCCCCCCGATACTTGCCGCAGCACCCAGACGGTGATGGTGCTCAGCAGCACAGCAGCCACCAGCAGCCCGCTGCCCACCCACCATGGGGCCAGCTTCCCATGGCCGGCGGGCGTCGTTGCGGCCCCTTCCTCCTCCACCCGGCATGCCGCTGGCTGCGGCACCGCCGTTGTCAGCTTCTGGTACGACTTCATCGTCCTGGCACTGGAGCGAGGGGGAAATGGAGGCAAGTGTGAAGGAGTCAGAGAGGGAGAGCTCGCCCAAGCCTCGAGGACGGCTGCCCCGCTCCTGACGCCCGTGGTTCAGGCAGAGCCTGCCGGCCTCTGCCTGCCTCAGCACCTTGCACCGTGAGGTCTGTGCCCTCAGCTAAGATGCATGCAGCAAACTCGGCAAAGGACGGCTTTGCCAGGGTTGGGTGGTCCTGACCCTGCTGGAGTGTGGAAAGATGCTGCCACATGACTCTCCGGCAGCCCCAAGGGACAGAGCACCATCCGCCTGAACCCCCCCTGCTTTCAGGGGATGGCAGAGCGGCCCCTCAAGGAGTTTTTCCCAGGTCTGAATTTATGGGCTGCAGTGTTTCTGGAAGCTGCAAGCAAAACCGAGCTCCCTCTGCCCATCGGAGCAGAGCCGTGGTGCTGGGAACCATGGCTCCGAGGTGCAGAGCATCCTCTGCTCCGAGCATCCTCTGCTCTGCTCCAGAGCATCCTCTGCCAGCGCCCAAAGCCCTGAGTCAGAGGTTTCAGCCCCGGGGAGGGCTGGGCGAAGGATGGCAGGGAATATGCTGTCAGTCTTTGCCTCCCACTGGTAAAATCTGATTTTAACAACCTCTCAGGCAAACATCTCCCGGACTGTAAGCGAAGGAGACCCCCACGCTCCTGCTGAGTGCCGGGAGCAATCTCAGTACCTTAAATAAGAGACACAACTTTCTTCTCGCCATCTCCTGCCCAAGCCATAGGCTCTCCGAGCCCGCTCACCTCCGCTCTGCAATCTGCAAAGGCTCAGCAAAACGGTTCTCCCCCAAAAGCAGATTTTATTCCCCGGCAGCCCCCCCCCCCCCCCCCAGCTCCGGCACCAAAATGGCTCAACCTGCCGGGGCCTGGCTCCGAAGCCACCCCTGAGCGGCAGCGCCTGCCCCACGCAGCGCCTCAGCCTTATGCAATCGCCGGTCGCTTCCCCACGCGTGGGTGGCGCCGGGGACGGCAGCACCCACCCGCCGCGGCCGGCGAGCACCGTCGCACCCGGCATGCGAACCCCGGGGACCTCTGCATGCCACCAGCCCATGCACCCATGCTCACGCCAGGCCGCCCCGCGATGTCACCCTGCAGCGGTGGCACTGGGGGGGTCCCCGGCCCGGCACGGGGAGGCATCGCACCCCGGGCCCCCCCGGCCCGGCCTGCCTGGGCCCCGCTCCGGCCACGCCAGGCGCTTACATACACGTGTCTCCTCTTGACATTGTGGCTGCGGGCAGGCAGCGGGCAGGCAGCAGGCAGCGGGCAGCAGGCAGCGGGCAGGCAGGGCTCCCAGCCGCTGCAGCTCTGCCTGCTCCACCGTAAAAACCCTACAAGACGCCCAGCTCCTACCGCTCCTCTCTAGTAGCAGCGCCTCCACATACGCCCCTCCGGCGACTTCTCAGCCGCTCGCTCCTCTGGTCCGTGTGCTTTGTTTTGTTTTGTTTTGTTTTTTTAATATATATATCTACACTCACTGCTGTTCGAAAGCCCCGAGGTGGAGAATATGGGAGATTAGCCGTTTTTTTAGATTTTCCCTAGCCTGGATGCACGCAGGGGCTCAAAACTCAGTGTATTAATGCCTCTACCCTCCTTTTAGGGTGAGAGCACTTGACCCAAAGCAGCGTGAAAGAGGTGCCTGTGCTGAATCCTGCACCGTGGCTTCAGGGAATTGTGATCCCGGGCATGTTTTGAGCACATAGTGGGTGGGCTAGGTCCACAAAACCCCACACTTCCCAAAACAAAGCCCTTTTCCCATCCAGGTTTTCACCAGAGGTCCTTTCTCCCATGCACTCCTTGTTCATCTGGTTAACAAATGTATGGATCTGCACGCTCCCTGCCCAGGCTTTCCCACTCTTGGGGGACTGGAGAGCTGCTCGCTGTTTACTATCGAAGGCCACTGCAGTCTAAAGGTCAGCAGCAAAGGACAACAGACCTTTGGAGCAGAGTTGCTTTCCCCAGGGAATGAAAACAAAAAGTAAGAGCTGTCGTGAACAGGACGATTCACCCAGAAACAGAATTTCAGGCGACACGATCCCCCCCATGCCATATGTGATCTGTCAAACCCACGTTGTTGCAAAGATAGGGGAAAATACCTCAGTTCTGGTGAGCCCCAGGCATGGGGCTGTCACCATGGTGGGTGAGACCCCCACCCAGGACGCAGCCAGCCCATCCCTCCTGCCCTTGGGGACCACTATCTTGTACTTGTCTCAGGGAGAAGCCTTGGATGATGCAGGACAGCTCCAGCCACTCCTGGTTATTACCACCTGGAGAGGGCATGGGGGCAGGTGGCGGTCCTGGGGACATGGGTGGACCCAAGGCTCCCACCACCAGCACCCTTTTCCTTGCTTGTCTTGGCTCTCTGAGCCACCAGAACCCCCCATGGATGTAAAGAAGGTCTGGAGACAAACCTCAGAGGCATCAGTGGGGACCACAGGGATGGGTGAAATCTGCCCTCCAACCCTGAGCTCACTCCGTCTCAGCGCCTGGGGCAGCTTTTCAACCAGAGTCTGCAAATCTGGGAGAGGTGAAGGCCAACGCCGTTGCAGTCACAGCAGGCGCCAGCTTTGTGCCATCGCCTGGGAGCTTTAACCAACCTCGTTAAGCTCAGTTCCAATAAAAAACAGGGGTTTCTTAACAGCGGGGTGGTGCATCTGCCCAAACCCCACTTCAGCCAGGGCTCGCTCCGGCCACGCGGACCCGTGGGGCTGTGCCAGACGTGTGTCTCCCCACGTTTTGCAGCTCGTGTTGTGCAAAGGGAGCAGCGAAAGACGGGATCTTACTCAAAGCCTCAACTACGGCCCTTAGATCTGCTCCAGCGAGGATATTTGGCCCTGAGGCTGGAAAGCGCAAATTGCACGGGGCCGACACAGACTTTCTAATATAGTTACGCACCCAAAAAAATCAAAGGGAGCCCAGTTTCGATGGAGGCAGTTGGGTTTGGTCAACCACCCATGTTATTACATTGTTTTGATGCATTTTCATCATTGCTGGATGTTCCCGGGGTCCGAAACGCCGCTCACGCCATTGGGGTCAGGGTGTTGTGTTAGCAGCTCTCGCAATTGTACAAGCAAAGAGCAAGGATCTGGCCCTGGGGCAGGATCCGGACCTGCGGCAGCGCTCGGGGGGGGCTCTGAGACCCGGCGGTGCCGGGGCGAAGGCCGGTCCGGTGCCCGGTGGAGGAGGGCAAGCCCTGCCAGCGGCCGCCTCATGGAGCCCGGGGTCCAATATAGCCTCCCATCACCCCCGAGAGCCTCACGGTGTCCAGGGCACGTTCCCCCGCCGCCGCCTGCCCCGGGCCCCCGCAAACCCACCCACCCCCGGGGGTGCCGGCCGCGCCGCGCCAGCGGCGGCTTTCGGAGAGGGGCCCGCACGGAGCCGGGGAGAGCCCGGCGAGGGGAGCGGGGGCCGGGGCGCGGCGCTCGGCGCCGCACGCCGCGGGCGGGGTGGCGGCTACGTGACGGCGGCGGCGCCCCGCCCCCCTCCCCGCGCCCTTCCCCATGAATGAACCGCGCGGGCGTGGCCGAGCAGGGGTGACGCGTCGCCGTCGGGGCGGGGCCGGGAGGGGTGACGCGCGGCGTGACGCGCCATGCCGGAAGCGGCGGGGGCGCTGGTTGGTCGGCGGCGCGGCGGGGGGGAGGGGGCCGCCCCGCGCTTGTTGTTGTCCGCGGGACTCGCTGGCAGGGAGGGAGGGAGCCGCGCAGCGCCCCCGCCGCCGCCCCCGCCGCCCCCCGCCGCCGCCCCCCGCCGCCGCCCCCGCCCCGGGCGCGCGCGCGCGCTCCCGCCGGCACGCAGGTGAGGAGCCGCCCGGGCGCGGCGGGGCGGGGGCGCGGGGGGGGTTGGAGCTGGCGGGGGGGGGGGGCCGCCGCGCGCTGCCGCTGATTTGCGGGGGGAGGGGGGCGGTGGGCGGCTCGGCTCGGCTCGGCCCGGCTCGGCTCGGCCCGGTCTGGCTCGGCTCGGTCCGGTCGGGTCCGGGCGGGCGCGGGCGGGCGGGGCGGCTGAGGTAAAAGTGCTGAGTCACCACCGCGCCGGGCACGTGGTGCCGCCGCCCCTCGCACCGGGCCGGGCCGAGCCGGGCCGGGCGGCGCGCACGTGGGCCCCGGCGGGGCGGCGGCGGCGCCGGGGGGGGGGCGGTGGCGGTGGCGGCCCCGCGTTAGGGGGGCGGGGGGGCCGGGGGAGCGCTGCCCGCGCCTGCCGGGCGGCCACTCGGCCCGGCCGCCGCGAAGCGCCCGGGGAGCCGGGGCGGGGGCTCGGCGGGCCCCGGGGACCCGCGGTCACGCCTTCCCCGCCGCCTCAACCCCCGCGCGGGGCCAGCGTTGCTCAGTCGCCCGCGGGAGGGGGCCGGCGGCTCCCCCCGCACCCCTGGGGACGCGGGGCTTGGGGACCCCTCGGGAGCGGAGGGCGGGCTTGCGCCTCGGCGATGCTGTCCCCTCTCTGGTTGTTATTTGTGTTTCCCCCGAGGGTGAGCGCGCAGCCTGCCTCCGCCGTTGAATGGCTCCTAAAATACATGTGCGGAAACCTGTTGTGACGCCGCGCGCTCCGCCGTCTAAAAATAGCTGCTTGTGTAGTACGGAGGGAGCCGGGGCGCAGCCGGTGCCGGGCAGCGTGGCAGCGGCGTGCGGCGGCGGGCAGGCGTGGCGGCGGGCTCGGTGAGCCGCTCCGCGCCCCGCGTTATCGGGCGGGAGCAGCCGCCGGTGGGAAGCGCCGGTGGGAAGTGGGCTGGTGGGGGGTCAGGGCTGCGGCGGGGAGGTGGGGGGCTTATCTCCCCCGAGCACGGCTGCTCCTCGGGCTGAGAGGGGGAGAGGCGCGTGGTGTGTTCTGGCCGGTCCCGGAGCTGGCGGGGAGGGACGCGTGTGCGGGGGGGAAGCCCTGAGAACGGGGGTGCTCTGTGGCCTGCCGGGGACATTCCGGTGGGAGGAAAGGGGACGGCGGCGTTCTGGGAGCGGGCGCTGCTGCGTGACCGTCTGGTGGGCGCGGGTCAGTTTGGGGATTTAGTCAGAAATGGGGTGGGTGGGGGAACCTCTAGCGAGCTCCAGAGAAGGCAGTGGCATAAGCTGGGGAAACATCCAGGCCACGAGCGAGGGGAACTGAGATCTCCCAACTCTCACAGTGTGTCAGGGTCTGTTTGAGAAAGGCCTCCTTCCTCCTCCTCTTCCTCAGGCTGAGAGCCCGCTCCTCTCCCTTGCGGGCTGCTCCGTGGAGGATTTATTTCACGGATTCTGCCGAAAGCAGGCCATGAGGTCTCAAATTAGGAACGAGCCCCCTTTGGGCAAAGTTGTTACAGAAAAGGGAAAGGCCTCCATTTTCACTTTCACCTGGCCGCCCCCTCCTTCGCCAGCGTAGTCCTAAAGCTGAGCTGGGACTGCGGAGGCGGGGGGAGCCGGTAAGAGGAAAGTATTTCCCGAGAAAGCTGCACGCCTTTTTCTTCAACTTTCAGTCTTTGTAAGCCCTGTCCGTCGAGAAGCACAGCCCTGCGCCCTAGCCCGGCACGTTGCACTGTGGTGCTGTCAGGGTTTTAGCAGCAAACGAATTTACCTTGTGATTTTTTTCTCACTGATGAAACGGGCGCGCGTTCCTCCGCTTTTCCCCCTCTCCTTCCGTGTGTATGCGGTGCTGCCTGCGGAGAAGCCTTCCTCGTGCAGTCACTTCCTAGAGCTGATGGACGCCGCGGTTGCCCAATGGCAGCACGCAGGGCTGCGCGGCACCCGAGTTAACTCTGCTCGTACCCGGCGGAGGTGCCGGCCGGCGGTCCGGCAACGGGGCGATTGCCGCAAGATTGGGGCGTGCGGTGGCTCTCGCCGTCAGGACGCCCTGCCCGCCGCTGCGGGCTCTGAGCTTGTCGGTTGCTTTGCGCCTGAGCCGTGTTAAATGTTCCTGGCTATATTACGCCAGGCTCGTAGCCTGCTTTGCAAGTGTTTCTGAACCAGAGGCAGAAATTTGTTAGCTTGGTTTTTGCTTGCCTGTCAAGGACAGTGTGCTTTGTCATGTTTTATCTCATTTCTGCGCCGTCGCCCGTCTCGGCAATCTGTTGCGGCAAGGAGTTCAGTACCGCTGTCTGCCTCCTGAAAGGGAAAAATACAGATCAGCTTGATACACTCTTATTTCCATGAACAGTGGAAGACGATTAATGGCGTGGAATGCGCTGCAGAACTTGGTATTGAAAATCTCTAGCTGTGTGAGATGTTTGGGAAGCGAAGAAAGGACAGCTGGGAGCGCTGGCCCCCGCGGCAGTCGGGGTTTGTGGGATAAGCTTGCTCACTGATCATTTTTGTGAACATCCAGCTGTGAAATACTTGAGCAGCGCTAGCACTTTCAATTATCAGGAAGTTTCAGGCTCAGCACCCTGTAGAGATGAACAGGCAGCTTCCACTTCGGTCTGAGCTATTGTTTCAGGCTATCTTCAAACTCGGGCAGAGAGTCTTCCAAGCCTGAAGCAAGCACAAAGCGGTACAGTGCTCTGTGACTATCAACACAAGAACTGAGGGGGAGAAGGCAGTAATGAGAGCGATTACCCTGCGGCTACGCTCCCGAGCGGAGGGACAGGTTGTGTAGCAGATCCCACTGCTTTGCAATATTGCGGGACCCTGAATAGCGATGCCGTTATGTTCCATTATTAGCAGTTGGTGAAGATGTCTGACTCGGTGGCTGGCACGTGGGGTCAGGAGCAGTGAAGTTAGGAATCTCAGCTCTGCCCCAGGATCCGTCTGTGCGTCCAAGCAAGTTATTTGTTGCTCGGTGGCTCAGCTTGGCTGTCCGGGGGAGACGCATCTCTGGGCTAGTGATGCTGAGGCGTAATTCTGGTGTAGCTCTGTCCCTGCGTTTTATAAGCGTGTGATGGAAAAAGCGCTGTATGCTTGTCAGTCCTGGGGCTGTCTGCCGCGTACCTTTCCCCTACAGCCACCTCCTCCGTGAATTTTCTGAGGTGACACACAAGTGTACCCTCCTGGTACTCTGCATCCTCTGCTCCTAACCACAGGCTCTCTGCAGCATCTGACTAGGTTGTTTACCAAACCACTGAAGACTGTCTGATCCGTGTCCAGGCTTCCCCAGAGAGCGCCTCAGAGAGCCACGTCCTGGCAGCTCTCAAATGCGCTCTGAAGGTTCCTGAAGCTCCTCTGTGCTGCTGGATGCTGGTTCCGATCCATAAGGGAAATGGAAAGCTGGCCAGCTGGGCGAGGGCTGCGTGGAGCTCCTCTAGAACAGTAAACAGTGACTCACCCCCTCCTTGTGTCTTCTCTCTCTTCATGTCAAATATATTGCCTCGCATATGCTTCTACTCTCTGATTCACACCATCAGCCCATCCCTCCCCGCTCTCATTACAAATGAGTGACAAGCGTCAGTCTGCCTTACAGGATGTGTGAAGGTTGTCAGAGCAGGAGAATAGCTTTTTGAATGATGGGGAGAGGGCTGGTGCTCTGCCTGCCATGCTGCAATGTGCTGGGAATCTGTGTCGTGCCTCCGAGCGGCAGAGGCACGGTGACGAAGATTTAAGCATCTGTAGTTCCCTTCACCTGTCGGCTCTCATGTTATCCTTGGTAGGCACATCTGTTTGGCTAGCGCTCTGGAGCTGGGAATAACTTGCGCATAAATGAGAAATTCGGGTAACTTTACTAAAACGGCTGCCTGGGAATTAAATCGCCGTGTTTGGGAATGAATAGAGTATTCCCTGCCTAACTGTTGGTGCTGAATTGAGATGCGATGGCAGAGATCCCCATTGCTGCTTGAACCTTACGCTGTTTTTCTGCCCTCTGGAAGTCGTGGCTGGCCTGGCTGAAGGTGAGGGTTGCGTGTTTTCAGTTTGTACATGTCTGAGGATGGAAGCTAAACACCAGTGGGGCTGTCTGCCAGGCAGTCATGTTCTGGCTGGGGTTTGTCTTTCAGTGTAGAAGGAGTTTTAAAATTCGAGTTCACCCGCAGTTGTCAGGTGTCGGCAGTGACTTTATAGTAATTCCTTAATGCGTAACGCGCTTTGAAAGCCCTGTGGCGTGGAAAGTCTGAAATCTCATTCTGGCATGTTTTCTTTCTTAATTGCAAGCCTTGTGTGGAAAGCTCTGTCCTACCTCTGCCTGCGTCAGGCTTTCTGCCGTCTTCCCCTTTCACAGCAAAGGAACTGGGGATCTCTAGATGGTCCAAGCCGAGATGGTCAGGCTTGAGATGTCAGCCGGAGACTTCCAGGTTTTTGGGACGATGCTGCAAGAGGCACAGGAGTCGTCTGAGAGAGGGAGAGGGCGTTGGCAAGGCTGTCAATGGGTAACTTTATTGCAGAATTACAAGGGCTCTTTATGTAACCCACAGTCAAAACACTTGCTTTAAATACAAGCGCGGAGCTGCACTGGAAAAGCCTTTGCCCCTTACAGTTGGTGTATTACTACTCACCGCTTTATTTATGTAGCGTTCAAAGTGTGTCCTGCTGCTTACAGGATAGAGATGTAATGTGGTCCTCGTTCCAAAAAGCTAAGCTCCTAATTTTAGACGTGATGCAGCAAACGCAATTAAGAAAAGAAGGGCAGGAATAGGGTAAAGACTAAAAGGGTTCTCGTAATCAAATAGCAGGCAGGGTCCCAGAAGAACCCTGTGTGGCATGTTTAGGGAACGCTGCTGGATTTGACGTGTTTGCAGGATGGTTTATGATTTTTTGTCATGGGGTTTTGCCTTCTAACTGTGGGAGATGCCGTGCCGATTTCAGTTGCTTGTTGTTGGTCGCTGAATAGTCCCAAATAGTCCTGATGGGAAGGATTTTGTAGGTGGGGAGATGGAGACAGAGCCCGAGGCCCTGGAGGACTGTTGGTGAGGGTTGCGAGTGTTGTTGTATCGGTTTCGAGCAGAGCCCGGGCCACACCTGTGGGTTCACCTGGTGTAGAGATAAGACTCACACTGGGACCCGTGTCTGAGTGCAAGACCGGGGCTTGTTTGAGTGTTTCTACTTGCGCTACCAAATCCTGCCCTCGGGGTCGGGGCAGACCCCCGTCTCCCACCCTTGTTTGCGGAGGACCTGGCGTCACGGTGCCTGACGGTGCCCTGAACCTCCTTGCTCATCTCCGTGCCAGCAGCGGCTCTGGCACATCGCCCCTGGTGCAATAGGATGGATCCCAGCCCATCTCGGAGGGATGCCGGCCCATCCAGGGTGCTTTGATGTGCAGGGGGAGACGGGCGTGCAGCGCGAGACCCCGTGCCGAGCGCGAAGGCGTCGGTGCCGTCCGCCGAGGAACGCGCAGGGTAAGGAGATGTTGCTTTGGTGACACGGAGCAACAGGTGACCAGAAGGGGTTTCGTCACGTGGAGCCGCAGCGTTGCTCGGGGTGGCAGGGGAGCCCGCGCGCTGACCCCCACCGGAGGCAACCTCACCCCTCGCCTCTTGTTTTCCACGATATTTTACATTTCTTTCCGTCTCCACGCAGCCAAGCGGCCCTGTTCAGTTTTTCCATCGGCTGGCGTAGAAAGCGCTTTGAAGACGCGCTGGGTGAGGATCAAAAGGGTTTTTGTGTAATCGGTGGGTGTGACGGGTCTGTCGTCGGCCTCCCCCTCCTTTTTGACTTTCCTTTTCCGGTTTTAGCAGCGCGGAGTGCCGCCAGCGGGACGGCAGCGTGCCCCTTTCCTTGTAGGGATGGGGGTGGCGAGGGAGGGGGGGATGCCGAGGGAAGGAAGAGTTTCTGATGCTGTGGGAATGTGAGCTCTCAAACTCTGTAAACAGCTGGTGACTCACTGCATAACTATGGCACCAACTGCCTGCGCGGCCCGCAGCGCTGCGCGTCTGCAGGGAGGGGGCTGCCGGCCGTTTCCTTTACGCCCTGGCAGCGCCTCTGCTCTCCTGAACTTGCCGGGACCGTTTGGCCAAGACAAGGAGCTTTTTCCTTCCTCCTCCGTGCTAGCGCCTACGTCTGCGCCTCCGGCCTGGAGGTAGGGGTGGGTGGCGAACGCCCGGCGCGGAGGGGAAGCGATGGACGGCGGAAGGGCAGTGCTGGGGTCCGAAGGGGTTGCCTGCGCTCGCGGGAGATCCCGCCTGCCTGCAGTCAGCCCTCCTGCAGAACGTGCGGCGTGGCGGCGGCCAGAGGTCGGGCGCATCCCCATCCCTCAGAGGTGGCCGTTGGGGACTGCGACTTGCTCCCCTGCCCCGTGCCCTGCCCGCTCCGGCGGCCCCGGTGAGGCAGGGGCTGCTGGAGGTGTGCCCAGGGTGGGGTTCGGTGCCGGAGGAGAGGAGGGAAGGACTCGGTGATGCTCTAGAAAATGCAGCGCACACCAGTTGCTGTAAGTGGTCCATTCATCACGGAGCATCTTGGCTTGTGCGCTGTGCGGCTGTCCTTGTCCCTCCTCCAGACATGGAGAGCTGTGCTGTCTCGGGCTTAAAAATAGAGGAGGCGCCTAAAAACACTCCCTAATATCTAGGATAGTATCTTGCAGCTTTGCACTTACGGGATTATTTCTCCCCCCGCCCCCTTCGTCTTGATTTTTTACGTAAGTCGTGTGACGATGAGGTGTCTCGACTGATAAAATTCAAGTGACAGCGGCGCGGGCTGAGCCAGCACCTTCACCCACACGGCTCCCGCTGGTCCCCGCACCCCACCTTTGCGCCCCCCCAAATCCCGCCACCCCCTGTTTGCAGATATGAATGAGTTTGTTTACTCTCCGACGACCTCGTGATGTCTTTGCACAGACATGACCTGAAGTCATTATTGCTTTTGGGCTTCTCTGTTTCCATGGCGACTGTCTCCGGGTTGGCTACTTTCCCAAGGTCACCATGGCAACTATCAGAAGGGAATCATGCTTGGGATGCTTTGGCTGGATTTTTCATGAATGATTAGGATGTGTGACACGATGCAGACGTGGAAATGGGGAGGGTTTGGGCTGGGCTGGGGACGGGGGGAGAAAGAGAGAGAGAGAGAGAGAGGACTCCCGCCAGACAGGCTGCGCGCTCTGCGGTGCCGCTGGCTGTGCAGCCCTCGAAGCCGCCGAGCGCCGGGGGGGACCGGTGCCTCGCACCCTCCCCGCCGGGGGAGCGATAGGCAGAGGCTGTGATGGTGGCACAGCTGCGGTCGCCTCTCTCTCGGTAGGTACCCGACGGACCGCCGTGCTGCCGTCACCGCGGGGCGAAGGTTTCGGGCGGAGGTGCGGGCAGGTGCATTTTCTGCAAGGCGCTGATCGAAGGGGTGTAGTCGCCGGCTAAGGTGAGAGTGAAGGGCAGCGTCTCGGCAGAGGGATGGTCTCTCCGTCGGTGGACATGCCTCCACGTCACTAGAAATATCAGGCAGGTCAGCGCTGGCAGCCTGAGGCCGAGAGGATCGGGAAGCAACAGTCTTGGTGCGCTGGGAGAGGCGAACTCCTGCCTTGCTTTGTTATCGGGGGGCTTTTGTTTCTGTTGTTTGTGTTTTCTGGTAGCGTCTCCTTTGGGTGGGGACGGCACTGAAAGCAGGTTACAGACCAGGCAGCTTCTTTCTGGGTTGCTGATTCAATTTCAAGCCGGGTTAATAATAATCAAAATAAGAATGAAGGGAGTTGTTGTCTTGTGGCTTTTCAGTGCCTTTTATGAGCGGAGGTAACTCTTAATTCAGTCCCTAATAGGCCATTCTGAGTGTCTGGGATTCCTCCGGAGGGAGGTGAGCGAGTGACTGGGCCTGGGCGGCCGCGCTCTGCGCTCCCCTGCGAAGGGGCGGCATGTTGCGAGGCGGTGTGCGGTGGTTAGCCCAACTGCTGTTAGGGGCAGGAGCTGGGGCCCTTTCCCCCCTCCCTGCCCTGTCTTCGTTGCTTAATCTTAGCATAGTTAATGCTAAAGACCTCATATTTTGCTATTACAAAGCAATGCGCTTAACACAAATCTCTCTTCCTTGTATCCGAATGGGGTAAACTGATCTCTGAATCCATCCCAGTGTTTTAAACAGCTGTGTGGTTATTTCTTTTAATGGCGGTTGAGTTGGGGGTTTGGACCGTGTGTTGGGTATCTTCTTCGTACCTTCATCTCTGAGATTACTGTAACCTGAAAATCTTGTTTTGTTTTTCCAGTTGCAATTTCTGAGCGGTTTTGTCCGGAAGACTGTGCTCAGGTTATGACGACTAATCCCAAACCGAACAAGGCATTAAAGGTAGGAAAGAAGGCCAAGTGGGCGATGCTGGGTGGCAGGGGAGGCTGTTGCAGAACGATGCTCCGTGCGGCGTCCGTCGTACACGGCTGTTCTTTTCCATTCTGAGAGACTCTTACAAATGGGTGCCGATACAATTTCCCACTATCTACAGGAAAGGTTAGGGTAGAAGCATACCGGCGATACCCAGAAAGAAGTCTGAAGTCTCCGGGATGGCGTGGAGGCTAGAGTATCCCAGTTGCTATCCAAGAGATTTTTGACTATAGCAGGTATTGGCAGCTCCCAGGCCTGCCAATGAAGTACTTCTGCTCTCGGGACTGGGAGGCACTGGGGAAAGGACATATTCAGCTGGTGTCTCTCAGATCCGTGAGACAGTAAATGCCTCAGACATACCGGCTTGGTGGCAGTCTGCACGTGGGTTGTGCGTGCATTGTCGCAGTTTCTTTCCAGTGTCTTAGCTCTTTGTTCCAGATGTCCTGCAGTCTCTGAAGAGACAAAAGGATGAGGTCTTAAAGGTTCTGGACTCGATGGTCTTAAAGGTCCTTTCCAACCTAAATGATTCTGAAAATAATTGTGGCAGCAAACCTGCTTGAGAAAAAGGCACAAGGCCTTGGCGTCTTTCTCATGTAACTTCAGAGTCTGGCCTGTGCACCAGGAAAACCAACTCAGGCTGTGGTCCTTGACACCAAGGAGGGTTGGTTTTGTTCACTACTTGGATGAGCAGCCTTCAACAAAAAGCCACAAAACGCTGAATTACACCCTGCATAGAAGTGTCTATTCTGTTTTTGAGATGCTGCACTGGTGTCCCAACATAATGCTGGGAAAAGGTGCCATCTTTAGCATTCGGTATGAATTCTGGGTCCTGACAAAGGAACACAAAGAGCTTCAGTCTGCTTTACATTTATCTCCTTAAAAATCTTACTGTTCAGTTCATACTGGGCATGTAAGGCTTGCTGCTTTCTCTGACTTGAGGGTTACCCAAACCCAGACAACAGCAGTGCTCAGATCTCTGCCGTGTTCTATCCAGATGTTTTAGTGGAGCATGTGCTCTCTACGGTGCTTTGGGGGTGTTTTCCAGGTAGGGGTGTCACGTTGCTGAGGGGTGGCCTGTCTCTTTTTGCTGTTCACCCAGAACAGCCGTTCACGTAAGGGTTGCTGCTACCCCTGTGCTGTTGGTATTTGCAGGTAAAGGAGGAGTCAGGAGAGAATGCCCCAGTGCTGAGTGATGATGAACTCGTGTCAATGTCCGTACGGGAGCTGAACCAGCACCTGAGGGGTCTCACCAAAGAGGAGGTCATCCGTCTGAAGCAGCGGAGGCGCACGCTGAAGAACCGGGGCTACGCTGCCAGCTGCCGCATCAAGCGTGTGACTCAGAAAGAGGAGCTAGAGAGGCAGCGGGTTGAGCTGCAGCAAGAGGTGGAGAAGCTGGCCAGAGAAAACAGCAGCATGAAGCTAGAGCTGGACGCCTTGCGCTCCAAGTACGAAGCACTCCAGACCTTTGCTCGTACTGTGGCGCGAGGGCCTATTACCCCGACCAAAGTTGCCACCACCAGTGTCATCACCATTGTGAAATCAGCCGAAATCTCATCCAGTTCTGTGCCGTTTTCAGCAGCGTCCTAGTGCCCTCGGTGGGGGGAACTAGCAGCCTTTCAGAGGGGAGGGGAAAAGGCTCTTATGCATTGTTCCGGAGTCCTTGGTCACGTCAAGAATTGGCATTCTAACAATTCTCTTCCAAAAGTGCAAAAAATAGAAAAAAAAGAAAAGGAAAAAAAAAAAACCAAAACCCCAAACCTACAAAGGGAACTTAACTGGCTGCTTCTGTCTGGACTCGGTGGCTCCATCAACCTCTCGTGTCCAGGATTTGAGCTCTGTACGCAGTACAAATTGCAAGATCTGCTTCCTCCTTCCCCCTGCCTCCCCAAACCCCTCTCAGCCGTAGACAGCTTTCCAGCTGGGAGAAGATACCTGAGGAGCCTCCGGAGTCTTCGTAAATGATGCTCAAGAGCCAGGAAACGGATGGACCATAGAAATCATCATGTGAGATGAATGTATGGGAAAAAGAGTTTCCTTTAGTGGCATCCTACTCCCTGTAAGAAGGGTCTCCCCTGCTTTCCCCACTTCCATCTGATATTACGAGGGCAGGGATATAGGCTTTTTGGATTAGATTTCATCCTGCTATGAGTGGATGGAGCAGGAGGACGATGGAGACTAATGCTTGGGTCTGACCACACCCATTAGGAATAACCTTTTGTTTTCAATCCATGCTGTTAAAATATGGAAAAATATATATTTTACATATTTTAATATGCCCCATTACCTGTGTGGCCTATAAAAACTACATTGCAGCCTCCTGTATTCCAAGCCCAAGTTTCCCGATAGCTCCTTCCCTAAGGTGTGCCTGTGAATTGGGTATATTTATGCAGTTTTTTTCTTCCAAATGATCCGCAGTCTTGAAGTAGCGGCTTTTATTTTTTTTTTTTTCTGGATTCCCTGAAGCTGAAGGGAAGGAGGCACAGTAAATGCTGTGAAGAGCCATGTGATGGGGAGAAGGGGAGACAAGGAGGAAAAATGCTGCAAGTATTACCAGGTGGAGGCAGAACTGGCTGCGAGAAGGTGGGACAGTTCTGCTAGGATCAGCACTATGAGAAGGGGTTTGTGCAGAGTATTTCGGAAAGATGTTTTTAAAGCACTGAAGTGTAACTAGAGGGCAATAGCATTCAGACGGGAGGAGAGAAGTTATAGAGACTCCTCTTTGACAAAAGCATTGGTAGGTTAGCAATGAACATCCCAGCTGGAGAGCTGGGCTCACCAGTCTTTGATGACCAGAGAAGGGCTACGGGGAGGTCAGATGGGAGCTGGGAGAGTCTTTCCCTCTCCGTAGCGTGTCAGGCGCTGAAGTTGGGATCCAAAGAGTACAGTGTACAACCCTCAGTGTTCAGACAACCTGTGTGAATGTGACCCTGAAACTTGACGCTTTCTCTTGGGAATGAGTGAATTATCCCGAGAGGCGCACGGAAGGCAGGATGGAAAATCGGTGTGTGTAGGGGACGGAAGAATTGGGATTGAGAAGTCGTTCGTATGGCTCTGAGCAATGATTTGGGAGAGGGATTTCTGGCTCGGCAATGGGCAGGAGGTGGGAAGCCGAAAGTAGAGATTCTGCTGTTGCGCAGCAGCGCTGAAAAGACGAATGTTTCCAGGTCACTGTAAAAAAAAAAAAACATAGCTATGTTGGTGTTTGTGTGTTTTGTTGTTGTTTTTTTTTTTTTTTTCTTTTTGAAGTAGGAAAGAAAAGGGACTGTGAGTTTTGCAGGGCAGGTCAGAGACTTGTGGAATGGACGATGCCTGTTGTCACGCACGTGAGAAGAGAATGAGATTGCTGAAGTTTAAGATGATAAGAGCTTAGAGGATTTGGGCTCCAGAGCAGAAAACAAAGATCACGGAGAATTCACGAGTGTTTTGGACTGAAAGAGAATAATCAAGTGCCACTGTTGTTGCAAAGGGGACAGTGAACTGGCATCTGACACCCAGTATAATTTGTTGTTTGAGGCTTTGTCTTGCCTTGAATGGCAGTAAGTTTGTAGAGATTTAGTGAAGCCCTACTTGTCTTTGGAAGAAGTTGTTAGTTTGCTTTTCCTTTTTTTTTTTTTTTCTTTTTTCTTTTCACCTTGTCATCGGAGTCTCTGGATTTCCCAGGAGGGTCCTTTGTGAAATAGGTTAATGAAAAGAGAAACCTCAGACTTGGTTCTCGTTCAGTCCTCAACATCGACATCCGTGACCTTACTGAGCCAGAAAGGGTGTAAGTGAAACGCTTCCTGAAGGCTTGTTACCCCTGCCAGATCCACGTGTTATGGAGGGGAGCAGGGAGTTTCCTTCAAGTGATTTTCCAACACGTAGAGTTTGGATGACACTTAGCGTTACCTCATTTCTCCTCCACTCCCTCCCTATCTCCGAACAGGCAGATCGATGTCCTGTGTATCAGTACCAGTTATTGACTCCCACAGCAGAAGCTGAGGAAGAGAAAGATGTTACTGTCATTTCCTGGTCCTCTCATGTTCTCCAGCTCACAGACATTGGAAACTTTCCCAGACCTTACAGGTGCCTCCGAAAACAGGCAAAATGGAGACTCCTGGCACTGTTGGGGCTTTAAATGAAAAATTTAATGAAAAAGGCCAGTTGACTTGAAAATGCCCAAATGCTTCCAGTCTTTAAAACAGCTCCAGAGCTCCATAACATTCCTGGCTAGATAGGAACACCCTCTGGCTGCCCTTGACCCCCCACCGGGGAAATCAGACCAGTCGCACCGAGGGGGATGGAGGTCGAACTTTGTTCTGTGGGGTCTTCTTGTAGTTGGAATGAGTTGAGAAACATATCTTTACGTGGCACTTCCCTTGCGGCCAAGTATTCCTTTTTTTCCAGTTCTTGGAAGGGTGCCAAAGGCTTGTCCAAGTGATTGCTAGTTTAGTGCTGGTAGGCACTTAAATCTCTGGTCACTCGATAAAGAACAAGAGGCCTGGGTGTTGTTAAAGCTGTTGATACCATAGCCATGGTAGGTAATCCATATTGGATATCCATAAGGACCACGTGGAAATATTTAAAGAGAGAGAAATATATATATAAATATATAATTATATACATTTTATCGTACAGATTTTTCGTAAAAAAAAAAATAATTTTTTTTCCAAGTTTGATACTGTAAATCTTTATTAAAAGAAATTGCCAGTCCAGGGCTCCCTGGGTGGTGACCTGGAGGGGAATGAAATGTCCTGGCTAAACTTCCACAGAGGGATCAGAATTGCAAGGTAACGTGGAGGGAGGAATGACCCGAAAGCTGTTGACCGCGTTGGAGACCCAGCTCCTCCACCCTCCGCCCTGGAGGGCCCTCCAGCTTGGGGTTGTCGCATTGCATTCCTCTGGGGTTTGGTTTGTTTCTGTTGGGTTTTTTTTTGTTTCATTTTGTTTTTTCTCTCCATCCTGCACTTGCAAGCCTGACACCCAGGGCGAGCGCCGTGCGGGGAGCTGCCTGCTGCCTGCAGAGCTGCCCAGGCGGCTCCAGCAGCGCTCCCCCGCAGCCGTACCTCTTGCTTGTCTCTTTGCTGCAGTAGTTTGGATGCCGGGGCTCCCTTCTCTGCCCCTCTTAATTTGTCCCCCCCCGCCCCACTGAGGAGCGGGGGCTCTGGATTTGAGTGCTGGGATCCTCTCCCCTGGGCCTGGCCTTTCTTCGGTTGCTCCCCATCCGCAGCGTGACGTGGGAACTGCGGGCCGGGCGGGAGGCAGGAGAAGACGAAAGCGTTGGGCAGGGACCGGGAGGGACATCTCTGTTCTCCTAGACGTGTTTGCTGTGCTCTCTATTGGGAGTGGGGAACCTTTCCCTCCAGGGCAGCTCCAGATCCCTTTGAAGCAAGTCAGCGTCTCTGCTCTTGCCCAACTCTACCGTCTGCCGGAGGAGACCGCAAAGCGCAAGCTTAGAGACCTGGGTGACACCGCAGCTCCGGGGAGGGGACGAGGTGCTGGCGGGTGAGCCGGTGCGGAGGCGAGCTGTGGCAGGGCTGGGCGCGATGCCATGGGAGTGCGGAGCGGTCAGGCCACTGGACGGCTCAGACCCGGGGAGGAGGCGAAGGTGGCGTTTTTTTCTCTCTCGAATCATTTAAACTTCATTGTCATGATTGTTTTTATTTAAAAAAAAAAAAAAGAAACAAAACAAAAATGAAAAACTTTTGTAACGTGGATTTGTTTTCCTTCGTCTGTATTTCAGTCTGCTGGGGTGTTTCCGTAGATGGTGGATACTTGCTTTCATTTTTTTAATGATAGAAGTCTTCTGTTTTAAGTTGTTTTTTATCACCAGCTCATTCTATCCTCTGTGGTTACTCAGTAATTTCATTTCAATATTTATTTTTGTGCTGCTTTTTTATTATAAAATAAATTATTGATATACCAAGCAATGTGGATTCCTGTTTGTAAGGCGAATAGCCCTGTGTATGTGTCCATTACTTTCTCTTGACAGCCACAACGTAATTTATTGCTGTAAATTTAGCTGCAGTGACTGGTTTTTTTGTACCTTTCCAATAAAGCATTTTCTGGTTTCAGACTTGCCCTGGTCTATGGTCAGCCTTTTGGAGCTTGAATTGGTCTTCAGTGGAGTGTTTTCCTTGGGATTTTTTGCCTGCCCGTCCCTGGTGCAGCGTACAGCTGCCGGGCAGCTGCGGTGCTGCCGGTGAGCGATGCGTTTTCAGGAGGCAGGCTGGGCTAGGGCGAGTGCGACGGCTGCTCGGGCTTTTGCCAGCATCTGACCCAGCCCGACGTAGCCAGCTCGCCCATCTCCCAGCCTTGCTGTGGTGCTTGCTTGGTGTATTTGGAACATGCTCAAGGGACGGCTCTTGTCCAAGCTGCTTGTCTGGTAGATCCCATGCTCAGACCATGTATATCTGTTCTAACCCAGGCTGTGCCTTTGTGTATAATCGGTGGGTATTTGTGGTAGCGCAGGCGGGGAGCAATAGCTCAGCAGGCACCTGCCTGCAGTCGTGATGCTGAGAGCATCACGCAAGGCTGCTCCTGGCTTGGAGACGCTGTGCTGTGAGACGGGGCACGGTGCTGGAGAGAGATGCTCCCCTCCTCCTTTGGGTTGTGAAATATCCCTTCACCGCTTTCCTATGCGACTGCTTGTGAATAAACTGCTTTAACCCCTTACATCAATATTTCATCTTTCTGTTTTTCCCTGTTTGGGCTTTAAAGAGGTGGTACCTTGTTGGTAGTGAGCTCCTAGGGGCCATGTTACCTTTAATCCCTTATTCCAAGTGGTTGATTTTCTTGAGGGGACAGCTGAAGGAGGAAAATGCTTGGCCTGTGCTGGGTTGAGGCAGTAGGTTGGAGGCAGATGGGTGCGTTGGCCAAAGTTGGAATTGGAGGTAGGGCAAAGTGGAGCGAAGCAGGGCTGTGAAAGGCTTTGTGTGTCAGCAGGTAATGGATGGTCATTAGGTACCAGAGGTGGGGCCAGGCAGGCTTGGCTGGGCAGGGATGTGGGTGAAGCCTGGGGGGTGATTGCAGTCACAGCGCTGAGCAAGAAAATCATCGGCAGCTGCTTCAGCTCCTGCCTGGAGAGACGGCAGCAAGGAGCTGGTGATGATGGAGAGGAGGAGAGAGGGAGGCAGGCCAGTCGTGTCTGTCAGAGGGATGGAGGGGCATTAGATCAGGAGGAAAAGGGCATCAGGAATGGGCCAGATGGAGGTTCAGTGGTGAAAGGAAACTCAACCTTCACCATGCTTAGGGGAGGAGAAAGTTCTAGAGCCGGGCGGAGAAGAGTCTCTGTGAACAGGGCTGCAAAAGCACGAATCCTGCTCTCCGATGCAGGTCTGGCAGTCTGCTGCCTGTCAGCAGCTGGGCCCCGGGACTCGCTGGTAGGTGCTAGCACCCAAAAAAAGAAGTCTCTCTGCCTCCGACTGGGTGCTGCGAGGCAAGCAGCCCTGCGTGAGAGCACTGGCTCTGCGGCAGTGCTGGCGGCCACCTTCCTTCCCCTCCGCTCGCAGGACGCGTGGTCGGCCCCGGCTCTCCCAGGTGCGATGGCAGGGTGTGCCCCGCGAGGATGCCTCCCCGACACGAGCAGGTTGTAAACCTGCCTGACCCAAGCCCAAAAAGCACCGGGAGAACTGATAGCTGCAGCCCAGCCTCGTCCTTGGGGAAAGCCCGAGGATGCGCGACAACAGGAAAACAAATCTGCCGACCACTGGAGCCTGCTGCTGGCAGTGAAAAAAGCCTGTTCCTCCCAAGCTGCCTGCTGGCGTGGCTCCAGGCACAGCTGGGCTCCTGTGTAGGTCACCCGTGTGCTCGCTGCCAGCTTTCCCCGTGTCCTTGTTGAAGAGGTGGAGGAGACGCGTTAGCAGAGGAGCACAGGACCGTGTCTGCTGGGGAACGCGTTCAGCCTACGACACCGTTGGTATTTCTGTTCCCTGTGGATGTGTTTTGACAGCGTAACGGTTTGAGGGCCATGACAGCACCCAGACTGAGCCGTGAGCTCTTGCCTCTCTTCCCCTCTCCAAGAAAAAGGACGAGGAGGAGGCCAGGCTCGCGTCTGCTGGAGAGGGGAGCGTTGCCTGCTGTTGCATGGCGCAGCAGCCAGCTGGTGTCCAGCCCAGCACTGCTCCTTCAGGCTGGTATCACACTGCTCACTTGGATGAGTCACAGCTGATTCCCCCCCTCCCTTGTTTTGCTTGCAAGAAAGACCTGTTTTACATATAATACAGTAATCAGGGCTTGACATAAATAGGGAAATGTTACTGTCTGCAGTGGGACTTGCACCTGCTGGCAAGAGCAATGAATGCAGCCCATTATGCACCGGAGTCGATCATTTGTGCAATGAAGTACAACTACGTTTCTTGCTGTGTTCTTGTGCAAGTCTTTATCTCAGCAGCTGCGAGCACACCGACAGAT
This sequence comes from Mycteria americana, assembly GCF_035582795.1. NCBI lineage: Eukaryota > Metazoa > Chordata > Aves > Ciconiiformes > Ciconiidae > Mycteria > Mycteria americana. The sequence goes on along the minus strand of NC_134376.1, from coordinate 6,677,774 downwards.
GTGCCATCATCACCTTTGCAGTCTGTCCTCGCCCCGGGAGCTGGAGCAGCCTCTGTTTCTGCAGCTGTGGCCAGCACTCTCCCAGGGGGATGGAGAAGACCAAGATGTTCAGCTGAGAGATGTCCCTGCTTCAGTGCTGGCTGCGTTGCAAAGGCAACAGCCTCATCCCCGAGCATTGAGGCTGCACTTTGCGGGCAGGAGGCTCCTGCTCCCAGGATGTGCAGGACCCTGGATGGATGCTTGGATGCACAGGGCGTATGGCTCTTGTTTATGGACCTCGTTGCAGGAAAAGTGGCAGCAGTCTCACCAGCTGAGCAGGTATGAGCAGCGGTGCTTCAGAGCAGAGGGACTTGCAAGCCTTGCATAGCTATAGGCTGCTCGTGTGGAGTCTGGGCTTCCAGCACGGTAAGATTTCTCCAATAATAATAAATAGAGGTTGTCTTGTTGCTGCTGGAGTCTGGACTTAGCTCAGCTAAAGCAGATCCAGCAGCTCTGAACTGCTGCATCCACGGCTTAGGCGAGGGTTGGAAGAGGTGCAGTGCAAGGAGAGGAAGCGGGGGACAGACACACTCTTTGTGGAGTGAAAAAGATGAGCACAAATCCCATGGGAATGCCAAAATGTGCAGGATGCTGTGTGTGCAGGTATTTCTGCTGGGCCAGCATCGAGGGGCAGGGAGGACGTTGAGCTTCAGAGCATCAGCATTAGAGCAGGAACAGGCAGATCGTGGGCTTGGCTTGCTGAGCTAAGTGAAAACACTTGCTCACTCCGTGGTAGAAATTGCTGTTTATTAGAAAAAAACTCATAAATAAAATAATTTCATGTTGTGATTTACATTTTGCAGCTTAAGAGCAGGAGGAAAAAAAACCACGCTAGGAATCGCATGTAAAATGGCTCTAAGCCTTACCCATCAGATTGCCACACGACTGCAAATCTGAGGCTGTAGACTTGCCCTTGTCCTTTCACTACCCAGCTCCCACCCCCAAACAACAGCCCGGCCAGTGCCTAAGTAAGTTCCCAGGAATCATCTGATTAACAGGGGAATAGAAACTGGACTAAAAATTGAAAAAAAAAAAAAAAAAAAACAGAGAGGAAGTTTAACAGAAGGATGTGTGCTCTCCATCACTGATATGGCGAAAAAAATCCCTCCGTGCAGTATCTTCCTCTGCCAGCGGTCCTGCCCTGAGCGGCGGCAGCCCCCAGCTCCTCTCCGTCCCCGCCACCGTCACCCGCCGGGCTCAGCTCCCGCCTGCCTTCCCACAGGTTGGGCAAAGCCCAGGGACGGTAAAAAGCGAGGGGTTAGGAGGAACAGACAGTTCCCAGTAAGTGCATTCCTACCACCACCAGTCACAGTCTGGTTCCCTAATAAAGACTCTGATAAGGAAGCTGGAATCCCTTTTAACTTCTGATCCATTCAGAGATAAGTCGGTTTAGACGTAAACAAGCGCTTCTGTCACCGGCAGCTCTCAGAAATGCAGCTGTGAGACCACGCATTAGCCCCGAGTGGGACCTCGCTGCTGCTCCCAGGGGAGTTACTCAGACAGCTGCATCCCCATCTGGAGGGAGAAGAGGATGACTTACTCTTCCTCCCTAGTAAAGGTCTTCTGCACAACTCTGTAGGCTTTTCTGGGAGAAGGAGAGGGGAGAAGATGTAAAAATAAGGAATGACGTCTTTTAACTGTTACCGGGTTTTGAGGTGAAGTGAAGTCACCTTCCTGGGCTGTTTTTTCTCCACGGGGCCCTTCAAGATCCTTTTTTACTCAAATTGGGAGAAACTAGAGCAGCACTGTGCTGAGAAAAGCATTTCTCTCAGGCCTCAGCACTGCCTGGAGGTAAGAGGAGGGCAAGGGTGTCTGGTCCATCCTGCAGCCTGGCTCCCCTCCCTTCCTGGCATCCCCCAGCGTGGGCACAGGCACAGGGCTGGCATCGAGACACCGGCGGTGGGCCAGCAAAGCCCAGACAGCAAGGCAGGGCTGCTTAGTCGCAGGAGCAAAGTCAGCCCAGTCCCTAACACCAGTAGAGATGGGACAGCAGAAGCTGGCACTATTTGAGTTAACCTTTCCCTGGGTTATTGCATCTTCCCTTCGAGGGACTGGCTTTTTGGGTAGAGTTCCTGGCTTCTTGGTACTCCAATTAGACCAGGTTGTCTCAGCCTTGAGACAGCTCCCATTTGCATGGGTTTAAACCTCTCCAGTGTCACTGTCCCCTCTGAAGTCTCCTACAGCTCCTCGTCCGACAGGATCAGCACTCTCTTCTCAATGTTTTTGCTCTTTCTGCCACTCGGGCCCTCCACCTTGGAGGCCACGTGCCCGTTCTCCCCTGGCGCTTTGTGCTCTGCCTCCTGCATCGACTGCTGGGTGTACTGCTGGTACGTGGGTGAGAAGTTGTGGATCGCATCCTGCACAATGTCCTGGGGGCTTATGGTCTCCTTCAGCCCACTCGAGATGCTCTGCATCGGGGCAAGGTTTGCTGAAAAACAGGGAGAGCGGGAGGGTGATGGGGCATCAGTCAGTGAGCCCAAGCGCTCCAAGACTGGAGGGACACTTTTCCTTCAAAATTCAAAATCGGGACCTCATCGTGGGCCACGTCAGCTTGCGGTGGCAAGCACCAAGGAGAAGAAAGGCAACCCCAGCTCCATGTTTCAAAGAGGATGGAACCTCTCCAGCAGCTTGTGCTGTAATACCATAATCCCCTAATTCTGCCCATCCACACCAAGGTCTCTTTTCCTATCCACTCGCTGTGGCTCATAGGTATCACGAGGGAAGAGGGAGAAAGAACTCCTGCAGCACAGGAGAAGGAAACTCCTCTGGTGGCTTTTAGCATCCCATTGGTAATGTTATAAGGGGGGGGTCTCCTCTTTCCTTATTCACTGATGAAGGAAGGAAGAAGAGGGGACGAGTTACCTGTTGAGTTTTCTTTCTTTTCTCTGTACACCTGGCAGGTAAACGCATAGCGCAGGGCAATGGAAGCAAAGAGCATCTCAATGCAGATGATGAAGTTCTGGTAGCCAGCAGCCACTGTCCCAGCTCCCACCTCCTTCCCATCGATGATCTGAACTTCAGGGATCACCCCACATTTCTCCAGGATTGCAAGCAGCGTCCCTGTGCAGGGGAAGGGAGAGGGATCAGCTCTGGTCCTGCATCCCCGGATCAGGTGGGGCTACGGGAGGAGAAGTGCTGGGCGTCCATGGTGGGACCCACCTTGCCAGAAGGAGAGGAAGATGACTGCCTTGATGGTGATGAACTTGAGGACCGGCTCAAACGGGCGCAGCAGGTCCATGGTGGCGAAGTAGAAGAGGAAGAGGGCATAAAGTGCCAGGCTGACGGAGAAGTTGTAGATGATGGTGATGTAGAGGTAGCCGCTTTGGACGCTGCAGGGAGAGAGAGCAAGCTGCTGCCCTGGGCTGCGGGAAGCGAAGCGAGTGCAGCCAGAGGCAAGGAAGGAAGAAATGGAGAGGGAGAAGTGCGTGGCTTTGCCATGGGGGAGAACACAGCCCAGGAGGGGAAGGAGAGGCAGGGAGAAAGGGGGGAGCAAGGGGGCCACTCTCAGGTTTTCCTCTATTGGTGGGACCTCTTTTATTATGGCTTACAGGAGTTCCATCCCTTTCTTATTTGGGGGCAGTGAGTCTCTGTTCTGTGGCACTTTGGGCTCCCTGTGCTCTCACTACCCGTGGAGCAGCTCCCGAGGCGGAGCTGGCAGGACACCCTGTCCCTTGTGATGGAGCAGGGACCCGTCCTGTCCCCTTCACCCGACCCAGCCCGACCCAGCATCCTCACTTGAAGTCCCCATCGTGGTACTTCCCGAATGCCTGCAGGATGATGGTGATGATCGCCATGAGGGGTTTCACGATGCAGAACTGCAGCGTGGCCTGCACAGGGGAGAGACACGGTGCACCCTGGGCAGCAGGGACATCCCACCACCCTCCCTGCAGCTCCTGCCACCCCTGGCCCTGCCATGCGAGCCAACCCTTCTGCTCCCGGGACAGAGACACAGAGGAGAGAGCAGTTCTCCATCACAGGAGTGACCAATGCTGCAGGGTGAAATATGAACCAGCTCAAGGCCTGCAGACGGGAGGGAGCAGGGCTCCCAAAAGGCAGCTCCTGAAAGGCAGCGTAGCCACTCTGAGGCGGGGAGACTGGGTGGCTTGGGGACAGACCAGTGCCAGGATTTGGCCTGCAGCGCAGCCCTGGAGAGTTAGAGAGCCATCCAGGCTAACCTGGGACTGGACAGAGATGGCAATCTCAGCTCTGCAGTGGGAGGAGACCCTGACTCAGCAGTGAGTCAGAGGCAAGGACAGCGAGCACGGCGCCCTGCTGCTGGCCAGGTGCCGGCAGGCTGGGTGAGCTGCCTCCCTCGGAGGAAAAAAAACCCAAAAAGAGCATCTCGGGAGAGCGGTGAAGCAGAGCACTCTCGGCAGGGCAGTGGGAAAGGGACCTGCCACCCAGAAAGCCCTCGTCAGAGGGGAGTGAAGCCCATGAGACCCGTCGGGTACCCACCTGCTTGCAGAAGCGCAGGAACCCGATGGAGTAGGACATACCCTGAAGACAGCAGGTCCCATAAAAGCAGCTGGACCTGGAAGCAGAAGCCGAGGAGGTGCTGTTGGGGCTGCTGGATGGGGAAAGTGGGTGGAGGGCTGAGGAACTCGTGGGATGCTGGGACTTACGCAATGGGCTTCCCTCGGATCTCTGTCATGATGGTGCTCTCCCCTCCCAGGTACTCGAAGCACAGGCTCAGGAAGCTGTAAATCACGAAAGCTGGCAAGGCAAGGACAAACATGATCAGTAGGGCTGATGGAGATCCAGGAGGGGGGTGTTATTACATTTCACATCCATTCCTGCTCAGGTGTCTTCTTGTCCACTCCAGCACAGCATCAGAATTTGGGACACTGGTGGGTGGGAGCTCAGCGAGAGGAGCAGCAGGTCAAATCCATCTGACTTCCAAGTGGAGTCAGATGCACCGCACCATGTGCACAGGGTTTGTTGCAGACGCAGCAGCTCATCCGTGCACACACAGACCCTGCATGCATATGGCAGCAGTCAGATGTCCCAGCAGTGCGCGTGGAGCCGGCTTCCATGCACACCCAGACAAGCCCAGGCAGGAGTGCAATGGCCAGGGACCATCTGCATGGAAGGAGCTCAAAATTGCTAAGGGGCAGCACAAGCGGCTGGTGGCCAGCAAGGAGCAGGTCCTCAACAGTTTTCTTGAACATCCCCATCACTTATTTTTCATATACTGCAAACCTGAAGAAATACACATGCCCACACTCCTCTGTTCCCCAGGGCAGAGCAACAAGGTGGAAGAGCAACCTCAACCCTGATGAGCTTCCCCTGCACCTCAAAACATCCCAACTCCCCAATTTCTTAGGTACTTCTACCTTCCGTTTTAGAGAAGCTACATTTCTACCCCAAAGGCAACCAGAAAACCTCTTTCCCCAGGAGCATGATGCTGAGGTCCCTCTGAGCCTGCAGGCAGGCAGGAAAGGCACCAGCTCGTGTCTACCTGTGGGGCATCCCCTCCCTGCTGCTGTTGGAGAAGGAAGGGGAAAGCCTCTGCACGGAGGAAGGGAGAGGGAAGTAAAAGAGATGGAGATTTGCCACCTTGTGCAATCCAGGACACTCCAGAGACACAGGTCAGCGAGATGAGAACCCTGCTTTGCCACCAGCCTCCCTGCCAAGGAGAGGCTGTGCTCACCTTCATAGCAGTCGCGCACTGAGTCGAAGTAGACGTAGTACTGGTGGCTGCCGAGGAGGAGGAGGCTGAGCCAAGAGTCGAAGGCGTAGATGGGCACAATGAAGAGGATGCGGATGATGTAGCGCTGCTCCTTGGGGATGGTGTAGTTCCTCAGGTGCATGTAGATCTGCAAAGTGCCCAGCACGCAGAGCTGTGGCTACCACTGCTCAGGAGGGGAACCAGAGGTGCCCCCAGCCCGGGGGGCTGCAGGAGGCCTGTCCCATGTTGACCCCCCTCCCCGGGATGAGAGCACTGCTGGCTTTCCACCACAGGCCCACCGCAGTGAACAGACACATGAGACAGGTTCTATCCCAGTCCCCGGGGCAATCCCTTCTACAAAAACACATGGAAATCCGGTCCCTTCCCTGGTGCTGTGTGAGGAGCGTGCCCTCCTCCATGCCAGCCCACGTGCAGCCCCGTCCCAGCGTTCGGAGGCACCAGCTTGCCCCAGGGCTGCCTTCAGCAGCAATGGATCCACGCAGCACCCAAAAACATGCCCACTGGCAGTACATTTCAAAGCAGCCAGTGGCAGACACCCCAAAGGCGCAGACCCCGGGGTCCCAGATAAGAAAACCTGCTGGGTGTTGCCTCCGGGCAGCGCCGATGCCCTGCAGCCTCTCCCGGCTCTGGCAGCCGCCTGGGGAGCGCGTGGGCAAAGTCCACCCTCCCGAGCTGCCAGCACCGGGCTCCCGACAGCGGAGACATCCCCTTCAGGCAGCAACAGGAGGAAATATTTATCTGGAGGTGAGTGATTTGCAGTGAGCTTGAGGGCAATCAATAGTTTTGTCCTTGCGTCAACCCCAGTGCTGAGCCCCGTCTCCGCTCCAGCCTGTACCTGGTGGAAGGTGACGATGAGCGCTGACCACACGAAGATGCCGGAGATGACCTGTGCCGCTGTTGTGGTCAGGAAAAGCTGCCGGCCATCCTCAGAGTCGTTGTGGGCGGCTGTGAGCAGGACGAGGGCCGAGGATGGGGGAGCCGAGGCCAGCCTGGCCGCTGTGCCGGGCCCTGGGGTGCCGGGCGCCGTGGGAGAAGGCAAGGCACGCGTGGCATTACTCATCTGCAGGGAGGGAGAGGCAAGGGGAGTGGCACAGGAAGGCAGGACCGAGGTAAGCTGGTGAAGGGGAAGGTCCCAGCAGATTTCCCAGCCCACAGAGTGTGGACAAACCTCCTGTGAGGTTTATTTCCTTCCCAGGCTTTTTCCAGGGTGCCCCTCGCCCAAACCAGCCTATTCACCCAATCCACTATTCACCACCTTCTCCCAGCAGGAAAATGCAAACGTCCTTCAAGAGCGGACCCTCTTTTCTCCAAGGAGGTATATGCAGTCCCTGTGTCCCCCAAAACACATGCTTCTCCTTCCCAGCCTTGCTACTTCTGGTTTTCTCAAGGGTCACTATCCCGCTTGAAAGGGAAAGACCTGCCTGTGTTTGTGCCCCTGTGAGTTCACACTTGTGGCTCAGGACCCTTTTCCATCAGGAACCAGAGACTTAAGGGTTAACTCATCCCTCACCCATGATAAAAACAAGCCCCTTACCAACGAGCCATCAGGACACTGATGTCCTCCTTGGGAGCCCAGAAAACACTGGGATCCCTGTGTTTCCCCCCAAAATTTGGCTCCTTTCCTCATGTGTGGCCTGCTGGGGGCAAACCTCGGGGCTGGCATCACGCAGGGCGTTCGGCCAGCCTCAGCCATTTTGGGATCATGGGGGTCTCGGTGTGCCGGCAATGCCAATCCCAAGAACTGAAGGGCAGCCAGCGGTCCCCTCCCGCACCTGAATTAAGCACAGGGGAGCAAGCCTGCCATGCTGCAGGCAGAGCAGGCAGAGCTGCTGTCCTTTGGGGATGCTGAAGCACTCCGGCATCTCCCCAACAGGCCTGGCCTCCTTGAAACCGGTCACCCCAAGGTGCCGAGCATTCGCAGTGCAGAGGGTGGCCAGGGCGTACGGGCACCGTGTACCCTGCGGCTCCAGACAGCAAGGGCCAACCTAATAATACGCTCTTATTTATAGGCGCAGCTTCATATCTCAAGGCCAACAGATGCATAAACTGCCATGTTTGGCCTCTCTTTCTGCTAATCTATGGAAAGCTGCTTTTTCCCAAGTATAACAATAGCAGTTTTCAAAAAAATACCCAACAACCTGCGGGCAAAGCTCTAACAATATAGATGCTTCTCGGTGCATTGTTAATAAACAAAGATTTTAGCTGCTGGGTAACTATTGCCAAGGGGTAAAACCGTAAGCATGAACTGGTGAGAGGCAAGAAAATATCTGCCACAGATAAGAGTGGTAGGGAATGACCTCGGTCCAATTAAACACAGAACCCAAAGCAAGAACTTGCCTGGCGGCTTCCTCTCCTGCCCTCTGCCCGAACCCCAACCTCACAGGAGAGGAAACTCACCTGGTATCAGATCAACAGCCCTAAAAATACCTCCCCCCCCTCCACCTGGCAGGAGCCGCCTGTAAGCAGAGATGCCCGGGGCGGCAGCGTGCTGGCCAGGTCCCAGGAGCTCACCCCGGTGTACCTGCACCCGCGAGCGGGGAAGCGGAGCCGGAGATGGCTGGAGGGAGAGCAGGGCCGATAGTGTTACGGAGGCAGCGGGGAGCCGGGTTTTTCCTCCCTGCGACCGTCCTGTGGCCCTGCCCTGGCCAGCAGTAAGCAGGATGCCGGGGAGAGCCGGGGAGGGATCTGGTCTTTGGACAGACAACGCCAGACCTGCCTTGTAAACATTAACAGGAGGCTGGAGATAGCTCGCAGCACAGGGAGGGAGGCGAGAGCCCAGCTGTGCCCCATTCCCCGCAGCTCCTCGCTCTTTCTGGGGGCTGCCCTGCCACAGGTTGGGGCCGTACAGCCAGATTTGGCCACGCTTTCCCTCTGCCAGAGCATCACACTAGAGGACATGATCCAGCTCGCTTCCCAGGACATGGCAGAGAGCTGTGCTCACCGCTAGACCCATTTATTCCGTGTTTGACCCAGCGCCGTGCCACAGATGCTTGGCCCGAGACATCCCAACTCCTATTAGCTTTCCTAGCCATCACGGTACGAGCACGGTGGCACCAGCAGCAGGTCCTGGCAGGCTCCCCTACATTGTCACATTCTGAACGTGGCGGAGCAAGTCATTAAAAACAAACGCCTCGGTGCCGCTTGGAGACAGGGCTCCCAGCTCCAGAGGTAATTAGATCCCGGCTGTGCAAAGGTAGCCGGGCAATTCAATGCAGTTAGAGGGCCATTTGCTTCCAAAACAAAGGTGGTGAGGAGACACAGAGAATAATATTAGCTGCAAAACTCAGTTCCTCAATGGGACTGTGCCAGTGCCACATCCACTCTGGCTGTTTTCAGACACTTTGCAGGTACCTGCCATGCAGTGTCTACCTCTTACGCTCACTGCCTGGGATATTAAGAGATGCTAAGTGAGCACTGAGCAGAAGATAAAGGGAGCAGTGAAACCTGTGTACAGGCAGGCCAGCTCCAAACAGGCTTTTCACTTTGCCAGGGATTCCCCTCCATCCGCAGGCTGCCAGAGCCCGGACTCCCAGCTCACATCCCTCCCAGTGTCCCGAAGCACCCCAGACAAACCCCCACCTCGGTGGCAGTCCCTGTGGGGCTGGAGCAGTCAGAAAGGAAAGGGGAGCCCCTGCAGTTCCCCACCAGCGCCTCTGCCGTGCTGGCTGTGCCGCCCCAGTAAGGGGGGGGGAGATCCCTGACCCCCATCCTGGGGAGGGAAGCATCCAGGCTCAGCCCCACCAGCGCAGGAGACGTGCCTTTCCTCCGGATTGCTTTCAGATAAAGCCAGGGCATGGGGGTTATTTACCCAACCCACCTCTCCATACCACCCCCAGGCCACTCTGGAGGAAGGACCTATAGCACATAGCTATAAATTAAGGCAGGGCAGCATTGAGCCCTCCTTAAAGCCCGTCCGGAGGAGTGGGTGACGCACGCACAGGGCTTTTGCAACAGGGTCTGCCCTCCCAGCAGCTCCCACGGGTGCTCAGGACCGATGGCTGGGGCAACTTCTGCTCTGTGGGGGGGGGGTGGGGGTGCCCCCTGTTGCTGCGCACCCCCCAGGGCCCCACTCACCCTGCGGGGCTCCTCCGGGAGTGGGTCTGGCCGCCGTACACCTGCCTCCGCATCCCCCGCGCCCTCCTCCACCTGAACCCGCGGGAGACTCCTCCTCCCAGCACCCTGGGCACCCTCCCAGCCCTGCCCGCCCGCTGGCAGCGGGCCCTGCCAGTGCCCCGCTCACTCTCGCTGCACCTCGGGCCCTGAGGGAGCTGGAGCAGCAGGTTGGGCTTTGCCTCCTGTGGAAAAGCTACCAAACTTACCTTTCCAGTCCACCGCGCTCAGCACCCACGCCCGGAAAGCAAACATGGATGGAAAACCACCGTGCAGCCCGACGCCGCTGCCCCCAGCCCCGCGTGAGTCCTGTGGCCGTGGGTGAGAGCTCTGCCTGGGCCACAAAGGCAGGTTTTCTTGCAATTGGGAATTAATCCTTACCGGGAGGACAGTGATGACTAAAAGGCAGGCAGCTGGTGGTACCGGCAGACTTGTGAATGTTTTGTGGGGCAGACCTTCCTCCTGGTTTACTGCAGAGCAGAGGAGCAAAGTCGAAGGACCAATTGCTCGTGCTCTAATTTATCACCTGTGGAAAGGCAGCAAGATAATTCTGTCCTGGCTCCGAGCATCAAAGGGGAGAGATCCCCACGTCCTTTCTTTACCCGCCACCCTGCACAGACCTGGTGGCACACAGAGTCAGGAAATTAAGGTGGTTAACTTGTAGTTGGCTTTTAGGTAGCAATAACTCAGGTCTTTGGGGCATAGTGGTGGTATGCCACCATATCACCACGGTAGAAGATGAGATTTACATTCAATTTGCTAATTAATGTATGGTTTCCACAAGTTGCTGGAGCTATAGACACCATAAAAGCACTAGGATTTGGGAAATACATTGAATTTTGCGTCGGGAAAGAATCCCTGCTAGCAAACGAGGATCAACATTAACAAATTCCACATGCCTCTTTCAGCCCTCCTAGACCAAAAAAAAAAAAAAAAAAAAAAAGTGTAAAAGAGGGAAAATTCAGAGTTCTAACAGATGCAAATCTTTGATTCTTGGAAGCACAGTTCAGAAAATTATTTTTAGACTAAATTTCTTGTCAAGGGCAGCTGCAAGCCTGCAGTGTTTGGATGTACTTTTAAAAAAAAGTTTCATTTCTCATAATCCTTAAAATACTGTAAATAACCCTTACTTCAGAGAAAAGTCCTTTCGAAATGCATTTTCTGCTTTTCTACTTTTAGGGGATTTTTTTAGCAACAGAAACAAACCATCAACTGGATCTACATGGGGCAGGCACAGGCTCTCCTGATACTGCTGATACCAGCAGGTCTTAACGCAGCACAAGTCTTCCCTGCCCAGAATCCACGACCTGGCCTGTCTGCTCAGTCAAGTTCATAAGTGACAAAAGCGTGTAAAAGCCCACTTAAAAATTTACTACTTGGTGTTGTTACAAGAGGTAAAAACAAATGCACTTTCCAAGCAAATGGCAAAAGTTTGGCTATTAAGCATTGCATCAACTCACATAACTTCACCCAACACCTTTTTTCAACCGACTCCGAAGAAACACCCCCATGTAACCCCTCCAAACGCTTCTGTCCCCATGTCTCCTACGACAGGTGCTTTAGGAGAGGGACAGCTCAGCTCGTTGCAGGTGGTCCAAGCTACGTATGTGCTGCCTCTCCAATGTGCTGGTACCATGTAATCCATAAGCAGCTGTTGTCTTTTTCTCACCACTAATTTGGGTTCCTCTCTTCCACCCTGACGTCAGCTTTCATGAAATTTGCAGAGCATAATTATCTGCCTCTCTTTAAAATTGGAGTGAAAGTGGAAAATGGATTCAGACTACATCAGGAAAGGGACTGACATAAGGACAAAAGCAGTCATATAGGACTCATTTCCTTAAAAACAGGCAAGAAAATCTTTCCTATTATGCAACTGCTGTTGATGTGTTACCAAGGCTTGTATTTCAATTGAAGTGATTTTCACAGAGCAAAAAAGAAAACCGGTAAAATTAGATTCGTCAATGTTTCTTTTATTCACTCTGCACTGGGTGTTCCCCCTTTGCGGTAACAGTGTAGCTACAAAGCTTGGCATCTACCGCTCCTCAGGACACAAATGCAGAGCAGTGCTGTTTCCCAAATACACATCCCACCCAATGTGATAAAAATAATACTTCTCTTGTATGTTGAAACAATTGTTCTCATCTCATCACTGACTATATGGACTGCAAACCTGTCACAGTAACAAAACCCACAAATGTTCTACACAGTAGAGAAAAATTCATGAAATTCCTCAGTACGTCCAAAACCAGCACAAAGACATTCCATCATTTTCATTTCTTGTCCTTTTAAATAAGTGGTGATGAGTCATGGACTCAAGATCATTTCCTTGAATCCAGATGGCACAACTTCACCACACTTGGCAACTTCGGATCACTTCCCGTAGAGCTTGTATTCCTTCCATGGTCTTGTCCTTTAAAGCCATGGCGAGAAGAACAGGTTTGTTCCCAGCTTCCTGAGACACAAACGCCACCAGGTTTTTGGCACAAACATGGACAAGGGGCTGAAAAGCAAAGGTATACAGATGTACGCTCTTACAGGTGGGAGAGCCCTCCCACACAAGTTAGGAGAGAATAGTCCTGCAATGACATGGAGCGCGTTGAGAACCTGTCGATATTGGACTCAGACTGAGTGTGAAGTTTGCTGAGCGGGAACACGACTGGGAACAGACACACAGTTTGGCTGGTCAGCAAAGCCAAGCCATGGTATGGGGGACTTTAGAAAGCACTTTCTCAACCAGCTTAAACGGGAAGAGTTTGGACCCATGTGACAGCCGCCCAAACCACCCTGAAACAATCTAACTGGAGCGGCACTTGAATAGAGTTTTGCACAGGTTTGGAAAACTTGGAAAGTCAGTACGAAGAATCTTTCCTTCCGCTAATCCTCCCACCCAAACTATGTCACCAAATATCAAATTATATGAAATGCCATGAATCAAAATGCCTCTATTTCCATCACAGCCAGATTTCTGAAGAAGTCTCCAAGTACAATTTTCTTTTAAAAACTTGTTGCTGAAGAAGGTATGTTCTGCTGACAAGCTCTGGATAAAAACTTGGTTTTGCAATTCCTAGAGACCCCAAAATGCTGTTACATACACAGTTTTTGCATGCCATGTGTAAAAAACATGTTGGTTTTAATTTTAATAGAATAATGAAAAACAGAAATTAGTGAGGCTGAAGGAGGGAAGAAAAGGGATATAATCTTCTCAATGAGGGTTCTTTAACGAGAATAGACTATAATAGAATAGCATGGGCTATTTCAGTTGGAAGGGACCTGCAACGATCATCTAGTCCAACTGCCTGACCAATTCAGGGCTGACTAAGTTAAAAGCATGCCCAAATGCCTCTTGAACACTGACAGGCTTGGGGCATCGACCACCTCTCTAGGAAGCCTGTTCCAGTGTTTGACCACCCTCTTGGTAAAGAAATGCTTCCTAATGTCCAGTCTAAACCTCCCCTGGTGCAGCTTTAAACCATTCAGCTTGTCTAGATTTTACTTACACCCACAGTTATGTATTTATCAGAAGGATGAGTTTGCTTGATTTTAGCTACCAGTGTGGTTTGGAAGCGTGCAACATCCCAAGCGGGGATGTTAATAGTGACAAGCAGGAAGGCAGCAAACTAGTGAAAGCCTTTTCTTAAAGTTTAGATTGATTAAGTTGGTAAAATGATTTAAAAATACTATGTAACAAAGTAAACAAAGGCACTTCCCATTTCCAAATAAAACACAAAAACAGCTTGGGGGTGGAGGTGGTCAGAATTAGCAGGCATCACGCCAATTAGCAAAGCATCTCCCATCCAGAGAAGGAAGGCTGTTGCTGAAGAACTAGAACTCTGTAAGGGGAAGCCGTGGATAGAATCAGGTACTTGTGTTGCTAGAGTTTTTCTAGTTAAGGTTAGCAAGTAATATTTGATAGCTCCAACACTGATGGAAAGCCTCATAATCTTGTAGCTCTGTAACTTTCTGTTTTAACGCTTGACTAGTTGACGCTTGACAAAAGACATTTTCTTCTGCTTTCTCTCTAGCTTTGTGAAATGGTCGATAAAAACTCATTTTGTTGAAGCAAAACAAATTAAACTTTATCAAGGTTAGGTGCTGCCAGGCACACTTGGGAGAGGGCAACTAAAGTCCATTACGGGGCTGGCATGGCGGGGGGGGGGGGGGGAGGGACTTGAAAAGGAAAACAAATTCACTGAAACAGAAACCCGAAAAAGGTTATCAAAGGCTGCATGTTTGATCTTGCAACCCTTAAATCAACATGAGCTTTATCAAACCTTCCATAAACACGGCAAAGCAATTCATATCCTGTAGGACGCAAAATATCAGATCCCCAAACCACTCACGGTTAGTTTAACTTTTGCTATGTCAAAGAGCAGATGAGCGCGCATACTTTTCTGATGAACCCCTCTTCCCTCAGAAGAGATTTTTAAATTAATCTTACCACTGTGCAAACACCACTTAACTGCTGTGATTCATCAACTCCCTGGCAACTTGCACAGCCCCACCTACTACATTTCCCCCTCATCCTTGCAGGCTGCGCACTGTATATCCGTTCTCACCTCATCCTTGCCCAGTAGCACCTTTGTGGTGAGTGAGGGCCTGCCCACGTTGTCACTGATTGTGTTGGGGTCCACGTAGACGATTGTCCCCATCTTGCCATACTGTGTGACCACCACGAGGATGGAGTTAGAGAACGCTGTGCACACCACCTCCGTTGGGACCCCGTGTACCACCTCCTCTCGCTGCTTGGATGTCACGATGGGACCCACTTCCATCGCTGCGGAAAAAGGACAATAAAACAACAATGACCATAAAATAACATTAGATTAAAACCACAGCCCATGGGCTATAAAGAGCCCGAATCCTTCCCTTCATTTGAAATACCCACGTTAAGTTGAATTCAGAGCACAGAAGCATCCGGAGGTGTGTGTCTGTGCAGGAACAACGGCCAACATCCCACATCCCTGACTGGGAGGGGAAATTCAACTGCCCCGCAGCAACGGCCTGCATAAACGAACGAGCTGCCATTTATGGGGTTCCGTGCTAATTATGTTTTAACAGTGATGCACCCACGGAGCAGGCCGCCCCCGAGCCCGACCCGCCGTGTCATGCCCTCCCTCGCAGCCTCCCGGTCGCTGGCACCTAGGGGGGGACCCCCGAGCCCCGCTTTCCACTCCAGGCCTCGGCGCTTCCTGAGGGAGACGACCGCCCCCCTTCTCCCGCCGGGCCGAGGCTGAGGAGAGGCCCCCGCCGCCCCTACCCGCGCCAGGCCCCGCCGTGCCGCCGCTCTCCGCCCAGGCCCGCCCCGCCGCGGCGGAAGCGGCGCCTTTCCCCTCCCTCTACCGGCCCTCGGCGCGGGGAGATGGCGCAGGGCGGCCGCGGCCCTCCCCTCCCCTCAGCGCCGCGCCGCCATTACCCGCGCCCGCCCGCCGCGCTCGCGCCCGGGGAGGCGCCATCTCCAGCCCCCCCCCCGCTCTCCTCAGGGACATCGCCCCTCGCCGGCCTCGGGCTCGGCCCCGGCGCTGGGCCCGTTCCCCCGGCCCGGCCTTCTCGACCGGTTTCTGCCCGTTCTACACTGGCTGTCATCGTGGCGGGGGGGGGGGGGGGGGGGGGGGAATGTCACACGGCAGGAACCCCACCCGTGGCCGTGAGGGAGTGGCGTGTGCTCCTCCTTAGGCTCGTGAGGTGGGCCTGGGGCAGTAGGGAGGCTGCTAGGTGATCTTCTCCCTCCCCCCTTTCCACATGGGATGTGGCAGCTCCGACCCACTGGGTGGTGTTGGGCCGCACTTTAAGCCCCCTGAATGTGCTTTCCCATCAAAATAAGGCTGGTTTTGGGCCATTGGAGCGGCCTTGCCCTCGGCCCCAGCCTCCTCGTCACAAGCAGGCCACCCGGCCTTGCGCCTCGCTGCCGATGGGACGAGCAGCGGCGTGTTCATCGCCGAAATACTCCTCCACGTGTGGCCCAGCTCCTTCATGAGCAAAGCGTGGGGCTTGAGGGAACGGTGGCAGCTGCCCGATGGTGCTGTGATGGGAGATAAGGACATCCGTGTGAAGAGTGCAAAAATAAATGTTTATGCCCCGTGAGCAATACGTGCAAACATTAGTTTCTGTTAATTGCACACAGTTAATTCAATGCTAATTTTTTCTTTGAAATACCAGTACTCACAAATAATAATTTTGTATACTAATTTATACAAAGCTCTGAAAATTGGGATTTCTTAGAGGTTTGCACCCTTCCAGACTTCAGCAGTTGCTGCATCTAAAATACCCTCCAACCCTTCATTTCTATGTGCTAGCTCTCCTTTACCGTCATTCCCACCACACACAAAATGTCCTGGCTGTGGCTGCAGCAATAGCTACCTGAGTTGTGGGTTATTTGTTCAGGTAACATCTCTTAAGGACCTCACAAATTTTTGTTTTGCATTAAAAGTTTTAACAAAACTTGACTACAGTTATAGCAAGAGCGTGCAAACTTTGTGCTGCGTATCCTTTAAGGCACCGTTAGAGAGCAGCAGAGGTCCACGGAAAAGCTTTTAATTCAGCAGGTTATTCTTGTGGTTAATTCAGAGAGGCTTGATACCTTTTCGGCACTCCTTGCAATCTGGCAAATAGTCTGTTTTCCAGCACTGCGAAAAACCAACATTCCTCTTTCTTGCTTACCACAATCACTCGAGGCTTTGCCTGTTTGACGGAGATAATAGCAGCTCTTGTCAGTAAAGCCTCCTGACTCCTAAAGAAGTTTATTCCTGCTCTGCCTTCTCCGGAGAATAATTTTACTTCAGGAAACACAAAGGACCGGATTCTTCCTGCCATCCTTGCCAGCCTCCATTTTATTTTTTACTTGACAGGGGGACAAAGAGAGTCCACTCTAGTTCACATTTACATGGAAACATCGTACTTCACTGTTTTTCATTAGTTTGGGATGAAAGAGTTATCTTTAACAGTTTCAATCGATTGGCTGTCTCATTTTGGCATGGAGCTGAGCTAGGATATAGCAAACTCGAGAAGCAGATGGCGGGAGGTAACTGAGCACTGAATCTTCATCACTGAAAGTAAATACATTAAAAAAAAATGAACTAAGGAGAAGGCTCCTGTTGTCCGTGTGACTGAGGCAGGGGATGGAGATTTGAGAATACACACCATGGCAGATAACGGGACCTTTTCCTGAGGGGTCTGTCTGCCTGCCACCTGCTTCCCAGCATTTTCTGGCTGAGAAGGACGTGTATCCGTAGTACTTACAGTCCCGTTATCTATAGCACTTTTCCTCCAAAGATCCCTAATCACATTGCAAACATTATTACATTTAGCTTCATAAACTCTCTTTTGACATAAGAGATTATTAATAGACCCCATTTTATGGTCTGAGGGAAATAAAGAATCGAGACAGACAGCAGTTCAGAGCCATCAAATCCTCAGCTGGAGATTCTGCAGGATTTCAGGATCCCTTCTTCCAATCCTGTGCACTCGCTGCTGAAGAAACATAAGTCATGCATGTCACTATCTCAATTACCAGAGAAAATCAATGACTGTGCGGCCCCATACTTTGACAAGAAAAACTACCCATAATATTGCAGCTTTATACCTTTATTATTATTTATTTGAGCAGTTTCTTACTACTCTTCTTTTTAAATTGCTTAAGTGCCTCTGTGTGTGTAGACTGGAAGGAGGCTGCTTTTTATAATAATCTTTGCATTTATCTGAACTGATTTTATAGAGCAAATGCATAAGAACCACTGAGCATCAGAAATGTTTCCCACTTCTCTCGAAAACTAGACACACAGTGTTTCAGGACATCCATTAATAATCCCTGCTCTTGGGAGTGCCTAGCTATCAAAGTGCTGGGTTGGTTTATTAGTTTACAGGTTATTACTTCTCTAGTTTAGATTTCTCTCTTGTATCTTTTATGATGCAGAATATAGACTGTGAGCTGGAACCTCAGGTGCAGCTGGGCTCTGGGCTGCGCAGCCAAGGAGAGAGGAAAGGAATTAGTTTGCTCCCCGATGCAGGAGCTGCTTGGGAATTATTCTGACCCTTGCTATAAATCAGGTACGTGAAGCAGAGCTGCCTTTTAAGTACATTCCTCTGGCCAGACAATATCAGAGTGCTCCTCTTCCCCTTACTAGTGTCACAGCAAGGTCGGGGGGATGTGGGTGGTAGGGGGTTGTGTGAGCACACTTTCCATGGGGCCGTTGTGTCAAAGGGGTGGGAGAGATGGCAGAAATCCACCTCCTGGTGCTTTCAAGCATTTCCCACTACATTTAAATAGAGTCTGGCAGAGCACTGTTCAGAAAATGCTACTGAATTGAGGCCCTTGGGGAAGCGGGTAGAGGAGCACATCTGGGGCTTTAGCCCCAGAATTCTGGTCTCCCTGGCTGGCTCTCTCTGCAGTCAGTGGAAAGAGGCTTTGTCACTGCTTGGTGCAAAGTGGAAACACAGCTCTGAACCTGGCTATCCACAGTCAAGAGTTAAGGCTGCTGTGGCTGAAGTTGGCTGTTTTACCTCCTGGTTTCTAGACCTCAGCCTGACGTAGGTACGGGCCTGCCAGACATGACCACAACCTAACTGCTTCTGCACATGGACAGAAATGGGACATCAGGTTTGCAGGGAAGCCTGAGGTTAAAGTGTGAGCGGCTGAGGAGTTCAGATGTGTCCAGGATTGGCGATAGCTGAACAGCATTCTCAGAGTTAAAGCTCTGAGGCTCTCATTTTATATGCTCATATTTTGAAGGAAGGTGAGGGGATTCTGGCTCTTCTGTGCATTGGTCCCTTTTGTGTGCTCCGTAGGATAAAGAGTAGTGTCATTTCTTATTCTGAGAGACAAGTCTAAGAGGTTTGCTTTGTCCTTAAGTTGTCCACACGGCTCTTATTGTATGGGACATCTCTTATTTCATTCGTTGCATGAGTAAGAGGAAGGCTAAGCCAACCCACCAGGCATTGCAGAACCACTCTAAGCTATTTAGTTGTTGATTAAACCTTTTTCTTTCCAGTGTAGAATTCAGCTGGAAAAAACACAGTCTTTTAAGAAAAAATAAACATAAAGCTCAAAACCAATTTGTTCCTTTTCTGTGTGAGCTGCACTCAGCTGCACATCTGAAATGGAAATGCTGGATGTCTTTGCATGCCTGAGACTGTCAGGTCATGCTATTGTTTTGCTTTCTTGCATTTGCAACTTAGTAAGGAAACAATATGGGAATGTTCATTAATGTTTGTGTAAATAGTAACTGCCCATATATGAGCACTAGCATATTTGCCTGTGAAAGCTCGATGTGCAGGGTAGGATTTAAAAAAATGGCAGTAAGCCAGCATATTCTGGCTGAGCCTGGAAACATCTAGGTAGCAATTTGACTGGAGCTCTCTGGAAATTTTTTTTTAGTCAGATTTAGCAACCTATAAATAGAGGAGTACTCCAGCCCTTTTAGGACTTTGTTATGCTGTGTCATTTGTGTTTTCTGAGCTGCTGTGCAGGCTGGAGGACTTCAGATCCATGGGGCTGGGGTGAGAAAAGAGCTCCCTTGGTGCTGGGGGAGAGTGTCAGAAGGGGGCTACTGCTGAGATTGCAGAGCCCGGCAAAAGTGAGGCAAGTCACACCTACAGAAGCACGCTGCTGAAAATGCTTTCTTGGGTGCTGGATCTCAAACAGCAGTAGTTTTCATATATTCAGTACCTTTAAAACCAGCAGATCCTACATTACTTTGCAAAAAATATCTGGAAATTATTTCAACAACCACTGAAATGAAAATTACATTCTTGAAATGTGTGAAATAATCTCCAGAATAGCTCCAGACTATCTAAGAGAGCTAAAAGAGCGCCAGCTACCTAAAAGAGTCAGGATTACATCATGCAGTCAACCTGTCTAATGATAATTTTATCCCTGATATTTATCATGAGATAACAGCTGGCTGTACTGGACACTGTAGCCAGGGGGTATGAAGCAGACAGAGTTATCATGAGGCAAGACTGAGTTTGAGTACTGTTTACATAATTTTCATTTGTCAAATAACAGCCCTACATAGATCATGACCATGACAGCGCCTGTGGATGCTATCATCCATCAACAGATCCACCCTGTGAACAGCAGAAGCTTTGCATTACTGGAATGGCTGAAGAAATTATTTCCATGGATCAGTAAAGACAGCAGTAATTGCCATAAAACTCACCATAGTTTATGCAGGAGTTTTTCAGCTGCTTGTGGTGGTCTGTCAGATGAAAGACAGCATGCAAATGGAGTGGATCATAAAAATAATTGTAGCATAGCTTCTAGGAACAAAACTCATACCACTGTTCTAAGAAGTGCAAAAGCACAGAAAATAACAACATGGCTCTTGCAGAAGCAACAAGAGAATGTCAGAGTATTAGTAAGATACTAATAATATAGTCAGTTGTATAAATCACTTAATTGTGACAGCAAATTAAATAGTGTTGTTGTCTAGAATTCACCCATAGTTAAAATGATATATCTTGATGAGACAAATGCCTTGTGTGCTGCCAGTAATAAATTAGCTCCTCTTTCAAGTGAGAAAACAATTAAAAACTTGGTTGAAAAGGGCATATTTTCTCTGTGGCCACTGATCCCTCAAACTCTGGAAATAATAAAGTGTTTCTAATAGTTGTTCATTATTACACAGTTGAAAGAGGAAAAATCCATTGTCTCATTATGTTCAAGACAGTTATGAAATTGCATTGGGAATATTTGAAAATGTAAGAGGCATATAACCAAACGGTTTCAACTTTGACAATGTATCATCATTTGCAGTTCATAATGCTGCTGTTAACTTTGGGAGATATCAGTCAGTGCACACAGTGGAAAATGAGAATAAATATTTACTTTTCCTTTATATACTGCATAAATAACAGCAAAGTACGCAGTAGACAGGTCATGATTCGATTTTGAGGGTTGTATAACAAAAGTTTCAGAATTACAAGAGCTATTAATTTTCCAAAACTCAAATATGTGGAAACACTGAGGCATTTCCCAACAAAGTGGGCAACTCTGTGCCTTGCCAATGAAACAATAACAAAATGATTTCTGAGTATTGTGAATTACTTTTCAATATTAGGTAAAGATTGGCCCCGTCTGATTTTTAAGTTCTTTATAGATGTTAAAGATGGAGATGGTGGAAATGCCTGGTGCCTGAATGCTTCCTCTTTTGTAGTACATTAAATTTTTTTCCCATCTAGTCAAAATTAAAATCCTCTCTGTTGCTGAAGCTCAGCACATAAAACATTAGTTATGCTGTAGATCACAATAAAGAATCAAAGTCAGACCTGCATACCATGACAAGGCAAAAGAATGTAGGCAGATACCCTTCAGTGGGCTGTAGAGGCTCTCAGATCTCAGTCTCCATCTACCTACACTAACCTGATTCACTTGCCGTCTCTGAAAAAGCGTGAGATTTTAGGAAACTGGAAGCCATACTGAAGAACTTATCTATGACAGAAGATTGGAAATACATTTATGAGGAATATTGTGATTCGAAAGATTTTGTGAGGCATGTGCATATGCTGCAGGAATTGGTATTTAGAAGTGCTTCAAATCCTAGTTACGTCCATTTCAGAAAACTTGTAGAGTTTACTACATCCGCTCCTCTCTCTAGAGAGTAATAGAATAAATATTTTCTCTTGGAAGCAGATTTGACATTTCAGAAACCTGCAAAATGTTGAGTCTGTTAAAGCTGAAGTTTAAAGTTAATTTTAACTGACCTCATAAAGAATTTTATGAATCAACATAAAAAGAAATAAGTATTGAAATTGTTTGTTAGTGCCATTCTAAGTAATGAACTGAAGTTTGTGGTAATTGAATTGTGCATTTGATGGACAGTAGAAATGTACTCTTAGGAGAAAAATACAATTATATACTGAGGAAAACGGCATTAAAATAAAGTATTGTCCCTTATTTCGCAGGTGCTTATCTCCTGTTTCGGTACAAGAAACATGATAATCAAGAAAAGCAGATGTGCTATCAACTTTTTAAGTTTCATCCTGGCAATGTGGTTGGAATATTCCGTAAGGAAATCAATGTCATTTTCCTACTCTCTTCTGGCTGTGTAAGAAATGCTCTGCCTAAGTCTTTCTCTGCTCTGCACTTGCAATTCTTCTTCTGTTTTTCTAGGTGACTCTAGGCTGAGCTCATGTTTTTGCTCTTAACTTCATGTGAGCCTCCTTTGCTATCTCTTCCAAGAGCATTTTGGAACCAGTTTGCCCTGAAACCCTGAGATCAGAGAACACTGGGGGATTAGGTTTAAACTTGTTAAACTGAATTAACACTCCTGCCACATGATTCTGGCCTGTGCCAGTCCTTCTAATCTTGTTCAGAGTTTAGGATAATCTGTTTAGTAGTGCTGATCAGCTGGAAGTTAATTCAATTGGACTTTGATTATTTATTCATGCCCGGATTTGCTAAGTGTCACAGCAGATACATGAGGTCTCTGTTACAGTTATGAGATGGCTTCATTAGTGTGACGGAGAGTCCATCTGGATGACTTCCTTTCCTCACTGCAGTAACTGGCTGTCAGGGCTCTATCCAGTGGAAAAAAATCCTTATATAACATCTCCCTTTCATTTGTGTCATAAGCGTATTGATTACTACTTAAAATGCACTTCTCTGTTCTGATTGCTGGGATTGCCAATAATCTTTCACAGGGATCTCAGTAGTATTCCAGCTCTACATTTTAAATTGTTACCAGAATTTAAAAGAAATGTACAAATGTGTTTTAAAAGCCATTTATTATTAATAATGTGTTTTCACGCAGTATTTTGGTCCTGCTCACTTCAAGGTCCACTTTCCCCATCAGTGAAATGCAGCCAGTGCTGGGGTGGAACACGGTCAGTCTTTTACACTGTCCAGAATTAACCACCCAGAAATGGAAGACAAAAAGGAAGAAGAAAATTGCATCCTGCTGAAACCTCTGGAGGAATTTAGGTTGGCAGAATGTTGTTACTTGAACTGGAACGTGGCCAGGACACCAGGATTAATGTTAGCACAAAATGCCACTTGATTGCAAGTGTTCAGATAACCTTGGATGAAAGTCTTATCTGAAAAGAGGCTCTTCTAAGAGAATAGGGCTCCCTGATATTGGCTGGGACTTTGGTTCAGGGTTGACTCAGAGAATTTTTGCTATTTGCTTCAGCAATTTTTGAATGGGGCAGCTCTTGAATGGTAACAGATCTCCCCTTCACAGCCTGCAGCACAGCAGATAATTTCCCAGAGAGGATTCCATGCCATAGAGTGATGTCTCTTTTTAGAGATGTTTCCTGATATATCATGCAAACATTACAAATAGGAGCCTGAAGGGATGCTTGTTGGGGAAAAGTCCTAAAGATTAGAAGGCAGGAAAAATGTTCATTATGGAGAAGGCACTGGGCCAAGCTGAGCTTCTGCGGCCACATAAATGTGGAATAGCTACTTATGTCATGGAGTTACTCCTGAGCAAGCAAGACCAGCATTTGCCTCATTTTTGTTTTATTCTCCTCTCTGAATGTTTCTACTGTCAATCCTCTAATACATGTTATGGGTTGGGCTGGCAGAACCAGGTGGTGCCCAGTGAAAGCTTTGATGATTAAGAGCAGCGTTAATCAAAATTTCTTCTCTTGCTCTCAATTTTTCAATTAAATTGTAAATCTGTACTGAGGAACAACCATTAACTTCCAGGGAATGAGAAATGTTCCCACATTTGGCCTTCTTCAGAAAACCCTGTCACAGTTACATACCGTGAAATATGGTTTCCAACAGAACAATGTTCCCAAAACCAGCTGGGACCCGCATTACAACTCAGCATTCTTTGCAGAAGTTTATTTGCTGTTGACTTGGAAGCCAAGTTAGAGCTTTTGAGAAGAGTTTCTACTTACCTGCCCAACAATGCAACATGGGTCCTGCAGCATCAGCTCCCATACGGAAGCTGGAGAGAGCAAGACTAAGAGAAAAATGTGTCAGTACCCATCTTTGCCACCAGATGAGTGACCTGCGGCAGAGCTTGATGTTTCTTGCACTGGTCCTGGGTCTTGCATGCCTGCGTGGGTAAAAGGAAAGCATTCAGGGACCATGTCGTGGCAGCCTGCCATAAATTATGAAGGGGGCTGTATCTGCAAAAAGCCCATGTGTGTTCCCAAGAGACAGGATCCCTGTCTGGAGGAGAAAGAGCAGTGTGCAATTGCATCTCTGTGGGCGCTTTCCTGATACTGCAGCCCCTTCTTTATGATAAGGCAGGAGCTCCATGCAAAGGCAACAACCCTTACAGGGCTCTATGTTATCTGCATGTGTGGTTAAGCTGTATGTGAGCATGGGACTTGCTTTGCTATTTGTTTTTGAGGGCAAAATCCATCACTGCTGTTATGTTTGGTGAATCTGACCTAGACTGTTTTGTAAGTGGAGCTATTTTCCGTCCTGCCTGAGCCCCACTGAGATTTTCCCTTGTTTTCCATGGGAAGACACTGATTGTCCCCTCTCCCCCAGCCCAGCCTTCCCATTCCTCTCCTGCAGCAGCTCAGACTTGTATATGAGCCAAGATATGATTCCCCTAAGAATTAACTTCATTTAATATTCCTCTTCCCTGTCTTCATTATTTTTCATTTATAGGTTAACCAGCACCTGAGATGCTCAGTGCTTTCCCTAACTTTACTTTGACTAGATAAACTTTTAAATTAAACATTTTCATTCGCCCCTCCTTCTGTTTGAGGGTTACTGTATAATTCTGTATTTTAAAAAAACAGCAAACGGAGAAGTAATCACAGATGCTCTGAGAAGAGATAGATGGCCTGACATAAAGGGTTGAACATACTATTGCACAGATATCCCTGCATCTGACAAAATAGGCCAAACTCGTTCTTTATGTAGCTCCACCAGGGATGAACAAGACCCAGGGGCTGTAAGGAAGACCACGTGCTGACATTTTGTTTCATCGAGTCCCTGGAACATTGAATATGCTCTTGATATGCAAGAGTAGGCTGAAATCTGCAATCAGCTCCACGAGTGTAATTGAATCTGAGTCAGGAGAAGTGACACCTGCATGATGAAGAAGGGCATTCATTATGCTCTGTTCAGGTCTGTACCATCCTGCTTGTGTGGACGGAGTTCAGCATGTACTATCTCGAGCTGAGGGATCACACAATCATGCTCCAACTATCATTTCCTATATATATTTCTACTACGTGCCGGACATCTCAATGCTACGCTGACGAGTGCATAAGCACATACCATCCTATCTAAATATCTGCTCTATGCATGTGCATCAGCTAACAGATGCACATTGGACTTATGAATATGAATGGGGCAAAACGTGTAGTGCGACCTTCACGTCAGGCTTGCTTTCCTTCATGTGCCTGCACTTCTGATCAATCATTGCTGTCTTGGGGACATCTGTGTCAGTTCAGACCAATCCCCTGTTATTGCAGGCAAACATGATACAGCTGTGAAGTCTGCAAGGGTCTATAATGTTGTGTATCTTCACACACATGCTCCCCATGGCCAACAATAATAACAAGACCTTTGTACAAAAGACTGAAAGTCTCAAAGGCAATACAGGAAGAGAGAAGGAGAGGCCAATGCACATTGCCACTGCCTTAAAAGGAAGTATAAGAGGAGAAAATTCCTGGATGATCTCTTCATGCTATCACCAGGAACGGTCCTTTTGGGAATGGTGCAATGAAAAATGAGAGAAATGTTGTCAAAGCAATTTTTTGTTGGAAATGTTATTTTGACACATCACGCCATATTGTTTTGATCACTCCCTTTTCAAAAGTAACTTTTAGGTTACAGTGTTCTGCTTTGATGATTTTTCAAACGAAGTTACAGTCATTTCACTTCATATCAATTTTTCATCCACATTTTATCTTACATGGGAAAAGAAAGCAAAAGAAAACATTTGATTGACCCAAACTACCCATGGGACATGCTGTTTTTGTGAAGACTTCCAAAATATTGCTTTCTTTTTCCCTCTTTGGGAGGAAATCCTAGGACCTCTCACCCTTTGGAGAAAGGAGAACGCACTCTGATGAGGGCATCTGGTACAGAGGCCAAAATCAACGTGCTAAACCAGAGCTGGTACTGAATCACTCTGTTGTACATCTGAATGTAGACGGGGCTCTTGTTTAGCTATGTGGTGGTCCCATGTTTTGGCTGTGCCACCGTGCGAGCACTGTTTCTGGGGGAAGCTGGGCTCAGTGCTTGGCAGGCAGGCGTTTGGGACCACGTGCTGAAGACTTCACGCCCTCTGAAACGCAACACAGGGCTCCTTGGCAGGGATCACTGGTGGGAGGAGTACACCTTGGCGTTTAGCCTTCAGGGAACCTGGCACTTCTCACAATTTGCCCTCAGGGAGGGCACTCGGGTGCCCTTGACAGGTGGTTTAAATGGAGAAAGCAGCACTTCGTGGCGGGGAGCCAGAAGAAAAAGCAGCTTTGGCAGGTAGCCTTTGTGCAAGGCAAGCGCTTTGCAGTTCTCCTTTAGAGGAGGGAAGCATGATGCAGTAACAGATAGAAGGGTCAGACCCACTCCAGTCTCTTTGGCCTTGCACTCAAAGTTGGAGTTCCATGTTCCCTCCCTATGTCAAGTGAGAAACACCTACCGTTTCTCCATACTTTGAGGAATTCTTACCAAAATCCCCTCTGTATAACATATATGTATGTACGTACATGTATAAAATCGGTTACTGAAAGCAAAAGAACAAAAAAATTGTTAAAGTCAGCTGGATCCTCCAGAGAGAGAGATGCAAAATATGTATCCAATAAAGCTTTTCTGATGATATCCATAAATACAGAGCTGAAGTGCTGGCCCTGCTGTCCTCTCCAGTACCATTCCACCAGAAATGTGTAGCTCACATCCTGAGTCATCCCCAAGGAGAGCAATAGATGTTATACACTTGAAATAGTTTAATTTCAAACTGGCCCAAGCACAGTTCATCCCTCCTTCATCAGGCAAGAGGAAGATGGAGAATTTTAATATCTTCTGGTGAGATCATGGGACCTCTGAGCCCCTAGCCTTATTCAATGCAGTCAGTGCATTTTGCCAGTTCCATGCAAGAAACTGCAGGTGAGAGAGGTTGGGCTCCTAGACTGCACTGCAAGGACAGGAGAGTGATGATCATTGTGTAGAAAGTTTGACCTTTCTGGTTGCTCTGACTGAGCTGCTGGACCTTGAGATCTCAATTTTCAGCCGCAGGAGACCCTCTTTAGGTTTATACGTTTGTAGCAAGGTACTCAAATGGCTTTATTTCCAGAGGCAGAGGTGGTGAATTCCCATTTGAAGAAACAGTTCTGTAGGCAGATACGTTTGGTGAGGATCTAACACTTTATTTATCCTGGAAGACCTTAGCTTGCTACATCCATTGCTTGCTTAGGGCCAGCCTAAGCGTTTTGTGTGTAAACTGAGGTAGGGGACTCACAGGCTCTACTGTCCCCTCCAAAACAATTGTCCCAGCATACAGAGAAGGGTTGGCTCCCAGGAACCTGTCCTCACCACACACCAATGCCTCGGGCACAAGTTTCCCTGGGAATGAGATAAGTGACTGATGGCTGCTATTACAGGAGGAGATCTTTGGAACGGATCTGGCCTCTTCTGTGGTGGGGTCAAAGGGCAAGAAAAATCTTTCAGACAGCCTACTGCTGCAAGGTGGCTTGGCTTTGAACATAAACAAGAAATACATTTTCAGAGAGCATGGAATCCACAAGCAAAAAGGAAAAAAAATGAGGAAATCAGATGGCTGAATTACTAACTCATCAGAGGCCAGTAGGGACTGCGGTAATAATACAAGCTATATTATATTGTCAATTTGTATTGTACATTTGGAATGACAACAATCACGTTGTTTTGAAATTAAGAATAACCTGGAAGGGGCAAATAAACTAACAGTGTACCACATATTGGAGAGTGAGAGAGAATTTGTACTTGGCAATAATCAATACTCATGTACGTCTTCTAATTGAGTCAGCCCAGCCTTCCTCTGGGATGTGACAGTGACAACTGAACTCCTCCTCCCGTTTGATGGATTTGATTGTGCTGCAGCTGTAAATAGGGGTACACCAAAAGTGGCTTTGGTTTGTCCTCAGCACCTGAGCACCAACCCTACTTGGTCCAGAGCATCAATCAGCCAGTGAGGACGTGGGCACTGATGCTGTCTTGCCTGGGACAGTTTGAGGGCACAGCCAAGGATAGGTCCTGAGGACCTTTTGTAGAGGAGGGTCTACTCTCCCCAGCTTTCAGCTCCTTTGCAAACATGTAAAGCAAGCGTCTTCTTTAATCACATGACAATTCTGCTGGCTTTCTCAACAATTTGGTCCTTGTCATGTCTCCTAAAATAGTCTTTTAAAAATACCTCGTTGCCAGAGGCACTTGAGTGGGTTGGTTGATTAGCATGACCCAGTGCTTGGGGATCCACAGCTGAAGTGCATATTGTTCCTTTTCAGTCTGAGGTCCCTGCTCATGTGGGCAAGTTTGCAATGGTTGTTGGATTCATGACTGGGAAAGAATTGTGTTGACCCGGGACTTTCATCTGGCATGTGTCCAAGGCAGACTGCAGGCACCCTCGGCTCACATCTCCACGTCTTGGCATTTCCTAACTTGTATTTCTTCCTCTGTCCCTCTGCTATGGCTGGAGGCACATCCAGATTGAAATGAAAGGTTTTCCTTTTACCTCTACAAACTGCTACTTGTGTTGCCGACTCAAGCTCTTCACTTGGTTTGTACTGGGGGATGAGTCAAAACCCTGGCCTATTCATATTTCACATCATGTGCACGTTAATTGGTACTTTACATCCCAGGGAATTCCTAAGGAAGCACCAATTTGGTCTCCTAACAATTTTACTACAACCCATTTCCCCCCTGCCCCCTTCTTTTTTTCCTTTTTGTCATAGATAAGATTAATTTTTTTCTGGACATGAATCCATTGCCTGAGGTTTCTCAAATCTCTGCTCTGGGACACTGAAATCTTATCTCTGAGGCAGAACAGGAAAGGAAAAGTAGTACATGAGGGGAACTGTGACTCATGCAGAAATTGAAATGATGAAGCTGACGCTGCTATTACGAAGACCCAGAGGTGTTCAAAGACCTGCTGGTGGAAAGGCAAAAGCCTGGGCTTTTCAGCCTTGAAAGGCTTCTGCATATTGAAGCTTTGAGCACCAGCTGAGGATCGCAGACTGGTGAGCTCTCCGCTTGCCTGCTAAGTCCCTTCCATGTCAGCAGCAGTGCAGCAGAGCTGAGAGCTCAACTGGAGGCAGCACGCAGCAGATTTAAGCCTGATCAATAGAAGATCTGTTAAAACTTGAAATGGTGCTGCCTTCTTCCCTGCAACAGAAACTTTAATGATTTTTTTTTTTTCCTGGAGGGGCTGAATCTGAATGAAAGAAAATTAGGAGAAAATGTGCCTGATTTTTCTATTTCAATGAATGAGCTGAAGGAAGCACCTATGTGTCTGTCATCCTGAAAAGCTCCTTGTTTTGATGGAGCCTTAATGGATTTTTCAAAAGACTCTTTGAATGCCTCGCCCAGCTCTGTTGGAAACAGTTATGCTTTGAAGCTGGCACCTTGCCATGTCTATTTATGTTCAATATTGCTTTCAAAAATGGCATCACTGCTGTCTTTTCCCAATATTCAGAGCAGTATTAGTACATAGGACAATGATCTGGCCTTGCCTCCCCTGTGCTAAGGAAAATGCTTCAAGGGAACACAGACTAGCTCTTCTCCTTGAGGATGAGTAAAATTCCCAAATTCCTCTTGCCACACAGATGGCATTTTAGACACCACAGAAAGGAGAAAAGACCTGTAAACTAAGAGGAGAGAAAAGTTTACATCTCTTGTACTATTAAGTCCCTCGACATGGAGACTCCCCAGCACCCCAAGGTTATCTGCTCCAGAGCCCTGTTCAGCAGTCCTCCATGTCTGACCTGACGTGCTCTTACTGCAGTTTAAACCCATGACATCGTGTCCTGTGTGCTGCAGCTACGGAGAACAGACCGTTCCCTTCCTCCTGAAGGTTATCTTTTAAAGGCCTTAAGGACTTAGCAGTTAAGCTGGGGGAGAGACGAGGCTAACATCCCTCCTCTGCTGCTTCTTGGGCTACGTAAGGAGAGGGACCATTCCCTGAGCTGGAGCTGCAGGACTCCATGCCTTCTCATAACAGACCCTTGCCCTGTGTCTGCTGTTATCCCAGCTCCTTTCTGGAAGAAAGGCCATGCCTGCATTCATTGCCACCCTGGATGTGAGTCTGTGCCTCCTGCTGAAATGCAGTGCCTTGCTGTTGTCCCCAGTTTGCATTTCACCTCAGTATTTGGGGCCATTTCATCCAACTTGTCTAAATCATTTTGAATTCTAGCCTTGTCCCCAAAGTGTCCTTGCCATCTCTCCCTGATTGCTCTTGTCTGCATGCATAATAAACCTACTCCTTCATCCCTCACCCGTGTCTTCAATGCAAAACTCAAGATGGAGTGGGAGCCAGGAGAATGTGCAGCCCAGCCATCCATACAGACACAGAACCATTGGAAACAGCAGGTCCCCAGGGATCTGCCATCCCGTTGTGTGCATGCCTGGGGCCACAGCCCTTTCACGACATGCTCTTTAACCAAGGAGCCCTGAAACAAAGGGCAGAGGCTTGTGACCCCAAAATTACAGTTACGACGCAGAACCATTACAGCATGTTGCGGAGAAAGTGGCAAGGCGAGTGGAGGGCTCTTTCCCAGGAAGATCTCCCCTCCTCTGTGAGCAGTTGGCTGCAGGACAAGTAAGGTGCCCAGTCATGTCCCAACTCCTGAGAAATCCATTATCATAAGCCATTTTTCCCTTCGAAGTATCCTGAACTCGATGAGTGTGCAGCCTTATCTCTCCCAGTGCCAAATTCTCCTTAATGAGGTTTATCCAGCTTTTCCAGCATGGCTTAACATTGTCCATCCAGTCCGGCCAGAAAGGATCCTTTATTTTGCTAACATAATTAATAGCAATAAGCTGTCCATGGTGTGCGGTGATAATGGTATTGATGCTGTAATGCCCCGCAGACAGAGCTTGGGATTTAGAGAAAGTTTCATTCAGTGTGCAGCGTTAGCAATTTCCCCAGCTCCCTTCCTGAACAATTTCTCTTTCTATTTCACATCCTATGCTGGAATTATGCCTCCCGCTGTTTACATTAAAAATGCATTATACATGTGTTGAAAACATTGAGTTCTATGTTGCTGGCAAGGAAGGAAGCTGTTATGTTTAAGAAGCACTCTCTTATATTATTATCACTTTTGTTTAATTTAGTAGGATTATTTTCTCTAATTCCAAAGCTGGGAAAAGACTCATGTAAATATTCTTTCCACTAGCCAATTTCTTTATCATCCAAACCCACGTATAAGCTGACTTGCTTATGAACTGTCACATCACCAAGTTAAAATGCTGATTTCCCTCTGTTAGCTTTCTCCTGTGCTTTGGATCAAAAATATACAAGGAAAGGGTAATGTCATTTAAAAGAGCTCTAAATGGCTTGCTGCAGCACAGGGGAGCTAGGATTTATGCTAGCAACATAGCAGTGCCAGGCTGGGGATGTATTGAGGTTTCTAAATTCCACAGAAGAGCCATATGGACTAGGAAAATGTGGGATTGAGTGACTCTGCACCTGTAGGGACTAGATGTTCATATGCAACCATCCTCTATAAATATGCCTAGGAGGGATTTTCTGTGGGACTCACTGCTGTCATATCGAAGCACCTTACTGTACAAACAGAATGTGACAGGGCTGGGAGGTAAACCCATACCTCTCACACCCAGAGCTTTAACTACATGGATGTTTTTATTCTCGATAATATAACTTGATCCAGGTAAATTAGAGGCCTAAAATGAAATGTAGCGAGAGGGGGGCAATAGGACAGAAATGGCGACTGTAGGTTGAAATCAGAGCATTCAAAGGAAATGAGGTATGAGAGAAAAAGACAGAGAAGAAGAAAGAGAAATAAAGAGGAGAGGAGAGGAGAGGAGAGGAGAGGAGAGGAGAGGAGAGGAGAGGAGAGAAGAGAAGAGAAGAGAAGAGAAGAGAAGAGAAGAGAAGAGAAGAGAAGAGAAGAGAAGAGAAGAGAAGAGAAGACAAGAGAAGAGAAGAGAAGAGAAGAGAAGAGAGAAGAGGAAGAAAGAAAAAAGAAAAGAGAAAAGGAAAAGAAAAAATTAAAAGGAAAAGAAAAGGAAAAGGAAAAAGAAAAATGGAAGAAAAGAAGGAAGGAAAAGAAAGAGAAACAGAAAGAGAAAAAGAAGAGTGAGAGAGAAAGAGTAAGAAAGAGCGTGGAAAAGTCCTGTGGCAGGTGATGGGCCACTTGGAGGTTCTGCATGTAAAAGCCAGGAGCTGTTTTGCCTTGTACAGCACAGGGGAGATCACAGGGGAATCCCATCCAGCTTGGGGCATGGCAATAAGGCACCAGAGTGGGAAGCTGCAGGGAGGAGTTACAGGACAAAAGATTAAGGAAATTAAATCCGTGGAGGAAACTAGGGAGATTCAGGCTAAGATGCAAGGCTGTAAGGAGCACTGCC
The DNA here is from genome assembly GCF_035582795.1 of Mycteria americana. NCBI lineage: Eukaryota > Metazoa > Chordata > Aves > Ciconiiformes > Ciconiidae > Mycteria > Mycteria americana. Next base: position 6,645,462 of record NC_134376.1, on the reverse strand, counting down.
TTAAGGAAAGAAAGACATGATTTTCCTTAATTAGTGACTGACAAAACTGTACCTTGTGGGCATGCGCTGGAAGAGAAAAAAAATCAATTAACATAACCAAAACCCACTTTTTAGCAGTAAGACTGGCTGGGGCTTGGGGCTCGGAGTGGAAGTGGGCAGCGGATCGCTCGGTGCACAGCACTCGGTGTGCTCAGCGGGTCTCTGGTGTGGGCAGGAGGAGTTGCTGCGGGTAATTGGTGGACGCTGTCGGTACAATTTGTATTTGTTCCCACAGCACTTTGCAAAGTGATGGAGGATTTGATGCCGGCATTAGGAAACAGACCTCTCAGGGGAGCGAAGTGGCAGCTGTGCAATGGCAGCTGGCAACAGCACGTTGGGAAGCCCAGCAAAGCCGCGTGTCAGCGCAGGTGAGCTGGGAGAGGAATGCCAAATATTGGAGGCTGGCCAGGGAACAGGGTCCCTTCCTCCCCAGGGCAAAGGCAGGGCTTGGGGTGACTTCCCTCAGCCAAGAGCTCCGGTTTGTCTTGTTCCAAACCCAGTGTGCCCAGCAGCACAGAGGCAATTAGAGACCAGCACGGGTTGTTGGTGATCCCTCAGCCTTCAGGAATGCAATAACATGTCTGTTAGATCTCCTTAAGCATTCTCCAAGTCACCACTCTATCCTAGAGGGAAATAACCTTGTGCTGAACAGTTTGATTGTCTAGTGCTAATATAACAGGAGAAAGCCTATTAAATGTTGTGCTGGAAGGGTCCTTTGGGTCTGCAATAGTTTTTCTCTTTTTTCTTTCCTTTTTCCCTTTCCTTTTTTTTATATTTTTCCCCTTTCCCCCCTTCCTTTCCTTTTCTTTCCCCTTCCTTCCTTTCCCCACAGACCAGAAATGGGCAACAGCAATGAACTGAGGGCAGGGAAGACAACGTCTGTATGAAATGAGATTGCAAACCAGCTGGCAGCATTGCCTGCGGCCATTCACCCGCTTACTGCTGGGGTCGGACCTGTGTCCTGCCTCCCTGCTCTTGCACCGTGCTGCACACTCATGAGGGCTGGCTCTCCCTCATGTCTTGCCTAGAAAAAAATCCCTACCAAACATTTGAGAAGTTTTTCCAGCACTTGTGCAACAATTTCTTTCTTCTGCTCCTCACTGGAGAAACCTCTGCAGCAGGACTGGTCCTGGATTGCCTCCTGCTCTCTGTGCACTGGCAGCTGGCCGAGAAGAGCTGACTGAGACCACCAGGCTCCCAGGCCGGGTCAGTACCCGGCCAAGGCTCTGTGAAGACGAAGGTGTCCCATCCAGTTGATGTGTTGGGCAAGGTAACATCTGGACCAGCTGTGGCTGATCTCTCCCTTGCTTCAGCAGAGGTTTCCTTGTCACAGTGGCACATGGCACTTCAAGGGGAGAGCCTCAGGGCTTCTCCTCTCCTGGCATTGCTGAAACACTGGTGGCCTGTCAGAAACAGCAGGAGAGAGACACGTCGGACTCTACAGTGCATCTCCCATGCAGGTGCGACTCTGAGCACTTGCTATTAATTTTAAGCGCAGAAAAGAACAAGCAGCCTATTCCTTAATCACCTAGGTGAAACACCCAGTGGAGAAGCACCACATTGACAGTCCGTTCCCCTGTGAGCTGGAGAGAGGCAGTTTTGAGGCCCATGCAATTGTTAAACCATGGACTTGCCCTGCTAACAGCAATGGCAGGAGGCACCTTCCCCCCGCAGTCATGCTGGGTGCAGGCCCCCCTCAGCAATCCTCTCCAAGGAGTAAGGAGTGTGAACAAGGCCACCACAGCAACCAGCTCACTGAAATGAAGGTGCATGAGCGCTTTGTAGACTGTGATAGAAACTGGTGCAGTTGGTGCTGGGGAAACGTAAGCCACTGTGGAGAGCACAGATGATGCAATAAAGTGGTGACCTTAATGTTAAGGTGGCTTTTTAAAGAGGTGATTCCTTAAATCAACTAATCTTCTGGGTCTCTGACTGTTCATGGCTCTTTGCACATCTTCCAGGGCAGTGAGAGATGCCTGTTGACCCTCTGCAATTAGTACCCCTGGCTTAATGGACTTTAGCATTCTCCCAGGCTCCTTTGAGATGAATGGCTCCATCTGCTAATCCAGGGCAAAGGCGGCTCTTCCTGAGATGTAGTTACAGCTGAGATGAGAAGCAGATGAGAAGCAAGTCATGGGGCAAACCTCACACTCTTATCACAGCACATGCGAGGGAGAGCTTCATGGCTGCTGCCAAGGGGTGAGAGGCTCCTGAGACCCTGCCATGGCCATGGGCTGCACCCACATCGATCCCAATCGTCCAGTCCACTCCAGCAGCGATGTGGGGTGCCAGAGCCCTCATGGCGAGTGCAGCCCCCGTGGGATGCTTGGCCGCAGCCGGCAGTGCTGGCAGCTCGGTCTCTGCCAGCCCCTCTGCCAGCTCAGCCCATCTTGCGAGCTGCTGGGGCAGAGGCACTAGCGCTCACTGCTCCGCTTGCATAACTTGTATTCTTCACGTCTCAGTGACTTGCTCAGGATCTGGGCAGGTGCACGTGAGCTGAGCTGCATTTGCCGCTGGAGCCTTGAGGGGAACCGGGGACATCCATGCATGTAAAGCCATCAGCTCCAGAGTGAAACCTCTGCCTGACCCGGTAATCATTGGCAGGGGTGAGTGGAGAAACCTCTCCTGACAGGCTTTGCCAACCTAGCTTTCTGCAAGGGATGCATTCAGAGACCCTAAAGACGCAACAGCTGGGCTCTGGCTTCAAATAAATCATTCTCCTACCTTTGCTGTCATCATGGGATGTGATGAAGCCACTGTGGTGGCTGAGCCCCAGACGCTGAGTCTCGTTTCATCCCATGTAAATCCTGCTGCTATGCTGTGCCTCAGATCCCCAAATGGTGTTGTCCCAGCTCCTGGTTTGGGCAAAAGGGACAAGAACTCCCTGTGTCTTGCCAAAGGCCCTGAGATGCCGCTTGGGTTTTTTTGGGTCGGCTTTGTGCCTGCTTGGGAGCATGACCTTGCAGGAGGAGGGCTGCCAAGAGGATCTCCAGCCGCTGCTTCTGCAAATGCCACACACGCAGCCTGGCTGGGGCTGATGGAGGGACTCATGGCTGAGAGGAGATACTGAATCCAGACCATCTCCCCAACACCAAGGAGATGTGCTCCTGCCCACCATGCAGAGAAAGGCGCTTCTCCTATGCTGAGGTTGCTGGAGTTGAGATGTGCCCCAGGCATTGTCCCCTTCCCCATGGTGTACGTGCCTGGGGACCCCTTTCAGGGCAGTTCCTGAGAAAGCTGTGGGGCACAGCAGCTGGTGTCACCCTTGGCATGGGTACAGCAACACCCCACCAAGTTGGCCTGTGTTGGCATCCTGTGGCCCATGTACCCTGTCATGGGTTCCCAGTGTTTCAGGGTTCCCTGGTTTCCCTGGGCACAGAAGGAGCTCAGCCTGGCCTCAAACATCTCAGCTCTTGTCACTCAATGCCACAAACTGTGTCAGCTTATAGTGCCCACACTGCCTGACTCGCTTCTGTAGGTTGGTGTTCACCATATGTGCTCCTCCAGCAAGCCCGGGGTATGCCCGGGGCGGCCAGAAGAAGCAGAGCTCTTGGCTTTCATTCCGCTCCCTCCCTGAAATCAAGAGACTTTTAACTTCAAAAGAAGCAGGCTTAGGGCTTGCCGGAGAGGATTCAGCAGGAGCATGTCCTGGGAGCAGGTTCTCTGGCTGCTGGAGGAGCCATAGGGCTCGTCCTAGTGCTGTTCCTTCCAGGTGTGACAGAAGCCTGGAGTGACCTGCAAACAACTCTCTCTGCTCCAGCCCATCCCACTTCAACACCCTTGAACAGCGACAGGACAGAGGATGCTCATGCACAGTTCCCCTTGAGGACTAAGCTAACCAGCCACTGGATGTCATTATTGCTCCAAACAAATACATCGAAGAATCTATTCCAGACCTCCAAAAAATGTGACTTTTCAGTATGGAAAGCTTAAAACGTGCTTCCTGAGGACACAAAGTCGTTCACCTCTCCTCCTGCAGCTCTTGCCTTCCCCGGCACACCTCCACGTGCCTGGGGACAGGGTGCCTGGGGTTCGGCACAGGGAGGACGTGATCCCGTGTGACCTCTCTGCCCTTCCCGGGAGCTCCTGCGCTACCTCCTCATCTGCGGGGATGACATCATGGCTGTTTCTGTAGCAACAGAAAGGGGCACCGCAATTACCGAGTGATGACACCGTAGCAGGACTGAGCAGGAGGGAGACGTTCCCCCAGCAGTGTCCCATGGGTGCCCCTGACACAGTCCCGGGCTGGAGAGCAGAGCTGGGGAGTCAGAGGGCTTTTGGCTGCTATCTGTTCCAATAAATCAGGGGGAAAGAATTTGGTTCAGGTCCCCCTCTCTCCTCTCCCCTCGTCTTTCAGCTGGGGACCACAGCTGTCTCACTGGACCTGAATTGAAATGTTTTGCTTTATGTTATTCGACCTGTCAAAAACTTTTCCTGCCTTCTTCCTGCTTTGGTTTTAAAGTGAGGTCTGGTCTTAAAAAACCTGCCTTACCAAAAAACCAAAGTGGAAAGTTTCATTTACAAAAGGGCAACATCTTCCCTCTGCCTTACTCCTCCAGGAATTTTCATTGCAATTTTCCCAAATTAAGCCTCATTTCACCAATGATTTTGCTTCTTGGATTGACCGTTTACTGGCTGGTTTGATATTTACTGAAAGCATTGTGCCCGGTTCGATGGAAGTAGGGGATCAGTTCAGCTGATGCCTGACCCTCCTCCCCGAGCTGCTCGCAGGTCCTCTCCCAGCACTCCTGATGTAGCTGTGCCGGCATGGCCTCCCATGAGCTCTGCCTATATCAAACGGGGACAGACTTTCCCCAACACACTGGGAAGTCTTGGGCATCTCTTGCTGCGTGTATGATCAGGACTTTATGGGGGAGTGGAGAGCAACTGCAGAGGAGGACTGGCGTTAGCACCGCAGTGCAGCGCGGAGAGGAGTGGACAATCCCCGGGGAAATCCTGGCACGGTGCTTGCTGGGGAGAGCTTCCATATAGCCTCACTGATCTGTACTCTTTCATCTTTATGTGCCTGCTTCTAACTTGCCCTATTTCAGTTATATCCCTTTCATTGGCTTTTCTTCTTCCACCACAGCCATAAAACAAGCCGGGGAAACACCAGCTGCTGCAAGCCTGATGTAAAGAAATAATTCTGAAACAACGGAGCCGGATGCACGTGGGCTGTGCCTCATCTCTAGCACTACCTCGGGTCCCACAAACAGCTCTGGCCAGCGTCAGCATCTTCTGCTCACGCTGCAAACCATTGCAGGGAGCCACAGCCCAAGGGGAAAAAATAATAAATCATTCTGCTCAGCCTCGCTCGTAAGCTTTTGCAAAGAAGAGCTCGGGATAGGTCTTGGGTGCATGTCGGCAGAAGGGAAGCCGTCTCACAGCCCTGGTAATAGTGCTCAGCATATGCCTGCGCTCCCTGCTTGTTTTGACTTGCGTGGGAATCTTTGCAATCAAAATGATACGACAATTCCAATCACTGTTGATCGCTTTAGGCAGGTGTAATTCAAGCTCTGGCTGCAGACGGTTGTCATTTAATTAACAAGGAAAGAGCCAGAATTCTGTGTAAGACTGGGGAAGGCAAAGAGAAGAGCCTAAGGGGGACTTGTGATAATAGAGAGTGGAGGATGCCAGCAGACTTACTCCGAGTTTAGCTGTTCACACAACCGGGTAACGCCGACATTATTCCCTGCGTCACAGGCAGAGACATGTGCTCGGCAAGCTGTGGTAGGCAACACAATTATCCACTTATTTCAGTCCAAATCGTGGGGAATGACTTGAGGACAACACAGAGGGAAGCCCTGCGCAAATCTCTTCTTGGTATTATTACCAGCTCTAGGAATTCACAGTCTCTTAACCCTCTTTTCTCTTGCTGTTTTACCGCTTTGATTTCATTCCTGGCCCAAGCAGCACTTGCTCTCAGCCCTCCAGGGCCAAGCTCAGCCAGGTGCAAATGGCTGCAGCTCTCTTTGGGCGGTGGAGTGGTGCTGGCCCTCCAACGGGGCAGAATTCATCCCCGTCGTGCTCCCTTTGCAGTTGCTGACTTGCCAAGGGTGGTATTTCTTTGCAGTTGGCTGTGTACCGTGTGTGCCTCTGCTTTCCCTGCTTCCGACCCAGATTTCAATTTTCTATATCTCAAATAAAATTAATATGTCCTGTTACTGCAGCGGGGGGAAGTAGTAGGCAGCGAAGAAAGCGCTTCAGTCCCGCTTATTGTGGGCAAATTGAGAATGTTTTGAAACCATTTTCAGTAACTTGTGTCCTGGTGTTGCAATGCTTCACCTTCCGCAGCAGCTGCTCTGCAAGGCTCTCCATCTTCTTGGTCACCAAGAGACCTCAGCACCTGGCTGTGGGATGTGTGTCCAGAGCTCACCTTCCTGGAAGGGAAACTGAGGCACGCACTTGGCAAATACCACGTGCAAGGTCACTGGATGGAGGTGAGCTCAGAGCTCAGTTCTGAGCTGTTTCAGCCCTTGGACCATCCCATTATGGAATAACTAAGCCAAAGGAAAAGGTCAATCTGTAAATATATAGGTAAGCCAGGTCACCTGGAGAGATACCAGAAGAATTTTGTGTCCCTGCTCCATCAACTGTGGCAACATCCCTTTGCTCACACAATCTCTATGCCTGGGACCCTGCCGGCTGCTGCAGCAGCCCACGCTGCTATGCACGGACGCTGCCATACTCAGGTGAGGGACCAAGGGAAAGACCTCCAGTGCTGGGAGGTGTTGAGCTGACGGAGGGATTTCCAGTTGCAGAGGTGGCAAGGAATGTCACTCTGCCGTCCCTTGGCCCGTGGGAGAGCCCATGTGCCTTGGTACAACCTTGCACATGTGTGACTCAGAGTGTGCATCATGCGGGACTTAATCCAGCTCGAGAAACCCCCCCTTGGTGTCCCACTTGGTGTGCTGGCTGATGGTTTGAGGTTCCTGAGCTGCCAGGTCGTCAGGGCCTTGTAGTCTTTTAATTTAGTCCTGCCTCAGCAAATGGCTGAGAAACTAAGAACCAAATTTTGGAGAGAAGGGAGATGAAAATCCAGAGGAAATTGCTGTCTTCCTGCAGTGCTGACTCTGAGCTGTTTGATATTCTCTCTTTTTTAAGGTTTGCTTGTTTTAAAGCAACTTTAATTGGAAAGATGCTGGAGTGTCAACTAGAAACCACTCCCTGAATAACCTCGCTAATGAGCATGTTATTAAAGCAGGGTTAGGAGCTCCCTAGAGGGCTCTCGCTGGATAGGATTAAATTAAAAAAAAAAATCTAAACTAGAGAGAAAATCTCTGTTAGTCTGCAGTGATGAATATAGAAAATTCCAATGAAAAATGGCTTTGAAAGGTTTAAGCGTATGTCTTCCTATCTGGGACTAGTCTTCTCCATCCCTCAGGGCTTGCTCAGGCAGGGAAGAAGGTTTTAAAGAAGCAGAGGGTGGAGAAGTTGCAGCTCAGAGCCTGGCAAGCCCACTCTCCAGGAGGTCATATCCCCATGCCCCTGGCACTTGCCCATGTAGGTCAGCAAAGGCAGTCCCTGCGTGCCACCAGGATGGACGGGGTCTCTGCCCAAGCCATGTGGCTTGTAGGAGGCAAGGGCCAGCGGAGATGGGGCTGCTGAGACCTTGTGTCAGGAGACGAGAGGGTGCCTGTCCTCTCTGCAAAGTGTAGCTTTAATCTGAAAGGTTTGCACTCACTCTGTTGCAGGGTTTCCCTGACAAAGCTCTGCAGTGCTCCGACCACCTTGATCCTTTGAGATAGCGGCATCTGTGGCTCCCCATTAATCTACCTCTCCCGTAGGTCTGGAAGCATCTGTGAGAGCAAGGAGACAGCAGTAGTTCTGGGGCAGATGGGGCCGTGGGATGGGGTCACACATCCCTGATGGCAATGTGGGGATGCTGGTCCCCACCTCCACGTTCAGGCAGCAGCGAGCGCTGGTTGCTGGGACAGCTTTGGGGAGGGATAGGGAAGGAGAGGCTTCATGGTGCCGGGTCCCTTCCCTCCTGCTGGAAAGAACGTGGCAGAATTTAGGGCAGGAAAACTGTTCCCATACTATCTGAAGACAGGCATGAAATGCTTAGCAAAGCTTCCCTGCAGGCAACGACGACTTCCAGAGCAACTCTGGCTTTTTTGCGGCTTGCCCTTGCTTCCCATGGATGGTGGGCAGGTCAGCCCTGCCCCAGCTGCAACGGGGAGGGGGCTGGCTGTGGGACTGATTTACTGCACCTGCAGCCAAGGGGCTTAAAAGCTTAAGGCCATTCCTTGCCTGCATTACTGTGGAGTATATTTTCAGGGGAAGCTTGGCTGCCTGAGCTGCTCCTGCCCAGATATTTGGGCTTTGCAGGCATGAGCATCTCTTCGGAGAGGATTTTGTCCGTGTGCAGAAGGAGGTGTATTGCCTGCCTTTGCAAAGCACCGTCTGACAGGCTGATGCAAAACATGCCAGCACCAAGCTGTGACTCTAAACAAAGAGAGGGAAAACACTGTATTTTTATTTTCTCTGCTGCTGCAGTGAGTTGGGATTTTTTTTTGGTTTCTTCTTGTTTTTTCATTGCTTTTTCTTTGCCTGAGACAGGTATTTGGATTCTCTGTGCTCCCCAAACTCTTTCCCCAGGCTGTCTCCAGCAATCAGACAGAGTGACAGCTCTGAAACTCTCCAAGTTAACAAGTTCAAGTGCTGATGATTAACTAGATTCACAAAGTTGATTGGAAAAAAATAGGGATATAAATAAATATTCCTGGAGATATTCCACCCCCTGTAGTCATGAACTTTGAATAATTGGAGGGAATTATGCTGAGTACTAATCAAAAGGTTTTTTTTTTTTAATTTGCTAATTACTGCTGGGTTTCATCAGTGTCAGACTCTAATCATCTCAAGACATGTTAATTGACCCTTGGGAGTTGTTTATCTGATGCCGAAAGTTTTAGATGGGGTCATACAAAGAAATGCAATCACTGAGGTTACTTCTTGCCTGCCACTCAGCCAGAGGGAAGAGTTAAGGAGACTTTGGGCCACGAGGACGTGTGCGCTGCCCTTCCCATCAGCTGAGCTCCAGAACGGCTCCTCGTGGGTACCGTGGCTTCCTCCATCCATTGGGAACCTTATCTTTCCTGTCCCTTGCACTTCAGTATCCTGTCTGTAGGCCTCCTTTTTGTTACGCACACAGTTATTAACTTTGGTGATCCACATCCAGTGAGTGCTAATAGTGACAGCCCTCCGGGATGTGGCAATGCTGTAATGCTGCTCCTCACCATGGTGAAATCTGCTGGGAAGGGTTCGTGGTGCTCCAGGAGTGGGCTCAGGGTCCTGCTGTGGAGTGCAGGCATCGTCGCGGAAAGGTGTCTGCGAAGAGGAAGGTTTCAAGGTGTTTCCTAAGCAAAATCAGATTCAGACCTTTAAATCCAGACACTGCTTCCACCTCCTGAGAAGGCAGCGACCAGCAGGAGGTGGGAACGGGGAGTCACGCTGTGCCATCGCTGGGACCACAGATGGCTTTGGTCTGTCCCTGAGAGTGGCTGTGTGGACCCCTCCTCTCCACGGAGACAAGGCTGCTGAGATGCTCACTTCAGAATTGGGTCACCTTTGTGAGATGTGTGTACGCAGCCCAGCCTCTTCCCTAAGCCGTGTCATCTTTTTCCATTATTACCCCAAAATTCACTTCCTGGGCAGTTTCACAGCCTGGCTGCCTCACCTATCTCATGTCCTGTTAATTAAACCAGAGGAGGGGTGAATTAGTGGGATAAAAGGTGGGGTGGTGTGGAGCAGGGAAGCACTGAGCAAAGGGCTGACGGTTCACCAAGTTTCTCAAAGACAGGTTTCGGGGATGACAATGCTTTCATCATATAATGTTTTAATTAATGACCTTGGCAGAAAAATTAGTCTTATGCTAATGAAATGCTCTGGAGATGCAATGCTGGGAAGTATCCTCAATACAGAGGCAGGTAATGTCATACCAGAAGACCTGGGTGATCTCGACATGAGTAGAAGAGAAGTGATTAAATCTAAGAGTGCCAGCAGTGCAAGGTCGCACACGTAAGGGCAGATGATGAGAACTTCTGCTACCAGCTGGGAACTGAGCAGCAGCTCAGGACAAATGCCTGAGTCACCTAGTTAATGATGGGTGACTACCACTGCGGAGATGCAACCCAGCCCCGGGACGGGTCTGTCATGTCCATCACACGGCATCACAGCAAGAAGTGGATGTTAGTCAAAGCAGGAGGCAGAGGACTATTCCCAGCTGGTGTGTTACCCCCATGGCATGTAGGGGCACCACCAGGAGCTGTACCAGGCTCACGGAGAGGGCTGAAGCCACCATATTGGTACTTCCAAGAGTGTGGTGTAATGGGGCAGTGGTTGGCTGTTGTAAATACTCAGAGAAATGCTCTGTCGGTACTCTGTTAGTGAAGTCCCAGCGTGGCTGCGATGGTGTTACCTTGAAGGGCTTTATACTGATCTGGTTCTTTGGCATTGCCCTGTGGAAAGAGCTTTGTACCAGCTCTTTCCAAAGCACCTCTGATGGCTCCGGCTACATCCATGCTGCGCATTTCTGGGGGAGGAGGAGCTCTTAGGCAGGATCACGCTTCTGGAAGAAAAGAAATGGTGTTTCTGATTTACAAAGGCTTTCTGGTGATGGTGGGAGGTTGAGGAGCAGGGCTCAGGAACCTAGTGAAAGCTGGTAGCTGGATTTCCCCCAACTCGCAAATGAGTCTTTAAAATGCATCATTGTGAAGGACAGGGATTTGCCCCCATGCCCCACGCTGCTGTGCCCAGCCACAGATGGCACCCAGGTGGGTTTGGAGACATGCAGAGGCTGGAGGGGAGACCACAGCATCTCCCGGGGCCCCTGGTACCAGCCCAAACCCTCGCGGTGGAGCAGCAGGCCCCGGGGCTGAGCTCTGCGCATCCGCTGGAGCCACAGCTTCCCGGTGACAGTGATGGAAGAACCCACGTTCCCATTCCTGACTGATAATATTTCACCACCTCTTTTGTACCCATTTTCATTTTGATTCCAGGATAATTTGTATCAGTTTATGAAATGTGGCCTTTCTTTCATTGCAGAAAAACACAAACCCTACCGCGACGTCTAGGTGTTATTGACTTAAGGCATATATATGCGCGTGTGTTTTTATCTGATCATCTTCATTATTCTAATTTTCCCCTTCCCATCTTCTTTTTCCTCTTTATTACATTGCTGGCAGTTGGAGGCCATTGGAATAGAAATAAACTTTCTAGGTAATATTTCTTAATAAAAAACATCATTTATTATTGTTTCTCCCTACCAGTAAATGCCAAGCTCCTTCTCTCATTTGTTATAAACCTAGTTTAACATCTTTTCTGGCAAGGCTGGGTTAGGTACCTGAATACAACAGCACTTGTGCCCCCATCCTGGCTGTACCCAGCTGTAGGTGTGCTAACAGAGGTCGGGTCTCAGCCGCCGACAGTGTGTCACGTGTGAAGACGTGGCAAGTCCTTGCTGCCATGGCAGGACACTAAGTGAGGAAGAGATTGTTTTTCAGGGTCCTGCGTTTATCCGGTAGCGGTGAGAGGTGAGAGGCTCCCAAGAGCAGCGCCTGATCCTGCACCCCTTGTTATCATCAAGTCAAGCTGCTGCTTGTTTAATCTCAGCTCAGATCCTTCCCCTCCCTTTTGCTTCAACAGTTCATCTGAAAGTAGAGGTAGAGATGTCTCTGGAAGACACCTGAGCTGTTGTTTACTGTATTGCCATTTCAAGGAAAAGCCTTTTCTGTAAAATACATGAAAATAACTAATGACATTAATATAAACATATACTTTAACTACTGTTTAAAGCTGTCACTGGGTTAAAAAAAAATACTGGTGCTGCATCCCAAATGCACAGTAATTATGTGGCGAATCTCTTTATTACAGGGTGTCAATCAGGCGACGATGTAGCAGCGAGTGAAATTGCTTTGTGTCTCCACTGATATTCCCAGCACGGAGCTGCAGGCTCCCGCCTCTCCACAATGCTTCTTGAGGTCTGCGTGCCTGCGCCCAGTACGTCTGATTAAAAAGTGACCGTGGGAAGGAGAATTGGGCACAGCATCTGCGCTTGGCTTTTAGGGAAGGAAAGGGTTCTGCGAAGTATCTGTCCATCTTCCTGTATCAAAGGAAAACACGCACAAATACTTGTCCTAATTATGGGCATCGCCAGGTGATGCTCGCCGGCGACTGCACTGCAGGCCTCCAGCCTGGATGTCCAGGCGGTTCAGGTCGAAGCTGGTCCTGCCTTTGCTAGTCCTGGCAAGCACAGAGCTGTACATACAGCCGCCCTCACCCGCAGCCCCGGGCTTCAGCTCGAGCGAAGCCACGGCGGTGCTCCCGGGAAGGTCTGCCTGCACCACCGGCCGCGGCGTGCTGCCTCCCCTGTGCATGCGCCGGGGTTTCTGGGACTGTCTTTTGCCGTTCCTCGTGCTGCGACAAATGCGTGGTGGCAGGCGCTGTCTGCCCTCGCAGGCACGCCGGGGACAGTGGCACGGCGCTGGAGGACTGCCAGACCTTGAGCGGAGCCGGCTGGTGGCAGCGACGGCATGGGGATCTGCCTGAAGGCTCCCGGCATCCCCGTGCAAGGGCCAGGGGGGAGGTCAGGGCAGGCCGGGTTAATTCTGCAGAGTCGGGGTCTCTGGACCCAGGTGGGGTGGATTATTTGGGTTTTGGCCTGGAGGCTGCAGGGTTTGGGCTCCTCCGTCAGTCGCTTTGGGAGAAAGCTGCTCAGTTTTGTGTCTAAACACAGTAGCGAGCTTCTGCTTTCCGTCACAGATCTGTACCCCCATCGATGCTCCCTTTTCTGGGCTGGGAGCCGGAGAACAGATGCCAACACCTGAGCCCCTCGGAGTCAATGTGAGGGTGAGAAACGCAAGCATTTCCCCACCTGGCAAAGGGCTTTTGCTTCATTTTCTCCTGCTGCCACTGCTATCAGCTGCTGGGATCTCATCTGCAGCTTTTGCAGGGAGAGAGATCCTTGGGGAGAGACATCAATGTGCATCCTCTGGGGATACATGGCTCAGGAACCGTGTGGCTGCAACGAGTCTCTCCCTCTCCCACCCTTCCTGGCTGTTGCTCACCTTTCCTTTGCTTTGCCTCTCCTCGTTTCACTCCTCCTCTCCTCCTGCTCCCCTGCCCCTCCACCTTTCATCTCCTCTTCCCTCTAACGCACCTTCCCTGCATGCATGCTCTAATATTGGTGGGTCAGGCAGTTTTTTGAGCAGAGGTTACAGAAATAACCCCAGGTTTTGCTGTGTGAGCGTCTTTCCACAAGGAGGGCTGGAGAAATGCATTTCCACGTGTTCTTGCGTCAGGATCAGGGATGGTGGCTTAGGTCCGGCATCTGGGTTGAACACAGGCTGCGTTCTCTGAGGAGAACGTGGGTCCGGTGCGGAGCAGCGAGGGATGGGTCAGGCTTGAGGCTGGAGCTGCTGCTTTTCCCGGGAGCCTCTGGTCCAAACCTGGCCAAGGTCAGAGTTTGCTCTGTCATCCCACCAAGCTAGGCAGACAGAGCGGACTTTCTCGTACACTGATCTTTTGGGTAGGACCATAAATCCCACGTCCTTGCCGGTTTGCGAGGGTCTGAGGAACCAAGGATGTGGTTTTCTTGGTCCAAATTCCCCCTTTCCCCCACCTGTAAGTGGGGTGGTGGCTGCTCTGCTGCTGCTTCCTGACAGGGCCTGTGTTTCAGCGGCTCTCGGAGGACATGATAGAAAATCACTTTGGGAACCGTTTGTGATAAAAAGTGCAATACAAACAGATAATATCATCATACTCCACTATTAACAGGCTTAAATCCCAAGGATGGGGAGAAGCTCCTGTAGAGAGCAGAGCTATCTCTCAAACACTTCTGCTGCAATTTAAAAGCACTCCCTAGCCTGGCAAGGCTAATTTCACATCTCTTTTTCTCCAGGGAATATATCTGGGTTCTCCCTGTTTGAGGCTGGAGCCCTCTCTGCTGATTAGATTCAGCTGGGAGTTTTAGTTATCGCTCTCCCCGAGTCCCAGTGGAGCGTGATGGAGGTGCCCGGGTGGGCTGCACCCCACACGCCGACCTGCCTGCGCGGCGAGGACAGACCTGGGGTGGTAACTTGTCTCCTTTCATCGGACCCCGCTCAGCTCCTGGCACGAGGTGTCTTTGCAGGCGTGTCCCCCTCCCCAGGGGAAAACAGCTCCAGGTTCCCACTCTCTCACCCAGGATTAATCCTGGGCCGTGGCCAAGTGTCTTTACAAGAAGGACACATCGGATGGTAGCAACAATCCCACTGCGGCCAAATCAGCTGTGAGCCGGGCAGAACATGCTTGCCGAGTGGCGTCCCCACGAATGTGCCACCTCTGGGGAGGCTGGCTGCTGTCTGGCTCGTCCTTCCTCCTGCCCCAGCTCCCCACCTCCCTCTGCCCTCCCTTCCCCGCAGGGTTTTGTCCCGAGCCATCAGGATGCAAACTTGAATTAGCACCGCTATTTGGTCTACGCCTTGCTGACCTGCCTCCCCATCTCCTCTCCCATCCTTTTGTGGGTCTCTTCACCTTCTGGTGGGGTGATTTAAGCCTCCTCTTTGCAATGCGATGGATGAGGCCACCTCTAACGCCCGCAGCGGCACAGGGGAGGGATAGCTCATGGGAGCACAGGGCTGCACCTCTCGGGGTGGGCACTGATGACAGCTGGACAATCATTGCCTGTTTTTATTTATTGCTGCTTCTATGGTCCTTGGCTGGTCCGTATGGGAGAGTCTCATGGGTGAGGCAGGAGAGTCAGTAAAAATAAAATAGAAAAGGAGAAAAGCATGAAAGGCAAAAAACCTTTTCCTAATTAAGCCAAATGTCCCACCCTTTCAGTTTGCATTGAGGCATGGAAATGTCTTTCTCAAATTATTTCTCGTGGCTGAAAAGGAGGTGTTTATATCCAGATGTTGCTGGTGTGGATGGTGTCTCGACTGGGCTTTTTCATTTCGGTGGCCATTCTGGAAGAGCCACTTTTTCATGCACTAGGTTTGGTTTCTGCTTTGAACGGTGACTTACTGAGCCTTAACCTGGGTCCTCCCCGGTGCTGCCCGTGGAGGCAGTGGGGATGTCGGGGATGGAGAGTGGGTGCAGGCACGTCCTTGGCAGGGGGAATAGGGGTAGTAAGTATCGAGGAGTTGTGCTACAGCTACAGCCCCATAGTGCCTTTGGGAGAGCGTCTTCAATCCCCGCCACTCACTCTCCCGCCAACACCAGCTCAATGCATGACTGGGCCCCAGTTCAGATACAGTTAGTTCTGACTGGTTTTAAGTCATTGCACTTCCCTTCATCGTTTCTTTTGCAGTGGGGGCTTTCCCCCCACTCAGTGTCATTTCCCTGCTCATCTCTGGCTCAGACAAGGCAGGAAACATATTTTCAATGTATTAATTAAAATGTCTTTGCAGCAGAACATCTGCATGGAGAGCGATAGATCACCGAAGTGTGTGTGTGCGTGCGTGCGCGTTGCAGGCTTCCAGATAATGCATTGCTTTGCATAATTTATTCCAGCCGGCACAGCAATAATTTTCATAGCCTGTGATCTTCAAGTATGTGATTATCAATCTGAGACCCAGCTCCACGTGACCCAAACGTTAGATTATTGCCAGATAAACCTATCAGAGATGCAGGACGTTTGGATCTCCATCACCTCCAGCCGAATGGGTTGTATGGGATGAGATCGAATGCTCTGTTTTGTTAGATCCCACCGTGCCGAAGCGATGGGTCTTCTCATGTATTCATCACTGTCAGCTATCTGGGGAGAGGATGGTCTTTGCCAATGATGCTATTCAATTTCCTGATTGTTCAGCTCATATCGGTTTAGCTTGAAAGATAATAAGATAAGAAACAGAGACTTCCCAGTCAATAAAAGGAAACCTCAGAGGCTTTTTCCATCTTGTGTCTGTCATACTTTGTTGATATTTTAGCTGCAGAGCATTTGACAGATGCTTGTAAAACTCTTATTTCCTCCTTTGGGAAAATTAAATGAAGAACATTTAATTTATCCCATGGAGGTTTCCCCAAGTGACCCGCAGAACAGGTCCCTTTCTGGCAGCTGGACCAAAATGGTTGGAATTTGGAGCTTTTTCCACCTAGGGGAGAAAAAAGTGATTGCATTAATACCCCCTTTCCTCTTTTCATCATCAAACCAATTCTGTGTTCTCCATCGCCGGTCCTGCCTCCCTCTGAGGACCACAAACCACCGCTGGCATCCGTGGGGCCAACCTGGCCCTGCCAGTGGCAGCCAGCACCTCCCCAGCAGAGATCTCAACGCAGGATTGAACTGGGGGCCATCCATCCTTGGGCACTGGTGCAACTGGGAATGGCAACTGGGAGCATTTCTCCTGCAACAGGCACACGGTGCTCCCCCCTTGAGACCACCCCGGGGTGGGCAGACACAGAGGTGGGTGCCTGGCCACATCACTTGCTACATCCCAGCCCGTTTAGCGGGTCAGGATGTTAACGGGCTAATGGTTAATGTCCTTAACCAATATCAGGGGAAGGCTCCCTTAACTGTGCCAAGGGCAGGCGGCTGCTCAAAGCCGCACAATAATTATGTATAGCCCAAGTAATTATTTTTGTCACATCTTCCTGGCAGGAGAATACCATTTGTGGGATGGGTTTAGCTACCTTCCGCAACACGCCTATGTCTTATTTATCCAGAACAATGTGCTCAGCGTGATTTTTCTGTCTCCTTTTTCCTTTTAACGTCGTTTCCAGCCCACACTGCTTTTAATTCAGCGAGGTAAATTGAGATTGGGAGGGGAAGCTGCAAAAATCCTCCAAACTCCCATTCTCCGAGCAAAATATTCCCCCGGGATCTGACGGCATTGCTGAATAGCAGGTCCTTCCCTTCCCAAGGGGCTTGTGAGTCTCAGCGGAGACAAATGCTATTTTGGATGGCTGTAGCCACTGCACGGCCGCGTCTCATTGTGGGATCTGCTTGCAGCTTTGCAGCCTCCCCGGCGGCTCCTTCCTTACCTGGGTACCTCTGAGTCAGCGGCCCCGCGTGCTGTGCTATTTTGAACATTGTGTCAATAAAAGGGAAATTACCCCAGCGCTGCCTTCGGAGTCCTGGCGCTGTGGGTTGGTGTGGATGGAGGAGAGTTGCTCCCCACACTCTTATTTCACGGCTGTGCTCAGCCTGCCTGGAGTCAGATAAAGAAGATGAAGGACTCGGAGGTCTCCGCTTCCAGGATCTTGGGGAAAAGGAGATGCACCGCATGACTCATTCTGAACCCATTTCCAAATCTCTTCTTGAATACACTCGTGTTCTCCTGGATCTCTGGTCAGCCTTAAAATAAGAGAGGAAGTTGAGATGGTGTCATTAATCCCAGATTTGGTGTATTCGATAGCTGGATTCCCATCTGAATTTCCAGTTTGTCCACTGCTTTCACCCATCTTTGTTTTTTTTCTGCTTTTCAGAGCCAAAGAGTTTAAGTGGCCATAGCTGTGGCCTGACCAACCCTGTCTTGTAGCTTCACCTACACATCTCAGCTGTTCTCTCCTTTCTCCCCGTCTCTCTTTGGCCCAAAACACAACTGACCCTTAAATAGCCAGGTGGCCACGCACAGGAACCAGTAGCCAGTCTCCATGGTGGCAGTCAGACTATTGCACTGCCATTTCCCCTTGTTGTGGACATCTTGAAATTGCAGTCTGAAGGTCCTGGTGAGGTTTCCCTGTCTGGATTTAGCACCCCTCATCTGTTGTATCCGCTGTGGAGTTACACAGCCTTGAAAGACACACTCTGTTTTGCAAGGGGACAATCTCCGAGACTGTTTAATCCATGAGTGCTCACTCAAAGGTGTCCTTTCATTTACTGCTTTCACCATCAGCAATCTATAAAAGTTTAGGGTGCCTTAGGGAATCGCTTGCTTTAACGTCTTCGCCTCGGTAACAGAGCGGCTGCTCCTGGTGCGAACAGGCATCTCCCGGCCCCCTCCCTGTCGCGTCAGAGCATCGCCCATCCTCTCTGTCTTGGCTTTCCCCCTCCTCCTTCCTCTTCCTCTGGGTCTACTTGCAAAGTGTTTGCTGTAACTATTGAAATGGATATAGTGGCAGTTTGGGGAGAAGATGCTGTTTAAAGCTCTTTAATTTAAAGGATGCTAATTCACTCCGCTCCAGCCTCGGGTGAGTTACCCAGCTACATGGAAGCCTCCTTTTCTCTGGGTGTCAAATGGGAGGATGATTTTCCTCAGTCAATAGAGACTTTACTGAGCCCATGGCCTGCGGGGCATCCCGCCAAGGCTGGCAAGGGGAGCAGGGAGCTCTCAGGAGGCAGAGACACGTTGGGGCACCGTCCCCATGGAGCTGGGATGCTGCCATGGATGGTGCAGCCCTGGCCAGGGGTTCCCTGGGTCCAGCGCCTTCTCCTGCAAACTCTCCCTTGTCTGTCCTGCTTGGGACCACAGCACAGAGGGAACCCGAGGTGGGGCTGTGTTCGGCAGCCAGGGATCAGTGTGAAGGCAGCTGCTGGGAATAATAATCACAGAATCACAGAATCATATAGGTTGGAAAAGACCTTTAAGATCATCGAGTCCAACCATAAACCTAACACTGCCAAAAACCATCACTACACCATGTCTCTAAGTACCTCATCCAAACGTCCTTTAAATACCTCCAGGGATGGCGACTCAACCACTTCCCTGGGCAGTCTGTTCCAATGCTTGATAACCCTCTCGGTGAAGAAAAATTTCCTAATATCCAGTCTAAACCTCCCCTGGCGCAACTTGAGGCCATTTCCTCTTGTCCTATCACTTGTTACCTGGGAGAAGAGACCGACCCCCACCTCTCTACAACCTCCTTTCAGGTAGTTGTAGAGAGCGATGAGGTCTCCCCTCAGCCTCCTTTTCTCCAGGCTAAACAGTCCCAGCTCCCTCAGCCGCTCCTCATAAGACTTCTGCTCCAGACCCTTCACCAGCTTCGTTGCCCTTCTCTGTACGCGCTCCAGTACCTCAATATCCCTCTTGTAGTGGGGGGCCCAAAACTGAACACAGTATTCGAGGTGCGGCCTCACCAGTGCCGAGTACAGGGGCACAATCACTTCCCTAGTCCTGCTGGCCACGCTATTTTTGATACAGGCCAGGATGCCATTGGCCTTCTTGGCCGCCTGGGCACACTGCTGGCTCATATTCAGGCGAATAAGAAATAATAAGAAACTTGGTTACAGATCTCCATCCCACAGCCCCTGCTGGCCTCCAGCAGGTTGGGTGCTCCAAAGGCTGTAGCTAACCCATGTGAAAAATTGGCTAAAGACCTCCCTGCAAACCAGGTACTGCCTCCAAGACAAGCTGGATAAATAGCTCTTCAAGCCGGCGGCGGGCAGCTCCAGTGAGAAGCCGCAGGGTAATTCCCTGTGTTTAAGACTCCCCTGGCCACCATCCCAAATTATTCCTGTCCTGTGCCTGAGTGCATCCATTATCTCTCAGGTTGCTCCATGTGCCCCCGCACAATTGCTCTGCAATCTCCCCCCGTGCGATATTGCGGGATATTCCACCGCATTAGCAAGTTGAACTTGTTTTTACTGCCCAATGTCTCTCTACGCAATATTTCACTGTCTCGCTGGCTATTATCCTGGCGGCACAAAGTCCCATTGAAATTCATGGTGCAAGTCGCCCATTTGTTTCCTTTGAGCTTTGCAGGGTTGTTCTATGCAGCTTTATGCATATCATTTTTGCTATGCAAAGTGAGGGTAATGACTTTACCTGCTCTCTTTCAAAGCACTGAACAAAGCCTGTCCCCATGCTGTAGACTGATTTCGGAGTATTTGTTCTAGGGTTTGGGAGGGATGAATCAGAGCTCTTAGGGAATGTGCAATCTGATGCTCTGTAAATAAAAAGAAAGTCATGCTGCATCTACATGTCTCCAAGGCAGGCGTGTGCTCCCTGTCAACCTTTCTCGCTGGGGATCAGCTTCAGGGATGGCTCTGGCAAAGCAGAGTAGCTTCATCTCAGTGACAGCCCTGGAATAGCATCGCTTGGTTTGGCCACTGCCACCGCCGAGCCTTGAACCAGCTCTGCCTTTTGAGGGACAGATGAGGTCTCTCATGTGTGACAAGGTGAGACTCCTTGAGCCTTTGCTGGGTCTCAACGTCACTGGAGATGTCCTTAGATGGACACCAGGAGTGTAGGAGAATTGAAGGCGCAGCAGCAAAGGAAAAGTTTTGCTGTGAAGACCTTCAGACCCAGGCTGACTTGCCTCCATCACTACCCCAAAGGAGACTAAACCTTGGGTACCAGTGGCGTGCCTTGAATATCTTAAATGAGGCCCCCAGATCAGTGGCCACTTGTGAAAATGGGGTTCATAATGTCTATGCTTGGGTCTGTGCAGTGCGGGAAGGGCAGAGTGCAGTCTTTTCTCTCCATCCACTGATGTTCAGAGGTGACTAAACAAGCAGGGTGGATTTTGGACCTTGCCCTGGGACACATGGTTTGAAATGTATGTTTTGTTGGGCCATGACCCAGATTGCAACTTGAAGATTTGATGACAGACTCCCCAGTTTGAAAGCATCCACAAGCTGAGAGTTATTCACCAAAGAGACTTGTGAATAACACCAAATAAGTGCATTGGAGAATTTCCCATTCTCTTCATGGACAGTATGTGTATGAGAAGGAAAAAAAAAAGACAAAAATCTTTAAAGAAATGACTCATTGTGAATTATTCACTCTGTTTACTCGCTTGGAGATCCTCAGTTGGAAGGCGCTGTGTAATCTGCACTACAATAGCATGTCAGCATATCCAGGGGGGGCAAAAGGAACCATCAACAGTGGGATGAGTCCCCTGGGGCCTTTGTGAAGGACACCCAACCTTTGCTGCACTGAATCCAAAGTCATAGCTGTAGGATCCCTTATGCTCCGCAGGGATGCAAGCATGGTAGGGAGACAGCAATCAGCATCAACGAGGAGGAACAGGACCAAATCAAGCCCATTTTCAAACTTTGGTGGTCAATACAAGCAGCCCATGGTGTAGGGAAGTGTCTCCACTTTGGGAGGTGGTTGAGCGGTTGAGTGTCTGCCTGACAACTCCACCGTCCTCAGGGACATCACTAGCTCCAGGTAGGAGGCCCTAAGCAGAGTGATTCGTGGTCCACAACCACTGCAGCTGGGCTGTGGGCTGGCAGAAGTCCCTCGTCCCCACCGCTGATACCTTTCCCTGACACAAAATTGACTTCAGAGTTTCAAAGACAAAAATGAAAAAGAAAATCGGAACAAATGGAAAGCTATAAAAACGCATCCAAGCTGCCAAGTCTACAGCAGATATGATTTGCAATGGATGAGGTATTAGCACCCTGAAAAATTGGGGTAATGATGTGCAGTAATATTTGTCATCACCAAGGCTGAGTATGTTAAACAAAAATGTTCTGAAATGCAGTTTCTGCCTGAGCCTGCTAACTCTTTCCCAGATGTAAATATCGCAATTGTTTTCCAAGCATTCTTTAAATACCATAAGGCCTTAGTCCACTTACAGCACTAACAGCCCGTAAAATGTCATTTTTTGTTTTCTAATTAGTCTGATGATTTTTAGATAGGATTTGACAACAACAGCTAAGAAGCATCGCAGGCTGCAAAAAATTATCCCTTGGATGACAAGTCACCCACAGCCACGCTGGTGCATCGCTGGGAACCGCATGGCAGCATCCCCTCGTATTGCTGGATGGTGACTCGGTGGTGGGGCAGATCTGCTCACCCTCCGAGCTGGGTTACACCAGCCGGTCTCGTAGGGACATGAAGGGGGAGATCATGCCCTTCCCGCAAGGATCGTTCTCCCTTTTTGCTGGTGAGAGCTCCCTGTCACAGCACATTTTGCAGGTGCCCGCAGCAGGAGTGGGGAGCTGCAGGCACAGCCCTCGTGGGAGCCCTGGATGGAGCGAGGCTGGTTGGACTTTCGCCCTCTGGGAATGGTGGGTTGTTGCTGTTAGGGGTCTCACTGGGGGGGTTCAGGCACTTGTGATTTTTAAGACACTTGACGCCATTGCTTTTGGTGGGAGAGGAATGGTGTGACTGACCAAAGGACCCCAGACCTCCATCCCTCTCCCCACATGGGGTCCCATGAAGGTAGAGTGGGGATGTCCGATTCCCCCAGGCTCTGCACAGAGGCAGCCACAAGGCTGTCATGTTGCACCTTTCCCTCCAGACTTCCCTGGTTTTGGGAGCGCTTTCCTCTCTCGGAGGACACTGGGCTGCCGTCATCGCTGTGACACAAACAGAATCCAGAGTGAAGCCCTGCTGTCATGGGCACCGCACAGGCGACAACTCGGTCCCTGCCCTGAGCAAGGCCAGGAGGGATGTCGCTTGCCCAAGGTCACACCGCGTTTCAGAGCCATTGATGCCCTTATCTAACTTAATACCTCCCCGTTCTGCATGGACAAACGGAGTGCTGCCCAGCCAGCGCTCTGTCCCTTGGCCAGCATTTCCCTTCCAGGTGACGATACAAAAGGCAGCAGAAGAGCTCTCATTCCCGTACCACCTCCACATTGCTGGGAGAAGCAGCCAATATTTTATTAACCACCTCTCCCTCCCATACCGCTTGCTAAACTGGGTTAGGACTGCTCGAACCTGCTGTGTCAGACGTCTTCTTCTGCTGGTCAAGGGGAAGGGCTCACAGAGGCTCTCCTGACCCGAGACACCTTTCTCACAGCACTCCTCCCGCCGTCTTGTGTAAATAGATCAGTCATCCCAGCAAGGCTACGTCTTCTTTTACTCCTTCCTGTCTTTAATAATATTATCAATGTCTGGTTTAGATTTTTACTAAATATAGGGCCAGAGGCTGGGCTGGCATCACTTCCTCCCAGATGAACTGGAACAGCTCGCTCAGAAGTACTTACTTCTTTTATTAATTTATCTTGGTTTGCAAAGTTGTTTGATTGCACCAAGTCTTTCCACCCCCCCGTTGGCCTGGCAGCTGGTAGGAATGATGCTGCTTTAGAGCCTGTCCTTGATCCATGGGTGAGGCCCGAGGTCTGGGGGGGGGCTGCCTCTCCCAAAGCAGCCCTGGAGAGTTGGGCGCTGCGTGCCAGTGGGCAGCAAATTTGCAAAGAGCCTTTTGCAAACCTTCCCTCGCTGCTGATCTCCACGAGTGAAGACCTGCAATGGAGCACAGCACCGGTGGCATCCTGTCCCCTCCAGGTGAGTCTTCTTCCAGCTGCCAGGAGCCCGATCCAGCTCCAGGGCTGGCATGAACGCACAGTGTTTCTGGCTGCCCTGCGGGCTGTGAGGGGACTGTGCCCTGCACCCCGGGACACCCTGCTGCTGGCACTGGGAGGGACCGGGCAGTGCCCTTTCCCTGCCCGGGGAGATGTAACAGCTCGCTGATACAAGCCCTGGGCTCGAGAGCCTTCTCCAGCAAAGGCAGAGGAGGGATGTGACCTCTTATCTTCAGCCTCCCCAGGAAGACATTGACCCCAGAGCCACCCTCATGGTGGCCCCCTGCCTATTTCATGTCCCTGTCTGCACATTTATTAGTCCAAAGCAATTTCAACAGGAATTCCTTGACTTCAGGGCATCCCATGGGACATGGGAGAAAGGGGATATCCCTGCTCCAGGGAGGGAGGGGTCTCCCACGCTTCAAGGGCATGAGACCGGGTGGTAGTGGGGAAGGGGAAGGGAAGAACGCCAGAGCAACCAGCTCACACAGAGACCAAGCCCCACAGCCTCCCCAGCGGGTTGGGGGCCAGGCCAGGGCTGCGGAGCATGGGATGCTGGAGCCCTTCTCCCTGCCCTGTCCTCTCCATCACGCAGGGCTGTCTCCCGCGTTTCCACGGGCGCTTCCCCGGGGCTGTGTGTCTAACGCAGCCGAGCGCCGTGCCAGGTTGCCAGCTGCTGTTTGGAGAGGGGCCATGGCTTGCCTGTTCCCAGGCTGTCTCCCAGCTCTATTACTCCACGCTTCAGGTTTTTTGGCTGTGGTGGTGGTGATGGTGGTGGTGCTATTAAACTGAAAGGAGTGAAATTTCTCTCCTGCACCCCACCTTCTCTGTCTCTCCTACCACCTCCTTGCAGGGCTGCAAAAGGTACTCGCAGGCTCGAAGATGGTTTTGGAGATGGCTTGAGACACCTTGGGCCATCCCAAGAAATACACTGGCCAGTCCTTACCTCAAATGACAGTGTTTGGGAAGAGAGAAGAACACTTTTATTCTGAGGGCCGGCTCAGTGCCAGCCACACTTTAATCACCCTGAAGTTGTGTGTTGTGTTGCTAAAACAGCATAAACCCCTCCCCAAAAAAATGGGGAGGCGGGATGGCAGTCTCTGGGTCAGGCGAGGAGTGGTCTGGGGCAGAAGGATGCCTGGGAAGGGCTGAGCACAGGGGCTGGCGACCCCGGGGGGCTGCGGGCTGCGGTCCTGGCCCAGCCCCATTGCTGTCCCAGCTCTCCCAGCCAGCTCACCCCAGCCCCCGTGCTCCCAGCGTCACCTGGCACTGCCCAGCTGAGCCCAGTGTGACCCATGGAGGTTCAGGTTTGGTGTGAGGGGTGGGGGGGGCCTGTCATGCACACATGGGGACACACACAGATGTTCACATGGGTTCACGGAGAGACAGACACATGTGCATAAATACAGACACACCCAGGCTCCTGCACCCCCCCTGGCCTGTCACACACACACACGCACAGATACCCCCCAACATACCCCCCCCAACACATCCCTGCACCCGCCCCAAGGTGTCACCACACACACACAAGCACAGTGTCACACACAACACGCACACAGAGGCAGATACCCCCGACACGCACACTCACACCTCACAAACCCCGACCCTCACCCCCCCGCTCTCACAAGGTGTCACACACACAGTGCCGCACACATGCAAGTGCCACACACGCAATGTCTCACATGCAGTGTCACACCCAGTGTCACACACGCAGTGTCACACACACAGTCACACACACACACACGGTGTCTCACACACACACGGTGTCACACACACGGTGTCACACGCACACGCCCTCCCCGCTCCCCCGGTGCCAGCCCGGCTCTCCCGGCCAAGCCGCTTATCGCTCCGTGCCGTGACAGCGCGGCCGGACACAGCCGGCTCGCACCGGGCGCAGGCGAGCCAGGCTCAGCCGAACCGGGCCGTGCCGAGCCGAGCCGAGCCGAACCGGACCGCGCTAGGCCGAGCCGAGCCGCACACCTCCGCCCGGCCCGCGCCGCGCCGCCCCACCGTGCCGAGCCGAGCCGCGCCGAGCCGAGCCCATCCCAGCCGAGCCGCGCCGATGGGAGCCCCCCGGGCCTGGCAGCGCTGCCCGGCGCCGCCTGCACGGGCAGGGCTCTCCGCCTGACGCAGTGAGGAGCTGCAGCCCTTCTCTTCTCGGAGGCCGGCTCCAGCGCTGGGATTTGCTCGGCTCCGGCTGCATTTCCCTGCCCGCCTCCTGCCCCCGGCCCGCCCGCCTGGAGGGGCGCGGGGAGCCGCAGCCGCGGGTGCGCCCGCCGCCCATCACCGCGCCTCGGGGCTGGGCGCGCCGCCGAGCGCCGGGAGCCGCCGCCGAAGCAGGTAGGTGCGCCCGCAGCCCCCGCCGCAGCCCCCCTGCCCTCCCCCCCGGCCCCGACCCCGACCCGAGCCCCCCGCCCCGGCCCCCGCCCGGTGTCTCCCCGCCGCCGCGGTGCCCGGCGCTGCCCGGGGGAGCCCCGGGTTGCCCGGCGAGCCCCGCGCAGCCCCCGGTGGCCGCTCCGTGTCGCCAAACTTTTCGCGGCTGCAACCCAGGTTGGGACTCCGGCGGGGGGGGGGGGGGGGTCCGCGGGGCAGGCGGCGGGGGGGGAGCGGAGCGCCCTCCCCTCCGCGGGCTCGGCCGGAGCCGCTCCTGCTCCCCTCTTCCTCCAGGTGCGAGGAGGGGTCGGGCCCAGAGCGGTTGCCCCCGGCCGGGTTGGGGGCGCGGAGCCGAGGGAGCCCCGCCGGCCGCCCGGCCCGTGTCCCCCTCCTGCCCATGGGGGATCCCCGTTTCGGGGTCTCCCCACCGCCTGCGGGGTGCGCCCGGGCCGGAGCAGCCCTGGGGGAGCCGCTGCGTGCCGCCGCGGCAACTGTTGCCAGCGGGAAGCCCCTGTACTGCGGGGGGAGAGCCGGTGCGGCGGGCAGCAGGGTCCCCCCGGGGGCAGGGGGCTCCCACCCGCATCCCCTCCCCGCCGCACGGAGCGCTCGGGGGGGGGGGGGGGGCTCTCATCCACCACCCCAAATAACCCCGGCGGCCCCGGGCCTTGGGGTGGGGGCTGTGGTAGAGCCGCTCCCTGGCTCTGCTCCCCCTGCTCCCCCCAGTCCCTTCTGCATTCCCACGCCGGTAGTTTGGACCTGCCCCCCCACATGCGCTCCTTCCGCGGCTATTTCTGTCCTCGCGAAACGTGCCGCACATAGAGCTTTAATTAAAGAAAATTAGCGGAGGAGGGCGGCGGTGGCTGGGGGGGGGGGTGGGTGTCCGTGCTCCGCGGGGGGACACACCGCATCCAGCCGGGGACCGGTCCCTGGGACGGCGGCGGCCCCGCATCCTGGCCCGGTGCGGCTGCGGGCCGGGCGGGTGGACGGCTGCCGTGGCCGATGGCTCGGGGAGGCGGGGGGCAGGAGCCTGTCCATGAGTTTGAGCCGCTTTCGCGTGCTTTTCTTTAAAAAAAAAGGTGGTGGTGGGACGGACGGGAGCGTGTTCCTGCCCGGTGGGTGTGTTGCAGTTTTAATTATAATGACAGATGTTGCTGTAAAGTTCCGTCTCAGTTCCCAAATTCAGGCTGAGCCCGGAGGACCGGAGCACTCGCCAGTCGGCGGAGCCGGTGTTAAACCGCGGCCGGAGTTGCCAAAGAATTTTCTTGATTGCATTTTAATGAAGCCCGGCCGGGGCTGGGGGCCCGCGGGGCGGCTTGAGGAGGGGTGCCCCGTCCGCTCCCCGGCGTGGGGCTGGGACGCTCCCCTCCTTCCCTGGGGGGTCCCTGTGCAAGGACCCCCCGCCCGGGTCCCGCCTGACGCTGCGGGCGAGGGGATGCCCTTGTGCCCAGGAATGGCAGGGCGGGGGCAGACACCCCCCCCCCCCCCCCGGGCAGGACCCCTCCAACCAGCCCAAACCCCCGGCGCTCCCCAGCCCCCGTCCCGCTCGATGCGGAGCGGGGCTGCTCCACCCGTGCGCGGCGGGACCCGGCCAGCAGCAGCGTCCCGGTGCTGGGGACGTGCCGGGCCGGTCGGGGTGTTCCCCCCCGCACCCTCCTCTCCTCCTCCAGCTCTTCCCGGCCAGAACCCTCCGCATCCCCGCTCGTTCCTGCCTTCCCCGGGCCGGGCAGCCCGGGGAAGCCGCGATGCTGCCCACGTCCAGGCTGTGATTTGCAGCCCCGGGGAAGCCCAGCGGAGGGAGGGGAAGGGGGGGGACACGGGACGACCGATATCAACAGGCTCCCCGGGGGCAGAGGCAGCGGGGCCGCCGGGCTCAGCCGGAGGCAGTCGCTCCCGCCTTCCCCAGTCGGGGACTCGCCTCCTCCCCTCAGCTCCGTGCGTTTCGGGGCCGGTTTGCACTGTATTAAATATTTAGAAGTTTGCAGCGGTGAATAAAGCGATCGTTAATCGAAATTGATGGCAACGTTGCAAAGGGGGTGGCACCGCCTGTGGAAACGGCACGGCTCACCGGGGAGCGGGCGGGGCCCTTCGGGGAGCGTTTTTAAGAGGTTTCACCCCAAATTAACGGTTAGTCGCTCGGAAGGCTCCGGCAGCGCCCAAACCCAGACGCTGCTCTTCAAATTTCTGACGGAGTCTTTAAGAGAAAAAGCGGATTTTTCCGCCCTGCCTGGCTGGAAAGAATAACCCCGTGCCTGCCCAGAGAGGAAGCAATCCCCCTGAAGTTTAGCACCTAAAATAACACCCCCCTCAGCACCTCCCGCCGTGCTGCCCGGCGCCTCGCAAGGCTTAGACCCCCCCAGACCCCCCGGTTTGCCCCGGGGGCAGTGGGCAGCGGGGTGCTGCCGGGGGGGGGGTGCGGGAGCGTGTCCCCAGCCCCCCCCGAAGCGCAGCGGGAGGGCAGGCAGCGCTGGGCAGCGGAGGGACCCCCGTCCTGGGGGAGGCTGGGGCAGGGGTGAGCTTTGCCCGGTGGCCTGAAGAGCGAGCAGCCCCCGGGATGGGGACGTCCTCCCCGGGGCGGGGGGGGGGGACGGGACCGGCCGGGGGGGCCAGTGTCTGGCTGGCCGGGGAGCCCTGGCTCCCCACTCCGGGCTCAGCCGCTCCTCCCCGGGCTTGAGTCAGCGCTTTTGTAAGCCGCGTGGATCGGGCAGCGCTCCGCGGAGCGGGCTGCGGTCCTGCCGCGGGCGCGGAGGCAGCGGGAGAGGAGGAGGAAGGATGGGCTGGGCTGGGGCGGGGGCGAGCAGAGAGGGAAAGAGGGGGCGAGGGTTACCGGGGGGCCGGCCGGGGGCTGTGGGCCCACCCGCGCCCTCTCCGCGGCAGCCGCTGCTCGGTGGCGGCCGGGGAAGGGCCGGCTGGGAGCGAGCGGCGATGGGCAGCGGCGTGGCGTGGGATGGAGAGGGCGGAGGGCAGCACGAAAGCCCTGGGGGCGACCCGACGCCCCGGTGACGGGCGCCGCAGGCCGCCCGTACCCCCCCAGGGCGGGTCGGTGCCGTGCCCACGCCCGCCCACCCCCCACCCCCCGCGCTGGGGGACGCTCCCACGGCCCGTCGCTGCCCACGCGTGTCCCAGCCCGGCCGCCCCTCCGGGCTGGGGCAGCGCCGCTCTGTGACAGCAGAAAGTGGCTGGAAAGGGGCGAGGCGTCACACGCTCTGCCTCCGGGAGGCAGGGAAACGCTGAGGGACCGATGGGAAGGCATGAATGAATGAATCTCCATAAAGAGCCCCAAGCAGCGGGGAGAGGGAGAGAGGAGGAGGAGGAGGAAGAAGGAGGAGAGGAGGAAAAGAGGAAAAGCCGGAGCAGGGAGGCAGCAGCAGACGTGACGCCGGCAGGTAAGGAGGTGCCGGTGGCCGCTCGGCCCCGCGGTGCCCGGGCTGGCAGGCTGGGGGGCACAGCCCGAGGGGGGGACAGGAGCCACCGGGACCCCGCGTGGGTTGGGGTTTTTTTTAGGGGGGATATTTCCCCTTGCAAAATGTGGGATTCCCCGAACTTACCGGGACTGCCCCCCCGGTGCTGCCGCCCCGCGTCCCGCTGGCTCCGGGGGGGCTCCGCTCCGGGGCGCCGGGCTGAGCCCCTTCCCCGGGGCAGCCCCCTCCGGGCAGGGAGGCAGCGGCTCGGCCCGGCCGGGCTGTGCTCGGCGCTGCACGCCGCGGCGGGAGCCGTGCCCTGGCCCTGCCGAGCGGGGCGGCAGCTCCCCGGCGGGGACCGGCACCGGCGGCCGGACCAGCCCCGCACCGGGGCAGCCCCGAGCCGGGCCCAGCCCAGCCGGTGGCAATGCAACTGCCTCGGCCTGGCGTCTGGATTTACCTCCCGGGGGCATCCAGCTTCTGCTCCGGCCCCCTTTGCTTTGGTAGCGGTTGCAGAGGGGAGCGCCTCTCCCCCCGGTCTCGGTCCCCCCTTTGCCGCTACGTCCCTGCTGTGGTTACATAAGGCAGAGGAGCGTGTAGCCAGCGCCAACGCCGGCCGAAGCATCGGGATCTCACCCAGGGGTGCCCAGAGCTGAGCCCAGCCCCGTCCGCCTGCTCCCAGCCCTTCGCCGCACCTGCCCCGCTGCCCGGGGTGAGCCACCCCGCTGCCTCCCCTGCCTGCCGCAGGGATTGTGCTTGCGGGTCACGCAGGCGGGCGGCTGAGGGGGGACAGGTACACGCATACATACACATGCACACCCCCTGCCCTGCCCTGCAGCCTCTGCCTTGGCTCTCACGCAGAGCTGCCCCGCACTCACGCTGCCTAAATGCGTGTAGCCCTCGCTGTGCACACACGCACGCACACGCCGTTTGATGTAGCAGCCTTGTTCTCGCAGATGGGTCCACTCCAAAGCGATGCACACTAGAAGTGTTTGCACACAAACACGCCGCGGTAGGTAGCACACGGGTCACGTTCTCGCACACACGTGGGCTAGTGCACGCCGTGGGTGCTCACCGGTGCCGGCACAGGGGTGGTGTGCGCTCTCCCTGCCTACACGCACAGGCGGGGAACTCATGCTGGACGTGGCCGGCTCCCAGCCCGGGCGAGCGCTGGGAAAGCTGCAGGCCTGGCAGGGCAGTCCCGGCTGGCTGCGGTGGGCAGCTCTGCGGCTGCCCGCAGCTTTCCCCTCCCTGACCGAGGTGCTCCGAGCAGGGATCAATAATGCCTTTCTGATTGGCTTCAATTCCCCATTCAATGTAGTCACTGCATTAGGACTTGATTTTTCTCCCCTTTGACTCCCGGCCAGATTAGATTGTGAATTTGGCTGATTTCAAGCAACTGGGGGAGGGAAGAGTCATACAGCGAGTGAGAGAGAACTGAAATATCCTACAGGATCCCCTGGAGGGGAGAGAAATCAGGTCTAGATAAGAGCTTGTTCTCCCTGTCTGGCTAATGCTTTCCTGTTTGATGATCAGAAAAACCAAGATCTAACCTCTCACCAGGACGGCTTAACTATGAAAGGTCAGGCTTTTGGCTTGTTTGAGGTGCAAGGTTTATTATTATGAGCTATGGATTATTTATTTCGGTTCTACCATCATATGCTAAATATAGGATTGCACAACGCATGCAAACAGAAGGACATGGCCAGTGCTTCGGAGGTTTCCGAGTCGAGCTCTGGATGTAGCGCTGAGGTTGGAGAAGCTGCGACAGGGACAGGACACGCAGTCTGTGCCCTGGAGAGCCCAGTGCTCTCCCGCCTGTTTGTAAAGTCTCAACCCCATTCTTGGGCATTTTTTTCCAATGCTTATTTTCCCCATGCATGTGCTGGGGACAAGCGAGCGGGTTGGTTACATCACTGAAGCCCCGTGTCCGAGAGGGACGCAGAAAGCAGCGGCCAAGCGCATCCCAGCTGCGCTGGTCCAGGTGGAGTTTCTCTGCTGGCTGCTCCAGGGCCGGGATTTCGTGCCAGTGAAAGCCACAGCAGCACAGCAGTGCCCGCAGCATCCCAGCTGCTGGCACTCAGCTTTGAATTGGTGTTAACTCCAGGTGTAGCAAAAGCCTGGGATTACGTGGTTTCTCAGCAAAGGGCACTGGGAAGCTTGGTGGAGCAGAGCAGCTTAAGAAGGAGCTGCTGCAGGGCAGTGAGGAGCCTCAGGAGGAGAGGATGTGGTGCTGGGGGCTTGCTGCAGGTAGGCTGTACCTTTCTGAGCTGTCTGGGGGTGTGGGGAGGCAGCTGCTAGAGTCAGCAGCAAGGCTTCGAGGTGGAGGAGGGAGGGAGCTACTCCAGGGGTTGCAAGGGGGTATGAGCTGGGAGCACAGCCTTGAGTGGTGTTTTGCACGATCTGGTACGGTTGCTGGATTTTTTTGGTGTTATAAACCCAGGGCCTGGGGAGGGTCTGACTGAGCCTGATGGCAGGACAGCACCGAGGCTGAGTGTCTGGGTGTGGTGAGATGGAGGTGTGATGGTCAGCAGCAAATTGGGCCCAGAGGAGGCTGGTGGGGAGGAGAGGACCTCGGTGGGGCTCAGTGGGACAGCTATGGAGCCATGCATGGCCCCACACTGCGGGTGAGGAAGGAGGCAGAGCTGTGAAAGCGGTAGGGCTGTGGGGACCTTGGGATGAAGGGGCTGGAGTGGAGACCCTGAGCCTTGGTCCCATGTCTGCTACACCCCCAGGAGAATGGTGGCAGAGGCTCAGTGGGGAGAAAGAGGAGGAAGAGCATGAAATGATATGTGAGGTGTAGTTTGGCTGCTGGAGTGGTGAATGTATGCACAGCCCTCAGCACAGGGATTGTCTGGGTCCCTGAGAAATCCCTGTGATGGAAGCAAATAATAAAGACCTAAGAAAGGAGCTGTGAGATTTAGCTCCAGGTGAGGGAGAGCTGGAGTCTCCATGCACCATGAGGAGCTGGGGCAGGAGGGTCTGGAGGAGGTGGCACTGAGGGCGCAGGGTGCGTATCAGCCCGTGCAAGGGAGCTGGAGGGACGTGAGAGGAGGCCAGGGAGGTGGAGATGGGAGTTGGTGTGGTTATGACAGCAGCCTGAGAGAAAGCTGCATGCATTAAAAAAAACCCCTCAACAAACAAAAAATGCCCTATCAATCGGGGGAGGCTTACAATCTGTTGTTTGGGTCTGGCCTCTGTACCGCCTGGCATGGTCCCCCATGCAATGTGAGGTTCAAGGTATAATTCAAGATGACCCAGTGGCCGGAGAACCGCTGACGATGAGGAAAGCCCTCTGCAAACGGGACTGTGGCCAGCTGCCTCGGGGAGCAGAGCATCCCTCATCGCTGCCCCGGGAGCCTGAGCACGTTCTCCCCTCTGGGGACCAGTGGGGGAGAAGCGGGTGTCCCAGGATGGGGTCCAGACCTGTGACCCCTGTTCCTGCTGGGTGCGGTCCTGCCCAACTCGGGGACCAAACTGTCGGCAAGGCGTTTTGTTCAAACGCGCGTCGTGTCCGTTCAGGGCTCTTGGTGGGAAAAGCCAAATGAACACAACCCCGCCGGCTTCCCCCCACCCTTCTCGCCTTTGTGCTTAAGGGGAAGTGGAGGGGAAAACTCCAAGGTTTGCATTTTTTTCACCCCCACTTCAGCATTTCTTTAGGAGCTGGACAAGGGCAATCTCTGTAGCTCACTCGTGTTTTTAAATCAGCAGAAATAAGTGTATGGAAATGTATGTGTTTTACTGTATCAGCTGCTATCAGCTTTTAGCTTTATTACAGTAAGTGCAGAGTTTTTTGTGGGCCAAACTCATTCATTGGATTTAATGGAGTTAAACTGCAGGCAGATTTGGCAACTTGTTTGTGTATATCTTTGTAAAATGGACAGGCAGAGATAATAAAATTTTATACTTTATATGGCATCTTTTAGGGAAAAGTCTTCCAAAATGTTTTATAAACAGCATGCATATTTTGCTACAGAATATGCTCATACTGAAGTACGAGACACTTTAATGCTGCTTCTCTTTTCCTTTTCCTAGAGCTATATGTGTGTGTGTGAACTTGGATTTGCCTATGTTATTGTCTCATGCTGCTTTCCTTACAAGCGTCTTTAGCGGTTTTAAACAATTTCATTGGATTTCTTTCTTTCCTTTTGCTGTATTTGTATCTCTTCCTAGAAATGCAGGTGTAGTTAAGAACCGTAAGCCTTGCTGCGAAGGGCTCAGAAGGAGGGAAGAATAATGTATGTAAAGCCTCTTGCTAAATACTCAAGCACTAGTAAACTGTCCCAGCTGCAAACACAATATCTCAAGACCTTTTGCAGATACAAACATCTGCTGTGAAACCTTTGAGGGGCTGACTTTTTTCCCCCTCTTTCCTGAAACTTCCAAGGTGCGATGATATCTGTTTCTCAACCTATTCTGGGCCAGGCTTAGATCCTGCTTGTGCAGGGCCTTTCCCAGAGTAATGTGGAGTAAACTGACACTTGAGGCTGTAGAAAAAATGTATTTCTAGAAGATGGATTTGTTTTTTAATGAGGCATTTGATGTTTTTCCAGGCTCTAAACAAATTAGACCCAGACCTGTGGCTACTGGGCATAGGGAGGGGAAGCAGCTGATGAGCTGAGCTAATTTATTACACAGCTTCGACTTATGAAATGGTCATCGCTGCCCCATGTGGAGTACTTGGGTGTGTGGAATTGAGGAGAGAGGATATAGATATACAGGATAAATGCAAAACAGTGGTGAGTGACAAGGACGTAAATAAATCTGGAGACTCTGGTGGCATTAAAATAAATTGCAGGTAGTGAGGTGTGAGATATATGTGATGTCAAAGGAACCCTATAATGTATTTATATCCCTGCTCAGGATTTGCTGGCGTTTCTAAATAATGCATTAATTCAATTACACATTCTTAATTAGTGTTTGCTCAAATTGGAGCAACATGACTAATTTACTTTTACTGCCTCTTATTTTTATTTTGCTGGTGTGGTGGGTTTCATTTTTTGACTCTGTCCCCTCTCTGCTTTGTGGGACTTGTAACACCCAGCTGTGATGCTCACGCCACAAACTGCAGCTTCTTTGGTAATACCAGTTTTCCATATTTATGAATATTTTTACGCTCACAGGCTGCACAGTACTGACCTGACCCTGTAATTGGAGAAAGAGGGAGAAAAAGAGTCCAGATGTGAAGTGGCTCCTTTCAAAGGCCGAGCAGCATGCTTTCTCGGTAGCGCAGGGCGACTGGCAGCATGCTGGAGCAGGATTAGGCCCTTTGGGCTCCCCAAGCAGGGGGATTTTTGCGTGCATTTAATTGTTTTTTTTTCCTCCCTGGAAACTCGTGGTAGTTGCAGGGATGGGTGCTCCCGTCCCTCTGGTCTCTGGGATGGATGTGAGCATGCAGGGCTGCTCCTCTCCGCTGCTGGCACCCAAAGCTGCTCAGGGATGGGTGAGGCACAGGGTGCTGTGTGTCATCCAGCGGGGCTTGTGTCTGTCTGCTTCTGCACGGGATGAGTTGAGGGATAATGCCTTCAACACTGTGCCCTTTATGGCTTTGTCCTGAGGGAAGACATGCTCTTGAGAGCTGCCCTCGGATGTTTGCTCCTCAGCTCCTCCTGGAAGGGAGAGCTGGGTCAGGGGCACACGTGCAGGGCGGAGGCTGGCAGCCAGGGCTCCAGTCTTCTGCACAAGCCAGGTTTGGGGTTAGCGCTTATCTTAAATAAACCAGTTAATACATTTATTACAAATATAGGATGAGAAATAAGAGATGAGGGAGACTAATGCAAGCCAAGATTGCTCCCTCCAAGCTGTGCCTCCCAGGAGCAGATGAACGCTTGCCTCAAGTTTGCAGTGAGCAGGTTGGGCTTTCCTACCCCCCCCCCCCCCCCCCCCCCCCGTTTCTTCCTTTTAATTCTTGTTTCTGGCTTTGCTTCTCTTCCCCACCCGCTGCCCACGCTCTCCTCTTGCTTGGAGGCAAGTGATGCAGCCTCGAAAGCCCCATTCATCACCGCCTGCTAGCGAGGCACTAGCAGTCGCCGCCGCTCCATTGATTGACTGTGGCGGTGAGTGAATTTAAAATCATTACGCTCCTGAGACAGCTTTTAAATATGACGAGATGAAAATCAAATCTGCAAGAAGCCTTGTGAAAGGGGTGTCTCCAGCCAGGGAATCCCACGTGGCCCCAGGTGCCGTTGGGGTGTGGGGGAGACCCCGCTGCCCCGGACCTCCTGGGTGTCCCCATGTGAGACTGGACCGCTCTGTGCTGGTGAGATGGGAGCAGGCGGGCGGCTGCTGGCAGAGAATTAAGTAGAAATATTTCACTGTAGAAAAGACTATTGTGTAAAGCTATCCATCTGCTGTCTATCTAATGCTTTGCATGAATTAATGAGCTGATTGATTAGGAAAACCTTGCAACAGCTGGGTGAGGTAGATGATTCTTGTCCTCGTGTTACAGGTGGAGGGGAACTTGGAAGCACAGACGTTAAGACTAAAGTTTCCAAGGTATGGGTTATTTTTTTTGCCATTAGTGAATGCTACAGTTAAAACAAGACACAGACAAATGTCTTATTGATTGATCTGATTTTGGATGCTTTTTGGCTTCAAGAGCGGCCGTGAGAGCTCGGTATGGCTGCAACTCAGCCCTGGAGAGTCTCGGCTCGGGATCTGATCTTCCAACGTGTTTGTGGCAAAACAGCACAGTCTGCTACGGCTCTTGGCTGTGCTGTTTGTGACTGACAGTCTCTTCTCTTTCCACTGGATAAGACAAACTCCCACCATTTCTTACAACATTGGTTGTTTAATATGCCTTCCTCTTGTCCTGCAGCCGTTACCAGGCAAGGCTTTCCATCAGCATCCCCATATTCTTCAGAGTAACTCTCCTGGCCACCTGCAGCTTGCAGAAAGTCTGGTTGCCGGTGGCTGGATGCACAGAGCATCTCCTTCCTCTATGCTACAATGAGTGCAGCTTTTCAAGAATGGTGCATTGAGCAAATGTCACTCCACAGTCCCGAAATCTATCAAAGGAAATGACAGCGGCTGTAAGCATTAATCATCCAGTATCATCAAAATAAAGTTGTTGCAATAGAGCATTGTCAAAGGATAAATGTCTCAACTTCAGCTCGGTGCTGGTTCCATTAATGCTGCTGGCTCACCAAGGTATTCTAGCAGGAGATGGTAATTGCATGGCCCAAGTGCTCATCTTGTGACATTATTCATTAACTCTTCCCTCTCCAGGCTGGGCAGTTGGTCAGTCTGATCACAAGGAAAAAGCCTGGGACAGCTGAGTTGAAGTAGTTTCTTTTCATCGCTGTGCGAAGGAGTTTGTGCCTGGCCCTGTTTGAGTAAAAGCAGGGGTGTGTGTGGAGCAGCACTGAAGGGGCATTTCCCACCCACCCTTCTGAGCGCTCATGGCAAAAAGAGTGAAGTTGTTAATGCAAAAAAAGGCAATGATTTAAAGGAAAAAAAAAAGTATTGAGCATCTGATTTGGGATATAAAAATACCTGCTGCTTTATCCCTGCCCCAGGATGTGGCTTGGGAACAAACCCCGTAACCCTCGTGCTGCCCCTGGTCAGCGTGCGGCAGGTACAAACGCCGCGGGCAGACGTAGCGAGGGTGACAGACAGGGCATCCATCGGGGCTGGCAGGACGAGGGATGTGACCGCTGGTGTCGCTGAGCCGATTAACTCCTGGGGATGGAGGGAGGCCCTGCAGTAATGTCCCTTCCAGCCGCCTTCTCCTGGGAAGGTGGCACTGAGCAGTGAACTGCAAGGTCTGGCGCGTGGCCCAAGGGGATGGAGAGCTGCTGGCAGTGGCTTTCTGTTTAAAATCCAGGACTTCAAACCTCTCTCTTGTGTTTTATGGCACCATTGAACTTTTATGCTGCCTGGGTTTGAATCTTTTTTCCCTAGGGGCTGTGGGGACCTGGTCTGTGCTAGGAAAAGGCTCTCTGCAAACTGCACCACAGAGCAGGACACCGAGGTGGGCACGGGACTGAGCTGTGCCTCTGCCCGGCTCTGCTGTGTGGGCAGGTAGGAGTGAAACTGCGGGGTGCAAAGGGGCTGGGTGGGGATGGACACCCAGCTGAGCCCATCCTGTGTTGCTCACTCAGCCTGGCTCCTATTTACCTTGTCTAGGGAAATGTGTGGGCGCAGGAATAATGCAACTGCTTCTGGAGAACATCTACCGCAGAGGAGTAAAGGGAAAACTTCAATAAAGCAACACGATTCAACAGCTGTCCCAATTCACAAAGGAGCAGAAATCAGGCTGTGGAGTTTGTGTAACTGCTTCATCTTTAAAGAAAGAAGGAGAAATAAGTCTGTGGGATGTGATTCTTAAAGCTCCCCAAGAAATGCTCACAAAGTGAACACCACCATCCCATCGAAGTTTGTCACGTTGTTTACTGCATGGGTTAGTTTGCTAATCTTGAGCTTCACTAATGGGTTTGCAGAAACATCCTCTTCTCTATTAAAATCCTTTCCAGTTGTAAAATCAGTTGTAGGTTCTCCAAATGACACATTGGCTATAAGAAAAAGTCCCAAACTTTCTGCATGGCTTTCCCCCCTCTCTCTCAATGAAGAATTACTAATTCCTGTCCTGATTTTTTTTTTTTCTCCTTTCTAGTCCCTAGCTTACTAGCAAAACAGCCATAAAGCAGCATCACGTTGTATAGCCCTTAGGGCAACGCACCCTTTTTTTGCACTGGAACTTGTGGTGGTGAAAGGAGTAATACACTTCGTTTTAATTAGGCTGGCTTGGGAAATAAGTGTGTCTCACTTACTGATCTTGCTTTTCTCCCCATTTATTTTGAAATGCTGTTGTCTTTATTTTCAGCAGGCAAAATCTGAAATATTGTTGCAAATCCTGACTTTCTTCTGTGGTTTAGATTATAAGCAGCTCCTCAGAGCCAGGGCTTGTGGAGTTCCTTGGAGCTGCTGAGTTACAGGTGACCTGCTCTTCTGCAAACAGCATGTAAAGAGCTGGCCATGGGGACCACATGGGAAATAGCCTTCAAAGCTGGTCAGGTTTTCTGTGACCATCTGAGAGCCCCTTATAGTGGTAAAAGGGAATTGTGCCTGGAGAGCTGGCAGCTGCATTCAGTGGGTAGACCTGGAGGTGAAGTGACATGCCCAGGGTTACCTAAGGTGTTGGTGCTGGAGCCTGTGCTGGCACTAAGTCCTTTGACACCTGCTTCTGCTCTAACCAAGAGTCTTATTTCCTTTCTTTGTCCTTAGTTTTGCAGCGCAAGGAGATTTTTGCTTAATTTTAAATGTTCTCCTAAATCTTGGTGACGGCAGATTGACGTAAGCATGTGCTGGATCAGGGCCTGTTCTCTTATGCATATGGATGCGTACACAGCTGTAAGCGTTTTCCATCTTCAGGCTCTTGCAATCCAAGGGAGAGATCTTCCCTCCCTGCCTGCGGATGTGTCCTCTCTCCCCTTGCACCAGGGGCAGCAGCGTTGGGTCCCCTGGCCTCCAGGGTGAGAACGTGGGGCTGAATTTGGGTAGAATTGCTGGTTGCTTTGATCATTCATTGTCCATTGAGTTTGCTAATGAAGTCGGTGCATGTGTGCAGCCTCCTGGGACACTTGGGAGCTGGGCATGGCAGTGGGATGAAAGCCTAAGCATTGTGGTAGGATCTGCCCTGGACCATGTGTGCTGGGGAATTCCTCCCTGCATGATGCTCTTGGAGGTTTTAGGCTGTGTCTGAGCACATCAGCAGAGAATTAAGTGTTGGTTGTGTCTTGTCTTCCAGAGATTGCCCCGGGTCTTGCTTTGACTGGTGTCACCAGCAGCTAAAATGCATCTGCTGCCTTGGGGCTGAGAGCAGCAGCTCCCAAAAAGGGTGACGCAAACAGGCTGGGTCAGGTGGCAAGGCAAGCAGTGCTTCTCCCAGCTGGGAAAGTCCAGGCTTTGCATCCCTTTTGATACGTGATATCCCTTCAGCCACGCCAGCCCAGGCGCTCGCTCAAGAGAGAGCGAAAGGTGCTTCCTCATCACTGTGCAGCATCTGAGCTTTCCTAGAGGTCTCCATCCGTCTACCAGCATGGATTGTGCTCCTGAAGCTCTGAGATCATGCTGGATGATGGCTGGATGAAACTCAGGTAGAAGATTAAAAAAAAAAGTGGTGGAGAGATCAAGTCAGTCTAAGTCAGTTTATAGCAATTCCATCTTATTTAAATTAAAAGGGATAGTAATGTATAAACCATTTAAATATTTAATCTGTGGAAGAGCCCTCAATGAGCTCGTACTACGTGCACATGTGTAATGCTTGAGCAGCGGTGGCGAGCGAGCAGGGATGGCAGTGGGGATGCCAGCCCCGCTCGGGGCTGTGCTTATATGGGGGGAAGTAGCTGTGTCCCCTCCAGCCCCAGGCTGGCTGGAGGGTTTTGGTTAGAGTTTTACTTAAACAGGGGATTAATTTTACCCTGTAGTCAGTGAAAATTATGGGTGTATTAATGGACTGGGTCCGGAGGCGAGGGCCTCATCCTGCTCTTCTGTGCTTTCTGCCTGCTGGGTGTCTAGTGAC
The DNA here is from genome assembly GCF_035582795.1 of Mycteria americana. Taxonomy (NCBI): domain Eukaryota; kingdom Metazoa; phylum Chordata; class Aves; order Ciconiiformes; family Ciconiidae; genus Mycteria; species Mycteria americana. The sequence continues at coordinate 6,606,005 of NC_134376.1, read as the reverse complement.
TCCAGAAGATGCTCAAAATAGCCCCAAATCAGAGCTGTGCCCGCCCAACCTTGTGGAAAGTCATGAGGTCAATGGTGTAACTGGAAGGAGAATTTGTCCTTTTACCTTTAAAAATAGCTGTATTTTCTTTAATGGCATCTTCCTTGGGGCAGCCCAGGAGCTCGCAGGAGCGTGCAGCCCAGTCGAGGTGCTGCTGAGCAGGAAGGGGTGCCAGGACACCCCAGTTAATCCCATTCCTAAAACGCATTTCTCTCTAAAAATGAACCAAAATATGTAAAACTCTGTGGGTTTCTTCTTCCTCCCAAAATATTTAATTTTCCTGGCTTCCTATAGCCAGGTTGAAGTAGATGTTTCCTTTGCGGAAAATGCTCTCTGATATCACTAAATAGGATTCTGTAATCTCCAGCAGCTAAAGTGTTTAGTTAGGGTCCAAGGGTGGGGTATTTTTTTTTTAACCTGACTGTCCATCCTTACCAAAGTGCGGGGTTTCTAGCAATGAGTGATTTGGGGCTTATCACTGGGAAGTGCCGTGAATGCCAGACCCATGCTTACATGGGGAGAGAAATGCATGAATTTTTCCACATCAGTAGGAGCTGAAGATTTTGCTAAAGGAGTCTCCAGCTGCAAGCAGTGAGATACGGCTCCGCCGGAGAGCTCCGAAGAGGCAGAAACCTGTGTAGAAAATTTAAATGTGGATTTCATGCCTCGGAAAACCATCTATAAGGAAAGATGCAGGTGTTGGCTGGCTCTCGGCCATGCAACAGGTAACTCGGGCTCCCTGATAGCAAGGTTGCTGAAGCACAGACGTGGCTGTCTTGACTTCTCTGATCTGACTTTGGAGGTGTTTGTCAGGGAGCCCTGGGCTGGATGCTGGCTGGGCTGGGCTGGCTCGAGGGCTGCGGCATGGCCAGGTACACATGGGGCTGGGTCAGCACTGTCCCTGCGAGTACCTCTCTGCGCACTGGTTGCGTGGGGTCCTGCTGGGTCGGCTGCTTCTATTTTTTTTTTATATGTAAAAGCTTTGTTAAAGGTTGTCATGGCCTGGGATGCTATGGTAACACCGGCTGCGGACGGACCTGAGACAGACTGACCGCAGCCAAGGCAAGGGCAGTCGGGACGAAGTTACCTTCCCAATTACAGCCTCTGGCAGTACATGCTGAAGGAAAAGGAAAAGCAATAAGTAAATCGAGCCTCTGTTTGTTGTCCTTAAGGTCTGTCTGTTAGCTAATGAGGCAGACAGCTGAACCTCTTATTAAATAATACTACCTAGCACTTTTGTAGAGTTATAGGTAGTAACTTGGTTAAACCCAAGCTCTGTATTGACAAGGGGCTGAAAACAGCACCTCCTTCTGTTGGTGATTTGATTTTGGTGTGGAGCTTATGCTGGGTATTCTGGTAATGAGGGCAGGTCTATGCCTTGATGAGCTCTGTGGAGCGAACCCACCCTGGGAAGGAGCATCACCTCTGCTGGGCTCAGTCCTCCAGGGCTTGGGCCCTGCAAGCACGGGGCTGAGCACCGCCTGTGCTCGCCCGACTGTGGGCAGTGGTCCTGGCCATGGTAAACATCTGCTGTGACCCCTCAGTCCAGCAGTGCCCTGTTCATGGGGTCCCTGACAGCCCTCTGTGCCCCCAACTGTGCCTGCTGCCCTGTGCTCCCCATGCAGCATCGTGTCGGCTAACTCGCTGCTCTGCCTTCTGCCTTGCTCCCCTCCTCACACCCCATGGAGCTGCCATGTGGTTTTGGTGCCGGGCGTGTAGCTATTGTCTATTTGTAAGACAATACTTCAGCATTACGTGGTGAAAACACAGGCAGCATTGTACAGCTGGTAGCAACATTGATTGAAGTGATATTTAATCCAAGGAAAATACATGATACATAGTCTAGGATTCCTCGCTTATCCATCATATAATGTAGTTCGTGGGGATTAAATATCCCTCCTGTAAAGTTGTTTGAGATCAGTGTTGTTATTTGTTTTGCAAATGATCCTGACAGGGATGCTGAGTGCTATTGATTACCAATGGTTCTTTAAAAATTACTATTATACTGCAAATTATGAACCTTGGGGGTATCCAGTTATACGATAATGGAAAGGCATTGGTGTGTAATGACACATGCATCACAATAAATTTGCTCTTCCTATGTAATGGAGATTGAAAGGGACATGATTTATGTCTGATAGCATTAGCTGCCTGCCATGCTATGGCCAAGGTAACATGATGGAATTGCCTGGTTGTTCATCGTGGCAAGAAGTACGAATGATTAGGAAAGCAATTTAGAAAAAACTGAAGAAAAAAAGCCCTTATTCTGAGTAAAATCTCCTCTATCTTCCTGTTAAAATATGTAAACCACTCTTCTAATTCATAAATAGCTAAAATCCCTCCATCACTCTCCCATGCTCTGCTCCAGAAGTATCTACAAAGCCCTGCACAGATGAAAACCAATGCTGCCAGTCCTAGAGGAACTCCTGGGTTTGCTCACAAAGCCTTCGCAGAGCTCCTGGCTGTGGCTGTGATGAAAGTGCAAACGAGAGCCCTGAATCAGCTGGGAATTTCAATGTGTTGGTGCCCTTGAGGCCAATGGAGGACACTTGTGTTGAGTTGTGTGCTCTCGTTCCTGATGATGAATGCGTGATAAGGCAACTGCTTGTCTTCCAGGCTCTCCTGGTGTTTCCCAGCTCCGTAGCTGAGGACTGAACACTTGATGTGTTTGAGGGGAGCCAAAGGGCTGCTTTGGGCTATGGTGGCTTGAGCGGTGTCGCAGGAACCTTCCCCACCTTGGGGACAGTGCTGGGTGCTGTGATGTTCCCCTGGCCACATGCTCTGGGCAGTTGAGAGGTGCTTTCAATTGCCTTTCCATTGTGGCATGGCATGGAGGGCTGGTAGGGAGGATTCGGTGCTAGGTCTGCGATGAGTAACGTGTTCAAGAAAGTGTGTGGTGCGAAGGTTAAATCGGATGCTTTTTACCATGGCCATTCTGCGCTCTTGGCATCCTGCTGCAAATACCAAATGACAGCAATGCAAATAAGGCTTTTCCTCATCACGCTGCTGATCTACAGTGGAGCCCACAGACAGCGAATGCCTGGGTCTGTGCTTCTATATTATCATGCACAGCAGTCGCTGAGCATAGAGAAATACATGTCCAGGAGCCAGTGCCAGCAGAAGCATGTGTAAATCAAAAGGAAGGGAAAAACAGTTTCCCTTCTTCCTCTGGCACCTTCTCAGCATCTTTTGTCATGAAGTCATGTATTGCACTAGGAGTCACTGGGCTGCCACAGTGGAGAAATACCCATGCTCTCCCTGAAGTGCCCATGGGCAGGAGACCTCCTCCATAGATACCGATTTATTTTCACCCTCTGTTCATTTGTTTTACTGTGCTGCAGTAGGGACACTTGCAGAGTAATTTCTTTAAAGAGACTCAGCACTTGATGACATGGCACTTCAGATGAGGGAAGAAGGAGGTGCGTGCTTGTTTAGATGTCATACAGCTCAGACTAATACCTAAAGATCCAGCTCCAGCCTCCCATGAATTCCACTAGCTCACCTGGAAATGAGATGAAGGAAGGTTGAAATGGCAAAAGGGAACTGGGAGCCCACACGCACTCGTAGTTGGTGGAGGCTGGGTGCATCCCTGACCATGAGCAGGACTGTGCTGTTACCCACCTTGTCCAGAAGAATTATTCCCCCTGCCTGAAGGAGAATTAGTGCCCTGGGGTGAGGATTGCCAGGCTGTGTCCTGCCAGCCCAGCTCCTCAGAGGAGGCTGGGGATGGCTGAACGCCTTCCTCTTAGAGTGACGAGGAGCAAGAGCTCTTTGAGCCAGCACCGTGGAAGCAACTTGCAACATAAACGCCAGTGCAGAGTAAATAAACCCCCATCCCTTCCTCCTTGTGAGAATGTTATCAGTGGAAATGCTGCCCCTTGTTTTGCAATAAAGTAATTATTTATCATGCTGTTTTCTCAGCCCAAGTTCTCCGCAGGTCTGCGTGCTCTACCCAGTCTCGTGACCTGTTTGTAACCGCACTGTGATTCAGGAGTAATCGACGGCTACAGAGGTGCTGTTTGTCATTAGGGAGTCATAGAATAGTTTGGTTGGAAGGGACCTTAAAGATCATCTAGTTCCAACCCCTCTGCCATGGGCAGAGACACCTTCCACTAGACCAGGTTGCTCAAAGCCCCATCCAACCTGGCCTTGAACACTTCCAGGGATAGGACATCCACAACTTCTCTGGACAACCTGTTCCAGTGCCTCACCCCTCTCACAGTGAAGAGTTTCTTCCTTATAGCTAATCTAAATCTACCCTCTTTCAGTTTAACACCATTAGCCCTTGTCCTATCACTCCATGCCCTTGTGAAAAGTCCCTCTCCAGCTTTCTTGTAGGCCCTCTTCAGATACAGGGAAGGGCCATGCACAGAGCGGGCTTTGGTTTTGCAATAAAAATTAAATCCCAGGGTTTTGTCAATGCTTCGGATATGGGATTCTCTGCTTATAGCGATAGAGAGCTTTTCAGAGAAACTGCAATTTCAAGATTGTGGAGGAGGGTGAATCCAGGAGGGGAGATCACAAGGTGGGACTCAGAAATGCTGGCACAAGGGACCTCTGGGAGTCTGCAGTCCAGTTTCCCCCTTGAAGCAGGACTTTTGCCAGTGATGTATCAGGCTGGTGCTGACTTTGTCTAGGCAGGTCTTAAAACACCTCCCAGGATGGATGTAAATGATGGGTTGGCTGCTCGGGTCCCTGCCTCCCTGGGGGAACAGAGGTATTTGGGGGTACAGGTCACAGGTTTCATCCTGTGACTACATGGACCCAATGCAAGATCTTCTGGCGCTTCAGAAAGGCGGGGAGGACCCAGGCTGGAGAAGTTTTAGCAGCTGGAGGAAAAGCCTGTCTCTGGCTGTTTATTCATCTTCTTTATCATGCCCAGCTGAAGCTGGGTCAACGTACAGAACTGGACAGGAGATGCCCTTACCAGGAGCGTGCTTGACCTCTGCAGAGATGTACACAGATGTGAATATGCTGGGGAACAAGGTTTTCCCACCATTACCTTTGTAGGTGACCTAAACTGATGTCTCTGATCCAAACCCTCCCAGGAGAGAAAGCTCTCTTCCAAGAACTCTTTGAATAGCAAACACTTCACAGTGACACAGGGGAGGCTGGAGTGGGAGGAAAAGAGCCCTTGTCTGTCTTGGCTGCGCTGGGTTGGGTGAACCTAAAAGTAGCAGGTATGAATGCTATTGGCACTGTCGTTACCTTCATGCTTTGTCACAGCTATAGTGGGATATTGTCACATGTATGGATTCTGGGAGGTCTTTTGATCTAGCATTGCATCGTGTTTTATGATAATCAATGTAAAATGGTTGTGATGGGAGCTGCGTCCTTCGGCCTAGTAACTGGCTGCATAAGTAAGTCACCAAGTCAGTTTGCACAGCAGCAAAGCAATGCGTAATTCGGGGGGTGGCACAGGGGACGTAGGGGCTGCACAGCTGTCACCTCGTTGTGCAAAGCGAGTTGGTTGAGGTGAAGGTGAGGAGTCCTCTCTGTTCCCCTGAACGCCTCAGGCAGCACCTGACTGTCCTTAGAGGGACCAGCATCGCTGGTGTTGTGTTGCGTGAAGGTGAGCCACGGACCAGGGCAGGATTTACTTCTCTTTGGAAGGATTTATCTGGAAAACGTGGATACATAAGCATTTCTAGGGTATCTGCCATAACCCCTCCCCAACCCGGACCATTTCCAGTCCTTACACGAGCGCTTGCGTGTGTGTCAAGCAACACCTTCCTGCTCTGATAGCATCCTGCCTATCCCCCCTAAAGGGGGCCTCAGGGGTGATGTGGCTGTGGTTTAGAGAAGTTTGTAAGAGGTTTGATCCTAGCTTAGGAAAACTTTCTTCCTCTCTTGTGTGCTAGCGTTGACTTTCAATTTGTTATTTTCCCTGCCGTCATCATGAAAGTGCAAGTGCTACACAACTGCAGAGATCCTGACATTGGAAAGCAGCAGCCAGCATGCACCGTTTCTCTGGAAAAAGGGATCCATCCAAACGGTTCCTTTATGTCATGCTCTAATTTTGCCACTGTTGGTTTATTTTTGTTTTTGGCTTCTTTTTTTCACTGTATTCTTATAACTTCCCTTTCAGGGCTTAACAGCTTAACCATTTCAAAATCATGCCAAGCGGAAATGTAGCATACGATTTTCTCGCTAAACATTGTGCTGATCGCTCAAATGTATTCTGGATTTGTAGAAAAGCTGCAAAAAAACTGGGCTGAAAGAGGGTGAGAATTAGCACTCGGATGAGGAGCCAGGTCTTTGCATGCTTAGGAAAGATCTGGGTAAGCAAAGTGCTCCTTGCCACCTTCTTGCTCTGCAGCATCTCGTATTGGCGTGGCTCACAGCAGTAGGGTGGGTAGGTGTGTGCTGAAGCACGGATCTTAGTCCTGAGGCTGGTACAGTCTTTAAACACAAGTCTTGGTCCTGGTCGTTGGTCCCTGATATCTGAATTATGCTCTTGGCTCTGCTGCTGGATTCCTCTCTGGGTTTCAGCAGCTCCCTCAATCTCTTGGGCCTCCCTCGCTTTTCCACAGGAAAGGGATTATAGTACCAAAAATAGCCCGTTTTCCAAGGAAGGGCTCTTTGTGACTCTCTGTAAAACACGTCTTTCTCCCTGTTCCTCCAAGTGAAATACAAAGGAGATGTGATTCACCATCAATGCTGATGTGCTAGAGCCAGCAGGAAAACGTTACTGCTGGCGTGCAAAGGACGCTTTGCACTTGCACACATGCCCTTCTGACGCCCTGGATTTCTGCGGGGGTTGGTGGCTCCCCGTTCTGCTTGTCCTGCTGAGATGCTGGAGGATTCGGGGTAGAAATGGCCCTGCTCCTGGTCCGGGCCGGTACTGAGGGAGCACCTCTGTTAGGAGCAGATGCTGCTTTGGGGAGGTGAGATGAGTGTTACCTGATCACAAGGACAGTCCTGTCCCATGAGAACTCATTTGTGAAGGATCTGTTATGACTTTTGTTTGGCTCGTGCTCCTACGAGACTGTAGAGAGCTGCATTTTCCCAGGGAGGAAGAGGGCAAGGAACACTTCTGGAAATGCAGACTTTCCCTTAGAGATAAAACGGGTTATCACCATCTAATGACTGCTGTGACACAGGTCACTGCAAGCCTGGGCTCTTGGGGTGATGATATGGGTGCAGACTAGGACACAAGAAGACAACTTGGTGTTGCAGAGCTGGGAGGTTGGTGTGAGTCCTTCTTTCCAAATGGATTTATTTTTCTGCCACTTCTGGCTTTTTATGGTTATTCACATTAAAAGACCTTTGAGGTTCCTCACTAGTTGCAGAAAACGCCTGTGGCCCTGAGCTGCAGAGCTGGGCTCTGGATCACGGCAGCCTCTGTTAAAGATGCTCTGAGCTGGAATTTACTCTTTCATTATAGCTCTCAGGCTTGCAGGGTGAAGTGAGGGACAGCTGATGATTATTAGTAGCTTTAAAATTAATAATGCTCTTTATTATGTTTAATCTTTCATTAATAATAAATATAATACACGCAGTGTTGTACCTAGACCAAGAAATGCTCGGGTTCCTGCAGTGCTACAGCTTGGGCAGCTGGGAGCTCCATGTTGATGTGAGCAAAGCGTTCCCCAAATCAGGCCCATTAAGTAGAGGATGTGGGAAAGGGCTCAGTTTGATTTTTCACAACTCTTGCCTGCGTAAATCCTGGGGCAGGGGACAGGCCGGATCCTGTGCCCTGCCAGTGCCCTGTGCCTTTGAAGCAGCTCCAAGTCCCTGCTTGCATCACCGAGACCGAGAGCCGAATGTGTCCCTGTGATTTATTTATAATATTCCTAGGGGGAAGGGGAGGGCGTGTGAAGGTCTCTGGGCTGCAGGCAGAGGTGAAGAGCGTGGCATAGATAGAAACCACAGAGTGATGGTGCAAATTGCGGACGTGCAGTGAGGAGGGTGGGCGGGCACATTTGCTGCTTACAAAACCTCTGGCTATTTGGGGTGCAGGAGAAGGGAGGAGAGGGATTCCTCAATGTCTGTCCCCACCTCTCCCAAGTAAATCCCTGCTGGCTGATGGGGTTGGCACATGCAGAACAGCTTGGCTTGATGCTTCAGCGGATGGTCTCCAGCTGGTGCAATAGTCTGCTCGGAGCTGGGAGGTGGGGAGCATTAAGGAAGTTGGGGGGCAAAATACCTTGCCGTGATCTTCAAGGAACAGTAACGAAGAGCACTTTCTGGTATTGTTCATATTGTAGGAAATGTTCCCCTTCCCTTTTCAATTTATAACCATTGGGGGAAGAGACTTTCCTAGCTTGTAGGGGAACAAAACCGAAGAAATCGGTTGCAGTCATGTTGTTGGAGAGTGTCCGGCTCCGCTCGAGTTGTTTTTCCACTATTTGGGTAAATAAGTTAAGACAATAAGAAGGGCTGCTGAGATAGTTGGCAGTGAAATGAATCCCCCCGGGAGATCGGGGCAATGTTATTTATTGGTGGGAAGCTGCCTGTGCATGAGGGGTCAGTCTTGCAGTTATGTAGAGAGAAGGGAAACAAACGGTCTCTGTTTTAGCACTGGATTCATTGCAAGGAGATATGCCAAGGATCATTAGTGCCACAGCCATCATTATCTTTTGCTCGGATTAGTTTTTTCCATTTTTCTTTTTTTTTTAAGGCAAAAATAATGGCTGGTTCCCGTTAAATCAGATACGGACAAAATAATAGCGGTATCACAAAGATTGAGGTCTGCAAGATTAAATTTGAAAGGGAGGAGAAATGATAGCTTTGGCCCTGCTTGCTGTTACACCAGCCGTACGGATAAATGACTCTGTATGCAGATAAGCAGGGCAAAAATATAAGGGATGCTCAGGAAGAGATGTTAAGAAAAATAGGAACTAATCAGCAGATTCAACCACTGTAATAATGCAGTAAACGTGGAAAATTGCATTATATTAGCTCCTCTGCTTCTCATGGTATATATTAGCAACAAAGTCATCGATAGGCAGTTTGCTGTAAAATGCAGCGCTGCAGATATCGGAGCTCCCCCCTCCTGGGGGAAGGCATTTGCGATGCTAAAGGAGAAAGTTGCCTTTCAAACTGTGTAGGGAAGAAGTGATTCAAGTTGAGCTGAAGAAACGCTTACAGCTCTCCGAGTTTAAAACCTGCTCTTGAGAAAAGGACGGCCGGTCTGTTTGTCCCCAGTGCCCAGGCAGTGGTAGCGGTACATGCTGAGGCACGGCTTCATTGCAGTCCTGGGATGTTCCCCTGGTGCGGGAGAAGTTGGTCTGCTGCAGATTTTTTTTAATATATTTTTTTTTTTTCTTACTAGAGAACTCGATTTCCATTTTGTTCAATTTCTCACAAAGAATGACGAGTAGCCACTGCAGCCTTTTCCCTCGAGTTCAAGTAAAACCAGCATGTAACATTATTTGCAAATTAGCTTCATCCCTCTGGCTCCCAGTTAAAGTAGGAACTACTCATTCCGGGGTCCCTCTCAAAATATCCATTTAAGCCATGTAATGATTCTGACTGCCTCATGCATAGTAGATGAAAGAAGATCTGCGATTTATTTTTAAAGCTTTGAACCCCAAACATGGTTAATCATAGAAAAAAAGATTAAAAAAAAAAAGAGAAAGTCATGCTAATACAAAGCTGGAAGCAGCCCTACACTTCACAGTAAAATCCGTTTTCTTTGCACTTTTTTATTAACAGCTCCGACTATGATCAGTGCATAAATCTACCTGCAACACAGGATGTTGGAAAATTACCGAGAGACAGCAACGTCCTCCCGCCTGCTTGGTGAGAAAGGAAGGATGCACCTTCAGGTATGGGCTAGTATGTGGTTTTATCCTCTGTTCCCCAGGTTTATCCACTAAACCTGCTTGTTGCATTGACTAGAGGCGGGGAAAATAAGGTGTTTGCAAGGGGGAAACTTCAGAAGTGATTCTCTAAACTGGCCTCAAGCCGCAGATAAGTTGTTTGCCTGGGACCCGCTCTGCCTGACTGGGCAGGGGTGGTTAATGGTGGCATTTTGTCCTGTCCTGTGTTTGCTGTTGGTCTTAATCTGCTCCTGTGGAAAGTGTCTTGTCCAGCTGCTCTCTGGTAACAGGGTTAGAGGAGCGCTGGGCGCTCCTGCGGCCGGGAGCGAGGCAGCTCTGCTCTGCTGGGCTCTCCTCCCTGCAGCAGCGTTGGAAGGCAGAGCACATGCAACTGCCCGCTCCCTGGGTCAAGTTGAACATCGCACGTGAAATCGCCGCTTCCCTGGCACCGTAGAGGCTTCTTAGAGATTGCACGAAGGGCTGAGCAGGATGAAGCCACGTTGGCCGCTGCTGCTGAGCGGCGTTTTCAGTGTAGGAACAGAGCTAGACACTCCTCCCAGGCTTTCTTAATCCAGCCTCAATCCAGGCACTTCAAACAGGAGCCTTGTTTTAGGGTTGTGCTGAGCACTCGAATCTCCCAACAAGCTGCTCTCATGCCTGTAAGGGCCAGCAATAAGCCAAAAAGCCAGTTTTACTTTGCTTTGAAGAGGATGGGGATTGCTCCCCGTGAGCAGGGGAGGAGAGAGGGGAGCAGCGGTTCCCAGGACAGGGAAAGGGGGGGCTGGTGACTTTCTGAACGTGGATTTTCTGACAGTTGTCTGACACATTGGGCTCAACCCTGATAAGCCACTGTCCCTGAAACACTGGCCCAGCGCGGCAAGTGGATTATAGCCATCACATCCATCTCCCTATGGAGAAAAAAAGAGGTTTCCAGCCACAGAGGCCAGTTTAAAACAAGCCAGCCTTCTCCTGTGTGTAAGGTGATGTGCTTTCCTAAATACGTGGTCCTGGAGCATGCAAGGACCTAAGAACTGCGTAATTCTTGGCAACTGGTCAGCACTGCCATGTTGCGGGTTGGGGTTTCTAATTTATCTGGGTTGGTTGGTTGCTTGTTTTGTCTCCTGAGCAAGTGGTTTGAGGCAATAACATGAATTAGCCTATGTGTTATCTTGGTGTTTATAAGTGCATGTCTAATGGGACTCATGGCTTTCAGTAAAGCCCTTTCTTTTCATGGTGTCCATCACTCCAGTTTACATTTCCCCATCGCCATGCTTGTGTTTGCTCCCTGCAGCGACCATTTGGGGCTTGCAGTGGATAGATTACTCTCGCTGGGGCTGGCTTTCACCTAGGGCCTCTTAGGAGATGGCTGTGTGTGAGCGTTGGGGTCCCCAGTGTGTAACGTGGGCTGCAGAGGAAGCCTGTGGTGGGACCTGGTGTCCTGAAGTCCGTGTTAGAGTGTGGCCGTGCCGGTGGGTAAATGGGGTGGAGCAAGATGTGCTGGGGATTGGAAAGGAGTTGCAGGTGTTGTTGCTTGAGTAGGTCTTTGCATGCGTGTGTTGGCCAGCACCAAGGTTTCCTTGTCTGTGGGAAGGGCTGGGTATCTTAGAGAAGCAGCTTACATAGAGTTGTGACTGCTGAAGGCTCTTGGAGTGGTATTGGGTCCTGTCTGGATCTGGATTAGTTATACAGGTACTCTTATACATATTTTCCAAAGAAAAAGGTGAAGAGGCAAAATGGGGGATAGGCGTTAGAAGTGGGGTGGGTGACAAAGCTGTTCTCCTGGTGCAGGGTAACTGTTGTGCTGAGCCTTCAGCTGGTTTTCCGGCTTTCTGCCACTTCTGCCTCAGCTGTGGTGCTTCATCAGCACGCGTTTCACCATGGTGAGCTCTCCCCAGAGCCCCTCTGCAGTCAGGGCTGGTTTATGTCTTCCCCTTTAGCCTCCCCTGCACTGAAATGCACCGTGCACAGGAGTCAAAGCCTGACACCACATGCCAAGAGATGCTGCAAAGGTGGGGTTTGCTCCCCGCAACCTGCCGTTCCCACACCGCGTTTCTTGGGGGAGCTCCGGCGTCCCACCAGGGCCATAGCGGAGTTACTTTTTCACCCCTTGCTGTGCTATATGTGACCCCTCGTGCTGTGGCACATCCCTGCGTGTCTCCCTCGCACTGGGGAACCCCATGTTAGCACAGGGAATCATTGGGCGATGCTGCACACTCAATAGCTCAATCCTCCAGAGCAAGACAAGGGCTAAGCATAACGCCTTTTAATGTTCCTACTCCTAATTATCCTCTTAATTACTCAATGAAATGCCCAATAAAACAAATCACTATAATTTCTATTTTATTCTCTGCCTTTCGTGGTTTACTTAAGAGCGCAGGATCCATTAAGGAGGCACTTTCTCATGAGGGAATACTTTCCAATAGATGATACTTACAAAATGGTTTTGTGTTTCATCCTCATTTTCCGTGCCAGTTTGGTAATTACCGGAGACACTGGTGGTTGGGAAGCACTGCCTCCCTTGCTGCTGATCCCTGCCGCGGTGAAGTCACAGTGCTGAGTTTGTGACATCCCCATGGCAATGAGTTTGTGACATCCCCATGGCAACGGCCCGTGATGTCACTAGCGGGGATTACAACTTTGCGAAGCATCCAGGCGCAGGCAGCGGGGCTGGAACTCTTGGGCTCTCACATGTCTTTAAATAGAGAGGAAATAAACGTGGGGAAGTCTTTAAGAATGCTTTAATTTCCTTTTTTGTTTTTTTTTTTCCCCCCGAAGGAGGGAAGGGTGGTGACTGCGGGGCTGCCACCAGCAGTCCCATCCCCTGGCCCGCAGCAAGCCTATCTCCCTCTGCAAACTTGGGGTTTGCCTGGGGGGAGCTGAACCCTCCAGTGGCCCTGGTGCGGGATCCCATGGCCAAGGGCTGGTCCGTTGGGCATCCCCCCGATATCCCCTACCCCACGCAACTCCCTCGGCCTCTGCACTCGTCAGTGATACAGTGAACCTAAAGCAGAGCTGGGTAAGACCTGGGTTCAGCAGCCCTGAACCCCTGCAGCCCCCCTGCCCACACTCTGCCCCCAGTCCAAACTGCTGTCTCCTTTGGCTTTCTGTAGTGCTTTTTGCCTAATACTCATAGTATTAGCATAATAAGATGCTGTTCATGCACAGACAGCGAGGGAGGAAGATTCATGTGCATACTTCTCTAGCAACAGGAAAATCACGTAATAACACTTTATTTTTCACCTGGGGAGGAAATCTAGCTCACGTGGCTGGTACCACAAACTGTGCAAGGCGTTTAAACCAATGGCCCCAAAACTTACACGGGGAAGCTGCCTGACTGATATTTATGTACCTTATTTAGCCAGCAGAAGCAAATCAAGCAGGCGGAAGAATCAATCTCTTTATTTTAGTTTTTCTAAGGTAGGAATAAAAATGATATTTCAAAGGCCGATGTGTCTCAGCCGAGCGGCGGTGGGGAGAAGCAGGCACCGCAGAACATACTGTCCTGTCTCCCGGTTTCTCAGATCATAACTTCTAAGCTGGATTCAATAGAAATAAATGTTCAGTAGTTCCAGTGGTGGCCTTTGGAAACAGAGCTAATGGAACAAGACAAAAAAATCGTTACAACATTTTGACAAGCGCTTAAATATTTAATGCTATGCACAGCCCAATTGTGGGGAGTTGGTAGTGCACCTGCAGGAAGCTGTGCCCTTCGTTAGTGAGAGATGGAGTCCTCCTGCGGACAGGGGGAAATTAAGCAAATGCTATTTGAGCTGTGCATTAGTAAACAAGCTGAGGGCAGCTATGGCTTCAGCAGCCCCGTGCCGTGCGGCAGGCGAAGGGCTCGGTGGCATTTCCTGGGCCGGGGACGTGTGGAGGAAGAGGAGGGTGGCCAGCTCTTGGAGAGAGCTGGCGGAGGAGAACGTGTAATGTTGCCCCCAGCCAAGATGGGGGAGATGAAGAGGCTGCAGTGATTAAATAGGATCTGCTGAAATCCTTCCAAAGCAGGCTTAAGAATTAAGAGCCATCAATGTCACATTGAGGGTCACTCGCTGCAGGACACCTCCGGCTGGCGCCTGGCCTCCCCCTGTGCCGCTGTTTAGCCCCATCTGAGCGTGAGGAAATGCATCCTTCATTTTGGGGCCCACCCAGCCATTCCTCTCTGCCACGGAACAGCGAATCTCAGCGAGGAGAGCCTCTAAAAAGCCAACTTGTCCAGAGGGGAAGGATCAGACTGTGGACAATGAGATTTGCTTTGAATCTGGGTGTTGTTAGGAAGTTAAAGATGGGGGAAGGTGGTGGGGGAAGAAGGCAGCGAATGTACTGGCTGGGTTTACATCACCTTCGTGCAGAGGACTGATGGCTGGTCCCCTATCAGCAACAGTGATGGAGACTGACCTGAAGAGCCTGAGCCCTGCTCAGCCAGCCTGCAGTCGTTGGGGATGGTGTGGTTTGCTTGCTCAGATCCTTCTTCCCACACCCACGGGACTCGTGGTGAAGGCACTGTGCTGCATCTCCAGGCTGGGGGTGCTGGCCATGCCCTGCCTCCCCCCGGGGCTGGATCCCCCCTTCCGCTTGCTGCAGGGTCTCGTTCAGAGGAGTCATGGCCTTGAGTGATGCTCCTGCAGCATGGCTGTGCTGTGGCAGCCTGCACACACCTGCAACAGCCTGGTCTCAAATAATACCCGCCTCAACACCAGCATGGGAGCGTTGGTAGGACTGGCCAGAGCTGGGATGGAGCCCATCATGAAACCTGCAGGAGCGAGCTTCCAACGTGGCTCGGACACTTTGATCCTGCACTGGCCACACTGATCTTTCTTTCATCTGCCACCACGGAGCAGAAAGCCACCGGTGCCATATACACGTGCGTCCTCTTTAGTATTGCAAAGCAGGGCTGCCTCTTCCAGCCACACGCAGGCAGCGAGTGGAGCCCCGGAGGGACCGTCCTGAGTGACAAACCTCTGTCTGATCTGGGACTCCCACTGGAGGAGTGTGGTGTGTGTGGTTTTTACTTTTTTTTTTTTCTTTTTTTCTCCCCCTCTGTCTTTCTCCTTATCTTACACAGCTGGGAACGACTGGTCACAGCGGGGAGATTTTCACACATCATTAGAGCCAAGTGTCCAACTCCACACAGCCATCAACCCCAATCAGAGCGATTTAAAAGGCAGCGCTTCCTTTAATCATCCGGGGATGCTCAGATTTGTTAGTGTGAACCGAGTGCTCCTGTACGCATGGGAGAAGCAGGGGGATGGAGTGATGGGAAATGATGCTGAGATGAGACCCATGGTATTAAAAAGCAACAACTCCTCACTATGCATCAGCCTGGGGCAGACCTAGAGGATTAGGTCCTTCACTGGCTGTCTCTTCTCGTTTTCCTCCATGGATGACTGGAGATGGCCATGGGTCTCTGTCTGCATGAGCAGGGCCTGTGGAAGGGCTGCTGTCTGCAGCTGAGACCTCGAGCAAGAGGTGATGTATAAAAATATTCAAAAGCAGGAGAAAGCCTTGGCACCGGCATTTCTGGCTCACGAGGTGGAAGCATTCCTCTGCACAAGGACCTGAGCATTGGAGGTGTCCGAGAGAATCTTGGGTGCTGCATCAACCTGCGGCTCCACAAATCCCTCCAGAACGAATGAGTCACCTGAAATTTGGGAGCTGTGCTTCACCTCCCACCGTCCTAGCCAGCAACCCTGACCCCAGACAGCTGTAAAAGTGTGTCCTGGGCTTCGTGAAGTGATGTAGCTCTGATTCTGTGCAAGCACGAGGAGACATACAGGCACAAAGTCCCTACAGCCACAGCCCTGCATGCCTGTAAAGCCATGCAAACACGGCACTGGGACGTGCACGCTGGGTTTTTTTTTTCCTAACTGTGTGCAACCTTGTGACCTTCTCTTGGCCTGTAGCAGGCATGTACAAGACATATAAAAACTCATCAAGGTGAAAAATCTATATAGAAAAGCCTCCTAGAAAGAGGAGGAGAGGACCAAGAGGGAGGGACTGAACCTTCAGAGGAGCAGTGCAAGCACCAAGAACTCCCCCACATTAGCAGAGGGGTTAGCAGCAGAAAATGCAAGTGGGGATTAAATGTGGATTATACTGCAGCGATGCTGAAACATCATCAGTCCTGAGACATCTAGCAAAGGGCTTTATTTCCTCAGGAGAAGAACTGCTGGACCCAAAGCAGTCCTAGACATCATCACTCTTCAGGTGTTACTTGTGATGAGGTGTTGAGGCAATGTGTGTATTGGCTAAGGCAGCGTGCTGTGGAATCTGGTACCTCTGGGAGCCCTTGGCGGTGCAAACTGGTGGACCTGCTCCTCAAAGCCACATGTAATATGGGATTTTGGCAACCACTCCTCCATCAAACACTCCTTGTGCTCCACCAGATATCAGGAGAAAAGGTTCACTTAAAACCCTTCAGTGCTGTTCAGTGCCAGGTAGAAATGAATTGGTAACACTAGCATGAAATTGGTTGCCGTTCTCCTAGCTCTATTAACATCATTAAAATAATCTAGGACCTTTGGTGTATGGTGCTCCTGTCTTACGGGGATTGGAAAGGATGTGGTTCATGATTTTCGGTCTGTTCTCAGCCAAAATGAAGACTTATGTGTAGGAGCTCCTTGGGCTATGCAGTCAGCTAGTCTCAAGGCTTTCTTGGTTTTGCGATCTCAGCTGAACACCTCCATGGGGCAAGCACCAACTCAGATCAAAATTTGGCATGTAGAGGTGGATGATAGGAATGGATTGACTAGCTTGCACCAATTGAGATGGCAGAGGCATGGAAATTAGGATTTTACTTGCCCCCAGATCCTGCCATGCTCAACATAGGGCGATGGGCAACTTTGACCTCCTCAACCTGAAGTCTGGGTCATGCTCTGGTTAGGCAAAGGGAGGCATTTGCAGTCTGCTGAGCAGACTTGTCTGGTTTCTTTCACAAGCTGAGACCCCGCAGGGGTGCAGGCAGGAAGGGGACAAGCCCTCTGCTCCATAACGCAGCGAGCAAGGCAGCCCTTGCACCCCGTGTGGGGCAACGGGGCACCCATAGGTCCCCTGGCAAGAGCCCTGGGGCTGGGAGGAACAGAATCATAGAATCGTTTAGGTTGGAAAAGACCTTTAAGATCATCGAGTCCAACCGTTAACCTAACACTGCCCACCGCTAAACCATGTCCCTAAGCGCCACATCTGCACGCCTTTTAAATACCTCCAGGGATGGCGACTCAGCCGCTTCCCTGGGCAGCCTGTTCCAATGCTTGACAACCCTTTCGGTGAAGAATTTTTTCCTAACATCCAATCTAACCTCCCCTGGAGCAACTTGAGGTCATTTCCTCTTGTCCTATGGCTTGTTACTCCGGAGAAGAGACCGACCCCCACCTCTCCACAACCTCCTTTCGGGCAGTTGGAGTCTATCTGTCCATCCTCTCCCACCACATGAGCCTGAGTTAGCCTCAGTTACTTTTGGCAGCCCGATTCTGCGCTCCAGCAAGTGCTGGGCTGCTCGGGAAGCGGCAGGGAGAGGAACACTCTGTTCGGCAGCTGCACATTCCATTAATTTAATGAGGATTTTTTTTTTTTTTTTTTACAAGGCAGATGGTAAAATAGCTATTTTCTGTTGTCTAATAAATGCCATCAGCAAGGCAGAAAATGTGCAATCTCACCAAGTCTTTTCTGATTCCTCGCCCTCCTGTACCGATGCATTTCCCTGTTCTCTGCTGGCAGCCAGTGGAGCTGGGTGGTGGGATGGGAGGGAGAGATGGGACGCCAAAGGCAAGTCCGAAATTGCTAGTGGGACCCGCGCGATAAAACGGCAGCTTCCCCCGATTGGGCAGAGCCTCTGTGTCCTGCTGGGAGAGCTGTGCCCTGGCAGCCTTTGCCGATCCAATTCTCACTTCATCTGATTGCGGTAATAACAACTCGCACAAATTTCCTGCCTCAACCTGAAATCTTCCAGCTCTGCAATGCAAATAATATAATGTGTGATGAGGAGCCCGATGACGGGGATGATAATAATAATAGTGATGATGCCTTTATTCAATGAATGAGTGAATCAAGCAAGCAAAAATAAATGGCATTCAGAGCCTGAAAATCAATAGGAAGAGAAATCAGGAGGAAATGCAGGGGGAATTGCATCTCGGGGGAGCACTGTCCTTAGGAATGGCATGAAGGAGAGATGAGCAAAGCCCATTTGGGCTGGGCACTCCTTGTCAGCCCATGTTGTTCCTGGGCTTGCTCCTCTCCTGTGATTATATTACATTTGCTGAGCTCACTGCTGCTCTATGCCTGGTCCCGGCCTCTCTGTGATCTCTTTGCCCCCCTTGATTTATGGCTCTCGTGGGCTCTCTGAATGTGTCTAAGCAGTTGGCAGGCTACAGACCTGACCTGGGGTTGGGTAATAACTTGTCTTTTGTCCCATGCCCAGGAGGTTGGCCATAAAAAAGCTCCAGACATCAATTTTCCTCTCCACCGGGGTGGAATTGCGAAATGATGAGTTGGTCTTTGCCCTCATTTATATCTTCTTTCCATTTCTCCTCCTCTTTTTCTCTTTCTCTTTTCTCCTTACCCTACTGCTCATTGCTCTCTTCTTCCCCCCCCTTCCACTATCTCCTCCATTGTTTATCAGCCTCCCTCCCCTCTGCACATCACTGCTTCTCCTCTCTCCCCTTCTTGCCCTCTTTTGCCTCATTTTTTCCATGCATTTCTTTCCCATCTCAAAACTTCCATGCTTTTTCTTGCTGTGCATAGCAGTTTGATATCCTCACCCGTAATAGCCTGCTAATACAGTAATTCTACAAGAGACCCTTTAAAAACCTAAAGCCTTGGCAGGCAGTAAAACTCACCTTTTAACTTGGCTTCCTTTTTATCAGGGATTCATTTCAGACAGGATTTCCGTGTGCACAGCTCTGCCACTCTCTGTTAGTAAAAAAAGGATTAATTCCTGCAACAGGTGAATACGTTTCACAGCTCTGATGAGCAGGATATATTCCCCACTTCCCGCAAGTACATGGGGGATTTAATCATCTAACACGGTGCTTCTCTTTGTCGAGCGTGTGCTTAACGGGTTGTGTTACATACCTGTATCGGTGCAGGACCTCCTGGGGAACGCCCTCTTTCACCAGCGGGGTATTCCCATGAAACATTTGCATTCTCCAAGAGATTTTTCCTCTCTCCGGAAAGATGCCGTGTAGCAAGTTTGGAGCTGACATCATGCTCTCTCAGGTGGTGCTGGCATGGGTGGGGGTTACTAAATGCTCTACCCCAACATCCCGGCTCTGAGCATCTCGGATGCTTGGACCTGATGGCTGAAGCCTCCTGTGCTGCCCGTCTGTCCCTCCAAGCAGTGCTTTTTCAGGCGAGGGGCTGGCACAGCTCCTGCCTGGAAATGCCCCTTCTCCAAGCTCTCAGAGTGGCGTCTTCCATACGCATAAAGAAGAAGGACAAGCTTCTCCTGCCCTTTCCTTTTTAGCCTCTTTTGATGGTGTCTGCAGCTTTGTATTGTATTTAAATCTATGCAAATCTGTTAGTGGATAAAATATGCAGAAGGCAACACTGGGAAATTGAATCTGAATTGCAACTGTGTTGAGAAGAGGCACTTGGTAAACTGAATCAGACTTTTCCTCCCTTTGCCCCAACACCTCCAGCGGGACCTGCTGTAGGGCAGTAAGGAAATATCAGTGTCCTGAAGTCCTCTCCATCTCCACTGCAATATAGACTTGGGGATGGGAGGGATGAAGAAACCAGGATATTCTCCTGTATTGCAAATATTGCAGAAGGACTGATCTCCCTTGGGCCCTGCCAGTGTCACCCACTCTCCGTGCTGGTCTCCAGGTCGGGGTGGAATGGGCAGCGTTGGATGTGACATGCGATTTCTCTGCAGTAGCGGCTGAGGTGGTGGTGTCTTGGGGGGAACATCGAGTGTGATGGTAATAGGCAGTGAGCAGCCCTCAGAGCTGGTCCCAGAACAGCAGGCAGCAAGTTACTGACTGCCAGTTCCTGGTTTGGGGTTGCCAGCTAATCCCAGGATGGAGAGCACAAGTTCCGTCATCTCTAGTGGGTTACTGAGCAATGGGGCAGGAGATGGCAATGAGCGGGGAGACGTGACTTGCAAATCTTCCTGCCAGGCTGTTTTCTGGACAGCACAAATCTGGAATAATTCCCTTTGCCAGGCCGCCAGCTTTATGCACAGGAGATGAGGTAGGAGATAATATGGCTTGTATAGTGCCAGGTATTCAAGAATTTCTAAGTACGTGGCAAACAGGGAGCTACAGGGCAGCGTTGCTCTTTCCATTTCACACACAGGAAGGCCCTTGAAAAGTGGTGAAGTTTCCTGCCAAATTGCCCCAGGGACCATAATCTCCATTTTATATTTATAAAGCCTTGGGACAATGGTTCCCTGTGCTCCACTGGCAAAATAGTAGAAATTATTAGTCTTTTCCAAGGGAAGAGAGCCTGGTCTAACAGAGGTTTCACTCTGGACTAGATAAACCTCAACAAAATGGCTTTTTTCAACAGGAAAAGCTGGTC
Organism: Mycteria americana; assembly: GCF_035582795.1. Taxonomy (NCBI): domain Eukaryota; kingdom Metazoa; phylum Chordata; class Aves; order Ciconiiformes; family Ciconiidae; genus Mycteria; species Mycteria americana. The sequence continues at coordinate 6,585,684 of NC_134376.1, read as the reverse complement.
AGCTCCACATGAGACAGGGTCTTCAGCAAACCAGATGGCCAGAGCGTGAGGAGAGAGTCTGCAGACAGAAAGGAATCAAAAGATTACCAGCTGAGCTGTGGGGTGCCCTTCATGCATTGCTGAGTACAGCAGTGGTTGTGGTCTGGTCCACCTTCATCATTGTACCGATCCATACCAAAACAGTTGTGAAGGGTCAAGGAGCCCTGTAAGAGGGACAAGTGCCTGGGCAGAAACTGGCCCAAGGAAGTCTGTGGCTTACTTTGTAGTTTAACGTGGTGCCAATATTTCCTTCACCAGCAGTGTCAGACAACGTTTCAGAGCATCCAAAGACTCTGCATCCTGATGGCCAGCAGAATCCAGGTTTGAAGGGCAGCATTAAATAACTATAGCTGCTTGGACGGTGCTTGCAACGATGATAGAGCCAAACTCTCCTCAATAGCAGCAGGCAGCCTAACGGGAGGCAACGGGCATGAAAGCAGCTTGGGATGTTCAGGTTCAGGATATTCAGAAAGAGATGTGTGCTAAGAGTGTGGTGCAGCACCAGAATAGGTGGCCAGAGAGGCTATGAGATCTCCATCCTTGGAGGTCTCCAGGACTCAGCCACACTAAGCCATGGCTGGTCTAATGTTGCAGATAATCTTGGAGATAACTCAGAAAGGAGCTTGCTCCTTCATCTGAAGGACAGGGGACTTTCACCTGCCTTTCTCCTCAATGACATGCCTGGAAGAGACTTGCCACCCTAAACCGTTGTGTACTTGTGCGTTGAGAAAAGAGCCAGGCTTGAAATGTCACCTCATTACAGCTGATAAGTGAGGTTTATTGCAGAAAAGAAGGTCTATCAGTCTCCTTGCTCCTGAGGGGACTAGCTCTTCAGCAGGAATGGCTGGGGGATTTTGATGGAATTAACTGAAATTTCCACCAGGGAGCTAAGATGTTGGCATTTAGCTGAAAAGGAGAAAACATCTGGCTTTCCTTTGGGAGAAAATTCCTCAAAACCCAAGAAAATGGTATTTTCTCAGAGTGGAAGGAGGGAGCTCCTGCCACCTTGGATTCCTGCCTGAATGGAGGCTGCGTGCCTGGGACGGTACGTGTGGTCTGTCGGGGTTACAGCAGATGGACTACCTCTGTCCTTTTGTGGAGGGAGGTCTGGATAATTTGTGAAGGAGATATTTGTGTGCGTGTCACGGAGGGGTGACTTCGTGTGTTTAGGCCATGTAACATCAGTTCCCTACTTGCAGAGAGTATATCTCATTCCAGAAATTTTTGGGGCTGATGTGCAAAGCGACGGTGACTGGTCTATGGTGGCCGGTGTCCCCAGAGAAAGAGCAACGGGTGCATCTCAGTAAATACATCCAGAGAGTCCCGCTGGCTGCTCTATCAGAAACGGCACTGCTTTTAACTCCCTGCTGGGAGAGGGACACACATGTTCTGGTTAGTTGGCTGCAGCCCATTTCATAAGCGTGGAGACACCAGGCGTCACTAGCACAGCAAACCCCAATTAGTTCTGGAAGCAGCACACGCAGGATTGAACTTGCTCCCCAAGGCGACAGCAGGCAAACCAGGCTTGAAAAGCGGTTGTTTCCTGGGGCAGGCGCAGAGCGCACAGCCCTGCGCCCGGTGCCGGCGCTTGCAGAGCCCCGTGGCTTCCCCAAGAGGAGCAGAGGCTCCAGCCTGCCCCAGGAGGGTGTTTCTTTGCTAATAGATGGTTCACGAGACCAGAGCTGGCAGTGCTGCGGTGTGATAACTCCGTGGCGGTGCTGTAGATGCCAGCAAGCTCTGTAGATTAAAATCCCAGCCAGGTCCCAAGCCAGCTGTTAAAGCCATCTCCAGCAAGCTCCATCCTCCTTCAGGTGCAGACACCAAAGTCCCCACTTGCAGCTACATCTCCACCTTTACCAGCTTGCCCCTAGATGGGTCGATAGTAGCTCGCTAGCACATCCCTGGTGGCCAAAAAGCCATTTTCAAGCAGGTTTTGCTGCTGATACTGAGCTATGCACTATCCTTGCTTCCTGCCTGGTTGTCCAAGGTTACTCTGGGTCTACCTATAAGAGCTGCAGTCGCTGCCAGGCCAGGCATGTTGACCCACCCTTAGCCATCAGTCTTCTCCTTCTCTCGCCTGGGTGTGAAACTCTTCCTCCAAATCAGCTTCTGTCATCTTGGCTGCGATGGGAAACCAGAGGAGCAGAGGGGATGCTTAGTTACAGAACAAATCCTTTACTGGGAGGCAGATTCAGGTGCAGGTGAGATTTCAGGAAATAACACTGAACTTCTGTGTTAAACAGCATCACCCACCGGGGGTTGTTTTGCTGCAGATGCTCCTTCCCTGCAGCAACAGTACCCACCTGAGCCCCAACCCCAGCCCTGGCCCAGCAGCTGCTCTGCCCTCCGGCTCCCCACTCCAGGGGCTTTGCTTCATTAACTCTCTGATAAGTTGAGAGTTCATTGCTGAGTCTTGAGAAATTGGCAACAATGCCAAGCCTTCATACAAGGGTAAAAATAGCCCTAATAATTTAGGCAATTAGTTAATTGGCCTCATTTACTTGAAAGCACAGAGAGGCGTGGGAAGACTTCTCCACTGTTTTTGTTATGCTTTTTCCATTCACTTTGTTTGCTTTTCTCTTGCCATTTTCTCTGCTCCCTGACATAGATACAGGGACCCAAGGCACTTTAAAGTGGAGCATGCAGGGAAGGGAACGCAAGTCAGGACAGGATGCTGCACGGAGCCGGGGCAGTGCTGCAGGGAGGCAGGACCTGGTACTGGGGCTTAACGTAGCATCGCGTCATATTGGGAAGCAGGTAGCTTCTTTCCATGCTGTCCGTGTCCCTTCTCTTCCCATCCCTGATCTCTGAGCCTTCATCACAGGTAAATGCTGTGGCACATTGAGGATGACTCACAGCTATTTGGCAAATAGCTAAGGGGCCATGCCCTGCACCTTGCTGTTTGTAGCATCCCCCGTTTGTGCCCAGCTAGAGCAGTCTGTATTAGTCCTTATGTAGTCCTTACACTAGAATTGACTGACAGGCGAAAGGAGGCAAGATAAAATTGGCATTTATTGTGGGGTACCGGGGTGCTAGAGTAGCACAAGACTCAAGGCAAGGGGACCGGGTTGGTCCTTACCTGCGCTGGCAGAGCGGCATCCCGCTGTCAGCCTGCACCTGCCAGCCCCGTGGTGGCTGCATCCCGTGGTCCTCGCTGCTCCCACCCATCCCCTATGGACCACACGTGGTCTCCAGGCAGAGCTGCTCAAAACCTTCGTCTTTGCTCCTTGCATGGTTGCACAAGCTCACCTGGTTTGGGGAGAGCTAGTGGTCGGATCCCCTCCATCCTCCTCTGACTCACACGAGTCCCATTCATTATTCACCTGGGGAGCTGAATGAATTCTGTCTTCCTGAATTATTTCTGAAGATATTAGATCTTCTCAAATTGTTCATCTTCCCCAGAAATGACAGCTCGCAGGCACCTGGGAATAAATGGTGCCTTGGAACAATTTCATTGTTTCTATTCCAGGCAACAGGAATTCCTCAGATCTCGACATCAGTCCCCAAACCCTGGCGTGTTAGCATAACCTCCAGACAGCTATGAGTTTCTTGACCCAGAAAAAGGCTGAGATTTATTATGAACCCTGGGAGTCCAGTGTCCTTGCAGCTCGTGTACCCTAATGGTGTGCAGCATATTGTGTGCTCCTCTGGCTGGAATTTTCTTGTCGAAACAGCTCTTCTGTCAGCAAATGCCACTTCCACGAAATGGGCTTTTGTGTGTGAAATCAAATCAATGTTGATTAATTTTCATTTTGGAAAACAGGAAAAAAAAAAAACCCGTTAAAAATGTCAAGATGCCTTCTCTTCATTCTCGCAAGAAGGGCTTCAATTCTTTATCTCTTAACGACCTTTTGTTTAAAGCCTTTGTGTTTTATAAGAAGTATTCAAAAGGGATGAAGCAAAATGAAGTGTTAAATATCTTGTGAAGCAAAATTTGTCCATTTCCATGAACTTCTTTTTTTATTTAAAGGGAGGCAGGAATCACACTTCTTTTCTCTCTGATTTTTTGCCTTTTTATGCTAAACCGAGCTTACTTTCCAAGGCTCCCAGCTCTGCCCTGGCTGACACGTGCCGGCCTCTCCGACTACGCCGTGCGCTGCGGGGCCAGCTCTGACTCCTGCCTTCACCCTGCTCACATCATCAAATCTCCCTCGAGGTGATGGTGCTGGAGCCGAGCCTGGCGTTCAACCCTTCTAGCCCTGCTCGAGGCTGACACTGCTCTCTGCAGCATCGGAGCCGCGGCGGTGACCTGCAGGCTCGTCCCCTCTCGGCTCCTGGAGCTGCTACGTGTGTTTTTGTCAGCTCGGGCTCCCTTGCTGCACCAAACCGGGATGACGGCATCCCAGAACTCCGACTTGAGCCAACGTGCGGGCACAGACACGGTCATGCTGTCAAACCCTGGCTGCACCCTGCTCCCCTTCGGTCAGCAAAGCTCTCAGCCATCCCGAGGGGCTCTTAGCTCTGCCTCCCTCTGCCCATCTCCTCCCTACCTTCCCGGGGACGTTACCTCATGCTGAGTGCAGCACTGCCCAGCGAGTCTACCTAATCAAAAAGCTTAAAAAAAATTTGCCTTCATTGCTCATTACTTTTTAAAATTAGTGTCTCTCATTTGACTGGATAAATTGGACCAGCATCTAGCACAAAGGATCCTTCTCTTCTGCAAGCCAGGGGTGAGGTATCAGCATGTGTGTAAGACACTGAGCTTGCTCACCTAGCCCCGGAGTTCTGCCTCTGTTAAGAGGTGCAGGGCACCAGGATCGCACGGTGGAGGACGTGTTCATGGAGAGAAGGCATTTGCACTTGTGCGAAGCGGGTGTAAATCATCGTGGACCGTAGTGCGGCCCTGGTTGTGTAGCACACGCGTGCCTTGTGCGCTCTTTAGCTGCAGGAAAGGCAGGAGAGGAACGCAGGGCGCCCAGGGCAGGAGAAGGTGACACCAATGTGCAGTCAGTTGGGGCAAAGCTTTATATTGCTACGGTAGCTTATTTTTAGAGCTGGTCCACATTGTTTCACACACATTAAGGGGTTTTGTTTGGTTTTTTTTTTTGTTTTTATCCAGGGAAAAAGGTTTTTTGACCTACATGAAAAGGTTTGCATAAAGCTTTTGCATCTTTCAAAATAATTCATAAAACTTTTTTAAAAAAGAAGAAAAAGAAAAAAGTTATTCATATTATTATTTCATATTTCAAAATATTGTTTCAAGTTATTTGAAACTAATGGAAAAAAAGTTCTCTCTGATTTTGTTAGTTTTCCTTCCCTCATTTCCTTTTTTTTTAAACTCTAAGTAAAAAGCGGGGTAGTGGGAGAGAAAGGAGAAAGGAGTCATTAAAGAAAACTGAACATTTCTACTTTCCACTTGAAAGAACTAGAGTTGAACTGGAAAATGTTCTTTCAACTTAAAGAAAAAAAAAATCAGGAAAAAGTTTTGGCTGAAGGGTAAATATAAATGTTTCCAGTGAAAATGTTCTGAGGGGAGAACGGTTATTTTGGAGCATTTCTCTTCCCCAGCCCCGTGGGATGCCCTTAGTTTTACACTTAAAGATGTGAGCTGCACAGATCACAGCCAGCGATCGTTTGGGTTCCTCCTTGGGACTGTGACTTTCCTGCTGTTGCTTGGGGAAGCAAACTCTGGATGAGGGACGTGGAGTTAGCACTGTTTTGCTCCCAGGCTAATGGACCCACATGGACAGTTTTAACCTCCGGAGCTGGAATTTTGCCTATCGGCAGGGCACAAGCACTCGCTGTCACGGTTAATGAAATCTCCTGTCTTAATTAAGGCTATGAGGGACAGTTTCAAAGTCATCGAGCCTTTATTAAATCTGCATCTCTTTCTGTTGCATGGAGCAGAGCTCTCCATGCACGCGTCGCTTTTTGTTTTCCTGGCACCACATCCCTCTCTGCCTTCTGACACATATGTCTCTCACTGGAATTTCTTCTCCCAGCCTCCAGCACTCGAACAGCCGAGCAGCGTTTGTGTGTCTCCAACAAGTAGCTGCTGAGCCCGGGAAACGCATTAGCTGCCTGACCTGGTTCCAGCCAGGTGTGAAAAGATGCAGAAGCTCTGGCTCCTCTCCACCTTTTCCGACCATGTGAGGAGAGGCAGAAGGCTTCTCCTCTCTCCACCAGTTCGCATAATTCACGTCTACTTAAAAAAAAAAAAAAAAAGGGGGATAGGAGTGGCGAGAGGATAGACAGAGCCAATCACGGGGAAAGCTGGGCAGATTAAAAGGCATTTACTGGGCTGTCTGTACTAGAAATGAAAGAAAAACCCTTCAATTAGCCGTCTGCCCGAGGAGCTGAGCAGGAAGGGATAAAAGCTGAGATGCTTTTGCAGGAGCAAAGGGAAATCGCCAGCTATGAGATGGTTTGTGGGCTCTGAGTCAGGCGTTGTCGTCAGAGGGGTGTTCAGCGTGTGGTGCTGCAAAGGGGGGACCTTCCCTCAGAGGGCTGGCAAAAGGCTCCATCCAGCTCTTTTGCCTTCCTCTGCTTTCTTCTGCACCTCTCCTTCCTGGGGACAACCCGCTTCTGCAGTCCTAAATTTGTGCTCAGAGCATGGGAACTTCACCTTGGCAAGGGCTGGTGCTCATGTCTGGAGCAATAAGCTCGCCCGTGTGCTCAGGGAGGTGATGTGGCTGCTGGGCAGCGTGATTACATCTCACGATCCTCATCCTCCACAGCCAAGGGCCTCCTGTCCCCATACCTCCATGTCCTATATATCAGCACACCCAACCCCCTGGCCAGTGCTTTGAGTCACTTGTCACCATTTTGCGAAGCAAACGGGACACCTGGGAAGGGAAGAAGCAGCCGTTCTGCCTCCCCGGGCTTCGAGCATCCGCTCCTTGCACACATACACACGGGCTCCCTTTACCTAACAAACGATTATTTAACAGAGTATCCAAATAGTATAATTACTGTTATTTGTTTAGCTGTTACAAGTGTTTGAAATGTAAATGTCAACTTTGGGATTTTTGCAGGGTACGTGTGTGTTGTTGTTGGCTTTCTCTCTCTTGCCCGTGTTCTCCCTGGATTGCAATTTGATGAATTTCTCCTTGTCCTAGGAAAAAAAGCTAATGTGATTTCTCTGCGATTACAGCACAAGATGCCGAAGTGGGGATTACTCACAGTAACTCCTCTTACTTAGCAGATCTGAGTGGGAGGCAGGATTCATTACACCGAGCAGAGAAACAAAGAGGAAATGTCTTTCAGCCGACTGCTTGTGTCTGCCAAGGCAGCATCATTGCTGGTGCCAGGGCTTCCCTCCCTGGAAGGCAGAGGGTCAGGCGGGGCAGCGACGGCGATGTCGGGACCTTGGCAGCGGGCTCACGGGGACCTGTTCCCCGTCTGCCACAGCTCCTCCATGCACAGGAGGAGCGGCAAGTCTGAACTCTGGTTTTCTAGGAGGTGATTTTTTTCTCTGCAGGAGGCTGGAGAAATAGAAATCATGTTACAGCCACCCTGGTATGGATCCACCTCACCGGCATCCTCAAAGCAGAGCCCTGGTACTCAGCACAGTGATGTTTCCTAAGGATATGCCCCAGGGTTGTCTGTCCTGGCTGGCATTCGGTATAAATTGAACGCTGAGGAGATGGTCATCGGTAGGTCACAGCCTGTAGTTCATGCAATTGATCCAAGGCTTGTTACCATCGCCCATGTAGGACCTGGGGAGTCAGTCCGTACTCTGGATGCTGTTGAGTGGCTTTTGCAGTCCAGTCTCAGCAGCTGGTCCATGCTGGGAAGGCTGTTACAGACAGGGCAGGGCCTCTGTAACTGCAGCACCTCTGCTGGTGTTTCACAGCATCCCATGCCCACTGGGGAAAACCCAACTGTGCTTGGGCTTAAGAGCTTTCTCAGATGCACAGCTCCAAGATGAATCCAGTTGGATTCATCAGCTGGCAGCAAGCCTGGCACCAGGTTTCCGTTCAGTTGGCTCAAAACCTAGCCTGGGAGTTGGCACGAAAATGGAAAGGCTGCATCACTCCCCTGCGTCCCACCCTCCATCCCCTTTGTGGCCCCTGTCCACGCAACATCGCAGGGCAGAGCTCATGGTTTTCATGTGAATCCCAGGGCGGGAGAGGGATAAGAGCTTTTCACCTCCAGTGCGAACCGGGGGAACTGGGAAGAGCGAGGCGGTAAACACAACTAACATCTCAGCTCCCAGCAGAGCAGGGAGAGCTTCACGCCCAGCTCAGCACTGCGAGGCGAGCCCCAGAGTGTGGGGCACAGCCAGGGCACTCACTGCTTGTGGCAGGAGGGGGGTCAGGACTTGCCCACATGCAGATGCTGCCGCTGAACCGGGTGAGTCCATGCCCAGCGTGGATCCAAGTCTATTGGGATCAGTGATTCCAGCTGAGTATGGGTTGGGGCGTAAGCTTACGCAGGGCGGTGGTGAAGCACAAGCTGGGCCCGGTGGCATGGCTGTGGTGTGGCAAGAAGATGCTGAACCAGGCTTTCCTGCTGCTTGAGGTTTCCCCTCTGCTCTCTGGCAGGGCACGAGTGGCTGGCGCAGGAGCACTTTGGTGTGCTGGCTAGATGCTAGGAGCTGGTGCATGGCTCAGACGCGCTCATCTCCAAATGGGGCTGTCCGTGCTCTGTGGACTAGCTTGTTAGTGCCCTGTCGGTGCAGGTACCTACAGCCACGAGCGATGCCGCTGGTCCCCAGACACGTGCACCAGACAGTTGGGCTGTGGGGTGGAGCCAGCAAAGCTGCTTGTTTCTTAATTGCAAAGAGAGGAATCCAATGACCTTTGGCAGATTGCATAGCCCAGCAGGCTTGTGTAATTGAAGCCAGTGATGATTTGTCATGGCTCTAGGCTCTCCCTATCTATTTCATTCCTGCTTGCTCCCTCAGTCTCCCCTATTCCCTCTCTTTCCTTCTTTGTGATCTCATTATCTCTCTGCCTCTCTCTTTTACTCTCTTCAACTGTAGTGCTTCCCAGCATGAAGAGGTACCTCAGGATCTATTAGTCTTTGAGGGATTTAGGTTTTGTCCCTCACGCTATTTTCTCCACATCCATTATCCAAGAAAACCTCTTTCTTCCCATGGCCAGGAGACCTGCACCCACTAGAAAATTCCAGCCCGTTCCAAGAGTAATCATAAATAATGCATTGCTGCGGTCAGTACCCCCAAAGCAGCCATGAGCTTCAAATCCCAACTTCCCACCCCCATCAGGTGAAGGTTGAAGCGACATTATCGTTTTTATTTAAATTCCCTCGTAGGTGGCAGGTTCAATGCTATTAACATATTTCAATTCAAGCCATTCTTATTTTAATTAGCCTTAAGTAATTAGTTCTAATTCATTGCCATTTTTTGCTCTGCATATTTTGGGTTATTTACTTCCCTTGCTAAGTAACAATTTGATGTAATTATGTGCTACTCATTCTTTCTATTTACATATGCTCACTCACTCAGATTTCCTCGTTGAAATTTCAACAGATCCTTTGAATTCCCTCTTGAATTGTTTTCTGAGTTGTCAGCGGTGTGGAAATTGTGGGGTGGAAAGAGAATTGATCCTCTTCTCTGGACATCCCTGGTGCCAAAGGCAGTGACAGTGCATGTGAGCACCTGGGCTGGCAGTGGGCTGCTCTTGGCAGGGAAGGTCCATGGCCAGGCTTTGTTCCTGGGAGTCTGGATTCCCATATGAAAGGAGTTTGGGGACTGTATCCAACTCTCGCTGTCTTCCTCTTGGGCTGCTTTAGCTCAGATGCCAAAGGGACCAGTCACTGTTGCTGCTTCCCTTCATTTTCTTTGTGCAGCCAAAGATGCTTTCAAATGGCTTGGCTTTCCAGAAGTGCAGCACCTCCATTCCTCAAAAACTCTGCGCCCTTTAAAATGTTGTGTTATTTTAGACATTTTGAGTACTTTGAGCAAATTTGCCTCATTTATATGTGGCACTGTCTTATCTGGAACGTACTTTTATCTTAGCAGCCATTTTCCTAAATCCTCTCAAGGACCATATTGTCGTCTTCATCTTCTTTCCTCAAGGATTGCCCTTCTCTTAGCACCTTCTCCGTAGCTGAGATTCTCAGAGGATTGTGGTTCATCCATCTGAGGCTATTTGCTGATCAGCTGCTCTGAATCCGTCTTTTTCACTCCCTCAAAACTTGATTCTGAGAGGCCTTAACGTGACTTCCTGCAAAAATGTGGATTTCATGCTCACATGGAGCGTGTGCGTACCTGTGCGTATATGCCTAGCAACTTTTAAGTGCATTATCCAACTCCAGCCAAATTTGATAGAGGGTAGCAGTCTCAAAAATAGCAAGTTCCCTCAAGGTTTGAGCAGACAGGCAGAGGTAGAAGAGAGATGCCCTACTTCTACTGAGGAAAAAGCTGCCATATTGTGCTAAGCCTTTATTTGATGCCGGCGAATCCATTTGGGAGAGAGCGCACATCTTGGCACCCCACCCACAGGAAGGACTTCAATCAGCTTGCGCACCTTCTTGGGCACCCAAGTCAATCAAGCTCAAGGAAAGCAGGATTTCATAGTTCTGGTGCTTATGCAACTACTTGCTTTTTTCAAGTAGCTTTTTCACTAAAATCTTATCAGCCCTTTGAATCCATGTACCATTAGCAAATGCTGCTTGCTTCATGAATATGCACGTTCACAATGTGTAGCATTGGCTTAACCGCTCCCATTGAAGTTGATAATAAAACTCCTGCTGACTTCAAAGAGAACAGAGTCAGGCAATGCTGAGTGCTTTGGAAAATCCCACCCCTAGTTGTTATTTTATTTTTAACACATCTACTCAGGAGCTGTGGGATGGGACTAAATACTCAAGAATGAGTAAAGAAGAAAAAAAGAAAAGATCAAACAGCCGAAAATGAAAATCTAGATTCTGAAGTAAATATTTAACGATCTGTTCTTGGATCTAAGACTCACAGTGGGATCAGTTCTCCTTTTGTGTGAGGAAGGGTCACAAACTGGTGTCTCGAGGCATGAAAGAGTTGCTGCGCACCACACGCTGGCCTCCATCTATGATCTTCTCATGAAGGCCGTTGGTGGAAGTTTAGATTTGAACAACACAAAGCTTGGGACCTTCAAACTGTGTCGAGGCTACACATGCTCATGGGTTGGAGTGGAATTGATTCCTTAAATTCTGACCCTACACTTGGTTTTCTATGTCTGCGAGGGGCCAGAGAGGGACTGGTCCCCTCTGCAGGTACCAGGACAAGGCAAAGACCCAAAGCATCCCGTGGGTCATCAACTCTGCAAACTAGCAGACTACAAGTCTCTTCAATCCCATCTTAAATGATCCATTCCTCCACTCCTCTCTTGCTGAATGTTGTGCACGAAAAAGGCACTGCAGTTTTACAGCTCTTCAGCTTGTTTTCAGGTGAATTACGTTCTCAGGTCTCCGTTTTCCCCATACTTGGTTCCACAGCTTCCAAACTGCCATGGGAAGGTGAAGGATCCCTACTGCCACCCAATTTAGCAGAGCACTATGCATCCAACTGGCTTCGGGGAGCATAAACATCCTTAAAATTGTAACACACGAGTGATTTCAACTGGGCAGAACTCCCTTAACAAAGCACGTATTTACCTGTTTTGCTGAATCAGGGCATGTTCTCCTTACAGGGACTTTGTGTTTTAGCGTCAGCTATTTTGGTATCTTCTTCTCCTAAGATTATTTCCCGTGGAAAGAACACAGTATTTTTCATTCCAGCAGTATTTTTGGTAACAGTTACTATTTCCTGACAATATGTCTGTATTTTAGGACAAAACCAAATTACATGTTGGAAGCTCCTTTTCCCACTGCAGTTTCTCCAGCACTACTCATGAGCCAGTAACATCAACACCATAATCTGGAAGAGGCACAATAGACGCTATATTAAGTTTTATACAGACTTGCCATCAAATTACATGCAATAGCTACTTGATCATGTTATATCAATCCATTTTTGCCTGTCCATTTGAAAAGCAATTGCTTTTATCTTGATGGCTTATTTTTTAGTTCAGACCTTGCGAGGATTTTACCTATAGTTTTTGTCTGATGACAGCAGAATTCTCCTGTTCATCTGTTTTAGTACAATATGATTTTGTTGTGGCATAGTTGCATGGTAAGGGGTATAGGCAAAAAGGACCCTCTCACTGTAACTCATTTTAATTGTTTTTCTGATTTTTGTCTTTTATTATCTGTTCCTTAAAGTGAAGTCTATAAAAGTCTGGACAGCAGTTAGAACTCAATGCTGTAAAACAGTTATGCTAAAAACAGTGACAAATATTTTTTTCTTTTGCTCTCCTGCCTGCCACTATGCTCCAGAAGACTGTAAATTTACCATCAAACTTCTGCAGAGTTAGCACCTGTCTTTTCAGCTCAGTAGATCATAGGTAAAATCCTACTCCTTGACTACACCGTATAATCGTTATTACAATACAAATCCTAATTACTTTGCCTAATCTTCTAGGCCGTTTTCCTAATAAACAAGTGCTGTAGGAGAAAACAGGAGGATCATAATTGTGGGAAATTGTATTATGGTGTATCTTTTGCCCATTCCCTGAGATCAAAAGGGTTAATTTTCCCTTGCTCTATACCTTGTACAAACTTTGTATCAGTACAGTTAATGCAATTTGGTGTAGGTCAGCACAGAATGAAGCGTTATGTTATGGTGTTACCTTACACTATAGATTTTTCTTGATGGTCGATTCCTTAAACTTGGTTGTGAAAAGACCTACAGAGGTTGAAAGAGTCTCCAGTTTGGATTCAATACAAATTATTCCTAACTTGCACCCCAGATATCTATTGTTCTTCTGGTCAGTACTTTTACTTGAAGCTTAATACTAGTTTGCTCTAAAAACAGTTGTGAAGAACTATGCTTGACGCAATAGGTTTTATTATTAAAAAAAGCCTGTAAAGTTATGGCTGTACTTTTTTCTAAGTGCCAAAGAGATCTCGGATAGTTGCAGAAATAACCCACAGAATGAGCAGAAATCAGGAAGAAATGAGTTCATACAAATGTTGCATTATGTACCTAGTTGGAACCTGCATACTTTGCTCTAGATTGCAGTTTCGTTCTGAAACTTATATAAAAGCACCTTATGGGATGAAACTTTTAGGTGTATTAAACCCACCCCATAATGTTTATTTTTGTATATGGACAAGAGATTACAGCTTTTGTTTTGAGCTTCCAAAGTCGTCATGAAAAACAATCGTTACCTTTTTGAATACTTACTTTGTAGTCTGGTATCTGTCCTACACTAGTTAATTCATGTAAATCTAAAGAAATGGTTGCAGGCAGGATGGCATCAGAAATATGGAAATATAGCATCTGGGTAGAAAGGGTTGGGTTTTGCAACATTTCCACTGAAATTATTTTTTTCTGCCAGATGAACAGATGCAGTGAAAACAGTCTTATCTGCAGCCTTTCTTTTGGGGAGATTAAATGAGTGAATCATCTATCAAAACATTATTTCATTTGATTAAATAGAAGATATTTATAGCATTTCTAAATATAAACCAAACGGAGACAAAAAAGGGAAGGTTCACAAGGAATGGCCACTCTACACAGTCAGATGCCTTTTCTGTACTCAAAATGATTTTTAAATTCCTGTTTCTTCACTTAGGTTGGGTGAATGCAGTTCACTGTGCACTGAGGGTCTTTAACAGACTACAATCCTGATGCTCATATTTTGGTCTGATTTTCTGGGCTGAAGACAGGTTTGCTTGTAGATTTCCCTTTGTTTCACATTAGAACGACAACATACCTCACGGCTTTCAAGAGTCTGCCTTTTCCTTAGGTTTCGATACAAGTTCTGGAATAGATACCTGGAAAGCCTGAAAATTTGGCAATGAGGTGATAGAAGAATTTGTATCTTGCAGGAAATTATAAGATTTTGACGTTTGTTTGCATTCTGAATAGAATATTAAGTTAATATTAAAATATATTTCAGGTTAGTTTTAATATCATTTAGATATGAATGTTTGAATATTTTCTTATGTGATAAAAATAGAAATGAAAAATTCTCCTGAAGTCTTGAAATGAAATGTTTGATTTATCAAAACATTTCTAATTTTTTAAAGTGCGATTTTACCAGAACTAATTCATGTCAGGAGAAATTTCAGTTTTGCTGAAATGCAACTTTCTGATGGGAGAGTGACCTAATGTCTCACCAAGACTGCCTGACTGTAGAGCCAACTGGTCACAGCCTTCGCCAGGAATTAAGTGTTTTTTAGCCTTTGACCATTGGTAGGATACTGCAGTGTTGGGCTTTTTGGTTTTTGTCTTTTCCCTGACTGAGCTACATCTTCTTATTAAAATAATTTTGCGTTTGTTCTGAAAAATTTCCATATTTTTGTACATATATATAAACTCCCTTGTAAGAAGGAAAGACAAATTCTTTTATCTTACTGCCCCTTTCATGGAAGTCTCTTTTGGCCATTTTTATTTGTGATTTTGCCTTTTCCCTTGATTATGTACTGAGATTTCTGTTAGACTTTTTAGTATTCTGTCTTGCTTTTGGTTTACAGTGTTCATCTTTGGAGCCTGAAGTCTTTGTATTTCTTTATCAAGGGAGGCAGTTTTTTTATAACTATATTTTCTTTATATTGTTAGCAACTCCAAGAACTTTCCTGAAATAAGAGCTTTTGCTGCTTCTTGTAAGATATCATCATGAGTAATCCTGAGTCATTTAATTTTACATATTCTAAAATATCTTTTCTAAGATGGTCATACTGACATTTGTGTTCTCTGTCAACATAGTATTTAATACTGAGTCTAATGCTGTGTTTTCCCTGTTTTCCAGTGAACAATCTGAACCAAAAATATACCGTTATCTGAATGTTTTCGGTCAAATATTTAAACGCTAGTATGGAAGATAGTTATTGACTTTTCAGTTAAATGATGTAGTCTTCTGCAGAAATCAATTTTCCTTATATATTCACCAGCTGTATTTAAGAACTAGCATTTGGCTAGCACTTTTCAGGATTTAAAATAGAAAAATCTCTCATGTGGTGTCTTTCCTTAAGAGATCTCCAACACTCACAGTCACATTATCCTGTTTTTAAATACAGGAAAATTCAGGCATAGCTGTAGAAACTTGTCCCAGGTCACTCAATGGCTGAAGCAGGCAGGAAAGGAGAAACCAAGCCATTAGAGCTGTATCCGTCCTGCTGGATTGTCATTCCACTAAGTAAATCTGTTCAATTCACAGGAGTCTATATCACTAGGCTCCAAGAAGTGCGTGTGTTGTGCATTTGTGTATGTGCCTAGATAGACAGATAGATGAACAGATGACATGTCTACATTACTTTTGGTATCACACTGTGAACTGAAGGTCTTGCTCAACCGTCTCTTGAACACATTCCCATGAGCCCTGTGAACATCCCCTGAAATAAGTATGATCCATCTTGATTTTCCAGACGAGTCAGGAAAAAACACTGGTGTAAGGCAATTGGTATAGAGAACTGAAGTCTCCAAGGCATTTCCCTGGCCCCTAAGGAACCCCTTGGCTTCCAGCCATCAGCTTGTTGTCGTCAGCTGCATTCTGCTTCTGGCAGTAGTACACCCCAGGAAAGAGCACAAAACTTTCTCCTTGTGAATTAAAGCCCACAACCCTGGGTAGTTAAAAGTCCTCCATCTTTGTCTTTAGCCTCATTAATTTTATTCCCACTCTTCCTGCATGTTTGTTGGCTTTGGAGAAGGGTCCTGACATGCTTTTTGTAATTTAACTGCCCTGCTCAGAACCGGTTGCAAACATTTCCTTTAGAAAGCTATTTATGGATGGCAGTCTGGCCTTCCTCTGGTAACGTCTTCCATTTATTTCTCTATTTCTATTTGATTTTCTCATCTTGATCTTTGAAGTTGCCATGTCTGGTTTTCCTGTAGAGTTCCTGGATCTCCAGTCCTGGGCTTTGCGCAGATAACCTGGCCCATGTTGTATTGCAGGAGTGGAAGCTGGAGAGGCTTGGGTGTGATGGCTCTAAGAGGTGTATAGATCTTGCTTTTCTGAGAAGACTGAAAAGTGAAGTCATGGCAATAATAACCTCATTGGCTTCTGGAAGACTCATAGCAAGAAGCCCTCTAGCAGACAGTGGGATTATTTTTGCAGCGTGGGTCATTAGCATGACTCCAGACTACGGCAAAACTGAGACGTGGAGCCTTTTGTATACAAAATAGCTCTCAAGGTTGTAAGCAAACTCTTAACATTGCAAGACATAGCTGCTCAAAACTGAGAAGATGGGTACAAGAATAGAACTGATTTTTCAGGACTAAATTGTTGAATTTTGGATGTTTGGGATTGCTAATCTCAGGAAAGCCCAAACTCAGTAAAAGGCTTGATCTTTTTGAAAGACTACACTCAGCTGAGAGACCAGTCCCTGCTTTCCTCCCAGGACTGCAAAATTACGACTTTCAGGCCACACTTTGGAAGGAATTGCATGTAATCTGTACCTTTTGCATGACATAAATGAATTAGATGGGATGATCAGGCAGCAGAGTGTCCTCAGGTCTCAGTTAAATATTGAGATCACCACAGTGTGTGCCTATGGTGAGATGAGAGGATTTGTCCTCATCCATCTCCTGCCTGTGGAGACCACTGCTTCTCTTGTGTCTGTTCACTGTAGGCGTTGGCCAAGTGTTCCCAACCTACCATTGCTATGACACTGTATTGCCACAACTTGGGTTGCTCTCACCAGTCGAGCACTGCCTATTTTAGCAGTATAAAAGTTAAGTGTCTAGGCTAAGTTCATCATCTAGACTCCTCCATAGTCGGTGGAGAAAGTTCAACACCTCCAGAATGTAATTCATCCCATCCAAAAATAGATGTCTAAGACAGGAAGAATGAATCACTCTCTGGGGGTTGGTGTGCATCTCTCTGTTCACTGATGATAAAAGAAGTCTAGACAATTACCTTAACCTAGACATCCAGCTGTAAGACACCTTCAGCTGTGTGAGATCTAGCTATGCTTTCAGGTCCCTAAAGACAGATTTCAAACCCCCTGTTCAAATGTGAAGTAGCTTTCTGATTTCCCTGCAGCTTTCAAACTGAAGTCACTTTTGACAATCAGACTTCTTCTGTCTCAGTGAGACACATATGGCAGTTTTAGCATAACTGAATAGCTTTTTAATGAAAGGGTTTTTACCCTCAGTCCCATCTGGGAGTTATCCATGAGAAGTTGATGATGGTTTGAGGAATATTTATTTCTATTACTTGCTGAATCATTGCCACCATTAAATATTGCTGCATAATTTCCTCACAAGGAGTTTGTTCCATGTAGATAATATTCAAAATGTGGTCCCCATTGGTTACTTTGATTGAGCACGTGCCACACAGCAAGTCGTCCCTGAGCAGGAGCAGAGGTCTTCAGCTGGTTGGTTGCAGACACATTTGTGAGTTCATTTCTCATGGTCTGAAATTCATCTCTCATCTTCACTTTTGCCTTCCTATGAGCTCATTTGTTAAAGCGTTTGGGGAAAGGCAGACAGGGAAAGGCAATGCATGACTACAGAAGGAAAGGGAGAAGGCAACAGAGTAACCAGACCGGAAGGAGTTGCAGTGTGTGCTGGTTTTGACTGGGATAGAGTTAATTTTTTCCATAGTAGCTAGTATGAGGCTATGTTTTGGATTTGTGCTGGGAACAGTGTTGATAACACAGGGATGTTTTAGTTCCTGCTGAGCAGTGCTTACACAAAGTCAAGGCCTTTGCTGCTCCTCACCCCACCCCACCAGCGAGGAGGCTGGGGGTGCACAAGAAGTTGGGACGGGACACGGCTGGGACAGCTGACCCCAACTGACCAAAGGGACATCCCACACCATATGGTGTCGTGCTCAGCATATAAAGCTGGGGGAAGAAGGAAGGGGGGACATTCGCAGTGATGGCGTTTGTCTTCCCAAGTCACTGTTAGGCGTGATGGAGCCCTGCTTTCCTGGAGATGGCTGAACACCTGCCTGCTCATGGGAAGCAGTGAATTAATTCCTTGCTTTGCTTTGCTTGCGTGCATGGCTTTTGCTTTCCCTATTAAACTGTCTTTATCTCAACCCACGAGTTTTCTTGCTTTTACTCTTCTGATTCTCTCGCCCATCCCACTGCAGGGTGCATGAGCGAGCGGCTGGGTGGGGCTTAGCTGCTGGCTGGGGTTAAACCATGACGCAGTGCAGCCCGGGAGAAGGAGGCTGCAGTGGAGGCAGCTGGGAGGAGGTAAAGCCTCTCACATTGGACAAACAAAGAGCTGCTGTATCCGCTGTTGCAGTTCCTCACTGCCCACCTTGCCCCGTGGAGATGACCATTGCAGGAGCAAAACCAGCAGAGCAGCCCGGGGCACTTGAACATCAGCTGCTCCCCTTTCCAGCCCATGTCTTAGAGCAAAGCCACCTTCATCTGGTGTTTCCATGAAGAGAACAGTGAGTGGAGGCAAGCACAGCCCAACCCCAGTTCCAGGTGGTTTTCCTTGCTCCCAGGGTGGTGATATCTGTTCCTGTTTGGTTGCAGAGCAGATAGGTGAGCATGATGATGTCTCCAATGGGACAACATGGTTCACCAGCAGAGGTGGGCAGACATATTGCTCTGTGGGCAGGGCGGACTGTTGGAGGGGGGACTTCAGGGTGCCAGTTTGTGTGTCTAAAGCTTATGTCCCAGCCAAGTTAGCATGAGGAGAGACTACTCACCTTTGGTGGCTCTGCAGAGAAGAACATCTTGGTTCACCTTGAAATACATGAAGATTTAATTCCCTTGATTTTTGCTTTTTGATTATTTTTTGCCCTTGTCTTTTTAAAAAATTCAATTGAACATGGAAGCTTAGTCTTCAAGGAAAATACTGAAACATTTTGACTGTTATGGTTAACAGAAAACATTCCCTTATTCAAGATGCCCTTTGTCCCTCTTTTTTGGGAGAGGGCAGTAAGTTTGGATGAATCCCGAAATGTTTTTTTTTTTGTGTGTGTATGTGAATTTTCTAGTTGCCAGAAAAAATAATTTGCCCAGTGATGTTACAGGTGTCTCTTTGCCTCCCCTGCCAAGACATCTGCCCACTGCTGTCTGCGGGAGCCCTCCGTGGAGTCCGAGCTGAAGCAATGGATGTGTTTCTCTCTGGGAGTCCCCTGCTTCAGTCCTTGCTGTGTCTGCTCTGAACACAGCCTGCCAAGATTCAAGCAAATATTCAAGAAAAGGTTGAGGTATTCACCGAGCTCAAACTATTGTACAAGAAATACCCTGAAGCAAAAACAGAGCTATGAGACACCATCACACAGAGTCGCTTCCCCCACCCCGGCAGGCACCATGCCGTACCAGACAAACTCCTCCAGATAGGATCCAGGCAGAGATGTTTGCTTAACACAGCAGCTCTTTGAAAAGGCAAATAAATGGACAGTGAAGCTACACAGACATGTCACTGTGCAGCGATTTCCGTTTAGCATTTACGCTTAGTGCCAGGAAACCCTGACTCATGAATATGAAATCAGAAGGAAAGGAAGAAAGCAGTTGTTCATTATTAGAGCTTCGAATTGGGCATGTGGTGGAAATTAGCATTAAAAAACACATAGGTTAAAAAGAGAGGGGCTGGCTCTGATGGTCCAGGAGGCTTGAAGACCCCAGCTCTATGACCAGGGGATGTCTCTGCTCACAGGCTTTGCCCACAGGGTGTTACTGCTAGAGAAGAGCCCTGAAGCTCAGGGTTACCCATGATGAGGCTCTTGCTTGCATAGAGGTGGGGGAAAACAGATCCTGAATATTCTTGGAAATCCTCCAAATTTACACTGAGGCAATGGTGAGCAAAGACAGGAAAGAGGAGCCACTTAATAATTATCAGAAATGAGAGAAATAACCATGAACAACCTCCAAGGGAAAGGAACAACCTCAGATAGAAATCCTGAGGTCCAGAAAGAAAGTTCACATTTATTTGAGACTCAGTTGGGTCAGAATGAAGGAGCCCACAGCCTCGATCCTTCTGCAGGTGGGATGCTCGTCTCTGCCCCACACCTGCACTCCAGAGCCGAGGACAGCCTCTGCGAGCCTGGCGCAAGCCTGGCTCACTCTAACATGAGCTGTCTTTCTTCCAGCCATGTCGGTGGGACACCGTCCTTTCTGCACCTATTTCCCCTTGCAAAAGATGAGCTTGTTCTGCCTTGAGCCCCCAGTGCCAGGCCCCAGGGAAGAATGTGGGTCAGAAGAGCGGATGCTATTGCAGCAAATATTTTTTATGGTACTGGGAAGGAAGAAGGAAGTAGAGACATTGCTGCAGGGTAGCAAGGGCTTGATTTCCAAAGCAGCTCTTCGCATATAACCCTGGGAGCAGCTCAAAGCAGCAAGGAATCATGCCATCCCCACTATTGTCTTCATCTGAAGCTGCCCAGCTGTGCTGTATAAGTACCCCTCTATTTCCTTGCATCTTGGTAATTCCAGCGCCCTTAAAATACTACGAGAGCTAATCTATCAGCATGGGGCACAGCAGCTCCCGGCAACAGCAAAACATTCAGCAGATACTCCGGGCCTGGAGCGTGCGAGGTGCCGTAACGGTGACCGCAGGGCAGGCTGGGCAGGCGGTTGGATGGTGGGTTGGGTGGGTAAGCAAGCGTGCATGGGACTGGGCAGATCTGCCAGGGGCTCCTCGCCCAAGTGTCCCGTGCTACCTCTGCCCTCGGTGACAACACCTGATCATGGCTGTTTTGCAGACCCGAGCTTTGCCCCGAGGCCGGGCCATGGGAAGCTGCCTGGCAGGGCTTTTCTCCACCCTGCGCTGGCTATGACAGCTTCAGAGAGTTGTTAGCAAGCAAGGCATGCTTGACGTGAATAATTAAAATACCTGCTGTGCTTTTAAATAGTTCAGAGCCAGCCTTGGAGCTGCGTGTGTGAGCGATGGCTGCTGTCTTTGGAGGAGGCCTAAGGAAAGAGGAGGGAGGAGGGTTGATATCCAGTGGGAAATTAAGGGCTCAATGCTCCTTCTGGCAGGAGGAGGGATGGTGCTGGCAGCTCCCATAGGGATGCAGTCCCTACCCCCCAGTGGAGACCGGAGGCTGATACAGCTCGCCTGGCTGATGAACGGGCATCTCGGTGCAAAACTCTCCAAAGTCTCCTCTCTGGCAAAGGTTTGAGAGGCAGCTGAGCTCAGCACCTGCCCTTCTAGCTGCCCCGGGGCTCTTGCCCTGGTTCAGCTCTCCAAAACGGCAGGATGAGGACATGGGGTGGGGGGACGAGGACAGCACCGCAGCTTTGGGGGCAGCAAGTCGCTCCATCAGCGCAGGCAGCATGGGGCACCTCGCCTGAGCACGCACAGGCAGAGTCTGGGGACGACGCGCTGTCTTTTCCAAAGATGCCGTTTCCCCAAGATATCAATTAGACACCGAAATGAAAACAGTTTCCGCATGAACAATTAACAAAGAGTTTCCTGCAGTTTCTCGGCGGCCGGACTCCCTCTGTTCCTGCGATGCTGTCGCTACCCCCAGCTGCCTTCGAGTTTTTATCACAATAGCACTGAAGGGCCTTGTCCCCCACCGCTGAGGAGCTTCATGCAATGGGGGAAGTTATCAAACACCACGCCGGTGCCGGTGCCGCTGGAGTGTGGAGCTGGGAAGCTGTAAATCATCTCTTCTTGCGAAAAAATGGGTTTCTAGGCAGGGGATGGAGGGAAAAATGACATTCCCCATGAGTTAGTTTCAGATTGAATTAAACAATTGGTTGACCATAGATATATATTTTTTCTTCTATATATATTTTGCCGTGGAGAGCCTGGGCAATTCCAATTTGGGGTCGCTGTGCAGTGATTTTTTTTCCTCCTTTTTTTTATAGTTCAGCCAATGATCCAAAAAATCGGTTATTTTCACAGCTTTGCCATAAATACCTCCAGGGCAGGTGAAAGCAGAGTTTCTAGTAGAGACAGGAAAAAAAGGCTGTCTGGGGACTAGGGCATGGCATGGTGAGGAGGGAGGGAGGGAGAAGTGTGTGCCGGCAGCTTTGCAGCAGCACGCGAAAGGTATCCTGACGTCTGGTCCTTTCCCCGGTCTCACGTGGGGAGTGGGAGCTGCCACCTGCCCCCTTCGCCCGCAAAAGGTGAGGGCTCCCGAGCTGAAGATCAACAAATTAGTCGTCTTCTCCCCCTATTGCAGAATGCTATCCATCTAAAGATTTCCTTTAATTTAGAGCCGTGTAGAGTTTGAAAAGCCCTTCAAGTTCACTTGGGCTGATGAATTGGTAATTGAGTGTACCTGGATGTTGGTGCTGTCTGTGCCTCTCTCTGCATTTGTATTGGTCCGTGTTTGTTTTCCCGAGCTGTAAATCACTCGGAGCTTGGAGAGGCTTTTATCAAATCCTGCTAGGAGCCAGTCGCTTTCCCTTTCACAAACACATTGCTAATGCCACGTGGAACCCACTGGCTTTGCTGCTCATTTAAAAACAATGAGGATGTTATTAAATCGGAAAAAAAAAATTCCTTAGCAACAGGGGGAAGGAGGAGGAACAGAATTGCTCCTGTCTCTCCGGTGCTTGCTCCTTTGGTCTAATATCTGTCCCATTGATCTCCTAATATGCTCTGCTTTGAAAGCCTGATTTATTGCCGGGCGCTCTCTTATCTCCCTGCGTGTCTCAGTCCGTTAGAGCACACATTGTTCTTGGCTTCATTAGCAACCAGGCGGGTTGGCCACCAGCCCTTGGTCCAGCCTCACACAAGCAATGTGCCACCTCCTGGGCTGCAAACCGGTGCCCCTTTCTCTGTAGGATCTGGCCCAGCCCTGGCCAGAGCTGGGCATAGAGAGTTAAGCACGCAGTTTAAGGGAGCCAAGCTCTTCATCTTAAGGTCTCCAGGTTCTCCAGCATGTCCTTGGTGTCCACCTCTCCAGTGGCCTCTGAAGATACCTGGCCCTCTCCATCAGCTGTAGAGGGACCACAGCTGGCTGTGTTCCCACGTTACCCATATCCATGGCTGATATTTGGTCCAGTGAACGTGCTCTAATGCTGGCAGGTTTGGCAAAAGGGAATTTCAAATGAGAGAGGTAGCAGTCCTGATTTCCAGTTGTTGGAGCCGCTCACCCAATGGGGGAACTGAAACAGCACCACGTGGCCAGCATAACCCATCAGCACAGCCTACGTTTTGAATATAGATTGTTTTCAATGAACTGTTATGGTGCTATTTGCTTAGGGGAAAAAATGGCAAGTTATTTCCATTAACAAAGAAATGTGAGAGCTTCGCAATCTGCGTGTGAACATTTCGTGAGCATAAAATGAGGTGAAGTTTGCCAAACAGATTATTCATTACGAATTGTTCATTCAGCTCTAATTGCTTGAGTCTAGCTGTTGTTAGAAGGACTGTGTGACACCTTTGTAGGATGTAGTTAAGGTCAGAAAAGTGTTGGTAGAAATGACTTCACATTAAGTCAAGCTTTTCCTTGGGTGTAATGGTACTCTACCTGCTTAGCTTAACAAGAGAAGTAAATGATGCTGCCTGCATTCTTCTTGTCACTGTGCAGCCCAGATAGCTAACAGAGAGTGAGTTGTGGTTTATTGACCCCCACTTTCTCTGTAGAAGAAATAATTAAATTCACTTGCAGAATCCCCATCTTCTCATGCATGGCAGCGTGCAACTTCCCTGCATCTTAGCTAACTAGATTAGAGATTACTCATGCCAGGATCGCTGATGAGAAAGCACAAGCTAGAAAGGATCTGGCTTGGTTTTCAGATCCCAGCTGGTATTTGCAGGACGTACACTTAGGAAAAGCATCACTTTTTTTGCTTCTGACCTGACAAACTTTGTCTGGAAACCCAGAGGAACAAGCAACAGGGAGCCCCACCGTCTGTCTTTCAACAGCTTTTTCTGAAATGGAGCTACACTTTAAAGTCTCGCCAGTTCAGCCTTTCACTTTACAGAATATGTGTCCATCTCTAAAATACCAGGTTATTTTTTCTTACTCCCATAATATTCTCATCCGACATTCACTCTCCTGGAAATCACCAATCCAACATTCACCTATCTACATTCAAATACCTGTCATTGTTCTCGCGCTGCTGTCCTTCTCCTTCCAATTTAGAGATTATATTTCATAACTGACCTCCAACTACCTATTGCCTCCCTGTGACACTTCCTACCCTTGTCTACCTGATTGATTAGTCTATTATGCTTTCCACTCTCCTGATGACTTACAGATTGCCTGGTATCTGTCACAGGCTTGCTTTCGTTCTGCAGTATTTATTCTTGGAGTTTTGCAATGCCCTCCGGCTACTATTCTCTCTCCCCGTTCACTGTCCTCTGCCTGCCTCTCTTGTGAATGTCTAGTTTGGAAAAAGGAGAAGAAATCTTTTGCGAAAAAAATCCTACCTGCTGTGAGTTCACACATTTGCTGGTTAAAACCCACGTTTAAGACGCTGTCCTTTTCAATGGGGCTCTTTATTTTCTTTGCACCATTTGGAGGTGATAAAATGTCACCAGATCAGAGCGTGATCGGTGACATGGCTTGGAAGGCAGCTTTCTCCAGAAAATTTTCCTCACCTGCATAAGTCAACGAAACAGCGACAGAGCAGGGAGCAATGTTGTGTTTAAAGATGTGTGTAGGTAGGAGGGTTCTGTCTCTGCCGGGGGAGAGGTCTGGGATGTGTCCCAGATCCATCCATCTCCCTGCGCTTGTCAGAGGTTGTCCAGCTCTCTCATATTGTTCCAGGCTTGTCCCAGCTCTGTCCATCACTCTGACGTTTAATTAACTGCCCTGTTCTCCTGGATCTTGCATTGGATTTGTGTTGTTTTTCTGAAATACCTCTTAGGTCATGTCTGAATATTACTAACAGGAGGAATAATAAAACGGTTGTCACTAATATTGCTATTATTGTTATTATGTTGATGATAATAAAACAAGATATTGAGTATCACAAAGATGAGTACTGTTACGATCAGTGTCACTTCTTCTTGCTATACTGGTTGTCTCGCATCACAGGTGAGCAGGAGCTTGACAGCAGTGGTAAGCATGGAGAGTCCTGGCCAGCCAGGCATCCAGAACTAAAAGAAAAGCAGAAGAGGGGGTTGGAAGTGACCAATGAGGACAATAAAATCACACTTAAGATTTAAAAACACATTTATGTGACCAATCCCCAGGTGTAAGGATGATTATTAAGCTTATTAAAATCTGTCCATGCGGGGTGGCTGGTGGTGGCAGTGGCTCCTCTCTCCTCCAGGAGCTCTGTATTGATGTCTGTCTTGTACCATCTGCCCTGTGCATGCCCAGAGCTATCCATCTTCCCTGCATCTCTTTCAGTCCCCGTCTGGCATTCGTCCCATTCTTCTTACTTCAGTCCCAGCTCCCCTTCCAGCACTTCTTACAGTCCCTCCTCCTCTGGCGGGTGGATTTCTTTTCCCTTTTAGTTACTATGTTGAGCAGCTGATCTCATTTGGACCTCTCCTTGGTCCTCTTCCCGTTCACATCTGGTCCCTGCGTCTCTGTGTCTGATCCATGACTTGAGTAGCTGTGCTGTCCCTAGGATGGCTTCGTGTTAATCAAGCCGTCAATCAATCTTTTATACCTCCTGATGAAACTCCCTCTTACGTTTTCTTTGTCTTCCTTGCAGTTCAAGTACTGGGCCTGGTGACCATCCTGCGGGATCCCGAATGCTGTGTCCAGCGTGCATCCCAGCCCCTGCAGACAACAACTAGGAGACGTTCATGACTGTGGCAGGAACCAGCAGCGACACACAGGTGCAAAGGTAAGGGGTGACCTTTCCAATTGCATCTCTGGAGTGAGAGAAGTAGCTGGTGTGAGACAGCTGGCCATGGGAGAGAGCCAACGGGGATCGCGTGGATGGAGCAAGTCTCTCTGGGGAGGGTTCAAGTACCTGGGAATCCTCCCCAGGTGTGGAGCACAAAGGGGAGTCTCATGGCATTCATTTCCAAGAGGGGAGAGGCTGGTGCGGACATGGATAATGACCTAGGGTTGTGTTTCTCACATTGTTGTTCCTGGGGTGATCTCAATGGGCTTCTTCTCTGAGCGCTGGCTAAGCGTGGACCTTCCCAGGGAAACCCTGAATGGCTGAGCTGCGACTCCTGCACTCCTGAAAGTGAGGTAGCAGTGAAAGTCATCATAGGTATAATTTTTATTTTTATTTTTTTAAGACTGAATTCACATTCTCCTGTTAAGATTTAAGGAATATGGAAAAAATGTACTTTTTTTCCCAGATGAGAAGTGCAATGTGTGCCTCCATCCTAACTTCTACAAAATTGTGTTTTACAAAGCAGAAAGAGAATATCAGGTTCATGTTGGTGCTGTAATTTAGTTTTCTAAGACCAGAGTTTGCCATGTGTGTCCTGTTGAAATGACTAGCTGTGCTGGGCACTCAGACATTTTCTCCCTGTTTCTCATCTCCACCTTGACATTATGAAAAGGGTTTTCATCAATCCATCGAAAGAACAAGATAACTTTTGTATAAAAGTGCACAGTCGACAGGGCTGAGTTTTTTGGGTAGTGTATAATTTTTTTTTACACTGTTATTATTTAAAATATGCTTTTTAAGAGGACAAAAGGGAATAGTTTAATGGAAACAAATTTCTATAGCAAACTGTGCAGCTGGATAAAAAGATTATTTCTGTTATTGCTTGGGTAGACAGGTGAATTTGGAATTTGAGTACAAAAGGTGTTAGAAAGTGTGCTTAAACTTCTCTTCAGTGTGCTGTTGAGCCTGAAAAGAGTAATTTTCAGAGAAAAACTTTTCTCCGAGCCTCCATTTCCAGCATTGTCAAGTCTATAGCAGTAGCCTTTTCCCACAGCTATTATCATGTTTTCACCTTTTCTTCTTCTACCTCATTTCTCCTTTTTTGAAGAAAACGTAGTGCTGGTGAAAGGCGTGCAGGTCCACGGGCTGGAGCTGGTCTGGAAGGGAGGAACAGCGGTGCTGGAGGTGCACGGGCATCTCTGAAGGCCAGATGGGATATAGTCCCTGACAAGAAGGAGGGAAAGATGGACAGCCTGGCCTGGGGGTAGTAATTTTGTAAGCACCTACAACTCTACAGCTCTTAAGACCCCCTTTCCAAAGTGACTTTTAACCAATTAGGAGCCTAAGCTTCATTGAAGAAAAGCAGAGCTTAGGTGCTCAGGTCCCTCTGGGCAGACACAAATATCTCAGCAATGTAGACAGATAGACAGCGTTGCCTGTCCTGATGGATCCAGACCCAGAGCCAGGCAATGAATTACAAATATAAGTGCCAAAACAGCAAGCTTGGGACACAAAGGATAAAAGACAGTTGTGTTATTTGAGCTGATAAGCCCTGCGTCTCAAAGATGCTTGCATCAAAGGCTCCTGCAGGGTTTTCAGAATTGAGTGTTATACCATCCAGCACTGAGTTACCAAAGATGTAAAATGGGACTTGCAGGGAAAGCTTCATGCCTGCCACAAAGGAGCAGAATAAGAGTTTGTATTGAGAACTATTAGGCTGAATAATTTGGGATTGGTCTCCGTGGACACAGTGAGATATTGCTCCCTGCAGAACAATGATTGCCATTAATGTCTCAGCTCCCTGCCTCCTTCTTCCTTCTTCTCCCCAACCTCTGCAAGGGCTGGGTCAAATGCTGCCCAGCCAGCATGAACAATATTTCCCCCTTCTTTGGTAATTATTGTCCCTTCTATTCATTCCTCAGAAGCCTTTTCACAAGCAAGAGGTATTTTCAAGGATTGAAAGCATTCATCTCAATGTACATTTTCATGGCTATTCTCCTTGGAAGAGCTGGAGAGCTAATTTACTTTATTAGACCAAATGAAAGGAGCTTGTGAAGGTAGCCTGTGCAGCATTGTGCAGGGGGTCAGGGAGCTAAAGAGGAGAGTCCTCTGAGATTGCCACTGAATTTCTTGCAGAAGCTGAAAAGTAGGTGTTGCTGTTTCGTTTGGCGCTGTTCTTCACATCATGTAGGCTCCCTTTCAAACAGCCAATGCTGAGATCCTCTGCATGGTCCCATCGTTGGTCTAGCCATGAAGGCTTAAGAGCAGTCGCATTTGTAGGGAAGAGTAACATCTTTGGATTGGTGAGCCTGGAGGTAGCTGTGCTCGCAGCACTGGATTGCTCATGCAGGGAGCAGGTGCCCAGGTGACTCTGGTGAAGGTCCACAGGATGGGGAGCCCCAGCCAGCCTGTCCCTGATGTGGGCAGGTAGCAGGCGACACCCAACTGCGCGGACCCTTCTCCAAGAGGCTTCATGCAATGAGCAGATGACTAAAAATCATCTCCTGGGAAATTCACTTCATTCATCAATTAAATTGTTTGCTGTGAACAGTTTGGCCCCATCCAGCTCCAGGATTTCAGCCTTGTAATTTAGCTGGCAGAGGACAGTGGTGCCATGTCCGTGAAATCTGCCTGCCAACTGCTTCCCCTGCTAAGCATTTTCTAGGCTAACGATCCCGAAAACCTTGCCAGCAGCCCCAGCTCTGTCCCTTTCAGGGCAAGCCACTCATTTAAACGTGAGCACCTCTAAATGACTCCATCTGCTAAGTGACGTTAGTAAAGAAAAGATTATAGCAGGAGTTATTGCCGTGTCCTCGGGTTATAACCCTGTTATAAAATGGGCTGGAAGAACAAGGGGACTCTGAGGAGCCGAGGCTCAAAACCACCTGGGTGACTGTCAGCTTGATTTATTTTCTTGCTCATTAGATAAATTAGAAAACTGGCAAAAGAAATCGTTGCCCACTCTGAGCTGCTTGGTAACCTGCCATGTGGCATGAGATGCCGGCCGCAGGGAGACGCGGCTCCTTCCCACCTCCCCGGCCCCTCTCCCCCAGGCACCCCAGCACTGGGGCAGGAGGGCAGGGACGTGGGATGAGACTTGGGGCTGCTGGTGCCACACATCTCCTCGGTGGTCCTGTCACCCTAAACCGCCTCACTGACCCATCTGGCCGACCACTGGCAACCACTGGAGTTTTGCTTTTCTCTAATACTGTTGACTTTTGAATAGCAGCACTTTTCTGGGTGAAAACAGCGGTACCAGCATTGCTTTTGAATACTAGCTTTGACCTCAGAACTGTTTGTTACCTTCATTTCACGAATCAGACAAACTAAAGCAAAATAACCCAGTTTGTGGCAGTATCATCAGCCAGGACCTGCTGCCCTTCAGAGATGCTGGTCAACATTTTGGTCTGTGGTATTAGGTGATTTGTGATCAATCTGCCTCCAGCAGCTGCCCCTCTTACTTATGAACCAGGATAATTTTTGTCTGTCAGAAGGATGGAGCTTAATGGTCAGACTTGCTTTAAATCCCTGGGTAAAATTCACTATCCAGGAGGTCAGACTACAGTTACAGTGCCTTCTAACCTAAAAACTTAATGAAATCTTCAGACTACATAACCAAATGTTAAAATTGGATCATTTAAGCCATCTTCAGTATGTTTAGCCGCATCTGATGCACTTCCATAGCATGAAATGAGGCCACTGTTATACACATAGTATTTACATACGAGGAAAAGCTTCCAGCCAGGATGAGCTATTAAGAGACTGTAATGCATTTCTCAGCCAACGTGGAGGAATCCCCGCTGCAAACAGATGCTGAAAATGGGGGAGAAACAGGGCGGGGACCTCTCCGGGATGGAGGGAGAGCAGCATGGCACCTCGGGGGTCCCAGCACCGCTGCGCCTGTGCAAGGAGGTAGGGCAATACCTGCCCTGCAGACTGTGGTCAGAGCAGATTTTTGCTGCTTCCCCTGCCCTTTCTTCTGCCTATGGGACTTCTGCACTGCCTGCACAGCGTCCTTGTCACCCTGTCTCTGGCAAGTGTCGGGACGCGTGTGTCCCCACGGCTCAGCCACCCACCAGGTGTGTGCCCATGTGGGCAAACGCTGCCGGGCGGCACAGGGCGGAGGAGATGGGGCTAATTCCTTCCTGAGACTCGCAAGGAATCGGCTTACGGCCCGAAGCTCTGATTACTCTTATCTTAGCCTGCGTGGTGGTAACCACATCCTGAAATTACCCGGCTTTTTTCAAAATCCAGGGGCTGGTCTGGGCTCACCTGACCGACATGAGCAAATTCCAGCCCTGCTTTTGCCCACAGTGGGTTTGAGGGGCTGTGAGTCAGTGCAGACCCGGGCCCGAACTTGGGGGAAGAGGTCTGAAACTCCAAATGCACCCGATGGGAAGCGCCTGGGTGCGATGCCCGATCCCACCTGCCAGACCTGAAGGAGCCCAGTGCAGAGCGGCACTGTCAGCCCCTTCCCAGCTGCCGCGCTGGAGCTGAGCGCTCGGGCAGACTGACTCACCTGCTGGGATCCTGGCGTCCAACGTGCCTCTGAACTGGCCGGCAAGGGACAGAGGCTGTCGAGTAAAAAATGGAGTGAAATGTTTGGCTGATGGGATTAAACTGCGAATCCCACCCGTCTGTGGCATGAGATGCGGCACCACACGCTCCCACCCGCTGCTGCTCCCCATCTTCCACTGCTGCCCGCCAAGCCCACCCTGCTTGGAAATTAAAGTGAGGAAATCAAAGTCCTTCTCCCCTGGCTCCTGCTGTGCCTCTCAGCCACTGACATTAACACCGAAATGGCTGACATTAGCTTTGAATGGATTTTAATAACCCCCTTGCGAGCCTGAATTACCCGCGCAGCGTGAGGTCCAGTGTGCGCTTGGAGACCTGGCGATGAGAAGGGCATCGGGGGCTGGATTTGCTCCCCAGGCTGCGGACACAGGGCCAGACCCACTCGAGGAGCTGCGATGGCTTCTGCCGATGCAGCCCCTGGCACGGGACCCTGGCAGCTGCCTGGCTCCTGGGGACCAGCTGCTCCGGCACCTGCTGCCAAGCGTCCTGCCACCAGCAGGTCCGCAAGGGGCTTGTGAGCTTCCCGACGCTGGGGATGCTGGTCCAGGTGGCCACCTCCATGGGATGTTTTCCGCTCTAGGGCAGGGTATGGGCTGCTGCGGGGCGGTGGGAAGTCCCCTGGTGCCGTGAATGAGAGTGGCCCCAGCCCCTACCAGCACGTGGCATAAACGAACAGCCTTGGTTTAGCAGAGCCATGTGGATGGGACACTAAATGAGATCATGCCTGGCCCAGCTGAGACTCCGGACTAGTGTATGAAAATCTAGCAAGAAGATTAAAAGGTGTCCCCAGGCAGAAGAGGGTATTTATTTCTTTCTTTGCAGCTGAGATGCGCGTGGCGTGGGAGTCACAGGGCCGGTGACCTCCCCTGAGCACCTGCACGTGGGCAGCACCATGTCCCTGAGGGGGCTGAGCTTTGGGACGAGTCACTGGCCAGAAAAGCTCCTTCTGAGACACGGGCGGACACGTCCGATTTCCTCTCTTGCGCCAGGGAAGGGCATCCTGTCCGGGCTGCGGGCTCGGCATCTTCACCGCTAGCCCTGCAGCTCCTCCACAAAGGGAAAACCCCACATTTTCCTCCTCTTTTACAAGAGGGAAAGCTAACAAAGATTGTCAGGTGGTTCCCACATCTTCTGGAAGATGAATGGCCTGGAAACATGCTCTGAAGTCACTTTTCCTCAATCAAAGGTCCCAAGATCTGACTGAGCGATGCAGCCTCCTTGGCCAGTCACAAAATCTCAGCATCATTTGGGTGAAGAGTGATGGTTTCTAAGTGCCATTGAAATCCACATGTATTTCCAATATGGAAACAGGAATATCCGCAGAGATACGGGCACTGGCTCACAGCTGGGGTGGGCCAGCAGCTTCTCCAAGTCAGGCTCAACAGGGGCTGTGAAATCATCAGGCACTTTAAAGAACTGAGGACTGAAAACAAGCCCTTAGAAAAAGTCCATGATAATGATTGAATTATATTTAAGAGGCTCATTTGTACTAAGTAAATGCAAATAGTTTACATGGAAAATATTTTCCGTTAAGCTCATTTTTACATAAAATGCTAACAGATTGAGATTATGACTCTAATGATTATTTTTGTTGCTGGTTTGCATTTAAATGGCATAATTTTTCCCCGACTGTTCTCTCTTTGGGTTAAATCAATAAAACCTATTAAGAAGGTTCATATTCCTCTAAGATTCCTCCCTCTCTTCTTTCTGTCTCATCTCCACTGGTGCCCTTTTTATCCACCCACCACCAGAGATTTTTCAGAGCTGCCTCCATGATATTGGTGCCGAGGATTTGAAAATCCCCTTTGGCAGAGGAGAGCAAATCCGGTTTTTGCCGAGACGGGGTACTACAGAGCAACTCAAGTGCTGTTTCGTTTCCTCAACTTGGGCCATATTGCAAGGAGATGCAGTTGGAGTCAGCTCTTCTCTCCTCTTAGCCTCTCTCCTCCTGTTTTAATGGAGAAGCTATACCTATCTGTATACCTATACTTCCTCAGCTATGGATGCTCTTGTCGTGCTCCTTCAAACAGTGGCTGTGCCTCACTGAGCAGGTGCTGGATTTCTGTTTGGAGAGGAGTTATCCTGGTATATACACAGCGAAAGCCGTTAAGACGCTGACCTTTAAATTGGGCTTCTTCCTGCTCATGTAGGGAGGAGGTGGGTTGAGTGCCCAAATCTTATTCATTTTAATGACAAATCCCTCACATGGAGGCTTTGAAATGCTCGGCTTTAATGCAAGTCGCCTCCCCCTGCTGCAGCTTGGCTTTCCTGCGCAGGGGATGTCTCTGCTTCCCTGCATAATGACAGACCCTATAGATTTGCTCCATAACTACGGTGCCCAGGTACCATTGTGTATGGATTTATGAGCTTAGGGCAGTGCTAGCGCAGGGATCTCCATGCTCCTTAATCAGTATCGCTGACCTTTCTTTCCTCCATTACTCTCAGCATCACTTTTTTCTATCTTAATTTGCATAGGTTTCATGTTATCCATGTTTTTGCTTTGTCCCTGTTATCCCATTACCCTGGATAATCAAAGTTGGCTGTAATAGAAACAGCAGAAACAATTTGCTTACCCTCCTATTACAAGATATTCCCTCTACTAAGTCTGAGAATACCTGCAGTTCTGTGGTAATGCTAATTAACTGTGCATACATATAGAAAGTAAAGCAAACGGCACCGGGATCCTTTGGGATGGTGGGGATTAAAGAAAGATAAGATATTATTCTCCTCTTTCTCTGTGCTTCAGTGTCCCTACCCTCAATGGAAATTGCTTTGCGCTTATAGAATAAAATGTAATACATGGTGGGGGGAGTCACTGACTCTGCAGAGAGGTGGAGTTGGAAGGAGCAGATTTCCCTGCTAGCAAACCCACTATGAAAGTAATGATCCTCCCTGATGTCTTGCTCCTTGTCCCTGTTCCCAGAGGGGGGGTTGATGGGGCAGTCTTTACCCCGTGCTGGTCCCCACACCTCAGAGCCTGCTGGTGCTGAGTAAGGTTGTACATAAGCACTGATTCCTCAGGGCTGCAGCTATCCCCCAGAGCTGGGCTCCAGCATCATGCTGCTGGAAAAGCTCCTGTCCAGCCTCAAGGGCTGGTTGAAATAGCGGCTGTAAATGTGAATGCCCGTTGCAATGGAGGGTACCTGCTATTGGCTGTTGCAACCATGAGGATGCTCCTGTATCCTTCCCACATCTTGGGCAGCTGACACAGTGGCGGTTTCAGAGCAGGCCAAAGTCCTGGGGAAAATAAGGAAGATGGTAATGAGAGAAGGAAAATCATCAGGAGAGGGGAGACGCAGTGGCAGGACGGGTTGCTGGTACTGTCCCAGCCACCCCTCTTCATTTTGCACTGCATGGTGTCATGGGCTCAGGCTCACCACAGCCCATCCGTGAGGATATGTGGGGCAATCTCCCACCATTTGCATGCAGCGGCCTCTAAAAGTCTCGCATGAGGCTTTCTCCTGAGTGTCAGCCAAATGAAGAGTGACTTACGCAGCCAGGCATGCATGGAGGACTGTCAGAGCTCTCCATGCAGGAGAACTCCCACTTGAGTCCACCCACCAGCTCGTCGCCGAGCTCCCCAGCTCCTCTGCCAGCAGCATGGACAGACACCCTCAACGCACCCCAGTGGAGCATCTGGGACTGGCCCTGGAGCCATGAGCACAGACACAGTGTGCCCCTGGGTCCGGACCCCACGCTACTGCCACCCCCCTGGGATGAAAGCTCCAGGAGGGTGGTTAGACAGCCCTAGCTCTCCCTCCGCCCCCGAAATTGTGAGGAAGCTGTTATTTATCTGCGCTCTGATAATCACTGTACCTTTGATGCAATACTCGTGTTTGGGATTTTACCACGTCTCTCATCCTCCAGGTCTGTCAAGGAGCTTTACGCAGCCATGATTCAGAAAGAGGCGTCAGTGGAGAGAGTCTGTAGATACAGCCAGCAGCTGTCATGTGGAGGGTATAAATAATGTATACGCACGTATATATGCATGACCTACAAGCTCAGGACCTTCCCTTCCTGAATGGTAGCAACTCCTTTAAAGGATCCCTGTATCATGCCGTGGCTCTCGCCATGCCAGGGGGCTCAGATTACACAGGCGTCCCCACATCTATCCGAAGTATATGGGGCTGGGCAATAAAAGGGCTGACAGGGATGAGGGCTCAGTGCTGCAGGTCCCTCCTTGCCTGCTTGGAGCAATGTAGTAACACCTTCCCTATCACTGAAACCTTCATTGCTTATTGCTCACCATCATTTCTGTGTGCGGTTTTAAGACTATAGCTACCAAAATGTCTTGCTCTGCTCACAAGCCTTATGGTCAGTAAGATGCTTTGAGACTGCGCCCATGGTATTCATCCTTTAAAGCAACCCAGGTGCCAGTTGTTGGTACAGGGAGCTGCAAAGGGCTTTTAAGGTGCTTGGGCGCTAGCCAAAGAGATTTGCTGGTGCAGTCAGGGCCCAACCGGCTGCACACTGAGGGGCTGAATGGAGCTGTGCTGCGCCTTGTGCTGCAAAGAGCTCAGTCCTGAAATACCTGGACCTCAGCAGAAGAAGTGGGGAGACTCAGATTTGAGTGCTGGCTGATGTAATCCCCTAAGTCAAGCCCTTTGTCTTATTGCTAGTCATCCGAAACATTTTGGTTCTGATCAGGCAGCAAAAGCTTTAATTGTAAGAGTGGGTCTAAAAATGAAAATATAACATGAGTTTGACTTGTAGGAAGGGATGCTTGGGATGGGAGATGGGACACTGTATCACTATAGGCAGTTGGGAATTTCTTGTTGGTTTTACATAGCTGA
Organism: Mycteria americana; assembly: GCF_035582795.1. Taxonomy (NCBI): domain Eukaryota; kingdom Metazoa; phylum Chordata; class Aves; order Ciconiiformes; family Ciconiidae; genus Mycteria; species Mycteria americana. Next base: position 6,550,669 of record NC_134376.1, on the reverse strand, counting down.
GGCAAAGGTAAACTTCCTATTAACTTCCCTCAGCGAGTTCATAATGATTTGACCCTTAAAATTAAAGATCTGGAGCTAAGCAGCTGGGCTGCCGACTTCAGCACAGCCTCCGCCGGTGGAGTTCAAGCAGCACACTGAAATAGCCAGCAGCTTTTGACAGCAATTGCACTCAGCGCTGTTCTGTCTCTTCAACTCCTGACATCGTGTGGGGGAAAAAAAAGGCAAAGGTTGAATTCACAGGCTTTGTTTCTCCTCCGCAGTTCAAAGGAAACAACAGCCTGGATTTTAATTGGCACCCAGTTCTCCGACTGGTACCCGGGACAGTCCTGAAGACTGACACCCAGCCAGGCAGGCAGAGCGGCAGCCAAGGGGGGAAGGCTGTCCGAAGTGCTGGGTGCCTGCCACCCATCTGCAGGTACTCAGAGGTCTTCTCAACAGCATAGCACTGATCCAGGGGCAGAGGAGCGTTGCTTCATTTCTGATCATTAATGCAACGGTCTCTTCTCCGGTTTCCTTCCACTGATCTTCTCTGTGCACAGGCCAGGGGGAGCCACATTGAGTGGTTTGTGCTGGAGATCACAGCACAGAGATAATGAAGGTGTTTTCTTACCCTTTGCGTTGCCTGACGGTGCGGCTCAGCCTGGTCTCACACCTCTGCCCAGCGCCGGGTCCGGAGCCCGCAGGAGGCAGTGGAAGGCAGATGCTCTGCAAGCCGCCGGCAGTGTGGGCTGCATGCCTCTATGGAGAGAAGCAGGAGTAGCTCAGGCTGTGGTCACCCTCGGCTTAACCCCAGCACCTTGGCCAAACGGCAGTCATCAGCGCTGACATGCAAACCTGCTCCGGTCTGTGGAGTGCAGGAAGCTCTTGGGATGGAGGGGGTGTCAGCTGGGGCTGGGAGCTCCTCTGGCAGCCGAGGGGTGGGCTTTGCTAGGGCAGCCCTGGGAGGTCAGGTCCCAGCCGGTGACAGTCCCCTCCCTCCGAGAAGGGTCACGGGGAGATGGCAGCACCATGCAGTGATGCATGAAGCACAGGCTTATTTCAAGCACAGGCAGGGTGGGGAGCAGAGTAAACCCACTTCGATAGCCACCGTCACTTTCCATCCCAATGGGGCTTGGGGCTTTCAAATCCCTTCTTGAGATCTGACAACAGCAACTTTCCTGGCACCCTTCTCCTTTGCCCGGGGAGCAGGAAGGCTCTCTGGCCAGCAGCTCCAGCTGATGGTTTCATTAATGCTTAGAATGGGGTCCCACCTGCTCCTCTCTGCAGGTTCAGCATCGCTCCCGTCTTTCTAGTTGCCTGCATTCCTTGACCTCACCTCTCTTTCCTGAGCTGGCTCATGGCTTTGCATCCCGCAGGCTTCCTTGTCCTTCCATCTTGCCTGCTCGTCTATGATTTAACCCCAGGAAAGCACTTTTACATGTGCCCTCTGCTCTGTGCTCATCGTGCTCCATGCAAATGCCTACTTTGCCCCAGAAGCCTTTATCATTGCCACCACCACAGTCTCAATAAGTCCTGTGCAAGACAAAAACCTCAGCAAAGCATTGTCAGCCTGCTTGTCCCAAGCCAAGCTGTAGCTATCAGTCCCAAAAGCCCAGTGGGGTGGACATAGTTATTGTTCAGAAGCTTTATATTTACCACGACCTTTCTGACATTACAGTAAATGCATTTCAGAGCCCGAGAAGTGTAAAAATAAACTGCAAAGAAATCAAGACAGCTAATTAGCCAAAGGTTACTGCTGGGCTCCGTTACTGTCAGCCCTTTTGAAGTTCTCCTTCACACAGGCAGATGTGTGTGCAATGCTGCTGCTCCTTTGAATAAATGTCTTGGTTTCCAGAGTGGGTTCATAGCTGGATGTGACTAAACACATGTGAGGCCTGTCACAGCAAGCCTGGGCAGAATGCTCACATCCTTTAACCTTGCACTTCTCCAGCGCTGAAGAGCATCTCATCTTGTGGAGTGGCTGATCAGCATTGTGCTACTTCCCAGCACCTCGCGAGCCAGGGTGAGCTGGGAGGTGGGGAGAGGCCAGAGAACCACCTTTCTGCACAGTCAACCCTCTGTCTTGGAGATGCTCCTTCCCTTCCCGTCTGGAGATGCTCCTGCCCTCTGCACTGTGGTCACAGCAAAGGACATTGCTGGTCTGCTGGCTCTGGCTGGGCTGAGGGCTGCACCAGTCATCCAGGGTTTGGATGGTGCCATTGGGGTGCTGCTCCCTGGGGATGAGGAGCCTGGGGAGTGCTGCAGCACATCCCCCAGAACATCATGGTCTCACCCCGCGTGCCCATCGTTCCTCAGTATCTGGTATTTCCCTGAGGATAAGCATCTTGCGTGGAGTTGCAGATACACCAGACACCATGAGGGGAAGGGGTGAGGGGGTCCTAGCTGAGCCGAGGGCTGAGGGAGGGGTAAGGTTGCCATGCCAAGAGAGGCTGAGCAGGTCATGATGGAGGCCTAGGCGGACTAGATCACGGTACTGTGTCCAGAGGGATGTTTTGTTCATAATTGGGAAGGAGAGCTCTGGAGCAGCAAAGGACCCCTGAGACTTTGAGCCTTGTCCCTCCAGCCCAGCCATCCCCCAGCCCTGAGCTGTGGGAGCTTTCTCTTCCCGTGCTCTGAACTTCTCTGCACAGGGACCGGGGAGAGTTTGGGCACAGCAACCTTGTAGGTAACACCAGCATCAGTCATGCTGTCCCCTCCCTTCTCCTTTTGGGTTTTCCTCCTTCCCTTGTTCTGCTTATTTGGAGCTCCATTTCCCATGGCAAACTCTCTTGCAGCTCCCTCTTCCCTCTCTGCAGGTTTCTCCTCTTTTCCTCCTTTCCTCCTGCTGCTTCGCTCCCTCCTGCTTGCGGCTTGTGCTGAGCGTCGTGTGTTTGTTCGGCATCGCTCCTCCTGGAACGTTAATTTGCTGCTCGTTTCCTTACAGACATTACACCACGAGCTGGGGCTTTGTGTGCATGTGTGTATGTGATTCAATTAAACAAAACACAATAAAATCAGGGAAAACAGAGAGAAACACAGACAGACAGCAATTCCCCGCTCTCTGAGGGCTAAGCCTCTCTGCCTGTGAGCTCGGCCCCAGCACAGCTTGCTCTTGTTGCCATGTAGGTTTGCTTGTACCAACCCTCTGGATCTCGTGTTTGGGGTTTCCATCCCTCTGCCGGGACCCTGGGATGGCAGCTATTTCTGCTCTGCTGTCAGGAACCGGGGCTGCTCCGTCAGATGAGAGGTGAACCTCGAAGGAGCTGGCTGTTCACTTCAAATAAGCCCTGAAATACTGAGGAGTCTCCAAATGCTCAGCCTCCTCCATCCCTCCTTTCCCTCTGCACAGCTCAGTCCCTGCAGCCCTTGAAGTCCTCCCCCTTCCTTCCTCCAAGCCAGCAACTTCCCTGCTCCCTGTCCTGCCCTACTCACGTCCCTTGTCCCCCTCCTGGTAGCAGATTTTCCCCCTGCTAGGACCAACCTTTCTCCCAAATCACACATTTTCCTTGCAGTGCAACCTGAAAAATAGTACCCATGCCATGGTGGGGTTTGTTTTGTTGGCTGGCTGGTGGCCTTCCCTCCCGCTGCCCTGTGCCCCTCTCTGCCATGCCCTTCCCTCCCTTGCTGCCTTCCTGCCTCGTTTTCTTTTCCCTTTCCCCGTCTAATCCATTCGTACTGCAAACATATGCTTTCTTAGCATCCTTTGCTCCCAGTCATCTCCCCGGCAGGTTTCTCGCCTCTCCTTGTGTGCGCGGGTGTGGGTGTCTCTCTCCCGGAGACTGTTTCTGCTCGCTCGTCCCCGGCTGGCTCCCTGGCTCTGCAAATTTATTCTGTGAATTCAGCCTCTTTCCCTGGGTGAGCCGCTCAGCTGTAGATGTGATGGTTAAAGTGGGTCAGTGCAAGTGGAAGGAGGTGGTCCCCCAAGTGGGAAGGGCAGAGGGAGAGCAGGCACGAGGGGCCACCAATGCCAGATTGTGGGGCAGGTGGGAGAGGAGAAGGCGAGGGCGATGTTCTTAAAAAGTGAAGATTTAAAGGCTTTTAAAAATGCATATGAAATGCGATTAATGAAATCCTGGCACTCAATACCCTCTCCTTAGCAAAAAATACTGACAGCAGAAGTGACCCCCCCCTTACTGACAGCAGCCCCCACCGTGCAGAGCCCTCCCAGGGATGTGAAAGGTTGCTCTGTGCCATCTCCACTGACTTTAATGTCCCTCTGAAATCCTGGAAGAGGCCTTGGGCTGCTGAAAGGGGAACATCCTGGAGGAAGGCAGACCCTGATGCACTGGGGCTTGTGCCTGTTCAACGGGGCAATTGCCTCTTGCCCAGATACCCACCAGCCACCCTTGGGGTGGGCTCCAGAAATGTTGTAGAGAGACACTATATGCTTTGAGCCTCCATGGCCTCAGTCCCTTCCACATAACATCAGAGCTCCTTCTTTCACATTTGGAGGGCTCCTTCTAGTACGAAGGGGCTGTCCTTAACGAAGGGGCTGTCCTTACCTCTGGCTGATCCAATGCTTATTTAAACAGCAGGAAGAGGTGTTGCTCCTGTCCCTGACTCCTGTCTCCGGTGACTGTATGCCCAGCAGAGGCAGGATGGATGTAATAGCGTGCCCCACCTTAGTCTTGGCTCCTGGCTTTCACAGGCTGCGACTGTCCTGTCACTTAGTCAGCGTGGACCTTCTTGCTGAGAAAAGTCAACAGACGAGGTCGGCTTTCCTGGTGCGCAAACCCAGGCCTGCAGAAAGGAAGGTGAGGAGCTGCCTTGTGGAGCAGAGAACCAAGGGACTGTCCACCTTCCTCCTGAGCTTGACCAACACCTGCACGTGGGGACCCATGGTCCCCACACTTTTGTCCTCATGGACCACATATGTCCACAGCACAGGAATAAATTCTAGCTGACAATGGTTCTGCAGAATTTCCTGTGCATGCAGCCAGCACCTGGAGCCGTTCCCAGATGTCTCTCCTCATTAATGCCCCCTTAGCAATTTTCTGAGGACCAGCCTCCATCTCCAGCATTAAAAACAGTCCCTTCCTCTTTGATTTATGGATATTAATCCATGCCAGCAGGCAAGAGGCATGAGATGTCTACATAATATATTCATTATTAAATTGGTTTTGTTCCTTTCCTTTCTCCTCCACCTCCAAGGCCGCACCTTTCTTATCTCTCTGTAACATTTGAACCTGCATGCTGCACTCAGAAGGACAACTTCCAACATGGAGCAGTCAGCATCACTTGGTAGGTCAACCTTGCAAGTCCATGCTTCCTCCCAACAGGCCACACTCAGGCTCTGGCAGAGAGAAGACCCTCTTAGCCCTGTCTCCAAGCATATGCCCTCTCCAGCTCTGTGCTTGGGGTAACTGCTGGTGTGGCCAGGACTGTGGGATGCTGTCAGTCCCACATCACTTGTTCTGATCATAACACAGGACAGGCCAACTGCATGAGCCTGCTGGCAGCTGTGGCTGAAACAGTGCCCAGGCAGGGATCCAGCAAGTGTGAGTTTCTTCTGCAGTCATTCAGATGCTGGCTCCAGATCAGTATGGCTAATGCTGTCCAGCCCTCTGATTCAGGGACCAAAACTCAGATGAAATAGCGTTAGCTCCACCGGCTCCAGTCTCCCACCTGCTCAAGCCATGCGCCTGGCTCTGGGTCAGCGGCCGCCTTCACAGCACGTTGCTGACTTCCGCAGTGCCATGCTGTTCCCAAAGTACGTGGCAGATTAGGTTTAGCAGCCAGCACTTGGCTCCTAGTGATCTCACTGTACTATGGGCTGGGAAGAGAGGACAGAAAGATCGCAGGACCTTGGCATGGGGCTGCTTTCATTTTCCGTTCCCATGTCTGTGCTCTATGAGAACTCAGCCTGCTCTGTACCTTCTGGACAGCCCTTGAACTCCTGGTGGCACCCAGGATGATGTTCCTGCAGGGCATAAATCTCAGCCCACCACTCTAAGTGCAACCTGCCCCAGGGGCAGCACCCTGCAGGAGTGACGGTTATCCCCCTCCTGTGCTCAGCTGCTGTGCTCTCTCCCAGCCCTGATGCCTGGTGGCAATGCTCTTCATCCCATGGAGATGCACCCTGCTCCACGTGGCAATTTCTGCAGACCCATCTCCCTGTTCCAGTCGCTTGTTCTGGTCAAGGAGTAGAGGGCAGGCAGTTTTGGGGATCCCATCCCTCTACTTCCAGGCTTTGCAGGCCCCTCAGCACATTCATTGCCCATCTCTGGTCCTTGCTATTGGCAGCGTGACAGCTCTGATGGGATGGTGAGGTATGGTTATCTCAGCTGTCCCTCTTGATAAGCCAAATCCAAGAAGTCCCTGCAGCTCAGATGCCTGCCCGCCAACCGGCTGTGGACCATACCTCTCAGCACAGTGCCTTCCCAGTGGCAGGTGCCCACTGTGCACTCGTGGGTTCTGTGCACACCAGGTCCTCTCTGGAAGTTGTGCTTTTCTCCTTTGCTTACTAGGAATTGAAAGACAAGCTTACCCGAATGGCTGTGCCTCTTGCAACGCAGCCTGTCCCATCCCCATCCCCAGCTCCACCTAGGCTAAGCCACTGGTTTCTCCAGACCTCCTGTCACCCTGTGGTAAAACAGCAGTTAGAAGAAAAGAGTGCAACTAAAAACCAAAGGCATCTCTCTCTCTCTTTGAAGCCTGGCTTAGCCGAGCCTCCCCCAAAGCACCTCCCTCTCTCTTGCCCGCAGCCAAAGGGATTGTCTCCGCTTTGCACTGCCCACACGATTCTCCCCATCCCCGCTGCGGCTCTGTGCCTCCTGCAGCTCCCCAGGACAGAGATGAGGGGAAGCAGCAGGACGTTAGCAACTTCAGGAGCTCAAGAGCAGCTTGAAAAATATTTGTGTTCTTTTGGTAAAAATGAATCTGTCCCAGTGGTAATAAGGCTGCTTTTGTTCAGCAGGCTCTTAGCAGTGATTATTGTTGTTTTTCAATTTAAAAACCAGACCGTCTATTTATAATGTATAGTATGTGGAGTGAGATTTTTTTGTTTTCTTTATCCAAGCCTCTAAAACATGCTCTCAGTTCCACTACTGACAGCCCAAGGAAGCAGAGGGGGATCTGTTACCTGCAGACCCCATGAGTGAAATGATAAAGCAAAACATAGTTAATAGAGCAAGGCTGCAGCGATGCTTTGGGGAAGCAGTGGAAGATGCCAAATGGGTAAGGTCTGGGGCTGTAGCCAGGAGATGCTTTCAGTGGTGTTGGAAGGGCTCTGGACACAGGTGTGGAGTACTTGGAGTATCTACAGCCACACCGCTGTCTGTCTTTTTCTCTCTTGTCCAAAGCGGAGGTTGATCAGAGCTGACATCGGCACCATCCGCAGTGCTCTCAGCACAGAGACCAGGAGAAAAGCCAAGCTCCAGTCTTTGGCCTGGCACTGGCTCCAAGTTGGCAAAGACCTCTGAAAAGCAGCTAATACCTATGGGTGCTGAGGTGACGGTGAGAGGGACAGTAGTCCAAGGGGCGCATTAAGGGATCCAGCAGAGCACTGCTGTAGGTTCTGGCCTGGCTGACAAGCTCTTGAATATGTAATATGAACATCTCTACATGCTTTGGGCATCGGCCCAGCGTTGGCCTGGCATGGCCCCTTCCAGTCTAACAGTGTGGATTACTCTGGCATGCCAGCCCTGAGTGCTAGTCAGCTAGCAGGGCTTGCTTTCATTTGCCAATGCAAGATATTTGCAGCATCCTGGCCAAGGATGCTTTAGCACAGAAACGTCATAAGATGCAGGCACCAAACAGCTTGTTGTAGCAGCATCAAAGGCACTGCTTTGGGTGCTGTTGAATGCTCCCATATAGGGCATGGGCTGCTTTGGCACGTTGGTGCATTGCTTTCCATGCATAGTCCAGCGTCACCACCAGGACTGAACAGGGGGGAAAATTCATGCTTGCATGTGAACGACCCAGTCCCTGTTGGCCAACCTTCAGCTCACCTCTTGACCCAAGAAGCTGCTTGTGGCAGACTTTGCTGTAGACAAGACTTCTGCAGGCCAGGTTGCCTTGAGTTCATGGCCAAGCTGGAGGCCGCGGCTCTGCTGCCTCTGCCATGCTGAGGCTGCCATTTGTTCCCCTTCTTACTGCAGCTTATCTGACAGTGTTTCTGTCTCCATTTCCCCACACAGCCCCTTTTGCTCCCACCGTTTAGTTATTTTCTTAATTAAATATAGATTATGGCACTGGGAATATGGGATTATTACTTATTCATAAGCTACTTAGATTTTAAAGTGTGTGCAGAGCAAGGCTTATCACACGTCTGTGTCTGCATTATTACCATGTCAAGGGCCAGGGTGAGCTCCTATGGCTGCCGGGGCTTCACCTGAACTTCACGCTTCTTCCCTCCCCATGTTCTCCCCACCTGGAGGAGCTCTCCCATCTCTCCCCTGCTGTCCCTTTTCCAGTTGAGGCTTGCCAGCCTTTTCCGAAGGAAACTATTTTCACTGCCATCTCCCAAGCTGTTCCAGCCCCTCCATTACGCCTCTGCTTTGCCCCCTCCCCAGGTTTGTTTGCATCTCTCTTCTGGCGATTTCCCCAGCCCTCCTGCTGTGCCTGCAGCTGAAGCTCAGCTGTTTCTCCTGCCCCCCGCAGAATAACAAGGACTTATCAGGAGGCAGCTCCGCAGGAGGTGCTTTTTTGCAAAGTTTTCTAGGAAATTCCTGCCAGTACCTGGGTAATTGTTGCCTGAACTTCAGCCTGCCCTAGGGGGTAGGAGGAGGAGACAGGGGAAGGTGCTGTTGGCAAGCTGATGGAAGAAGCAGAGGAAGGAAGGTGGGGTGGGAAGGTGGGTGCTGTTGTAGGTCCAGAATGCTCTCCCAAAGCCTTGTGCTTCTTCAGTGTGCCCAAGCAGAAGGATTAGGAGCTGCTCCCTCCACCCTGGGACAAGCAGCGGCTTTCCAAGCCTCTTTGCCTTAAACAGTGGAGCACTCCAACCTCTGGGCAGCGATAATAATAATAACAATAAAAACCTCTGACCTGGTTTGTGCACACCAGAGTGGATGCCTGTCTCCATCTTAGTCCAGTTTTTGCTGTCCCCAAGTAGTGCCATTAATGCCCGGTGCTGTAAGGCTTCTCCTGGTCTGCTCATGAGCCCCGAGCGGGGAACGGGGCAGCTCATCACATGCTGACCTGAAAAGAAAGAGGGAGCGTTAAATCCCAGTGCTCCTCTCCCCTCCATCCTCCCAGCTCCAGGGCTGTCCCCGGGGCTGCAGCAGGGTCCCAGCATTTCGCAGCAGGCAGCCCCACTCTCACCCTCGGGGACCCATTAGCATTTCCATCATGCTCATCCCATCTCCTCCTGTTGCTTCTGCACCTTGCCTGGCTGAGATGGCAGTGTGGGGCTGTTTCTGTCTGAGCCAGCCTGACACCTTCGTCCTCTGCTGTCCCAATGACTCCCATGTGGTTCTTTCTGACTATTTTAAGGACTAATGCAAAGTCCTGGCTTGATAGCCCTGAGGACTAAAGACCTTTTGTCAACAGAGCAGATACAAGACAAGCTGCTGCAAGATTCCTCAGAGCAAAATGATCTTGATAAATTGGAGGAATGACCTGAAATCAATACAGTGAAATTCAATAAAGTCAAGTGCAAAGTGCTTCACTTAGGAAGGCGATATCAAAATCGCAGATATAAGATGGGGAAGAACTGGTAAGCCAGCAGGAGAGCGGCTGAGGCTCGAGCAGTGGAGTAGCCCTCAAACTGAGCAGCAGGCAATAACCTGATGCTTTAGGAAGGGAAAGAAAAGGCACATCTTGCCCAGAGATGTATTAATCGTTTCAGATGGAAGACAGCAAGGTAATTTATTTGGCTCCATTTAGTGCTAGTGAGGCATCAGCTGGAGACATATATCTCCAGGTTTGGGCATCACAACTTTAAGAGAGATTCAGACAAATTGAGGGAGTTCAGAGAATTTGGAAAACATGCCCTGGGAAGATGGACTGAAGGAGCTGGATTTGTGCTCCAGGACAGAGATGACTGAGGGTGGGGGGATGCGTGACATTCATCCACTGTGGAAAAGACAGTTATAAAAATGACAGTGATCAATTGGTCGAGGGTTGGACAAGCTGTAATAGGCTTAAAATGCAGCCAAGAGGCCTTGGGTTAGATGCTCAGGAAAAGCTTTCCAAGGGCAAGGTTGGCTGAGAGCTGGTGCAGGCTGTAAAGGGTGTGTGGGAGCCCTGTCCCTGGAGGGCTTCAACAACCAACTGAAGGAGCATCTGCATGGAGTGACCTCCATGCAGGTTCCACTCTCTCTCCCACCACAGGGATGAGGTTTTGCCAGCACCCTGAGCAGGATTAGCCATGTTACCTTGTTGTCCTTGGGGTTACCAGGCTGAGACAAGCAATTCGATTCCTGCTGTCTCATGTCCTCTTACCAGCCATACCAGGTCATGGCCAAACTCCCAGTGCCTGCAGGGGCAATGTCCCTGGTGTGCCCAATTCATCCCATCCACCCAGGGTCCTGCCAGCTGTGTCTCTCACACTCCCGGGCAAGATGCTCCCAGCCACACTTCTGCTGTAGGACCATGATTTCATTTCTGTCCATCGTGGAGATACCTAAAAAGCCTGTTCAGGGTCTAAGACTGGGGAAGAAGATGGAGACGAGCGTGACTTTGCAGTGAGCACATTACCAGGTTGAGTTGTTCCTGTGTCTTACAGTACCATCTGAGAAGGGTCTGCACCACCCATCCCTCTGATGTGGCCACAGTGACCCCATGCCTGATCATGCTGAAACCTTTAGGATTTGGCCGTCACGACCAGGGGCACCTAGATATATCTACACACGCATTAAATTCATTCACTCCTCTTGACTTACACCACAGGCTGGAAGAGCCACTAAAATAAACTAGAGACTGAAATGGTTAAGCCAGGGTGTCTCCAGGGATGCTTTGCTGTTTGGACCAGCCACACATCCCCATGGCCTCAGCCCCTCTGACTTGGTTTTTGGTTATTTGGTGGCTAGCTGCAGCCCTCCTCCAGATCAGTCCCTCTCGGTTGCATATTTTTTGTTCATAATTAATGTTTGCTGTGTAATTACATTGATTTTTTTTAATGTACTCTGAGAGATGAGGGGAATTCATAGCCTGAACGCGTGAACGAAGGAGGGAGTGTGATGTTGAAGCTCACTGAGCCAAAGGGGAGAGCAGTGGGGGCTGCACCAGCGATGTACAAGGGGAGGATCTGCTCAAATACCCCATGTTACACGGGGGCTTTACTGAACTGCAGCAACAAAGGGCTGGGTATGGAAATGTTTGCACTGCTGCTCCTTTTTTCCCTGGCCAAACCACTCCACCAGCCCCTGCTCTCTACCAGCCAACCCTGGCGAAGCCCAGGGAGGGGAGGGCTGGTTGTCTGCAGCCCCAGCAGCCCTGTTGCCACTACTGAGCTCCGCAGGGAATGGGATTTTATTTATTTACCAAGTCACAGTGGGAAGAGGGATTTCAGAGCAGCCTGAGCTTCCCAGAGCTGTGAGGAGTGGATAAAACGTCCTCCAGCTTTGTGCAGGGAGGCTCCTGCAAGTAAGAAACCTCAGCCTGGGCACAGCCGGGGCTCTTTCCCCCCTGCTCCTTGCTCACTCATGCTACCAGCAGCTTTGTCATGAGCATGTATAAATGTAAGAGGCACCTGTAAGCCTCCCAGGCTGCCTTGTGCTTTCCGAACAGCCAAACTGCTTATAGCCAGCACCTGCGCAGCAAGCCCCAGGAGGTGCTGTAAGAAGGCAGCTTTCGACAGGAGCTGCCTCAGCACTCAAGGCTGTCAAAACCATGAGGATCTGGGTAGCAACACCAGCAATGAGCTTAAGGATCCTCTTACTCACGGTAAAAATTACCCGGGGGGTGCTGGGGCTCCAGACCTCGCGATGAAGGAGAAGGATTTGGGGCTTTTGGCCATCCAGGGGTGCCTGCTGCCTTCTGCGTTTGCTGTGGCAAGGTCCACAGCTGGCAGGCTTGCAATGCCAGCACCGCAGCAGCTCCCTGCGCTTCGTGCAGCAGCACGGGTGGTGACATCTCCCAGCCCGCATCTGGGATGCTGCAAATGTGCAAATGTTTGCTAGAGCGTGGAGGCACGTGGCGGGTCCCTGCAGCTATTGCAGAGCTGCTGTGTAAATGGCAGAAGGGCAGTTTGTGTTCACGTTGCCGACAGCCCCCTTGGGCTCGGCAAATACCAGAGTAGTAAGTCACTGCTGGTGGCACATGCTGCTGTAAAAGGCTGATGTAGGGGGGGACGAGCCTTGCCTGTGCCCTCAGCAGGGAGCAGGCAGCTCCTGGGCAGGAGCTGGGTGCAGCCACAAGGTGGGTGCCCGGCAAGGACTGGGGTGCAAACAGTGCCCACAATGCTGATGGAAAGGGCAAATCCCGACTGCACCCCCCCGACCGTAACACCAGAGTTGGGTTGGCAGCCTGGCTCTCCACATGAGTGCCAGCCCATGTTTCTTTGTAAGAGGCATCGCAAACTCATCACCTGCTCATCTGCAAGCTTTCCCCTTGTTAGAAGGGATGTCTCTCATATTTTTTTCACGGCATCTTGTTTTGCATTGCCTGTTAATTACGTAGCCTCCAAGGATCATTCTTGCCTGAGCAGTTCAGAGGAGGCCACGTAGCACCGGCTCAGCATTGCCCAGATGAGAACACTGTGACAATCGCTGCTGAAAAGCAGCCTTGTTGCACACAGGTGTTATTAAGCAGCCACAGCTGTTATACATTTTTTCAATTAAAAACCCGTAAATTAAAAAAAATAATGAGGCAAGCGCCATGCTCGGCAGAGACAAAGGAGCAAGCCGTCAGTGGCATTGTGCTGGGCGTGCTCGCCGCTCTGGGCGGCAAAATGCTCAGCTGGTCAAACAATGCGGCAGCCGAACATCTGTGGGGACTTTGTGTTACAGCACTGGTGCGAGGAACATTTGATTTCTGCATTGGCGAGGGGCCTTCGGTCCCACTGCTCCCCCCTCTTCCTGGCTGGCGCTGGGGAGAGGTAGGACCAGTCCTGGAGCTGCGGCTGTTGGCGGCCACTCCTCGCATTTGGGTGGATGTTGCAGGAATTGGAAATTAGCCCTCTAAGTAGGCTGCGAGCCCATTGGTATAACAAAAGTTTTGTCTTCAGGGTTTGAGAGCTGTGGTGCATGGAGGTGGCTCTCCCTTCTGTGTTGTGTGCGTGCCCTAAATGCAATTATTTGGCTCTTACCATGTCTGATATTATTATTGTTCTTGCTAGCTTTGGTACTTTTATGGCCCCATCACCATAGTAACTGAGCATCTCAAAACCCTGTGAGGAGGGAATAATATTATTCCCATTGTAGAGTTGGGGGAAGTGAACAACAGCAAGGCGTAGAGCTGGAGATGCAGAAGGACTTGGACAAGTCTGTCCATGGCCAGGGACTTGGGGGTCATACTCCTGCTACTTCCCATTTCAAGCAGTCACCCTAACTTTTCCTGGGTAACCCTGGGCCACATTTCCATCCCACGTCTCTTTCTCCTGTCTTGAGTTAGCTAAATAGCAACCTCCCACCCGGAGCTGCTCCCTCCTGGGCTCTCTCTTGCTGCGCCCCTGCCCTGTGGACCACCAGCTGATGGGCACTGCCCAGGGCAGGGGAAGTGTTGGTTTGCTCTGCTGAATACCTTTCATTTTGCACAGACTATTTGAATGGATCTTAGGCCAGCCCCTGCTCAAACGTGTCTTTAAATATTGAATGAAAATCAGAGTAGCGTCAGAGCGAGACATGCCAGATTTTCTTCATCCCTGACCTATTCCAGACCAATTTCCACCCTGGGTGTTTAGCCATTTTTCCTGAGAGACAGCTGCTAGAGATTCAGAGAGAGGGAGTTGAAACAAAGTCTTCTGCAGCACAAGCAAATGATTCAACAGGTAAGGGTAAGCCAATGTGGTGGCCAAAAGTCTGACCTGGATGTCCACCTACCTGCCTCTGGCCAGGCTGTTCTCCCCTTCCCTGGGCACCTTCTCCCAGCAGGATGAGGCTGCTCCCTCCCCGGCTTCCTGCACTGCCAGCTCCCGGCTCATGGCGTTGCCATCACGTTCCCCGACACGCCGGCTCCTCGCTGCCTTCCCTGCCTCGGGTCGTTCTTGAATAAAACAATCTTCAATTATTCCTCTCCCTTTTTTCCCCTTTTGTGCAATATATCATTTTTTAATTAAAAAAATGCCTTGTGGAAGTGTAACGGGCTATTAAATGTTTTGGTCCATAATTAACATCAAACCCCTGACTTAAAATCTTTATGGATTGAGTGAGCTCCATTAGCTGCTACATGAATAACGCTGTGCAACTCTCGGAGGCCCACGGGGTTCAAATCACCCCGTTTCCCCTGCAAAGGGGAAAGAAAAAAGAAGGTCCTCGCCGGGGACTCGCTGCTCCTCTCCCCGCAGCCACCACATCGTGGGCCACCCTGGGGTAAGCAAACGGCCCCTGTACCCAGTGCTTCCCCCGGGAAGGATATCAGAGCCCTGTGACAGCCGGGAGTCCCATCACTTTGCGCAGGGGAAGGCAGGATGCGACCCTGGAGGAAAGTTATCTCCCCGCACAAATCGCTCCCTGGTAAATACAGCAGCGGCAGTGCAAGCGGCAGGGTGAAGATAATGCCACGCTATCTCTTGTGGGGATCGGCACGGTGGCGGCAAACCCCAATTGGCAATGACAGGCACAGCTGATGGGGTGCTCTTGCAAGCAGGCAGGAGTGGGCATGAATTATTGGGGACCTGCAGCACATTTCCCACCCTCCTTCCCAGCTCCCAAGGGAAGGACGGGAGCTGGAAGGTTGCCTTATGGTTTTACGCTCATGCCGGCAGGTTGGAGACAAACCCCATGCGTGGAGGAGAAGACAGCAGGGTCCTGTGTGTTGTCCCTGCAGCCCAAACCCAACGGGCACCATGCTTTGGCTTGTGCCAGAGCTGGCCCCAAATTGCTGCCCAGTGCAAGCTGTTCCCCACCTCCAGCCCAGGTTTAGAGTGCCCAAAATGCAGGTTTGGGACTGCCCAACTTCAACGGATCATTGATCATCATTACTGATGCACATCCCAAGCACACACTCGCCGCCTTCTCCGGGGGACTTGGGGGTTGAGGAGCTTTGAATCCCCATGATTCAAATGAAGATTCTCAGCATTTGCTATAATTAATTAATTGCATTTCATACCCCTGGATTACCATCCGGTGTTGGCTCTCGGCAGCAGTGACACATCTGTTGGGGCTGCCGGCAAATTTCAAGCGTTCCCACCCATACTTTAAGGTGGAAATAACATTGGAGCTGAAGTACTGGTCTTTGATACTGATGGATTATGGATGACCAGCTCCTTTTTGAGCTGATGAATGCAGCTGCCACCTTGCCAGTTTATGGTATTATTCCTTCTGGGCATCTCCACTGGCATGTTCATTATGGCCATCAGGCACAAATTGACTCATTTCTGTATTCTTGGCTTTCTGAATGAAGCTGGAGTTAGGAGATACTGGTGTTCTCATTAGGTTTTCACTGTGTACTTAGCTATTAGCCTGCTCTTGCTAAGCAGCTCTGGACTGTCTTTTGGGCTTTGCTTGTACATGAAATGAGCTGTCAGTTCAAAAAGTCTTGGCCGTATTTCATAGCCTGGCTGTCACTCAAATGCCTCATAACAGCAAGGACATCAGAAGCAGACACTCTCCAAGGTATGAGAAGATGGTTGACTTTCAGCACTCTTCTATTTTTCCCTTGAGCCTAACATGAATTTTTCCTTGAAGTAAAGGAATCTTGGTTCACCTAGGACAAGATCCCACTGCAATCCCCAGTGCCACATTGGCATGGCAGCTTGGCCATCCTCCATGACCCATCTTCTCCTTCCAGCTCCAGGTCTTTGATGAGGAGCAGAGCCTGAGGACGAAGGCCAGGCTGTAGTGCTGTGGAGGAGACACTCACCTCCCAAGCAAGAGCTGCTTGGGACAGCACCGCTCTGTGAACACAAACAAGCAAGACGTGCTGCCATCGTGCCCAGAAGCCAGGCTGTGCCACAGGCACAACTAAGGCAATTGCAACGTGGGAAAAGAAAAGCAGAAGCAGGCTTGGTACCACAGGCCATGTTAAAATTAGTCCAAGTCCCGGAGTGCCCCTGTTGTGGTGTGGGAGGGAGCTGCAGCCATCTTCCCCTGGGCAGGGCTTGCCTGTCCCAGAGCATCCTGGGGGGAACCGGAGTGATATTTTAATAAGCTAAGTATTAGTTGCATCCCCAGTCCCCTCCTTGAGTCTGATGCTGGGCAGTGAGGCTGAAAATTAATCGCTTACAGGGTTTTCATTTTTTTCATTATTTCTTCCTTTTTCTTCTTTTTTTTGATTCCCATCTCAGCTTGTATTAAACTTTAAGTCAACAGAATATGGGATACACAGCAGGGAGTCTGCTGGCTCCCTTCTGCTCTCCTCCACTTCACCAGCCCCAGCCCTGCAGGTCAGCAGCAAGGTTTGCTGCACATAGCCAAGAGCCTGTGGAGAAAACAAAGCCGGCAGAGAGTCCAGTTTCTGCTGCTTTGTTTTCAACCCTGCCCGGGAGTGGTATAAACTCAAATAGGCACTGCTTCAATCAAGCTAGCTTCTGCTGAGTCAGCTCCATTTAAAACTTGGCCTTTTCGAAAGACCGCAACTCTCAGAAACCCCGGCCAAGATTTTATGGGTAAATATAAAATGAATTAGGAGGTGGGTTTTAAAATAAAGGATTGCTCTTGGAATCCAGGGGTAATAATAATTTCTCCCGAGAACGCAGAATCTCTCAATCTTTAGCCCAAAGGTGCGTGCTCAGCAGTGCAACACAGGCGCTGCCAAGTGGAAGTGGATCGAGCGGCTCTTGGACACCTTGGTGGATTCCCCCATACTGGCCGCTGGCACACCAGTTGCTGCCCAGCGTGGGCACACCTGGGCTGGAAGGAGCCCTTTTTTTGTTTTGGCTCTCTGGTAGCAACAATCCTCCGAGCTGGTTGAAAAATATCTCAAGGCAAGTCTATTCACTCAGAAACTGGTGATTCAACTCTACCTAATTGTTTGGAG
Organism: Mycteria americana; assembly: GCF_035582795.1. Taxonomy (NCBI): domain Eukaryota; kingdom Metazoa; phylum Chordata; class Aves; order Ciconiiformes; family Ciconiidae; genus Mycteria; species Mycteria americana. The sequence goes on along the minus strand of NC_134376.1, from coordinate 6,533,671 downwards.
GGGAGAGATTGATTTCATTGATGTTTTCAGCAAGGACGTTATCAAACAGGTTTCATTTGGATGGTGTCACTTCAGCTTGCCCGTGCGGCGTGGCTGGGATGCTCTGCTTTGTTTGTGTTGCAATAGAGCAGCTGAAAGAGGGGGGCGGGGGGGGTGGGGTGGGGGGGCAATCCATTTTGAAGTATTTCTTTCCTGCAAGAAAAATAACCCAAAATGTTGACTTGTGCCCCCAATCTGCCACAAAATCAAATTTTGCTATCTTGGAAGTTCTCACAAGCCGAAGTGTCTGGGATTCATCCAGCCAGCTGTAGTGATTGCTGCAGGATGATCTTGCTTTGGATAATCCAGGCACACCAGACCTCATGTTGAAGGCACCATAGGGACATGGAGAGGTGCAGCCCTTCCCCAGCACATCCCCTCTCCCCATGGAAAGCCTGAGAGATGTTTGCCAACCTGTCCCCAAGCAGTGTTTGTGTGTTCGTAGTGACAGAGCCCCCTCCACCTCCCAGGTAACCCACTGCCATGCTCCACAAGCCTTTTTTGTCCTGGTGTCTAACCTGATTTCTCTTGCTGTAATTTAAGCCGATTATTTCTTGTCCTGTCCACCATGGACATAAAGAACAGATTATTCTTTTCCCCTTGGCAGCATCCTTTTAAGCACTTGAAGACTGTTATCACATCTCTTCTTCCATCATCTCTTTTAGGCTAAATAACCCAGTTCTTTCAATCTTTCTTTGTAGGTCATGTCTTGTAGACCTCTGATCATTCTGTTTCCTCTGCGCTGCCTGCAGCAGCGCCTCCTCCTTTTTGATACGAGCTGCCAATACCAGAATCTACGCTAGCATAGACCTCACCAGCCCTGAACGGATAGGTAAAATGATTTTGTGAGTCTTGTAGGCCATGCTGCAGCTCGTATATCCCAGGGCACTGTCTGCCTCTTGATGTGACACTGATACCTTGTGTCCGGCTCATGACCCACTATAATTCAAAGGCCTTTTTCTGGGGAACTGCTGCTGATTGTTTGTAGGCTTGGTGTTTCCCATGGGGTTTTGAGGTGAAGAGCAAAAGGCAGGAATGAAGTATCCTCAATGAAGGTTGCATTCTCTTGTACTTGTTGGTCTCCTCCAGGTCCTGATTTTGATGTGTTCATGTATTCCAAGTACACTTTTGGTCAGGCTTTTGACTAGGCTGTGTGATACCTGGGTTGGATGCTATTCAGTTCATGCTGATGAGGCTTTATCTATGATCCTTTAAGTTGCTGGCTCCCATTGCCTCATAACTTCTAGTGTTTTATGTCTTTCATGCATGTCCTTTCACGGTCTAAGACATGGTTGTGTTTAACACTGGATAATCAGCATTTTATGCAAAAAAGAGATGAGATTTGTAATTTTTTGCAGCCCACAGGGCACTGAAAAGCAGACCAGAATGGCCTGTCCCCATCCCCCAGGAGCTATGCTTAGAGTGAGCTGGGCATTCTTCCATGACTCAATTTTTTTCCTTAGAAACTGGAGGTTTCTGTTCAGAAGGACTCACTGGTGGAAAGCTGAAGGCTGGTCCCCGGGGCTGAGACCTAAAGGGACTCAATGTGAGGACTCCAGACAGTCCTAGGGGAAGCACTTCACCACCCAGCCATGGAGTGGGTCTCTTGCTCCCAAGGAACATTTAAGTCATTTATGCAATGTGGAAAAGCCACAGCCCCAGAGATGGGGCAGGACCGATGATGATGCTCAATGAGACAAGAGGAGAAGGAGGGGAAGGAAACCCCCATGCTCCAGGTGAGCCTCTGAGCCTGGGCCAGAGTTGACCTGTCAGCAGACCTATCTCATTGCCTGTCCTCCTCCCCTGGGGCTATGCCGGCATCAGCTTTATTCTCCTGCAGGCAGCAGCGCTGGAAATCCCAGTCATGGGAAAGGTCTCGAGGGGAGAGAAATGCAGGTCACTGCTGGGACAGACTCTCCAGGCAAGGGAGCGCACGCAAAGGTACTTGGGTTATGATAGTAATTAATGTGGACGTTGCTGGTAATGGCAGAGCTGGTGCTTCAAGTAAGTGCACGGAGGCAGGAAATGAACCCCATCAATTTTTAAGATGTCAGCTGGTTCATGGGGCAGCTGCAGAGATGGGAATGACTGGACCTTGGTTTGTGAGGCAGCCCCTGCCCGCAGCCAGCAGCTGGATGCAAACACGCTCCTCCTGTGCCATGGGATGGACCTGCCTAAGCTGCCTGCAGGGAGAGGGCCCTGGAAAGCTGGAAATGGTCTCAGTTCAGCGAGTGTGTTAGCAAGACTATGGGTGACAGTGGGATATTCGACCATTCAATCGGAAGGTGCATTTACATGATGATAGTTCAGATGAGGGTCTCTGTGTTGCTGGTTGCAGCTATTCAGTCCATGCTTGCAATGGGTCCCAATTCAGCAAAGCACGTTTGACTACAGGTGATTTGGGCATTTCTCCACCAAACCCTTCTCATGCAGTGCAAGAACCCTTTTTTTTTTTCAATATTTGGGAAACTGCCCTGTTCCCACTGAAAACCAGGAATCGTTTGTCCCCAGTTCCCGCAGAGTCAGGATGGAGACTGTCACAGAGCCGGTGTTTTTATGGACTGGCTGCTCTCTCCCTTCACAGTTCTAATTACATTGTATATTTTGGAAATAAAAATGTCCTTTTTGATGATATCGGTCAGGAAAGCTCTACAGCATTTCCAAGTACAGAGAGGGGGAGAGACAAGTGATCAAAGGCAAGCTTTAACGAGCTATCGGAGGCAAGCCCAAGGTCACTGGGGTCCAAAGGGCCATCGTCACGCTGGCTGGTGATGCTCAGCTGGCTCCCCACTCCCACAAGCTCCCCTGTCCCCATCATTGTAGCTGAGCGTTTGGGTCTGCACACCCTAAACACACACTGATGGAGAGAGACAGTCCCGGCCATGTGGGCACCATGGTTTAAATACACATGATGGGGGGGATGCTTACCTCACTTTACAGATGGGACAGACACATGCCAAGACCAAGGTCCTGCTCCCCACAGGGGTGAAAGCATACAGTTGCTCTCGAAGAGCTGAAAGCACTGCAGGAGTTGTCTGCTGGGAGAAGCATGGTCTCTGCAGCAGGCAGAGATCTAGGGCACTGATGAGTGGAAATCTAGGGCATCAAAGAGCAGAGATCTGGATAATCAAGGAGCAGAGATCTAGGGCACAGAGGAACAGAGATGTAGGTAATCAAGGAGCAGAGATCTAGGGCACGGAGAAGCAGAGGTGCAGGTAATCAAGGAGCAGAGAGCCAGGATGTGGAGAAACAGAGATGTAGGGCGTGGAGGAGCAGGGTTGTGGATTATCAAGGAACCGAGATGTAGGTAATGAAGGAGCAGAGATGGAGGGCATGGAGGAGCAGAGGTCTAGGTAACCAAGGAGTAATGATCTAGGGCATCAAGAAGGGTTGCTCTAAGGCATCGAGGAGTGGAGATCTGGGCCACTGAGAAGTGAGACATGATCTATCTCACAGGGATGCTCCCAGAGCACCGGCATCGCTCCCGGGCTCACAGCCTGATGCTGAGGGTCGTGCAGGAAGGCAGAGATGGGACTGACACTGGCTGCGGGTGCTGGGTGGAGCCATCCCCAACCTTTCACAGCCCAGGGGAGAGGGGGACAAACTTCCACAAGAAACTCCAGGAAGTGTAGGGAGCTCACAGGGTTGTTCAGGACATTAGAGCCTCGACTGGCAGCCACAGGCTCCTCCGAGGGGGAACCACAGAGTTGCTTCAGCTGGCAGGAAGGAGCCTGCCTCCATGTCACCAGCAGCAGTAAACATGATCTGTCTGAAAAATAGAGTCTCACGTTAACAGTTATTGATCTATAACTTTTAACCAATTTCTTTTTTACAATATTGGATTGCGTCCTAATTTTAGCTTTTTATGTTCGGCGCTAGGCAAACTCCACTCCATCAGCAAAAAACAGCCCCCGTGGGCCAATCTGCACCTTCCATTGAGCTGAATGATAGAGGACTGGAACAATATTTTTCGACAGATCAGTTCCTGTTCAGGGTAGCGGTGGCCATTATGCAAATCGAGCTATAAGAAGTTTAAAAGTCTGGAACCATCATATTTCTTTATTTCATTAACATCAATGCGAGCGGGCGAGTTAATACAACAGAGTGATCCCATTCCAGGGCTTACAGAAAACGGCCCCCCCATCATTTAACAAGACTGGTGATTTCTCCTAATGGGTGCTCCCAGCAGCTGTACTGGGGGCACTGAGGCATTTTTCACAGCGTGCAGCTGGGCGAGGGGTGGGTGACAAATGTCTCTGAGCAGATTAGCGCGCAGGAATCCTCTGCCTGAGCTGGCAGATGGCTGGGAGGGCCCTGCTCGTGGCAGCAGGCAGACATCCAGGAGGATGGGGGACAAGTAGGGGATCAATAACAAGGGCCCCATTTCCCGCTGGCTCCTTGGGGATTTTGCTCCCCCCTCAGAGCACCTGTATAAAATTTCTTATGTGGTGTTCTCACCCCTAATTCACTGCATGGGCCAGGAGAAGTTGCTTGGGCAGAGATGCTCTGGTGTGCACAGAGGCGCAAGCATGCTGGATTCGTAGAGCATGAAGAGAGTGGTGTTAATTCCATCTCCTCCTCCTCTGGTGCTGGACATACACGTTTTCCCAGCACAACAGCAATACGAGGAGCTGCGGACTGATATAATACAGGCATGACGTTACAGGGCAGAGAGATTTGTGCTCCAGCACATGCCCTGGTGCCCAGGTGGTGACCACCCCTTCTCCTCCTCCATCATATTAGCATTGTATCAGCACCACCACAAACATATGCCTTCACAGTCACCTCTATCCCCCCATGTATCCCCCACCTTCACCCCACCAAGGCACAGATACATTTGCTAAAACAGCAATGCAGAAAGACACACGCCCTTCCTTGTGGCCCCATTCAGCTGAGGGTATTAGCAGCCAGCTCCTCTCTTTACAAACAGAAAACTAATGCGCAGTGCTATCACCCTGGCAAGAAAATTATGGGGTCCTGGGACTCAGCCCTTGCATTAGTGTCTTAAGGAAGGGAGTGGGTGATACCTGGCCACCCACAAAAGCCAGCCCGCCCTATGTGGTCCAGCAACCCTGTGAGAAGCTGACTCTCTTTCCCATACCATATACCCTCTTCCAGCCATATAACTTAAACGAGAGACACAGACATATGCACGCTCACACATATGCATGCATTTGCATAGATCTGGAAAATAAAGATCACAGCGTGCCATACTAATGGATCCCAGCACTATAATAGCTCCATTATAAATGGCAATGTCTCGGAGCATTACTGCTAAAGACTCTACCTTTTAGCGTTGAAACTTATAATTGATTTTAAAATACACAATCAATCACAGTTAATCAAGGAATCATGAAGAAGCTATCGTACACAAACACACAAAGACAGCATATAAACCACAATTAATGACCACTTAAACAATAGTAGGAATGAAAATAGGATTATTTATTAGTGTTTATGAACAGTAATGGATAAAGTAATGAAGCAGTAGCATGGGGGTGTGTTAGAAGCCAAAGTTTGCGATATTTAACACCAAGTGGCCATAAGTGACTTTTCAGTGAATGGGTCAATGACACAATTTAGAGCAACCTTTCCAAAGGAAGGAGATACCATTTCTCCCTCCTCCAAATGCTACCATCACCCCACAGTCACTGGTGGAGGTGATCTGTCCCAAAGAAAGGTGGGGACCAAGCTGAGAGCAATTCCTGGGTTCTCACTACAAACCCAGCCTCTGTCCTAGGGCCGGGCTGCAAACCTGTCAGGCACAGCCTTGCTCCGTGGCAGGGGAACCTGCAGCACCCTACCAAAAATGCCTCTGGGCTGCCTTTAGCCAAGTGTCCATCCGTAACCTGCCAGGGAGGCTGTCTCTCCTCCCGAGGGCTGTCTCACCATACACCTTGACAGCTCTGGCTTTAATATGAAGGAGAGTGATTAAAATCCAGCCAGGTGCCCTATCCCAGCTTTGGAGAGCCGATTCCTCACGTCTCAGGGTGGCACACAACCTGACAGGCCAGAAAAGAGTGAGCAAAGCAAGGGGGGTTTTAAGCCTGTGCCTGAGCCAAGGGTGGTGAGCTTGGGCAGGGCAAAGGAGGTGAATTCCATGGAGGCAGCTTGGAGGCCCCCAAGATCTGTCCTTGACCACAGCTTCAGGTGGTCTGTCCAGGATTTAGTACAAAAGACTATTTTGCCTAAGCTGGCTTTATTCACACCCACGTAGCAAGAGACTCACAAGCCCAGAGCCGTGCACTACCGAGGCACACACTGGTACAATCCTACCTATGCTGCCTGCAGACCCATTTTGCTCTTTGTTGTGCTGGATCAAGACCTTCCCATGCCTCATTGCAATGCCCGCTGTGCCCAGGGACAGGCAGAGGCACAGTGATGTGGCCTTCAGCCAGCGAGCAGTGGCAGAGCCCTGCTCCCTCCTACAATGCAACAGTTTGCAGCTTTGCAACCAAAGCCATTTAGTTTCTCTAAATGAAATGTTTCTTAAATTAAATAAGCAGCACCCAGGACCCCACTCCTAGCTGCCTGGCACATGGTGCAATGGAGAGACAGTGATGAAGTGACTCCTGATAATGAGGAGGGGAGAGTCCAGAAGAAACCTTGTCCTGTTACACCCTTGCCTTGAAGGCAAGTCTGATCTAACCCCAAAACACCACCAACACATCACCCTAGCTGGTGTCCCTGCAGAAAGTGGGGGAGTGGGTGACTCCCTCTTTCCCTCCTGGGGCAGGAGCATGGAGATATGCTTCTGCACAGACATTTCTGTAGTGAGATGGAGGTTTCGAGCTTGAGCAGGGACAGCTTTTAGCACTGGACTTAAACTCCTATTAGTCATCTCAGATCACAACCTTACTGCACTGTCTAGGCTTGGGGCTGGAGGCCTGAAAAGGAGCTGACGGCAGGTCAGACCCCATAACCGCATCTTCCCTGGGGTTTTGGTGTGGGGCTGAGGATGCTGCAGCCCCTCACTTCCAGCCCTGCCTGCAGCAGCCTCCCTCTCCACAGTGCTCGGGCTCACTCACACAGATCAGCGCCTTCCTCTCCTTCACAGTCTCTTTTATTGCCTTGCAAGTTGGCCCCAGGATGTTTTATCACACCATAGCACATAATACAAATGAAAAACAAAGGGGAAAAGTTTGAATCATTTTTTTAATATATTCATCCCTGTGCAGGGGAACAATGATCCATCTGATTAAATCCGCATGCTAGAGTTTATTAAACCAGGTTGGCCTCTCACTTTCTCTCTCCTTTAGGCAGGGACAAGCTCATTAAAATGAACATGCTCTGCTCCCTCCCTGTTGCAATCCCACTTCACACCATCTCTGTGCTGCTGCTATCTTGTAGGCATCGCCAGGAGCTGATGATTAGGGCTCTGCAATTCAGTTTTCTCTGGCAGGAGCACAGCAGCTGAGCCTTGGTGTGGCTTTTTTGGAAAAGGGTAGGAGATGCCTTCAGCCTACCACTGCCTCATGGCTGCCGTGAACATGCAGCCAAGAGGATTTAAGAAAAGGCCCCTTAAAATTGAGAGGGAGCTGGGAGGGCAGAGACTGACCACCTCACTCTATCCCTGCCCCAGCACCTGATGTGTCATTTACCTCCCCAGGAGCTCAGTTTCTCATCTGTGAAATGGGTTTGATAGTCACTGCTTCCCCATTAGGATAATTAATAGCTATAAAGCACTTTGGATCCTGCACTAAGAATAAACCCATCGGTAATGCCAAGGTGACGGATGGGCATCTAAGACAGTCTCTCTCCCCTGGGACCAGGTCCCTGTGCAGGCTCCCCAAATCTGCCAGCAGCTGCCCACCCTGCAGTCCCCCGCTCTCCTTGGGCTACCCCAGGAGGGTCCCCAGCCCACCCAGCCACCCTCGCTGGGGAGGCATTTCCAGCAGGCCAACATTTGCTGCAGCAACTCTTCCTCCTCAGCAGCCCTTCAGATGCAACCTAAGTCTGTTACACCCTGGCAATAACTGTGGCTTAGGCCATATAATCCCTCCTTTACTTGACTTTGGGCTATTTTGAGCAGGAGATTAAAGGAGATTATCTACATCACCTGAGACATTGCACTTTCTATCTCTACCCGCTTCCCTCCATCCCCAGGGCTCACCCAGTCCCAGGCAACAAAAACCCTCCCTCCTTCCCCTGTCCTCTGCCACGCTCTTGTCTTGGGGCAGCTGCCTGGCCTCAGGGCGCTGCCATGTGGGGGTCCATTATCAGCCTCATTTCCTGGACCCAGCTTCTCACCTGCACACCCATGTATCCTGCATGGGTGTGCATCCTGAGCCGAGTCCGGAGATGCTCCCCAGCAGGGGAAGGAGAAAGGAGGGCATGCCAGCACACTGTAGCACTAATTGGGATTAGCTGTTCAGGGGGCTTCTCCTTGAGAAGGAGGTGGTGGCAGAGAGAATAAAGAAAGTCCCCCTTTGGGTACTAGGAGCTTGCGGCAGGGACTTGTGAGTTCAGCAGCAGCCACTTGTGTCCACAGCCAGAGGATGGAGAAAGATTGCCTGTTCAGAGCATCCCACACTATAGAAAAAAATCACAACAACATGGGAAAAGCACTGAAAAATGTCTACGTTTCATGCCCAAGGAGGAATCCCCATCACCTGGCAGCACCCAGCCACAGGTGTTGTCCAGACAGGGCAGGGAGCTCCTTCCCATGTTCTGGGGACCTCATGCTGCTCTCCAGCTCGCTTCAGCTTGGATTTAGCAAAGCACTTAAGTGCTCATTTGAATTCCTCCCAAATCCTTGCTGAAATCAGCAGCTTTGCTGAAAATGATCAAGGTCTAAACAGGCAGAGCTCCTAGCAGTGACCAGGAAAGTTAATTCTCCTCCCTATCCGAGGGAGAGATGCTCAGACATCCCAGGGGTGGGGAGCAGCTATCGAGAAGCTATAGTTCCCCTGGAAAGCAAACAGCTACACGTGGTGTTCCACCAGCACACGTGTGACCTGTGCACACGTTCACGGGAAGCTCACACCTTTCATGGGCTGTTTTTCCTCATTTCAGACTACACCAGGCTAGAATCCATCTGCCACCCTGGAAATTAATAGCAATCATTAAACAAAAAGAGCTGGCAAAAAGAAGCCTGAGGTGAAAAGCAGCTATTTCTGCCAGAAAAAAAATTAAAACTATTTAGACATACAGAAAGTCATTTATTACTGTGAAGTCCTCCCTCCACCTGGGGTTTAAATCTCATTACAGTTTGTCCAAAACAGATGTTACCCTTTTAGCAGTAGATTATTAACGATAAACTCCATTCCTCCAGAGAGGGTGGGTGTTCTGGGTTCACTTGCTTTTTCAACTTGGGTAACCTCCACATGAAATGTTTATGAAAAGGACAGGCAATCCAAATCCTGGCATAGCTCCCTGCTTCTATTGTCTTGGACTTCAGAGTTTTTCCTTCCACTCTCCACATCTTTTGGAGGTCTCTAGATGAGCAGGGAAATACAGCAGCCCCGAGGGTGGCCACAGACCCTGCTGAGGAGCAGATATGATGTTGAGGAAGGGCTTTCGTGTGCCACAAGCCCATGCTAACACACCAATAGCTCCTACTGCTGCTTTTCCCCCAGCAGTTTGGCATTAAGTACATGTCAGACAAACAGTTTCTCTTGGATGGAGCCTGGCACGTACATGACCCATTTCTCCAACCTTCTCTGTTTCCACCCACACATTTTTGGGTAGAAGGTCATTTGGTTGGGTTTTAGGCTTGCTGACACCATAGAGGAGAACAAATGGTCCCTCACACCTGTGGCTGAGCATCCTCTATGGGCAATGATGGGCTTTGCTTTCTCCCACAAGTGCACAGGCATGCTTCAGTGGGAAATCAGCTGGCCTTGAGAGGGCCACTAGCACAGAGTTTAACCAGCCAAGCCCACAGTAGAGCCATATCTTTGTCCTGTTTAGATTTGACATGATAAAGATACCTGCTCAGGAATCTAGGAGCCATCTTAACCATGCTGTAAACACAATCAAATGAGACATTAATATCAGCTCCACAAGACAACGGCCATCTGGCTGCCCAGCCATCTCCCTGACCATTTCAGGTAGGAGGAAGCACATCCCCAGAGACCCTACTAAATAGATGTTCTCACGATGCCTCTTGGAGCATGCCTGGGAAGCAGCAAGTACTCAGCTATGTTGGGACTGTCAATGGTGAGGCCAGTACCAGCACCTCAGGGCTCCCTCAGAAAACACTTCTTGCTATCTGTACAATTTTTTCCGCACCCCAAGGGAAGCAGCAAGAGCTCTGCTGCTGGCCATGTATGTCTGTGAGAGCTCGTTGCTGAAGGAGTCAGTCCCTCAGCACGGCACATCCCAGGCTTTCAGGCTTCATGGCACAACCAAACCCTTCACGGAGCCCTGAGGGACCCAAGGGGAGGCCCAAGTAAGCAGTGTACTCACCTCCCTACAGGTGCGGGGTATCCTTGGGATGAGTCCGTTGCATGTCCATTCATGTTGCATCAAAGGCATGGCAGAGTAACTGCAGGGGCTGTGCTGGTGGGAAGAAAAGGCTGTAAGTTCATGGCTGAAATTAAGCTGTTAAACAGCAGAGGTGAATAAACACCCTACAGCCATCTTATGGGCTCTGCCTGAGGGTACAGTCACTGCTATCTCACATCCCTCCACAACCTCATGTGCTAATCTGCATCAACCCTTCCTCCTCTCACGCCCATCCCAGACCCAGCTCGAGCACAGACCTGCAACATCCAGGACCACAAAGCCACCACCACCAGGCTGGGACCACTGTCCCACATCCCTCAGCTCCAGCTCCTCCTCGCACTGCAGGGACCTGGTGGGTGCGGTGGGGCTGAACACCCTCCCTTCATGGGGGCCAACAAACCAAGGTGCTTGTGGCATGGATATTTGTTTGTAGCACAGGTATTTGACCCATGAGGAACATCCTGTAAAATTTTAGCAGGAAGGGTGAGTGCATATTTTGCTGCTGAAACAACAGACCCACAGCCTGTTAAAGTGTTCCTCTAGAAACACAGCATCTGTTTGGGTTAAGAGGTCAGGACATAGGCAGGGCTCAAAATGTTGCAGAGGACCTGTCTTGACCTAGGGAGGAGAGGGTCCCTCCTCCAAGAGCTGACAAACCTGAGCTCCTCCAGCAGAGCCACGTGCAGGAGCAGGGCCGTGCTGTGCATGGAGGTGGTCATGCGTGGTTTCCTCTGCAATGCTGTTATCCTGAATAAACATTAGATTGGTTTTGGAGAGCTGCCCAGATGGTCATTAACCTTCTCCCAGCCCATGACAGGAAGCCAGCCTGCAGCACTGAGCTAAAATTAGGCCTGTAGGGCACTGGGGCTTGCCAGATATTGCTATATCTGGGCAGAAACCCCCTTCAAAAAGTGGACAGCCAGAGGGTTCAGCCTTAAGCTGGGCTCCTCGGCTCCAGAGAACAAGAGCTAGATCATTAAAATCACAAAATAATTTAGGTTGGAAGAGACATCTGGAAGTCTTCTCCAACCAGAGAAGCAGGACCAACTTCAGAGGTGAACAAGTCAGTAAGAGGTTAGCAGAGCTGTTTGCCTACAGCACAGCCATAGTGATTCCTGTGTGCAGGACACTTGCTGATGAAAAGGTAAATTCCGTTTTGCCTACCCAGAGATCACAGCAGACCATTACCATGAAGTCCTACGTGTGCTGTATATTTTCTTGTCCATTTGCCAACACTCAGCAGTACAGTCCACCTAGAAACTGCGACTGAGGTGGGCACTGGCCAGAGACCCACACGTCCTGGCTTGAGACCCCTTCACAGGGGAAGAGTGGGACAGAGAGGGAAGACTCCTTTTGAAAATACGACCATAAAAAAAAATTAGAGCAAACAAGCCACTTGCGCCTCAAAGTAATTTCTAACAAAGCTAACCATTTCATGGATCTACCACCAGATTTCATCCTGTATAAAAGTGGATTTTCCTGTCTGGGATGCAAAGGGTTATGTGGGCCTCCTGCAAAAATAATGAATGAAAGCAGTAAAACCCTCTTCCAAATAGCAGCAAAGATCTGAGCGAGGATGACAATGCAGCGGAGGCAAGGCACAGTTCGGATCGTCAGTGCTGAGGAACACCAGCGGTTTCGCTTCCCAGCACGGGGCTGGCTCCCTCCGTTGTATCGGTGCTGGAAAAACACGCTTTGATCTTCAGCACTGCTTACAGGGGTGGGGAAAGAAACAGACCCCTGCTTTCCCCCAGCCTAACATCAGCATAACGGGAGCTGTGATTCAGGCTGATTATTTCTAAGGAAGAACCCCATCAAGTAAATACTAGAGAGGCTTTCTCCCATGGAAACACACTTTTCTTATTACTACTGTTGTACCTGATGAGAGCTCTTAGTTCTCCACATCCCCTAAAAATCTTTTTTCCTCTTCACCTTCCTCTAACTCTGCCCCTCTAATTGCACTCCTTGGCTCTCTGAGGGCTCAACTGCACTGTCATGAGCTGGCGCTGACATTTCATATCTGCCCGTGCTGATATTTCAGAAGGCTGGTTTAATGCACAGGTAACCCAGCTGGGCTTAAGAGGTTGTTCACCAGGAAGATCATTTATGCATTTAAACTCGGCAGAGAATTTTGCTCAGTGGCCCACAGCAGCGTGCGATAGGGTTGTCATCTCGATAGACCCTGGAAGCTAAGCAGCATGAGATGGATGTAAATGACTTCAGACTGCAGCTGAGTGAAAAGCAGAATATCTGTATTTCCTGAAATCCCAAGAGCTAACCTGTCTTGAAAATATTGTCATTTTAACCCAGAATTTATTTTGCCATAGAACAAAAAGGTTCTTAAAAATGTTTGTGCAGACAGGTTTGTTTTGGCCATTCCCAGACTGCAGCACCGGCCTCAGCCCGGCTGGTGGAGGCACAACAGCGCTGAACTGGGGCTCCCATCGGACACTACAGCACCCACAAGTTTACAGCTAAATTGGCCTGAATCTCAACTTCCAAGAAAGATCATAGCTTTTCAGCCAAAAGTTTAATTTTGCAGAAAGTGCATTTTACACCAGAAAACCATTTTACTAGAGAATTCCCCATGCGACCAGCTGCAGAGTAAGCTGTCTCCTATGGAAATCCATGTCAGGCAGCAGCAAGGGCTGGCTGCTCAAAGGGAAGGCAAGGCAGGATCCAGGGGTGACCGCCGCAGAGGGGCTTCCCTCCCCACCCAGGGTAGCATCTTCCAGCACATGAACACAGCAGGCAAGGTGCTGGCAACAGGGTTCATCGACAGTCCCAGGCAAGACAAGAGTTGAACCATATCCAGGGTCCAACCAAGGAGCCCAGTCAGGAGCAAAAGGAGATGGGGCCAGAGGCAGCACTGGACACAAGTTACAGCGCACGTCTGAGGGGTCCATCCAGGAGCTAAGCCACCTACCGCACAGGTCTGAGGTCTGTCTTGGAGGCAGGACCACAAGCAGGACTGGAGACAGGCACACCACCAGCAGAGCTCAGGAGAGGGCTGGAGGCCCAGGGCTGAGCTTATATGGAGTTCCTGAGCCCGTGGGCAGAGGGTGTGGGTGGAGACCCCAGGTGAGGCTGATCCGGGTCATTAGTGTCTTCACAGGGCCTTGACAAACTGATGCATTTCAGGCTCCTCAGATTGACATTCATTTGGCCACTGCTCTGCAGAAAGTGTCCCATGCCTCCTGCAAAGGGACTGCAAAATGATCCAGCAGCCAGAGAGTCTGCGGACACCAAAGAGCCATCAGTGTCCTGATCTCTATTGACTTGTATTCCCCTTGATAGGAACAACCCAAGGAGAGAAGCGTTGGCCCTAACACCATAGAGAGCCCATGAGTGTTGATGCACTGGTAATAGTAATGCCCCTGTATAGAGACCAAGCGTGTAATTTCTGTTTGTTTCTCCCAGCCTACCCCAGAGAAGTGATCTCTTCCCCATGCCTCCCACCTGGCTACTTGTCATCTAGTCTGTGACCTCCCAAGGTCTCAGTAAAAGCTATCCTGTATGCGATGCTGGGCACTTCTCTCTCAGCCCTCCTTTACCTCCCTGCTTCATTCCTTCTTCATCTCTCTTCAAACCTCAGTGGAAAATATATCTCTTCTCCCTTGCCTGTTTTTCTTAAATAATAAATAAAAGCAGGAGAGACAGTAGAATTGGAGAACTGGAGAACTCTATTATCTAACACTGAGAGGCATTTGGGAATAAGGTTGGGATGCACAAAATGCTGCCTAAACCCTGTCTGTGAGGGCAATATTAGTACCAGGACCTCTGGATATAGAATGAACTTGAATTTTACAGGCCTGGGCATCTTTATTATTCAGCGTGGTTGTGATTCTGACCAACATCACCTGGCAGGAGGCATGTAGCAAACACCAGGAATACGAATGAGCAGAAAAACCTGCCTGGAAGCCTCCTTTCCCCACCTGACATATACAGGAGGGACATCAAGCCATTTAGGGGAGACATCATCACTAATAAATGTTTTCTTTGCCATCTTGGAGCTGCCTCCTCAGATTATTTTACAAATAATGAAGAGGCAAGGTTCATTTTAAAATTTGGTGCCTGTTAGCCAAATTTTCCCTCCCCACCTCTTTGGGTGACTAAACATTTATCATTTGTAATGTATCGCTCCTGTTTTGCTATTGCTCTCTTTGTAGTGGGGCTCCTTCATTTATTGATAAAATGGCCTGGGCAGCTGTGAAAGAGGGCCTAAGAGAAGCTGAAACACGGGCAGCTGGAGATGGAGCAGCTAGGGAGAATGAAGTTACGGAGATGCAGAAATGCCAAGGAGAGGAGCACTGTTGTACGTATGCGTGTATACGCACGCACACACGTGCACGCATGTTAACCTGGCTCCTTGCCTTCACTCAGTGAATCTAATCCACAGTTTGAAATAACTCATTCAGTAGAATAACAAAATTAGGAATTGAGTGCCAGGACAGCACATTATTATATGTGCTGCCCAGCTCGCTCTCCCTCTACCTACCCAGCCCCCATGGCTGCTTTGTTTGCTTCCTTGCAGCTGCTGCTCTGGTTTAATTTACTGAGATGCCATTAGTCGGGAGATAGAAGCAAAAACTTACCAGCCGGCCTGCACTGTTTTTTGGAGCCACAGCTTTGCCTTTTCCTTTCCACCTCCCTTGCTGTGGGTTTTCAGCCAGGACAAGGTTGCTGCTGCTCATCCAGTGCAGGTTCCAGCCTCGTGGACATCACAAAATCACAGCAGTCCTTTTTTGCCCCTGGGTTGTTGATGAGGACCAGGGCTGGAGAAGCAGGGACAGGTAGGAGGGGAGGACAACCCAGGTCAGGGCTGAGGATTAGCAGGGTGGAGCACGGATCCAGGCTCCAGCAGGGATACTGGAGATCAGAGGCAACGCATAGGAGCAGCAAGGAGTGAGGGACTTGTCGTTGCCCCTTTGCTGGCCTCTGTAAGCCACATAAGCCCGACATCTCAGCTGGTCAAACCATGCTGCCTTGTGAAAGCAGAAGGAAAGGGAAATACAGCAGTGTCTGCAGTGCACGGGTAACTCTGTGCAGGAATGATATTTCCTGCAAGGTACTGGGTGGGTACCATGGCTTCCCCACGGACGTGGCCTGTTGTCATCGTCAGCATGGTGCCATAGTTCAAGATATCTTTGACTGAGATGAAATTCATCGTTTCAAATAATTGCTGTTGTTATTCCACACTGTCTTCATTCCTCTCTTTTGCGTCTTTCTCAATCAGTGAAGGAGAACCCCAAATCTCCACTTCCCTGGTTATTTTTCATGTTAGGGTTGTAGGTGGTTTGTTCCCAGGTTTTCCCAGGCAGCTCTGTGGAGGGTCAGAGGACTGGGAAAAGTGGTCTGCAATTGGGTTACCAGGAGACTAAAACCAGGACAGCTGGGCAAAGACAAATCAGTCAGGCAGCAGGGCTAAAACACTAGCTTTTCTTACTGATTTTTATCCAGTGTGCGGGGAAGAGGCAGGGGGGTCTTTCCCCTGCTCTCCAGAGCCACGTCCCAGCTGCAGGAGGTCAGGGACAGCAAAGGCTCCTTGGCTGACCAGCTGCTCTACTTCTAACCTGCAAGAATCAAGCTCAGGATTTCAGAAGCAGCAACGAACAGAAAAGGGAGATTAAAGGGGAGGTAAAGGGTAGAAAAAGGAAGAATGAGAAACCTCCTGGACTGTCTATCTGCTTGTTACAGGGAGGTGAGTCGGGAACCACTGCGAGTGCCCCTGCTCCCGTCCTGCCTTGCGGGATGCTCGGCGCTTGGCTGGTGTCGCAGCGCACACACGCAGGCGCACACCCACACACACTCGCGTCGGCGTGATGCTGGGAAGGAGGCTTTCAGAAGCCTACAAGATGAACAAATTATCCCTTCCATGCAAAGCAACAAGACCCACTTCTCCACTCCCCACTTATGTCCTGGCAATCTAATAAAAAGGGAGATTAGCCCCTCTTTCCTCTCTTACATCTCCTTAATGCTGTCATTTTATTCACACTTTGCAAAGCAAATAAACCAGCAAATTACTTGCTTTAATGAGCTGAAATTAAACTCAGGCTGCTGATAAAATGCCTTTTCTTCTTTCTGTTGTTGGGAAGGACTCGTCTGATAGGCAACGTACAGGAAAGAAGAGAAAATACACAGCAGGAGCCTTATTGAATGTCTTTGAGTCATTTACCATTGCTCTTCTTCACCCCTGATACCTCCAATTAGATGAGGGAGGCCCACAGGTGATGAGAAGGCTATAGGGGATCAGCCTGGCAAGGTCTGTGGAGGGTCTGTCTTTGCTCATGGGATGGTCCCGCTCCACTAGCTACTGCCCTCTGACACAGGCTGCAGCCCACACCCTCCCCAGGGAGGAGTGACAAGAAACCTTCCCCTGCAAGAAAAAAGCTGGTTTGGCTCTGCAGAGCAATCCGAAACACAAGCTTGCCCAGGGAGGATGGCTGGGTCAAAGTGAGAGTTAGAGGAGACAGAAACAGTGCTTGCTAAAGAGAATATGCCAGGATGCATCACTCCCTGCTGCCTGTGGTGTCTCAATTTGGCAGGGCTTCCCTTGCCTGCAGGAGGTCCCTGTGATGCACAAGCCCATGGAGGAGGGCAGGGAGATGCTCATACCAAGGGCAAGCACTGCGGGGCAGCAGGCAAGGAAAGCACCCTCCATGCCATCCCAATGAGACAACTGGGGCAACCCATTGCTGACGGCTCTGCAGGGCCAGGAATACCCATCGCTGCCCTTCTCCCGCACCCTGAGGGACAACGTGCACCCCCGTTGGGAGGCAAGCTGAGGAGCTGGAGACCAGGCTGGTCCCCATGGCAGCGGAGAGCAGGCACATCTAGATCCCAGCTCGCAACCAGAAGGAGCAAAATTCTCTACCTGCAGCGCAACGCATCTGCTGGGATTTTCATCCCAACAAGAGGAGGTCGGGGCACTTTCCTTCAGCCTCCCACAGGCCCGTGAAGCGCTATCATTATCTCACGGTACCGAAGAGGAGACTGGAGCGCAGAGAGGTTAATTGAGTTGCCCAGTGCCGGGAGGGATGTAGCAGCAGACGGCTCTCAGCCTGGCACTGCAGCCTGTGCCTCCCCGTCAGCTGGGGACGGTAAGGGGGGGCACTCACCTGCAGCACCCCAGGGAGCACAGTCCCTTTTCCTTTCCTCGCTGGCTCCAAGGACTCAGCTATGCCAAAATGGGCTGCCAGGTCCTAGTAAAACAGGGAAGGAACAGCACATCCTTGCAAATGTGCTCCTGCCTGTGTGGCAGGTATAATTCCAAAGTGGGGTTACCTGCAATATCAGTATGACTGTGGTGATATAAGGGCTTCAGCTGGGATAGCAATGTAAAAGCATGCTAAAGTCCAGGTTTTTAGCCCCAGGAAGGAGGAGACCTGAGATTCAGCTGCCTTGCCCTCAGCATCTCCTCCACCCAGACCCCAATTTCTAGTAAACTTTTGAAAACCTGGTGGTGTTGAGCTTTCTGCCAAATGTAGCTGGGATAGAACAGCACCAGGCACTGGGGAGGCAGAGAGACCTGCAAGTACGCAGGCAGGGCCCCACGGAAGCATCATGTTAGGGCCAGTACTTCTCACCCACACACGCCTGCACACCCGCCGCAGAGGGTACAGTCTGCAAGAAGGGTGTACCGCACACCCTGCCCTTGGTGGGAGCACTGTGTGTCTGGCTGTTGGTTTCCCCTACAGCCTCACCTCCCCTAGCAGCTGGTGGGGCATCTGCTGGAGGACAAGGTGGCTGGAGAGTCTCACGTGCAGAGAGCTGACGTGAGAGCAGATCTTGTTATTCATGTAATGGAAACCCAACTGTGCCACCAGGGAATAGACTCATTGTTCACAATACAGAAAGAACAAATAAACTCTTTTACTGCTTGTTATTACTGGCCTGTTTACCAAGGTATAAACTGTGAATGGTTAACAGGAATCTCTGCAGTGAAACATGGTCTGCTTCATTGCCTGGTATCACGGGTGAAAAAGAACCTGGTTTCTTCAGGACAAAGGCGAGGGTATGGCATCTGCCTCTAATGCCCTTTGAGAATCAGACTCGCGCGATTTTCAGGCGTGCAGCACCCAGCACAGTCCCTTCACTGCCTGGGCACTGGGAAATAGTTTGGAAACCAATTTCTGGATTTATACTATTTTGCAAATCCAATGACAGACAATTTAGATGTAAGATGTGCCCCTGTCTCCTTCATGGATGTCCAAGAAACCTCTGGTTCCTACCAGATGTGTTTTCAAGCAGTGCTGGTGGTGTCTTCCCTGCCTCCTACGGTCTGCCCTGGGACAAGGCAGAGCTCCCGTTCCCAACGAAAGTACTAAGAAGGATTTTTCTAGATAGGCCATGATGTTTTCTCCCCATTTGTGGGCAACTCCATCTCTGCCACAACACCTCACTGCATCTATCCTACCAGCCCAGAGAGCTGCTTGGCAGTAGAGATGTCCATGGATGATATTTTCAACATCTTGTGGAAAAGCATGACCCAGGAGATGCTGATGCTCATGCAGTTCCCTCCTCTCCACTTTTGCCTTCCTGTTTCCCTAAGCAATTACAAAAGGAAGTAGAAGTGCTGTCCATGGACGTTTATGTTTAGTCAAAAATGCAGGAAAAAATAATGGAAAATGTGAGCCAGGAATGAGAGTTTTTCTGTGGGAAGTGAGGCTGCTGGCAGCCCCATAGGTTTCTTTCCCCATTGGTTTGTGTCTAGTGAAGACTATTCCTGGTCTTCGAACGGCTGTTTCTGGCTGGAGGGAAGGTCTTGTCCCGCCTTCTGCAAATACTCTTGTTATGCCACTGAACGGTTGAGGGTCCTCCCCACCTCTGCACCATTTCACCCGAGACGGGGAGAGAGGTCTGGGAGACAGGCAGCAAGCCTCAACCACAGACAAGGACATCAGATGGTGGACAATCATGCTAGCATGTTTTGTAGTCAAAGAGTGCCCTGAAACTACTGCTCAGGTTCCCAGAAACGGGACAGGCGCTTGATGCTGGGCTTTATCCTAGATGCTACGCGGCAATGCAGTCAGAGAGACACAGTGTCCTCAATCAGCATCCCCCTCTGTGGGCACTGCTGCTGCGCACATCAGCACGCGAGACAGTTAGGATTCCCCTCAGCAAAACGCTGCAGCATCAAATCTACATCAGAGCGAGTTGTCTAGACTTCATCTGCTCTCAGTGGAGAGGAACAGACACTTCTGGGGCATCACTCCTCTCCTCCTAAGGTAGATACCTAAATAGGTCAGACAAATGGTGCCCTGGATGTGCGTCGGTCTCTCCCCTGCCCAAAATGTGACGCTGGACAACGTGCTTAAAGGAGGGTGACCTCCATGGTCAGCGACCACCTTCCTTGTGCTGCCAAATGCTGCTGGCGGCAGTGCCCAAATAAACCAAAAGCTCCTTGAAAGGTGGTAGCCAGAGTTGGAAGGCAAGTGCCTAACATTAAGGGATGCATTTCCAACACCTCTGAACACTGACTGTCTTTCCTTTGTGTTTAGTTTGTGCTTGTGTTTTGTTTTGAGCAGGTGAGCCGAGGGACCTAGTAGGGACAGCCAGACCCACAGAGGCACATGGAGATGGGGACCAGTGTCACGATGGGCAGCAAAAAGAAAACGAGATGTACTATAAAAAGTGAGAGGAAGGCTTGTCTCTAAGCCAGAGGGACTCCTCCACACGGGCACCTAACTTCATGACTCCCTCCCCGAGATGCCGGAGACCTGGTGATGTGGGACCAGCCTCAGCCACCCAGGCCTTCGCAGTAGCCCCTGGCTGGTGGCTGCTGAGTACCGTGGGCACCAAGGTCCGCTTTCTCCACGGACACTTCCCCCCCGTCTCCAAGCCATGAGGAGAAGGGAGAGGCGAGCGAAGCTGCCGAGGAAGCACTAGCCCACATCTTCCCGGCCCCCATCCCGCTCCCCGCTTCTGGCAGACCAGGAACCCCTTCTCCGTGCCGCCCTTCCAGATGGCAGGTCGCCGGTGGGCCGCGACGTCAGCCCTCTGCGTGTGCGTGGCCGCCGTCTCTCTCCTGCACACTGGGGGGGTGCGGGCAGACTGCTGGCTCATCGAGGGGGACAAGGGCTTTGTCTGGTTGGCCATCTGCAGCCAAAACCAGCCTCCCTACGAGTCCATCCCCCAGCAAATCAACAGCACCATTGTGGACTTGCGGCTGAATGACAACAAGATCAAGAGCGTACAGTATGCCTCGCTCAGCCGCTTTGGCAACCTGACATACCTCAATCTGACGAAGAACGAGATCTCCTACATCGAGGATGGTGCCTTTTCAGGACAGTTCAACCTCCAGGTGCTGCAGCTGGGTTACAACCGACTGAGGAACCTCACCGAGGGCATCCTCCGGGGCCTGGGGAAGCTGGAGTACCTCTATCTCCAGGCCAACCTCATCGAGTCCGTCACCCCCAATGCCTTCTGGGAGTGCCCCAACATAGTGAACATTGACCTGTCCATGAACAGGATCCAGAGACTCGACAGCAACACTTTTCGGGGCCTAAACAAGCTCTCTGTCTGTGAACTGTACAGTAACCCCTTCTACTGCTCCTGCGAGCTCCTCGGCTTCCTGCAATGGCTGGAGGCTTTCACCAACATGACACGCACGTATGACCGGATGCAGTGCGACTCCCCACCCGACTACACGGGCTACTACTTGTTAGGCCAAGGCCGGACTGGCTACCGCAATGCTCTGAGCATGCTCTCTTCCCTTTGCACCGGTGGCTCCTACACTGTGATCCCTCGTTTTATCCCTCCCAGGTACCAGGTGACCACGGCACCCTCCGAAAGCCCCTGCTCCGAGGAGGAGTGCTCCTCCGGCGATGGCACGACCCCACAGTTCTCCTTCTTCACGCCCATCAGCGAAACGGAGGTGCGCCCCAACATCCAGGTGAAACACCTCAACCACAACTCAGCCGTCCTCACCGTGCAGATCCCCTACCCCTTCAGCAAGATGTACATCCTCTCCCAGTTTGAAAACGGCTTCTCCTCCATGATCACCAAGCTCAGGAAGAAGGAGGAGAACATCACCGTGAGCAACCTAGTAGCACAAAGAGATTACACTTACTGTGTAGTCTCTGTCCACCAATACTCCAAGTACAACCACACCTGTGTCACCATCACACCCACCAGACCCAACCGCAAGGAGCCAGTGCCCACCCCTTCCACTGCCACTCATTATATCATGACAATCCTGGGCTGTCTCTTTGGCATGGTGATTGTCCTGGGCGTTGTGTATTACTGTCTCCGGAAGAGGCGCCAGCAGGAGGAGAAGCACAAAAAGGCTGCCGGCAGCATGAAGAAGACCATCATCGAGCTGAAATATGGGCCAGAAATGGAGACCACCAGCATCACCCAGCTGTCCCAGGGACAGATGCTGGGTGGGGAGACGGTGACCCGCATCCCTTACCTGCCTTCTGCTGGCGAGGTTGAGCAGTACAAGCTGATTGACAGCAGCGAGACCCCCAAGGCCACCAAGGGCAACTACATGGAGGTGAGGACGGGTGAGCAGCCCGAGAGGCGAGACTGCGAGCTGTCCCTGCCGCCGGACACCCAGAGCTCTGTGGCTGAGATCTCCACCATTGCCAAGGAGGTGGACAAGGTGAACCAGATCATCAACAACTGCATCGATGCCTTGAAATCTGAGTCCACCTCCTTCCAAGGGGTGAAATCGGGGGCAGTCTCCACGGTGGAGCCTCAGCTGGTGCTCTTATCAGAGCAGATCCCCAGCAAGCACGGATTCCTCTCCCCCGTCTACAAGGAAAGCTACAACCATCCTCTCCAGCGGCACCACAGCATGGAGGCAGCCCCCAAACGCTCCAGCACCTCTTCCAGTGGCTCCATACGGAGCCCCAGGTCCTACCGCTCCGAGGGATCGGGCCACAAATCAGAAGCCAAATACATCGAGAAGACGTCCCCCACCACTGACACCATCCTCACTGTGACACCGGCCGCGGCTATCCTGCGGGCAGAGGCAGAGAAAATCCGTCAGTACAGTGAACACCGGCACTCGTACCCTGGCTCGCACCAAGGGGAGCAGCACGACAGCATGGCAGGGCGGAAGCCCTCCATCCTGGAGCCTCTGACCCGTCCTCGCCCCAGAGACCTGGCCTATTCCCAGCTCTCGCCTCAATATCACAACCTGAGCTACACCTCCAGCCCAGAGTACACCTGCAAACCATCGCACAGCATCTGGGAGCGCTTCAAACTCAACCGCAAGCGGCACAAAGATGAGGAGGAGTATATGGCAGCCGGCCATGCCCTACGCAAAAAGGTCCAGTTTGCCAAAGACGAGGATCTTCACGACATCTTAGACTACTGGAAGGGCGTCTCTGCCCAGCAAAAGTCCTGAGTCCTCACACAACTCGTGACTTAACACACTAACTGGACCAAAAGAAATCCGCAGCAGCTATTTTTATTCAGACTGTCTTTGAAACAAAATAAAATTTAAAAAAAAGAATCAATAAAAATAAAAGAGAGAACAAATTATGAAAATCTATAAATATTCTATATAATATATAAAGTGAGATATTAAAATGTCCTCACATTGGTGAGACACACACCAAATTTGAACACAAACTTTACAAAACAAACAAACTGTGGAGTGAAAAAAAAAAAAGTTTTGTTTCATTTTGATTTTTTTAAAAAAAATAAGAAAAAAGAAAAAATTGAATATAAAAAGAAAGTGAAAGAGCGGGCAGAGAGCTGAGGTCTGGCGTTTCCCAATATTGCATTGCATGAGTCCCTATTCCGTGATTTTGTGGATTCTTTGTGAACAGTTTGTGTTCTTCCTTCCTTCCCTTCCAAAATCAACAGCAACAAAAACAGCAACAAAAAACCAAAAAGAGACCAGAAGGAGATCCATCCTTTGGGCTGTTTTTGCAAACGGAGTCTTCCAGTTTAGACTTTTACCCGGTTGAAGGCCCGTTCACATTTTCACTCACTGAGAGGTTTTACCACACATTGCATTGTAAACCGAAGTCGTTAATTGTACAGAGAAAATTTCTATATTTGCAATGTTTGCTGTATAATGAGAAAGAGAGAGGAGAAAAAAAAAACAATACTACATCTACTAAAAATATATATATATATATATATTCACCTGTTTGTACCAGGTTTTAATCATGGATTTTAGAGAAAGAGATGGAGTTTGGTTTGAAGGACTTTTTTGTTGGGTGGTTGGTGGTTGGTTGGTTGACAGGATATTTTTTGGAGGGGGGTGAAGTGTTTGAGTTTCTGAGTGTTTCGTTTTGATTTCTCCCAACACTTGTCTGTGTCCAGGTTCTCATCACTTCCAAGTACATTGAGAAAAAAGGCACATACCCAGAAAAGCAGACTCCCCCGCCTTATTCCAGGTGGGAGACCATCACCACCAAGAACAGGGAAGGGGATGAGAAGTGAAGGGCTCTTGGTTGAGCAGGTGCCACCATGCAATGGGATTTCTCCTGCAAATTAAAAGGTATCGGTCTCTCTCCCTAAACAGACATGTCTGGAGAGCGGTGGCCCTTGGGGCCGGCTGCTGAGGGGTTGGTTATCCCCTTACCTTTCAAGATGGGGAGCCGGCGATGAGTTAGAGCAGAAAGCCTCTTGCTGCTCTCCCGAGAAGGACATCACTGAGGGGTGATTTTTGCTGAGGGAGAAGACACTAAGCATTTACAGCTTGCCCGCATTGAGACCTGTTACAGCAGGCACAGGCCCTGGCCCAGGATCCTGCCCCTCGCTCCCGGGACTCTCACCACCGCGCGTCTGGCAGCTCCCCCATGGGTAACCCCAGTCGCAGCCACAGCCTCAGGCAGGGAGTGCAGCACCTCCTGCCTGCAGCCCTAGCACTGCCCACGGGACAGTTTGACTCCCATTTCACAGGAGTGGCTTTGGAGATGGACGCCCTGGGGAGCCCCTGAACAGCCCTTGGGACTCCAAGACTGGAAGGGAAGGGGATGGCCCTGTGTTCATGTCTTGTGTCCGCCCAAGTAGCCACATGCTCCTCAACCATTGCTCTCCAATGCCTGTCCAAGACTCAATAGCTTTTTGCCCCATCTCTAAAATACTCACAGATGATGCCCTACTCATGGGGTGAGGAGTAGGAGGGAGGCGTTGAGGCCATGAAGGCAATCCCAGGCCATGCTGGTGGCTGAAGGACACGATTTTGCCCCGATTAACTCCAGCTGAGTCGCAAGCCCCCACGTCTCACCCCATAACCGATACGAAGCGGGGACCACAGAGGGTCGGGAAGCTGCTCTGCTCCCCCAGTGAGTGTGGGAGCCCAGCGAGCCAGCACAGCAAGGCGACAAGCTCCCCAAATGCAGCCCTTTGGGGCCCTGCTGCTTGCCAGTTTTTCCCTTGCATCCTGCTCCCAAGTCTCTTCGGATGGACATCCCGAGTCCTGGCGGATGAGCACTAGGGCCCAGGAGCGAGCCATATCCCATCCTGTTACTTCAATATTTCAAAGCGATTTTGACAGGTATTCTTGCAAAAGGTTATGTTTGTTCAGAAAGGAGCTGAGCCAGGAAGACAGGGAGCAGGCTGGGAAGTGCATGCCTTCATTCCCCATGGTTATTTGTGTAGACAACAAACCATTAGCAGGGTTTCATAATAAAAGGCAGGCAATTTCCCCAGGAACATATTCACTTTGCATGAGCAAAGGCACATTCCTCCACCTCCTCCAGGTGCCCCTGATCCTGCCCACAGCACGCAGCTTCCCGGGGCTGTGTCTTGCTCACCGGTCAGTGAGCAAGACCTGGAAAGGGGAGCTGAGGATCACCTCTCTCTTGTTTCATGACTCCATGGCAGGTCCCTCCCCAAATCTCGGCTGTAGCACCTGGACCAAAGCAAACCCTTCAGCCGAAACCACCTTCCCTTGCAAACCTGAGTGCCTCCTGGAGAAACAGGAGCTGGTCAGCAAGGATGGATAGGGGAAACGGTAGCAGGGCCTCCTGGCACTGTTTCATGGTCTCAGGGCATTCCTCAGCAAGAGGCTGGGATGGCCAAAGGTGGTGGCAGTTCATGAGTTAATTTGGGCTCAGATGCTCCAGAGATGGCAGCCACTGATAGATACCGAAAGACCTTCCTCAGTCACTCCCCCCATTGAGACCAGTTCCCACACCAGTTTGGAAACGACATCATGACCACCTCCACAGCAGCCAGGAGCAGCGGCACAACCAGCAGAGCATAATGCCTTGCTGGGGAGGCAGCAGCATGTCAGCAGCGAGTTCATCTCTTTACCTGGGGCGAGTCATTTTGCTCCTCTCTGCCTCTGTTTCCTCCTCTGCAAAATGCTTCCTTGTGGCGTTGAGGGCGTAGGCTGGTTGGGGAGGCTCAATTAATTAATTGCCTGTCTGTGAAGCCCGTTTAGCTCCTAGAATAAAAGCCGCTATGGAAATGCAAAGTTGTTAGTGGCATAAAACAGCAGGGGCAGATGAAATCAAAGCTTTATTCTGTTTTCACACCAGGATTTCACTGGTCATAAACCAACAGAGACCAACAGAGGAAATGTGATACAGCAGCACTGGCCTTTCTAAATTAAACACTTCCCAGATGCAAACTCTCTGAAGTTGGAGAAAAGGAGGGTTAGAAAAGATCTAGGCCCCTCCATCTCCAAGGTACCTCCAAGGGAGGCACCTGCACACGCAGCACCCTGTACCGTCGGTGGGGCCTCGCTGTAGGTCTCAGAGAGCTCCAGATGGCTCCTTGGGTGACGATGCAATGGCCATGCTGCTGAGCACCCTCCAGCCTCCTTGCCCTCCTTCCAAGACAGGGTGAAGTCCTGGCAGCCATGGTCCATGTCCCTTGGCATGAGACACCACAAGATGAGCTGAGAAAAAAGCCAGGCAGGAAAAGGGCAGAAATTCCACTGTCCCCAAAGCCACCACCCCATGCATGGACCTCCTGGGGTGCCTCTGCACAGGGCCTGGTGACCTGTGTCCACGGCATCCTTCATCCCCCCCGAGGCAGCTGCTTTACAGACCACTCTGAGGGCAGAGGGAGAATTTCACCACCTGCAACCTGTTGGATGCTTTTCTTTATTTTGTCTCCTGTTCAACCACCAAAGCTCTCAAGCTGCTTCTGCAAAGAGAAATGATACCTTGTCCAGCCAGGCTGTTCCTATTGCCCCAAACCCATGCAAAGCAAGAGGGCTCCCCGCCAAGCAGAAAGGAGGGGCCATGGGAAAGACATGTCCAAGTGAAGAGGAGGGGAGGCCAGGGGAAAGGTTTCTCCTTCCTTTTGCCCCATGTCAAGGGGCAATGGGGACCAGTGAACTGGGAGCCAGCACAGAAAGCCACCGCCAGCGCTGAGGACCTGGAGGTTCCCATATCCCACTCCTGCAGCAGCCTGGGCTCTGCTACTGGTGAGCATCAACAAAGTGAAGGGAAAAGAAAGGGAGGGAGAGGGATGAAAGGCAGGGAGAGGCGTGCGATGCAGAGGCAGGGGAAGGCAAAAGCAGTGGGAGCAGCTGTGCCCGGCATGGGACAGGCAGCAGTCCCCGAAGAGGCCAGCGAAGGCATCAAGCAAAGGTGCTCCGAGAGAGTTTTGGGTTTTTTTAAGAGAGAGCAGTTGTTTCCCTGCGGCAACGAAACAGAGAAAAGGAGCACAGGGACCTGTCGCTGCTTCTTCCCCCAGCATCTCAGCAACATCTTCTTGTTGGAGCATAAATCAGAGCCCACATTACCCACAGCTCGATCCTTGCTCTGGCCAAGAGTCAGCAAAGGACCCTGTCACATGTTGCAAAGTCTGTGTGACATCTAGAGCCTGAATATTATTTAAAAGCCTGTAAATTAGGACAGAAACGGCTCTTCTATACAGACATGTGCCATTTAAGCTCAGTGTTCCTGAGGGCAGCCACCTGCCCCAGTGTCCATGCATTTCAAAATGTGGCCCGATGGAAGGGCAATGTCCATAGACAGAAACATGGGGTGACAAAGGGTGGCAGTGGTGGCAGGCGCTGCCTGGCCAGATTCCTCTCTGAGGAAAGAGAGCACCTGAGAGGGGATGTGGCAGCCCTGGAGCTGGTGGCTGCCTTCTCCACAGCTGGTGTGTGCTGGAGCTGTCATGCCTGCACCCAGTCCGGCATTTGAGCCTCCTGGGGGCTTCAGCTGGATCTGCCATGAGACTGGGTGCAAGTCGCATGGGAGGGCATCTGTGAGGCTGCATGGGGGCCTTAAGGGAGGGAGGTGTTCCCCGGTCACCACCCAGACCATGGCAACAGCCAGGCTGTGCTGGCTCTGCTCAAATCAAGCTGGTGACCTGTGGTGCTTGCTGGGCAGCGGGACCTTCCTAGGGCTGAAAGTGCCACTGGAACCATCTCTCCTCCAGCCCCATTGAGGCTTATGGGTCAGCCCATGCATCCACACCGGGTGATGGCCAGGGCCACAAGAGACGGTGGCAGAGCAGGGCCCTGGGCACAAGCTCCAGCAGCCCAGCCAGCTCCTGCACCTGCACGCTCCCTCGCTCCCAGCAGCCCCAGCTAACCCCCCTCCAAATCCTCCTCTCTGCCCCGCTTCTAGATCAGCCCTTGCCTGAA
The DNA here is from genome assembly GCF_035582795.1 of Mycteria americana. Lineage (NCBI taxonomy): Eukaryota > Metazoa > Chordata > Aves > Ciconiiformes > Ciconiidae > Mycteria > Mycteria americana. Next base: position 6,505,662 of record NC_134376.1, on the reverse strand, counting down.
TTGGGGCTGGGTCTCGGTGAACCAAGAGCTCCGTTGCCCAAGACCACCAAACTCATCACCGTGGTGGATGTGGCTCCGCAGAAATCGGGAGCTGCAGCATAAACCCCCCGGTCACGCGCTTGCTGCAGCCTGGCTGCCTGTCACGCTCCGGAGCAATAAATCACCTTGTTTGCAGGAGAGGCGGGGTTAGCAAGGGTGGGGGACAGTGCGGTGGAGGTGGCCCGATCACACAAATCCTTTGGGCGAGGAGGGGTCCCGGGGAGACTGCGGGCTGCGCAGGGGTGCGCTGCAGCAGTGCCGGACCAGACCCGAAAGCAGCGGATCGATGAGAGCGATTGAAGCCAGCACGCACTGCGTTGGGCTATTTTTAGCGCAGCGAGCAGAGCAGGAGTTTGGGAGCCCAAGTCAGAATTTATTTGCATCTGTGAGCGCTCGTCCGGGGGAGGACAGACAACGCACCGCCCGGGCGCGGCAGCACCCTCCCTGCCCGTTTTGGGACCTGCTCACCTTGGCTTCAGCTCCTCTTTGGTGCACACCACATCCCTCTCCTCCACAGCACCCTGTGGGGACAGTGCCATCACCGCAAGGCTGTGAGCACACGATGCACATGGACGCAAGAGGGGGACAGAGAAGAGGAGAGGGGACGGGCTTCAGGGGATGAAGGGGTTATTTGGGAAAAGCCTCGATCCTGCCTCAAATGCGCAGGGGGTGTGAATGGGTCTTGTCCTGTAGGAGAGCGGCTGCAACGCTGCCCAGCTCCATGGAGCAGGGCCAGGCATAGACCTTGGAGGTGCCCCAGTCCGCTCCTCCAGCTCCTCACGCCCCATTTACTCACCATGGGCTTTCCATCATGGGGCCGTAAGTTGTTTTCCTGAATAGGTGCCTGGAGATGAAATTGTTCTTTAGAGAGAGATGTACAGCGCATTTCCTTTCCTTCACCTCCAAACCACTGCTGCCAGCTGATGCCCCGAGGCGCTGAAGGCAGTGAAGCTGCTGATGGGCATGATCGGTGGTGCTGGAGAAGCCAACCCAACAGCTACGCCTTGGCTTGTAGCAGTGACTTTGGCTTGACTTGCATTTACTTACACTCCACTTTTTCACATCTCCTTTGTGTCATATCCTCTGGTTCACTCCTCTCAGCCAGCTCACAAGCACCACCAGAAGGGTGGTAGAGATTATCCAAATGCCACCCTGAGAGTTTTGCTCGTTCCCACCTTCCCCCCCCCCAGTATTCAATGAAGGGAAACCATCTGACCCAGAGTGAAGCCACTTTTCTGGACTCAGTTTCCTCTATGCAAGGGATGAGAAGACACAGAAGTATCAGGGAAGTGGATTTTCACCATGTGGGCAGTAGTCAAGCAGGATGCTCTATTTACTCTAGTTTTGCTGTCTCTCTTTTGGTCCAAACTGGGTCTGAATGTGCCTGTTTCCCTCCCCCTGAAACTTCTCTGTCCCTGCGGAGTAACCAAAAGAGTCTGCCAAGTTTCCGAGTTTGCATGTGTGTGCCTTTTTAATAATTCAATGGGAACGTTAATGACACGGGGTGCGCTGTTGTTCCTCGATGTGCCGATTGCTGCTCACATCCTACCAACATCTGTTTTTTCGCACTCAGCTCGGCTGTCTGGAAATAGCCATTTGCTGCTCACCTTTACTTACCTCGCCGTTAAAGAGCTCATTAATGTACTCCATCCTTGCTTTCTTTGGGACTAAAAGATTTCCATTTCTGTCTTTTATCAGCTTTCTCGTGGTTTATATCCTCTCCTCTCTTCACCGTGCAATGCCCTTTTCTAATGAGCTCTTCTCTCCTGGTCCATCTTCTCCATTAAGCTACGCAAGTGCTGTCCCCACATTGTCTTGCTCATCTCCTGGGCTCTCTTCTGGGTCTATCATATTCTTTAGTGTTTTCCAGCTGTGAAAGGAAGCGATCAGCCCCGCATACAACATCCACGCTTTCCTCCCACCTCACTCACTTTCCTTGCAGCTCCCCAGCCCTCCAGTCTGGCTCACCCCACTGCAGTGTCCAGCCTTGACAGCCTCCTCCGTCCTTGCCCGTGGCCGGCTTGCCCTGATCTGCAGGGGTGTGATGGGATGCCTCAAAGTTTGTGCATGGTGCCTGCAGCTTGTCTCTGCTGGGGGCCTCTTAAATCTTTTTTTCTCTCTCTCAGCATCGCTTTTACGCAGCAGAGCTCTCCTCGGGCATCTCCTGCCCTGCAATCAAGAGCTACCCAGCCCATCTGAGCGGCAGGAGGCCTCTCTGGGTACCGTGAAAGCTCATCTGTGGTCTCATAAGTAAACACTGGCACTCTTCAAGCGATGCAGCTAAATTAATTAATCTTGTTCCACCACATTTGTAGCCAAGACACAAAGATTCCCATTCCCTGCAGTTGGGGCTTAAAGCCTGCTTCTCCCAAACATGCCCTCCTGCCCCACCTGGGAGCGGTGTTGCAGTAAGATTCGAGGAGCAGGAGCAGAGCAGTTGGGAGTCGCTCCAAGGGGCTGGCAGAGCCAGCGACCCCCTGGCCACGCAGCCACAGAGTACATGGGCATGGACCGTCCACCACTGTTCGTCTGAAACATCCCTGATGCATTCAGCCCAGTTCAGGCTGACAAAGAGCCTGCATGCACAAAAGCTCTTTTTTTTTTTTTCCCCCCCAGCCATCTCGGGTGTTGCAGTAAGAGATATTACCTCTCCATACAAACCTTATCTCAATTATATCCTTAGCTCATTCTGGCTGTAACAACACTACCACCCACTCCAGAGTTCACACACATACATCTCTGCCTGGGAAATCCCGGGCAGAAATGTGGCAGCCCTACGCATGAGAAATCCTTCAAGCGCTGACAGCTGACAAGCCCCTGAGCTGCTCCACAGCCTCCTCCAGCCTTGCAGGGTGATCACAGCTTCTAAAAGACAGTCAAATGCAGACACCAGGGCTCAGGGTAAGACATGCGCCAGGAGACTGGCAGCAGAGGCCGAGGAGAACGGGCACATGGCACAGCCACCCCAAGCCTATTTCCATGGCGGAGCTCGCAGCCGGGAAGGAAGGTGAGCTGTGAGATGTGGGCTGGTTTCTGATCTCCCACCCATCTTGCAGTTCTGTCCTGGAGACCAGATGGGTGCCGGCACAGCTGTCAGGAGAGTGGGGAAGCAGAGATGGAGGTGCTGGAGCAGAGCTGGGAGCTGCCCCTCACCACCAGAGATGGTCGAACCCTTTCTGATACAGTCAGGAGGCTCCTCTGGCTGAGGGGACTGAGAAGTCCCCGTCCCAGGCTGGCTTTGGAGAACAGCACACCCAGAAGAGCCCGTCCGTGGCTGTGACGGACTCAGCCACCGATCACTGCTCCGGAGCTATGAGGAGAAGGGGTGGATTCACCCACTGGCTGTGATGTCTGAGTCAGTCCCATCCTCCTCTGCAAAGCCATAGACGTCCATGGCTGGAGATTTCCAGGTGAGACAAGGTAGTTTGGGTGGCACTAGGGTACAAAGCCCTCCTTTGGATAGCTGATCTTTTGCCCTTTCCCAAAGAAGAAACCGAAACAGCACAAGGCATCGTAGGAAGATGCCAGCAAGTGGGAGGAGACAGCTTATCCAGGGAGCTAATTTAGTTGGAAGGAAAGGGAAAGGTTGCAAGATGTTCCCCTATTAAGAAAGAAAAATAAATATGCAAGAGCAAGGAGCCAGAGGTCCAAGTGCCTGTGGGGAATTGATGCGAATGCGTTTGATTTTAAGAAGTCAAAGCAGAGCTGGGGCAGATGCTGGACCCAGAATGAAGGCCGTTTCAGCCCAGGATTGAGAGGCAAAGGTTAGGATGAGGCTTGCAGAGACCTGGAAACCACAGAGGTGAGTGAATTGTAAGCAGCACCACATTTAATCTGAGCAGAATGCATGAAACTGGATAATGTAATTGGAAGGGTTATTTAAACTGAATATTCAGAGGGAAAAATAAAACATTGCAGGGAAAATAATAATACTTAGCACTTGTAATGTGCTTAGCATCTTCAAAAGCTGGTCAGCCATTAACTGATTGCTCCTCTGCTAAGTCCAAAGGCTAATAAAAAGGGATGGTTCATTTAGTTATTTCGCAGCTGAGCTTCTCAGTAAGGCATGAGGAAAAGATCGTTGCTCTCCACCATGCTGGTAAATAAACAGTTGGAAGTAGGGAAATACAACATCTCAGCGCTTGATCACAGGTTTTTGCTCAGCTTCTTCCTTACTCAACTTGAGTTTATCCAGACCGGACCTGTGACAGGGAGCTCATCTGGAGGTCTGGCTGGGGAGCGTATCATGGGTGCGTCCAGGTCTCCAACAGTCCCAAAATTTGGTGTCTCCTGCTCAGGAACTGCCCCTGAGCCAGTGTCCACAAAAGCGTGGATGGGGCGTCCACAGGAAAGGAGTGTGGGCATTCGTCCGTGGGCGGATGGGGTGGGTGGTTCGGGCTCAGAGAGACCCCGACTGCGCAGCCCTATTGCCTTGGCGAGCATGGAGGCTGGAGGGAACAAGCAGCCTTTCGAACGGCAATAAAGATGGAGGTATTTTATGTTTGTTTTACTTAAAAAGTAAACAGTTCCTTTTGTGTTTGATGAGCAAGCGATTTCGTAAACACTGCAGAGAAAACATGACACAGTTGCACCTCGGTGATTTCCAGCCTGTTTCTTGGCAGCGGCAGCGGAGGAGCGGATGAGCGCCCGGGCAGCTGCCCCACGCACGCTCCTGGGTTGTCCGGGGACGGCCGAGGGCCTGGGGGCTGCTCCCGGTCAGGTGCAAAGGGAAACAGCTGGGAAGAGGAAACTCTCATCAGGATGGAGCCATTCAGCCCGACACACGTCCAGCCCCACCACGGGTGAGCAACGAACCCATCGAACACCAGGTACTGCCAGAGGCTTCGCACTGTGCCCCAGGTGCAGGGTCACTCGCTCAAAGCCAGCAGCCGCTGTGGCCGGTACACACTGCCCGCATCAGCCTCGCCCTGCCAGTGCTGCCCATCACACAGCCCTGGGGCTGAGAACCCCTTTTTTGCTATTGCTGCTGGTGGGAACCAATGCAAATTTCATTTACGCCTAATCCAAACCAACCATCACGGGGTTATGGTGCTTTGCAAAGCGGCTGTCAGTGCGTTCTCTGCACGTACCCCCACCTGCCACTATTTCTCCTGTGCCACCCACTTCATGATGGTTTTTGGCCTTATCAGCTTAGATACCCACTAAAACACTGGCCTCGTGACTTCGGAGACAGGGAACTGCATGGATGCTCAGCTACCCCCCCCAGAAGAGCCCTGTTTTTGGTGCAGTGGACACTCCAGGCTCCACTTTGCCAGGGCACGGGTCGCCCAGAGACCCCGTTCCAGGTGTCCCAGCCCTGTGCTGGAGGGATGTCTCCATGGGGCTACACAGCTGGGTCCCACCAGCCATCCCCGGACTGTGTAAGGTCTCCAGCTCACCCATGGGCTGCCGGGACAGCAGCCAGGAGCGGGCAGTGGTTCACCCACCACCTGCCCAACCCCAGCAGCGGAGAAGAGCTCCTAGAAGGTGCTGGGTAGCTATTCCCCCACCTCGCTGTTGGGTGATCCAAGAGGGATCCTGCTGCTTTATAGAAGAGATGCACGAGTATTAATCTCTGAAAGCATTTGCTGGGCTAAACTACACCCCCCCAGAGCAGACCAGAGCCCAGGGCTGAACTCAGCTTTTCTGGGACACATCCAGCAGCAACAGTGCCATCATCAAAAGCCTTTGGTGGAGACAGGGGTTGAGGGATCTTACATTCCCCTGGCTTTTTGCCCCAGGCACTGCCTCCTGCTCTCTCAGCTGTGCTTGTGGGCTTTGTGTTTTCTTTCTCTTTCTTCAGGTTTTCTTCAAGTGAAATGTTTCCCATCTCTGCTGCTAGCACAGCCCTATGGGCCCTGTGCTGGGAGGATGAGTCGGGTGAGAGCAGGAGGAGGTGAGCAGGGACTCCTTAAAACAGCGTTACCACTAAGCGCCTCTCCCGTGAGGCGGTTTTTGCCTGAGCGAGGCGTACAGGTCAGGACCTCGATGATTTATAGTGCAGGATGCATCCTCCTCATCGTCTGGGGGACCGGGGGAAGATGCTGAGTGCAGAGACAGCAGCAGCCTTGCCGGGTCGCTAACACACGTTTCTGACTGGAGGAAATCTGGGATGCGACGTGCTAAGGATGCCACGCTAACTTCTGCTGAACGCTCATGTACAGCTGGGTAGCAGATATATGGACTGTGCAAGACACCGCCGATTTTCCTCTGCCTGTTTTTGGCATAACGAAGCCCAATGGGTGTGTATAAACAAAGCAAGCGTCTCTCTCACTGGACCTCATGCATCATTTATAGCCAGCTTTTCCATGGCACAAGAAACATTTACATATGCCAGCATTAATTCCGAATGCCACTTCAAAGCTATCTCTGTCTAATGAACCCCGTGCGCTGTGCACAGCAAATTCCACCCGAAAAATAATTAGCAACACACGCCACCAAAGCATTACAAGGGGAACGCAGCACACCACCTGCTGAAGCAAAATGAATGCCTGATTTATTTATTTTTTCCTCACTTTTTAGCAACATTCAGGCACTGACTCAAAGCTGTGCTCTGTTCTCGGCTTTGTAGGGCCCTGGGAAGCGTCATGTTCTCGCTCCACTTTCCAGGCTAGGGGTATGATTGATTGGGGGGTTTATACATTTTTCTTAGATCACAACTGGACTGAGCTGTGAAAGACCCTGCTGATTCCTCCATGCTGGGGGTGCCTGCTGGGATTTAGGGTGCAGGCAGCTCTGCATCCCTTCCCCTGAAGTTGCACGGGTCCCAGGCTTGCGGGGTGCTGTCGCTCTCTGAGCCAAGCCTTGGACTGATGGCTGGGAGCAGGACGGGACACATGAGTCTCACCCTGGTCTGACGTTCCTGTAGAGCCTTTAACCCCTGATTAGCATCAGCCTCACCAAGAAAAAAAGAAATTGGAGATGAGCTCAGGAGATGGAAGGTTTTGGTCCTCCCACCCCGTGCCAGCCACGGGCAGCCCTGCTGGCCTGTCCTGGTTTAGCCCCAGCCGGCAACTAAGCCCCACGCAGCCGCTCGCTCACTCCCCCCCGGTGGGATGGGGGAGAGAATCGGAAGAGCAAAAGTAAGAAAACTCGTGGGTTGAGATAAAGACAGTTTAATAGGGAAAGCAAAAGCCACGCACGCAAGCAAAGCAAAACAAGGAATTCATTGACTCCTTCCCATGGGCAGGCAGGTGTTCAGCCATCTCCAGGAAAGCAGGGCTCCATCACGCCTAACGGTGACTTGGGAAGACAAACGCCATCACTGCGAATGTCCCCCCTTCCTTCTTCTTCCCAGCTTTATATACTGAGCATGACGCCATATGGTATGGAATAGCCCTTGGGTCAGTTTGGATCAACTGTCCTGGCTGTGCCCCCTCCCAGCTTCTTCTGCACCTGGCAGAGCACGGGGAGCTGAAAAGTCCTTGACCAGTGCAGCAACAACTAAAACATCCCTGTGTTATCAACACTGTCTTCAGCACAAATCCAAAACATAGCCACATACCAGCCACTATAAAGAAAATTAACTCTATCTCAGCTGAAACCAGGACATGTCCATAGCTCAGGGAACAGAGCTGGCTTTACCAAAATTATTTCTTAAAACTGTGTTAGAGCTGCACAGCCCAGCTCATGCTGGGAGGAGCAGCATGTTTTGCTCAAGGCCTGACACAGTGGCATTGCCGTGGGAGACCCAGGTCACAAACCACCATGGCAGAGGGACAGAGGCCAAACCCGGGAAGCGGCTGTGGGCACGGCGGCACTGACCGTGCCAGGGTGATGCTGGGATCCTGGATCCCCTCGGGTCCTGGCCTCCTTGAGTGGAAGGAAGATGCTCCGCAGGGCACTGCTCTCGGTCAGGTGCCGCATTGCCCGGGTGTCTCTCCAGTATCAAGCCATGGCATTCAAACTGTCAGTCTCTGACTTGCTAGGATTGAAGGGGTTAAACTGTTCTTCCTATGCAAATTAAGCTTAATTAATCCTTTTCATCAGTTGCAAATATACCTTCTGAACCCTATTAAAAACATGAATATGCAAATTCAGACCTTTTTTAATACTCATTTTCAAGGACTTGGAGTCAGGCTTGATTATTCGATTCCCATTAACAGCCTGTAAAACCTGGTGCAAAATTTAATTTCCATTTTAAGTTACCAAAAAAAAAAAAAGAATCTGTTGGTAATTAAGCTAATTACAGTGTTACACTAAAGAGGAGACAAACAAGGAGGACAAGATCATTCATTACATTTAACACCGGTTACAGGACCTGGGGACTGTGCAAGGCCAGAGTTAACCGTGAAGCCAGGAAACAGCAGCGATGGAAACGGGGTGCGTGTGGGGAGGCTGCGGCTTTTGGGGGGCCTGGTGCCTTCCTCACCTTGGGAACGTCTCTGCTTCAGCCCCATGAGCAGGCATCGTGGGGTCTCTGCACAGGGCAGGAATGAGCTTGGGGTTGGGGTTTCAGGGCAACCTGTAGGACCACCCTACCTGCCAGTGTGACTGGGGCTGAGCATCCCACGCAGGTGGGACTTCCATCCTCCCTGAGCACTTTCTCTGTATTAAAAATATACGTGTGGGATGCAGCGGGGCGGTTAGCTGAACTGGCAGCACATGGGAAGAGACCGGTCCTGCAGACGGGGGCTGCATGTCCTGCTCTCCTACAGGAGCTGTGATCCTGTCCTCGCCCGCGAAGAGCAGCGACCTCCCAAAAGCTGACAACTCCCTTTGCAGAAGCAGAGCCGTCAGGGAAGACCCATGACAAGGCTCTGCAGAGGCTCTACACCCCCTGCTCCACACCCATACTGGGGGGGGCAAACAGAGGTAGAGGATGTGAGCCCCTGTAGCTCATAACCGTGGCCAGCATACGCTGGGAGACACCAACCAAACCAACTCAGCCTACAGTGAGTGCCACGGCCCAAACCTCCCTCGGGGTCACCAGTCGGGGCCGGGCAGTCAGTGCTGGTGGCTCCCGACTTGCCCATCAACCTTCCTGTGCCTCCCAGCTCTGCCTGCGTGTAATTAAATAAAAAGTGCTGCTATAGACTGTTAATTATGGTTTACCACTGCAGTGATCCCTTAAAATCAGTCATTAGCATGCCTAGGATCTATTCTGTACTTGGTGTTTTCTAATGAGTTAGCAAAGTTAACGAGTGATTTGTCAGAGCTATAATCCTCACCTCGGGGCTGGCAGCTCAGGAACGGCAGCACGCCATGGTGGGCTCGTGCTGTCTCCGTATGGGGTGAGGAATCCCACGACCTGGAAGCACATAGGTGATGCTCTGCCCGCATGAGGCCAGGGCTTGCTGTCCAGGATACTGGTGCACTGGGCAGGAGACTCCAGCATTGAAATGAAGTGCTAGCATTACCTACAGACTTACCCAAAGACGTCCGTCATCAGCCAGATGGATCCACCCAAGAGACTGGTGCTATCTGGGAGGCTTTTCTCACTCCTCCTCATCTCAGCTCCCAGGACTCACAGCGAGAGGAGCTGTCACTTCAGAGCATGCCACTCAAGGGCGGCTCTGCCTTGTAACAGCGGGATCAGCGCAGGAACTGGTCACGTACATCCCCAAGGACTGGAGCGTGACTCCCAAAGCAAGCTGCAGAAAGACACGTGCACGTGGAGGAGCCGGGACAGCCACAGCGGGGAGAAGGGGTGAAAGAGGGACAGTGCGATTTGCCATCACCCCCTTACGTATAAGGCTGGTCTCCCTCATGCACTCCATGGCCAATGGGGAGTGGGAGGCACCTCCAAACCGAAGGACCTAAGTGAGCTTCATCTCTTAACTTCTCTTTAGGGAGGCCGCTTCTTGGTAGTGGTTACGGGGACAGCCCGGCAGATGAACCAGCCACCATCACCAGCAAAGCGAAGTGCCTGCAATTGTACGGCACAAACGTTACCCAGTAGACGCTCATGGACAGGGGAAAGGTTCATCTGCCAAAATTCAGAGCCGTTCACCTGCCTGGAGAACATTTTCCATCACGTTGGTACCAGAAGTTTCCGATCACCAGATAAAAGGAATGTGATGATAGAGATGATAAGGGAAATGCTCTCGCCCTCTAGCCAAGCCCTGTGCCTCGCACATCCTCCTGCATGTGCATCCTCCTGCCCTTCTGTCTGTTGGATCTTGCCAACAGGATCATATTTTGGGGGGAGTCAGGGATGCAGAATTACCTTCTCAGTCCCTACGGGCAATCAGCTTGCTCCCCGAACCATGAGATATGATTGCCCTTATTATTTTAGCTTGCATAGCAGCGAGTCTTGTTAATGGTCATAAAATTATCTAGTCCTTATTTAAATCCAACAACCGTCTGTGTTTCAATGACCTCCTGATGGTCTCTGGCTTTGTTCCAGGTTGAAGAGGCATCAGAGGGACCAGGGAGGAAAAAGAGGCAGTGGGAGGATTAAAGAAAAACAACCAAAACCACAACAAGCAACAGCCAACAAAGAGAATTCAAAGTAAACCAGGGAATATTAAAGAGAGCTCAATCAGTCAGCTGGAGAGTTCAAAAAAACACAACCTGTCACGAAGAGAAGGAAGCAGCTTCAGGTAAAATTAGCAACACTAATAAACTCATCAGCACTGGAGCCCGGGCCAGGAGATGCTTGATCCCACGTTGGGGAAGCAGGAGAGAGAACCGACACAACCTGAAGGAACGTGTCTCAATGGTGGTTTGGGGGAAGACCGAAGACATGGGCTGCTCCTGAGCCCTCCAGCATCAAGGAGCTGCCTTTGTGCTCCCTAACTTAGACGGCAGTGTTTTCTTTAAAGTGTATTTTCCTTGTGTTTTGTCCCTTGTATTTGCTTCGAGGGAAAACGCGTGCACAAGGAAGGCCGGAGACCCAGCCACCGTGGGTGGAAGGAGCAAGGAGCAGGAGCAGCCGCTGGGACAGCTGCCCAGAGCTGGGGTCTGCAACAGTCCCTTAGTGACGGCTTTGGTCAGTGATTTCTATGTAGAACGTTTCTGAAGCAAAAAACTCCTCCTTCCTTTGGATGCCAGACAGCTCCCCTTTCCTTTCAAGTAACATCTACAAGCCCCCAGAGTACCAAAAAATTTCACAGTAATAATCCCCCCCCAGAGAAACAAGAAATGGAAAAACCCCAAGTAGCAGAGAACTGTTTTAATGTAACCAAGCTCCAACACAGATTCCCATCAATTTTGCAGCAAACCTGAGTCATGAAATTAAAAGTAGCATCAGCATATTTCCTATTAGCTAGGGTTCCTTTTTCAGAACAGATCATACATTCCTACCCTATTTTTCTAGACACTTGTGTCAATGCGATATCATCAAATGCCGTTCAGTTGCTCCTCTTAGCCTGAAAAAAGCTTTCCTGTTGGGAAGGATGGGATTTTAATATTTAAAAAAGACTTTGTGAAAAAGCTTTGCTGATTTTTAATTTATTTATTTATTTAATATCCCTCCCCTGATCAGAGTGGGTGCGTTTTGTAGCTTTTAAATATCATGCAACTTTTAGCATCGCTGCTATTAAATCCAAATCTGCTGTCACAGCAGGCAGCGTGAATGTGATTTACACCAGCGCGGAGAGCCTGTTCTGTCCTCCCCAGCTACTACGCTTCCCTCCTCGAGAACGCGCCATCGTTAGCTACGGTCACCTGGCATCTGACACCGTCATTGTTTTCCCAACGTCTTCAAACAGCTAAAAGCTGTAACAGAACCAAACCTGCCCTGGCTGCGTCATCTCCCACACCGAGCAGCGTTGGCTGCCGGGATCCGGCATTACCTTGGTGATGTCCTGGGAAGGCTTTGCCTCTCTCCCCCGAGGCTCGTTTTGACACGTCCGCCCGTCAGCCCCACTCGCACCGTTGTCAGCTGTCTCTCAGCCCGCTGCTGGGGTCGGGAAATGAAGAGGGCGGGTGCCGCTCCGTGTTTCTTCGGCATGTTGGAGCGAGCGGAGGGGAGCGATGGAGAACTGAGCGCAACAGCGGTGCCGCAGCTGTGGGATGGCCCCCACCGACCATGGGCCCCGGTGGGATGCTGCTGCCCACCTGGGCTCACCGTAGGGCTGCATTTGGGGTCAAATAACCTTCACTGCTGGCTGGCTTTGGGAGGCCATGACTGGGAAGCCGTATTCCTATTTTACAGAGCCCGCGGTGCAGAAGGGCTCGCTGGCTTGTCCTGGGGCAGGCAGAAAATCCAAGAGCCAGGAGCAGGAGCGCTCCTGCCCCATTGCTCTCCATACCCCAATCCTCTCTGCACCCCCATGAGCCAGTGCAGCTCTCCCCCCAGTCCATGGCAGTGGGAGGAGGTATTTGGGGATGCTCATCCCCCTCCATCACGGCTCTCCTGCCCACCCAGAGCCCGGGGCTGCCCAGACAGTGGCCACCTCGGCCACCCCTGACAACTAACCCCACCGGCAGTGGGAGAGGCAGGAGAAGGGAAAAGGAACTTTGTGAGGAGCTCTGGGGAGGGAAAGGCCTCTCTGCCCTTAGGGAGTTGGGGAAAACCCTGGGGGCTTGTGGGAGGGGGCAAGGCAACAGCCTCCTTACAACCCCGCTGCACACCCTCGGGAGGGCACGATCTGTGCCTTGAGGCAGCGGCTTTTGCTCCATGCAGCGGGGAAGGGAAGGGGAGGGGAAGGGGAAGGGAAGGGGAGGGGAAGGGGAAGGGAGGGAGCCTCCAGCCGGAGCCCTGCTGTGGGCAGGGGTGTGTGGGAAAACCAGCGACTTCCCAGCCCCCAAGGTGGGGAGAGCCCGGGCCCAGGCTGCCACACGGCCTCTGGAGACGGCGTCAGTTGGCCAGCGGGAGAAGATGGCTTTTCTTTCCTTAGTTTAGAAACTGTGGCTTCCCTTTCCGTCCAGCGCCGTTTCTTCCTCTCCATCCATCCCCAGCCCTGCTCCTGCCCTTCGCTCCCTAGGTACCCACCTCCATCGCAGCTTCATGCTCTCCCCCCGTTCTCCTTCCCTTCCTCCTACAGCGTTACACGGAGATGATTCATAACCAACGTCTATGAATCCCAAGCTTCTCATGGCTCATCCCAAAAAGGTTTCTCTAGTCCCTTCTCAGGCATCACACACTTCCAGGACAACTCTCAGGCTCACACAAACAACACACAACGATGCCAAAAGAGCCAGGAGACCCAAAGCTGGAGCAAAAGACTCCAGGTTCAGAGATGCGACCTTAGGAAAGGCATGCACTTTGCCATACCTGCCGTAGCCAAGAGCTCTGCTGCCTTCAAGAATGGTATGGCAGTACTTGACAGCTCGTTGCCCCTCTTTGGTATTTATATATGCACGCAGATGAAAAGGGTTGATCAGTAGAGGAGCAGGGGCTCCCAAGCAGTTTGAGCAAAGGGAAGCTTCAGGCAACACTGCAAACAAGACAGTGCTCTGACACACACGGTCCCCCAGCCGTGCATTAATAAATCATATATTACAGCTTATAGCACATAAACCCAGCAAGCGTGCGTGGAGACCCAGCGAGCGTACACACACTTGTTAACACTCTCGCCTCTCCCCTCCAACCAACTGCAAATTTATTACCGATCTCCCAAGATTTTCTACAAAGATTTTCCGCCAATGGGGCTGGAGCTTGGCAAGGGACAAGCCGAAGCCAGATGGGACCTGTGCCCCTACCACCTGGGTGGCTGAAGCCTGCTGTACCACCCGTGGCAACCAGGGTCTCTGCACTGCCCCGGGGGGCTGCCCTGTGGAGGGGGATGCGGGGGGCAGCAACCACAGTGGCAGGGCTCTGCGATGGGCTGCTGAGCCCTGTGTAGCTCGGCATAGAAGGAGCAATCAATGAGAAATTCAGTGTCACAGTTACTCCTCACAGCTCCGTCACGGCTCAGACAAGCAGTATAATGACGGCGGCAGAGATGGGTGCTGCCGCGGCAGCAGGGTACAGCCATATGTTTGGGGCTTCATCCTGAATTTGGCGTTGGAACTGGAAACTGGGGAGTCTCTGCCCCTCTCCCCCATGCCCAACTGCAAGCCTGTGTCCCACGGGTGGACCAGGTGGCTTTGCGATGGTCATGCTTCCACATGAATGCTCCCAGGCCTCCATCAGCGAGCCTTAAGAGCTCCCAAAAGCCCTGGTTTTGCATAGCGCCCGGGACTGCTTGCTGTGCAACAGCGTTACGCCATGAGCAGGGCCAGGATGCTGCTGGCCAAAGCAGGACAGTTACCCCAGCAGCTTCCCAAGCCACAGGCAGGGCCAGGCGCTGCACCACAGCAGCACATCTGGCCAAGCACCCATCCTCACGACACACCTCTCCCAGCCGTGCTGCTGTATTAAACTTAGTTGAACAAATCAGTCTTGCTGGGAGAACGGGGTGCAGAGTGGTAATTCATCTGTCTCTCCTCCCCACCAAAGGCGTCTCGGAAGACTACTGTGTTTTCTACCCCAACTTATTATCCTTTCACTCTTGAGAGGCAACTTTCCAACGGGCAGAACGTGTTTTCCCTTGTCACTCTCCAGCATCGCTTCTCGCTTCACTCATGTTTTGCTAAGATAGAGGGTTTATTGTAAACTTATTAATTACTTCATTTCTCCTGCGAGGAGCCAGGAGAAAAATTTTCAGAGGCAGCCAGGATCTGCTATTGTGTTGGCGGAGGAGCCGAATGCGGCTGACGTCATGATTCATTTTCCCCATGACTGAGGAAGGCGACTCTCAGTGCCATGTCGCGCATATGAATCAGGCAGCGTTCCCCTGGCACAGCATGCCAGGCAATTCATCTTCCACCAGGACTTCTTCAAGCAGAAAACACCAAACTTTTGCTATTGTACTTCCCTGCAAAACCCTGCGGAGAGGAGGGTTGGGGAGATGGGGGCTGCAGCCTCCCCAGAGCACACGCTTGTCCCTCCAACAAGGATCTGTTGGGTCTGATCAGTTGGGTCTAGAGCAGCTGTTTTCCATGCCTGTAGACACATCAACAGGTCCCAGAGTGACACCAGCATGCATGGCCAGCCCTGGAGCCACTGTGAGCATCTAAGCTAACTTTCTAGCCTGCTTACTGCTACCTTCTCCCCCAGCTTAGGAAGTATGCTCCTGCTGCTATCAAGAGGGAATCAATATACACAGAAGTTCGTAACAAACTAATCTGGTTTACAGCACGAATGAGGCTTGCCCGGAAAAACTGAGATAACGATGTCCTGCCTTCTCAAAGCAGTACCAGCATCAGACCATTAATGGACGATTCGTTATCATGCTTTACACGTGGGAGAGCACAGCGTATATCCCAAATAAAGGAATCATACATCCAGTTTGGGAAGCAACACTTTATTCTTACGATAGAAGAGCTATATCCATTGTAACACAAAATGTCAGACTTCAGGGGTGCTCCATCCTCCACGGAGGAGAGGAGGAGGGAGGTGCCCAGCAAGGTGAGCAGGTACCCACAGCCTGGTGGCAGGCACAGGGTAAAGCCAGCAGCAGTGAGCACACCCCAAAGAGCTCCCTCCCACCTTCTGCAGTCCTGAGATAACCAAGGGCCCAAGAGTCTCGGTGAGGAACAAAAAGCATGCCAGTGACATCTGAGCACACCACACAACAGAGGCGTCAACACAGGCATAGGGTCTTCAAATGGCCCTTTATGCTTATGCTTGTCTGCTGAGTGATGGCAGACTCAGGTAACTGAATACCTTGAAAATAATTTCAACCTGGTTGAGTGACGAGCTGTTTGCAAGAGCAGGAGGTATCCACAAAGAACCCTGCTACTCACGACTGATCCTTCCCCAGGTCCCTGCCCTCAGCGACCAAGCCCTTGGCTCCCATCAGGAGAGGACAACCATGGGGGCAGGAAGCACCAGACTCCCGCGAGGCTTGTCTCTCTGCTGGGGCCTGGATTTGGGGGATCCTTTTGGGAAAAGCTGTGAACAGTGACGTTGTGGCTTCTCAAACCAGCAGTTCCCACCATCTTCCCAGAGATGCTGAGACAGTCTGGGGAGTGACGAACACTTCTCTCAGTTCAAAGGTGGGGCTTGGGTCTTGGCACAGGAGAGCCCTGGGATGGAGCTAGACTTGCCCTCCCACAGGAGGGAAAGGATGCTTTTCAGAAGAATTGGTGGGGTTTGGGAATCAGCATGAAAAAAGGGGGAAGAAGGAGTTCCCTGCAAAAGAGAAGCAACCCGATGCCACAAATCAAGGGTGGGAGGGGAGAATTTGTCCTCGCTACCTCAGGTGTCCTGCCCAGGGGTGCTCCACACCTGGCTGGTGGCTGGCAGCGGGACGCTAAGCGATGGTCTGGCGGCTGAAGAGGTCGAGGGTGAGGGCGCTGAGGAAGGCCGGGATGCTGTCCTGGCGAAGCAGGTGGAGTTCGATGAGGTCCCGGATGGTTCGTGAGAACTCAGTTTCCAGAAGCTGCATTTTTCCACCGGAGGAGCTGGAGGCCTGAGGGGAAGGAAGAACAAGCCCATTAATACAGCAGGGTTTTAATTCACCTCCCGTGACGCAGGGGAGAGCTAGCGGCGTCGCCCTGAAGCCTCTTTCGGCAGGGATCCTCCTGTAATCAAGGACACGTTATCTGCTGCCGCGCAGGTGTTCGGCACACGGCGTAATGGGGCCGTTACTGAGTTGTGCCTTTCCAGCGTCCCCACGCAGGACCCCTGTGTGAGCCCCCCCCAGTGACAAATGGTGCGGTGGGGAGATGAGCGGTTCGACCGGCCTGGGAAGAGGCTGCACGGGGGCCAGGCTGTGCCACCAGTGCAGGACCGGGGTGCCCACGTCGGGGTCACCGTCACCACCACCACCCGGGTCTCGGGTGGCAGGAGCTACGTGCAAGGGCTCTGTCTCCATGAAAACCCTTATCCCTGAAGTCATTCTGCTTCTGTAGGGGGAAGCAGACCTGTTTCTAATTAACATGACTCCTTCCCAACGAGCTGCTGATCCACCCCGCATCCCTAAAGTGTTTCTGGATGTTTAAGTCAGCCCAGCAGCGTATAGCCGAGAGCTCCAGAGAAATTATTCCAGAGATGCTCTCATGAAAATAAGGAAACTCAACATGTGGGAAGACATTACAAATCTCCTGTAACATATAAAACAAGCAAAAAAAAAAAGCAAAATGCAAGAGAAATAAGGAATTCTTGAAGCCTCTCCTGCCCCCGGAGGCACGAAAGCTGCTTGTTTATTAATAAACAGCAAAACCATCACAGCGCAAATGCTAATTTTTTCCCCTGCCATTTTCCTCTTCAAAATGCTCCCGTTCCTAATTGCTCTGCAGCTCTGCTTCCCCTCAGAGGTGCTGGGCAAAGCTGGCATCCCCCCAGGGCGGGCAGGAGCGGGGCAGACCCCCACCCCAACGTACGGATGCCAAAAGCCAGAGCGGAGCATTGCCACGTGAAGGGAAAACACGGCTTTACCTGCTAGGAGAGAAGGGAAGCGATAACTGCCAAGAGCCCTGGGGAACCTGCTTGTTTCTGGTTTCGTGTTCTCAGGAGCCCGATACATTTGATTACGAACTTTTCACGTGTGTGTCACTTCGGATTGCAAAGAGCGCAAGGTACCGAGGATGCCGCCATCGCCCCTGAGCCAGGCAGGGAATCTAAACAAGGTTTCCACGTGGAAAAGCAAATTAGCTTTTGTTTAAATCTTTTCCACTTTGGTTTGGTTGTTTTTCAGCAACTCCAAAGAATGTTCAGTGCTTTAATCCACTGGAGCTACCCGACTGGCTTTCTGCGCATCTGGTGCACCACTGGGTCAGATCAAAGAGGCTACGCAGGAAGAGGGCAGAGACGGCGGACGAAGCAGCCAGTTGGAGGCACAGGGAGGGACGTACATCCACCATCCGCGTGAGGCCAGAGGCACATGCAGCCGAGGCTGCAGCACAGCTAGGAGCCAGTACACGGGCTGGATGCTGTGAAAGCAGCACGGGTTTTGTTTTGCAAGTCCCCCCCGGATTTGGCTGATGGGAAGCGCTGGTTTCGGAGGAAGGTCCGAGTATTATGAATGCATCACTTGTGTCTCCAAAGTCAGTGGTGAAGCGGATTCATCTAAAATGGGAATTCAAGCTCTGTATGAAATACACACTGCCTCCTTCGCAGATTTAAAACACTCTTTGGGCACAGAATTAATTTTCTAAGAATTTACAAGTAAATCCATTAATTGGTTTACTAGTTTAATTAATTAAAGCAAGTTCCTTAAGAAATTTAGCATCCAGTGCCAGATCATTAGCTTGTGTTTTATGATCTTGGAAACAGAGTAACATAAATGTTTTAAATTTCCTCTCTACTTTGAGCTCACTGGCATCGCATGTGAAGGCTACATTTGAATAATTTCTTTTTTATGAGATTAATGGTAATTTCTCTCTACTATTCTTCATAACCAAAGTTTCCTCCTTCAGCAAAGGCAGAAGAATAATGTTCAGGAAAGTTATGTGAACAAATACGTGCTTCTGAGAAGACTGTTATTTCCCACTGCGTTCAACAGGACCATGGTTTCTCTCAGTTGTCAGATGGTCAAGAGAGGCACTGTCCTCCCCTCCGTGGTCTTCCTCTCCCCAGGAACTCCAAAAAACCAAAAAAACTCAAAAAGCTTCCAAGACCCAGACATCTCACCCAGGTTTCTTATGATCTCTTCTGCCACAGGAACAAGGCAAGAAGGCAGCCACTTGGAAAAAGGCAATTCTTCCTCTGCCGGGAGATGTTTACATGCTAACTTTGAGGATGGATGCACTTGCAGTTCGGTTCATTCAATCTCACACTGCTTTTAAAAAAATTTAAAAACTTGGGTTTTTTTCTGAGAGTGTTTTAAAATTGCTATCGTTACCTTTCTTATTATTTGTTTTTATTGCTTTTTTTCTTCACCCATCTGTTCATAATGTAGTATAGACTGGAATACATAGATAGATTTGTTGCTGAGTTCAACAGCAGGAGTACCTTTGCAGCATGTGCTTTACAAATAAAGTGATTATATGAAATAATAGCAGTTATGTTCCCATTAATTCACAGGATTTCTTTTCAAACGCCAGTCTGCACCCTGCCTGGTGCACCCGGCGAGGCGCAGGCAGAGAGGGAAGTGCCAGGGTGGGTGGCGTGGGAGTGGGAGTGAGCAGGGGATGCGCAGGGGTGTGCGGGAGCGAGGAGGGGGAGGACACGGAGGGGACGCTCTGCTGAACGAACGCTGCAGGGTCTGGTTGTTTCACGCCATTTTGGATCAACGCAGAACATCCCTGTGACTCCAGCTCTAAAAACCAGATTTATGAAAGATACAAAGATGAAATTTTTCTTACAGTGGTTCAAAGCTGTAAGGGCGCTCGAGTCCTCCTCTTCACAGTCATAGCTAGGATGACCTCCACTCATTTTTAATCATTTTTTAAATTAATAAAAAGTCTCAACCCTCAAAGAAAAACTCCTGGACACAATCCCTGCTAACGAGAACTTGCAGTACATACCAACTATTTACATGAGACACTCGATGTAATGCAATCGCCATTCACCCCGGTGATGCATCCCCGGAAATTCAAAGTTTACATGAAGCCAAAAGCTTTCCAAGCCCATCTAGGTAGAAAATGCCCAGCTGAGGAACCTAAACAAGTGTCATTGATCCACAGGGGGATCAGTCCATGAGTGGGAATGGGCCAAGAGAGACCAGAGCATATTCAAACCCAGCCCTAACTGCTCTGCGCCCGACACTATTGACACATCTGACTCAGAGCTACATCACTATAGTGCGTTGTTACTTTTAAAGACAAGTGTGAAAAAAAAAAAGCATCAAGATTTAGAGTCAAACCAAATAGATGGGGTCGAAGGAAAAGCTGAGCCTGTGAGTACCCCCATCAGCCGCGTCGTCAATGCATAGAGGAGTCAATGCGACAGGAGACGTTGGGGACCACCATCACACTTCGCTCCTCCTTTCCCCACTGCGCTGCGCCAGCCAAGTGCAGCGCTTCACTAGAGATGCAGATATTCCCCCTGCGCCCCCAGGTTCCCTGAGCACCGAGCAGCCCCGGATGCTGAAGCTAAGTACTATGAGAATACCATCTCACAGGTGCTCTTTACATAGACCTATATTGGTTTCTTCTAATTCATGGAAAAAATCTGCCTGGCTCACTAAACTACTGAGATTCAGGTCTACGTTATGTTTTATTCAGATCTCAAATACTTGCAAAAGGAAAGATTCCAGCTTTCGCTAAGCTCCGTTGCCAGTTCAGTCTGATTTAAGGCCTATCGGGACCTCTTCTAGAAAGGCAATGGAAATCAATCTTTGCCCCGTGTTACCGCACTCTTGGTTCTGCGGGGGGGTGGGGATGCGACTCCTGCCATAGATTTGAAGGGTGACACCCTGTGTTTCTCCTCGCAGGCTGTGCTACCCCATAGAGCAATCAGATCAGCGGGCAGACTTCACTATATTGTAAAACACGAAGAAGACAGGTCTATTTACCACATGGCGACATAAACTTG
The DNA here is from genome assembly GCF_035582795.1 of Mycteria americana. NCBI lineage: Eukaryota > Metazoa > Chordata > Aves > Ciconiiformes > Ciconiidae > Mycteria > Mycteria americana. The sequence goes on along the minus strand of NC_134376.1, from coordinate 6,485,270 downwards.
CAGTAGCTGCTCCTGGATCTGCTCGGAGAAAGGAGCCGTTAGTACAATCGTTTTTCCACAAGAATCAAGATCAGCTGCCGCCTGCCAGAAGGAAACATCATAAATCTTCCTCTTAACCCTGGAAATTGGTAAATTATTCACGGCTTTATAGTTTAGATATACATATAAAAGTCTCTCAAATAACCTCCAGCGTGGTAGAAAAGTGAGTTCTTCTCTCCGACAGGGACTATCTCAGCAAGGAGCAGACAACGCAGAAGATGCAGAGGAGCAATAGGCATTCCCAAATGTCCCTGCTGGGGGATGGACCTGAAGCTGGCCGGACCGGGCTGGTAATGCCGCAACATATGGACCATAGAGGCGACTCTATCAACTGTTGTCACTCCAACGTAACACATACAGGAATTCTGACTGCACTGGTTTTGCTGAGATGGCTCTTTGCCCTGTTGCCCTGTTGCCATGCTGCTGTTGCACAGGAAGGCTCCCTGACAGCCAAGTCCTAGCATTTACTTCTCCGCTTGTTCCACCAGCTGAGGTAGCTACATCAAAAGTGTGACGGTGTCTCCTTCGGTCATTTACAACCTAACATATGGTTCAGAAGTGCACTCTGAACCAGATACACCAATTTTTTAGGTTTTTTTATGCCCTTCCTCTTCTCTCTGACATATTTTGGTAGCTAAAAACAATGGATTCCCTAACTCTGGCTCCAAAAGTGCCATCAGCTATAAACTGGCATGCAATGTCACTTTAATTGTGCAAAGGATGCTTCTGGAAAAATACTGGTTGAGCATAAGACTCGGTGTCCTGTAGGCCTTCAGACTTTGGAATCAGATTGAAAAGAGGGTGGTTGCATGCCGCAAGGAGAAGGCTGACATGGGGATGTGGTATAATGAGAAAACATGGGGTAGAAATGCAGAAAAAGGGAGAAGAGGGCTTCAGCATTCAATACAACCTGATAATCTCATCTAGGCTCCCTTTCCCATGAAAGGTTGGACCAGATAATCTTTCAAGGTCCCTTCCAGCCTGGGCTGTTCTATGATTTCAGCTTAAAGTAGGGATATTCTACCTCTCATTTCCACACCAAGAAAGCACAACTGCCTTCGGGGGTGCGATCCACGCAGGATGTGCACTTCTGCATCTTTACACACACATGCGCAAGTGACGGAGGTGGAGTTTCCAAATGGTTTTGGTGAGCTGACAACGGTGATGGTGGAGCTTTGTGCCAGGCGCAGCAGGCAAGAGAGTTGTGGCTCAGCTTGGAACCCCAGTTCAAACACCTCCTCAAGCGTGAGGAAGGGTGAAGTCTAGGACTTTGGCGGGACTGCCAGCGTGGCTTTCCACCCCTTGGCACAGTCACAAGCCTTTGCTTTGCAGATGCCGCTCGGCCATGCTCTATGGTAGATGGTACTTTTCAAGGCTAAGATGTATTAGGGGTCAAAACGAGCAAGTGAATCATTGCCCAGTGACATTTACCCAGCGAATGTATTGTGGAGGCTCCCTCTCATCTGCTATGCTCCTTCCATAAATCACTGTCCATGTCGCGTCCCTATGCACAACTGCTCTGAGCACACACGCCAAACAGCCCCGTGTGTGCCGAGGGAAGGGGCAACACAGCTTCACATCCGAGACTCCCCGCAGAGCTTCTCCCTGCTCTGTTCGGGTGCACGGGCTCCTCTGGCAATACAGGCCATGCTGTGGCCGTGCTCTCCTCTCCCTGCCACAGTTCTTACTGCCATTTCCCTTGTCCTTGTGTTCCCCACCCCACCTTGAAGCCTATTCTGACATGGGTTACGCACGTCTCCCCACCAGATCGATTCCTTTGGCAATTTGCCTTCATCATTCGAATCCCTCAGACCTCCTCTTTGCACAGGACAGTCACTCCCTCTTCCCCAACACCTTCCCCATCAGCAGAAGTCCGCGGGGCTGGCCGTGCTGTCTGATCACCTCCCGAAACCTCCACAGCACTACCACCGTGTGCCCCACAGAGCCTCTGCCACCAAGTGCCTTGGGCACACTGGTGGTCCTGACGGCCCCTCGCCACCCTCTGACACCTTCCCCGCCGTGCCCACCGCCTACTTCAGCACCCATTAATACACATAAACCCTGTCACAGCCCAACAAATGTATATGAAAATATCTTTTAAGAAGCTGCTGGCTCTGACTTTTAAACGAGAAAATCCTTTTGTTTCTGCCTCTTGCTTCGGATGCTGAGATTTTTCGAAATGCCAAAGGCCGCCTTGCCCACATGCAGATGTTGAGGGGGGATGCAGAGATGCCGAGCGGGCTGGCACCCTCTCCCCAGCTCTGCAAAGCTGATAGATCACCACTATGGGTCACTCCGGACAGGCACACACGCAATGGAGCAGCCCACCAAGCACAGAGACAGCCAAAAAACTGGAGTGCCCAGCAAATATACAGGGAAAGCGTGTGTGTGCGTGCGCACATGTGGAAACTGCCTGCTGAAGTTATAACAACCCAAACACGAGGTTTTGAGATCTAATTGCTCAAACTTGGCTCTCTCGGGTGATGATATCATTATCAAAATCCCCCAATTGAGTTACGTCTCACCAATCAATCTCTCCTAAGCATCACGCGCTGCTCAAATACCAGGTCCCCAGGTAGCCACTAAATCACTTTAATTAGAGGCTGTTCATTTAAAATTAGAGAAATATTAAAAAAACAAAAAAACAAATTGTACCACAAGATGTGCTTAAGGCTGGAAATATTTATGAGGTTATTTAGCAAACTGTTTACTGGTTTCCTTCTTTTTTTTTTTTGTGGTCACGGGCAGGGTTCAGCTGGCCTGACAGGACGCCTGCCCAGGCTAGCTCTCGCAGGATGTGCAGCTCTTCATCAATCAAGTCACCTACCTTTCACAAATGACCATTCCTTGTCTGTAGCGAAGTTTTCCCCCCTTTCATATCTTCTTTGTAACCCAAAAGAGGAAGAGTACTTCTTTATAATAATTGCTTCTTGCCAAGACCTCTGACCTCCGTGTCGCCAGCTTGCTATATAAAGTGAATTTATGAGGCAGAGAAGGATGGATGCTTGTAAAGGGCCTTCCAGGAAATGTAATGAAAAAGCTGCTTTTAGCTGCTGAGCAAAGAAAAGCAAGCGCCTGGCAATGCCAAGAAGAAAATTGAAAGCTGGGGTGGGATAAGTGAGAAACAGCCCTGCGTGCACTGAGATTTATAGCAAACATTTCCTTTCTCTTTCTTAGTATTCAACATTGAGATGAACCACAGCCCCACGATGTCTTCTGTGCAAGAGGTCAGCTCGTATACTTCCATCTTAATCAGAACCACGACCCAGGCACTATGCACACGAGCGACAGAAGTGATGGGGTCCTGGATGCTGCACCAGCTCAGCAGCAAAGAAACACAGAGCGGGGCGTATTGCGTAGCAGTGAGTTTCTCCCTACGGCTACGTGTTTTGATCTATGCGAGCTCTCCTGCACCTGATCTAAAAAGATGAAAAATGTAAAAAAGAGCAGAGACATGTGCTGAAGCACCTGCACCCCTCTCAATGGGGAAAACTGGTTGGTGTTAATCCTGGGGGACGGTGCTCTGCGCAGTAGAGGGCAAATCAGCATCTTCTCTCAAAAGGTTTCTCCTACAGGTTAATGCCCTTTAGACTGTCAAATGCGATGCCATAAAAATAAGATCAAAGGCTTTAAAATAAGGGAAGCATATTTTTTGATTCATACTATTACTATTTTATATCTGAATATTCCTATAGAGCTTTTCATCCTGGAAGACAGGTCTTTGAACTGCTGTGATTTCACCTATCACTGAGGAGCAACCCCCAGGGTAAAATGTGACAGCTATTATCAGGGTGCATTAATGTTACTCAACAGTTCAGGACAGACAGAGACAAATATATCCAATTTAAATCACAGGCTTGAAGAACTACTGCTCAGTGTGGATTAATACCCATGCATTTTCCAAAAGTGCTTTGAGAGTTTTAAAGGACAAGTATTGAAACTAAAATTCCCTGTCTCAGCTGTAGGATGCATTCAGCCTCCCACCATTATGCTGTAACTTGAACATCAGTACTGTCAAAGAGGGGAGAGGGTAACATAAGTGATTCACCTGTAGCATCTACTTTTGCCTCCACAGATTTTGATGGGGATCTCCAAACCAACTATCAAGGAGACTCACCCTGCGGAGATTTGTTCAGGTGATACCTAGAAATGGTTCAGCTGAGTACAAGACCAGTGAGACTAAATCACAGCAGACTATTCACATCACAGAGAAAGGAAAATTGCACGGGATGTCCACTTTAAACTAATACTAGCAGCTGGCTGTAAGCCAGAGCTTGAGATCCTAAATTACAACTTTTTAACAGGCCTCAGGACTGCTAAATAATGTTCACCACCAAATATGTTTATAAACATCAACCATGAAGGAGTGTAGATGAGAGCAAGGCACAGGGCTCACAGAATTTTTCCAACCCCATCCTAAAAAAAATCCAAACTATGAAATTAAGCCTTGAAAGCCAATACCTTGTTAAAAGGCTCAGGATCTTTACAAGTCAGCGTCTTTTCTTGACATACGGGGAAGCCGTGCTGATCCCCCAGCCACAAGTATCTCGGAGCTACTGTGAAGCCCTTCAGAAAAAGCAGCCAAACATACATTATTCCAACTGCTGTCACAACCACGCGCTGCAGAGCTGGACCGCTCCAGCACCCAGGCTGCAGCTTTCCAACCATCTGTGAGGTGACCGTATTGGACTGGTCAAGCTGCAGAGTGAGTAGCTAACAAGCATTAACAACATCTAGCCCATGTGTTCTGTCTAGTAAAATGCCAACCCATCTGTCTGTAACATTAGTGACTCCATAGAAGCCATATGCAGGAGAGACATAAATTAGGGAGAGAAAAATCTCCCGTTACTTCCTCTGAAATGACTCTGCAGTTGTAGCCCGCCATGCTAGGGACTGGGTATTACTTAAGTTCTGTTTTCCCAGCCAAATCACAGCCTCACGTAGCTCTCCAGCCCTGCTGGGGCAGTTTCTGGCCTGTGCCTGGCCCCGATGAACATGGTGGCTTGGCACAAAGGCAAAAGTAGGTGCAACTCAAACCAGGTCCCAAACCTCTCTCCCAGGAGAGCCATAAACAGATGGACAACTTCAGGGAGATACCAGGAACTGGCAAATTAACCCAGTGCACAAGAATCCCTTGTTTAGACAGGCAACTCATCTCGTTAACCAGCCAAGTTGCTTATCACATTCCTCTCCATCTCCCTGGCTGGGAGGAGAGCTGGAAGCAACAGAGAAGCAGAAAACCAAGAACATGGACTTTCTGGAACATGAGAAGGAAGCACCTATGAGAGAAATGCAAAAAAAATCATCTGTGTGGGCTTTAATTAAGACGGCCTGGTTCCCAAAGCGGGGAGATACTCCACTTGTGAACTGCAGCTGTGAGCGCGAGGTCTATAAGAGAACATGAGCAGCTAAGTTTGCAAAACCCTACATCGACGAGAGACGGCTGGAACCACAGTGAATTTTGATGGCAACTTTTTGCAAGCTGCCGCGTTGCCAGGGAGATAGGCATCGGCTCCCCGGAGTGAACCACCACTCACCAACAGGCAGAACTTGCTGTAGCCTTCACCGCTCACTGAGTCACACCAGGCATGCGCCGTTCCTCTCCTTAGCTGCTTCTGTATCATGCTCCTGCCAGGGGCCTCTATTTTCCCATCTCTGGATTAGAGCAAATAAGCAGGAAAACCCAAGACTCACCCCAGCTGAAGTGCCTGTACATGACACAGGGTGGAAATAAGTCATACAGACTTCAGGACTCACCAGCTGCCAACTGGAAAAGAACCCCCTCGTTTGGGAGCTGGGCATCTAGTTTTGCAAGAGATGGAGGTCGAGTGTGCGCTGGAATGGTTAAATGAGCAGATTACATGCGCCCGTGAGGCACGTCCCACTGGAGGGACTGCTACTCTGCGATACAGCAGACACCAGCGTGTGATTAATACGTTTATTCTCCTCATCTTTTTGGTATCCTTCTGGAAGTCTTGTCATGAGCAGGGCGGACGGAAGGCTAAAGAACCGAACGAGAAGATCCTGTGACCAATAATGGCTCAAGAGATCATAAGTGATGAACTTAACGACAAGCAGACAATTAGACCTTAGATATGCGGCTGAAGGATGGGACAGTATATGGAGCATGCCTGTTCCCGGCTCATTGAGTTTGCAAGGCTTGTGGGAGAAGGAGTAACAGATGGACCTGATGGCAGATTACAGCTGAAATTCTCACCATGTTTATTCATTACCCTCTTCCAGCTCTTGTTTGTCATAGTCTGGCACCCCGGGCTAAAATGCAGGTTTAAGCCTTACATCAAGGAACTTGGTGACACAAATTAGTCACCTCTGTGCAGAGCCGGTGCTCTGCATTACAGTGCTACGGAGACCAAAGCCACCACTCGACTAGGAGCAAGAAGAACTGGTCAATAATTACCTCTTCCTATGGGACTGTGTGCCTCGCTTATAGTTATGATCTGCCAAAGTGGAATTTAAGTGTTGGCTTTGGAAATAACATTAGTTGCTGTTGCAACATCAATAACCAAATTTCACAATCTTAGCGTGAGTTGAGGAAGGTGCTTTTATTGCTCTCGCTTTTTTGCTGGCTCACATTTTCTTTGTTTTTCTTCATTTGAAATTGCTGTCATCAGCATGACTGTCAACAGGACCAAAGTGAGCCTGAGTTGTCACTACCCAGAAAGTCAAAGAAGGAAAGGAAAGTTGATTTTGAACATGCAAAATGTTCTTCTTGTGTCTTCAAGAATGCGTTTTAACCCTTAAAAGCTCACAACCCCCCTGTGGGGAAGCACATTTCTCAGACTGCGTCTATAGCCACAAGTCAAGATTTATACTGGGGGAGAAGATGTCATTATTTTAAAAATGTCACCATTCCTTTCTCAACTTCAAGACTTTTGAGTGCGTGGAGCTGGTGGTTACCAGTAGCTATATTTATGTAGTTACTCAACCAGACAGGTAGTCCATGGGCAGGAAAAACTGAAGACCAAGATAGTAAGGAAACCAGTCAACTGGCCTGTGCAGGTTGGGTATATTCTGCTTTCAAGAAATAGGCTTTTAATGGTAAACCCAGCGTGAAACAAAGACTCACAGGACTCCTCTCTCCTTGAGCAGATCTGATCTCACCGTAAGAAGGAAGCCCACAGCTGAAGAGACAGAGGTTGCAGCTAAGGAGTGAATAAGTAGGAAGATTTCAGTATTCAGTGAAAAAGGAAAAGAAATTCCACTGTACCCCTCGAGGGGACACTCAGGCCTTTGGGCTACAACGCATTTGCTGAAAGCTTCTGCTGTTGCTGCCTGTGCTGTCATTTGGCACTAACCTCCAAGTGCAAGACAGCGCTGCTGGTTCTCATGTCTGGATGAACATGCTCCTCTTCCCGTAGGGAAAAGGAGTGGTTTTCTATTTAGTGAATGCACCATGTTCGAGCAACCTCCGAGGAATCTGCCTCGGGCCCTGGCCCTTCCCATCTGACACACATCTGACTGGTTGTCTCTTCCTGCTGGTGTTCTCCCACTGATGTGCTGCCATCCGCCAGTCAGCTCCTTTCGCTGGAGGTGCAGCGGGGGGAAAAGATTTATGCAGACACCATGTATGCAATTATGAAAACAGAAGACAAGACACCCAGATATCACACAAATCGATGCATTTTTGCTGGCAGGCTTTTTGCATGATCCAGTAACAGCTGTCATGCTCCAGCCTCTCTCATCTGAGCTCTGCTACCACTTCAGCATCCTTCCACATCCTTTCAGAGGGCTTTCTTCCCTTCCCTTGTGCAGCTTGCTCCAGATGCCACAGCAAAGCAGGCAGTAGCACGGGATGCAAAGGGGAGACAGCATGATTGGTTTTCATAGCAGCATTAAAATGTAATGTTCACTTCTTTAGGCAAGATGCCGCTAATTAGCAATGACCTCGAGGCAACCAAGCTGCTCAACCAGCAATCTCTCCCACTCTCGAGCTCTTTAAAATTTGCCCTTTTCCTGTGCCAAGTCTTTCGGCAATCTTCCCGAAAGCCCACTAGCGATCTGCAGACATACACATATGTTGTCCAGCGTCTTCTGGAGAAAGGTGGTGGTGGGGAGTTGGTATGGAGCTTGGGCTTCGTATCTTCTCCAACCATGTCCCCCACCCTGCATAATGTTAAGAGAAGGAAAGGACATGCCTACAAGTTTCCCTGCCAGATCAGCTCCTGCTGTGAGCTCCACAGCCCAGGAGCCTGTTCGTCCCACATCCTCCTGTTTTTCATCACTCCACGCTTATGTTTGCTTTTGTAAATAGATTTAACCTTTCTAAAATTAACAGCAGAAGAGAACTTCTTTTGGCAGAAAATCAGCTTTAGAAAGATGGAGGAATATAACATTTTCCAAACATTTGAAAACCGCAGACTAAAGATATGTGTTAGTCTCTCCAGTGCATGCTGTTTTTGCTCATTATTCTGAATGTTAATACATTAATAGATCCTCTCCTGATTAAGGGCTGTACTAGGCTCTCTTTCTAGGAACACATATGGTTCCTTCTTGCCACAATATTGGAATAGAGAGCCAAAATATTTAAACAGTGACACTAATAAAAGATTTTATCCCCCCCATCCCGATGTAAATAACTAAGGCTGGAGCCAACCCTTAGCTCTAAATGCTTCTTATCTTTCAAGAAGTTCTTAACCAAATCTGAACATACTGGCTGCGGCCCATTTGAAGTAACTGGGCTGTCTGTGGTTACAACACCGCAGCAATAAAGCCACCGTCTAATATTCACTCACCCTGCAGGATGCTCTGCGTCCGGCTGAAAGGAGCACATACTATTTGGGCATGTAATGAAATGAGACTAGTAAAGCTAGGCGTGTGCCTGTGTGGGCTGGTTCTACCTGCAGGGCTAGGGGAAGATCCAGGACGCTGCGTGCAAGGAGCAGGAACAGTTTTCTTCCCCCACACCTGTAAGGTCCAAGTACAGCCCTGGATGAAGATAATTTTTTGGGGGGGGACTCCAAACACTTCTCTCCCAGCTGTCTGCACTTGGCAGCATTCATCCCACCTGCTGAAGGACACGGGAATTACCCAGCACACAACTCAGAAAGTATGGTGAGAAATTCTGGTAGAGGATATCAGGCTTGTCTTGAGCTGTAGGTCGATCGCCAGTGCACAATTGCCTAAAAGATCTCTTCCTCCCTTATTTTTTCCCATGCTATACCACTACCTTTCCTCTCTGCCATAGGTGCTGTACGAATCCTACCTGTCTAATGCCATCAGCTGCTAAGATCAACACCAGTTTCCACTTTGTGCTGCTTGCCACACAGCTGATCGGCCCTGTTACTGGCTAAGAGTGACACAACCCTACTGCAAGCAAACTCCTGAAATTTAAAAAACCTTTTTACATTTCAAGGAACGAGACCTGCAAGAGGAGGGGCTCCAGGTTTGTACTCCAGAAAACATTTATCACTACAGAACTGTAACATGGTGTGAAAATAAAAGCTCTCAAAACCTGCTTTCACACATTCCCCAGCGCGCCCAGAGGTGTTCCTGCTAAGATACACCTAACAATGCTCTTGAGAATTGTTTTCACAAGCTAAAAATACAAACAAAACAGCAAAAGAGTCAAGAAGTATTTCTTCAAATGCCTTGAATCTAGGCTATTTGTGCTCTAAATACGTTGTAGAAACAGTATTAATATATATTCAGATGCTACAGAAGGCCACAGGAAAAGACCTCAGCAAACAATGAGTGCCGTAATACAGAGCACGTTCTGACTAAGGTGGCAGGTTCATTTTGGATCACTGACCTCTGTCCTGCTCAACCTGTGTTTTACAGTTCAAGTTACATTTATTTGTGTATAAATAAATGTACATGAGATACTTGCATTCTTTCTTGTGTAAAAAACACAAAGCAGAAGATGCAGATGAGGAAACAAGCGGATGAGTTTCCTTGGAGGTTTCATAGACAAAGACGTTTAAACGAAGTAATTTAAAACCAGAAAGACTCTTACAAAGTGCTTCTAAGCGTTGCATTTCACTTGCTTGTTTTCAACTTCATTTGAAAAAAAGCCTCAGAGGGAACCAAACCACTTTAGCTGCTCCTTCCTCATTCCTGACGTCATCTGGAGAACTTCACCAACCTCCTTCCCTACCAGTTACACACCAAACTTTCCAGAACAAGTAAGTCTACAGCAATGAGGAGAATTAAAAACATTAGCTAGTCATTGCTCGTCACACCTCTGAAGGGTAGGGAAGCACTAGCATTACCTGAGATTGAGAGACAAGAAGAAATGGGTTTCCTACATCTGCAAGGCAACGTAGAACCGTGCAAATGACTCGGCGCTCGAGTCCCATTTGCCTCCTTTGCTGTAGAAACCAGAGCTTTCTCAAACCATGGGGCTGGAAGGGAACGTGCGCGATGTGGGATTAATAACATCTTGCAATAAATCCATCGCAAACTCCGCGTGACGGTGTAGAAAGGGGATGCCCACAATAAAGCCTGCAGCGATGCAGAGAGGCACCTGCAGCCACGGCCGCCGGCTGCGGGCACAGCACCGAGCAAGGGCTCAGCCTGTCTCGGGAAGGGCACTTCAGTGTGCAGAGAGCTGTTCCAGCCCAACAACCAACCTATTCATCCTAATGACTGCTCCATTCAGGACAAGCTGACACATCGTTCCCATAACAGGACCCTGCAAATGACTTTATTTAACAAGGAAAACAGATTTGTGTTGTTTCTAAAGGCAAATGAATCCAGCTTTGGCTGCAGAGGGCTGAGCTGTGTTTCTCTCAGTGCCAATAAAAGCATCGGGATTGCGGAGGAGACTTAAGAGACTGTGTTTGCCTTCAGTCTCCCATGGATCATATCTCAGCAGAAAAAAGGGCTCACGCAGCACAACAGATCGGGCTGCAACCATAAAGAAGTTCAACACTTTTGAGGCTGTTTCTCTCGAGTTCTCGATGAATTATTTTGAATTTAGTTAAAGACTTCCTACAGTTTACTGTTCTGCAGTGAGAGTGGGGCATCTTGGGGAGGGGATGGTGAAGAATAACATTTCTCAGGCTGATTAGGGAAGATGCTATTCATTCTCTTTTTGTCACTTTTCAGCATATACGTGGCCCCACCCGTGGCTGAGCTCTGCCCAAAGATGCAAATACGAGTGTTTCTGGGCTGGAGGTTCCTGCCTGTGTGCTCCAGACAAAAGGTGAATGGGGAAAGAGGTCCCTAGAGAAGCGATGCAAAGTGCCCAGAGTCACACAGCCACGTACAGCTCCTGCAACTCCTCCAGAAACACCCAGGCTGCGGGACCCCTCCGCATCCACACAGCTGGGAAACCTCCGCCGCTAAGGCGCAAAGGCAGAGGCGGACGTAATGAGATGGATTTACTCTTAAGTCGCTATGCAGGCATGCACGATTCTTTGCTTTTTAGTGCCTGGTTATTTAACCTTAATGCTCCACTGACGTTATTCCTTGTATGGAATTTTATATATGTGTCTATAAATGAATTTCCAATATATAAATAGCGTAGATCAGAGGTGACCTTTACGTTTGTGCATGTGGAGATACATACAGCATGAGGGCTAGCTAGGAGGCTGAAGTCATTAAGATATGTTCTCATCTAAAGTTTCTTATGAATTATTTGTAAGCTATTTTCTCACTTATTTTGTTATAATACTCCCACATACTCACCAACCAGTAAAAATAGCTTAACAGTGAATACATGTTTCGGAAGTCTGTTTGCCTATTTTTCTTTTGTGCAGCAGCTGCTGTTGCCATGCTGTCGTTGCTATGTTTTTCTTTTGCTTTCTTTTTCTTAAGAAGGGAAAAAAAAAAAAAATCTATTCCCTAAACATGCTAGACTCAGTTCATAGAACAAAATACCTGAGGTAAAGCCTAGAGGAATATAACATAATCCGGCTGGAAGAGCATAGCTCATGTGTAGAAGAAAGTCCTCTTGACACTAATATACACATTCTGCTCTGAAAGAATTAATGAAACTACAAATACTATTTAGATAGACTATCAAAAAGCTTCAGGTAAAGATCATTAAAAAGGAGTATTAATGTATCTTAGAAACCGGGCAGTGAACGGTAAAACTTAAAACTCCATGCTGAACTATAAGTTGATAAGGAGGTCGAGGAAAAAAAGGATTTAAAAGAATAGATGTTGCCAAGTTTAATCTGGAAGATAAGACAATGAAGTTGCTCAATAAGCTTGTCAAAACAGTCCTTAAAGCTTGACAGCTAAAATTTGGCTCTGTGGGATAGCCCTGAGAAATGCACATGCTCTTTCAAAGGCCACAGGTCCAAGGTGAAAAATTTGACTCTGAGCTGTGGGCCTCAGGTTGCCACCTTCTGCCTCTGGTCCCTGTATGAAGAGCAGTGGGAGTTTGCTGAACTGGGCTTGGGGCTCGGAGATTAAGCTCTGGAAAGACGTTGCTTTAGGTTGCCCATCCCTCCTTTGCCTCTCAGCTCCAGAGGAACTTGGATGATCCTTCCACCCTTGGCCTCCTGCCACCCTCCATGGAGGTCCAGGGAGGAGAGTGGCAACATGATGATAAGAATCAATAGTTTCAGCCCAACGACTGAGAACTTAGGAGACAGAAAAAAACTAAGAGATGGCAAAATGACTTAGGTGGGTTAGGAGTGTGAAGAACTGTGAGGGACAAGGAGGACCCGTGAAATTTGGGTCACTGGGCAATGCTACGGCAGAAGAAATTCAATACAGACAAGTGCAGTGTAGTGCATGTTGTTCTGCCAATTTAAAGGACTCTTAACACGCTGATGGGTTCGGAAATGATGTAACCTCTTAGAATAAAAAGCCAAGTGCCACTGTGGCCAGCTTAAAGACAACTTCTCAGTGTACAGTGTCACTCAAAACAGCAAGTAAGATGTCAAAATAAGATGTGTTTAAAAAAAAAGGCTAGAAGTACCATGTCATGTTTTTATACAAGTTGAGAGCATGTCCTCTTCTCCTGGGCAGTCAGTCAGCCTTGGTGAATTCAATACAAAATGAGGGCAAAAGATAAATTAGGTTTCCCTTGTTTGAGGCATGTGCTATGTAACCTGCCTCTTTCCTCTGAAGAAGATCTCCATCACTGACTGCATCCCTGGGTCACCGGGAGAGACATTAAAGGCTGGAACAATTTACTGCAGAATTAAGAAGGGCAACAGTAAAATAGAGATGGTCAATGTGGTGAATGCTGAGTAGGATGCTACGCTAGAAAAGAGACTTTCAGTATTTCAGGTACTCTTCAGCTATTACCCTCGTTGACTGAGCTGGGCGAGAGTTACAAAGCACAGCTGGATTCAAGATGCCCCTTTCTCTTTCTGGAGTATGTCTGCATTAGCTGCCACTTTTCTGCATGGAAAACCGTGTTTCTCTAGGTCAAAAGACCCCCAAGCTCCCACCTGCGTGGGGCACAGGTACTACTCCTGACCATAAGCTTAAAACACATCACCATCGAGACCAGTTCTGCCATTCACTGTGCATTACTCCTGCCTTTACCCACATCCCACTAGCCCCAGACTTTGGGGTCTACCAAAGACCATCTTCCTCACGCCACTGTCCATGAAGACCACCACTTCCAGCCATGCCAAAGAAATGATACAGAGCTGCGTAGTTCCATGATTAAGACCTGGGAGTCAGGAGCTTCCGACTTTATTCCTCACTTTGGGTCCCAGCATGAACTACACAAGCAGCATCATTTCTCTGCATCTCAATATCCTCATCCTCCACTAGAACTAATAACAACTCCTCCACCAAGCAGGCATGCTGTGAGAATCAATTGGTATTTGTAAAGGCCTTTGAGAAATGTAAGGCACAGTCTGTATGTGAAAATTATTGATATGATTCATTACTAGGCATTCATACTCTATTTATACAACTCCCAGTCTATTACTAAATATTATGTCCATTTGAATATTGAAATCACTGCTGCTAATAATTTCTGCTAATGTTACACTGGTCTTTCGGTAGCGGCTTTTTCGACTTGAATGGGAGAATTGTGGAGGCAGTGAAAAAGGGAACAAATGCCAGAAGAGGAATTAAAAAGAGGACAACAGCTCTGTGCAGGCTTCTTAGAAAACAATAAAAAATCCATTTAACAAATAACTTTGTGCTAGCACTTATCTGATTCTTCTTCCCCTGCTCTTTCTTCTCAACTGGATTTGTCTGAAAATCTGATCTCCATTAGCAAAGTATTAGCCCTTGTCTGCAAGATGAAAATGAGGGAACCCGAGGGCATTGTGTCTCTCCAGACAGTCCGCTCGCTCCTCGCACGCCGGCCTGAGCGATGCCTGAGCCCCCTCTCCGCGACCAGTCTCCTTTTCGGGCAGCGAGGATGCTCCATCTGAACCACTATCCGCCGACCCCTCAACCACCAACTCCGACAGCCTTCACGCAAGCGCCCTGCCTTTTACTTTGCTGTGCTACTGAAAGCACCACAATCTGGGACTACTCAAAAAACTCAGTTTCTGAGAAGAGAGAGCATATGTCTATACATTATATATTTATTCACACACTGAGGCATGTTCCCACTCCCGAGACACACACGGTATGTTCCGACTTTCTCACTCCAGCGTGTTTTGCAAATCTGCTCTCCACCCCCTCTATTCCCTCGTTTCAATTTATCAGTATCTTGTTTAAGGGAAATGCTGCTTACTGTAAACTGGAAACGTTAACATCAGGTCAACAGACCATTTATTAAGAAGCAGCTGGGGGAGAGGGAGCGATGGGGCACAGCTATTTTCCTGGCTCAGCTTCTTTTCCTTCCCGTTGGAATATTTATTTCCTTGCTGTGATCTTTCTACTCACTCTTTCCGCTGACAAAATGCTGCCAATATCTGCGGTGCGGGAACTCAAGGACAATCGATATTTTGCTTGAATCAAATACAATGATTTTTTTTTTGTTTTCAAAGCTCAACATTTTGCAATTAAACCTCTCAAGACATGGGGAAAGTTGAGGTAGGGGTTCTTTTGTGAAAGGCAGGAGGGAGCAGCACAAAAGTAGAAACCAGAGCAAACCAGCAGCGAAGCCAATAGAAATATGCTGCATCGTTTCTTCTTTTTAATACATTTTTTACGAGAAGTGAGATCTTTGATTACATTTTTGATTAGGAGAGACAGGCATTGCCCTGCCCAATGCACAGTTAGAGGGAAAGGAGCCTTTCATGTTCATAGATATCAGACATCAAAACAGCCATTCCCAACTCTTAAAAGGATCAGAGAAAACTGCAGCTCAGACTGTGCCAGGGACTTTGGTGCAGGCAGGTTCCCGGCGGAAGGCAGTCTCGGGGCCGTAAGAAATCATGGGGATGCTGACACTCCTGTTGAGTGTGGGGAGAAACACGGGGAATTTCTCCCAGGGAAATCCAGGACCGTTGTAAGGGTGTTTCAGGATGAGAAGACAAAGAGTCATGACAGCTGCAAGGGGAGCTGCCAAAAAGGAGCTCCTAGTTGTAAAGAAAGAGTAGCTGCTCCATCAGAGGGTCCAGGTAGGACAGCTCAGTGGGGAAAGCAACCAGCAGAGCACAAACGATAGCAGGATTTTTACTTATATCAGAAAGAGGTCACAGCTTCCCCTCTTTCTCCTTCCTAAAGACTGATGGACTTACTGGACCTCCCAAACATGCTGATGCCCAGTCACAGGACAAGTACCCTGACAACCAGCTCCGCTGCGCAATGCAACTGGTCTCCGTCTTTAAAGCTGCAGTGTCCCACGTGGCCTCCTTGCTTTAGAGGTCACCTTGATTCGCTGATAACCTACAACAGTTGAATCGCGCAAACAAGAGATTAGAATTTTGATCTTGCGTGACTCCAGTTGAATACTAACAATGACAGCACGGTCTCCCCGCTTATCCCTCGCCATCACTGCAACGGCCCTTCATTTGGCTGTGGGATCTGCAAAATCTCAATGGCTGGAACAAGACAGGATAGCAAATCAACTCATCAATTCATTCAGAGTTTAGTTCAGCCTGGATTCAAGCACCTTCTCCTGTCACAGCTTGCCAGCATGCATTACAGAAGCAAAAACCCAAACCCTTGACAATTTTTCAAGGTCCATGGCAGGGGCTGCTTAGGTTGGTGGCAAATATGATGACCAACTTACCAGAATTTGGCTCAGCTTTGCAAACAGATGTCCTGAAAGCACTGGCTGCACCTGAAGCTAACTTGGATGCTAACTCAGACACCTGAACCTTCTCCATGTTTCCCCAGTGTTGAATACTGACCCTCAACCATAACATGGACTTCCTGGTGCAGAAACAGTCATATCTCATTGCGCACAGTCTTACCACCAGCCTGTTTCTAATCTTTCTTTACAGAGGAGTGTCCTTCAAAGTGTTGCAGCACCACCTCACCTCTGCCGTCACCCTCCATCTTCCCTCTTAGTCAGGGTATCACACAGAGAGAGCGTTGGGACCGCGCAGCCACCGACGCCAGGACACCATCTAATCCAGCCTGTCTCTGTCTGTGGCCTCTATCCCTGGCTGGCCCAAAGACCTGGCAGCAGCGATCCAAACAGCATTAAGCTGACTCCACACTCAGACCGGTAACAACCAGGTTGCGATGGACAATTGTTCCTTCTTCCAAGGCTGCCAGGGCTGCTGCAGATTTTTATCCTCTTTTTCCCTTCTAATACAGCAATAATGTCAGACCAAGGGAGTCTGGGAGATGCCCACAACTCACTCTCAACAGTATGTTGACACCCAGCCCTACATCTACATTAAAGATGAGCACAGCCATCACTCAAAGAGCCCAGCACCTGGGTAAGATAAGTGCTTGGATGAAAAACAGCTGGCTCCAGCTCAGTCCAGACATTGCAGAGGTGCTGCTGGCAGTGAGAGGATCTGCCAGAAAATTCAACCCCGTCTTCCACTGAAGTGCCACATCTATCTGGGAGATGAATAGCCCTTATTTCCTTCTGCACACACCACTGCTACTGATATGCACCAGAAGTGGCTGCAAACACCTCTTCCCCAGTTCAGACCAGCCAGGAGTTCGCAGCCTTTTCACTCCGATGTAGGCTTAGCTGGGGGGATCTCTGCCTCTCTTCTGGAGGGTGTAATGCACATGCACACATCTGGATCAGCTCACAGCAGCCTGTCCACTTAGCACAGAAGCAGGTGAGAACACGCTGTACTCCAGTGCTGTGCCATATGGGCTTGCCATTAAACAGCAGATAGGCTGCCATTGATTTCAGTTAGAGTTTTGTTCCTAGCAAACTCTCTAGAAATACTTAGCCCAAAGCCTGAAGTGCTTCTGAACACACACCCTCCTTGTTTTCTGTTGTTTACTGATGTGTTCAGTATTTCTCGGTGTAGGAGACAGACTGGAGGAATGCAGCAATCCGATTTCCCCCACCAACGTCACCGACGGGATCAGAGCAGCAATGGGAGCATGGCTATTCTGTTGCTCTTGCACCTTTTTCCTCTGTGAGACATGTAGACCTCTGATTGTGTTTGAAGCTTTGATTTCACTAGCTGCACTGATTTGGTGACACCACCGATTGTTATTTTTTAATCTCTAACAAACAATGGTGAGCTGCTGAAGCTGCCAGCACAGCCCCATGCAGTGATTAGCTGCATGGTGGAAGAAAAGTAAGCTTGCCCCAACTTTTGGCATGAATAACAATGAGGTAGATAATTCTTCTAGGAACGGTTTCCTGTGAAGCAGCCTTTAGAAAAAATGCCAGTAACATCCCAGGGGTATTCAGTCCTCTGGATGATGAAGAAGAAACCACAAATTAGTTCTTTCTGCAACCCGCAGAAATGTTCCCGTATGTGGTCTCAGTGGACGAACTCAAGGTATAAAAACAAATACAGTAGGCAACACAGGCCATGGAGGACTTGTGCAAACATCTCCTCCTAAGTATAGCTCCCTCCTGAAGACTCTTGCCCTAGGTCTTGCTTACCCATGTGCCATCAAAACAGACTAAACCCAAGACCCCAAGCTTCGTGCATGGCACACCTGTCAAAGCAGGCTGGCCTGTATTCTCGTGCTACAGAGAGGGGCAGAGTGAGGAAAAATAAGGAGAAAATGCACTATCTAGAGCAAACCTGTGTTGGTGAACAGGATGGCAGGCAGAGGATGCAGTACCAGGGAGTTAACAGGCACCGGCTGGGCATGTTCAGCTTAAGCAAGCAAGCATTATCCCAACGAATTTATATGTAACCACCTTAGTCGAAATACCACTTAATTTAAAACATCCAGGAAACAAAACAATGTCTTCAAGGTCAGGTGGGGCCAGCTTGTTAAGGGCAGGACAATTTTATTTCCCGCTGACTTGCCACCCATACTAATGGTCCCTCCACAAGAGCGCTGTCAAGGTGAAAAGAGCAGCACGCAACTCCAGACTCAAAACAGCCTGTGACGTGCGACGAAACCATCTGCGGCTTCACTCTCATGGCTGGTACAGTCGTAACAGCACAGCTCCCGGTCCCAATGGCCACCTGCCTGCAGACGCTTCTGTTAAGTTGGAAATGAGAACAGAAACCTTTGAGAAACACTTCAAAAGATGAGCTTCTGGTTTCCCTGCTCTTCAGCCGTGTATCTGGAACAGTGCAGGGCTCCAGGGGAATGGACTTCCCTCGACAGTGCAATGGCACTCTAAATACAGTTATTTGCAAGCTACATCAGATGTAAATGGCCTTGAAGTCCCCATTTGCCCTGAGTTCCTGTGATACTGCTGGCACACACCGTAACGCTAGTGAGGCTGAGGACAGAAAAACTCAACCCGCTGGTGCCGAGGGACACCCAAGATCTCGGAGCAGCATGAGCTGTCGATGGAGCAGCACAGGGCCATGTGGCCACCATCCACTGCTTTTTCCCATTCATAAATGCCTCGCTGTCTCCACAAAGGTCAAGGTATCAGAAGGTAGGAAGGTGTGGTGTGCAGAACTACGCAGAGTCAATCAGGAGACAGCTTCTGTACCAGCCGCAGGACTGCACCCGGTGAGCAGGCAAAGCCCAGAGGCGATGCCCAACTTGATTAAAAGGAAGACATATTCCTGCACGTGCTGTGCTGCCTTGTACACATGCTGTTCCTTGGTTTTTCAGTTTGTAAAATAGAGGAATACTTGCTGTATCTCACAACAGTCCTGGAAGGCTTAATTCATGTTTGTGAAGTGCTTTCAGATCTTAAATTGGAAGGCATGAGAAAGCACAAGTTGTTATTATAATTGCATTATTAAGTGCTGTTAAAAAAACCCCTCAGCTTACATTTCGTAGAATTCAGGTCCTTCTTCAGACTAGTTTTATGTCCCTTGACACATGTATTTGACAATAACCCAAATAGCCTTGATCTTCTATTCCCAGCAGGGTTTTCTTTATACCTTAATGAGGTCTCCTCTTAATCTTTTTTCCAAAGGATAAACACCTCATCTCAGTATAACCAAATTCTCTGAGCTGCTACGTGTGAGCCTGGTTTCCCTCTGCCAGACTGGGTCTGCTTCTGTAACACCAGTCCAGTAAGGGGTCCAGGCTGGTCAGGAGGAAAACGACGGCTGGGATCTCACACATCCCTCTCAAGATGCCACAGTACACTTTCAGATTTGCATGTGATATCTCTGTTTCTGCCAGTTAGGACATTCCTGAAATATGTTACTACTCCTGAGAGCTGTGCCAGGTTATTTGGTCCCAAATACAGCAGTATTTTTATCCCTCTCATCCATAATGCCTGATCTTCAACCTTATCTCTGTTTCGTAGCACAGGATGCTCCCACAATATATTCCTGACTACATATCTGTCTTCAGACTCCAGTATTTCACTTCCCTTACCTTTACCATTACCAAATCACCCAGAGATCTACAGCCTTGTTGCTATTGACTTTCTCCTCTCCTCAATCCTTCTCTCAGGTTTCCTTTTTTTCCCCTCCTATCATCTGCAAATTGCATCGTTTTTATCTTTCGCTATGCTGGAAATCTTATCATGAAAGAGAGACTTTTCTTTTTTCTTTTTTTAATTAGTACTTGGTAATATTACCAAGCTGTGAGTTTATGGCTTTGTATATCTTATATTTTTGACACTAATTACTCACAAAGGCTTTTAAAGCAGCATTTCAACATAGCAACTGCCATGACTGTAATTAAGTAAGAAGCAGCAAATTTTTTTACATTTCAGAAAAAGTCTCTAGCATTCCTGCCCGTATCACAGCTTATCCCCTGGTATCACTCCGACGAACAAGACCAGACGTCGAAAACATATTACTCCTGACGCATGCACAACGCTCCCCACCCTCACCCAAGCACTCGGCTGATGTATTAATAGTGCTGTCAGCACGGAGGATCCACAGGGATTCACCACTTGCCTATTGCCAATCTGAAGGGCTCGGCTAATTTTAGACTCGCGGTTTCTGCTTCTTGCGGGAGAATGTTTTTCCGCTGTTCAAACCTCAAGACTCACGTTGAACTGACCACATGACTGCGCTTGATTTATTTCCTCCCCATCGTCTCCTCGCCGGGACCCAGAAGGAACGTGGAGGGACGTACTGGTTTCCACACCGATGCTGGACGTGTTGCCTGGAAGATGCCAGGCCAGCAAGCGGTCTCATGATACCTTTGTAAACTAGCTGTTACGGGGATGATCAATTAAAGGCATCTCAGTGGGGAGAGTTTGATTCCACTGGCCTAATTCATTTTCAAATTACTCCAGGATGCTGCCTTTTACTATTACATTATTTGTTCTGAAACTCCAAATTAAGATTTTATTGCGCCATTAATTTTTATGCAGAAATTACCATTAAAATCAATGTTTTCTGCTTAAAACTTGACAGTTTGAAATGACTGATTGTCTAGCCTGTTTCCAATTGCTTTACCACCTCGGAAGTGGATGGGTCCGTCCCGGTGTGCTGCTAACTCTGAGCAACACTTTCATTGCACCTTACCGACACTTGGGCGCATCCATCCTAGGCAGCTGGGACACCCGCGGCAGGACGACGTGTGTCTCCGACATCCCAGGCTGTGCCAGCTCCTCCCGCTGTGCCGGGACAGCCGCCCAAGCAAGGTCTGCACCTGGGGTTACAACCCCGTCCGGGCTGCCGAGATCAATGCCTCATTGCTCCTCGCTGTCCCTTAGCTGCCTGTCCCCCCCGTTGCCTCTTGCCCTATAAATAGGCTGTCAGGGCAATTTGTCGTGTGCTTTGTACAAGCCACCTTCCGATCTACGGCAGAGATTCCCGTGCACAACGGTTGTACCAATATTGTGCGATACCGGTGGTAATAATGACTATTCAGGTGCAAGCGATGCCGTTTTATGCTACATTAGGAGGACTTTACACTGATGCTGGCGGAGCGAACAGCAATACCGCAACCAGGAACCGCTCACACCTCGCCTTCCCAGGACAACGCAGCAGGGCACGAGCGTGACATCCTCCGCTGTCACGGGCACTTCTCCCATATGCTGTCTGCTGACCGCGAGGCTCAGCCTTGGCAGCGTGTACAGGCATGGGGTTTGCTTCCTTTTTAATTATTAAGACGAGTCATCTGGGCTTTTGTTTTAAGATAATTTTGTTTTCTAATTCTGGAGGTGCCCGCAGGGAGGTGGGCAGCAGGTAAGGGGCAGGGGAGAATATTTCCTGAAATAAATAAAAGGATATTTCCCCATCCTGTGGCAGACAGAGGGAACCAGGAGGGAAAAAAAGTTTGATCCTCTAAATATGAGGCATATTAAGCAAAACTGAATGTGATATGTAGTGAGTATCTGTGACAAGAGCAAACTGATCCTGCTGTTGGAATATTCATGCAAATAGGAGCAATTTCACTATGATTAAGAAGGCAATTAACTGAAAAAAACGCCAGCAATTTCAGCAGCAGCCTGTGTGTCAGTGAGGCCTCCACGCAGTGCTGAACTGACATTTTGCTCACTTTCATATTCCATCAACGAGATACTCACTACTACAGCTTGAGAGTAGTAATTACCCCAACTGGAGGCAGATGCTCTTAGAAAGACTCCAACAAAGTCTACACAAGGCACTTCATACGCGGTGCACAGAGAGGGGGTTGCGCCAGCATCCTGCCTTTCCCACCCCCGCTCGCTCTGCTGCTCGGATGAAAGACACAGGCATAAAGAGCATCCACAAAAAGAACGGGTCCAAACTAAAAATTTTCAGCCTGTAACACAAAGCATTCAGGGAACGAAGCGCAGGCAGAAGCGCGGTGTCAGAGCTGCTGCCTCCTCCGCTGTCTGCTGATGGGATTAAGAGCATTTTCCCCTCTGTGGTCAGATCCAGAATAGGTAAATACTGATGAAAAATCTTAAACTATCTGTGCAATAATCTGCATGGGATGAATGTGATAGAGAATGATCCCTTACAAACCAGTGGGATGTTAAAATCAACATCTGCTCTTGACACCTTCTGGAGATGCCCAAATAACTTCCCCCCACTCCAGAGGAAAGCTGCAACGGATGCTATCACCCAAGCACTGGTCAAAAGCACAGAACCTCCCATTGTCAGAGCTCTTCAAACCCCAGACCACCAGAAATCCCCGTGTGACTACCACGCACCCCAAGCATCAGGTGAACTAAGTGCAAAGCAGGCTGGCTGTCACCTCCCAAAAGCAAACTATTCATTTCCACAACCGCAGGCTGCACACGCTAAGAGGCATCAGCAAATTTTTCCCTGACGGCTGCTGCTCCATCAGCACCCCACTGCCCGTACGGACAGAGCCGCTGCAATATGCATGAGGCGGCTTCGGACTTGATCCCTGTGCAAGCTGAGTGTCCTCTGCTTGTCTCTGATGATTAACTGAGCACAAGGCTTACCCTCCGCTCAAGACTTTCTGTGGCTGAGGTATTTTGCAGCTAGTCACAAACTCAAATATATTTCCTGTCTAGCAGATACTGTCTACTCTTGAGAGCAATTTTTATTGGATTTGTAATCCCCTTTTCAGTTCTTTCTCTCCCCTTTTAATATTGCCTTTTAAGCCCTTTACCAGGAGTTCACTGTCTGAAGGCCAGCAAGGAACAGTGGACAGAGCCTTTGGGTTTAAAAAAGGAATATGCACAGAATGTTAATGCAAGAAAAACATGCAACACTCTGACCCCTTTCAATTAAAGTGCCATCTCTATCACCTTCAGCTGTCCTGGAAACTTGGATGTGCCCTGAAACAAACAAAAAGACCCAAAAAATCAGTGCTTCAGGCTGAAGAGGAGACATTTAACCATTTACCTCCCCAACACGACATGTGCTGTGGCTGCCTTTACATATACAACCTGTTTAGACCAGATTCAGCACCAAGTGCTGAACAAGGGCAAGCAAGAAATGAAACTAGAAGCTGTTAAGCAAAAGAAGAAAGACAGTTATGGAGGGGTGGGTCCCACTGCAGAAAACTGCAGCCTCTGGTACCCAGAGAAGCACTGGAACTTATGGCTGAGTGGCAGTGAGTGAGGACGGGATACACCTGTCTGGATAGATGGGGAGGGTAAATCCCGACGATCCAGGGAAATCTGGCATGTGTCCACATGACATCCCTTTCAGATCATATGTCCAACTTGCAGAGAAGACAGGTAGGCGAAGAAAATGCTCCTTTTGATCCACCAAACTGTAGGCTGAGAGAGGTCACATAAATATGGGAGGACTGGAGCAAACCCCTCATTTTGGATTGGACTGGAGCAAACCCCTCATTTGGACTGGAGCAAACCCCTCACTGGAGCAAACCCCTCATTCCTGGCTAACTGGGGAAGTCCCTGCTGACTGGAGATTAGCGAATGTGACACCCATCTTCAAGAAGGGCCGGAAGGAGGACCCGGGGAACTACAGGCCTGTCAGCCTGACCTCGGTGCCGGGGAAGCTGATGGAGCAGATCATCCTGAGTGCTATCACACGGCATGTAGAGAATAACCAGGGGATCAGGCCCAGCCAGCATGGGTTCAGGAAAGGCAGGTCCTGCTTGACCAACCTGATCTCCTTCTATGATAAGGTGACCCGCCTAGTGGATGAGGGAAAGGCTGTGGATGTTGTCTATCTAGACTTCAGTAAAGCCTTTGACACGGTTTCCCACGGCATTCTCCTGGAGAAACTGGCTGCTCATGGCTTGGACGGGTGTACTCTTCGCTGGGTAAAGAACTGGCTGGACGGCCGGGCCCAGAGAGTGGTGGTGAATGGAGTTTACTCCGGTTGGCGGCCGGTCACAAGCGGTGTTCCCCAGGGCTCGGTGTTGGGGCCAGTTCTGTTTAATATCTTTATCAATGATCTGGACGAAGGGATCGAGTGCACTCTCAGTAAGTTTGCAGACGACACCAAGTTGTGTGGGAGTGTTGATCTGCTTGAGGGTAGGCAGGCTCTGCAGAGGGACCTGGACAGGCTGGATCGATGGGCTGGGGTGAATTGTATGAGGTTTAACAAGGCCAAGTGCAAGGTCCTGCACTTGGGCCACAGCAACCCCATGCAACGCTACAGGCTTGGGGAAGAGTGGCTGGAAAGCTGCCTGGCAGAGAAGGACCTGGGGGTGTTGGTTGACAGCCGCCTGAATATGAGCCAGCAGTGTGCCCAGGCGGCCAAGAAGGCCAATGGCATCCTGGCCTGTATCAAAAATAGCGTGGCCAGCAGGACTAGGGAAGTGATTGTGCCCCTGTACTCGGCACTGGTGAGGCCGCACCTCGAATACTGTGTTCAGTTTTGGGCCCCCCACTACAAGAGGGATATTGAGGTACTGGAGCGCGTACAGAGAAGGGCAACGAAGCTGGTGAAGGGTCTGGAGCAGAAGTCTTATGAGGAGCGGCTGAGGGAGCTGGGACTGTTTAGCCTGGAGAAAAGGAGGCTGAGGGGAGACCTCATCGCTCTCTACAACTACCTGAAAGGAGGTTGTAGAGAGGTGGGGGTCGGTCTCTTCTCCCAGGTAACAAGTGATAGGACAAGAGGAAATGGCCTCAAGTTGCGCCAGGGGAGGTTTAGACTGGATATTAGGAAATTTTTCTTCACCGAGAGGGTTATCAAGCATTGGAACAGACTGCCCAGGGAAGTGGTTGAGTCGCCATCCCTGGAGGTATTTAAAGGACGTTTGGATGAGGTACTTAGAGACATGGTGTAGTGATGGTTTTTGGCAGTGTTAGGTTTATGGTTGGACTCGATGATCTTAAAGGTCTTTTCCAACCTATATGATTCTGTGATTCTGTGATTCTGTGATTTTTCTCCAAAGGACACGAGGCCCCTCCACTCAGCAAGCAGCGAGGAGGACTGTAAAGGCCTTCGACAGATTCTCCAGCCACCTTGGCCTTCACAAAGACCAAGAGGCAGGAGGGAGGGCAGCGTGCAGCATATGGCTGAGGCAAAACTCTAAGGAGCAGATTTGGTATGGTGCTCTTGGGAAGCATCCATCCCTGTGGCCCCCTACTACACCATGTGCTCTTTGCCTTCAACTGAACAATACAAGGCTCAAGGTCCTCCAAAAGCAAGGAAAAAAGTAATTTTTAGACCACTCTAGCAGGTAGAAGTACACGATTACATCTCCTTTGTAGCTCTAGACAGAGCTTGGATGAACCAGACTACTATTCTCTCATCAAGGGTTTTGTGGATCCCCAGCCCTGCAGCTCGTCTCAGTACTGCAAAGTCCTCTGCAAATTGAGAGGCACCTGAGGTTCACCAAGGTCCTTCAGACTTAGCTTAATTAACAGCCACAAAGAAGGAAACAGTATTTCCCTGGCTTGGTGATCTCTGGAGAAAAGTGACCGAATAAAGTGATGTGTGGAAATCCTTTTGTCAAAAAGGAAAAGGAGGAAACTCTCTTCTCTTAATTAGCACCACTGGAGATTGGGCTGGTGAGGTCTTTGTGGCTGAATTGCTGACCGTGGCTGTGTGGCCCAAAGCCTGCCCTGGGTGCAGCAAAATAACCTAGCACGGACAACATGGACTCCGTCTTCCCACACCCACATTTTCTCTCCACCTCTCCTTTCATGACCATCCCAGTATTGTCTCCTTTACAGGTGAAGAAAAGCTCCTTAGGTTTATTTTTCCTTCTGTCCTTTTAATTCCTCATTTTGGCACTGGCCTCTCTGTACAGAACGGTGAGCGGGATGCTATAGCCTCCCTGCATCATTTTGCTTTATGTCTGGAAACATCTGTATGTGCAATTAGAGAGCCAACTCCTTTTATGTCCCTAAATGAGCAGTCTTAATCACCGCCATAAGGAATCAAACCCTGCCTGGGCAGCACAACTCAACGATGCAATTCTCCGAGCAGGGCTGGCACTACCTGCGTGCAGGATCAGCCCTCAGGAGAAGTCTCCCACCTAGGAGCAGGTCCTCCAGGCTTGTCTTCTCCACGGAGGCACCTTCACAAGTGTAATTACAGGGAAGCAGCGAGATGCTTCCCTGCTGTGCCGAATGCATTTCACCGGCTTTCCACAGCGCCGAGAGACTGAGCTCCAGGCGCTGGTGCAGGCTTACGGCGATGCTAGTAGGGAGCAAAAGGCTGCAAGCTGTGGTTTGGCATGCAGTGATACACAGGGGCTTCCTCCAGCGTGGCTGAGGGAGTTATAAAGGGAATTGTGTGATAATTTAATAAAAAATGGTAAGAGCAATGGATGCCTGGATTCCTTCAGAACCACATCTCTTTTCTGCCCTCTCTTCACCTCTGCCCTCTGCGCCAGCCCTTGATGTCTCGCCCTCTTCTTTCTCCACCCTTCTCTGTCATTTCTCCATCACCACAATTGAAGCTCAGACCCTCAAATCAAGCCCATTTCCCCCCAGAATTACCCACCTCTGTTCCACAGCCAGCCAGCCAGCCCCACCAAAAGAAACGGGCTCACCAGAGGCTTGCTGCCACCTACCCCCAGCTCAGGAGAGCTGCTTTGCATTGGGCCACCCCATGTCCCATCCAGCTCTGGTGCTTGCACTGTCACGGGCCTTTCTGCCACCTCCTCCTCTGACCTGCAGCTGCTCCTGGCTTTCTCCCACACTTTCTAAAGTGATCTCTTGCTTTCACATCCATTTTCCAAACAAGGTCCTTCCCTGAGCAACCTTCAAAGTCCATAATGCCACAAAAAGTTACGGAAATACAACGCATCTAGACCAACAGTAGGAAGCATTTTGTCCCCTGGAAAAAGAGTACAGCTGATGTAATTTGTGTATGTGCAAAACGTATTAACTCCATTTTCCACTTCATCAGCCCCCTGTGCCTGCATGGAGCCTCTGCTTGTTCTCAGCACTCAGGTCTTGAGGAGTATTTTGTTCACCTTGCAGTTAGATTTTATGGCAAGTTTTCCAGTGACCATTTTGGATTCAAAGGAGTGCTCAAAATATACGCAGTCCTCAATTTTCTCCTTTAGATTTATGATCTGCTCCTCTGGTATGTAGCTTTAAGTCTTTTTATTTCAAGCAGGAATATTTGAAAAGAGTAATCTGTATGTGCATGTCAGGGAAAAGAATTAATTATCCCTCTAATTAAAAGGACACTGTTGAAAATAATCTCTCTCTTTTCCTGCTGATTTTGCCCTTTTTCTGTGAGTAAGCTTTACATTTTTGCATGTATATGTTTCTCAAGGAGTTTGAAATTAACAGGGCTTATTTTATTTATGCAACAGTATCAACCAGAAGTTGTGCATCAGCAAAATGCACATTAGGTGGATGGCAGAGGCAAACATCAATGATTTTGTGTAGGTCCCAGATAAGTAATAATAATAAGTATTATTATTATTATTATTATAGAAAATCCTGGATTACTTTAAAGAAGCCTAAAAGGCACTCCCTCTCCCCCAGGCTGTACTTCAAGACTGTAAAATGTATCAATTAGTTTTTGTGGCTGCAATGTGCTTTAAAAAGGCACGTCTCCGGATAAACGCCATCCCCAGAGCAGCGCAGCCCTGCCGTCGGGGTCAGGCTGGATGGATCCAACCCTCGTTCAGTTCCCAGCCTGGGGCCAGGCGGAGGCCACTGTTGGCTCCATCTGCACCGCCAGCTTTCCTGCCCGTGCCGCTGGCAAGGCGGCTCGCACCCTGCCTCTAGCCCGCAGCACACCAACTGCCTCCCCGGGCAGGGTGCTCAGGCATAAGGGAGCGCTGGCTCCGCTGAGCTCTGCCTGTGCCGGGGATGGAGACAGCTGGATGAAGCCACCTGGCTCTGCGAGCTGCTGCCAAACTCGAGCACCGCTATCGAAGACAGTGTCAGCGCAGCCTACGTGCGTCTCTTCGTGTTTTGCCTTAAGGGAGAGAAGGTTTCTTTAACCACAGTTTTATGGTAGTGATAGACAGGGACATATGGGAACCGCACAGGCCAGCGCAACGCTAGTTCCAGGGACCTTAAATGAAGCAGGAAAAAAATCAGATTAATCTCTGGGAAGATGTCGTTATACAAAAATACCTGGCCGTCAAAAGGCTAATTAAGTCAGTCATTTGAAACTAAACAAAAAACTTGGGAACACAATGCAGGGAACAAGCCTGAGCTCACAGTGGGATGAGGGGAGCGATCCACAGAGCCCCAGGATTATATCAACAGTATGTAAAGCCTCAACACACAGAAAGACTAGCCAAGGTTTACATTTTAAATCATGCAAAATCCAAAGTCTCCCACCTAATCTAAAAGGCAATCCTGACCTCCCAATCGAAAGCTGCAACTATTCTTCCAGCAATACTCAAAGGAGAAAGAGAGAGAAGAAAGGGAATACCGGACCGCTGCATAATTCAGTGTGTTTTGACAGTCCCCTTCGGGGCATATCACACTCGACTGCTCATCATTCTCAAAGATGGATATGAAAGAGGCTGGAGAAAGGGACGCTAGATGATATAATGGAGAGGCAATTAAAGACCACAGAAAACCAAAAGGCAAACCAGCTGCATCTTTCTCTAATTTATAGGACGCTGAGCAGGCAGTATGATTGATTCATACGTTGCTCATCCTATCAGGAGGAGAGCAGGTACGTACCGGTAAGAAATGATGTACGGAATGAGAACTGCAAGCTACGTGGCCCCTGTTGACACAGCGCTTTGTGACACTTCTCCCTCTTCCCAGGGGCATGCTTGTCGAAAACCCATCAGGGTTTAGCACTTTCTCCAAGCATTAAAGCATTAATGAGACACCACGACACCCGCTCAAAACGCGGCCTCGCTTCTTGCACAGGGCTCGCAGTACCAGGGGAATGGCTGCACTAAGTGGTGGAGGGACTTCAGCACTGTAAGCTCCACATGCAGACTCAAACTTAAATAAAACGCATTTATAGTTCAGAGCCGGTAAAATACTGTCTGTTGGTAATTTGCAGTAGATCCTCCTCAGGTAATGCCTTGGAAGAACGGAGCTTTCTCTCATTTTCTCTCCCTAAATGTTCTTCAGGCAACTCTTCCTTACCTTATCCACTATCACCCCCTAGATGCTGACGGTTCACAAACAAGTATATCAAATACCTCTGCCTTTCCAGTGCATTAGTAACTGTTTCCTGACTGGCTTGATCTTCTGTAAAAATGTTAAAAATATCATAGACACACTGTTATATTTAATAAAGAGACAGAAAAGATGGGAAAAGCCAAAGATCAATGCGAAATAGCTTACACTCGAATATCTTTAAAGTGTTCTCTGGAAAAATATGGATGATGGAGAAAAGAAACCATGCTGGAGAGATCTGGGCGGCTGCCCATAAATCCAGAAGAAAATTAAGTCCCTAAAGCTCTGAAAGTTGCTATTTCTCTCCTTGAAATGAGCAATTGGGTAATCAGCGTTAATATTAAACAGCTTGTTCTGAAAAAAAAGACAATTCAGAGATTCTGCCTCCCAGCATCAAGAGACAGTCAGAAAACCTTGGACTAAAAAATGGAACATTTTGCTTGTTCTTGAATCCACATATCTAGCTGTGTTGACCGTGATAATAAAACACCAAAAAATGAGGGTCATGCCAGCTCTGCCTGTCCCCTTGCCCTGCAGCATCTCAGCTCTGTATGGGGAGGATTTACCGGCTGGGGAAGCAAAGGGCTTGGTGCCCCATGGCCGCATTGCCTCGTGGTGCAACCTGCTTGCAGAGCCGGCCCACCTCGAGCTGGGCTCCCTCCTGTCCTGAGTGTCAAACACGGCACCAAGTTAAAAAGAAACAAGGAAATGAGAGTCATAGGAGACTAGATATTCCAAAGCTGAGCTTACAAATGCTTTTAAGATTGGACAATTTTTATTCCATGTTGTTGTGGTTTAGCCCCAGCTGGCAACTAAGCCCCACCCAGCCGCTCGCTCACTCCCCCCCAGTGGGATAGGGGAGAGAATCAGAAGAGCAAAAGTAAGAAAACTCCTGGGTTGAGATAAAGACAGTTTAATAGGGAAAGCAAAAGCCACGCACGCAAGCAAAGCAAAGCAAGGAATTCATTGACTCCTTCCCATGGGCAGGCAGGTGTTCAGCCATCTCCAGGAAAGCAGGGCTCCATCTCATATAACGGTGACTTGGGAAGACAAACGACATCACTGCGAATGTCCCCCCTTCATTCTTCTTCCCCCAGCTTTATATACTGAGCATGACGCCATATGGTATGGAATAGCCCTTTGGGCAGTTGGGGTCAGCTGTCCTGGCTGTGTCCCCTCCCAGCTTCTTCTGCACCTGGCAGAGCAGGGGAAGCTGAAAAGTCCTTGACCAGTGCAGCAACAACTAAAACATCTCTGTGTTATCAACACTGTCTTCAGCACAAATCCAAACCATAGCCCCATACCAGCCCCTATAAAGAAAATTAACTCTATCTCAGCTGAAACCAGCACACATGTATATACATACATATAAATATATATATAGAACCTCTATGCTTGTCACGCCAAGTTTCCTTTGCTAGCTTAAGTCCAGAGACCTTTAAAAACAACAGCAAGTAGAGTTTCTGTAGATAAACATGCCACTAAACTACAGTGCATTAAATTTAGGACTTTCCAGGCTAGATGCAAGTTCTGGGGCCACTGGAAAGCAATGCATCTTCCTTTCCCAACAGGATGAATGTCTGTTTCCTGACTGCGTGACACTGAAGGGAAGATTTTAAATCAGTCAAACAGCAAGCTTGTCTATTCTGAGACTTGAGCAGTCAAAATTATTTTAGGGGGCGGGAGGCTGCAGGGATAGATGAAGCAAAATACGTTAAGCAGAGCAACTTCTCTTTTTAAAGTGGCATCTGCATGCCATGGCTGGAGCAGTCACAATATTAGCATGAGTCCCTGGGGGGGATTATCGGGGAGAGTCACCGTATCGCTCAACAGACACAACGCTCTCATTCCTACATCCCATGGATGCTTATGCATGTTCCAGCTATCTCTGGGATAACCAGGTATTTCTATGTATTTACCTTCAGATCAGTATGACTGTAGCATGTGGGTAAAGACAACTACACATGTATAGTTCCCACTATGTAAGCTCCAAAGGTAGACTCAAACTTAAATAAAATTAATTTATAGTTCAGAGCCGGTAAAATATTGTCTGTATCACCTGTGCAGAGGTGATGCAACTAGCAACCATAGAGATGGCTTCATTCCCTGCCCTTTAGGTGGTTGCCTGCTGGCACCAGTGAGGTTAAACCTTCTTGGTGTCTACCTGGGTTGGTAGGAATGAACCATTGAAACTTGCCAACACACGAGAGCAGCCTCCCTGGAGAGGGTGCAGGAGGCTACTCTTGGATATTACCTTTTAATGAGTGCTGGCCGGGGAGGACGGAGCGTGATACAACAGCATGAGCACAATAAATACCGGAGAGGTGGGGACATGAAAGCAGAGTCTGCAAAAACCAGAGAGGTGGCCAGGACGGGCTTCAGGGAAGCCCAGGGCTGAAGCCAGGGCTGCCGGTGTGCCCGTGCCTTCCCGCTCCCACCCGCAGCCCCGCTGAGTAACACCGGCTGCCTTGCAGGGCACAGGCTGCTGCAAACATCTGCCAGCTGAATAGCTCAGACAGGGTCTGCAAAAGGATCTGAACTCATGGGAGCCCACTCGAGCCTCGAC
Organism: Mycteria americana; assembly: GCF_035582795.1. NCBI lineage: Eukaryota > Metazoa > Chordata > Aves > Ciconiiformes > Ciconiidae > Mycteria > Mycteria americana. Next base: position 6,453,399 of record NC_134376.1, on the reverse strand, counting down.
ACGAGGCAGAAATGTGGAGCGAGGGTCCCAGGTTCAGGTCAGCTGGGCTACAGGGCTGCGGCTGGAAAACCAGGAGACCCAGGGCCCATCATCAGACTCCCTGAGAGGCTGTGTTAAGGGCAGAGACTCAAAACACCCACAGCTCCTGGTGAAATAGCATTTTGTGCCATTTGTATTTACAGGAAACCTTGAACCTAACTAGGCCTTTATCAGCAGATTACAGTTTCAGAGGCTGGAGACTCCTGAACTTGCAATAAAAATATACAGACTTCTCTGTCCCTCTCTTGCTCCACTGGCCTTACAGTAGGTGCACTTACCCAGCTCAGCTCTTTCTCAGGAGGCTATTAATTTTTAGCTCTGTGTGTACAGGTCTATTACAGGCCCATCCATAACCAGCCTGTAGAGCGCTTGTAGCATCGCCAAGCCACGTACTTGGAAACAAAGGGTCATTGCACCAGGTTCTCCGAGTTCACTTTGCACCAACACAATATGGCAGGACACTGTCCAGGGGGGCAAAAGCACCGCTCCAGCGGGCCCCTGCTCCACGAGCCTAACAGAGCCGAAGGAGCGAACGCTCCCTCCGCTCCCTCCCTCTGGCTCTGGGTCCGGGCGTCCCGCTCCGTCCGTGCACCTCCTGCGCCCCAAGCGCCGGGGACGAGCGCACGCTGGTCCCCAGCTCCCTCCTCCCCGTCCCCTTGCTCTCGGTTTCACATTCACAGGCGCATGCCTCCTGCTCCTGAGGAGCCACAGCTGCAAACGCAGCAGTACCTGCCTGGAATTGAAAAGCTGGACATTACCACCTCGTCCAGCTCTGCTGACTTATCATTTTGCTATCACCTATGCCTCATTATCATGCAGTTTCTCACCAGGTCTTGGCTTTCTTACCACCTTCCCCCCCTTCCCAGCCCTGTGCCTCTCTCCCCTTCTTATTAAACATGGGCTAGACGCTATCTCTCAGTCCTGCTTTCTCATCCCCCACGTTCCCCCTATTGATTCTTTCCAGGGAGCTCCAGCCGGCTGCTCCCCCAGCACCACGTTCGACCTTCCCCGGGATGAAACAAAGCACCAATGTCAGGTGACTCTCAGCAACGCAGCAATGTGAAACGGCCGCTTCAGCTCACTCCTGTTTCACAGACAGAGGGAAAAAGATGGAAAACTTGGTTGGCAAAGCTGCAAAGGAAAGAGATCAAAATACAGGACCCTAACTTAATGACTCCTCCCTTGCTCAAGCTGACTGCGTGCCCTTGCATCACTGAAGCACGGCTCACTCCAAGTATTTGGGCTCACCCCAACCCACTTCCTTCCCTATTTTATGGAAATGGTGGAGCTTTTTAACTTGCACATTGACTGGCAGAGAGAAATCCTGGGAGCTTAATGACATCCTGCAAATTCATCATCACTTGAGCTGCCAAGGGCCTTGTAACAACCATCCCACATACTCTTGCAAGGATGACATTGGCACTACACACTAATGGTCTCAGGAATCTTTTGGTTTGACTCGCATTTATGTAGGTTTCGTGTTTCTAATGCATTCAGAGCAGAGCATGGGAAAAAAAAAAGAAAAACGCTTAAGAATCACTTGGGTTTCTGCAAATCAGCCGAGTTGGAGGGTAACATCCTGGACGGTGAGAAAGGTACCATCAAAGGAGAGACCAGAAGCACAGCAGGACAGTACAGAGCTGACAGCAGCCCAGCTCGCTCACACTGCTGAGGCTGTGGAAAGAGCTCACGCACAAAAGGAAGAACTTTAAATAAAGATGAAGCGGATGCAGTGACATTGTTGCACGGCCGATCAAGTCAATCTCCACCTCAGAGGTTACCAGAAGCGAGACCTTTTCAGTGGCCTTTCCCAACCCCTCCATTTCTCACCAGCAGGTCTTTTCATACTCGTATCTGGACTATTAACCCTTAAAGTTTCCCACTTCTCTCCTCCCATTTGTTACATCCATGCATAACATGCTTTAACCCAGTGCTGACCTCTCTGTTTCTTGCTCCATGAACCCTCTTCGTCACATCCATGCCGGGGGCTGTCCTCGGCCCCCTGTTCTGTAGCACTGCCCCTTTCAGTGAATTTTCCCCCTCTCACACTCAGCCATCACTTCTATGCCAATAATATCCAGGTTTAGTTCCCATCTCCTCTGTTTTTTCTCTTGCCTCTCTGCTTAGACATCTCAAAGGCATCTCTCAACCGTTTCCTTAAATTTGGACTCAGTGCTTTTGGGGCACTTTGAACTCAGAAGTGCTCAGCAAATCCCAGCACCTTCATCTTTTTGCTTCCTAATCCTTCTGTGCTCCTTCTCTCCATCAGTACTAATAACTTCACTCCTTTTTGGGGGGGATAATATATACCCTAAAGGATTACCCCTAACAGTTGATGTATGACTCCTCTGAGATTCAGCTTCCTGTGCACAGGGTGGACTCAGCTCAGTGCGAACAGCTCGGCTGTGAGACACAGACCACTTAGATTGCTCCCTCCTTGGGAGCGAGGAAGGGACCACACAATCTCATGTTTTAGCCTTTCCCCTGTTATTCTGCTCTAAACGCCTACAAATGCTGTATGGATGGATGCTACCATATGCATTTACTGGCTCTGAAAGCCCCCACACAAGGAAAACGCACAGCTGGTGCTTTCTTAGGGTAGGAGAAACACCAGCACATAGGCAACTTGTATCAGAGAAGAGCACAAATTAATATTAGAGACTTCCCTGCCAAGCAGCTTTAATCACCATGGGACACGTTTCCTCCCCTCCTAATGCACGGTCCCCTGTCTGTCACCCGCTGGGCAAGACCATCTCACGACCAAGAGCACAAACCTGCCGTATGGATACCAAGCCTATGAAACCACCAGTATATTCCGGATGCCAGAGCGCTGCTTCACTGACCTGAAGTCACAAGGATACCACCCGACATCGACCCAATGAGAACATGTTTTCAAGCCCTTAAGCCGCTACTCACTTGGTTACAGCCTATTCTCTTTGCAGGAGAGAACGTCTGGCAGGGAGGAAAGGGCGGAGGAGAACCCTGTAGCCTCCAGGAGGTGATTTTATCAAAGGTGGTAACTGAATAGAGCTACAGCTATCGCTGTCTCTCAGGCTTATAGGATCTAGAAAGGTATCCAGGTGACATTATATGATTTAAAAGTTAATTAAACTGAGTGATATAGTATAACAGCCCCAGGTGTTTATTTCAAGCTAGCCTGTTTTTACAGCATTTAGAAGGAAAGAATAGGGCAGGGGGGAAATCTAATGAAAAACCTTGTGAGTGTTGCATTAAGAAGTAATCACACCATTAAATCATTCTGGTTCTGGAGCACTTCTAATACCTTCAAATGTTGGCAATTCTCTCCAGCTCAGGCTCGTTTCCATTACTGTGTTGTCCTCCTTCCCAGAGCTGGCAGGTTTTTCCTTTTAAGAACCCCAGGAGAGAGCTGCACAACCCGGCAGCGTGTGCAGCAGCCCGGGGGCTTTCTGCATCAGCTGTGTCAACAGCTACACCCTTGCTTGAAGGCATGTTAGATCCCTTCTGAGCACTAATGGCCCGGCTGGAGCGGCACCATCCCTTCTGCACTGCTGCTGGGCTGGAATGGAAATAGCCCCAAGGTGGGGGACAGTGTTGGGTACGCAGCGAACACTGACAAACTTTAGGAAAATCAAGAGAGTGGCTGGAATGTAGAGGAGATGTGAGTGGAGAGGAGCAGAGAGATCCAGAAGAAAAGACCTTTCATAAAAAGGAAAGTTTGGGAGAGATTAGCTTTTCCCCTCAAATGTAGCTTTTATGGAAAATGCAATGATAAGAAATTGCTTAGGTAAGACTAAAGTACAAAAGTCTCTGTTGCTTCTTGGTAAGTCTCCCAGAATGGGAATGTCTCCTTCACAGGCACCGACCTGTCCTCAAGACCACATTGACAGAGAATTCTCTTCTACAGGACTCTTGTCCCACATGCCTGCTAACGATCTGACCCCAGTCCAACAGTTGCCTCTCTTCCTTTTCAGGGGTTTGCCATCTTTTCTTCTATAGGTTCAAAAATCTTCTAAAACTTTTGATCTTCAGATCTCAAGGTTTGTGAATCCCTAGCCAAGCACTATCTGTACTCGGCGTAAAACCACGTGACGTAGCATTTGAGCAAAAGTAGAGATGGACATCGTAAGAGGCAGGGGTGGCTCGATGGGGTAAAAAGAAAGAAAGGAGGTTTCAGTATCATCAGTGCTCACCAAAGGCCCTGAGATATCTCAAAAGGCGTCACATCTAGGAGAGCTCCGCTGCATTCAAAGGAAAAGTCCATTTTTCCATAATTCGTCAGGTTAATAAATGACTCCCTCTTCTCCCTACAGCCTCTCCTATTACCAATTCTCATGCAGCATGCCGGAGCCTCCTTTCACTATTAATACCACTCACTGTGAAATGTAATTACCAGCTCTATCACAAAGCGTCAGGCACATTTATCCACTGTACACACTCGCTGACTCCAGATCACATCAGTCACTGGCTGGCTTGTTCTGACGATGTTGTCCAAAGGAAAAAGTGTGTGCACAGGCTCCCGGTTAACTTGGGCCGCTTAAGCAGAGCACAAAACTGTTCTGGGGGTGCAAAATGGGTTCAATAAGCAAACACAAAAACAAGAAGCAAAGAGAGGTACTTAACACAGACTCATAATTTAAATCCAAAGGAACGAACAGTGATAGGCAGAGTAAGGGTTTGGCTGGAGAAGATGGATGAGTAAACACTCTAGAGAGCAATTCAAAATGATGGAGTGAAATGAATGGCTCCCTCCTCCAGGCTGACACAAGCAAAATCCCTCCTTTGGTTTATGCTTTAACTCTCGTCATTATGTTTTGATTAAAGCCAATACAAAACAGCTCACTTACTGTCCCTCGCTTGTGGCTTTCTTCTTCTGCCTCCCTCTTTCCATCTTTTTGCAGCCGTTTCTAGCTAGCACATAGGATACTCGGAATTCACGTTGTTCAATCCTTTGCTATTTGGTGAAGCTGCAACTCTCGCAAAGAGCAGGGACTCAGCCAGACATATCAGCTTTAGCTGTATTTAAAAATCCTATTAGTTGGAAGAGAAAATAATATACATTCTTACTGATATCCAACTGACTCTTATATTAAGTGTTTCCAATTCCATGGGGCTAGAGGCAGCCTTTCCTGTCCTGCCTGAATATCAAGTACATGCTTTGAAGGTGGTACCTTCATTACACTCTTGCAGCTGTTTAAAGGCAGGCAGCCTATGCTTATAATGGGGAACAGATAAAAGGTGAATTTTATTTACAGTTGAGTGTTACCACTGGGCTATGAACACGGAAATAAAACCAGAGAAATGCAACTCAAAGTACTGCTGACAAAATAAAATAAGAATAATCAGAATACTTGAAAAGGAAAGAAGTGGAACCGAAACAGGATTAGTTATGTTAACTGCTTATCTGTCTCTGTGTCTCTAACTTTTAGACTCCGGTGTCTAAAGCCAGCTAACAATCTGCACGCCAGTGCCCAGCGTTTTCCTAGACGGAACCAGGGGAAAGGTGTCTTCTGAAAAACAAAAGGGGTTTGGAGTTTTCTTCTTGAGAAAAAAATGAAAACGGGAAAAGAGAGCTTGCAAAACCTGACAAGTTCTAAAAAAACCAGAGGATTAAACTTCTGCAGATGAGAAAGGAAATGAGGTGGGCGTCTTCCAATTAAAATAAAGCATAACTGTGTGACCTGCTACGGCACGTTTGTCCGAGGTACGGCAACACCCTGAGTACATCTCTGTGCTCCTACGAGCAGTGCCGCAGCGCTTCCCGGAGCCTGGACGGGCCAGATCTGCCTCTTTTCACCCGACTGTGCTCTTCAGTGCCGACCAAACGCCACTGGTGGGGGAGAAGAAAAGGAAACAGCTGAACTTCAAACCTGTCCCACGCTCTCATAATTTTGGTGTTGCTTTCAATAACGATTAATTGGTGGATCACCTTCTTCTAATCTCACACAATAACAGTATTTCCTGCTTTGATTCAAGCCTTTTTAAACGTGATGGTGGCAGATGGCAGGCTATTACACAGCATGGCCACACGGCAATGGAAGCAGGAAGGATTATTAACAAAAATAGTAACTCTTCAAAATCAGAAAGGTGAGGGCCCATGGAAGAGCTATGGTTTTATTTTTACACCTCGAATCAGTTATTTGAATGCATTATGAATGCTGTAAATATACCCGATGGATATAATGAAAATACATTATTAATTTTCACTCATTATTAATGAACTTATAAATTCACAAGTGATGGAGCCATGACAGTGTGAGGGAAAGGTCATGAATAATAACTGGAGATGAATAATATATGCACGGTTAGCTCACAGGATACTATGCTCGTATGACTGTAGTGCCTCATGTTTATTTAAGTGGGCAGTGCATTGACTTTTTATTCTTTGCTAGATAATAGCAGAAAGAATTACAGGGACTATAATCTCTATTAATTTAACATAACAGATCACAATGGACAGCTGATCCTTCTGAAGGGATGCTCCTGCATCCTAACCAACGCTAAAAAGCCGGAATCCCCCTCTCTTCTCCATCACGCCCTTCCTTCATGACATCTTCTTGCTTCGCCTCATTCATCTTCATTGCTGGCACATGGAGAACATCAGATCTAGAAAGAGCTGTAGCAGACCCAGAGATAAACTCATGACCAGCCCACGTGGCATGTGAGGGTGACTAACCTGAGATCAGTGGAGACACGCTGAAATCTCTGGCGATATCTCAGTGTGATAAACAGGGGAAGGCAAGCCGTGTGCTGTGTGCACATACAGACAATTTTGTTTTGGTTCCATCTGTTAGGACTAATTTGTTAATTATTAAATAGATAATTTATCATCGCTGCCTGCTTGGTTGGTGTTTATTACCCACGGTCTGAGGCAAAGAGAGTGCTGTGTGAATAAAGATGGGATTAATTAATAACGAAAAGTTCAGGCAACTGCAAACTTGGAGCGGCTGCTGCCAGTCCCTGTCTATCCCTGAACAAAAAAGGAGGCTGGGGGAGGGAAAAAGCATCAGGAATTCAAGTCTTCAAACGTCAAATTTCCTCCTTTCCTCACAAACTAACCACTGCTGGATGATGGAAAGCAGACTCTCTCTCTTAAGACATTAACCTCAGCACTTTCCAACCAATTTGTTCTCAGACTGGATCCACCTACCCCATGAATCACAAATTGTGAACAAGCGGTTCTCCAGGTCAGCGTCACTGTGTCATCCCCAGCCCTGCGGAGGAGAATGGTGTCACTGTCCCCTGGCTACTGCCATGCAGGAGATCTATAAACCACAGTCAAAGCAAAGCAGCAGGTCATCTGCCTTGGGCTTGGGTTGGGGACCCCGGCTCTGCCTTTTATCTATCAGCTTTTGATCCATTGGTGCCCATGCTCCTCTCCAGGTCCTCCCGTACTGTAAGATTCGTATTTTTGTGAGGCTTCTTCAGCAGCTACTCCTGCCTCATTGCTTTCATTTTAGACATGTGCACTGATCATTCCTCGAATGGAGTCTCAAGATCAGCAGAATAACCAATATCCAACCAATAGGTGGTAACAGCAGGAAACAAGAAGCTTGCAGGAACTTCCTGATACACTAAACCTTGCGACCCTCATCTCATACAGTAAAAGGTGAAAGACACACCTGTGATCCACCTTCTTTAATTACTGAAAGGTGTTCACAAAGGTTCAAACAATGACATTCCAAGAGGAATCTCAAGAGAGAAAAAAAGAAATATCTTCCTAAATATGCCAACCTATGCAATAGGCCACAGGCAAAATAAACACCAACCTGCCTAAACATGTAGGAAAGATCCTGAAACATGGGGACGCTGAGCTGTAAGAAACCAGAGAAAATCATTCACATGCTATCAATTGATGCTAAGAGCACACAGGTAAGTGATAACTTCCAAAGAGCCAAGTATCCAACTCACCAGCTATTCAGTCTTCTAAAGGGAGGCATCAAGGGAAATCAAAGCAAAGAGATAGTAAGTTATTTGATCAAAGACACCTCTAAGGTTAATGGACAGGCCACAAACAGCAATCATGCCTCCAGTCCCGCAGTCTGAAAAAAAGATGCATCATGTTTGGTTTGTGGTAGGAAAAGACTTTCCGCATAAAACTTATTCAGCCAGATCTTTAGGGAAGTTCAGGTGACATTTTGGTTAACCGTTGCTCTGCTACGCCTCCACGTAGCTGCATCTCTGCTCCCTCAACTGCTCTTGATCAATTTAACAAGTATTTTGTACAAACAAAAGTTTTCTTGCTAAATAAATTAATTATGACAGAGTAAACAAAAACTTTTTAAAAATGCATGTTTTGATGTGATTGCTTCTTTAATTGGCTGGTTTAACATTTGAAATTTGATTTAATTTTCAACTTGATTATCCTCACTGCAGGGTCAGGCTGCCAGAGACGCAAATGAGCGCTGAAGCCTCTGGCACTCCCCATCAGGCCTCCCAACGGAGCCTGCTCGGTACTTCTGCATTCCTCCAGCCCCCTTCCCTCTTTTATTATTCTTATTTAAGAAAGGAAGATCAAATTCAGGCCAACAGCAGACATACGTTTCCTAGCGCTCCATTAGTAATTTTAAAATGAGATGGTGCTCTGGAGCCCTGAGTATTAATCCCAGCTCTGACAACTTCTTTCCTTAATTGCCTGAATGAAATCTCCATGCCACCCCAACTGTCCTTACCCATAAAACGAGCGATGATAACAAGAAGCCAGTAAGTTATGCCAGTGAGTGGATTAATTATGTTTGGGAATTGCTTGAAAGATGAATGCTACAAACTGGGGCAAACAAACGCATTGCATTTTCAGTCCTGTGACAGTACATACGTGGTATGATGAGTCTGATGAGATGACAACACCTCCAGCTGCCTCTGATGTAAGGTGGGTTTGCAGCCCGCTCCCTATTGAAGCACACCAAAGCCATTTTCTTTTCAGCAGAATTACCAAGTTGTTAGTAAAGGTTGCCACAGATTTCTCTTTCCCACTTCAAAAGAGCCCTTTGCACTCTTCTACTACTTCCCGGTACCAGTATTTGCACTATCAGGTGCTCTGCTCATCAGCAGTATCCGGGATTTCTCATAGGTTCACAAATTGCAGAACTCAGAAGAACCATAAGAATCAGCCAATCTAAACTGATGAAAAGCACAAGCTGGTGAATTAAGCAAAGCAGTTCCTGCATCAGGCTCGTAATTGCTAGCTGACTTAGAACATTTCTTGTACAAGAATATCCCTTCTTCATTTAGACGCTTCAAAGTGATGGTGAATCCCCCACGTACTGAGATAAATAGTTCCAATGGCTAATTACCCCTGTTGTAACAAAAGCATTTCCTTATTTCTAATCTTTCCTGGTTTCTACTTCCAGTATTTGATCTTGTTACGCTTTTGTCCGATAGATTAAAGAGCTCTTCACTAGCCAAAATCTCCTTCCCATAGAGGAACTCAGACTATGATCAAGCTACTTATTAACCTACTCTTTGTTAAGTTAATTAGAAGGAAATTTTCCAGCCTCTCACTGGTTTTAGATCTTGAGGTGAGGCAGGAGAAACAGAGACTGCCCAGCAAGATTTTCCCCTCTTCTCAGAGAAAAACAGGCTAAAACAATGATGTGATAAAATAGAGGTGCATGTGCCACGTGCTTTACGCTCTCCATCACATCTTTACGTTACCCTTCCTGCCTCCTCTTGTCCTGGTGTAAGTTGATGTAGGGGGTGATGCTGGAAGTTGGTTTCAAGCTGAATTTGCAACATCTCCAAGATCACTGACCCCACCTTAATGGAGACAGAAAAGGAGGGAGGCAAAGACTGACATGCCAGGAGATTCTGCTGGAAGACCCAGAAAGAGGCGTACTACTCTTTGTCAAGAGGCTCCTTTCTAAGTTGGCACCTGTCTTCTTCTCTGAAGGCCCTTTGCCAACTGTTCTCTCCTCCCAAGGCTGCTTTGCTCTCTCCTGCCTGTGTGACAAATTACCTACACAGTCATCTCTTCCCCTAATGCTGATGGGAGCTCTTGGATCTCTTCTCCCCTCTCCTCCTACTTCCCTCGCACACGTGCCTTCTCTTCACTCTCTTCTTTGCCAAATCGCCTTAAAGAGTTGTTTTTCCCCTCCCTTCCTCTTCTCGCTTCACATCTTCTCTGTGGGAGGACTTACAGGGCTGGTGCTCTCCTCTACGTGCCATAAGATACCTCTTCTCAAATCCTGCTCTGAACAAGAGCTTGTTTTCTGCTCCGCCAATGAAGCTTTTTTGGTTCTCAGCGCTGTGAGGTTACATGAACACACCTCCTATGTGAAACACTCCAAACTCAGACCCAGCATGTCCTCTTCTCCTTTCCAGCCCTTTGCAACACTCCTGTCCAACTGCTCAGCACTGCCATGCTTCTCGCTGGTTTAGATGTGAACGGATCTGTCCTCCAAGCATCGCTGTAAGCACAAACACGAAGCAGCACAACTCCAGGGCAAAACTGCTTTGCTACCAGTGGGATCTCCAAGCAGTATCATCTTTCTGTGAGTCACTTGCTGGGAAAGGAAGGTGGGAACAGCTGTGCTGTCGCCTCGAGACCGATTCCTCCCATACCAGCGCTGCTTCACAGTCACAGAAATGCTTCTTCTCAAGAAGTACCTCATTCTGACTTGTGCTAACCGCTGCTTGACTTCATTGTTAATCGTCTCCTCTCTGTGAACTGGAGTGCTGCTGCAGATGCATTTTGATTTGCTTTAAACTGAGTGGTAATGGTGGTTTCGTTACGCTTGCGTTGGTGCTGAACAGTGGCATGCCAGTTGTGAGCAAGCATGATGCCATGGTAGAGACCTGGTGGGGGGAACAGCGAGCATCACAGTAGACAACTGGGCGGCAAGCAGTGAAATCCACTAACTGGCAAATGCAAAACTGTATCTAGAAATCAAGAGGTGCTAGGTCATTTAACGGCATCACTCCCCTGATGAATGAGTTCTAGGTGGAGAGAACGAGGATCCACCTTACAGCACCCAAGGAGAAAACAGCTGGGAGACAGCAATCATGCTGAGGGGGCTGGGAAGAGCTCACACTGTTTCCCTGTCATCCTGATCTGTTTTCTGGGAATGAGGCAAACCTGGGAGAAAAAGCTGTGGCCACCTTAGTGTAAGAAAAGCAGGGGGTGGAAAACTTGCCAGCAGACACCAGAGGATGAATTTAGAAAACAAAAATCTTCCCAGTAGTTTCTTTTCTCTACTGTCTTTTGGTGCATTCTCCCCCAAACAATAACCCAATGCTTCGTGCACCGCTCTCAGCAGTACTCGGGAAATGGGGGGTTTCAAACACTGCTTGGTCCATCTACAGGGCAGGATCCAAAGGCTGCTCTCCGCGGCTTTCTCCCAAGCAGCTACCCACAGAGCAGCAACAACCCTAACGCTCAGCCCAGACACCGCTTCCTCCTGGTCGACTCGAGTGGCTTAATTAGAAGGGAATTTAGTGCTGATGGGAAGGAACTAATGGCAGGCAGCAAGAATGAAACTAGCTATCCCCAGAAGAAGCGTGGTGAGGCAGGAGGAGAGCTGGGCTCAGCCGTGCCATGAGGGGTGACGTGCCCCCGTGTCCCAGGGATAGGGTAGGCTCAAGTCCCCTCCTCTTCAGATAACAAAAATTAGCATGGTGGATCCTAGGCCACTGACAGCGGGACACAAGGCTGGGATGGCTTCTGTTTTGTTCATGTATCTGCTGTTTAATAGGAACTAGATAAAGGGCAAAAACCCTTCCTGGAGAGAAAAATTACTGCTCAGTGTCAATGATTTTCTGTCACTTCTGGCCAGGACTCAGACCTGGCCTGGAGACCTCGGGGTGAAAAAGTCTGGTCTCTATTGACTTGTCTTCTGGCAGTGCCAACACTGGTGAAAGACAATTTTTCCCATCAGTTTGGGTTATAAATTATTGGTACAGGGGTTGAAATTCAATAAAATGAGCTTCTCATCATCACCTCCTAGCAACTGTGTCTTGATGCTCTGATAATTTCACAAAGACAACCTGGGAAAAAACCCAAAGCCCAGCCCCGGTGAGACTAGAGACCATCAGAATCATATGTCTGTGCAACCACATTTTGTAACCGACTGTCGTGCAATGAAGTCGCTGCTCACAGAGGAGGCTGCAGAGACAGAGACTGTCCCAGCTGCAGAACGAACTTGAAGTCCACACCGGTGGCACAGCCAAGCCTCCGCGAACCGAGCTCGGAGAGTCAGAGTAAATGCAGGAGGCTGTTAAAAGAGTCAGCGCATCTCCCGCAGAGGCCTTTAGGCAATAGCAGCACCGGGAAAAGAAAGAAATCAGCTCCTAAGAGTTGGTTCGGACCAGTTGTGAGAGTACTCTGGACATAAATTTTGTTATATTAATGAGTCACAGCGGTCACATAACCCGCCGTTCCATCATTTCTTTCTTTCTAATGGCCCCTCTTGGAGATCTAATCTCAGTAAAATGCTGGAGGAGCCTCTCAAATGGCCGTGTTTTACTGCTGTCAGTCTATCACCGGTTCCTCACGCCAAAGGGCCACAGGGGAATAATCTGTTACTTCAGAGATCAAAGTCCTGTATTAATGACTGGGAGCTGCCACTCACCCTGAGCGCAGACTGCCCGAAAAACCTGCTGCCTTTCCCTAGTCAAAAGCCTTGTTTGTTTATAGCAGCAGCAGCATTAATCTGGCCGATGGCTTTCCGGTACAGTCATTATTTATTACTTGTTTAGTGCCCAAAACGCAACAGGTATTTTTGGGGACGTGACGGAGGCAGAGTCCCTTCCTTGAAAAGCCTTCAAGCTGATAACAGAAAAAAAACCTAAAAGGAGATGAATGGGGCTGAATGGGCAAGCAGGATGGGCTTGCAGAGATAAAGCACTCAGTTGCTCCTCACTACTCATGCCCACAAAGCCATTTCATACAGCTTTTTTACATGCATGTAACACATGCAGTGAGATGGTTCCTTTACTTGGATATAAAACGGGAGACAGAAGGGAAAAAAAGAGGAAGCGGCCGTATGGACTCCAAAGAGAACAAATAGGTGGAGAGATGGGAAGGATAAGGCACCCGAAGCCTCTTCCAAGCTCTCCTTGAAGCGCTTGGCCATGCTAACAATGTCCAATTTTCTTCTGGTTCCCCATGAAAAGCTAGAACCTCCCCATCCTGCCTTCCCTCTGCCTGCTGCGCTTCACTTTGATATTAAAATTTGGCAGTTCTCATCCAACTGCTGTGGAGCCGTGCTATCTCCCGTCTTTCCCATGTCCCAAAGATAAAAAAGAAGGGGGAAAACCAGCTACAGAACTATTGAACTGGCACAGCCTTCCTCACAGAGCGAACCACACTTTTGGCCTCCACAAAAACAAGGACTTAGTTTGAAGCTCTCAAGCATTTTTTAAATTTATGTGCTGAAAAGTGCTTCAGAAGAAACTCAAGAGCATCTTTCTCTATTTTACATGGGGGAGTGGTCTTCAATCTATAGCTCAACAGACAACTTACAAAGATTTAAGATGAGGTAGGTAAGAAAAGCAAGCCTGTTGTCACTGTAGGTTTATGTCCACCAGACAGTGTTCATATCTCCACCAGGAAACATTGAAATACCTATGAACTGAAAACAGCTTCCACAGGTTACAACACGAGAATTGCAGGCGCAGAGAAAAGCCACAAATGGAAGGGAGGTGGTGCCTTTGGGCAGTCCTGCTTTGCTCTGCGACAAGACACGACAGTACCACTCCTGGGCTGCCCGCACGTGGTCTGCACCCCAGCAGTGCTCAGGAAGGTTACGCTGTCGCTGAGAAAATCAACATTTATGATTGTCTCTTAGGCAACTCTATCATCTATACCAGTCATCTGAACGCTTCCAATGTTTATACGGATAGTTGAGGTAAATACAATCTCTGTATGTGCTAAAAAGAAAAGGATTTGAATTTAGAAAGCCAGATTGGGCTTTACCAGCAGCCAGAAGCACACATCTGGGAGCCGCAAGATTAAATAACTTGAAAAATTGGGCTTCTATAGCGGAGACGGACAATATTTATATTTTGGGGTTATTGTCAGCATGCAATCTGCCCGGTTTTTGCCTGCGGTCTAGGGCTGTCTGAAAAAAACTATTTCAGAAAATACTTTGCGCACTGAAGGCTTTGGCGACTGCCGGCTGAGAGCAGACCCAGCAGAAGGGGCTGAGAGAGGCCACCCAGCCTTGAAGGTTTAGGAGCAAGAGGAAACGTCATTAGGATGTGGACTGACACGTTAGCAAAGGCTAGGGAAAAGAGGTAGGTAAACCTGAAGGTTTTTGACTTTTCTAACAATGACCAGAATTATTATGGCTTTTTTTGCCAAGGAAATCTCCTCTTTGCAATGTTAACATGGTCCCCCCCTATATCACCTCCCAGCAAGATTCCCACAAGAGCTGCATCTTCCAGATGAGAAGCCGGGGAATAGGATGCATTTGACACCAGGAGAACCTGCTCAACGCAGCCAGGCTGCAGCTGGAGGCTGCTCTGCCTCTGCTCTGGGTGTGTGCCAGTGGACTGACTCTCCACAAAGCACAAATCCAGCACAAAAAGGCTTCTGTACATGAACAGGAGCGTGAGCTCATCCAGAGAAGGTGTTATTTCTGCTGGGATTAGGCAATGTGCATGGAAAGCCATCTGCTGGGAAGGAGCAACGTGCCTGGCCTCGCGGGGATGCTCCCTCCTGTTTGCCACTGTTCTCATCTCTTTGCTGGACTGGTTTCAGACAACTGCCTCGCATTGGCCACCACTCCACAGCAGCATCAAACCCCCATCGTTTCCAGTTCTCTCTAACAGCCTTTATGTATTCCCCGCCCAATGATTCTCATTCATTCACTCAGGTGGCCAAACGTCTACCGATCGTGCTGTCCTCCACCCTGCGTACAGCTGCCTCCCACTCTGCCCTCTCCACGGCCACCCCGAGCAGCACATCCTGACTCAGGGGACGAGCCCAAGATCAGCGATGTAAAGAGACCTGTGACCGTGCTCTCACTCCTACCTCTCTGCCTCTCAGCTCGTAGATGGAAAGAGGCAGAGGAGGAAGAATAATGAAAGAGAAAAGAAAGGCATTGCTTGCAGAAATTGTATTGCTTCTGCTCCAAACATTAAAGACGACAGCCCACAGCACTCCCCTGGGGACCTATTCCAAATCCATACACACAGACCTGGACATTTCCTGGATAAAAGCTTCCCTGCCTGGGTTCATTTCAACTCTATCAAGACCTCTGCTTAAGAGAGAGACTGAGCTAACAGAAGGCAAGGTCGGAGGCTGCACGGCTTAATGGATTCGGGAAGAGCTGGGGGATTGCTAGTCCCTGCTGGCTGTGTGCTCTGCAGTCCTCCCGCCCAGCACACCGTCCTCTGCACCCGGAGGACAGCCGGTCTCTGCGCTGGAAGGCCCTCTCCAGCACGAGTGAAGGGAGGCTGTGCCTGTGCACATACATCTCAACCCTACGGAAGAGAGAACGTAACAAGCACCGGTGGTAGCACTTAATGCAGGATACCATAATGCCAGACAAAACTGAGTATTTAGCTCTCTTGCTCCAAGAGAGCAGTGTGACCTTTCCTGTGTGCCTGGAGATATTTAGCACTGCACAGTTTGGATAAAGAGGGTTTGTAGAAAGGGAAAAACAACAACAGCAAAAAAAATCCCAGTGGTCTACACTGACAAAAGCACACACATAAGGCAGAGGAGCAGCAGATGAATTTCATGCCTTGATGCAAAGACTGCATTTAAATAACATACAGCACCACATTTCCCTCCTGGCTCCACGACGTTGCTTGTTGAAAGAAATCCATATGGTTAACCTGGCAGGGAGAACGTGTCTGTGATTTTCACTGAGCTAATGGGAGCCACTAACGTTACCTGTATCTTGGAGGACAGCGTTCCCACCCATCCCAATATTTGTCTAATAAAAGGTCAGCCCATTATATGGCATCTATTTGCAAAATTAAGAGCCTCTCTCCAGCAGCTAAATGCTTGCTTTAGATTTGGAATTACTGTAATTAAAGTTACATTGTGCTCGGATTGGTGCCAATCACTGCAGAGCTCCAGGCACGACCTGCCGTTCCCAGCGCCATGCGCCTGGGCGTCCCACTCCATTAGCTCCAGGGAATTAGCTGTCATTAACGAAGAGATGCACACTCCTTCGTGTTGTCAAACCGCAATCAAGCGGGTCACAGGTGAAGAATAAATACTTTCAGAACAAGCCCAATTACACCATTTACATTTCATTACAGAACCTGTTTAATCCACTGATGGGCTCCCAAGTTCTTCTGCCTAATAAACAGCATTTCAGAGGAATTAATAGGCCCTGCAAAACATGCTAATTACACTCTTTTGCATTGCATTTGCAATATTGATTTTAAAGTTGCCACTTCTCCCTCCACCCTCCTTTCCCAGCCCCAAAGCCTTAACTTTCAGCAAAGTACACTCAAACCAACCTAATTACTGGTGAGCTTAGAAGCTAATGCATCTCTCTTGTCAAAGCTCAGTTCCAGCGAAGGCCAACATACAGGGAGGGATTTTCACGTCCATAACTTGTGCAAGTTCCTCCAGACGACCACTGGAAACAGCTGCTGAATAGCAATTACAGGCAGAGAGCAGGCATCAGCAGAGACTTTGCCATAGCAACAAGCCTAGCTGGACCCGCTCCCCAAAGACGCCTCCTCCTCCCAAAGACCACAGCAGCGGAACGGGTACGATGACAACACAACCACCGCAATCTCATTTTGATTTGAAACCAAAGCTATTTGATGCTCTCCTGGGCACTGAACTGTTTAAAAACAAAAGGAAAGTTTATTTTCAAATTGCGGGCCTCAGCTAAACCGTTCGGAAGAGAGGAACAAATCAGACGCGCTCATGAAACACGCCGTCTGGCTGTTCATTCACCCTGGCTATTTTGACCAGCTCCTGCCACCAGCTTTCTGTTCTTTTCCTCCTCTATGTGCTCACTCTGCCCTCCCCTCCGCTTCTCTGAAAACCATTTTCTTTATTCAGTGGGTTTCCTTTCCAGCCTCTGACTTTCTACATTGGCTTGGTAGCTGTCACGTACCATTGAGGTTTTACCCAAAGCTTATTGACAGCTAAAAACACTCGGTGGAGGAGGTGGAGAGAGGGATAGCAGTGATTGCAGTGTTATTCCACCGCACCTGCAGATGGTTTGAACAGAGCCAGCAATAAAGTACAACAACCTGCCGTGTTTAATTCCTTTGCTAACGACAAAGCAGGAAAGAAAAGCAAAAGGAAGCCAGTCCGGCAGTGTCAGAAGATGGTGAGATATAGAGCAGCGATCAGGTGGAGTGACAAGGGGGAAAGGAGACACGGTCACGTCTCGGGGGACTCTGAAATACAAATGGCAGAGAGCAGAAGGGAGCTCGCAGAAAACAGGTTGTCCCAGATGACCTTCTGTGAAATGGGATATGGCCTCACGAAATGCAATAGAAAGGGCTGAGATCTACTCCTGCCCCTCAGAAACTTTCCCCAGTAGATAATACAGGTTTCTAAGGGAATGGATATGGAAGTAGATACCGCAAAAATGGACATAAGGAGCAGTCAAAGTTTAATGAAGATGACACATACTGCTCAGATGTATTGTCTCTTTGCTAGGAATTTGGGCAGATGAAAGAGAACATGTCCTCAACTGCACCAAAGAACAGCACAAGTACAACCCATGGCCAAGGATTTCATCTTCTGTGTATCTAGCTTACGCGAATGCTCATCCAGGAGCAAGTTATTGCACCAGTCAAAACCGTTTGTGTTAGCCCAATCATCCATGTAACCCTCTTTCTGAAGTCAAGACCAGGTGTTCCTCACTGCCCCAGGTAATCCACTGCAGGCAGTGGCCTTCCACCATCTGGTCAAAGAAAAGGCCCACGAGCCTCCTCGTACACTCTTTGCACAACACGAGAAGCCTCCACCCCTGCATGTCCGTGCTTCCCTCGTCACCTTTAACAAGAACATCTGGCACGCAGGAGGCAGCTGTGATAGCGACACATGCGATAGGCATCCAAGACATGTAGGAAGGTTGGCTGGCATCTTGTACCATTTTATAACATAATTATCATGTGTATGGGATTTCTTTTGCCTCTCGGAGATTCTGGAGGGATTTACAAACTTAAAATGCTTCAAATAATACCGTGGGATCTCTTTCCCCTCATAAGCACCAAACTGGATTAGTTATTGTCTGGAAAACACTCTGAAGTATCACTTACGCTATTAATCATGCAGTCCCTGTTTAACACCACCTACCAACGCTAGCACAGGCTGGAAAGGAGATATAAATGCCAACCACATTTTGTTAAACTTGTGGGGGCGGGGAGCTTTCAATAGGTACAATGTAATGACATTAATATTTGTCAAGAATTACCCTTACTCTCATAAAAATGCCACAAGAAATCAAAACCTACAAGCAGCTCTATGTCTCTTCCGCAGGGCAGACCCTTAGGCAATGCAACATCTCTTGACAGTGTGCTATGCCCATGGCTGCCTCAGACAAGGGTGGTTTTTAATGCAAAACCTTCTGACAAACTTTTAGTTCAGGTTTTCCAAAGCGGGGCTAACCAAGCCTAGCCCTGCATAGTTTGCAACAGAGGAAAAGATCACAGTACAAGGAGAGTTTGCAACAGAACAGCTAAGACCATCTCTAATTTAAAGCGATAGAAAAGCAAATTGAGAAAAAGATACAGTCAACTACTTGAAGCTTAGCCCTTCTTAATCATCCATAGAAAGCAAGAGCTCACTCTTGCCATCTCATTGCACAGGTAAGATTAAAGACAGGCAGATTTTTACCCCGTAGTTACAATGATTAATGTTTCTAAGTAGACATACAGTTTGAAAGCACTGTTACAGGAAAAAGAAAAGTTGTTGCTTCATATTCGCAACCCACTATTTTCCCTGGGCATTGAGCCAGTGACTGAAGAATGAGGAAAGTTGCTATTTAAAGAGTTATCTTGAATTGCAAGGTTCGGTAATGAACATGACTTGTTACAGTCCCTTTGCTAAAATCAGGGGCAAATGAAAAAGGCATGGATGAGTGCTCTGCCGAGCACTCTGTCCTCAGTCAAACTCGGAGGAGGAAGACCGGCGATATGCTTCTGACAACTGTCTCTCCATCCCAGTTTCCCTGGTGGAACAAGAACAAACTCCACTCCTTCATTGCCAGCAAAGAACTGGGAGCTGCTCTGCACAAGCTACCTCTCCTGTCTGTTGCTGTCAAGGAAGATGCAAGAAGATTATTCCACTGAACTCAAAGAGCAAGACACAGCAGCTTTCACTTTTTATACAAGCTACGAGGCAATATAAAGCTACCAGCCTCGTAATTGTGACATAACACGGATTCTACAGGGGATCATGCTGGGAAAAGAAAAGGTGTGAGCTTCCATGAAGCCAGTGTTCCTTCCTCATTAGTTGCTGCAGTATTTCTGAGAACAGCTCCTGCCAGAGCTGGGATGCTACATGTGTGCCAGCTCCTTGTGAGGAGACACAGGAAATAAGTTGGAAGAAGTTCCTGCAAAGCCAGGTTGCGGTCTGTCTGGGCATGGTAGGTTGCCCTCAGTTCCTATCGTACCTCATCAAGCCCCAATATAACTTAAATAGTTCACTGTGGGAAGTAAGAGGAGAATAAAGTCCATAGGTTTTGTTTCCCGCTTAGTCTCAGGAACACTGATGTTGTGAGTTGTTGCTGTAAAACCTCTCAGAGACAAGTCCAGTGTGACCTCCTGCATCCAGGGCTTCCTGCTATTATAAACTCTGCAGAACAGCATGCTGTGTCCTGCCCATAAGGCAGACAGACCACAGACTGTGGTCTAATTAGAAAAGACATGCTTCCCACATTCTCCATAAAGCTGCCTCAGCCTACAACTAAGGACAAATAAATAACTGTCAGGGCTAATAAGCCCAGAATCATAGAGGAGGGAAAAAACAGAAATTGGATCTACTCAGATCTCATTTAAGTGATCACAAAGAACGCGTGGTAACAACTGTGAAGACAAACAAAACCAGCTACAGTTGAGCCAGTTCCTCTTCAGCAGACTCGGACATGCTCCACCTCAACAGACTGTGCCAACCCCTGGGCATTTTTCTGCATTTCCAAACTAATAAGAGGCATAACCTGCCACAGGTGATTAATTGGAGCGTTTGAGCAGCACGAGAAGACCTCCTCCATTTCAATATGCCACAGCACAGTAAGAGGACACGAGGAGATACCCAGTGCGGGGAGCTGGAGAGAACAACCAAGCGATGGTGAAGACTGTGAGGCTGGCACACCCCACCAGGGCTGGCCGTATCAGAGAGGTGTTTATGTCGTTCTTGGGATTAAAGGTGTTACAGGGACGACGTCCAGAAGCATTGTGTGCATTACCCACATGAATCACAGCCAGTCATTACAAAAATCCTGAATCTAGAGCCTTCCAATTTTGCATCCCCTCTCCCCATACCCCCATAGGGAGCGATACACCAACTCCACGCACTCTTTAGACCTTCCCCAAGAGCTGGTTGTGTCACTGGTGACCTACGCTGTACAATTTTACCAAGCAAGTTCCTCAGCCTGTTGCTGTGGTTGAGAAAATGTAAAAAAACTACATCACAAAGGGAGGATTAATCCCAAGTGACAGTTTCCAACAGAAAATATGAAGAACAAGTTGGAGTTACCCAAATTGCCTCAGTTTAGTCCCTCCATTCCTTCCTCAATCACCAAACAACCATTCAGGCATCTGTTCAGAATTAATTTTCATTAATTTATTTTGCCTTTCTGCTCACAGACCCGAGGCAGGGCCTGGCCCCCGAATATCTGCAGGGTGTTGGAGCAATTCACTCCCACCAGGCGCCTGTCCCTGCCAAGTGACAAGAGAGCAGCCATGGAGGATGAAGCAGTGCCAGCTCCCACCTATCAGTAGTACCGGGCGTCAAATGTCTCTCCTTGGGTGGAACCATGCCCTTGACAGAAACACTAGCGTTTCCAGCGTGCTCTTTTACTCGGTGAGGAGAAAACAGGGGCTGGACTTGAGACCAGGAGGCTGCTCAGAGCTTTTCCCATAAGGACAGTGACAGCAGGAGCCACCATATGGGATGAGGCATGAAGCAACTTTGCCTTAGCCTTGCTGATTGAACAGAACTAATCAGGCTGAACTTGGGGCCCATATGCTGACCACTCTGATCACAGGCTACGTAACCAAGAAACTTTACCCATCAGCTGGCAGGACCATGGGCACGTACAGTGGGGAGGGAGCACCATCGACACACTCACCCGCTCCTCGGTCCCTTCAACGCTGCTCCGAAGGAAACCGCTTCAGCTCTGTTCTGGAGAGATCAGCCTCTGGAAACAGCGAGGCAACGCCATGTGTTGCTGCTACCTCAGGTTACTAATCAGCCTGGAATATGCATCATTTGAATCAAGAGAGATATTTATTTATTCTAAAAGAAATATCTCCACATCGGAGAGACTTCAAAAGACTCAATCCTCACGAGGTGTTGCTTAGTTCTCGGTGGCCACTGGACATCTCCTGCTCATGGCTGCAGTGTTTTAAAGAAGCAGTGACCTCACTGAGAGGGTGTAGAGCCCTGGCTGAGCAGAAGTCAATGAGAGAGTTCCAGGCGATAGAGCTGGCTTCTTGAGAAAGGCGGCTAAGAGGAGCTGGTCCCAGAGCCATTCTGGTGGGGTGCCACAACATGAAAGGAGGCAGCCCTGGGGACCTATGGGGACAGGACCTCAAGACACACAATCCCTGTTAACATGCGCTTCTTTTCACCCCAAAGACAAGCTAGCTCAGCACAACACCATTTGTCTCCTCCAATTTGTGGGTGCATCAAAGCACCAGCCAGAAGCCTGGAAGCTGAGAAGGTGGAGAACCACCAGGGAGAAGGGGCAA
This sequence comes from Mycteria americana, assembly GCF_035582795.1. Taxonomy (NCBI): domain Eukaryota; kingdom Metazoa; phylum Chordata; class Aves; order Ciconiiformes; family Ciconiidae; genus Mycteria; species Mycteria americana. The sequence continues at coordinate 6,431,541 of NC_134376.1, read as the reverse complement.
GATGCACCGAGGCAGTTGATTACAGCAAAAGCCCTGACCCAGACTTTGGGTAACTGCAGCTTGGTCTCCATGACATCTTTGCATCCTTGCCCTGTGCTGAGATGGCTGGTTAGGGTGCCTGTCCATGCCAGATATGTTGATTGCTTTCTGCAAACAGCTTATCCGCAGAGAACTGGACTAAACCCAAACTCATTTCACGTGGGTCACTGACCAAGAGGGCAGGACGTAATGACTTCTCATCTCTATCTGCACAGGCTGGATCCAAACCACTGAGCTATAGCACCATTGAAACTCCCTAGTTTCACCCCATCTCCTCAGTGAAAGGACATCTCCTTCCCACTGACAACCCCCTGGCGACTGTGTCACCAGCAGAGCTATTTCTCTGCAATGCCTAAAGGAAAATTCCCCTTTCATAGGCTCAATTATACACGGAAATCTCAGCACCTGCCCATGTGAGTCAGCTGTTTCCCTGAATCCTAACCACCTTGTCTGCAGGAGCTGGTTGGGAAAGGCAAAAACAGAAAGACAAAAAGGGTTGTGTCCTAAATAAAAACATGTCTAAACACTTACCGCGGAAAAGAAAAAGAAGAGGAAAACCACATTTAGCTTTGTAAGGCAATAACAAGCACAGCAATATGCAGCTTCAAGGCTACACAGCCAGGTCAGAAAACCCTCTAGAGAGAAAGAACTAGGCCACAAAACTCCAATACTAGCCTCTAGAATCTGCCTGCATTATCCAAAATATGTGGGTGAGGCCCCTCTGATGGCTGAGCTGGCTGGTTGTTCTGCTTCGCACAGGTATTTACATGTTGACGGGCTGTGGGATGCAGCTCTGAACTCTCCGAGAGAAAGACGAGATGTGACCAGGACGCCGAGCGCTGCAGGCGATGCCTCTACCTTCCCGGGGACGACAGACCGCGCCGGGTCTGCGTGAGAGGCATCCACTGATCTGACAGCCAGCATCAGGCTGCCGGCCTCGAGAGGATCCCTGCGCTAATTTGTGCAGAATCTGGAACTCTGGAGAACGGCAATCCATATTCTGCTCTCTCTTGGATCCACTGATGCCTGTGGTACAAGTGCTTGCTGCTGGCCTCTTTATCTCTGCCTCCAAAACACGCGCACTACAACTCCAGTGTAGTGAGAGACAGCTTTGGCAGACAATTTTATGGAGAAAAACTCTGAGGTTATTCGTCCCTACCCTCCTCAAGGGAAATAATTTCAATATTATGAGCAACAGCATTGTGGAAGAGAACATGCAAAAACCTGGAAAATGCATCATTTTATCAACAGAAGCAAGGTCATTCAAACCCAGAGATTACTACATTCAATATTAATACCTCCCTTTCTCCAAGCAGGGTTTGAACCTCTTGGTAACCATCCATTCCCCGGAGAAACGTCTTCCAGTAACTTTGATGTGAACTAATTAAGTTTGCACAGCTAATAACTGCCATCTGCCTGCCACAACGCTGCCGGAGACTCCTCGGAATGGCAGAGGGTGGGCTGTCTCATCTCACACCGCCTGCTGCACCAGCACCCGCTCCTGCATCCTCCTGTGTTTCACAAACCCCGGTCTGACCAGGCATCCGGCAAAGGGAACAATTCGCCAGGGCACAACTGTGAAGACAAAGACGCCTCCTTTCCGACACACGCAACTATCTCATTCGAGCCCTGGTTTATTCTCATTTCCAGGAACTCGCTTTGTTTCTGCTGTTCCAGCCCTAAGCTTTCGTGTACAATGTTTTAATGAGGTCCATTCCACTGATATAAAGGGCACGTCGACCACACTGCTCAATTTATTTCTACTTGGAGCATCCAAGATCTGCTTCTCAAAGAGTTTGAGAAGATCTATTAAGAGTCCAGCCCCGACTGGTAAACAATGTCCGTTTCTGGACTGGCCCCGGCAATCCAATCAGTGAAGGCATTTAAGGACAGGATGTACAATACTGGAAAATGAAATTGCTTTGAAAAAATTCCTCCTTGCTTATTTGCCAGATAATGACAGAAGAGCCCATGCCAAGCACAGCCAATCTGTCCTACGGTGTTCAGAGAGACAGTCCTTATGCTGAGGCATCCTTTCATTCCTTCTCATCCGCCTAAACACATCCCACCCGTGGGTCCTCACCCTCACCTGGGCCCTGGGAACACCTCCAGAGGCTCCTGCTCCAGCGGTGCAGGGGCAGCAAAATTCCCAGTGCTGCACGATCAGGTAAGTTGGTGCCTTGTTTTTGTCTCTCATTATAAAATGTCCTAAGTTTTCCACTTCTCTCTCACTGGAGGCAAGGATATATTGTTGAGTTGTCTTCCCCTTGTAAATATTTGCTGTTGAAACCCATTTGCAGTGTAAAACTTCCCTAAGGAAGGGGAGAGACGCTGATGCTTTGCTGTATTTGATACTATTTCTTATGTCATCCACGGTCTTTCCCTACTATTTTTATAGGTGCTTTTAAGAAAGATCGGATGTTATTCTGCATGCAGAAATATAAAGATAAAGAAGAAAGGCAAGACATCTCAGCAAGCTAAACTTGGAGAGCTAAGCCTAAGTTTGGGATATCCAGGCTCAGTTCCTTGCTGTGCCAGACTCCCTACGTGACTCTCCTGCCCATCTTACAAAGGGATTAACAACCTTATCTGACAAGGGTACAGCCACGCACACCCACTAACAGACCCGAGAAAAACCTTGACAGGGTTTTTCACCAGCAAAGTCTGAAGGAGCACTGGTAGCGGCAGCCTTTGGCTGCCCAAGCTGTCTTCCAAAGCATCATCTGACAGCTTGCCCTCTGCCCCATCTATTCCCCCTGTGAACTTCCATATAATAACCGAAAAATGTGACGAGCCTAACTTTAGTCATGTTCTAACCCAGGCTGGTATCATTAATCTCGCAGCCACTGATGGGTAATTTAATTAGGGTGCATTTGTAATGAATTACAATCATCATTTAGCGCTATTGTTCCTAACACGAGCAGAGGGGAGTCAGAAAACTGGCATAGTTGATCTTCTTAATTACACTCACACACTACGCAAGCCCCCCCCAGCCCCAGCCTTTCACTGCTGGTTTTATAGATAAAGGAACATGAGCACCAGGGACCCCCCATGCCGAGCCCGGCAAACATCTCTGAGCGTGCTCCCCGCCAGCAATCAGCAACTACCAGGTCTGCAAAACAGGACCTTTGATAGAGCAGGCGGCAAACTCTAAGCAAACAGCTCAGAGCTGAAGCAGAGAGAGAAATACAAAGTCAGGACAGAAACTGTGCTGCTTAGTTCTCTTTCTCAGCACCTGTGAACATTTGATACAGATGTTAAGGTACGGCCAGAGACTCAACATGAGTAAATGGGCATATTGTAAGTCCAGAAGTATCCCAATTAAAGGATCAGATTTATTAAAACACGCTCACTTGATGATGGTTGTACAGTCACACTAAAGCTATAGGCACATGAAAGGGTGCAGTCACTAATGACGTTCTAATGGAAGGAGAATAATTTGCCCCAGAGCTTTAAATCCATCTCTACAAGACAGTATGATAAATTTCCAGCCAAAAATGTTTGTCTCCGGTCAGCTCCTTCACTGCTCTGTGCAGAATACGCGGCTGCGAGTGCATGTATTTATTTCAGACATGACTTCAGCCTGCAAAATAGGAGCAATCTGTTGATGTGGCTGAGAGCCAACCCATCTCCTCGGTACCTCCGTGCAGATTATACAGACTCCACCACGGATGCTGTGTTGTGGCATCCCACTTCTGGTGGCCAGGCCAACCTGCTTTTGAATTCAAGTGCTTCAAAGAGCTGCCCAACTTTCATTGGTCTCAGTGAGGTACTTTATACAAAATGCAATGGCTCTTACGTATAGGACCTAGGGAAAGCAAGCCCTACATCTCTCCTCCAAGAGGGTGGTCAGGACACGTCTCTGGGTGTTTTGGACGTCAGTCTCCACTCTAAAGAACACCTGGGTTTCCAGACCTCAGCCTAAGCAGGAGGAATGGCTATCCCCCAGCTGGGACACCGGCTGGCTGCTGGTTCTGGCACACTCCTGTGGGGAGGCAGAAGCGAGGTCAGATCTTTAAGAGCAGAAGAGAAAAATCAAACCCTGGGCTCCCATGGTCTGGGTCAGTGTCCTAAAGGCAATGTGACCTTGTCTCTCCCCTCCTCAAACATCTTCTCTGGGGCTTCATGGCAACTCCATCGGAATGAGTAAAAGTGTCCCAAAGTGCTTTTTTCCAATTAATTTTGCCAGATATAATGAAGGACTCCTTCCTACACATGCGGAATCAAAAGATTCCTGGGCAAAGCAAAACACTGATTTTTGGCAAACCTCTTTTTAAAATAAAGCCTTGAAAAGGAGCTTATCAATTTGGACTGGCAAGCCATGCCCCCATGCCAGCAAAATGAGCAAGGAAAATTACTGAATACATGTGCAAATCCTCTGTGGCTGTATAATACGGTAAGGGAAATAACTCAATGTGGCTCAGGGCAGAGGATAACCGCGCCTCTGTGATTTGGTAGTGCTCTTTCCAAGAGTTAACAAAATCGTTGGATAAAGTACTGCACAGTAGCGAACAAAAAATCGGGAACGGTCTGGAAAATACAATAATGCAACTTTTTTAATTGGGGGCTTATACTTATCTGAAATACCGTGCACTTTATATAAGATAGGCCCAGGAGAGTACTGAAAAGCACAAGAGAGAGGAAAGAAAGAGGCTTTCATAAAACCCCCCAGAAATTCTGAGAAAACTGTATGAAGGGACAAAAACAAGAGGCTCATAAAAGAGGTCTATAAAATACCGAGATTATAATAAAGGAAGAAAGAGCACTGCTATTTGTTCTGGAAGAGGAGAACAGGAGAGAACTCAACTGAAAAAATAAAATTTAAGGAGTTTAATTTTCATGCAACGTATGTGTTAATTAACCTGTGCAACCACTGCTGTAGGAGAGCAGAAGCACAGAATTTAATGAAAATTAGAACAGACAACAACATCCCATTTTCTAAATGGCATTTCTGCCATTTCCATTTTGCTTTCGAGAAGGGGATATGGTCAAAATAAACCTCCTTTTAATCACATTATTAACAATGCAGTAACTGATCAGCACTTCATTATGTTTTCCTAAGTCGAAAATAACTTCTGCAGCGGCTCTCACAGCTGGTAGCTCAGATGGCGAAACACTGCTGCGTTACTCTTTCTGGGCAAAGTCTGGCCCGCTCTGCCCCTGCTCTGCTTTAAGGGCAGGTCAGGCCCAGGATGGTTGTCCCACCCCTGCTTTCCCTGCTGCCATGGACAAAGTGCTGCTGTGGGTGGGGATGGAGCTCAGCGGGGGACGTGTAAACGCATTCATCGGTTAACTTCATACAACCCTTCCCGTCACGTTGCACCTAAAGACTGGGACACTGCCAAGCCAGAGACACACCGCAACTTAACACAAAGTTTCAGGAAGCCTGTTACCTGCTCCCATCCCCTGCCAGTATAGAAGCTGAAAAATACAAGGGAAAAAAATTCTATTTATTGTTGGGTTGCTCGCCAAGTGCAGAGTCAGCATTTTTGATACGTACCATCAGCATTTCTTTGTCAGTCACTCTTCTCCACCTGCTTTCACATAGCGAGTGAAAAGGATAAAATACTTTTTTTCTAGCAAAATGATTGTAAAGCCACTTCAAATTAGCGGAGGGATGCAGGCGCAGGTGCAGCTCTCAGCTGCTGCACTTGACGATGACGGGGTTACAAGCTGGCAGTGTCACTCTTCGGCTGCAGAACCTCTACTGCAGCAGCTCTCAGCCCTACAACTTTCCTCCACTCTCAACTTTGTGAAACCCTGACTTTTCAGAGCTGACATCACTCAGTCCTTCTCTCTGCCGGAACTGACATATTTCAGGGATGCACTGGTAAAAGCAGAGAGTGCTCATGAGATGTGCTATCCCAAGTGTAATTTCCCCTTTGTAAATAAATTTTGGCCACCACCCAGTCTGGGTGGGATGACTGGGAAGCAGCTGATATTTGAAATCTCAGCCATAGCATGAAAATAGTCTTTAATGAAGTGTGCGTCTGAGGAAAAAAAGAATTGGCTGCAAAATAACAAGTGATAACCATTGGGAAAAAAGCGAAGCATATGCAGGAGGAAACTCCATTAGAGCGCTAGCCATGCAATTAAAGATGGATGTGGTAAACTCATGTGCAAGCAGTTCACAGTGCTGCTGTGACCCACAGGCCCATTAGCTCTGGAGCAAGGGTAAGCTGATTAGCTCTGGAGAAGGATGACGGCAGAACTCATCAGCTAAGCTTGTTAGCTGCCACACAAAGTTGGTGTACCTTGGAAGCTTTGCAAAGTGATTAGCTTGGGGTGGGAGGAGGCAGCAGAGCCTGTTACAGTAGATGAATAACCCAAAGCAGTCACTGCGTGGGCACGAGCTCCGCGTACAGATCGGCTGCCTGGGCTCTGGCTGCCTGGCAAAGCCGGGGAGGGGGGGTCTGCCTTGGTTGGGGTGTGGGGGAAAATACACCCATACGAGGTCACAGCATGTCTGCAGCCTGCCAAGCCTGTCTTGGTCACAACCAAGGTCTGCAGCCTTCTTACACAATAGAACTAAGCCCCCATGGTCTGCGAGTCCCTCCTAAATCCCTGCTTGCTATCGCTGAATGAGCTGGGATCCACATTATGAAAGGCTGGGGAGGCGGATGCTGTCCCTTTGCCAACCCAGGACAAGTGCCACCAACTCTTCCCAAAATACTTCTTGACCAAGTTTATTTTAAATGCAAACCAGAGGAGCAGGATAATTCAAGTCCAATGAAAAATGACAATTTTTTCCCATCTCCCTTCAGTCTGCACAGTGATGCCCTGCAGTCATTCAGGAACAACTCCTTTCTCATCTGGGAAACAATTTCCCAAGAGGTACGGCTCTAAACATCTCTCTTCCTTTTGTGGTGGGACCCCACTTCAGCCGCCTAGTTGGGAATACGACCAGCACTTCATGCATTTTTACACAGCAAGGAAACCGTTTTGTCCCATCTTTAAATGGTTCATACAGCTCGTTACAAGCTGCTTCAGCTCTCCGAAAACTGCGCAAACCTACTTCCACTCGAACTGCCTGCCCACAAGCTGAAGCAAAGAAAAGAGCTTTGGTCTTTCTGCCAACTCACTATGGCTTAAGTCTTGTACATGTCAGCTTCCTTTGCTTTTTTTTTTCTTTTTTCCATAAAAACAAGACTGGGACAAGAATATTAAATATTAAAACCCCAAGGAAAATAAATATTAAAAAAGCTTTAATCACAAACCTACAGATTATTTAGGCTACATATGGCTATAAGAGTGTAGCAAATGTCTATAAGAGTGTAGAAAGTTAATTCTCTAGAGTACAACCAAAGAGGGAAAATATGTGCTTTAACTTAACACTTTCTAATTTCGAAGTGCCTACCTGCAAAAGTTCATTGTGAATGCATGGAGATGTCTTATGCATTCATTAAGCCTGTTTGGTTAATCTGCTTCTACATAAAACTAAAATAGATTCATAAACTTCTCCAAACTGCCCCAGCATTCTTCCCTTTCTGACAAGCTTTGCAAGACTTGATTTGATTAAAAACTTTTCTTAAATTTCCATATCCTGAAGTCAAGGTACTAGATGGCAATCTTTGTTTTCGTTTCAAAATAAAGAAACTTCACAGTTGCAGAGAAAACATGATGCAAATATAACCGACAGCTCAAAACCAGATGGCAAATAAAATTATCTCAAAGCATATTGTTATTTTTACATTACATTTACAATTTCCAACACTCATATTTGACAATACTGCTGTCCCTCATTTTATGCAGGTTAAAAGCGAGAAGCAGCTGTCTGCTCACTCCAAAGTCAAGTATTTACCCCCAGGTAGGATCTATTTATGTGCATTTAACCAACTATTTATAGTCATTCGAAAACAGAAGGTTTTCATGAAAAGTGCTGGCACAGCCTTCGCTATAACAGTGCTGATAACATCTCTCTCTTCCCACCGGACCTTCTAATTTGATAACTCCTTTAGTAAAGATGAGCTGGAATGTTGGGACCTGTGATATTAAAATTTCTTTGAGCAACCCTCTATTTCCCCAGTTGCTTTTTTGCTGCTTGTAGTAATAAATCTTCCAGTCATGCAGCTAGGCACCAAGACACTTATTACTTTTATTAGATAGGCTACTAGGGCTTTGGGAAGTATTAATAGTCCATCAGAAGAGACACCGACACCAATCTCCAGGTACTCGAGGCAGAACATCCCTGTGCGACGTGGATGGTGATGAGCACAGGACGGATGCATAGCCAGATGAGACAGAGTGTCACCCACAGACATAATCTCCCGTCATCCCACGAATTTATTCTCCCTACTGTCCTTTCTAAGAAACATGACAGTCACACAGTGAGATTTCTAAAATGAGATATATGCCCCAGTCCCTTAGCAAAGCAGCAGTAGGAGCAAGAAAAACAATTCGTTTCTAGAAGCTGATATTCATCAGCAAACCCTACCTCTTTGCCCTATTCGCTGCTCCTACCACAGCAAACAGGACTATTCTCATTCCCAAGCTTGACTGTGCAAAGATCCATTAGATAAAAAAATATATCTAAATGAGAAATGCAGCAAAAAGAAATGAGTTTAGACAGCTCTCCCTCTCCGATCTTGACTGTAATAATTATGTCCATGTCATGTGAATTCACAGCTGCGCATCCTCAGCATAGCTCATTTTACCCACTAACTTCAAAATCCTCTTCCAGCTGTTCCTCTCTCTCCTCATGCACCTTTCCAGATGTCCAGAAACTCCCTCATTTCTCTTTACCGTCAAGGCTTTCCATTACACGGACCTTCCTTAACCCAGGCACTCCTCAGCAGCCACAGACACCCCTTGCTCTGCTAAGGAAGGTTTGCAGCTTTGAAGCCCAGAAGACAGTTTCACCCTTGAGCCCTCCCATGCTTTTCCTCGTGCTACCCCCTTCCAGCCTGGAAGAGACTTTTGGGAGCAATCCACGCAGACATTAACACATCCTTCTTTCAAACCTTTCCAGACGCCCTCCTGCAGAGACAGCTACAAAACTCTGGCAGTCGATCAAGACAGGCAGGTGACGAGCCGGCTCTGTCCCTCTTCCCCTCGCTGGCTGCCAGGTTCCTGCTGTGCCCTTCGACCTACCTCTACCGCCAATTAACAAACCAAATGAACCAACAACCGCACGTGTAAACTCATGACACTGTGCCAACCACCGCCTGGTCCAGTCCATTTGCTCATGTGCTGTTCCTTCCTTCGATACTCCCGTAGGTTTTGCTTTTATACTGTGCGCTTTCTGGATAAAGCATCCCTCTCCGCTTGTTCTTCACACAAGAGCCAGTACTAACGTGGTTAATAATAGCAGCGAACCTTTGGCTTGCTAAAGTATTAGCAATGCCACCCATAAAGCTGTGTCATATTTAGTGAGTTGTCAGAGCAGCAGCATCATTTAAAAGCACAAGCACATAACTAATGTATGTAAAACAGTGCGAGAGAGACAATCAATAGGTTGGTTGGTGATTTATTCCAAAACTGATGGAGGCAAAGGGCTCAGCAGTGAGAACCGCTGAAAGCAGGGAAGCAAGGCGAGTTAACACTCTCATACCGTAATGGTCCTACCGCCTGGTTTGCAACAGCAAGCTCTGGTGAAAGCAATACATGTGTTTTTTGAAACCCATATGACCCCCACGGTCTGTGGACTTTCACTGGCACACTACTGTCCACTTCGTTATCCCATCACTCGCACCAGGGCTTCTCCTCTATTACCCCTAATTCTTCCTTCAGCTTTTTACTGAGACCAGTGCTTTTATGAGTACCCTCACTCACTCTCCTAATGATTTCTGCCTGGATTTGCAAGCTCTTTTATTCCTTCTCTTCTCGTTTCACATCAGAGGAACGTCAAGACTTTCACTGCCGAGTGTTAGCTTTGTGTCTGTACATGATGTTCTCACTGTGCTCACTGGGACCCGCAGGCTTTATAGTTAGGGCCAGGATTCAAGCAGCACCAAGCGCACTTGCAAAGATTTTCTTCAAAACCAAAAGGAAACTTCCCCACTCCTTCCCAGCGCAGGCCCTCCCTCCTCCCGCAGCTCTGTAAGCTAAAGATGACAGCTAAAGAAAAAAAGCAACCGCCTTCCCCTGCCCAGCACAGCGAACCCGGCTCGCTCTCCATGGGCAGCAACCCACCAGCCAAGGCTGCAGTTCCAGGCTGCGAGCTTCAGAGCTCTCTCCTGGTGTTGCATTACCCAATCTCTTTGTAGACAACCGGGGACTGCAGCAGCCTGTCTCCCCACAGAGCTGAGAGACCCGCAGTACTTCTTAGAAGACCGATTCCCTCTTGCGCAGCCACGTCGGCCGCTCTGCACACGTCGGCTTGACCCAGAGAACCCCAAGCTCGTGCCTCACAGGCAATTCCCTCCAGCCCGTTTGGCAGCTCCCGCGGTGGGAAGATGGGACCTGTTGATTTCTGCAGTTTCGTGTAAGTGTGAATTGATGAGCTACTTCAGGAAGCTAATATTAATTCCTGGAATAACGTGTCAGGGCTGCCCGGCTGATTACCCCTCATTCCTGTCTGCTTACAAACAATGATTACAGTCTAATCTCAGCACTCTTGGAGGAGCTGCAGAGAGTACCCTTCATCTAGTGTAATTACGTTCCAGCTCCCTCGGAGCTGAGGCTCTTATTCACTCCTAGCATTATCTGCAGACTAATCTAGTCGGCTGGAATGGAGGTAAAAATTACTCCAAAGAGCTGTAGTAAGCTCTTGCTCTGGCTCCAAAGCCAAGTTAAAGAAACCAAATTGTTTTGTGATGGTCAGACAAAGGCACAGGAGGAAGGAGAGATGGATCCAGCACACGGCAAAAACGAGTGTTTGCTGGCACTACCGACAGTCGGGGTTACTTTAATACAACTCAGTGAATCCTGTTTTCTGCAGAGATGCTCAGCCTGCTGTGTTTCCTTCAGCCTCCGGTGTGCTCCCCCCCCTTCCCAGCAGGATGGATACACAGCAGACATCTCTGGAAGCTCTTTTAAAATAAAGCCTTTTCCCAATGGGACTTGGTCATATGGTCTCCCCAGGTTGCTCCTCCACACTTCAGTGAGACCTCACACAGTACTACAAGGCAGTAAGTGTCAAAACATCACCAGCCTTTTGAATGTGATGGGAAGGCTTAGCTGGTTCCAGAACTTTTGTTCTAAATATCAAAGTTAAATACAGTATACACCTGATTTAATCCTGCAAAGGCTTCCAGACAACTTCATTTTGCCTAAAAACCACTTCTGGGTAACTGTGTACGTCAACACCCTCTAAATCAATTTTCTGATTATGTTGCTTTCTCCAAGACCTTCAAATTATAATGTTGTTGTAACTCTGTTTCCCTTCAACATACCTACATTCTAGAAGGACAGCAACATTTCCTGCCTCTCTTGTTAAACACACACACAGTTTTACACCACCTCCTTGCGCAGACACGACTGCGATCCTCTGCTCAGCCCCAGCAAAGGTACCTCCTTGTGAGGCTGAGAGCAGGATCCTGTGCTGCCTTCCCTTGCTGGTGACACTGGTGGTGGCGATGGGACAGGACGATGGTAACACGTACTGGCAACCACAGCACGGGCTCTCCAGTGACCGCAGCACGCACTATGGTTGTCAGCGCAGGCTGAAACTCTGACCACTGTTTCTTATTCAATACTGCTACAGGTACCTGCTAGATTAAGCATGCAAAAAATCTGTTTGCACATGTTGCCATCACATTTTGCCTTTGCTGGGGGGACGCATCTGTAAGCAGCAACCAACCTTGCATGGGCAAGGGCACGTACTCCAACCACGCCTGAAGCACACGTGGTTTAACTGCAGTAATCTGGGAAGTGAGACATCACTCCCCGGAGCCTGATCTCCCAGAAGGCAACCTGATACCTGGGCTGCCAAAGGTCCTGTGTTTTAATTAAGTGTTAAATCTAGTTATTTTTTTTTTAAATCTAGTAAGATGTTTCTCCTTCCCACAGTGCCGTCACTCTTTGCTGTGCTGTAATTCAGTAAGGAGAACAGTTAATTAAGTTTGAACAACAGTATCTAATGACTTCTATTTAAAGCTGTTCATAAAAAAATATTACAAGCCCTTAGAAATTACCTAACTTTGGAAGCTAACGTGGTACCTTAAGAGAATAAAACAGTATGGTCCTGCACACTCCCACTTTGTAGGCATATCTTCTTCCCCAAGCAGAACAGTGGAGCAAGGCATCCACTACTGCCCTACAAACGCTTATTTTAAATTTAAGTCATGATGAGAACACCATAAAAATAACAAAATGTCCCTGGATGCAGGGATCAAAATGAGTACTGGCACCATCACTGGTAAGCACAGTTTCATTTAAAATACTCTTCAGATGCGGGAGTAATACAGCTGCTTCTAACCTGCGTGGAGCTGTGGCCTCGAGGAAAGAGAGACGGAAAAACAAAAAGGTCCTGAAGAGATGGGAAATACAGAGGAGACAACAAAATGAGATAGTCTAGAAAACCAGACAGCAGCCCAACCAAAGCAGAATCACCCAAACTCGCAACAGGAGAAGGTAATCTCACCCCAAGTGGCTTGAAAAAGGAACTGAGGATAAGAGAAGGGGGAACGGAGGGTCAGCAATTCTGTTCGACATCTGTACAGCTTAATGCGTACGTTCATCTCCAGCATTCAACAACATGCACAGAGGTTATGCTGAGACATGCGATGGTATAGGGCCACTTCCAGCCCCCGCACCAGAGAAACTCCAAGAGTAAAACACACAGAGAGGTTTAGACTCGTCACTGGTAGATGATAAACACTGGAATTAACAAAGAAATTAATAAGAAGGCTGTTCAAATATTAGCCTAATTTAGCACAAAAGGGAAGATCTAGTGCAGCATTAACTTCAGACAGACGCTTTAAAAACACATCCTGGAAGATGTGTGCTCACTACACCCACTCACCGAAGTATCTCTAATGAGTTTCCTCCTACCTGGTATCTCAGATCTGGAGGGAACCCCTCGAGGTAACTTGCTTCCTAGTCTCGCCTCCCGCTTAATGCATAAACTTGGAGTGGTTAGGATTGCAAATGGGAAGCCGCCTTTTTCTTTTTCTTGTTGGCAGAGAAGAAGTGACAAAGACAACTATCCATCACCGCTCTTCATGAACTTCACATAGCCACAATGCAAGGATCACACCTGATTTATTTTCTATGCAGCCCTAATAAAAAGACCTCTGCTCTGACTCTACTCAAACTAAATCTTGCCAACATAATAAATAGAAACATGAAAATGAAGCCTAGTTTCATCCTCCTTTTTGAAGTCAGCAAAGGGACATGCTGAAGGGAGTTCAGCCTTCCCCCCAGAGAGGAGATGGATTCCGCTGGTCCCCCGTGATGGGGACACATATTTACCTCCTTGCTGTCAAAGCCATGCTAGGTGTCATTTCACCATATAGCTCTCCCTGTAACTTGGCAACTTTACCCACTTCACAAAATCATCTGCAAGCTCCCATACCACCATCTCTTATCCTCCTCAGAGGATCATGAATCACCAAGGCAGGATAATATTTGAGGACCTAAAAGTACTGAAGTTGTTAAAAAATAAATCAGCCTTAAAATTGGATGTGTGTACCAGCGGGCAAGAAAGGAGCAATATTGTGGCCTGACTCCAGAAGGTTTTCAGGAGTGATCCAGAGAATACGAGGCTTGTAAAACTTATTTCTGTACCAAATAAAACTAAACAAGAAACAATAAACTCCCAGGTGAAAATAATACTTAGAAAGAAAGAAAACCATTCCTTTCCTATCTAGTACAATTCCCTAAAATTCTTAAGGAAAAAAAAAGAATCCCTGAGGATTAGGTTTAATTATTTGAATTTTCAAAGCTTCTGTGACAAAGTACAGTCAAGAAGGCTACCAGAAAACTGTCTGAGCCATGAAGCATGGGATGGAGTGCTATTACAAATCTAGAAATTAACTGAATGAAATTTAAAAAGGAGGTATAACACATGATCAATATTCAGTATAGCAAAAGATTACACTGGCGTTCCCCGAGGACCGGTTTTGTCTAACATATTCTTCAGCTATTTGCATAGGAGAGTGAGCTGCGATGTGGTGAGACTGCATATGACATTATTGGTTTGGGGGGCATTGAGCTGACCTTGGCTAGTTTGCCTCTTAGCAGCACTAAAACCCTTCGTCTTCGCTGCGGGTTATCTTGGGAGAGGTTCACTTGCTTTAGTTACAGAAAATATAAAAACACAGCTGTTTAGCAGTTAAGGAGAAACCTAAGAGAAAGCACAAAATAATGAAGATATTTACTCTTCTCTTGCAAGATGCGAAGGAAATGATACCCAGAGGAACTGAATGGCAATTTTAAATAGATATAAAAAACTCTCTTTTCTCAAACCCTGAACTGACCTTTGGTGTTCACTGTTACAGGCTGTCTCTCGGATCAAGAATTCAGGAAAGTCCAAAACTGGATTAGATACATTCACAGCAAGCTAGTGGTGAAATACATTTACCAAAGCTTAGGAAAAACATCTTTTATAAAGATACCATGGTAGTTTCTTAGGCAGGGTTACACCACAATGTGTTTTGAAAATAAACCATCTTTGCACGTTTGAACAAGCCTGAAAAACCTCTCTCTACCTTGCAAGCAATAAAAACTAACACCTCAATAGCAACTTGCACACCAGAACTGAAACACCTTGACAAACTAGCAGAGTCATTACTGCTCCCATTTCACAGATGGGGAATGAGACAGAGTGAAAGGGTCCGTGGCAGAGCTGGATTACAGTCTGGGGTTTCCTGGTTTTTTTGGCTGCGTGCTTGCCAACAAGCTACTGTATCTGCTGATCAACGAGAAACACGCAAAGCAGCAGAACAAATCTCAATGGTGAAGAAAAGGAGCATCCTCAGCTGTTCTCAGTCCCTCACCCATCCCACCCGCGGCCCAAACCCAGGCAGCTTTGCACCGCGGTGGAGGGCTCCCCAGGGAGCTGCACACTTCAACAGAGTTCGCTGGAAGCACATACCCCTTTGGGATACGTATAGGATAACTACGAACACTACGTACGTGATAACTCTCCAAAACCAATTCTATCAGTTGCCTCGATTCCCTACGGACTGTGATTTCCATGCAGATATTTACAGGCAGCAGAGGGCTGGCAGGCTCAGGAGGAGCAGAAGAGCTGTCACCCAATTTGGCCAAGAGCTCCAGCAATGCTCCTTCTCACTTTTTACGCCAGGTTGTGCACATAGGTGGATCTTTGAGGTTGAGCCTGTCCACTGTCAGCTAGGAAGCAGCTGCTGAGGAAAGCCTGACCTTCACGGTTTCCTCTTCTGTGTCAAGCCAAGCCCGTGGCCAGCCACCAGCTCTCTCCACAATCCAACCCCTTGCTTCCCTCCAGGTGACCATATTTGCTTTCCAAATGTTCTTCTGTCAGACACATGTCCTCCCACTGAGCTGCACAATCCATCGTCTGCACACATTCCCTTTTGTGATTAAAAAAAAAATAATGAATTTAGAAACGAATTTAACTTTAAAACCTGTAACGGCTTCAGGAGTCTCTAGAGTGAAAAAGGAGGAGGGAAGGGGGAACCCAGGTTAATAAAAGCTGTTAATTAGAGTCAAATTTGCTGCCTAACATGTCAAGAACTAGTGAGTTACGAGTTAATCAACTGTTCTGAGTTCCTTGGGAGAGCAATAAAGCTGAAGCCTGAAAATGGAAGGAGAAGGACAAGGTCATGGCCTTTAAATTCTTTAAAATTGCTTAACCCTAAGGTCCAAGCTGGGAGCATCCTCAAAGAGGTCGGGACTTCCCCCATTCTGAACATCCTGTTGTACCACTGATCATCAGCACTCCAAGTCTTTCACAGTATGGTCAGGTTCAGAGATATTTCCTTTTTTCCTTTTTATCTGCACTTAGTTGGGACTTCTGTAACGTGTGACAAAAGGCACAGAAAAGATCAGTAACTCTTCGAACCCTTGATTTTTTGTTTCCACTGTTCCCTTTCAAAGCATGTTGCAAAAGCCTAAAGCAAAAGGCAGAAAAGAAACATGGAAGAGTTGGAGAGTAACCATCAAGCCCCGAGTTCAGGATCCTGCATTCCTTGTGCGAGAGCTGTGAACAACATCTCTCTACACCACTCAGTAAAAGGAGCTGGCACAGCAGGAACTGCCTTAAAGAATAAATTAATAAAAACAGCAGAGAAAAGAGAGTGAATAAAGCCTGTCAAGAAATGAAGGGTTTGGGAGATTGAGCATTTCCCACATTTTAATGCATCTGGGAGATAGAAGGCAAATGATGGGTGATTTTCTTTTGCCATTGAACTATGGAAAGATTTAATCTATTTTCACTCCAATTTACTCTTTGCAAGTCTAGCCTAGATGGACTACATTCTTCTTCCCTGCAACATGCTAGCCATCATTACTGTTTCTCTGTGATTGCTAAGAGAAGAAAAGCTGCAGTTGCTATGAGATCTCTGCCATCACCCAAGAGCTTTCCTGGGGGGGGGGAGGGAGGAACCAGAAGATAAATATTTATAGCACAGGATTCCACCAGACTTTCAAACTTCTGCTAAAACAGGAGACATTAAAAACTTTTTTTTTTTTAATTGAGACACAGCAGTTACGAACCCCATAGCCAAGCACACACCCAACTAGTAAAGTTGTTAATGCATGAATATCATTCATCACTCAACAGCAGTTCAACTGGGCCATCTTAGTAGTGCAGGTGAGGTTTTCCCAAAAAATCAGGAGGAGGTAGGCTCTTTCATCTGGAGAACTTTTGCTTGTATTCCCTTCCAGTGCTCTGCCCCCCGACAGCAAGTTCCCGCACAGAGGCTGAACTATTGCTCTTTATAATGATCCAGGACAGAGATATGGCTGTTTACCATGCTAGACGGCAGCAGTGGTTGCAGCTATGGCTGCTGGGCAGGCAGGGGACGTGGGAACAGCACGTCACGAGGCTTGCTGCCAGCTCAACAGGGCATCGCAGAACTGGACATTGCTCAGTGTGGGCACCATGGTGGACCATGCTTTCTTGGTTCTTGCCACCATGCTCTACATCCCTCTTCTCTTCCCTGCGTGGATGCTGCTTGAAGTTTTTAAAAGAAAAATCCTTTTCCCCAGAGATTTCTTCTCCTACCTTGCAACCTCTACTTAGTTTAGGGGGCAAATGTGCTATCTGACTGTTGTGGAGACAACATGGACTCCTGAGGTTGGGACTTGGCACGGAAAGGACGAGGAACAGATGTTCATAGATTTCATTGCAAAATATAATTACCCACAGTTTTGAACACTACACACAACATATTCTTGTAAACGTAAAACAATGGGAAGTGCCCTCTGTGTCCTTGTGGACATCTTGGGCGTTCCTCCAGATCTTACCTATATTTTCCATACTGCGACATTTCAGCACTGCAAGCAGCAGCCTTCAGAAATGCAGGGAGCACGGAGGATTGCTTCACATACAGCAAAGTAATCTTTTTAGGGCTAATTTTCATGTTCCTCTACAACATCCAGGTCCTGGGGGAAAGCAGAGCCCAAAGCTAGCCCTGGATGAAAAGATTAGTTCCTTCTGCATTAAGATGCTTGTAATGATTCAGCAACTTAAAGCCATCTTTCTACCAACAAGGAGTCTTTGTGGTTCCTCTATAAGCCGATAGTTCAAAGTGACAAATAAAATAAAATAATTTGACAGAAGTCATTACCACCTACAAAGCTGTTGTACATTTGCGAGTACAAATGGGTCAATTGTGCCCAAAACCTGCAGTTTTATTCAGCTGGGAGAATAATCCCATCCTTCTTTCCAAAAAGAAATCTACAATTTTGCCTTCCCTAACAAGCAATTCACCTGAAGCATTAGCAGTTAAACTAGTAAGAGCAAATGCAGTATCATCCACAGCTCCTAGGTATGGCTGTCATTTCCCAAAAGGCAGGTGAAATGCACTGAGGACAACCAGATCTCCTCATCGGGAGAGTGACCAGCTGTCTCCTATCTGACATCCATAGCATTTCAGACTCCTTTAAAACCAGACACTTCCAATAAACTGCAAGAGCAATCAATCCTCCACTCTTGCTGCAAACTGTTGCTGCCCAGAGGAAAATAAACTACAGAATATCTCGGCAAACAATTCAGGGTCAGAAATGTTTCTTTTCTAACAATTAGTAGAGAGCCTTTGCGTACCTCCTTCAGCAGCCACCGAGCGCAGAGGGAAGTGGAGAGGGTCACAACCTTAATTCTGGACACAAATTGGCTGCTGGTTCTCCACTGCTGAAAGGGGGGAGAGGAGGTTACGGCCATGGAGTAATGAGCGAGATTACACTGCAATCAGGGAATGGAGACGTGAGCTGGAGAGACGTGCCGAAGGCAGGGAAAACATTCCTTAAATTAAACCCCTATTGTTCACCTCGTCTCTGCCTCGGTGGATAATCCACGAGACTCTGAGCTCCTGCCAGGAGACAGTGTGAATAATTCCAGAGAATTTTTCCTACCTGTCGGTAAAATAGCAGTCTATGCACGCATGAGCTTTCCGCTTCTTTGAGCCTTACATATGGGAAGGTAAATTTTCTGTAATCCCTGGGAATATCCTTTCTTTTCCCCTTTTCCCAGTAAAATCTAGACTGTGGTTTTTCAGGATGAAGGGGTGCAAGCTGCAGAGCTGACAAATCAGGAGTGCAGCACATGACTCCTCAGCACTTTGTGCATCATTAGAGCGAGGTCATTAACAGGATTATGGGGGGCTGAGGGCAACGAGACTATCATCTGTCTGGAGGATGACGTGTGAACGCAAGGAAGGCAAATGCAAATTTGCAAAGGAAACACGCTCCATTTGTGAGGTGAATTTTAGTTTCCTTCCTCTGAGACAGACTGTGAAGAGCCTCACACCTGAAGATAACCTGGTGGTAGTAAAACCCTTTCCGAAGAAGGCTGCAGGACAAGAATTACATGAAGACGGCAGGACTAGTCTCCTCAGTGGACATCTGACTCAGCTTCCATGTCGACATGTGCTGTATAGAAATATGAATAGAGCAACAACTGGCAACTGTAGCTCTCAACACCAGAGACCGTATAAGAATTTGGGAAATAGTGCATTGGAACTAATGCAATGTACTTTGAGATCTTCATTCAAAAGACTTTGTGTAAGACTGGCATACTATATACAGTATGCTGTGATGCTTAATATATCCATGCCCATCAAGAACCACAGCAATTTGATTCGAGTTCTATCTTTTAAACCACTATGGATATCAACCCTTGCTTCCTTCTTATTAACACTGCTGTAAAGTGCCTGACACAAATCTACATCAAATGAATATAATTACAGAGGAAAATACACTGCATTAACTTATATGTCTGGCCTTCCCTTGCTTCTTCTGTCCTACCACTGTTCTTTCCCTCTTTTCTCCTTCCTTTTTGGTATGGCAGTTTTGTTTCTATTTGCCTTCACAATTCATCTTCGTTGTCCTTCTTTTCTTTCAGTCTTTCACCTATTCCTTGTTTCAAGCCCAAAGCTGATTGCTTTCCCTTTTTTTTTTCAAGTTTGATTGATTTATTCTGCACTTACATAAATGATTTTATACAAAGCATATAAACCACAGAACTCCCTGCAGAATGCCATAAGCACTGCCACCATCCATGTAGGTAAGGGGAAAAAAAAAAGTGAAGTTAACGAAGTGCTAAATTAAGTAAGAATTTCTTACATCATACTTTGAAGCTTGCCAAAATCTGGCTCTTCAGATGTACTGCAACAGCAATTTTCTAAGACACAGGTCCTTTGCAGGCAAAAGTCTTTATACTTTAGTGTCAGACGGGAAAAGAAATACAGATCCTCCCAGCTGCTATAGCAGGGACCAGGGGACGAGGTAACCTTTCAAACAACCAGGCCCCAAGTCATCCTGTCGTTGCTACTGCATGGCATCCAGGATGATGAGATTGTTCTTGCCTACTACGGAAGAGAAAGGGAAGGAAGATGACGGAAAGTATTTACTTTTCATATCTCATCTGAAACACCTGCAGGACTTCAGGCAAGTGATCTCTGTTGAAATTCATTGTATTGCTCAATCCATCCTTGCTTAATTCATCTCATGAAACTCTTAAACGGTACCCAGGCTATAGGCTGGCTCTCTACAGAGATGGGAATTACATCCCTAATTACAAGATATGGTACTGCCCTAATAATAAGTACCACGCTCAAGAAGTCCCCACCCAGGGGGATGAGCTTTGACCTCTTTTAACAAAGACTGCAAAATAGTTGATAAGAACATTAAAGCAAGTCACTGCTCCAGAAACCACGCGTTCACTTGCTCTAAGCACTCTGGCACTGGTTGCCGAAATTAACTTCTGAGCACATCTCACTAGTCTGAGTTGGTGATAGTTGGCTGTCCCCTAGTGCTGTAACACAGATGTGGGGCAACAGCATCTGGAAGTGTAGAAGGGGAACTAGAAAGGCAGATACTTTTACCTCCACAGTATTCACTTGCTTTACCTCACAGTCCCCTAACAGCACCAGGGCAAGCTCAGCTCAACAGGTCCATTCCAGGCACTGCTGGAGAAATTAATCTGAATTTTTCATGCATCTTCAGGATGAGCCTTCACAACCCCTGGAGATGAATGGCTCCTCTACAAAACACACCCTACCCCAAAAAGAACTAGGCCTTGCTAAGCTGTCATTATTGCTCCTCACGTTTCCTTTCAAACAGCACCTCTTGCCCTAAGAGCATTCTCACTCCTCACACCGGCAGCAAAAGACTGCAGCAGTCTCTAGCTGGGGACATGTTTTCTTCTCAAGCACAGATTCGTAGCATTGAACAGCAAACCTTCAATTATCACAGCACATGACTGTAAAACTTGCTCAACTGGAAACGTTCAGCTATTTCTAACCTTGCCTTCAGTCGTCTTCTTTCTTTTGCCCCCAAAGCCATCTAAAATAGTATTCTCCTGGAACCTCTGCACAGCCTGCCTAGCACAAAGTTAAACCATAAGTCAAAATGATTAAAATTATATGGAAATATATACATCTCCTTCAACACTGTACTGGGAACATGGCTCCTAATGGGACATCACTACAAATTACTCATAAGGCCAAGACATGTGGCATTTCCCAGAGAACCTGCACATTCTCCTTTTTATGCCAGATGACTTATAAGCAGCAATCAGTCTTTTCCTTTTGGGGCTGTACCTTCCATACGCATAATTTGAATCTTTAAAATGAACCCCCTGATCTGGATTCCACCTGCTTAGGAGGAAAAAAAAAAAAAAAAATCTTGGAAATATATAGCAACAAGAAACTGGCAGGACAAACTCACACTCCCACTGTGCCAAATCGCAAGTTTAGTAATTCTGTTTTCTTCCCGCTGAGTGGAAGGTGTCATTAGCTGCTGTATTTAGAGCCACAGAAAAGGTTCTTGGAGCAATCCCCAGCCTCCCTCTGAACCAGGTGGCTGATGACCACAGGAGCTCTCTGCAGCTGGGGACCTTCACCTTCATCTTCCTGCAGTCACCACTTCAATTTTACTGGAAAGGAAATAAACGGGGCAAGTGGCACGATATGAAGAGAAACCCTCAGGCTATGTCATCCTCCTCTGGGCTGAAATTCATCCCTGCATCAGGGCCACTTCAAAGTCCCTGCGCTGCATAAATCACTCTCGGGTGCTTTTAACTCAAGAATAGCTTTCCTCCTGGGAGACAATTTCTCCTCTAGGCCGGTCTCTGTGGAGCACCCATTGAACCAAATCCTCATTTCCGAAGATTAATATAACAATTCAAAGAATCATCCTCTTACTGTAAGCCTTGGAGAGGAGCACAAAGGCCTTGGAAGTGTCCTGCAATCACACACACGTGCACCTGGGCTTGAGTCTTGTCTGCCAGCAACAATCCTACATGCTTTTGAGAACGTCAGCCCATCTGACCACGAGGAGACCTCCTGCTTATGCAAACGTGCCCATCCACTGCGAACGCCTGTGCTGGCTTTGCTGGCAGCACTGTGTGACAGGGAGGAAGAACAGCAGAGCACGGTTGCGTTTGCTTGATGGGATTTCAAATAAGTAAAGATACAAATCTATAACCGTAGGTGGTCTTCGTGATGCATGCAATGAGGAGGGGAAGGAGAACATGAGGAATTGCCCCTTTCATGTGGTGAATGAGAATGGGAATGCCCTGCTGTTTCCAGATTTGTTTGGGATAGTTGAAATGAAGACCACCTGCGCTGCCTGAGAATTGGGAAAATCTGTGCAAACATTCATTATTTATAAGATAGCTTTCCAGAGGCAAATTGCCTGGAATCCATTAAAGGGAGAAATCCCAGCTCCCTCTGGCAGTCGCCTGGCACAGGCCTTTTCCACTGACACAAAGGGAGGGAAAAAAAATCATTTTCATTTCTAATTAATCTTCTGGTATATAATACTTTTAATTAGGAAAAAAAAATAAATCTGCACACTCTTTGAGAGAGGAAGGAAGGAGCCAAAAGCGAGGCAGAAACTCTGGCATCTTGGCTGCAGTTCAGGCCTCGTCCTCTTTAAATCTGCCGGAGCAGGTGAACGCTGCAGCCTGCTGCTCTGCTCCCCGCGATGCGACCGAAGCCCCTGCAACGCTTCGGGGGGCTGCTTTCGAGACGAGGAGTGGGACTCTGTGTGTACAGACCTGGATATTTACCCTGGAAAAGAAAATCCAGGTGAAGATAAGCAGGGGGAAAAAGTATTTGAAAGATGCCTTGGACAGAAATGAAGTGGACTCTGTTGGACAAAGCATGGACAAGACAAGCAGAAAGGCCCAGGGACAAGGAGACCCAACCCATACGTTATCTCTTCAAAGTAATAACTCCCCAAAAACCACCCCATTCCCCCACCCCAAATTTCCTAGCCCTTCTTTCTCCTTCTAATGTCTCTCTTCCCTGCATTCATTATTAATGCCACCGGGGGTACAGATTTGCACTTTGGTTTCTGAAAAATTAATTCAATGATTAAAATTTCAGTCCCTGAGTGATGGAAGCAGCTCAGGCAAGCTGGAGATGCCCCTTTGCAGTGTGAAGGCCTTTGGTACACTGCCCGCTTACCCCCTGCATGAGAAGCTTCCCTATAGACCTAGCTCAAGGAAGAAAATCTGGTAGGAAAATGTGTTTTTAAGTTGATCAAGTTCTGCTTTTGTGGAGAAGCCATTTCAGTTTAATACCCTATCAATGCTCAGTTCAGTGCAGAGAGCCAACCCCAGGTTCTTCCAAGGCTCAAGGACTCATGGCTTTCTACGTGATCCCCTGGGCAAGGGAAAATCTCCAAATGAATGTAAATATTAATCAACACTGTACATCTATCACTCATTGGCAAGCTGACTGTTGGCTGGGAGACTTTTGGTGTGGCTAATGAAATTTTCTATGACGCTGTGCTTAAAATGAAAGAGTAGCAGAGAAAGGCCCTCGGAGAAAGACACCTTCTCAACTCACAAAAAATGTCTATTTTCTCATCTGCTCCCACACCTCCCAGCAGAAAGAGCAAGACCCAAGGAACATGCGAACTGGTGAGGAAAGGGTGCCAGATCACACGGCACCCACCCCTTGGGGGGCAATTTCTCCACATTCCAGAAGAACAGAGACCCCCACTGCAAATTCAGTATCAGTTCAGGAAGGTCCTTGCCCAGGCTGCAGCGGAGCTACCCTTCCCATCAGCTCCGCATCAAAGGAAAAAGCAGGCAAAAAGCCTGCGTAATTCTCCACCCTCAATTCCTGGCACTGTTATTTTTATTTATTTTAAAACAAATGTGAGAGGGAAGTCAGAGCTCTGAGCAGCACACAGAACTGAGGAGCTCAGAACCCTTCTCCAGATTTGGATAAGAGAAGGAGGAGGAAGGGCTGGATATAAACTTACAGATACCGATTTCATTTTTAGCACCTACGGTGCTAAAAAATAGCAAAATAGAACAAACACAAAAAAATAAGACTGCCTTTTCCATGGCACTTTACTGAGTAAAAACCCAACTAAACCCTGAAGCAGAACAAAGACGGCAAACTCCTCCATCCTTGGGAAGCAGCATCTTTCCATTCACGTATCAGCAACACGCTGAGAACATGGTGGGAACTCAGGGCAGCACTGGCAGCATATTCCCCACCAGCCAACCCAGCGCTGCTCGTGCTGCCTTTGTGGGGACAAGAAATGGACAAAGAGGAACTGGGAGTGCTGTGAGGAACTCTGCCGAAATCCTCTGCAGGCAGGGAAATAGCAAAGCTCTGAAACTGAGAACCGACTTTCTCTGAAGCAACAGGATTAGTGACAGCCCACGTTGTACTTCACTGGGGTCATGACAGCTGCGGGAACACCGAATGCTCACTCAAAGGCAGCTCCTGGATTCAGACGCTGCACGTTTCCTCCTGAAATATTTTATCAAAGCAACATTTCTAAAAACTCTACTAAATTGTGTATTTTTGGGAAAAACCTCTTTGCTAGCTCCAGAAGAACACACGCTGTGCATATCACCAGCACAGTGCTACCAGGAACAAAAAGCAACGGGCAGAAACCTACTTTTTACCACATTCACTGAAACTTTGCAGGGTGAATGTGCAGAACATTGGTTGCTTGGCAAACTCACTGCTTTTCTTCCTCAAGATGTGGCTTTGTGGAGGTTTCAGAATACATGGGCTTTTATGTGCTGTTCAACACTTGAAGTTATTCTGAGCTGAGAGCCTTTAGCACCACGGTCCCGTATCTACAGCACAGACAGAGCATCAGTACGTGCAATATTAGCTCCCTCGCATGCTTTCACGTGCCAGCCTTCCCACCTCGGGACCGGTTCATTCATCCTGCTCTTACGGAGTCCAGCTGGCTATTGAATCGCCCCTTCTGAAACGGCTCCAGTGCAGGATACGTCCCACCTTGCAGCACCGTTGACTCCAGCCTCGTGACACCAGCACACCTGAGAGATGACGTGCTGGGGCGCACAGCCCTGACGCTCCGTGCAGAGCAAAGAGGAAATGGAAATGCTGGAACAAGCACTTTGGCACAGCTTCTTGGCTGGGCTAAAGGTTTATTCCTGGGATGCTGCTTTCCTGCAGACTAAGGAAAATTAAATTTAGCACTTTGCAAATAAATAGGTTAAGGCTGAAAGGACACTATTTAGGAATTTACTGCTTACAGCAGCCTCAGAGATTATAGATCCATCACCGTCTATTACCTTCCTAGTTACTGCTTCCACTCTGTCTATCTTCCCCACTTACAGAGTGGTCCTTTCATCAGGTCTTTTTCTGTTCCAACTTGAAACTGTCATCACTCTAATGGAATTATATGAAGAAAAACAACTTTGGGCTGCAGTGACTCTGCCAAAAAGCCAAGGACATCTCCCGTGCTTTCCCAGGACAACACGGTGAGATTCTTGCCTGACAGAGACATGCACAGAGGTCTGACAACCTCCTGGGAAATACAGCGACGGAGAGCTGTTTACACGCATGTCCAAAACCTCTGGGCCTTCATGCAACTGTCAGCTGGGCCCTTTCAACACCCAGAAACACAAGAGCTTTCGCAGGGACCAGCAAACCGACAGCTGACTGGTAACCCTTGCTGCAGATTCATCGTAGCTACGTTGCACATGGCATGAGAACCAGTCACTGAATGCACCGACATGATTACAAACCCCCGCCTCGTGCTGCATGCACCTCTTTTGCTATCTGCTTCATATAAAAATCACCTGCAGACAGTCCCCTCTCCAGAGTCAGATACATCCCAGAAATGCAAAGTGACAGCTAGCACATG
The DNA here is from genome assembly GCF_035582795.1 of Mycteria americana. Classification (NCBI taxonomy): domain Eukaryota; kingdom Metazoa; phylum Chordata; class Aves; order Ciconiiformes; family Ciconiidae; genus Mycteria; species Mycteria americana. Next base: position 6,405,822 of record NC_134376.1, on the reverse strand, counting down.
AAACCCTTTCCAGAGACTTCCATTAAGACAGACAAACCCTTCAGTTTAAGGTTGAAATTTATGTCAGCTCCCCAGAACACAGCTGAGATAGACCCACCATTACCAGCTACCCACTTTTGCTGAAACTAAATACAGATTAGGGACAAATTAAAATTTTCAAGCCTCGGTTTGATATTATTCCCTCCAAGATACAGGCAGACAGGCTTGTCATCTTCTAGAAGCTAAAGATGCCATCAAAAGATAACTTTGGGAGTTACCAAAGCTGGAGGTCATCCTCAGCTCTCAAATTCCCTGCTTCCGCCATGGAGGAGAAAGCAGCAATGTGATTTAGCTGTGAATCCTTATAAGATAGATTTGACATAAAATACTTTTCCGCACTTCTTCCTCAAAGGATGTTCTCATGCAATTGACAAAAAAGAAAATACATTAAATCCTAAGTCCTAAAATAGTACTAAGTTCCCTGCTCTTACCGCTAACATTCACAGGGGGCAGAATGAACATTTTCTGTGTGTGGATTTAGGAAGATTCATGTACTTGTTTGTTTGAAGCAAAGATAAGAACGGGATAGGTTTTTCACTATTTCCATGTATATGAATAAAGACAGTTGATACATTATTAAATCCTAACATTAATCTGTACCCATGTTAAGTATTAATTCCTTAAGTATACAGTACGTAAAGAGCTGAGCTGCAAAAACTGTTGTTCTGTAGCATAGGGTAGGACTCCACCAGAATCACAGCAGCCAGTCCCCGTAACAAAGCTCTCCAGAAGGATTTTCAGTTTACTGCTGCATTCTGTCATTGCTCCACAGATACAGCACCATGGCAAGGACACCAGCATTAATAGATTCATACTGCAACACTGACAGGACACGTTATGATCTGGAGAGCCTGCATGGCACGTTGTGCTTAAGACTCCCCGATGCTGTGAAGTGTATCAAATCTTCAAGAAATGCCATGACTGAATGCTTGGTGTGCTTCCAACCCTCTCCAGCAATAAGTGCCTCCAAATAGAGGTGGGATGCCTTGGAGGAAAGCAGAAGGCACACTCACAGTGGTTATTATTTTTGCTTTCCTACAAGTGGTTTCTCAAAAAGAAAATGTAAGAGACTTCTGTTTAGGTAAAGGTCTCGGGGAACACCCAAACACGGCAGAGACTGGGATCCCACGAAGAAGAGCTGCCTAACAAGCTTTGAAATACGGGCTCTTATCTTAAACTGGCAAGCCAGTTTGAGAGAAAGCGTATTAACTGGTTTATGCAACACTAACTTCACGGTTAAGAGCCATGTAGTAATTGAGCATTTAGACTTTGAAGCGTGGAAGCAATACAAGGATGACAGAGGAACGTATGGCTGCGAGATCCTCTTCTCCCGGCTCACACCGATGGTGGCCCTTTGGCTGCCAAAGGCAACCTGTGACCATGACACCCCATTCTCTGCTCCTCACTGTTCCCCCACTACATCCCTCCCCACTCACCTGCCAAACCTTGTGGGGAAGGGCTAACCACCTCGTCATCCAAACTAAGTTTAGGCTGAAACCTTTTAACTCTGAAATCCTAGATGAGGGCACAACACATGCATTTATATTCACAACAAATAAAGGAGAAGACCTTTATATAAGCCCAGATCCATTCTTCAGATGGAGATGATAGATGTCCCAAGACCATACCAGCATGGGAATCTTTTGCTGTGTTTCCATATTTGTGAACAGTTTTTTATACACACCCTCCATCTTCTGTCCCTGGAGATCAGAAAATCTTTTGCCCCAGACAAGCATGGGTAGTAGCTCTAACTCCCAAAGCAAGAGGCAAGTCCTAATTATATTTGTATTTAAACAATGTGCTGCTTACTCGAGAAAGAAGAGAGGCAGCGGCTGCCACTCACTCTCACCGGTGGCTTTGTGCAGGCTGAGCTGTGCTGCCATGACCTGGAGCACTCACGTGCTGGTGGGTGCTTTGCTGGATGTGACCAGCTGCATCTCACCTCCCAGGTGTTGCCTGGAGCTAACTGCTCTTCCTAGAGGTCTTCTCACAAACCTGTTCCTGGAACACACAGGGGAAAGGCGAAGGAGTGGTACAAAAGCCATCTTGAAGTCCCTCGGCAATGCTCCGACTGCGTGCCCTCTGCACCACCAACCACCCCTCACAGCCAGCTAAAAAGAGGCTTCAGGGATGTCCATGCGGGATTACAAGTGGAGGAAAGGGTCACGGGGATTGCTGAAGTCCCTGACACCATTTGTCACCCAGGGATGGCATGGAAGATGATGTCGTGACAGTCTTGCTGCGGCTGAACATGCTGGCCTTGGAGCAGCCCAGCACCAGCACAGAGGCCCAGAACTGACCCAAGGCAGGAGAGGTGGCCTGTCCCCTCCTCCTCATGTCCAAGGACAGACAAATAATTGAGACTGTGGAGCAGCCAGGGGAGATGGCTAAGAAGCAGGGTACCCAGAAACTCAAGACTTTTCCCCCGCAAAAGGATAAAAACCTCCAGCAATTTCCACTCCTTTTCATGTGCAGCTTTGAACATAACCATATGCAAGCAGCCAGCGGGGTTGTGGTTTGCTGACACGGCTCTGCGTGTTCTGCAAATTCACAACAAAGCAGCCAGGGAAAGCAACAAGCGTGCATCAAAAGCTGCTTTGCAAAACACCCATTTCATGTGTGCTGCAGCGAGGCCTTGGTATTCCCCCACAGCCCGGACTCGAAGGCATCGCCTTTTCCTTCAAGAGTGCCGATCACACAGGCTCCAAGTAGAACATCTTTTGAAACTACGAGACACTCAAATAAATAAATTAAATAAATCGAAGAGATTTAATGCCTGTTGAAGGTGGCGGGTACCCACAGAAAAGGAAAGACCCCCAGGCCCCCCGGCCCACTCCGGCTGCACCACGCGTCTGAGGGACAATTTGCTGTGTCCATTCACGTATAACAAAAGCCGGCTGCACCGGTTACATCTCCAACCCATTCACACACAGCTTCCCCACCGCAGAACATTTTGAAAAGCTTCTCAAACCCCCGTGGAAGTCCATGAATGGTAATATCCTGCACCCAGGTGAGAGGGACAGAGAAAACCAGAAGGTTGAGTGACCTAGAGCAAAGCCACATGGCGATTTAGTGACAGAGATGGGAACGAGAATCCGGGAGGGGTTTTTCTTATGTCCCCTCTGCTTTATCCATTATTTAACACCGCCTTCATCTCATGGTGCGTAAACACAGTCCTGTCAGCCCACACAGTCCTTTGTAAGCTGTTCAAATACAGCAGCGAGCGGATGCAGACATCCTTCTCTCCCGAGACCTCCCGCGGGCAGACCGGGCGCAGCCAGCGACAAGAACAACTCTTCTTCAGCAAACTGCAATCATGCGGGTGCTGGGAACGTGGCGGGTGGGGAAAGGAAGGAGAGGCTTTTATTCTAGCGGGTAAGTCAGCCAGGATCTGCTCTGCCTCCTGCTAACTTACCCTGCAGCTTTCGCGTTGCCTGGGGCAGAGGGGTGTGCTGTGCCTGCCGGGCTGCCTGGCTCTGCCGTGCGGCACGAGGATGGAGTCAGTGGCTGCCTGGTTTGGGGCACGGGCAGAGCTAGGGCACGACCTGCCCCGTGCGTTGTCCTATACCACGCATCCAGGGCCACACATGTTGCTACACCAGCCTGGTTTAATTAAATTCTCATCAGGGACCTGTACTCCATGTTGGTGCACATGACTCTTCGCTAGAAAGCATGGGCTCTCTCTCCCATGATACTTTAACGAAGGAAAAGGGGATTTGGAGGGAGGTGAATTGCAAACTTATTAAAAAAAGGCATATTCCAGTAATTTGGTTACTTACTGTAATTGCAGAATCATAGAATAATTTAGGCTGGAAAAGACCTTCAAGATCATTGAGTCCAACGGTAAACCTAACACTGCCAAGTCCACCAGAAGCCGTGGAAACAGACGCTGAGGTCCTTCAGCTGGGATAGCTGATGTCTGCCACGTCCTGTTGCCTGGATGAGGCCATCAGCAGTACTGACAGTGATGGTGGCTGAAGCCAGGCACAGAATTTGTGGGAATAACTTGAAAGCTGTCTTTTTTCAGCGCCCTGCTCCTTTGCCGAGAGAGGGGAAGTGCAGACAGGGAGGCAGAGCTCATGCCACCACAAGCGGCACGCTGCGGGGAGGGAAACCTGGAGCTACAGCACTGGCACCGCCACACCCTTGGGGCATGAAGGAGCGAAGGGAAGGGAAACTGCAAAAGCAACTTGGTGGCCAACAGCTGACGGTTACAAAGCTAACGGGGAATTGCAGAGGGACAGACTGAATCTCAGATGGCATCTGTGAGCCAACTTCACGTTTCCTGCCCAAAACCAGGCGTGCTTTTTTGAAGTGACGAGTTATGCATCTGCCTCACAGTGTAACGCATCAGTCACTCCAACAGAGAGGATGCACCCATCAGTAAGACAAATCTCTGACCTTTCAGCGAGCCTCACATGTACCATCCTCCCGCTAGTCAGGAAAGACTCAGTCACTGGAACAATTCTCCAACATCATCAGCATTAATTACCTGCACGGCTGGGCCTGGCAGACTCGCAGGGATGGCAGGGAAGGGGAGCGAGTGGTGCCAACACGCTGGAAATGGGTATTGCGCCAGGCTGACAGGTAAGAGGGGAGTGTATTCCCCAGCCCAAAGCTGCTCTGTGTCCCCCATCAGCACAGTCTATTTATCCTAACAAGTCTAGTGACATTGGCAGGAGCATCATCCACCTTGTACAGATGGGAAACGGAGGCAGAGAAAGAGCATTAACGTTGCCCTGTTGGAACAAGGCTTCAGCTCAGCCTCCTGAAGTCTTGAAGCAGCATCTTTTTGCTCAGAAATTCTGCAGTAAAAAGAAAACCTTCTGTTAGATCTCTCCGCTATCCTCGAGGTGACTGGTTTCATTTGGGGGGGGGGGGGGGGAGTAAAAACCCCTACCCTGCCCGAGGGGACAGGCAGTTGTTTAGGGAAGCACATGCAGTAAGAGAGAAACTGTGTCAGGAGGAAAAAAAGCATGAGAAAGAGCAGAATAAGATGAAGACAGTAGCAAGAATTAAAGTCAGGTCCCAACATGAAACAGGCTGCTACAATATCTGAAAGAAAATGATGCGTAGGAAGTTTAAATACAGGATTTGACGCTGTAATACCATAGATTGCTCAACAGCTCCTGTTTTAGAGCTGCTGATTAGTGCAACCCAAGATGGGTCCTTGCTGTCCCTTCCAGGAATCCCAGTGCAATCATCTGGCAGGAATGCATCACACTCGCGCAGCGACGGCAGGCGCTCCCGGAGATGAGCAGAAATGAAGTCTCCAGCAACCACACGGGAAAATTGAAAACAAAATATAAAAATAAAATAACTTGTAATTAACAAGAATGAGGAGTTAACAATCCTCAGAGAGGCCTACAATCTCTAATCAATCTCTTGCAGCCTGGCCTGCTCCACCGATGAGCCCCATTGTTATTTTTGATTGTGTGTGCAAGAGTGCGAGACGGCTGCTGGAAGAATAGCACTCCATCAAAATTGTGATTTCTTTCTCCTCTCGAGACTCATCAAGGGTGAGAAGGAAGAGAGGGGAGAAGATAGAGATGTAAAAAGAAACAAACAGCTAGAACATGCTTCTCAGAGATCCTCTGCTGGGTTCAAGGAGGAAATAACTGAAACGGCAGGTATGCCAAGCATGCAGACTTGGATCCAGAGCTCCCAACAGTGTTGTCAGCTTCAAGACAAAAGAAGAGCACTCAGGTGAGTAAAAGTAATCCCTGTATAAACCATCCTGCTCATTCCGAGATGCGCATCGTTCACTGGTGCGACCTGGCCAACCTGAGGCTAAGGCTGCGCTGGAATGTCAGCGGGCTGGACTCTCTCTGCACGTTTAACCACAAGAGTTTTGTCTCCCCCTTTCAGCGAACAGTTTGTCAGCATCACTTTGTGTTTGAAAAATAGCCTCCGAGGTCCTTCTTATTCAATCCAGCCTCATTTCCCTCCTCAAGAAAAGAGAATTAAACTATTACTTCTTGTCCACATAGCTGCCCTATAGCATTTTACACACCTTGTCAATATAGAGGCAACAGGACGGCAGGGTACAGAAGTGATGCGGCAAGCAAAGGAAGACTGGGAAGTTAAAGGTGGTATCTGTCCTTCCACCACACCCTTCTTCCATACAAAGCCTTTATCCCTTTCACTGCTCTATGTTCTGCCTCTGCACCCACAGTGAACCACATCAGAAGCAAGTGTTCACTTTTCAGATTGCCTTGAATTTTGAGAGTGACAGTTCCCCTTACAGATCTGCAAACCAACTCTTTACGTAACTCCTTAAAGAGGTGTGCATCAAAGACAGCGTGCACACACTGGCTGTTAACTTCACAGGTTGCAGAAAAGCTGTTGATTTTATTACCATATTACCAATCCAACAGGACATCAATAAAGGTTTTATTTTGCAGCAAGAAGTGCCATCCCCGTAGCTGGCAACATTCTCAAGCCGTGTCATGATGCTTCTGGTTTTGTTTGCTGTCGGATACTTTGGGTATTCTCTTTTAAGGCATCAAGCCTACCATCTTGGGGATGTTCTTCAATGAACTACCACTGGTGTTTGGGTTTCCATTTGATAATTTTGACAGAAAATAATAACAGGGGCAAGGCCTGGAAGCAGAGTTCTGTACACTGCAAGTCTGGGCTCTGAGGATATAGAAAATATCTGCCTAAAGGCAGTCTTTTGGCCAAGAGTATTTATGAGCTCAGACACGTAACACTGCTGCGATACTGGAAAGAGTTTGTTTTAACTTCCTTACCAACCAACTTAGACCCAAATGATTTATACATGAATTACTGAAAAATCTGAGCACTCCTTTCTGAGAAAGTAGAGGAACCTAAACCCAGAGAGATTGCAAACACCACCAGATTTGACGTAGCTGTTACACAGGATCAGACTGATTGCGTTTTGAGCACAGGATCCTATCAAGAATAGTGACCAGCACCACATTCATGCCACAACAGTGGAAACAGTTTACCTGAAAGCACAGTGAATAATCAAGTACAGATTCCTCTCTCTGAGTACTCTTCTTGCTCTCTCTTCTTCACTCAAGTCTTCATTCCCAAGTATTTCCAGAGGATGGAGTTGAATGTTGCCAGGTACAGCAGCAGCAAAACCATATGTAGACACAACCCAGAAAATAAGCAGCAGGCATGGGAATTTTCTTCCTAACATCTGTAGTAAGAGGTTGCCTTTACACCTCAAAGCAGAGAGCTCTGTATGTCCCTACTTAAGGTAAATGTAAATATTTAATGTAAACTAGGTATTATTATGTGTATTATCCCATTCCCCATCCCCCTGCGCTGCTGGCGGGGAGGAGGGTGAGAATTTGGAGGTGAAGTTGAGCCTGGGAAGAAGGAAGGGGTGGGGGGAAAGTGTTTCTCATTTCTCATTACCCTACTCTGATTTGATTGGTAATAAATCTAATTTCCCCAAGTCGAGTCTGTTTTGCCCATGACAGTAATTGGTGAGTGGTCTCTCCCTGTCCTTATCTCAACCCACGAGCCTTTCATTATATTTTCTCTCCCCTGTCCAGCTGAGGAGGGGAGTGATAGAGCGGCTTTGGTGGGCACCTGGCGTCCAGCCAGCGTCAACCCACCACAAACATTCTAGAAAACCTACTGAGCTCCTGCTCTCAGCAGTGCCTTGAAGCCAGAGGGTCTATAAAATAAAAGGATTTCCACTCTTTTTATTTTAAATTGATTGGCTTCAAATGCTTTGGCCGAGACTGTGTCTTTAGGCACGCAAAAAGAAAAAGCCCATGATTTAATTTCTCTACACTGTTTGTTCATTTGTACAAGTGTCTCCAAATCATCTCCTCTTCAAATTTGACCAGTCTTTCTGTTTACCAAAAGACTTTCTTTGTCTGAAACAATTGTCATTGTCTTTCTGAAGACCTCATTTCCTTACTCTCATTCAGGATCTACCCAGAGACAAGGGTAAACAGCGTGATGTACACACGGCCAAGCAATGACATCCTGGTTTGCCACCGCTTAATTCCAAGTTGGCTAAGCTGATTTTGAGGCTCCCCAGCAATGTTTTAGCAGATGTATTTAATAGGTTGTTACAAAGGGAGTCAAAGCAGTTCTTGGATATCTCACAGGTGGCCTGGCCTAGACACACCAGCCAAGCATTATGCAGAACGCAAAGTCTGTGTCATGGCCTAACACATCTAATGTACCAGCAACGGTAACAGAATATGAAACTGTCAAGTGCCCCAATAACTATAATGCATTACATCCCACAAAAAAATCATCAGAAACTAAACTCCTGGTGAGGAATCTGTAACACCGCTTTCCACAGCATTTAATTAAAAGAATAAAAAAGAGCAAACAAACGAGAGCGAGCTGTGAAGTCTGAGATGTGCCTTGCTGCCTACGCACTCACACACAGAGGGTCTGAAAATCACTGGAACATCCTTCAAGTTGATGAGCTCATCTGTTGCATTGATAGGGATCGCCAATAAATACTGATACGGTTTCATTGGAATTCAGTGCTCATTTATAGATGCAGTCATTTATATTCGCAGCATGGCACTGTGATTAACCCTTTCATTGAAGCTGTAATTCCAATTAAAGCGAATTGGCTGGACACATACAGCATGCAGATAATAAGCTCTACTACAGTAACAGCATACCTTGGTCGGGAAAACCAAGCACATTTTTCATCTTCATTTAACTTTGAAGGGGTTACGTTACAGTAGCTCCTATTGCATCCCTGCTATTGAAGCCTCACTGAAAATTAAATGCCACCAGCAGTGCTACTGAAATATGCTCTAAAGTTTACAGGCAAACTACAGAAGCTTGTAAAGTGCCAGGGGACTTCTCTGGTTTAATTATATAGACCCTGTTCCATAAATTGCTTGAATGGAATAAGTACAAATAGCATTCCCTGCTTTGTGACCTCTTTGGGTTAATGAAATGCACGCAAACACCCACAGTCTGCTATGGCTCAGAAATTCCACAGCATAAACACACAACCTTGCTGGAAGCTGTAGTCAGGATTCAAGCCTTGGTACGTACATGAGAACCAGCTGCCTGGACTCAGCAAGGAAATAATGTGTTGTTTATATTCTACTGCTATTCTAAGCTGCAGACGGTGGGAATTTTCTGCGATGTACTGAACAGGGAGAAAGAGTCTGAGATTTTGTGGTTCAGGCTCTAATTAGCAAATCTGCTTCTCTTATCCGAAGAGGTGTGTGAGGTAAGAGAGGCTGAGGAATTCCATGAATCAATAAGCAACCCACCCTTGGCTTTGGGAAATGCGAGATCTTGGAACTGCTGCTGCTCTACCTGGTGACACTTGCCTCCATCCTCTGGACATACTTGGGAATAAAGACTTGAGTGAAGAAGAGAAAGCAAGAAGAGCGTTTAGGGAGAGGAATCCCTACTTGATTATTCATTCTCCTGCGTGTAAATTATTTCTATTGCCATGACATGAAGGAATATTTGATCCTACTGAAGACAAACTACTGAAGCCAGCCAGCTCTTGTTCATGTGCCCAGTATGCAATTTTCTCATGTTTTCTTAACTTTCTCCAAGCACTCCATCTCTCCTATGATGCAGAAAGAACTGCTAGTTGTACTGTCTGGACATGGCATCCAACAGACATCTCCAGAAGTCTGCTGAAGTTTCATTCACTAAACATTTAAGAGTCCAGGTGTGAGCACAGGCATCTGGAGGTCTTGGAGCTAACAGCACTGCACCATCTCAACGAGAACTGTTTTCAGGATTCAGTGACGGTACCTTAAAACCAACAGACTCATCCTCCTCCCCAGACAGTGAACTTTATTTTCTTGCTGTCATCTGTCTCAGCCCAGAAATGTCATAAGGCCAAGCAATACAACAGTTTTGGCGATATTTTCCTAGCTTTACTAAGGATCCTAGGTGCTGTCTTGTACTTACCCTCACTTGCTTTATTTGGAGGGTTTTTTTTTTTCCTGAAGCTCTGGAGTTGCAGAATAGGAAAATATTTTTCCTGTTATATAAAGAAACAATACTGCAGCAATCCACACGCGGCACACAGCAGTAGGTCTGCAGAAACAGAACTTCTCCAGGTCCTGCTTGGAGAGTCCCCTCCTGTGCTGAACGGCTCTAAAACCCTCATCCTTCTCCTAGATGAGACTCACTCCAGCAGGATCAGTGGGAGGCAGGTATGATTTTAAGTGCCAGTTGTGTTTGTCACCGAGAAGGAGAATGTTCTCCCACTGACCTGTAAACCTGGGCTGTTGACACTTGAACCGACGTAAAGATGTAACTTAACAGCTTGATGACTCTCATGTCACACCTCATCTCTCTAATGTATCAACCCAACTGTGCTAGCTGGAAGGGAGCACAGAAGAAAACAGCACCTATCAAGCCAGAACCCAACCTCAGACCACCTAGCTAGACCAATAAAGGTATCAGACCAGCAGAAGACAGACTGTTATTGCTACTCATCTGTGCTGTTCACATAAATGGCACTTCACACACAGAAGGATGAGTTGCTGCTCAAAAGGAATTCCAATTTACATAAAGACAAGATGATGACATGCAGACAAGCTAGAGGATAGCAAAGACAGTAAGGACATATATTTCACAGTGAGGTAAGGATGAAACCTTGATGGTTACATAAGGTTTTATTGCCGCGGCATATATAACTGATAATATAAAAAGGTGAAGTGCAAGGCCAGATGCCAAACCTTCTAAGGTAATTTTTCAAAAGAAGAAAGGATCTTTACTTCCCTCATAAGGAACACCCTGTCACATAGCAGGGGGGGCAGTAGTTTTCCAGTCTAATCACTGAGAGAGAGAAAATACATTCTGGCACGCTGAAAACCACGAACCCAAAGAAGCATGTGCAGCGAGGGGTGCGCAGACCTACCTTAAAAAGCAGGCAGTCCCCTTGGTGCTCAGCGTAAATGGAGGTGAGTCGATACTGGTTCTCAGTCGTGATGTCGATCTGGTACCCCGTTAGCGTGTAGCACACCTTGCGAAACTCCTGGATCTTGGTCTGGAAAACTTCTTTCAGACGCTGGTTTTTTAGTTCTGCACTTTCCACTTGTTTCTTCAGCTCTGTGTAGGGGAAGAAAACGGGTACTTTGTTATACGTCATCAGCACAGAGCCCTTGCGCTGTATTTACAGTGCTAGCCAAACTAAGTGAATTGAAAAGGTTAATTAAATTTTTAAAAAGTGAATTAAGCAGGCAGAGTAAAGAAACAGGCAAGCTAGATTCCTTTCCTCCTGGCCCCAGCAGACCAAAAGATAATAAACTGGGGAATAAGGAAACCAGACATGTCTTGGTGGGATGGATTTTTCTTTTGCTCAGCCAGCCTTTTAACAACGGGTTACAAAATTCAAAGCTATAGCATCTATTTCCTCACATGCACACATCTTATTTTCTACACAGAACCCAAGAGAAGGATGTTATGCTACGGGAAGCAAGAAAGTGGAAAAATGGTAAGAAACGCGCCTCTGTATGGTTACATCAGGAGAAAGCTGCCTATAAGGGAAATCTCCTCCAGCATACTCTTGATTTGACTAAAAGTGCTTTGATCTCAAATTGACACACTGCTTAGGAATCCCTTAAGATTCAGGAAGGGGCTTTTATTGTGATAAAAACCCTGAAGAGTACCACTGCCTCTTTGCATTTGCTACCTTAGCTGGACTAGTCCCTAGAAGAGAGGTCCGGTGAGACTGCCTGCCACTCACCCTGTATTTTATTGCTACAAAGGGAGCCGCCAGCTCTGTGAATCCTTCAAGAGGATACACAACAATTACCATGAATCTTTCACCCGAGGTGCCTTCTGAGTAATTAAACCTCGATTTATCCCCCCTTTAATTACAGAGATTGGCTTTACTTTAATATACACTAGGGATGTCTCCCAAGTCAGCCTGTTTTATCAACACTGCAGTCCAGGGTCAGAAAAAACCCCTGACTCTTTCTAACAGCAGACAAATAGACTTCCTCACTCGGATACCTCTTTGTCATTCTGAGGGTTAAGGCTTTGTCTGTTCTGTGATCAGAGACATAACTGTAGCACATGTAGGCCATATGTCTTTGTTTTAGCTAGGTCAGAGTCCAGCACTAGGATAGCAGAAACTTCAGCAAGAGTTTGAGTATGAAGGAAGGTTTTTGGCTGGGCTTATACAGCCCAAGCTAAAGTATTACTGTTTCCCAAGCAAGCTGGAAGAGTTTTTACTCAAGTATTTGCCGAAAAGTGCTTCCATGGACCTCCCAAGCATAGTGCAGGAAGAATGCAGGATGATAACTGCAAGGCCATGGACTTGCCTATGATTCACCTCGGAGCAGCTGCAAGTGCACCAGAGGAATGCGAGTCTCCTCTTATCTTCTGTACTGCTTTACTTAGGCGCTCCGGGTGGGACAAAAGGATAATTCAATGTGTTAAGTTAAAGTGCCTTAAATGCCACTGAGGATGCCCCTGCTCAGAAGTACTTTGGCCTTAATCCAATTCAGCTTAATCCCCAGGCAAGGACAGGAACTCTTTAATGGTTAAAGAGAACTACATGTCCCGCTACTTCTGAGCGAGGGCATCCACGCAGGGAGAGTTAACGCTGGCCAACTCCTTACCTTCGGTTAATTCAGCTCCACCTCCCTGAGCTGCTTGTGGAGATGATGTACAAGCAAAGTATTTCCTTTACTCCAGGTCTCCCCCCAGCTCTATCTCACTTTATCAACGGGAGCAAGCCAGTCTTGGGGAACATGACATATCAGTTTGTTCATTAAAACACTGCTATACAGGGAATCTCCCAATTGCTGGGCATGTAAGGTAAATAGAGTATCCAAACCCTGCCTACAAGGCTGAAGGGCTGTGGGTTACACACTGCCCCTTCTCGTGAGCTTGAAAAGGCTGTCTCTCTCCTGACCACCCACCTTCCCATTCCTACCAAACTCATCACCGCGTGATTAACTCAACCCTTCCTTGGATTGTTACAACCTTTTGCCCATCATCTCAGCTGGGTCTGGTCTTTGATTAATTGAGTAATCAGCCTCTGAAATCAGGAGGTTAATTGGCAGCTCTGACCTCAATATTCTCACAGTCTTCATTCAGCTATGCAACTGTTAAGGACAAAATTCCATATATGAAAGTAAAAATTCAGTGACCACACTGCAGTGGTAAATAACATTTCGCCACTGTCAGAGACAGCACTGCCTTTAATATATCGCACATGTCCAACCGTGATATTTTTTTTCCTAATAAATACAGCCTAGCCTTGGAAAAGTAAATCTGCCTTTTCCTACCGCATCTCGGAGGCTGCCTTTCCTGACTTTTATAACCTTGGAGGTGGATGGCACCCTAATTCATGAACTCTTTGAACAGTTTTCGTTATTCATGAAGAGTTAGTGCCTTGTCCACTGTTTTGTCTCTCAGACTTGGTACTGCTAATGGCCGTCAGGAGTGTCCTCGCACCCGTTGGGTTGCAAGCCTTATCACCCACCCAGCAGCGCTGGCCTAGTTAGACTACAACCATGTGAATCCAGAATAGCAACTACGTGATGGCAACTGCTTTCCTCCACTACCCTCAGAGTGAAAAAGGCAAAACTCTGACTACAATCAGTCTTTTATGCAAGAAATCCCGAGCTTTTCAATTCAACTGAAGGACTAGCAAGCCATCGCTCCCAACACGTGCCCTCGCCTCCTCCCCGCTGTTCCTCCTGGCCCTCTTTCCAGTGCCTGCGGCAGTTTCGGTGTATTACCGCATCAGCCGTCCTGGCTGAAGGAATTCATCTGCATGAAAAAACGTTATCTCCCCATTAGAGATGCTCGTGTCAGCCACTGGCACAAGGTGCTGAACTCGGTAACTGCTAATGTAGACACAGCCAAATGTGCCAGCACCAGCCAGGGACAGGATAAAGCCTTGTCATCCCCTCCGCGGCTCCATTAGCAAATCCCCAACAGTGTTTCTTTAGTGGCACAGCTTGGGAATGGGGCAGAAAAAAACCACCAGCAGGTACAGGGACACGATAGGAATGCTTAAGTTTGCAACTGCCCCCAGTGAAAGGTCCGTTGAACCCTGACCAAAACAGAGATTGCTCTTCCTTTACACCCATTTAAATTGCAGTCCTCAATAGTTCAGCTATAGCAACTGCTGATGCCTACCTCCCGCAGTATTTATCCCGGGGAAACAATTCAGCCAGGGGCTCTTCCCAGATTAACTCAGGACAGCGCTCAGGGCCGTGACTACTCCCCTGCTTTCCCTTGAGGACTCTGCCGACACAACCAAGAAGCCACATGGTGAGAAGGACTCGTGGAAGAGTAACTTGGTCGGAAGGTAACCTGAGACTTGAGAAATGGAGGATAGGATCCCACTGCTGAAACAAAGCCATCCGAGACGCTCTAGAATACCTTCCACAGCTTCTGCAGGAAAGAAATTTCTTACAGGTTCTGTGTCCTACTGCTCAGGCCCAGGCCAATGTCTCAGAGACTCTGGGGTGACTAAAATGGCACAGGATGCCTGTTTTTAGGCACTGGGTACCTAGGTAGCCTGTCTGCACCACGGCTCTGCCCACGTACAGCCCTGGCGCCGCAGATTCCCCGCACCCAGGGAGCAGCACAAGCAGCATATGCACTGAGTTGGGGACAGTAATTAATCTTTCTAATATTTCCCCCACCAAGTGAAGATGTTAAGCTAAGAGGCAGCTCATTGTTTGCTCTGTGTCTGAATTCAAAGATGTGACGGCACTAATTCTTAAGCCTCACCTAATACCGCTAATTCCCGCCAAATTTGTAGCACAGTCAGGACAAATTGATTTAAAAGTCATCATTTGCACAGAGTGCAAGTCAGCGTATTTCAGAGCAATGTTTAAGGCATAGCCATAGAGGCCACGGAACAGAGGGAGATCCTTTCAGGATGGGTCAAGGTGCATTAATAGAGCAGGTTTCTGACGACAGCATTACTGTTTCCACCCGCTCTATCTACCACCTACGCAACATCGAATGTCTTTATCCTTTAAGATATTTCACAACATTTGGAGAATTAGGTTTAATTTTATCTTTAAAAGACAGTGTTTGAAAACTAGAATCCCTGTATTTAGAGCACTCGCGTGAGGTCCTATGTTTGACTCTGTTACACTTGCACAAAACAGGCGAGAGAATTTGCAGGTGTGCTCTGCAGAAACGATGGATGGGGAAAGTCACACCATAAACATCCTTCATCCCAGAGAAGGGACGCTGAAGAATCTCTCACCGAAGCATTAATGAAACAAATAGGAACTGAGAAAATAAGCGTGAGATTTGGCAGGATATGCCTTGGTCAGGGATAATGACTGGCTGTTTACTTTGCCTGGAAAAAAAAATAAAGGAGGAGAACAGAGAGAAAAGGAAAATATTTGGAGATCATACTGCCCCATCTCCTTTGTATTCTGGCCAAGAGTATCCACAGAAGTTGCCCATCCTGAAGAGTTTGATGGGGAAAAAAATCCTCACTGAAAAAAGTCATTAATCTGTTACAAAATTAATATTGCCAAATAATTAACTTCCCCCTAATGATACTGCTTCTTGAAACACCTTGTATTTTCACACACTTACATTGACTTTAATGAATAATTCAAACTAGTTTGGATAAATAAATAAAATATCAGTTGGCCTTTTTTGGTCTCATATTGAAAATGCCACTGCTTTTTATTCCATTGCTTTTACACTCCTTACATCTGAAAATGTTCACAGAGCCTGGAAATACCTCAGCTTTCGCTCTTGCTCTGAGTTCAGCTAGGTCAATCAATAGCAATAGCAGTCTCTACACCAAAGAAAACCAAATCCACACCTAACCTTTTCCCCAGGGAAAGAGGAGGAAACAATGGGGCTCTCAGCATGCCAAAAGTGGCATGAAATTAAATCTATCACTAGTCTTTTCCAGGAAAACACAAATTTGTTCTGCCCGTCCTCAAAGATGCCACAAGCCATGTAGCTGCATTAATTCAGTTGCGATCCGAGCTAATACATCTCTTTCTCAGGAAGGCCCGAAGTCCTTTCTAACTCTCCATTAAAGGTTACTTGCCCTTAGTAACATGTCTGGGGGTCACTCACTCCGACACACACAGGATAAAGTATTTACACATGAATTCCCGTCCCTGCTGACCCTGCCAGAATGCCTCAGACAGATGCCACCCAACATTGCTATGGAGGATACTGTATTTTTACCAACCCTGCTCTATTTAAACAACAGACTGCTTAGATTTCGTTTCCAGCCTACAGAAGGGATGCCAATACCATCTTGTTCTCACAAGGTCCATAATGGGAAGAGGAAATGCTGTCTTCTCAATTCCAAGAAGCAAGGCCACAATTGCCCTTATTCTCTCCCATCTGCACAAGCTGCTTCTCTCCATTTCCATACCACCATGCCTGCCATGCAATGTCAATCACCCGTCAATCACCCCCACCTGTACCCCCAAACTGTTATTTAATCTCCTATTGCAGGTCTGTCCTTCCCACCCAACTCTCAACTCTCTGCAGCTCTAACATTGCCTTCTGCACCTGAAATCCTTCCAGGCATTCCCCTGTTCAAACCCCAAGCTGAAGTCTTCTCTTCCAGCTTTAGTTTATGAGGAACAGTGTCTGAAAAGAGTTCTGTGATCTTCTGTGAAGGACACAATATAAAAATAAATTGTATCGTATTAAATAAAGGCTAATAGAAGAAGAGCTGAGCATTTTCTGATGTAGGCGAGTTTATGACCATTGCTTTTGAGAAATAAAATCCGCTTTGCTAGATTTTATAGGTGTGTTTTACGCCCTGGGTGAGGGAGCAGGGGAGAGGGACCACACGCCCCGACCGGCGTGGCAGCCCCACGCTGCCCTCACTCGACCTTACAGTCTGGCAGACTCAAACCGCTCTTTGCAAAACTTGCAATTTGTGACATTACAACCATGAATTATAACTTTTCTTGAAGGTAAAAACAGTTTTATATTCAACAGACTGCACTGGCTGTTCAATTTTAAACCTAAGTAGTATTTATTTGATCAGTCAACACGGGTTTATTTTTAAGCAGTGTATGTAGCATATGGTTCCGTGCAGCTCCCAGCCACCAGCTTGCCCTTCCAGCAGCTCAGGGAAGAGTTTTCAAAGGCAGCATGATACAAGTAAAGGTCTCCGCTGCCATGGCCAGCTACAGCTCTTGCACTGCCTAAGAACTCTCCACTAAGAAAATTTCCCATATGTTTCTCTTCACTGAAGATGTTTGTCTGAAGCCTCCATTTCAGACAACGCACGTACCTTTACAAGGGTAGCATTTCTTGGAGAGAAGTCCATAATTAACCTTTATCCTCAGATAACCTGCACAAAGTGGCAGAGGGCATCAGAAGGCAAGCGTGAAAGAAGCAGGACACTGAGGACTAGAGGGAGGAAGCTATGGAAGATCAGCTTCCCCTTCTAGTATCTACACACACGCATAGCATGGATCAGGCTTAAGGAAAGGGTTCTTTCCTTCTCCTGATAACCCTGGGATTACAACGCAAGGTTGCAATACTCACAAGCACACTTGAAGTTGGCCTAGGTACAGGATTCAGCCCTGGCAGATGAACCACCACCGAGCGAAAGGCTCCCTTAGGCGATCCCAGTGTGGGCACTGCTTGGAGCTTTCTCTGCCCTTCTCCTCCTCGTTGGCAAAGCTGTTTCGGAGTGGGGGAAGGCAGGAAACAAGCGGGCTTTTGGTAGCCCAGCTCAGCTCCTCAGCCACCCCCGCAGCGCGTCCACGCTTTCTCAGTGAAGGCAGGGCAGTGTTGTGTAAAGAGACCCTGGGCAGCTTTAAAATCACTGGCTTAAATGATGCGAGCAGCCTGCTTGCAGCAATACAGAACTCGGTGGGGATGGCAACACTCACCCCAGACGCAGGATAAATGAACCTCAGGAGAGCTATTTATTGCCCAAGGTGGACTTCACCAATTAGTATGATATGGCACAAACCGTTTGGAAGTTAGGATTGTCACACTGGTCATAAATTGTGAACTAACCAGGAAGACACCTCCCTCCACCCCCCAAATGATGATTAAAGCCTTCTAGCCACATTTCCCTTCCATATGGCAATTACAGACCAACAGCACTTCCCAGAACAAAGTGATGCCAGCCAGAGCTGGAGCTACTCATTAACTGCAGATGCAAAAAATAGCCTCACCTTTAAAAATACAAATATACTGTGTCACTTAAGTTTACAGGAAAGTAGTTATCTTCTGCTTCTACAACAAGCCAGCAAATATTACGCGTAAGTCTTCCAGTCTACCTGTTTTCCAAGTAATCTATTTTGGAGTTATCAAAAAAACCCCCCTGTCACTGGGACTTTTCACAGGCTACAGTTCAGGGAAGTCTGGTAGCAAGAACAGGGGCATAACTTGTATCGCTTCTCAGAGGAAGGAGAATCACTTCTCCACTAGGCTGTTTCCAAGAAAAAGAGTGGTTTTGAAACCACTCAAGTGTCTAATGTAAGAATTAATCCTAGGGACTATATAATTAACATATATAACACGCATTGTTAATTACATGGGGTGGTCTGCAGAAGCATCTAATAGGCGAATTTATCCCCTGCCTGATCACCTCCCCTGCACTCTGCCCATTATCTTGTTTCCACTGGCACATCACTACTATTACTACTACCCCAAAACACTGGATGCTATTTAAACCTCCGAAAGAGCATCCAACATCTGCTATTAAAACAAACACAGAAAAACTGCTCCAGAAATATTTGTTTGTTCCTTCTCAAAGTGAAGATTATTTGCAGGAGTTATAGGCGTTCACAATACAGGGTGGACAATATTCAATCATGCATTAGAGAGTGCTTTAAAGTTTATTATCTAATGATGTTCACCGAGGCTACGAACAGGAGCTTTTCACTACAGGGAAGAAATGGTTTCAAGGTTTCCCAGGAGCACAGCCGTTTTGCTCTTACTCCAGGAACTTTCTATGCTCAAATTCTGATGCTGAGACTCATGGAAATGCTATTTGGACTCGGTGATAGTGTCCAAGATTATGTTACTTACAGTACCTTGTCTCCCTCTCCGTTGCGCTGTGAAGTCTGCGCTCACAACACAAAGATATCGTAGCTTTGCAGGAAGACGGATCTAAACATAGAATTAATAAACACCTAAAGAGATTCCTACCATTTCTAAAGTAGCTTATCAAATAACTGTGTGGTGTAAGACAGAGTCTGAGGTGGGACAGGGCACCATACAGGCGTCCTTTAGTTCTCATTTGCGATGCACAGACTGAACCCTAAACCCTGCAGACTCCCTGACTATTTGGAGGGTGTTTGCAAATAAGCACACGCCGCTGCGTTGGCCTAAATCCCTTCCTACCCACCAACTGCCTCTCTTCTTGACAGACATTGTAACACCATTACCGTCTCCAGAACTCACTTTTTTGAGACAAAGCCCCGTGCCCCCTTCCCTAGGTAAGGCGGCTTTGCTGAAAGGTCAGCCTGCCATTTCATTGTTTGCACGGCCTGGGCTAATGGAACCGCTTCCGCTGTGCGCAGCACGCGGGCGGGCTGGAGGGTCGCAGAGGACGGCGAGGAAAAACGCACACCATTTCAGCCAGCCAGCGGGGATGAAAATACAATTGCACTGCAACAGATAAAGGCAAGTCTCTGCAGCACGCCACCTTATTTGTGTTTTTAATGGAGAAGATTGTGGAGTTTGTTTTAGGGCTTCTGTTCCAAAGGAAACTAAGCTCTAAAAAGCCTCCACTCACTCCTTCTATTCAATTCTTTTTTTTTTTCTTTTCCCTTGTTTATCCCCTTAATAGTGTTTTGAAGTGTTGGCACTGCAAACATATTGCTCGTGGCCTGAAAGCACTCTGGATGCCAAGTAGTGAAACCTTCCCCAGACCCTTCTTTTTGCTCTTCGCGCTCCTGCAGCAGCCCCAAAGGCACTTACTCTGCTCAAAAATCACACCAGACATTTCCTCTGTGTGCTCTTCCGAGTGCCCTGGACCTCCTCTCGCAGGATAGGAGGTTCTGCCCTATTTTTATTGGCATCTTTTTCACGTTCTACTTCATTTTCTGGTGTCCACATTATGAAAACAATCCTTTAAAGATGATCGTGCTGGAGCTGAATGAAACGCTGGTTCAGCATGGAGCAGCAGAACAGCAAGAGGGGAAAAGGGGCTTTCAAATAACAAAACTGCAGGAATGTGACACAGACGTAAAGAAAACCAATCTATTTTCCCTGAAGCATGAAAGATGTTTGGAAACAGAGCCATCTCCTGGATAACTAGGCTTTCAATCACATTATTCCAGCCTCTGGAGCTCACATTTCCATCGCAGGAGTCTGAAGTGTTATTATGGATAGGGAGGGTTGTTTCGCTTAGCCTTGTGCTAATGCTCTTTAGCAAGAGGTGAAGGCTTGAAGCCTCCATGCAATGCCCACAAACTGTCCCAAGACTGGCAGGACCACAAAATCATCTCTGGGCAGGGAGATGGGAAAGGTAACATCTGTCTCAGCGCAAGCACCGAGTCTCGTTTCCCCATTCTGAATTATTCAACACGTGCTAACTTCCAAACCAGTTCAGTTTTAAATTTTTAAATATTTAATAATTGGGTATTAAATATTCATGCAATTTTATTAGAAATTTTGGAAGATGGGCACTAAGGCTCTAATTGTTAAGTTCATCATTGGGACTGACTGGCTACTCAGACTTTCCAGCTTCCTAGAGAGAGAAGGAGAAAGAAAAAAGGCAAAACAAGTATTTATGGACCTCTCCAACTCCGAATCACAAGACAACACAGATCCCTGTGCCGTTCATTTTCCAAAAAAATCACCTCTCCATGAAAAAGCTGAGAAACCTACACGGGGAACATGCTTGAAAGCCCTCAGCTGCAGTTTAAAGAGTCTTTAAGAGTTTCACTCCAGTGTCATAGAGGAAGATGTCCATCTCGGACATCTGTAGTGTATCTGACTGGTAAAGGGACAGCCGAGCAGCCTCTGACTACAAGAGCAACAAGAAAAACATGCGATCGGTCTCAGTTGGGATTCAGGGCAGATGCAGGGAAAGTTCTGCTCAACGCACACCTGGAAGGAGGCAGATTCTTCCCTTTTTCTGACGCCTACTCAGAGGGGACTATGAGATGTATAGTTTCCCCTGAGCTGGTCTGACAACTTGGATTCATTAAATATCCATGACTGTTTCTCTCCATGTAGCTCCTGCAGACCATGTTTTCTTCTTTTCTACCCCCTCCTTTTTAGTAGATGACATCTCTTTAACCCCGATCCATGCTGAGAGCAAGCCCATGTTCCTGTCCCTCTGTATTATGAGCACACATTCCCTACCGTGCCAGAAATTGTATGGTTTACACAAAAGATGACACATAAGCCCTGGAATTATATGCAAATGAACGGATCCGTTCCTCACTTCCTAGCATTACAACTCTGACTTTCCAACAACTGCATGGGGTAATTTCTGCACCAGCTTTCAAACAAAGGGCATCTCTGTGTTATTAACGTCTCACTGTGGCAAGCAGTTTGTCACCTTTCACAAAAATGATCTGAAAAGACACCAGCAATTATTCCTAAGGAGATTATTGGGTGGCTATGTTCCAGCACAGCAGCTGGAAGCTAAAGTGACATAATATTCACTGGGAAAACTCCTTTTTCAAGTCAAGAGAACATGGAACAGATTTAAAAATGAACTAAATTGGAAACAAACACAAAACTAGAGGAAGAGTCAAGCTTGTTCCCTTCAGTTTTGTTCATCTCTATACCAACATTAGGAGCACATCTTCAGAAGAAAACTAAAAGCTCCTGATTATGACACAAGATGACAGGACATTAACTTTGGAGACTTATCCTGGGAAGGAGCTTCGTACGTTATAAATAAAAGACCCTGAGGAAGAATGACTCAAGCACCTCTTTCAGCTGCAAAAATCCAGCTGATTTCTAGGTCTTGTATGTTTGATTCTTCCAACACTTTTTAAGCACTGAGGACTAAACATCTGCAAGACAAACGAGTGTTCTCTTCCTGGGATTGCTGTACAATTCCTGGTTGTATCTGATAATAGGACCCAAGAACCAACATTTACTTGGCTAATGTTCACAAGTGAAATGGGGCAAAGAGCAGAAGCCCCATCGAATTTCAAGTAAGCAATTACTCATGGCTCTTGGACAGAAACGAGTAAGTAGGGTCCATGCTTGTGCAAGAAGGATCAAGGGATCCAGTCACCCAAATTTCTTCAGCAGTGGGGAAAATGGTGTTGGAGAAGGCGATGTTCTACTGGCTGTCCTTTGAGGACAGGTCATTTCTAGTTACACGGCAAAACTATATTAAAAGAAAACAAAACAAACAAAACAAAACAACAAAAAAACCAACCTAACCGTTTGCCCTTGGAGATAAAAGTAGAAATTTCTTACGAAGTGAAATACTTCTGCTAGTGCTGAACCAGCTCATTACCTTCACCTCTGTGAAAAATGCTTTTCATTACTTTGATGGAAGCCTCTTCTAAACACCAACACCCCTGTTTAGAGACCTCTTCTTTGGAGCCAGAAAAGCACAAGAAAATCTGGGCAAGTTTCCTGTTTGCCATGATGGGAAAGAACGAACTATTGCTGTGCTTTTTGGGTGCATATTGTCAACAACTCTAAGCTCGGTCTCTTCACACAACCTATAAATATATTTAAAAAAATTATGAGCTCTGCCCATTTCAAGTCCAAGAAAACATCTGTACAGTACATAATGGTCCAAAATGGAACCTTTAGTATGTTTCTTTCTTCACCAACATTTTAAAACGTTTCTCTACATCATCTAGGAGGTACAGTCCAGAGTCGGACATCATGGTGCTGCCATAGATTTCACACAATGCCTTCTGCAAGCACAGGATGACAAAGCCAACCTGCAGCGTAATACAGCCAGGGGACAGAACAGATCCATGAGGAGGCGAGGACATGCAGTGACTTTGCAAAGTTAACTTAGAGGGTAATTCATAATAAATAATTTAAAAAAAAGGAGTAGGAATAAGATTTTCAGAGAGAGAGAGAGAGAGAATGCAGAAAAGATTTCAGGACTGAGTCAAGCACTCTGAAATCTAAAGAAAAAAAAAGAAATAAAATAGGGGGATTTGGAAGAATGAGAAAACAATGAGAGACAGACAAATGCAGTCAGCCCACAGCCACCCAAAAGGCTGTATAGACCAACCTGCTAAAGACAACACCTTCTGTGGATTCTTCGAGCTCTGCCCAAATGCCCAACAAGGGCAGTTTGAATAAAGGATCTAGCCAAATCACCAAGGAGGTTAAAGTTAGTTCCACTTTTAATGCTTATCAGCTGAGGGACTTTGGTGGAGGAACAAACAGGAGTGGTGACTGATTTCACACCTGTACGTTCAAATTACCTTAAACAAGGAGAGCAGGACCACCTGGGAAGACCTCAAATCACACAAGAGTACTTGTGGATAGATCTAATAAGACAGAAGCCCTTTCTTTTTTCTAAGAAAGAGAGATTTTAATGGCCTATAAGCCTTTTTTGCAGCAGCAGGAAATAACACCCAAACGACAGATTTCTGCTACAATGCAGAAGGCTCAGTATCTCTTTCTTCGAAGGAAGGCCACTGAAAGAGCCTAGTAAAGGGACTCGATGGCTTGAGAGTTTAAACTAGAGCTTTTGGCATAATTTTGACTGCAAATAATAATACTAAAATGCTCTAATAGAGGGGGTTTGGGTGGAGAAAAAAGGTGAGGGAAGTAGAAACATATTCTTAATGAAAATCTCATTTAGCAATTTTTTTGGACGTGCTTAAGAATTCCACTGAGGTCACCATTCTGGAGAGATGACAGACTCCTGGGATAAAGGCTGGAAAATCCTGGTAGTCGTGTCACATTTAGCAAGTCAAAGATATGTTTGTATAAGGCTGTAGAGGGCTAAATCCATTTTACATGCTGTATGTATTATTAATTTCTGACAGTGGGCTTAGAAAAACCTAATTCGCTGGAATACGAGCTCCCTTTGAGCGGAGGGAAGCCTTTTCAAAACTCATCTTTTATTGACTGAGTCATTTTTGAGTCAATCTGTCTGCTTTCGGCAAGACAAGAGTTTTAAATCTTCTCTCTTTTTTTCCTCCTTTTTGAGTCGTGGCAAGTCTATTAAAACCTGCTAATGTATGCAGCAAGGCCTCTGATTTGAAATGTAATGAATTCTTCAGATAGTGGCAGATTAGGGGGAGAAGATGATAGAAACAGCCAGAGACTCCAAAAAAAGAACTCTCCAGAAAAAGAGGAGGAGAAGGGTGAGAGGGAACGAGAAAGATTAACCCTTTTTACCCAGAAGAAGAAAATCTTTAAGCTCCATTAATAGAATCAGTTAAAAAGCAGAACTGGAAGAGGCAGAGCATCTTCAGGCTTGCCTGGGGCTGAACGAGACAAAGAATACATGAATCTTTCCTCCTAGACTTTCTTGTAAGATTAGGTAATTCCCTAAGTGAAAAATGAATAACTTAGAGAAAATTAGCTCCATCCATATAAATAAGCCTTCATATTCCAAACTCGTCACCCAGAGCTTCCCAGGCGAATGCCCTGAAACATTTTTGCTGTTGTGTAACAGATGGTTTCCTCCTCCCCCCTTCCTTGGTTTGGTTCCAACCGCAGTATCTTTCAGGTGATCTTGTTTTAGCACAAAAATGAGCATTTTGGGTGTAAATCATCAATCCTGTTAGTGAAAGGATGCTTGGCAGTTTTATTGTATTTGGCATCTTTGCAGTGCTGGACAAACATTACACAGTTACACAAATGAGAGATTAGCACTGTCTCCATTTTACAGATAGAGGAGCTAAGGAAAAGAAAGTCAAGGATGCTACTTAATTCGACAGCAGTGATCTGGTGACAGCCTGGGCTGAGAACGCAGAATCTGCTGAATCACAGCACAGACCTGGAATATCTTCCTGTTTAACAGGAAAATTCATAGCTCAGCCTTGAATTTGATGGCTTTAAAAAAATAAAATTAGCTCTATAATAAAGTTCTAATGAAACAAAACCTTAGAGAAAACAGTCTGATGGAGCACAGGTGACCCAGTGGATTTTAATTAAAATTAAGCTCAGCATAACTGATGCAGGTGAGTAAATACGGGGGACTGAGAAACCGACCTTGTCAACCTAATGCCCCTTTGCTAATGACAGGCATTGAAATGTTTTAACAATTGAGAAATCCCAAATAACAGAGGCAAAATCCTTCAATTTAGCATGCAGCAGAGGAATCTAAGTCCATGCATGTCTTGAAGGAGAGACTGCCTTTCCCTACAGATGCAAGGCATTCGGTCCTCTATCACACAAGTCAAACTACAAAAGGCAAAAAAAGTTTAAAGCAGCCCAAAGTTAGCTCAAAAGCTGCTGGAGGCACAGAGACCGTGGAAAGTAAGCATGAGTTGGAAAAAACAGCAGCAGGAAATCTTTGCAGTGGGATACCGGACACAGGTAAAAGCGTTATCTCGGAGGCCAGCAAGCCATGGGAGTTAGCCTGGCTAACTCTGGCTGCTCTTGCTGACAGAAACACATTTTTTCCCCACCCTGGAATATAATAATGGCTGTATGCCTGCGCCCACTATCTCCTAAACTCCATCAGTCCCTTGATGTGATTCTCCCCAACTGAGAATCTTTTCCTATCTGTCCGTTTGCTTCACAACCCTGACGTGAAAGCCACAGATAGGAACTTTTACATCTCCACATATTAGTGCTTTTGGAAAGAAGAGGAGGTTACGCTTGCTTTTATGTACGTAGACACAATGCCAACCTTTCGCTTGGTCTCAACCCTCTGACTGAATAGCTGGAACTCACTCTCTGAATCAGTAATGAACTAAAGGTTATGGCAGGGAGCACGCTGTGCTGTGTATATACCATTTTTCAGAGAAGATAAGAAACTTAGACCTGGACCATTACAGAAGAGGCAAAGCATTTTCCTGGCAGAGCATTTTTATTTGGGGACGAGGGCACGAACCAGGACTGTGGTATCAGCCCTCATGTCCTGTACAAATGCCATTCACGTAACTGCATTCTGCCTCCTCCACTTTCAAGTTAAAAAGACACTTCTCACTTTCTGCCATAAGGACGGTTCCTGTGTGGCACTAAGTGGTTACTCTATTTCACGCTGGCCGTGCATGCGTTTTAGCGATGGATGCAGCAATCCTTGTGCATATTTCCTATAGCTGTGAAGTTTACAGAGCACTTTGGGAATCCTGAGAGGCTAACACGCTTATTGCAGCAAGCCCTGCCAACACCAACTGCTGTAGCAGGCTCACAGAATAGCCTACCTCAGAATATCACTATTTTTCTTTTTCAACTGCAGTCTGCATTCCCCCTACACAGCCTCTTGATCCCTCCTTCCTGCCCTGTTTGTTTGGAAGATCCTCTTGCTTCTTGGCATTGCTTGAACACTTTCATCTCTCTAACTCCTGAGAGTTCTGAACCAAACACTGCCTTGGTACAGGACCTAGCCTATTTGAAATAAGATCAGTCAAGAAACTGAGATCCATGAGGCTTAGTCATCAAAGAGAGTATTTTGGTGTAGGAAAAGAGCATGCCACATAGACCTTGACTCTTGGTCTCCAGTGATCCACACCCAGGGAGCAAGTGCACAGAGAAATGTGCTCTCTTGCATTGCAGTCTTCCATGAGAAGGATGCATCTCAGTTTTGGTTTAGAGAAGATTTCACTCTCTGCTGCTGTGAACTCTTGCCACTGGGGTCAATGACACCGAGTGCCACGGAGACTGCGCTGCTGGCACGAATGGCACTGCTGGGACAGGTCAGCCAGAGGTTTAGGAAAAATATATGTTGAGGGACAAGTGAGGGAAGCAAAAAATGGCACGCACAAAAGGTCTCTGTGCGTGGGATGTGCAAGCAACGAAAAATAGATTTACCCAACTAGGCTAAATCAATGAATTAGCTCTGTGCTTGAAGAAAAAGTTATCATTAAAGGCTGTGCTATTCAGTAGCTCACTTTACATCTCAGAAAAGTCTGCAAAAATCCTCTTGCATTATCCCTAGCCTTACAGATTTTTTCTTTTCATTTGAGACTCAGAGTGGGGATTACCCATTAAGGTGCGGTGGCCAAATCACATTCAAACTATTCTCTGTAAAATAAGAAAACGCTTTGGTCTTTCCTGTCCTCTTCCATCTCATTCCCTTCCCATGTCCACGTCCAAAGCGTTTACCTCCAACTTTCAATAGATGCACAAGTCCTGAATACCAAGAGGATGTTACCTAAATAACAATACTCGCTTCTCTGTCCTACAGGCTGCATTCCACTTCTTCAGCACCAAAGAACAAGAGTTCATTT
The DNA here is from genome assembly GCF_035582795.1 of Mycteria americana. Lineage (NCBI taxonomy): Eukaryota > Metazoa > Chordata > Aves > Ciconiiformes > Ciconiidae > Mycteria > Mycteria americana. Next base: position 6,378,553 of record NC_134376.1, on the reverse strand, counting down.
AAAATCTTCATCAACTTCTAAACCCAATCTAACGATAGAGTTAGAAATCACCAGTCACACGGGCCAATTTTGACCTGCAGCGTTTCTGTTATTTCATCCCCCCTTTTGTGAGCAGGGGTGTTGCTACAGCGGTGACAGCCGCGCCGGCAGGCTGGTAGCAGAGCATCTGGGCTCAGCCACACCGCGGTGCTGAAACATCTGCAGTCGCTCACATCTGGCCACCCTGATGCTTGACCTGGCAGCACCAGCTCTAGCAGATGTGCTCAGCGAGGGATTAAGCACCCACGAGAGCCAGCTCTGAGCTGTGCCAGATCTGCCTCTTCCCCTGCTCCCAGCACCCCAGTGGGACCATAACCAAGTGGAGTTAAACAAGGGAGTTAATAAGTACAGCTGGGCTGAGGTAATAAAAGCAAAAGACGACTAAAGAAATACTTTCACAGGAAGGTGAAGCACAAAACTACAGGCAACTAAAATGCTTTTACCACACTGAATTTTTATAGAAACGTGTTTGCTTTTTCTCAGCCACAGAAGTCAGAGACTGTAAACATCTGCTCGTTCACGCAGTCTCTCCCCCACAATGTTTTGATTTAGGTATTTTCCTGTAATGTTTGCAACTTAAACACATCAGAATTGTGCCAAGGCTTCTGAAACAGTAAAGGGGATTGGAGTTATTAGGAAAGTGAAAAGTTAATAAACCCAAAGTCATTGAAACAAACTTACAAGAACTCTAGCATCGCTCTGAAGCATTCTAAAGCAGCAGAGCTGAGATTACCTTGAAAGCATCTTTCCAGTAAAACTAAAACGACCTCCCTTTCAGCACGAGACCTATTGAAGTACCTGGACCCTTTGGAAATGATAATCTTCCTGGACAGCCACGTGCCAGTTATAACATCAAAGTATTTTAGCTGATAGACATTATCAACAGTTGCTTCCAAAAGTTAGTGAGCTGGAAGCAAGGCACGGCTGTTGTACTCTCAGTGCTATTTATTCTGCTGCTCTATTGATTTTATTTATTTGTATTAGGATTCCAAAACAAAAGAAGTCAATTATGGCTTACTAGGAATTATAAAGAACTTGTGTAATTGGGCTTCTGATTTAGTTATAAATACAAATAGACATGCTACACTAAGAAGTAAAAGATAAAGCCATAAAGCAAGGTTCGCATTATTTGCAGCCATTCAGAGTAAAAAAAAAAACATTACAGAAAAGCTAAAGAGATTTTTATTAATGCTTTAGATGACTTAGAAAAAAGTCACTTAATCATAACATTGTAAACAAGGAAGTTCTACAGCAGTATTTAAAAATATCTGAAATTGTTTCAGGAGCCCCATTGATTTGAATTAGGCAGCTGCATAATCACAGGGGCTGCAATTTTAATGAACATTTCAACAGGAAATGTAGAGCTGATTATATGTATCAAAACAGGAAAGATCCAAATGCTGCAGCTCCTCTTTTTTTGTTGTTGTTTTGTTTATTACCTTAGTGTGCATATCCAAACCGACTCTAGAGCTGACACAGAACTTACCTGACTGCCCCTCTCTCGGCGGCAGCTCCCGATGCTTCTGGCTGCAGCTCTGATCTTCCTGTCTTGATCCATGTCATTAGGCACAGCATTTTGAAAAATAATTAGTGATTCAATCAGATTTTACACTGGATCAAGTGACTGGAAACTTCAATGCTGTGCTGCAGTTTTCCCTTAACATACTTTAGGGCATGTTATATATACTTAATTAGATAATGTTTATACAGTGCTTTGAAGAAATAGGGAACTCTGCGAGGGCTAGGTCGTATTTTCAGAAAGGAAAAGAGCAGTGTTGAGACAGCATGGGCACCGAGGGAGAGCAAAGCTCTGAGAAACTGAACACCACCTTGTTTCCAGAAAGGTTTCGGGACATCTGAGAAAAAAAGTACGTCAGCAGCTTCCAGCATCTAGGCACTAAGAAAGAAACAAAAGTTGTAAAACACGGGATGCTGCAAAGGCACCTAAATGACAATGTTCCTGATACCGGTGTGAGAATAGTGGTAACAGTCAGAAAGGCAGCAGCACCCATGCAGAAGAAAAACTTTGCGTATACACAAGCACAAGGCATTGATTATTACGCTGTTAAGGCAATTTGCAAGATAAAGATTCAGAGTGAGTTGTGGGCCTTGATGAAACAACAAGGAATGCACTCCACTCCTGTGAACACTCTTATTCGTAAGAGTGGGAACTAATGGAATAAAAGCATCTTGCTTCCTATTACTTTGCAGTGAGGGAGGCAGGGCTCTTTTCGCTAAAGATAGGGTGCTTTGTTGGCTGCACACTAAAATAATAAAACCACTGCAAAATACAAAAATGTGGTCACCACAAAAGTCTTCTTAGCAGGAACAGGGGACAGTGCCTGGTCTTCACCAGACTAGGTACCCAGAGCAAGCACCGAACGGGACGCAGATCACAAGGAGAGGGAGAAGGACAGGTTCTCCTGTGCATCACGACGAGGCACCACACAAGTTCTCGCAAAGGGCACCTGATCCAAACCTCTGTTAAAAGAATCTGGAAAGCAACAACGCAAGCTGTGGCTAATCCACTCAGAATGGCAATGAACAAGTGATGTTGCATCCAGCCATTTGCATCCCTACAGGGCAAGCGGCACAGAGAGTGCTCCAAAGAGTTGCCAGCAAGCAATGAAAGTAAACAATGTACGCAGGGAGCTTCAAAAATGATTGCAGAGAGAGCCCTGAGCTTCTGTTTTGTGCGTTTTTTTCTTTTTTTTATTTGCCTATAACTAAATTACATGATTTCTTTGCAAGTCTAATTAAGCAGTTAATTGATGCTGGTGCCCTTTAGCATCTGGCATTTAAGATTAAGTAAATAATGGAGAAAAGTGCATGCAGCACCCAGCAATAATTAAACACAGCAAGGGTTTGTTCCCCCACCCTCCCCCATTTTAACCTGTTATGTTTAAATCTCTGCGGATAACTGTCTTTAATACCCTCAAAACCACTTACACACCATATAATGATACTTCACAAAAGCATTTTTCCTCTTAGAGATGGTGGGTAGTAGATGTATCTTTGATCTTAACCAGCAGGTTTTATTTTACACCTTGCACTCAGGGGAAGGAAGAGCTTCACTGCCACAACTCTACCCAACTGAAGAGCATGTTAAATGGATCTTCATGGGAATATACTTTTGAATCCAGGAGTGTGAGTGTTGGGATCATGCACTAAAGATTTAAAGGTCAAACTTCTCCCTTTCTCATGTGCTTACTCCTTCCTGATGGTCCATACAATGTTATTCATCCATTTCCTGCAGACTATGGAAATGCAGATTATGGAAAAGCTTTCCTGTTAGTCTTCTACAAGAAAGACTGAGGTATATAAAATAAAGCTGTATAAAAAAAAGCCCTTTGGACAAAAAAAGCATCCAGAATTCTAGACATCACTACAGAACATGGATTCAGCCAGGGGAATCCGTGGTTTTTGCAGGCATTTTCAGGCGCTGTCTCCAAGGTTGCTGGTGCAAGGCTCACTGTGGATTGCTATACACAGGCACTTCAGTTCATTGCTTGGAGGAAAGGAGTGATGATTTCACATACAAAAGGTCTGACCAGGAGACACGTCTGCTGGGGACTTAAGTCCTAGCTATATTTAAGGTAAGCTCAAGAAGTGAGCCCACGTGAACCTCATGAAGTTCAACAAGGCCAAGTGCAAGATCCTGCACCTGGGTTGGGGCAACCCCCGGTATCAATACAGGCTGGGGGATGAAGAGATTGAGAGCAGCCCTGAGGAGAAGGACTTGGTACTGGTGGATGAAAAGCTGGACATGAGCTGACAATATGCACTTGCAGCCCAGAAAGCCAACCGTACCCTGGGCTGCTTCAAAAGAAGCGTGGCCAGCAGGTTGAGGGAGGTGATTCTGCCCCTCTACTCTGCTCTGGTGAGACCCCACCTGCAGTACTGCGTCCAGCTCTGGGGTCCTCAGCACAGGAAAGACACGGACCTGTTGGAGCGGGTCCAGAGGAGGGCCTCGAAAATGATCACAGGGACGGAACACCTCTCCTATGAAGAAAGGCTGAGAGTTGGGGTTGTTCAGCCTGGAGGCTGAACAAGAGAAGGCTCTGGGGAGACCTTATTGTGGCCTTTCAATACTTAAAGACGGCTTATAAGAAAGATGTGAACAGACTTTTTAGCAAGGCCTATTGCAATAGGACAAGGGGTGGTGGCTTTAAACTAAAAGAGGGTAGACTCAGACTAGATATAAGGAAGGAATTTTTTACGATGAGGGAAACACTGGAGTGGGTTGCCCAGAGAGGTGGTAGATGCCCCATCCCTGGAAACATTCAAGGTCAGGTTGGACGGTGCTCTGAGCAACCTGCTCTAATTGAAGATGTCCCTGCTCTTGCAGGGGGGTTGGACTAGATGACCTGTAAAGGTCCCTTCGCACCCAAACCATTCTATGATTCTGTGATTTTTTTTACATGTAGAGCACTGCACTGAGTGTTTGCAGTCTGATCTTAAGAGTCCAGTTTCCTTAGAAGGCCACATATTAAGGACCGGACTTGAGTTATAAGACCTACTCCAAGACTTACACTGTAAGAAACTCTGAAACAGCTACGGCAGGGCAGCCTCTGCTGCTCCCCCAACAAGCCCACGCAGGAGCGTGAAGATCACTCCCTGCCTTACACTCCAGCAGGTTAACGCGAGTCAGACTGCCTCTCTAATACAGCTCTGATTTAAACTAACAACAGTACGAGAGGTTTTTAGTTCTTCCAGAGCTGCCTGATGGAAGGAATTGCTGCCCAAAGATTAGTGCCACAATCTCTTTAGACTCTGCAAGCAAGAAAAGCTAGCGTGGAGACTCATGCCCACCTCCCATGGGTGCTGCAAGTCTTAATTAGTATCTCTAGCATACTCAGACACCTTTGGACAGAGGGTGCTACAGAAGTGGAAAATATTATCATCATTATGCCTGCTACCACAAGTGCTGGCATTGAAGGCAGAGCCTTCACAGCAGATGGTGAAGTCGCTAGCACGGCTGGCTGCAGTTATAATTTCCCTCATCACAGACGCTCCTTGTTGGAGCGGGCTTCACCCGATGATGTCTGAAGAGCAAAACAGAACCTGCACTGTCAAGACTGCATCGTGCCGGTCAGTATTGCTGACACATTCAAACCAGCCAGCACTCAAATCACTAGAAAGTAAATCATCCAAGGGACTTTCTAATTAAAAAGAGCTTCACTTTAATGGCAACGCTTTCTCCCGCCTGTCACAGCTAGCCCTCCCCTGAATTCTGATCATTAAAGGGAAACAACAAAGAATTAGTCAGCTTTTGTTAAGTGTCAAACATTCCCACTCTAAACCATGAGCAAAACAAGGAGAGACATTTTATAGCTCTCAGAGCAACTTTATACCTTCCTAAAGACTATTTCTGTACCTCTTGCTAATTGCTCATTTGCCCTGGTTTTATGGAACAGCCTGGCTCCCTCCACCTTCGACAGAGGAGAACAGCAGTGTTTAACATGCTGCAATAAGCGGGATACGTGTAGTTCTAATTTTTATCCTTATTTATTTCTAACTGTTGGAGTTAGCAGCCTAGGACTCAGAGCTACCTGAGGCATAACTAAGATGCCATTAGCTTTAAATCTGTTCCCAAGTGCTGCAAGCATCCTCTCCATTTGGCTTAGGACATCACCTTGCAGATGAAGACTTTGCATACATGGGAACATTCCGCTTAAAATTTTTCTTTTCACCAAAAACTTCCTAGGGACTCCAGAATACAGGCACAAGGTAAAGCTCCTCTCCTTTTTCTGTGTTTTTTTCAGGTTGTAAAATGGAAGTATCCTATAGAAGAAAGAAGTACTTTGAAATGGAAGCGAAGAGTAATTTCCACTACTCCTTGTGACACACGGGAGTCCAAATACATTCTGTGGGGAGCTTGCAAACGCATCGGCACACTGCCTGTGTACCGAGGAAGGGACATACCAAGGAAAGCACATTATCATGGAAACAACCTGACCAGGAGTTACTTCAAATGGCGGCTGATGATGAAAGCGCCTTTAGCCCACATCTGTTATGCTGATCTAACATCACCAGTTCTAACTTAAGATTTATTTTTGCCAGTTTTGTAAAACAAGACGCAACCTTCCCCTTGCCTAAATTCTGCCTCGTTTCAGGGAAGTCAGCGCAATATGGCAGTCTAAAAGGGGAATCACACACCATCGTCATTATCAGCCGATTCAGAAAACCCTTGCTGAATCTTTCAGATCTGCGCATTGCCTTTGATGCCACTAGTGGCAAGATTTTTGATGATACATCCGCAGTCTCTAGCGAAGGTAGATGCTGCCGCTGCCTCCGGCCCTTCCTTACGGAAGTCTCTGATCTATTTAACTTAAATACTTCTGCTGCACACCTACAACGGTATCTGATCGTCGCAGAAGGTAACTTTACAAAGTTGCATACCTACCCAATAACCCACCATGCTACAGTACCCCAGCAGGACATATGAAGACTCTTCTATTCAATACAGACAGAAACACACTTAGACAGCCAGAGAGTGAAAAGGCAATTCATGAATCTGGTTTCAACCAGCTTTTCATCTGTCTGATTTTCACCCATCGAGCTGGAGCTGGTTGGATATAGGAATGAATATGCTGTTCCCTAATGGAGGCTGGATTGACTTACTGCTCTCTAACCAGAGATCATGCCAGATAACATGGCACTGAAATAGAGAAAATGTGGAAACACTGAAATAGTGAGTGAAGACTGCCTCAGCTGCTGTGACTACATAAACCACACCAGGTAGCTTTAGTTTAGTCTAAATAGCGGATTGCTCCCAGATGCTCAGAAATCCCTGATGGACAGGCACGACTTTCCCCTGAGTTTTAAGACTTGCTATGATTTAACCCCACGCCTTCGCCTCCTCAGCACAAAATCACACCAGAAGCGTGAGATGACCGCACCAAAGCCAGTGCCATGCAGAACGCTGTCATCTGCTTACTGATCTGTGCCATGCGGGAGCTCACCACAGCAGCGCTCCGGCCGCTGCACTGTCCGCCGGCGGATTCCCAAGGGGATTGCAAGGTGCTGGCGTTTTTCCAAACGAGCTGAGAGGCTCTTACGCCTTTTTATTTAGGATACCGTGTGATTAGTAACCACTGGACAAGCTGCCCAGAATACCTGGACATTAGCAAACCAGGTCGGTAGGTGTGAAGATACTAAGAGAGGCTTCTCTCCCTTCCTATTGACGTTCTTATGTCAGCACCACATTCAAAAGGCTATCACAATGTTATCACATCATGGTACTGATGTCAGTGCCATGATTAAGATGGCAAAGTAATTACAAGTGTCTGCTGATTGCTTTCCAAATAAATGTTCTCCATTACAAATAAATCCACTATGGATTAACATTTCTCCTACTTGCTCACCGCCTAGAATGTATTTGATTAGAAAAGCCTGATCAAAACTCTGCTTGACCATTTTTCAGCACTTCACCATTTTTCTTTTCCTCATCAGGAAGAAAAGTGTATCCATTAGTTAACCTTTTCAAACACATTCTTTTTGTAGTCTAATTCAAAGAAGGATTATAAAAAAATCGTCAGACTCGGCATCTGAATAGCTTTTTGTGAGTGCAGAGAACAAGCATTCATATATCAGAACATCAGCATGGGGAGATAAGGGTAGCTGTATACGTGCACGCTTATCTGAATGCAAGATCAGTACTGTGAAACCAGCATAAACACCAAGGACAGAATCCATATATTGATGTAATTCTTAGTGGTACTAGTGCATTTGTGTGAATTTGCAATTAAATAAAGCTTATTCCTTAAAAAGAAAACAAGAAGTTAAGGATATAATTCAAGGTCTACTGAGATCAACGGCAATTTTTTCCATCGCATTTGAATATAGCTCCCTCTCTCCCAACATGTCTACCAGAATATTAAGAAAGAAATTACCTGAAATTTGTTTGTACTATTTTTAAACAGACCAAGAAATTCTCAGTTCTCTTAGTCTGCCTTCTAGCCCAGCAAATCCAAAGCTCTCCTTTCTTCCACGGCCAACATTTAATGTATTTTAAGCCACATTAGTTTCATACCAAAAAAAGCCATTGAAAATACTACAAATACATGTGAGTGACAAATGAACTGATGCAGGAAACATAACTTTGAATCTCCTGACTTTTATGCAATTAAAATATCAACTTAATTGTTGGATCTGTGTAGCTTCTCTCATTTTAATATGTAAATCAGTCTCTATTACTCTATAGCTCAAAGAATGTGTTACTCTGCTTACTTGATTAGGCTGGGAATTGCTGGTCCTGCTGTCACTATGTTTACACTTTAGTGACAAGTTTGCACATCAAATTCACATAATGCAATGTCATCAACTTACTCATCAAATATAAACTTCTTAAATACAGCCGCTGCTCTAGAATATTGAAACAGCCTTATTTTACTTCATTTACAGCCCCTAAATAATCAGAGTAAGTGAAAAGAAAAATTAGGAACACAACTGGAAAACAGTATTTCCCAGGAAAAACAGCATTTCCCAGGAAAAACAGCTTTCCACAGAAAAACAGGTAGGTAAACCAGAAAAACAGCCCGTGCAAAAAGTTATCCTTCGGATTCTGAATTTTAGTTGCGCATGTTACCCCTTTAAAATGTGGAAGGAGTAGACATACTTTATTTCTCAGTCTCTACACATTCACCCCACCTCATTTGGGATTCAGTGTTAAGGAGTCCCTATTTATTCGGTGAAGACAGTCAGATTTCAGCTCCCGGCCACGTATACTTACCTGGAAATTGAAATGAGGACTCCAGAGAAAAACAGTAAATTCAGTAATTTTTTTTCCCCTGTTATGAACCTGCCATAACAAGAACACCACCATCTTGGATAGTATTGAGAGGGAACGTGTAAATAAATTCAGTATTTTCCCATTCCTGTCATCTTTCCTGAATCTAATAAACATCCCCAACCAAGCGGACATTCACCTTGCCAGCACAAGGCTTTTCAAGACGTTCCTGGTAACCTCCACACCCATTGCAAAGTTCCTCTACTAGATTTCCACTGTTCTTTACTGTTCACAAAGGCATCAAGCTTTAATTTCCAGGAGAAACAATACATTGACAAGATGCAGAGCAGAGATCTGAGGCTCTCTCCTGCCGGCAAGCTCTGCCACGCTGGCAGGCTGGTTTTTCTAATGTCAGGGAAATCGTGTCGGCCTGAATTTGAGACATCAGCACAAGCCTTTCTTCTCAATCTTGCTGATGAATGAAAGAGCATTTTCAGTTGTGTACATCTAGAGGCCTTATGGCACATCGGTCCTAATCAAAAGCTGCTCTGTGATGCAAACTGCTGTAAGAGGCAGCTCATATCGCAACCCCGCAGGATCCAAAGGGCAGCTGCAGATAATACGGCATTTCCTTTCCTTCAGGAGAAATGCTGGACTGGAGGGATCTAGCAGGAGCATCCTGACTGCTACATAGCCACCAAGAAGGCAACAGCCAAATAACGAGAGCTTGACTCAAATCCCCAAGCAGGAAAACACAACTGCCAAAGTTTACCAAGACCCACATAAAGCTCAACAGCCTCAGCACAGATGGATGTAGAACAACCACGGCCACGAAAGGTGCTATCTGCAATGTGGCAGTTTCCGTATGGTACAAATTTGATGGTGTTTTATAGGGATCTAGCAGGTGGGAAGGGGCTAAAACACAGGAGGAGGAAGGTTTCAGGTCCTTCCACTACCCATTGACTTCTTGCCTTGCCAAGGCTCTGAACTGCCCCTGATTATAGAAGGAGGAGCACAGCTACTTCTGGGGACTCAAAGGGATGTGCCTGGTAGTGAAAACAAATCATCCTCACGGTCACTTCATGTTTCACTCAGCTACTGATGGACTGAGAACTAGAAACCCAAGTCAGCAGGCTTAAAAATACTGTTTCTATCAACGATTCTCCTCTAAAGCCACATATAGAGTAAGCCAGGAGAAGACAGAATATTCCCTGTCAGCCCAGGTTTCTCCACACATTTTCTCTTGACTTATCTGGTCCCAGAAGCTACCTCTAATCTTGCCACCTAGACATCAGCTACCTCTAACCTTACCGTCTGCCTCGGCAAAGGTGACCTCTTCCTTCTCAGATGTAACACCACGGCTTTACTGCATCGGTACTGAATAAGGAAAACACATCCGCCGAGGAAACAAGCAACCTTCTCCTCAGTGGTATTTTCTTGCAGTGCTACTCATTTCCATTAGACTCTGATTCAAGGCAGGATCTCTAAGCCCAGACACCCTTCCCTCAGGAGCCTCCTTCCTCATATTGCTACAGAAACCATTGTAGATATTCTCATAGTTCAGTGTTTAAATTTGGTCCCATTCATCACATATACTTTCTTATTTTCTTTTCCATTTCCTTCTCCCTCCTAACTTATTTTACTATTTCTTTCTTGGTAAAGTGCCTTTATTTTCTCTGGAGCAAGGCTCCTGCTTCTACTAAATATTTTGTAATCAACTTCTACACAGTGCCTAGCAAGAGGGTAGGAGATGCTTTAAAAAAACCAAACCAAACCCTTGTAGGAATCACTGGAGCTGTATGGAGGTATTATGCAGGTTCACAGCCTGCCTCTTACAAAAGCAGAAAGACCGAGGCCTCCAGGAACTCCACACGTGAATTGGGTGGAAAAGAGGAGCCAGGAAGAAAACCTGCAGCTCTTTTGCTCTTTGTGAAGGCGAAGTACAGTCTGGGTAGGAACCTCTGACTGACACCAAGTTTTACACATTCAGTAGCTACAACAGAACTACGTTACAGGATTTATTACAAACCTCTGGCTCCCTGGAAGGCAGACGGAGTCTGAAAATCCTAGCAATGTCTCACTGGCACCTCCCATCACAGTTTCACAGGAAGCTGCAGGCTTCAGGCATCCTTGGGGGTTTGTTCGGTCAGCAACCCCTGTCTACCCACTCGTGTCCCAGCCGTTCACAGCACACAGATTAAGTCATGCTCGGGGGCAAGTCTCTCTGGTTGTTTAACAGACTCATGGCATGCTGCCACAGGCAGGGCACACTGTTTTCAATATATTCAGTGCTGCATGACTTCATATCTGTGTTATCGCCAAAAAAGCTTGGGAATCTATCTGGATGACAAATGCTATGTATGATAAAAGAAACTTTTTTTTAACCTGGGAACATTTCTTTCAGCTCTCTTGAGGTACTATACTTTCATTCAAGACAGGAAAACTGGTTCTTTACAGGCGCCTGCACTGACTTCAGTAGGGCAGAGCATTTACCATCAAAGGCCACACTGTTCCTGAATCAGGACACACGAAGGCTTCAAGGTATTTTCCCCTTGTGGCTAGACTGCCCAAATCTATTGACATATTATAACGTAAAAGGGTTTTATAGACTCTGCCCACCAACTACTGTAACACTGTCAATACTGAAGTACAGGAGGTCCCAACTTGGTTATAGTCTTTTAGGAAAACAGATATATTTAGCAGCCCCACCTCATCACCTATAGTACTGGGCTGGGACAAAGGGATACGGATGATAAGGAAGGAAATCAGAGTAAGCTCTATTTAAACTACCAGCTTATTCCCAGTCTTAATATACTGTTCAGGTCCCAGACTGGTCTAAATGTCTGCAGTAGAGAAACTAGCACCATAAAAACAATAACGATAATAACTAGCTGAGAGGTGAGGGGATTGCCCCAAGGAGGCACTGCTCTTCAGCTGCAGAGTCAGCACGGGAAGGCAGGAGGCTCTGAGCGGGTCAGGCAAAGCAGCTCCCAAGGACTGCTGCTAATAACACCCGTCCTGTGTGCCACCTTCCATATCGTTTGTGTTTTGCACATTAAAGCTATGCAACATTTCTGATGCAGGTAGCAGCAGGAAATTATTTCTTCCCCCATCAAGAACATGTGGCCATCTCTGGAGTGAAAGAGGACAGAACTTCATCAGTGCACAGCAAAACACCAGAGGCAAAGACAAGCTCTTTATAAACTTCAGAAGAAATTGGGATATGCAGAAAGCAATTACTTTCATTGAAATACAGGCAAGCCAAGGGTAACATCCTCTCTTACCAAAAGTCTCTTAACGTTTGAGACAGCAAATGCCCTGGACCTTCCCTTTCGAAAGGCAGTTCCTTCCGTACAAATTGAAGGGGAACTGGTATGCTAAACATCATCGAGAGAAGTGTCACCTAATGAATCCTTCTTCTGCTTTAGGAAGAGGCATTACGTGACCGAAGAAGAGCTGCCTTCTATGCACCCACCTGGTCCAACCTTGTTTGACCAGCAAGACGCTGGGAGCCATCAGCACAAAGTGAGATATGGATGCTGCGCTAGTACACACGCACCCACCAACAGCTAAGGTCACAGAAAAATCCTTCATCAGGTGGACTCAGGTTTCATTTGCAGGTGCAGCCCTCATCATGTGTGGATTTCCTACACACAGATGGTAGGAGGCACCAAGGCTTCCAAGCACCAACAGCCCAGCCAACTGTGGATGGAGAATGGCAACTTTTAAATTCCATCTGCTCCTTTTTTGTCACCTTCTGTACTCAGAAACACATTCATCAGAAGCACAAGCATGCTGGGACAGTGACAAATTTTACCATCTCTGGCTTGTCACTTCAACAAGATTAGGTTATTTTAATATTAATTCATTACCCAATTTAATTCCAATTAATTATATTTTTACAAGGCCTCGACATGGCAGTGATGCTGTAGACAGCCTCTGCTGAACACCAGACGTAGCATCTTTTTTAGGGTCAAACACTTGCCTTAAGAGTAAGATTCTCCAGTTCTTCATTCTTTTCCTACTTTTCCCTAACAAGAGAAAAAGGACACCGAAATCATTGAGATGGATGAGTAGCTTTCCTTTTCGGTGGGATTATGTTCAGGAAAATAGTTCACTTCCAAAATTCTCCACAGATGGTTGAAATCAGAGTTGATTTCCCCATCCTCTTTCCTGGTAGGAGTGCCAGCCTGTTTCTCAACAGAAAGAATATTAAAAGCACTTTTCCTCTTTCTCACAGGGAGAGGCTGCATGAAAGAAGGGAACTCTCCACTGTACCTACAGGATAGCAATAAATCACGAGAGCTCATGGAAAATTTGCACTACTGCATTCTTTAGTCAGGACCCAGCTTCCATGGGTCATCCCATTCCTACCTTCAAACAAATCACTTTTAAGATAAGAACACAAATGGAAATAATCAGGACCTGGAGCATTCTCATTTCTACCTATGCTTTGCTACAATACACAAGTCATTACTTCTGTCAGCTCCCCATTAGCTGCCACCTTCCTATTTGCTTGCAACTAAGACCGAACTCCATCTCTAGCAGCACCACAAAAGAAAAATCAAGAGGTCCACCAGGACCAGGCAAGACAAAAAAGGAAGATCTAAACAGAAATGGCCTGGAGAGAAACAGGAAAAAACAGGAAAAGCTATGGAGCTTGGAAGAAAAAAAGCAGAAGATGTAGCCTGAAATACAAAATGGTGTGTGGGGGGGGAAAGGTGTGAAGAGTATGGGAGAGAGAAATGCAGAACTGGAACAGATTCCAAGTCTGGGCAGCGATGCCCTGTGCCACCTTTCCAAAGCTGTTACAATCTGCATGCCTGTTTCAGAGACAGGAGGACGCAGAGCCTCTCCCCAGATGGCAGCCTGACCTTGGTGCACTCTCCTCTTACACAACCCAGACCCGGGCAGCCACCGGGAGAGAAACAAAACGCCCATAAAGTTACAGCCCATTCCCGTAATGCAGCTGCCACAGATCTGCCCCATTAATACCGCACAACCCCGCGTGCAAATTTATACTTTGAAAAAGGATGGTATGTTGTTATAGCTCACGTTGTTCCAATCTCTTCTTTGCAATAGCCCTGATACCCATTTTAATAGAGACTATTACGGCATAAGTGAGAGGAAAGGACCACTGAACTACGTGGCAAGTTGCCAGGTTGTGCTGCAGCCTCCAGCGGTTATGCTCAAAGAGATTTAAAGTCCAGCATAACCTTGATTTTTAATAGAGTCACATTTAATGAGCTTTAATGTCCACAGTAATAATTTCCTTATTACCTATCCAGGAGTCGGAACCATGATCAGAAAAAACGTGCTGCACTCCAGTCCAATGAGTGAATTTAATAATGGCCAATACATTATTATCAAAACCATCAACATCATTGTCCTTAATGCCTTTTTTTTGGTTGGTATAATTACAATTATTTGAACCCTAAGCATAACTGTTGCAGATGACATAAGCTTGCTGAACACAGCAAACCTGACTGGCCAGAGGCCACCCAAATCCCTCACCTCTGCCAATAAGCCATGCCGGGTATATGGCAAAATGGGACAATAAAATCTTACAGATACCTCTATCTGTCAACAGGCAAAATGCAAACTTACATCTGACCTTTGTTGTCTCCCCAGCTTTTACCCACACTTCTCCTACTCTGTCCTCGGTCTTCCTTCATCCCAACCGACTCTGACACGAGGGACCTCCCACCTCAAAAGCTCAGAGAGCTGAATTTGCCTCTTGCATGTGTTGTATGAGTGAGATGGATAAACAGACATATGGGTATTGCAGCTGACAGAAAGGGGTGCAAGAAAAATTCTAATTCTTGTTATTTTTGTACAGAAACAGTTCCATAAACCTCACTGAAACCTGCTCCCTTATTATGCACAATAAACCTCCCTCCCAAGGCAGCCAATTGCACGGTGACAAACAGAGCAGAGGGAGTTTCTGCCACATGCTCCCCATTTCACACCTTGAAAATATACTAAAATGGAAGGCATATGGCAGCCGTTCCTGTGGGCAGAGCTGCTGAGATCCTAAGAAAACAGCGAAAGCTGGATCTTCCATTTCTTATCCAGAGAGAGACGGTCTAAGTTTTCTGGCCAGGCAAATCCATACTGTTAAACCACTCCTGGAACAGCTGTTGCATCCACACTGCGGACGCTGCGTGAGCTAAGCAGGACAGACTCAATGCAAAAATGGATGCGGCTCGCACGGCGTGCTTGATGAGCTGTCCCCTAACCCACCGGGAGCTCTGCCCTGCACTAGCAAAAAGGCCAAACCTGGCATTCATCTGGCTAATTTAAAGCCAGCTCGGATACGCCTGCTAACCTTGCAGTCAGTGCCATAACAACTCTTGCACGTCCTAATATACACAGTCTTCATCATCAGACCACGCTGCTGAATGCTCCCGCAGCAGAAAGGAGGGTTTAGGACTATTTATGGCAACATTCCTCGTGCACGACAGTGATGCAGACAAGTACATAAAACACAAGAAAAAACCCAAGATCTTTCCATACAACCTGGCTTACCATGCGCATGCCCTGGTCTCAAAGACAGTCACCCACAGGGCTCCTCCATCCTTCACTTACAGCTCCTTTTCCCATTTTGTTTACATGAACCACTTCCATATGCACTTACAGGCACTCGGAGAATGCAAAGGGCCCTCCTGTGACTGTGATAAATGACACTGAAGTATTTCCCACCCTGCTAGGCTCTGCAACTGACACTCTCTCCCATTTGAGTTGGTGACCAGAAGTCAGAATGATGTGGCACGGGACTGGGGCAAATGGAAAACAGCATCACATATATAAGGGGCTGGAAACACCCTGAAACCCAGTGAGCTGTTCGTTTTCCTGTCGGAATCAAAGGCAGAAGAGAAAACAGCTTTAAAAATGCATCCCTTATAAGCTACAGACAAACCTGGTAACATCCCAGCACAGAAGCGCCTCACAAACAGCTAAAAGCAACTGCGTGAAAGGCAGCAGAGTAGTAATTATGAATAACAAATCACAGGAGGCATACAAGAGAAACGCCTTCCCCCAGAAGAAATGGTCTAATTACTGGAGATGATACCCCAGAGGTTCGTTCATCAGTGGCAGAGACACAGAGTTGACCTCACCCCTGCATCCCCTCTGCCCCGACCGGCACTCTCCCCCCGGGCTCGAGGGGCACCGTCAGCCGCGTGGATCTGCGGCATTAGATCTGCCGGGCTACTCGGGGGCATAACGACAGACAAGGGCACTGGGTAGCAGCATCTGCTGTAATTTAAAAACCAGTGCATTTCCAATTCAAATTGCAATGCAAGAACTATCCCCAAGAACTGCTCGTGCTCGAGTCTCACCGGGGTCTTAGACTGGAAGCTCCTCCGGGCAAAGGCAGCCTTCCTTAGATGTTCAGGAAGTGTTTAATGCTTATGCATTTGTTAGAACATCCACTAACAACAGTAACAAACTGTCATTGTACCTCTAACATCCAGTCAGCTCTTCACTTTATAAACCACCCCATCTACACTTCTCACCGTCATATTTTTAAGGCTATATAGTACCATAATCCACTATGAGATGCCGGAACAAACACATTCTTAGCAGTAATAAAGTGTTATTGTATGAGCAATGGGAAAACAAGCAAGCTACTTTCAGAGAATTTTGGTGTCATAACAGTGAAAGATATTTCCTTCTGTGTATTTTCTTTAAGCCCGAGCTCTGCCATTTTGTGGGTCTCAAGTCTCCAACACACATGGCCTTCGATGAAAGCTCTGCCCCCTTAGCCTCATCCGAGGGAGGATCCTGACCTCTGGACACTGACCACGTACGTGCTGCTAGAACACAACAGGTTAGCTCCCCACGGACCTTCAGCACTCTCTTATTTTTCTCTTCTCTAATAAAAATGTTTTGAGAGAAAGGTACATGTGAGAGAGTTACAGCAGTAAGATCTCTTGGGCTCTGCAGCATGACTCGACTCTGCCTGGTCCCCTCGCAGTGCTGGGTCACGTTGTATTGATATCCTTACCCTGATTTACAGAGTCTGAGAGCATGTCTGGAGGTGCTGACTTTGGGGTTACTGTACTAAAAAGTCTCGTTCAGGTATGTGAAGGGAAGACAGACTGTACTGGAGGAGAGCCACAGATTCTGTGAAATGTATTTAGCTCGTGAAAGATGTACTCTATTTTCATGGAGTATTGAATGGAGCTGTGATTAATGGGGCACATATACACTGATAAACAATATTAATTTGTTTTAAGCCAGGTCTGAAAAGATTTCAGACCACTTGCTTCCCTGCAGCTATAAAAGTTATTTCCTGCTGTCTATACTACCTCAAGGGCTAAACCAGCCCTGAAAGGAAGAAAATATTTCCTTTTACTCCATTGGCAGCACCAGCCTATGAAGGCTGTTGTATCAGTATTTCATTTATCATGAGTAAATGATATGGATTATTATTATTTATCCTTACCACCTACCCTCTGTACCAAACTGTCACAGGATTGCCACCACACATTCACTGTCTCCTGCATCAACCCAGGTTTTTTCATTTTCCCTATAACCGTTCCATCAAACACACTGTCTGCAACGTCTCCATCTGCTTCTGCAGTCAGTTCCTCTGGCAGTACAGATGAGTAAGTGCATCTTCATGACCAGAAGCCAGCAGCCTACCTGCAATTTCTTGTGGTGACTGAAAACTCCCAACTCCTTCCAAATTCCCAGGGATGGAGCCACCTCCTTCGAGCACCCTCACCAGCTCCCTCAGCCTTTCACACTCCTCCTGGAGCTGCTGCTGCTCCTCCTTGCGCTGCTGCTTGGCCAAGCTCGCTGGGTTCATGCTGAAATGAAGAACTTTGGTTCTGCTGGGGTCATAGTCACCCTGCGTGGCAGAAACAACAGAAGCAGACTGAGTAACTGATCCAACCTCCAAGTCCACCCAACCTGTACCACTCTTTGTGTGAAGACAAAAAACGTTACAGCAGAAAAAAGGACACTTATGCAGTGATAATGTTTTATTCCAACAGTTGAAGTCAGCCAAAGCCAGTATTGCTTCTTCTCTTCCTACTCTCTCTTTCTAAAAAAAAAAAAAAAACAAACCACCAAACAAACTACTAACCACCACCACCACAAAAAAACCCCACTCAACAGAGCTTGCTCCCTGGCTGACACCTCCACAGTTAAATTTAACTCCAGAAATGAAGTTTTATAGCTGTATTTTAAATCTCTTGATAGCAGGAGATTATAACAAACACACAGATACACCCTTAAACTACAGCAGGACACCCAGTACTAGCCTAATTTATTAGTCATACGAGCCAGCAACATTCATATGACTCCAATAGTGGAGTCATTAGCAAGTTGTATCAGCTCATCCCAAGCAAGTGAACAGATATTTCATTTTATACTTTTTTTCTCAGAGGTGAGTTGTATTTATAGCAGTTTAAATAGTCAGTCAAGTCCTAAGATAGCAAATTAATATTCTTTCAAAGTGAGAGGAAAACACTGATGTTACATTTGTGATTTCAGAGAGACAATTTTCATATAAACTACAGGAAGCCTCACGACCATAAAAGTAGTAAAGCATGTGCTAATGCTGGCTTCCACGGCACTCTGCCCAGATGAAACCCTATAGCACTGCCTGCATAAAAAGGCATTTTATATGGTAATATTTTTCCTTCAATTAAATCTCAGGACCTAAAGTGATTTTGTAAACATTAATTAACCCTCAAGAGCAGCATGAGGTAGATATCATCCCAATTTTATCATTTCATTTTCATTAAAGACGTGCTAGAACTTTATGTGGGTTTTTTTTCATGCAAACCAGAGCAGAGACTGAGCAACTTCATCCTGAATTGCTGGTCATTGCTGGTAAGAGACCCCAGAAGATCCCATTCCCAAACATCTTTTATTGAAAATACTCCATCCACATACTGTAAAGCACCTCTGCCCGCAGCAGGGAGTGAACTGCCAAAACTCGCCGCCCCAGAGCCTGGCAGCAGATGCAGCACTGGTTCAAAAATGGGTTTGACAAATTCATGGACAACAGCTCCATAACTGCACCCTGACAGGGGAGGACAGGGGCACATCCTCCAGCATCTCTGGCTGCTGGGCGAGTGCTGGGGAGCGTGGCCAAGTTTGTGGGCTCTCCCAAAAGAGCATCTTCCATCACTGCGGTCAGAGATGCTCTTCTGGGCTGGACGGACCAGGGTTAAGGGCCAGCTGGGCACTTTTTATGTTCACATGCAATGCTTGCTACATCTCACAGCTGTTCCAGTGCCCTCTTGAGGGAACCATGCTGAAATTCGCCTTTAAAACCTCGGTTTCTAGACGTTAGCTGGGCAGAAGGCAGCTGGAAGAGGTGTGCTCACCCGCAGAGACGCAGGTGCCCGTGAGCAGCGTCGGGGTCTGGGTCCAGCGGCGCAGCCAGCCACGCGCAAGGGCTGCGGTGCTCGCGGCTCCCGGCGGTCCCCGTGGCTGGCTCCCTCTCTGCCAGCTGGCTCCCAGGGCCGTGCCAGGCAGATGGGCCCCACCGCGGAGAAGCAGCCGCCAAAGCTGAGGCTGGCAGGACGCCGGCAGTTACGTAGGCAAAGGGGAAGCGCAATCTAGAGCTGGGAGAAGACGTGAAGTCCAAAAGTGGTTTTGGTCAAGAGCATGGGGTCCATGCACTGGTGAATATGAGGTTAATGCCTTCTTGCATCTACCACCAAAAATATAATTTAAAACTGCACAACTGGAAACGTTGAATTCCAGTGTGACTGGTATGGAAATCATCAATGTACCTGGAAACAAGCAGATACTCTCACTGCTGTATTTCCCAGAGGAAAAAAAAAAAAAAAAAGGCGTACGGTTGTTCCTCATAACCACTCTGTGAAACCAATATGGTGCTCCTCATGAGCAATCAGTTTAACCACATCTGTCCATCTGAGTAGAAGAGATGGTCACTATTTCACAGTGTAAGTACATGTTAAAAACAAAGGGAGATCATACCTGTACCTGTATATCCCAGGCCAAGAGTGGGTGGGAGGAAACCCCTAACGTAAGAGGACACAGGAACCTCCAAAGGGCTGCCCTGGCCCAAGGAGCTCACTCCAGAGAACTGGGGAAACTCAGGCACAGAAACCTTGGGTACCCTTCCTAGCTGTTTGCACTCCCCGCAGTCAGAGCAGGTGGTCTTCCAGCCCTTGGCCAGGTACTGGGCAGGTGATGCATGTTCTCATACTGCCCAAGCCTTGTGGTGCTCAAGGAGACCTACAGGAACATCTGGGAGGGCAGCACTGTCCTGCAGCCCCACAGCAGCGGGGCTTCGTGGCCCCATTTCCATGGGGAGGTCAAGGCAAACAGCCTGGACCTGGCAGACAGGCTATTAGGACCAAGAGAAGAAATAATCCCACCGACAGCCTTGGCCAAGAGAAATCTAGGGGAGAACTGAAGGACTGGGACCACACGCAGCATCTTGGAGATGCTGAACAGAGGGAGCATGAAGACAGATGTTACTCCAGCTTATTAGATATATTCTCCCCAGCAACACACTGGCATTTACAAACCTGTTTCCACACCCAGCTATCTAACTTCTCGTGCTATTTGCATTTCAGGACTCTTCCAGACAGATCAGGGCACTCCTTACTCTTGTGTTTGCCTTTCAAAGGAAGAGATTCAACCCCAAAGTTTGCAATGGGGTTTACCCTGGCTGGCAAAAGGATGCTCTTAAAATCAGAGCTGCGGAGCCCACCTCTCCCTGCACAGCTCAGCACCGCGGTACTTCTGACAAGCCGTGAAGGGCAGATCTGGCCCCGTCTCCCTCACCGGCTGCAGTGCCAAGGGCAGGCAGAGATCACGCCTCCTCGCCCCGGCCGCCACCACCACGCTGGCTCCAGCACGCAGCGCAGAGATCACCTGCGCTTTCATACTGCACCATCGCTGCAGATGCTCACGCGAAGGCACGAGACAGCAGAAGGATCTCAGTGTGGAAGAAAGCCATGCAAACCTGCAGACTGCTGCTACCTTTCTGCCGGGACCACTTTAACCCGTGCTGCGCTAGTCTGTTTATTTTGCAGGTTATTTACTCTTTTAAAACATCTCTCTGGCCATTCTAGAAAGCCCTGCCATGAAGCTGCAGTGCTTTGGCTCTTATAGCTCTTTCAGCCCATTTATCCTTTCCTTTTATAACATGCCCCCTTGAAAAATCATGCTCTAAAACTCAGCACTAGGACTCAGCCTTATTTTCGGGGCTCACCAGCGCTCCTGAGCACGTCAGTCTGAAGCTACACTGAGACAGGTGAATCTCTTAAAAACCCACTGTGACAGGAAGGCTGTGGCAGAATCCATCTCATTTAACATTTCTGGGAGATCATTAACATATTTGCTATGCTACTCACATTTTCGGGCTAGGGGCAGTAGCTTTCTCTTTATTCCACACAGCACACATCAAACCAGCACACTTCTCCCTACAGCTAAAATATTAGTATTTCTGGTTTATATTATAGTAACACCTAAAGAAATCAAGTGAGACAGGGATCCCAGTGTGCTAGGTCCCATACAAACCCTACAAGAAACCACCACCTAAAGCTCAAAAAACAGACAACAAAACCTGAAGACGAAGTATGTGAGGGGAGCAGAGGTATGGAAAGATGCAGCCTCCGGTCTGAGGCTCCTTAGCAGCACCATGGCAGAAATGAAAAGAAAACGTCTTCAGAGATGACCCTCCTCACCACCGGACCACACAGTTGTACCGAGCAGAGAGTTACTTAAGTCTCCAGGAAATTGACTGACATCCTATGGATTTTCAAATAAACGCAGGAAGCTTTCCATGGAAATGGTATGGACCAGAGCCAATTTCTGATGAAAGGGATCAGACACATGCATATGTAATACCAGACAGCCAAGACGGTATCACAACTTCAATCCCTTGAAGTGTTTTTCCAAATTTCTGAAGGTTGGGAGTTACTTAGGTTGGCTCTCGGAATAGTCATGGCTGGAAACTGCTAAATATAACAGACAACAAAACAGCATTAAAATCTCACTAGCATTTGAAGGAGATGAAACCCTAATTCTGGTAAGAAACCAGGGACTGAAAAAAGCAAACAACCTCCTTCTGGAATCCTTTTAGCTCTGGAAAATGTAAATTACTGGTTTTCTCTATCAATTGCTCTTCCCCCCACAATAAATTAGTCTTACTGATCAGAATTTTGTCCTTTCAGCTCTGCAACAGAAGCCTGGAAAATGGTGTTTCAGGCACTGGGAGAGAAGACCTAAACCAGATTTGCCCATTTAGAAAATAATTTCTAAACTAGAGCCACCGATGAGGAAGACCAAATGGTGGCATTTGAAAGGCATAGTACAGAAGAGACTGCCACACTCTCTGAACAGGAGCTGGGACTCCCAGAACAACTGCCCAGAAGCAGCTCCAGATGCTGCTTCTGTGCTGAACCAACACCGGCAAGGAGGTATCGCTTGACTGAGTTAAAAAGCATCTTGCAGCAAACGGTAATGTATCCCTGGTTTCTCCAAGAAGCATGAAAAGTGTGCTTCAGGTTTGGAAACTTGAATGTGAGAATCGACCACATCCACTTAAGCTCATGGTGCCTTTATATAGAAATACGAGACAATTGGGGATGCAACCAATATATGACCTACAGACAACCCCTTTGTTGCAAAGAACAGTAAAATGCCACCCTGTCCCCAGTTCATTCAGTAGAAAACTTGGTAGATCATTCTGCTCATCAACACATCATGGCCAGTGTCTCAGAGAGCAAAGATGATACATTACTGCTGGTTTCTCAGCAGCACCCCCTCTTTACCTCTATTTTTCCCAATACTTTAAAATTTGGAAATTGTAGAGATGCTGAAGAGTAAATAACTTGAACTAGAGAGAACTGCTGGCATTCATTGATTCTTCTTTCAAGGAATAACATCGAGCCAGTAATTCAGATTTGTCAGAAAAATGTACGCAGAGCTTCAATTTAGGAGGAAGCAATAAATACCTTGATTGATTGCAACCAAGTCTGGTTGACACTTAGCAGTACAGTGAATTATTCATTCCTGGAAAGTAAGATGCTAACTAGCTGATTTGGTGCTTAAGGCAGCAAAACCATTTTTGTGCTCTCAGAAGGGCACCGGACATTTTACAGAGATGATTTGTTGACTCCACATGTTAATATGTTCTACGATTTGTGAAATAATGTTGTTTTGATGCATTATCTTCAGCCTTCCAGATACATGCCCCAGGGTACGCACGAGGGAAACTCATCGACCACTGAGAAGAACCATCCCACCACTTCTGTCCCAATCGCGCAGTCATTATGTGAGACAGCCACCGCAGATGCAACACACAAATATTGTCTTAATGCAATATGCTCTAAGCACACCCTGGGACACGGCAGAACTATTTAGTAAGACTCTGGCTGTCAATAAACTTTCTGACAAGAGTCTATGGAAAAGAGAATTTGCAACAGGGCCAATTTAGCAGCTAGAACAGAGGGACAAGCTCAAGTCAGATGCTGCTGCCTTCCTTCCCACTGCCGTCTCCCAGCTTGAAAAAAACCACCCCGAGCAGATAACTGTGCTGATGCTATGTGTCATTTTTAAAACTATATTATCGGCAAACAGTCAGTATGTTGGTCTCCATGTTGTAATTATAGCTCAAAAACTTCCTAAGTAATCTCCCCATTAGGGAAGAATCAGTCAAGTGACAACGTAATGAATGAAGACAGGATTGCTTTAATCTCTGAAAACCAGAAACCTTTCCTTTAGAAGAGGAGTTGTTTAGAAGAACAATGAAAGCTGCCAGTGACAGCACCTTGAAAAGGGCTGAACTTATTCTGGCATCTCTCTTCCTGGTTGTTTGAAAACTGCACAGTCTCAATTCAGGGATGTCTTTCTCCAGGAGCTATAAAAGCTTTTCTCTCTACTCGACTCACTTTCACAGGCCCACAGGTAAGAATAAAGCACTTAAAACCATGTGGACTACTTTACATTTGATGAAACATTCAGTGCTTAACAACTCCATTTAAGATCTATTCATCTACTGCAGATATTTCTAATCAGAAGGTAGAACTGGTAGCAAAGGGAATAGTCTCCACTGTTGTGAATATGTTTATCTAACATCACTAATGATTCATACGTTCATACGTCCCAAGGAGGCAATGACTGTCAGGATACAATCTCAGCAAGCACTGTCAAGGATTTTCAACTGACTTCACATCCTCATAGGCTCCTCCTGTTTAATGCATCTGAAAGCAAAGAAGTCAAAACCCATAGATGAGGCTGACGCGCACTTAAGTGCCTTATTTTTTCATAGTCTTGATGTCTATCAACCTTAAAAGATTGTGATTTCTGAGCAGCACAATAAATTCTGGCAGAACATATGGACAGCTGAGTTTAATCGCTACTCGCTTGCAATGCAACAGATTGTGCTTGCCCCTGCTGAGAAAAGGCTGACGATTGGAAGCTCTTCAAGCAAAGGACGATTTCTTCTTTGCGCGACTCTCGCACACAGTGAGCGCCACCCAAACACAAGCAATACGCACTGCTGCTTTCTTAGCTAAGGAATTTGTTTCCATGATGACTTCTTAAGAGAAAAATCTCCAAGGTTTCCAGACTGGGATGCATTATTCAATACCGGGGAACTTAAATAGAAACAATCTAAGGAGCTTAGTAGATTGTATCAGCTTTAAAGGAATAATGTGTCAATAGTTACCTTGGAAGAACATCCCAAATAAAGACTGCATCTATCTGTAGGAAACAGATGGGAAAGTTTCTTAAATACAGATATAAAACATCAAGCATCAACTGGAGGGGTGATGGAAGCGGAGTGTTTGAAAAGCATCCAACTGGCCAGGGAATGCTCTTGCTTCCATTTGCTACCTCTTGTAGGCAAAAAGTAGCTTAAATTGTGAACACTAACACACGGCAGATAGTTGGGTATATGCATGTGGTGATGTCCAAAATTGAACTCTTGAGCAGAAGCCTGCTACTTGCTCACTGCAAGCACGGCCTGGTTGTCAGTTTTGGTAAGACCTGGACTAAACCAAAAGTGGCACATCCTGAATCCTCCAAAGATAGAGAGGCGTGAGACAGAATCACTGCTTAGGAGGCTGATCAGAAGCAGATCAATGATTTAGACTATTTAGATTGGGAAAATCAGGGGCTTGGGGTTCCAGAAAGAAAGGTGGTGCTGAAAAGAAGGGTTCCCGAAAAGAGAAGTAGTCTCAGAAAGAAGAGGGTTTGGAAAGAAGAAGGTGACGATCCTGTCTGCAGGAAAGATCCTGGAAGTGGAGGAAGATCCTGGAAATCAGAGAGATGCACGAGGACGAAGGCCAGAGCATGCCCAGGGACCTTGGCCAGTAAGGACGGACTGATGACTGTGAGCAGACACGACTTTCTGCCCAACCACCCTGCACAGCCGTGATCTCCCTGCGGGGAAGGAATGTTGAGCCCGAGAGAAGGCAGCACCGAGGTGGGGGAGCGAAAAAACAACTGTGTGAAAAAACAAAGTGGGGTAAAATGTCTGATATTATTGGTTCTAAAATAAACCCCAGTGTCCAGATCTACCATGGGTTGCTGCTTACTCTGTCCCACCCATGACTGTCTCCTGTCTTCGTTTTGTGACAAAATGTTACCCAAGGCCTCTGGCCAGTCTCTCGCTGTGTCAGGCTCCAGCTACTGAATTCCTGCAAAATCCAAGTTTCTGATGCTTGCGCTGCTAGAAAGGCTGACGCTGCTTTTGGGGACCCTGCAAGCTAATTCTTGGGATTCAGTGCCTCCTCCTGACTGCGGATCCTTTACACAGTTCAAGCTGCAACAGAAATGCACTCCTCTCCCAAAGCGTCAGGTTTCTGGAATTACTATTTTGCTTTTCCGAAAACATGTGGTATTTGTGAGTAAACACAGGCACACACGCACACGGGCTTTGCACACAGCTAATAAATACCCTGTTGCTTTTACTGAATTATGAAAGCAGAGAAGTCACAAATCATTAGAAGTCATCTTTGAATGTATTTATGTTCAGCTTACAGTTAATGGTATAACACTTACGTCAAGAATCGTCTGCTGTTAGTCCTGCATCAATACCCCTTGGAAATTTTACTCAAAGATGGAGAACAAAAAAAACAGTGGGAAGGCAAAATGGGAATTTATCACCTGAAAGACGCATGCAAAGTCCCCATCTATAGCTCTTGTTGCAGTAGCTTATTAACTACAGTCAGCCTGGCTATACAGGTGAGCAGCTTCTCCTGGTCTACCTTTATTTTATTTTTACTTCAACAGCTTCTTTTTTTTTTTTTTTTTTTTTAATTTTGGTTACTCAAGTCTCTCCTACAAAAGGATATAGGAGGCATTTCTGCACCCAGTACAAGGCAGACTCAGAAAGCTTAATCCTACCTCAGGAAATGCCATTTTAATGGAAATTCTGTTCCTTGGTTTTGTTCTTCTTGTTTCTTTGCTCAGGCTTGTTAAAGTGATTAGAGTAAAACCCAAAGTAAACCACATCCCAAAGAATTCCCTCTGTACCCAGCACACGAAGCGCAGCATGCTGACCAGCCCCGGCTCCCTCTGTCACAGAAGATAACTACACCAAGGGATCTTTAAAGCCCTTGGTACAGGAGCTGTATTAACAAAAATGGATTGCAAAGATGAGACAAAGCAAGCTAACAAATAAGCAACAACCACCACCTGCTCCTCATAGCTTTGCCAGTCTGCACACACTCGAAATCAGAAACAGTTGGGGAAAAAAAAAACCAAAACCAAACAAAACAGAAGGTGCTGGATGTTGGGCAAAGGCTCACTTGTTCCCACCAGGTCTCATGCCGGTTCCCTACCTTCTTTCTCACATTTCTCTCTCCGTTATCTTTATGTGTACATCTGCAGCATGCACATCCCTGAAACCTGGCAGCAGAAATTCACTTGGGCAACCTTTTCATCTTTCTCTTAGCCAGTTCTTAGTCCAACTCCTGCTACTTCTTCCCCAAAACAGGAAGATCTTTCTCCTTGCCCCAGTGATGTGACCTCTTGTCCATACACCTTGATTCAGGCAACCCTTCTTCTACGGCCTCCTGAACACCCATGTTAGCCATTTCCAGAACAGCAAAGGTGAAGATAATCTGTGTTAGTCTGAGTTATGCCTCTTCATCCCCAGTAACTCCTCTATAGTTCCCACCAGCATAATAGATTTCAGATCCTTACTCTCACACGCAATGACACGAGTAATCCCACATTACCTTCCCCACTCCATCAGTAATGCCACCTCCAACACCCGGACCAGCCGCTCCTCCCACAAAGACATCTACAGAGCTTTTTCTTTCCCTTCCTGAGCTGATCTGCCACACTACACGTACTCATTGATATTCCTCCCTATGGCCTTCTTTTACCGCAGCATCTACAGCAAATTAGCAATGAGACAGAGAGTCGGTTGGAGTTAGAATGTATTGCAGACAAAAAAAGCTCTAATCATCCTCATCACTCTAACACCAGACCATATCTTTTGGTACAACACATAACACATTTTGGGCACTGCTGCAATACGAGTAATAAAATAAAATGTCTCACCAGTAGCGCTGAAGCCCTTCAGGTACAGTTTTAAAAAGGAGATCTTTTCTCTATACCCACTTTAAGTGCATTATCCCCTGGAGTATGCAAGACTATAATTTGCACTGAGTGAGGCATTCAGATGAGGTCTGGGATGCAAACAAACGTGACAAGAAGGTTAAGAGTCAGGACAGCAAGACATGGAATGGTATGGAATTGGGATAATCTAGAAGAAAAAATGCATTCAAACGTTCACTGTCCTTTTCAATTGCTGCTCTTCCTTTTACTGAAATGGAAGAAAATCACAGTCTGCTCTAGGTTTGTTACCACCTAGAGATTTGAATTCCAGGGTTTCTACACTCGTTTTTTCAAGTCAAGGATTCCTGTCTTTCCAGAGAACAAAGTCCATAAAAAGTTGCTGCTATTTACACTCTAGTAGCATGCAGAGGAGACCTGTGATGGTTCAAAAACCTCTGATAAAGACACTGAAAATCAAAAGCACAGAGGTTCTGAAAATAGCCCCAAAGAGCTTATAGTTTGAGCTATAAAATTCTTTTTCAGAGATAAGACTTAACTTCATGGTGAGAAATGCTGGCTCTCATAGATCTGAATTTCAAAAAACATTTTATCAACTTTCACATACAAATGAAGTAACTTTGGTTAAGAATACTGTTGAGAAGTTATCGTGGTTTAACCCCAGCTGGCAACTAAGCCCCCCCCAGCCGCTCGCTCACTGCCCCCCCTCTGGGATGGGGGAGAGAATCAGAAGAGCAAAAGTGAGAAAACTCGGGGGTTGAGATAAAGACAGTTTAATAGGTAAAGCAAAAGCCACGCACGCAAGCAAAGCAAAGCAAGGAATTCATTGACTCCTTCCCATGGGCAGGCAGGTGTTCAGCCATCTCCAGGAAAGCAGGGCTCCATCACACCTAACGGTGACTTGGGAAGACAAACGCCATCACTGGGAACGTCACCCCCTTCCTTCTTCTTCCCCCAGCTCAATATGCTAAGCACGGTGTCGTATGGTGTGGGATATCCCTTTGGTCAGCTGGGGTCAGCTGTCCCAGCCGTGTCCCCTCCCAACTCCTTGTGCCCCCCCAGCCTCCTCGCTGGTGGGGTGGGGTGAGGAGCAGCAAAGGCCTTGACTCTGTGTAAGCACTGCTCAGCAGGGACTGGAACATCCCTGTGTTACCAACACTGTTCCCAGCACAAATCTGAAACACAGCCCCATACTAGCTACTGTGGAGAAAATTAACTCTATCCAGCCAAAACCAGCACAGAAGTGTCAGATTAAACCTAGGTTTTCAAGAGAAGTACACATAGTTTTGTTTTTTGGTTTTTTTGTTTGTTTGGGGTTTTTTTGTTTGTTTTTTTTTTTTTAATTAACTCCTCCTTTGCTGCTGTTTTCTTATTCTGCATGCAACATGCACATACAGATACTGTACAAATAGACCAGAAAGACAGAAGATACTTGAAGTGAGTTTTTTTGGTAATATTTACTCCAATCCAGATATTCAACCACTCAAAGCTTTCCCTCCCAACAACGCTCTATGAATCTTGCTTTAGCGCCTCCGTAATTCTGCGTTTCCTGGTAAAGCTCTACTTTGGAATGAATTCAGATCACGGGGAGATCCCAGAGCAGAAAAGCAGCACGAATCGGCTGTGCGAGCCTGGGACCCTCGGCATTCAAACAGGAAGGGAAGAGTCAGAGTGAAGTATGACAACAGAGGTCCCTCTTTCAAGACTTTATAAAGGAAAGTAAAACTGCAATGTAATAAGATTTTACAGTTAATATATCTCATTAGCGAAAAGCAAAACCTCGATGGGTTGGGTGGTTTTTTTTAGATAGTGCATTATATAAAAAGAAAGATGAATAATTAAAAATTATGTAAAAGCCACTGCCTTCATGATCTGATGGCAGGAGGCATCAAAGTTCAGCTGAGCGTATACAAGCCTGAAAAGTAAGTGACAAGAAGAGCTGTCAATCATGTCATGTATTTATACAGCAAAAGCATTGCACAGGCTGGTCACTGAGGCCAAGCACGATAGCATTAACAGCAACGCTGAAACTTCCTAACAGCTTCAAGTACACCACGACATTTTGATCCTGTAATTTAATGCATATAAAAGTACTACTGTATGTCCTTGCATGTATAACTCCGACCTGGCAGGTACAAAGCAAACCCTGAGTAGCTCCGCTGCCTTTCAGTGAACGAACGTGCACCCTCGGTCTCGGCCGCGCCGCAGAGCTAACCCGCCATCATTAACAGATTCCCTGCCTTGAGCTGGAAGCAGTTCCACTTAAAGAGCAAGTCAAGTTCCCTTTCACATCATACAGGAACTGTGAGGACTCATTTCTGACAGTCTCCTCGAGCAGCTGGGCAGTGTCTGAGTGGGTTTATAGCAAACGTGCTCCAGGTTAACCAAGCTCCACTGCAGCCTCTCGCTGCGAGAGGTTATGGCCTCCCACACTCCTTCTGCTTTGGCCAAGCAGAAGATAAAAATTAGGAAAACAAAACATGTCCCTGCAACACACCGAGGGGAAGAAGAGCTAGAGAAGAATTGCCAATTTTTATTTTTTCTCTGTCACAGTCACTTCTCTTCTCAGCGATGCAGTGTTTGTCTTGACACAGCTTGCCCCTAGGGAGAGCCCATCTTCCCCAGTACCACCTCAACGTCCAACCAGGTACCAGGGGAAATTTCTCTAGTAACGGATAATTTGGTAGAGGGAGAAGTGAGAGAGCAAATAGGGAGCTTCCAACATCTCAGAAAAATGTATATGCATGTACATACCTTTCTTAATTATCCATGTAGCTACCTACTTTATTCACCAGCAAAAGTCACTGCAGTTTCGCTTAGATGTGTTGAATATGCAGAACCCTCTTTTGTTTGCTCTGCTCTTTCTCAAGTAAGAGACCTGAGTATCTGAAACATCCAAATATCGATTCAGAGGGTACATTTGCTTCCAGCTCCTCAGGGCAAATACGCAAATGTTTGATTTTCCCTCCCTTTTCATCATTTGATCAGGTTACTTTATTTAAGTAAGTCGTAGGATCCCTGATGAAGAGAGCTCTTTTCCCCTTCTCCAGGAGCATGGGAAAGGTCTCCTCCATCTCCTTCCTCCTCCCCACCTGGGGACAATTGCCTTTTGGTCCCAGGTTTCCTCACCCAGCTCCTCAGGGAGCTGGAGTCTGCTCTCTTGGTGCCCATGCAAGAAGAGAGTCGCTTTGTGTCCTTTTACTCCTTGAACATTGAAAGTTTCTACAGACTTGGGATTAACAAACATTAGAAAGGTCCCAGCCAGTGAGAACAGGGCTGTCATGGAGCAGCTTGCTGTGCATACAAAGAAACCCTGGACTAGAAGAGTCAGCAATGCAAGGAGAATCAAAAGGCACAGTTAAATAACCCTAAATCCTAATGCATATTTATAAACTACACCACATCAAAACTAAATCAATACCCCTCACTAGTTACATATGCCCTGAGAAAGTAAGAGCTGGTAACTTGTTTTTGCTTTACTCATTGTACTGATGAGATCCAGAAAGTCTCCATAGGGGAATAAATTCCTGGGCTGAGAAGGGGAATTTCAAGCTGTAACACAGCAGGGTAAGACGGAGCAGAGAGGAGAGGAGGAGCAGCCATCCACACCGTGCGGACGGCACAAGGGATCCACCTGAGCCTTGTCTACAGAGAAAAGTTTCAGTTTAAACCCTTCTACACCCATGACAAAGAGAAAATCATTTCTAACATGAGGGCAGGTTTTTTGATTTATGCTGCTCCTCCGTAGGTAACATAAGCTACGTCCCCCCACCATTTCATAGCCTATGTGCTGTGGGAGGCTGTCCAGGTGGGGGACTTATATCAGCACGACTATCTGCTTAAATACGCTTTCTTGCTTTCCACTAGGGGAAAATACTTCTTGGTTGCCTGCAAAGCTTCAACTACTATTCATCCATTTTTTCTTAAATGCAATTTGAACCAAAGATATGGGAAAATGCTTAAGAACGTCAGATTGGGATCACCGGCCCGTTAGCAAAATGACTCTGTCAACTGCTAAACCTCCCTTATATCAATTCATCTCCAACACATCTTCTTTATTCAAGCTTAGACTGCTACAAAGTTGAGCCAAAACCAATTTGAATCTATCTTGAAATATATTTGGAAGACACGAAACTGTCCGGACATCAGTGCACGACTTAATGGTCTGAAATACAACTGTCCTGTCTCCTGTTTGATTTTATTTCACCAGTTTTATTTCACCATGCTAATGGACTGGAGAGTGACAAGCACATTTTGCACAAAGTTGTGAAGGGGCAATGATTTCAAATTTTACTGCCAAGTTTTCCCAGAATTATGACTGCCAGGTCAACCTATAAACTGTTAAGACCCTACAAAACCTCATTCAAAACAAAGTACTTCCTGCTGTATAAAATTCAAGCTTTGATTTTTATCATCACTTTCCTTATCGTCAACATGAATCACAACATTTTTATGAAAGAAAACTGTGAATGAGGAGAAATTCTAGTTTTTAGTGTTTCTCAGTGGGAAACCAGTTCTTCAGCCTTTGTATAACAAACTACCGAGGAGAGGACAGTTCAGCCTTAAAAAACAGGTATCACAACATGCTCTTACACTGCGGTAGTTACTTCGTTCCCAGAAAGTTTTAATTAGATAACACATGCATAACTCAGAAACACAGACTAGCTGCAGTTAAGAAAGCAGCTTTTCAACTTTATTTGAGCAAACCTGAAAGACAGCCTTTCTGTACTTCGATAACTACGGATTTTCAGACAGCGTATCTTTAAGCACACAATCACACCGACTTTCAGGGGGCAGATCACATTTGCTAATGTCAGATCATGTTTTTCCTTCGTTAGACTTTTGTAGCGATTACCTGGACATTTTTCATATTTCAGTTACTGTTTTGTTTTTAATGCGGTTTTAATACCTTAAAATTACTGCTACTTCAGCTGCAATCTTCAGCGGTACACAGGTTCTCTGAGGGAGCTAAAAGCATTTATTCTGAGTTGCTTTCACAGGCAGAACCCCCAAATCATCTTTGATGCATCTGGGATGTACTGACAGAAACCAGGGACCTTCTGCCTGAAACTGATACTGAATAGTAGAAGAGCACCTCAGAATTCATCTGCCTGGACCAGCAAAAAGTGGCCTCAAGAATAACAATAAAAATCTTACTTGCATACATTTATACATTTTTATCCTCTAGCAGGTCACCAGTGGAAAAAAAAGATCAAGAGAGGTGATAAGGGAAAAGCACATTTGATGTTAGTGATTTCAGAAAAAAATACTATTGTCTGTAATCACTGTGAAAGGAGTACAAATCTCTGCCATCGTTTTGCTTAACAGAGTTCAACAATGCTTACGTGTCACTTGAGAGGGAATATCCGTTATTTCAGCCCACTCACGCCTCTACTTCCTTCTCCAGCTTAAAGCCTTGAATCGGATGAATTCACCTACTGAAGTTTGCAAATTACTAATCACCCATTGGCAGTATTGATCTGCACATTTTGCATTAACTGCAGTCGGAATGAGACAGCCCTGGCTGGTGAATAGACTGTGAAGACCGAAAAATGAGATTAACCAGCTAACTCATACAGATCAAGTTATCTGCTGCCTTGTTCACTTTTCGTGAAGCTTCCAGAATGCAGCAAACTGAATCCCCTTAACTCACAAAACAGGACTGATACATAACTCCATTAGAAGAAAAGATCAGAAAAAGCCAGTAACACAATTTCATGGAAAACAGGTCTTGCCAAACAGAGTTGAAGAGATTTCAAGTCTAGTTAATTAAGATAACTGTGTTGACATAACAGAATGGGAATTCTGTAAAATATTTGCCTCGGTATCAAAATCGCATTTTCTTTTAAAATGAGCATGATGCAATATCAGACTACGGTAGTTTTTAAAAGGACCAAAGCTGATGAACTAATAGTGACATTTCCCGGTTACTTCCAATAAGAATTGCTTCTTTGGCCAATTGTATGCAGCATATATTCTCTAAGATACATAAGAAAATAATAAATCCTTACTAAAATATGCAGATAACACAAAGGCAGAATTGTTGCAAACAACAAAGCCCACAAAGATAGCTTAGAAATCTGATTGTGCTGGGCACAATCATTGCACATGAATTCAAATGCATCATGAGACATCCCGAAGCGCAGAATATAGTCTCAGGTATACAACACAGGAGGTACTTTCTGGAAGACAATGTCTACGAGGAGGGCTTTTGGCCATGGTTAATAACTAAGGGTTACCTCCAATTTAATGCTGTGGGGAGGAAAAAAAAAAAAAGGAACAGCAAGAATCTTTATGTACCTACGCAGCAAACTGAGTAGGACTATAGAAACAATATTGTCTCTGAATGCAGCATTGATGAGACCACTACAGTGATAATGCATCCAGGTGAGGTGCGCATGCATAAGAGGGTTGTTGAAAATTAAGGAAAGTTGTGAGAAGATTTCCATGAATGATTCATGGTCTGAAAAACACGGCTTACAATGAGAAATGAATGGAAATCAAACTATTTCATTTACTATGGAGAAGGCTGAAGCAATTTGATCAGGGTCTTCGGTGGAAATCTGACACTAGATGATTCTTTAATCTAGCAAACAAAAGCATAGCGAGAACCCGATAGCTCATGGTGAAGTCAGTGAACTGGAAATAATATATATTTTTAATAGGGATGGCTAACCAGGGAAACCAATACATTGTCTGTTGCTCAGTATCTTTAAATCAATATTTGATATCTTATTAAAAAGGGGCTGTCGAGCAACCACAAGTCACTGGGTAGAGGTTTCTCTAAGTAAAACTGTATTTTTTTGTGTCATATAGCAGATCAGACTAAATGGGTATTCTTTTTGGCCATAAACCTCTTAATTCAACTCATTCCACTTCCTCCAATTCAAAAAAAGTGTTATCCAATACTTTCATCCATTCTCTCTCAATATCGTTAATTCCCCCTCTTACTTTCTAAGCCTCCAGACAATTCTGTAACTTCAGCATTTATTCCTCTTAGACATAACAAGAACCTAGATGTTATCACTGACAGTTTAATCTTTTTCGAGGAGAGTTTTAATTTGTAGAGAAATTATATTAGAATCAATGCCTCTAAATATAAAAATACTTTCAAATCTATGTTCATTTTAATATTTCAGAGTGGCAGAGCTGCTCAAATCCTCAGGTGATGGAAAAGCAGCATGACACTTAAGATACAGCCACTGAGATTGTGCCTTTTTTCCCTAAAGGAAATGTCTTTTTCTCAGTCGTAACGACAACCTGAACACATGCATGCTGATCCATACAGATGTAATCCAGCTCACTGGAAAACTACAAGGGTTATTTGGTGATTAGAGTGCAAAGAATCAGAGAATGGAAACAGGTTTGTCACCTGCCATCATTCTTGGTCACTAGGCTTAAATCAGGCAGTCTCCATCCTGATTTAAAGGGAATAAAGTTAGTTTAAGGACTTCTACTTTTCTGGGAGATGCAGAAGAGAGAAACAAAGATGGACTGAGATGTGAAAGCTCAAGAAACGAAGTCACAAAACACAAACACATCTCTACATACATCCCTCTTGACCACATGTATACACGTTCTCTGTAAAATAACCATTCTGCATACATGTTCATCTTCATTAAAGTCAGAGCTTTAACAAACTATTTCTCATGTTCCCGTCTAACATCCTGCTGCCAGTCACCCATCTGTCTTCCAAGCTGCCCTCTGAAGGCAGCATCTGCCATCCAGGTTTGAGCACCTTTGGAGACAACGAGGCACCTAAAGGACTGCAGAGTGGAAGTGGAACAGGGAAGCCAACAGCTTGAACAAGCACAATTTACCCCTGTAATCTCAGATTATTTCTGTCCTAGCATGCACATGTCATGATAACAATAACATGAGTGTGGTTCATGGTCCTTCATGTCCATCAAGCAGAGGTTCAGACAGATAAATAATTATGGTTCTGCCCTCAGGAAACACCTGGAACATCATGAGCTGGCACACTGAGAAAGCCAGCTTCAGCACTCAGCTACAAACCAGTCTTTTGTAATAGATAAACCTGGTCCACTAATCTCAAGCTTGGTGCCCCCCCAGATACCTGCTAGCCAGTGCTAGCAATTCTAATCCACATTAAAAAAGCCCTACAGGAGACCATAACATGTCTGCCTCTCTCTATATAAAATAGAAAAAATCCCAAACAACCCTAATTCCTCAACACTTTCTCTGCTTTCTCTAGATCACTAATGAGCTTGTCCATGTTGAACTTGAGAATACTATTCAATTTTATGAATTCTGCCTGGATCCTTACCAACTGCAAACTCTAATTTGTTTTCTGAATGCTATCTCAACTGTAAGAACTGATCAGTGCCTTCGCTTCGGCTCTGCAGCCTGTATATTAAGTTAAACCACACACAAATGTGTTTCCCTCTCTCACAAGCTGTTAAATGAGAGTGTCTCCTATTCAAAACAAAGCACTACTAGGCAAAGAACCAGTGAAGTCAGGAGTACTGCTCTGCCAGGGGAGATAGGCAGCAAATATTGGGTTACCAGGTCGGGCAGTCCACGCAACCTGCCTGGGAGGAGCACGTGGCCCCAAGGGCTCGACTTCTGCAAAGATCCATCAGCTGTGCCCAAGAAGGGCCAAAGCTGCTCAGGTCCAGGCAAACTTAACTGTGCCAGAATCTGACAACGTACCAAATCTGTGGTTTTAGACAGGTGTAGTAGATGGTCAAAAGAAATTTGTTACTGAAAAACCATTTTCTTTCAACATGGAATTGTTTCCCTCCTGCTGTGTTCTCCAAACCACGCTGCGTCAAAAGGGGCTGCTACGGCCAAGGCCCTGAGCATCCCCTTCACAGCACAAGGGACCAAGTTTCAGGGCAACTACCCATAAATTCCACAGAAGCCACTTACTCACACCCTGTCATACCCACAACAGAGCTCAGATTTGTAACATCTCCTTCCTTACTGCCTGCCAGACCCACGCACAGTCGATAAAACCGGCCACATCCCCAAACCTTTCGGTGTTACCAGCCCGCCGGCTCTGCTGTAGCACCATCTTCCTGTCGCTGCTGCTGAGATTTCTCTCCTGCCTCTACACCTCATGAACATTTACGTGGGAGGTTTTACTTTTCCAGAAACAAGCTTACTTGACCAAATATTTATAAATAAATGAACAAGAGAGCCTGAGCCCTGGGGTTTTTTGCTTATGACAACCTTATCACTGATCTTTGCTTCTGTCAGGGATGGGTTTTGCTAGGGTGCTACAACAGCATAGCGAGCATCACAGCAACCAGCCAACCTTTGTTTTCAGGAGATTACCAACTTGTTCCTGTGTCCCTGACACAGGGCTGGCAGTGGGAAACTACTCTTATTGCGTGTAGGTCGCTTTGCTGCACTGCCAGCCCCCGTCGGGGCAGCTGCCGCTAGTCCAGATCACTCTCATCTCTGAAACAGTCATGTGAAAATAGAGAGTGTGCAACGGGCATCCTCAAAGAACAAGGTACTTGGAGGCAGAAGGTGGATTAAAATCCAGCTTTTTATATATTACTCCCTACAAGTGAGCTCTCAAGCGCTCAGTCTCTAAGCTCTTGGGAAAGAAAAGTAGCTGAAAAAACACAGGGACACTGAAGAGCAACAGGAAAGTGGAGTAATGAGAGATTTGGCTGCTAGTGCTAAAATTTTAAATACAAATTTCACTTTTTTTCAAACAAGCAATATATTTTCCAATTCTCTCTCAGGAAATGGGAACACGCAGACAAACAGTGGACCCAAGGCTGCTTAAAATCTCATCTACAGTCTGGCTGCCGTGGCATGCTGCAAGGGATTTGCAACCTTCAGCCTCAGCTGGTCTCTCTCAAACATGCACAACCCTTTGAGCAGCTGTGACAGGCATCCCAAAAATCGCAGCAGAAAGGGAGCTAGCATGAAGGAGAGAAGCTGCAATAAGAGGATGGAGATAGTTCCTGTGCAAAGCACAAGTGAAGAGAGCTGAGAAGGCCCCCTCCATGGGACCACGCTGTTGCTAGACGTCAGCAGATCCCTCCTGGGATGAGCAAGAACACCAGCATGAGGTAGGGGAAGATATTCCAGGCTCGATTTAAACACCTCCATCCATTGCAGTCACATCTACCAGAACGACCTGAAATCTCCATTTATCACCTCCCTATTTTAAAACTAATCAATACCACTGCGGGACAGCAACTTTCTGTGCAAGTACAAAACAAGATGGCCTAGAGCCCTTGGAAATTCTCCCTGTTCCCTACCAGTTTGATACCAACTCTGCTACTGTGTCTGCATCATGCACAGCCGGTGCTGTAACACGGCCTTAAACAATGCAGCAGCAGCGACTACTTTGCTTCCAGCAGCTCAACAAGCCTCGAGCCGTGAGTAGAGAAAGAGCCCCCTCTGCTTGCTTCTCAACAGCTGTGAAAAGTGTGTGTACAGAGACTAAGCATTTAATGAAAGGAAAGTACTCCTTTCCTGAAGGAGCATGTGGGACGCAGGAGCTGTTAGCTACGTTATAAACCCGTGCGTGTGCATGTTGGGAGGGGAGTATTGAAGGGGAGAACAACTACTTGAGAAACAGAAAAAGGTGCAGTCTGCAGACACACACAGCACTCCAGCTGTAATTGGCTTCAAGTAATTCATAGTGGCCAGGTGGCTAAAAGCTAGAGAGAAAGAGGGATTGAGAGCGTGCCGCGCTCCATGAGCACACGCAGCAAAGTGCTATCCAACTGTCCAAACAGAGTTTTTAAGTGTTTGGCAAGAAAAGCTGGGAAGGAAGTTAGCTAACCAAGGAGAGTCACCAAGAGAGGGACGGAGGGTGGCACAAGTCCAACAGTGGAAGGAAAAGATGGGAAGCAACCTCTGTGCCCCCTTGATCCCACCAGTTCTTTTCAGAGGTGTAATTCCTATGGCAGATGACGCGGTGGTTCAAGTGTCAGAGCCCGTCTGAATCTTGTCACTACGACAGCCTATACTGATGCTACTTCCAGAGGAGATACACCCACTGGGAATTAAATATCCTGGCACAGAAAGGTTTTAAAATAATTCTGCCCTTTCCCTCATTCAGTACTCTTGCTAGTAACATACACATTAAAAATAGCTAAGGAGCCACGCACGCTTCTAAGACAAACCACAAGCCTTTGCATTAAGTTTTACCGACCTCATGCAAATCAGCCTGTAAAGACTGGTAGCCCATTATATACTATTCAATTACTACAGCAGGCATCTATCCTGTGCCTTTCACAGTGATCTGTAGCCTGTAACAGGTTCATAAACAGCTCAGAAAGACGACTGCTGTAGATTTCACTTAACTCCTTATCTATCTGCTTTAAACGGATTAAATGACTGTGTCATTAAAATGCTTGAAGTAAGCCTTTGATCATAAACTTCTCATCATTTTACAGTTATTGAATCTGATCCCTAATGAATCTTATTCTGCCATATTTCTCTGTCTTCTGCAACCAGCCTTGCTCCCCATTAGTCCTGGCTCCTCAGTCCTAATGCGACTACTTTGTATGCCAGACCACTGCCTCCTTACAGACCTCGATCGTATCTGCTGATTGCCCAACCCAGAGGAACAGATGAAGTGCAGGAATTTCATTTGAGGTGGGGTCAGAAGGAGAGAGAAAATAATCCACAAAATACAAAACACACGAAACACTCTTTACATATTCACTGCACAGCTGCGTGACTGCAATTCCTTTCCGACGGCCCTTTCTTACAGCGACTGGAGTGCCCCTGCGTGCTGTGCACCGGAGCAGAGAGGGGGCATTTGGGCAGTGTGCTCTCCCACTCTTTAAGGAAAAAATGTTTTTTATTTATGTAGTAAAGAGGTGAGAGGAAAAAAAGCAGTCCTGAGGGTCAGGGGATTTTCCGCCACAAAGCACCATCAGATTTTATCAGCTGTAATGAAGGACGTGCCAAACAGGGATCTGGATCTCCGCAGCATGCAGAGGCAGGGGGAAAAGCCAAGCCTGTGCTACCGCGAGTGCCCCAACACAGACAGCAGACAACAGCCACCAGCCAATGTCTAAGCATGGCAAGGGGAAAGCCGTTGCAGATCCTGGAAAAATACCACAAGCCTAGTCAGAAGCAACCAGTGAAAATGGCGGGAGCCAAAATGTCAAATGACCTGGTCCACGAGCAAGTGGGGTTGCTAGTAGTCAACGAGGACAAACGTTCACCGGTCTGCAACAACTGGTAGAGACAGGGGACCACGAGGGTTTCATTGAAGTAATTCTGCATTCAAAGTTTTGCTCCAAACTCAATCAGACTACAAAACCAGTGATTAAACACGGTGCTAAATCTAGCTTCTTGCATCAGTTTCGTCTTGACAAAACAAAGGAAGTTACTCGGGGTCCACAGAGGAGGGCTGGCTGGGGGACTCTCCAAGCATTAGTGTAAGGATAACAAACAGGCAGGTGCTTTTGATGCATTAGACATTTATGAAAGTCTGTTTTAGAAGAAATGTCAGTATCCGGTCTCCTGAATCTTTATATTTTCTCGAGAAGACAACCATTTTCTGAAACACTTGAGAGAGGTGGGGTTTTTTTAGGGAAGTCCATTTTCATCAGTCACAACAGAAAGAGTACACCTTAGGAGTCCATGTCTGGCTACCATTCAAAACAACGTGGAAGGACTACATGCTGAGAGTGGCTTTTATCCTTCAGTAATCAGTAGACACAACAGGGAAAACAAGGAGGTCCTTCTAGGAGCCATAGGAGAAGAGAAGTAATGCGCAACATTTCATGAGAAGGGAATGCCTGTTTCAGTTGTGAACTCTATTAAAGTCACATGAAAGTGTTAAACCGAATGCTGAAAAACCACACATTTGATATAGAAGAGGCCTATTATGTCAACTTGCATAGTCTTTGCCAATGCAGCACACTGACTAATGTTAATCATTCTGCGTTCTAATTATCTTACCATTATAGCAATTTCCCTGATGATCATCCTTTTTTTTTTTTTTTCCTTCTGCTGTTGTTCAGTGTTTTTCAATGATGCAGGCTGTATGGCTTGGACCACCTCTTTGCCATCCGAGTGTTTCCAAAGAACATACCAAAGGGTGTGCTATTATCTCTCTCCGTCATTCCCTTGGCTTACCAGGACATACTTCGTACTTTTAAACAAAAGGATGTGAAAGAGGAGGATGCTGTTTTGCTTCTGTCCCCTCACATGCTATGCACTGAAACAGATAGGCTGTGGAAACCTCCCAGATGACCCAGTGCTAACCTCTCCTAGCACTTGGTCTGGCGACACAGAGTGTAGCAGCGTCGACTACGATGGGACAGCAGGAAACAGCATCCTTGCTATTGCCCAGCTGGAGTGAGACTGCCTTAGTAATTGCAGTAGAGCAAGAATGGATTTAATTTATTTTCTGCTTTACTCCAGAGAGAGAAAGAGGCCAGATTTACCCAGGGGCCTCATTCCTACTCCCAGAACGTGAATTACTTGCAGATTTCACAGTGAGTAGATAGAAGCACAGACAAAGACAAGTCCCTTGAACCAAGGATGCGATCAGTCCTTTCTGCCTCATCACCCTCATGTACATATAGTGACATTTTAATTAGCTTCCCCTATGCCTGACAGACATCCTGGGTCACGGAAAGAAAACACCTTTCACTTCACACCCTCACAAAATTTGGGAGCTTTAAAAAAAAAAAACCAAACACACACAACAACCACCAAACACAACAAAAAAAGCAACCCAGTCCCCTCTTCCTTCCCACCCAAGCAATTCAATTACTTGCCAGACAGCACTAAGAATCCATTAGAGAAGAATATATTCTGCATTTGCTGTGGAAATCTCCTGGTGATCTTATCTGTCTCTCTGTTCAAGCTCAAAGCTCAACTGTTTTTTCTGCCAGCACAAGGAGACTTCAAGCAGCACTGAAATCTCTTCAGATGGGGAGAGTCATCTCTTCATTTAGAATTTACAAGAATAAGAGAGATTCATGGATAAATTGAAACAATAAGAGGAATGGCTATGGGGCAACCTACTGGATTCTGAAGGGCTTTGAGTTAACTGCTCCAAGCAGTGAATTCAACATTATCTTGATCTGACTGCCTAAAGAAATAAATACTTCAGAAGCAGCCTTGCCCAATAACAAGTTTTCAAGCTATCATTGAGTAAATCGGTAGAAGGGCATCATCTCTAACTTTCACACATATCTAAAGGACTCAGACTATCTTTTTGATCCCCTGGAAGCATGCAACATCAGTAAAGAGCATTAAGTTGAACAGAATAGCCCAAGGAGCTGAGGTGGGGGGGATGAAAGGGCAGGCTCAGGAGGAATACACTGGTGAATTGACCGACAGGTCTGTTTTGCAGTATGTCCAGTATTTTTTTCTCTAGGATGCTTGAGAGAATGGACCACACAAAAATCTCCAGGTGCAGACGCAGCTCTGTCTTCTAAGCGGTTAGTGTCAACAGCAGCATCACGCTCAGAAGAGATCAGAGACCCTGGGAAAGCAGAAAAGCCAAAAGACATTGTACATTCAATCCACAAATTACTTGGAACTAGAAGTTGGTGTCTGTGCCACCACAGCATAGCCACTAGGCAGCACAAGGAAACCATTTCATATGTTATACAATCACTATTCCTTCCCACCATCCACCTAAAGAGGATCCTAATGAATGTCTACGATATTGCCACCTCCTTCATTTCAACTTCTGTGAACCTTAAGTGAACAGTCTGACAACTGCCACGGTTGCAGCATGTCCGGGGAAGCGCTCCCAGCCCACACCCTCAATCTGTTCTCCCTCCCGAGCACGTATTTCCCTCTCCATTCGGGCACCTTTACTGTCCCTCTGACCACACTCCAGTCTGATTCCGCTGAAACAATCTGGGTGATGTTTCCTATTTTACACCCATACATATCAAGTCACGTCTACATATAAATACAACTGTATGCATTCTAATAATTGTCTGCAAACATATATATATATAAAAAATTAAGTTCACTGGTGTTGTATTTAAATGTTCAGGCTGCTCCACCATGATAATATTAATCATAATAGCTCGCACATATCTAAACACGCTGCTTCTTGCACGAACAACAGATCAACCTATGAGGAATCCCTGACTCCTAGGGAAATAACCTTAAGGTCAGCAACTCTAGCTGTGATGGATCTAGAGGGAAAGCAACTCCACAGCTGAGCTGCCTTGCAGAGACTGCCCTGCCAACAGCTTTTCACATCCCCCTACTCATAAAAATGAGAAAATTTCTGTAATTACTACTGATTGCAACTGTGGTAGTATTGCACAGAGAGAAAGGATGTATCCACTGGAAGACAACCAAAAATACACGAGAGGATCTCTGTGCAGCTCATCGTTGCTGCACAGCCTTCATGTTACTGGTTTTTCAAGTTTTTCATCTTACTCGAGCCAGAAGCACAATGAAGCCCCTTTTCAAAAGCAGTGTCTTTGTTCTGAAAGGTCACAATCTCGACCGAACATCTTATGTTGTGTCCAACATGCACAATAGTTTTCAGGGACTTTTGATTTCATTTTAAATGTCCTGCCAAAAATGCAAAGAACAGGCACAGCTTCTGTATTATTTAAGATACATGGGGTTTAAATGTTGATCAGGGGAAGCAGCAGTGCTCCTTATGAGCCGAACCCCATGCTTGGGTAAGCACAGATGTGACGGATCACCTGGGAACCCTCCCATCTGTATTTAACACAACTGGGCTTTACAGACACCACCCCCCCTTCGTACACACAGAACTGCCTCATGTGGCACTACTGATTTTTAAAAAAAGATACAAAGAAGATGCTCTTTCTGCAGCGTTTCACATATCCTGCCATCCTGACTGTCTATCCTCATTTAAAGAGAACAGCCCTTCTACCTAAATTAGGCATAGTTTTCCATTCTACTGTTACCTGTCT
Source organism: Mycteria americana (assembly GCF_035582795.1). NCBI lineage: Eukaryota > Metazoa > Chordata > Aves > Ciconiiformes > Ciconiidae > Mycteria > Mycteria americana. The sequence goes on along the minus strand of NC_134376.1, from coordinate 6,335,371 downwards.
TTCAAATCTAGGTAGGAAAGCTGTCAAAAACAATTACTTTTTTCTGACTCGTCTGCATCTATGTCTCTCTTGAGTATTATCAAACAATAGCAAATGGAAATTGAGGCAAATTTGGCAACTTAGACTGGGAAGAGATCGTATCACGATCCGACTGCATTCGGGGTGCGCTGGCAGAGATGCTCTGACATCAGGGTGTTCCTTCTCCCTGCTTACACCCCTGGGTCTCCCCAGGCACATCACGAGCTCCGATCCCTAGCAAGCCTGGACTGCAAATCGAATTGCTCAATGCCAAGCATTTGAGTGCCAGAGGCACGTCAAGTTTCCCTTCTACTATTTGATAAAATTCTTTAGGGAAAACCCATTTTCTTTATGTAGATCTCTGCCTCTGGGCGTCAAACAGGCGGTAGGTTGGTCTGATCAAAGGGAAGGGTTCTGGGATATGTAAGATAACACATCAACATCTCACACGCTTGAGTCGCCCTGAGAGAGGTCACACAAAGAATACGTATTTCTCCGGAGCACACTGCCATCTCCATCAGAGGCTCAGCTCAGAGTATCTCCCCATCTTCTCACGTGTATTTTAACATCTTTACAACTTCATCATTATGACAAGAAACAGGCAGATTTTCCTGTTCTCCCCATCACACACACACCAAAAAATTTGGCTAAACTCTGATTTCATCTCTTTTCCATAATCTGGGTAACACATCCTGGTCTTCTGTCTCTTAGAGACTGTGTCGAGTTGTCCGCATACCAAATAGTAGAGGAAAAATCCTGCACCGTAACCAGAGTCTCCTTATCAGAAGGATAAAACTGTTGCAGAATATTACTGAAACCTTTCACTTCACATAGACCAGTGGCAAAAAGCCTGACCACAACAGAAGTGGCAAAGACAAGGACAGCATGGAACTGTGACCTATTACTTTGTTTTAATCAAAAATTCAAAAATAATTGGGTCATCAAACAAAGGCTGAAATGATAACAAGTAATGCTAAAAGCCCAATATGGAGAGAGCTGTAACTTACGGACGTGGTATTCATAGAAATCTGAGAAAAAGCACAAAGCTTCAGTAAACAAACCTATACGGGTCTAAACGACATTTTTGTTTTGTTTCTGTGACATCGTAGCAGAATTCAAAGCAGCAGAAGAATAACAGAAAATGAAGAAAGAACAATTGAAAACTAATTCGTGCCATCAAATGACTACAGAGAAAAACCAGAAAACTATAAAGGGACAGTCACTCTTACTGTTTCCTGAAACTTTGCTTTTTCTTTGCTGTGTGATAAATAAGATTAGAGGAGCTTAAAAGTGAAGTCTCTTTTTAAAATGGTTGTGTTTGTCTCCTTAGCCTTTGCTTTCACCTGCAGGATGATGCTGGGGAATCAGCGAAATGCTCTTCTTGCACAGGAGCCTTCTGTAGTTGCTACTTACTACTGCTTCATCAGCTAGCATCATATGTTGGGTGGGGCATTTTAGAAACACAACTGTGTGTCTGAGCATGTAATTGTAGCGGAAATTACTCATTTTCTTACATCCTCGCTCTTTTGATCATACAAGAACACTAACAGAGCAGTGTCTCTGTCGCCGTACTTTCCATTCACGAAAGTGGTACACACACAGAGACTATTCCCCGGATTTAGCGGTTTAGTGACCCCCTGCCACGCAACCAAGTCTTGCACCACTTTTGAAACCTCACCATTCATTCTGCAATACTTGTTCAGAAAAGAAAGGCTTGCTTCAAGCCAGCTTTCTTGTACTGCCGCAGGACTTCAACAATTTCCTGGCGTTTGCCCCCTGCAGAATACACGCACTCTAGGAGCAACCTCCTCCTCAGTGTAGCAGCATCCTCATCTGCATTTTGTGCTCGTCACTGATTTTTCTACCCTAGCATGGATGGCACCTCTTAAAGTTTATGCTTCATGTCTACCAGTACAGTGACCCTTTCCAGCAGGACAATTCGCCTGCCCCAGCTCTCTCCCTGCTTTCTCTGAGCTCTCTGTGCTGCTGCTCAGGTATTGACGCTTAGTGCACTGACCTTTCCCTGTTTCAGAGCTGTTCAGGAAATCCAGCGCTCACCCTTCTTCCCCTTCTGCTCATCTAATGAGCTGTGTTATGCCACACAACTGCTGATATTTTCAGGGATAGTGGCAGAAGTACATTAATGAATTTATTATGGATTTTTGTGTTAAATGTATTATGCAAGCGTTAATCAGTTTCTGCAGAACTTCGAGAAAGGTGCTGCATGAAACAAACAATACAGCATTAGCTCTGGCAGTAAAATTTATAGACCTTAAGGTGTTTAATATTCAATGTACAAATTCCTTTAAAAAATCTTTTTTAAAGGGCACGTTGGTAAAATTTCCCTGCACAAATGTGAATCTATGCACTCCTGGTCCCTGATGTTAACAAACATTAGCAAGTCTGTACTGTGCATGTCCTTGTTTTATTCAACATCCACTTTGCACATCACATTTATCAGGGCCGCTGAGGCCAAGAAACAGCTTCTCCTTGAACCACCCAATGACAAATCTACGACTTGATGACATGTTTATACTTCTCCTCTCCGCTCCCACGGAATGTTTCTAATTCCCGTTAATTCTAATAAATGCGATGTATTCAGAATTAACATGTACAAATATTTGCATAGCCCCAGCTAATTCAGTGTCATGTAGTCCTCGAGGCTTGGAGCACAGCAGGTTCTACACTCCTTCCAGTTGACACCGGTTCTAGAACATTCTTCAGTACCGAATCCACATGGCACAAGATACACGGTGTTTTCTCCCAAATAACACATATAATCCTTTTAGCACAATTTATGGGCACATTATAGGGGAAGTTCTTCTCCCTCGCCTTCATTTGGGTAGCACTTTAACATATACCCTTGGCAGTTCACCGTGAACACTGGAGACACCTACACAGCAAAGCAGTTTGACCTAACTAGTTCAAGCAATAATTGAAGTGAAAGTGTAACAGCAGAGGTTTTTGCTCATGCTAACCACCAGAGTACATGCTCAGTGACTCCACGGTGCTTCTCTGCCCCTGGCACGTTACTGCCTGTGCCATACCATCTCCAGTGCTACTGTTACCCACGCTACCAGATTCACTCCGTCCTTGCTGCAATCACAGCCAGCTTGCTTCTATACAAGCACCACATACCTCTGATCTGTCATAAATGATATGGGATACCCATGACATCTAGGTGATATGCTTACAGTGAGCAGTAGAGGCATTTAGGTCATGGGAAGACTCCTGAAAGTGTAAAGGTAGCTGCCAGTACGTGAAAATACCTTTGAAATGAGGCTAAGAATTAGGAATGCCAATCCCTGAGTGAATTGCCTGTGCTACACTTGGGCTATTGGGTCAATAATTAATAGAAATGGTATAAATTTAACCAAGGCAACATAGATGTTTATCACGTGTTGTTCATTGGTGTTCTGAGCAAAACTGTGGAGTGACCCCCAGAGTGGTCTCTGCCCGTATACACTTGAGCAGATACACGCTTCCTTACATCAGGAAAGACTTGCTGCAGCCTGTGAAATTTAGAAGATAACCTTTGCCTCTAAAAGATGAGCTTATTGCTGATAAAATCAGGAGTCTGTGGAAAGGATCACAAATCGCTCTGTTCCCCATCCACTCCCACATGCTCCCGTGAAACTCAATGTACTGGGATGAGCCGGGCAGTACGATACGATACGACCTTCTGCAGACCTGGACCTGCACTTCTCTGCTTAGTTCATCTTCTTTTTACTGGGTCTCCTGCTGTATGTTCTCAGCTATTCTATTGCATAATTAAATCCCTCTGAAGTACACAAATTCGTTCCTACACCTTGCCAAAAGCTATACCTGACCGAAGAGATGCCAAGTGGTTTGCCCAAACCCATTTAAAGAAGCCTTTTTTTTTTTTTTTTTTAAAAAAAAAGGGGGCTGAACTTGACCACCTGAGGTTTTCAATGAGGACCAGCTGTGCCACAGAGGCTAAGGTGGACCACAGCATGCACAGATGAAGGAAAAAGGACAGGAAGTTTGTGAAAGGGAAAGCATGGAGATAATCCAGGAAGAAGACTGGTGAGCATTTGAGAGGTCAATTAGGGAACCTTGAAAGGTTGACAATGTCCCTTTAAGTTTTATAACAGTGTAAATGATTCATTCATTATTCTTCACTGGTCACATAATGAACAGTTAGACTGTTAAATGACCTCAACTTTGCCTTGGGCTCTTAACTCCAAGCTAGTTACTGCCTGGCCGCCAAAGTCCTAACTATAAAATGAGTCATTAATGCTTAAAGAGGAGAAACATTCCCTGTCCACCACACAGAGGAATCTGTGCTTGGAGTACAGCTCCCAGATGTTTTGTTAGTCCCTCAAAACACAGTGCTAGGATAAGAGGGAGACTAGACTTGTCCAGGCACAAAGGCTGCAGAGATAAGGGAAAAAACAAACATGAGAGCACTCCGGATGCCCCAGCACCTTCATCATCCATGGGCGTTTGGCTCTTGAAGAACGTCATACAGCAGACAGCAGCCACCCGCTCTCCCTGCAGAGCCTCCCGCTTTGGTGGGACCAACCACCACAAGTCCATGCTAGCTTAGGCAGGCCAATTAAAATAACCTAAAGTAGACAAATAGGACAAATCTTCAGACACCCACTCTATTTGTATCGAACTTTAACCAATTATATCAGCTACTCTTACTAAAAAAACAATAATATTTCTGCTTGCAGAACCTGCTTATTTCTTATCTTCACATCATTACAGCTACAACACAACTACCACTGAAGTGGACAAGTCGTTTACGCTTTAATTTGTGCAAAAATAATCAATTTAAAGCCTGGAAGAAACCAAGATTTAATTTAACCAGTTTAATATCTTAAATTGTAAAATAGTCGATAACGATAGCAAAGTTAGACATTTAGAAAGGAACTAATGCACGTACGTTAATGAACACCTCAAAACACATTAATAAAGTCATGTCAGCATGACCTCATTAGTATGTTTAGTATGTTTTTCTCAGGCAGCTCCTTTGTGGACACTGTAGTAGAGAATTCAGTCCCTTCTATTCCAACAGCAAAATTTAGCATAAATACCAACTTCTGGCTGGAGAAAGTCTTCTGACGACTGTCCCCATACCACATAGGTAGTCCACTCTTTCCAAGCTCCTTGAGATAATGGGCAAAAATAAATTATTTCCATATGTATGAATAATATTACATTTTTATGAGTGCTGTTGTTATATTACTGACCAGCAGAAAGGTTAAACACAACTAGTTATTACTGTGACCAATGGCATCACGCAGAAAGTTGATCAGTTCAGAGTTTGTGCCAAACCATGAACCTTTCACACAGCCAAACCACTCTTGTAGGGTCTCAACAAGTCCCTGAGATCCTCTCCCAGCTTTCTGTGATCTTGTTCAGGTTTCCTTGACTGCCAGCATCCACAGGTGATTCCTTTAACTCAGAAATGAGCAAGAAAATAAAGACTCCTTCTTTATATGGACAAAATAAATTCACATGCATACGCTCAAAGGGATTAGGTTGCTAGCTTGGCTATGGGACTAGAGCCGATTTTCAAGCCCCAACCCATCTCATTGTAAAAAAAAAAAATCATCTCCCTGCCTTTTATCTGTACAGATCCACTTATCTGAACTCTAACTGGAGTTTCATTTTTCTCACCAACCAGCTGTGAACTAATTACGAGGACTTCTAACTAGTCCTGTTCCCTCTCCAAGCATATGGATCCAATTAAGTCAAACTGCAGCTGATTTTAATCAATCTTCCTTGAAGCAGCCAAACTTGAAGAATCTCTTCTCCTTCAGCTCCAAGAGTAGAGGAGAGGAGGAAAAGCAGGAGAGTAGCATTTGCATAAGGAACACTTCACATCCGCCTGGTTGCCTGTAAACACAAGGCTCCTAGCAGTAAGAAATGCTAATTGAACACTCCTCACAAGTCTTTCCTCCCACTTTATCCAAAAAGCACTGATTTGATCAGATCAGTCTCTTTTGTTCTTGGCATCGAGTTGCACTTTTCCACCAGCAGCTCGGGAAGATGGTCCAGATCGTTTCGGATAACTAAACAAACCAAACCTTTGCACTGAAATCTCAGCAAGTCTGCTCACCATAGGCCAAGCAGTAACAGAGCATTTGCTTTCCTGGAAGCCTTTTTTGCTTCATTGAAAGAAAGAAGGGTAGAGGAGAGGAGATAAAATTGCCTGGTTAAACCCCCTCTTTACATATATTATTTGGATCCCTCTCCTGAGCCACAGTTCAAATGTTTTTATTAAGATAATGTGCTGGGTGATGGGGAGGCACCCCCAGCAGCGTGTCATTTCTCTACAGTTCCAACATTTCTTTGTTTTTGTAATCTGAGGTTTTTATTAGCAGTAAAGACCTGACCAGTGAGTAATATCCATGCTAAAGTCTTTATACCAGTGAAGGAAAATCAATGCAGCCTGCAGCTAGGTGTCAAGAGCCAAGGGGTTTTGGAAGAAGGGGTGTGTGGAGATGGAAAGCGCCTTCAGCCATAATTCAAGCTGTCCCCACACAAGCACAAAATACAAAGAGATGTCAGATGCTATATACACCGCTGCAGATAGCTATCAGTATCTCAGTTTCTTTATTTGCTAATATTGAGCTCAGGGAGCGTGAATCACACACCTAACACAAAAGTACCTTTCCATGTGCTCGCTCACCCTCTGGCCAGTCCGTCAGGGTCCTGTAGTTCACAAAGTGGGCTATTGTAGCAGCAGCCAGAGCAGAAATGAGCAAAATTCATGTGCCAGTACTCAGATACAAAAGGATGCAAGAGGAAGCAAACATTTTTAAAACTACTCCTTTCCACACATCAATACAGTCAAACATTGACGTTTTTAATTACCAAATATTAGCCGTATCTCCCTAGATTTCATTCTCCGAACACAGCTTTGTGAACTCAGCAGACTTCAGTCCACTGTAAAGCAGCCAAAGCCTTAATTCTACATCCTGCCTCATCCTCTTCCAAATTCACAACTTTAATACACGCCTTCTATGTATCTTTCATTTAGTAGATACAATTCCAGAAAGTCAGAGGTTTTATTTTAAAAAAGGAACTGCAGATAAAGATTTGTCAGAAATTGCCCTCATCTTACCTTGTTTAATGTCACCCCCTACTTTCTTACACTTTTATTTGATTTGATGACATGCTTTTCCCATGTTTGTCATTTAAATCATCTTTCCGTTCAGTAAAATTTTCTTGTAATTTCTGTATCTAAAGTTTGTCTTGCCTTTTTTTCCCCTCTGTGATAAAGAGAGGTTATTTTAACCCATCATTTCCCAGTGATTTCTTTCAGAGATGGGAATAAATAACATGTCAAACTAGCAACATTTCAGTGACCTTATCTGAGTGTATAATAATATTTTCAGCGTATTTGCTCAGCACTGATAGAAGAGGTGAATTTCTAAGCTTATCCTTAACTTAGTGGGTTGCCACTGTAAGGAACCTTCTTCCAATGTGTTTATAAAAGAAGTCATTCTAAGCTTGGCCTGTCAAGATATTTGATTCTCAAAGTGAATAAAAAATGGGAAGGATTATGTTTTCCCTTCTGAGGAGTCCTGAAATATTGACCATTCAGTTGGGCACATACTGAACAATACCGACATTTTAGCATTCAGCTTACATATTCCTATATTTATGCTCTCCTCTCTACTCTTCCTCCTTTGGAGAAGTTGCTTTTGGCAGCCAGTCTTCTAAGACACAAGTAAAGTGAGAAGCTAAGGAAGGGGAGCTACCTCCTGTTAAATAAAGAATTAAAGCAATGTCCTCAGCCTTGGGAAAGCAGATGTAAGAGCATGATTACCTTAATTCAGCTCACTAACTAGCCATTGGGAGGACTGAGGATTTCTCTTTCCTGGACCTGCTAAGCCAGTTGACCACCTCCCTTCTCTTTTTCCACACCTACATGTTACCTCATCCTTCCCATACAATTTTTACTCTGCTCTATCTGCAGGTTGTTCCTGTTCTCCCCCACTTTCTCCACAAAGCCCTGACATGCACAATACCATACTCAAACAACAAGCACCATTAATGATACACATCATGGGGATCCTGTGACGAGCTTTCAAAGCCTCGTTGGGGAACAGTACAACTGTTGTTGTATAGTAGCTTTACCACTGTATGAAGGTCCCATCTCGTTCCTATCACCACATTACTTTTCTATACTGTGAAAACTCAGCCATCCAAACAGTAGTTGATGATGATCTCCTCTACCAAGGACCAGAAGGCAGACAATTAGCAAGACTACACCAAAGACTTAGGAACTTTCCTCTTTGAATGTGCAATTTAAAAAGCTTGGTGTTTTGGCATCTTAAGAGCAGTATAAGCAAAGAAAGCAAAGCACCTCCAGGTATCACAAAGAAAATAGGGAATTCCTCTGGTCAGGCCTTCCTGGCAAGCCAGCAGCCATTGTAAGACAAGGCTGGCAGATTAAATGTGACCTGAGTGAGTTGTAATCTGCTCTGAAACCAAAGCTCCTGTTGTGTTTGTTGGAGACCTAAGCATCCAAACACCAGCCCAAACCTTTCATCTCCTTCTGATGACTGAAACCCAATTAAAGGCGAGCCGGGTGACAGGTTTCACACTAAACATGGCTCAGCAGAGATGCTCAGCAGCTCTTAGCTCCCTGCTTTATCAAAGCTGTCACTTCCCCTGTCTCTAGGAATTGGTAATAAAAAAAAAAAGATTTGATTCGCCTCTAATAGGTGTCAAGATAAAATCAATGGTCTGTCTGAAATCTGGATAATTTCAAACCTGCAGGTTTTCTACCAAGAAGCAATTTACACGAAAATGGAATAAAAGAAGAGAGAAAGAAAGAAAAATTAAGAGAATGAAATGTTACAATGCCGAATTGTTCAGCATATCAGAGAGAACAGAAGGGAGAGATAACACTGTTCATAGCAGGATGGGCTTTGATTAAACAAACAGGCTCAGATTCTTGTTTCCTCCAGCACCTTTCAAACAGGAAACACTATAAAACCTTGAAAAAACTCCCATGCCCCTCCGGGGCACAGGAAAGCTGTTCCCAGAATGACAGCAAGCTGAACAGACAGTCCACTCAACTGCTGCAGGTGCCCTTGCCCTCCTTCGAGGAGGGTGAGACTTCACAGATCTATCCAGAGTGCAAAGCTGGAGACCTTCTGCCATATAGGACAGCACTACCTCAGGAAAAGGTGAAGCACGCACAGTAGCACAGCAAAAGAAACACACCCTTTCATCCTTCTGAATCCACACCTTCTGCTCTCCATGTCCGTGGTCTGGAGATGCTGCCATGTCATCCTCTCAACAGCACTGATGCTTCCTGACTTGGAAAACTACTACCTAACGAGGCCACAAACTGGTGGTCTCTGTCTCCATCGCCAATAGCAGCAATGGAGTCTTCAGTACAAACGGAGCTCAAATTTTCGTATCAGCTCTGTGCTGTTAAGCCCTGTCTACACTCCCGCTTTGGCACAAATTAATTTGGAGACAGACAACTTACGGTAGTGGAGTTATTTAAAATGGAACAGTTTTTAAGGCTCCAAGAAGAAACAGAAGAGGTTCTAGGCAAAGGCATCAAAAAAGACAACTGCATTTGTGTGACTGCATATGACATCAAAACACTCCAGTAACACGGTTAGAGATACAGGTGTGTTGGTGTGGTTTGCACAGGCTTCCGAAAAATGCCTTGCCCAGATTGAGGGAAGTGAAGTTGTGTGCTGTGAGCATTCTGGCACATCTGTTCGAACAGCTATGGCAAATGGACCACGTCAGGCTCTCCAGCTGCTCTGGACCTCCACATTTCCTACCTGCAGAGTTAGCTTCTCCAGTTTCATTTCCAGAGATCTGTTCTCCTCTTCCAGCTTGCTGCGTTCAGCTTCCAGCTCCTCAATTTTCAGCCTGGAGAAGAAGGGAAAGTTAATAGACACTGTGTCTCTGCACAGTCCCACCACAAATAATCAAGTAAAAGATGAAATCACAAGCAGTATCAGATTATTCCTGTATCCAGTACCACAAAGCTACACTACCGAGGCAGTTAAAACATATGACTAAAAGATACAAGTTTGTATGATGAAAATATAATTTGTAATAGTATATTAAAAATATACAACTTGAATATAAAGCAAATCCAACTTAGGTAATTCCTGAACCACAGACTCAGCCTAGACCATCATATTTAGTAACCACCAACAGCTAAAATGTCCATGAGTGCATCAAATCTCTTTTTGATCTGATTTATACTTTTGGCCTCCTCACAACACTCCTTGGCAGTAAGTTCCACAATTTAATTACGTGCTGTATGAAAAATCAGTTCATTTTGTTTTATACTTCACATGTGATTATTTCACTGAGTACCTGTTAGTTCTGCTATGAAAAGTTGTGAATAATTGTACCATATTCCCCTCTCCATACCACTTTACAGGCTGCCTCTATTATTTCCTGAAGAATCTCAATTTCGTCTTTCCTCACAGCAAGGATTTTCCATATTTCTGCTCATCTTTATTGCCCTTCCTTGTTCTTCTTCAAGTTTTATATAGATGTTTTGCTATGAGAAAAGCTAGAACTACAAACAGCACTCAGATGTATTCAGTGGTATAATGAGGCTTTCTGTTTTGTTCTCATCTTCTTTTCTGATAATTCCTAGTATTCTATTTGTCTTTTTAACTACTGAGCACTTACCTGGTATTTTTAGAAAACTTTTCACAATAATGTCAGATCTCTTTCTTGAGTGATAACAGCTCATTTAGAGCCCACTATTGTGGGAGTAAAAGTAAAGGCATTTTTTCTTATGCGCATGGGCTTTGCAATTATTGACGTACAACTTCATTTCCCATCTCGAGCAGCATCATAAGATTCTTCTGAAACTCTGAACAGTCTGATAAGCCGAATAATTTCATATTATCTCAAATTCTGTCACCTCGCTACTCGCAAACTCCTCCGTGTTGGACAACAAGTTCCCAATAAAACCCATTCTAGGACCTAGCTGAAGACCCTCGGTATTGTGAAAACAACATTTATTCTTTGATTTTCCGTTTTTTAACTTTGTATTACATAAGCAAATTAATGGAAGGAAAATGCATCAAGCTTTAGTAGATGCATTTACTAAATGCATCTACTTTACAAAGTAGAAAGACATTATATTATCTCTGGCCCAGGAAATCCTGAAGACAAGGCACTAGAAGCTAGGAGAGCCTTCTGGCAAAATACCCCAGGAGCTTTGCCCTGTTCGCATGGTCATCCACCACCGGCCATCCCCGCAGACAGTACACTGGGACAGCCAGCCCCCTGTGATTTTTATGTTCTTATTAATACAACAAAGAACTTACTTTCTTATTCCATCAGAGTAAAGTTTCTTTGTGACCTTTGGCTCAAAGCTTTTTGAAAGGTCAAATATATTATATCAACCATATCAGCCTTAGCCAAATGATCGTTGAATCCTTCAGAGAACTCTATCAAACCTGTTAGGCAGGAGATATTATTATAAAACGTTCGATATAACATTTTTGCTTGCATTTAAGTACAGAGTACAAAAACCTTAATGCTGCTTCAAGAACCTCACCTTTCGCATGTCAACTTCCTGGGATTAACTGTGCAACTAATGTATATTAACACTGATCTTTGCATTCAATTTTCTCAGGATCCTTTTCCAGAATATTTTTTAAAAATTAATTATCTTGCTTGATAATACTCACTTAAATTATCTAAATTAAGCTGAAAATCCTTGCACCGTGACAATGAACAATGCACCCATCTGCCAATATCCCAAAATTATGCAACAGAAATTTCAGGTACAACGAAGAAGTCATCTCTCCTATTCACTGGGCAAGAGTTACAGACTTTTCCATAGAAGCTGGTTGATCTACAACATGTTCAGCACAGAAACGTCTCCTTTATAAATATGCAGCTTGAATCGCTTAAATTATTTGTAAGCCCGACCCCTGCTGGTAATTTTCAGATATTATAAAGTATCATCTTTTTTCACTCTTGGAAGCTTCTAAAATGCGGAGGAGCGGCTTTTAGCATTGTCTAGGCCATTAAAAAAGATCATCAATAATTTCCAGAAGAGACACAAAGCTAGCAGGGATGAAGGATGCTGAAGAAGCAGGAGACTGAAAAGGTCGGAAAAAATGGAAATTCAAAATGGAATTAATGCTTTTAATGGCATGTTTCTAAATGGATTGCAGAACAGGCCACAAGAGCAGCAACATTTTTTTCCGGGGAACAACAGCGCAGCAGCTACTGAAAGGTCAGAGCCAGACACAGGACTCTCATCAGTACTTTCTCCATACTTGACATGCTGAATTTTAATTTAGAACAAATTTCTCCCCATCCAGCCTCCCAAATAAGCTGTGACGTTGCCGTTATCTGCCTGCAGAACTTCTCTTCATGTGGAGGTTTAAGCTCAGGCCTCTTAGATGCCCTTTAAAAATCATTCATAGCAGTCACCAGAAAACACAAAGATCCGAGATGCAAGTGAGCTGTAACACGGGTAGGTTTAAGTCATTATATTTTTGTGCTACTTCACCTGCAATTTTAAGATTTAATAATTTGTTTGTGCCCCACCGAAGAAAGAGCGGTGATTCAAAGCCCGGGGTGCTGGCGGTCAGGCAGCAGACATACCCAGACCGCGTATTTTGCGACCAGCAGCACGCACAAGAGCGCCCGCGATCACAGCCTCTCCCCCATGAGCTTGCCCTTGGGCTCATCTCTCGGATGCCTGCTCCTTCCCAGTATCCCGGCTATCGAGGTATCATCGGGACATCCTTCTTTCCAGACACGGCGTGGGGCTTCCCGCTGCGTGCGGGGGGAAGGTCAGCCCACCGAGGTGCATGGAGCTCCCCTCCACGCTGCCTCGGCTCTGCTCTCCTTCAGACAAAACTTGCTGCTTCCTCTGCGCTGAGGACCGGGAACATTGCTGTAACCTCTTTGTACCAGAGAGGTTTTTAGGACTGACTAGCGCTTTCACTACTTATCCCTCTTCTAACCTATTTTTAACACTGTTAAGTGTCCTGGATCTCCAGTGGGAAAGCATTAAGAACCATTAGCAAACAGTTTGTGCTATTCTAGCTTTGCTTTCCAGCCCTGGGGAGCTCTTCCCAATGGCAAAGAGAGAGAAGCAAGGGAAATCCTATCTATATATAAACACAGCAAAGCATTTGCAGCTGGTGGTTAAGATACAGCAGGCAAATATTGAAAAAATATTTACTTGCTTGGCACTTGAATTTTTTCGTTTACGTAAATTCAGGTACAGGGCCAACTGTGTACTGCTTTTGGATGCGCCAGCATCCACAAAGGCAGCCTTAGTCTGCATGCACCTTGTGCGCTCTCTGTCCAGGGACATCTGCACAAGATACGTGATGCTGTTTTATCACGAATTTGCATGCCTCAACTTGTTACATATGGGAGTTACTTTCAGGTAGGGAGAACAATCCAAGATAAATTCATGTGAGAACCACAAAAAGCAGAGTACAGAAACATCTGGGTGCAGCAGAACCATCTATCAACATAATGTCTGGCCCGGAGTGAATCCTGGTGCCCATTTTAAAAGCAGCCTTGCAGCACAAGGGAGGAAGAAACATCAGTTACTTTCTGAAATACTGACACCATTCAAATTTTGTGATACATGGAAAAATAATTTGGATTGATTTCTGGAAAATTTACCAACTTCTTCTCCATACAGGGGTTTGAAAACATGAACATATTTAAACCCTGCCAAAGATCTCTTGCATTTCTGGAAGACTTTTCCTGCATCACATGTAGACAGCTTAACCCAGAGTGGAAGGCTCCACAGGCACAAGGTAAATTCAAGCCTTCTCTGCAGCCTTTCATAAGATCAAATTTAGTGCAAGAATAAAGATACATTGGCATTCGCTCAGCCTTGTGGATTTTCCCACTTTTGAAAACTAAGCTTTATATTGCCTCCACTGCATGTTTCACTGTCCCAAATTAGAAAAGGGAGCAAGGAAAAAAAAAAAAAAAACCCAAACTAAACAAACCTACAGCCTCAGGTCTCCTGAAATGACACTTGTGAGAAGCAGGAGACATCCCACCATGTGCATTCAGTCTATCTAAAAAGTGCTTAGATGGTGAGCGACGGCTGCTAGAAAGGCCAGGCTGCTTCAATTTTAGAAAGGAAGAAGGGGTGAATCTGTTTGATTTTCAACAGCATCTAGGCACTTCCAAAAGTCTCTCTCAGTCCAGAGCTTTTCAGTGGAGTTAACCAGTGACAACTCCCCACCATCACCCCTTTATCTTTCTTTTATTCATTTTCAGCGTTCTCAGATGTGTTACAGAGCAGCGTGGATATCACTGATGAGGACATGTCTCACGGAGGCCTCATCTGCAAAGAGGACATGGCCATGTGGAAAAGCTATTGCTGAACAGGAAACTATTGAATGGAGCAGAAAATGTATGTGTTGGGAAGACGCTATTAAGGGATCCAGATGGCATTGAGACGGTGTTAGGAGCGGAGCAGACAGAATTCCAGCAAGTGTGACTAATAGGCATTGGCAAGGACATGAATTTCTTTTGAATTACTGTAACTCTACCCAGTCACTAAATCCACAGAAAACATTTAGGATTTACTGGGGTTGCAGTTTGACAGCAGAAAGGAAAAGTTCAGATTTGTTCCAGCTGAAAAGGTCCTTCAGCTGTTGCCACTTAAGTCTTTAGTGAAGTTCTTTTTAAATATATTACTTTTATTTATAGGTTCTGAAATACTAGTTTCTGCACAGTTATCACCTTCCCTCTAAAAGGTGCTAATGCCTAAATGCTCTCTGCTTTGCCATACCCCACAGTGCATGAACTCAACAGTTTGACCACTTTTTCTTTTCATAAGATCTGCAGAATATAAACAAATATGATTTCAGAGGGAGCAGCAAGAAGTGTGAGAAATGGCAGCATTAGCACCGGCTTTTATTGTCTCTTCAGAAACGATGATGCTGGGAGAGAGTTTCACATTTAAAGTTATAAAAGGTCTGACGAAAGAGCACTTTGTTCTCAAGAGGAGGAGGAAAAACTGATAAAGTCTTTCAAGTTTCTCACTGCAAATTTACTTTCCATACTAAAGAAAAATGAGACAAAAGATATATTTTTAAAAGCTCTCATTCACTCACAGGAGGTGAATACAGATTCAAAGGTTTAATATGGATTTTTTTTCTCCTTTATGTCTCTCCTGCTTTTGTTTTCAGAATTTAGCTTCTAACCACGGGGTGTATATGTAAATGCCTGGAGGCTCACAGTCCGTTCCTTCTCTGCAGACTCCCCTTGCTGGCTTCTGCTGGTTTTCCTCTATTTTTCACATTCCTTCATGACAGCACCTAACTGGAGAGGCTAGGCTCAGTCCAGAAGAGCAGACACATTGTACTGCAGCTTAATGGGATTTCAAAGACCACAATAAGCTACAGAAATGGAAGTAACTCTCTCATAAGCTGTGGCATTTCTCTCCCCACTTTCCAATTTGAAAGTTTGCATTCTTCCCCCCGTTTTCTGCCAGGATTAATTTCTGGCAGCGGTCTGTAGAAGGAAGGAGTAACAGTGGAGCTCATGTTGCTCGTTCCTCCTTAGCAGCTACATAAAATTGAGTAAACCGGTCCTGTTGAGGCCCACAAGGACACAGGAGGAGGACGAGCACAGCAGACCCAATGCCTTCCCATATTAATCTCTATTCTCCTCCCTTCTGCTCTTTAACCACAGCTACCCAGTTCACCTCTGCTGTATGGAGAGGACACATCCAGCCGAGCCACAAGGAGTGTTCTGGCGTGGACCACAGCACATTACCCCTGAACCCCAAAAAGCCTGGAGGAAGATAGTGATTTATCTTGCACTCCTTTGAGAAGGAGCCTCTTCTATGAAGAAAGAACTTGGCCCAGTTTCTTGTGCAATGCACAGAAAACACCAGAAAACACAAAATAAGGCCCAACCATATCCTTCGACTGCTTAAGTGTAGAAACATAAGAAAAAAATCTTTATGGAGTTGATTCTGCAATGCTGAACGGAGTGCTCGAGAGCCTGAGAAGACACCTGAAGCAGCAATAGTAGCCAACAGTAAGGAAAAAGGAGCAGGGACTGGCTTACCAGCTCTCCAACAGAGAGCTCCAGAAGAAAGAGAACACTTTGCACCAAGTCATCTACTGTTAGAGCTGAGCAGTGAAAAGGGTGATTAAAAACAAACAAATCCATGCTTTTTGGAACAGCTTTGTAGCTAAAAGACTAGCATCAGGGCCTGGGACAAGTATTTAAATCAGCCGTGACAACAAAAAGTGGTTCAGTAAAAAGCAACAGAAAAAACAGCCTGGAATTAGATCCTGGGACTGTGGCCTCTGTGCATCCATAGCTTCAGGGGCACACGGTACTGAAATGGGAAAGAGAAGAAAAGACAAAAATATCACCAGGAAACAACTGGAGAAGCTTAGCCTCTTTGCTGAAACAGCTTTCAGCGTATGGCTCCTCACTGGAGAATAGCTCCGCACCATCGACAGCTTTACTGGGAATAGGCCCGTGTTTCTGTCATACTTTGTGTGGAGGCTTTGACACAATTTCATGAAAGGAGAGAGATGAGATTAGTAGTCAAAGGAAATTCTTTAAAAACAAAAAAGAGAGGGGAAAAAACCATTATGTAGAGGGTTTTAGGGCTACCTTTGAGCAGAACCTAACACCACAATCCCATAACAAGCAGGTACTTGCGAGCTCCACTTGTCCCTGCCCAGGAAATAGGTTTTAATTCAGAGCAAGACCAGACATCTCTGTCCCCACTGCCACAAGCCTTCCACAATATGAAGTGGTCCTGGCCTATGTGGCAATCCAGCTGTTTCCCCCTACACACGCTGTTCCTGAAGCTGCTCAGTTAACAGATGGCAAATGCTGCTCAGGGAAGATAAACACCGAATAATGAGTCTTGGAGGTGAAAATAAAGAGACCGAACATCTCCTACATGAAAGGGTGCTGCAGCCCACACCAACCCAGGGAGGGAGAGACCGAGGAGGTACTGTAGAAATACTCCGCAAACCTTCAGCTCCCAGAAGACAGCAAACAGAATGCTGGCTTTACTGATAGAAAGGCATAATATTAACCAGGAGCGACGGGTTTAATGTTGCTGAGGAGGTGCTGAATACTTCTGCAGCAGTATAAACATCAGGTTTCAGAGGGTCTAGTGTGCCTTACCAAAGGAAAAACCTGAATGAGCTCAGGTCAAACAAACATCCACAATACGCAAAAGCAGATGGAGACAGGTTTATCCCCCTGAAAAAGGGAAGCCATAGCATACATCCTCTACCAGAACTCAAACATATGATAGAATAAAAAAGGGAGATGTATGCCTTGGGTCTTCAGAACTATTACACTGTCACCTTGAGGGAACTACACTCCAGGAGCGAGTCTCTAAGATTAGGTGTACAGCCCTAAAACGTATTGGAACAGCTTAGCTGAACATGTGTTATTTTCAAACACCTCCCCTCTACTATGGAGCTGGGCTTTCAAAGCTGTAAAACAAGCTCCAGAGGCAAAGCACAAGAGCAAAGTCATAACGTACAGGCCAGTAATTTCTGCTTTCTGCAAGATTCTGCTTGCTGCAAAATCTTGCTTTCAGTCCTAAGAGGCAGTAACGCTTTAGAGTGATGGAGCTGAAGATATAAAAGAATTAAGAAATGAAACTCCAGCCAAAGTCTTACATCAGCTGAGAATAAAAAACTCAGCCTGTCAAGATCTGATTTGCTCAGCTTAAATAAAAGGAACTTTATTAAACAGTCAGAAACAGATGAACTTTTCTGTGCTCAGTATTTATTGTGTCACCTGCTTTGGAATGGAAGCTGTAAATGCTTTAATAAATACATGGAAAGGTTGTCTAGCTTCACTGTACCTTTTGTAAGTTCCCATGTATCTTCTGCTGAAATGCTGTTTTGTAACTTCGCTTTCACTGAATCACAACAGGTACCCCTCTGCCATCTGCAGCAATGCACGAGGGGAAACATCCCTCTTTTATCTCCAGTGCTACACGCGCATCAGTATTACAAAAGCTGGATTCTAAACCTCTTTACACACATGCCAACAGATCCTGTATTTACAGTCAAGATTTGGTCAAAATAAGAAACAAACAGCAATGCTGTTTCCACAGGAAAGAAAGTCAACAGGGGAATAGTGATGCAGGAGCCAGTCTTATAAATTAACTGAGTGCAAGAGACCCCAAACATTCAAAGAAAAGAGCCTGCGGCCTCCCAAAAGATAGAAAAGCTTATAAAATATCTAAATGCAGGAAAGATCAGGGGCTGAGGCTTTCTGTTAATGCTTCATGGATTTCTCCTGTCTGTAAAAGCTGGTGGGAAAGTAAAAAGCGTGCTCGGGAAAAGAACATCCTACTTCAGAAATACAAGGAAAACATGTTCTGATCAATGCTACCATGCTGTTCCCTGAATAGCAGGCAGCCTAGGTACCTAGCACCATCTATACACATATACTTTGTCTTGCGTTGTAGCATGGTGAGGTCTTGTACCTGGTGCTCTAGCACAAGATGGCAATAACCAGAGCAGGCAGTGAAACTGCCCTGGGCACATCCCTTCTCGTTGGTTCCACTGAAAATAGTAGATTCTTCTCAGCCTTCCCCTTGCTTTGCCTACCTGAGCATGTCAACCTCCTCCTTGGTGATGACGGTACTTTGCTCAGCTGTGCACTCTTGAGACTTCAGGACCTTCATCTCCACCTCCAGCTGCAGAAGAGAAAAGGCATTAGTTCCTCCAGTACTAATAAGGGGGACACACGAACAGCAAAGGGAGGAGGGGGAAATCATGGTGGTCTGCACAGTTCAGACCTTTCTCAGGATACGGACGCGAAGCACAACTCTTCGTGGGTTGAATGTCAAAACCTCGGTTAACCCTGCTTCCCTTTGCAATCCCTTTTGCCTTTCCCAACATTTTCTCCAAGGTAGATGAGGCACAGAAAGTTGACTGTTTCTAAGGAAAGCTTCTGCTTCTCTTCCAGATACTTCCCCAACCTGTCCCCCATGGATAATGGGATGCAGAGAATTATCTGTGTGGTATTATGAGCTCGCTGGTACCCGAGATTCAGTATTGACAGTTCAACCTCATTTAGCTTCAATTCCTCCTGAGAAGAATTGAACCACAGGATTATGCTGTCTTGTCCAGGACAACTCTGACACACAAACATTGAATCCAAAAGACTGGGGAATATTTCCAGCACTTGCCAATATACACTTCTGGCTCAAGCTGCTCAGGTAGGTCTGGTGGAAGGAACAATTAAGAATACTTTTGCCTCTGGCCTTGCTTGGGAAGGAACTCACAAGAAAGTACCTCATAACTCTACAGACATGAGAACTTCTTACCCAGACTCTACCATTCCCAGGCTCCCCGACTTATGGGAATCTGTATCCCTAATTCAGCTATCAAGACAATGCACAGATTGATAAATGACATATGTTACGTGTTTCTAAACCCCTCAGAAAATGATTTATTATGAAGTACAAGCAGAGACAAACTACCTAGAGAATACTCAAACTTCTGTTCCAGCACCATCTCCCAGCTTAGACCTCCTTCACGCTCATCCTTCAGATTTTGGATTTCCTTTGTCATCTGTCTTTTAGCACCTGGCAACTAATTCCCCTAATAAATCCATTGACAGAAACTGTATTTTTCACTCAGGAGAAAAACAATAAGCAATCCAGCCCTAATTACATATGCAAAACTTACGACCACAGAACACTCAGGGCTCAGCATCAGGGAAACAGCCCACTAATACCCCATTGCCTTCAACAGCAGTGATTAAACTTCTAGAGCAAAATCCCGTTGCAACGGCAAACTTCTTGCAAAAGCAGCAAGCTGGCAGAAGCTCCCCAGTTTTACAAGGAAGAGGAGCTTATTGACACGTGCAGTCATACTGCTCAGCCAGAACTGAAATTTTGACATATTGCCTCTTTGCCCTTCCAGGCTTACCAGAAAAGACAGACAGAGCATGGCAGCACTGTTAGCAGGAAAGGGCAGGAAAGGGATGGTTGGATTATTCTCCCTCCCCTTTCTGATACCACAGGGACGGAGCAGAAGAGAGAGGGTAGAAAAGAGGTTTTAGCCAACTTTCCCCCTGGCACCCCGAAGCCCTGCATTCTCCCCCTGCCTGTCGAAAGGCATCCAGGAAGAAAAAATAAGCAAAGGCCCACCTGCATCATCAGGCTGTACAAATGTTAATGTATATTAGCTGCCTGATAAGATTATCACAGCCAGAAATGCTTCCCTCAATTTTCTGATTACTGAGCTTATCTCTCCCAGCTCAGCCCATCACAGATGGCTGGGGATAAAGCAAGCGTGCCAGATAATTCCAGGAATGTGAATAAAAGGTACCGGGATGAGGAGCAGGCTTCAATTCCAACCTACTTCTAAGCAGGAAAACACTCATTATAGCTCCTGTTTCCTGCGTCTGCTGAAGCCTGGATGTGTTTGCTATTTAAGAGTTTTGTGCTGCTTTCTGGACTGCATGTGGACAGCATTTGAAGATGGAAGGGCTGGTAAATATGTTATTTATCATAGGCTAAGCGGGCTCAGCCTTGAGTCCAACTGCCACCTGCTCATCGACATGAGCAGATAAATCATGGCCACCTTCCCAGGGGAGAAGGGAGGACGGAGCGGGTGGGCGAGTAATCTGTTGTTGTGATCTGGGGTCTCTTGTGTTGGCTGCATAGAGAGAAAAAAAATGGAGTGTGTAATGGGAAAAGGAGACGGGAGAGTGAATGCCCACACGCTCTAGTGAATGCAGCCGTGGAAAGCATCAGGGCAGGTCTCGCCTGACATACAGCGGTGACAAATTAGTGCCAGGTACGCTCAGTAGCGGCGTGATGAGATTCTGCTGGGTTTTTATAGCCGTTGAAGGAGAATGAGGAGGGAAGGGCACAGGGACTGTAGAGCATTTTATGTCATTTCTGTGTTCTCCCAATTTTCAAGCGCCAAAACTACCTGGACTGAAAATTTGATGACCCTGAGGTGCAAAAAGAGAGAACGGCATGGTGGTATCTCTAGAGATGAAACTGGCTCGAGCGGTTAAATGTTGACACGGACCTGCTTTCCTCAACCAGGATTAAAACTATTGGAGAGTTTCATGTTCAGGCCAAGGCACAACTTTGTGCCACAGCAAATTATTGCAATTAAAACCTCATTAATCGTTTATTAAAAAAAAAGTAAAACAGTTAAGGTATTAAGCATTTCAAAATTCAAAATATGCAGCTTGTTTCCTTTAATTGTTTGGGTTTCAGTGAGGAAAACATCCCTGCCTGCCAATCTCACAGAATATATTTAAAATGTTATTTATGTCTTTTCCAGGGCAAAAAGAAAGTTAGTTCAGATAAGATGGAGTGGCTTATTGTTGGGATCCAATTCTGCTTTTCCGAAGGCAGCACAGTGCAGGCAAATAGGTCCTCACAGAACAAGAATGAAGAGAACAGCAAAAAAATAAGGAATCCATTGATAAAAGCTTCCTCTTACTTGCAGTTTTGCCTGCTGGACAATCCAAGCAGAACATGATCTCACCAGCCTCCGGTCAGGCCTGGCACACTCGTACCAGCATAACGCTGTGTTAGACGTTGCCACTACCCACTCCTCCAGCTGGACCTTCCCTGCAGTTCTGCACATGATGCAGTCAAGACAGAAAGCAGAGAAAAGAGAAAGAAAAGCAGCAGAACTGAATGAGGAAAATAAGCAACAGGAAGGCAGTAACAGGAGAAATACAAACCCATATGCTACATAATTTTCAGCACTTTGTGCAAGCTTAAGAGGTGGGGAGGTTCCCAAGACCATTCCCTTCGAGACAGCCCCTCAGGGTAGCTCCAGGGACCAGGTATGCCCTCGAGAAGGGATAAGGAGAGGAAGAGCCTATCTCCTCTTGCTGTTTTCTCGGCCTAATTCCCATCACATCCCTTTTCCTCAATTAATTTCCAGTCCTTGTCTCTCTTGTTCACCAGATGCCACTTTCAGCAGGCATTTTCCGCTTTTTGAACTAACAATATTCCTGTCTAAACTCTTCTGATTTTTATCAATAATTTTATATAACTGGCTGAGTTAAACTTTTATTACTTTGAATACATTAAACTACTAGAAGCCGTTACCCAGCAGAAAGGGGAAAAGGGCTGCTCAAATTACAGCTCATTGCTGTATTCCCCCATTCACTACCAAATGACCTAGGTCAGGCTTGGATCCTTTAGCTCTCTTTTATGTTGATCCGGCTCTTAACTAGCATCGAGGGTAGAGAGAGAACATTGTCCCGAAATACAGCATTGCATCTCTTATCCTGAAAACTGCACAAGAGGGACCTAAGTACCTCCAACTCCTGCAGGAGCTTCAGGGTTAATATTGCCCAGGATCAGACCCCACTGTACAGAACACATTAGCACCCTGAAAAGAAACCAAGCTATTATTTTTAATTTTTTTTTAAAGTTATCCAAGGTTTTTATGACACTAGAAAAGGCAGAATAATGAGTAATGTCAGAGCCTATGAATTGTGAGTAAGGCACATAAACAGGTACTTAACATTTTGACTATGTGATGTTCTCTTATCAGAATACACTGGAGCCTCTTGCTCTCAACATAACTGATCACATTTATCTCAAACCTCTTCTACTCTCTTTCACTCCATAAGCATGAATTTGAGTCCAGCTTTATTGCCCTCAATAGAAAGTGATCAGGACACATCCAGTATATAGAATGTCCACTTCCACAAATACCCCCAAAGATGAAATGCAGATACTTTTTCCAAAACAAACAGTCAAAACCGAGAAAGAGAGGAAGGAAGAACATGGATGGATTTTCATCTAGTTTTTAATTAAATGAAATATCCTTCTCCTTTCAGCCTTACTTTTAAACCTGCCTGGACAGGATTTCAAGATGGTGCTTCTCCTCCAAGTGTTAATGACATAGCGAACACCCACCAGCAGTCTAAGAAATGTGTTCCTTGCTGGTTCTCTCTTCTGTAGGAATTATTTAAAGATATAAGAGATGACAGGAGAAACATAAAATTATAAGTTCACCTCCTGACAGCTAGAAGAAACAAAACTTTCCTTTAGAGAGCTGATGTTCTTGGTATATTTCTGGCATTTGTCATTTCTGACCCATACTTGTCCCCTCCAAAACGAGTACTCCAAGTCTCTGCAATGCCACAGACCTGCTGTTCCTCCCACTTGTTTCCAACGGGCTTCAGCATTCCTGCAGACGAGCCTTTCTAAAGCATCCTACTGACCTACTGTCTACACCCCATCTTCAAAGTGAGACTTGTCATGGGACTTAAACTTCTAAATCACATCAGTCCCCCTTGAAAACCACATTTATGAACTTCTGAAAATCTTAACACACTGCCCAAAATAATGACCAAATCCCTGTTCAAGTCCCTCGTTTTGGGTAGTAAAGGACTCAAAATATAAAGTATTTCAACTCACTGCTAAAGTTAGGATTTGCATGTTGAAAAAAAGGGGCCGGTTTATTCGCCCACATCATGTAAACGTATTTCACAGAACACATGCTGGAGACATACAGTTATTATTTGAATAATGAGTGCATTTTAGTGAGGGGCTGATACAGCAATCTTATCCTGATGAAGTGTGTCTGCACGTCATTCAGCATTCTTGGAACTGTAAAAAGCAGGAAATGCTGAATCCATTATAAATGTCTAAAGGTTTATTTAACAATGGGCTGATGCAACATCCTTTGAAAGGCCTTCCTCAGCAAAAGAGCTGATTTTAAAAGGCAGAGATAAATAGGAACTGAATTGCATGGAGCCAGCATGGAAAGGTGAATTGAGAGGTTGTGTTTGACTACAAGTCTCAACACAATTCAAGAAACTATTTAAATACATAAATATTTAAATGTATGAAAACCAAGCAGACTTGGAAGAGTATACACTAAAATAGACAAGAACAGAGAAATGGGACCCTGAATATGATCCACACGCTGAGGTTTGAAAACAGGCAAACTACTGTTCCCCAGGAGCTGTACACCAGTTATTCTACTGATGCTATTTGTGCTTCTCTCCAAAGGATGTTATTTGCCTCTCTTCCCATAGAGCAGCATGGCAAGCTTGGAGACCTCCTGTTGTCTACAAGCTTATAAATCTAGCATCAGGAAGAAATCAAACATACATGAACACCAGTGAGTTTAATTTGGGTGTCCAGCAATACCACAAGGTAGTAAGACAACATGCTGAGCACTTCCATAGATCATTCTGCTCAGCAAAAGCAGTATCACCTATTCCATGCGCCCAGCCCACTGACCTTCTGAAGGACTGCTCCCCTAAAACATCTGCAGAGAAGCACACATGGGGAGAACTAAGCCTCACCAGATTTCTTGGTGAACTCCACTCGTCTTCAAAGAAATAGGACAATACTTGCAAAACAAAATATTGCTTGCCATTTAGAAACAGGCTAAGTAGACCAGGATTAGTTGGTACATTTTCTTGGGAAAATTAATCCTTGATGCTATTGTGAAACAAAACCAATAAAGCCAAAGAAAATCAGATATTCAATAAAACGTGGTTTAGAACTACCCATTTCCCACTTGGTTGAAGCAAAAAAAAATTTTTTTTTTCTCTTTAAAGACAAAGGCTAGCTGGATCAGAGCTGCCAGTCGCTATTGGTTACCCAATCTGTAACAAACGGTGAGCTTTTATCACTGAGAAGACAGGGCTAGAAGCAACCTTCCAGCAAATAGTTTCCTAAAAATGTACTCATGCATATATATTATTGTAGATACACACAAACTGGGAAATGGACATATGCTGACTTCTGCTTCTCTCCAATACAGTCTGGATTGTGGCTTTTCTCCTCCTGTTGCAGTAAAAAGAGAGCAATTTTTCAAGTTTATACCGAACGTCATTCTATTTCATTTCCAAATATAATCTCCCAGAGAGAAGGTTCGCTTGCCCTATTTCCAATCTCTAAAGTTAATACACAAATTTATATTCCTTTCTCCCACTCGCTCTCCTAAATTAAGAGGTGTAATTACTAGGAACGCTTTCTACAAACGAATAAAGTGCCAAGGGAGAAGGAGCTGTCACCGCTGGACGTTTGCAGCAGCCACCCTCCTCTCTCTCCCATCCCCGGAGGACCCTGCTTATGAGGCAGTTTCTGTCTTTCCTATTAGCAAGGGTAGATGACACACAGAAGAGCAGACGCCAACCCCTCCCTTTCCAGGCAGGACAATCATAAGGAACAAAATTACAAAATTAACTTCAGCCTGTCAAGGAGCCACCGGTGCTTACAAGGATCATTCCCCCCAAATTCACCTTTTGCCTCTCCCCAGTCCTGCTGACCTCTCGGGTGACGTCAGGTTTCCTTAATGACAGCGGAGAAACTCAGATCTGCGCTCTAAAAATTCAGCCCCAGTCTCATCCCTCTCCCCCCTCCCCATCTCCAGCACCCTCTCAAAAGGAAGATTGATTATTATAATCAGACTTAGCTCTGACACAGCATTTGCATTTTCAAAGCACAGCATAGTCATTAACTAATTCATCTACCCCAAGGGAGCCCTAACGAGCTTTCACCTCTCTCCCCTCTGATTCCCAATCTGCAGGCAGCCCACAGCTTTTCTTCAAACACCTCCCCTCTACATTGTGCTGCACAAGCGCAACTTGGTGAAACTCCAGGCAAACTCAGTGAGCCAAATTCAGCCCTGCTGCAAAGGAACACAGCTCTGCTGCTACCAGCTGAAGAGGACAAATGCACAGACACCCTATTTAAACTAGTTACCCTCAGGTTTCTGTATGTAATCACAATGGTACAGGGTATTACAGAAAACAGTTTCTGTTCTGCAAAATAAGGCCAGTGCCACAGGGGTCCCAAAATTACCATGATGCTGTATGAGCAGCATCAACTGTGAGCCTGAGCTGCGTGCCCAGCTGCAAGCGTGTGAAGAAGGAAGCATCATCCTATGACACCCTCTAAACGCCCAGCCTCCTCCTGCATAGCCCATCCAACAAGCTCTTCCTCAAACACCTACGATACACTGGCTGTTCATGGCTTGGTCGGGTGTACTCTTCACTGGGTAAAGAACCGGCTGGACGGCCGGGCCCAAAGAGTGGTGGGGAATGGAGTTTACTCCAGTTGGTGGCCGGTCACAAGCGGTGTTCCCCAGGGCTCTGTGTTGGGGCCAGTTCTGTTTCATATCTTTATCAATGATCTGGACGAAGGGATCGAGTGCACCCTCAGTCAGTTTGCAGATGACACCAAGTTGTGCGGGAGTGTTGATCTGCTGGAGGGTAGGAAGGCTCTGCAGAGGGACCTGGACAGGCTGGATCGATGGGCTGGGGCCAGCAGTATGAGGTTTAACAAGGCCCAGTGCAAGGTCCTGCACTTGGGCCACAGCAGCCCCATGCAATGCTACAGGCTTGGGGAAGAGTGGCTGGAAAGCTGCCAGGCAGAAAAGGACCTGGGGGTGTTTGTTGACAGCCGCCTGAATATGAGCCAGCAGTGTGCCCAGGTGGCCAAGAAAGCCAATGGCATCCTGGCTTGTATCAAAAATAGTGTGGCCAGCAGGACTAGGGAAGTGATCGTGCCCCTGTACTCGGCACTGGTGAGGCCGCACCTGGAATGCTGTGTTCAGTGTTGGGCCCCCCACTACAAGAGAGACATTGAGGGGCTGGAGCGTGTCCAGAGAAGGGCAACGGAGCTGGGGAAGGGTCTGGAGCACAAGGCTGATGGGGAGCGGCTGAGGGAACTGGGGTTGTTTAGCCTGGAGGAAAGGAGGCTGAGGGGAGACCTTATCGCTCTCTACAACTACCTGAAAGGAGGGTGTAGAGAGGTGGGGTCGGTCTCTTCTCCCAGGTAACAAGTGATAGGAGGAGAGGAAATGGCCTCAAGTTGCACCAGCGGAGGTTTAGACTGGATATTAGGAAATTTTACTTCACTGAAAGGGTTATCAAGCATTGGAACAGGCTGCCCAGGGAAGTGGTTGAGTCCCCATCCCTGGAGGTATTTAAAAGACATTTGGATGAGGTGCTTAGGGACATGGTGTAGTGGTGGTCTTGGTAGTGTTAGATTTACGGTTGGACTCGATGATCTTAAAGGTCTTTTCCAACCTATACCATTCTGTGATTCTGTGATACACCTTTGCCCCAGGACTCAGCCTCCTGCCCCTGCTTAAGTCTCTTCTCACACCCCAACGCTGCCAGATGCCGACCCTCCCCACTCACCCACCTCCCTTTGCTCATCTCCGCATCCTGCCCCAGCAGAAGCGCAGAGCCCCGCGCCCACAGGTGCTCCACACAACAGCAGATTATTGTTGATTAGCAATATTGTCTAATTGGAAGTGCTCAACCCATATTCAGATGATCCATTCCAAATACTCCTGTGTGGAATACTTAAGAGAAAAAAAATCAGGAAGATATTTATTTTCTCTCTTGCTTTTTAACCTACAGCAAATAGGGCTGTTACTTGAACAGGGGATAAGGTGATGTTATTGATACTGTTACCCTGCAGCAATGCACTAAGGACCAAGAGTTGGTATCTCAGTTGGGGGTACAGAAGGGTGTGCAAAACCCTGCAGCTTTGAACAGCCTGAATGCTCCAGCTGACCCCTTCAGTGTAATATCTGGAGCCTTTTTACCCACAAGTGGTATATACAAAACCATACACTGGCTCTGGAAGGACCCTGTCCTTCTGTTTGAAGGACAGATGCTCTGCTGATGCTACGTACGTCTGAAGGCAACTGCCCTGGTCACCAGCACAGACTCCACGTCAACAGCAAGTAATGTGCAACACCAGTCATCACGTGGGTACCAACTTAGGACGGTTTTGACAGTTTTGTCTTCTTGACTTTTGCTCCCCACTTTATGCTGTATTTATTTCTTTCTGGTACTCTGGGATGGGTGCAAGATGTGACAATTTGGAAATAAGCACTGCTGGGCATTTCAGCAGGATGGAAGCTGGCTCAGAGCTCAAGACGAACAAAACTGGAAGGTTTGAGGGGAAGAGGAGCAAATATCCTGTGCAAGAGACCCACCGAGCAAGGGAACTGGAGATGTTAATTTAAACCCACGAGTTCATTCGAGTACAATTACATATTTCAACTCTCGCTTCCAGAGGAAGGAGCGGACAAGGAATCTCTTCCTCTCCCTCTTGCTGCAACCCTGTCCAGTCCACCCTCCCAGGCACCGCTATGAGACATCACCACCACTGCACGACAGCAAAAATCCTGACAGCTTCACCTCCAAAACACCTCTCTCAGCTCTAACAGCTCGTTCTGAAGAAACATCACCTAATTTCCACGTTCATTCAGCTCAGAGCCTCTCTGCTGTTATCAGCCTCGCTCCACCACTTCACCAGCGTGTAGATGGCTGTTTCCTTTAATTACTACCGAAAGCTCCTCCCACCAGGGAGAGCAAAACAGCTGGTGTCCACCGAGAGAAGGAAACTCCGGAGTAATTAGCCTTAAAAGGCTGACACCTCCTACCCATTACTCCTGGTTAGAACAGCAAAACACAGAATAACAGTCTCTTTAGGGAACCCGTCAAGGTGTCCGACTGAATCTGCCGCAACCCCGTCCGGGGTAGCCATGGCACTGGCGCAATGAAGTTGTCTGCTCTCAAGAAGAGCATCGCACAGGTCACTTCTTTCACGCAGGAGTAGGCACTTTTGCTAGAAGCAAGTGTTCTAGCAGCTGTAATTCACAGGCAGAGCACCAAATAAATCTGCAAAGATGTCATACCTCCTCTGTACAAAGATTGAATACAGTTTGTTTCCTGAAAATATACCCTCGAGGGCTTTCTGGAGCATTCAGTCAACAAATTCTCATTAAATGGTATCTTGTAATCCCACCTCTTGCCCCCACCCCCCATCAGTTTTCTTGTTGAAAAATCATCACATAATAAACAGTCAGAGAAGAACCTATGCATTTTACCGACCACCTAGGAAGATCAAAGGGGAAAGGAAAGAGGAATCTAACATCCATTTTTGTTCCTTCATCTCCTAACATAAATACAGTGGAATCAATCTCTGCTTAATACTGTAAGAGAGCAAAGGAGCCTTCACTGAGTGCTAGACTTGAAAATTGAACTTAATCCTCCTGCTCCGACTCACATGGAACAACCCAGAGCCTGTACTTCGACATGCTTTTAAGAACAGCGCTAACTCCCACTGCATCTCCAGCCTAATTTTGCAGTTCGCTACAGCTGGGAGCCCTGTTTTCTGGCACGTCGTGGCAGAGAGAGGGAGGGTGAGCAGGGGCCAGCAGAGCTTCATGCTCAAGGTGCTTTCTGAACTCCCAGAGATGGGAAATATGAGGATGGGGCAAGGGATCCAGCTATGGGAAAGCAGCAGCTCTCTCAACAGAGCCTCCCAGCTGCCTTCAAGGAAGTGACAGACGCTTGAAGGAGTCTTATTCCCCAAACCCTTCCCCAAAGAAGAGGCTAAGAGCAGATTTAAGGTTTTCTAGCTAAATGACCCATCCTGAGGCCCTCCTGCGACAAGCAGCAGTGGGCTTTTAATGCATAAGAAGTGGGAAATCTCTCTCCTTGCACCGAAAAGCAAAGGTTACAGGGCCCTGCCGAAACTGCTCTGCCCATTTTAGCCTCTCAGGATTATGCCTGTGGTCCCCTTCAGTTGCCAGCCAGCAAGCAATCACAGAACGAAAAGCAAAAAGCAATTCCCTCTCAAATACCGTATGTTCAGTTCTGGTGCCAAGTAGAAACCTGGCATTTTAACCTTTGGTGAACATGTTCCTGCTGCTACCAACAATAAACTCCGAGTTTCAGCTCGGAGGGGAAGGAAGGTGTAATAGATGTGCAGTGGATGACATT
The DNA here is from genome assembly GCF_035582795.1 of Mycteria americana. Lineage (NCBI taxonomy): Eukaryota > Metazoa > Chordata > Aves > Ciconiiformes > Ciconiidae > Mycteria > Mycteria americana. The sequence continues at coordinate 6,305,602 of NC_134376.1, read as the reverse complement.
AGCACTGAATACGGCATCAACAGGACAGGGCCTGGCAGGAGCTCGATTTTATACAGCCAGTCTTTAGAGGTTAATGAAATATTCATAAATAAGTTAAAATTCTCCTGACAAGCTAGATCCTGTAATACAACAAAGAGTTGTCAGCCTCAATTAAGCGATTCCAAAGAGGCAGGGCACTGCCATTCATTATTTACCAAGGGGTCATAGGAAAAATTCAGCTCTATGATCTTCTTGTCTCTCTGGATAAATTAGGTTTTACAGCTCCTGCTGGAGGGCTCTGCTGCCCTGACACAGCGGCTCAGAGACCCCAGCCTGCCACCACTACTACCTACCCCCAGCATCTAACAGCCAAAGGCAAAAAACACTGGGAACAAGCTCTTCTAAGGATGCTGAGACACAAAAAGATCGAAAGCAAAACAAATAACGTAGCAAGCTGATTAGGCTGTCAGTGCAAGGACTAAGACAGTCTTGAAACTTTATGGTTTTTAAGCTTTTATCTCCCTTTTCGTACACCCTGGGCAAGAACAACAGTATCCAGCAACCTGTGATCTCCAGGCACATCCACTGAACATGCCCTCAATGTCCCGCTAGATCCCACCCATAGCTAGAGATCTTCTCATCCTCCCTCACGCTCAGGATAAACTGTGCCCACAGAACTGCATCTCTCAGATCAGATCTCTCAGGATGGTCCTCTTCTGACGCAGGTACAACTTCGCAAGACTGTGAAAGCAGGAGGAAACTGGTCTCCATCCTTGTCTCAAGCAAGTTGGAGATTAATGATTACTTTGTCCCATCCTAGCATGACTGTTCAACAGACCAAGTCTTCCTTTCCCTCTCTGGACATGCACTGGAAGCACGTGTTCATTCTACAGCTTCTCCAAGCTGCCTTTTAGGCAAGGCAGAAAAAAGGAGCAGAAATTACTGAACCCTAGAGGCATCCAGGACCTCTCACCCGATTTTCCCCTACTTCTCAAAGTGCTGAACGTTAGCAGAGAGCCCCTGCACCCTTCAGGAAACTTTAGTTCAACTAAATCGAACCACAGGAGTCTGAGGTAGCCCATAAGCTTCTTACAGACTCTGTGAGGGTGGATGTAGCCTGGAAAAGCACAATACTTGCATGCATATTAATTATGCCTTTTGTACCTCAAGGCTCTGGCTACTATAACAAGGCCTCTGATAATACCCCTGTCCCACTCATTTTATTTTACCAAGTAACTCAGTATAACTCAGATTTAGAGTAACAGCAGCAACACTGACAACAGGACTGCTCTAATCACAGCACCGCAGTGTCCTCTGCACAGGAGAACGATCCACCTTTCTCCTCTGCTCAATAACTGAAGGGAAAAAAGCCCTACCTCTTTCTTTCCCCCAGTTCTTTTCCCTCAGTTATAAGCCTGCAATGCAAAGGTGAGAGCACATTATCAAGTTTCAGCCTATTTCAGAGTTGAAAAGTGGAGCGCTCACTATCATCCTTATGACCAGAAAGCAACCCATAGCGTTTTTCAGCACTGCTCAGGTTTTACAGGTACACCTGTAGCACAGAGCCCTCTCCAGATGATGGGCTGAGAATTAGATCATCGTCCATACATCCCATCTGAGCTGGAATTGCTGCTTAGTTTTGGGTCAGACTATTTTCCCCGCAATCCGGCAGTACCTGTCCCACGGGGAGCCCAAAGGGAGGAGCAGCAGTAAGGCAGCTCTCCGCTTTCGGCAGCTATGTTTCTCCCTTGTGAAAGTCCTAACCCCATGTCAGCTGTTATTGCCTTCAAGGAGAAAATGAAAACAGTCCTGTTGAAACCAAATGGTGCTGCAGAGTTCCATAAAACTTTCACGTTAATGGATCCAACAGCAGGTTCGTTTGTGTAATGGGACTTTCAAACAGACCGTTTATTTCTTTTTAATTTGAAGGAAATGTACTATTTGATCCCATGTGCCTGGCTAGATTTTTAAAACAGAGATAAACCACAAGAATTTACTCACTAAGTCTCTTCTTCTAACCTAATTAAAACAGCATTGAGATATTAACATGCAGAAGTGTAATGTACTGATCACCTCTCCAGTCTACAGGCAGCACTCATCTACCAAGATCCCAAAGCTTCCACCACACTCTCTACTTTGCCCGCAGCCACATGCAATAGATGCTTCTGGTGTTGCCACAGTTTTGTGTGCTGAACATGAATTTTCCAAGAGGGAAAATGCAGCAGATGCAACACAACCAACCGAGGCCATTCATCATTCCCTGTGCTAAGAGATGGGGTGGGCGGGGGGGGGAATCCTGTCTCTGCTCCTCAGAGCTCACTATATTCCTACACCATGGGGAACTGCAAGGACTAATTTTAATGTGCATGTTTACAACAAGCACCGAGAGCTCTCAGCTAGGAAAAGGAGAAAGGAACTCTGAGTACTCCCATCCCTCTGTTCCAGGGTTTACTCCACCTGGAGAACCAAAGCTCTACAGTAAAAACACCAGCAGAAAAGTGTGACTCCTGCACACTCACCCCCCTCGTTCCAACAAATCACATTTCTAAATTAACAGGACCACACGATAAAGTGAAGAATAATACAAACACTGTGAAGTACACACAGAACAAACAAGCAACAAAAGGCTCTGCTGAAATAAAACTACCTGATAGAAAGATGTCTCAGACATTGATCATGAAAACATATTTAAAACAAACAAAATTCACTGAAGATCTTGGGTCAAAAAATACAAACACACAAACGCAATTACTGATAGCACAAAGCAGGGAGGCTTTATCATAGAGAAGCATAAATAGATCAGACAGAAGCAGCTAGCTGAAAACTGAAAGAACAGCAGCAGAATTGAAATGTAATAGTGCAACTCCCACAACAGCTAGAACCTCTCCTACAAACTGAGTCTTCAACAGTCAGAAACTAGAGAGGAGGACAAAGAGCTGGGCGGATTAATCAATCACAGGATGAACATCAGTGCCATGTGGCAGTGGACATGGGTAATGTGATTCTGAAACGGAAGAGCTGAGCTATATCCAGGGCAGAGAGGTACCTGCCTGTACTAGATGCTCCTGTAGGAGACACTTCTGTACAAGCTACCGCTGGAACATCACCTGGAATGAGGTGACCACTCTGGTTACTCATCTTCAAAGGAGACAGAAAAACGCGAAGAGATTTAAAGAAAGCTGCAGGATTCATGAGGAGACTGAAGAGCCTGTTTTAAGAGAAGACTGCAAGAGCTCGATTTGTTTAACCTAGACAAATGAAATGCTGGGAGAGAACAATTGTTCTCTATAAATATGTCACAGGATAAATATGAGGGAGGAAGAACAGTCATTGTAGTTTAAGAAGAACATTGGTACAAGAAAAAAATGGATATTAACTGCACATATATTTTCAGTTGGAACTGGGAAGATTTCAGCTATCAGAGCAGTCTTTCAATGATAGTAATGGGACAAACAACCTAAGCAGTTTCAAGAACCAAGGCCTTTATGAACCAAGGCATATGCTGCAATTGCCTTAGTTACCAAAGGACTGGACTTTATGATCTAACAGTCCTCTTCCAGTCTTCTGTTACTGTATCATTTCATTCTGGATTAGCTTTTTTTTTTGACTGTTTCTTTATAACCAGATTCATGTTTTTCAATCTGATTTGAGAACTGGATATTTCCCTAAAATTGCCTTACTAAAACTATTGCTGTGTTCATGCTGCTGCTCAGCTGAGTGCCGCGCTGCTCATCTGTCTTGGGTTTGCTAGTCTCACATAAGGTGTTAGGATAAAATTTGTCAAATGGTAAGGAGATTTGCTATCGTCTTGCTAAATCAATTCGGAAATGATGAAATACACTTTTGATAGATGGAGACTTCCTGCACCAGTCAGTCATCTCCTTTCCCCTCCCAACCTGCTGGTTCTATATATGTTCTGGCAAAGCTTTACTTTTATTTATAACTACCGTGGTTCAGTACTCTAATCCCACATTTAATTGCCATCCCATTATAGATAATACAGAGAATTTACATTTCCTCTAATGAACACCACTTCTGTTCTTGTGCCTTGTCCGTTGTATTTCTTCCTTTAGGTTTAATAACTCTTAAACAAGAATTAAATTAGCTATATTGGCAAGTTATCCAGGGCAGGTCTTTCTATACTAAAGTTCACTTCTTTCATATTATCATTGTTATCACTGTAAAGTAAAATGTAACAGAATTTTTATCCTTGCCAGGTATTTCTCTTAAGTATCAAAAGCTACAGTTCTTAAAAGTCTGGAGTCTGATGTAACCACTAGAAAGTAAAGTCTTCCAGCAATAATGCAAATGTTTTGTGAACTGTGTGGGTCTCTTGTTGTTTATGTATTGATGCCTATTGCGATTTTCCCAAACTCACTGTGATTTTTCCATGCTGCCTTCCAGTTAACACCTAGTTCCCAGCTACATCACGCACAGTGTTCTCCGAGTTGATTTCTTTCATGTATCCTCCTTCTGTCTTCATTACTTCTCCTCATAACCATCAGTGCAGCTAGTCACTGACATTTAAGTTAATCCTAAACATTATGGTTTCATCAGACTGAACACATGATTTGGCTCCTTAACTATTCCTGACCTGCTGCCCTTAAATAAAGGTCTCCCGTTCTTTGCAGAGGGTTAACACACACTTGACTCAAGGCAAGGGGCATTCACTATTTTCATTTTAAGGTGTCTTTATTTCTTCTGCAAGGACACTCAATTTATGCCATTCATTTTGTGATGGCTACATTCTTGGACTTCAAATCTTCTTTACCTCCCACCCTGCTAAGCAATTCTTCTGATTCTTATATCCATCCTTTTTAATCTGCTAGAGGGTGAAATATAATTTGTTCCAATGAGCAGTCGATAGATTTCAGAGCCCACATGGACCAAGATGTCTTTTGAAGATGAAAGCCAAAAGATACCCAGAGCACCTCAGGGCAATGAAAATACAGGGATACTTTTTTAATACCAAGCTGACTTCCCTCAGGGATTAATGACGGAGAAAAAAAATCTTGACATGAATGCCCCCTGCTACAGAACCAGACTGAAAGAAAGTGTAAGATCAGGGATCACAGCCATTGCCTGGATGGCAAGCTGGAGCCAGACAATTTCCTCCTGTCTATAAAGGGAGATGAAAAAGGCAAATGAAAATTAGAAAAACTAACACATCTTCTGCTTCCCTCCCTCAGGGAGAGAAAGAAAAATAATATAACAAACAAGAAAGCATTTTCCACAAATAGTAATTTGGTATGACTGAAGCTAGCTCTCAGCCCTATGCCAGTAGAGCATTAAACTAACGCACCATAAGAAGTAAGATCCTGGGACCACAAAACAGAGAGCCATATGTGTGAACCCTACGAGCAACCTCCTGGTACATCCCAGAGATAAAGATATTGGAGCACTAGCCTCGATAAAGAAAACTTCCAGTGATGATAAAATTGTTAGAAAAGTGCACACACATATACAAAAATTGCAGTAACGAAGTGTGCTTAGGCACCAAAAAAAAAAAATTTCACAACAAAAAACATTCTTTCAGCAAATAAAAGAAACACAAAACCCACAGATCTGCAGGTCAACTAAGTCATCTGAGCCCTATCAGACTGGTGACTCTGTTATGTACCACCTCTCAGAAGACTGGGCAGGCACTGTTCCCTTACAACAGGAACACACTCAAACTGTGAATAAAGAAAAATAAATAACTGAACGGTCAGAAGGAGAGAAAAATCAAAGTTTCATTGTTATAATTACACAGCACAATGATAAGGGTAATTTTTCTTAAATCAGAAAATAAATTCTAGGTTCAAGTTCCCTGAAGGATATAAAATATTAGAGGATTTTTTATGGTTGTAATCACAAACTCATTTCTCCAGCCACTACTGGCCGTGTCTAATTAGGGCAAAGTATGTTAATGATACAGCGGCACAGCCCAGAGACGTCTTCAGTTGCAATATTAATTGCATTTAGGGAAAGAAGCATGAATTGTGCTTATACAAGCTAATTAGTATGGGTTTGCTAATTAATACTGGAAAGTCAAACTGCCTTTGTCTTGTCAACTGCAATTAGCTGAAGATGTTTAAATTTCTTTTCTCTTTTTTTTTTTGTTTTTGTTTGTTTGTTTGTTTTGTTCTTCCAGTAGTAAACTCACTTTTAGCTGGCAAGCAATGAAATCATGCACGGGAGTACTCAATGGCAGTTTAGTGCAGCAAGTCCATCCCACTTTCCGCTGACAAAACCTTGCGCCCTGGCCTAGCGCAGCGTCCCCTATAGCACACACCTATCGTCTCCTATTGTGCCCGTGGACACAATTCCCTGAACTAGGGCCCTCTCCTCCCAAGGACACAGATACTGTCTTATTGAGGCCACGATCCTATCAGATTTATCCCACAAGTATTTTACTTTTAAATATTGCCATGTAAGAAATGAATTATTTACCAGGGCATCTAAGATGCTCCCCATTGCATACAAGAAACCCCATCAAACTCATCAGTGAGATCCAATCAGCTAGTTCATCAGCCCCAGAGCACATCGCTTCATTTCCAGTGCTCTGGGGAGGGTGGCAAAGCCATTAGCACTCTTCAGGGTGGCAGAAGAGATGTCACCTCCATGGAGGTTTATCCCAGAAGCAGCCCAAAGACCCAGCAGACTGTATGATAGCACCTGACAGTGTTTATTCCATTTCACTTAGGGCCATAAGCCTGTTTGCAGAACAGCTGATGAAAAGCAATATCCACGTCTGTCAGCACCCAGAGCAGGACGAGCCCTTCCACATCCCCCCAGCCACGGAAGCTTAACGTCAAACTAACAAGCAGCGGATCACGGGTGAAAAAGGGGAAGAGGGATGAGAAGGAAGGCAAGATGCCAGGAATCCAAATCAGCAAACAATTGCTGAATTGTCAGCTTTAAAAGAGTCTGAAAATAAGGCCATCCAGGTGAGACACTGATCTGGAGAGGGGGGAAAAAACCCACATAAAGAAGATTTTGTTGGATGGCAAGGAGGAGAGTGGGGCTGACGGTACAAGTGCGGGAGCCCTTGGGCAGGCAGCTCATGGAAGAGCCCCACCCAAAGGGGATAGACCTCTGCCACCCCTGACATTGTAGAAGACAAGAAGTGACACATCTTTCCCTACCAGGGAGATTTCACCTTGGGACGGAGGAGAACCATCTACCACCAGTGAAAAGAAGGAACTATACTGTCACGTTTCTCCTCAAAAGGGAAAAAGAGGAAAAACAGTCTCTCTTCCTCTGTTTGAAGCAATTTTCTTATATTTACTGAACAAAATTCAAAATGCTGAATAAAGCCCGCACCTCACAATCTGCAATCTATCGTCCAAAGCACTACAGAATACAGCCTATTCATGTGAGATTGATGTAAGCTTTACTGGAAGATCACAAGACCTGCAGTTTTCCACTGAGTAACCCTTGGGAATAGGCACTGAACACTGACTGCTGCTTTAGCCTCTGCTGATGGATGATGCACAACACCAATTAATGCTTTAATGCTGGAAGTTCCAGTTTCTCCAGCTCTCTTCTGGCCTGTTTAATACGACAAACTTTTGAAGAGAAACAAATAACTCAAAAACCAGGCTTAACAAGCCAAAAAGAACAACTTTGAAACGTTTAAAAAAAACACACATCAAAACATTTAGAACATAACAGCAAATTTATCTTCTGATACGTCCAGTGAGCATAATGCAAAATTGATTGTATAGAATTTAAAACTATAACAAGGCAGCATGTAATGAGATCAGATGGTAAATAGGATTAATTCAGTTTTCTTTGGAAATATCAGTTCTGACCTGCGTCACCAGAGAAAGCGGCTGAGCATACAAAAATGTTTGCCCACAATGTAAGACCACTCCAGCACCGGAATCAATTAACACTCTCATTATGGAAAATCTGATGTTGAAACAGCAAGGAGCACAAATTAAAAAAAAAAAAAAAAAAAAAAAAAAAAGAAACTAGCAGACGTATGGCAACCTATTAATAGTACAGCAGGGGCATGCCAGTTCTGCCCTTCGGTGCCCTAGCAGAGTTAAGCAGAAGTCTAAAAAGACTAGTGTTAGCACTGTAGTTTATGATTTGGATTTTAGAGCAGAGGTCTGTTTAGCACCTACTTACTAGCCAGTGATGCACACTGATTTTTTCATTAGTAATAAAATTAATCCAGTGTAAAACACGTCTACAGAATCAGTGTCTACATCTTGGATACTGCTCAGGTTTTTCTTGTGACTAGAAAAAGTTGCAGGAATCCCACAACTCGCCCATTAGCAAAAACACTGGTTCACAAAACAGCTTAATGCATACACCTCATTTATTCCTGAGTATGAAGAATCGTATACAATAGTCATGAAACTGCACATAAACCTCCCTACTGCCTGGTTTTCTGGCCTCTATTATTTTTGGTCCTTGAGGGAACTGCCAATAAAGTAGACAAACCCAGCAGAAAATTAACAGATATTATAAAAAACTAGTTTGTGGTAATTCTGTCGCATCTCATCTGCTTGTCCTTTGCGCACTTGAGACTGAATCAAAGGCCCCCAAAGAAAGGAGTTAATTCAGTATGAAATTAAATGCTTGCTTCTGATCTAGAACTGCTAACAAAGAGAAAGCAAACTGCCAAAGAAAGGAAGACAGACCACCAGATCTCATCCAACACTTGTTCCAGGTGAGTACGAAGACAGAAAGTGCCAAGACTAGGAACAGTGATACAAACTTTTATAATGCTTATTTGCTATTCATTTCTGAATATTTGGAACTGATCCACTGTTTAAATAAACGGAACTTTGCATATATTACTGCTCTGTAAAACAATTAAAAAAACCCAAAAGATGAACACTTACCATCTCTGCTCTTTGCTTATGATTTCCCACTTCTTCCAGAACTTGAGACAGCTGAGCCTTCAAGACAAAAAAAAAAAAAAAATAGAAAATGAAGGCTAGGACATATTTTTTGAGGTTTAATAAGACCACGTTCCTCCCTTCCAGCTAAAAAAGCCACCAAGGGCAACATGATTTTCACAGCATTGAAAAGGAATTATAAGCGTTGGGTCTTGTTATGTCCTATCAGCACCCCATTCCATGAGACAAACCTGTCCCAAAGAGCCGGCAGCCCACATACACAAGAAAGAAGAGGTTTCATGCAGAGAGGAAATCCACTGGATTAGCTATCCCAAATTTCAATCCCATGGCCCAGCCAGAGAACTGCGCCTCCTCTCCATTTCTTGGGAAGCTGCATAAAGAGCGGTCTAAACCCCACCCAATTCTGCCAAGCTTAACTTTAGAGAAAGAAGGCGCTTGCTCCACAGCTCCCGAGAGATGTGTTTGTGTGTGAAGAAAACTTCATGGAAAATGTTCTGTTGGAGTTCTGGGGTATAGGGTTGGTTTTGGAAGCCTTCAAAATTGTTGCAGTAGAATACAGAGCAAATCCTCTCTGGAACATAACCCTACTGAATACCTGTGAGAAAAGGTCTCAGTGCAAGATTTTTTCTTTTTTAAGAGGAAGTTTGAAATTTAAAGAATCTCAAACCAGAGTGGAAATATCTTGTTATTCGTGTATAATTTGGGGAGAAATAGGAACCTGACTCAGAGGAGGAGCTTTCACAGAGTTTTGTTTATGAAAAAGGATTTTAAACTAAATGGGTATTTTGGAGATAAGAGAAGCCACGTATACTACTTGAGTACTATTACTTCCCACATCTTTTATTTCACAACGCTTTGCTAGCCTGCAATCAGCCTTCCTCTGGTTAGCAGAAAGCCCAAAAAATAGTCACAATGACAACAGAGAAGCTAATTTAAACAATGTAAACAAACAAGACAAGAACTAAAAAAAAACTTTCCTACAAGCCAATTCACGTAATTTCAAGCAGATATTCAGTAAAACCCTCCAGAGTCCCTCTAACAATCTCTCGCCACACATGAAATGGGTCTTTTGAGCACTACATCCAAACCAGAGACAAACAGCACGCAGTTTATTACAATGAAAAGGAAAACATTAAGCTTTGAAGGCTAACTGCGCTGAAATACAAGCAAATGAAAAAATTACAGTCTTAGGGTTCAGCACAGCAGAAGTTCAATTTTGCAAACAACCAACCAAACAGTTCAAGACTTCCCTGGCCCCAGCGCTCAGTGGAAACTGAAAAAGTTACAGATTCTTGCTGTGCAGGGCCTGGGATGATGTGACATTATTTAAGGAACAGACACTCAAAGAAGATGAAAAGAGTTTTAATACAAGCCTGGGACCTGGCACAGGGAAATGAAACACGTTCATTAAACACCGCGGGAGATGCCAGTCCCAACCAAACATGGTGTGCATGTACAAGCAAGTGAGAAGAAAAAATGAAATTATCACCAAGTTTGATGCTGAAACATCAGGAAACTACAAATTTGCAGACATCTGGGAAAGACTTTTTTTCCCCACTACTATTGAATCAGGTAGAATTACACCAGCAGGCTGGAGCCAGAAAAGAGTCACGTGGAGGAAAAATTAGAAAACATCCCCTCAGAGACATGATTTATGAGAGATGCTAGCATAGCCTGTGCAAAACACCCCAAGACTGACTGAATATCTTTTATCAAAAAAAACCCCCAACTTTTCGGTATGTTTGTTTATTAGCCTTATCTATATGAAGATGACCTTTAGATAGGAACTACTGGCCTATTCTAAACTAGATGTAAAGAGCTATTAAGAATGACATATTTGCTTACAGTAGCTACCACTCCTGAATTTGAGGGTCATTTCTCTGTTCAGCCTCCTGTTGGTACAGACTTCTATAGAATCACGGAGTAATTTAGCATGGGAGAAGCCAGTTCAATCTCCTGCTCAGAGCAAGGTCAGCTACATCAGGATGCTCAGGGCTCTTGGTCAGCTGGAGACTTCCAAGGAGATTTTGAGAATCTCCTTGGAGGCAAACTCCAAAACCTCTCTGAGCAGCCTGTGCCAAGCTTTGGTCACCTTCACAATGGAAATATTTTTCTGTATAATATCAAGACAACAGCACCCTGGAACCTGTTTAACTAGATGGGTATAAGAGCATTTTAAAGTACAAGACCTTGATAAAATTCAGAAAAAAAAGGATAGAAAAGACCCTGGCACATTTTACTTCAGGAAGAGGCTGAAAAAACTTTTATACAGGAGAGAAATAATACAAAGGGATGGGAGAAATCAGAAATACAAGCAGGAAATATTCCATAATTTATTTTATATATAATATGGCTTGGGGAAAATAACCAAACACAAACCTCTCAATCCGCTATGCCAGCAGAGACCTAGAGGCAAACCTGGATAGCAAGTCCAAAACAGCAGCACGGTAACGGCAGATCAATGTAATTTGGAGAAGCAATCAGATAAGAATTAAATCACAAAGTAGGTTTTTCTTCATTGCATTTATTTCTAGACAGCTCATCTCAAAAGGAAAGAGTAGCTAACTAGTGGGAATTCAGAGAACAGCAACTAAACTTACTAGATTGCTGAAGAAATGATTTATGAAGATTAAAAGATTTTTAAACGTATGATTTGACTACAGCTCTCACAGAAGAGCAAAAGGGACATATTTAATGCATTGAGAGCTGTTACAATGATACAGCTGGAAACAAAGAGGCTTTTCCATCAGAGCTGATGCTGGCCGATGCGCTCGCAGACCGGAGCGGGGACCTCCCGCTCCCTCCCGTGCCCACGTACGCAGGCAGGCACCGAACAACAAGACACAGCTCGAACTTTCAGAGGGGTCCCCTGTGCCTGCTCTCGCCTGGCTGCGAAACAGATGATCTGAATGCTTTATCACATCCAGTTTGTAAACATTAGCCCTACCCCAGACTTTTTATTAGCTTAAATCAAATATTGAACCTAGCTCAGCTGTTAGAGGACAGCTGCTTGTGAAGTGATTCACTGCCATATTCCTTCTAGGCCACAAGAAAGTACAACCTAATCACCAGCAGCATGACAGATGCACACATTTTTAATTATGAAGAAGAAATTAGTCTCTGAACTTATCCCCACATCTCACTTAATCAGAGGAGCTGCCAGCCACCACAGCCATGGAAGGAAGGGGCTGCAGGGGGCCCTGGACTGGTGCCCGACAGTGTGCTGAGCCCTGCGCCCAGCCCCGCCTCGGGCATTCACTGGGAAAAGACCTGAAAGAAATAGCGTTATATCGTTTCTTAGAATTTAACCTTTTCAGGAATGAACTGTTGGATTTCTCAGTTCAGTCATCTCTGGCCACTCGCAGCCAAGAAAAGCACGAGCAACGAACCTGAGCCCCTTGGGGTGGCTCGGAAGGAGATGGTGCGCGAGAGTCCTCGACCTCTACGCCAGCAGGCACGGGAGGGTTATCCGCAGCAGATGCTGGAGCAGTTTGCCAGCCCCATCCCCGAGTTTCGCACTGGGAAAAGCAATGTCCTACATATATGTGGCTCAGCTCTGTTTTACGCACTTTTTGATTGATCACATTCACCTGGTATCTCAGGAATCTCTCAGTAAGACAGACTTGCGTGTTGAATTTTCAGTCTATGTATAAAAGTTAACGTAAAGCTCCAAGGAAATTCTCATTACTTAATACACACGTTAAATTCCCACGGATCACTGAACTCAAGCATTAAGAAATCTGATAAGCAAAGAGATATTAAGAATCAGATATACAAATACATGTAAAGTCCAATTTGCCCACAGAAGGCAGCACAACCAGGTAAAAGAAAATCAAGTAAGTAGCGTAAGCAGAAAAGAAACCATCCTCTCAAGTATTCAGTCAATTACTTTAAGCCTCCAAAAAAAGGGTTTGTCAATTCAAAACATTCATCTTACATGACACCACAGTCTAATCTACTGTCAATGCTACTGTCATCCTCAAAAGAGAGTGGCAGGAGGGGAAAGATAACCCGTGCTCTGGCCTCGCCAGGATACAGCAGCTCAGGGCTGAAAGAGGAGCAGGAACGGTTTCCAAGGAGAGGAACGGATTCGGCTCCTAAGGAGAGGAACCGATTCTGCTCCTAAGGAGACATTTCTGAATTGTTTAGCTTGCTTCCCTGCATCAATAATTCGTCTTCTATACCTTCCAAAAGTCAGCCTTTACTGACAACGCTGGAGGAGGCTGGTCAGGGAGGGTTTAATGAATGAAACTAAAGCAATCTGGTGGTTACAAGGCCGATGTTAACACTGCTTCCATCAACAGCCCCACACTCTTCTCTGGGGGCTGAACGTGAGCCGACTGCCCTGAGCGATAGGCAAGCAGCTCAAATGTGAGACTCACTTGTAGGAAAAAATTAGCTACTCAATCTCTAATGAACAGTCTTTCTCTACACAACAATACCCTCCGCTTTACAAGCAATTAGCAAATCGAAGCGCTCTCTTTGTGGACCTGCATTAATTTACTCCTCGATGTTGCACATTAAATAGCTCATAGGTACGGCACAGCACAGTAGCAGCAACAGCCAAAGCCATAAAATTAAAGCTTGCTTCAAAGAGTTAGGGAAGCAAAATTATGCGTGCTGCATACAGGGAATAAATCAAAACAACCTTCATTTGGAAACATCATTTTAGTCTTACGCTTTCATCAAAAAACATGATTATCTTAACAGTCACATTAATACAACGTAGGTACTTTACAAGGGAGAGAAACAAGCAGCACATTCACTACCTCAAATTAAAGAGAGTAATTTTTATTCTTCCTCATCAGGGTGAAATACCTGGGAACACACATAGCTGCCTATTCCAGGGTTGCGCTTTCACAGCTATAAATCCCAACTGCGGGTCCCCAGAAGGAAGGCCGCTTGTTGGAAGGGCAGCATCACCGCATGGGAGGGGAGGAGGAGGAGGTTCAGCCTGGCAGAGCTGTAGCACAGCTGCAAACCATGGCATTTTTACAGCACGCCAAAGCCCAAGATACCCTTAGCAGTATTTTATATGCAACAGTTGTATGCAAATTCAAGTCAACTGTGAAGATTGGCAAATTTAGGTATAATATTAATTAATAGCTATTTCAAATTAATTAACTTCTAAGATAAATTCTTGCCTCTCCTCTTTGAGAAAGTTAACACACAATTTAAATTTACATGGATATATCGGCTTCCAATCACAGAAATATGGAATCTTGTATGTTCTAACATGCCAAATAATTTCAGTTTCCTTGTGCTGGCTGCCCCCTGTTCACAGGGTAATTTCACAGTACCTTATATATCTAATCACTTACAAAAGAAGGTATGAGATGAAGCTTCTTGGCTCAAGCTAGACGGCCTTAACGTGTAGCTAAAGTGCTATGTGACCTATAACAGGGTCCAAGCCAGAATATCTTATCTGATGCCATAAGCTGGGGAAGAAGGAAAAAAAAGCACAACATCGCTTCTTTCTATCAGATTCAGGAGACACAAGGAATATATGGTGCATCAAAGCTGCAGCAGAAATACAGAAGGAAACCCCAAAACATGGCTGCACTCCCAGGACAATTCTGATGAGCACTGATTGTAACACTTACAATTCAATTGTAAACTTAAAAACATATAGCTCTATGCACCGCGCTGATGAGTTACATGGAACAAGAGAGGAATATCATGAGAACACTTTGAAGAGAAGGTTGCAGTCACTAATTACCTTGCACGCAAAGATATTTTTAAAGATTCTGGCTTTAAAGAGGAAAACTTTGATTTCACAAAAGCCACAGACAGCTTATATTTGGCAGTGGCAGAGACTGAGACAGAAGTAACTCATCAGCCACTTGTAGTTAGACTTCAGTTTATTTGAATACTGTGATCCTGCATATTAAAATATTGTGAGAACTGAAATGAAATTTTCATTAGTGTTCAATCTGAAATCTCACTCATGGGATTCAGCTTTCAACAGTTAATGCATGCATTTACCTGTTTATACTTTAAAGTTATATATCCATTTATACCATGCTACCTTCCGCCTTCAATCCATTAGCACACCATTACTGCAGATTAGTAGCAATACAGTATTGTTTTAGCATCTCTGAAGTGCACTACAAAATTACACTGGGTTAAATGGTCATTTCTAATTTTAAATATTTTGATGCTTTGTAGATGAAATTACTGATCTTTCACAAAATTGCATCAGTTGAGATCACGATCAGGAAGTCAGTTTAGTATCAGACATTGCTAAATAATTTCCTTGCTGCTTTACAGATTCAATTTTGCTGTTCTCAAGAAAAGTTCTCCTGGTTATAAAATCAAATGCATATACTTTATAAAGTGGGAAATAACAGCTACAAATAAACTCTGGTGTTGCCTCAAAAGCATCAAAACCACCATGTTATCTTACAGGAGCTGGACTGGAGGTGGCAGGGGGCTCAGCCTGATGCAAAATGAAAGGGAAAATTCCCCAACAACTTTTGAATGTGTTTCAGAAATTTATATACAGTGAAGCAACATTGACTCTGACTTGCAGAAAAGCTGCAACAGGCAAAGCAGAGACCATTACTTACTGACATAATTTATATTATGTGGATAGGCTTACAGCTCAATGAAAAGCACGTGTCTCAGGCCACAGTTTATGTGGTTTTCCATGAAATTTAGTCCTTCTTAATTTTACCCTGAGCAAGGACACAAAAGACAAGAAACGAGAATGCCTGTAAAAGCAAGATGTCCCACACCTCCAGGGACTCGTGCTCCTGGGCATCACAGCAAAGCACAACACCCAGGGACTGAAGGCTACTGCTTCATGCAGAGTAGCAAAGGGTGTTTTTCATCAAAAAAGCAAGAGCTGCTACTTCTTTGAGAACCAGTTTTCTACTGGATTTGATGTGCAGCAGGGAAATGCCGCCCCCAAGTGAGAGACAAAAAGCAGCTGGTTACCAAAATGAAGGACGAATAAAGCAAAGGCTCTTGGGTGCTAAACAAAAAAAATGATATTGCAAATTGAAAAATTGCTGAAGTCATAGTTATAATTACTGAAGATACAGGGAAAACATCTGCAAGATACGGGCTCCTGTCAACACACTATCAAGATTTACTGGACAAAGAGATAATAACCAAACCCTTCTCTTGCTCTTAAGTCTCAAGGACAGACCAATCTCTCTTCTTCTAAGAGACACAGTCACTTAGTAATGTCATGAATTCTCGACAGCTTATTATAATGAAATCACCCCAAATTCTCACTGGTTATGCTGTAAGAAAGAGGTGTAAACAAAGTCACTGTGGAACAACTGATACAAGGAAGATAGGATTTCAAGCAGAAATTGCCCACATCCTTACTCCTGGCAAGTCACTTGACCTACTTAAAATAAGCTGCATAGTTCTGCAGCAGAGACCTGGCTTTTGTTCCCACTCTGCCTAACAACTGCTGAGAGACTCGGGGCAAAGTACTAAACTCTCTGAAACTCCTTTTTCCCCTCCCTCTCTAAGGTAAAGATAATACTCACTCTGTAAAACCATCCAAAAACCTTTGACCAAAGGTAATCTCTGAGCGCAAGGTACCACTGTTGACACAAAATGCACCTGATGGGCCACACCACTCGGGCAGTAAAAGGATTAAGCACCATATTAAGTGCAGAGCTCGAGCACCTCCACGTTCAGAGGTAGCGGTAACCTAATCTCCCTGATCCTCAAAGCAAAGGTGACCTTCACAACTGCAATAAAATGTAAAACTTGGGGAAAGATTCTGAGCTTCTCAAAATCTATTCCAACACCACTGTTCGCATAATCTCCCAGGCAGATGCTGTCAGGTAAGGAACACGGTACCAAAGCAAATTGGGACATGGAAAAATGCAGAGCATTATATTCAGGAAAGGATGAGTCCCTGGAGATCGGACAGCCCTATGCCAGACTGAAACACTTACAAAGAAAGCAGGTAGGTGCAGGCAGGTAGGAAAATAAGGGGCTCAGGTGTTACCAGACTTTTCATGTGACAAAAAAGCATTAGACTTGCAAAAACATCTCAAAACAAGAGCAAGCATTTGTTGTTTTACTCTCTGAGCTGCAGCCGAGGTTGAGGTGAGATTGAGGGGCAACAGCCGAGTGACTCCTCTCTCCTGTTTTTCCTTGATGTTTTCATTCAACACCTTGCTAAGAAGGAGCAAAGAGACCAAAAGATTAGCATGGCTCTGCTGGGAATAATACACTCTTGCAATAGGTCTCCCTCCCTCCATCCTAATCAAATGGTGCTGCAGCCCCTGGGGAGAGAATACATTGCCAAACAAAAAATGCGAGTTTGCAGCTGCTTCCTCAACAGCAAAGGGCAGCCTGACTGATGAAACTCTGCCAAGCCAATTGCTTCGAGCATCATGCAGTCAGCCAGTACAGCATCTCCCGGACACACACGAGTGACTGCCAGATGCTGATGGACTCTCCAAAGGAGTCATTCCCCATCACTGGAACACCCATCAGAGAAGCCTCTGCCACTAATACTCTCTTTGTGGGCTCAGAAATATTCCTACCAGAAAAGCAGCTGAGTGTGCAGTCATAGCAGGGGGTCCTTTCTCTTCTGGTGCTCCCCTAGCAAAATTTTTAACCCAACAGCAGAAGGATAACCTGGCATAAAATCTGTCTATTGAGGGTTGACCGCAAATTTCTTGCCAGGAGTAAAACAAATTATTAATATATTAGTGCCACTAAAAAACATTAGGAGAGCATCAGCCCATTCCACAGGGAAACAGCAAAAAGGGAAAGGAACACAAATCATTTGGAGAACACTAAAGAGAATTAATTTTACTGTGCTGTGATCAAATCTCTAAAGCTGAAATGAAGGGATACCAGCACCAGATTCTGAAACGAACGTAGAGCCTCTGGGAATCTGGTCATTCATTGCTATTTAAGGGATCTGAAAACAGGTACTATAAGCAGTTCTGGGATCCAGTGAGCACGACGTTTTCTTCAGGCTGTATTAACCTTTCTTGAACTGGGAAGCAGTCCGAGAGGTGACAAGCAGAAGACACAGTAGCTAACGGGAACAGAATCCCTTGCTATTAGATGTAATAATGAAGTTGGTTGGGGAAGGGGGGGAGCAAATGTTTGTGCATTTGCTTAATTTTTTGGCAAAATTTTAACTCCTTTTTTTTTTTTTTTTTTTTTTTTTTTGCCTTCTTTAGGTTATCAGCAGAATGACTTCAGGATCCAAAACCCCTGTCTTGATGAAAGCAAACATTAGCACTCACCAAACCCAGGAAAAGGGAATCTCAAAAACTAGAAGTGGTGGCAATATGACACCCAGCGTCTCTACCAAATTGTGAACTTTTCTGCCACTCCTTCCTATGCATTTTTTCCAGTACCACTTCCCTGGATCTAAGTTCTCCCCCATCAGTTGCCTCCAACTAGGTTTGATAGCTAGAGGGAAAGAAACAACATTTAGTTGATGAAGTCTGTAAATTAGCCAACAAAAATGTTCACTCTTATCCATTCATCAGAAAAAATGGTGGAATTACATCTCTATCTAAAAAAGCCCTTCTAATTTCAGCCCAATGAGTCAGCACTGCTGCATCTCATCGCTAAGAATGATTCATTGTCACTGCACTTCTCAAAGTCAAGAATAAGGGTATTCACCCCAATTCACTGTCATCTCATAACTACTCTGGATCCAGGCACTGTGTTTGCATACAGTACTGTTATAATGATTTACATGAGTGTGTCACTTTTAATTTAAAGGTATAAAAAGCTATTGTCAGTCCACCAACCATAAAGCAACATTTTCTTTCCAGTGGGCTGACAGTGGAATACCTGGAAAATACTCTTGCTTGCCAAGGAGAGGTCTCTACACCCCTATAAGCCTAAGGCTCACAATGCTTCTCAAGACACGAGTGGATGGCCAGTATCTTTGGAGAGAAACACTAGTACTTGGTTATGAGTTAAAACAAGCTTTTCAGGGGAGTTAGAATCTGAATAGAAATTCAGAGAAAAGCGGTATGGATGGAAAGCCTCTGCCCCAAATGGAAGCAGTGGTGAGGAAGAGGGGTTTGTGCATGGATTAGACTCCAGCCAGAAGATCTGTAGCTGGATGAAACAAAGAATACTGGAAGCTAAACAGCAGCACAGCTATGGTTTTCTTTTTATACAAGTCTCCTAATATCACAGTTGCTTTAGTTAACCTTTCTAACTATTAAAATAAGGCTACTGAACAACTCATACTGACCTTAGCAACCCTGAGCACTCAATGGTAGCAGCTTCCTCTAAGGTGCCCAAGGCTGTTGGCAGCTGGTGATGTGTGGTGATAGTTCAGAAAACATGTATTTAATGATATACGTGTGCTATGAGCCCCATCCCTAACTATATCTCACTGCTAGCCACACAAACACGCTCCCAACAGGAGCCCTCAGGCATGTCAGCAACACTTCCCAGTGCAACTGTTGTGAGCCAGCCGGCAAACGCCATCGGGGAAGTGAAGATCCATGTTTAAATCAAACTTTTTTTTCTTCTGATTTAATTTTAATCTAGTTTGGTTTCTTGTCCTGGTTCTCTGTACTACTGCACAGATTGTGCTAGCTCAAATAAAGGTCAGGGAGGGGTTTAAGCCAGCACTGCCCTTGGCTTGCAAAATTACAGCCAGCGTATTTTTGGCATCCAGCAGAACAGTGGGTAAAGGGCCTAAGCCTCGGAGGGTCTCCAACAAATCTGAAACATTCTTGGAAGTTGCTAGGTAACAACATTCACCTCCCGGACAAGATTGTGCAATGTTTGCTCTGACGAAGCAACGCTTCTATTGCCCTTGCTTCCGCCCTGGGAATGCGTTTGCTGAGGACCCGTCTCCTCTGCTGCCAGAGTACTTCCAGTCTCTAGTCTGGGTGTGTAGTTGGATTTTGCTCAATAAAGCAAACATTACATTTTAAACATAGCTATTATAATTAGCACAAGCTCATCACTCAATTCCCCTTCCAGACAGGGATTTCCAAATGTCACAGTGTGCTTAGCACAGCTGATCTGCGCCAACGGCTGCTCTAAACACAACTGACCTAGGAACGTCCAAAGCAAAGAATCGTGTCCTATCACAGGAGGCAAGATGAAAAACAACTAGGATAATTCTCCTCCTTCATCCTGTACCTTCATTTTCCTGTATTATCTGTACAGCACTGTGAGCAAGGCAAGTTTAGCAGACTCTCCTCTTTGATGCAGAAGGTATATTCACACTTGAGGCCAAGCAGGAATTTCATACCTGTTCTCTGGGTCAGCTCCCCAGATGACTCTGCCTCGTCCTGGTTGTCCTGCCAGGGTATCGTGGCATAAAAACAACGAGCAGTAAGGGGGGAACAAAAAAGGGAAGAAAACCCCAAACTAGTACAGCTACTGGCTGCTAAAAACCATTTTACAGAGGCTCTGGCAAACGCAGAGACCCAGTTTAAAACAGTATTTGCTTTCTAAATCTGTTTTGGAAAAGCAAAAACAACCTTAGTCCTTACCAGTAATATGTGGCATAGAAAAAAAAATGCAAAGTATCTTTTTCCAACACATACCTACCCACAAAAAAGAGCTCCTACCCTTGAAGGGGAATGCTAGCACTTACATTTCTAGGTATTGCATAAATCAGTGGCTTCCAGCCTCCTTGCAGAGAAACTTCACTTCAAAAACCCTGGCAACGCTCCACACCTCAGCATGTCCCATGGAGCCAGCAAAAGTCCAGCCGAGTTTATTAACGTAGGTCTCATGCAACATCTCACCTGTGATGTACTTCTGTCTCACCCACAATTCCTGCCTCACTGCTTGGGATACGCCAGCAGAAGCTTCCTGCGCCTCTCCAACGCCCCATGAGGCACTGAAGATGATTAGCACCAACCCTGCTCAACAAAAGGAGAAACCAAAGCACAAAGATCATGTGTCCTTTTCACCGCCACAGAGGCAGTCGCAATTTACAATTGCAATATTATACCTCATCGGTTTTCTACTACAGAGAGAATAGGATTTAGAGCCAGAATTTGCCATAGGTTGTAAGGGGAAAAAAAAAGGGGGGGGGGTTAACAGTACCTCTATCCAAAGACAGTCCTTACATTGAAAAAGTAAAAATCCTCCCAGATGACAACTGGAAGCAAAAAATTGTGTTAAATACATTTTTATCACCCTCAAATAAAAATCAAATATCCCTGCGCCCCATGGTCATGCTCCTCTAACTTCCTTGAAGAGGAGCAAAACTCTTCTATTTTTATTTGAGAATTTATTCAAAATAAACAAATCCCAGTGGAATTTAAGCACACTGTAGAGGCTCCAGCAAAAATCATAAAAAAAGCAAACAAACTAAAAAGATCCTCTCTTGGCACACTCTTGAAAGAAGGATTCACCACATTTCTAATTGACTGCCACCATAGCTTAAATGAATAATCTATAAATAGGCAACAAATGCAAAGCAAGCACTCGAAGGAAACAGCAAGATTTTTTTTGTTGTTTTCTCTTGTTATTGCTTACTTGTTTGTTGGGAAGGAGGTGGCTAACAAGGTAGAAGAAACATGCTAAAAATATAAAGAAACAGAAAATGATAGGGTGTGGGAAGCAGGGATAAAAAGACATGAAGACGTTCAAATGTATGAAGTGCACAAATATGTTTTTGCCTCTAGTTTTCCAGGGGACTGAAGGGATGGGAGAAGGCACACAGCTGTGCCAGAGCATCACTTAGTAACTGTGCCACACTCGAGGCAAGCCGGGACAGAGACACAAGGAGGTAACGGAGGCAGCATCCATCACATGCAAAACACGACACCCAACCATGATGCTGACTTTGGTGCAGTTCACCCAGAAACAGAGCTTAGGCTCGACATTAGGATGGAACGGCTTCCTGTAGGCAAACTGGTATTTAAACCATGAGTTCACAGAGAAAACATGCTTGTGACTTAAGACTGAGGATGCCCTGAAGATCCCCACATACTCATGACTTGAAGAAGGCTTTTATGTTATCATGAAAGTCTTATCTGAACACTCAAGCGCCTGTGGGCCATCTTGGACTAATTTCTAGTCTTTTCTACATATCAGATTCAACATACTATTAAGTGCAGTCATTAAAGTAAAGCGCTGGAAGTGTTCCTGCAGCCGTCTTGTAGTAGGAGTCATCCAAAATAGGAGTGGACTCAAAACTATTAAAGTTAAGCAGCCATCCACATCACAAGAAAAGTGAAAATACTCATGTCAATGAACAACAGGCCTGGGGGAATCTGAGTCATTCCCAGAGAGAATCTAGTTTCTGGAAAGCATTTGCAGGAAAATTTCTAATAAACTCCTTTTTAAAATACTGAATAACCATTTCTCAAAATAACTGGAATTTTTATTTCACAGCTCTTGTTCCAACCTGTCTGCTCACTCTCCTCCTCTCTCCCACAGCTAGTCTGACTGCCCACAACATCCCCAGTCTCCAGCTTTCCGGCATTCATCAAAGCAGCCAACTTAATTATCCTTTTTAATTACTCCTCCGAATCCTATGCTCCTTCTTTCAAGCCTGAAGGAGGCTCTCACAAAATCCAAGGAGCAGAAAACCTTCTGGTTTCTCTTTCCAATGAGTCTGACTAGCTTTAAGGTCCTTCACTACTCCCGTAAAGTCCTTCCTTGCAACTCCGCGACAGATCTTGTCCGGCCCGTGGAGTTTGCCAGCGAGCAGCCCAGGACCTCCTCAGAGCCTTCTCCTCTGTGGGGATGGAGGCTTATCCCATGCCAGCTCTGCACAGATTCACAGCTTTCTCAAATTATTTCCTCCTGTAGGGAGGAGGAGAAGGCTAACAAAATGGCCTGTAATCCAAACTTTTAAACTCCATCAGTTAATATCTTTCCTTACTTAAAAAAAGGTTTGGAAAGGGTATGCAAGGGGTAAAAAAAAAAAAAAAAAAAAAAAACAAACACAAAAAAACTGCAGTGACAGGAACAGAACAAGTAAACAAACCATCCTTGCATAGCACAAGCGTGATAGGTATTCTGTGATTGCCAACCATCAGTTTAATTTTCATTGTAAAAACTTGCAGGAGAGTTACTGTGAGGGCAAAGTGATGGAGTAATCAATCTGGGGCCGAAGTCCTTTGTTTATCCATAAAATAGAGCAGAAGGAACAGAAGTGCGTATTTCCTTACATTGCCCCATGACTGCTTCTCAATTTTGGGCTGAAAGGATTAACTCCAGAGGGAGCACTGCAATTTTATCTTAGACATGGTCCATTCGTTCCTTGGCCCTTCTGCTGAGACTGCCAACAAAGATGCCAGACAGGATGATGTTTTTGAGGTGCGAGTGTTTATCTTCTCCGAGTGAACCAAACAGCAACTCATTTCAGGAAAGCAATCCAGCAACTCACAATCACTTCTCGCTCTAGCAAACGCAGACTGACAAGGCAAAAGGTGAAACAGCTTGATGGTCCCATTAGAAACCTTTGAGTTTCCTCGCACCTGAATGCCTGTCTAGCAAAGCCGTGCTACAGAAACATAAAAGATCTCCATTTGGCAAGAAAAGGAAAGAAGTCAGAACATATGCCAAGATAATCTCAGTTATTAGCTCCCGCCACAAAGGTACAAGATGTATTGAATTGCTTCTCCTTGCACAGCATGGGATGCTCTGAGGCTGGGAGTTCTATTTCAGAGGCGGGTACAGGCTCGCTGGTGAATGGGCACTGCAAGGGATGCGGTGAGTACACACACAGCTAATGCTGCAGGCAAAATTAAATCAGGCAATAGAGCCGGGGTAAGGCAAAACAGAGCATGACAGATAGCTCCCTTCTGTAAATATTTGCAAGTAAGAATTATGAACACTTTTTTTTTTAACCTTCTGCTCACACTTAAATTTTCTTTCTTCTTAACCAAGCAGATAAACAGCTACCAAGATTCACTTTTGCCTAAATGTGGCTGACCTCAAGGCAACACCGGTTTGCTTGTCCATCCTAGGCTGATACATGCCAAAATGGTGACTCACTGTTTGTGGAAGAGGACATATAGGAAGGATATAGAAAATGTGCATTTGTTGTAGGAGTGGCCATATTTGTGCCATGCAGCAGCTCCCAGATGTTCATGAAGACTCAAGCGTGACCTTTTCCCTCTCTCAATCCCCTCTGCTGCTCAGAAACAAGAGCAAATGGAATATAAAGAGCAAGTGGAATGCAACAGAAACTAACATCTGCAATAATTACAGTAATGTGTAAAGCGTTGATGGGCTGTAGAAATCAGATACAATGAATTTGGGTCTTGCCTGGCCTAAATAAAAAGGTGCTCATTATCTCGAGAGGAAATGCCACTTACGAACAATAAGGTCATGCTGCATTGTGAAGATAAATGTCATTTCTCTATATAGCTATGATAGTCTCACCTACTGTCTTCAGAAACGTACATAAACAGCAAAGCAATAACAAGCCCATAGAATTAGCCAGGGACACTATGTTATTTTATGAGCATAAAGTCAGTCATCTGGAGTTCTTTAGGTATGCTTTCCTGAACATGCAACTAGGAACACATACGTATGTATACAGATGTATTTACATTGTGCTTTTTGGTAGCAATAATAAATTTAAAAAAATTAACTGACACTTTCAAACAAGCTTGGATATGTTTGGTATCATGTATGTTGAAAGAATTTAAGACTAATCATGTATTTTATACTGCTATAAACATCCACAGGAATTACATACATCTGCATAGGTAGTTCTGCGCTCATCACAGGCCCCCAGGCAGCCTCTGCCAAGCGCAACGAGCAACTCTAAATAAATACCATACATAATGCTAACAACTTCTCTCTTTTCAACAGCTCTGCATGCTGCCATGCTGCAGCTGAGATACAATTAAGTACACTCAGATGATCTTTGAGCAAACAGCACAGACAGAGCCATCTCCACCTAGTAAGAACAGCAGTGTCAGAGCCCCGGGTACCTCCAGCCGAGGCTCTTTGAACCAGGGGGGGGTCTCCTTGCAGCAGTCTGCAAGCGAGTGCTCTTGCCCTTTCATACCCACATGCACGGAAGGCAAATAACGAGTGAACGTGGTTTAGCCACTGCTTGAATGTTCCCACCTAGAGAAATACAGTTTGTCACCACAGTCATGCAGCCATCACTCCTAGCCGTCCGTAACACCTTTCTTCATACAAAAGGTCACAGAATGCTTCAGAAACCAGCAACCTTATTTTGTTAGATCCACGGAGGTCAAAGGAGCACACATTTTATCTGAATATTTGAGAAATCGGGTCAGGGAACTGATCTATCCTAAGGCTGCATTTTCCACTAATGAAATGACCTCTTACAAAATGGAATAAACCAGATGATTAGAAAGTGAAGAACACTGCATCTGTAGGAACTGTCAATAAAACTCAGAGTAGTCAGAATATAATTGCCAAAGGTAGGGTTGGTAACAACTAGCTTAGCAATAATATGTGTCACATAAAGTAAAGATCATTGGTTTATGGTCTCTACCATTAGGCCAGTTCCCAACTGCATTGCACAGCCTTGACTAAGAAAAATTCAGAGTTTGTGAGCTCTCAAGAGATACTCCTATAAATTAATACTGATACAGACATTCGTCATTTCTTTGTGTACATAAAAAATGTACAGTGGCAGTCTTTACACAAAGAAGCCTCAAAAAAATCTCCCATTACACAAGATATTCTACTTAAAATAACCTCTACAAAATAATTGCCCTGTTCACATTCATAGCTACTGAATGTCATTGGGTTTTTATACATCAATAATAGTGTAACATGTAATCTTTCAAGCTTCTTGTTGACTTCCTTTAAAAATTAAAAATATTTAGGTTTAGCAACTCGTCCAAAAATCAGCTTTCCAATGGAAAATGAGCTGTTTCTACAATTTTCCAAAAGGAAGTAAAATTGATGTTACAAGAACTCATGTTTGCGAGTCTGCCGTGGAATGCAGGCAAGAGAACACGGAATAGGTAAAAATCAATGCTTTAAACCAGAAATCAGTTCTGGTTTTAATGTGGTCTTGAACAGAACCAAAATTTGAGTGTACATCTGTCAAAGCTATAGCCATTACAACCGTTTAAACAAATTGAAAACATAAATCAGTTCAATATGTCAAATTGATGTGCCATGCATCTCATATCTATGTTACTGTCACCATAGTTGGATTCATGGCACATGTGTTGTACAGTAGTACTGCCCGTTTTATTAAACAGCATAAATAAAATTCAAAAGAAAAATGTTACAGCTTGCATTACAGGAAGACTGTGGCTTTTTCCAAAACTTAGGACTTCCAGTTTGTTTTGCTGAAAAGCTTTTAGCACAAAGTACATTTGACATTAACACTGATTAAAGCAAATAGATAAATTGCAAAGCCTCCGAGAAAGCAGAACTGTTCTTTACAATTTACTTGGACCCCCCTGAACAGACGAGATCTATATCAACAGCTTCATTTTTATTCACAGCTTGGTGAAAACCGCTATCAGCTAGTTTTTTCACTTATTCTGTTCCCAGGCTAGTCACATTTAAACGAAAAAGAAAAAGAGAAAAATAGAGAATTCCACCACCTTCCTTTAAATTCTGTTCAAGTTACAACTTGCAATGGTGCCGTACTCTAATTCATGACCTTGGTATGAAACCAGAGTGAAGAAAGGGAGAAGCTGCAGCTTGTGGACAAACTGGTCCATAGGGGAAGACAGGGAGAACATATAGGAGCAAATGCAACTCATAACTATGGAGAAGAAAGTATTAAAGGTGAATAATTATGTATGTTCTGAAATAAAACAATTGCAATCGGCTTTTGCATTGGGCACCATTCAACTAACTGTGCTTAAGCACTATGCTGAACCAGGCTTTTTAAACTAATTAGTTCCCTGAAGAAACACCCCTTCTACTACTGGTAATTAAGGCCAAAATAAGAAAGAATCAATGGGCTTCAAAAAGAAAACCAAGACACTAACTACTGTTGTTCTAATTGCCACAATAACCAAAGTATTACGTTATTAAAGTAGAGCTTACCATTCTTACAAACTGCAAAGAGCAGGAGCGTTAGGATCCACAAGAGCATGGGAACAGGCTTGTGTTGATGTTGTTTTCTCAAAGCACTTCTTCTGTTTATATATTATAACTATTTGGTAACAGGATTTCAACAAAACTCTGTAGCTGTAGCCCAGAGAAAGACAGTGGGCAGAAATGTGTTGAACCATGTAACAAGCCTGTGTGAAGGCCCCGCAGGAAATCTTTAGACTCTTTACAGCGTATTTTTAAATAGAAAATAATTTTAAATAAAAACATTAATCCCTCTTTCTTACAGGAGACCATCATCATGAATTAAACAATGACACGAAAACACTTACAAATACATACTTTAAATCTTAAATTATGCAGATTATGTAATTATTCTGAAATGAAGCTCTACAAATCACAGAATTCAAATCCAATCATTACAAAAATCAACAAATCTCAACAAGTTCAGAACATCTCTTAAGACGCCCAGACAAGCACTATTTAATGTCATCAATACAATGCAGTTAGGGAATAGCTAAAATTTCCGTGGCATTTTCCATATAAAACATTATCTTGACGTGCAATCTTAGCTTTTACTTTTTTCACAAGATATTTACCTCCTTTCTCCCCCAGAATTGCTTGGTTTCCACAAGCTGTTAAAGCTTTCATCAATGCGAGAATGTTCCTAAGTAGTAGTTCTAATAATTAGGAGACATTTAACATCAACCTTACATCTGTGCTAGCACCGAAGCCTGAATCACCAATATAGTTCAAAAAAGGTGAGATGCACTGGCCAGAGAGCACCTCTGGGAATGCAACAGAAACAAACCCGGTTCTTAGTTTGGAGACAAATTGGCCAGGACTGGCCAATTTTCCTGTCCCTAATGAGCCAGGCACCAAAATATTTTTTGGGCGGTGAGCCACATGAACGCGTACCACACACTTCAGGCAAGTTTGGGCTGGAAGTGCTCCGGAGAGTGTGGCATTGCCTCCAATGGGATCCCATCACCCTGCTCCAGACAGAGACCACGTACCCTGGAAGCTGTTGGGAAGCTTTGATTGTTCCCGTCCAAGGGTCACTCGAGTACCCCTGCAGACAAACCCTGCTACCAGACATGTGGCACAGCAGTGACATGGGCTGTAGCTGCACGATCCACACGGATGAGACCAGCGGTACATAAAATCACACCATGCTTTCCAGCTTGGAAAAAGATTCAAGGAGGTTAAATCTCTGAATTAAATGCAGAATGCAGTTTGTCTTATTCATTGAATGTTTCTCTTACATTGCAAAAAAAGCAATTCTGTAATTGCGGAAAGCAACACTGGAAAGTGGTGCAAGCACTGGAGGAACCTGCCCAGCAGCCTCCCTACTGACTCCCAGCCCTTCCCTCCACACTGCCTGGCTTGCAACAGCAAGTGATGGAGACTGACATAAGACATAAGAACATACTTCTACATTCGCAAAGCCTTCCCTTTGAAAAGCTAGTAGCTAGCTGTTCCTAACCCCATTCCCCAAAGATGCTTTATTTGCCTTTTTCCTTCTGTCTTCCACCTGTGAAGGAAGAGACATTATCACTGCGCTACTTGCATCCTGATTTCAGCCCCCTGCTCCCACTGCTGCACACTCACAGCAGGAGGTGATATGCACCATATTGCACGAAAGCAGCTCTTTTATGCGACGTCTTTGCTGCCATTTGCTGGGGACAGGGCCGCTGCTCCCACTCCAAATGTATTCTTGCTTCCTCCTCCACCTAAAGACATCTAATTGCAAAGCCTGTATCTCTAGGCACAGGCATGCAAGCTCTCCAGTGTAAAGCATTGTAAAGCTCTCAACACCGTATGAAATGCTCTCCCCTGTTCTATTGTGGTAAATGACTCATAACTGCACATCTTCTGCTTCCGAAACATCACTAAGAAGAACGCAATTTTAAATCTTCTGTAGGAATTTAGACGCAGTTCATCTGTTTCTCTTGTCTCCTATAGCCAGGTACGTTTGAAGCTAATCCAAATTCCCTAGGTCAAGCCTTGTTCGTGCTTGGTTATTCGTAACATCACTGGAAGGAGCTACAGGAGGATTTGTTCATACCAAGGGCATTTTTAGGGGAGCACAGTTTGCAGGGGAGGGAGCAATCTTTTTGTTGCTGGCATCTCTCAATCTCCTTGGGGCTGAAGTGAGATCCTTCAGAGGCCGAGAACAGGAGCATTCCCACGTCCTTTGAGCATCACACCTAGACAGCAGGTTGATGATATTAGCACAGTCTCACCTAGGCTAGGTATGCTTCCTGCAGACTGAAACACTTCAGCCAGCGGAGGTTGCAGGAGTCCATCCTAAACTCCCTGTATTTCTAACGCAGGTGGTAATTTATATTTACCATTACTAGAAATTTTTAAGTTTAGAGAGAGTCAAGACATGATCTAGTCAGTAAGAGAACTGGGAGCAGAGTGTCACAGACTACATCTACATCAGGAGCATGACTTTCAGCAGGAGGCGACGGAAATTACAATGTCTCCCCTTGTTCTTACTGCACTTGAAGCACAAGAAGGCAGCAGAGCTGGAAAATGCTTTACTGTCCCATGCACTTCAATAGCCTACTTCAATATACAGCCAAGAGCGGCAAAAGGGTCCTTACCTCAAAAAACTCGTTGTTCTGCAACTGGTCATTCTTCTGTCTATAAAGCAGCTTATCATGGGCTAAAGGTACAGATATTGTCTTAGCTAGCGATTTAATTTACTCTATGCAAGTTAGTGCCCAGATATTCTCACTTCTTAAGAATGATGGAGGCTTGTAGTCCCTAGGAACTGCTGAGTTAAAGCCATTCTTAAACTGTCAGAGCATCCATACACTAAAAATAGCTGTACAAATCTACCTGTAGTGAAAACAATGCTGGTTTGTGCAGAATATCTCCAGTATAAGGTGGTGCCATAGACTACTACTGATCAATTAGTAACTTTCAGGACAGATCCAAAAGGGGGAATCTCCTCAAAAAAATTAATAGTAATTGAGTTTTAAAATGTAGTTTGACCAAACAAAAAGTCTCAGGTACGCAGAGACAGGCCCTGCTGCAGCATCAACCAGTTTTAAGAGGTACTCTTCTTCCACAGAGCAGGGACTGTCACCTTTAATAAATCATTAAGCCCCCCCGCAACTTGGCTTCCTCATTTATATGGCGGTTATTTGCAAGGTGCTCTCCCAAAACACAGCCACTGGCGAGTGTAAAAGGGAGGGGAGGAAACTAATGGCTCCCAGACTTGACAAGGTCATTCAGGTCTGAAGGAAGATGAAACGTGTGAAAGAAGAGAGAATCCAAGATAATCCATTTTGCAGGACTGCCGGAGGACATGGAGCCTGACCTACTCTCCTTTAGAAAAGAAAAGCAAAGCAAAGGACCACAGTGGTTCTCGGGAAGGCTCGAGTCTGCCAAGAGATGCCAAAGCATTCAGGTTCAAAATGCTATTTCGACAAGGTGTTTGCTTTGTCAGAAGATGATGTCCAGCCCTGTGACTGCTTCAGCTATCAGTGGTAGCTGATGCATGGAGCACATTAGCATCATCTCCAGAGAGCGCCTGTTTTCTCCCACATGAGTCACAGATAAGATGCTACAATGACAGTAGAAGTCTGGGCAAGTGAAACATATGCCATTCTGGAGTGGCAGGAAAGCTCTAGTGACTTTGATTTGCTCCTTATGGACATCCGAAGAGAGCAGAGTAATCTCGCTGCTTCTTACGGTTGTCTGTAAGAATGAGAATGAGTTGTCTGTAACTGAGAAAAAACAGGGCACAAAGGTTGGACGGCAGCAGAGAGGTAGAGAAAGCAGGCAGAAGAAATCTGAAAATTAAAACAAACTCTTCTGTACCTTGCACAGATGAGAGGAATTTTTTCTGTAAAGTTCCCATCATCACAGAAACCCCTTCTGCTATGTAAAGAAGCAATTTACCTTTGAGGGGGAGAAGAAATTCAGCAGAGGAGGGATAAAGCAAGGTAAACATAAAGTGTGGATCAAAGAGAGAAAAAAAGAGAAGGTAAAAAAAGTGGAAAAGCACTGATGGGGGAAGCTGGGTGAGAGACAAGGAGGAACTGCTAACTGCTCAAATAAACATTTTATTGCATCTGCACGTAAATTTTAAGCACTTTAAACACCGGGGTGACTGCTAAGTAACTCCCTTTGCAAGGAGCAAATCTGTGACTAACATGACAAGAATCAGCAATGCCCAATTTTCACTGCCAGCAGATGCGATGTGGTTATCAGGTGCAGATAAGGTGACAATATTTGGTCAATGAGTTTTGAGGTCACCAGTAATGCCCATGGTGGAACAAAAACACAGAACATATGGCATTTCATGTGCTGAAACTGTCAGACTCATAATTAACTGATTAGAGTACATATGGTGCTCACAGACAGTGTAAATGTCTCAATGTAAAAAATGCTGGAGACCATTGAAGGTGTCAGCATGAGTCTTCCTTGCAAATCTCTCTTCATTAAAGTTTCATATGGAGCCAAGTGTGTTGTAATAAAATCGCTATTAATGAAGTTATATTTATGATGATGTCTCTTTTGTGCAGCTGGATTTAACTTTTCAAACACTAAACTCCACATCAGAGCTTTTTCACATTAGCTGCTACATGCACAAAAGCTTCTTGTTTTGTCATACTTCCCTTGAAATTATAAGTAATGGGAGCTAAGGTAGTAAAGGTTAACCAAGACTGGCAAGAAAACTGTTGATATCACCAGTATCAAAACAAAAATTCATGCCAAGATATAAATACAGCTACAATTCTGTTTATTTTAAGTATTTATAGCAGGCTGGCCAGGGACAAACTCATTCCCTCTTCAGTTCCAAAACACACTTTTAAAAAGATGGTGAGTGACACTTCATTAACCACGTGAAATAGGCTGACACAGCCTGCTTGCTTTTCCAGCCACCATTTCAGATGACATTTTTCTTTGCATCTCCCCCTTGCTTTACATGCAATGCTCCCTAAAGTACTTTCTTGAATGTCTGCAGCCAGATCAGCATCGTGGAGTAAAGGGTCAGGCTGGGGGCAAGCAATCCTGGGGAGGATAAAGCAATCATTTACAGTCCCAGAACAGACTACGTGTTTGCATGTCCATGCATTAGAGATCCAGCTTTTCTCATCAGTCATCAATGAAGGGGATTTAAAAAGTTCCCCCATCAGCCTTTCTTTGTCTTCCAGCCCTCTGCCCCATCAGGCTCCGGTAGGACTAGTTCTTACGCAGTGACGCTGCATGTCTGAAGTGATCTGGGATGAAAGCATCCTTCTGTATTTCAGTTTCTGGAAAGGTACCTGTAATCCCAGCGATGCCTGCGATGCAGACGCAGCAGCACTCCCAGCAGCTGTCCTGCCCAGCGAGGGCCAGGGAACGAGGGAGTCAGGCACAATGCAGCGTATTGCCTAACTCCATCCTCCCAGCATACATTAATAAACTACTCACACACAACCCACCAGGGCTTACACACTCCTCTCTCATTCCCTGTGTTCTTTTTAAACTGCTTCCCACCTCCATTTATACATCAAGCAAAGGACTTATCAGAGACCTCATCTCCCTAATGAGTTAAAAGCTGTTGCCCCAGCCCAAAATCTTCCTAGTCCCACACGGCTTCCTTCTCTTTCCTACTGCGTTATCGGTATCACTCCGTCTTCACCAGACAGCTTCCTGCCTCACACAGAGCTGCTGCTGGAATGGATGGGAAAAATCTCCATTTTTAGAGTAAAGAAAAATCCCTGTTAAGAACATCACTTTTACCAGTCTATGGTTTGTTCAGAGGTGGGGCTGCTGGAAACAGATTAGGGCAGCCAGAAGAAACAAGGGGAAAAAAAAAGTAAGTATCAAAGGGCTCTCTGTTAGGGAGCACAGAAAGAGATTTTGGTAAATTAAGTACTCTATAGCAAAAAAAAAAAAAAAAAAAAAAAAAAAAAAAAAAAGGAAAAAAAAGAAAAAAAAAGAAAAAACTGCAATAAAAGAAGTCAGGGAGGAGAGATGTGGTGCATGGTATGAATTTTAAGGTTTATGAACAAAGCTGAAAAGTAGACGCTACAAAATGTAATGCAAGAGGATGCATTTGCCTTAGAGGCTACAAGGGCTTTTTTAAACTCAAGATGCTCCTGGACCACAGTGATACCTGGAGCCTCCCCAGCAGAGATGCAGTGCACAGGGACTGCGCAAGGGCTGCTCCTGCAACAGCCACACAGCATTCCCGGTGTACGCTGAGCTGCCCACTCCTCTGTGGGCATAACTGTGGTTACCTGCAGCGGTATATCCTCTGTTAACTAGTCATCTTAATTGTTTTCCACTTTTTAACCAACTTAGCCTAGCAAAAAGTAACAGTGTCAGCCTGGCCTCTTCAGCTCAGATCCACTTCTCTCTTTGCAGCCTCACCAGACCTTACCTGGATCTCATCAGACTAGTCGTGCACGTTGCTGCTTTGCTGCCACATGCATGACGCTCACAGCCAGGCTCTTCTCATTCTTCTGTGCTACTCTACAAGCTGGTTGCATACTGCCCTCCCAAGCCCATCCACACCAGGGGCTCCCAGGATGCCCCGACCCTTCTGCCATACTGACTTAAATGTGTTGCTGTTCCCTTTTTCCTTCCCTCCCCAGCCCTCCCCGTCAGAGACTGTTTCCCCACATCTCAGAAACCACTGAGGCTCCAAGGTGCCTCATTCCTGCTGTCTCCTCTGTTTGTGAGATGAGTCATGCAGGTGTCAACATTTCTAAAATTTGTACAGAGGCTCAGCAGAGCTAGGAGGGTGCAGAGCATTATGTTAGAAGTTATTAATAGCTGCTATCGACCAGTTCTTTGATCTACAGGCAGTTGATTACGGCTGCTGCTCCTGATGGTGAGGCACCAGGAGTCCTGCCTGTACCTCAATTTCCCTTTCCGGTTTTCAGATTTTTTACTAGAACAAAAAACTTTCTCCCAAAAATTTCAAAATAGATGGCATTCAGCAGTCAACACTGCAGTCAGAAAGGCAAACACAATCAAGTGAAGTGTAAAATTTTACTTTACATGGGGAACATCAGGCCTTTGAATCCTGCTTCTAGCAGTCTTTGCAAGGCTTAGAGGTTGACATCACACAAAACAAACCTCCAGAGAACACAGCTCCTTTCTGAAATTTTACATGTAGCCCTTAATCCATATCCATGAAAACAAACTTAGAATTTGTTCCCTGTAAATAATTAGAAAGGTGTAGCAATTGGTTCCCACACTCTTCCATGCTTTCACCTGAAGAAGAAAAGGTAATTTGCTATTGCCCAAAGACACCATGCCCATTTGCCCTATTCAGTGAAACAATTTGGGAAGTCTCCCTCCAACAACCCAGAGCCACTGTTGGAAACAACTAAGAAAAGAGGTTAAAGTAGCCACCTATCATTTTATGTCAGCGTTCTCTAATCCTGCTCTGTCTGGTGGTAAGCAATATGGTGATCAAAAGACAACATAGAGAAACATTCTGAGACAGACAAATTCAGGCAAATTTCCCTTTCATCTGATATTACCAGCTAACTTCTCTATCAGCTTGCCCAAAACTTCACAGAATTCCTTTTCTGAGAAACAGAGATGAAGTGGATCTATACCGTCATACTGATCTATACCACACTATGCTGCTCTGCTTGCTAAGGCTTTAAAGATCATTGGAGCCAGTATTGCCTGACTTAAGTCCCCACCTATCAACACAAGAAAAGAGCATTTTTAAGGATGCCAAAAGCAACAGAGAGGTTTGTGCACAGTGGGACAATCCACTCTACGGCTTGAACGTGACCCCGAGGAGCACCAATTTCTACAAGTTTTACGCCATTTGAATTATGGCATCTATAAATCTATATGATGGTGGAACTAGGCATGAAGAAAGGAAAACTCACATACTTATGAATGTTGTAAAGCCTATGTAATAAAACTGCCAAGCTTTAAGATCACAGACATATTCTAAGTATTTCAGCTCATGACCATAAAGCCCATTCCACTATGACAAAGTACAACAGAGAAGAGGGGAACTATTTGGCAAATGCATGTTAACATCTACCTCATTGCAGTCACATTTCAGATTACAAATCTTCAAAAAGAGAACGAAAAATAATATAAAATTATTCCTTCAAGAAATACTTCTATCTTTGGAAAGAATGTTTTTTCTTAGAGAAAAGCTAGTAAAAAGCATTTAATAGAGTTACTGATATTCTGGTGTTTTCAGGCCCAATGCCAAGAAGTGAAGAATTAACAGCAGACACGTACTTTACTTCTTCAACCCTTAGAGTAAAGCTCTTATAACCACACACTCACACTGTGTACAGAAGAGCCTTGCTACACATGTGATGTAGTGAATCACTGCGACTAGACCACAGAGAAGACACCATACCTGCCACACTGCATTACCCCTTTACTTCCCCTTTATACAGCCCTTTAACCCGCAGGGACTAGTTGTCGCTCCAGCCATGCAGTACAGCTACGCCTAACACAAAGCAGACTCATCACACCCAAAGATGATTATTCTTGGCTTCTGCCACCTTTGGGTCCAGAATAATAACTTGGGGCTTTTATTGATCCTGGAATTTAAATGTCTGAATTTTGCAAATCTGTCTTCTGTGAGAGCAGATCACATCACTAGGTAATTCAGTCTTAAAGGTCTCAACTACTTCACCCCTGGAGTTAGAGCACGATGCTGCTTTATTACCTCCAGCTCGGTGTTATGAGCATGCAGCTTCTGCACCATCTCCTCGGCCTCACGCATACGCCGGTTCAGCTGGGGTGAGTGCTCCGAAGGGGTCAGCTCGCTGTCGTACGACTCCAGAATTGCTCGCATCCCATCACGCTCCTGTCAGGAAGAACAGAAACCACCTTCAGGGATAAAGCCCCTGACCTCCTCTCTGAGGAGAGGGTTCCATTGTTCTTTTACATAGCAAAGAAACCCTGATGGATATATACTTGTCATCTTCATATCAGCATCAAGCCACAGATGAACACACAGT
Source organism: Mycteria americana (assembly GCF_035582795.1). Taxonomy (NCBI): domain Eukaryota; kingdom Metazoa; phylum Chordata; class Aves; order Ciconiiformes; family Ciconiidae; genus Mycteria; species Mycteria americana. Next base: position 6,269,850 of record NC_134376.1, on the reverse strand, counting down.
TCTACTAAAATAAATGTTGCTGCTCTGAAAACTCAAAAATTAGATTGTCTTGTATATATAAAACCACATATCTCTTGCAGGAAAGCAACATGCATACACTCTAACAAGCAGATGGCAACTGAAAACAGAGCCTGCCTTCTTTTTGGAGACATTATTCTGATTCAACATGGCTGAATAGGTTTCTTCAGCAAAATATTTAGTGTAGTACTTGACAATTTCCCTGCCAAAGAGTTCCAGCAATGAATGAACAGAATTGTCACAACAGAAATGAAACAGATTTGACAACGGACAAAGTGCCTGAGAGCAAACATTCTCTAAATGGTATGTGACTTATCACTCATTAAACACTGCAACAACTCGCTGTTTATAATAAATATTTTTTCAGAGGTTAGTATGTCACAGACAATGTGTTTGGCTCAGTTTGCTCTTTGCTGGCAATTATAACCAAGCATTTGCAGAGAAAGACAAAAAGAAGGATCCCTCTCCCCTCCCTGAGGACATTCACACTCCCAAGTGTAAAGCTTGGGCTGAAAGCTAAAGGTAAAACTTCGTGTGGGCCCCTGGTTGAAGTATTTCCTAATGCATTCCCAACTTCAGACAGCACCTAACGCCTACCTCCAAGGCATTGATGGAGAAGAAGAATGGGGACTAAAGGCTGAAAATTTCAAAAAAGTCAGGTGTGTTTTAAGGAGATTACAGTTACAGCGCAATATGCATACAGGGATTAGCCAGCTGATGAAGTGTTTTATCTTTGGACTGCATGGAAGAACCTTCATGTTTGTGCGGCTACAGAACAGGGCCAAAGAAGCACAGGCCCCCGGCATAAATCCAAAGAGCAAAAACTCCCAGGAAATCTGACAGTGCTGCCTCCCTTTCACTGCTGAAGTTTGCTACCTCGCCCTGTCACAGAAACGCACAAGCTCTGGACAAACCAGTTCTCTCGTGAATTCTGCCACCACAAACATCCAAAATATTATTAGAAGATCACTCAGCTTTATAGCTGTGCAGTTCATACCCAGACCAGGCCACTGCCACTACACTGAACCTGGAGCTCTTCATAAACCCAGCTTGGCCATGCTGAAATACTTCACTGGGATCCTGCTCTCTTGGGGAAATCAGGAATTGCCAGGGTAGAAAAAAAAGGTCCTTTTCCCCCCCATCCCCAAATGAAAAAGGCTGCATTTCAGATAGTGAAGGTGATGCTAACCGCTGAGCCGAGCAAGCCTGTACACAAAGGTTATCTCCTCCTTCAAAATCTAAAGGTCAAAGACTGAACGGGGATAGCAAGTGTACACGTGGGGAAAGGGAGGAAGATCCAAATTCAAGGTGTGAACATAAGACGAGGGGCACTGCCGGAGGTACAGTGTGTGTTCAGAGCATGTCACGGACTGAAAGGTCAGCCAAGATGGTTGGGTTGGTCAGCAGGTAAAAGGACCCCAAGACCAAAGGACAGCCTGAGGCTACAGGAAGTGAGTTGTTAAAATAATAAAGAAAAACAGGTTTTAGCATAAATAGTACTGGAAGCTATTACTAGCTCCTTGCTCAGGCCTGACTGAAGAGAAATATTTTTCCAAGAAAAGAACAGTTTTGCCGTAGTTTAGAAAGAATTAGTCATCTGACAGACATATGAAAGGAAATACTTCCATGTTACTGCAGAAGAAGAAAACCCAAACCCAGCACACCACACCTGCCTTCTTTAGCAGAAAGGCAGCAGTACAGGGTCGCTCCATCCTCCTCCTCCTCCAACGTACACACACATCACCCAGTCTGTCCAGTGCACTCTCCATAAGGCAAACTGCTTTTGCTCAGGAGATGAGTTTCATTCCCCATTTATTGCAGAATCATTGTCTAGAGCACAGAAGAGTATGTAATGACAGCATTTAGCGAAGGTATTGGTTTGATCCTTGCATGTTGTTGCAATTAGATCTGCAATTACAGCATCCTCTCTCTTTCTTGTACTCCTAGCTGCTCCGCTATCCTAATTTTGTACTAAGCATCTTTCATCGATGTGATAATTTAACACTGCAATGTCCTCTCCATTACAGCAGGGCAGTCCCAAAATCCTTAGCATTTTTTCCACAGCAAACAGGACCCCCAACAATTCCCATCACACGTGGCTTCCAGTTAACTGCTGAATATTAGGTCATTCGAGTCATCCCCAGCAAGATCCTAGCAGTTGCCCAAGCTGTTCAGCTGCAAGGAGGACAAAATTCTGCTTTCATGTTAGGATGGGAAAACTGCATGGGAGCAGAACATCCCTACTGTCTTTCCCCTAAAATCAACTAAAATACAGGCTGTCTTTCCCCTAAAATCAACTACAGACCTTGCCCTTCAAAGCCTTTCTCTTAAAGGAAGAGTAAACTTCTCAAGAAAAAAAACACACGCGGTAAACACAGAACAAGCTGTATTAGAAAAAAAGGTGCTGAAAAGCTGAAATAAAGGGCGGTACAATTAAACACTTGATCCTGGAGTTTAGTTCTCCTCTTTAATTATTTCTAAATATTAATACTGTAATGAAATCAATTCTCAGCCTCCAACAAGTGGTCCCCAGCTCCATTTTTTAAATTTCTCCCCATCAAGAGCACTTACTGAAAGCTTTTCCCTCCCTCCTAAAGATCTTGTTAGTCTGGCAGGAAACAGAAGTTCTTGTTGAGAAGCCCTCTGTCTAAAAAGATTCTTTAAAATGTAATCCTAATTTAGTAATTGCTGCAATATCTCCTCATCCCACATGACAGGATATTCCCCAAGCCCCATCAAAAACCTCCCCAGGGACTTTCAGATGCCCCTTCTAACCTTTTTTCAGCACCTCTGCTTTCCTGCTTTCTATCAGGAGAGTATTCATTAGAATTACTAAAAAGTGGTTCCTCTGGGAATTTCCAAAATTTATCCAGCACAAGGCATCTCTGCTAACTCACCATGGACCTTACACTGGCACACTTCCAGGTGCTCTTTACCTTGACCAGTTTCAAATCAACACCAGAACAGAAATGCAGCTTACTCTAAACATGCCCTAAAAGCAGAATAATTGGTTTTGATGTTCATTATAAACCTAGGAAATTAATGCCCCACAGCAAACTCTGGTGCTGCAGCTTGCAGCTGTGTTTGAAAAAGAGGAAGGATAGTGAGTTTTTCAAAGGTTGAACAGTTTCCCTTCCTTCTGCCAGCAACAGTCGATTCACCAAAAGAATGTGTCTCCTACTATCACATAAGTAACTAAAAAGAAAACATGTTTTATAATCTTAACCACAAACTAGAGCTAATCCCATGAAAATATGCTAGAGGGTGACACCTTTGCAAAATGCCATCCCTAAGATCAAGCTTCTCTCCAGTCCTCCCACCAGCTCCTCTATTCCCTCTATGTAAAGCCAAAATTCAACCTGGCTGGCGAGTAGCTTGAAGCTAAGGGAAAGTTTCTTTCCCCAGCATTCACACATCAGAGGGCTACCAGAGTGGTTTAGAAACAGCAGTAATATAAGCGGGCTCCTCCAGGACTTTTGGGTTAATTTTAGGGAAAGACCTGAGAACTGTTCAGATAAGCACCATCATCATCATCATCATCCCTACCAATGTCACTGAAGTAGTGCTACAGCACGACTCCAAGGGCAGCCCACGGCTTCAAATATATGCATACTGAGGAGTACGAGAGCGATTCCCAGCTGTGTATTGGAAGCAACTGAAGAGTAAAATATAGCCAAAAAAAAAAAGCCATCTGACCTTATATACCTACATATAAACTCAGGCCCTATTCCTGTTGATGCTCCTGTTAGCCCCTCCTCAAACATACATACACACAATTCACCACAGACTTTCTAATTAGTTGAAGAAAAGAAAAATCAATAAGAAAGAAATTAAAGTTACAAATCTAACTGAAGTCAGTCACATACCCAGGGAAAATTTGTTCCTGGGGTAAAGTTTATCTAGTGTCATAATTTTATTGAAATCCTATATCTTCCTATTGACTTTTATCGTTTCAAGCTGGATGCCAGAGTTATCATTATTAGAGTCTCAGTGTTGCTTGAAGGCCTGAGGTTTGGGTGTTGGTTTTTTTTTTTCCTTTTATAAACAAGCTGTAATTGTCTGGTTTATTGATCAATAAATCTTTCAACTGCCTCTCTTCACCCGGCTTCTGTTCTGGTAAGTCTCCTGCAGCATTCTCTGAAAGAAAATATAGGGTTGTTGTTTTTTAAAGAACAGATTGTTTTGTCATTAGCAATGAAAGAGCAGGAATTGTGCCGGTCGGTTCCAATAATGGCTTTTTAATGACAGATTCTACTCACAGTAAAATCTGCTTTATTTCCACACGAGTGAACTTCAACTATTAATCCACAACCCAAACGCACAGCTCACTTGCTCTCTCACTTCTACATGGGTTAGAGCCTGGCAGAGGAGACAGACTTTGTAAAGTGGAATCATAATGATATTTCCCACTTGGTGTTTTTTTGATGGTACAGAAATATTCCTGTTCCTAGTGTTAGATAAGCTTTTTGTTTAATTAATGATAATTTTTTGAGAATGTTAATAGACTGCTTCATTATAGGAAATCAGTGGCAAGATTTCCCCCTCCTCTTCCTCTCCAGACTCCTAACTCCAAATTAGTCGTAATAAGAGAAAATTTCGAGACTGAAGAAAGAATATGGAGCTTCAACATCAAACAGATGCTATTTGCAATCAGGTGTAATTTAGCTAACTATTCCTTGTAAAAACACAAATAAAAGAGAAAGACGACTGTGCACAGAGGTCTATGCTTTCTTGCTTTAAGCTATACAAATACATACACAGAAAGAGGGAGATGGTAACTGGGGCCTGACCAGATGTTTAACATTAGTAAAATTAGCAGTGTGAGGTATAGGAACATAAGCCAAAATATGGCCAGAAATAACTGAAAGCATACTTAAATTTATTAGATATATCAGGATATATCTAAATATATAAAATATATAAATATATCAGGACCTATTGGCAAAATATACCCTTAAGATACTTCAAAAATTAGTCACGGTAATCTCTGCTCCACGAGCAACTATCTTTGATGAACTCACGAATGGCAGGACAGGCCCTAAAAACAGGGCAGTGGAACAGATCCAACCTTTTAAGAGAAGGATGGATGAGGAGATACAGACTCTGGCAATTATAAATTACTTCAACATTTTGGTATCTCATAAAATACTTGAAGAAAACATTAACAATCAAATTGCAAGCAGCTAGAGAAGAATTAGGGACAAGAAACAATCAACTGAGCCTTAATATGAATAATATCAAACCAGTCTAATTTCCTTCTTTGACAGGTAACTTGTCTACTGAATAAAAGCAAACAAAAAATGTGATAAATCTCAACTTCAGTGATGTGTTTATCAAAGACGAGGATTACAATTCAACAACATCTCTGTAATTTAGAGAAATGAATTTGTATCAAGGTGATGAAATTCATGAAAGCAAAGCACAGAGCCCTGCACATTGTGTAGCAACACAGACACCAGGTACCATTAATAGGCTGCAGCATCAGTTGGCATCTACCCATTCTCAAATGATGATGGGTGGTACCTCACCTGAAACACGTGCACCCCACTTCAAGCTCACTGGGATACGGGCAGCTGCCCTACACACCACGAAAAAGCATTAGCTGGGAAACGTCCACGGGGCTACTGACAATTAACAGGTTCTGCCCCAATCTGATGGCTGGAGGAATTGATAAGGAACTGACACAGTGCTAAGCCTTACTTTGTAATTAGGTTTCTCTCTTCAAAGACTATGTTCACAACCCATTGCTTTATGGAAAATGGGGGGAAAAAAGTCAAAACAAAGTGACAGCAAGACCCAAGAAACAGGGGCCTGAAGGCAGAGCTGTGGCTAAAGGCACATTTGGTCAGACTTTGCTATTACAGGAACGCGTCTAAGGGAGCTACATCCCCTCAGCTCCTGACCCTCTTGGAGCACTGCTAACAAGAGCTACTCGAGACTTCCAAAACAGACAAAAAAAAAAAAAAAAAAAAAAAAAAAAAAACCACAACCAAGAGTCCTACGCCAAACAAAACCAGCAAAAATTAAATTACCAGAAACTTTTCAAATCCTCCTTGTCTATAAGCAGCATCTACTATCACCAGAGGGCAAACTGTTCCCCCTTCCTCTTACCACCCTTAACTTTTGTACTAATCATCTTTAAGCCAAAATTTTCTATTCCCAAACCTCCAAATAGCTTCCTTCTCAGCTACAGCCATTTCCCAACATTTCTCTCTGTGGCTGACCTATTTTCACATTACTTTGCAAATTAGAACTGACTGCAGACACATATGTATATACACACCATTGACTTTCTACTCAAGACCTCAATTAAAACAGCATTTACAAAAAAGCCCGTTAACTCCATAAAAATAAAAACATCCAGCAGATCTCACTACCCTTGCACTGACAAGAATGGTTTTTCAAAATATTCTTACCTCTTGAATGTGACTTTCTATATATCAACCCTCTGCTTGCATTCTTGCCCCTCAAGACAATATAAGGCTGTTGCAGGCATCTAAAGATGGATTTAACCTATAAAGAAGCCCTTCAGATGCATTGTGCCCTACAACCAAGGCTTCTCCAACAAAAATAAAATATTTATTCTTTCTAAGTACAAGTACCTCCATCCATGTCTAACCTGAATAGGCGGGAGAGAGGCCAGAGAGACTGCTGTACGCTGTAACCACACAGCAAACCAGGAATTAAGCATCCCTCTCTCTCCCATCATCTTTGATGGTTTTCATCACTTTTTCTGATACTCTCATAACAGAGCCATTTTCTTGCTAGGAAAGGTACCACATCATTAAGGCTGAACACCAATTTTCCAACCTCCAACCCAAGGTTGGAAGTCTGGAGAAAGCCACCAGGGGAAACTGCTGTGAGAAGAGGACACAACCAGGCAGAGAGCTTGAGAAAGACAATCAAAGGCTAATTTTAGGTGCCAGAACAAGGCATTCAGAGACACTCTCAGCTTCCCAACCATCATTTCGTAAATTTTGGAGAGACTCTGCAATCGGACTGCTCTTTTAGCAAACGTTCAGCAGGCAGCTTTAAATGTACACCTACAAATACCTGTGTATCTTACATGCTCTTAAATTCCATAAGTTTTTCTCCAGATTTATAGTTCTTCCTTTCTAGCTCTTGCCCCTCACCTCCAACGCTTCTCTACAGAGGGCTCAGCTTGCCTTATTATCCTGGCAATGGACCAGAGCAAATAAATCCACTGTAACTCTTTTAATCTGTCTCTGATAAATCCCCTGCTTACTATCTTCAGGAAAATTGTGCATGGTCTCTAAAAGCCTCATTTTGCTTATAGCGCATACATATGCCAGCTGACAAGCAATCATACAACTGACACTGCAGCAAACTAAATATTATCTGACTAAAATACCCCGGGGTCCTCCGACTTCACAGTGAGTTTAACATGTTTAGTTATGTTTCCTGACCTCCTGCTGCCGTGAAATAATTTTACGATTTTTCTTCATTTAATTCTCTTCTACTGGAACGCTCACCACTGCCTATCTCTAGCACAAGCTTGTTCTTCTATCTCAGTGTATTTCTCATCTCTTCATTCCAAAAAAACCTCCTCTTTCTACCATTTCTCTTAGCCCCGCTGCTCAAGCGGTGGCAATCTTGCACAAGTGTGAAGCTGCCTTATTCATCTGCCTCAGCACAGGGCCACTCTCCATCTGACACTGGTATCTGACACTGTGTGCACAGTTCACATTCGAAAAACAGTCATTTAAAAAAAAAAAATTTAATACCATACTTTCTTCAACCTAGGCACTAGATTACCATCACTGGCAGAGGGAAGGCATACAACTGACAAGGAAATGCATTCATCCTTACTTACTGGCAATAGAAAACTAATATTTTATTCATCTATTAAAAAAAAAAAAAAGAAAGAAAAAAAAGAAAAAGCAAGAAAAAGCCTTATTCAGCCCTGAAAAGAAAGTTTTTGTGAAGGTGCATCAGATTCTTCTATTTTGCCAGTATCTACAGCACATAAAAATTCAGCCCTATGTTCATTCCTTACCCTCAGATTTCTTTTTCCTCCTGCCTACTAAGTAACCCAGATATTGGCCTCTAAATCTCTTAACAGACAGTTTCCTGCAGTTTTAACCGCTTAGATATCATTAACTTGGGAGAAAAGTAAACTGAACTGTGCTCTAAGCCGGTGCAGTTATCTCTGCAAAAATAAAGGAGGAGGAATCACACCGCCATCCAGGCTCTGTTCCTGGGGTATTCAGGCTAAAACTGAAGCAAGGTGGCAAATCTCTCGCATCAGATTTTGAGAGGACAGAAAAATCAGAGACCTGAGTTCACCCGATCAGCTCAACACAGCACATACCATTGAACTTGAAAAGTAATTTCTTGGTCCCCTTACGATGTGTCAACAACTCTAGAAATGTGGCAGCTGTGGCTTTTTGAAAAAGGCAAAGAAAAAGGGGTTTGAGCTAATGCTTCAGAATATACATCACCTGACTGCTTTATTAGAAAACATTAATAATTTGCCATATTTTACTTAATTCATAAATCATTCCCTCTACTACCTCCAGAGTATAAAAGATCAGTGACTTCAGTAAGAGTTTCAGAAATTATACATCAAGTTATCTCCTAGGTCACCCATAGCATATCTGTGGTGCCCTTAAAGGAGTCTCATGGGCAGAGCAGACACAGGTCCTTGCCCTCGCAGCTCAGCGACGCATGCTTAGGAAGAGGACACAGCGCAGAGAAGGCTGAAATGTCTGGCTGCGTAGCTGCTGCAATGGGACTGTCTCAGGCAAGCAAGTTAAGTAACGTGCACCTTAACACACGTGAAGCCTACAGACACCCACAGCACCTACGCTGCAAATCATCACATCGTGTCTGATCAAATTTGCAAGCCGTAGGGGTGCATGCATCTATACAAAAGGCCTTTCTGCCCACTATACGTTGGGGTTAAAACGTTTGCACTTATCTATAACAACTGCTGGGATCTTCCTTCAATTACTGTCCCGTAACTACTAGGGAACTGCCCAGGAGCCCCCAGTATGCATAGATCCACCCTGCTGCAGAATACAGAGGATAACAAAACCCAAACAGCCCACACATACAATACCACATCCAGTGCCTGCCCAGCACTGATGCTCAAGCTGTTCACCAAAAACCATAAAGCATTTTGTTAAGTACAGGAGGCACAGTGTGCAACTTCCATGCTACATAAGCCATCCATAAAGCAAAAGAATACACAAACATACTCTTCTTGAAATAATAACAACCATAAAGGGTCATTTCCCACTCAAACCTTGCTCCCCACAGTAAGACTGGGCTAGCTTAAGGGACAGCTTGTTTTATCACACCCAATAATTTATCTAGGGCAAAGCACTACTAAGCCATTACTTTGAACTAAGATTTACTTGGATGTGGTCAAAATACTAATTTCACGTTACACAACGCACATTTCACATTACCCACATGATGTGGGTTACATGCTTTAACTTGTACCCTTTGAAAATGTGAATGAACAATCATTTTAACACTTTGAGTATATAAGCCAACTAAAAAGGTTAAAACACAAACTGCACCAAACAACACCTCCTTGGCTTTTTTTTTAAGATCAGTTTATTCTCTCAACCCAGAGCACGGTTCAGACAACACCCACACAACATGTCTCATTAGCCTAATCAGGAGCCATCTTCAGGGTTTGCTCTCAGACAGCAAGTAAACACCATGAAGCTCAGCTACTCTTTAACCTTGTGAACTGCACTTCTGAAAGAGTTTTCTGCATTTAAAAAAGAAAATGTGCCACCTCGGCACTCTGGATTGCAGCTTCTTGAGCAGAGGTTTGTCATATGCTGGCACTCGAACCCCATATAAATGTCAGCGCAGGCTGGCAGAGACGACCACAAACGGTGTTCTTCCATTAACCCCCCTGCGCCTGGGATCCCGTTCCTCTTGAGACCCAGATGTGGTGAAGAACAAAATCAGATGCTTAAGAGCCAGGTACAAGGACCATATCAGGCAGGTACAAAATTATGGTGCTTTACCACCATTCCACTTGCACCTTCACTTTGGGCTTCCCAACTCCAAAAAATGACATTTAATAAATACTTCTGAAAAACAAGCTCCTATTGACAACTCCTCCGGATATTTTTATTGGTCATATAAATACCCAGTCTCTCTCTGAGCCCTGATAAATTCCTGATCTTGCCAGTTTTCTGATGGAAATGAATCCCATTGCTTTTTTCATTGCTTGAAAATGTATTTTCTTTTATCAGTTTTTAATTTACCACCTTTCAGCTTCATTGAACACCTTTGTTCTTGCATTGCACAGACAGGGAAAACAAAAGCTCCCAAACAACTTCTCTAAACCATTCATTCATTAGACTGCGCTTTCAACTTGTCACCTCTTATTCAACTACTTTTTAAGGTAAACAAGTCCAATCGTCAGTTTTCCAGCATAACTCCTTTCCCAGTCTTTCACACTCTCATCACCCATTTCTGACTGCTGCTCTCATTCTGCAGCATCCGTAGCTGAAGTGGGTTGACGAGGAATAAATGAAGAGAAACAGTGACGATTCACCGCAAGTCACTGGTCCCTTCCCCACCTCTCTCCGTGAGTACAGGCACACCCTCACCCAGCTCCTGGCTGCCCAAAGAGCTCATGATCCCAACGTCTGCTGCCCATCAAACTCTTCCACATACAAGTTACTCACAGACCCCACTCCACCAGCATGTCCCCGTGCATGAGGACCCCCGAAGTGCTCATTACCAACTGCACAGGTTGGCACCTACTGCTCAACAACTTCAGAGGGCTCGGCCCATCATCAGAGAAGCAGGACAAGATGCTCTTCCAAAAGCTGCTGAGCCAGGGGATGGCAAAAACCCAGCAATCTGCAGTTTGGGAACGCAGCAGGCAATAACCTCCGTTCTATTCTCTGCTAGGTGTGGTTGAGAAGATAAGAGGATGCATGTCTACGCTTAAGAACCAACCTCCAGCCCTTGTGACAACAGCCCACATACACAGATCTCCTCAAATTTTAAACATTTCAGAAATGAAACTATTACCCTAAAATAGCCTACAAGTTAGTAGACCTAATATTAATATTAGCTGTCACTCAGTGAACACTTCCCTTTTACAGTGTCACCAGAGTGCTGGTTAATTCACGCAGACAAAACGACGTTCCTTTCTTCTCCCTCCACTGCCTCTGCAATATTAAGTCAACAAAATCTTTCCTCAAAACTGCACTGACATCAAGAACGTTATGCTCAAACCATTAGACAAAACGTGACGCACTGAAGTCATGCTTCATTAAAAACAAGTGGAAAAATCAGTTTACCAGAAGAAAAACATTATTTAGGAAATATATTCATCACATACATCTGAAAGAGCATGATGATTAAATGTATAAACCCAAAACATTCAACAGTCTTTTAATTAATATTTGACCACAAAATTATGCACAGTCCTATGTATTTACATTTTATTTTCAACAAAACCACATAGCAATAAAGAGCAGAACCACAATATCAAAACAACTACTTTCTTGCAAACTAAAACCATTGTTCTGCTTTCATACTAACGACCTACCATGTACCATAGAACAAAATGGACTATCAGGTTTTCTACTTCCTGGCACAACTTCAAAGCGAGTAGAATATGGTCTAATCACAGAAACGATTGTCAAAAGAAAAGACCAGTAACAGAGGGAAGAAGTCTCTCCCTGCCACGTAACATCACGGAAAGAGCTGGTAAATAGCAGACAGTTAATGATGAAGATGAACTCCTATTTCTATAACGCAACGTGCCCACGATGCAGAACTTTCTGGATAACTTGAGTTGAAATTTAGCCTTTCCTACATTCCACATATGAGAAAGGAAATCCAAAGGCCACTCAGTCCACCATCGGCAGAACTGCAGAATTTTTAATTTGCAATCAAGTAAGTCCTCGAGAAGACAAAAAGGTGAGAACAGATGCACTCGCACAGCGATATTTAAGCATGCAACGCTCATCACTAAGTTTGTCCCATCTCTGGAAAAAAGTCTGTTGTTGTGTGTCAGGAAATACCATCAGAGCCATTTTTATTGTTATTCTAAATTTTTAAAAAAACAAGTTTAAAATTAAGTCACATATCTGTTGCTTTATTTGGTTCTTCTGCTTCCATTTGTGAAATACTACTGTATTATTTAATAAAATGCCTTTCTAAGTGCCTTACAATAAACCTGGCCAGCACTCTCCTGACTTAGTAGAATCTTTCTCAAATACAGCTTTATCTTACCAACGAATGCTATACGAGATGATGCCATTTTCAGTATAGTCTGTTATCAGGAACAGACAGACTCAGACTTGGACAATAGTTGAGGTTTGAAAGTTGCTCTGGAGATTGTCTACCCCAACCTCCTCAGCTCTCCTGGATCCCCCTTAGTTCCAGGAGCATATTCCATGGGATTCTTCTGAGCAGGTTCAGCAACAGATCAAACTCTTGCTCTCCTGAAGTCCAGGGCTGAGATCCTGCTATTTGCCTTGTTCCCTTCTCTCAGGAGTAATTTGAAATTGCTTTAACAGCATCCTTACCATCCATCTTAGGTTGTTCAAAAAAGCCTCCACAAGCAACATAAAATCACTTGATACCACAAGCACAAGAAAAAGTTGGTTAAGAGATTAAGGGAAGACAAAAGGTAACAAGAACAAATCATTCAGCTAGAATTTATGACCACTTCACAATCCCTCTCCTCAACTTATTCCAATAAGCTGTTCCTATTTCACCTGCAAGTATTATTTTTCAGACTTGTCCCTATTATTTCACCTCCAATAACAACATACATGAGCTCTACCACATTAAAAGAAAGCACGACTACTGTATTGTCTTTGTCAGTGCAGTCTCAAGATGCTACCTGTGATTACTAATTCACTAGGACTCTTCAGCTTATTGAGGGTAAGAACAGAAGCACCCAAAAAGCAGCAAGTGATAAGTTTCTGCCTCTCTTCCTGTGCACATCAAGGATGCCAAACACACACACAAACAAAATCAACAATCAAGGCTATGCAAAAGACTTCTTGTGCAAAACACCTGCCTCAAGTTCATGGAAGAAGTAGTGCAAATTGTACAGCATATGTCAAATCTTTTCAACTTTTTCCCCGAATCAAATTAGTTACTAATGAAACGGTTTATGATTAATACTCACTTAAGTCAAGAAGTAAATTGGGGAAAAAGCTATTAGTTGAACATGAGCAAATCAGATTGGCTCCAGATATACATAATAAAATGTGTATATGTGAAGAACATACTGTTGCTGTATCTTTAGAAATCTTCAACTTCTGAACACACTCTGTATTAGATCATCACATAATATCCTCTTGTGGCATTTCTGAAACATGATGCAGAAGGTACAAGTGATGTACCTGCAAAATACAGATGTACCTTCTAATGATCTAAATAAGCGGTTTCACAAAGGCATGTGTCTCACTAACCACATACACAGAGCTCCAACAGAGAGCTCCATTCAGAGAAATATCGATCCCATCCACCTCAGGTTCTCTTCCCGAGACCAGGCTGGCTCACAGGCTCTGTCATTTGGATTTCCCCCTCGGTCCAAGGACACCCAGGAGCTATGGTCATGGAGGGAGGAGAGGGCAAAGCACAGTGCATCGGTCCTGTCTGTACTCTGAGCTCCTGAGGCAGTGTGCTGGAAGAATGAGCAGAACAGAAGATACCTGCTAGAAATGAACTCCTAAGCCTATAAGCACAATACTAGGCAAAAATTTATTACCTTTTCCTCTAGAGCAGTCTTTTACATATTTGAAGATACCTTCCTCGGCAGGATTCGCTACTGTAATTCTTTCCTCTTACTTTTTACCATTTCTCTAGATAGTTCATAAATATACGTTTGTCTTCAGAAACTGAGAGGAACCCCTGTAGTATCTCATGCACAATCATCCAGACCTGACTGGAAGGAGAGTCAGGAATGAATGAGATGGGAATTAAGAACAAGAAATAATTTTGTAATTGAAAACTCAGGGCCAGCCACATGAAAAGTGCAGGAGACTCATAGAGCCACACTAAAAATCAAAGCAGAGAAGAAATGTCTGTGGTCCAATGCTGGCTCAGGGCCCAAACTTTATGGATATTCTGAACTGCACATCCCATGGGTTACCCATTGTACCTAATTTTAACACCTATCCCTAGAAGCTTTGAATTTAAAAAAAAGCATGGTACTAATTGAAACCCCCTCCTCATCAAGGCGGTGGCATAGATAGTGTAAAATCCTGTTTCTTCGGAGGACACAGAATGGAAACTCTAATTGTATTTAAGTTTCGAATGTGTGGAAAAGGAAGGAAGGAAAAAAAAAACTACTATCAGTTCAACATGTATGAAGGAGGAAGACATGAAAAGAATAAATAGCTTGAAAACTAGGGAGCTCTGAAGCTGTCATCTCAGAAGAAAAAAAAACTGTACACAAAATTCTAAAAACTTCAGAGGAACACATGCTAATAAAAGAACTGATCTCCAGCTGAAGTTTGTGTGCTTCTAAAAGAACGTACCTATTCAAACATCTTTTTCTTTATCAACAGTTTAGTACTATGAACAAAAAAAGAGCAGCATAACAAATGAACTTTTTAGAGAGAGCTTCTCCCGGCCTCCTCCTGTGGTACCAAAAGGCAAACAGCTGCTCACTTTCTGCATCACACGCACCCTTCTCACACTGGCACACTAACGGGTTTTCTGACAAGGCAAACTCTAATATTAGATGCCGCTCTTATTAGCTCAGATCAGAGAGTGTGCTGTTAAACCCTGCAGGTATCACGCTCTGCAGAGGTTGCTCTCTTTATTTCACAAATCATATGTAATTGCCTCTTTAGTATCAGCCACTGAATTGAGTTGAACACTATCATTCTTCTCTAAATTCAACATTCGTGCACTTCAAACATATATATTTCATAAAGAATACTTTTTACAATAAAAATACTTCAAAAGCTTAGAATTAAAATTATTAGACAATTCAACCCACTGATACAAACAGCAAAGAGAAAAGCAAAAAGCCACTCCTCCCATGCTCCAAACAGCAATTTCTTTTTCACTAGCCACATGGAGAAACAGGGTTCTCTAAAGTGGTTTTAAATTCTTATGTGAGCATGAATGGTATGTGATTGATATGCCTGTTATTTGTAACACCATAGGAGCACGTTATAAATAACTTGGTGTTATTTATAGGTGGTGTGTTGTTTTGCACAGCAGCGTGGGCTGCGAGACATGGCATCCCACAGCAAACGCCGGCTGCAAGGAAAGTTTTTCTGTAACGTTTGCACAAACTTAGGCACATGGGTGATCTTTGCTAGGAATTGCTGGAGGCTGGCAGAAACCACGGCACCGGGGACGGGCACGCGCCTGTGCGGGCATCGCACGCACGGGGCTCAGCAAGTGCAAATAGGTGAGAACCTCAAAGGCACGGTGGGAGACTGGAAACAAATACAAGCTGGGCTGATTTCTGCGTTCAACATTAAGAAAATTCCTGTGGTCTCTACTGTGTCTGTTACCAGGACACTTTAGACAGCCACGAGGCTGCTGACCAAGAAATGACAGCCTGGCTGTGCTGAGTGGTTAAAGCAATCATTAAGCACTTGCTCAGCGTGGACCTGGAGCTCGCTGAAAGGGGAGGACAGTCACTCATCACTAATGCTTACTTTCACACCGCTCTCCTACTAAGCTTGCTAACAGTCTAGCATGCTAACAGATATTCAGGAATTAATTTTTTTTCCTTTCTTCTCATCTACAGTCTTACCCTCTACGTCAGAACCGATTTAATTACTGCTAAATCATCTCCAACAATGGATGCCAAGTCTAGCCTTGAATTTCTTCAAGAGGTGTAATTTTACCCCGAGTTTCTCCTGCTTTTTCACTTACTGTGGGAATTAGTTAAACTGCATTTCTCCAATTTGCTTTTTAAATGGAAAAGATTACTGCCAAGAGGAGAAAGTTTCATATTTCCCTGCCACTTGCAGATGACATTAGTCTCTTCCTTCTTCATACCTACTGAAACAATGCTGTCTCCTGGCACGTCAACTTTAAAAAGTAAATGCAATTGAAGTTTTCACCATGCAGCTCACAAAGAAAGATATCAGCACATTAGAATTGATTCCTCTTCTGATCTCACCGGTTAACAAAAATAATTGAATTTGGTACCCTTTTTAACATATTCACATATTCCTTTACAGTTCTGAGTTGAACATACTCCCTGCTTTTGTCCTTGGTCTTGTTTTCCAAAACTTTTATCTTTAGTTTGCCAATCCAGCACAAGCAAGAGACTCTCCAGTCTGGGGAAAACTGGAGCAGAGACAATTAAGATGGGAGAGAAGCAGGAGGAAAAATGCAGTATAATATCTGCAAAAGCAGATGTCTTATGAGGATGCTGTTATAAGTAACTTGTTCATGGAACGCTATTACTTAACAATATAAATATGTAGGACTATCTTTAGGTTTTTACACCGCACTTTTTAGCAGTCAATCTTAAAAGCAGCCTGTTATGGACGTTCAGTATCACCACCTTCATTTTCCAGAAGGGGAAACTGATGCCCAGCAAGATGAAGTGGTTGTGGTCATTCAGCAGCTCACGAGAACTGGGCTGAAACACAAATCTCTTTCAAATCTCTGCCTGGGGATCTTCCCAGTGATTAGGTCATGCTTACCAAAAATAAAAAAAAGTATTTACCAACTACGCACCAGCTCTGTTTAAGAAAGGATTACCGCCATTGTGCAGCAACTTCTGAGATGCTGCCTTTCCTGAAGTCACTCCAGAGAATGGCAAAACCAGAAAGAAACATTAAAAGAAAGTAGAGATGATAACAAGCATGAACACTCCCAAAGTGTTCCTGTTACACGTGCTCAAGTCATGAAAGACGGAGGGAGGCCTAATTCCTTTCTAACAATTTTTGCAGAAGAAACGATCTGTACGTACCAGAATCAACCAAAACATGGCTTTGAATTGTAGGAATAAAAGAGGAAATATGAAGGTGCTGCTTTGTGACACTGCAAGGAGATCATCCCTCTGGAGATGAAAATCAACAATTCTGCCTGTAGCCACTGGTACTTTGTCCTGTCCCTTGTATGAGCAAATGAACTCATACAAAGAAACCATCCACAAGCAAAAAGCTTCTCACTTTCTTCTAGAGTTAGCTTTCTGCTGACTTAGCTTCAGAAACTTCATTTATCAAACCAGTTCTGAGCAAAGAAAGTGACCGGAGCATTTAGTTTGGGAAGGGGAGAAGGGAAAGGAGACCACCCCTTTCGCAGTGACATGTTGTTGGGTAGGCTAAGCTGTGCTACCAAACAGACCGCTCGTCAAGCAGAAAAGCACAAGTTTTAGGTCACAAACCCAGAAATTACTTCCAGCAGCACAAAGCTAAATACTTCCCTGTAATCTGCACTTCACGCAGGCGAGGAAAGAAGCCACTCCTGATCTCACAGCCATAAAAAAAGCCATCCTTCAGCAGACTGAACAGAGCTACATTTGCAGGCTAACTCGTCAAGCTGCTGAATTTATATGCAGCAACAGAACCATGTAAGGATCAAATAAAATTAATTCTGTCTAATAACAAATTAATTGTCCGTGCCAACCTTTAATGTCTCCATCATCACATGAATTTCCATGTTATTTACCCACCACAACTTCCCATGGGGAAGGAGAAAGACAGCTGCTTAGATTAAAGAACGAAACAGAAGAGCCTCCTAGACAAAGGATCTTTTCATTTTCTAAATGACTGCTCTACTCCAAAACGGCTTATGAGAAATAATGTTATTTTTAAATTTTTTTTAACAAAACCAAGATGCAAACTGCCTGATTTGATGCTGCTATTTCTATGTCTCAGAACTGAACGCAACAACTTCTAGTGGTAAGGAGAGATAGACTCATGTAGAAATAATGTTCCCGTTACAAGAAAAATATATTGTCAACAGACCTAAGAAAGCGTATTTTTCTCATTTTATTTGAGGCATGGATCATTGTAGCCCCCATCTTATTTATTGACAACAGGAACATTTTTAAAAGGCATATAAGATGACAACAACAAAACCCACTTTACGGTAAAACTAGGCTATAAATTCTTTCAAAAGACCAGAAAAGCGACACGTGTTGCCAGATCCCCGCTGCTCTTATTTTACAATCTTATTTTAATGCCTCTAAAGCATCCAGAATCGTCCAGTTTGACCACACCAAAGAATACCTCTCAAAATAATCATCTAATGGAGGAATTTTTCTGGGAAATAAAAGAAAGCTTTCTCTAACAGCAACGTCAACACTCCATCCTACTTAAACAATCTACTTCTATGTCTGAGGGCCGTCCAAGCTTATGGAATCAGCTCATAACAAAGAGCTGATCCATTTAATCCTGGAGAAGTCCTGGGAAGAGAAAGGCAAAAGGGGAGAAGACAGCCCTCCCAGAAGATTCAGAGAATCTCATATCTTTGACCTGATCTGTCCAACAGTTCACTGTTTTTGATCAGGCAAGCAGTAGTAAAAGATACAAGAGACCTCTTATTTAGACAGAAGTCAAAGTGTTTTGTCACATAACTTAAAATGCTTACTTGAATGGGGATTTAAAAGGTTATTACTTGCGGAGTTGTCATGGGATAACCTCCCAGTAACATCTTTCAATTGTATTGGGATATCATCACTGCAGAGCCAACAGCAGGACTGTATACTGTGTTTGAACTTGTCAGACCTAGTGGTCAAGAGTTCTCTAGATTACAGAGTGGTCCTACCAAAATTCTGACCTGAATGTCCCTGCAGCCACAGAGGAGAGCAAAAACTTGTGCACAGCAAAACTATGGGGCATGACCTGGAAAAAATCTTACAAAAATGAGCACAATCTATCAAACAGGGATTTAATTTATCCTAGCTGCAAATGTTTTTCTACACAGAGAAGATTAGGAGCAACAGATTCACTCTTCCAAAGCAGAAACAAAACAACTTTTAGTTAAGAAATAAAGCAGATGGCCCATGTAGATTAAAGAGTAGGTGCACTGCAATGCAACAGCACACCGCTGCGCACAAATCCCACAGTAATTACAGCAGCAGCGTTATTTCACTAATGACGCTATGCCTGTGAACTGGGACAAATTAACACAAAGACACACATGCTGGTGACTTGCAGCCCAGGGGAAGGTGAATATGATGGAGAGACAGACATTTAAGGGAATCACAACAGTTTAAATGCTGCAAGGTACAGGCAAGCAATATGCAGCCCCAACAAGAAAGGAATATGGCAAAGAACGTGTTCCTCATCTGTCCTAGATTTGTACGAAAATTGATGTTCTCCCTAGAGACTGTACAATGGATCTTTCTCATCCCACTTGTATTCTAGCATCTTTACCGTTAGTCCACTTTCCGCTAACTTCTGTACAGGCTGCAGATCAGAGTCACTGTCACTGCGACGTCCTCAGTCAGGCTAAACCAGCGTTACCTGGCCCATGGGTTACTTTGGTCCAAGTGTGAACTTCCATAAAGCAAAGCCATATCAACCTATACCACCTGCATTGACACTTCACTTCCAAACACCACAAACTACCAGAGCAGTTATTCCAGGGCCTTATGGCTAACGAACTATGCCATTGCACAATTTTCCCCACTGAAGAGCAGAACAACATTGTGACGGAGAGGACCACCTCAGGGGTGTCCAGCACGCTACCAGCCGCTGAGCGATCCAGCTCACATACTGCTCTGGACACACATCCACGTAAAGCAAAAGTGCAACCTGGGCTCTGCTTTATACCCTCAGCAATGCCAGTGTGCTCCAGTTCAAAGTATTACTAAACTCAAGTCAGAGAGCGGGGTGGGGGAATGTAAGCCCAATTTAGGGTAAAACAAACAAAAAGGTATTTGAGACAAACCACGAATCCCCATTCAGACCAGTCCCTGATTTAAGCAACGTGACATTACACCATATCTAAGGAGGTGTGGCAGATAACGTCCCATGCCAGTGAGTTTCAGGCTGTTTAGCCTGTTGGTAGCGGCTCATTTTCTTGGACCTCTGGGGATAGAGGTGCAGTTTGTAATGTGGCTTACAGGATCTTATTGATGCTGACTTTTTCTGGGCTTCAAGATTTGGCAGGTGGTAAGAGTTATCCTGGTCTGGACCAGCGGAGAGCAATTCAATATTATTTTGTACTTTGGATGATTTTAAGCTAATGAAGGTCCTATTCTTTTTTATAACTCCCCATGCAAATGTTAATGTTTAATAAACTTTGCCCAAGTAGGATTTAAAGCTTATCTCACAAGACATATTTAGAGCAGTGCCATGGTGAAGTAATTCTGGGAAAAAAATACGTACGGCTGAAAATAGGATATTTCTGCATGCTCGCTTCAAAGTCTACCAAGAGTTTTCTGCACAGACTGACTTGTCATCAGACTAGTCGTTGCACAGGACTGGAATTATTAATTAACAGTCAAAACCTGTGCCTCTCAGGCATGCCGCAGATGAACTTCATTGTCACTGCGAGTTCTGCACTTCACATCAGTGATGCAGGAAGGCTGGAGGTGGTAGAGAGGGTGGGAAGAGCAGATAGATTTTGTTTAAACTTCACACAGCTGGAAAGGTTAATCTGATGCTAACAGGCAGCATGTTGACTGAGCAAGAGGCTTTAGTATCATCAGTCTTTCTCTGATGATGGGGATGGGAGCTGTTCTGGTGAAAAACACGTAGAGGCTGCAACATCTCGTAGGCTAGCACAGGCCACGTTGCCAAATAAGCAAGACAGAGGAACGCTGTGCTTGGCTAGGATCCGACTGAAGAGGGCTTTGAAAAGTTGCTGTTGCTGAGGGACAACACAGGGCTTGTTACATACCTGTGCTCAAGACCTTGTAATGAATTCAAAATAATTAAGCTTAATTACATGAATGGCAGAAAGACTTCTACGTATTGTTTTCAAAACCTGTTGAACAGTCTCTTCGAATCTATAACCCCTGCGGCCCTGTGTTTTATTCCATCAGAAGTTAATTATGGGAGAGAGAGTTTCAAAACGTATTAAGAGCTATCACATATCTAGGGGTCATCTGCGCTGAAGACAGGAAAACATATTAATGGGAAAGGTGCTGTGAGCATCTGAGCTTTCTTTGCAAGGTTCACGGATGCAAGGACAGAACTTATGACCTCTCTTTTCTATCATCAGAGCCATTCAGAAAGCTAACGCACAGAAAACACTGTCTTATGGAACCAGACCTCTTTAGTGCTTTCATTTGCTTATGTTTTATATTTTTATATATATATTTATATATACGTATATAAGACTGTAAAGTGCTGTGCATTACTTCCTCCCCTACAATACTACTACTGTCAGCAATTGCATTCAACCAGTACCTAGAAGTTTCCATGAGGGAAGAAAAAAAGGCCGGCGAGATCTCTCAAGCATCAGGATTTACCTTGTATTTCACAGCTTTCTTAGCACGTCTCTTCGGGAAATTAATCCTTTGACTTCAGAAAATCATCCTTTCCTGTGCATAGGTCATCAACAGATGGTAGCATATAGAAAAAAATGCTGCTTCTGAAATACTCATGTTGGTTACTGCTCTAGGTTGCTCCTTTGCTTCCTATCTTGAGGGACACCCAAAAATTAAAAACAAAAATCTAATTTTGGTATTAGGAGTCTTGCTGTGATGCCTGGTTTGCTCTACTTAAGTTCCAGAAATCAAACTAACATAAAATTTTAATTAAAAAAAAGCCAATGTACTGACAGAAAATTTTTTCCTCATTATCTGAAACTCTTCTTTTCATCTGTATGTGTAAAATCACCTTCTGCTCCCAATAACCACATATATCACCAAGAATCAGAGAGTCTGAAGGAAAGGATGCAGAATGAAGGGCCTGTGACCCACAAATCAGACATATACCGGCACTGGAGAATTTTAGTTCTCAAAAAAGATTTATGTTCTCCCTCCAGTGGCAAAGCAATTCTTGCATTGCAACTACATATCTCATAAAGATCCACATATTTACAGGTCCCAGAAAAGGGCTATTGCAGAAAGTAGCAAAATATGCATGTAATACCTGAAAAACTGAAAAATAATTCCCCCCTTCCCCCCCCCCCCAAATTGCATTGTCTATGGAAAAATGTTCAACCTTAACTATTCAGAACCACTAAAAATACATGTATTCTCAAGCACATGTAACCTATTAAACAATGGCTCCTTTTTGGCTGAAGTGGTCTCAACTGGGTTTCTAATTTTTCTCACTCACTTTTTCCACATTTTTGTTTTTTAATTCGAGTAAAATCTCTCAGATGTGTTACAGAAAAATGTCAATAGACTGATGAAAAATTAAACTTCCCTTTAAAAAAAATTAAAGCTCCAGTAGACATGACTGAAGTCTGAGCCTTTGTATGAGCTTAGACCTCAGGAAGGTGATAAGAGTGAATGCTTATAAACACACAGACAAAAAAAATTTGCTGTTTGTGTTACATTGTCAGGTTTGAAAATTTCCCCATCTTCTCCCATCTGTAGCAGAGCACAGTGCAGCTGCAGGTCCTTTTGACCTTCCTCCACAGTATCCATCCGCTCTGGCAGTCCACAGGCTGCAGCGGGTGGAGAACGTGAAAGACGGGAAGCAAAACCATAGGTATTTAACAGAAGATACCTATAAGGGATGTGTGTCTAAAGGCTGAGAGTTCACTCCTTTTTGAAAAACAGCTTCTTTTAAGATTTCTAAGAGTGGTCGCTGCAAGTATTTTGAAAGTCTTGGCCAAAGGCCAATGTTTTCCCCCTACTCTCTCCTCTTCGCAGCCACACAGAAAATTATTTTGATTTTTTTTCAAGCACCATCCATCCCAATCAACTACAGCAGAGTTGATGTCCTAATCCCTGCTTGGAGAGCACTTCTGCACTGTGTGACCTTACAAATTTGGGGGTGACTAGACTCGGCTCTAGTCCTGGTGACTAGACCTACCCCCAAGGGGCTACCATTGCTCCCTTCCTAGCAGTAGCTCCAAACTGAATTATTTAGTAAGGCAGAGCGTACCGCATGATGCGGCTCCAATACAGTCTCAAAATAGACCAACTGTTTTGACTGAATGAAGAGGCCATTTGTTGGACAGCATAAAAGGTCTGGATCTCTTTCTACAACAATATAACACAGAAAAAAATTTTCCTTTGAGCATGTGGCAAGATACAATTGAAGAATTCCACGTGATATACAAAATAAAAACCTTCCCTCATATGAAATACAACATAGATGAAAGGGGAAAAACGTGCGTATGTTACCTATAGACACGCACACTTATATCACTGTTAGGAAAAGCGTGAGAGTAGTTCTCTGCTTTTGTTAAATGTTTTCGTATTTGCCCAAACCCAATATTGCACACAGAAAAATCAGGAGTCTTACCACTTGTGCAAGAGAGATGGGCTTTACAAATTAAAATACTACTATTTTTTTTTTTTTTTTAAAGCATTGGTTCTCATTTCCATTTGTCAGAGCTCCTGAAAGCAGCGTTGTGGTGGCCCTGGAAGGGACAGGCAGCCCAGGCAGAGACCATACAAGTTATCTGCTCCACGTGTGGCTCCTTTCCTTTTGACTACCACACACACGTCTCCCATCTTCAATAAATTCTGAGTGCTCAGTGTCTTTTCTGCTGGCAACCATACCACATTCCCCGAACCACACTTAGCAATAGGATTTAGTCAGCAGAGGTACTGAAACAATATTGGTTTCCTCTGCTGTGAGGAACCAAGTACAACATGTTGCTCTCTGAATTATTCAGACCTCCACAGGCCTGGGTTACAAGCCTTTAGCAACATCTAGACACCAGGGACAACGTTTTCCCTGGTGTAGCTCAGATGACGTTAGCAGAACCACAACAGGGAGAAATTCAGCCTTAGGCTTATTGCACGGCAGCATTTCATCTTGGTCAGCCCCACCAGGCCTGCTAAGGAGAGGATTTGGAACATCAAGTACAAGAAAAAACCTCAAACACCAAAATCCCAGGGCATCTCTCGCCTGACATCCCTTTCACAGCATCAGTTTAGAAAGCTGTGCTACGAAGTCGTAAGCATGCAGGGGATCACTTGTGACTTTTCAGCGGGGATGACCTTCTCCCCCTGCCTGCCCCTAACTAAGTCTCCTAAAGGTATTTCCCTCTCCCTCATCTTGAACTCTTTCACAAAATGTCACATTGATTTTCAAGGCCAAAGAACAGCCATCTGACATCTTAGAGTAAGACTATCATGTTTTCCACTAGGAAAACCACAAAAGACTGAAGTGAACAAAAAGACCAATGCCAAATAGATGTTTCACAAAGGTCACATGAAACACAGGGACTCTGGCCTCAATGGCAGCCCATGCTAAAAGCATGTCTTGTTTTGCTAAGCTAGTCACTTCTTACTTCACTTGCACATTGGGAAACAAAAAGTTGCAGGAAACAAATCTGTCTTTGACTGCCCTTGGTCCTTAGAAGCTTAATTACCTTCATTACCCTCAAACTATCTAGACTGCCTTCAGCAGCTAAAAGACCTCTTTACCTATGCTCAATGATACAGAAGTTTTCAATAGTTTTGTTTAAAAACGCAGACAGCAAGGCTTCTCATTTTCCTAAAGCATTAAACGCCCTCTTGAAATGGAACCTGGGATCAATTTTATTTCATCTGTTATGTAGTAGTTTTAATAAAGTGTTAAAATGGAAGATATTGAAAAACTACATGAGAAAATAATCCTCTGAAATAATGTGAAAATGGAATGGACGAATAATAATGCAACTGGAGCAGAAAACTATTACATCCACTCTCAGTTTGCTTACACATTGAGCACCTACTCTGCTTAATCTTTCCAAGAGAAGGCAACAGTAGATGCCAGTCCCCACCACAATCTCTGCTCCCAGGTTTGTACTCCTAGTAAAACTACTCATTACTTCTGCAGAAAAGAAGTTTCCTCTTTAGAACAAGGCAGACAAAAAAAAAATACTTAAATCTGTCTATTTATAAAACTGCTTATGTAAAGATACTATAGTGAATGAAGTATTAAATTATGCAGTGCGAGATGTAATAGAGTGAATTATATTCAGTAAGATCACACACTACTGAAAATATGCAAAAAGCAGTGCTGCTGACTTTCAGTTGTCAAGCTACACACACACATGTATATATTGCTCATCTCATTATTTTCTACTGTTTCCATGTGTGATAACATGCCCAATGCTGACACTTCTCCCATTCTCCCTGGCAGACCCTACATTAGCATGTAAATAGCTGGCAGATAGGAGGAAATGAAAGCAAGGAAGAGCTCTTTAATTAACTTTAATCCTCTGAAAATCCATACAGCAATCTGTTCTGACAGTTTTCTACACGGGATCTTCTTAGGAGGTCCCTAAGTGCTGCCTGCGGATCACTGCCAGGCTGGAATGAGGAGAAAGAATGAACAAACCAATTTTGGAGACAATATTTAGACATTTTTCTGCTATTAAATGATGACTGGTGACTGCCATCTGGCATTACCAGAGCTGTCATTAGTCCGACTCTGGATGGGAAACAAAGAGATGCCATAAGCAAGACGACAGCGCGCTTCATGCCCGTCTGACAGCCAGTCCCCCGCACCTGGGGTAAGCGTGCCAGCGCTCACCACACACACTCAGATACACGTATATACATCGGGCAGCCTCCTCTAGTTTCCAATACTATACATGCTATACGTCTATGCCCTCTGGCCCACATTTCCTCAGCCTGTAGTAAAGACAACATCCTCAAGGTTGAAGAGCAAAGCAATTTCATTGTTAGAAAACTTGATGAAACAGCTCTATAGTAGTACACAGTCCTTCAAATCTTGAACAGCAAAAAGGCTGGCAGACTATAAAGGAGTAAGCTGAAATCATTCCTCAATGACTTACATTTTCCAAATGTGACAAGTGTTATTCATAACCCTCTATTACAGGAAATCTCAATCAAATTTTGGTGGGAGAAAAAAATCTAAGGATAAATGGAAGGCGATGCAGTGCCACAGTCTTTGGCAACACAAGACTGTCAAATAACACTTTCCTAGCAGGTTAGATGTAGCTCTGGAAGCGGTATCCTGCTGGTTGATGGGAGCCGGTACAAATCTTGCAGAAAGGTCACTGGTTCCAGCCGTGCCTTGGAGTGACCACTTTGAGGCCACTTACAGCTCAGAGAGCTGACCTGTAAAATTCCCCAAGGAGCTGAACAAAATTGAGTTCCCTGCAGGGTGACTGGGAGCAGCTTAAGAGCAGGCACCAGCCAGAAATGCAAGGAGTCAGCTCTCAGTCCCTTGGGTTTCTTCGGAGCTGAAGGAGGGAAGAGCAGAACTCCGAGTGCTGAAGTCCAACAGGTAAATCAGGGAAGCCCTGGCTATAGCACAAAGCCACCTGTGTGAAGAGCCTGGAGAGCATGGGGGATGCGGGAGGGAGTGACGTTAGCAGCCTGCTCCCTTGCTAAGACTTCAAAACCCATGCAGGATAACCAGGCAGCGATGCAAAGATAAGAACCCTGAAAATCTACCTGATGAGGCGATATAAAAGGCAAGTAAGGCTGAAAAAAAAAAGAGGACAAAGTAGAAGGGATGCTTCTTTAAGGCAAATCTCCAGCTTTTACAATGCAGGAATAGGACTGCTAAGTCCAGGTCAGAGAGCAAAGATCTATCAAGAGAATCAAAGGTATAAATTTCTACCTGCCACACTCCTGCTCCCCTCATCCTTTTCAGCGTAGATTTCCACAATATTTACAGAGCTGTTCTAACAAACATAAATTAAAATAATGCAAAAGGTAAATAAAAAAAACATATCTTGCCAGTCTGCTATTCCCAGAGTATTCAAAGAATAAAGACACAGGAATAAGGAAAAGGTGCCTAGATCACAGACATTCCATTACACAAAAAAAATTTGTTATACAGCATCAGCCTGTAACTATTTACAGACCTGCTCCCCCGAGCCCATCAACTAGTTCTCCCATTCCTATAATTTCATGTTTTCCTGCCAGATGAACCACACTAGCTATAGAGGCCTTGTGTCATCACAATCCCCCCTCCTAATATTTTTAATGCTGTAATATCAAGAGCAGACATTTCACTTTATTCATCATACCAGATTCCAGTGCTAGAAGATACAGAAAATACCCAGCATGGCAACTTCAAAAACTTGGTGACTGATAATGCTCAGAAGAATGCACGCTTTTATGAATATGTAAGCATGAGTTCCAATAAAATGACCTTTAACACAACAGATTCCAGCTGAAATAAGAAGGAAATCTCTACTGACACATAAATTACTACAGATGAACGTGTTCCTTCTAAGATTTACCTTACATAGAATAGTCCTTATACATACTGATCACTAATCCTCTTTAAACTATGCACTAGTTCCCACAGCTTTGAGCAGTCATGTTCTAATCTGATCTAACTTTTCCAGTGGAGAGAAACACCATAAAAATGCACTCAACAGCTATGAAGACAAATAAAAGATGAAGGAATAAGTTCATAAAAACATTATCATCACATCCATGATTAGTCAAAAGATTGCACTTTGGCCATCTGGTAAAAATACCCGGCACCGATTATATCTGAACTATGGCCTCTCAGCTTATCTGCCATTTGATTGCTTCATTTTAAATAAGTATGCAACCACCAACCAGACAGTTTCTTTAAAATAAAATCAAATCAAGTTTAAACAAGGGGAAGAAAGGGAAAAAATCCACAAAGTAATACCCCAGATAAGGTGTAACAGATTTGAAATCTCAATCTCATCATAGAGAACAAGACTACCTAGCTTTATATACTGCCCACGGGTGCACATTTCAGCAGTCTGATTCATATTCAAGACAGGAGCGACAGCAACTGTGATCCAGTTATACTTTTCTTTGCCTGGGAATACAGTGATTTGTTTACTCATTGCAACAGTGTTAACTCTCATGGGATATTCAGACACTCATACAGGGAGTAGACAATGAACATTTCAAAAATTGCTAGTTGCAATACATGAACTTGCAAGAGTATCTCAAATCTTTATCAAAATTTGAAAGAAAATAAACCTACCGATCTCCATAGATTTTTTTTTTTAACATTACTAGTTTCATAAAGATGAAAATAAAGACAAACATCAAAACATAGGAAGTCATGATGCTTTGTCCCGGTTTCAGCTGGGATAGAGTTAATTTTCTTCCTAGTAGCTGGTATGGGGCTGTGTTCTGGATTTAGTACGAGAGTAATGCTGATATCACACTGATGTTAGAGTTGTTGCTGAGCAGTGCTTACACTGGTCAAGGACTTTTCAGCTTCCCATGCTGTGCCGACTGAGAAGGCTGGAGATGCACAAGAAGCTGGGAGAGGGCACAGCCAGGACAGCTGACCCCAACTGGCCGAAGGGCTATTCCATACCATATGGCATCATGATCCGTATATATGCTAGGGGAAAGCTGGCCGGGGGGGCCGCTGCTCCACGACAGGCTGGGCATCAGTCAGCGGGTGGTGAGCAACTGCATTGTGCATCACTTGATTTGTATATTCTATTATCATTATTATTATTTTATTTCAATTATTAAACTGTTCTTATCTCAACCCACAAGTTTTCTCACTTTTACTCTTCCAATTCTCTCCCCCATCCCACCAGGGGGGAGTAAGCGAGCGTTTGTGTGGGGCTCAGTCACCAGCTGGGGTTAAACCACGACGTGCTTGCATAAAGTGAGGAAAGGTCATGTAAATGTAAAACATAATGGAGAATTTCAAGTAAGTAAAAGCCACAGCAATAAAAATCATTTATATTTTAAAGGTAGACAAATTTCAACACAATGAAAACTTAAAACCCCAAAACAAACTGAGATGGACAGCTGCATATACAGGGCAATTCTTCGAGCCTGTCAGCAGTCAGAAGCACAAGTGACTGTAGCTGCACTCTGACCCAGCAAAGATACAGGCTCTGAAAAGAATTAACCCAGCTCCTCTGCTGTATTTTAACCAGAGGACTGTGACATTTTAACCAAAGAACTGTGACAGAGGCAACTAAATGCTTCAACTGCACTAAGGAGAAGATATAATAATAATAATAATAATAATAATAATCTCAAAGTTAGATATTCACCCAAGACCAAAATAACAAAGGTGTTAACAGACAAAACGAATAAAATGATTTATCATTAAAAATGGCCATTGTATTGGAGATAGGAGACAGCAGACATCCTCCTATCTGTTTTGAAAGAGGAGATAAGGTTGTTCTGAGAAATTAGAGTCATTGGCAAGGAATTTTCACCTGAACATTAAGAAAATTAGTTGAGAAGGTTCAGAATTACAAAGCATCTTTTTTAGTTGAGTGTAACAAGATAAAATAGAGATAGATAAGCATAAGCTTTTGTTAAAGTAATTTAAACTGAACTAGTTAACAATTCTCTGAGAGAACTCACAGGAGAGTGAACTAGCGAATGCAGGGTTTTGGAAGTCTATATAAATGACCAAGCATCCCTCAGTTTTAATCATTATGTGAGAGTCAAATACCTGTCGGTAAAAGCTGGCTAATGGAGGAGCACGCTATTCTTCCTTGCCATGGAAAGCAATTAGCGGCAAGCTGCGCTAGGGATTAGAGCCAGAAGTTTCATTCAGTATACTTATTAGTGTAGAGAAACAGGGGCAAATAGCAAGATGTGTGCTGACAACATAAAATATTAATGTTAGCAGAGCCTAGAGACAAGGGTGAGGCATTCTGGAGCACCTAAAAAAATTAATGATGAGGGAAGAGCAAAGGCTGATAAGCAGACTGAGCACGCACAAATGCAAGTTAATGTAAAGTGGAAGGAAAAAAATATTAGATTTCACACAGCGTGCATGCAAGCAGCTTTTAAACCACAATCTCCTAGGTATTTGATCTGGACACCCTTTGGAGCTATGACATCCCTACGGACATGCCGGCCAGACGTGGCCTGCAGAGAGGAGGGAAGGGACTCCAGCCTGTGCTTATAAACCAGGCCACAACTTCCAGAAACAAAACCACTTCAGCAACATGGCTCCAGGAGAAAAATCAGATCCTTGTACTAATACAGGTTCACCTAAATGATACTAGATGCTTCCAGGATATGACAAGAGTCAGCAGATGTAGAAAATCAGTGAAATGCTGATGCTAACACAGTGGAGCAGGCAGTGTCAGGGAATACATACACACATGCTACAGCAAAGGACTTGCTATCTGAAGGAAGGTCATTGTCACACAGGTAAGGCACAGAAAACTGCAGTCTGCATTGTGGGACTCCATAAAAAACAAATATTCTCAGTAAGAGATGCAATAAAGATTTAACAGCTCTTCCACAGAACTCCTATTTGACTTGGGCTCAGGTCTTCAGCCATTTCATCCGGGCGTCTCGGCTCTCCATCCTCTTTTATAACTAAGGTAACGGTGCTTCTCTATCTCACAGGAATAACAGAAGGAAAAATGCAACTCTAAACATCAAGTACTGCTAAAATATGAGTGACAGTGTCATTCAGGTTCCCAAAATAGACAGTATTTAACCTTCATTAGTTGTTAACAGCTCTCCTAAGTCTACCAAGCATTGATATTCAGATATTTATAACACATTTAACTCCAGACCAAGTCCCAAGACAAAAAAGAGAAACGACAGCCAATGTAAAAAGAAGATTCCTCCCCCCAGAGTCTCTTATCACTGCTTCTTGGGGGAAAAATTTGCAAGGAAAAAGAATTCATTGGTCTGGATGAATAAACTTTCTAAGTCCCAAAGCTCTCCCTAGGGAGAGCAGCAATCTTGCTTGTTACAACTTAACAATGCAGCAAAATGAGAAGATACCATTACTCTTAAGTTGTATTTATATGAAGAATGTGAACTCTCTAATTTACATTTAATTTTACTAGCCTTCATTTTAGCATATTAAAAGTTAATTAAAATTCAAAACTTTTGTTGCAGATTGTTGGACATCCATTCATTCGCATGGAGGCATTACCACGATCTGTGCGCAGAACGACGGCGGAGGAGGAACAGCTCGCAGGTTCTGTCAGCTGAAGAGCGTCCAAAATACAGCCAATTCTCCATAAAGCGAATGAAGAATGACCCCATGCCTACCAGGCCAGGGTCAGCAATAAGTCCTTTATCCACTGTTATTGCTAATTCAACTGGAAATGTGTACTTTGATGTTTTGGCTGCAGTTAAGAGATCCAGTTCCTTCAGTGGAGCAGTTTGACATTAAAACTAAGCCTCTGTAACTGCTGGCTGATGAGGGGCCACAATTCCACGTCCCCGCTCTCTCTCCTTGAAGGAAAACTAATCAGATGAAAACTACCTCTGCAGAGGGAGAAGTAGTGAGTACATAAACACTGACAAAGAAAACCCCAAACTCACCCTAGCTAGGTGAAATGTAAAAAGGCCTCCTCAGAAAGTCAGGGTATTTTTGGTAGGAGATAGATTCAGATGAGTCAACTTTAGCTGGTCCCTTAGAGGGATCAAATAGTTCCTAACATTAGGGAGTGAACTCCAACAGAGATCGCAACTCAAGATGCAGAGGATGCGCCAACAGCTGCAGCAGAAGGACCTTCAGAACCTCAGAACTCACTAATCCATGTCCAGGCAGGGAAGAAAGTGAGGCAGGGAAGGTAAGCACATTTAATTACTTCTATCTGTATTTCTGGATTACTTGTGTTATCTGAAGGGAAACATCAGATTTAGAACATATGTTTCACATCCTTCAGCTTGCATATGCCTCTAGAGAGTTAAACTATAAACCTGGCTATTATTTACAGCTCTTCAGCATCCTATTTAGGATGTTTTCAAGGGATTCAGCAGTTTTCTTTTTTCTTCTCTTTCATGCAAGTAAAAAGCCAATATGGGAATGCAAGGGCTACAAACATAGCCTGGGGTTAACACCACACATGACAAATTCATGTGCATAGATATTACATAAGAAACATGCTGGCTAGCATAACAGGAGGGGGCAGGTTAAATAGCTTTCTTGGGTTTTTTAATCATTTCTTTGGTAGAAAAGATTTCATTCAAAGCCTTTAAAGTGTGACGAACACGCTCCATTACAAACAACTCAGCTACCTGTGAACTGTACCTCTGTGACAGTTACACCATAGGGAGAAAGCAGGGACAAGCAGAATCAGCCACTCAACATCTCTTGTTGCAGCTCACACGCGCAAAGAAGAAACGGCCACTAACCTAAGCGGTACTTTTCTGCTCAGGAGCTGAGAAGATTATTTAGAGGCATATGAAAGCAGGCAGCTCTCTTGCAGAAGACAATCACCAGGGCTGTTCAGCAAAGCTGTGCCTGGATGGGACACTGAGGCAGAGCAGGAGGAACGTGCAGCTGCTGCTGTTCCCTGGTGTATAGGGAGGACAAGTAACGGCTCCCAGAAAGTTCATAGCTTTGTGGCTTTAAATTGGGAGGGAAAGAGGAAAAACAAACAGATGAGTTGCTTGATATTTTCCTAGAAGCAAACAGAGGAGCTGAGATTTACTTAAAGTACGGGCAGAGTGAACTGGAGGTAGGAAAGAAACTGCTTCCCGGGAGACCCTCCAAGCACTGCGGTGGCAGGGGTTACCCCTACCCCAGCCCTTGCATGGGGGCTTTGGTCCGTGCAGGCTGAGCCCCCGCAGCCTCGTGTGTAGAACGGGTAAGAGGGGAGAAGGATGATGGTCAGGGTTACAGCGGGTTAAAACAGGGAGTAGGAGAGATGTCACTGGAGGAAGTATTGCCACTTGTTCATGTTCACTTCATGCAAAAGGTCAAAAATTCTCTCGTGCGGTGGTTTTTACTTTTAAAAAACAACCTAGACTGGTTCACAAGCATTTTTTCCCCCAGCACCAAACTCCTACATATGCTATCTTAATAAACATCTTCACATTGGAGAGGGATAAAAGGCATTTTGTTTTGATTTCATTATATTTCCTGAAATTGCTTTTTTCTTTCTACTTTTTTTTCTTGCCATTCAGTTGTGGTGGCCCTCACAGAGATATAATGCAATAACACTTCTGACAAGGTCAGCTTTCCAATAACTTTGCAAATGGCATTTCCCAATGACAAAACAAACACAGCTTTTCTTCTTTTGTAATTAATATAATAGAAATGTCAACCTGGAAAGTTGGTCTCCAAAGGTAGTATGTTATCAACAGAAAATTAATATTTTAAAGCCAGAAAGTGTTTCCTCATCCGTAAAACTGAAAATACTATTTACATAGTAGAACTACTGTTATAAGCGCAAAACATAAAATTTCTGCAGCTTATGTACGTGTCTGAAAAATCAGGAACTGGGGAGAAGAAGAGTTAAGTTGCTTAAATTGCTAATTCAGACATTAGATCATTTTGAGAACTGCACATTCATTTTGCAAATTCATTTTGCACGTGCCCTGCAGAAGCACACGGCTCTACGTTGTGTGCACATACTGAAAGAAATGTTACTTCACATCCATGCTTATCTTTAATTTAATCACGTGTTTAATGCACAGAATTCTTCCCAGCTGCTCTCCCATCCACATAAGCTATAAGAACCAGCTGCTGGTCCTGGACCTACCTGTAACCTATTTGTCTCCCATGTGAGGCAGAGAAGAAAGGGTGTGGGAGCAGTGACTCTTCCAACTGCTTCTCCCAGTGGAAGGAAGACCCTGCTGCTCAGAGGGCGAAAGGGAATAAGAGGATCTCCTCTCCCTGAAAGGGGAATGAGTTCTTGGCACTGTCCCACGGAGGGACATGGAGGCATTATCCCATGGAGATTGAGCCCATGGGGCTTCAGGCACACCCCATCTACCTCAATCCAAACCTATGTGCTACAGTCAGGTAGGTCAAAGCTCTACCTAGGACCTGCTGCTTGTTGTAGTCTGAATCTCTCCTTCAAATGCACACAACGACAGAGAGCCCTGAGTCCTGTGATCCAATTCTTTCTATATTTAGTTTTTACAGCTCCTTACAGGCACTCAGGACAAGCAAATGTGAGCTTCAGTGTGCCATCAGCAAGGTGGAGAAAACTGAATGTAGGAAGCTGCTCTCACATCTTGGCTGGAGCAAAAAGGCAGGGGGGAAGAGTGTTTAGCTGCAGCAAAAAAACCCAGATCTTGCAGTTACAGCATGGGCCATCACAGCAAATTAGTAGAATGCAAATTTTCCTGTGAAAAATACTTTCCGTCGATGTCAAACCTGGCCCTCCAGGTGTTTGCAGCTCCTATGCACAGGCTCAGTGCAAACCTTCTCAAACACTTGCAGAAAAGTGGTCAGTTTAAAAACACTCCCTCCTTCAGTTACTTTCACTTCAACCACTTTGTCTCAATTCCTTACACACAGTCTTGTGGCACCCAAAATAATACTTAGAAGACCAAGTAGGGTGTAGGCTCCGCTTCCCTCGGTGTTGCATACGGGAGCAAGTACCTGGGATGGTATGGCACTGGAGTAAGCACATTTCACTTCCTACAGACTCAATACGGTAGCAAGCAAAGGGACACATTTGCTGGAATCCTTTGACAATTCTTTTTCTTCACTACCCAAGGAAAGTAAGGACATGTAGACACAACTACAGACAGACACATTTAAACATTGCTCTGGCTCTGCTTCCCTACGCTTAAAAAGCAGCTTGGACGCCCCATAGGGTTGTAGGATCTTCCTACATACAACCTCTACAAATCATAAGGCTCTCATAAAAATAGTTCTGCTCCTCCTCCTCCTGACAGGAAGAAAGTTAAACATTATCTTGATGTAAAAAGCTTATCTTCTTTTCCTGTCTCATGCTCACGCTTTGTTTACCTATTAATCCCTTTCCAAATTCCTGACTTCAAAAAAGGTAGTGATATTTCTGGGGAAATCCTGAGGCTCTGGATTCATACAGAGAGAAAATAAAGCCTCAGTTTCCCCACTGTCCCAAATTGCTTCTACCTGAATAGGAAAATTTATGGTTAATGGTTCTTCACAGCTCCTGATCTAGATGTCCCACACAACACTGAAAAAAAAACCAGCAGATGTCCAGTTTATTGAGAAACTTGTAATATAATAATCTCATTACATCAATCAGAATTCATTAACTGAAACTAGACCAATTCTTCAAATTCGCTATAGTTTGTATTAAATAATGTTGTTGTCTCTGAAATACTACCTAAGCAAATGTGCTTATAAAATAGGGAACAGTTCATTTCTCCTCAATGCAACAAATCACGGGTCAAAGACCATTTCCACAATGCTTTGAAAAAACTCATTTGAGTTCTAATATATTCATCAATTTAAGCAATGCTTGACCTGACATGTTGTGAACATGCATTGAACAAAATAGTTAGTACTGCATGATGCTGTGCCAGGAGCAATCCAAAACTCCTTAATTCTCCAGACAAGTCCTTCAGTTTTATAAAGATTTTGGGTCTTCATTTGAAAGGATGCTCTGAGTGACTGGTGTCTGAGTAGTGCAGCTGTTCTTACCAGAGGCTCACATCACATGTTGAAATAAGCTACTGTGCAATTACTTAATTATCTCTCTCTCCTATCCTTTAAAAAAAATCCACTGCGATTCAACTTCAAGCAAACCCAGTTAATCCAGTTTTATGGCTGAGAATTAAAACAGAGAGAAGTCAGAGATTCAAAGCTGCAGTTCTTGTGGCTATACCACCACTCTAAGAGGCACAGATATTAATGCCTTCAAACCATAAGTATTTGAGGAACAAAGAAATGCAAAAAAACCCGTTTGTGCAGCTTATCCTAGCTAGTATTTTAAAGCCTGCTGTTCAGAAATCCTAAGTCCCTTCCCCTGTCCTTGGATGCCGCCCAAGCCCATGCCTAGCTACCTCACTTGGCTACCTCTTGCTGTTTGCCCTTCCCTTGATTGCGAGGCGCAGAAGCGAGGTTTGTTCTGCCCAACTTCCCTTAACAATAACTCCCTCGTTCCACCCATCCATCTTCCCGCTTGCTTCTCTGCCATATCTGCTCGACCATCCTTCATAATTCAGGGCCGAGAAGCTAAGGAATAAATGTTACAGCACACGCATCAAGGGAACTATAACTTTGAATTACCTGACCTGGGTGAGTTTAAATTCTCAGCCATAACATTGGATTAACCTAATTTCTTTTTATTGAATATTTTACCTTTAGAAGTCCTACAGCCCTTTCTCTCAGGGAAGTATGAGAACTGAAGGTCAAATAAATTCTTTTATGGGTATATTTCTAATTTTCATAATCTAACCCCTTAGCATTGAGCATTAATATCTAGCGATGGTAGGACAAAGCAGAATCCAGTCAGTATTCTAGGAAAGAAATTCACACTTCTGTAACCCTTCAAAAATACCTCATAACTTTTAACTGTGCTGCGTATTCTGAATTGTTATAAAATTTTTAAAAACAACCTCTAAACACCTTGCTTAAATAGAAATTGTCAAACATAACATCAGTAAGAATACAGAGGCTGTCCTTGTGCCTCCACCTCAAAAGCATCAGATATAAAGATAGTAATGAACACTGTATTTTTATCATTGCAAGGTTTACCAGATACATAAAAAGGCAAGAGAAAGAATTACACAAAACTGATTCCCAAAAAATTGCTAAGATAATGTTTATGAGCTCTTTCATGCTTCTAAAAGGGAAAAGGAATCAAGGCCCAGGAGTCAATTTATCTTTTGCCTCCAGGCTGGTCATTTCAAGCTAACATCCACCATTTCCATGTCAAAAGCCCTCAGGTGACCAAGCTCTACTCTAACAAAGCCTATCACCTTCATGCCTCTGGGGGACAAATTCCTATAGGCACCCATACAGGTACACAAAGAGGTAGAATATCCAAAGTCAGTGAAAAGGCAAATTTATCCACTAGCTATGAAGAATTAGGACAACACCAGATCAAGAGCAAAAGATCTCACTGGAGAGGATCCGACAGAAAGCGAGAAGGTAAGGGCAGAGCACGCTCCCAAACATGGGCAGTGCCCCCAGCCAGTGAACAAACTCAGTCATCTCAGATCCAGGGATCACTTCAACAGATGCAGACTGAGAAGTCGGAAACTAAGGGAACTCTTATGCTTTGAAAAGGCATTTTGGAGCAGGATAAGGAAGTGAGAACTCAACAACTCTGCTACTTTCTTCACTGAGTAAAAAAAAAAAGTGAGTAGTAAACCTGTGACCAAATCAGGCAAAGCAAGGAAGCTAGTGTCAAACAAAGAAAACCAAGCAAAGGAAAAGCATGCACTTGTCTGGGAGCCCATGCCAGAAAATACACACATTTCTCCTGTCTTTCAGAAATCTGCAAATCTCACTTGAGAAACAGTAATATTTTCTGGTTTAAAGATACTTCCTCCTTCCAAATAGTCTTGTGCACTGCTTTGAACCTACTACAGACAGCACCTTCTCCAAACACATCGATTTCAGCTCTCCTTATTCTTTCTAGAGAGATTCTGCAATTGTATTAGCAAATGATATTAGCAGGCCTTGCGGAACAGCCTGTTTCAAAGGAAAATGGCTTGTGCTTGCTTTATTCTGGAAGACAATTGCCATTTGCTTAATATAGTCATGATATTTTACTGAGGTAATTATACTCTTAGCTATCAGTAACAATTAAACCCTTAGACTGAGGTTGCTTAATAAAGGTCTCAAAATAAATAACACATTCCAAACACAATATTTTTAAATGTCAAGCATGCAAATAAGATCTTGTAATGAACATAACAAAGCATCAAGTATAAATCAGCACAAAGTTAGTCTGTCGTTATACAAATCTCTGCAAAAATTACCGTTAGAGTATTGTGGGATTCTGATCAGCATGCTAAAGAAAGGGCAGCGCAGGCACTGCGGATGAAACCATTTCATTAAATGTTATGACTGGCTCATGAGAAAGGCAGGGTGAAGCCACCAACAGTGCCATGTTTCTATAGTTCCAGAGCGGAGTGACTTGTGTAACGCAATCAAGACTATGGTGAGGCTGATAAAATTTGTATTTGTTCTTCTATATTTTCTGTAGCAACTTCCACGAAAACTAGAGTCAGACCATTCCGTTACAAGCTAAATAAAACCCAGAAGCAGACAAATTACAGGGTACAGGCAAAGGAGAAAAATCACTCTCTGACTCTGAGGTCTGGAGATATTTGAGATCAGGTCAATAGACCTAGAGAGCTGTTACATATGGAAGGGGAGAGCATGGTTTAAAGGTCCTTACAATGCAGACAGCAAGATGATTAAGGAAGGTGAAGTCGACCAGTGACAGACATTTTAAAAAAACAAACAAACAAACAAACAAAGAACAAAACAAACAAGACAGGAAAAGTGTTGTCAGAATAAATACTTGCAGAATCTCTTTGTGGAGCATCCATTGCAGGCAAAGAGCAAATTACCTCCAATACTGCTACATTTGGGATGCAGCTGCCCGAGCTCCAGAAGGTGGTTAGGGGAATCAGGACTAAAACATGACATAGTAAATAACTGGAAGAAGTTACTAAAAAAAAAAATCACAACAAATTTGGGTTATACAGGGAGGAAAAAAAACCCCTAGTGTTAAAAGAAATCCTCCCAGAACTCTCTTTCCCTGAAGTACCTCTACTTCACAAGACACGAGGCTGTCAGAGACCAACAGAAGTAAACACAAAATGTGGTATTTCCTCAACCCCAACAGAAAATGTCTACAGCAGCAGTCAAACTCCCAAATCCCACTTTCTCCTCACAAAACGTAGCACGCTTTATCCAGTAATCCAGACACTCCTGTGTAAACCACAAACACGAAGCTCAACATCCACCCTGCATCAGACTGCACTCGGGATCAATATAACACCAGCTAACGGGGGCGGGGGGGGGAGGGAGAGGGGTGATTTTTCATCAAAGCAACTACCTCATCTCTGACCTGTTAGTTCTCATCCTTTACAAGAAGGCACCCTACAAGAGGAGTCTGGGAATTAAAATGCATGATGTTACTGGATACTAAAAATTACAATTCAGTAGAGACCTGTTCAAACCCCCCATACTCCACAGGCAGCAAGTACCTCTTTCTCTCTGTCCCACAGCAGTTAATGATCTTCTCTCTTCCCTTGCTATCATCCCCCTCCGCCCATAACTACCAATCACCTTTCCTCTGAAATTATTTAACTGATTAATATAATCAAGTTGAAATTAAAGGGAACTGTGCTCAATCTAAAAGGTTGTTGAGTCTCTTTCAAACACCAAGTGCCTTGTCTCCCCTCTTCTCAAGCATGCAGGATGATCTAGTAAGTACCACCTCACCCGACAAAACTTGCCTTGCTGAATCACAGAAGAGGGAGCAGTGGAATCGCTTTAAAATGTATTTATTTGCAGGCATAAAAAGGAAGATAACTTCCACGGGTTTATAAAAATCTACGAAGGGCAGACACGGGGAGCAGCGGGAAAGGATTGGCAAGGGTCAGGCTGACAGCAGATAACAATTGCCTGTAGAATGGCAGCACAGCTGGTGATGCATGAGTAATGGCGCTGCTTAAATGATATACATGGAGTCATGAAGTGGATCGAAGGCAGGAAGAAGCATCGTTATCATAACAGCCAGGGAAAAGCATTCGATACTGCCCGTAACACAGAGGAGCAGCTCAGTTCTGCCCCAAAGCTGTCCATGCTACCTGGATGCAGAGCACAGGGTATAATACCCAAAAGAAGGTCTGTTGCAAGGCATCTGTTTGCCAGACTGGCTGTTTTGATTGCTACTGAGTGCAATATTGAGTGCAATATTTACAGTTAAATTTTTATGTATCCCAGAAAAAGGGTTAATTCACCTCCTTCACTGAACCCCCAGAACTTTAAGACCCTTCCTTGTACTTTAAAATCATCTACCTCCTAAGAAAAAAACATAATGCAGGACCCAGTATGACAGAGAAACCATCAGCATTATTTTAAATCTTTACTGATTACAAAACAAAGCAGATGGCAAATCAAGTCATGAACTCCGCATCTGCCATGCTTAATGAACAGTTTAATTACCTAGTCCCATTTCTGATGCATCTCTGCCATTCTCAGCTCTGGGAGTCACTTACATACTTTGCACTGACTCTTGCGAAGATATCTCCAGGAACATGTGGTATGAACAGTCAGCTGGAGTTGGTTAATCAATACTTCTTTAATCTGTAACTTTTATGGTGATGGCCTAAATTATGTCTCAATGGAAACAGATTTCCTATCAGATCACATGATCTGGTTGAGCACTCAGAACACAAAATGGAATTTTTCAGCCTCTTCTCCAGGCAGTGGAGTACCCAAAGGCAGACAAATGCACAGACGGGAAATAAACACAGCAAAACAACAACATCCAGTACAATCAGATTAATTCATTTGCTGCGTTACGCCATATATGAGAGCAAGGGATGCAATTAGGACAGTATACATTCAAAAAGTCTACAATTTGAGAAGCAAATTGGACTCGTATGGAGTAAGTTACAACAAGTAACTAAAATTGGGCTTCACATTTTGAGTTTCGGTGTATGCAAATAGGCAAGAGCTTCCCCCGAAGGATCACGCACTGGCTGCAAAAAAGCAGGGCATTTTGTCTCTGGTCACATCTGCTGCACGTTATAGGCTGCCTAGTCTCTCTGCAGCTTTGTGCAGTTATGTCCACCAGCTCTGCGCACAGAAGAAATAACTGTTTTAAGGAGTCACTGAACGGCACGCATGCAGGAGAAGAGGCTGGCAGGTCTGAACCCTAACAGCAGCTAAGTAAGGAATACAGCTAAGGGCTGATCGCAACCAGGTAAAATCACACAAGGAAAGGAGAAGGTGACAACCCTAAAAAGATCCATGGAAGCCAACTTTTGGCCCTCCACAACAGAAGGCTTTGGGAACCTTTCAGTGTGCCTTTATTGCTTTTCTCCAACCTCACTTCTGCTGCACAAGGTCCATTTGTGCCTCCTGAAAGCTGCCCTCCTGAAACAAATAGACCAGGGCTTTGTTTCCATGAAATACTGACTCAATCAGCTGCTTGCACTCAGATAAGCATTTTCAGAACAGGTTTTTCATTTTGGGACACCTACATGTCATATAAAATTTCCTAAGAGATCAAAATTTTAGCCATTCAGTAGCAGAATTGACTTTTTAATAAGCCTACTTCATAACCAAAGACCAGGAATAGTGTGCAAAGCTCTCAGAAAAAGAGAAATACTCACAAGCTTAAGGACAACACAAAAGTCAAATACAAACTGTGTAGGTAAACATGGCAGTCAAAGCCAATACAGCAGTAAATCAGACAGGAAAAAGGGCAGAGGTGGACTAGGTCTTTCCCCAGCACTTCAGGTATCGCCCACTGCTGCTGTATCGGAACTACCTCAGGTTAATAAAGCGAAGATTAAAGATTTCCCTAAAACTCTGAGCAAAGCCAAAGCAAAAAGACAGCACAACAGGCAGTGAACCCAGGCAAGGCGATTTCTAAAAGAGGGAGTGATTACATCCCTTCAAGCATCAATGTCTTTTTCATCACCTTAAGTGAACAGAGTGACGCTCCAGGAGATACTTTCAAGCCATCAATGTCTGAAAACCTCTAGGGTGTCCAAATCTAGTCTTATGTTTCACTGAAAACATGTAAATCAGGGCAGGACTTAAGTTTTCTGATCTACAAGGGCATATGGGAGAAAGTAATCAACAGGCATGTTCTAAACAGCGGTTTGTCAACAGGAATAACCAGGACGCAGCTCCTATGCCAGCCCGCTGTCAGAGGTGGAATCGATTGGGCTGGACCACTGCACTAGTATGGCAAAGACTGGAGAACACTGTTCAAGTTTGCCAGGGAAGAGAGATTTGTAGTGACTCACCAAACTATCCTAGACTGACAAATGTGCCAATTCCAAACAGTAAACCAACTGGAAAGGCCCAAGTAAGGTCAAGAAAGCCCAAAAGAAGTAAATGAGGCGAGGAAGCAAGCAATGGGGGGAGAAGTTAAATGCACTGAAATGGAAATATGAGAGCAACCAAGAAAGACAGAGACTGTGGCAAGTAGAAAATGAACAAGACTGAACAAGTGAGATAGGCAATCTGTGAAAGCCACAAAATATTCTTTGAAGCTTGAGGAAAAATATTCAATAGCCATAAAAGTAAGCTGAGAAAGAATCAGATTGGCAAAGCAAGTACCTCCTGAAGAGAGTATGTTTACTACTAAAGTATTAGGTACTGCTGTTATCAAATGAAGAACAGCTTATCGTTTTCTATTGATCTTTTAAAACATATTCAAGGCCCGAGACTTCCAGGTTACAACTGGAGCCCAAAGAAAGGATAGCTGTTACTGCATTAAACTTGCACTGTTAAACGTGTCTGATGCCTTTCAATCCTTATTTACTCAGCATTCAGGAACAGATTCACTGCCCTACTAGAGGGTCAAATATACACAAATGCAAAAATGACACTATCAAAAGCAATAGCAATTCAATCATATATATTATTGTCTCCCCCAAATTAGATTTTCACAGTCCTATTTAACAAGACAAAGATTCAATAGAGCTCATCTTTTCCATTCTCAAATTACATAGAAGCATACTGTACTACTGATGCCACTAATTAGATGATTAAATACCATTCTAGGTGATATGCTTTCAATGTAAAATAATTATTTTTAACAGGCAATATATTTGCTCCATCTCATTTTAAATCACAGTATCATACTTTTTTAATTAAATGAAATTCCTTCTTCTGATTTTGCATGAGAAGAGCAACCAGTAGGAGAAATAGTGCCAAGGATAGATTGCCCAAGTACCATAATGCATGTACTTCTTCACAAAGGACCCCAGCATTCTCTGGATGGAATATAAATTTTCAGAGAACAGCAAAGTCTTTATTCCCTTAAAACAGATCAGTTGAGGAATCATTGAGCACACTGAAAACTTCCATTGTCAAAACACAAGCTTATTTGCCATAGTCTGATGAAGGACATTTCCAACTTTTGCTCTACTCCTCTTCAAGGGGAGGATAGCAAACGAGCAAAGGCTCTGTCTTTCTATATAAATTAGGGTACAATCCATTACATGACAAAATACTGTTGTCTTTTTGTCCATTACTTAAAGAAAAGTATTGATATTTTGTGTTCTATGACAAACCATGTTTCTGCTGAGGACTGGAAATAAGTTAACAAAGGGAATATTTTAGCAACCATCTGAGAAACTTCCCTCAGGGCTGAGCAGGCCAGCACAATGCTAGACAGCTGAGAAGGTTGTAAAGGAAGGATTTTTATCGGGTTCAGTATCCACCTGTGTCATACCCAGTCATGCTAGTACCAAAACTGGAACAGTATGGAGGGCTGGCTGCAGCTGGGCGTATTAGAAAAACTGAGAAGAGATGCCTTTTCTGTTTCCATGGAGAGAGTTTGGTCCATGCACCTTGATTGTAGGGCTTGCTTCAGTGTAAAGCAGAAAGAACTGATGTCATTTTTCTTTTCTCACTTATGTGACTCTCTGTGGCATCAAATTCTGCAGCCAGAAGATCTGATAGAATATCCTCTTGTAAAGCGGTTGCTTCATGCTTCAAGAAGCCCTGCTTACCGCACCATACATCACGGACTCTTTGGCTTAACAATGACATGGAATTACACAGAATTGGGTGCAGCACAATTAAAAGCCATGAAAATGCTTTAGTTGATGCTGAAAATTAGAGTCTAAAGCACAAGCAGCAGAACAGTTCCTTTCTCTCTTGCTCAGACACTCCCATACCAGCAGCTTTCCTCCCCGTACACAGTGATGCGCCTGGCTCCCTATCACTCACTCTAACCACTCGAGTCTGACCTTACGCACACACAAAAGCTTACTTACGTGAGCAGCTTTATACTGTCAGGGAGATTGCTCAGATGAGTGAAGTTTTGTGAGTATTCTTGGAAAGTGAAGTACCTATCATTCTGACTATAGAGAATTATTATTCCCTTTGGGTAAAGAGCATTCTCAGAATTTAATATGAAGTTTGCAATGCTCTACAGACTTCAAAATTATTGTATAGAATTTCATCACGAGAGCATACCTGATATAGGATAATGCAGACTTCTTTGATATATCCTATAGAAAGAATCTTAAAATGTATTTTCAATTTACTGGTCTAGTGCCTACCATTACATTTGAACAGACTTTCAGCATAAGAGGAAGGCGAATCTCTTGCTCTCTGTAAATTGTTTTTCCACAGGAACAGTTGACAAGGTGCCATCGTTTCGTTCTCTTTAGGAAAGGAGGCGATGCAGCCAAAGCCATTATAAATTCCCTTCAGCGGCTCAAAACACTCTAGCGACAACAC
Organism: Mycteria americana; assembly: GCF_035582795.1. NCBI lineage: Eukaryota > Metazoa > Chordata > Aves > Ciconiiformes > Ciconiidae > Mycteria > Mycteria americana. Next base: position 6,225,748 of record NC_134376.1, on the reverse strand, counting down.
AATTCAATTCTCTGGCCTCGCACAAATGCCAAGCCTGAGACAAAGTCACATATCACCAACGCAGCATGACCCCAGATGGGCAGAACACTAGCAAAGCCTTAGGATGTACTAGTACTTTTAACGCAGCCCCAAAGACAAGTTTCATGTCTCTTATAGCATCCGCTATGCAAAGACCCCATAGCAACTTTGTAGTACCAGTTACAGAGGTGAACAAAGAAGAAATAGCAAGGACTACACCTGGAGGAAAGACATAAGGACATGGGCTTTTCCAAACATTATCTAGAAACTCACCTTGGTGAGTAGCAGTACACGTTTCTGCAGCCGTCTGACCAGTGCTTCATGCTGCTCACGTTTCTTCTTCTCATCCAAGAGCTGGCTCTGAATCCGTAGTATTTCTTCCTGTAGCTGCTGCCGGGCCTTCTCCAGTATTCGGGCACTAGAAAAGATAATACAGAGCTGTGAAATCTTGACCACTGTGTCTCAGTCAGATCAGAAAAACCTGAGAGGAGAAGCATCACCATGATACCAGGACACTGGAGCTGGTGCCATTTCATCTTACAGCTGCACTACTGGAAACCGAGTTGCTGCAGTCTCATTATCAGCTGTTCTCAGAAAAAGATATAAGAGACGAACCATCCCAGTGACAGCCTTCTTGTTCAGCACAAGACAATTACTGGAACCTCACATATAAAAAGCATTTAAATAATTGCATATCTATTTCAAAATCAACCAGTTTGCCCTTGAGAAGATGCCTTGTTTTCAACAAACGATGCATGATCTTGGGTTCTACTGTATCTTTTAATCTTTTTCTAACAAAGTAGAATTAAAACTGAGGTTTAATATGACCTGCTTTGACAGACAGATAATACTCGGCAAGTAATTATAGCCACCACCTGCACATTGTTCTTGCCAGCAATCTATATTGGAAGAGAAATGTCGTCTGAGGCCAGGTGATTAGCACTTCTTTTGCAATGCAGGCATGATTCTCAATTAAGCCAGAATAGCTTGGTCCCTCTTCTTCTGAGCTCTCTGTGCAGCATGACATGGTGACGCACAATTATCCATGTATTCCTGGAGATGTTCTTCATGCATGCCCTTCAGGCACTCAGTCTGCTGCTGGGACACTAATGGACAGCTGTTCCAATGCACTCATCAAGCAGCTTATCACGGATCCAAGTATGCTGGCAAAGTACTTGATCGGTAACAAAATAAGAGTGAAATAACTCTTGTGATTATTAGGAGTCAGTTCATAATTTAAGTATGGCAAGTTTATCCAAGACTGCCCTAACTTTAAATACTTAAAGAGTGAGCAGGACATGAAAAAAAAGTATTGCACACAAGTCAAAAACCCTCAAGCAAGCTAGAAAGATCAAAACCAACATCTCTAGCTTACTCAGGAACAGAAGATCTTTGTTTCTCTGATGCTAAAAACAACACTGGAAAATTTATGAGTGCTTCGGAGGGGTACTCTTTTATCATTATAATTAAAATAAATAAAAATTATTTTAAATATAATAGCACTATTGTTAAGGTACTGTTTAGATAGATCTGAAAGGGAACACTGCCTTAAAAAACACTCAGCATAAATCAAGTACATCCTGCACTGCCAGGTCACCAAATTCTTGGGAAATTTATGTAGGAATTCACCAAAATCCCCAAGCAGCTGTCTCCCTACCTCAAAATCCTCCTCTTTGAAGGAAAATATGCATTTTAAAACACTGGATGAATCAGAAGCCTGTTTAAAGCTCCAGTTCAATTTGGAACCATTCACAGACCAATTTAATAATCAGGGACTGTGAAATAGTCTCTTCATTGTTGCATTCAGGTGGGAAAGTTCATCAAGAGGGCTCCAAATCTGCATTTGAAAACGGATAATTTCATTACCAGGGCACCACTACTTCCTTGGTTCTGCTTTAATTGATCAGTTAAAAAGGGAACCTGTGCCCAAGACCAGTATCTATGGTGAAGGAACATGAAGCGGCACCAGCCTTGCACTGCGTGCTCCCTTCCCCACCCCAACCTCAGCAAACATCTCAAATTCAGTCTCGTGGATACTTAATAGAAACACTAGCCACCTTCTTATTGAACAATGCAAGAATTCCACAGGATAAAGTGGAGAATCAACTCCTGTCAGATTCTACAAAATAAACCCATATTAAAAAATTTCTGAGAAACCAACATCCAAAGACAACAAATAGCAGGCTGAGTCCTGGCATACCGTGAAATATGGGATAAAATTAAGTGGTATAACCGAGACATCAAATGTCACAAGCACATATATACCACTCAAGAAGTGACTACTTGCAGCGTACAAAAACCACATCATTCAGACGTTACAGTTGCCAAATTATAAAGCTACCCACCACTGCTCTCCAGCCCATGCTTTTGTTGGAGGTTACCACTTTGCAGTATAGCTAGCAAACTCAAACACGTGCTCACACCTCAGCTGCTCAGTTCACAATACAGCATCCTACACCTTAAACACCTTCAGGGGCCATTTAGGCCAACAGTAATTTCCAGTAGATGGACACAACTTGGGCGACATCTTAAAATGTAACAAGAAGATTCATCACACCATGCCTCTCAAAATCCTAGGCTTAAAACACTTATCCCCCTTCCCTAGGGCTTGTACTGAGACAGACTTTGCTAAGCTTGTGCTAAGACAGACTTTACGCCCATGCATACATGCCAGCCTACCAGGTTTGCAACAGGTCAGCCTCCAATACAGGGCAGAATGGATGGGTGAGACCAGGTAACCTCAGCCACTGACCTAAGTTTCATTAGAGTTTGTTCAACAATATTCTTTTTTTATGCATAGAGTAAATAATAAGTACGAAAACCTTATGAGATGTGTTATAACAAATTAAATCGTACTACAGAAACCTTACTGCAAATATTACTTGCTCTATCAAAGAAATTTAGACCTGATTAGAGTCAGAACAGAAGAAAAAATGCAAACATGAGATTAAATACTACAAAACAGCCAGAATCTCACATTTGGTTATTGCAAAACATTTTGATAGGACAATGGAGAAATCTTTTTTTCCTTAATCTTTCAATACTGTGACTGACTTCTATAAATGCTGAGTGGACTGATGGATTATGATTGAGCTGACATTCACAAAGAAAAATTAGATATGGGCTAGGTTTCCTTCTTGAAATAATGAAAAATATTTGAGATTCACATCTCATGGAGAGCACAGACATTCAGTCACATACACACCTCTCAAACTAGGTTGGAAAATTAGTGGTTTAAAACATGAGAAAAATTAAGCCAAGGGAGACAAATGGACAATTTCCTCAGCCATTGCATGGTGTTTGGAAAGAAACTATCAACTGCTTATATTTCAGTCCCGGATCAAGTGCGATGTTAATATAGATAAAATTTAAATGCCAGAGATGTCTATGAAAGCAGAGACAATACTTAAACTCTCTGAACTGACTCTGTTACCATAGGTTTCCTTCCTATAAGAAGTGTGAAATTCAACTTTCTTACAACTCTCCACACCATGCCAAAGCAAATTATTGAGATCGTTTCTTCCTCTCTTAGGACAGACTGATAATTCTTCCAGAAACTGCACCAAATACAACATAAATCATCTCTATAAGAAAAAATCCAAAAAGAAAGTTATATTCCTTATTGACACAAAACGGGATTTGAAAGTAGGTACCCAGCAGCAAATACCATTAAAGTTAGATGTGGGCACTCTTCTTCCACACACGGGTTTTCACAAGTAATTGCTCAATCAGAATGAGCATTAAAAAAAAATAAAATAAATAGTTTTCAAGAAATAAAAAGTTCTCCATTCAACATAAGCTTGGAGAACTGGCATTTTTTAAAATCTTTGCAAGTTCAAAGTAAACCTTTTAAGCCTTAAAGAGAAAAAGTCATTTCTGTTTATCAGCCTATTAATGTTCCTTGTTCCACATCCCAGTGAATGAGATGCCAACATCCTTCTGTTCTGAGCTGTTGAGACTCTTCATATTTTGCTCTTCCCTTCTGTAATCCACTTTAACGTAATCTTAATGATAAAACTTCATTTTCCAGAATGTTCTTTGAAAGACTGAGAACAATGACAGCAGAGAGTGAATGCTGGTGCTATAAGATACATTTTAATAATCTCCTTCAAAAAATTACAAAAGCAGCTGACAGCTCCCCCCCCAATGATCCATAAAACATCATTTTACTCATTCCATCCTTTCAGTAGCCAAGTTACCACCTCAGAGGTACTAATAAAAAAATAACAGGGAAAGCAAACAGGATGCCAGAACCAGTCTGTGTATCAACCTGAGAGGAAAACAAAGAGGTCCACAGCGGCACAAAGACAATTAGAAGAGCAACACTGTCTGGGTCATGCTGCAGCTCAGGAAAAGATGAGACACTTGTACATCCAGGGCCAACTGTCAGAAAGGAGGATCCCATCAAAGAGAACGCACCGAAAACCAGGGACCGTGGATGGGAAGAACATTGAAGATGCAAAGAGGGAAAACCTGATGACGGTGCTGTTGCACATATATATATAACAGAAAAACGAAACACACTGCAACTATGAACATCTTCATAACAGAGTCCAAAATAAAAAGGTTAGCACACAAGCTAACAAGGCAAAAAGGAGCAAGAGAAATTGTTTTGCAGCAAGACATTTGGATGAAGAAAAACACACCCATTCCTGAGGCTTGACAACTTGCAGCCTTCTCAATGTATCTACACATGTATAGACAGTACACACAAAGACATAAACCACACTGGAAAATGATAAACAGAGAGCTTGAACAAAAACGTTATTCTTCATTCCAGTTGTTCTCCTCCAGGTTTTATAAGCCAACGTGAAGGCATAAGTAGCAACAGGGTAACTCCCGCATGTCTTCGTGTTGTCCAGTGGGTAGCAGAACATCCCTGTCTGTGCCCTCCCTCAAGGCTCCTTCCAACCTCCAGTTTGTGGCACAGATTTCTTCCCCCCTCAGCCTCTGCCTAACCTGCCTCAACAGGAACCACCACCATCTGGGATGAGAATTAAAAGGGAACAACAGAAAGGAAAAGATGACGACAAAAACAGTCTGACTTAAAAAGGGGCAGGACAAGGGAAAGAAAAGGTGGGCCTTGGCAAAACAGAAAAGTTTCCATCCTACATTAAAAAGGAAAAAAAATTGATCCATTATAAAATGCTGCTGAAAAGATGGATGGGAGCTCAGAGAACACTGCTGCAGAATGGAGCTGCCTAAACTAATAAATTTAAGGCAGGTAGACTAGAAAAACAAACATCAGGAAGGAAGAGATGATTTTAGTGCTACAAGTATTTCAGCTCAAAAGCCAAAGGCTTGGGCGCTAACTTTTATTTTAATAAGGTTGTTTGGCGTCTTATCCTGCTTCCTTTCTTCTTCACATACAGAACTGCGAAGGTACCGAAGCAGCAGCACCCACCCCTGCTCTCAAACACTGTGCTGCTACTGCAATGTGCACAAGTGGGAACTGTGGACGCCAACATTTCCATGCGAGCTGTTATTTGGTTACTACATTTAGAAGGAACAACGATACAAAATATTAACATTTTTAGTGGAATTTATCACATGGGCTATATTTTATTTAAAGCTTTAACTGTGCCTGATAGAGAGCCATATGAAATACTGCGACAGAAAATACTACACAAAACAGTCTACAGAGAGTCAGTAGGAAAACTAGCTTTCTTCTTGCTATTTATTTCTCCCAAGTCTCCAGCAAACATCTGCAAACTTCCTCTTGGTTCACACTTTCTATTTTCTCAAAGACCTTTTATATATTTCACCATCATCAGGCTTCCATAAGTCACAAATCATTCAAAAATATGCAGTTTATACGTCACGTTGCTGCTCTACGTACAAGGAAGACTTGAATCATACTGAATTTATAATGAGGGAACAACATAAAGAGAATTATTTTGCTAGTGTGGACAGATGAAATGGGTAAGAAGCAGACAGATGTTTGGAGCTTTATTGGTACACTGACAATATGTTTTATCATTGAGACAGTATTTAATTTTACTCCCTAACCAGCAGCGTAAATATCAGGCTCAGAAATGCAGTTGTTTCAAAGTGAACGGTTACAGAACAAAAATAACACAGATTTTATGTCCCAGCCCCAGTACAACAGCCATAATTGACTGGCAGGAGTTAGGATTTACTAAAAGACATTCACATCAGGCACCCTCTGCTTCCTTTCGTTACAGGGTCAACACGCTTGCTGCAACGTGCGCGGCTTTGCTGACCACAATAACCCAAAGGAACCAAAACCAGGAACATTGCCAAAATGCAAAGGCCAGTGTGGCTCTATCTGAACGGATATTTAATCAGCCACTCAATGTGAGATTTACTGTCATGCTAATAAACATGCTTTCCACATCCACCATCAAGATGAGAATGAAAGCAATGTCTTAATTAATAAATGAGAGACTTCTGTGGTTTGTTTTGGTTTTAAGCTGAAACATGAACAGTTTGTCAAATACATCCATGACTGACTTCTGGAATGTAAAATATTTCAAGGGTGAGATAACTATAGGTATAAGTGTCCTTTTTCTAAGCCTCCAAACCTGAAGTGTTCATAAGGCCAAAGCTTCTATTAAAGGCATTTATTTGGTGAATAAAACTTTTACTGGATTTAAAAACCACTGAACCCAGAGTGCTTGTTGTATGCTTCATAACTTGAAAATGCTGCCGTCTTCAGTAAAACTGGCTACAGGAGAAATCAAGCTGATAGTTGAATACACAAAGTGATTTATAATAGCTTATGTAGACAAGTCTGTTAAGGGCTTTTGGTATGTCCAAATGCTCATGGCTCTTGTTCTGAATCAACAACAAGTCAGACACACTTGCATCCTGAGCAAACTGATTCCCTTTGCAGTGCTTGGTAGAGGGGCAAATACTAAATGTTCTTAATAAAATGCAAGTAATTAAAAAGCAGGAGTTAAAAACAACAGTCCTCTATGATTACGAACACATCATATAGCCTGCACAGCATGTATCATCTATCTCTGTATCATAATTTTGTATGTGGCATTTGGCAATTACGGAGGACTGCTTATTTTTAAAGAGCATTCACTGATAAGGATTTTCCACTCCCACTCTGAGATAAGAATAATCCCCCCCGTACAAGTTAAAAGTGTCTTCCAACACTGCAGAGAACAGGACGCGCACTACAGCAATGCCTTCTGACCACAGATTGATACACCAAACTGAGCAAAGATGTTCATTAAATCGTTCAAAACGCATTACAGTGAGTTGGGAAGAGAATATCTCCATTCTGATTATTTCAGTAAGACAGCCATGCTCATTTGGTCCCCTTTTCAGGCCCTAGTTTTTGCTCTCCAAACAATACTGGCTGCTGAGGAAGGTCAGCCTGTGGGCGATATGTCAGTAAGGAAAAGCATGGAGCTTCAGCGCCAAAAGATGGCAAATGGCTGCTCCCTTCCTCATCCCACCCCATACCAGCTTTGAACATGCAGTGCAATGCAAGGGAGCAAAATACTGGAGAAAAGGAACTGTCATAGGAGGGAGGAGAAAACAGACAAACAAAAAAACCCCAAAAACCAACGCCAAGGAAGAATTTTGAAAGAAAACCTTTTCTCCAGCCAGGATCCAAGCATCCTCTCTGCAGCTGGCTTTATTTACATCATCTAATTCAAATTCTAAATGCTTCAAAGTGTTATTACACTTTTTTCTTTGAAAACAAAAATGACAACAACTGAAACAAAACTGGGAATGAGAAAACCCGAAGATTGAAATAATTACTAATCAAAGCAGAGGCCTGTACATGGGATGGTGAAGTCACTGGCCAGCTCTACCCAGTAATTTCTCTTCGTGTCAGCTCTGATGAGTTTTATATTTCTAACATTTCATCAATTGGAATCACTAAATTCAATTTGCATTCACAGATAAACAGAGAGGGAATAATAAATACTCTCATCTGACCTTGAAGTGTGAGACAGAAAATTGCCCTCCATGATTTCATTTCAATCTGAGCCATAATGAATAATGCAGTTGGTCCCATCAGTTACCAATCTATAATCACACTTGTGGGCTGGATGAACTCACGGCCAGCCTAAATACGATGAAGAAAGTCCAAACTTCTCACTCTTTTTGTACTAGTCTTTTTCTGCTTCTCCCTCACTATGAAGATTAAGCCTCTATCTCTATCCTTCCCCACTCACCCCCAAATACACTTGCCTGAAGCGTTTCAATTTGTTGCACAGTCAAAAGTGGGAAGTGAGATGAAGGCATTGCATAGTTTTCTCAACCTAGTCCAGTACTATGTGCATTGTAAAAAATCTCCTGTAAATGCTCGAAATTCGATAAGTAGTCTCCTTCCCAGCAACCTGTCAAGTCACAGGCCCAACTCTCTAGCACCGGTGTGAAGCACAGCAACACAGCACAGACAGCTGGTGACATCAACATCACGAGTGACTGAGAATATTTCCAATTTCTGTTATACATTCAAACCAACACTTATCATGAGAGCAGAAGAGTCATCTGGGAATAGGCAGCATGAGAGCTGAGGAGCTGTAAAGGATAAAGGACTGATAAAGAGGAGTGAAAAAATGAAAATTTGCTTGAAGTAGGGAAAGAAGTGAGTAGGAGAATGGTTGTGCTGAACCAACTTGTCAGCAAACAAATCTGCTGAAATTCTAGGCTCCTGACAGTTAGATAATAGCTTATCTTAATAAAATAAAGAGGATCAAAGTGTTTAGATGAGAAAAACAAAACATTAAACCCTCCATTGCAATATAACAAGTGAGCCCTCACAGACTCGTGACTCATTACAGCTTTGTGAAGGTTCTGCGGATCTGTTTCAAATGACCTTTTCCAATGAGACCTCATTTCCAATGTGCATTACTGTACTCCACAGTGAAATGAGTACTGAAATGAGTATTGTATATTACTGTTCAGTCACTTCCTTTTTTTTTTTAATGTCTGAATCTAAGACTACCTGAATGAATTTACAGAAACACAATTGTCTCAAATATTTCTTGCGGAACAATTCAGTGATGGACCCCCACCATAATTCTCACTAAAATTCAAAGCTACGGCTCAGCATTTCAGCATCAGGCTTTTGTCAGTGAAAACTCCTCCAGGTTATGTGATGAAAACCTGTCTAGGTTTTTACCAGGGACTGAGAAGATAATTCGTAATGGATACTTGTTGACAACAAATAAACCCAACAATTAAGTACTACCCCCTAGCTTTTCCCCATGGGACATTGGCACAGATAAAAGTAAAGGAATGGCTGAAAAGTCACTTAGCTATTTATGACAAGCACTCCAACAGACTGCTGTTCTTGGCTTTTCTTTCTCACAAACACCAATTTAACTTCATCTTATATCCGCCTCCCACCTGCTTTGACTCAACTTACATCAAAGTAGTCTACCATGATCCAAGCCATATTAAGCACAGCATTGTAATAGACTTGCTAATCATTAAATCAAAAATATGGAAGCATATTAACACTGCAAAGGTCTTAAAAATTCCATGACCAAATAACCTGACCCGTAATCATGAGTTTTCCAAGTGCCATCGTGTCTTTGGGCGTAAACAATGTAACATGGTAATGTATTATCTTTTCTACCATGCTCTGACAACAAATCAGGATTTGCTGCTAACTGCATCTGTTTTCCGCAGGATCTCTGCCTCATTTGCTGCAGAATTTGGAAGATTAATGAAGTGCAGAAATTGCTTAAAGAGAATGGTCTCACATTAAGGCAACTGAAAGTCTCCCAAAAAACCTGGTTCCAATTCTTGCCTATGCCAGATCTCCTAGCTGATACCATGAACTTTTCAAAGGTAGTCCTTGGTGCTTAGTCATTAGGTAGTCTTTCGTGACACTACTGCTGAAATCAACAGCAGCTACTCATAACATATGAAGCCTTGGGTAATGCTACGTCTTTTGAAAGAACAAGTTCTAAATATTCCAGAATAGCATCCCCAAAACAAGGCTACACTTTCTCCTTGCTTTGCATCTGGTATAACGGGGTTAGAATAAGAAATAACTAATAAATTATTAAATTTTTCTGTAGAATAACATGAATAGCTGTTCATTAAGTCAACATAATCCACCATCTCTGCCAAGTGAAACAGGAATCATGCATAGTACAGGAAACTAGACTAAGGATGTGTCAGGCGACTTTACTTCTGGCATTTCCTACCTTCTGAGAACTTCACCTTGCAACCCTGATGTTGCCTTCCAAGTACCTATTTTCCATATGGGGCAAATATTATTCTAATGTTGAGAAAACATAAAAGCAAGAACACATATCTAAGAACAAGAACGAGGAAAAACAGTAGAGTTAGCTGAAACTGCCCCTAAAACATCCAGTGTGGGGTAAGCTTCATCCCAGTTAAATTACTTTTCATTCTCATATACATCCATTTTGGGCATGTATATAAGCAAACACAGACCCACAAAGCAGTGAAGAGCTAGTCTCCAGCCATCTGGTGTCAGATAATGAGACTAAAGAGACTGGGATCTTTCCAAGCTAGACTATCACACCATGAATATCTGCCATTCCTTTTTCAGTGGCTCTGCAGCCCCACTCTCTGCAAGCCCAAGAAATACTGTACAACTGCACAGTCTCACTCTGCTCAGCTGGTATATTTGGGCAGCTGAGCAGAGGCAAACTGCTTTCTCAGATGCTGTTTCCAAGCAGTGATTTCTCCCCATGAAAAGGATGTGCCGAGATCAGACCTACTAACGAAGTCCTGCTAACCTTATTGCTAAAACATTCTGTTGATGTTCATTTTCCCTATTACCACCCAGAAACCCACAGCACTATTTGAATCTTCCACTGGACTGTTGACACTGTTACAACTTATCTGCAGGGCGCAGAGACCTACTTCCCTCTAATTTCCTTCCCCAAAATTAGCCCAAAGAACCTTCAAAGCAATATAAGGCAAGAGGAATAAAGCTGTCACTGCAGAAGGAAAACTGCCAGAACAACTACATTTAGAGCTCTGTTACGTCAACTCTCCTGCATCAATATTTTTAAATGTTTAATAAAACAATACTACATGCTATGCAATCTTTTTGCAATGAATACTTTATACAGAAACCAGTCAGGTGGACATGTAAATAGCCTTTACGCAGCAGTTTCAGGTTTCAAAATCACTAGATGACCAGAGAGGTCAGATGTTTTATTTTGGGGTGAAGCTGTGACAGGGAAATGAATGTAAAGACATGGCAACCAAGTAATTTTGTTTCTGTACCACTCATAAAAACAGCTCTGTTCAATGTAATTTGGGTGTGACCAGTTGGTGTCACAAATCATGCATCAACCAGGTCTATGTGCCAACACTGAGATGTTGGAGGGAAGGGATCGTAGTCCAGTGTGGATTCAGCAGGTACGGTGTGAAAAGTTTCATCCCTCACCAGTGCAGCACCGTAACTCATCACACAAGCACTCAGATTGTTTCTGTGATGCTTTTATCCCAGAAGTTTTACACTGGATTAAAATACAGTAGGAGTCCTTGCACAGTCAGTGAGTGTCTCAGCTGGAGGGTTTGTAACGGCTCATCCCATCACATCTACCTCTGGAGTGCTAAGTCCATATCCTGAGGGATGCAGAACCCACCTCTTCCTTTCCAAGGCAAACATCAGCACCACTGAAGTTGTGCAACAGCCACTGATTTGGGTTGTATGAAAACTGCCTGAGGGCTAAGCTGCCTCAGTTTCCTGTGGAATTGCTTATGAGACATTTTTGGACACAGTGGTTGATTCAACCTCCTCATCTCTCTCTCTCTCTCCCCTGGGCTGTGGAAAAAGCACAGCCTTTTTTCACCTTCATGGGAGTCTCTCCATAGCAAGATCAACACACAATTACAGAGCTACTTTGTTTTCGATCACTGCCTTGCATTGTGGGAAGCAATGTCAAGCACTGTGCCATTCCCAGGAAGGGATGTCATCTGCCAGACCATCCAGTCGCACCACAATCGGTTCTGCTTCATCTGCTCATTTCCCAGCTCCCAGCCCATGGTGTTTTGGGCATGCATTTCTTACACTGCAATCATTCTTGTTCCCATTCTGCCTTTTAATACTCACTTGACCATACTGGCATCATTTCTCCCCTCTCCATCTAACAGAGAGTAATGAAGACCAGCCCTGCCGAATCTTTACCACCTAGACTCTCATGTCCCTGTCAGATATTACTCTGGCTGGTACTCCGTAACTAGGAAAAACTGATTTGATGCAGAAAATCAGATGTTTAGCTGCACTGTATTCTGCTACAGCAGTCTGAGAAGAATGAAAACAATTGTAAGTCTGCAAAATCACGAGCGGCAGGAGGTGAAGAAGGAGCAATTGGTCATTGCCTCTTTCAATAGAAGAGCTAAACAAATTAATGGAGGGAAATTCATCATGGGCTATTAAATACAAAAAGATATCACCCTCAGCTGAAGAAATCCTTAAGCTTCAAACTGAGGAAAACGTGAGAAGTATCACTGCACATTTGCTCCTTTATTAGACTTTCCCAAAGCTTCTGGCATTGATTCATTGGTTTAGGTTGATTTTTGATCTGATTGCAAGTTTAGGTTGATTTTTGATCTGATTGCAAATTGGGGAAAAGAGATAAAAAAGAGGGTTTACTCATGTTTAATGCACACCAACAGATCTCATCTAGCTTAAATTTTTACTCAGGTGCACATTTTTATTGCATTTTCTTAGGTAAATATGTTGTCATTTAATCTCTTTCATATGTGAGTCATATTCAATTTCCAAACTATAAATTAGTAAACTGGGAAAAAAATTCTGTTCTCACAGGTGCAGTTTGCCAGCTCTTGGCTATGGCAGCAAGTGGTCCAGCTTATCAGTCTCTGCTACCATAAGCTTCCAATGAAAAAAAAAAAAAAAGGACTCAAAAACTGCCAAAATCTCCTAATATGTAAGAATTAAGGCCATAACTATCTATTGTATTTGAACATACTTGTGTTCATGTTTTCTCAGCATTTGGAACTGCTTCATTCCCTTAGCACTACGTTGCAGGCCAAAGGCCATCGCACAACACCGCTCCAACTAGATCATGACTTTGCTATCCAAAAGGTGCAGCCTTTGCAGAGGACAGCAAAAACGGATCATGCACCAAAGAGGAGATAAAAACTGGCTGCAAGTCACAAGCATCCCACAGACGCATATAAAGGTAAGGTTGATGTGCATAATCTGTGCTGTTCAATGGATATCAAAAGAGGTGACTAGAGCAGCAGATGTTACAGACCAGAACAATCAGGCTGGTCCTCACCTTGCCCTGCCTCACCAGCCAGGACTCTTCACAGCACCTGTCTTCATGTAGTTCTGTTAGAATGCAAATAGGAATTAAAAAGACTGTGAAACAACTTCCCATGCAAGAAGACATCTGCTTATGGTCTTCTCCCTGGTTAACAGATACAATATTCATTTTCAGCGATCTCAGGTGACAATAACAAGTAGGACTACGAAAGAAAAATTTCAGAGACCCAAATTTTCCAGAGAGCTCTTCTTTTAAAAATATATCTAGAGAAACCAAACATGAATTACATAAAAAAATAACACCATGTGTGATTTCACATCAAGTGGCCACCTGCATATAGAGAAAAACAGAAAGCTATTCATATTTTAAAGTCATTTGGAAAGGCAGCCCTTAATACACCATCACCACCATTTTCCATAATATGATGGGCAGGCAGAGCATTCCTACATTAAGAATTCATAGCTGTACCAGCCAGAACGAGAAAGTTAAGAACATACAACTGGAAAACACAGAGATACTTGGCAAGGCTGACTTATCTATCACTTTAAAAAACAGTTCATACCATGGCGCTTTTTGGGGTTGGTTTGTTGTTGGTTTGTTTTGGTTTTTTTTTAAGTAAAGCAAGAAAGATAATGCTGCTGATGTGTTTATTTTTGCAAACTCCTTTATGAAGGAAAGAAGACATTGCTAGGCGGGAAACCTTCAATGAGAGCTTTGGGCCAGCAAAACAAATACAGAAGGAAAACGTTAGAGACCAAAACTAAAAACCCAACACAATAAATGGGATGCACAGCTCGCTCTCTCTGGAGCTACCCAACATCACAATTAGCAGTGCTGGTCCCTCCATAGCCTGCGTCTCCCACATTCAATATAGGCACTTTGGCAGCCAATAGATGATCTATGCTCAGCGTGCCCCGTGATTGCCACCTGTCTTCCATTATCATCTCCCCCGCTGCCTCCATTGTACCTCATTAATAAAGCCCATTCTTCCTGTTTATTTCCTTATCGATCCACTGTCTCCTGCATGGGAAAAGGCATCGATGCAGTTAAGGGCAAGCACCTGCTTAGAGACTTCACCCTTCAGCTACTTTCTGAAAGTGCATTTTATTCTCACTGGATAATAAGATTCTGTGGTTAAAGGAGCTTTTAGGTATTGGCATTGTCATAAAATGTTCCTTGTGTCCTACTTCACTGGAGCTGACAAACTCTCTGCTTGCTGTCAGTGGTCTAATGAGAAAAGAAGCACTTCTAAAGAGCTTTGGATACTTTTGCATTGCAAAGTGAAAAGGAGAAAGTGAGATATTTCAACGATGTTCCATTTCATTTCAAAGCCCCATAAGGAGGAAAGAAAAAAGGGAACGTTTCTGCACAATCACTGTATCAACCAAGCAGCTCACTTATTAATCTCTCCTTCCTCCGTATTCACTGGCTTGGGGGCTTGGAAAGTTGACACTTGACTTGAAAAATGTCAACTCTAAGCAGTTTATTTCCTCTTGAACTTTAAGAGCTGACTGAGACAGAAGTGACCTTTAAAAAGGCAGGGTTAGTTCTTGTATGAATTGATAGAAGGATTCTTTGCTTACACAGCACAGCAAGGTACGGAGCAAATCTCCTATGCAAACACCCCTTTCTCACCAGAGGCAAGAAGAACACCATGTTCCATCAGCCACAAGATTCACAAGACTGGAGAACCTGGGACCTGGTGACCTAGCTTGTCTACATCAAGAAGGGAAGACTAACTATGTTACAGCCATAAACCGGTGACCTTATATATACACAGGACAGACACTACACCAGTATTCATAACCTCACGACACCTGATCCTCCATCACAAGGAAGCAGCGCAGGCACAACCACAATTAAGTACGCTCACTAACTTGTACCTAAATCACACCACCAGCCCAGACCACAAAACAGCCAAGCAGGCCTGCTGCCAGTGGGACACGGCAAGATACCAGGACTCCTATTCTGGGACATGTAGCTGGTTGTTGTGACTTTGCTTACATCAATCTCTGCTGAAGCTGCTGGAAAAGAAACTAATCACTACGTAGCTCATTAACGGTCTTCGATGAAAGGCAGTTTAAAAATGCAAATCAATACGCAACAATAACTACTAATAATACTTGCTGCCACACTAGTAGCCAGAAACGTAACTGGGCAGAATATTCTTGTCTGAGGTCCACCACACAATTAATACTACCAGGTGTCCAAAGAAAGGCAATTGAAGGATTTTGTGGCAGCAGAGGATAACCTAGGAGTTTTGATAACGGAAATTCACAAAGCAAATATCTGGGATGCTAATGAGTATGGGAATACACTGGAGATAAATAAGTTTATTTTGCCTGTGTGCTGATACTGACACTTAGTTGAACATCATTTGAAGATATGAAGTGCCCTGCTGACAGGAGGGCCTGTACCTTAAAGCAAGATATCCAAATTATACTTCATTTATCCCAAATAGTGCAAAAGTATTCACCCGTTTCTCACCCTGTAAGGAAGGCAGACGTGGCCATTTCGATAATGGCAAAATGTTAATGCAGAAGGTGTGCAAGATTTCCACCACTGAGCAGAAAAATCACAGACTTAGGGTCGAAATTTAGATTATTTTTTTAAATTATATTTTATTTCTAGTCTTGATCTTCATCTACCACGCCATGCTGACTCCTAGCAGTAAAAGACTGATGGAGTTCAGAAATCTCCAGCGAAGTATGAAGTATCACTTTGCCATCAGCAGCAATGAAAGGCTTCCAATCTACCACCAGCCCGCTTAAGCGGAAGCGGACATTTTATAAAAAGAACCCCACGGCTATTCTGTGAAATTTACAGAATTTACTTTTTCTTTTTCTCTGGAAGGAAAGTACACATCAAACTCACCAAGGCAGACAGAAGTAGTCAAGCCCTATATAGTCTACATTAACTCATTAATAATGCATCATTTCTGTCATTATTCCTAAGGTTTAGTGTCAGGCAGCATGCCTCAAGAAAGATTGAGGGGGGAAAGAGATGGGGAGCGATACTTTGTTCTCCAGTGCAACCAGAAGCATGACAAAGAACGGCAGCATCAGTGGGATATTGAGCAGAAACTCTCAAATAAGAGCTTAGCATCTCACTGCTAGTGGAGACTTATACATATATTTCAGGTGCAGGAATTTTCTATTTATATGTGTGTGTGTCTATATACATATATAGACACAAACACACAGTACTTATCAATGCATATTAAAAACGAATACCAGTACTGTTTTATCCTACATGGTGTTGCAAAAGTAGCAAATATTAGGATTAACTTTTTTATACTTTTTTTAAATACGGACTGACCTCTCTGATGGGGCTTTTCCTATGCATATAACCACCAGAGGTCTCAGAGAAACCTATTCTCTCCTGCAATGCATGAGAGACTCCCACTTTCAAAGTTACTGTACAATCACTTCTTTTTAACGGTCAATTTAACAGCATTTAGCCTCCAACTGTTGCATTCACGCACAGAATACTGCATTTGGGAATCTGATTCTTGCACATAAACAGGCTTCTTAACATCTGTATGGCAATATGAAAATACAAAAATAAAAATTTGTATGGTAGGTGTATAACTACTGCAAAACAGATTTGCTTGACTGTAATACACATCAAACAACATTAAAAAGCAGTAAGAAACTGCCATCTTATTTACATGAGCTGTACTTTGAGACTTCTAACTTTTGCCTGAAGGTTTTAATTAAAGCAATTCATGTCCCAGGGCATTCTTCTTGTAATAAGTCGTCTTCCTCATTCAATTGCTTCAAGGACTCTGCTCTCTATGCCTTGGCACAATCTAATCACTCATATGGGAGCAAATGATAACACGAACGCAGATCAGAAAAATATCTTTGAATGAACCAAGAAAGATGAAGAACTAGATGTAAAAGAAGAAACACTTTTGCACCCTTTATTCAAGAGTCTGTTAGATCTTCGGAAAGACAATAAAGGGATGGGGGGTGGTATGCTGGTCTGCGTAAAACTTGAGACTTATGAGTTCAGTCACTGCTTGTTTAAATACTCCTAACACGTATGTTCCCAGATCTAACTTTCAGGAGAGATCATCTTAAGTCAGATAGGGAATTCTTAGAATCATAGAATGCTTTGGCTTGGAAGGGACCTTTACAGGTCATCTAGTCCAACCCTCCTGCAAGAGCAGGGACATCTTCAACTAGATCAGGTTGCTCAGAGCCCCATCCAACCTGACCTTGAATGTTTCCAGGGATGAGGCCTCCACTCCCTCTCTGGGCAACCTGCTCCAGTGCCTCACCACCCTCATTGTAAAAAATTTCTTTCTTAAATCCAGTTTAAATCTGCCCTCCCTTAGTTTAAAACCATTGCTCCTTGTTCTGTCACAACAGGCCTTGCTAAAAAGTCTGTCCCCATCTTTCCTGTAGGCCCCCTTTAAGTACTGGAAGGCTGCTATAAGGTCTCCCCACAGCCTTCTCTTCTCCAGGCTGAACAACCCCAACTCTCTCAGCCTGTCCTCGTAGGAGTCTTCTATCCTATTTATATTTTGAAAGAACATGGAGAGAGAAAAAGAAGAAAGAAGTGATCAAGAACCCACATTTGACAGCTCTGTCTTTGCCATTTAATTCAGTCAGGGGCAGGAGAATTTACAAGTCGCGCCCACTTTGGTTACTCCGGGTATTTTAGCAGAAATGTACCCAGTGACTCAGAATAAAGGGCAGAATTTTCCCCCAGATTTTCACGCAACAAGACAGAAAACAAAGTTTACTGAAGGATAAAGAAATGTCAACAGTCCTAGGCAAGGCACAATGAACCATCTTACTAGTATGTTGTGTAAGCTACCTTCTAGCAGCATAACGCAAAGCTAAGCAGGGCTTTCTCTGAAAATGGGGAATCCATCTTCACCATAAGGACTTTGACTCATATATTGCAATAACACACTGCTGGATCTGGAAAAAAAAATAAAAATTAAAAAAAAAACCTCACTCAACAAATTAGACAACGTAGGATGGTTAGAAAGGGGAAAGTTGCCTTTAAAGCAACGCTTCTTCTGGATGTGCCATTAAAGTACTCACAGCTGCACCATTCCCAAAGGCTGGAGGTACCAGACTCTCTGATGATGCTTGCTAATGAAGTTTGCCGCTGTGCATGTCCCTCTTCTAACGTTTGTGCAATGTTAGTCTGGGTGGAATTGTTAATAGGAAGCAATGCAAAAAAAATTTGTAATTGTTGACATTCTTGTCAATTTTGCACAAATACCTTAAGCAAACCCTCTTACCAAATTCATCAACACAGTAAGGAAAAAAATTTTTAAAAAATTGTCTTTTTCTAAAAACTTTAAAAAGTAATTTGAGCAGAAACCTGGTCATTTTATTGCAAATATACCATTGCAAATTCACAAGAAGCTTGTAAAAATACAGAAAATATCTAATTCCACGAACAGCAACAATGTCACCCTTGAATGCCAGTGGAGTTACTTGTGGATTTACTACTATTTGGTGATGCTCTGAACAGAGCAGATGTACCAGCTGTGAGCGATGTTCCAAACCAAAGACTATTTGCAGGTACTCCATTATATGCAAGTGTCAGCTAGGAACAGCCAGGAAGTGCTTCACAGGCTTTCTAAATTGCTACATAAAGATGAGATTACATATAAAAGATAACTTGCAGAGGAACTATATATGGCCATCATTCTTGTTAAAAGGTCAAAAAAAAAAAGAAAAATAATAAAAAAAGCAACCAATCACCAAGAAAACAAAACAAAACAAACGCCAGGACAGAATACTGAAGTCGCACATAAGATCATCAGGATTTTAAGGTTATTTTGTGCATGTACGCTGCCTGAACTGACAGGCTACTAACCTGGGAAAGACTTTTCTTTGATGTTCTGGTTGTTCAAAGTTATTCTCAAATTGAATAAAAACAGTAAATAGCAAAAACCCAAATCTATAAAAGTTTCCAAATATACTATACTGTATAGTATCATGCTATATTGGCATACATGCCTAAAAGAGTAAATATTTTCTGATCTCTAGCTAGTTTTATGACATTTTTAGTATCTCAAAATGAGTATATATTGAGAAGTCTACTTGGAATCACTTAAATCAGTCTAATAAACAGTCAATCAATTTTAGTTGAATTCATTAATCTATTTAGAGATTATTGATTCCATAGCTCCAACTACTAGTTACTGATAGCATATATACATTTAACAACCTGAGAATGATTTAAAAATCCATAAGCCTGTAATTACTTGTTACAAACTTCATACAAGAGTATTTTAAAAGCCTAATCCAACTGATTTCATTAGTACTTTTCTGATACTTCTCTAAATCTAGACAATGATAATCAATTCATTCCAAGGCTGTTCATGCTCTCATTTTCAGGATCTTGGTGTTCCAATATTTGTGTTTCTATTAAGGCAGTACAGTCTAGTGAAACAACTGTTTTCATGGTTTTATAAAAATGTATTAAAATATTTCTATCGATTCTAAGTTATTAAAGGATCCTTTTTGAAAAAAATATAAATTTAATGTCTGTAGTTTACCAGTAGTGTTTACAGAATAAAACCACAGTTTCACAAGTTCATCAATTTTTTAAATTGGATTTATGAAATAGTTCATGTCATCCATCTGTGGTGCAGTATATGGGATAAGAGCATTGCATTGGAATTACACAGAATTAAAGGTACAACCCAAAATTTACACTGCACTGAACTTTCAAGCCACCAATATTAACTACAGCACAGTGAATTCTTGCAAAGATTACCTGGGCAAGTTGATATTTTTAAACCAGATGAGAAACTTGTATTTGGTTTTCTGCCACCATCATGAATGGAACAAAGGCCGAGCAAAAAGATTTTGTCTGTTGGCTCCTCAGAGTGTTTTTTTTAAGTCTGAATTAAACTATTAAACTGAAATAAAAGATTGCACCTGAAACTAAAAACTTATTCTTTCCCAAGTTAACCACATGACACCCAGAATTCCAGTGAAACTGTCACATATAAGCAGTAACAACCATGACTGAAAGCACGAAGTAACACCTAGCTTTTAGATACGCTGAAAGAATAATGTCTTGTGAAATACCAGTAATTTGTGAAACATTTGTACACTACCAAAAGTATGTAATTTTCATTTGGTTATCAGACATCTCACCTCTCTGAGCCTGCTTCAGGACAGGGAACTACTACTTGCTTATTTTAGAAACCAGCGTTTATTTACTCCAAAGCCAGAAAATATAACTGCTTTAACCTAAGGCACATAAGAGAAATTACTTCAGTTTTGCCCAAAACTGAAGACTAAGCTTAACCAAGTCCTCAGCATTTATTTTAAATGTGGGGCACAAATTTAGTTTGCAGCCTTTATGGCCTAGGTTGGCACATGCTCAAGTTTTATTTTTGGTTTTGGTGGGGGTTTTTTTGAAAACGCTTTTTTATCCTCTAAGAAAAGTGCTGGCAATTTGGTTTGAACAAACATATATAAGCTTCCTATGAGGTCTTACAACAAGTTGTTAAGTAGAAAATAATGCTTTTAGCACTTTGCACGTTTCTGCACTGTTAAGTGCTGGTGCAGAGCAGGGAAGCGACATGAGTGGACGGGCTGGCATTCACTCCATGAAAAATACCAAAAGGCAGAGCACCAATATTGAATATTCAAACAATTTTCAGTATATATTCCAGTTTTCCTTCAAGCTTCTACTAAAACATCTTAAGCAATCGTATTAAATAACATCAAATCTATATACATAAAGCTAATTTTCACTGACATCCCAAGACAAATCTTTCAGCCAGGAGAGAGCCCTGAAGAGAGACATAAACTAATCCATACAGCCACCTGAACAAGCTTCGCTTGCCTTCATGAGACTCCTCACTCAATCCTGAAAACCAAGATCAGTTTGATATCAACTAATTGTGGTTATTCTCACCATCTTTCTAAGTGAGGGCTAGACAGAAATCCTAGGCGGCACAGGTTACTGATGCTGCGTGCAGCAGAGTTCTGACCTCAGAAGGTAAAATCTGGATTGCCAAAAAGATTACAGGTGCCAGGCTTACAGTTTCATTAGAAGAAATTTGTGTGTTTTTGCACAAGATTCAGTGTGCATTGATTTAAAAAAAAAAAAAAGAAATACTGAGTGTAATCAACTACAAAGCTCTGCTGGTAGCTCTGCATTTTTAAAAAAATCAATCTGAAAATCCAATGCCTCCAAAAAATAAGGTAAACACACCTAATGATTACATTTAATAGCATAGTAGTAGATCTAAATGTAAATGCAAGGAAAAAGAGACTACAAATAAATATGAGTCTGTAATAGCTGTAAACGTCTTGCCTTTAGGAACATCTAATTTATTTTTAAAGGTAGGTTCTAAGTCTCCTGTTTTCTCTCCTCTGGGTCCCATAAACTGTGACTGTGTTAATATAAAGCTTAGTCTGTTCTTAAAGAACAGCTGAGCAGCTTAGTTTCTATTCTAATCTTCAAGCAAAGGTCATATCCCAAGTAGGCTTTTTCCACTCTTTTTTGTGTTGTATACAGGAGACTTGCTGGGGTGGGTTGCCTTTCCCTCGAACAATGCGGATGAAGTTTCAGCCCAAACTGGTTTGCAGGAGACACTGACATTTCTCATCCAGCCACATCTCTTCTTGAAGTATTTAAAATACATTAAATTCAGAGCTCATATGCCTGGGAGGGTCCCCTGACAAACACGTGATCTGTGCTATTTTACACAGGCTGCAGATACAGTTCAAAAACAAGAGTGAAAATTTCCTATTCATTTCATGTGTTTGCTGTGGATAGTAGTGATAATTAACCAGAGAGATGTAAATTAATTTCATAATGGATAATTTCAGTGGAAACATCCAGCTGTCCTGAATCTGGTTTGTGCCTGGAATTGAGACTAGAACCAGGCATTTTCCACCCTCTCTTCTGAATATTGCCCAAATGTATTCATTCCCTAACCCCTGTGCAGTGGGGAAATGGACTGCTTGAGAAAAACTACCACAAAAACTGGGGCAGCTAATCCGTCCAACTAGGAAGCACACCCATAACCAGAGGGTTGCAGGCTCACCGCGTGGGTTGAGTACTTTATGTTAACTTACCAGCAATTACTCATTTTATTCTCTAATCCGAAGTGTGTGCATGTGCATCTATGTTCACATGCACATAAAGTCATATTTTAAAGTATGACATTTATGGGTAACAGCACAGCTTAGGAAGGAGGAAGTTTAAGTAAGTCTGCAATAGCACTTGGTTAAACATCACCACTCCACATACAGAGCCCCACTGATAGCATTCACCTTCAGACATTTGTGTGCAAGCACTAAAGAAAATAATATAAACATTTTTGCTTTGCTTCCATTCAAGATACATTAAGCCTGAAAAGCAAAGAATGGCATCACAGCACGCTAACTAGGAAAGACGCTTCCAAAACTGCCTCTGAATCTCAGCAATTAAAAGAATTAGACGGTGACCCTTTGAGTCCGATCAGCATGAAATTGTTCAGATATAGAAAAAATTAGTACGAAAGGGGAAAGTGTACTTTGTCTTGCATCTACAGTCCACCATACTTTTTTTGTTCTGGCTAGAGGTTAGGGTCTTCCCATCATACGCAGAGTATCTCTGGCTGTGTTTCGCCCTCCATGCGTGGTAATTTCTCCCTGAAAACGGACAATGCCTTTCCTGAACAGATAAGCCTGCAGACTTTGGACCAAATGATTTGAATTGCATTTCTTAGCAATTCATTTCGAAGCTCTGCAGTTCATGACTCAGGGCTTTACCAGACCTGGCAAGAACAGTGCTAATCCCCTCTATTTCTGTACCAATCCAGGAAACTGAAGAAAGAGTTTCTGGGGAAAAAAAAGGTGCTGTGTAAAGTGCTGCTCTCCCATGAGCAACATGCTACCAGCTGTCAGACAGCCAAGGCAGTCATCACACAGTTTGCAGGGTAAATGCTTCTGTTGTGCTGTGCAAGTGCCAGGACAGTAAGACCAAGATACATGACCCTTAATTAGTTCTGCCTAATGCTTTCTTGGCAATACCGTCCGAGCTTGGTATATTTTGCCCCTTTTTTCCTTACCTTTTTTTCTTGAATTATTTTTTCTGTACATGAAAAATTATGAAGATCAAAATTGAAGAAAAAAAAAAACCTCCAAACTTTTGTTAGGTCCCTGCCATGCCGTATTTAATCTGTGAGAAACAGACCAAAAACAATACTTAGCACTTTAAAAAACAATATTCATACTTTTCCAATGAACACGGAAACAGGTTTGAAATAAGACTTTACAATATACAGATGAAGGAATTCTCTTTTTACGTTTCTCATGGTCAAAGACAGCAGGCAATGCAGCCCCACTAAAATGAGACAAAGCCATTCTACAGAGAAACACTAAAAGCCCTTCATATTCACAAATTCCTCATCTCATTTTTCAAGGAGAATCTCTTCTTGCAGAAACATTACAAAACCATTTTCTTCCTCTTTCATCTTCATGAAACAACACATTATTTCCATGCAGGGAGCTAAGGTGCAAGGGCATTAAAATCCAGAGGCATCACAATGACAGACCAGCTAGCAGTCATTTCTAACAAAACTCAGCTACAAATCTCTTGCTCCAGACCACGACACCTCTGAAGCTCCCCAAACTGAATAAAGGCTGAAGAATTTCATCCTCTACCCAAACATAAGTAATAAAGTACATAATCCCACTGTAATTTCCTTAAATAGGAAGGAACTGGCAGACTGGTGATATAGAGAGAACAGAAATGCCGGACCAAGTTAAATTATCTCTATAGATTTATACTATATATGACAGCTGCTAGTAACACTCATTCATATGGGAAAAGGATCTTTGATACCGTATTTCTAGTAATATATTTTTGACACACAGTAAGTATTTATAAAAAGAGGTTAATGCATATGAACAATTAAGAAATTTAAGCCTCCAGCATCACTCTATTGCATAATTTCATTCTGAACATTGAAAACTCAGTACCCAAAAATCTCAACATTACAAAATATGGTGAATACTTCTATAGTATTTTGAAGGCAGACAAACAGGCATTTCACCTGCACTCTGAAGTAACTAAAAAGTTATGTAGCAGCTGCTTCCAGACTAAATCCAGGAGAGCATGTCCTGCTGAGAAGCAAGGTATGGTAAGGAATCTCCCTACAGTACTAAGATGGGTTCTGGTCATCTTGAAGCACGGGCAAAAGTTTGTGCACGTCTGCCTAAAAAAAGACCACAAATGTATCCACTGTTTCTTATCCAAATGTCCCAAATTCCATACACCAGCATAGGTGACTCTTTCTAAGAACCGTCATTCCCAAAATGCAGTCCCAGATATCCTCTTTTATGATCCCGAGCCTTCATTTCGGTGCTCTTGTCTGTATAATGGGATAACACTATTGACGTCACTTGCAAAGCAATTTCATTTCCACAGAGGAAACATTCTCCAGAAGACAAAGTAAAACTTGTTACATCTTCAATACAGTCTGGGAAGGGGAGCCTTTTTACAATGTCTGAAAGCTTGTCTGGTTTTACCAAGATTATTAAATGCTCTAAGAAGAGACACTGACACTGCACAGAAACCTCTTTTACATACTTAGACCAACAACATTACAATAATTTCACTCTTGTAAGAGCAACGTGTTGTTATCCTCCTTGATACTTTTCCCAATTTGCAACTTAATTCTAGAAAGGCTTCTCTGGCGTTGAATGGACTGCAAACAGGTCTCGGAGCTGTTGCTGCCCTTCCTCTTTCATGAGGCAGAAAGTCCAGGAGCTTGAAGAGGGGCGTGCAGTGGAGTGCAGCGTGGGAAATGTACACTTCTGTGAGCACCAGAGCTAGGAAAGTCTGGTTTTCCCCAAATTTGTGTTTAAAATTTGATCGACTTTGCTGTGAAGATGATGTGAGCTCTAATAGAAACTCTATTAATGACTAGGGCATTTCCACATTATAAAGGCTCCTCCTGTACCCTCACAGGAGTTTTGCAAGGTTTGCACTCTCACTGCACTTCTTCCCCTCTGCTAAAAAATTCCCAAGTCCTCTCTCCTCTATTCAGATGCTAGTTTTCACAAGACTAGTGAGAACTTCATATCTTTCAAAACACTGTGACAAAGAATTTAAACAGTTATTGGACAGCAGATTTATATGCCTATTTCCTGGGTTTTTTTCCATGAGAAGACACTTAACTTAGGTACACTCTGAGCTATAGGCCTCTAGAGTCAAGTCTTTGCCAACTACCTGTTGCACTAGGTTTCAGGAGATAAGCAGTTAACACCGAAGTTACACTTTAGAAGCAAAGAAATCTATTATTTTAAAAATAAATTAAAAAACCAAACCAGAACAAACAAACAAACCACACACAAAAAACACCACAAAAACCCACACCAAAAAAACTTTAAGGAGAAAATCACTTTGGAAAACTAAAGTGCTAAACAACAGTGTTAGCAGTTTAGACCGTCTTAGAAAAACCTATCACATATTTTGACCAAAGAACAATACAGAGGATATAATAGGCTTTCATAACAGTCACCATGGGAGAGAGGTCTCTGCAAAGTGGTCACCTTCAGTCTCAAGAAATCAAAACAGTATATAAAATCTCCCAGGTAACTGCATGTACACAGTTACAAACAGGGATATCTTTAGCCTGAAGACAGACTTAAGACTTAAAAGCAATTTATTTTCCACTTTCCATAATACTTTGAAAATATTTATTAGTGGTTGTCCAGTTCTTAAAAGTAAATTCCATCTAAAATTCATAAAACAACTTTTTTGTGTTTAGCCACTGAAATATTTTGCATTTGTAGATATGGTTATAAATTAATTGCAGCAGCAACACACGTAAGAAGGAAAATTAACAGGTTAGGGCTCTTATCTGGGATTCAGCAGATCTAAGTTCAAAGCCTCATTGAGCCTCAGGCTTTCAGCTTAACCTCGGGCAATTCATTTAACCTCCTCTGTACCTCTGTTACTCATCTGTACAACATCGTATTTAATAAGAATGTCATAATACTTCTTATCTACAGGGTTTATATGATAAACATGCAAAAAATTCCAGCACTAGGATCGGTGTGGGTATCTATAGACACACAGAAGACTCAAAACCTAAACACTTCTCAACAGAACCTTCAGGGCACAAACAGTATCTCCTCTCTAAAAGAGAGTAAAAAACCCACATCTCCCAAAAAGCCCAGAAATTATCATAAAAAAAAAATGTCAGAAGGAAGACATAGCAAAGTTTTCTCCAAGTATCAGAAGCCCTAAACAAGACTACAATAAATGAGAGATATAGGTCTGAGATGTGGACAGCCAGCTCAGAGGGAAAAATCACCTTAATTTCAGATAACAAGGGAAAGGAGAGGAGACAAACCCAGTTAGTTCTGCTCCAGTGTTACGGATGGGGAAATCGGCTATTCCCTGCTGTTACAGAAGGAGCCATGCTAGAGGCAGCACACAGTGCCTGTGGTTTCCAAAGGGGAAACAGAGGTAGCAAGCAGGTGGTGCCAGTTAGTGGACAGCATAGCGGTATCTTCAGGAGAAGCATTTTGATTTTCTGCCTGTCCTGGTGCATTGACTTCTTTGCAAAGGGAAATCTGGGCATGGCCTGGAAGAGGAGTCCAGGACACAGAGGAGGGGTAGATTTGGAACCATGATGACAAAGCCAAAAATAAAAATCAGCAGCTTTCTGATAACCTTAGCACTTTCAGTAACCTGTGGTCAAGGATGGCAGGTAATAACATATAGCGCATTTTATCAGATAAAACAGATTTACCTTATGGGGCTGAGCCATATATTAGATATCCCAATATATGGCTGTAATTTAGCAATCTAGCAGGGATGAGGAGGGAGAGCAAAGAACTGCACTTCTGCTTCCTTACAAACCTTCCACAAAGCAACTTCTGTCCAGAGATAAGGAGGAAAGGCAGCCAAGACCTGATCAAATGAACCAATGGAAGATGTTCAGGCATGTCACTGGAAATAAACCACTTTAAAGAAACACAGCTCAGTTAAGTAAAGAGAAAAATCTGAACAAATACAAATGCATTTCAAAAGAAGATACTCATAACAGACTCTCCATGGGCAGCAGCACAAGCAAGTCAGCTGATAAAGCAGATTCAGCTCCTAAAGCAAATGGAATTCACATTCGCATTTAGTTAGTGGAAATCTACTAGATACCCAAGGGTGATGAACATTAAACAGTGTGAAATTTTATTGCATTTTTCTGCTTCCCTCCTGGGATTTTTATGACGATAACCATTTTTTGCATATAAACAGTGTGATCTCCAAAAGCTTCATTTTAATCGAAGATGTTCCATGAAAATTTAACGTGAGCAAAGGCTTTGAGTGCTAAGGTTTCGTTGTGAAGAATGACATATTTAAATAGTTAGTGAATTAAACCTACATTCATGTTGTGAATGGTAAGGTGACTTAGAAATTCAAACCCAGCAGGTTCTGAAGTACAGTGAATTTGCTCCATCGATAATTTGCAATTTATTTGAATATTCCTGGTGTAGAGAAACTTGTTTAACTGTCTTGTCATGCACAAGACTGATTTCCTGAACACCCACCTACATTATTATTAACATTTATATACTGCCACACTTTGCACTGAGTACACACATATTCCATTTTTAAAGACTGTCGCTATTCCCCCAAAAACACTATTCACAGCAGTCACACTGGGTCAGACCAAATTTAATCTAGCCCAGCACTCTGTCTTCAACAGCAGCCAAGGCAGATGCCTTTGGAGAAATACAAGAGCAGGACAAAGGCATAGCAAAACTTTTGCAGAATATTCTCCATGTCTCCAGCAACTTATAGCTCAGACACTTTCTGAATCAAGTGTGGTACCTTTGTAATTATGGACCTAAATGTATTTTTCTTCCTTTAACATTTTACTCCCTTTTTGAACTTCTACAACATCCTACAGCATGGTATCCCAAGGCTTAATCACTACTCATCATGATTGTGCTGGTTTAAGTCAACAAATTTTATTTGCTGGTCTCTGGTTCCTGTAGAGCAGGCAGACACTCAGCATTAGAGAAAATTGTGAGTTATCCTGAACGCAAAAAGACAGTAACAAGAGAGCATGCAAGGAAGCTGAGGTGATAAAGATACACATCCACATTGTGAAGAGACAGACAATTCTTCACTAAGCAGATATTCTACCTAGCTGCAGGAACTACTGCATAGAAATGAACAAAAATTCCCTACAAATTAAATTGTTTCAACACATTTTTTACTGGTAGCACACAGATAACAAATCTCTAAAGAAAATCCCAAACCAGATTACAACTGTTTTTTTATAGCCCCAAGTATCGGGGAAGTTTTATGAGACAGAGGAAAGAGACAGCAGCTACACAGAACACCCTTCATTTAAAAGGCAGGATAATAAATGAATATAAACACAATGGAAGGAACAAGGAAAATAAATACTGTCTTGTTGTCCTTAGTCATGCTTACAGCTTAAAAGGCAGGTTGGGGGTTGCAGCTATAACGCATCCAAAAACTAACCAGCACCTGGATTTTAAGCAAGGAAGACAAATGACAAACAGAAGGGACTACAAGAATAAAACATTTGTGTGTAAAAGGATGGGAAAAACAGAAGGGAAGAAGAATCTCAGCAATATGAGCAGCTCAAAGATAGGGCAAATGAAAAGGTGATAATAAAAGGAAACTAGCCGCCAGTGAAATATATGTTAAAACAAATAAACCAACAATTGCTACTGAAATTTGAGCACCAGTCAAGAAGCAATGCTGCAATCAAGAAGTTACAAAAGTCCCTCTGGATAACAAAAAGTCACTCTGAACTCATGAGGTTTAGAGGGACGTGCTCAGGGTGACCAGAAAAGGGAGGACAAAGCATACCTGGTGCTTCCTGCTTCATAGAAAACATTCCCCCAAAGTAACGGAGTACTGAAAGAAGTGGTACATGGTTTCTTCTGCAACATTATGAAGGGAGACTCAGGAACCTACGATGGGGAATGATCTTGCATCAACAGAATGCACTAACACCTTATATTGAATCCCCAGCACAAAGCTTAGCACACTGTGAATTCGCAGGATGTACAAGAGAAGCAGCTTAAGAAACCTTCACCCCAAACTGAATGCACTCTCTCTCATTTAGTTAAATAAAAATCCAAATAAAAGACACAAAGGAAGATTTCATTCCCACTTAGATTCCTTTATTCAAAAGAAAGTGTCTTCTGCTGCTTTCCATCTCTGAATTCACAAAAGAAAAAACATAGAACATTTCTGTCTACTCTAAGAAAACTCAGAGCAAAATGATCAGAAGCCCGTATGAGCAGATGAAACCAGAAAGTTTCCATACTAAAACAGTTTCCTCTACCTCAAAATCTCCCCCACTGCCTTTTTTTTTTTTTTTTTTTAAAAACATTTTAGCTACATCTATTGATTTTCCTCCTCCTCCTTCAGGGAATATTCACAGATGTGCAAAGCCACCTCTAACAGCAACATTAGCTGAAGCAAAAAATGAAATTTACACTTGACTGCCTTCTTCAACAATGTGCAATCACCATTTAATAGGAAAATGGAGCAGAGTGCAAACAGGAAAAGGAAAGGCCTGATTAAAACCCACCAGTCCTAGAGCTGACGATACCCCCACTACGGAAACAAGGCACACGCTGAGCTCGGAGGAGCACGACAGCCCCTCACCAGCACTGACAGACAACACGAAGCAGAAGTACCAAGGGGAAGTATTTTTCACTGAGAAGCAGGGTGCTGGCTATCATGATACATCAACTTGCTTTCCTTTTTGTTAAGGAAAACAAAGCAAGTGCTTCAGATACATAGTCATGAGTCCTTTTTGCTAGCTAACAAAAGCCAAATCCACCAGGAAAAACCAAGAAGATGGGGTTTGAGCTCTGAGCATTCCCAAGTCCAGCAGTGACACAGGCCAATCCTTTTCTACCCAAAGGCAACAGAATCTGGGCTCAGCTCCACTATCTGGAAAAAGAGTGAGGCATCCTATCCAAGAGAAGTTGGCTATCTCAGTAGCGTGACTTCAGTAACATCTCTCAAATCCTGCCGCTGCACGGAGTGCCCTTCGCAGCCCACGGGCAGCAGGGGCAGCTTTCAGATGCCCCCGTCAACACTCAGTACGGGCTGGGCTGCCAGTGATAATCCCACCACGGCAAGACTTCTTTCTGTTCGAAAGCAAGCAACTGAAGAGTCAATCCCTTGTTTTGACTTCACTTCAAAACCACGTATACACATCCCCTGTTCAGAAAACTATTAGCTAGATCTGAGAGGCTGCACTAAAGGATGTGCTGCTCACCGCCGTCTACGCCTTAGTGACCGGCGGGATGGTTTCTGAAAAGACAGCACTGACTTGGCCTCACAGCTCAAGCTGGGTTACCTAAGAGTATTCGCCTTACAGCACTGCCCAAAGATTCACTTTCATACTCAGACCATACTGGACAGGTTGATTGTTTTTGTTGTTGTTTTCATTTTTATCATTTATGTTGCAGGTCTGTTGTTAACGGACTCTCATTTACACATGTCAGAGGATGAGAGAAATCACCTAATTACCTGCTTTCCCCATCAGTGAAGGAACAGGGGGCTACCAATTTGCTTTCCATTCCTTTCTCTTTCTTTTTATGTGTGAGATTTACCATCCCCTGTCAGCTGCGAGCTGGAAGAATCATTTTCTAATTATCAAGATTTCTCACACACCAACTTTGAATCCTTGGGCTTTTTTTTCCCCTCCTAAATTAGGAAAATATTCCTTTGAAACAATGTTTCATTTTCAATTGGCTCTGAAAAACGTCTGAATTTCTGCGTAGCTTTTAATTGATATTCACAATACATTATTAATGACAAAACCAAAAGAATATCGCTAGAGCAAACAAGTAAACAGCCCCATTTCTGTAACTTACTGGCAATCTGAATAAAATGATTAGAAAAAGCCTTTAATTTTTTTTACGCTAGGTAGAAACTTTACCTTTTTATTTTGCCAAGTATAGTTTTATTTGTAATATGAGGGAATTTTTAAAACGGTGGTTTTTTGTTAGCTCACTGTCTCAGAATCTTAAATTATCCATTTACGGCCAGGTTGGTGCTTTGCACCTCACCTCCCTCCTTGAGTCATTCTGCCGAGTTGAAGGCAGCTAACCCGTCCTCTGAACTGAACAAGTGGGAGACATTTCATGTCCAGCTGTAATTTCAAAACCAGCTGTAATTACACATTCTAGCAGAGCTAATACATACAACGGGCTCCTTAAGCAGCTGTCAGGATGGTAAACTATTAGTAAAAGAAATCTGCCACCAAAATGGGCTTCTAGGCAGTGCCTCTGACAGTGAGAAACTTCACTGTGTCCAAGCAGGAAAGATGCTAAGAGGCAAAGGGCACTGCTAATTTCAATCTCACTCCCATTTGCCCTTGTAAACTGAAAATACTGACAACATCTTGCTCACGTACATTGTAAAGCTGCAGTAGTAGCTTCGGCCTTATCCAGCTAAACTCAAATTGCAGATCCTTTCTAGATCCCTAGACTGATACTAGGCAAGACTGAGTAACAGACAGACAATCCGCTACTGACAATCTTCAGAGCAAAAGCTTCCAAGAGAAGTATCACAGAGAAAGGAGTACGCTGCTAACATCTAGAAAACTAAAAGATAGGAATTTATCTAACCAGCTGCCTGGGGCAAAACATCTATGCTCAGATAAGTAATGATCAGAGTTTCACTGCCCAACTGCATGATAGGCAGTATCTGCTATTACAGTCACTGAAGTCTGATTACAAGAAAGCTGTATTGAACAAATATGGATCACACCCCGTTTTAAGTGAACATGGGAAGAACGACAGAAAGGATAACACTGTCTGAGCACTCAACAGCACAGCGATTTAACCCCAGCTCGTCAGTGGCAGATTCTAGCTCCGCGTATAAATTGTATGTCTGACATACAACAGCAACAAAACCAATCCTGGAAAGATTCTACATGTTAATAAAATATCATTCATTTCCCTCAGCTATTAAAAAAATAGATCAAGATTTACATCAAAGCACTGCTGGAAAAAGTGAGCAGAAAGTAAGAAGAGATGCAACACAAGGCTGGGGATGAATAACCAAGGTGTGAGCAGCCAAACGAATACAGGCACAAAGTTCAGACATAGTCCTAACTAAGAGATCTTATTCCAGAGGACAGGACAATCGAAACAGCTAAACCGCAGTTCAGAAACATTTCAGCCATAATTTCTTTCTTGAAAGAGCTTTAGATAAAATAAATGAATGTCAGGAAGAAAGCTCCAGTTATATATTTTATAATCGGGCAGTTCTGTTAAGCCAATTGTCTCAGTAAATGACTTCATACCTGGATAAATTCTCAACTTAAAAATGTCATTGCTTTATACATCTAATTCCAGCATTCCCAATACATTTAATAGAAATGACAAGCTCCAAATCTCAGAAACCAGATGAATCCAAATCTGGCTGGCTATGGATGAGCAAAACCAGACAGTAACCAGCAGCACCTTTTTTAGTGTTTTTGTTTGTTTGTTTGTTCTTTAATGTAAGTGATATGGATGCTGGAAGGTCCCAGCTTCTGGAGCATTACAGGAATCAGTATCCCAGAACTGGGACTCCTCCCTTACCCCACTCACAGGCACAGGCAGCAGCCACAGGCTGCAACACTTCGACGCTTTCCTACCCAAATGGAAAAAGATTTAACCTAATCTGTAAGAAATGAAGTCAAAATGCCAGCATCTTGTAAGTGAAAAGATTAATCCCGCTTTGAATTAGATCCAGCACAATGACACAGTGGCCAGGAAATGTTGCAGTAGTGCATACAGCATTGAGTAACAGCTATGATTTCTCCCCTCTATAACTTATTCCACTTGGGTTCTCGCACCTACACTATCACCGTGGTACCAAGTATGTTCCACTACAGTAGCAGCATTACAACTTTGACATATGACACACAGCTTATGGGTTTCTTTCCTTCTTTCCATCCCCAAAGAGGCACGCAGTTTTAATTCATTACCCATTCTTTAAACTACTTGAAACATTTGGTAAAGTTATTTTAATTATGGAGGGTAATATCAAAATACACATTCAGCTGAGAATGGAGGAGCTATATAGTGGGTTTAGATCCATAAAGAATTTAATTTTTTTAACAACCTGAAGAAAACAGTACCTCTTCAAAGGGATCTTTAACCTAAGAAAGTTCTGTTCTACATGAAGAGCTGAGATGTCATTACAAGAAGTCTTTTAGATATCCCAGGCACCAATAATTAGAGTAGCGAACAAAACCACTGAGACCTTAGGTTTCTCCAGGAGGCGAGTACAAAGATTTAACAGTAGATTTGATCTCTGTACCACAGAGCGTGCAGGTGAGCCTGAAACTGCTGCATTTTGTAATCCCAGGACAGAATCACACTTCAGTAAATTGCTGTATATTCTAGCCCAGACAAGAAATTAGAGAGGTACCTATGAATGAGGGCAGGTTGCCATCCAGCCGGTCACAATACAGTCTCTTACCCCCACTACAGGGTAGAATACAATGCTCACCAAGACTGAAACGGAGAATTTTGGCTTAAGCAAACAGACCAGGAAAATTGCTGTAGGTATAAATCAGCCCTGACATTCACAGGAGGCTGTACCATAGCCTCAGACTCTTCCAAATACTTGAGGCTGCAAGCCAGCATTATCTCTAGCAATATTAATAATTAATTTTAATATTAGCTGTTAACCCAAGAGTTGCTTTGAGGCAAATACGGAGACAGATTGAAGACAAATGGTGCTGCCATAAGCTAACAGAAGTAGCAAAAGAAAAACACGCTTAATGAACACAACCCATTCTCTAAGAGGTTCAATCCACTACTGAAAGACAGTATTTTGATTAATTCAAGCAGTTATTTTTCTGCACATAGCTTTTCTGATTTGTAGAGGTCAGCTAATCACAAGGTGTCAAAACAGGGTAATAGTGTCCAACATTTCCAAAATTCTATTTAAAAAAAACTACAAACACCCTCAAAAGATAAGCATTATACTTGTTTAAACAACTAGACTCCCTGCCACAAAGAGAACCCAGACTTTAATACACCTTATAATATAGGACAAATTAAAAAAGCCCCAAGGGCTTCTACCTATGAGTAACACAAGAATAAATTAAACTGTACAGGAAGAATAGAAAGGAATTTTCTCCTTTCTTTTCTAGTATGTCTGTGAACTTTCCCTTTATAAAGCTGCCCTGGGTGACTGACAATATGGTAAGTCTTCAGCCATGCAGATAAAAAAATTTCTACTGCTATGACAGAGAAAATAAATCTGACACTGAGTTGGATACATTATTGGTAATCTGAAAAGACCAGGCAATGCCTTTTCATACTGAGCTTCAGCATGCAACAAGGACCTCCATACAGCATTTTAAGGGGAGCTTCTCCAGTTTCCTACTTAGGACCTAAGACCATTTGAAGTGCTCTGACTTGAAGTCTCTCTGACTCAGGTCCTGGCTAAGGAGTCGACTGTTCTCCACACACCTGTGGCATATGAGTTCTTGATCTGTCACCAGAAGTCATTTAATAGAAACACAGGAATTGGTTACAGGTACTGATATGGCATTTCATCATAATAAAATCAGATATGAACCTGAAGAGATGGATAGATTGTGCTCCTAAAGCCCTACTGATCTGCACTAGGATCCATCAGAGATCGAATCTTTTGCCTCAGAGTATTCTAGTAGATGAACTACCAAGTTTTCTAGGAAATAGAAGTATGCCTTCACAGCTATGAAAAAATTTTGTTTTGTTTGATCACTGTTTTGGATGATCATTCCAAAGAACATAATTAAAAAATGACAGCATTAGATATTAGAGTGAATCTTTATAAGGGGAAAGCATCATTTGTTTGGTTGGGGTTTTTTTTTTTTATTATTTTACACACACACTGTATTACAAAACATTAAAGAGATATAATATATTGGGGTACATGTAAATATATTTACATGCATATACACACATGTATTTACCTCATGAATTCCATGTAAAGTAATATTTATATAGTGTGGAACTCCATGAGACATACATGGCATGAACATGCCAGAGGACTCTGAGCTGACAAAGACATCAAACACCTACAAAGTTTTCTTTCAATCTAACATAGACAATAAAACCAAGATTACCAAACTGAGACTCAGTCTAGAGCTTCTTTAACCATATCCTCAAATCAAACATGTTTTGGGATTTTTTTTGTTTTTATTCTATGCCTGGAAATTTTAATAGAAATGTTATTGTACATTTGAAAACAGAACAAACTTGAGGGATTATATCAAATCAATTCCACCGGGATTTGTGTCCGCTCTAATCCCCTATTCAGTCTCAATCTCATTAACATATCAGGCTTAATTGGCATTTCATCCCTGCATTGTGTCTCCAAAATGAACAAGGTGTAATTATGTTAAAAAGAGCACTTCAACGGTTTTAGTTTAATTCATGTCATTCATCCGCGTCAGAATGAACGCAGATGTTCTATTGCGGGATACAGCAAGAGATGAGCAGCTTTGAAACTACACTTTTTAGTTGAAAACTTTATGTTAAAAAAGTTATTTAAGTGAAACGTAAAACACAGTATTTTCTTCTTTTGTTTCAGTTGCTATACAACATTAACTTTCAAAAGCTGGTTCTGCTTAATTTGATTTTTCATTTTCAAATGAACAGCTGTGT
This sequence comes from Mycteria americana, assembly GCF_035582795.1. Taxonomy (NCBI): domain Eukaryota; kingdom Metazoa; phylum Chordata; class Aves; order Ciconiiformes; family Ciconiidae; genus Mycteria; species Mycteria americana. The sequence goes on along the minus strand of NC_134376.1, from coordinate 6,189,849 downwards.
TTAAGTCTAAAAGGCCTTTGTTTAAGCATACAGAGCCCCAGAAAAGGTTTGAACAAAGCATCTTTCTGTAAACACTTGATTACCAGGAAAGGCCTGGCTTTCAAAGTAATCTAGGGGTGTTTTTGCTCTAGGTTCTCTTTTAAAGGAAAAAATTGCATCACTTCTCAGATGTCAAACAACAAAAGCAACAAATGTTTTACTAATTGCATGGGCTTCTTGTATTCAAGGTAAATAAGGGAAGATAGAAGAGGGTTTTCCAAATGGCCATTTTCAAACAATTTTTCCCCCTTCCCCAGTTACAGGCACAAACCCACATTAATGAAAACCACAGCTAATCGGCATCATATTTTACCTGTCAGCAAATCAACCATTCTTGAATTTTGTGGTCAGATGAGTCCTCTGTAATACTGATAGTTCCCGGACAAACGGAGTATTTGTATAAGATATGCTATTTTAATTAATATTTAGGTTCAACAAAGCTACAGAAAACAAGGATGTCAGCTAAGAATCATTTAATAAGGATTCTTTAACTGAATGTTATTGCACATTAAGGAAAAGGCTCAGAGAGGAGGCCCAAGCATCTGCCCAGACTTCCAGTTTTAACATTCATTTTGGTAGTGCTCTACTCCCCGTTTCACGGTTCTTGTAAGAAGTAAATGCACAAGTGGAATTCTCTTTATTTAAAATTAGGTAAGGTTTCTTAAGTCATTACTGGTGAAAATACTTTGGAAATTTAAATATACCTATTAAGCCATTTCCTATTATATTTTCCCAACGGGGAAACATTAAAAATACAACACCTATTGTATAAATTCTGTAATTTCCTAATTACATGGCATCAGGTAAATATGAGACAATTTAGAGTAGCAGGTAAACGTGTAATTAGGGAATTAAGATTTATTATTCAGAATGCATAATAATGATGACTGATTCAAAGGTGCATGCAATCAAAGCAGCAAGCAGAAGTACCTCTGTAAAATCACTGATACAGTAGACAATGGTGGCTCTTAATTCATTACAGGTGACGGGAGTATAATATCCAAATGCACCCCAAGTAATTCATTCACAAACAGATTAAACAGATCATGTAAAAGGTTCTGGTCAAAGTCAGTGTGACGAAAAATCTTTAACAAAAGCAAAGACAGCATTCACAAAAAATATCGGTGTCTTTTTAATCGAGTAATAACCAGTTAATGATGCTTTATTAAAATATGACATGGATTTAGAAATCACAATGCAAATTCCTCTTAGCATGTGCATACACACAACACTGTCTTCCTATCATCTTCTGAAAGGAAAAGGAAATTTAATGTTACCATACCACTTTGTATGCAAAGGATGTAAGTTCTAAACTATTCTAATAAAAAAAGGTAACATACCTATAAGCACCTCTTATGTTTTTAGGGTTTTTTAGCAAACCCCATGTTTTTAGGGTTTTTTAAATCATTATTATTTAAAATCAAGGTTAGACAATGATTCTGTGCATCTTTTTCCTCCCCTATAATACCTGCTGGCCAATTTAATCTACATAAAATAGACAGTAGATGTCTCGAGGATAATTCTCTTCCTACAAGTTTTGTGAAAACAAGCAGCTGGTGAGGGGACAATTGACAATTCACAACTTCACCCTTAAATCCCTGATCTAATCCCTGGTGTTGAATACAGCAACTCACATTCTGCTATCCAAAATACTCCGTAGGAAAAGAGCAATGGAGAGAAAAGGATAGTGGTTTTCCAAGCTAACAAAAAAATCAACGGCAAAATTAAGCACAATTCAGTTTAAAGAAAGCTAATTAACCAAGACTGAGAAATCCATAGGAAATGAAAGCTTTTTCATTGCTCATGAAACTACTTGTTTGGTCTTTCTGATAAGAGCTGCTAAAAGGTCTGTTCAATATTTGACATACTTAACCCTAAAAAGTACTTTTCCCAGGACTGGGAAATTTCAGGCCCCGAGTTCAGAGACATTTAAGCATTTGCTCAATCATCTTATCCAGTTGAAACCCAAGCACACAAGTGGTCCAATTCTTCTTTGGACTGAGACCCACACTACCTGGACACAGTATTACACTTCACTTGCCTTCCTTTATCTACTAACATACACAGGAAAAAGCACAAAAGCAGCAGAAGCTGATCAAGCAGAAGCTCATTTCAGGTTTATCTTCAACTAAGTCAGATTTAATACAAAACAAAATGTATTCATTGATTGCCAGTAATAAAAGTCTGTTTATTTCATGCTACTGTAACTTGGGAGCTAGCACTTATCTCCAGCAATACCATTATGTTTAGTATTCTAAACTTATAAACAACATGACCCTCTAGGCTTGGAAACAAGTCCAAAATCTGATCTGTGTTTTTATTTCAGTATTGCATTTATGACCATACAGTGCAGTTAGAATATAAACAGTTTTAAAGCCACCTGCTTTTGCAAAAGTTATTTTCCATAATTAAGTATTTTCATATCAAAGTCATCCAGGTTATCTAAAAACATTTGTTTTTCCTTCATATATATAATCAAAACCAGCATATGGTATGAAATAAAACTGTAACTACAAGAACACAAGCAAAATAATGTCACTAAAATGATTATTGCAAATCTCAAACCTCAGAAAAAGCAAGACCTTAACTTGCATCACTGTCTTCATTCAAATAAGAGATGCCATAAAACTCTAAGTTATCCTCAATACCAGTTGCATATTTTTATATCTTCTATGACTGTGCTTTTTGACGGGGTCTAGCATTTATCCTGTTAAACCATATCAAGTCTTCTCATCAAAATCCCGTATACTTCATTACTCATCAGTGAAGGGCTATCTTACTTAGAACACCGGACTGTACACTCCTTGCCTCTGGATACCACCCCTCCCAGCAGGTTGTATTTTGAGTTCCCTGATCAACATTAGCAATGGTGCTTATTTTGCACTGCACAGCCTCTTGGCGAGCACAGGCCTCAGGAACCTGTTACAAAGCACCTGAAGGTAGGAAATGTCCATCTGTCATGTCTGCTCAGGAGATGGAAACTATCTACATCTTGTCCCACATTGAGTAGATGTCCAAAGTACTAAAGAGTATACACGTCACGGCATAGCCGTAAGGTAGCCATTACTCAGCACCATCCCCCTTTACGTGATATGAAGCCCATGCACGCACCCACCAGATGAGATAATATGGGTCCAACACATGACAATCACAAGCCTTTGTGAAGCCCAGGAAAAAAGCTGCAGGGAGTGGACTACTGAATTAATTCATATGGCTTACAGACAAGGGCGGGAATGAGTTGCAAGTTCATCAAGAAGCAAAAAGCATCAGCTAAACTGTTCCTAAATGCCACATATGGGTCACAAGTGCCAAGTGAACCATCCATTTTAATAAAAAGTAGATTTCTATGGAAGTCAAAAGCCATGCGCAGTTTAGCTGCTGAAGACTTAATGAACTTGTAATAAATAAGATTTAGGTAAGAGACTACACAGGTACGCACAGAAGGCACATAGAGAAGTCATGCAAATATGGACTTCAACTAAGAATTTTAAGCTTGCTCTTTAAATCTCTAACTCTTAAAAGCCAATTTGTCTGGGATTCATGGTAAAGCAAATTTAAGTGCATGAAAAGTTTTTAACATACAGCTGGGGAGGCTACAGATTGGCCTTCTTTCCTGTAAAATCAAACATGCTAAAATGGCACAATAAATCAATGAAGCTAAGTAGGGAGGTAAAGAACAGTACACAGGAAAGCTTGCTTAATACAAAGAAAATGGAAATGCAGGGAACTGGTAACATTAGTAAGTACAGCCAAAGAAAAAAAAAAGAAGAAAAAAAGATAAGATCAAGAGTTATCTTCAGAAAACATTGAAAGCATATACAGACAGGATAAAAGAAACCGTTGTGTATATAATGATAATTTTACCAGGGATGAGCAAAATGCTTCTTTATATAGGCATGGAGCACTCTACTTGTATATGAGGAAGATAAACTAGAATACCACCTATGTGAGCAATCAATTTTCCAACAACATCAGGAGGTGGAGCTGGGTATTGAATAGGTAACAGAAAAGATTAGGGAAAAGTCAGGTGTACTGGAAGCAAACAGAGAACCACATTTAGGTAATTTTCAACCACTGCTGTTAAAAGTAATCCCACTGCAGCCCCTTACACAGGGCAGAAGCTGTAACAAGTATTTCCTAAGAGCTCCAAAATTCAGCTCAGTTTCAGGTACAGCATCACAGAATATGAGAAGATAAAAAAAAGAAAGATATCATTAAATTATAAAGCAAAATATTTGGGCATCAGATATTTTTAGCTAGGATTGGCAGAAGACTACATTGAAGTAAATCGTAAGTAGCAGAACTGAGAGAAAATTCTACAACTAAACAGAATTTATGTTAATACTGCCTAGGATAAAAATTCAAGGATCTGGCAGAAGCTAGCCCGTAAGGCAGTTCTTGGCTACAGAACTGTGTATATAACTTTCAAATATTTTACTGAAGCTTTCATTATAGGTAATCAAATTAAATCAACAATAGGCCAGCTGTTCTACTCCAGAAAAAAACGTATCTATAGTCATTTGGGGATATATCAAAAGTTATATGTCATGGATTGTGACACAGCCATATTGGTTGTTCCCTCAAATACAGATCAGCAGATGAAATACAACATTCAAAACTCCAATAAGTCAACTGAAAGCATATGACACAATCCCTACAAACTTGGGGTCTGGTCTAGAATCCAAGAGGTTCTTTCCAGTTCCTTCATTTCCATGACAGTCATGGCCAAGCTACAAGTTGCTGAGCAGTACCTGCCCGTACGTAACCACACAGCATGCTCTGCAAAACCCCAGTTACAGAAAGGAAGAATATTCTCTCAGGAAATGGAAAGCACAGGTACAAAGAGTTAATGTACGGAAGAACATTAAGACTACATCCCGCATGATAATCACTCGCAGTGCTTGGTCAGGCCTGCCTCCTGATGCCTCGATCAGTCCCTGCTGAGAAGAGCAGCAGTCTGGTGATTTATACATTTTTTTTGTTTTATTTTAAATGCTGTGTGTACTATGTCAGAAAAAAAAAAAGGAATCTTTTCTAGAAATGCCAAGGAGAATTTCATATAATATTTCTTTAAATTTTAATGAAACATCAAAATGTTTGGGGTTCCCCCCCTCTTGTATGGAAATCACACTACATTGTTGGGAAGCATGCTTTCGTGGTAGTTCTATTATTAAGCCATCATGAAAAATGTATCAAAGACAGTTCCACAAAACTAGTATTTATTTTCTCAAAAGTGAAAATACAACACCAAAAAAAAATCCCAACCTATCAGCGTAAAATCATGCAAAAACACAATCTAACAGAACATTAACAAAAAAAAAAAAATCCAAACTGGAAATACTGCAGAAACAGAAAACTTGACAAGCTTCAATACACACATTCTCTTAATGTGAAAAATAGCACACAACTGGCCCAGCTGTGACACCATCCACTGACTTTCTGCCTAGCCATTTTCCAGGTAACTCAGCAGCTGGAATGCCATGAAGGAATGCCCTCACTTCTATATTAGAGTTAAAATATTAATTTCCAAAAGCCACTTTTGGTGTCTAGGGTTGATGTGATGGGGAGAACCAGTTTACATCTTCTCACATGGATTACCTTAGTATTCTCTGGACTGTCCATGTTAAAGATGTTTTTCACTTGTAGCAACCTTGAGCAAAGTCCTCTGTCTAAAATGGATGATGGAGTAAGCACTGGTGCAGCCTATTTTTCGCTTGTGATCGTCTTTAAAAACTTTCAGGCCCTCACTAGTGTCAAAACCCTTTCCACTGTTCTCTGTGAGGACTTCCAGAACACTCACTTTTCATCAAGGACCAAGGGATCTTATGCTCGCAGGGTGTAACATCATGATGTTTCATCTCTGACAATGCTAAAATTTGCATGACTTGAGAGCAGAAGTAATTTAAGGGAAGAGACTGGTTAATCCTTTCAAGGTACAAATCACAATGGTAAGATCAAACCAATGCAGAGGAGAGCTGCATCCACTAGTCTCCATTGACTTAATGGTGAATAAAATCATATACTTGCACATCTGTTTGAAATGCACATTTTCAGGTCATATGATCCTAGGAATTGTAACTAGGGTCACTTCAGGAGGTACAAGTGAAGTTTGTACCTCCGTGTTCCCCATCCCTATGTAAGTAGCCCCTTGGGAGATGTTAAATCTGCACAGACAAATCCTACATCACCCCACGTCTCCCACAGTGGAGCCTGGGCTGAATGAGGTCTCCTGACAGCAGCAGACAGCTCCCAGAGAGCGCCCATTTTCTACGTGGGCTGCTCTACCTTCATGTAACACGATCAAAGTATATATCAGGAAGAAACCACAAGCTCCTGAGAAGGAAGGCTGAAAAGCAAGATACCACAACTACAACAATTCCTCCAGCTCACTGCCTGCATCTGAAACAGCACTTTGGGGAAAAGCAACAGCCAGGACTAGGCTGCTATCTGTGGCAGCCTGCTCGCAGAGACCCATGAGATACGGACAAACAAGTCAAAGGATGTGTTGTGTAGCACGTGTAGATAATTTTGATGCTTGTGAGAAATGTCAGATCCCCGGTGCACATGTTGCACCACTGATAAAAAAAGCACACTGTAAATTGGACGTGGCACATCAACATGTCAGTAGGACCATGCAAGGGTACAGATATGGGACCGCAGCATATAGTTTTTGAGAGCTCCCATACTAGGCTCTGAGGAGCTGCAGTACACAGCATTTTTTCCAGAAAGAGACACCTCCCACATTCTCCCACATATGGTTTATTAATAAGTCAATGAAACTTATTTACAGAATATATTGATGACACAACAGTTCCTGGATCTCCCGACACCCTCTGATCAGCTAGGTCTTTTATACCTTGCACATTATAAATACAGCATCTTAAAAATTAAATAACGAGAAACCCTTGAAAATTTTAGTGTGCTAGAAAAAAGGTTTCAAGAACACACCATCAAGTTCTAGCTTCCTGGATGCTGCTAAGAGAACATTTCTCATTCCCTTCAGCTTTTTTCCTTTTTTCCATTAGTATTTCTGTCACCCTCCTTTTGCCTGGGACAAAGAACCAAACAGGATTTCCCAGCACAATGCACGCCCATTCCTCAGCTTGGCTGTTCTCCTAGACATGAACAGCCTATAATCAAAAAGAAATAATAATCATAATACAAACAGCTGGATTCATATTCCTCTCCATAGATTGCAAACCCATATATTTTCTGTACAAAGAGGTGAACTCTGTATTTCTTATGGCTAAATGGTGTTTGTGTAAAGAAGGCTTGCTTCATGCTGGGCTGATGGTTTCACTTGTGTAGGGTTTTATTTTGTAGTCACTTTTCTCTTACCAAACCACCTTTTTTCCTCCAGATGAGGAGGGGAAAGCACAATAGCAGGGTACAATGGGAAAGTACAAATACTTTCAGATTCACAGATTTGAGAGTTAAATACAACACCTACTTGTTCTTGTGAGATTAGGAAGTGCTGGCTTGCTACAATCACCCTTTCAGTTTATATTAGAAATCCTCAGTGTCTGTAAGTCATGACTTTGCTTCCCGAAATATTCTTCAATCCTGCATCGTAGCCTCAGTTTGTAAATGACATTTGCTTTTTAATTCTACAAATTATATAAGCAGTGACTCCTCATGCTATTTTCCCAATAATGAGCGGTGACTTAAAAAGAAAAAGCATACCAAAGTATGGCAGCTTACAGTCATCAGTTCTCATTTCCTCAATCAGACCAAGCACGGCGAGTCAGGCCACGCCACTAAATCCCTCCACAAATCCTTAAAAAAAGTCTGTAGCCACTGGGAGTTTAGATAAATTCTATATGAACGATTTATTCCTATTCTGAAAGCAAGTTGTTTCTTGATTTCAAAATGAGAAATGGTACACAAATAGCCTCGCTTCACAACACAACTCATACACCAAACAAATTCATTTAATTTATTGTCTGAGTTTTTATATTTTCCCTTCCTCCCTACTCCTTATCCCAATTAGCCTTTTCAGTTGTCAGCTTCACGGGTGGCAAACAGAAAACTCAGAATCCTAATGCATTACCAAAACCCGACAGCAGTAGGCTGTCTGAAAAAGCAAGCTGCTTGTAGGGAACGCTAGCAGTCTTTGCAACCCCAAAAAAGACAACACAGCCTACATGTCCCTAAGCCCTTCAGATAAACTTGAGCTGGTAACTTAGTCACAAGGAATTAAGGAACTGATTTTAAAGTTCAATGAAATATTCGAGAGGAGCAGATAAACAAGTGAACACGCACGCTCCCAGGATGGTGCAAACAGCGTTACTTTATTTACTTTTTTTTACACCTCAACAACTAAAATACGTGACTATCAAAGAAACCCATGACTTACCATCTCAACACTTTTCCCTGTCTAGTTACAAGCACCAAATTACTCATGTTGTATAAGGGCATATACAGGAAGAGATCCATATATGTATAAAAAAAGAGCACATCAACTCCCAATCATCAGAGCCTTTTCTTAGAAAACTACAAGAGATAGTCCCAAAATGTTTAAGTATCACAGAATTTCTGTAAAACTTCGGTCTCTAAATTACTTTGATACTTAAAAATTTACCTTATGTTTGCAATCTGCTCTAATGCAAATCACGTTACTCTGGGCTACAGCTCAATTTTATTTTTCTAGCGAGGAACTTTTATTGGCAGGAAAGCCTAAGAGAATCAAACTTGGCCTAATTAGACTGTTCACAGTGTCTGTCCTACAGGAGAAGCACGTGTCCTACCAACAGCCATTGAACCTCAGGTGTATTCTATCTCTATTACTCCAAGGGGAACTTTCACTTACAACAACAGCAGATCATCACCATGTTACTGTATATGGAGTATTTTATGGTACATGAGTGCAGCAGTCATAAGTGTCAAGAGTACCAATGGCAAGAGGCAAAGGTCCTTTGCTTTTCTTCACACAGCTCTGATAATGCTTTGTAACAGTAAGCCTATGCTATACTCGGGCAACAACGGTACCAAAGAGATTCGAGACGGTCAGCAGAATCCCCTCAGGATAGTGCTAAGAGCCGCTCCCACCAATGCCAAGGATTTTATTTGGATTTTTTGAGGCAATAGGAAAAAAAAAAGTTGTTTTCTCTGCAGTTGGACTAGATGATCATTGTAGGTCCCTTCCAGCTGAACTATTCTATTTTATTCTTTTTACAACTCCAAGACTGTTTTCTTCTAATGTACCTCTTAACAAACTGTTGTCACTATTCCAAAACTATCCCACTACAAAGGCTTTTCCACGCATCTCCTCTAAAATTAGTCACCCAACAGTTATCCCCACAGTTTATTAAATTCCCTCTGCTCTGCAGTCAACTGCAACGCAGCTGCGCAGTCAGAATGATAAATACCCCAGAAAAGCACAGAAGAATCCAAGATACACTGCTCAATTTTGTTTGCTCCTTCGCCCGAAGCCACTTTCTGCTCTGACACAATATTTGATATTGGCTCAGAAACCTCGTATTTCTCCAGGCCATTGCGGGAGTCTCATCCGTGCGCAGCCCTGACAGGGGGGCTATAGAGATCAAGTAAGGACTGTAAACAAACCACATCCTGTTTATGACAGTCAGCACAGAAGAGCCATTTCCCTCCTGCTTGGCACTTCCCAACATGTCACTTGGCATCTCCTCACTGTTTTGGGAGAAAAGCTCATTAGCAAATTCATTTACTGCTAAGAAATTCTCCGCCTGGAGGACTGTATCTCAAGTGGGAAGCATCGGGAAGGGATCGCAGGACATCCAGGGGGGGTCAGGATGCTGGTGGAAATTGTCAATTTTCCAGGTAAAAGAAATCAGATGTTTCCAAATCCCTGTGTTTCCACATGAAAATAAATGGGGGAGAAGCTGCAGCTACTCTCTGGCTTCTACCACAGCCTCTATGGCAGATGCTGTAAGCTTCAAAGGCTATTTCTAACTAATGGATCTTTCTACAATGCATTTTAGTCTTATGACTATTCAAGCCTATCTTTCTCTACTAAAATATAGATAGCATAGCACAAACTCACCTCCTACAGAACGCACTATTGTTAGAATGCCCTTCTACCAACCTCAGCAGGAGCCTTTCAGAGAGAAAAAAATCTTCCTGTTTTCCAAACTGCTTTAACCGTAATGCCCAAGGCTGGATTGAGTTTGGCAGATAAAAAGTTGGAATTTTATCTAACAAACTACTTTATTCTTTCCATCAACTAGCGCCAGCACAAAGGATGCATACAATCAAGAATATGATAATACATCCCTAGGTCACATTGCACCTGGGGGTAGGAGAAAGGAGAAGCAGCCCATAGTCCCAATCAATCACAACATTCTACTCTGTACTTGTCTAAAGGTGACTTGAAAATGGAAAATACCACCAGGTGAATGCTGTAAAAAAGAAAACTTAGAGTTCACAAAAGCAGTTTTCAAGGCTGTTGAAAAATTTGTAAATTTGGATTTTTATTTTTTTTTAAATATACCTTAGAAGCAGATCTTTGCTACCATGAAGGGCTTAAAGACTAGCAAGGAGTTAAATTATGACATGAGAGAAACTGAGGCCACAGCCATGAAGACATTACTGAGACCGCAGGAATAGTTTAGGACATCACCAAGCCATAGGTGAGGCAGCAAGGGAACTGCAGCAGTTCAGTTGACCCCCCAAGGCATTGAACAAGAAGTAATTAGACAAGACTTTACAGCAATTCCTCTAAACAGTCATCTGCTAATAATATTTTAAAATTATCAGATGACTTTGTTGAGTCACTACAAGAAGATTATCATACAGTTTAAACTCCACATATTGTGTTAATTATTTCATTCTGGCACAAAGCAGACACACAAAGCAATGCTGTTTGTTTTGGTAAACATCCAGTACTCCTTCGGCCTTATAATAATTTATCATATCAAAGTTCTTCACTAAACCCAGAAACGTTATTTTTAAATGTAGGGTAAATTGGGGGGTGGGGGCTGTCAGTCAAGTAGCAGAAAAGTTACCATTCTTTAGACCTTATTTATACACCTTTCACAAGGTGGTCCACAAAGTACACAAAGATGTTTATTTACAGTCTTTCCAGGTCATCATTAAGCAAAATCCTAGCTCTGGAAAAATTAAGATCAAAGCCTTAGTACAATGAATGCTTACACAAATTAGACCTAATGAGTTTCCATACCAGGTACCTAAAAAGTCCATAAAGACAGGAAGAAAGAGATAATCCCAAATACCACCAACAACACTGGACAAAACAGAGACTGCAAATCTGGGACTTTGCCAAAAGGAACTTGATAAAAATAGCTAAATCTCTAGCAGATGTGTGTACACAGAAACACCACCAAAAAAAAAAATTCAAAGAACAAGAACAAACAGCAGCCTGTTCAGAAGATGTCAGAGCAGGAAAAATGGTGCAGTTCAGGCTGGAAAGGCCAGTCTGAAGGAACCGTTTGGAATCTAAAGACAGAAAATGGACAACATGGAGACCTGGCACAGCATTAGTACCCGCTTCATCTCTGATATAGTTAAAACTAGCAAAAAGTCTGCCATAACACACACATCTTGAACACTGCTGCAAATTCAGAGAACATTCTTTCTAAAGTTAGATTGGGTAAAGTGAAGTCTGCTAAGGAGCAATTAAGTGTATTACAAACTGGGTTCAGCTAGCTGCGGGGAATCGATAGATCCCCCTGGTTCTGTGTCCCTGCAAGTAACGAATCAATCAAGCAGGTGCCTCACTCTGCTCCCACAGGAAGCAAATCTGTTTACAGTCCTGGAATAAATAAATAAATAACTGAATGACACTCAACACTAGACAACATCCTAAGTTTTCCTCAGTGCATGATATTAACAGCAGAGGACTGAACAGCCAATTGTAGCAGTCACACTCCATTAAAAGAAAAAAATGAGGGCGAGTCTGACATCTTTGGGTAGCAATAATATGCCAGCAATGCACACAAACAAGAAAACATCGGATATAAACAAACATTACTCAAAGGCATGAGGGACCCAGCCATAGCAATATTGTGCATCTTACATCCGAAAGGTTTGATTAAAAATCCTTCATCGCTGTAGAAAAGTTAACTAGCACCAATCTGTTCCAAGTACTGGACAACCAATTAATTGGAGACCTCATCTAATGTATTTAAGCATAGTTGCAATCTGGATCTTCAGGAAAAAAATGCACTTTTAATTGTTATGGAGAGAGAAGCATATTTACATCCAACTCTACCAACGTCACTTCTGCACTGCATTGATGCAATCTACACTGGACTTGGTCTGCTAAATGCCAACTTTTGATGCAGCCAAGCTACCGCAAACATCTAGGGAATACACAAAGCCATTAAGTACATACCTCCTGTATTGTTATTTACGCAAAAACGGAAATAGAGGCTTAATTTAGTATGAGGCTTTCCTATCTGCCAAGGAAAGGTACAACCTTTGAAGGGACAAGAAAGGAGAAATACCAAATTGTTCTTTTATCATAAACCACCCTTAGAATCATTTGGCAAGGAATCAGATCTGGACTTCTTCAATCCTGTGAGAGAGATTAAAAAGGAATAAAAATAACCTGAACTAACTATACAGGATTAGTGAAATCCAACAATCTCCTGGGAGTTGAGCCTCAGGCTCAGAAGAGGTGCAAACAAACTCAGCTCAAAACACCAGCATAAGAAAGTCTATTACAAAGCAGAAGACACAAAGCAACAAATCTCCAGAGAAGAATGACTGAATCTGAATTTAGCCATTGCTTCTATTATTATCCATTACCCTCTCAACCTAAGGGAAACAGATACCAATACAATAAATATGTCAATGTTTACTGAGCACTTTATTAAGATCCGTATCATTCTGTAATGCAAAATGAAAACCAGATCAGTACTGCTTGGTCAAAGCTCTAAACCCAGCTTATTTAACCCTATTTAAACTCTGTCTCAGCTGTCCCATCTATAAAAGAGCTTTTGCCAGATAAGGTTTTTCAACACTCAAAACAGTTAAACTACTAAAAAACATCTAGATGTACTTACTATAGTCTACTCAGCTAGGCTTATCAGTCCTTCTTGTTTTCTTCTACCACCTGTTTTTATACCCACTTGTTACATCTTGAATTAAATTACATTCCAAACTAATTAAGATAATAACCACTTTGTGGTTTTGTTAAGCAACTGAAACAGTGAGATCCCTCTTATCTCTGATGGACTCAGGGTAATAAGGAGCCAAACAGTAAATTAGCTAGCCCAGAGATGAAGTTTAATGTTTATAGATGTATAACACAATATTAAGGAAAACAAGCTGAAGTACAGAAGAGAGCCAGCATACAGCCACATGATGTACACAGCCTTTCCTCATTTTGTGGGACCAAGTATTTTTCCAGTGAAAGTGAAGGGTGATCATTAAGGCAGATACAGTCTTCCAAGACACATGAAGTACCCAGCATCATTTCAGCAAGCTCTCATGCAGAAAACCAGAGACATTGCATTCTCGTCGTCTTTCACAGGTCTTCAACACTAAGTACAACCACAATACTGAGGCACCAGCAGCTTTTAGGAGGAACACACAAATACTCAACTACTTTGGTTAAACAGCTTGAGCAAAATACACACTTGTTCCACTCCCACTTTCCTGAAACAAATTAGATGTGAATACTTAGATGAGGGCAAAGAAAATCCAACTCACTAGTGGGAGCACTGTTTGAATGTCAGTCTTACAGCACGCCTACTGCAGTGACTGAATAGTATAACATTTTCACATAAAAAATGGTTTCATAAGTCTATTTTCCCAAAAAAAAGTCCATTTAATTGGAAAACCTCTCTTGTTAGATCTAAGCAAGAAAGGTCTGCACACATGGATCCAGGCATCTTCTAGTAAATAAAGGACATATCTGTGCAGATGACATTTTACTTACTGGTTCTCAAGGATCCTGTGTTTGCCCTAGGCACCACTTCAAGAAATACAACTTACTGTTTTGGGGATTGATCTAATTTTATTGTTTATTACATTTCATAAATTCCTATTCTGGGTAGAAGCAATTAATAGGCATAATTCTATGTATGCTCCTCCAGAAATTTCCAACAGAATAATCAGAATAAACAGAACAGCATTTTCATGGCTTCCTATATTAGTGTCCCTCCCCCCCAAAAAAACCAATAAAAGTTAACTTCAAAAGTAACATTTCAATCTCTACTCTAACAGCTAAGCACACATTTTATGAGCTACTGCAAGAGTTCTGCAGCTTTTTTTTTTTTTTTTTAAACAACAGAATTATATTTGACATCTAACAAAGCCATATATTTTACCCTAATACTGCCAATAAGACTTGGCAGTAGTCAGCACCCATTTTTAAGGAAAGAGACTGATTTTTAAAAGTCAACAGTTAAAACTGTAGGTTATTTTTGGTTGCTGGCACTTAGCTGAGCTCTAATTTCTAGTGAGTCTAGCTTCCCTTTCTGCCACACGGAGCATGTGGATCCCAATGGCAGAGGCAGTACTGAGGCCACTAGAAAGAAAACCAGAGAGGAAACCAGAAATTTTAATTGCCAGGAGAAGCGAGACACACCCAAAGGATGCAAAAGGGGAGGAGGGGAGGATGCCAAAGAAGAGGGAATATTGACCAAAACTTACAGAGAGGTAGGTTCAGGGGAGAGAGGCAGTGCAAGAATTTAATTATTAAATTGAAATCAAACCCATTCAATCCCAATCATAGGCATATCTGAAGGATCAAATCTTTTTTTTCTTCAGTGCCTGAATTTTCCCCCTCTCAATTCTGTCCATGTATTGGTCCCTCCCTGATGTTTCTAATGCTCTTGCTTGGAATAGATAGCAAATGTCTGAATTTACTTCTGAGATCACAACCTAGATGTGGTGAAGGAAGCTGTGCAGACATTTTGGTCCACAGCTGAACCAGCAATTTAGAGCCAAAGAGAAAGGAACTCAACATTTAAGATATGAGTTAAAGCCAAAGGAATTTAGTTCAAAAATACAGAGTACGTTTCAGTCCACCCACTGCAATAGTCTCTCTTTCGCAATTTTCTGCCACAAAGTTCTTTATAATTAGCACACCACCAAGCCTGTTAATCCTCAGAAAAATCAATGGATTCAACTTCGGAAGACACAAAATGAAATTCTCCATACCAGAATGTCTCTCTTTAGCTGCCTAGTCATTAGGAAAAAGAGGGTTTAAGAAAAATCAATTATGGTCTTAACCTGCTCAGTCACAAAATGCACGTCAGGAGAAAAATACAACTCTCTTTAAACAGCTATTATTAAGCAAGTCACCTTACAGGCAGCCTCCTCTGCCCACGTGAAATTATCTTATGCACACACACACACACAACATCAGATACTTCTGTAGTCCACAAAACCACCTAACTAGTAAAGGCCAGTTTCCTCTGGATTTTTGTTGTACATCTACTAATTCTTCCCATAAGGTAATAAATCAAATGTCCTCCCACATCACCCTCATCAGCCCTACATTGCCCACGCTTCCTCTTCCCTCGCCTCCCCACACTTTCTCTCCAAATTCTCTACTATTATGAATGTGTGGGCTAAAGAAAGCACATACCCTTCTTCTTGCCACTGTCAAACTAAATGGAGCAGACCAGCTGTCTTTGCATTTTGCTTGAGGGAAAGCAATATACTTGCTCCCTCCTTTGTTGGTTTGCACAAAACTTCCTGGCTTTGAAAGACCTGCCCCTCTCTCCAGTTTGAGCAAGCTAGCCAAGAGGTTGAGAAGGGAGCACCACAGACCAATGAACACCACGAAGTTCATAGCCTTATGAAACTAGTCCAAAAAGTGAATTTTTCTTCTGTTTTTAAATAAAGAAGCTGGTCTGACAGCCTAGGAAAAATTCTGCTACAATGCAGCCCATTCAATGTAAATACCTCAACATCTCTGCATCTGTTGGCAAAAGCAGTGTTAAAACTGGAGCCTAGTACAAAAAAAAGCCAATCATCCATTTTAAACAGTCAAAGGTTCAAACCTCCATCATCTACAAACCCAAGTCTGAGATTTAACAAAACTTTGATCTCTTATGAAATTCTGGAAAAAAAGAATGTGCTAATGCTCAGCATGACATTTTAAAAGCAGATGGAGACTGCCCATGAGAATGAACATGCACCATGTCTTCTCATGGAAGACTGATAGATGAATAATCCAGGTAAATTAACAAAAGGATAGAAAAGCTTTTAACAGTTAAATGCCCCATTCAAACTCCACCATGATTAAGAGCTTAATTGTCAGGGTACCTAACAGCAGAATGTCACTTTCAGCATTTATTTGGCAAAGAGACCTACAAATCAAATAATTATGTTGTTACAGTCAATGGATTGAGATATGATTATTTAGCAGCTGTCTGAACTTGCTTACACCCCAAAAACTGATGGCAGCCCTGAAAATAAATCTGATCACAACACTCTTCCTTGATAAGATATTTTAGATGAATAACAGCTGTTTGGCCATGATCAAAGATTTCAATAGAAATTACTATTCTTGTGGGTTTTTAAAGAACGAACTAGCTTCTTCCAGCTATGCTGACTCTAACTGTGATTATCAGCCAATCTGTACCTTGTCACATAACATTTGGTAAAGATGTGAAACTAGAAAGAAAAGTAATATTCGTAATACTCATTCACAACACATCTGAAAAGTGACTGTCTATAGAAACTCCAGACCAAACTGCTAATCCTTGGTTCTGAATTCACCATTTCTGTTGGCTTGACCTCCAGCTAGAACAGCCACCATCTGCCCACGAAGACTTTCTACAGTCAGATTAACTGCGATGTACCCCACTTGTAACAACAGGCTGGAGTTTGCTACTGCATATCCGCTCTTTTATGGAGGACAGCAGCCGCCACCGCTACCCATACTTCCCGTAACATCCAGCTCCAAGAGGTAGCCACCGATGCTGGAAAAATTAGGGATGTTTGAACACAGTACTAGCTGACAGCTTGCTGAGGCTGCGCTGCAAAACTGGAATTATGTTAACTGAGCCAGGCAGGCAGTGTGAAAAGAGCAACATTTCCCCCAGGACTCCCAAGTTTGGTGTGAAGAAGTCTCAGCAGACCGAGCCTGTGTATTCAGCACAGGGTAGGCTCAGAGAAATCAAGTGTCAGCTTGGGCCAAGAGGAACAAGACAGTGCTTAATCTTACAAATACTACCCCAAGTATAAGCCTTGCTCTTGCAGGGAGTTTTCATGTACAGCAGCTAAAATATTGGAATATGCTGTGGCTTTAATAAAAGCCTCCTCTAAATAATTTTCCTCTTCACTTAGAGCAAAATTCAGCCCTTGCACTTTTGCCAAGAATGGATAGGAAGGAAACATTTTGCCCATTGACTGACACTCTTTTGCCCCGCCTAGTAGTAAATAGATAAAAACTGAAATATACTCTTTTCAAAGAAGTTTCAAGAAGTTGATTTTTTTCAACATCTGAAGGCTTTACAGAAGCAGACACATACGCCATATTTCTGAGCATCACCAGATGACAGTCTGCAGGAATACCCAGCCTTTACAATAAATCACATGTTCAGTCTATTTTTTTTTATTTTAAGTGGCCCTATAAGTTGCGTTTATACGACTATGTCCAGTGTACTGTCATGTTTTAGTGAGTCATATCATGTAAAGTAACCAAAATATTCTAAGAACCATAAAAATAAATTTGAACTGTTACAGCAAAAAACATGCAACATCTACATCATGCCACACCACATTGCTACAACAATAAGGTAGACAATACTCAAATTTCTGCAAAAGTCCTGTTCCTGTAAGTACCTATTACCAGCACATCCTCAAGCTCCCCAGCCATACATTACCACTGTGCATCCCATCAGTGTTCCAGCCCAATGCAGTGGAAGGCAAAACCAAGCAACAGTCAAAAATTACACCAAATCTGAGTCTTAGTGCCATAGTGAACACACACCAGTAAGATTGCTTCCTGCTACAATCCATCATTAAATTAGTGCGACCCTTTTCCACTCAACATTTTAAAATGTGTTTGTCCTTGTTGAATATCAGAGCAACTGAAGCGGTTTAGGTTTAATTTTAACAGTGCAGTATACATTCCTGATCATTTATGTATTATTTGGTCACAACTTAGAGCTAAGGGTAATAATGAGAAAAGCTCATTCCATTACAGTTGTTACACATACGAAAAAAATAGCATTTGAGATTACCAGACCACATAAGAACTGTGAAGACATACAATATGAAACTTCACGTAATTAGTATTATATGTATTCTAAATGTATTTAGAAAAGGATTGTATAATATGGTAGCAATAATTAACATGTGGACAAAGAGCTAATGTAGGGCAAATGAAAATACCAGTTAGTATTTGAAGACAAAAGGAATTTCAACAATAAGTTAGGATTTCACAGTGGCTTTCCAAACTACAGTGATACATCCAAATATGTCAGACAAACCAAAAACATATCAACCTTTCTCCAGAAAATATGAAAGAGAATTTACACACTAATAGGGGAAAGGAAACCACACTGACGGTTTTCAGAGTTGGGCTATTTAGCTTGCCATCTTGTGGCTGACTTTACTGAAGCTTTGATCTGCAGTTATCCTGATCAGAGAGCTCTAGAAAAATCTCATTAGCAAAGGAACAATACATTCACCATTTTCTTCATTTACATTTATCATTTTTATTTCTCAACTAATAATAGAGTCAGACATATGAATTACTACAGAAGCAATTCACACAGATGAGAAAAGCGCTGTGCGAGGGGCCTTTCATGCTTTCTTCACAACATTTAACATCTGGAGAAACCCTCTATCCTGTTTTGGTGGGGGGGGGTGGGGGGTGTTGGGTTTTTTTGGTTTGGTTTTTTTTTTGTTTGGTTTTGTTTGGGGTTTTTTGTTTATTTTGGTTGTTTGGGTTTTTTTAACTACTTCCACATGCTGTTTCTCTAGCAGCAATAAAAGTTTTCCAAAGACAAAAGGCAACCAAAAAGGTAAGTATCTGCCAGTAAAGCCTTTAGCTCAACTTGCCAGGATCTCATTTGAAATTCAGTGTCAGAAGGATCCTCACCAAGATATTCGCCTGTGTAACTATGCCTTCACCAATAGATTTCATATTTCCAGAGCAACCAACCAGGCAGGAATCCATTTATGGCATGTTTAGGCATGAAGATTTTAACCCAAAGAAAAAATATCTGCAGCAGGAATAGAAAGAAGTTTCCTTTGTTTCCCTTCTCCTGAGAAGATCACAAGGGAAAGGTTATCCTTAGGGAACTCTTCAGCTTATGTCATCATTTTTCTGTAGCATGGGTTTAATATTTTGGCCTGCAGTGCACTGAATTAAGCTTTTTCCTTCTTCTAGTTCTACCCAAGTCCAATGCAAAAACAGAGAGCTCTATGAGCCAAACTAGGCAGGGCCTCTTTAGAAATATATGCAGATGCCCATTTTCAATGAATGTTAAAATGCCACAAATACTAATCAGCTGAAAATTACAGAACATCCTTCTCATAAAAAAATAGCTCTCAAACAAAAGCTAACTGAAAACTTGTCCAAGTCAGCAGGCCTTTCCTTACCCCTTACAGTTTTTCCCCGTACCTATAGCACACATCCATGCATAATCTAACTGGGTCTAAGCACTCTCATTCATTTCTATCTTTGCAATATTTAACTAAACTACTCATTTTTCAATTGTCAACCCACCTAAATAACTTGCCAGCAGCACAACTCATCTCTTTCATAATTATAAGAGATACTAAGAGTCTCCTTTCATCTTCCAGTGAACACATATTTAGCTAGTTTCCAAATACCTGCTGCAATTTGTTATCCAGGGCTGCTTCTTGCCCCCAGCAGTCTCCTTTCCGTAATTCAGTGACATTCTAAGGATCCAACAATGCCTTGTACAGCAGCAGTATGTCACTTATTTCAAGATGTTCAAATCATTTCCTGATACCAATGAGAGTATTTCTTCAGCCTTTCAAACTACTGCTACGTATCAGAATGATTTTTTTTGAACCACTGAACACAAGAACACCTAAAATGTTTTTTCTTCATCTGGGTACACAGCCAGAGTATCTTTCCAGTGGGCTCCTTACTCACTAAAAACTGGTTTAAAATTCTCGAATACACACTCCATTTATTACGTAGCTTAAGTGATCTACATACTTTTGGGTCTGGGTGAACTATTATTACTCAATCAGAATTTGTTCTGCCTTCCACTTTCCAATCACCTTCAAGCTTAAATTTCACTTAACACACTCATTTCCACTTTTAATATGGCCAAATCAAGGGAGCATATGGACCTAGTACAATTATTAAAAATGGAGGCACTCTACTTTAATAGTGTGATCACCTAATGAAGCAAAAACTCGTAAAGCCAACATTATGAAACGTTATAACAGCATTATAAACGACAACAACCCCAGTCTTTCACCAGTTTGACAGCACTAAGAAAAATCCAATAGCTAGTATCACAGAATACATTGCACAAAACAAGAAAACATATTTCCATCAAAAAAGAGTTTATGGCTCTGGGTCACTGTCTTTTTCCTATAGGCACATTGAGTGGTTTGGTTAGCTATTAACTCTCTTGTGTGTTCACCCTTAATGCTGTATTTCTTATCTTACAATCCCTATTGACATAAAATCTCCTTCCACTTTGTACCGAGTCTGTCTTCTGCTTCTGCCCTATTAACTCATGTCAATATAGCAAAGGGAGCAAAATAAAGCAGCAAAGTCGATACTCATCCGTCACATTTTTGTGCAACTGCTGCAATGAAGAGGAACAGATAGGTCAAAATCAGAGATGCCTTAGGGAGCTGCCCCAACCCTCCAGCCCCGCTTGGCATCAGATGCGACCACAGCATCACTTTCCTGTGGCTCACGCAACAAAGGAAGTGGCTGCATAGGTCAGAAGTTCGTCTGCCCAATTAATATGGAGCATCCCAACTATTCAGAGCAAAGACCACATGCTGAAGCAGAAGCTGCTCTGATCTCCACTATGCTTTTGCAAATAAAAGCCACTCACAATAGAAGCTGCCCTTGTTTTAGGAAAATTACAAACTGTGGTGGGATTTACCAGATAGTCCCACCTTCTTTCCTATGCTTTTTCTGCCCTTCCCACAATTGCACTTTTCTAACTAAATCACAAAGTACCTCTGGGAATAAAGGCAGGCATCATCACTGAACACTTAACTGGACAGGATGATCTCTTTTCTCCCCCAATCCCTGCAACAATAGGAACACTAGAGATCTGAATTCAGAACAAAGAAGAAAGCATTTATCAGAGAGAATAGAAGAGATTAAAGCATTTCTACCTCTGATTGAATGACCACAGTATCACATTACCTCTGCTCCTGCTGCTACAGAGGAAGTGATTGAGCCCTGGCACAGGGGCCTTGCTGAGTGAGGAAGGGGGCAAATCCTCTCACCAGAATTTTAATCTCCTGCTCCTGGAACCAGGAAATCATTACCCAATGCAGCAGAGAAATGAATGCTACCGATGGCATCCAATGGTCTCCCTGCTGGTAATTTCTATGTGAGATACAGTTTATTTCAAAGAGATTGTATAAAGTATTACAGACCTTTAAGTTGTATGGGACTGATGAAGGGCTAAAAAACAAAAGGACAAAAACAAAGGAATGAAAAAAGAGAAAAAATGAAACGGTGAACACAATTTAAAGACAGATGAAAAGAGCCTGAGCAAAATCTGTGACTTCCACTGTGGAGCAGTAAAGCACATTAACTCATATTGCCAAAATACACGCTGAAAAAGACATTATTTTAGTACCTTTTATACACACCTAGGCTTAACTCAAGCCTCATTTCTCCATTCTAGAGGACAACGTTGGGGGTGCCAGGAAGAGAAAAAGGTAAGAATCTGAGTGCTGGATTGATTCCCAGGTGAAGAGACTTGTGACTCCTCTCCAATTCATGCTAGTTTTCTGCTTAGCAGAGCCTACCACTGCACAGAGACACGCCAGAAGCACAGCTGTGCAAGGTGGGAACACGCCAGCCCTCACAGCTGGCTGGACAGGTCACTGCTTAAAATTCAAAACTCATCCAGTACCAGAAAAGGAGGTTTTGGCTTTCCTTCGTCCCCACATTTGCAAGGACAAACTCCCCAAAAAGAGGATTTTTTTCTAAGTTACAGAACTATTTAGAGATAGGTCTATCAAGCCACATAAGCCATCCATCCTTTTACAAAAGTACCTCCAATATAAGATTAGAAACCTTAATAACACTTGTACATGTAAGAATGATTGAGATACTATCAAAAAGTTAAATGTTTTTTCCTAAGAAACCATATCACATTTACCTAAAGGAAAAAAGCTACGCAGTATAAGTAAAAGTTGGCTACTGTTATGACAAGTCTTACAATACCTGACAGTTTCTCTAAACTACCAGTTCCTACATGTGGATTTTCGTAATTTCAGAACCAATTTTCATACTAAGTTACTGACCTTCATACTTATGGAGAAGAACCTTAATAAAATGGCAGCGTCGGCAAAAATGAAAGCAAATAGAAAGAAGATTTGTTGACTTTATGTGCTGGGGGGTTGATTATTTTTGCATTCCTGAGATGCAGCATCAGCTATTCTGTTGGGCAGAACGTCAATCTTGGAGAGATGTAAGGCTCCCTTGTAATAAGGACAGATTTCTTCCCAACTCCATTCAGTTGTGAACTATCATACTAACATATGCTGGAGAATAGGTATAATCAGGCAAAAAACCCAAACTGTTGAAGTTTCATCTCTTTATAAGTTACACCATAAATTTACTGATTTTGCTAGTCAAACAGCATCTTCCATAAATATGGCAGGCACAACCTGAATGTTTAAAAAAAAAAAAAGAAAAAAGGTGCATGCTTTTAGAACAGAAAAATGTTGAGGTTTTAAAGAGCAGGAAATTGGACACCATTTCCTTCCCATTATCTTCAAAACAACAGTTAAAGGTACAAGAATTCAAATGCAATATGATGCTGAATTTACACAGGAATGCACACAGTCAAGGTTTTCTAGTTTTCTTTTTTATTTCTTCTTTTTCTGCTATAGAAATCAAGGAGCAGTGGGAAAATAATGCAGGTTTAAAAGAAGGAAAAGGTTAGCTATTCAGACATTCATTTACATGCGGACAAAGCTGAATGAGTCATGGGATACCTGTTTTGCACACTCCAAAACAAATCTGCATTGGCTCCCAGAATGATTAAATGGATGCAATAAAGCAATTATTAAAATAATTTTATTTAATGCAGTTCTATGTCCAATATCTATGACCATTAAATCATTTGCACAAACAAAAAGCAGACTTATTTATCATGGACATCACTGGCAGCCTGTAAAGTCATTAAATTTTACACTGAGGCTTCAGGTTAGTGGGCAGAGGATTCTAACATGCTAACTGTGCCTCAGTTAGACACCATTTTTTAAGCCGTTCCCCGTTTGTGACATTTTAGACAAACAGGCGCTGGTTTAATAATTCTGATGGATTAAGGGGGGTTTTGTTTGGTTTGGTTTTGTTTTTAACAGAAGCAGCGAAACAAATAGTCCCTGTTCTAATATGGTAAAGGCTCCAAGAAAGCTTGCTCAGTCTCCGTTTCCTCTGTGGCTCTCAGTTTTGTGCTAAATGCAGAACTTGGTATAAACTGGCTGCTAAGAGATAGAAGCTTGTAACATGGAACTGAAGTTGTCACTTGCAGTAATCATCATAAACATTTTACAGGAACATTTACTATCTGTTAAGCTGTGATGAAATCAGAACTAACAGACAATACCACAGGCACCAGTTCTCAAACAGTTTTAATGTCAAAAGGTGTTAAATGAAGTTCTGACCCATGTGGAGATCACAGAGACCAGCCTTTCCGCTCTCTGAAGGAAGTTTCAAAGCCAAATACTCAACAGTTAAGAAATGTCAAATATATCCATGGAACCATCCTCCAGTAACTGTCTATCTTCCCAAGCTATTATAGCTTTAAAATGCAGCAGGAGTAATTGACCTCCTGAAAGCAGATGTATGCAATAGTATTTTTAAAGATTTGTGAGTTGCAGAAAGAATAATTGCAATTAATAGAAAAACTAGAACTGCTCCTCATCTCTACATTTGTAACTCAGCTCTGTGTTGGGCAGAGAATCCCTGGACTATGGAGATTGCTTGCTTACTCCTCCCCTAGCAAGGGTCCTTCTTTAAGAAGCTAGGGAGGAAGATATGAACAAGCTTCCAATGGTTTTCAGCTCAGAAGTTATGAAGACGGGTCCATTCATAGCTCTTGGTTAAAAATGAGCAGTCAGCTATGAAGGGTCTCAGCTATACCGTATAATAGCTATATATATAATGTACATTGTATAGCTATATACATAACAACTCGCTGAACCTTTTTATGTAAAGGAAGGAAACAGAGCCTCCCTCCTCTCCTCACATTTGGACTGGTGCCTCAAAGCGTAAACCAGCTCCTCAGATGAAAGGAAAAGGAGGAATTTTTTAACAATGAAATTCATTCTCAGCTGTGACAGGTTTTTTTATTTCTGAACTGTCTTCACTAAGCAGATGATCCTAGAGTTTCACTTTAAGCCTTTCAGTGACTTGCAAGCATCCTCCCTGCACTAAAAACATCACTGCAGTGGACACTACCTCTCGTTTCTTAAGATTTTTATGACCTACTATATTAAAACCAGTTTAAATGTAATAAAGTCTGCAACATTTACAGCTAGAAAATACGGGAGGACAATAAAATTAGCCAAGCATAAAAATAAGGGAGTCAAACATCCTCTGCTCACTTTCCAGGGACAATATACACAGAACAGGCATGGACTGCAAAACGAAAAGGAATTTAAATCAATTTAAAATTCAAACAACCTTTTCTCCTGCCTGCTAGGGGCTCGAGGGACATTAACACACACAGACGTGCTCTTCTGCATTGTTTCCTCAGGTTTTCATTCTCGCTTTTTGAAATTTGTTTATAGAAGTAGTGATCTGAAATATTGATGATTTACTCATCTCTCACATATGGTTTTGCTCAGCTGCAGCTAGTTTTGCAGTAATGACGTACTTTCTCTCTTCACTTCACACTCCACCCCTTTTCTGCAGAAGATGGAGTTGGAACATAAGATTTTTAGATTTCTCTCTATTTCTTCCTACCTTACCTACTCTCTCATTCACTTAATACATACCACCAAAATATGTAAGACAAACCAGCAAATTCACACTGAAGCAGAACTTTGACTGTCATAACAAATTCCTGCCGTAGCGCCAAAACAAAGCTGTTCCCACAACTGTTCCTATCCCTCTGTCACTCCTACAGTACGAGCATGAACTGTACAGGAAACTAAGGTAGGGTCTCTTTGCAGAGTAGTCTATTCCAGAAGCGCAAAATACTGCCCAGTTCTTCCTCCCCTTAGGAAGGTTCCCACAGCTTGCTTAACAGGATGCTATTTAATAAACGGGATACAAAGCTGACTGAAGCAAAACAAATTTTATCTGCTTTATAACATGTTTATATTAAGCAGGATTGGAAAAATCTGTTTGGGGCATAGGCAAAAGCTTTAGGAATTGCAAGTGACACAAATTACACTTTGGGAAAGCCCTGCACGAGCAATGACAAAGATATGCTTTAGTAAATATTATCGTAAGCCTTGTTAACTATCACTTCCACAAGCCAGAGGACAGATCACTGACTTGCTCAACATCACACAGAAGTCCTGGATCAGAACCGGAGCCAGAAACAAAATTGCTTCCAAAGGTCCACGGAGTTTTGAATATTTCTGCAGTCCAGCCTTACACAGACCTCTCAATTTCCATCCAGCCTCTCCCTCATCCCGTTTACCTTAAGCAGCTTTGATGCTTTACGGTAGCACTACATTATAGACCATAAGCAGCAACACATATCCTTGTACGCTTTGAAAGAACATAGATAATATTTACTGTATTTCACTCTAGCCCAGGTGTAAATACACAGGAGACATATGTCACTCAGCTTATCAGCTCCCTTCTAGGAAAAAATGTTTTTACAAGTCCTGTTTTGTCTCTGCTCTAGGACTTCTCTTGGTCTCAAATTTCCTGCATGCCACCTGACCTTCACATAAGCCTCTTCTGACATAGTGATTAGTACATAGTGGTATAAATCCCAGTATAGGAATATGTAAATGACTTCTATATCAGTAACAAACAGCAAAATGTCATGGGTTTTATGAAGTCTCCAATTCTTCTCCCTTTTAAATAAAAACACAACAGTGCCACACACCTTTTTTTGGACAGGTGGTGAGTCAGATAGTTGGTTAGAAAGATTTGTTAATTTTTGAACCACAGGGAAGGAATTGCACTGGATACAGCCAGCCTTACTTTAGTCATTACCTCTGCTACAATGAAGTTTTGTATTTGGAGACACGGTTAATAAAAGACCTCTTTTGGGATTCAAATCCCTGAGTCCTAAAGCAGTATTCTAAACAGGGCATGTTTCCAGAACGTGGCTTAATATCTTGCAGCAGAGACAATGATGGTCTTATACTTCTTTGAAGTAAGGTAACTGGAGAAGGAACTTAACTCTTTAGAAGTGCTGCGGAAAAAATGAATTAAAAACTAGCCTGACTGATCAAACATGGTAGCATCTACGCTGACTCCTTGGCTTGATTCAGTTCTTTAAGGACATGAGGAACTTCTTCGAAGTCTGTACACGTTAACAAAAGATGTCACTCACTTTATTTTTAAAACATCAAAACCAATAAAGTCTGAGGCTGTCTGACCAGGACTGCAGAGTTTACAAGGAGAAGGACACCGTAACTTCTGTCAGCCTCAATGACAGCTACATTATCCACGAGAGCTGCAACTACCCTTGTCTCTCTTGTTCAGTTCTCATTCAAGAATTAGACCACAGTCTGCAGAGGACGGGGAAACAGAAACTACTAAAACTTCACCCAGCCTCACTCTCAGTTCAAGACCTTCAGCATTAATTCAGGGAACAGGTGAAGTAACTACTTCAAGACAAAATTAAAAAATCCAAATTAAAAGCTTGCAAAAACTGAGGAATTTCTGCCTTATACTTGGCAGGTTCATTTGAAACAAGATCCGCATTTCATCATTCACAAGTTTACCACTGAGCCACAAATTTCCCAGGGGAGTCTTGAATGAATTTCAAGTTTCCTCTGACTTTAAGTATTAACAAATACTTCCTCTGTAAACTGAAGAATGTCCCCATGTCGCTGTTTATACACAGAACCCCCACCTTCAAGAAGCAGCCTTGTAAGATGACACAGCCTGGGTGCTCATCATCTCCACTGGGTAAAGCTCTCCCTGCGGTTCAGAACAGGGATGTTATAAAGTTCTTCTGAAGAAAGGCACATTCTACAGACAGTAGACCTGCATTCTGGGTTTGAGGAGATAACTGGAATGCATTTTCTCTTTTCATAAAGGCATTTCTTTGGAGGCATCTGCAATCCATGCAAATGAAAGGTTTCCAAAAGGTCATTGGCAATGTAAAATGTAATTAGCTTAAAAACATCAAGTATTTTTAGGCACTACTTTGCCTCAGGTTATCTTACTGTTGCTTGTTTTTTATAATCACAGTTCCTATTATCACCATTTTTTTTTCCCTTTCAGATGTAATCAGGAAAGAAAAAGTCTGAGAAATACACTGTTAAAAGATATTATGTTACTCTCAAATAGGTGAGTTAGAGACTTAACCACTCATGGCTGTGCACTACACTATACGTAATGATACTAGGTAATGCAGCAGCAGGTGCACTTTTATTAAATAGGACACCATTTTTAAAAAAAAAAAAAAAGGAAACAAGCCACATTATGCTGTCCTATTAAGTCCAAATGGTTACTCAAAATTGACAACAGATTTTGTCACGAACACCAACACCCCACTCGGTATCTACAGCTGGCCTTTCCCAGCATCAGCTTAGCCCACAGTACTCACAAGTGCAAGGGGCAGAAATACTGCGTCTCAGGAAACATGCTTTATCCTAGAACACATTTGGACAAATGAAGCAAAACTCATTCAACAGTCATTGTAATGGCAGGTTCAGACTTGCTGCTGCAGCTGGGTGCCCAGAGGAGATAAGTCAAAAAATATGATAAAATTATTTTATTGACAGTATAGAAAATAATATTTTTGGTTAATATAAAATTGAAGTTCTAGCCCCTTAATTGCAAGTCTGACATACCAGTGCTGAGTCAGTGAAACACAGTATTTACTGGTATATGGCTCCAGCAAAAACATGACACACGCTTGTCTATCTGCTTCCAAGCTCCTTGCTCTATATGGACAAAGTTCATACTACTAATTGTTTGTCT
The DNA here is from genome assembly GCF_035582795.1 of Mycteria americana. Taxonomy (NCBI): domain Eukaryota; kingdom Metazoa; phylum Chordata; class Aves; order Ciconiiformes; family Ciconiidae; genus Mycteria; species Mycteria americana. Next base: position 6,161,585 of record NC_134376.1, on the reverse strand, counting down.
TATCAAAGTATCCAAACCCTGGCCATGTATCAGAATGATTTAGACCGAATCTCCCTGTCACCCTTTCATCCTGTCAGCACCCAGGTGCTGACAACCCTTTCATCTCTTGTGTCCAATACCTCCCCCAGCCCACACGTGCCCACTACCTTCTCTCTCAAATTGTCCAATTGATTAATGAAGTTAAACTCAGAGCAATTGTTCTCAACCTGCATTTAGCTTGAAGGCTTTTGCTTTTATATCAGATCTGAGTATTGGCTGTGTGCCCAAACGCATGTCTGTCTTCTAATCCTATCAGTTGGTCTAATAAAAGGTATTACTTCTCCCTACAAACCTTGCTTTGCTGATTCTTCTGTGAATGATCAAAATGCACTCTGACTTCAACAAGCTCCAATTCTTACACCAGTGCAAGATTTGTAGAATGAAAACCAAGCCATAAGACCCAGATGAGCAAGTTCACTCAATAAATTGGGAGTGTGACACAGCCAGCCAACCTGTGTTGCAATTATATCCTTGGTGCCACAGGACTCGGATTCTTTCAACTGGAGGGGATGTGAGCAGCACTGCTCCACACTCCAGCTACAAGAGTGGTACTTAGCGGCTGTGCGGTACTTAGTTGCCGGCTGGGGCTAAACCACGACAAAGAGAAAGGGCTACAAAGTGACTTCAGTCTTGCTCTTTAAGCAGATAAAGATGCATCAACATAAATGACACATTTGGTTTCCAAGAGTCAATTAATGCATTGCCCTAGTGACAATTTTTATCTCCAATGCAAGGTGCAAGAGGGATTTTTTTCACCAGGATAACCCATGGATACGTGATATTTTGTCAGTAGAGTCCCATTTAAAAAATAAAACAACCTCACAGAGTTTTCTTAAAGCATACACTCTGTTTTATTAGTAGTAGATACTTTGGACTCTATGTACTGCAACTGCCATAGGCTAGATCTGATAATCCCTTATTTGTACAGCCAGAAAGGGACGTATTTTGGTTTATTTCCATAAATATTTCAAAAGCTTTTTCTGGCTGAGAAACAGAAAGCCTTTTCAGTAGTTATTTCACTCATAAGAATTTGATTTTTGTTGCTTGAATAAAAGGAAAGCTAGGGGGTTTTGTTGTGGGTTTTTTGTTGGGATTTTTTGGTTGTTTTTTTTTTTTTTTTTTACTGATTTCCATCTCTTAACAGTGAGAATGTATTTTAAAACTTATGAATATGCGAACATTGTTTTAAATATTGAAAATATGTAAAAACAGTCCATACATAAAATATGACAAAGGAAATTACATTTTGCCAGAACACTGTTCTGAACTCTAACAGAGTACAATGCCTAAGCCTTCTGACCAAGCATCCAGCCCCAAAGGGCCCTCTGAATGTCAGATCCTACTAGTTTTTCTTGTATGGCTAGAGTAAAAAAATACCCAAAGTCACCAGCAACAGAATAACTGGAACAGTTGCCAACCACTCCTCCTGACCCACCTCCAACTCTACCCCATTTCCTTTCCTAAGGAGTGACACATTCCTGCAAATGAATGACTGCACCAAGACACTGTCAGAATTTCTTCTAAGCAACAGAGCGAGGCTGCACCACTAGCGCCAGAAAACACACCGACTACTGTCTTAAAAGAGAGACAGAGAGAGGAACTGACTATAAACACGTTTCTCCTCTGTGATGCCCACGCAAGAACTAAGCAATCAGTCTGACTTTGGAAATTTAAAAAAAAAAAAAAATTAAAGAAATTTGCTTCAACAAGAAGGCTTGTGGACAAGGATGGAGAAAGGAAGAAGCACTGTCAAAGCATGGACACACCCTCAGGATCTTTGCAACATTTAACAGAAAACCTTATATTATCAGCACGATTTCCTAAGAAGGCCTTGCCTTGTTTCCCTGTGCTTGACTCCTCCATACCAACTACTCCGTCCTTAACCAGATGCCCCCAAAGTGTCTGACGCTTCACCGAAAGCTGCACCAGAGCTGTAGTAAACGGCTACATCTGAGCTCTCCACAGGAAGAGTTTCTGAGACAGGCATATTCACATTAAGATATTCTGCAGCTTTTCGTGTCTTTCCTTTCACTTGTAACATTTTTTAGCTAATTGGCTCCAGAATTTATAATCCTGGTGACAGCACCCTGGCTGTGCAAGATGGAAAAGGTGGAGGAGGAGGGGAGGGAAGACAGAGCAGCTGCCAAGGCTGCCGGCACCATCTTCCGTTCTGAGCCCGTTACTGCAAAGCACCAGACAGATCTCAGGATGCTGATCCTCCCCTCGCTCACCCAGAAAGCTCAGGGTATCTTACGCTTAGAAATATCACAAGACAACTTAGGAGGTTTTATGCAGACTCCAGAAAAAGCAGGAATCCAAATATGAAGTGCAACTAAAACCACCAAATTTGAAAAGGAGAAAATTAAGCAGACGGGGGGGGAAAATGCAATTACAGCAGAAAAAAAAATTTGTTTCACCATTAGCATTGCACAATAAGAAGGTTTGTCAGGCACCGGTTTAGCCTACACATGTTCACATCCGTCAGCATTTCCATGATAAATCCTAATTTTCGCCATTGTTGATCACATTGAACTAAAACTTGGTATGCAAGTTTTTAGCACAGATGCTCAAATAAATTATGCACATTAGTCATTTAACTTTCAGAGCAGCAAAAGAAAGCTGCTTTTTGGTGGGGGGGGTTGACTGCAATTTATGACAAGTTTTTTTTTGCCTTACACAGCTAAAAAAGACAAGGCAGCTTACTTTTTATTTTTGATTAAACTTTTCAAGCAGTATGTCTTTTGTATAGATGATAAAACTTTGACATAAGGAAAATATTTATAACTAAAAATGCCCTCCCCCCACCAACAGCTATATACTTACAGTATTTCCTCCATCTACTATATTGCACCATGGTCTATACATTCACATGTGCATACAAGCAGACACAGAGACTATTAAAATGAAAATACATAACGAAAATACCAATAATAGCAGGCTGAAGAAGTTATGCGGTACAGTTGATGTGATGCAGATGAGAAATTGTTAAACAAGCAATTAGCTATAGAGCTGAACAAAGTTTACATGCAGATATGATCAACTAATTGAGACATCCCTGCCAAGACAATCTATTTTTTAGACATATCTGTATTCTGTGCAGTATATGAACTGACACTACTTCACAGCAGTTACAAAACCCTACAGAATTCACGTTTACCTTGGTAAAATGCCTCAGAGTATTCTGGCTGTCCCCACTCCCCCCAAAGCACTGGGAAACAATCAATCTGTTTAAAATAAACAATATAAACAGTACCCTAAAATACTTTAGAGAAATCCATAGTCTCCGATATCCTTGTTATTATGGAAACTACAGTAGGTATTCAGGTACATGAGTGTAAAAAGACAGCAAATTTATTCTGCATTCTGCCACCAATCTTCCTCTGGCTTCTCATGACTGCTCAGGAAAGCTATAATGCAGTTCTAAGCATTACAAATTAAGAGACCAAACAGTTATATGCAACCTTGTTTGACTGTTGACGACTTATCATAAAACACTTCAAAGGAACAGTTCAAAAGCCATGGTCAGTACTGTAATTTTAAGATACTAGATGGGAAGAAACAAATGCATATCATGCGCTTTTGGGGGAGAAGGGAACAAAAAAAATCTTAACAGGTACAGATAGATAAGAATTAATGTATTTTATTTGCCTTAAAAATAATTAGGTGCAGACTAGACAGGATATATGAAGCAGAGATGTTTGTTTTCATTCATGTAGTCTTCTGGATCTGCATGTGAGAATGAGAGAAACTCAGGTCACTGTATTAAGTGACTCAGCAGCACCCAAGCAAACACAAAGCTTCTCCAGAAACTATGTCCAGACTTCTCAGGCCACATTCTACCTTATCCATGGGACAATCCTTATGACTTCAAGACTGACTCTAAAGATATTACCATACTGAAGGGCCCTCCTCTTTTCCAACTCATACAAAATTTTTCCAAGGCTTACTGCCACATTGCAGAGGCAATAAAAGCCAAGTCCCTAAGCACTGAAAATCTTAAATCACTACAATTCCCAGAGCTCTATACAAAGCTTGGCGACAGGCTGAATTCAAGATTTTACATAATAGTACTGGTTTCAAAGCAGAATATTTTTGTACTGCTGCGTACTGCATAGCTAAGATAATAATTTCTCCCTTTCTATTCATATCACAAATACAACATGGATGTGGGGCACTCTTCCTTTGGCCCATCAGCCTCATGTAAATCATTAATTTGATCATAGCACCTCTCTGCTAAGAAGGAAAGAATATGAATAATGAAAATAGATAGTAAGTTTTGACTTCAAATTACTTCAATAATTCTAAATATTCATTCTAGTTTCCAAGAATTCTAGACCAGTATTAGCATACATCTATTTCATCTAGGATTTTTAGGAATTTTAGTCTCAAGGAAGTGGAATATTTATAGCACAGATGTGAGCCATGTATGGAAGAAATGCTAGGCAAACTTCTCCTTCCATAACTTTTACAATGCAGCTCCATGTTGAAACATGGAACGTCTGCTGTACAACACCCATCAAGAGTAGTCTATGCTTCCTATCAAATTAATTATTTTTGACACATTTTTCTGGTTAATAATACACACTGCTATCTGGGCACCCAAGGGAATGCTGAATCAGCATCTCCAGAGGAGCACTAACAAACAAAAGCTATTGTTCATTCTAGTAACAAATAGATGCACAAACATCAGGGAAGCTAGTAGGAACAACAGGGGTCAATCACAATCCTGGAATAAGAAAAAAAAACAACCTAAGAACAGTTAAATAGCTTCTACTTTTTTTTAATCATTAAAAGTGATCAGAGCACTGAACAGAGACATTCCACAGATTTTCCTTGAATGTTCTCCAAGAAGCAGAGTCAAATACAAAGTAAGAAACTAATATTTTTACTGGTTTTGCACTATGCAGTTTCCACAGAGCTCCAGGCTGAAAAGATGGTACAATTACAACTGTGTCTGTCCCCTGTAGGCTGTTCTTTAGGCTCTTTCTATATATTTTCTTTTAAACAGAAAAAGAGACTAGTTCCATGAGTTTCAAAAACCAAAGTCATCTGGTTTCCTATGGATTTCTCTCTCCAAAGGTGGCTATTGACTCAAGTAGACTTCCATTTCTCATACCAACAGCATGAAAACGATACTGATACCAACAACATTACCACAGTACTATCAAATGCCATGAGCCTTCGGAGAACTTGGTATAGCAGAAATTATGGGCTGTGATACTACCATGGTTTCAGAATAGCGCTCACTCACTGCCAGTCTCAAGGCTGAATGAGTGGTGGCTAAGGAGGCATGTTCTCCGACATGATCTCCAATCTCCTTACTGTCAGGCTTTTTTAAGAGGGTCTTTTGCTTGCAGGGCTCTGATACGTAACAGGGCATGACCTCCAGGTGCACAAACAGGATGACTCTCCTGAAGCTGGAGACCTGTTTTCCTTAGACTTGCTGGAATGTATTATTTTTGAGACCTCTACCATCTGCCAAACTTAACAGAAGACAACTAGCAAGTTCAAAAGTGTAGGGTAGGCACAATCTCATCTACATACACACACAAAGCACAGTAATAAGCCTCACTTCCTCAGGAAATCAGACTAAAAATGGCACAATCATGAAAAGCAAAGGTCTGGGCAAAATCCCATGTTTTTAGAATTGCAAGCAGAAGTCAGTGTCTTGGCTAAATTATTTTTTGCCTTCCTATTTTCTGCTAGGGATTAACTATACGATAGAAAAAAAAATGGAAGAGCTTTGTATCTACCAAATTAGAGTCAAGAATAACCAGATGTTGCTCTGGAAGCTTACTATTTGAATATGTTTATTTGGAGAGAGTAAATTGGTCACTTAATGGGACACTATCAACTACCTTCTGGTATAAAAATGCATGAAAGATCCATTTTGGAGAAAAGAAAAAGCAATACCTACTAGTCATTTCTTCATAATATTGCTCTATAAATGAATGCAGAACCTGCCAGCAGTTAATATTGCCCTGAAGCACTGTGAATAAACATTTGTCTGGTATTAGGTACACACACACCTCCACATATAAATCAAGGCGCAATATGCCATATAGATGAACAAGAGAAGAAAAAAAAAATCCCTACCTTGTCCTATATTAGACATTAAGTGCTTCTTTTGATCGCAAAATAACTCATAAAGCCTATCAAAAAGCTAGCAGTTCTCTCTGTCAGATAAAAGACATTTCACTGTAATTAAACTTCTGTCCAACTTTCCAGAAGATTAGGGGAAGAAGTCTGACAGGCTCTATTTATATTTGTGACTGACACTCCTTGGGACATCCAAGGAAAAGAGAAGATGGGCAATAGATTTACAACACACTTCTGAGCTAACAGCAGTTATGGAGATGGACGGTTCTGAGCTTATCATCACTCATTCATTGTTTTTTTTATTTAAAAAAAATCCCTGCTGCCCAACTTAAAAGCATTTTCTGTTCAGCTTGTAATCTACATTTCCCAGCCTTCAATGGTTTAGTTTTTTTATTTCATTTTTAAGCGACAACACACACAGCAGGTTGTTTGGGTAAATCAGGTTTATGTGATTTATATGAATAAAGGTGGTAAACAACCATGTCTCTTAACAGAACTCTGTGAGCACTTGGAGAAGGAAAATATTTTTTGAAACATATTCTATCCCTTTTCACATATGAAACTATATGTCAAAACACCTGGCTAGGTTTCTGACACTAGGCGACGAGAATAAGCCATCAGCTCCAGGATCCCAACACAGAACCAAAGATTTACTCCTCTTCCATTTTCCTTTGTGTCCTTCATCCTGCTCAGTACTACCTTCACCTACGCGTTTCCTTGTATTTGACTTTCTACAAGATACCTCAATGGTCCAAAGTCAATATTACACTTAGACAACAAGAGCAAAAGTAGAAAAGGAATTATCACTTTGGAAGGGACCACAAGTAACCAAAAAAAGTACATTTTCATAGCCTGTCTTTCAGAATTGAAGCAAAGATCAAACTGTAAGCAGCGTCATTCCTTCATGCTTAGCCATCTCAGAGGACAACACTTATGAGAAGGGAAGTTTTCCCCTACATTTCAAATTCTAGAATGCTTTACCAGGATTGTTTTAGGAAATCTCTCCAGAAATTCCAAATATGCAGATAGGATGCTGGAAAAATAAATATGCAGCTTTTCTCACTTAAAAAAATAGTGTAACTACTACATCATTTTTTCATAAGACAAAAGCTTATAAACCGCTTGGCCAACTCTCCATATTACAAGCTACAACTATCAACTCTTCCTGAAAAAGCACAGTTCAACATACCATGCCTATAGCATTCACAATCTGGGGGGAAAAATGTGCTTAAACTAATGATGGCTGCATTGTTAAACTGACCCACTAATAAAACACGTTCCTTCATTACCTTTTCCTGAACAGCAAAGCAGGTACACTTCATGCTATCAAAGTGGCCCTCAGCAATCTTCTTTTGAGCCTCTACACCTTTGGATTGTTATCTTTGTTCTGCAGTTACAGAGCTCCACAATACTTCCCGCTGTTACTGCTGAAAGTATAATTTGCTCTATTTACACAACTTGTAGCAACACACTCCAAAACAGCAGTGAGATTCCATCATGCGCTATTAATGGCACTTTCAGCTACATTACTCAGCAATCCTGAAGTTGTGAAGAGAAGGAGTGAGCTGCTGCTTATGTGTTCAGTGCAGGAGTGACCCTCTCCTCTTTCCCCATGCTAGCACCACAGGAAGGGTTTCCTCCCTAGCAAAAATAGCAAACTCCAAGGGAGTCTACACAACTCAAACATGAAAACAATCACTGTTAAAAAAGAAATTGATTTAAACCCACTGTTCAGGAAATTCAGTCCTGTGGTTCTGTGTCTAAAAGCATCCAATCTGAGTGATACAGCAAATATGATATGCATCATCATTTGATCTCTGGGAGGCCTTGAGACACTGGCAATTGCACAGGTTACACAAAACAGATTGCGTTTCAGATCCCCGAGCCAGAAGCAGGGGGAATACAATGCCAAGGCTGACTTGTAATGATGCAGCCTTTTTGTGGTGTGATGAACTCTATTGCCATTTTAATAACAGAAACACTGGCTCTAAAAAATATACCCTAATAAATGGAAAGCAGTTCAAGAATGGAAGAATGAGACAAAATAAATCCAGTCTGTTTAGTGAAGCCATTTGGAAAACGTTGTTACTAGTGTGTTTGCATACCATAACTCTCCATTCTAGATCAACTAAGGGACACTGAGAAGCAGTTGAGCTAGATCCATCTCCAGTTTTACAGAAACGCATGGGACCTGACGCAGGAAATTGTTCCCTTGTGATACCTTTTCCATGCCTGGTTTGTTTTCTGAAGTCAAGTCCTGCTTATATTCTGTTACATTAGCAATTAACTCCTGCTTCGCTACCACGCATCTCTTCTTATCAAAAAGAAACTGGGGACTGTTTGTCAGGTTGAGAGACAAATAGTAGCTGGCAAGTGTCTATCACAGTCACTAAACAATGTAGGAAAGGTACCATCCCTGGGAATAAAAAACAGTAAGAAGACTGCAGTGTAAAGACTGAGAAAGAATAATCAGCTTGCAAAAAATGCTTCCAGGCACTCTTCTGCCTGTGTTCAAAAGCTCAGGGACAACCAAACATACATTCACTGTACAGAGACTCAATATCAGCCATTTAGGTAAGAGGGTCATACCACCGTCTTTAACACCACACTCAAACCTCTTTTACTAAACTGAATTTTGTACTGTAGCAACAGGTAAGCCAGGACTATTTGTGATTCTCCAAAATCTGTGAAAGAATCTGTGATTCTCTCTTCATTGCCAAAAAACAAATTCAGATGCCAACTTCTGATGATGTTTTCTTAAGTATCTACCAAATAATTAATTTTAATGGAGAAAATTAATTAAAGCTTCTTAGGGTAGGCAAAAATTCTTTTGTCTTTGTACTGCACGTTGCTCTATACACGCATAACCACTGACTCTATAAATCAAACATAGCACTGTCAGTACTGAAGAAGACTTAACACATTTCAACTAAGGGCAAAAGAACTTGTAGCTGAAAGAACAATAGAAAGCTGAATAAGTGCTGGGCTCAATCACTAGAGGGAGTCATGATCACATATTAAGTTACTGTAATATACAGACCATTCTGAACACTATTATGAAACACGTAAAAGAGAAGACCATCAGTTAAATCTGGATGTCATTCAAGGAAAAGAGAAAATTAGATTTGCTTCCTTAGCAAGGCTTTACTTCCAAAGACTCAAGACCTTCTCCTGGGAACTTTCAAATCATCTGTAATGAAACGTTTTTAAAAATGTATCTTATTGCCTACATTTTAAGACAGAATAAGGTATGTGACAGAAGAAAGCCAAAATTATCCGTTTTGAAAATGACACACAGCATTGCATCAAGAAAATGTTAGAATTTTAATTTAAGCAGCTTTACAGCCCATTTCACTTGAAATCAAAAAGTAATCTTAATCATGTTTTTATTTTTAAACTAAATTGGCACCATTACATCCAGCATGAACAGGCACTACCAAAAGGCTGCTTTTTCAACAGATGATTCCCCTTGGCCATTAATAAATTTAGAAAAAGCATTTCTCTGACAGGCTGTGAGAAACAGCCTGGGAAAAAAAAAAAAATCATAACCAATAACTCAAACATTACCACCATTCTTTTATTTGATCATTTGATCAATTGTGGGTTTGAGGGTTTGCTTGGTTTATTTTTAATTATGAAATGTCTTTTTTATATTGGCGAGATTTTTTTCCCCCTTTAAACTTCTTAGCAAAAACCACAAAACAATTTGGCCAGCTGCACTCATGGGAATTTACACTTGGCTAACAATTTTACAACTGACTAAATAGTTTTGTTAACAGCAGCAACACACACAAAGCTTTTAACACCCAGCTTGAATCCTGCCCATCATTAGTAAGGCGGAACCCAGAACACGATCATCTCTTGAACCAAAATCTACCACATGCCTCAGGAGACACATTAGCAAATGCAGCCCAAAACAAACTAAGAGTGCTTGTCCAGTGCTCAATTACACAGTATTTGACTGCTTTACATTCAACATGTTTACACCAAAGGTTGAAATTCTCCACACTTCTGTTGCTTAGACAAGTCAGCTAACACCTTGGCAATGCAAACAGTCCAAGAGCCTTTTTGAAAGACAGAGGTATTGTTTTTAACAAGAACAGACAACGGGTTCCTAATGTGAGGAAATAAAACAGTGTGAGAAGCAAGAATAAGTGCACCGAGGATAAGAAGCGCTTTGTGGCATGCAATGGAGCCATGTTAAGAAATGCTATGCGTAATCAATGCAGTCTGGAAAGTTAAACTCTGGCAGACAAATTCATTTCCCCTACTAGATATTCACTCCCACACCAGGGCAAAGCCTTAAACACTCTCTAGTTTCAAATACATATCTCACTCTATAAACAGACTGCTCCTCCCAAAACCTAGCAGTACTTTGCCACCAAAACTGCAAACATAGTTTTCCACCACCATCTATACAAACCCATCCTCTAAGGAGTCAAATCACAGTCCTCAGGGCTCTTACTCCCTTTCTATACGCAGATGACTACTTTGCACATTTTGCTGTGACATTCCCTTTCCAGATGATGGTCTGGGAAAGCAGCTCACTTCCCCTTGAAAACACGCTCATAAAATAAAGCTGGATAAGCTCTTCACTGCATCTGCCCACAGTTCTTCATCTTTTTCTTCCTGCAAGGTTTTAAGTAAGCAAAAAACTCTTCATCAACACGGGAAAGAATAGAAGACAGCACAGAAGGCTCCACAGAACAGCAAGGAAATCTAAAGAGCCATTCTCTCAGTTTGCAGTCCTTGTTTTCTTTCTACAAGCTTTAATATAGCGGTGTCTTGCTACCAGCATCCACTATTGGTATCACTCACCTGTTCATCATGGTAGAGTTCTGCTCTTTCAGCACAAGCTCCCTTTGGTGCAGGGCCACAATTTGCCTTGAGAGATCATCAGGTGTCCTAGACAATTAAAACAAAGTAGAAACTTTTAACAAATCATTGGTTGAAAAACTATGTTCCATACATAACCATAAAAAAGGTCTCATCAAAAGCAGACAAGGCAATTTCACCAGGCCAAAGCTGCTGCAGTCCCTTAGAACAACAGCGGGCTGCATCCTGTCCCGTTTACATAAAAGCCTGTTTTATTAAAGCCATTGCTGTATGCTGTAATCACCATCCAAGTTGCAGCATCTCACCACTGTTCACTTCAACCCATAAACTCTAAAGCCGTAGAGTCAGCAAGACCAAATTCTTCAAAGCAAGCAGCCTGCATAAGCATTCATACAGGCGAACAGACAGCTTCTCACTTGAACATACATCCTTTTCTTTTTTAACATACATAAGAACAGGTGTTCACAACCTCCTCCCCACCCTAGTGCTCAGCACAAATACACGGAGGTGAGCACACCCAGCATTATTCTAACTGCTACTCAACTACAGAGTTTCAGTGGAGCATGATCATTACCAAGAGGGTAAGAAAAGGAGGAAGTAAATGTACATATGGAGGGTACAATTCAACAGCCCTGGCTACTGCTGAATAACCTGATAGCATAGAGGTTCAGCTACATCAGAGGTGACTCAAAGCAGTGTTCCCACACAATTACCAGTGCACTGACTTCAGAGTCCTTCACACAAGCAGTGACTTCAGAGCCATGGTGGGGTGGGGGGGGTCCATCAGCTCTAGATAACACTTCAGATACCACTCTGATAACCTCTTCTTGTCAAAGAGATCAAAGGTTTCTACAGATCCACTAGCAACAGTTCTGCAGTTGTCAGGAATAGGTGTATTCTTCCATCGAATCCAATGACGAGTTCTTAAAGCTACTGGAATGGGATCAAGATAACTCCAGTCTGGCAGTCCCAGAAACCACTATCCACAACAACAGTCTCCACAGCAGACAACTCTTCCTTTCAGAGACCTCTCTTTAAAATCATGAGTGTAAGAGATTCAACTTAAAATGAAGGCAGCTTATGAAAAAAAATACAAAAATATTTTTCTCTTGAGCCACCAGAAAGGGTTTCCCATCCCAAAAGAGAAGCATCTGTATCACACTTCCCAGAGGAAAGGAAGCTGGGAAGGGCACCACAGTATGTACTGGGTACATCCTTTTGCTACAGCAAGATGCATCAGCCCCAAAGGGGAAGTGTGGCCCACAGCTTGTAAGGATTTTTTCATAAGGAGCAAGTAGGAAGCTAGTTTTGTAGAAGTGAAATCTGTAGAAACACATTCTGTCATGTCCCCCAAGATGCAAGTCAAGGCTTCACTGCTGCTGGCAGATGAAATTAAGCCTGGTCAGATTTTACATTATTCAAATACAGACCTGGAATGAGGCTTCTGCCACTCCAAAAAGTGAATAAGTAGGAGATGAGCCTCTAGCTTGACCATTGGGATTCTGACTGAATCTAGGTCTAAAGAAGCCATTTCTCTGATGATACCACTTCCAGCCAACTACTCCCACACAGAAAAGGCATCACTTTTTCTCTTTAATGATCTGTCACTTCCAGCCAAGTGAAAATCAGTGAAACACTGAGCTGACGCAGATAGTCAGGATTCAGTTCTGGCAATCCCAATTCAAAGGTTCCTGCTTTTTGCTTCCAGAATTCACACTTCCTCAGCATAAAATTTTGAAGCCTCTAATACCACTTGTCTTACATGCAAGTCTTAACAGTTGATATACAATAAAACAGATGGATGTGGTCTTCCTCAGAGAACGGAGACACATATTGCAGTAGTCAAAGAAATCTGTCAGAACAGGATGAAACACTGTCCTTCAAAGACATCACACTCAATGGCCAAGGAAACTATGAGAAGAAACCAAGACACCAAGCTGGAGATGGCTTGACTAAAACATCTAAAATTCAAATTCTGGTAGGAGAGACGAGGCAAGTTTAAGCAAACATGCACCTGGGTTGTCAAATGTGTTGCAGCACTAGATAACACACTTCAAACTCCTGTTGCTGAGCCTGAAGGGATTCTTAATTTAAGCAGCTCCCCATCTCTTTACTGAGGGATACTTAATGGCTGGGCAACAGAGCAAACACTGGAGAACTAATTCAACCCAGTCTGATGCAAGCCACATCTCCACATAACCCAAGAGCAAAGGAAAAACAACACTGGTTTCTTATAATCTCAGCTCTGAAGAGCTCAAATCTAACACTGCTCTAACTTTGTTTTCCAAGCTAGAGGACTCCGGTTCTTTCTACTGATATAAAAATGGAGAACTAAATGATAACATATGCCAGAAAGTGGAAAACAGTTGGTTTCATGTGCTCTAAAATGTTTGCAGGGGAAAAAAAAAAAAAACCCAGAAAAAAACCTACAAGAGAAGTCTATAAAGCTACAACCTGATTTCAACATGAGTTTAGTAGCTTCTATCTGCAGAAAGTGGACCTCTGACTCAGATTCCGCCCCCCCCTTAATATTAAAGGAAGTAGATGTTCTCTTTTGCAGTAGTTTCTAACTAGAAAAATCTAGAGATAAGGTAAGGATAAAGGCAACTTTCTATTAGTGCTGATGAGAAAAAAAAAAAAATACGAATGTTTCCCTTTCTACTTCACCATTTTTCACCTACTAGAGTCACCAGAAGCTAAAAACCAGAAAACACCAGACAGAAATGGACTGGGTATGCTTAGTCTGTTTGGCAAAAAAAAAGCTGTAAGCAGATACACCAATTTCAACATGGACAATCTTTGTAAAATTTAATGCCAAGTCAACAAGGCTCTGAAAAATGCAGTTCTAAGCCTCTCATAATTCAACCAAATATAGCAGATTTATCACAAGGATAGTTAGTATCAGCCATCTCTTGCCATGTTGAGTGCCAGCCCCCAACACCAGTGTTTAGTCCCTGTATCAATGAAATAATTGCACAGATTTTTTTAAATGGGTAAAAAAAAAAAGTGTATTTGCCTTGATTTTTTTCTCATTTTCTCAGAAATTCATACCATAATGTATTAGGCCTGAGATAGAGAACTGAAATTAATCCAACAGTAAAATAAGACAGGATTATAAAAGCCACAGATTTCTAGTAATGATAGCTACTGACAGATTTCCAATAAAAAACAATCATCCTCATCTGTTCGGCAATTCAGATCAACCATCAGCTTCCAATCTCAGTTTCAGCAATTGGCAGCTTTAGGTTCATACGTATTTCTGGAGGATGTTTTATTGGCATTAGATACTTTTTTTTTTTTTTTTTTTTTTTTTAAAGTGGAGCAGCATAGATATATAACAGAAAATAAAGTGAATAGGTATTAATCCCCTCTAAAGAAGAGTTCACTTTCTGTAAAACTAAATCATGTCAGGTGATCAAAGACAAAGACACCCCTTGCATGCACTCTGCTGTCAAATACCTTTACTGAAAGGTTTCAAAGCCTGTTTCCAAGGTCCACATCCCATCCTGCTCACACACAATTTGGCAAAAGCCAAATTTACACAGATCCAAGCAGAGGAATGACACTGCATGCACAATGAAATTAAATCAGATGAGCTTTCAATTTGAACAGAATTGGTCAACTCCCAAAGCACTGCAAATACCAACCAGCCCTCATTGCTGTAAACAGCCCCCTCATTTCAGAAGTTTCTGAAAACAATGCCACATAAAGAGAGAAATTTGTCAGCATCCCAACACACACTTAACATGTTCTGGCCTTGAGAGCCTTTGTCTGATGGGCTAGATGTATATAATTTTTGCGAAAGCTCCGTCCATTCCCTGTGGAATAGTTGATATCAAAACCAGTATTAAAAAGCCAAGAAGCCTGCTTTAAGAGAATCTGTCTGACAATATATCTCAACAACAGTACTTGAATCACCATTGCTACTTGAGGGAAGTTTGAAACTCTATCCTTATACAAATATACCCAGAACTCCCTTTTGAGAAGCTGCTTCTTTCTGCACTGTCACTATGTTTGCCCTGCAAACCTGCAGACAGCTTCCTTCCCCATGTAATGATGGAGCCCATGGAACCACGAAAAACACACACCTAGTTTGCATCAGCCATGCAAAATCTTGTCAATGAAACACACACACTTAACGGTATGATTCAACAGCAGTGTGTTATTAAAACTGAATCATATGCTAGGTAATTACAAAGATAACATGGAGAACAAATGACAAAAAGTGGCTTCCAAAATGCGGGTGCACAGTAAATCACTTGACTTCAGTTCCTTTCTCCTGGGTAAGGCACGAGGAGCTGAAAGCTAGAATGTTCTTCCTCTGTCCCAGAATCCCATCCTGAGACCACATTTCCTTCTGCAATAACATTTAAGCAAAAATCAAAAAACCAAACAAACGGGAGAATTTAAGCCTAATTTGGAAACAAGATTTTTTGCCCTAAACGAGCAAATTAGTCCAGCATAGTTTAGCAGCACAGTAAGGCAGGAGAGGGACAAAATTGCTGTTAACCAAAGCTCTTTGACTTCCTTTGAAGTGCAGATAATTTGAAAAGGAACAATTTAAGAATGAGAAAAACCTAAAACTGTTCAAATGAAGTGAAAAATTAACTTAATGGGATGCCCATCCAAGTCACTCAATGACTTTCAAGCACCCACTGGCACACTTTAACTTTTAATAAGGAAAATGGCTTATGCATTTTTTTAATGCCTTTTTTTTAACACACACAACTGGCATTTCATAGACATTCGCTAGAAAGCTCTGTTGAACTTCGTTAAGGATCTATTACCATTTCAGTATAAACTATGACAGTTACACACTGAGAATTAGCTGTTGAAGTAACATTAAACCAAGACTCAGTAAGCAGCTGAAGATGTTAAAGTAAAAATTGGAATATTTTTTAATTTATAATTTATTAGAATGTCAACTTCTTATTGCTTCTATAAAATGTTTCAAAATTCACAGCAAAGGAAGAAGTTTGATTGTAGCTAGATATCTGACATTAAATTTTAACTATGGAAGTGCAAGACAAAAGTAAAACTAAATAGAAAAACAGGCACTTTTCCTCCTCTGTTTGGAGGAATAAGTTCTTCACTGCCTTTTTTTTTAAATTAAATTTGCTTGAAACTACCAAACTAATAACACACTTCTAATACTAAATTACTCAGAATTATTTATTTTTTGAAGTCTGTTGAATTAACATTTCTCTCTATAGTTTTAACACAGTATGAATATATTATGACACAGATTTTGTTGTCTCAACTGAATCATATTAAATTGAAATGGAACATTCCCAGGTTTTTGGCACAGCATTTTAGGTGGATCCATAAACTGTTTTACACTTAAGCGTAATTAACTGACAAAGACCAGAGACAAAAGTCTTTACTAAAGTGTTTGTTAAGAGAATCAGGCACAGAAAGGGAGGGCACATCTGCTTCTTTCTCTTCAATCAACAAAAATTTCCAGTTTGTTTTGTTTGGTTTTTTTTTTTTTTTAAGGCAGTCTCCTAAAAGTATAAAATCTGGATTTTGTTCCTTATCTGGTTTTATATTATGTATAAGAAACACAAGAAGATTTTTAAATGCTCCTCTCCCCAAGAAGGACCTTTTCTACTTTTAAACAAGAATTTAATCTTCTTCCTAGGCAGAAAAACAACAGCATCTCAAGAACACACACAGAACGATAACATGACAACAACAGAAGATTTCTGGAAAGGCATTTTAGTTGTTTTAAATATTTCGGTGTGATTAGAAAGGCTGCGGAATGTCTGTAACAGTCTCTTCCTGTACGTTTGAAGTGAGTCCCCCAAACATCCTTTTTGTATATTTGAGCTCTACAACTCTTAACTCCTCTATCTCTGGTTTACAGGACTCCCGCTTATTTCTTAAGCTTCACCAGCAAGTCCAAAAGCAGCTCAGCTCGTGCGATGAGCTGCCCTTCAAAAAAGTACAGCAAATAACAATAATCACAACAGCACATACAGACTTCCCAAAACACAGCAACACAGAGTTCTTAAGTTTAACTTGGTCACATTAACTCAAAGTTTGTCTCAGAAAACTGCAACTTGCTCAACATCCCTTTCCCCTCAAAATATGCATCACCGCCCTGGGAGCCTAGCTTAGCTCCCCTTTACCAGACTAAAGGAAAACAATTGCCACTAAAATCTGATGTCCAGGTCTGGAAGTTCTGAGAGTTAAGTTTCACAACAATAATTCTCTTGAAAAAAAAACCTTCAAGCTCCAGTCAGGGTAGTTACACCTATTAGTATATTCATGCCTAAGTCCTCCTTTTCTATTGCTAACTACATGAACTAAACCATATGAAGGAATCCACTACACACATTGTTCACAAAAATAAATTCTCAAAGTTTCCTAGGCAATTAGGACGTTTAGTGTTTTGTAACACTTTGATTAAAATGTTTTGAAGAGCAATCACTTACCTTTACTTATTCAAATGAAGGTGCTAAGAGCTGTCAAAAAACCAAAACTAAGGTATACCTTACACTGTTTCGCCAATAAATTGCATGCTTAATATTTTATGTCCAAAGTGAACGGAGGAAGTCTGAAATGTAAACTAAAAGCAATAAGCAATCTCAGCTTCTGAAGTTCCCTTCATTTAGAAAAGAAACCTCATATTTCTGTACAGATAGAATCAACAAATCCAATTGCTCTTTACCAAAGCAAATGTCCCCATTAACCACCTGAAGCAGAACAACTTATTTGTCAGAAAGCATTTTAAGTGTTTGTAAGTGTCTTGACAATTCTAAAGACAATTGATATGTCTCTTTTGAAGCAACTGCAAAATTAGCAATTAATCCAATCAAGCCATAATTTGAAGAGGGGAGAAAAGACAAGGAAGAAAACTATCTTAGATTCCAGTCAATAGACTTTTTTGGGTTTTAATGAAAAAAGCTTTTTTCCTCCCAAAGTTAACGATACGGCATTGTAACAACTAATCTTTCAAGTTTCATTTCTACTTTAAAGATACATTTAAGAGCTCAACAAGATAAAATTAATCTTACTTTTTGAAAAATCTTACTTTTTGGGGGGAAAAAAAAAAAAATCATTTGGCAGGCATTTCAACATTCCAAACTTCTTTCTCATCCCTACCACTGCTCTAACAGCAAGCGCAGAACAAATCACTGAAACTTCGTAAGCACACACATTGCATAGCTGAATGTAACCTTCCAAGTGAAAGGCTTTAATAGACCTCAAGGAGCAGGAATGTTATACATAGGAGTGTCAAGCCTGCTGATTTGGAAGGTAAAATAAAAATAGCCAGCTTTTTTTTTCTTTTAATCTTCACCCAGAAGTCAGGTCATTGCATACTGAATCACATGACATGCAATTTAGAGCTTTGAATGGTGAAACAAAAGCAATTTTCTGTAGTTTGATTAAAAAGTGCTAGAGCACATGGCAGAGCTTTTCACACAGCAAGTCCAGAGGGTGTTGCCTTTCCAAAAGGGGTCCAGCTCACACAAATCATCATTGTAGACTTCCAGGCTTCTCTTCTCCGCGTGCAATTTGGTGAGAGCAGCGGAGCAAATCTAATTGCCTGCTGCCACTGAAGTGGCAGTCACTGGCTTTGCTTGGTTCATTTTCTGCCACTGAAGGTCTGAATCAGCTTGCTGAAATTCCCCTTTTCAACAAGAAGCCATTAACTGGCTCAGCTGTCTTCTCATCAAAACATATCCTCAAGCTGTCATTGAGCTCACAGTGCTACACTCTATGAGTCAGGTAACATCAGCCACATGGAAAAAGCAATAAGGGGGCTCAAGGGTGAGACACATGAACTGTCAGTCTGGCTCTCAAAAACTGGTGAGAAGTCCAGGCTACCTATGTTGCAAGAGATCCACCATTGTGTCATTGTTTCAGTTTTGGGGGTAGATGAATAATTGTATGCTCTCTCTCATAGATTTGTTTTAGTACTGTCAAGACTAGACTTCATTAAGAGTCAAAACTAACCTACGCTTTAAACAGAAAAAAGATGTACTACCGCAGAGGAGGTACATACGTAGCAAGGGAAACTGAGAATTAACTAGAAAAACAGAATAAACTATCTTGAGCTCTTACTAATGACAAGTATATCCACGCACAAGCTCAATTTGTACTGCTGCTAACCCACAGGGATGTCCTTTAATTGCTCCACTGTTTCACATTACAGCACAAGGCTGACCACTTGGTACAATTGGAGCAAAACATGCTTTGCTCTCCACTCAGCTGCCATTCTTCGGGTTTCTTGGCACAAAAGCTAATGATTTGTAGCATAAATAAGGAATTTTAAAAAATGTATTTAAGAAAAAGGTACTGACTCTAAAACTCTTACTTATGCTTGACATTTTCAAAATAATCAAAGCATACTTTGCTATGCCCTGTTCTTGAAACCAAAAAAAACCCCAAAAACCCACTATCTTTTTGGTAGTATGATACAGATGAAGTCAATTCCTTCTTGCAGCATGCATTGCTATGCCTTATCCCACAGGAAAAAAAAAAAAGGGACAGAGTCCACATATTTCAATCATGCTGTAACACAAAAGAATTTTAATTTGGCTTAAACTCAGTCACATAAAATGGAACAGTTTATAAAGGCAACAATAAGCTATTTGATATACAGCTCAAGAAACATAGGGCGTATCTGCAAAGCTATTAAATATTCTGTATCCTATGTTTTTCCAATATAATAAAACAAACAGTTCTTAAGGTCTTCCCTTTTTCCTTCTTTAGGTTATCAAGGAAGCACAACAAACCTATTGTACTTACTAATCCGTAAGAACCAGTGTCTTTGAAATGCTTTCAAACCATTGTTTGGTACGATGCAAGGAAAATCCTTGGTCTCTAGCAACAGAGACTTCCTACAACAGCAGCAGCATTCTTCTCCAAGTCAGACAGCACTGCCCACAGCACTGTATTCTCCATCCCACTCTTCTCTATTTTTTGACTGTATCTCATCACTGCTCCATCTCTTATTAAAAAAAACCAAGTCCCATATTAACGAGGGTGATCCTTAAGTACCTTAAGGATTCATTCACAATCAGTTTGAAATTCTAAAGGAATTATAGCCTTGTACTATACAAAGCTCTAAGGTGACATCTGTGGATAACAGTTCTTTTTGCTTAACTTCTTCCAAAAAAACAAACACAGATTAGAGATCAAACAGAAAAAAAAGACCCACAAATTTCTAAAGCACCTTTTAGCTATTTACCAGCAGTAGCACAGAAGTAGTGAAGGTGGAAAGCATCATAAAGGATTTTAAAAAATGGCTGTTGCTGCTCACATACTAGAGTAGATATCAGCACGATCTTTACAATTTAAGAAGCAAATGTTTTTTCTCAATTTGCAATTTAATTTAGTGAATGTAATTACATATTAACGATGATGCTGAAAGGAAATATTTTGTGGGAGGAAAGGAAATATTGTGGCATATAATTTCGTACCTACTGCCCTTAAGATTTCGAGCACAAAATACAAACACATTTAATAATGTAATGTTTCATTTTACTGCAGCAGCAGCAAAAGCTATTTTAACTCTTTTACTCCATCATGAACTTAATTTGGGAAAAAAAACAGCTAAAGGAAAAAATAATGAAATTAATAAAATAACTTATTTTAGGGAGTCATAACTAGGGTAGTTTTTCCTATAGTTTCCATTTGCCAATGGAGCTGTAACAATCATCGTGACAATCGAGAGCTGGGCGGAGAAGATAGTGTGAACTATTTGCTGGGAAAAATTAAGATTTCACAAGGGTGTTGGGGAGTGCAGAGGGTAAATCAAACTAATCTAAAAAACAGAATCGCAGCAGAATACCAATTATTTATTCTAACCACATTGGTATCCTAAGATTTTCAAGGCATTTGGATAATTGTAAGTAATCATAAGCAAAGAGTTAATATCTGAAAACCACAGACTGAAATACAAAGATACGTTCAATGGAAACAAACTCTGAATAGATAGATGTTTTATCTTTCAAAGAGGTATCATTCAACAGAGGATCATTAGAAACCCTAAAAACTATTCCAGGCCAATTACTGGGATTACACAAAGCTGGGAAAGTGTCCTGACAGCCAAAATAAAGGTAATAAATGAAACTTCCAGAAGATCAGGCAGAAGCTTCTCTTTCTAAATTTCATGTCAATAAATAAAAGCTAGTTCAGAAACTTGCTCCTCACTAAGCTGAGGGCCAGCAGGGATGGCTGGTTAAAACAGAAGGATCTCAAGTAAACAACTTAACTCCTTAGCCTTCAAATTAGGCAAGAATGTTTATGCAAATACACAGACTGAGTTAGTAATCCTGACGTAATTGTACTGAACCTTGGCCGGTTCCGTTCTGCTAGGTCACTTCCAAGACATCTGAAGACACTTGGACCAGCCTAGAAATCAGACAAGATCAGCTTCTTTTCAAGGAGGGGGGGAACAACAACAAACCAAAAAAACCCCACAACTCACATGTATCCAACATACCCTTCTGGCATAACTTCTACCCACATGGAAATTACTAACAGAGAGACACCATTTTTACAGATAACCAGGGCTTCTGTCTGATAAGAAAGGGAGCTAATACTGTAACCAAGACTAGGTACTGACAATATATGTCTATTTGACTATTTTACAGATTTCACTAAATTGATAGTCTTGTCCTTTTGACACCTGTCTGAGATAATCCTTGCAGAATATGAATTTACCTAAGTTCCTGTATTGTTTTCAACATCTTTATTGATCACATTGTTTTCCCAAACTCTTATCAGCTGAAAATATTAGCCAGCAGTAACACAAAATCCCTAATCTTGAGCAAGAGGAAACACTATTAATGACTGCCTACAGGTCCTTGTGAGAGTCTAGACCATATTTTCAGCTACTTTTATATAAAAGTGATTTGACATCCCATATATTATTCTTATTTACTTCTGATTACCATCACATACCTCTTCAATCTCACGGCAGGAACGGCCACTTTAAACTGCAACTTCAAGCTACAGTAAAAGTTTTTTAACTGTTTTTTTAATATCATCCAATAACATCAGTCACAGGTAAATTTATGATGACAATTTTAGAAAGAATGAAAAGCATACTGCTTATATGTTCAGCTGGAATACTAAGTTATTCTTTCAGACAGAAAATTGAGGTTAAGCCTGTTGCTTCAATTAATTAAAAACTATCCAAAGTCAAGCAAAGATTATTTCAAAGCTTTTCACAGCAGATGCCTCACCTCTGGCGGAAGCAGAAAGTGAAACATCCTAGTTTCAGCAAATGTGGGAGGTTAAAAACCCTACTGAAGCACAGAAAACACACGGCTGATAAATGATTATATTTATCATGAAAAATCAATAGTGGAACAAATAAAGTAGAAAATGCCTAAGGAAAACGCTTGCATTGTCAGTAGCAGCATATTCCTACAAGTTATTTTTATTAAGACAGCACAAAAAGGCATCAGCTACCACTGAGGCTCCATTCATGGTGGATACATCAAGTGCATAATGCACTTGGGGCAAGGCTAGATTTCTCTAGAAACCAGACCAAAGCAAGGCCTTAATTTTAGAATCTGAGGCACAAAGAGTTTAAGCAATCTGACTAGAGACACCCAAAAAACTCTGTAATTCAACTCCAATGTAAGAAAATTTAACCCCGTACTGATTTAAAGGATGATTGAAGCTATCAACCATAAGAGCTGTACCCTAAATCTTTTGTTTAACTTGTAAAGCAGTCAAATATCAGTATGCAACACTGTTTTTGAGTGCCGTGCTAATAAGTTAATCCTAAAACATGAGTTTAAATCCTAGCTTTTTGCTTAGTCTAGCCTCACATTTAGCTATCACATCATTCCCACCAAGTTCATTTACCATTCAGAGCCTGTTGCTCAGTTACTGGTTTTAACAAATCCATAAGCACGTGAGCTCACTATCTATAAGCCCCCACCGTCTGTCTCAGGCCTCCCCACCTAATGAAGCACATTTCTCACTCAGCTGTCCACAAGCTGGCAAGTGAGCTTAGCTTCAGGAAAACGAATTACACGCGTCCCCAGACACATGTAAATAAAATGAAGAAATTTCAGATTTACAGTGCTGCCTTCAAACCCTCTCCCCCAGCTCAGGGAGGATTAAAAAGGACTTCAAAGAAGCCTGAGTTCCAATTAAAACACTGTGACCACCCCGGGGATGCAAAAATATTCCTCTGATTAGTGAGATGCGCTCTTTGAACTGTTTAGCTAAAAAAAGCTTTCAGAACTTTAAACAAATGCAGTAATTCTCTCTCATTTTTTTTAAAAGTTTCTAAAAATGTAATATTCAAAGTGAAGGACAAATAACATTTCAGACCGAAAGTTTTGTGGAAGTCCATTAAACACATCAGCTCTAGGCATCTACTAACAAACATGAGACGTACCAAGAACTAAACATTGCAGTCCCAGTACAAACCAGATGACACAAGTCGTTAGAAGAACCCAAAGAGCATCATTGTTGCTACAGTGGTACTGGCACCCCAGTATTAAAGAAAGACGGTACAAAATCCCAATCTCATCAGCCCTCAGAACCACTCTCCCTCAAGGGCAGAGCACATCAATCCCACCTAATTTTGAAATTCTGCTTTCTTTCCTTAACATCCAAATCTCCCAAGCCGCACATATAAAGCGCCTCATATTCAAGTCCCTTGACACACCGTGACAATAAAACAGTTGCCCTCGGCCTTGGCAATAAGCACAGATTTAAATAAAAAGCTCTTCCTATGCTTCGCACAAAAAGAAAAAAACAACTCACCCCACCCCCTTGGTCTCTCATTCCCAAAACCCGAGTTGAATTACATACTCCGAAAGTTTTAACATCGAGAAGAATGATGAACGTTAAGAACAAATGCTGGGAAAATAACTGAGTCTTAGAGCATGCCAAAGCAGTCAGAGCTAAGTGGATATAATAAACCTGCCTGTGAAAGCCAAACCCCAATCACCATCATCCATAAATAATGAATAATTCATGTCAGAACGAAATAGAAGCAGACTTTAAGACTTGTTCATAGAAAGTGGAACTGCTATAGTGTAATCGCATTAAAGATGTAAACAGTGGCATTTCAGCAATTACTGTTCCCCTTTTGCCAGCTCGCTCTCAAAAACCAGTACATCAGCTCAGCTGCCTGCATCAAGCAGAGGGTTCAGAGCAGCCAAAAGCAATTATGAGTTCCCCGTCTCTGCCACAGGCTTCTGCGACTGGGATTAAGATAAGGACTGGATGGTGTCACAAGCACTTTGACACCATCTTGGCTTACTGCTATCATCAAGTTTTAGTCACTTTCAATGCCTGAAGCTACTAGGGGAGGCACTAATAAAATTAGACGATAAACAGTTTCTAAAATTTGAAACGTATTCACAGAAGAGCTACCTATTCTCTCCATTAAAAGAAACAAACAAACATCCCTGTTTCACACCACTTTTGCATCCTTCCTTGCAGGCACATTTATCTTCAAGATCTTATTTCACCACATTGTATGATACAGCATACAGGACTACCTGCAACCAGTCACTTTTTCTTTGGTGAATGGACGGTACAGAACCAACCAGACAACAAAAAGAGTTAAAAACCACCCTTCTAGAAGTCTTCACAATGTCTACCCCACTAGGCATCTCCTCCTCCTAGCTCTCCATGATCTGCAGCTTCCCGATTCTGCTCGTTGCTCGTGTGACTCCAGTTTTGCACAACACATCCACACTTGAGGAAAGGTGCATCAGATATTCCTAACTACTCAGATTCCACTTGAGCTTGATTGGGAAGATAACTGCAAAACATTTATAACCTAAGTGTAAATGGGAGTCCTATTTATACAACAAGTATTATATAACTCCAATGCTAAAGGTGTCTACTTTGGACAATAGTTTCAGTGAGCAAGCACAAATGAAAGCCGCAGCCATTATACCACAAAACAATTTAAAGTCACTGGTACAGAGCTACCTCAGTTAGCTTCTTTCCTCCTAAGCTTGTCTAAATTCTTAAGTTTTTGTGTTACGTTACTGAGAAAATTTTTAATTTACTTCAACCATTCTGGTTTATAACTTGAGCATTTGCCAGCTAAAAGCATTCTCCAATCTCAGCTCAATCCTCCTTCCAATCTCAGCTCAATCCTCCTTCCTCTGCTGAACCACAGCTTCCCTCATAAAACTCCCCACTTCAGAAGCATCTCAAAGAAACAGTGCCAGAATTACACATATCTTGTAGAACTTGATACCTCCACTATGTTTCGTACTTAACCTTTGCAAAGACAGGATTAAAATGAAAACACAAAGGAAAACAAGTCCCTCTGTTCAAAAGTAACTTTGCAAATGCTTACAGAACACTTGGCCACATGCTGAGCATTTCCTCTTTGCAGAGTCATGTATCAAGTCCAGGACTTCTGAACTGCAGAAACACCTTTTTTCTACCACACTTAGTATAATTTTTTGACTAGAAAAAAAAAATCTGCATACAGCATATGACAGAGAAAACCCACTCTTAAAATTTTGTAACTAATGCTTATGCAGTGCAAAGAGCTTTTTGTAACCTTGGGTAAGAGGATGACTGACCCCCCCCCCCAAAAAAAAAAAAGAAGCCACATCTTTAAGTTCTACCTTTCATGTAAGGAGATGAACTTTTCAATTAGTGCAAGAAACATACAGAAAGCAGTACGAGCCTCCACATGAAACCAATACCTCTCTGCATAGGCATCTTGCTGCCCTCTGCCTCTGCACCTGCTTCAAAAAGCTGGAGTCAGACAAGCAGATACATCCTCCACTGGCACTCCTTTTTCCACAGCGGAGCACTTCCAAAATCCTGAGGGAATGGGCACAATTACTGCAGTGAGATATTCAAATATATCCTACAAAGAAACTTTTTGCTTCAAACCCAGGGAAGTACGTGAACAATCACAAATCCCATGTGCACGTTCACCACAGTCTGTAAAACTATCCATTTTTTACCAGGCTTAAAATAAATGCTCGAACATACAGCTTCTCAGAAAGGAGAAACGAGAGCTGCCTATTGATTTTGTATCAGAGCTACCTCAGAAAAGAAGGGGAAGAACATAATAGTTGAAACAAATGTTGCCCCCCCACATTCTCCCTTCAGAAAGCACAAAGGCTTTAAATACATGAAAACAGCTCAACTGTGTAGTTACCCTCGGAAAGGCCATCAATTACCTAAATTGGGCTGTATGGCAGAGAGGAATAAAAATGAGACAGGGTCAAACCAGCTCTGGAATTAATTTCGGGGGGGAGAGGGTATATTTCAAAAGAGGGAGGGTTTTTGTTCTCGCCTTCCCTCTTCCTCCCTCACTCTTCAGCAATCGTCATGGCCCAAAGAGACAGCAGAAGAGGATTTCATTAATAAATTTATTTCAACTTTCTTTTCAATGGTGCTAAAAATGTATGCAAATCCATTCATAATTAGGTTTAAAAATTCCATTTCATGGGATAATCAGACTTCAAAAAACTCAATTTTAGTTTTAATCAGATTTTAACAAGGATATTAAGTCCATTTCGTTCAGAAGAGGGAGAAACAGTGAATTTAACACAAAATGTATTCAAGCTTAGCCCTGGGAGATAATTAAATAAAATTAATTTGGCAAGGGTTGTCTGTAAATGGAAACGCTCCAGACAGCAGAGCACGTTTCTGAAGGAAACAAAAGCAGTTCATTACTGTACAAACAGATACAAAGCTTATTGTTCAGACAGAAGGGAATTGTAGCTCTTCCACAACAGCAAGACAACCTGGGCCCTCAAGCTGCCTCTGACAAACGCAGCAGTTTGTGGAGGAGGAGAAGGTAGTTATTTCCTTCTCGTTTCAGCTAAGTCCCTTAAACTCCCATAGCACAGCAAGGAGGGAAAATGCAGGGGACAGCATATACAAACCTAGCAGTTCCAAATTATCAAGCATAGAAAGGATAAGAAACAACCTAGTGAGAGACAGCTCCTTAAAACTACGAAAACCCACATGCCATTTGAGGCCATCAGCAAGATTCTTGCCAGATAAAATTCCATCAAACTCCATGTAGTGATTTAGTCCCTACACCATATATCTGAATCCCAACTTAATACCAAAAGCATCCCATTCTCCCTGACAAAAGCCATGGACTGCTATGGATGCTAAAACTTTGGTAACTCTCCTTCTGATGTTTCAATTCTGAAGGGCCAAATAAATATTTTGTAGCCCTTACAATCTTAGACATATAAATGCAGTTCTTTTAACATTGTATATTACCAGATTTATCTGACACTTAACTACTAATGTCACATGGTACTAGAGACTGTCCATGAAAGTCACTTCTGGCAAATACTTAACCAACATACATCATGGAAACATAAAACAGAATGGCTGACTCTAAAGCAAAGTTAAGAGTTTAATTTGTATCCTCCAAACTCTTCCCCAACACTGGACACTTATAAGATTCAGCTGGACAGGTGCTGGGCCATCTTGTCTAGACCGTGCTTTTGCCATGAAAGGTTGGACCAGGTGATACTTGAGGTCCCTTCCAACCTGATATTCTATGATTCTATGAAACTCTACTGACCTAGACACACCATCATTGAAAAGAACAGTACAGGATACAAGAAATAAATATTTTAGAAAAAAGCTATTTTAAATATCTAACTACAATCAAAAGACTGACATTGAGAAATAGCATGTTTATCTTTAGCAGCTATCATAAGCCATATAGACAGGAACACATGCATTTTCCAAGAGCTATGTCTACCCAATTGGAAAAAAACCCAAATTCAGAGCACTTTTTCACTCTTCCTCTCTGTCAGCCTTCCAAATATATCAGTTATTACAAAGTGCCAATTGCCTTTCCCCTTGCCAGCTACCTGCAGACAGGCGAGCCAATAGGTGTTCTGTCACCTTGACAAGTGGGCCAGCTATCCAGAAGGAAGATGATGTCTTTGCCAAAGTCACACTGGAAACCATCAGGCCTAAATGAAAGGCTTGTCACAAAATAGGCTTGATGCCATCAACCTTGGCTGCTAAATTTGCAGAAAACCACCTGAAGCCACAAAGCTTTAACTCTGGGAATACAAAGAGTATACAGGCAGAAATGTTATTTGTAAATGTACTAGCAAAACTGAGTAAAAAAAATTCATAACTAGGTTAAAGCATCATCTTCTGAACAGAGCTAATAGTAGAGCTGTGAAGTATCACCAAAAACTGTCCAGCTAACTGATGAACAGCTGACTTCTCTAGTTGAGGATACTGATACTGAATGCATTCTCAGTCAAAGCCAGACACCATATTTCTGTCCTTCTTAGAAAAGCTGGTAGGATTTCAAGCCCTCACTGAACAGCTTCATGTGTACCACAGAAAGAGAATGATTGTTTCATTAAAACAGAAAAGAAATTAACTTGGTCAGCAGGGTGTAACTCAGGAAAATCCAGAATTTCGTATTTCTTCCTACTCAAAAGACTGATCTTCCTTTCACTACGCTATTCATATCAGAGTATCTCTGGAAGAGAGTTTAAACAAGAATTCAAAGCAATTCCAGCAAGAACAACTTGTGCTAGAAAAAGGTTCTTGCAATAGTTGCTCATCACTCCCCACAAAGAGGGATAGCAATTGTTAACTTTGCTGACAGGAGAGTTGAGAATAACGTAGAGAAAGGGAGTGGGTAAGGACTGAGTCAAAGCAGTACTAGAAAAGGAAAGAAGAGATGCTCAAGATTTCAAGTAAATATGTTTCTAGAAAAGCCAAAACTGTAACTAAGATGGAAGGTCAGGATCTGACAGATCCTATTTCCATTTATAACAAGAGGCAGTAAAAGTTGAGAGCTGCTTCAATGTGTAGAGGTTTCTAACGCACTATTCCAAAATGTATCATCCTCTTACAAGAATGACATTCTGCAACAGACATGACTTCATTACAAGAAACTTTTCGCTGCCAGGTGATGAGCAAAATAAATGCAGAACACATTTTAGTGCATCAGCAGCCACTAGGGAAAAAAAAAAAAAAACCAAAACACAAATATTTGAAAAAATAAGCTTTGCCAATGCAATCCCTGCATTTTACATCAGTGGCAGGGAGGGAAAGAAGGTTCCATACAGCTCCACCTCTTAACTGCCTTGGCTATGTGGAATAGTTGGGCACGTTTTATATTCTTTCTGCTGAAAAGGCCTGGCTCCATTTTCTACAAGCTATTCTAACCCCACAGAAAGCTTAATTTGAAAACAGGAGCCCTGAGCCCTTATTTCAGCTGTTCAGGTCAGCACTTTGAAAATAACCTCCAGACACTAACTGATTCCAGGTGTTCACTAAACACAGGGATCCACTCAGCCCCCAACACCTCCCATCTTTGCCTTCAAAATAGGAATCTTGCCAGTTATCATAGGCCCAATTCTCTTGACAGCCTGGTGCAGTGTCTGCTCTCATTCAGGCAGTTCACTTCAGGCTGGACTTTATAGCTTGCAGTTCTTCCTCATCAGTTCAGGGAGGAGAGAGACATATGCCAACAAACCTGCGTAATACATTTGACAGCACAGTAGCATAGTACATAGAGGAAGGAGCAGCCACACAGTAAAAATCGAATCACAAGGTTAAGACAAAAAACACTTTTCATTTTGTCTCCTTAAACAGAACTGCAAGATAAAAAGGCATCATTTATAGAAAGAGCAGTAATTTAAGAATCTCACTTCTAATACTTTATGACTTTGTTGCATGTAGTTTCAAATAAGAAAGACTATAACAGTATCAAAGCAAACCATTTTTCTATCTATTCTATGCATAGTATCTCCCATTTGCAGGAGTTTTTACTTCTAAAAGGGTGGGGGGACACTAAATAAAATTCTTTATGCTTAAATAAAATCCATGCTGATGAGAGTTAACAAACTTTCTAAAAATCTGCTTCACGTCTTGCACGTTATTCTGGATTTTCCTATCTACACCAGGATACCATTGTCTCTGACACTGGACCAGAGATGGATTAGTAAATAATCCAATCCAACACGGCAATTGCTGTGCTGTAAGTTATTTTAAAATAACAAACAACACTTATATAATCACAGCTAGTTCAAGAGAACCTTGAGGCACTTATCACTAACATTTCAAGTTCACCACGCCCTTTAAGAAATGGTTGAAAACATTGTGCAGTGCTTTCACTACTACAAGCCACATTAATTTTTTTCTCTCCAAACAATGCATGCACAAAGGTATATTTATAAGCATATTCCCTTTAATAATGTAGCTTCTGAGGAAAGAGAATATAGCCCAGGTAAAGACGTGCTTTGGTCAAAAATATTCACTGGCAAAGAGGTCCCAAGGGAGGAAAGATTGAAGCTTAAGGACAAGGCTTACATAATATCACAAGGCATTTAAGCTAGCTTGTCAGAGCTAGGAGCATTTTAAAGATGCTAAAAAACTGAAACAGTTTAATGTTCATATATTTCCAGTTTTCTCCTGCCCCATCCTGATATTGCTATGCTAGCTACGCTATTAAGTACAATTAAAACTGAAAATTAGGCCTTTCCTGGCTGATCCAGTACAGAACTCCCCCCTGCACTGATGACAAACCGAAGACAAACAAGTAAAGTAACACCTTCCTAGCTACCATCAGAAGGATGAATCCTTGCTCTAGGCATTGATGAGGTTAAGCACTAACCAGCAGTGAATCATTTGCAAAACGCCATCAAGATAACCTGCACCAAATAGGCTCAGAAAAACTTCTTAGACGATACAAATCATATTTTGGTCTTATCTCCACTGGCAGATAAACTCTTCTTAATAGTTCAGCGCATTTTTCAGCAAACTGCTTATTTCTCAACATGAACAAAGGTCAGCTGTTCTCACACTTCAGGTCCCTGTCCACAGTTGTTGTTCTGCGTGGGCAGAAAGATGGACAAGGTCTACTTTCATTCACTAACCCCTCTTTCCCAACTGCAGTTTTCAGAATCCTGGTATTAAACAATGCCTGCAATTCCAAACTAAAATATACTGCTCCACTCTTCCTACTCTTGAGCCCATTCCCTTGCTTACAGATTAGTACATACACATTCACATACAAGTGGGACTGAAAAGGATCTTTTAGTTTAGGTCCTGTCTAGTCCTTTGCTATTATGAACTCAACTCATCACTTCCATAACCTTCTGGAGCTTCAACTTAGAAGCAGTAATTTCTGTACTTTTGACTCCAGTGGAAGCTGCATTCAGAACTTAGTCTCTCTAAAAGTTAGAACCTCCTTCTAGCTATATTTGTGGCAGGGTTACAGCAATTTGATTTAAATGCCAATGCTAGTCTTTAGTATAGATGATTCTTTTTCTCATTGATATTGATCCCCCTTCCTTCCCCTCCCCTCCATAAAGGTATTTCTTGGCAGCAATTTCATCTCCTGCCAGCCTTTGCTAGAGGAGGCCAGTCCTTCCATTCACCACTGGTTCAGGGGGCTCTCAGGCTCCTACCAGTAACCCTTTTCAGCATTTAGTTTCCACTATCCTCCTCCACAGTGGGTGACCAGAACTCTGAGAAGCATCTCCCAGGCCATCTACAGAGGCACTTGAAGACTTCCACCTCCATGGAAGTTTTTCTCCTGGTGCATCCTATGCATGAGAATTAACAGCCATCCTATTGTAAAAAAGTACCCAGCCGTTCTAGTCCTTTCCACTGCATGTGCTACATTTTACAACAGAAGTTCGTATTCAGCTCCCAGTTCCGTGGAGCCTTGTGCTTTGTTTCACTGAATTTTGTCTCACTTCTTTACTCTAATCCTTAGGGTCACTCAGTTCTGCATATCCAGCTTTTGTGTATTTATGAATCCTCTGAACTTGGCATCATTAGCCAAGTTTTATCAGCACACACCAAATTTTTGCACCAAAACCATTAATAGAAATACTAAATAAAGCAGATCCTAAGGCTAACCTTTGAGGAATTCTACTTATCCTCACATTTTCCTTTCAAAAATACTAAATCTATCCCTGCTTAAACAATTCCTTATACACCCTAAGATTCTTCTATTAATTTTCATCTTCTCCCGCATGGTTTATACTTTCCCAAGTGGCTCTCTTGATCAAATGTTTCAGTGAAGCTCAAATAAATAAGATCTATTGTGTTTTATTTTATAAGATAATCAGTTCTCCAGACAAAGAAAGCTGTTACATTAGTCTGGCACAATCCACTTTTGTACTCCGTGATCCAATGAAGAAGGTAGATTCCTTGCCCTGTAGATAAAGGCCATGCCCACTAGTACAAGGGAGTAGCGCAATACAAGAGCTTGAACACTTACTGAAGCATTTTGTTTTGCTTCTACTTAGAAAAGGCCTGTGCATTTTGAGAAGGGTTTTGAAAAAGGCATTGCTACACTAAAACAAAATCGTCCTCAATAAGCATGTACAGGATCCATTTTTTTGTTTAAAAGTTTCCCTGCAAAAACAAAACTTTGGGGATAAATGAGGTATAACACTGCACATCTAAGGAAGAGGGAAGGCATAGCACGCCAACAGCCCCAGCAGAAAATTTAGAACTGAAATACTGAAAGATGCTAAAATGGAAATGAAAAGGTAAAATTAAAAATGAGCTAGAGATTATAGTGGTTATTGAGTCTGTGGAAATGACCAAATGAGAGGCTGAATAAAAATCAAGCACGAGCATTTGAGCTCTCTGACAGTAGCAAACCATCCCCTTGCTGATTAGTCTCTGCTATTTAAATGATAATTTCACTTTAAGGCAAACAGGACTGCTTAATGTAAGGAAAGTGGCTCTTCATGAAAGTGTCTGTATTTTTGAAAGCTTCTCCTTCACAGCAGAGTGAGCACCTAAGTTGAAGCCATTTACACATAACATGGGTCACTACATGCTGGAAAAAAGCAAGCTACTTTTACCCAAATGTTTTTCAACAGCATCTCAAACACTCCTTGCAAGAAATATGGCAGCAACACAAAATGAAGTGTCTGACTGGGGAGTCCCCTGTGGCAAATAAATCACCTGCTGCGCAGAAGACAACACGAGCACACATTTCTAAAACCGCTCCTGTTCCTACCAGAAAAAGAGCCTTAAGTTTATTGGTTTGGGAAATGCATCCTCTATTCAAGCTGGGACAATGCTCTGTGTTCTGATAAAAAGAGTCAATGGAAAAAGAAGTTATATTTTCCAGTAAAAAAAAGTCCATTGGCATCTTCACTTCCAAAATAAAGTTCTTATTCCCCTAGTAAGAATTGTCCATCTTTTCTTTAATTTCATTATTCTCCATACAGTTCCTGTAGGCAAACTACCAAAAGTTCCTGAAATTATTCTTCAACAAAGAAGATGGATAGTGTGCTAAGCTCATGTTCAATAGTTTTCTCCATCTCCAGAATGCTAGATCTGTGATCCTGGACAGACAGTTTCTTTAACTGTTCCCAGACCTTTGAAATGCAAAGCAAGGACAGACATATTTTTGATGTGAGCTTGCTTACTTCTTACTCTGATTCTCTGATTATACATTACAGCCTCAGTCTGCCTAGATGTCAGGTGCTCATCCGTTATGTTCTACACTCTTCCTATCTTTCCTTTAGCCTCAAGACTTATTACTCTGATATAGTCAAATGGAAATAAAAGCATTAATGGCAAAAGAGAAAGAACGCTAATATTTCTGAACATCAGAGAAAAGTACAGCATTTTTGGAGAACATTAATATCATATAGGAAAATATGGCAGGAAGCTTTGCCCAGCATTTCAGTGAAGTACTGGCAGGACCAGACCTACAATATTTTAAGAAATCTATGAAAAGAGGCGCAGATGTTTGCCATATTAAAATTAAGTGAATCAACACCATGAGAATGGGAGAAGACTAAACTCTGGCTAAAGCACAGATTTGACATCAGACTTCCAAACATCATATTTAAATACATTACTCCCTCCCAACACCCAAACATGGCCTGAAGTCTCCCAAAACTGCATTCTGACTACTCTGAAAACTGGAGCTTCAGATTTTGAGATGACAAAGGAACATTTTCTCCCCACCATGCATGAAAAGCATTCTGTCAAGGAAAGCTAAAACCTAAGGCACTGCGGAAAGTGAAGACTAATGTACATTTTAACATAAGATAACAGGATAATGAAGAACAGAAGAGCTTAGAGCAATACTTCAGCATATGCTGCATGTCACATTCAATAGGTGACAGCTTCCTCCAAGACTTCTCTATGTAAAAAATGGTGGCTTCAGTACACATACAATTATTGTAAGACAACCACAATTAGTTTTCTCTTGAAACTTCTACCCCACTCTCTAAAGACAAGGTCCCCTTTGGAACTGTTCAGGCACTTCTCCCTCAAGAAGATTTTAAATGCTTCTAAAGCAATGCTTTCATCTTTTACACATACTAAGTCCTAAAAATACTGAGCACGTAACCTTTATTTCTAAATAAACACAATGATTATCCTCATGATTCCTTCCAGCCCTGGCTGCTCATTGCCACTTCCTCTGCCCTGCTTTGGAAGAGGACAAGTATTAATGCACCCACACAGTAAACCTGATGAGGGAACCAATCTGGCTGAAACTTCCATTCTAGATTACTTTCTGCTATGCAGGCCCACCTCCTTCAGCTGCAGTGCTCGCAGAACCATAAAGTACCAGGCAGGAACAGAATATTTTCATACAGACACTTGAGTCAGAAGCCCCACGTGACAGGAATGGCAGAACTGCTCTAAGTTGAGACTAACTTGTCCTGGCAGAAGTACGCAACAGAAATTCACATGACATTAGTCCCTGTGCAGAAGCCAGCAGAAAGCCCCATTTTGAGGGATCTTGCGGCATATTAGTGACTTTGGCCCTCTTCACAAAGTGAATTCTTTAACATTTATCAAACCCTCAACTTCAGTGGAAGGCAAATTTTTTGATGACAAAATTAAGCTCTTAAAAGTAACTGTAAAATGTAGCACTGTGTCTATACAGGACAACAGCAGATAATCTTTCCATGAGGTAAGCTGAGACATCATAACTATAAAAGTTTCTCTAATAAGCATAGCTTCTTTTTTTGTTTCGGTTTTTGTTGTTTGTGTGGGGTTTTTTTTTAATTAGTGTTTCCCCCTATGTAGTGTTTATCTTCCTTTTTGGTGCCCTGGGAATTCCCACTGTGATGAGACAGCTTGTTTTACACTGGGAATCTCATAAACAGCAGTCATGCAATTTTCAGTATGTTCACAGATCATAAGTTACAATTATTTACAATAAAACCTAGATGTACAAAATGAAGTTTCAATATCCTCATACTATGCTAATTCTAATTTTCTTCTCCAATTAGGGACTTAGCTCTAAAGTAGGGGGCCCACCATTAGCCAACCCAGACAAACCCGCGCCTTCACCCTCCCAAACATACAAATTAGCACTTAAGTTCAGGTCAGTGGTACAGCTACAGACAGCAGCCAGCAAACACTTTTAATTAGATAGATTTCTTGCTTGGTGACAAAAGACCAGAGGGCTACAATAGGCTACTCCCATAAAAATATTTGCTCAACTATGGAGCGATCATGCCAGAATTATGGCATTACTGGAACTAGCAACAGTAACCCTCAGTCTTGTCTTGATTGGTTGCAGTTAATTAAGTATCCAGAAACGCATGTGAGCAACTCAAATTATTTCAACGTGCACTGCTTTGTATATCTGTCAACAGATTTTTTTTTTTTTTTAAGCCAGTAACCACTTATTCATAATGGACATTCAGAGAAAGGTAAATTACTACCTTGTGAGAAAGGAGAAGATTATGAGCTTCATTCACTACTGCAAAGATATTCAATGCCTTGGATAGAAAAGAGTGCAGAGTAGCTAAGCATAGTTAATCAAGATTCAAAAAGGAAAGTAGAGAACTCCAATATTCTCCCTTCTCTTCTATTCACTGAAAAAAAAGAGCACTAATCCACCACTAAATGCAGAATCAAGAAATCTGATTCCCTTTTCCCTCCCTCTCTCCTCCCTTCCCCCCAACTCCAAAAGCAGAATCTGCATAGAAGGACTTCCCGTACTGAGTGTAGCACCTGTGTAATTACAAATTACAACTGTGCTAACCACTGTACTAAATAGAGATGCTTGCCACTTAATTAAACCCTTTCTTAGAGAGGAAATGCATACACATTCACACTATCTCCTCTTCTTAATTGGTCTCAGACACTGCAGGAAGCTAGTCCCCAAGATTTGTCAGCCAGCCAGCCCACAGATGTTTCAGAAAGAAAACCAGGTCAGCATTAACAGGTTCACTTCTTTGGCTCTAGGCGACAGGTCAGCAGATCAGTGTCTGCTGTCTGCAGCTGGCAGGCTCCACTAAGTGAAAACGGTCCTTAAGCATTGGCCTGAATTCCTGTCAAATCTGCACTTCTCTTTACAGGCCTGGACAGCAAGCATGCGAAACAGCTATAGCAGCTTAATGCGATATCATCACTGAAGCCAACTAAATTTACCCTTGCAAATTGAAGGACGACTATAGGTACTCTCCAAACCCATGCTTCATTAAACCTAAGAGTCCCTCCAGGTCAGCCTTACACCATAGGCATCAGGGGGCTGAGACCTGCCTTGCAATATACCCGCAATTAGATGCAACTCGAGAACATCCAAGACCATGACTGGAGCCTCTGAGCAAGAAGAGTCCAAGCCCACTACTTTTCTTTCCAATACATCAGCCTCACCTTTAATTTCCACACTGTATTCCATGGCCCTTCAGAAAAGGACAGCTGATCTCTCCATTGCTTCCCTGTGATGGGCATGGAAAAAAGGAAATGATTCTAAAAAGTAATATGAACAAAAACTTTTGCTTTATCTTCCACACACAAACACCGAGCCTGAGCTGACAGTACTATCTGCAACAGAAAATGGTGCCCCAAAAAGGAAAGACCTACTTAAATAGGTCATTACCAATATATTTGATTGCCTTCCAATCCTTGATTACTCTAACATCAAAAAAATCTATCACCGATATAAAATAATTCTTCTCTGTAAACAAAGACCTCTGAGCCCAGCAGGTGAAAATGTAAAAACTTCATATAGTCGCTACTTCCAACTAAAAACCCCAAAACAAAACAACAACAACAAAGTTAAAAAACCCCACATCACACATTACTATTTATTCTCTCAGAAAAAAATGCTTGGACTAAAACTCCTCTGAAGCTGTTGCTTGTGGTCCACCTGTCAGCCTTCACAAATTTCCGTAACTTTTCAGCAAAACTTCAGCCTTTCTAAACTTGCAATCTTCTGCCACTTGTGGATAAATACAAAGACAAATTTACCATTAACCCTTGTCAGCTGCCATCAATGATTATCAGCATCAGTATCTTCAGTATCTGACTTACTAACCACCTCATCTTTAAAATATACCTGATGCACACCATTTTGCATCATTCTGTACTCCAGGGTGTATCTGTTTATGGATAGCAAAATCACCTGGCTAATTCATTAGAGGACAAAGGCAATACCAGCCAAACATAGACAAGCAGCAGCAAAAAAGGCTTATTTAGATTAAAAGCTCACAACAAGAACTCTCATTTTTTATTTGGGTATCTTCTACGTGCCGCAGAAGGGAAAGTCAGAACAGTCACAGTGCTGCTCTAGAGGATGCAATTCTAAGGCTTGGGGTGGGGAGAAAAGAACCAGGCTTTGAAGAACTATTAAACAAGACAAAATGAAGACTGTGTGGTGTAAATATGAAGTTTACAGAGCTGGTTGGAAAAACACTCTACTCTGTATGCCGTTAGAGAAATATGCACAAATCTTTTTCATACCAAGTTACTACCCTAAGTACTGGACAAGGAGACAGTGATTGCATGCATGGAGCGTTAAACAGATTTTTAAAGTTTGATAGCAATACTGAAAAATTTCCCTTAGACTAGCTGACCCTTCTTAAGGTGTCCAGCTGATGGTTTTTATGTGAGGCTGAGCCTGCCAGACTGGAGGAGAAACCAGTTTTCTCCAGCAGCAGGAGAAAGGATGCCATCTCCTGGATAGTTTTGCACACTGTCATCCAAATAAAGCACCGGCCTTCTCTCACACACAACCTTCCAGAAATATTTTTCTGTTAAAATGCATGTTGTTTAATGGCAGCCAAGAAACCACCTGGAAAATATCTCTAAGCTAATAGTCCAACTCTGAAAAAAACAACCAAGTCTCTCATGATTAGCATGGTTCTTCAGTGAAGATTGTCAACAACTCAATTACACAAATACTGGATTTTGAAGAAATACAAACTACATCAGCACATCCTGGAAACACAGAGTACAAGAAGCTTGTTTTCGCAACACAACTCTTTCCTAACAACAAAGCCCTACAATAGCCATACGTGAATATCCTTCTCAAAGAGAGTAAACTCCGAAATAAGTAAGACTTCCTACTCGCAAAGCAAGAATTTCAAAGAGTTTTGTGTTTTTTCCTTTTACAGTTGAAACCAAATCCTATAGCAGGAATATCAAGTCAGAGCAACACATGACAAACGTATGAAAATCCCTGGCAGCATAACAGTAACATACAAAAAAGACCTACAAGACAAAATTACATCCACAATAAAAGACAGAGCCAACTATACCGGAAAGTAGGCAGTAGGAGGATCAAGCTATCGAAAGGACATGTAATTGAACACAAAAAAGATTATGTAGATTCATAATGTGTATACATGAACCATACATAACTATGGTGTGTATTATTTTATTATCTGGGTGTTGTGCAGCTTACAAGTATATTATGTAACGTTTGTATAAGGCAGGTGTAATTCCAAGGGCAAATTCTGGAAAGAACACGGCACAACAGCAATGCAAATACATCAACATGCTCTAGGGCTAAAGCTGTCTTTGTTTCCATAGTTTATGAGAGCAAGAGGAAAACCCAGGAGCTTACAAGTGGAATCCAGAACTAGCAAACATAAGATCAGCCTTTGAGTAAACTGTTAATGAACTTGTTTTCCCCCCAAAAGGTGAAGCATTATAAATACTTAGCTCTTTCATTGTTACCAAAAAGAGACCAGTACTAAAAACAGTAGGATTACCACTACACTCCTAAAAGCTGCACCTCCTTTCCAAGTATTATTACATAAAATTACAGTCGAAGGTCTGATCATAAGCCAATCTGACAAAAAGCCTGCTGGGACCAGGTAATCAGTGAACAGAAACCACCGAGAGCAGACACAGAACAAGCCCTATGGAAGTGCTGGAGGAAATGAAAAACCATCCTCTCCTAAAACACCACACACTATATGCACTTTCCTTACATTCTCTGTACCAACAAAGAACATGATAAGAAAAGATGAGAAATCCTAATGCATTCCCTTTTTCCTTGCTTATCTAGTTATTAGCAAGCAGCACATTGCTCTGGCTCTTTGGGACAACCATCCAACTTGTTCCTATTTTCTTCTACTATGAGATGGGCAATTAACTCTTCTCAAACTTTCACCAACAGCATACTCCAGAAACCTAACTAGGACAATGATCTCTCATCATCTTCATAACCCTGACCGAAGATTAATGTAATTCATGCTGTAAGAAGTCTGAGCAACAAAAAAAAAAAAAGGGGGGGGGGGGGGGGGAAGAGGGAGGGGGAACTCATCCAGTTCCACTTGCTACAATTGCATGCAAAAGATGATTTTTCTCAAGAGCAATTCCCTTTTCTGTATGAGAAGACACCATTAATAGCACTAAACAATATGGCCCAATCAAAAACCTAACACTTTATAGCAAATATTCTGATTTTAAATGAAGGAGTTATTAGACTTCAACAGGCAGAATCACTTGGTTCCATTTATCTCCCGCTGCGAAATTACCTCATTAAACCTTTAACAGCTTGAGGTAAGTAAAAAGCTTTTACTCCACTGTCTGATAGAACAGGTTTTGTGAAAAGGATTCATACTATTTCTGTCCATTTCTTGCCATAGGAGATTTAGCACAATTCTAACTTCATCTAAATGTATGCGTCCTCAGCAGATGCAGGAGAGAATCTCAAGCATGCTACCTACTAGCATGCCTCTAGAAAAAGGTTCATTATCCTTATTAAACAGAAAACACTGAGAAAATTAAGGGGGCTTCCCCAAGTTGAACACACATATCTTTTACATGAAGCAGTAATGTGCCCAAACCATACGTGCATATCCAGACACTCCTACTTCCAAACAATCCCAGCAGTGTGCAGACATAGCTCTGTCACTGGGCACGTGTAATGAATGGAATAAAGAAACAACTGGTAAAATGAGGTTCTGTGGTTCATGTTGCATCTCGGGCCTTGATCCAATATGAAAGGTGATCCGTACTATAATGCTCATATCAAGAGAGTTATTTACACAGAAGTCTCTCTCCTTCTAGGGTAACAACAATGTAAATATTTAGAGAAAACAAAGCAGTGCTGAAACATATGACACACAAAAGCATTGTAGCTACACAGAAAACCTTCTGCAGTAGAAGAAAATGATCAGAAGATGCACCATTTCCAGCCCCTCTTTATACCACAAACAGACCAGAGACCTTAAAAAATCTGGTTCAATGCTCCAGGTGTCAGAAAGAGTTAAGTAACAGTACACAAAGAGACTAGCTGGTGTTATAAAACACCATTGGGGGGTGGGGTTTTCCGCCCTTTTCTAAGAAACAGTTTATTCCATTTCTCATTAGACAAAATAACTAAGTTACAACTGTTCTTCAGCTGCTTTAGGGAAGAAAAGTCACTACAACATGATCTGGCAGTTTATTCTGATATCCAGATTTCAAAGAAATCATATTTACAACAATTTGTCACAAGTAACATACATTCTGTTCTCTGGACATATCCTAAAATTCTTAAAAGTTCACTTATTAAGCTAGCAGAATCTCTAACTAAACATGAATGTAGCTATATTCAAGAAGTTCCAAGAACTCAAAACTGAACCTTGGCCTCAGAGACATTGGTCAAGCTGACTTGGTGAAAAACATTTGTTAGTTCCCAAAGATACTTTATAACATGTTGTATCTTACGGTTCTTCTCATGTATAATAAAAAGTGCTGGAAGAGCTTCCACATGAAGAAGAGGTAGCAAGAAAGCATGACCAATACACTTCAGAGATCACATGATTAGGAGGAAAGGAAAGTAGTTTAGAAGTTTTAACTCCCTCCAGAGCTGTGAGCACATACCTGATATTCAAGCCAGTGCTCTGGTCCAGTTTCTCCCAGCTTTTTAATTTTCCCAGAAGTTTCTAGAGTAGAGATCAAAAGAAGAGTTAGAGACACAGACAAATGTTC
This sequence comes from Mycteria americana, assembly GCF_035582795.1. NCBI lineage: Eukaryota > Metazoa > Chordata > Aves > Ciconiiformes > Ciconiidae > Mycteria > Mycteria americana. The sequence goes on along the minus strand of NC_134376.1, from coordinate 6,120,482 downwards.
TAACAGCTCATTCTCCACACAGTTTTCTCAAAATTCTCCATTCAAACTCAGCGTCTTTCCTCTTCCTCCTGTGGATTTCATTATCTTCTTATCTCGCACTTTTGGGTTGTCATTCTCCAGCCCTCACAACCATTTTCACTGTCACCACAGCTCTGACACACGAAACCCATGTTACACTTGAGCACTATATATTATCTAACCCTGTGAGCGACCACCACTGTACTAGACCGTGGTAGACTAGACTCTTGGCAGCAGAGAATAAAAGTTGTATCCTCAACACTAGTTCTGTAGCAGCTGAAGTGCCCATTTCTCCTCTTCCAGTTCCTCTTATGGCTTTTTATTTTCAGTCAATACCAGACAGTATTATCTAAACCTGATCAGACACAAGTATAGTTCTGCAGATCAAGTTTACACATTTAGGTTAATCTCCTGACAGTTCACTGTATGCTTGATACAGGGTGGGATGGAAGCAAAACAATTTTATTCATCTGAGACCACATTCTGACCCTCTGCTAGCATTGGCAGTAATCCAAGTGTGTATCAAGGTTCTGAACACACGCCTGTTTGGCAACACTGTGTCTAGGCAGAGCTTAATGCCAAAAAAACCATTTCCAGCAGAAGAAAGGTAAAAGAGAAACAGCAAGGCCAAAAAAGGACACTATTATGAGATTGTTCTTTAGAGAAAATATCCAGCTGAACAGTATATATCCTTTTGCCTTTTTTACCTTCATTGCCATAGCTCACCTCATAGAATCATAGAATCACAGAATCGTATCGGTTGGAAAAGACCTTTAAGATCATCGAGTCCAACCATAAACCTAACACTGCCAAGCCCACCACTACACCATGTCCCTAAGCACCTCAACCAAACATCCTTTAAATACCTCCAGGGATGGGGACTCAACCACTTCCCTGGGCAGCCTGTTCCCATGCTTGATAACCCTTTCAGTGAAGAAAAATTTCCTAATATCCAGTCTAAACCTCCCCTGGCTCAACTTGAGGCCATTTCCTCTTGTCCTATCACTTGTTACCTGGGAGAAGAGACCAACCCTCACCTCTCTACAACCTCCTTTCAGGTAGTTGTAGAGAGCATGCTGACATTTAAGTTTGGGAATGCCTGGTTCAAACACATAAATTAAAACAGGCATCGTATCTCAACTAACACAATACAGGAAGAGCCTGAAAGACAGGACAGGAAACAAAGGAAACCCCTATTCTGCTCATCCACCAAATATTTCTAGCTCCTCACCTCATTTTCCAATTCAACAGTCACCAGCTGTGCTTGGACTTTCTCATAGCGTTCCAGTTTTCTTTGGAGACCTTCTACCTCCTCTTTAAGCAATCCGTTGTTTTCTTTCATTTCCCTATGGTGAAAAGAGAAACAATGATTAAAGAGCCATGCAACTCAATTCACTCTCTCAGACTTCCAGATACACACGGAATTATAAGGGAATCAAGTGACATTGAACAGACATTATGACATTCAACTGACTCATTTCTATAACCTTCACTGCAAAGCCACTGCTACAAAAAACCCACAACTTTATTGAACTGATTTTTTTCTACTCTAAGTGCCATCCTAATTATGTCCAAATAAGCTGAAGTTTTGTATCTGCTTTACTGATTGGCAAAACAGCATGAAGGTTAGCAAGAGACTCCCACCGCTGATCTTCTGTCAGGCTGAATGCAGGGTTGGAACACAGCGAGCAGCAGACACTCAGGCTTTTTGAGTACTCTCTAATGACTGAGCAAGCATTGAAACTGTTTGTTTTTACTTTAATAGAGGTGTGCAAGGATGAGATAAAACTGTTTCAAAAAAAAAAAAATTACCTCTAAACTGTTGATATCATGTTTCTGTGCACAAAAAACAAGCATGAGAAAAGATTCCAAGATAAACAACTTAAAATTATAATGAAACACTAACAAGAACAAAGCCAAGGGAAATGATTTAATTTTAGAATAAGAAAAAGCTGGCAAGATCACTCATGTAATTTAGGCTTTTTTAAAGATGCACCACAAGATCGAAATTAAGTTTACTCAGAAAAAATACATATACACACATATCTCTTTAGGGCAAGTTATTTCATAGTACATAGGAATTTAATTTTTCAAATTAATTGTCACTTCAGAAACCCAGAAAGTCTACTCTACCGAGGGCTATATCAGAGTGCTTTAGAAATTTAAACAAAACACTTTCCAAACATTATGCTAGAAAAACAGGCCTTTAAAATAGTGGTAACAATAACTAAACAAAAACAGTTATTACAAAAATGTTCAGCTGAAATGTTCTTTCCCAAACCTGTATAGAGTTCATCACCATCTTTAAACATTGAATTTTGTTCTAACAAATAGGTATCACCATCCAGAACGATCAATATGCTCTCGCTGTGTTCAGGAAGATTACCCAGATCTTGTCAAATCCTCTCCTCTAGTAACCATCACAACATTGCTCAATTCATACGCTGTATTTATACAAAATATTTAAACTTCCTTCTAAAGTTTCCCATATGGAAGCCCAATAGAGGGATTTGAAAGTGCATATAGTGCAATTGTAGCAGGTACAGAAGAACACAGGATAACCCTTTCAACAACTGAACCCTTCTTTCACCTGAAGTAGGCATTTTCCTCCCTGAGTTGTCGCAATTCCCGCTCCATTTTTGGGAAACGGGCCAGTTCTGCCTTCATGTTCTTGACAACTAAAGCATCATGTTCCTGCTGGGAGAACTTCTGTTCCAAATCCTGGAAAACATGGGATAACAAGAGGACAACAATGACTAACTTGGAACTCACAAGAGCTACTTCTCCATTGTACTTTTTAAACTTGAATCAATGACTCGAATGAAGTTGGAAGGGAACTCAGTAGGTCATCTGGTCCAATCCATTGCTCAAAGTAGGGATGATTCTTGTTCCACTTGTAGCACTGGGCTGGCCTCTTCTCTACACCTGTTTACCCTAAGTTCGTAAGAAAAAAAAAGATCTCTGCTAATCATTAAAAGGACCTTCTTCTATTTACTAAACCAAATATGTGATTTTTCTTGTCCTCTATCCCTCCGTCAATGAAGTATAGAGAGGGGCACTTGGATGGCCTGCAAGAATTAGGAACAAAAAGAAACAAAACTGTGCATTTTAGCATTATGGTAAATGTTGCTTTTTTTTTTTCCTTAAAAAAAAAAGTTTATTTAGAGCTGTATTGCAGTCTGATATCCTGTTTCCAGACCCTTCCTTTCAATGGAGGAAGGCTCTTCTTGCAATCGCAGAACTGGCAATGAGGCTGGTTTTCAATGTAGCTTTACTTTACGGCAACCACAGGCAATGCCACTATCAGCACCTGGTCAAACCAAAGTAACTCTCCATATGTACTTCTCCCAGGAAGATAAGACAAGTGAAAAAGATACACTCTCACCAACCTATATGTTAATTTGAAAGACACAAAGCATCTCTATACTCACATTTAAGTCAGTGTGGTTTTGAAAGCTTTGCAAGTAGTTGCACTTTCTAAAAAGCTAAACTCAACTCCAGAGGAAGGATTTTCTGGGAAGCAGAAAAGTAACTGTGGCTGCTAGGTTCATCCTCCACCATTTGAAAAAAAGTTGCTCTAGAAGCAATCTTTTGCAGAGCAATCTTGTGCTCTGGCACAAGATGAAACAGAACGTTTCACCAGAGCACTGCATAAGGATATAAACCGCCTTTCCATAGAGAAAGCATGGGTGTATCCAATCGATAGAAAAAAGGTGAAGTGTGTCATGTTACAGCTAATTGTAGGTAGCCTGGTCCATCCAATTGAATTTAGCCAAAGGCAGCTCTTGCTGGCCACCAGATCAGATTCTTATATGGCAAACTAACCTTTCATTTTTGCAATAATCATTTTTTTAAAAGACACTGTTCTGTTCTTCCATGGAAGAAATTAAAAACTAAAGCTTTATATGGGCCACAAAGTTTCTTACCTTAATCTTCTGTTCATATTCTGCCAGTAGGGATTGGCTTGCTTGCAACGTCTGGATTTGCTGAGCAGCCTCTTGCCATTTTCTATTAGATGTAGACACAAGAGGCATTTAGCACCCAGGAATCATGTACCAGAAACAACCTACATGCAGAAGTATCTCTGACAAACATTTTCAAACACCACTAACAAGGTATATGGTACTCTTACAGAAGATTGTCTCTCACACAGTTTCATACTCATACCATCTCCCTCTAATTTAGAAACAAAAATACCATTTTAATAAAAAGATGCATCTTGAGAAATATCCAAAAATCAAGCCACCTTAACTCTGAAACCAACAAGTATACAGTCACAGTAAATAAAAAGCACCTTTGAAACTGAAGAGTTGAACTTAGTAAGCAAGGAAAAACACACTTTCAAACTCATCTTTCAATTACCCCTCAACTATGATTTAAGGCTTGATATTTTTGTCTGTTCAGTCTATAAAGTTCAGATTAGCCTTTCCCACCCACATGCCTTCTGTTAACTCTCTACCATGAACATGAGACATCGCTGAGATTTTAAGCTCAAGTATTTTTTTTCCTCAAGGTACAATTAAATTGCACCTCAGAGCTAGTTTCAAACAACGGTTACAACCTGCACATCCAGATCAAAGAACCCCTTTGAAGAGTGGAAATCAAACACTGTTGAAAGTTTTCTGAGCGATGACAGCTGCAGAAGAGTGAAGTTTTGTTTGCCTTTTTCTCCCCACAGTCATTCATCCCCCGCTTACTTATGTTGAACATCCAGCTGTTCCATCAGTTCCTGCTTCTGAGAGTCTTGGCTTGTCATCTGCATCTCTTGATTCATTATATTCCACTGTAGATCTGATATTTTCCCCTTTAATATAGTGATTGTCTGAATTAATGGAAAGAAAGAATAAACACACAAGACTATGACTCTCCAAGCCGGACATTATGGATGGTGATAGACAGAAATCATACCCAACTAAAAAGTACAAACACTGAATCTAGAAACAATCCCACACTCTTGCAAACCTTCAGACCTGCAAACTCACCTCAAAAACAAAGGCAAGAGAAAAATCATTTAGTCACTTTCATCTGTCACCCAAATTGTCGTTTCCATTGCCTATTAAGTGGGTGACCTCAAACTGGCATGAAAAATATCAAGCTTCAAAGCTAGATGATGATAAAACACAAGTATATACATTAAAGTAAAAAAATTATCCCACAACCATTCCAAATATATTTTGTCTGGGTTTCAAAATTGAAAATGTCTGGGTTTGTCTCAACCAAATACCAGAAGTATTATGCCTTCCTCAAAAGTAGAGGCCAGTGGTTTTTAAAATTTTGTTCTAAATATCTTAACTCTAAAGAAAAACTCACAGCTTTGTTTGAAATAGCCATTACTCAGCTCCCTTTAACAGAGAAAAAGAGAAAAATCTCAAAACATTACATGTGTAGGGCGTTTTCTAGACAGACAGATATGTAGGGTTCTCATCTTGATACTGATGGATATGGAAATAAAAAGAACACAGAAATAGAACTGCTGCATACATTTCATATGTGGGTTTTGTTTCTCTCACGTGCCATCACCGACTCCCTGTTTTTAATCACCGATAACTGGCACGTTAAATCTGTTTACCTGCTCTATGTGAACAGATACATTTCCAGTCACACCTAGGCAGGAGGAAGGCTTAAGGACTTAGTGGTTGTTGATCCACAGCTGGTGCGGGAAACCAAATTAAACAGAAAAATTACAAGTGGACTAGCTGAACTTAACTATAATGATATCTGAAAAGGTTGAGGGTTGAGAAGATGATCTGTTCATCCAAAAGAATTGAAATTATTATCCAAGCATTGATTCTACAGTGGAACACACAGGCATTTAAGACACTTTGGGGAGACATACTTTGTACATAACTTTGGTCTCATCCACTCTACAGTTCCCCCGACTTACCATCTTATCTCCTCCATCATTTCCCCTTTCTTCACTCAATGTCATGTAACCTGACTTCTAAATCTAGATGCTGTATGCTGCCTTGCACTTTTTTCTCCTTCTCCCTATCAACCCGTCTAAGAAATTTTTCCTCATTGTTAATTAACACAGCAACATCTTCTGCCCTGCTCAGTTGTGTCTGGACTTGGTTAGATTCTAAACTTTGACAGCAAAGACGCATATCACCAGGGTTTACTCATTTCCAGATGATGAACACAGCAATTTTATATATGTTTTTTTAAATCAGAAAGGGCATTTTCAAGTCACAAGAACTGCAAAGTCACCTGAAGCTATGAACAGATTAAAAAATTACTCTGTTCTTACTTCATTAGCTTCAGCTAATTTGCTCTCCTTCTCTTGCAGCTTCTTACTCATTGTCTCCATGCTCTTCTTATAGGATTTGTTCATCTCCATTTGTTCTTTCAGTTTATTTTCAGCTTCTGTTTCCCTTTCCTGATATTGCTTTATGCGTGTGAGCAGCTCCTGGTTACGGTCAGCCTCTCGCTTGCAAAGAAAAAAAATGCAAAGAGACATAAAGAGACATAAGAAGAAAGTAACACAAAGGCAAAGCCGTTTTTGTTTCTCCTGTCTTCACTCCTCATTACTGCGGTCACCAAGGCATCATCATGAAGCAATGTTACTCAGACCACAGCTTCAACCTTTGCACTAGCATGGGCAAAAATCTTACCAGCAGCAACTCAATGTCAAGGAACTACCCAGGGCAATGGAGCTAGAAAATTAGGAGACAGAGTCTTCCAAATCGCTTAGACTGAGACATGAATATGAGAATACAGACATGGCTTCACAGACTCCACTGCACACTCTCCAGTGAATCAAAGATGAAAACATTTGATGCTCCAATTTAAAGCTGACCCATGCATAGCAAATTGACTTTCAGAAACTCAGATCTCAACAGTCGGGCTAATAAGACAAACTTCCCTCTGCAACTTCTGTAAATTGTATGAGGCTATAATAGAAAAGAAACGGGGTTTAAATGCACAGTATTATCAATGAATACGATAAATATTTTTGCACTCTGACAACCTTTCATACACCATTTCAGTTTATTCCTACCACAAATTGATTAACACTTATTGAAAAAACTTGTAGTAAATTGCTTTGCTAATCAAAGCAAATCAAGACACAGATTTACATAGTAAGCAAGGATTATGCAAAGCAATGTGAGGTTCCTAAAACCTTTATCCACATGACTCAAAAAAACACAGAATCTGAACAGGGTAATTACCACACTGCTGGATTAGTGCTGCTCCCTTTTTTTTGTACCAGTATTTTAAGGGTTTCTGTGACTGACTCAGCTACATTCCCATTTGAACTCTTCATGGCTTAATCCCACATCACCTGACTTCAGATGAATGAGGAATTTAGTCACTGACTTGCTATTTTACAACTACACACTAAATCTGTCACCCAGCACCCTTGTAAAATACAACACCACGTGCTTATTATTTTTTAAAGATTTCTTTATAAATAATCAGCCACATACAAGACCTTTATTATCTTACAAAACCCACAGATCTACTACTTATTTCAGTAACATACTTAAGCAAACATATACAGGCATAAAACCAGAAATCAATAAAAGCTATTAGTCCCCGAGTGAGGCTCAGTGTTTTATCAGTGCAAGCTCTCTTGTGTGACAGTGCATGGTTGGCACTGCTGTCATTCCAATTAACTACAGTCACACAAACTAAATGCTTGCAATTGTGCCAGCAGAAGTTTAAATTCATCTGGGAGAAAAATGCTTAAATACTTCTGGGAGAAACAAATAACAAATTCCTTTTGTTTTTGCTACTCATAACAACTTCAGTGCTAAACTAACAGCATCTAGTGATGCGATCATCAGTTTGTCAACCAAACAAGGCTTTGACGTTGACACTCCTGTGTACATTAGCAAGTTAGTGCAATGCACTGCGAGGGGATCTGTAGAACAAAACAGTTGGTGCTGGGAACTTCACACCCACATCACCACCACGTTTGCAGTAAATGCAAACGCAGTAAATGCATTCCAGAAGCATTTACTACAGATTCGCTGAAGTCTTGCTCTGAAGACAGAGTGTCCATTAGCAGTTGAATAACACTAGGCTTGCTCCTGGACTGCATCTTTCAGTTTAGTTTCATCCAAAAAAGTCGACTATACACATTCTGAGACATACCACTGCAAACCAAAGCACGGCACGGGAGAAGTCAAGAGCATATCCCTGATCCAAACTAAAACACCAACGTAGATGCACTACGTACGTTCTGATTTAGGCCTATGATATCAAGCCATCTGCAACCGTCGTACTCACCTCATAGTTTCTGGCATTGGTATTAGCTGCCTTCTCTAGCTCAATGCGAGCTCGTTTGTGGCTAAGCTCCATCTGCATCTTCTCTCGTTCCACCTGCAGGAGCTGGGATTTGGAGTGGATCTGCCCAGCTTGTTCTTCCAACTGGCCAGTTCATGTGTGAAAAGGGACATTACACACCATTAACAGCACTGCAATAATATCATTATCTCCCACCCCATGCTATTCAGATGACACTTGCATGCCATTTTACAAATTACAAGGAAACTATCACTGTGTGGTACTTGTCTTCTCACACCAGCTGCAGATGAGGAAACCAAGAGTTCAACACCACACTCAGAAACCCACATCAAATCAACATTGGTTGGAAAGAAGTGAATTTCAAGTTCTTCATTCAGAATTTCTCATTCAATTTCTAGAGGTACTCCGACAAAGTGTACTTCTCTATCTAAAAAAAGGTTAATTACAAACTCCCCAAGCCTCATAAAAGTAACAGCAGCTAACCAAGAAGCAGAGATCATGCTCCTCATGAAATTTAACCTCTGAGCAAAACAACATGTTTTTCTACTAGCTGCTACAACATTACGCTTCATTTTTTCATTCAAATTACCTTAGAGCACAGACAATATTAATAGAATACCTCACATCTAAGCAATGTACATTCAACACACAGCTAATGAAGACTCTAATCAGAGCGAGCCTCCTCTAACCATCTCTGTAACCAGAGATGTACCACAGACAGAAAATGCATACATTTTTGTCAACATTCCAAACGCAAAGCGGATTTACATTAAAAAGGAAGCTTATTTTATACTTAGAGACTGAAATAGAAATTATATTAAGATACAGAATACAGAAACTTTATTCCAGCCTAATAAACAGTCCTGATGATCCAAGTTGTCAACTTCCTCCATGCTTTATGAGCATAAGGCAGCCTACAGGGAACAATCAAAAAAACCCACGTGGATACGAACAGAAGCAGACAAGAAAGCACAATGCAACTCTCCTGTATGTGTCCAGGCAAAGAAACTTTAAGGAAGATCGTGAAAAAAAGGTAAAAATGACTTACTAGAAAAATATTAACAGATATAAAGCTCCTTTGTTCAGCAATATGAAAACAACTTACAATTTAATTTCCTGAGCTGGTATACAGATATAACAAGCAGGGAAGAAATTCAAAGGACCTTTCTTAAATTTTTACAGAACAGAAATAAATACGTCTGACACTTTAAAAAAATTTAAAGATTCTAGAATGTTCACCAAAAGCAAGCTTCCACTACTGAGCTTGCATGAATATAAATTTTTGAAAGAATAGTCAGATCTTAACAAAATCAACCCCGATTCCTGGAATCAAAAGGAGTCTATAACCACACTGAAGTGATACTGCAGGCATCACCAAGCTGAGGACACCTCACCTGCACCCTCTGCTGGTACTGAATCTGTAAGGAGCTTTGAGATGATCCTGGTGTAGCCAGCCCAGACACCCCCTCCAAACGCTGTGAAATAAAGTTGTTGAGGGATCTCAGGGTGGAGAAGACAGTTGTATTATCTTCCAAGTCCTCCATGGCTCTGGAAAGATACAGAAAGTCATCAGCAAAACATTCAGAGCAACCTACGGTATACTGGCTGCTTTGCTCAAAACAGATAAATCACTGCCCTGAGGAAACGCTAAATGCAATTTACAGGGTACAAAACCTAATCTGCTAGTCACTGCTGGGATCCACAGATTACTGCTGGGATCAACTTGAACCAGAAAATACTATCCAACCAAGGCTGAAGTTGTAGGTTTCTGAAATGAGAAACTGATGCAACAGAGCCTGTTCTTCCCTGAGCTTTCTACCTGAAATGGTTTAGTTTTATTTAAATACATTCTCCCCTGAATCTCAGCCTATAAGCGTACAAATAAGAGCTGTCATAAGTTATACAAAACTGAACTCTCCTCTCCTATAAAATCAATATACATTCTAGGATACAAGTTAACGTTGCAGGACATTAAGATCTACAGCACAGAACACTAACAAACAGCACTCATTACTCTTCCTCCAAACATCTGAGGCAGGGAGGGAGAACTAATTCCATGCTAGCAGCAAAGCCTACCTTCTGCACAACTTGATTCTGGTTTCCAAAAAGCACTTTAGAACCTAACTTCCAGCAACGAGACTTCCCGAGTTCACAGATTGCTTCTGTAAGTAAAACTGTGTCTCCTCATTCACGTAAAAGTTTTTGCAATTCTTCCTTCAAATTTGCAAGGGTACTAACTAAAAGGCCAAAGACAAATCAAGCCTGGAGCTCAGAAAAGCCTGCAAGGTTTCCCAGGAGACTTCAAGAAGCCTTAAGCGAGTCCCTCTCGTGACTGCGTGCCCCACAAAGCCCCAGAAGCATAGAAGAAGGTTCAGAACCAGGAAAGGCAACCCACAACATTCACATGGGCTTGTACCAGACACAGACTTGGGGCTAACTTTCGGGCTTGTGCACTCTCTCAGGGTTATTCTCAGCAGTTATTCTTTAGATTTATACCATCGCAAAGCAGAGAATAGAAGAACACTGGCAACTGGTAATAGAAGCACACTGGCAACACACAGCCAAAACCCAAATGAAAACGTTTATTCGAAATAAGTACTTCAGTACCACACGCAAATAAATTCAAGAGACCACTACCAACAGGTAACTGGACTCCAGCAAGCCTGTTTGGAAATCAAGAACAGCGCTAAAAATTAAGAAGACGCGAACACCCCGCCTCCCCGCTGCAGAACACCCTTTGGCCACAGCAGCCTCGGGGGAGCAAGGGACCCCCTGCCCTCGCAGCCCACCGCCCCGCGGCAAACCCCCGAGGGCGGCGGCGGCGGGCGCAGGGCTGCTCCTCCACAGCCGGGCCGCCCCGGGCACCGCGGGGGGTTCGCCCTCACGGACGCCCCGAGGGCGCAGAGGGGGAGCGGAGCCTCGGCAGCGCCCACAGCCCTGCCCTGCCCCGCCTCGGGGGGCGGGAGGGGCGAGCGGCCGCCCGGGGGTGGGAGGAACGGGGACACGGCACAGCCTCCCTTCCCCGCTCCCACGCCGCCGGGCCCGGCCAGGCGCGACGGCCAAGCGGCGGGAGCGGGGTGGGAGCGCCGGGCCGACCTGAGCGAAGCCAGAGACCGCCTCACCCGCTCCCTCCCTCCCTCCCTCACTCACCCGCCGCGGGCGGCGGCGCGCACCCCGCTTGGATCTCCCTCCTCACCCCGGCGCCGAGATCTCACGGGAACTCGCGCCCAGCTCTCGCGAGAACAGCGGCCCGGGCCGCCGTAACGACGGGACTAGGTGCGCAATACCGCCGCGGCCTCCGTGCCGTACCGTAATGCCCCGCCTCGGCGCGAAAGCGGTTCGAGCTCGGCCTCCCCTCGCCGCCCCTTCGCAACCCACCCCCCCAAAAGCGCTGTCCCCCGCTCCGTCCCAGGGACCGGCTGCAACGCCCCTGCTCGGGCAGAGCCGTCCTGCCCCACCGCAGCTGCAGCCGGAGGAGAAGCGGAGAGAGCACACGCTTAGCCAGCGCCCTGCTCCCTCCAGTTCCTGTTGCCAATCACAGGTAACAAAGTTTCTCCAAGAGCAGACTGACATCTTTTCTTTTTTCCTTCCCGAACATATACAAAGCAACACCCAGCTCCCCAGTTCAGGCTCTTGCGATAACGCTTTCATGCACACCGTTCAGCATGGAGATGCAGATGGGGAGGTTTCAAAGCAGTTACAATTTGATAAATCTGTACGCAATTCCAAATGAGATGTTTATAATGAGAAAGCTCTGGAAGCCTCGAAAACAGACAGTGCTACCAGCCCCTCTTATAACTCATGCCACAGTCGGCCTGATAAAAGTGCTATGTAATGTAAAAGTTGTCACTTCCAGATAAGGCAGTGGCTAAATTTATTTTTGCAAACAGAATTCTAGCGATTCAATCAGTAACTCTCCTTGTCTGGGATCCAAGGAACGTCTTGTCATTCCACCTAAGAAACTTCATTGGTCAAATATAAAACATTACTGACAACGTAGGGGAAATTATCTTCTCAGTAGCGATGACCCTGCCCTACTGTCATTTACTGGATTTATGAGTACAACGAAGTGGCAATTTCTAAATATAACCTGTGTCTTTAGAAAATGCAGCAGAGCCATCAGGCTAAATATTCCAGTCAGTCGTCTATCCTGAGCGGCTGCGCTACAGATTGTACGTGACGATGCAGATTCTGACATGCACGAAAACGTTATCTATTTTTACGTGTGCTAATAAATTGCACTAGCTTTTAAGAAGAAGAGGCAATACATTGGCTCAAACTCCCCTTGCTGTTCCCTGTCATTCTGACAACCACCTTTATGGTTACTCTCATATATGTCATTAGTAGTGCAATGATTTTCAAGCACACATTAAAAACTCATATAATCACTGGTTTATTTTCGTTTCCATTACTCCAGCCCCAGAGGTTGCCTTTCAGATTACTCCTCTCCATTCCCAACTGTTTTCTCCACAGGTGAGAAGCTAGATTGGATGTCTCTGCTCATATAATTAGTGGATAAACTCAGTAGTACACCACCCTGGTTTATTTTTGTATTTGAAAAGCATGATGTACTTCGTAAGAATTGTGGCAGATTTACCCAGGGTCTTAACGGTGAGATTTTTCTTTAAACACACGCCAAATTCAGATTTCCAGTCAATGTCTGATCACCTGTTTGAAAACCTGCGGTTCTCAGCTTTCATTTCCCTTTGTACAGCCTTGCCAAATAATAAGATTCAGCAGAGTCTTTCCGGCTGGCCTGAGGCTTTATAGTTCTCACATCTTGGAATTGCTCCTTCAGTCTGTTTTGCAGAAGCCAGGAATCATGTCCATCCCAGAATTTACAGAGCATTGTTCCTTTTGGCTTTAAAATACTTTGTGACAGATTCAGAAGGCCTAAACACAGATTGATCTGTTTCTGATGATCCAGGTTTTTAATGCCTGTCGCATTAGGTGCCACGTCGCTCAAGATAACGTCCACCTTCTCTGCAGGAAGCAGACTCTGAATCGTCCTCAGCGTGCTTGGGTCTGCAATGTCAGCCTCCGACAGGAAGACCGCTCCTTCCAAAGGAGAAATCCGCAGGAGGTCAACGCCAAGGACGAAGCCAGTGGGGGCAGCAGGATCTAGATTATTAGAATGAATGAGACACAGAACACTCATAATGGTTGCAAACAACTTGCATATACATGAGCTCCACACTAGTCAATAAACAAAAACATATCACCTGCCATGTCTGGTCTTCTTGTCCTTAGACAGTTTGCTGTGTGCATCTGTATGGATGGTTTGCTATAAGCTAATCCATCCACGACATGAAAACTCAGTTCCTTCAGATAAGCAGGGGGTATTTTTCTGGGTTTTTTCCTGTTCTTTCAAGGCTGACAGTCCAGAAATCCTGGACAATAGTACAGATGATAACACCTTATCTTGTAAATATTAATGGCTTAAAACACATAAATCGTACATAGTGGTTACGACCATTTTTCAAGAAGGGAAATAAAAATACAAAAAAGCCAAGTTACCTACTGGAGGCTACATGAATTTCAGAACCGGACGAAGGGATCCTCCCCACAACACAGTTAATCAGAAAACTTCCTTACACCTACATAGCACCTCATGGTAAGTTTTTATTGCACAAATATGACTTCTCCAGACCGTATGAAGATTTTCACTGCCACGCAGGCACAAACCTTCACACTTCTGTCAGTGACTCTGGTGTTTGCCAGTACCCGTGTCCCTTCCCCATGTTGCCACCATCACCGCTGAGTTTTCTCACATGCTTCAAGATGAGCATCATCCCCATCTTGCCTGCCAAAACTACGCACTCACCGGTACCTAAGGCATTGACCCTCTGTACAGCAACTTGGCTCCAAGCACCAGGTGCAGCTCCACAGTCAAGAACAGAAAGTCCTGGACGAAGAACATGAAACTTGTCATCGATCTCCAGTAATTTGAAGGCACTCCGGCAACGGTAATGCTGCCGCTTCGTTGCCTTTACGAAGGGATCCTTCAAATGCCGTTCCAACCACCGGTGCTCAGTTCCAGTTTTCTTCAGAAGCCCCACTGTGGTGTGGAGACATTTGCTCACCACACGCCAACAGCTGCCCAGGAAGACAGGCAAGTTAATCAATTAGTGCATAACCACTATTATTTCAGCAGTCTCTATAGCAATTAATTCTAACCTCAACTACAGCTCCAACCATTTATCACCAGGCTCAAAAAAAGCCTCCAAATTTGAGATTCTTTGGCACCTTTAGTTATCTGGTCTAATCTCAACAGAAAGGGACGTATTTTGGATGGAGGCCTCACAGGTTACCCCCTGAGCAAAGGCAGGAAAGAGGGCCCCACTCCTAGACACCTCTTCTTCTGCTCTGGTGCTTGCATTTAAGGCCGGTGGGTGTGCGAGCTGGCAGAGCAGCCCCAGCGAGGCCCAGGGCTGCCTCAGAGGGGCTGGTGGCCTCCATGAGTGGGGAGGCCGAGGGTATGTCAGCCCCTCAGAGGAAGGGGGGATGCCCAGCCCCTGGAGGCTCCTTCACCTCTCCGGGCGGAGCACGCTAACAGCCGCGGGCACTCCTACCACCACTTTCCGGGTAACCAGCCCCGGCGCTGGCACTTCCAGTACCGACAAACCCAAAACGCCCGTTCCCCATTCCTGACGAAAACTTAAGGCGCCGGGACTAACCCGGCACCTCCCCGGGGACGCTCCACCACCCCCCGACTCAGGCAGAACCCGCCGGTCCGGCCCGGTGCCGAGCTCTCCTCAGCGGCCCTGCCACGCACCTGCCCCCGGCGGCGGCAGCGGCGGCACTCCCCGACCAGGCCATGGCGGCCGCCTCAGGCCGCCCACGCCTCCCCTCACCGCTACCGCGGGGCGGTGCCGAGGGCGGGGCGGCAGCGGCGGCGGCGGCGCAGGAAGAGCCGGCTGGGCCGGGCCGCTTCTGAGGGGGCGACGCAGCGGTGGGCGGGAAAGTCGAGCGTTTGGGACAGAGGTGCTCGGGGAACGGGAACGGGGGAGCCCGGCACTGGGGATGGGGGTGCTGGGCGGTGTTAAGGATTTGGGGAGGGGGGAGAGGGTTCTGGGGAGACAAGGACTTGGGGAGGGGGTGCTGGGAGAGCAGGAGAGCAAGGGGGGTCGGTGAGGAGTGTTAGAGAAGTAGGCATTGGGAGAGGCACTGGGGGACCAAGGGTTTGGGCCCGGGATGGGGGGTGACCATGCATTTGGGGCGGGGGTGCTGGGTGTCTGGGGGCATCAGGGCCGTCTGGGCCTGAGCAGCAAGTCCAGGTTTTATTAAACCCCCGCCGGGCCGGGGGAGCAGCCAGGCCTCCCCTCTGAGGGGTGCCGGGAGCCCTTGGCGCAGCGTGCCCTCCTCATCTCTCGCCCAGGAGCCATGTACACATCCAGGCTCTTCACCCTCGTCCTGGTGGTGCAGCCGCCCCGCGTCCTCCTGGGCATGAAGAAACGCGGGTTTGGAGCTGGGCTCTGGAACGGCTTCGGGGGGAAGGTGCAGCCAGGGGAGAGCATCGAGGAGGCTGCTCGCAGGTGAGGCCTGGCCCGGCTCAGCCGGTGCCCTGGGGAGAGGCGGGTATTGGGGCACAGGTTGGGCCATGGAGGTGTTAGACCATTTATGGTGGGCTGCAGGTGGAGTTACCGCGGCTCAGCTTATCAATAACGCCCTCGTAACCAATGTGTTACCCTTGAGTGCAGTCGTAAGCCATCTCTGAACAGAGAAAATCACCTGCTCCACAGGTGATGAGGGATTGTCCACATGTACAAAGAAACGGGATTGCTCCCCGTTGCCTGTCATCTGCAAATCTTTAACTGTCATCCAGCCTACAAGTAACTGGAAGTTACTGAGTGTCCTCCCTCCCATCTCTTAGACTGTGATCTAAACTGAGACTTAGTCTGCTAGTGGTGGACAGAAAGGTTCAGAAAGGTGCAGCGTTTAATTTTGGCTATATAGCAGAATTACAACTTATGCCAGTGTACTGCTTATTGTTTAAATTTGGAAGCCGTTGAACAGGTGCTACCTTCCAGTAGCATTTTTAGTACTGCGTGAAAATGTAGTGACAAAATATTAGAAATTCTCAGAGGTTCCTTATGAAAGGCACTGTAGAAATGTATTATTTGACTGCATGGCAACATTTTTAAGCCCTAATGCTGAGTTAGGGAATTTAATTCCATCAGTACAGAGATACAGTACCATTTTTGAAGCTTTTAGTACTGATTTCTTGAAGTTCTTTCTTCTGTCTAGTCATTAAAATGAAATAGCAGATCACAGCTGAATTGCTAAACTCTAAAAATTAGGTACCTCATTCTTTACATGAATGTTGCTGATACAAAGCCACACTTTGCCACCTCCTCACTTTCTGATATGTGCCCAAAATTGCCCTCACACCTGCAGGAAGTTCAGTGTTGGTGTGCTCAACAGCTACCTAACAGCTTTTGCCCTGAACTGTCTCAGCTGTGCCAGTGCAACTGCCTGGGTTCTGTGGTGAGCTAATCCAGGGGACAGAAGGCTCCTCTATGCAGATGTGCACCCAGCAATGCATGGGGTTAACGTACCTGACAAATCCTGGCTTTTCGTGTAATTTATCATCTCTGAGTGGAGGGAGGGAGATCAGTCGTCTTACTTAAATCAGGCCTCCATTTGCTAGGCTTACATTGCCACTGACTGTGCTGTAAATCTAATGATTTAATTTAGCATTTCATCTCCTAGGTGCATGTTTATCTGTGCTAGCCCAGAGTTAGAAACCGGAGCTTTAGTCCATACAAGATGTCAAGTGATAAAAGTTTCGGCAATCTCAGTGCAACATGCCACAGCACGGCCAGCGCCTGCTGCTGTGGACTGTGGAACAATCCAATCCTCAGCCTTTTCGACGTAGCTGGTAGGAGTTTATTGCAGAATGACACAACCGATTCCTGCCGAGGTCAACCGGGCAGGAAGCAGTCCCCAGAGCCATAGCCAGCTAGGCAGGCAGCCCACCCTCCCGGTGGGGAATGACACTGTTGCAGTGCTGCCTGTCCCGGATGAAAACTCAAGGTGCAGCTCTCCTCTAGCAGATGTCACACAGTCCAAATCAAACTTACCTTGCACCACCTCTGCTCTGTATTCAGAGTTGAGGTGTTAGGCTGTGGTTCCTTGTTGCACTGTCTCAGTTGGGTTTGCAGTGGCATAAGGTGTGAAGTGTCTTCACAGCACAGATAGTTAAATATTAAGCTGAAACATGACCAAAAGTTTCCTCTATCAGTAAGATTTCTATACTCCACTGGGTACACCACATTCCCGTGAGCACCCGGGGACCCACGGCTCTTCAGTGGCACATCTTGTGAGGGGAGCATTTAGCTAGTTCATTATTTCTAGTTTGCTACCTGTAATGTTTCCCCTTACTATATACAGAGCCAAACAGCTGACAGATAAATTGCTTAGAGAACCATAGCAGTGTTGTGCTTTGTTGTTCAATTACCGCAGCCTGTAAAATGAGGCTTTTAACTTTGTTGCTGGAAAACTGCCTCTATTTTAGACATAGTTTCTCAGGAAGATAAACTAAAATTAGCTAAGACATTAAGTTGGAATGTAATTTTGAAGGATGGGATTCATGACATTGATACCAAAGAAAGCTGGAGCCTTAAAGATCATTTCCATTACATTTTAAAATTGTTAAGTCACTGCCAAATATGCAACTACATTAATTATTAACCTTAACTGAAGACACAGTTTCAAAGTATGCCTTATTTTTGTACATTAGAAAAACCATGACAAACTTCAAGCTGTGCCAATTCTGTTAGAGGCAGGTAAAAATAAAAAATGCCCTAAGTGCGTAGCATAAGCAGAGCAAGTAATTGAATGTGCTTCAAGCAGCTGTGCATGGTGATGCATGGAAAAGAGCTGTCTGGCAAGTCTCTCAAAAGTGCTCTTGAAAGTCTTGCCTTCTAGCCTCTCGTTATGCTAAATGTACTTCCAAGGAGCAGAAATTGAAAGTTTACACTTTGTGTTTTTTATATGGCATTTGAATGGGAGATGGTATTCCTAACGTTCTGTGTGGAAATCATGTTATGTAGTGTGTAGCATTACTTAAATAAGCTTCAGTCAGCCTCAGAAGTAGCTGATTTTGTTGCAAGTACAGATGTTCTAGTATCTATTACCTGCTTCCCCACAATTCTAAAAGCTTTAGCTTGAAGTCAGCAAAGCCTTTTGCCTGGCTAAATAAAGTGTTATCTCAGAGTTCTTAAGCCACATCCAGCTACAGTCATATGAGCGTGTTAGCACACTTCTAACAAATCTCAGAAAAGATCATCATGTTGCAAGGAGTGTAAATTATACTAAACAATCAATTTTCCTGAATCTTCCCCTTCAAACATAGACTATTTTCCTACCAGCCTCTAGGAGCTTGAAATAACACACGAGCCAGTCTGACATGGCTCCGCTGTGGTGTAAGTGGGCTAATAGTTTGGTGGAAGCCAGAACTCTGCTTTGCTCCACAGGCTGCGCCCTGCTCTGTTTTACAGGTGCAGCTTTCACCTTTCATTAGATGTGTTTTGAATGTGCAAGTAAAGCTAATGACTGCTTTTTTTTGTTCTGCCACTGCTTGCTTTCATGTCAAGAAGTCTGTTTCTTGTGCAGGGAGCTCTTGGAGGAGAGTGGACTGACTGTGGACACCTTGCAGAAGATGGGTCAGATCACATTTGAATTTGTAGGCAACTCTGAACTCATGGAAGTTCACATTTTCCGAGCAGATCATTTTCATGGAGAGCCAACAGAAAGTGATGGTAGGTAGCTGGTGGAGGGGAAAGGAAGGATGTGCTTTCCCTTCTGAGGCAGTATTGCTCTTAAGAAATGCAGAACTATTCATGCCAAAATCCCTTTGAGAAGGGAGGCAGCCAGGCTGTAGAGGGAAGCTGCTTGTTGACGGATATTCAAAGTCTAGGCAGCAAAAAAACCAAGAGAAAGTTTCATGCAAAGTTCTTTTGTTTTCTCCCACCAGAAATGCGTCCACAGTGGTTTCAGCTGGATGAGGTGCCATTCAATCACATGTGGGCAGATGATATCTATTGGTTTCCCCTGCTGCTTCAGAAAAAGTTGTTTCGTGGCTATTTTAAGTTCCAGGGACAAGACACTATCCTGGAGCACACCCTGAAAGAAGTGGAGGAAGTTTAAGAAAACGGAAGCATTCAACCCACGTGCTGCTGCCCACATTGGGCTAGAACACCATGAGTACTACTTCTAAGGGTCTCCTTTCTCAACTCTCCAGCAAAGGAGACTTATTTTTGCCAGGTCACTGGGAAGTAAGGAAAATAAGGGGGTTTTTTAGAGCAGAAATAAAAGCAATGAGGTGTTCCATGCTGTGAAGTCCCTGGGTGTGGTATGCTTTAGTGGTTACATGATCACAACTACTAAAAACTTAGTGTTAACCGTTTTCTTCACAGGTGGCTAATTTTGTAGGCTTTTCCCTCATGGCTGGAAATGTTTTTAAAAGATTAAAAATATTTTTTAGCAAAAGCTTGTGTTGTTCTGTTGGAAACAGCTGGCTACCTTCTAGACTGTTTAAAAGCCTTTCAGGAGTTGGCTTCCTTTCACAGAAACATTAAGTGGACTGTGATGCAGCAGAATCAATTATCTTCTCTATGCCAGTTTCTATACAGTCCCCTATTCCTGGGACAAAGTGAGGCTTGACCAGCTCTGTGAATGCCTTTTGAAAAGTTTAGCTAGAGATCCCTTCAGGATTCTCCAGCTGAAGGTAGCATAAGGTTATAGGAGTTAAGAAAACAAGTCAAAGGTAGATGTATGGCACTGCTCAAGCCCTGCTTTCACTCTTGCAGCTTCTGCCGTGAACTTGAACTGTTTTGAGCATTTCAGGTAAAAATATGCTGAACAAAATCAACTTGCAGCAAGTCCATGTTGCAAAGTGCCATCACCTATGGCTGCAGGCTTTGCCACATGTCAGTAGCAGGTGACCTGTTCAGTATTCAGGTCAGCCCAACTCAGCACACGGAGCAGCAAAAGCTTAATCAAACTGTGCTAGAAATAACACATCACATATGTAACTTCTTACACAAGTTTTGTTTTGTTTTGTTTTTTTTTAAACACTTTTACAAACACATAACACTTACAGATAGAATCTTGGAATGTAATATAGGATCTGTAAACATTTCCAGTCTACCAGCTGTAGTAATAGTTCTTTAATTCCTGTATTTGGATAAAGTGCTTCATACATAAGGCTATTTGAGCAAAGCAAAGATACAGGATATTCCAGGCAGGCAAAATTGACACCCTCTGAACAAGATTGTTTCTTCTTGTCTCCCTCTAGCAGTTCTGAATAATTTATACCACTCAAAAATGCCCTTCTTCATATGCTCAGTAAGCCACAGCTCAGAGTTAGAGGATAAGAGTTAACACCTTAGACTCTTCCTTTTCCTTTTGTGCTGCACACCGAGTTATTTACAGAGTTTTTGGTAACTCACCTCTGCTTCCAACATAGCAGTAAGGGCTTCTGGCTGTTCTAATGGAGAGAATGGCTTGAGGCAAGTAGAGGAGAGAAAATAAGCGCAAGGGAATAGGTAGCTTGTAACAGGTTGCAAGACCTTACTGCATGGTAGGAAAGGGAGTGACTGGCAGCTGACACCCGTTATCTTGATTTACTTCCTGGTGGAAACTGTAAATTGCATGGCAAGAGAGCGCAAATTACTTTCTGTTCCTCCAAGGAGTTTAGGTAGGAAGAGAACAAGCGCAGCTCAGACCTGCATTTCTATCTGCTATCCCCTCTTCTGCAGTCAGTTCAATCCTTTTATGAAGATGCTTTCACCAGCACTGACTTTTAGCTCATGTCAAAGAGTAGTGATGTTATTGCTCCTGCTGCAGTTGTGGAGAGTGACATGTTTTAAGTAAGTTCTGTCCCCAGCTGGTGATCTGTCTTTTAGGAAGCAGCACAAACTGAAGATTGTAAATTAGCCTGTTACAAATTCCAGGAATTACACCCTTGCATGATCAAACTAGAAGAGTAAAAGCACTGGAATGCAGCAAGGCACTGTTGAAAACGTTACCACTTCGGAGGAGCAACTTGCGAGGAAGATGGAAGGAGAGGGAAAGAAGGATCAAAGAGTAAGCTGTATTGTACATATAGTTTGGAAAGCCTTTCAACACATGATACTGGTCAAAAAGCCTGTATATTGCCACTTCACAGCTTGAAGCAGAGCAGACCTCAGGAGTGACAAAAACATAGCCCTTTTGAAAAAACATTTTTCAGGCAAAGTTCCAGGTTATCAGCTGTTTACTACTCTAGTACCTCCACGACAAATTTTGAGAGACTGACAGAAAGATTGGAGGCCTTTTCTATCATTACTATTTTGAACACATGAAAGTCCCCATGATCTCAAGCAATACACAGCAAGCTTCCATTCAAGAAGGCACGTTAACTCTTTGGTGCTACATCTTACAGGAGCATCAGTTCTTGGATAGGCAGCATGCGCTCTTCAATTAGTCTTCTGGTTTGCTTAGTGTTTATTGCAATCTACCCAGCTACCAGCAATGGAACCAACTTCATTAAGTCTTGTTCTCACCCTTGCCTATAGCTAGGCTGTTTGCTGCAGAGGGCAACAGCATGGAGGTAACTAGAACTGTTTCCCCTACATTGACTAGGGTAGACAGACAATTGATTCCCTGCTGCATTCCTTTAGAGCTAGAGGAAGGAAGCTGTACTTGATGCTGCTCTCCAAGTCTGACAGATAGCTAAACTAAACAGAGCAAATACAGTAAGGAAATCCCTCACATATTGAGGTAAACATAATAGTGCTATTTGCACACTGACCAGTCTCCCAAAAATAAGGTTTGCAAAGTAAGGGTTATGTGAAATAGTGTATGCACGTGTTTAGGAATGAGACAGAAGCTTGACAGTCCATATCAAATAAACTCTGAAAGTGCCATTAGCTGTATCAGCTTTGAGAATACTAGGCCTCTGTTCTCAAAATACTAGGTGAACAGAGTAAAAATCAAAACAAGAAAACCCCACCCTCAAAACTGCTCTCCTCAAAGAGGCAAGGGCTGACAATGGAGGAATGGGTGTTTTCTCAAAACAACATAATTCCAGTTTCTTTATAGGTCATGGGGTCTGTGTTTATCATTATTAGTCTCTGCATTTGGACTGTAGAATTCTTGCTTTGAAGGAGAACAGGAAAATGGAGTTAGTCTAAAGCCCAAATGTGGTTTTGTTGTTTGGTTTTTTTGGGTTTTGTTTTTAAATAAAGTCCAAAACTGTAACTTTTTTCTAAGTGTGAGAAGTGCAAAGTTCCATTCAGGCTCATACTTTGCAAGCGCTCCTACAGAACATAGCCCAGTCATCTACCCCAGCCAGACAAGTTACATGGAAGATCCATCATATAGATATCAGATCTTGCCCCAAAACATACAGTATTTTCTCAATTTGACCGTTCACTACATCAGGCAAACAAGGCTAAATGAGGGAGGACAGGTACTAAGACTAAGCAAATGACAGGCCATAACCAGGTAGCACTTTCTAAAGATGCTAGGAGTGAAGAGCATTTAAAAATACAGTAACACACTTTCCACACTTTAACCACAAACTGTCTTCCTAATCAAGAAAAGGTCAAGCAGAAAAACCTTTTGTGCCATTCTTGAGATATCATCATCTTTGTTACTGTACTGTAGAAACATTTCCCTCCCCAGCCAGTTTGCTCTGGCCTGTGAGCAGAATCTCTTCTGCATCACTTCGGAAACCTTCAGGAGAGAGAATCAAATCTGTCACAGCCGTTTGCAGTTAATCTGTCTCGCTGGACAAGGCCAACACACAGGAGGGAAGACTCAGAATTCTGAGAGTTAACATTTGAATTGCTATAAAAAGCTCTTAATAATGCATTCTGAACAAGGTTGTTAAACAGACTCCCTACACACTCCTTAAGGCCCAGCACCCAAGAAATTCACCCCCATTTACCACATTTTGAGGGGTGTAATGGTTATGCCAGTCTCATGAAACCTGGCAAGTAACTTATCTTGCTCCTAGCTGAAGAAACTAACCCATAATTTCCACCTGGACTAGGAAGAGCTTCATGTTGCATTGAATCTTCTAAATTAAAAAAAAAAAAAAAGAAAAGAAAAAGCTTTTGTGATTGGAGGATTTAAATATATTTCCTGCTAATGGGGAAGTTCCCCAATGGGAAAATACTGTAACGGTTCCAGTTTGACAGCGAGCACTCATCCTTGTTAATGTGCTTCCTTTTTACCCACTCAAAGAGAATGCTAAGAAGCCAAGTCTCAAATTCCCCTTTGGCAGCTATTTTGGCCCCAGAGAGTTCGGTTCAGGGGAGTCCTGTTCACGTAGTTTTGCTGCATACGTTTGCAGTTTCTTCACTTATCAGTTTCTCTGGAGGATATGCACAATTTCCCCTAAGGTAACATGACATGCAAGTTCTCCTCCCCCTACCCTTTGCCTCGTGAGGGAAAGTCACTGGAGATCCAAAGTGAAACATGGAGAATGTTTAGTCCCATTATCACAATCACAAATCATTCTGAAAACTCCACTACCAAGGACTGTGCTATTTTTAGAGAGATAAAGAACTGTCACTTAATTGTCTTCTCTCCTTCACCAACACAATCCAATGCTACCCAGAGCCAGAAAAAAGAATGACAGTAACATCCTGATAAATACTGATTTTTTGCTAATGAATTTTATCAGCATTGTGTCCCAGCCTGCCGGTGTAACAGGATACTTCATTTGATATTAGACCAAAGAAAACACCAGCCCTCCAGTAGTCCTAAACAGCTACTCCACAGATGGATGTCAGAACCTCCAGAAGAAAATAAACAAGCTGCGTTGTAGCTGTTCTGCTCATGTAGTATGAGTGGTTTACAATTACGGAGTGTTTTAATTATTTTCTCATTTATGCCAGGCAAACTCCTCTGAGCTC
The DNA here is from genome assembly GCF_035582795.1 of Mycteria americana. Classification (NCBI taxonomy): domain Eukaryota; kingdom Metazoa; phylum Chordata; class Aves; order Ciconiiformes; family Ciconiidae; genus Mycteria; species Mycteria americana. The sequence continues at coordinate 6,096,303 of NC_134376.1, read as the reverse complement.
CTGAACCCAGTCATCTTTGGCCCCAAACTGAAAAATATGAGCAAGTCCCTAGGCTGCCCTACAACCGTGAACTGAAACACGCTGACAACACAGTCTGCCTAATCTCACTGGGAAAATTACTGTCACACAGCAGCACTGACCCCTACCCAGCTGGGTTAGCGAATCCAACCACTTCATTCAGTATTTTGTGCTAAGGTCTACCAGTAAGAAATCAAACGCAGACACCTGTCAATGGGATGGGGGATGGCCTTCAGCTTTCCTTATGCACATATGTCCCTAACACACGTCCTCTCAAGCTTAAAAGGCAATCCATCTCTACTACAAGCAAGTGCTTCAGATATCCTGTTCATCTCGGCACTTCAGAGATGTGCAGAGATGTGTCAGCATGTGTGCAGATAAACATTATTGGAGGACTGTTAGTACAAGATGCAGAGGCATCAGCAACAACACTGCAGCGCTCACTGCACCAGGTCACATCCTGACCCCTTGAAGAGTGTCTGCAGGATAATGAACATCAGCTCTGCCCCAGAGCATTTAAAAATTCAGAGATTGTCTTTATATCCGTATGTTCTGCCCCACATCCAGTCTGTCTAAATCAGAGAGCAGCTCAAAGCAGCAGTATTTAAAAAAAAAAAAAATATATATATATATAGCTGTTTGAAGGATTGATTCTAACATCTCGAGGTAGAAGTCCCACCCCTTCCTTGACTGCACTTCCTGCTCCATGCTAGATGCTCAGAGCATTAATTGGAGAAGAAGTTTCCCTCTGGAGGTGACAATGGTGGAGTTGGCATATTGCTAGATCCCACGAAGAGGCAGCTCAACTTCGGCTTCAATTCATTCCAAACTTTACTCATCTGTGAGTGGAAAAGGAGAGAAAACAGACATGACAACATGGTAGGTAATCATCTCACCACACTGTATTTTAGCAGCAGTTTCTGAGTACTCAAAAGCACAACACAAATTTGCTGAAGTACTTTGGGGAACTCCAGTAGACCCAGATTGTCCCTTTTAGACTACAGCTATAAGGCAGCTCTCTGAGCATTTTACTGAGCATGCATGGAAGGGAGATCGCCCATTCCTTGGTCAAATTCCTTCACTGAAGGGAAGGAAGGGAGCTGAAGGAGGAGAGACTTTTCTAACATAACGAATGCCAGAAAGCCTGTACATGGGGAATGCTGAAGGTCGAATTTAGGGGCGAACAAAAGGGAGCTCTTGGATTTAGAGCAAAACCAAGGAAGTTGTTCCTTGTCATATAATTTCTGTTTAGCACAACAAAAAGTAGATTCATCTAGCAAACACATCATTCATTACAGAATAGCTAGTTATTTAATGGTTGGGTCTTCTTCAGCTACCTGTAGGGTAAGGCCATCTGCAGATGAGAGAAGAAGAAGAAAAAAAAGAAAAACACAGCGACTTGCTGCAAGAAGATACAGTCTTTTAGAGGGGTTAGAGGCCAGCCCTGATCCCCACCCCAAATTAGAAAGACCTTAGGTGATTTCTTAAGAAGTTATGAAAGAGCCCAGCTGGACAGATCATTAGAGGAAGAAGACCCATGTGTGAAAGCAAATACATTCAAATTCCCATTCATATTTTGGGAAAAAGAATACAGTCCAGAAGGACTCACCTCTTTGTGACCCTGGATCTGGGAGTTGACAAAGGCCCCCAAAATGTGAGATGTGAGAGGCAGATAGATGTGGATGAGCTGTGTCTCCTGATGCAGGCAATATAGAGAGAAGTAATTCCGCAGCTCCATGGTTAGGATAGCATTTTCTTGCTGAAAGAAGAGCAACTCTGTAAAATACATTGCCAGGAAGAGGGTGCCAAGGAGGTTCACTTGCAGCAGGAGAAAACAGCATTCCTCACCATACTAGCAATTCAAACACATACCAAAAACCTAAAAAGGCAGTTCCTGGACCCATTTGATATGACAGCAACTGCACTTTCCATCATGCAGGCTGTTGCTTTCCACAGCTCCTGCAAATGACATGTTGCCAAAGAGCCAGTAATAAGTGTTGAGGAAAACAAACACGTTTTCCTTGTAGCACAGCAGGTAGCTCAAATTACCCAAAGTACAGGTTACCCTTTGGTCTAATGGCTTTCTGCAAATATGACTGAGCTACATAGCGGCACTATTATAGGAGTCCAGTACCACCCTTTGCTCTCCCAGGCATCTGCCCTACCTCCACAATCCGAGACTCCAATTGCTCCACTGATTCTGGTTCTTTGTTCTGCACAGTGGCACTCATCATCTGCTTCTTCATCATGCTGTACTTATGCAATGCTCGCTGGTGCTTGTGCAATACCCCCTTCTCATGTCTTTCACACAGGTCCTTTATGGGAAAAGGAAAAAGCAGGTACTTATTGGAAGCTAAGAGACAGCAAGCACGCAAGCCAAGTACATCAGGAACACAAACACATGGTCACACTTTAAGTAATTTCTATGCTGCAGATTTTTGTTTCTTTGTTTTCAAGAGAGTCAAAAAATGTTGGCAGCTAAGAATTCAAGAAACAAAACTGCTTGGAACCAGACCAGTGAGCTTCAGAGGCAATCTGGAGCATCACTTCTGCCAACATTTTGGATCTTATCAGGCCTCTTATCTTTTACACCCTTCTCAATATTAAGTGCTGGCAATTAACTGTGGTAGGAGCTTGCCAGTGTCCTTCTATTTCAGTCCAGGCCTGGGAACATCAGGACAGGCTGCTATGTACAATTTCAGTAGGTGCTTCTAAAAAAAAAAAAAAAAAAAAAAAAGGTGCCTTTGACCAAAAGATTAGTATTCAAAAATTCTTTCATTTGTAACTGAACTCATGCCTCCATGAACAAATCAGTAACCATCTCATTCACTGCTTTGACTCAAAAGCAGCCAAATCTGGAAAAAAAAAAGTTAGCTGATCCATATAGTTCAAGCACTCATATTTTTAAATTCCTTGCAGTGTTTGCTGTTTGGCAAATTCTCGTCAGAAGATGAGCTGATCAGTAAGGCTATAGAGCTAGCTACGGCCAACAGCCACTCCCCTCCCTCTGCCAGATGCCCAGTTTGCCTCTGAACTGGCCTTCCAGACAGTTTTCCATCCAGTTGGCGTTACACCCTCTGAGGAGCACAAGCTTGCTCTAAACAACTTTCTCATTGGCAGAAGAACAGCAGAGCTCACTTTATAGGACTGGAGTAAATCCAGGAAAAGGTTCAGCTTCTCCACCACATCATTCTCTTCCTGTTTACCCTAGAAAACAAGGAAAAGTACATTTTATGTAAGCCTGGCAAGAACCAACATCACAGTTCCTCACATCCTTACACCATGCAGGCCCTCCACCGTATTCTCCAGGGCACATCAACACTTACACAACTGCATCAAAAATCTTTCAGATGGTACTGGAGTGTTTAGTCTTCAGTATGCAGAAAAAAGATCTGACTGGAGCAGTAACAGCTTTTCCAATTGACTGATCATTATAACAAGAGGAGTTACTTTCACAGTCCTGTGTGTCAGGCCTTTCAGCTCTCTCTGCCTGGAATTTCTTGCTCTTGCAGATTCCTCCAATCTTTCATCTTACCTTCTAACAAGATAACTAATCCATTAAAGCTATAAATACTTGCATGTTCTCTATAACAGTTCATGCACCAGTAGGCAGAGATGAGACACCAAGCCAAATTTCACTACTTCTTTTTTTATTTTACTAAATACTGTATTTTCTTCCTGTATCAATAGAGCTCTCTGGCACATAAACTCTGGAGAAAAAGACCTGGTCTGACTGATCTATAAAAGCATGCTGAGTATTTTAACACAATGAGATGAAGAGAAGCGAAGACAAAACTATTACTTTTCCTTCCCAGACTGTCATGTTCTCACATTATTCTAACAGTCATTATCACACTGCACACTTACACAGGAATATGATGCTTCTGTCTGAATGACTCTCATGTTATGCTTAAGTACATGAATGTCAAAATTTGATTCAGAAATAAGTTCTTCTGGATGCTCTGTAGTAGATTAATAAGACAGAATGCAGGACTTCTGGACAGCTCAGTACAACTTAACTTGTCTAATAACCATTTGAAATTAAAAAAGAAAGCAGCCTGTTCCCCCTTTTCTTTGCCCATTATATTTTTTTCCCCATTTAAACACAGTCCAGGTTTTTCATTCAAGCTTGAACAAGCAGGCTGGTGGTTGAGGATGTGAGTTTGGACTACAATCTCCCTATTAACTCTTTAAGTGCCTATGTCCACAGAGCTCATGATTCAAGATGAAACTCAAGGCAGCGATGCACCTCCTTCATTTAACAAAAAGGAAAAAAAAAAAGAAAAAAGTAAAGAACTCACCTGCTGCACAGCCTTATCTGCCAGGAGTGCAAATTCAACAGACAGACCCTTCAAGGCTTGTTTCAGAGTCCCCCATGTGCTATTATTCAAAGCAGCCCAGGAAGGAAGCGGTGTAGTGTCTGAGCCCAAAGCACTAGGAGGAGATAAGTACTATTCAAATCTAGGAGATAAATTCCACTAAATAGATACACTTATTTGCAGAGAGCAGGTCAGAGTTTCAAATCTGTCTAAATAGCTCGCAGTGCTGAGCTACTACTGCACAATCACAAATGCAGAGCTGTGTATATACTGGGGGAAGAGACCACAAAACCAGTACCTCAATGTCAAGGTATTTGTATTTTCTTTTCTCTTGCACTCTGGAATGCAACCTTAGTGGAAAGCATGCATTTTCTTCTTTTATAGTAGGAAAAATTTTATTACGACCTACAGCGTGCATTGAAATACCCATTCTTACCAGACCATTTGCAGGTAAACCTTACAACAGTTTTGAGTTCTGAAACAACAGTGGAAACCTTCATATTAGCAAATCCTCTTCCTCCTAACTTACCTTAGCTCCTTTCCAAATATGAGAAGATCCGAGGCATTATCAATGGCTCGAGAAGCTATCCTCTCCGCACGGTCCCGAAGCTTATAAAAGCTATTATAAATATTTCTGATGAGCTCCCTGCTGGCAGCAAACTGGGCCTGTATGTCAGCTGGAAGGAAGTCCTGAAGAAGTGCAAGACAGATTATTAGTGGACAAATCAGAGGCACATTCACATACGTTAATTGTGGGCACACCATACAGTCAGCAGAGACAGACAGGTTTCCCTCTTGCACTCACTCTCTCACACCATGCTATAACAATCCTGAAGAGATTAGCTTCACAATTTAGGTGTCCGAGTCAGATATCATACAAATACCCCTAATTTTCAAAGGCAGAAAGAGGTTCAAATACCAGGTGTAGACAGAGTTGGCAAAATCTGCAACTCTGCTATGCAGCTAAAACGGGGTTTGTGAGGTTTCAAGCTCATAAGTTCTGATCTGAAGCTACTAGTAACCGCCAGCCTGGCGAAGTCAAACGTGTACTGAAAGTTCAGCTCTTTTTGACCTGTGCATCACTGGTAAAAGCCTGAACTAAGCTCCAGTTGCAAAACCTTCTGCTAGCATTGCAGGAACCTGAACAATAACTTGCTTTAAAATTGCTCAATGAACACAGTGAATGTATATTTAAAACTTGCCATAGCACTAATCACTGGCATAAACAGATATATGGAGAACTTGTAACTAACTTCTCTGTAACAGTCCAAATTACTCTCCCACAGGGAGAGGATGACAGACAGAATGAGGGCATGAACACACAGGGAAGACATCAATCTAGATATTAGCTTTTAAATTGTGCAGTATGTGCATTTGTTTGTTATGCAAGTACAAGTAATTACTGAGAAACATGTTCTGAGCAGGATTCATTGTTTAAGCTTTATCATATTCATGAACCAGCATTTAGCTAGAAATATCAGGCCCTTATGAGTGAAATAAATATTTGACCTTTTTGATAAAATTACAAGTTTAAAAGTCTTTCTAACTTTGGAAACAACTCTCTCCTACCTAACGTCTCCATCACTCAACAAATGCCATAACTGATCCACCTGGAGGGGAGAGCCATTTAAACCAGAATAATACATTGCAAGAAATTCATATACATACCTTGGCCTGGGTAGCTAATCTACAGGTCATAAATTCATCTCCTGCTCCCTGGACCAACTCTCTTAGCTTATTCTGTACATCCTGGAGAAGATACAGAAACAAATGAGCATGAAAGAACTAAGTAACGCACAGCAGTTCACACAGGTCTCAGATATATTGCAATAGCAAGGCACAACTTAGCAGACATAGCTTTATCCAGGTTAGGTTTAATTCAAGGAGAAGCATAATATGTATTCCCCTAAGAACAGTTATCATTTTCAAAAGACTATACTCCCAGTATTGAGTGAAATTACCTTCCACTTTCCAGCTATAGAAACGCCTATTGAGAGAAAATTCTCTTCATCACAGGGAGCACCAATGCGTGGTAGGTCAAAAGCAATTCTGAACTCTATGCCCAGTGAAGCAGTTACAGGAAGATATGCAAACTCAAGACTATTGCTAACAAATACTCACTGAGCCACTGAAGGACAGAAAGAGTTTCAAGAGCACATCTTCTGAGAAAGGGGGATGTCGAGCCACCAGGTTTATAAAACGCTTCAGTGCTCTCCTCCTAGATTCTATGAATTCTCGATCAGCTACGGGAAAAACATTAAATTTCAGTTAATGCACCACATATTACAGCTGCTCAGAAAAAGAGAAAAAAGAAAGCACTCAGTCCAATTTCTTTGTACTTACAACTCTTGCTAAAGCACTACAACAAAACCAAAGGATGATTACTTGTAGTCTGTCAGCTCCCTAAAACAGATCTTTTGGATTGACCACCAGAACAAATATTCCTTCAAGTGGTTCTTTACATCTTATTGAAATCCAGTATATATATCTATGTGTGTTCGTTTTCACAGGGTGGATCAGGAAAGCAGGATAAAGAACAAGTCTAAGGCCTGGATCCTCCACTTACAAACTGTGGGCATACAAAGATTTTTCTTCCTCTGAATCAATTCCATAGGTGGTCCCCAGAGGGGATCTCTGTCTGTTTGGGACTCCTGGGAAAGGCACAACTTCTCACCGCTGCAAAGATCACTGCCACTTGCAAAATGATCATCCCACAAAGAATTATGGGGTTTTTTTCCTCACTCTTCTGAAGAAATAGCTTCAGTGTGCTGTACCCTCAACTGTCCCTCCTCCACACTTTTAAGCATTTGGGGGCTAGAGAAAGAATAAAGGGTTTTTTTTTTTTTTAGTTGTTTGCTCAAGATCAGTGCCCATCTTTTTCACGCAAGGTGTCAGAAAGTACTTTGGAAGACCTGCACAGCAACCTGCAGTACATCCACCCAGAGTCCTTACTTGTCAAACTAAAAAGTTCAGCTTGTCTTCCTGAAACAGGAAGAGTTTCAATCTGGTGATACTGCAGTAAGGCAGTAAATAAAAAACCCTCAAGTTTTTCAGGATAAAAAATTAAACTAAAATAAATTTGAAGGAAAACAAAGCATCACAGAATGAAATTAAAGGAATGCACTTATCCATGATAACACTTCCATATCATGAAAGGGTATTACTCTTTTGCCTCAGTTTTAAGTAGGGAGTTCGCTGGCTGCATGGACTCTCTATAATGATCACCCATCAAATGATCATGTACTTCACAATGAGTGAACTACAGCATCACCCATCAAATGATGTTTCAGTCATTAGGGTTGCAGACCTTGATTTTGCTTTGTTCATACTTTAGCCTACATGGAGATTTCTGAAGTCATCTACACACTTCCTACATGATCTGCCTCACTTTGCTGCTGTCCTCCAAAATAAGCAGAGCAGACTATCAATCCTTCTTCATCTGACAGACGGGTGAAAGTAGACCATCATGAAAATAAGAGTGTAACTTAGTAGAGAAGCATACCGAGTATAAAAAACATGTAGCTTTGCCCATCCTGCTCTGGGACTAAGGAGGTTGGAAGATTCACACATTTACATTAATCCATCAAATCCTGTGTCCTGCAATTCCATTTGTCAGTCCATTAACCTACTCAGAAACAGGAACTACCCATTCAATTTCCTTTTTCCTGTTTGCAGTTTCTATTAAGACCACTTACACAGCTTTTCTATATGCAGAGTCACTGGACTAAAGGCAATCATCACTCTCTGACTTAACACAGTTTTGGACTGTATTAGGACTGTACTCCTAGCACAGTTCGGGAACTAATCCTATCATTCTTTCTTAAACATAGGATATCTGTGGGAAGAAATGCACCGGTGAATGCACAGAAATATCAACACACTGGCAACGCAAGGAAGTAACAGTGACTGACAAATGGTATGTATTGGTAGCTTCTTTCAAGCATCCTCTCTCCACTAAGATTAATCAGAGAAGGTCACTTTGCTTACAGGTGTTGCATGAAGTGGAAATTCTGGAAATTCTGGCTGAGAACACTGCATCAGGTCAAATTCAACAGACAGGTTTTCGCAACCTCAAAACAAAGGTCTTCACAATTTACATTCCATCATAAGAATATATGACCATTGAAGCTTTTCAGCACTATTATTTGCTTTGTTCCAGTTCACTATACACCTTGCTGTGCTCACTGTTTACCAATTCCTCTTTACTGTAGCAATACATGGACTCCTTGACTGAAATCAATTATTTATTGAAACACGTTAAGCTTAGCAGCATGGGCAGGAGACAAGACAGTGAAAAGCTTGTTCTTTTGCAGATAAAGTAGAAAACAAGACAGGATTTCATACAGTTGTGCAACATCTGAAATAACAAAAGTTTAAAACCAGTGCCAATATTTCAGATTAGTCAAAAATGGACCTGAAGAAGCTTTGATACACCTTCAGTCTTGGGATACTTCATTGGTTTCTATTCTAACACCTAAAATATACTTGAACGAACTGACACTCTGATTCCAGCCTCAGTTTTTAGTTTCTGGTTATCCTAAGCAGATCAACAAGCTCCTTTTTAGAACAGGGAAAAAAAAAAAGGGCAATAGCTACTTTAAGGCAGTTGGTTCATCTGCCAGAAAAACCTTGTTGTACATAAACTGAGAAAGTGGAATTACCATTGCCTGCATCATAAGGCTTCTGTTCAAGGTAATACTATAAAAGGCAGTGCTGAAGCTGTTCACTTAAAATCACTAGTCCTTTTTAGGGGTGTGTGAGGTCAGGACCCTACGCTAACTCAACAGGATAAAGTATGCTCCCACTGGAGAAGCGATTCTGCTGGTTTTACACATCAGCTCCTCTGCAGTTTTAAGCCTTTTAATATAAATTTTTTTAATCTTTACTCTTCTCTCGCTATAGAAAAACAATGCGATTTCCACAAGTCTTTTCTATTCTGAACACTTCACAAAACAACACACTATGATACATACTACAGCTGTTCAACAGTATGGTAGCGATTCTACACTAGTAGCACTACAGCACTGATCATCATAACCTGCTTTCCTAAAAAACAATACCCGCAACTCTGCTATGCTCTTGTGTAGAATTACACCTCAAATCTTACCAGAAAAGTTATTAGATACTGAACTTCCACGGAAAGAAACTCCACTGAAATTTTACGTTAATATCTTACCTATAAGGAATTTCTAGGATGGCAATAATTCACACCTCCAAATTGTGTATTATAACCTCAAAGCTGTTTTCTGAGCCAAGCAGAAGCAAATAATTCCAATCTTTTAAAGATTTATTTTCAACAGTATCACCTAATCATGCTTGCACCGCGACCCCTCCAGTCAAAAGAAAGACCCAGGTTTACCTCCCAGCATCCTCTTTGGTGGAAGCGCTGGCACCATACGATATGGGAACTTCTGAAGCAGCATCTCATGGAACACCACAAAATCATTGTATCGCCTGTAGACTGAGCATTTGAATCTCTGCAATTAAGGAAGGGGGGAGGATAAATCAATACACAGGCTGGACAATCAGCAGCATTTCCATAATTTTTTTTTTGCTATCAGCTGCACTAAAAACAAAAGGAAGAAGAGAAAGAAATCAGACCCAGAGACCGCAGAAACAACATATTTCTTCTCTTTAGAGGCCTTGTGGTGGGAAGGAGGGAGAAGACTCCATAAGTGGCCACCTTTTGATTATGAATAGAGATGGCATTCTAACTACAGTCCTTTTGAGAATAAGATTTTCAGTTAAAAATTTAAGTCAGGTTTCATTCCCACACAAGATGAAAGAGACTACAAAATGGAGAGGAAGAGTTTTCCCAAGAAATTAGAAACATCCCTAAATCTGCCATGGTTCCATAACATTACTCCCTCAAACTCTCTGGTCTTCCAAATTAGACAGAACATTTAGAAATAGTGCCGACACTCTTAAAGTGCTCTAGAGAGCTCTTTTCTTGAAGTACTGCAAGTCCCTGAGCCCTAGCTCCTAGGAAATTTCTCTAAATCAGTTTCAAATCCAGAGGTGGCAAAACAGTCTTTGATCGTGTTAAGTATTAGCCCAAACGACTGATGTTTTAAGTGAACCTCACAAGAGAGAGGCCTCTCACTGATGTTAGATCTATAAACAAAGATTGAAAGTTCCTTTAAAACCTTAGTCCTTCATTCTGCATTTCTTAGATCAATATGTAGAAGAGGCCAAAGAAACTGTTTTTTCATTCCAAAAGGAGTTAGGTAGCAGCTAGAACAAGACACTTAGGAGGAAGAAATCCTTTAAAAATAATAGATAAAAAAACCACAACCCCCACACACTATTACTACAGATTCAACTACTGGAGCAGCTAATAAGAAAGACTACACAACACTATACCCATTCTCACTACGTTTGCATTGCCCATCATCCACCGCTTATTGTGGCACTATGCATTTTCAAAAATAAAGCAATGAGGCACATAACTGGAGCACAACAGACACAGCCCCTAGGGCCTCCCTCTGTCTGCTTTGACATCTGATGTTGATCTGTGTTGCAGATCTTGGATGAAGCTCAAGACCAATCTATGCTTCTTTTTGAAGAAGTATCATTCTACAGCTACAACTGTAGGAGAGATGACCACTGAAAGGAGTTGGCAATGGGTTCCTAAGTCAAAACCTAGAGACCACCACAGGGTCACTGAGTCCTGTGCCCTGAAATCACAGGCAAAGATAAACACTGAGTCCTAGAAAGCCCACAGAAGCATTCGCTCTGTCTGTCCTTTTCCCCTCACAACAGTCTTTCACAAATTTAGGGACATCAATCTAAAACACCTGAAGCCCCAAATGTCACTACAGACAAGTGACCCAAATGTCTCTCTAAATACGTACAACGGTGACTACAACAGTTTGAGCACTACTCAATAACTGATGTTTTGGTGGCCTGGGAGATGTAAATTGCTCATGGTCTACTTTGAAGGGGACAGATTTCCTTCTTGAAAAAACACACAGAACCTACTGGAGAGCTATTTCACTGGCCACTCTACAAACAGGAAAAGATACATCATCTTCAATCTTCTCTTACACCAAGAGAGGAACCTACAGGTCAGGATTGGGGCAAGTAAACTGGAAGTGGCCTAGACTCTGCAGAAGGATTTGCAGTACCTTTTTTGTTTATAAAGGATTTCAGTTTAGCACTGCCAATACTATTTCTTCACTAGCTCGAAATAGTTTGAAATATCCAGTTGCCTCCACCAATCCGTTGTGCAAACATTCAGTTTTCAATGTTATACATCTGCTTTTGTACAGAGCTCAGGTTTCAAGCGAGTAAACTAGCAGACCATCCATCAGACCTGTTAGAAGATGCTCCATACTGCAAAAGCCCAGGTCAAGAAAGCATAGTGCTACTGCATTTAAAGTAAGCCCATACAACTGGCCTACTCAAAACCAGCATCACACAACACACCTATCAAATTAGACAAGACTTTGCCACCAGCAACTGCACAGACATTCTTAAGAAGACACGTTCTCACTAAGACCAATGCTTGTTCACATTACCTTGCTGGAAACCTCGTATTCCACATGTTTCAGAAAAAGGCCCTTCTTCTCAGGTATAAGCTCCACCTGCACACTATCCTTGCTCAATAGCTCTTGTAGGGTGTGGGAAAGGAGCAGTGGATTTCCCTGGGGCGCCTGCATTAGAAACTGTTCCGGTTCCCTTGGTTCATTTACTGGAGGCTTTGCCAAATCTAAAAGACAAAAAGGGAAAAACAGTCCAGTAGACCTGATAAGATAAAGTGAAAGAAGTAGCCTTAAAATATTCTGTTCCCTTTGCTCAGTGCTCCCACAGTGGTGCAACACAACCAGAACAACAGTCAAGCCACTCCCCCAGGAGGCTATGCCACTTCGCACACGTTCGAGACGTTGGTACCTCCCTCTTCACAACACCCAGGAGCACCACCAATTATACCGAGTCAGAAAGACATCTCTACTAAGCAAAAGAAGAATCACAGGCCAAATTTGTTCTGTGAATCAGCTAAGAGGCCTGCATTTCCTGTCTGTCCAGCTCCCACCACAGCAGGATCTGCCAAAATGAACGAAACCCTTGCTCAGCACTTTTGGATCCTGCCTAGAACAACTCATGGAAGGAAAGAAAATGTGTTATTTCACTGCACTGCAGAAATTTAGTACATTAATTTTACATGTCATTACAAAGGAAGGAGAAACTTCATTTGACATAATTTTATTCAACTCTATGACAGTATGCTAGAGTGGTCATGAATTACAATAATTTACTATGTCAATATGCTTAAGTTCAAAAGCAGGGGGAAAAGGTTCCTAATAAGGGCTACCAACCCAACAATTCCTCAGTCTGAGCAAGCTCTGGCAAAATCTTTCAAATATACCTATTCCACTCCTTATAGCTAAAAAAACCAAACATCATCTTACAGTGAATTCAACCATAGCTGGACAGCTTTAGACAGAGAGATTCTAACTGATTCTCAGCCAGATGCAAAAGTGAAAAAAAGATAGCTCTTAAGAATATGGCCCTGGAGGACAAACTACATCAAAGACGGGGCAAAGATGATGATTTAGAGTGCTCTCTTATCGACTGACTGACTGCAGCCCATTACCTCACTTTGACTTCATAACTACATATATTATGCGACTGTAAACTAAGCTTACATTGTTTTTCAAAGCAATCCTTTCTTCCTACTCATTTCACACATACGAAACAGGGTGAAAAATGTGGATATAACCCTGGAATCTATTCAACCCATACCTGAGTTCTATTCTCCAGTCTGGAACAGATGGCTTGCTTCCTCTCTGTATATGTCTGTTTAAGAAGGATACTGTGAGCAAGCTCTTTTACAAAGCAAGTCAAATCCACTGATGAAAAGCCACCTAGAAAAGCTAGGCAGCATTAATCACCCCTTCCTTGCCATTGTGCAGAAGTTACACCTCTTCTTAAACATATCTAAAATTTTGAGAACACAAAAAGACAGTAACACCATAGAAGCAAGAACTATTTCTTTAAGCTTTGATACATAGTTCAAAAAGTTGATAACTGCGTAAGAAATAACTCAGGGAAGATAGGACTCATATCCTTAACTTGAAATCCCTGACCTCCTCCTGATAAGGATTTCCCACCTGTTCCTTCATGTGCTCTAGGCCCTGATAAATGGAGAAAACAGGTAATCTCCGATTCGTCAGATACACAGCTTCAGAACAGACCCTTCATTCTTTGTTCCATAAAGTGGCTTAAGAAAACCAAACCAAATCCAGGACAAATGACCTTATCCCACATGTCTCATCAGGCTTCAGATTCCTGCTAATGTGACTCAGAGAAGCAAGTCTTAACACCTCTGCTTTAACAGACTAATATATCACCTACTAACCCCACCTACATAGCAGCTTCTAAAAAGTTCCTGTTACCTGCCAGAAATTTGTGGTAAGATAATGCAAGCTAATCCAATGTTGACATGGGATACTGCTGGATAAAGTGATATCTGTATATCCACTTTTCAGATAGATGCTGAACTGAGAAGGAAAGGAGGAAAGAAAATTCAGAATACAGATAGCAAGGCAAAAGATATTCTAGTGTAGAAAAATCCTGCCCACCTGACCTTTCATGGGGCAGCAAGGTGTAATAAACCACATTATCAAGAGTAAGTGTCAAAAATACACACAAAAAGAACTACGGAAAGCACAAGACGGCCTCACTCTCCAGAGCAGCGGTTCTCTGGGTGCACACCCTTGTAATTCTTGGTTTTAATTGCTCAAGACAGTGAAGTGCAACATGACACAGTAGATTTTGTTACTCCTCCAATGTACACGCACACTTAACAGAATTCCAGAGTCCTCTGTGTTGCCAAACCACTGGCTCACGTTCCAGAGGCAGTCACAGCAAGCTAGCCTCCCAAAGAGGGGCTAGCCAAAATGCAGCCCACCTATTTCCCCGAGACCAGTGCCAATCTGTACCAATACAACACTCCTCCTGCCTACTGAATCACTCTCCCTGCTTTCTATCTTCCTGCTGGCCAAGCGAGAAAGTGGGACTTTCATGGCACAAATTCTTCCCTAAACTGGGGCTCAGCACTGCCTGGTAAGCTACTGAAACTCCCATGGCAAAAGATAATAGGTATCAGGAGAACCGATTTATAGGATGAACCGTGAATCCTTCAGTATTTCATCTGTAAGTCCTGGAACCTGCAGCATTATCAGCCAAACTGATGTTGAGAAGGACTCAGACTCATTACAGTGACCTGAACCCACATTACCCTGTAAGACAACTACAGAGTGAAGCTCCATAGAGAGATCTAGACAAGACTCAGCATTCCTTTGACAATTCAGTCACGTTCAGTTATTTGTAATACTTTGCCAATTTTCATCAAGTTATTCTCTAAATTTGCTTTCTAAAATTCACCTACAGGAAATACCTTCTCTTTATCAGCAGTTCACACACTTGGCTCTTCCTGAAATGTTCTGTAGCTTCTTTAGATCTCAGCCTTGTCTAAATGTGTGAAATCATACAAATCAGACAACCATACAAACAAGTTTGAATAATTACTGTTTAATTAATAATCTCAGCGTGTTTCATACCAACAAGACAGCTACTCAGGGTGAATTTACACCCTCAAACACTGGTCTGAGATACAGTAAGATGACTTTGGAACAGCTGTTCACCTGTTTTAGAAAACACTTATCATGGCATTAACACTAACCCTGCAGAGCAATATATACTGAAGCTATTTTGCAGCCCATTTTTCATTCTACTTACTAAAGAGTCAATTCAGGAACAGCCTCAAGAGCCCTGGCCAGGAATGGTGGATAATAGTGGGAACTCATTGGTATGAGCTCCTGTGTTCAACCAGTAAAAGGATTTACATGCATTGTAACAAAACACTTAATGCTTCCCATCACGCACTCTCTGCCCAAGAACAGCTAATTTTGAAAACATTCCCTTTGGTTTCAGCAGATCATTATCTAGTAAAGTTTATATACATAGAGCAGTAAGTGAATACAGAAATGAGGTATGGAATGGTCCCCTGGAACACAGGGAAGCACACAAAATAAAATCAGCTTTTTTGTGCAAGCTAGCCTTTTGCTACAGCAGAGTTTCTCAATCTGTTGTCAGTAAGATACCAGGAAGTAGCCTGGTATAACTGAAAACAATTTGATATAAAAGTTAAAAAGAATACATATATGCATACATATGCAAACAAGCAGACAGCAAGACGACAAGAAATAAAAGTTAAAAGAAGCATTCAAACCATAGCCTAATTTTTGTTTAGTTGTAAAGGAAAAAAAATACTATGAAAACACTGCATAATACTTTTTTTTTTGGTAACAAGTCAGGTAGCCTTTGGAGTGAAAGGAGTTGAGAAACTTATCCAGAAAACAACTGAAATAGAAAGCTTCGCTACTTTATACCACACATTTCACGCTTTAGTTGGCACCCGACATTCATTACTCCCATTCACACTGGACAGCAATGTGCTCTCCACAGAGTTACCAGTTTCCTCAATCAAATTTTCTAAAATCATGCATTTGTGAAACCCAGAGTAGAATTTCGTGATTAGCTGCACACAGGTTTTACATGCGAGTAAGTGCATATAGAAGAGAAGGGCAATGCAAAGGCTGGAAGCATAGGTGGTAAATCACAATACAGATCTCCCTTCCCTGTTTAAGTTCTGTCAACCAGATTTGGAGGTCTTATCTCAATTTCACAGATGGTTGCTACTAATAACTCTTTATTATACCAGGGTGCTAATGAGCTAAATTTATTAGATACACTTAAGTAGAAGGTGCCATAGAACTACTTGTTATATTAGTAGCAGATTTTCTAGAAGGAGAAAGGAGTCTGAAAGGAAGAACAGCCTTTAGGAAAAATAGCTAAGATTTCTTCTCCATCCTCACAGGCCCCAGCCTTGCAGAGCAGAGGTGATCCAACTCACGGGAAATGCAGGGGAGTACAAGAACCAACTATTTTTGTACACAGATACCTCAGATTTCTCCCTGGCAAAAATGAAGGCTCCACTACAAACTCCTGGGCCAGGAATACTAAAGCAGCAATGTAAATATCATACATCAGCACTTCCCTTTCCTTTCTGTCTTCTCATGAAAAGCCTCAGGAATTATAGAAATGCCTTCCCCCCTTATTGTGTCAAACACATTCCTCCGTAATTCCAGAATTCAGTGTCCACATCAACCTCTCAGAAAGCTGGTGCAGATTTCAACTACCCCTCCAAACAGATTCCCTTCCTTGCCCTTTTTTTTTTTTTTTTTTTAATTCTTACATAATTTGAAATCCCCTATAAACAAGAAAAGAAAAACAGAAGTTCCACCAAAAAAACCAAACAAAACTTTCTTCCTATTAAGGGCTTTATATATTTTTGAGACAACTGTATGCAACTTCTCTGGTTTTGGTTTTTTTGGTTTTTGGTTTTTTTTGTTTGTTTGGTTTTTTTTTTAAGGAATTTAAAACCATGCAATTCTTATTTAAAAAGGAGCAATGCAAAGGAATCAGTCTATTTTATCTAACAAAGCTATCTGATACACAGATCTATGTTCAATGTGGAAGAGAGGTCCATATTTCTTACTAGAGTCAAGAAAAGTAATCATATTTAGCTTCACTCTAATTAAGAAATGGTGCAACAGCGTTCTTCCTTCTCCCTCCCAACAACTGACTGGTAAATACAAGCTATCCAATGCCAAAACAACACAAGATAAAATAATACACATACTACCATAAAATTAGATGCTGGAAAACAGGCTTTAACATTTTGGTTTTCTCCTTAAAAAAACCCAGCTTTCTCAGTGCAGATGTTAAATATGCATCCTGTGCTGACTGGTCTGGTTTTGGGTTTTTTATTTCTTTGGTTGTTTTTTTCCTTTGTTTGAGGTGTTGGGGTAGTTACGCTTTTGGGGTTTTTTTGGTGGTGGTTTGTTTGAGGTTTTTTCCCAACTAAGTTTCAGATTGTTATTCAGCACTTGGTGTTTTCAAGATGAAGCAGAGAAGTAATGCACAACTCAAAAATAGTCAGATGAGGTTATCTAAGCTTTATTTAATAATAATAATAATAATAAAAAAGCACTAGCATTTCTGCATTCCCCTACAGCTGTAGGCCTCTAACTGCTTCTCAAAATATCACAGTCACATACTACAGCAAGAAAAATAGCCCAACACAGAGTTATCTCCTTCCAGTGTCACACAGTAAATCTGTGTGACAGAACAAAGAACTAACTTTAAGCCTAGTGCCCTGTTCTTTTAACTATGCTGTTAGATCATCAAGTGATTAATTAAGCGATTTCCCAAGTCTGGGAATACAAGGAACACATTCCATTCACAAGTCATCCACGGAGCCATAGTCCTAAACTGTAGCAAACACAAAGTGAGATGGAGCTACACACATTGAAGAAATAACAGGATTAGGGGAGAAAAGTCCATGGAGGAATGTTCCCAAAGACTATGGAGACAAAAAGTCAAACCCTCACTAGGGCGGCTTCCCAGCTTACAATGGGAGATTGCTAAACTATCATTTTTCACACCCAGCTCTAACAAAGAGGATGGAAGTGTAAAAATTCAGACCCAAAAGGTAACCCAACAAGCAATAACACATACAACTGTTCTGCAGGAAACTTTTACAAGGGCATTTTAGCTTAACTATAAAATTGCCAAGTTTCTACAATCATCCTTCCTTATACAGGTCAAGAAAACACCATCAGAAGAAACCATTTATCTTTTTGTTTTGCTTCTCATCTTCCTTGCACATTTCTCACCCTCTTAATTATGCTGGGGAAAAACTTGATATTAGTATTTAAGCATTAAAAAAAAGGCATGCCACTCCACACACTGTAGTCTCCCAATGGTCTTTTCACATGTTTTATAGTTAGATGAAGCTCATTCACATCTCAAATTCTGTTGAAAAGCAATCATCAAAGCTCCCCTCCTTCTGTACCAGTTCCACATGTCTGTAACCGATACATTTATCTCCATCAACCTGCACCAACCCACCAAAACTTGAACATTGTGGGGGAAATCAGAGTGGTTATGTGCCAATTCTACTGTCTGCAACTGGTACAGCCCTCCCTACCAAGCCCTCCTACAGGCTGCACACACAGTTAAAGATTTACCACTAGAAGAAAAGGAGACACCCACCTCCCTCCCCAGCCAACACACCTGGATTAGCTCCCTGCAATCATTGCAAAACAGTCTCAAATGGGAGCAAGAGAAAAAAAAAAGTCAATACAAACAACTTTGCAAAATTGACTTTAATGTATTAGACATTATCCTTTTTCTTTTCTCTCTTGGTTGTGTTGAAGTACTTTTAACCCTGCAAAATAAAAAAGACAGCATTTGCATGTGCTGTCACAGGTGGGCATCGACAGCCCCTGTCAGGACTCTCATTATTACTCAGGAGATTTAGATACTCTTAGAATATTCACTGATCTCCAAAAAAGTTATATATGGTGTGAAACTTCCAAGATCACTGAACCCGCATCATGATGCTAGAAATAAAAACATTCCTGCTTTCACAGCATTATTTTTCTTTTGCTAAGACTATTAGATACCTTCTCTCTCAATATAAGCTTTGTCAAAGAAAGCCTAGTTTTCTAAATAAGGCTGAGTGGATCAGACAGTTACAGAAGCACCACCGCCACTGCAGCAGTTAATCAGATCAAGAATACTCTACTCAGAAACAACTGTGTTATCTCTAGAAGGCTCCTGAAGCAGATGGTAAATCCGTAATAGACATACCTGAACAAGCTCTCTCTTTGGTACAGTAGGACATTTTTTTTCCACAAAGGCTGCTGTTCAATATCCCAATATCTTACATGAACCCTGGACAGAAATATTCCAAAATAATTTATTTATAAGCATTATCTGCATCAGGAGCATCACAGGCCTATTAAAAGTCACACTCACACTGACTCCTGAATATCATCCAACCAAAGCATTTTTCCCTGCATAAAGCTTACCCACTTGTAACCTCTACTAGTTTTTCTTTCCAAACAGAGAAAAAAAAAAATACTGTAGACAGAGCAGTAATTGCCAGTATGAAACTTAAACCACTTTAAGAGAACTTTAGAGAATTGTATTATCCTGTTTCCCCTCTAAAAGTTTCCCTCAGTTTAACTGTTAGGAGCCTAGCATGTTATTTTCTTAATTCACCCAGGAGCTCCCTCATTTTCTCATTTCACAAGTGCTGGCAGCATTTGGCTGCAAGTTTCTTCATCTCAGATTCAGCTGCACGCTCTTAAAACTTCAGCGCTTTGAGCTGCTGCTTTTCATGCTGCATCTGCTTTTGGCTGGGGTCAGTAAGGAGAGGAGACGTGGCCTCTGTCCGGGGCTGACCGTGACAGTGCCTACTGAACCGCTTCATAAATTGTCCCCGCATGCTTTAACGTGCCGCTGAGTCCATTTTAGCGGGCGGGGTACAAGGAGACGAAATCGAGTCATTTCAGCACCCACAGAAGCGCTCAGCCGCATGACTCCCGGGAGCAAAAGTTCTGGTTCGCGCCCCGTCCCCGCGCCAAGCCCCGGCAGAAGGGCTCCCTGCGAAGCTGACCTCCCGCCGAGCCGCCGGGCACTGGGACGCGCCCGGCCGACGAACGCTGCCCGCGGCGCCCCCGGGCCGACCTCCCGCTGCCCGCCCCCGGACCCACCTTCCCGCCGGGGCAGGCAAAACCCACCGACCCGGGGCGCCCGCCGCCCACCAAGGCTCCCCCTTATTGATCACCAAGGGGCAGAGGTCACCTTCGCAAGGGGAGGTGAACCCCCCGCCACCACGAAACGGGCACCGGCGAGGCCCGGCCGTGGCCCGGCGGCGGGGCAGCCCCCCTGCAGGCAGGGGTCGGCCCGGCACCCGCCGCCCCGGGGGGAGAAGAGGAAGGCGGCGCCTTTTTACCTCAGGTTTTGGCGGGGGGAGCGGCCCCGACCCCACCCGAGGAGCCCTGTCACCCTCCCGAGCCGCCAGCGGGAGGGAAGGGGCACCGCGACGGCGCCCCTGCAGCCGGGGAGCGGACGGCGCTGCCCCACCGCCCGCTCCCGCCCTGCGGGCACCGGCCGCCCCGTACCTGTGCCGGCGCCCGCGGTGCCTGCGGGCGGCTCGCCGTCCATCGCGGCAGCAGTCATGTGAGGCCGGGGCCCGGCGGCCGCCCTCCCCTTCCTCCGCAGCGCCCGCCTGTCAGCGCGGGCGGAGCGGGCGGGGAGAGGCCGCCTCCCGGGGGGCCGGGACGTGGGGCGGCCGGGAGCCAAGGGACGGCGGGGGCTTTGCTTGTGGTTACAGCACGGGGGCGGAGGGGGGGGGGGGGGGGGGGGATACTTTGGCCGGGCTCTCCTCGCCGGGGGGACATGGGGTGGCCCTCGCCGGCTCCAGCGGTGCCATCACCACACGCCCCCGTGACAGGCGTCCTCACCCGCAGCGTGTCCCGGAGACCACGTCCCCACCAGCGTGGTGGTACTCCGGTGCCCACCAAAGCGGTGGCTCTCCGCTCCCCGCCAGCACAGTAACACCTCAACGCAGCCTCCTCCTTCTGCAGCGCGAGGTCAAGGCCAGAGATTGTGTCATGTCAAAATACCATCGCTTGTGACAGCACTTCACGATAACATCCCTGATGAGGCAACACACTTCAACACACACTTCAGTTCTGGGGGCTCAAGGCTGCCGAGAATGCGTTGGCTTTCTCACAGCAGGGGCTCAGACACTCAGAGAGGCAATAAGCCGTCCCTGCTGTTGACTGGATTGCTCAAAGCACTTCTAAACTACTTCAAGATTAATAATAAATCTTTCAAACATCTTAAAGCATAGAAAAAGAGGTGATCGGCTCATGGGCTTAATAGAGGCTTTATTCTGAAATCAAGTAAGTTTTTTCAGAAAACTGGAAAGGATGGTTGTTGGGAACGTGAAGTTCCAGGCAGATTTTGTTGCGTGCTATGAAAAGTACATAAATTGTTGGCAGTGGTAATAAGACAGTCCTTCCAGTCACGTGGCGATTGATGGAAAGGCTGTATTTCATATTTCAAGTCAGATGAAATACTCCAAGACAATTTTTTGGTATATTTTCTTTCATTGAGTTACCTTCTTCCATGGCATTTAATTTCTGCTGCCACCTAGTCAATCCATTGGGGTGTTTCCTACACTCAGTATTTTTTGTATTTTGGATGCATTTACATTTTTATGAAATGTTGAAGATAACTTAAAGTAGACGTTTAATTTTTTCCAAAGGAAAAGCCACTGTAGCATTTTATACTATGCACCAGAAGGAATACACTAATAAAGGTAAACACAGCAGAAACTAACTTTATCCTATTCAGGAAAGCACAGAAATATAAGCAAATACACTTTCTAAAACTGCATAAAATAAGAATTTCAGGTATGAATGCCTCTCATTTTATTAGTGATTTTTTTTTCCCACTTCCTGTACTTTATTAGCCAGGAATGATATGGTTGACACTGGTGAAAAATAAAGCGTATGTTTTGTACAGTGGTTTTCCTGAAAACACCATGAAACAAGCAAGACACAAAAATATATATAGATTCTGGACCTCCAGATTAAGATGCTACCAATCCATAATAACACTTTATGTTTTTAATATCCAAAGTATTGGATGCATTCACTAATTAATGTTCCTTATATTTATTAATCTTGGGAAGATAAATAATTATCTCCACTATATCCATAGAGAACTAAACCAGAAAATTATAAAGCGGGAATTATTTCAGGTGTAGGTAATTACAATCCTAATGCTCTCCCTTGAAACTTTTCATGCTGCTACAAAGATGTGAATGACTTGAGTGATTCTCCTTTTCCTTCTGCCTCTTGCCTTAGTGCTGTTTCAGCTGAGATCCCCACGAGCGTGGGTGCAGACTAAAGCTGTGTATAAAATTAAAAAAGCATGGCATTATTTAAGCTGAGAGGCCCTTCACGTAATGTTTATACAGCAGCCGAGTGGAGAGTTTTGCATGCTCAGCACTTCTGGAAACTAAGCACTACACAATTTTTCGCCTATATAGCATTTTTTGAGAAAATGAATGGAGGAATCAACATGTTCTCATTTAACTATAGATTTTTGATTGGTCTGTACTTAAGCTAATAGCATAACTACTTATTTGGTATAAATAAGACATTCTCAACTCAAGATTGCTTTTGCAATCCATGGGAGGAGCCCTGAAGAAAAACACCATCAAAAATAATTCAATTGCAGAAATAATTTTTTAACAGGGCCAGAAGTATTGTCCTTGATATAAGTTACTGAACACTTCCATATTTGCTGTAAATGCAGCAAAAGCTTCTGGAAAACCTATAGCATAAAGAAACTATAATCACTAGAGAAAGAAAGAAAGGGCACGCGTCAGCAGGTTCCAAGTAACAAATGTAATGCCAACGTACGTGGCTACCTGAGGCTCCGGCCTTTCAGTGTGGCGTTCTGTGCACATCCTATCAGTATTAGATAAAATTTCATACAGGCCATACGAGCTTGCTTACTCTTGCAGAATTCAGTTTAGGAACCAGCACTGTCAGCTCCACTATTCTCAGATCACTTGCACTCACTAGAATTCATGAGGCATTGCTGGTTTGACAGTTGTGTTACAGAAAGCTATTCGTGGCAGACTTCTTTCCCAAAATTTCCAATTGATTAGGAATTCTGCATGTGGAATACTTACAGGAACAGGCTCCAGCTGCTAGTGCCAAAATATCTGGGTTTAAAAGTTGTTCCCCTCACCCTCAGATTGCTGAGTGAGGACTGGAAGACAAAGAATAGCAGTGAGATAGTAGCTCAGGGACTGAAGGGAAATTTCAGTAGAAGAAAGGAGAGGGGGAAGGAAGGAAGGAAGGAAGAGAAGATAAATCAAAAGTTGCTGTAAAGTGAGGGAAAGTGCAAATAGCAGACCATGCAAAGACAGGAAAGAAGGATCCAGCATTTAGATTTTAGTGTTTAACCGAAGTGACTGTAAAAGTAGTAGTTGGCTTGCAAACAGGAAGAAAGGTAATACACAAAAATTGCACATTCCAAAAATACAGGCAACTGTGAAAGTGGTGAAACACAGGCAAGAGCGACCACATACATGCTCCTGGAAGAGCCATGTAGTCTTGAGGATTGAACCACAGCATGTCCTCCCTCACACTGGAAAAAATACAAGGTTGTGATGGTAGGAGAGCATTTCCTTTACCCTTTAGCGTGTCAATGCTGCTGCAAACCAGGAAGTCAAAGTCTGGTCAACTACCATGATGTAACGAAGGAAAAAAATAACTGCACAAAGTGCCAGGCATCATTTCCATTCATAAGTATTGCCCATAGCTTAAATATGGAATTGACAGGCTCAACCAAATAAATTTGAATGGAGTTAGGGTGCCATCTCGTGACTAGCTGACAAATTACAAAACTGGGCTTTCTTGGCTTAATTTCTTAAATATCTTCTCTCAAGATTTTATTAAAACACGATACTGCAATATAAGATAGGGTCAAAATTTAAAATGCTAAGCATAACACCTGTTCTGCTCTTCTCATGAATTTTTTATGCTGGCATTCTTACTCTGTATGTTTTGATGATCTGACTGAAAGCATTGGGCTAAAAAAATCCCCCCAAAACCCTACACAAAATGTAAGCGTTCATCTTGGAAGCAAACACAGATGAACTATTCCTCAAGAACTGTTCTGATCTTTTTCCTCTAAAAATGTCACCGAAAGCTCAAGATGGTATCCAAGACAAATTCCAGGCTCCCTTTGCCACTTTGAATATATTGTATTAGCATGCATGCTGAAAAAAATGACACTCCTCATGGTTTTGCATCAGCCTGAGGTGCCCTAGACAGAAGGCAATGGTTTAATCGATGGAGAGCTCAGCTCTCTCAGAAAGCTGGTCACGTTCGTATCCAGCATGAGAGAAGAGAACCTTACCAGTTTAAGTCCCACTAAGATGTTGGGATTATGCCAGGTAACACTTCAGATCACTGGAAAACACTAGAGAGGGATATTCGTCTTGTCCTTCTGCCTGTACCACCGCACCAGGAGATCACCGTGTTGAGTCAGACTCACTGCTCCTTTGGGAGGCCTCTCCCGCCAACCGGAGTGCCGCAGCGGCGGTGTGCGACACCAAGCATCATTTTCTACCTCACGGAAAATGTTATTTAAAAAGCACAAAGGTCTTGTAAAGATTACTACAACGCTCGGAGACGGCCTGGCAACTGAACCCAGAGCTGGCCTGGACGCCGCCCGCTGTGAGCTAGCAAGCCGCTCCCGCCGCCTGAGGCCCCACAGGCCTCGCTGCCCCCGCCCCGCGGACAGCCCGCGCCCGCCATGTCGCCTGGCCCGGCCGGGCCCCCCGCGGGGCTGAT
Organism: Mycteria americana; assembly: GCF_035582795.1. Classification (NCBI taxonomy): domain Eukaryota; kingdom Metazoa; phylum Chordata; class Aves; order Ciconiiformes; family Ciconiidae; genus Mycteria; species Mycteria americana. The sequence goes on along the minus strand of NC_134376.1, from coordinate 6,071,660 downwards.
GTGGCGGCTGCCGTCGGGCCGTACCACGCGGTCCTGCCGCCCGCGGGGGGGTGCCGCTGCCCCCCGTGTGCTCGCCGCGCCCGAGCACAAACGCGGCGGTGTCAGCGTAGCACCGCGCGCCTCCCCCTCTGCACGAGCTTGGTAGCGCCCGCGCGGGTACCGCCACCCTTCGGGCGAGTGCATGATGGAAGGTTTGTAGGGGGGCGGCGGCGGCGGGCAGGTTTCGCGTCAGTGTGCTGTCCTGTCACCTTCCGCCAAGCGCTGGGACAGGGAAATACACTGAGCTGCCGAAAACGCAGGAAGGCTTCACTCTACGTCTAGGCAGTTAAATGTCACGGCGCCTCCCGCTTTCCGCTTCCCGAAAAATGGTTCGGCCGAACCCCACCTCCGTAGACTGGAGGGAGGCGCCATCTTGGGCTCAACCACAGCGAGGCACGAAACGGGGGAAGCGAGGGCTGCTGTGGGGTGAGAAGCAGCAGAAGCCGCCGCTGGCTGAGCGAGGAGTGGGCGACGAAGGGACGGCGGCTACTTCAGAGCGGAGCGGGGAGAAGGCGGCGGCGGGCAGAAGCTGCGGCGGGGCAGAGATTCCCCCCCCGCCCGCCCCGCGCCAGTTGGTAGGCGCCGCCGCGCGAGGCCCGCTGGGCCTGGCGCACATGGCCCGGCGGTAGGAGCCTCCCCGCCCCTCCCCCGCTCCTTTCCCCGTCGCGCTCGAGCTGGGAGCGCGCGGCCGGCCCGGCCCCGCACCGACCCCCATGCAGGACACCGAGGAGAGCCCGGCGGCCGCCGCGCCGCCCGACGCCCAGGGGCCCGGGGAGGAGCCCGAGCAGACGGACGGGCCCCCGCCGCCGGCGGAGCCGCCGCTGCAGCAGCAGCAGCAGGAGGAGGAGGAGGGAGAGGGGCAGGAAGAAGAAGGCGAGTCTGAGGCGCCGCCGGGGCCCCCCGAGTCGCCGCTGCCCGCCGCCGAGGAGCCCGCCGCGGCCGCCAAGCCCGAGCAGCCGCCGCCTCAGCCGTCCTCGCCTCAGCCGCCGTCCGGCCGCGACAGCCCCGAGAAGGCGGAGGCGGAGCCCGAGGCCGAGCCGCCCGCCGGGGCCGAGTCTGAGGCCGAGCCAGCGGCGGAGGCCAAGACCGAGGCGCCGTCGGAGGCCGAGCCGCCGGCCGAGCCCGGCGCGGTGCAGGAGGATGGGGAGGCCGCGCCCGCCGCCCCGGTCGAGCCCGAGGACGAGATTTCCTTCAGCGATCCCGAGGACTTCGTGGACGACATCAGCGACGAAGGTGCGGGCTGGGCCGGCGGCGGGGAGCGGCGCTGGCGGGAGGGCGGCCGGCGCCTGGGCCTGGTCAGGCCGGCCGTGAGAGGAAGGGAGGGGCCGCGGGGAGGCGGGAGAGCTGCCGCGGTGGGCCCCGGCCCTGCCCGCCGCGAAGGAGCGCTGGGGAGGCCGCGGCTGCTCCGGGGCGAGCCGGCTGGTGCTGTACAGCCCGCCGCCTCCGTGGCCCTGTCAGGGGGCGCGGGCAGCGGCCGCCCGGGGGGTGCCTTGTGTACGAGCGGTGCCCGATCGTCCCGTCCCGGGAACCGGGTCCTCTGCTGGGATACGCTCCGCTCTCCCGAGTGCCTGCGGGCCTGGCAGCTGGCTCTTCCCGTGTGTGCTGTGGCGGCCTCACCCGCGTGGTAGTGCACTGCGCGTAACACTAAGTACACGTCTTCATCGTAGCTGTTTCTTAAATGAGCCTTCTTCTGGTGTATGCGTGCGCCGTGCAATACTGGTTAATAGCTGTTCTTAAATTTACTATTAAACTTCAAATACCGCTCTGTGGGCCATCCTCACAAAGTGGAACTACCGACTTGTGTGCTTTCCGTTTGCCTCCATTAGTTAAACTCAGCTGTAAAAACAGAAGTTTTAAGTTGTTGACCAGATGTTTACAAACTAGATTTCATCATTCTGTTTTTTTCCCCACATCCAGAGTGAAATCTATATATACATAGTATGGGTTTGAGAAGAGTTACTGCTCATGAAGATGTGACGTAGGTACTTCGTGACAGGAAAACATGGAAAAATTATTTCTGGCAGTTGAAAGTTCAAACTGAGGCTCTTTTAAAAGGATTGGATATTGACTGTCTTAAAGTGGCTAAGCCATTGTGTAACTGTGTCGATAATTATGGGAATACCTAGTTTTGGCATATGGGAGTTAGAACTCCATTTTAATATTTTGCAGATAAATCTTTCTAGGTAAATTATCTCGGTTGTCGGAATAGCAAAAGTACTTATTTTGCCAATACTTGTTCTAGCATATGTGCTGTTGTAGGGTCTTATATACTTATATCGGATATGTGGTAGGGTCTTATGTCACATGTATCAGAACTGGAAAAGTTTCTTAAAGCATGTGATTGTAAGTCAGTCGGTTATTTCAGTTGGCGGTGGAACAGGGGTGGTATATGTCCGGTCCTGTGTTTAGCTTAATGAAATGGCAGAAAAATATCTCAGATTAAGAAAGTGTTTGCTATTCTCAATTTAGCAGTATAGCTGTATAGCAAAGAGCTGTATAGCTCTTTGAACTTGTACGTTTGTTTCTTAAAGAGGCCTTGGCAAAATTGTCTGCAAGCATATAGTTGGATTCTTTTTTTCTGGTTAAGTGTTTGTGTGATACACTTTGTCTACATCTAGGATTATTATGTTTGTTTCTGGGTATTCAGAAACTAGGCATATTTTCCATCCTCACCTATTTTATTGTTAAGGATTAATTTGGTTAACTTCTCAGCTGTATGAATAATACAGCATTAGTGTCTGAATTACAGTCTTTAAGTTTAGTCACTCTTGCTGGTCTGGCTTTCCATCTGTGTGTTACTTCTTGAGCTTCCTTATTCCTTTCCCCTTATCCCGATGACTCCCCAGGGAGAAAGGCAGTCCTGCAGTGTCACTGAGCCAAGGCTATTTCAATGCTTATGATAACATTACATCTGCAGGAACACCTTTGAGCTGCACTAGCTTTAGGATTGGACTATCTCAGATGTATTACTTCAACTTTTTTCTCCAGAATGGTGTTGGCATGGGAGAACAGCCGATCCAGGTTCAAGCAGGAGAAGGGATGTGTCAGATAACCACTTAGGTGCAACGAAGCTTTGGTTCAGATAATGATAGTGGTCCTTAAAATACTGCCAGCTGAAGATAGATGTGTACCCACCACACCTCGCTTTTCTTGTGGGTGGAATAAGAGCTGGCTAAACCAGCTTCTTACCCTTTGAAGATTCCTTTGTTCACAATTTTGAATTTAAGGTAGAGAATTAGAACAATATAGGTATTTGTCTTCAATCTGTTGCCCTGTAGTGAATCAAAAGTGTATTGTATTCTTGCACATGAATCTAAATATGCATTCCTTGGTTTGTCTGTAGCCTGACAAAGTCTCCTGTGAGAAGTGGTTATGAAAAAATGACTAATAGAGCCTAAAAAATTACCCTTTTGTGTATTTTTTTTTTTCTTGTAGGCTTCTGTGGAAATGTCTTTATGGGACATGCTTTCATTTTGTGTGCAGGGAAAATCTAAGATATGGGATTATAGGGTAAATAAGAAATGTACATGTTATTTTACTGTAATATCATATTTTTAAATTCCTCCTTTCAATCCTTACAAGTATTGTAGGCATAGCAGACACTTCACTCTGTGTGTCCTAAATCCTAGGCAAGTGATTACCTATCCACAACCTCAGTGTATTGTCAGCTACCTGGAGAATGGCTTACTCCTGAAAGAATATCTTAAGATCCGGTATATACTAGGAGTTTAACTTACAGCAGTCATCTCTGTTCTTCTCTTCTGGATCTGTAACAGTTTGAGTCAGCTTTCAACTTTGTAGCAAAAAGTTAAAGAAGGAGGTGAAGGTAGTCCGAAATAGCCTTGGGGGTAACTTAAAGCACTTCTAGTCTGTGTGGTAGAATACTGTCTATAGAGTGATTCACAATAGCCACTGCTGCACTTTTGAGAGAAGTCAGGTTTTTGCTGTATGTTCCATTTTCCTTATACTTCTTTGCCTACCTGTTTGTTCCAGATAGGGCTCTTAAAGTTGTCATCATCTGTGATTGTGCTTATTGAGACTGGTGCCTCTATCTTCTTGTCAAGTTTTTTGACCGTCCTCAGTGGTCTGTATGGTTTTGTGCTATCGGAATGTCTGTTCTTAACTCTGTTTCTTTATGAACTTTTCTTGTGCTTGACTTCTTCTTTTCCCAATTTTCAGGCTGCTGCTCCCCCCAAAGGCCTCTCTTCTAACTTGTTTCTTAAACATTCACTTCTAGCAAGTCCTCCTGCTTTTCACTAATCTTTGTGTTGTACACTGTTCACTGAGTATTTGACTTGCTCTGGAGCGTAAATGCAGTCTTAGCTATTTTTTAATAGTTGCTACAAACTAGTAAATAGTTGCTATAGATGGGAGAAGTTTGTGGGTGTAATCTAAAGTGTGCGGAGTAAGTAAAATGATATAACATGGAGGATTATTCCTCTAACCTCTTCAGCTGTCTTTAGTCGCTACCATTAATAGTAGGTTTTCACAATTTCTGGGTCTTTGTTTTTATTATACAAGTTAGCATCTTTTAACTTTCTATTTGTAGTTCCTAAACGCATGTGGAGAGCATCTTTTTGGGTAATAAATACTACAAACAACAACATTCTGCGAGTACTACATAATCCTGGTGGTGATAGCATCTGTTTATGCATAAACTTTTGTGAAACATATTGCCCTGAATCAATGGAAAGCTTCACCAGTAATAACCTGTTGAAGCTTAAAGTTACAGAAGGCCAAGGTTTTTTGGTAGTTTGAAGTTCAAAGTAAGCATATTTCTTTACTGCTAGAGATCCTTCCAGTGCTGTTTCTGGGCAGAATAATTTCTAAAATTGCAAAACCAGCAAAATTCTGTAAAAATGTCTTCAGAATATCAACTCATCTAACACCCTTTTTCATTTGTTCTCATATTTTAAATGATTCTACATGTGTTTGGGTTTTTTTTTTCCTGGTCTGTGAATCTGTATATAGTCTGACTCTCCAAATTTTATCTTTATATTCTAATTCAGAAGCATATTGGCATGCACTTATTTTCTGTCTAGTCTTGCATTTTATAGTGGTCTTCACATAAGCTTAAAACTTACTGCAGATATGCATGTATATTTTTCCTATTTATATGGCATGTGTGAAACTTTACCATTCATTTGAGCACATTTGGCTTTTTTTGTTAGCAGAACATCTATTGTGATCCATTTAAGTACACAAAACTAAAAATATCAATAGGACAGAAATAATCTGCCACTTCTAACTGATGTTTCTTTAGAATACAATAATGCAATCATGTTAATAAGTTGCAGGGGCATGATCGATTACACTGTGAAACGATCAGTAATCTAGACAAGAATTACAGTGTATGTTTGAACAGGATAGCTAGGGATAGTGTGGGATTTTATTCCTGGAAAGGTTTAAAAATAACTTTAGGTTAAAGTTATTTGAGACATTGTTTGGATATCCTTGTCTCTAGCTATTCTAGCTCAATCCATTGAGGACTGAATCATTGATGTAATTTTTCTGACTCTTCTTGGATCTACAGGTCAGTACACTTCTGTAGTTAGGTAATGTTAGTTTGAGAAGTGTGTTCAAATTCATACGTTACTAATGGGGTTTAGTTGGTAGATACAGAACAATCTAATAGAATTGACTTGAGGAATAGATTAAAGTTAGATACGTCTAGAACTTTACAGAAGGTATGTCTAGAAGCCTACTACATAAAAGTAATGTAGCATTGTTGTTGAAGCTCCTGATTTTGTGCGCAACTTAGAGGTGTACTTTGTACCTTTTAACTGTTTTCATCCCAGTGCGTGGTATGCAAGCCACAGCTGCAGAGTTACAGTCATTCTGAATGTTCTCCCTTCTGTGTAAGGGAAACTTCAATTATATTGTAAGCGATCTCTTCCCAGTAGAAAGAAGCTTGAAGCTGGCAGTGCAGGGACTGAACAAACCTTCCCACCAGCAAGTACTCTCAAAATTTGTAAGATGATATAGGAAAGGGGAATTAATACAGTTGAAGTATATTCAGAGTATGAAAAGGTGTGTGCTTGTCTTCACTTGCTGCATGCTTAAATATGGCTTTAAGTGTCTTGTCTTAGACCTTCATTTTTGTGTTTAATTAAAGGTTTAGACAGTGTGAGTTCTCAAACATAATTATAGTGATGCTAAGACATGCAGAGCTTCCAGTGTGGCAGATAGTTTTGAATTATGCGAAAACTTGTGTAATTTGGGAGGGAGGTACATGTTACATTTCTTTTTATCAAAGCCATCCGGTTATAATTTGAGCAAGGCTACTAGTCAGAGCTTGGGTAGTAAATCTTACAGTTGTCTGCTTTAGCATCAATTTTGAGGACTTTGTGAGCCAGTTCCAACTCCTGAAACAAGCTAAATAGTGCAAGTGTCGACGTCCTCAATGTAAGGTACTTCTTTAAGAAAGACTTCAAGAGTTAGCTGCTTGAAGTTTGTCAAGAAACTGCATAATCATGCCTCTTAGCAAGGAAGTACTGTTGGAGTGTTGTGTATTCACTTTGGTTGTTTCTCTGATAGAACGTTCATTCACTACCAAGTTTCTTGAATGATTCTTGAAATTTCCTGAAATTTGAAGTCTTCCTGTTCTCTTAACTATCGCTATTCTTTCCATCTTTCTGTCTTCCTCCTTGATGATGTAGACTGGTGCCTTAGTTTCTCGTATGCTCTTTCTTTGCAGAATTACTTGGTGATATACTGAAAGATCGGCCACAGGAAGCGGATGGAATTGACTCAGTAATTGTCGTGGATAATGTTCCCCAGGTTGGACCAGACCGACTTGAGAAACTGAAGAATGTCATCCACAAAATATTTTCCAAGTTTGGTAAAATTATCAATGAATTTTATCCAGAAGCAGATGGGAAGACAAAAGGGTAAGTCATGATAACACCTACTGGAAATAGGATTGAAACACTGGTCTGACTTACCCTTGATTATTGGTGTCAATACTGTATGGCCAGTTTTTATGGTGACCTCATAGTCACGCTCATCACTTTCTTCTACCTTAGTCTGTACAATCCTGACATCTAGTCTCAATGAAAAACAGAAGTTCCCAAGGGAGCTGAGAAGCTTAATAGCTCATTAAGCTACAGTGGGGAGGGGGGGGGAATTAATTATGGAAACAGTTTAGCTGGGTTTGGAAGACAAATTTCTGTGCAGTACCAAATGAGGGGTTTTTGTTAATTTTCTGCCATGGCTAATAAATAGGTTAAAGGTCCATTTTAGTTAAAAACTTAGTAGCAGTGGATGTACTGTTTATTGCAAAACAGACTGTCAATATTCTGTCTCTGGTTGCCAGTGCTTATGTGCTTACATTAGTGACTCTATCTTTCTTAAGTTCAGCAAGCCCTTCCCAGGACCCTTTTCCCCTTTGCTAACTTCTGATCCCTGTTCCTGGTTAATTGCAGCATCTGAAATTGAGAAGAAAGCTAACCAGAAATGATCAAGCCCAAAGGGAGAGGGCAAGGCAAAGAAAGTTTTATGGAGAGAAACCAGGCAAAAATCAATCTGATAAATATGAGGTTTTACTGAGTCTTGTTACTGTGGTTGGAGTAGCATATATTCCTGAGTTTGTGAGGAATCCGTAGTTTAGAAAGCATAAAAGAAGTGGGCTTTCTGGAGTGGAGGTATTGTTGGTTCTGTAAATTCAGCGTGAGAAGCATGAGAAAATTATGCTATCTCTCTGTGTTTATGCCTCTCTTTGAGGCAGTGTCTGACAGTCTTCAGGATACTGTTAATTTTAAGTCTGCTGGGCTACAAGCTAGACTGTATTAGTGGCAAGAAGGAAGCTGAATTATATTCAGTGTAATTGAAAAACAGGAGCTGTGCTTTGAGATGTCTGACAGCAAGATTTACAATTTCTAAACATGATCTGTCATTCAGCTGGAAAGAGCTGCGTACTTAACCTGCCTGTTACTAGCTCTCGTTGTTCTGTGTTGCATTGAACTTGCGTTCATCACTTAGCCTAGCCCATTTACAGAAAGGATATCGGATTAATTCAGGTCAAGCCCATACAGCTAAAAGTGTATATGCACCTGTGGCCAAAATGGGGATTAATTGCTTTTGACCCTAATTGGTTAGGGACAAGACAAGAAGTTATTTTGTAGATGCTCGGTACTGAGTTCTTAGTTCATCCCCATTGTTTCTTTCTATTTTATTTATGTAATTTCTTTTTTATTATGAGCCTGTTACGTGGTCAACAATGACTTCCTACTTTCATCTTCCTTCATTGTAGGTACATCTTTCTGGAGTACATGTCTCCATCTCATGCAGTGGATGCTGTGAAGAACGCAGATGGATACAAACTGGATAAACAGCACACTTTCAGAGTCAACCTTTTCACAGACTTTGATAAGTGAGTGCAGCTATTGTGTGTATCTGTAGGTTTTGGGATTCTAATCAAGAGTGCCTGCACGGAGTGTAACTGACCAAATTGCTCTTTCAGGTACATGACAATCAGTGATGAATGGGAAATCCCTGAGAAACAGCCGTTTAAGGATTTGGTAAGGATTTTTTTTTGAAAAGTGGAAAGAATATTCAGGATAATATGAAATAATTACTTCATTGCTGGAGCGTTCATCTGAAAATAGAAATGATGTGTTAATAGTGTTGTAAGTAGCAGTAGTGATCACGTGCTCCTGTTCCTTCATTCTCACTGTCATGAAGTGACAGGAAGAACTTAGTGGTTCTGCTTAGTAGTTCCACATAGGAAAAAATGTAAGAGTAAATAATGATTTTGCACAAGTCATTTAAAAATAGAATTTTGAAAGCATCTTCTTATATTTTTAAATGTTTGAGGCAAACTTCTGTGTTTGTTACCACTAGCTTTGTAAAAAGTCCTGTGGAGGAAGCGATAGTTTTGGGGGGGGGGGGGGGGAAATGGACACCAAAAAGAAGCCCCTTAAGTTATTTTAGGCAAGAAGTGTTAAACATCATAAAACCACCTTGCAAGTCCACCTTTCTATGATCTGTTCTCTTAGCCTCCAGTAACCAGTAGTTTGAATTATTTAATTTCACTTTAAAAACTTGTTTGCAATGGTAAGACTCCAAAGTTGCATGCTGTGTGTAAGACCAACTTCTACCTGCTAGGTAGATATTAATTTGGAGAACTTGTCGTTATAGCCTTTGACTCACTAATAATCTTTTGGTTCTGTTTTTCTTAGGGGAATCTCCGATACTGGTTGGAAGATCCTGATTGTAGGGATCAGTACAGTGTGATCTTTGAGTCAGGAGACCGGACCTCCATTTTTTGGAATGATATCAAGGAACCTGTTCAAATTGAGGACAGAGCAGTGAGTGTCCTGGAAGTGCTGTACATTGCAGATACACTGTCAGTCTCATTCATTTTATGACATTTCAGGTTTTTCATTTTTTTAAAAAAAGATATATTTTCCCCATTGCTGAAATACTTTTCTTCCTTTTGAAGAGGAGTGGTGAAATTACATCCTTTAGAATTAGACTTAGCTGCTTAGGTAAAACAAATGTGGAGTTAACTTGTTTGTGGTGTTCTTTTTTTTTTTTTTTTTTTTTTTCTTTTTTTTAACTGTCCATGATGCCTATTAGTTTCCTTCATCTGTATATTATGGGTGATTCAGAAAGACTTGAAAATGCAAAGTCAGAGTTTGAGAAGTACTATTCATTAGAGCTGAGTATGTGCTTAAGTATGCTGCTTCTGATTACTTTTTGCTTTTTTGCTGACTGCAGAGGTGCTAAAGAGGAATAGCTGGTTTGGTAACAGCATATATAAGGGAGAGTTAGCGTGCCTGTCTGCTGCAGGCAGTTGACTTGCTGAGAACTGTTGGTACCTAGAAGCATTTTCTTTAATAACCATTATGCATTACAGTAGAAAGAAGTTGGCTCTGGGATGATGAGTAATTTTGCTCATCACCGTGGTCAATGGCCATGGTCTATATTGCTGAAACCTCTCTAGCTTAGCTGAAGGTCAAGAGCCTGTATTGTTGTTAACAAATTTGAAATACTTACCCTTACTTCTGAGAAGATTATGTTCTTACCAGGGCTGAAAGACAACAAGGAAACCCAAGTCTGTTAGGTGGATTTAATTGTTACTATACAAAGGTTGTCACTGTACCTGGAAAATGTTTTTGGTGATCAATGAGTTGAAAAGGTCTTAATTGACAGTTTTCAACCTGAAAAATAAGTACTGTGCATTATGTGCATGAAATTAAACTCAACTAGTCCAAGGTATCACTAATTCCGAGATCTTCACTTAGTAAATGGATTTGCAAAATGTGATGCTACAAGCCACACATGAATTCTTTCCCCGTTAGTAATCCAGCATGAAATTAAACTTCATGGGTTTTGTTTTGTTTTGTTTTAAATCCAGCGGTGGACAGAAACCTATGTACGTTGGTCCCCAAAGGGTACCTACTTGGCTACGTTCCACCAGAGAGGCATCGCACTTTGGGGTGGAGAGAAGTTCAAGCAGATTCAAAGGTTTAGTCACCAGGGAGTGCAGCTTATTGACTTCTCGCCCTGTGAAAGGTATGGAGTATGACATTGGTTTGGGCTAAGGGATCAAAAGCATGAAGCACACACATTCTGGCTGCTGTGCTTTCAAATCTCATGTGGTTGGGGTCTTCCATTCTCCTTTGTCTTTGGAAGTACTGCTTTTCATGCATAAATCCTTCTTGGAATGAGTGAAACTCTCCCCGACTTTTCTTTGACTTCAGGAAAGATACTTAACATAATCTGGAATAATTGGTCTACAAAACTGAGATGACAAGTTTCCTCAAAGACTTTATTATCCCGAGGGAGAAGACCATATTTTTTCCTCTTTAGTTGGGTGGGATGTCTGTAGTGTTAGATTTCTAGTTCTCTGAAAAATTTCAGTTGAGTAGCATCCTCCAAATCTGTAGTACTGAAATAAATTCCTTAAGCTTTCTTTAAGGTTGAAGAGCTCTTTAGAGAAGGCTAAAATAATTTCAGGGCTGAGATGCATCTTGTTTTGCTAGTTTTCAAGTAACGTATTTGGAAGCAATTAGGTTTTATGTTTTATTGTATTAAAGAGAGATTATTTCTCTTTAAATGGGGAAGTCTAGCATACCTATAGTTCAGGTTGGCTAAGGTCAATGGATTTATATTCAGTTTGAAACTAATGATGTTCTTGTGGCAAAACTATATAGTAGGTAACGGTGTATTTGGTGAGTTCCCCTGTCTTGTAACATCAATATGGGAAGATGTGCACATAAATCTAGAGTCTTTTCAGCCAGAGGGATGCTAGGGAAATACTGTGTCTTGGAAGCTTTCTCTCCCTTTGTCATACTGTTCTTATTTTCCCCTCCTCTCCAAAAAATCCCATTAGAGAAACTGCTGTTTGAAAGTGGATTGTATTTAAATATTATTTGGATGAAAGCCTGCTTGTATAGACATATTGGATGAAGTTTTGATAGTGAAATTGATTATTTCTTTTGTAGGTATTTGGTGACCTTCAGCCCTTTGATGGACACACAGGATGACCCTCAGGCTATTATCATCTGGGACATTCTGACTGGGCAAAAGAAGCGAGGATTTCACTGTGAAAACTCAGCTCACTGGCCTATTTTTAAGTAGGTTGAGAAACAGAGTAGAGAGAAGTAGTCCCAGACTTTGTTTAATAAAAAGGCAGTTCCTATCTAATATTCTTTTTTCTCTTTACTTGCTTAGATGGAGTCATGATGGTAAATTCTTTGCTCGAATGACTTCAGATACCCTCAGCATCTATGAAACACCTGTAAGTTCCTGCCTTTTTTTTTTTTTGCATAACGCTTATTGCATTACAATGTCAGTCTTTTCCATGGTATCTATTTTAAAGGATACATTTTAATAATACGCTCTAGAGCAGGGCTTAAAAGGGGAGAAATCCATTTGCTCTTGTCTTGTTCTTTCTTGGGTGAAAAACTTTAGCTGAGTCTGACAGTAAATTTCACACTACACTTCTAGAAGGTCTACACAGCTCAATATCCTACTTCTAAGAGTCAATAGGATTAAGGTTATGTGGTGCCTTCCAGCTCTCAGTAGCAGGTGAGTGCCAGAGTACCCAAAACACACTAAAAATTGCAGCCTAATCTAGTCTGTTTTCCTTTTTCATTATAATTCAGGCTGCTGTACTAATTAATTCTGTACTGCAATTTTTATTTTATTTGTAATTGTGGTATACGTATGTTCATAATAAAAAATAGGGATACAGGGTCTCTGAAAACTGTACACAATTTCCTAGTTTATGTGCACTAGTAATAAGAGTAGAATGTGTGTTTAAATATAAGAATGTTACTAACTTGAAAATTCACACCTCTCTCTTCTTTTAGTCTATGGGTTTGTTGGACAAAAAAAGCTTGAAAATCACTGGGATAAGGTGAGTCTATTCCTTTGTGAAGATAACTGTTCTCCTTAGTTGGAATTTTTATGTCTGGGGCTTTGTTATGGTGAGAGGAATCTTTAGACTGTTGACTAGAGCAAATGGCCTCATATGCTGAAGTGGTCAAATTAGACAAACTGACAAAAAGGAATGGAAAATTCTCCATTTATTGATGTCCACAGTTGACAGCTTGTATGCTTCGAAATCCTCTTTGTGGTACTGCTTAATCCAGGGTCTAGCTTGAGAGTCCTGTTCCTTGTCTACAAAACCAAACTGGAATGCAGTTTGTTAGGGAGTATCTCCCTAACAAGATTTGTAAGCTGGCTTAAAACAGTGTGCTGTATACTGCCTGTTGGCAAGGAACGGGTTTGGTTTTGTGTGTGTCTGCATAATAGTCACTGACTCCTGTGAGAGTTTTTGAGGTACCTCTCTGTAAAGCAACAAGAAAATTAAGTGTACCCAGGTGCAAGAAGATTGTCTCCAGTGTAATTTAATAGGGGGTTTTTGATGATTAGTTTAATCAGCCTGTTTCTTAGATCTTTGGCGGTTACACTGGGTGTACCCCTACTGTTTAGTGAAATGTACTGTTTTGATAACATCGGTCATATAGCAAGTTTAAATAGCAGTTTAAACATCTGTTTTGGTATGATATGTGTAAGGTTATTAAATTGTCCTCAGTTGCTTGTCTGTATCTGTCTTTATTATTGAGGCTTGATATTTGTCTGCAACATTCAGATACAATGATGAAAATGGTTTCTGCTTGTAGTATCTCTAACTAAAAATTAAAATGGCATATTTTTAACTTTCTTCCTGTAGAGACTTCTCATGGTCTCCAGGTGGTAACATAATTGCTTTCTGGGTGCCTGAGGACAAAGACATCCCAGCAAGAGTGACTTTGATGCAGCTGCCTTCTAGACAAGAAATTCGTGTGCGGAATTTGTTCAATGTCGTAGATTGTAAACTACACTGGCAGAAGAACGGGGATTACCTGTGTGTGAAGGTCGACAGGACTCCCAAAGGCACACAGGTATGTGGATTCTGATTATATTAATAAAATTTGGTTCTATCTCATGCTGACACTTCATTTTCTTACAGTACTGTCTTTTAATATAGACACTGTAAATTATATGATGTCAAGCTATTTTTCATTTTTCCATTTGACTTTGAGGCATGTAGAGAGCAAAATGTATGTAATGTTTGTGTCCAAGACTTGCTTTGACTTTAGTGGCATCTCGGACTTGGGTGAGAGCTATATGCCTCGCCTCTTTTTTCGTACTCACTGTTAAGCAGTTGTTGAATAACTCATAGGTCATGCTGCACAATGTGCCATATGTTTATCTGTCTTAATAAAATTTCATAACAGCCTGAAAAGAAACATGCTTTTGTACAATTCTTCAGTTACTCTTTATCAGAACAGAAAAATCGAGAATTTGTTCAGTAATGAATATACTGTATTTATCTGCTCTCATTAAAGAAACAAATCTTGACTCTGTCTCTCATCCTGCATCCTGACAGGCTAATTGTGTAGTTGTCCTATGCCTAGTTGTTGTGGTTTAACCCTAGCCGGCAACTAGTGATACAATTATTTGCTGTACTGCTTCTGTGCTGGATAATGAGCTGATCTTGGCCTTTGCAGGGAGTAGTGACCAACTTTGAAATATTCCGAATGAGAGAGAAACAGGTGCCAGTGGATGTGGTGGAAATGAAAGGTAATGCCACATATTTCCTTACTTTTGATCTTTGACTTTGAGTAGACACTTGCATGTTTCTTAGAAATTCCTGTCAACATGTGACATAATTAGAAAGTTAATTCTCTTGATAGGAGCTACCGTATTCATGTTGCAGGGCATCTCATGTAAAAATGAGAAATCAAAACTTTTGTTGCTATTCATGCTTGTGACTGACTTGAAAAATGACAGAACTGAAAATCTATTTATTAATAAAGATGGTACGGCTGATAATATGAGTGTATTTTGTAGAAGATGGCAGACTTTGGAGCTATTGTTTAACTGAAACACTTCCCATAACTCCCTGCATTTTCTTTATCAACCTGTGTTTTAAAAGATAGTCTATATGGCAAAGTCTATTAACTGATGGGTTTCCTCTCTTCAGCGTCTTGGTTTTCTTTGGTAACTGCTTGAAATCAAAGCTTTGTATTGTCTTTTGACAGAGTTTTGACCCCTCTTTTTGTTACAGAAAGCATCATAGCCTTTGCTTGGGAACCAAATGGAAGCAAGTTTGCTGTGTTGCATGGAGAAACTCCACGAATTTCAGTTTCCTTTTACCATGTTAAAAACAATGGGAAAATAGAACTCATAAGTAAGTGACTGAAAAGCAAGTGAAAAGTGCAGGTAGTAAGCATTTTGCATGGCAATAGATGCAGTAAACTCAAAATTGTGGCTGTTTGTGGTGGATAGTATGGCAATAGGTGCTATGTCTGACACTATATTCTAGAAATCTAACTTTGTGGTGACAGCTAAACTGTTTTCACTTTGAATCGGTCCAGGATCTGGGAATAAAAGGCCTACAAGCCAGAATAATTTTGTGGCCGTGGGAGGTTCATGTGAGGCGATAGCACAGACTTGGCTCACGTTAGCCCCAAGCCCCAAAATTTATTCCCAAGTTGGGTGTTGGGGTCTTCTGATCTCCTTCTCTTTCTTCTGCCGGCTTTGGATGTTGTGGTGCTACTGGGTTTTGTCTTTAGAAGTGTAGAGCTAAGGGCTGTTGTTAGGGCTTGCTTGCAGAGTTCAGAAACGTCTTTTGAGGAATGGATGGAGTTGACTGCTTCTAAGCTAATTGATGGCATTGGATTGAGATCTTTTTTTGAATTTGTCTTGTTTCTTTCCAGAAACGTTTGACAAACAGCAGGCAAACACGATATTCTGGAGTCCTCAAGGGCAGTTTGTGGTGTTGGCTGGCCTCAGAAGGTGAGTATTGCACAGGTTACTGAACACTGCATTTGTTTTAAGGAGGAAAAATATTACAGTATCTCATCAAGAAGTGTTTGGTATCTCTATGAATGTTGTGTATCTCTGCGAATGTTGTGTAATCCTGATACAGCTTTGCAAAAGCAAAGGAAAAGAAAGGATGCAATTTCATGATGTAGCTTAGTCCTTTGTAACTTTTACTTGCTATTTTTGCCACATCAAACGAAGAATGCATTTTTCAACGGAAAAGTGGATATTTAGAAACACTTTTCAGCTGTTTAAGTTAAATACTGACTCTCAACTAACCCAGTTTGCACTGTGCATGTGGCTCTTATAATGCATTTGTTGTTGTCACAGCCTTATGCCCCCTCATGGGCCATACCGCTTAATGACAAAGCTATTTTGTGAAAGAGTTATCAAGAAAGTTTCACATTAGAGCAAGTGAAAATGATTTTTATTAACCAGTTGAGTAGTATTTGCCTTTACATGCTTTCAGACAAGTGCTGCTGTTCATCTTGGAAATCTATTTTTTTTTTCTTTAATCTTGTCTTCACTACTTTAACAATCATATGCTTAGACATATTTAACTTTGGCTGTAACTTGTCTATAGTATGTTTTCACTGTGACTTTAAGAACAGAAATAAAATGGGTTAAGAATTGCTGAACATAGAAATAGAAGTGTCATTCTTACTTGGATTTTTGTTTTTATTCATTGCATTGCTTTCTAGCCACAGAGACTGGTATGAGCCTGTCTCTTGGTTGCTGTGAAAATTTATCTTTGTAGTGAGGATTTGTAAAGATGCAGCTTGTGAAATGCTTTTAAAAAAACAGGCTATACTAGTGTGTAAAACAATCTGTCTTGTTTTGTCTTTGCAGCATGAATGGTGCCTTAGCATTTGTTGATACATCTGACTGCACCATGATGAATATTGCCGAACACTATACAGCTTCAGATGTGGAATGGGATCCTACAGGCAGATACATTGTGACTTCTGTGTCTTGGTGGAGCCACAAGGTACTAATGCTTGCTTTTCTTTTCCTCTCCTCTTCCAGTGGTAGAGGTATTGGAAAGGGCTATTGGTTAGGAAGAGAAAAGGGAGACCTGTCACTGGTCACATGACTCAAAACCTGCACCATAGTTTTATACCTTAGTTTCTGAATATCTGTATTTATTTGGGCCATTAGCTCCACCAGTTGTCCAAAATAAGTTCTGGAAGGGCAGTTCGTGAGTCTAAACTGAGTGTCCTTTTTCTGAATTTTCATTATGTCTTTAGCAGTTTGAAACTTTATCTCCTTGCGGTCCACAGAGAACAGCAGGATTTATTGCACCTGTCATTACTTTTGCATGGTTCTAGTCACTCCATTGTAATCCTCTCTTGTACAAGTATAGAATCTGAGACTTAAGAATACAATAGAAGGGCTGGCTTAGTTTCAAACTGTTGTGATCCTCCAGAGGTAACTTCTTGGAAAGCTTCAGCGGAACAAATATTTTTGCTGAGGAATTTGACTTGTGCAAGGAAGGCACTAACAAAAAGAGCATCCTGGTTCTGTTGACTAATGGTGCTGATTTTATAAAAAAGACTCTTAAGACATGGAGTGAGGACTACAGTGTTAAGTTATAGCTTGTCTTGACTGAGATGGTGCACTACTCTTCCAGGTGGACAATGCATATTGGTTATGGACCTTCCAAGGCCGTCTACTTCAGAAAAATAATAAAGACAGGTTCTGTCAGCTTCTCTGGAGACCACGACCAACTACCTTGCTCAGTGAGGATCAGATAAAGGTAATGTATTCCATTGACTCTTTCTGCTGACATTGATTTGGTGTATAAGCATACTTGGTTTACTCCCACTTCCTGAGGATGAGGGTTGAACTGTTACAGAGTTACGCAACTGCCTTTCTCCCTGAATTTGTGAAAAGACATTGCTGTAGGGGACCTCACTTCTGGGAATGATTGTAAATATTAACTGTTCTTTAAGCTCAGAATAGAAATGGTTACCAGATGTTCTTACAGTTAGGGTACAGTGAAAGGGTATAAATAATAAAAAAATTGAATTTAGCTGTCCAGACTTCACTAATTGCATGTGTACAGAAGCATTTACATGATCTGTAAGCCAGAAAGAATAAACAAAATTATAGCAAAGAGAAATTGCCTAGAAGAGAGATGTTTTTTTAAAAAATGCATAGCCTGCTTAGGTGTACCGGAGGAGTTCTTAACAGAATGTGATGGTTGTGATTGCTAGTCTGATGTCCTAGTTGAAATAAAATTCCCTGTTTTACAGCAAATTAAGAAGGACCTGAAGAAATACTCCAAGATATTTGAGCAGAAGGATCGCCTGAGCCAGTCCAAAGCTTCAAAGGCAAGACACTTTTGGAATATAATAATGTAGATGAAACTCTTGTAACCTGTCCTTAGTTATTTTGTACTGGTGATATGTAAATTAAATTTCTTTTATAACAAACATCTGTATTCATTTCAATCCAGATGGTTAGAGTTAGTTCCAATAGGTAGTTCAGACAGATGCTACTAAACTGTCAGGTTAAACAGTAATGAATCTGGAGAGGCACTGGTGTTACCTCATTAAGCAAAGGTGGTAAAATTTTGGGGTTCTTAGTGAGTTGCTGCATTAGCCACTCTTTAAATTAAGAAAAGCTCTTTAAATTAAAAAAAACCTCACCAAAAGAGTTTTTTTGATTACATAAGAGAAAGATCTTTTTTCTTTTGTTTAAGTCACTAGAAAGTATGTTCATGAGAAAAAAGTTTGACTTGCTCGCAAATGCATTGCATGTGGATTTGATTTATTGGGGAGGTTTAACGACCTCTTCCTGCCTCCGTAGGAGCTAGTGGAAAGGAGACGTACAATGATGGAAGAGTTCAGAAAGTACCGCAAGATGGCACAAGAGTTGTACATGGAGCAGAGGAACGAGCGTTTAGAGCTTCGAGGAGGTAAGCCACACATAGTACTAGTGCTTGCAAAGACTTGCTGTTAGATAGACTTGCTCTCTTGCTGTTTCTTACCAAGTAACTATCCTCTTCTGGGGATTCATCCACTTCTTCTCTCCCTCCATTTCCTGCCAAAGCTAGTCCCTTGTTCTCCGAAGGTTATTTATACTTTTTATCCTGAATTGCAACAGAATTTTTATTATTATTATTATTATTTTATTTACAGGAGGGAGTTCAAATATTGCTGGCTCTCAGATTTTGGTAGCTGTGTTTTATCTCACCTCTTTATGCTTCAAGGCAAGCATTGGCTTGACCTTGGGATAAGACTGTGAAGAGATTTGGGTGTTACATTTAACCAGAAAATCCACAAAAGTCCTGTGGTGGGAGACAGTAATGCCTTGGTTGTCATTTAATGAATTTAGCATGTACTTGTTATGATTTAAACCACCAAATACCTTTTATTTCACTGCTGGTTTAAGGACTGTTTCTGCCAAGAGCATCAAATCTTTCCATTGCTGCCTTGTTTGATGCATTCAGTCTTAATGTTTTCTCCGTTCCAGGGGTAGACACAGATGAGCTGGACAGCAATGTCGATGACTGGGAGGAGGAGACTGTTGAATTTTTTATCAATGAAGAAATTATTACCCTTGCAGAACCAGAGTAATTAATAAAACTGTGGTAAGATAGCATACCTCTCAGTAGAGAGAAACTTCTTCTGTCAGCTATTGCTATAGATTCAATAATTTGCTTGTGAAAGTTAGGTCTGTCTGTTGCATGAGTGAATGTGTTGTACTCTGAGTTGGTGTATGTTTTCTCTGTGTCTAGAGGGGACAAAAGCTTTTTTTAAAAGTAATCGCAGACAGTCAGATTTGAGTTGTACTGAGCAGGATACTGTGTATGTCCTGTCTTGCCAGAGTGATGAAACGCACAACAGAGTCAGTGTCAACTTCTAAACACAGTGTATTGCAGACTCTGTAAGTTCTGTCAGGAGGAGGAATCATAGTATGAGACAGAAATTTTGCCTTTTGGAGGAATTGCATGGTAGTTCAAGACTGGACAGCGTTTAAATACTGTACTAAAGATTATACAGGAAGGTGACTGTGGGCTGATAAAACTTTGAGTAGATATTTAAATATCCACATGAACTCTGCTATCATTTTCTAGAAATGTTAGGTAGCATTCAGGTAGTAGCAGATTCTTGTGTATGGACTGTCACTGCTTATTGCTGAAATCGTTTATTTAATCCAGTGCTTTTCCCAATTCCTTTTTGTGAATTTGTATTACATATTTGTATGTTGAAAATAGAGGCTGCTTTCAGCCCCTGTTGTAGGAAAAGTCCTTTTAGGGAGCTTGACATTGTTGTATTGAGGAGGGAAAAGATATTTTGGTAGTGAAGGCACTCACATAGGATGTAAAACCTGGAATGGGTTCCTGCTCTGTCATGTTTAGGACTTCACTTAAGGAAGAGGAAGGGGAGACTGGAAGCATGCCTTTTGCAGCTGTAAGTCACCCTACAGCTCTCTAGCCTCAGATATCCAAGGAGTTCAAGTTCTGCAGGTCCTTAGGGAACTGGCAAATGAAATTGCTAAACCACTGTCCATCATATTTGAGAAGTCGTGGCAGTCCGTTGAAGTTTCCACTGACTGGAAAAGGGAAAACATAACCCCCATTTTTAAAAAGGGAAAAAAGGAAGACCCAGGGAACTACAGGCCAGTCAGTCTTACCTCTGTGCCCGGCAATGGAGCCGATCATGGAGCAGATCCTCCTGGAAACTATGCTAAGGCACGTGGAAAATAAGGAGGTGATTGGTGACAGCCAGCATGTCTTCACTAAGGGCAAATCGTGCCTGACAAATTTGGTGGCCTTCTATGACAAGGTTACAGCGTTGGTGGATAAAGGAAGAGCAACTGACATCATCTGCGTGGACTTGTGCAAAGCATTTGACACTGTCCCACACAACATCCTTGTCTCCAAATTGGAGACACATAGATTTGGTGGATGGACCACTCAGTGGATAAGGAATTGGCTGGATGGTTGCACTCAAAGAGTTGCGGTCAACAGCTTGATGTCCAAGTGAAGACCAGTGACGAGTGGCGTTCCTCAGGGGTCGGTATTGGGACCAGCGCTGTTTAACATCTTTGTCGGTGACATGGACAGTGGGATTGAGTGCACCCTCAGCAAGTTTGCTGACGACACCAAGCTGTGTGATGCGGTCACTATGCTGGAGGGAAGGGATGCCACCCAGAGGGACCTTGGCAAGCTTGAGAGGTGGGCCCGTGTGAACCTCATGAAGTTCAACAAGGCCAAGAGCAAGGTCCTGTACATGGGTTGGGGCAATCCCAAGCACAAATATAGGCTGGGCGGAGAATGGATCGAAAGCAGCCCTGAGGAGAAGGACTTGGAGGTGTTGGTTGATGAGAACCTCAACATGACCTGGTAACATGCAGTTGCAGCCCAGAAAGCCAACTGTATCCTGCGCTGCATTAAAAGAATCATGGCCAGCAGGTCGAGGGAAGTGATTCTCCCCCTCTATTCTGCTCTTGTGAAGCCCCACCTGGCATACTGCGTTCAGCTCTGGGGCCCCCAACATAAGGACATGGACCTGTTGGAGCGAGTCCAGAGGAGGGCCACGAAGATGATCAGGGGGCTGGAGCACCTCTCCTATGAAGATGGGCTGAGAGAGTTGGGGTGGTTCAGGCTGGAGAAGAGAGGCTCTGGGGAGACCTTATAGCAGCCTTCCAGTACCTGAAGGGGGCCTACAAGAAAGCTGGAGAGGGACTTTTTACAAGGACATGGAGTGATAGGACAAGGGGTAATGGCTTTAAACTGAAAGAGGGTAGATTTAGATTAGCTATAAGGAAGAAACTCTTCACTGTGAGGGTGGTGAGGCACTGGAACAGGTTGTCCAGAGAAGTTGTGGATGTCCTATCCCTGGAAGTGTTCAAGGCCAGGTTGGATGGGGCTTTGAGCAACCTGGTCTAATGGAAGGTGTCTGTGCCCATGGCAGGGGGGTTGGAACTAGATGATCTTTAAGGTCCCTTCCGACCCAAACTATTCTATGATTCTATGAAAATATGAGCAGTATACTTCTTGGACCTGTAGAAAAATTAATAGCCTTGATACCTTTGAATATATTTGGATCCGGCTTATCTGTGTCCCATACATGGGAGATCCTTTTATGGAAGGAAGAGGGAGAGAAGCTGCTTAGCGTATGGATTTAAATAAACACTAGTTTAAGAACAGGTGAAACACATGTTTATGTAGCCTTTCACCAGCTAGCATCTGTGGAGGTTGAGCTGTTCGTATAAAAGCACAGTAACTAACTTGCCTCTTTTTTTCTTTTCTGCAGCACCATCATATCTTGTGCTGAAAAGAAGTTCATTTTCAGAAAGCCTGTGTCAACTTTGGAATTTTTAATCCATATTCTTGTACTCTGGAAGGGTGGATGCACCAGATTTTCTCCATTCTGACACATTGTAGTGCCTTTAAGTCTTGCTGCCTGCTGCAGTGAGATACTAGAAAGGCGCTGCTTTTAAATTTTTATTCTTTTTTTTAGGGTTTGATTTTTTTTTTTTTTTTTCTTTTTAAATCCACTACTACCAGTATTTACTTCCTGACTCCGTGCAGTACTTACCAACTGGCAGTTTTCAACTATTGCCAGTGAGGTGAGATTCATCAACCTCTGTCTTACACACACGCACGATGTTTCTGTTTCAGGACTCTTTCTATGTCCCGAGTGCATGGACAGGTGTTCACTTTGTTTGGGGAAAAGTCAACAGAACCATTTTTTGTATGATGTGTTTTAGTGTGCTGAAGCAGCACTACAGTGGGCTATATCCTCCTCCTTTCAGATTGTGAAAGGATGTCTCCCTCAAAGAGCTGAATATGGAAATAAAAGCAGACCTATACTAAAACCAGGCTGGCTACGCGTTGTTTGTAGGGAATCTTTCCCTGAATGATGAAAGTCAAACATACCCACAGTTGTAAGAGTGTGTTTGCTATATTGACTATATGGTTCTGGTTTTGTGTTATGGTTTGTTTGTTTTTTACAGTGATGGTATGGCTTATTAATCTGACAAGTTGACCTGTTCACTATAGTGGAGTGACTAGAAAGTGAGTGGATTTCTTAAACCATTTGCAAACGGATATTACCCTCAGGAATTACTGGATTAGTCTAAGTCTTATTAGTGAGCATTGCAAACTTTCAGAGAAGTGCTCTGTATACACATGCCTTATGCTCCCTGTTACAGTACCTAGTTTCATTTCTAAAGCCCTCTGTGCTCAGAGGGGAAAAGTGTACTTAAAGCTGGTGGAGCAACTTCTCTGTATTTGTATTTATGAGTAGAAATTCTTTTCTGGATATTGTCAGAGCAGTGAGAGAGATTGGCCTGCTGCTTGCCCTTTGAGGGGCAGAGGAGAATGAGGATGGTCCTGTCTCCTCTCCTGGACTGGCCAGTGAAATTGCTAATGTGAGCCCTCTTGACTGGCTCTTCTTAAACCCTGAGCTCACTTGCATAGCAGTGTCTGACAGATCTGAAGTGGAAAGCAGAAAGGACCCTTTGGGCAAAGGGTAGCCCCACTCAGCTGGAGGCAGCCAAGGGACAGTAATATGTTTAGCACTTGCTTTTCTTTGTCCTTAGGTGAACTTGCTGTGACAGCAAATGCACAAATCCCTCCATTAACTCCCATGTTCTCTTCACCAGGAAGACTCTTTGAAATAATTGTTCCATAATGATGGTATTGACTTAGTGTCAATAATTCACTTGTAAACCAGCAGGTGTTTTTTTTCCAGAAGTCTTTATTAGTTTCCAGTTTTCTGCATTTGTTCATTCATAATCCACAAATACAGGTAAACAGATGATTAAAGTTTTGTCCACAATGTTTACCAAGCTCATCTCTCAACTGGACTGCAAAGAAATATTTACTTTCTAGCAAAACAGTGCAGAAGAACTTCTAGCACATCAAAGTTCTCCAGTGATGGCTTGAACTTGTATAGCAGGAATCATTTTAATTACCCTTTAGTTGTGAAGAGCTGACTTCTCAACCATTTTCTAAATTACAAATTGAGTTGAAAGGTTTTTTCCCCCCTGTCTCCATGTCATGAAGTTTTAATAGGCTACTGTGTTTTATTCGTGGCCATTTTCAAAGTAAAGAAATGTAATGCCAACATTAAATGAATTGAGTTCTCGTCTAGGATGCTTTCTGAATTGTGGACCATCGGGGGGGGGGGGGGGGGGCGACCACCCAAAAAACCCACCCAAAACTTGATGCTCCTGTAGGAGCTTTGGAAGCTGACAAGATGTTGTTCTGACCAGCAGTTAAGGCCTCTTCTCATCTGTTACGCTGGCATTTCTGACACTGCTCCCTTCAATTACTGTGTCTTTTCTGTAGCGTTTCTTACTTCAAATGCTTTTTGCAAATTACGGGCTACTGAAATTGCTTTATGGGTATGTATTTGGTAAACTATTTGGCATATCTCAGAATAACAGGAGGAGTTGTAGTAGGGAGGAAGGATCTTCTTGGATTGAATCCATGTTGGTTTGTAGCTTCAAGTACTCTATGCCACTGTTTTTCAGCCTGTGGCCCTTATAGGGGCTTCTGAAGGATGGTCAAACCAGAAGCAGGTTTGTAGGTCCTGTATAGAGATATGTATGGGTGGGGAAAAAGGCTTCCAAGAGCAGTTGTACCTCCACTGAATGCCTTCAAGGGTCCAGAATTTGGGCGGGGGGGGAGGGAGGGAAACAAACCTTAAGCATGAAGTAGGATAGTATCTCTCATTGTGTTTGTTAAAGTATTGTCTTAAGTATTTATAATGACTGTTCTTAAATAGCAAGATTAACTGGAACAATTCATATAATTCTGGGCTAGTCTTCACTTTCACAGTCTTTATTTTGAATTTGTAATAAATAAACATTCTCATAACCTTTTCACCATCTACAGTCCTTAATGCAAATTTCATAGAGCAAGTTTTGTTCGCTTGTTATACTGTTTTAACTTCTTAAATTCTAATTTTTTAATAAAGCCTTACTGTAACTTTTATGAGCTTTGACTCATTTACTGTCAATAAATAACGAAGACAAAAAGTGATCTTGTTGTGGTTTTTTTTTAATAGGTTGTTGTAATGAATGGACTGACACTAAAAATGCTGAAGGATTGCATTCCTGAACGTAGGAGTCATGAAATGCCACTGTTCGTGAAGTGACAATACAGTGGCAGTTTGCACTTAGCTCAGGGAGGTAGCAAACTGTTTCCTGACTGTCTCAGTGCCTGTCGTCGGTTCTTGTGCAAGACTGGAGGGGCCAGGGTGCTCCTTGCTCAGCTTTTGGTGGAGCTGTGGGCCCCTGTACCTGGTTGTGCTGCATGTTTGATCCTAGGGAAAGGAGAAATCTGGCATCCTAGAGGGCAGAAAATGAAGACTGGTCTGCTTGCTAAGGGTGTGTGCAGATGCATTTGCATGTAAAGAACTAATTTGGGCTTGCAGGTGGGTCACTTTGTTTATCCTGACCCCTTTTACTGTGTCCCATGCAGGGTGCAAGTGGTGGCATGCTGCTTCCTGCAGCCTGGAGTAGCAGGGAGCTGCTGCAGCCCCTTCCTGCCTGGGGGCTCAGTATTTCACTGCTGCCTCTCCTGCTCTCCCTGCAGTCATCTCCCACCTGGGGGAGCGCAGGTGTTGCCTCTGTCTTGCTTTCCTGGGGTGATTGCTGCTGCTGCTGCTGCCTCTGAACCATTCAGTCTCCTGCCTGTGCAGTCTCCTGAAGGACTCCAACTCCATGTGCACCTCCCTGGGCAAATCACCCAGCCCTGAGCTGCCATCGTCTCGCAGCTCAGCCGTGAAGGAGCAGCAGCGTACAGTGAGTCCACTTGCTTAGGGAAGGACATGGGATGGGGAGGAGCAGCTGGGTTGTACCCAGCCCCAGCATCCTTCCTGTCATATCTGCCAGCTATCTTCTGCTGTTCCTGGCCTCTGTGGCCCAGCTGGAGGAAAAAAACCCAGACTTGCTCTCTTTGTGCAAAGCTCTGTGTGATTTAAAGCAAAAGTTGGGCGTAAGTATCCTGCAGAGGAGAAAACTGTATAGTAGGGGAGGTGAGGCTGGGTAACCTGGCAGGTGGTGGTGGTTAGTTCTCCTTGAACAGTGATTTTCAGTGTGCCCATCTCTTTGGGATCTGTTTGAGTGACAGATTCATAATAAGCAGCTAAAAGCAGCTGTGATTATAGTCCTGTCTGAGTGCACCATTGCTCCAGGACCTTGGCATCTCTCTGTGTTAATCAGTGTTAAGAGGAGTGCTTTCAAAATGTAATCCTTTCCTGAGTTTCAACCTTCAACCCTCTGCTAAACTCTAAGCGTAAGGCTCTGCTAAACTCAAGCGTTGCCCTCACATTGGGCTGAAACACAACTGAGGCAGACACAAAGCTCTGCTCAAAGTGGAATTGCTTAAAATAAAGTCAATAATATCTAGAATACCTTGCATTCCTCTCTAATGCATGAAAAAGCCTTAGTACTTGGTGTGACCTGTCTCCACATGCTGCTTATTTGGGTTTGTTTTCTTACCCTCAGTGGCAAGGGCTACCCAATACAGTGATTAACTGAACTATTCTGGAGGTTAAGTCTGTCCAAGAGAGACTTGCACTACCCCCTATTCCTCCTGCAGGACTTGGGATTATGGTGTGTGAGAGAGTATTTCCAAATGCTTCAAAGAGATGAGTTCAGCCCATGGGAATGAGATGCTCATAGCAGTGTCACTTAGCTGTGTTTAGGGAGATGATGAAGCTAAGTTAATTGTTGCATTCTTCTGAATATTAAAAGCTAGCCAAAGCCAGGGAGCCCACCCTGTACTCTGAGATACTCACGGTGAAGTAATGTTCCTTTGCTGTTGCTGGAACTACTCAAAAACGTCTATTACAGTGCTTGAGACTGGGAGCTGTTTGTGCAACTCTCATTAAATTGACATGTAGCTTGTTATTGTGGGAATAAATCTGGTTCCTATAGTAACTAGTTGCTTGTGACTGGTGGGGCTGTAGAACAAGTCTGTTTCAATAATTGCACACCTTCCTGATGAGGCATCATTTATGTGCATTATGCAGTGTTCTATCAGCATCAGCTCTCCTGTCAGGAGCTGCTAAGGGAACGCTGCTGTATTTTATGAAGGGGAAAACAGCCATGGAAAGGTGAAAATAGAATTTTTCAAATCTCTGTTATTAGCTGAGACCCCAAGGACAGCTTTTAGGTGGGATTTCGACTAGACCCTCTACCAGGCACGCAGGTTTGGGATTGTGCAAGTCACCCATAGCTGCAAAGTGAGTCAGGGCCAGAGCAGGACCCCAGCTTCAGGGGGCCCAGTTAACCCCACAACTGATCCATGACACCACGTTTTCTCTGTTGCTTCACCTATAGATTAAACGGGCTGAAATATATGTGCTCTCGTATATTATTAAAACTGACAAATACAGCCAGTGTGTTTTAAATCTTGGCATCAAATTATCGCCCGTGTTTCAAAATGGAGTACCGTGTTTCTGACTGATTGAGTTGTGGCACAAGGCACTGGCAGCTACTTGCTACTTTATAATTGCTCCAGTCCTGCGATGAATTCCAGCTTTTGAGGAACCCCGCGGGACCTGCACAGATCAGGGCCAACTTGTTCTGATCTGGTTGAACAGGCTCATAATGATTGCTACCTGGGATTAAACGAAATGGGTACTTAGTGAGATGCAATTCCCTTTCTTTGTCATGGATAACTTTAATCAGTGTTTTGGGAACACCAGGGGAATCTGTAAGCGTGCTAAGCTCTACGGCTGTTGGTACCACGGTCCCAGACCTCCAAAGGTTCCCGCTGGCAGCAGCAACGACACGGCTGAGTTCATTCTGCCGCCTTCTCTGTCAATCAGTTGGAGTCTTGCTGTGTTAGAGACAGAAATGGGGGAAGAGGGAGGAAGAATTTGTCAAGATAAAAGTGCAAATCATGGGAGAATTAATTAGTTTAAACTTTATAAACTTCCTTAAACTCTCCAGGCCCTGAGCTTAAGGTTTTAAGATTGATCTGTGGAAGAGATGCAGCGAGAAGCTGTAGATATCGCTGGTGCTTGCACAGAGCTGAGCCCTGTTGCAAGTAAGTCTGGGTGGTCTCGGCAGACATAAGCCACACGTGTGCGCTGTGTGTGCAGCTGGCCCTTCGCATCCATCCCATCAACAAAGCAGAAGTGGAGGAGGGAGCTGCCCTCGTTGCCTGCAGAGCAGGTGAGCTGGGGGGGAATTGTGCCTGGGCTGCAGGAGAGCCCCCGCCACGGGGACCGGGGAGTCTGCCAGGTACCACGTGGACCACCACGAGACTCTGGCTCTTCTCGTTGACGTGCAAACGCTTGCTTTCAAATCCTGCAAGACTCCTGGCCTTGCTGTGACACAGCAGGCACGCAGCTTCCCGTGCAAATGCCACTTCTTTTCTCCAGTTCTGCATCTTTCACCTCTTGCTCCTCTTTTTAAGAGGCAGGGATTGCAGGAGGTCCCCACTTACGTTTTCTACAGTGCCACATCTGTTTACATATTTTATTGTGCCCTTGTTATTTACTTTCTTTTCCAATGTAAATCCCATTATTTTCTGTCGTGCTTCAGCTGATCTTTCTCTGAACGCTTTCTGAATGCACGCTAGTTCTGTAGTATATCTTGTGTCTTGTCTCCACGCAATAGTCAAATGATAGCAGCCCTCAGAAGCAAAGAGAGCATGAATCTCTCTTTCCTCTTTATGGGTTGTCTTACAAATGCAATTTTTGTTTAGCACTTTACTGGTGAAACATCCTTTTTTTTTTTTTTTCTTTTTCTTTTTTTTAAAAGCAGCCATTGACCTCACAAGGGTATCAGCTTTATTTTTATACAGCTTATTCAGACTTGCATCATCTGCCCTGAGATCTATTTTCTCTAATGGAAATCTGGGAAGGAAATGTGCATTACATTAGTCTGAGTAACTTCTACCTATGAGAATGCGTTTCTCTTATTAATGCAAATAACCGTAATTATGAAAGCAAATTAATTGACTGGGCAGCTGAAGTACTTAGATTTCTTAGTGTATTTTGATTTACATCATGTTCCCTGCTATTTTTACTCCCAGCCTAACTCATTTAGAGCTGCTTCTGTCTGCTTATTAATCCTAACCCAAAATTGACTCTGTTAGTGTCTTGTTATGTTTTAATGCTTCCGTGCAATAGCAGCAGATGTATGCTTTTAGAATACTGCTAGTTAGACAAGGTGTTAGCCCCAGATTGGAAGAGAAGGACTCTTTTGGATGCGTGGATACACTGCAAGCAAAATTTGGATGTTACAAGGACTCAGTAAAAGGGGCCTGAAAGCGTTACAGACAGAATTCCTAAAGGAAAGATGCTGACCTCATTCTCCAGGCTCTGCTCTTGGCTGTCACACTTGCATGTGCACATCGTTACGTGCCAGCCCATCTTTTGCAGGCAGATGCCACTGCCGAGGATAAACCAGGAGTTCCCTTAGGACTTTGTTCTTGTGTTGCTTCAGGTTTTAAGGCCTGAGCTGGACCAGTGAAAAGTAAAGAATTAAAAAAAAAAAAGTCATTGTGGTCATTGAAAACTTGCAGATCAAAACTAGAGATACTCATTAGAGGCTTGGAATTTAGCAGGAAATGCAAAAGAAAAAGAAAAAACTAAGTCTTGACATTTCCTGAACACCCATGGGCACTTGTCCTAGATACCTGTCTCTCTCCCCTGCCTGGCACACCAATGCAGTTCTTCTGTAGGTCAAGCGGTGGTTTATCTATGCTCTAGTTGCTTATCTAATGATCTGTTTACCTGAGAGAGAGTGAAAGCTGCTCTGGAGTAGGAGGCACAGGGTTCTCTGTCCCTTCCCTTGAAGCTTGAGCATTTCCTTATGAGCCGTTTCAGTGGAGGAGAAAGAATACCATTCTCCACAGTAATTATATATGCTGATAATTATGTACTAAATAGATCCTAAGGGACTGAAAAGAAACAGAACCAGTTCTGTAACCTGCTGCAACTCCTCTCCCACCTTTGTTTTTTCCCTTAATAAAAGCCAGAAATGGAATGAAGTTTCTGTCCTTGAGCAATGCAGATATTTCTATCAGTTCTTCTGCAGAAAAGGCTTTGGAAGATGCCTTTGGGCACTTTTGCTCCCCAGAAACTTAACTATTTTCTTTCACAGCTCCTCTGTCTGAATCTTGGCCGAACATTGAGGTAAGAGGTCCCGTCGCCCTCCTGCTTGCATAGGGGTTGGTTGGGTGTCGTGTCCATGCAACCACCGCTATTGCCCAATGCCAGCGACTGTTTCACTGCACAACGGACCTTCAAAGCATTTTGCAGCAGCTACCAGTTCTCCAAATTACGGAAGTTGTGACATTGGTTGCAAAACAAAGCTTGTCGGCCTCTGCATTGTGCACATAAGTGTGTTTTCCACACAAAGCCGTAGCGCAATGTTCCTTTGGCCAAGAAATGCGATGGTGATAGTGCTGTAAGAAATCCCAACAGGCTGTTAACCAAACCCAGACATAACGGTTCTTCTTCTGACTTTATTTTATAACAGAGGGTGGTCCTGATGGATCCAAGTGAAAATCCAGATGACATCTTGCAAGCTAACAGATCCAAAAAAACCCATTTGTATTTGACATGGGTTTTGATCACAGAGCAACCCAGGTAACATCCTTTTTTTTTTTTTTTAACCAAAAGGCTTAACATTAGAATTGTTTTCCTTGCTTAGATTAATGTTTTTGGCAGGGTAGTAGAACTGCACATCCCAGAGGCCACATGTCACCCAGATAAAAGGCGACGGTGCTGAAGGTGAGAGGACTGTGAGGGTTTTCCTTTTGTCAGAGAAGCGGGGAGACGTGCAGTATTCAGTCTGCCTCTCCCTCCCTCAACACAGGGAGGGACGCACCTGAGCAGAGATGAAGAGCTTTGTCTCCCAAGGTCTCCGGTGAATGGGATCATTGTCACGTTCCTTGGCTCTATTGCTCACACGCTTCTTCCCTGTGCCTCTTTTGTTTTACAGGCTCATGAAGGGAGGTCTAGTGCCCTTTCTGAGCTGCGTCTTGCAGACAGAGGTAAGGTGCAGTATGAGGATTTCATCAGCACCTGCGTTTTGCGATCACCGTGATGTGACTGCAGCCTTGCTTCTCACAAGCAATTAGTTGTCTGTGTTCTCTTTCACTGAAACTTCACTGTAGCACCCTTGTATGCTACCTAGGACATTTTTGGAGGCCCAGTGGCACTTCTCAATAAAGCATAAGGTCAGGGAGAGAATTTACTCCCTTCTTCAGCAGACACAAAGAAAAAACAAAGCATTCCATGTTCAGAGTCCAAGAAAATAATCAAATTTAAGGACATTTATTTTAGTAAGCTCCTGCATCTTGCCTGCCTTTAGAAAATTCAATAAATCTCTGCTTTTCTGCTCCTTCTGATGATGTGTCAAAATTCAAATAGTTCACAAATTGTTCCAAAGCCCAGGAAATTTGTAAAACATAGTGAGAAAATCATGGGGAATGCAATTAGGTATAGATTGTTTGGACAGCTGTTATGCCTGACCATAAGTTTATGCTTTTTTTGACTGAATTAGGGGGAAGTATATGTGTCTACAACCAAAAGCCTGATAGGAGGAGTCATTTCTGGCTACAATGCAACCATTTTTGCATACGATCCAACAGGTAAAGCAGTCCCTGTAGCTGTCCTGCTCCAGATGAATAAAATGTATCTGTACAAACCAGAAATGAACTATAATGCCAATTCATTGCTTACTGTTGAGGACAAGCTGAAGCATTAAAATACTATTCTCATCAGGAAGTGTGGATCTTCCTTTAATGCTAAAGTAACAGCAAAGCTGCCCTGTTTGAGATGTCACTTAATTGGGGTGGAATCCAGTGGAGACAAATCTTTGCGTTAAAAGGGAGGAGGAGATGAGGGTGTCTGTGCAATGCTGGAGACTGCTCTCAGGAGAATAGATACAGCTGTAGAAAGCACCTATAGCCTACAGACTATGAAAATACATTTCTACCCTAGCTCTGAACACCTAGGTGGGCAGTTAACCTACCTATCTGCCCATCTGCAAGTCCTCTTCCTACCCATTTTGGATGGCACACGCCGCGTCTTTCCTGCAGCAGTGTCATCGTGGGGTGAGAAACTGGAGTAACTGGAGGAAGTTAGGGGATAAAGGACAGAAATCAGTAGGAAACCAGGCTTTATTTGTTGTGGAAACTTGCTCACATGGAAGTTGGTCTTTGCTGCCGTTCTTTGTATCTTTAACAAGAGCAGGAAAAAACTACATAATGCTAGGGATGGACTGTGAACCGGGGATTTACATTCGCACTCTTAATCACCTCCTTAAGGCCCTTGAAGCTACCACCGAGGAGATGGATTACAGAGTCTCCATGTCCTACCCAGAGGTGAAGTGCCTGTGTTGCCCTGGATCCAGGGTCTGTGGGAATTCAGCAAGCCCCTGGGAGCAGGCGTAATGGGAAGTGGGGTGTCCAAGTCTGTCCATCCTGTGGCACTCCCCTTGGGTTGTACAGCTCCGATCTTCCCTTCCACCCCAAAGAAATACAGGATCAACTCAACCCTCTTTGCAGATCTAAGGACCCAATGCTAGTCTCACACCAACCCCTTGTTTCTTACCCTCAGATCTATAACAAAGTGATCCGTGACCTCCTGAACCCATCCTCGGGGTTCTTAGACCTGAGAGAGAATCCCAGAGGCAGCATCCAGACAGCAGGAATTATGGAAGTCTCCAGTACAAATGCTCAGGACGTACCTTGGGCTACAGCCCACGGTGAGGGGAAAGGGAGGGGGTTTGTGCTTTCATGCATCAATGCTTTAAAATTTCTTGATGCTTTCCTATTGCCTGTGCCTTACTCAATAGCAAGGACCTTTTGTAGCAGGACCGTGGTGGAACTGGATTAAAGTGATGAATTGTATGGAAAGGGCTGATTATGGAGCCATGTGAGAGGTAGAATCCAGGCTAAAATCCCCAGCTAACCTGCTAGCTCTGCTTCCCCAGGGTGCATGCTGCTTTCCTGGAAGGACAAGAGTGCTTTGATTGGTGTTGACACGTGTCAACAAACCATTTGGAGAGGGAGAAGAAATAACGAAACCCCCTTGCGCTACACTGACGTGCACTTCTACATGTGCCTTGGACCTGAGATAAACCGGCCTCCCAGGAAAACAGCCCAAACCCAGCAAACCCGCGCTTCCAAGGTCACAAGCCAAAGGGGGAGGTCGGGGGAAAATCAACAGCGAAACCCCTGCTAGCATGAGCGGGACCAGAGTTTGCCCGTGCCCCGGGTGAGGGGTTCAGTCTGCGGGGAACGCCATGCTATGGCTCGGGCAGAGCTGTACATCTCTGCGTGCTTTTCTGCATCATTTAGATCACACAGCTGTTAATGAAAGGAAACAAGCAACGCATCCAGAAACCCACTGCTGCCAACAAGACGTCCTCCCGCTCGCACGCAGTGCTGCAGGTGACGGTGACACAGAAAAGCCGAAGGAAGGCGATGAGCGAGGAAGTGCGAGTTGGAAAGCTTAGCATGGTTGACTTGGCAGGGTCGGAGAGAGCAGCCCGGGTACGGCTGGAGCTCGGCAGCTTTTGGTGAGAGCCCGGTGGATTCGCTGGCCTGCTGTGCAGGTCTGCGTGCCTGTCCTCATCCCTGGGGAAACCAGCACTGTGTGTTTCTCTGTTGCTTTAGAGCAGTACTTTGTACCTGAGACAGCCTGAAAATAAATACAAAGTTTGATGATATTGGTAATATCTTTTATTAGACCAACTAGGATAATTAGAAAAATGTAAACCGGTTTTTGGTGCAGCCTTTTCTCAGGTCTGAAAAAGCAGCAGCGAATTTCACATCTAAAGAGAAGCTGAGGTCCGTTAGGCAGAGATCGGCTGGGCTGTCGGAGAGAAAGCTGGTACCAGTGGAATAGTGGGATGCCGGTGGGTGGAAAATAAAGCAGCTGGCTCTTATGGGATGGAGGAAACGTTGGAGCTCAGGGAGACAATCTGAGGGAGAGGGATTTTACACACCCAGTATTTCTACTGGGAACAGGAATTGTGGAGTGATGTAGTTATGCATCTTAATTTCTGAAATAATCTTTAGAAGATAATTAATAGCTATCTTTTAAGAACCAAGAGGTCAGAGCTGGGTCATCTTTTCCAAGAAAGGTACTCCTACCAGCACCTCTGTGCCTCAGCGTGGGGTTTAACCCTGCACTTTCAGGTTGGTTTTGCAGGAGGCATTGCTTTGACATCCAAACCTTGACCCCAGTGATGCCACGCATCTTCCCCAGGCGCAGAGCCACCGTTCTGAAACGTGCGCTTTGTCTGTCTGTCCCCCCTCCCTCCCTGCCCTCTCAACAGACTCAGAACCGGGGCAAGAGGATGAAGGAAGGAGCCCACATCAACCGCTCGCTGCTGGCTTTGGGCAACTGCATCAACGCTCTGAGTGAGAAGGCGGGGAGCCGGGCCCAGTTTGTCAATTTTCGAGACAGCAAACTCACGCGCCTGCTGAAGGTACTTGTGCACTGCAGGTCAGCAAGGAGCTTGGTGTGTCTGTTGCTGGTATCACTGCTCAAATCAGACGGGGCTTGAGAGCTGATCCTTGAGTATCTCTGTGCATTGTCTTTATCCAGCTTGGAACGCTCCTCCAGGATCTTGCATGAGCTTTGCGATGCAATCAGGGCTTGACTCGGATAGTGCTGTCTCTATAATAAACATGTTGCCTTGTCATCTGTGCTGTTAAGGCAGGACCTCCTACAGGGTTAAGGAAATCCTACAGATTTGGGTTGTACGTGCCTAAGCTCGCAGGTGATAAGTGATTTTATTTTTCTTTTTTAATGAACTTACTGCCTTTGAATGTTTCATCCCTGTTATAAGATTTGGCTGAAATTGGCCAATAAATCTGGATGTTGTTGGGGCAGGAGGAAGAGAGACTGAGAGTGACTATGTGCTGTCATAAGTCATCTCTCCCTTAGGAAATCAGAAAGGTTGCAGACAGGGTCTTTGCTACACACCAGTATTTTATGGATCCTTTACAACTTCATTTCTGAACCTCACCTCAAGCCTTGGTGCTGAGCTACCGCTGTCGCTGCCTGATAGATGTGTTTTCTAGAGGATGGTGGGGAGGAGAAGGGATGGAGAAAAAGGCAGGCTTCTGTTGTGAGCAGCACTGAGAAGCTGCCAGCATATCTGTGGATATTGCGACTTTCTTGCAAAAAATCTTCTTTTGTAGAAAGTTATTTACTTACTGATTTTGCTGTTGATGAAGAGAGGGCCTAATGAATGGTGTTCTACCCGCACTTCCTTCACTCCTAATTGGGATTCTCCACCAGAACCTCAATGAACCGCAGGGGTACCCAGCCACGGTGGTTACCACTGAGCAGCAAGCCCCTGTCGTGTCCATACTAACCACATCAACGTTGCATCCCTCTAGGACTCATTAGGGGGCAACAGCAGGACTGTTATGATTGCACATATCAGCCCAGCCACTACCTCCTTTGAAGAATCTCGAATGACCTTGATCTATGCCTATCGAGCAAAAACCATTAAGACACAGGTAAATGAGTGAACAACTCACAAGGAGGTGGGGGTTAGAGATTAAAATCTTGCAAAGGGGAAAATGGAAGATGTAGTGGATGAAGAGAGAACGAACTTCAGGAGAGGGCAGTGCAGGATGGTGTAGGGGCTCAGTGCAAGCGATAGAAGAAAAGCAGATGAAGGGGACAGTGGAAAGCAAATTTTGTGGGTCGTGGATGAGAAGAGGGATATGAGGGTCAAAACAAGGGAGCAGAATAATGGAAAGGCAGAGGATGATGTGTTTGGTATGGACCTGGGTGCAGAACATAAGGAATGATGGTCAGAAGATGACTTATTGGGAGGACAACATATGGGGAATGTCCCAGTGGGGATGCTGGTCCTGGAAGAGGAACTGAGGGGCTGCAGAAAGGAGGAATAAAATGGAGACGCTTGTGAGGTGAAGGAAGATGAACAGTGATCTACAACAGGGTTTTCACTCTTTGTGGATCTCTGTGTTTTCCCTGTGGACACAGGGTCCCTGGCTTTTCTCTGTTACCTTTTGGGAATTTCCCAGAATTAGGGAAAACCACTAATTTACAGTTTCCCCACCAATGAGGGAAAATTCTTCCCCGTCACAGGATTCAGTGCCCCTCCAACTGGAAGCATAGCTTTGTTTGCAGCCATTGTACCAATAACGGACCATGGAACAAATGCTCATGGATTCTGGCTCACCAGGTAAAATGTAACCTGCGGAATGTCTCCTACCACATCGACCAATACACCAGCATCATCACGGACCTCTGCAAGGCGATCAAGTGTCTGAAGGCGAGGGTTGAAAACCAGGAGAAGGAGAAAAGTGCAGTCAGCTCCGACCTCAGGGATCTGCAAGGTAGAGCCAGGAGCAAGAACTGTTCTGGGGTATCTGGAGGGAAGAGAGCAGGGAGAGGAGCTGTGTGGACAGGTTGTGGTAGCGCTTGGTGGGCCTCCATGCAGACGTAGCTGGGGGAAGTTGATTCAGCAATGCTCGTAGAGAAGCAGAGCGGAGAACACAGTCTGATGGCCACTGGAGGCAGGCAGGGGAGCTGAAGTTGGTTTTCTGCGTAAGCCTGTCTCTGATGTACTGTGTGACTCTGGAAAACACATTCAACCTTCTCAGCATCTTCCCCAACATTAAAATGTGTTAAATTTCATAAACCTGCCCTTGAAAAGAGCTTTGACATCAAGTGGTGTGGGAAGTCCTGACTCTCACAGAGAGGTGACTGAGTTTGTAGCCTGCGTCATCGCAGGCTCTGAGGCTGTGTCAGGACACAGAGCTCTGTTGTATGGTTCGTTGCACTTAATTAAAAAATATAAAATATGGAGGGAGGCAGGGTGAAGCTTTTAAAACACTGATTGTTCTGCCCTGGGGATTGTTCCTTCTGTCAGTGAATCTGGCAAGGAATGAAATAAAATAAAAATAGTCAAGTTCTCTGACAGACAAGACATGAGGTATAATAGGCCTCTGCTACCGATACCCAAGGTCATTTCTAGATGACAAGCACAGAAAACCGATACCTTTTTCTTTTTGGCGGGTGGAAAGGTGGAAGAGATGTCCCTGCAATGCAGTATCCTCTTAATACTCATAAAAGCAGTTATCAATGAGACCTATTATTGCTAATAATACAATCATAAAGATATATCAGATTTCTTAAGCACATGATTAACTTCAACAGACTGCAGAATAAAGCGGAGTCCTATAAACGAACACCTTGTAACATGTGGCCCGAGTGGCTTGGTCCCAGAGTAGTTTTGTGGGGACTTGGCAGAAGTTCATCTGGCCTAACGTCAGATCAGAAATGTCTTTGGCAGAAGTTCACCTGGCCTAACGTCACGTCAGAAACGTCAGAGAGGCACCAAGGCTCTGAGGCACACAGTGGCCGAGTAATGAACACCTTGCGGTGGGCACAGCTGATGGGGGCTTTCAGGGAGCAAATGGAGATGTGTCGCAGCCTGATGGAGCTGGAAAACACCAACGTTGAGCTGCACGTTGACACCTGCAGGCACCTCCTAACAATCACAGAGTGAGTACCTCCTTCGCTTTCAGCATGATTTATACGTGGACCTCCAAACTCACCATGAGAAACGCCAATATCCCATGGTCCCCCCAACAAAAATGACAAAAGGATGATACCAAGTGTAGGTTTGAGATTTACCTGTGTGATGAGGAAAAACTTGGGAGGGTGGTGGTCTGCAAAAGGTACCCAGGGATTTAAGGTAGATTAAGTTCGTGTGACTCTGAGCCTTAGATTAAGGTGCTATATTTGCAACGGGTGATTTCTGCTATTGAGAAATGCATCCTGGTGCTTGTAAGGAGACTGCAGCCTGCACGTGGTTCTGCACGCAGTGCAATTGCCTGACGTAGCTCTGTAAAGCAACCAGCTACCTCTAGCATCAAGTTCAAGCTCAAGACTAAAAGTATAGGTACCTCACCTCTATTTGGACCCTATTCTGGACTTGTGTTTTAATGGAAAAACTGGATGGCAGCACAGACTGGGACTGTTGGTCCTTCCATGGCCCAGTCACTCTGTGTTTGTGACGTGGTTTCCATCCAGATGCACTGTATCTGGGCATGATTTCATGTCAGAGAAAGAAGCATCATCCCTTTCTTCTGGATAAACTATAAGTAGGTGTCAGTTCCCTCTCATTATCGCTGGTCACCCACCTAATGCCTCTGTAAATTTTATAGTCACTTAGGATTTGGGTCATTTGTAGTTAAAACAGTCTTCAGGACATTAAAGATATTCAACAAGTACCTGTGAACAGGCAACAATTTGTGATGAGGTGGGGAAAAGCACTGTTCTCCTTGCCATGGAAAGATCACATAGGAGGCCTGTCTTACAGACTTCCAAACGGGAGGAAGCTAATTGCGCTCTT
Source organism: Mycteria americana (assembly GCF_035582795.1). Lineage (NCBI taxonomy): Eukaryota > Metazoa > Chordata > Aves > Ciconiiformes > Ciconiidae > Mycteria > Mycteria americana. The sequence goes on along the minus strand of NC_134376.1, from coordinate 6,033,950 downwards.
CTGCATGGTTTGTCCAGCTCCAGAGCAGCCTGGACTAATTAGCTCTGCTGCTGTAATGCAAGAAGAAGTTGGACAGATACAATGAAGGGCTACGCATGCATTGTTAGAGTTATGTCACCATGTCCCAGAAGTTCTTTGCTTTTTTTGCTGGCAGCTGGGAACGAGAGAAGGCTCAGGGTGCGTGCAAGTACGACAAGCCAGCAAAGGAGGAGAAAGATGAAAACACAGAGGAGGAAGACAGGGAAGCGGATATCATAGATTCACCTGAACCTCATGAAGTTACAGTAGTAAGAGAAGAGGTCAACCTGCTGCTGGCAGAACAGCGCAGGACGGCGGCCCTGAAGGTGAGGAGGTGAAGATGCCCTTACGGTCGCAAGGCTGGCCTCTGCCCAGCAGCTGCTTGGGGGCAGGATGGCAGCAGCGTAACTCAGAGCGGTTCTTGTGGTTTTGGGCTAGCACCGCAAAAGTAGTGTGGCACCTGTATTGCAGCTGGACTCCTAAACACTTTGGGCTGCTGAAGGAAGCAGCATGGGAACATTGATGTTTGCAATCCTGCCTCTGTCCCTTAGCCAGAGGGACGTTTTTTTAGGATGAAGGAAACGCACCCACTGGGCTTGTGCACCCATAAGTGAGCTAATTCTTCCCTTTTCCCCTTCCAGGGACATTTTGAGGGTTTGTCACTCACTGGTCGTTCAATGTTTCGGTAATCACTTTTGGTGATTATTGTTTTGGTAGCTAATGTTAACGTTTGTGAGTTCCTCTAGGCGAGGACTGTGTGTCTGGATATATCTGCCATGACTGAAACATGGTGGCTGCCAGTAGAATAAGCAAAATACTTTTTGTAGACATTTCTTTAATCTCAGCGTGAAGGACACCGCACAGAATTGCTCAGATGCCTTTGTCATCCCAAGAAGCTGAGCTGCCTTGACAAACCCCTATCTATCTTCTTCAGACAGAGCTGGAGCAGCACTTAGCAAATGCCAAGGAAAAAGTTTCCCAGATGGAGCAGTTTTTCCCCAGACAAATCACCACTGAGGATCAGCAGGAGGTGCTAAGGCTCCTCTGCAGAGCCCATGAGCTTGAGCTTGGCAACACAGAGCTGCAGGCAAGTACACTGTACAAGGAGAATCTATTGTGCCAGAAGGATTTTGCGATCCAGCAACTGCAGCAGCACATGCTACTCTGCGAAGAAATTATTCAGCGGCAGCAGATGCTGATAAAAGGTAAAGCAGCACCTTTGCTCCTGCTCTGTCATTATCTCCGAGCTTTGTTTTCTGATGGCAAACTGGACAACAATCCACCCGGAAAACCTTGTCTTGGATGCCGTGACTCCACAGTTCTCAGCTGTTTCTCTAGCAGTGATCTTTAACTCTTCCTCCCCATCTCTGCCCCAGCCCAGAACATTCCTCTCCCAGAGACACTGGCGAGGTTACACCACCCGCACCTCTCTGAGCTGGAGGAGGGAACGCTGAACCGCCTGCTTCTGCTACATTTAGTGATGTCCAGCATGCTCAGGGTAAGTCAGAGCAGATCCTTGTGCTGGAGAACCCACTCTGTCCCATGATCTTGTGTCATGGTCACGGATTCACACACACCTAAAGCCTGGCTGGGTCCTGGTGCCAGTCAGGAGCTGTACAGAGCTTTGTTTTATGAACATGTTGTCTCTGGAGCTCCGCTCTTGACAGAAAAGGACCCAGGCAGTGCTGTGCATGAGCCAGCGTGTTCATCCTCCCAGTTGCTGTTGCGTCAGGTTTGAGAGAGATAACTGGCTTGGTGGCAAACAGAAAAGCAATGGTTAGATAGCCAAACATGCAACTCCCCAGGGAGACTATCTTATCTGGAGGCCTGTGCTTGCTCATGGCACAGTTGTTACGGAGGTCCTCAGGTCTTTCCTGCAAGAAAGGAAAGATGCTGCTGGCCCTTTTGTCTTTGGAAAACTTTTGTGTGTTTTGAGACAGTAAGGGGCTGCCAGGAAATTGCCAGTCTTCAGCAGGGAGTCCAAGCAGCAGCGTCTCCTGTTTATTATGATTGCCTAGAATGAATGGGGCAAGGAGTTGGGTTTCACCTTGAATAATAAACTTAATGCTAGTCTTGTTGTTATATGAGAGATTAAACTACTTTGGGTGCATTTCCACAGGAGGGGAGCAAATAGCAGGTGGCTGGAACTATGGAAAAGCACATGAGGTATCAAGAGTGTCTTTGTGACCGCAGGCTGGGAGCCAGGGCTAGAGGAGGGGCTTTAGAGTGAGAAAAATCTGCCGAGGATCTCATTCTTCCCTCTTCCTGCAGCCCCACAACAGCCCTTCTCTGGATATAAGTCAGCATCTGGATCTAAATAAAGATGAGATCAGAGAGGGTCTACCTGGGAACATGAAGGATCTTCCCTGGGGGGGGGAAGTTTGACATTCCCTCCATCACCCTTAAGTCAGACAGGTAATGTGAATCTTTCTCATTATTAGACTTATTCTCTAGGGCATGGGGACCTGGCAGCTCCCAGCTAAGTCCCCAAAGCTGGGCGATACCAAACTGGAAGAATCTCCAGAAACTGGAATCTGTAAGAAAAGAGTTTCCTGGTGTACTGCTCTTGCAAAGTAACTCTGTGTTTTAGCAGGAACCTTCTCTGCAGAGAGGGCTATGGGAGATGTTTGGATTTGCTTCTGTTGACTGGCAAGCATTTAAACCAAATAAAGTAGCGAAGTTTGTGAGGATCAGGGGACAAAATCTCTCTCCTTCATGAATCCTGAAGTCCTTCTTTGCTGCGTTCTTTATTACCACATTTACGAGGCTTCTGGCTTTTCCCACAGCTTGAGAGCTCTCATCTAGACATGTTTCATCTCTCCCTGTTGATAAAGGGCCTGTGCTTTCATCTGTTAACCTCTTGGCATATTCATTTCACAATGGCAGTTGCAGATCATCTAAAACCACACCCTGTAGGAAGGAGGGGTTTCTGAATACCCATCTCAGCCCAACTTTCTCTGTTTTGCCAAAAGGCCCAGTTCAGCAGGTCAGTATGGTAGGAACCGCACTCAAGGCCCATTTGTCATGGTTAGCACCTTCCTCTTGTGATGGCAGAAGGTGCCCAGCAGCTAAGTCTGTGGTACATGAGGAAGGTAAACCTTAGCAGGCAATAAAATCACCCCTAGAGCACTGGCCTTGGGTTTAAGCCCTGGGACTCACTTAAGAGTCCAAGACTTAGCTGCCACCTCCAATTTGGGCTCTCCCTCTGCATGAACCACGCAGTCTCTAGCATGTCCAGCAGAGTGACAGGCGTTGTCAATAGGGATGCACTATACAATGCATGATATGGTGTGTTGTCCAGGATGATCACCTCCTTTCATGCCATTAACTGATCTGCTGGGCCCTGATTTGATGACTATCCGGTGAGATGGATTTCACTCAGCACCCTGGAACAGAAGGGAGAGTTAGGAGCTCATCAGTCTCTTGCTCGCTGGCTGACTCATTTTGTAGCCATGGCTTTATATGGGAGACACACAGTCAAAAAGCTTTGCCTCTGTTTCTCTATACATAGAAGTTGTTATAACAATATTTCAGGTGAAATTTAATGTCTTCTAAATGTCTGAAAGTGCTATGAAGGGGAAAAGTATAAAAGCTTTGAATGAAAAGCAGATTATCACAGAATCACAGAATCGTATAGGCTGGAAAAGACCTTTAAGATCATCGAGTCCAACCGATTATGCTGCAATTGCTTTGATTTTTAGCAGAAACCAACAGGTGTTGCTGCAGGAAAGATGACTCCCAGGCTGCATTCCCCCACCTCTCTAGGCTTGCATGGGAAAAAGTCACCTGCAGACATTGCTGCTGTTCCACTGAGGGGATCCTCTATCCCCTTCCCACCGGGCTGAAGGCAGCAGCTCAAAGGAGGAGAGTGAATGGAGGCGAGTCCACGCTCGTGGCGGCAGGCGAAGGCCCTCCCTGCCCACCTCGCCTCCCCAGGTGCCTCTGTGCAACAGGTATGAGGCCCTGGAGGTGGAAGGCCAGTCAATGGAGGATGGGGACGACAGTCTATCTACACCAGAGGTGTCGCCCAGGGCAGAAGAACGTACCTCTCGTATTAACACCACCTCCACAAGGAAGAGAAGACGGGTTATAGTTGTGGGTGACTCCCTTCTGAAGGGAACCGAGGGTCCGATATGCTGGACAGACCCTCCTCTTAGGGAAGTCTGCTGCCTGCCTGGGGCCCGGGTGAAGGATATCACGAGGATACTCCCTAGCCTGGTACGGCCCTCGGACTATTACCCCCTACTGCTCTTCCATGTGGGGGGCGATGAAGCTGCAACACGAAGTCCTAGGGTGATTAAAAGAGACTTCAGGGCCTTGGGACGGCTAGTAAGGGACTCCGGAGCACAGGTTATTTTCTCCTCTCTCCTTCCAGTTGTGGGCAGCGACACAAGAAGGAACAGAGACACCCAATCTATTAACGCATGGCTCCGTGGCTGGTGTCATTGCCACAGATTTGGTTTTTTTGACAACAGGATGGCCTACACAGCACCGGATTTGCTGGCGTCTGATGGGATTCATCTTTCTCAAAGGGGAAAGAGAATCTTTGCTCAGGAACTTGCAGGGCTCATCGACAGAGCTTTAAACTAGACTCGAAGCGGGAGGGGGATAATTTCAGGCTTACCCAAGGGAAGCTGAGGGACGACGTGCCACGGTTAGAGGGAGCGGGTGCCAGCGAGGGCACTCGGCCTGTGTCTCTGAGATGTGCGGGGTACGCCGGGGCACAGCCAAAGTCGAACAGAGTTGAGCCAGGGGATACTGAGGCAATAGGAGCCAAGAGGGAAACGCCAGTGAAACGCCTCAAAGCACACAAGGGGTGTTCTTCTATGAAGGAGACACAGACGACAGCCCAGCTGAAGTGCCTCTACACCAATGCACACAGCATGGGCAACAAGCAGGAGGAGCTGGAAGCCATTGTACATCAGGAAAACTATGATATGGTTGCCATCACAGAAATGTGGTGGGATGACTCACACAACTGGAGTGCGGCGATGGATGGCTATAAACTCTTCAGGAGGGATAGGCGAGGCAGGAGAGGTGGTGGGGTAGCCCTATATGTCAGGGAGTGTCTGGATAGTTTAGAGCTCAATGATGGTGATGATAGGATGGAGTGTCTATGGGTAAGAATCAGCGGGAAGGCCAACAAGGCAGATATTGTGGTGGGAGTCTGTTACAGACCACCCAACCAGGACGAGGAGACTGATGAACTATTCTATAAGCAGCTGGGAGAAGCCTCACAATCACTAGCCCTTGTTCTTGTGGGGGACTTCAACCTACCCGATGTCTGCTGGAAATACAATACAGCAGAGAGGAAACAGTCTAGGAGGTTCCTGGAGCGTGTGGCAGATAACTGCCTGACACAGCTGGGGAGTGAGCCGACTAGGGAAGGTGCCCCGCTGGACCTCTTGTTCACCAACAGAGAAGGACTTGTGAGCCATGTGATGGTTGGAGGCCGTCTTGGGCAGAGTGATCACAAAATGATAGAGTTTTTGATACGTGGAGAAGCGGCGAGGGAGGTCAGCAAAACTGCCACCTTAGACTCCCGGAGGGTAGACTTCGGCCTGCTTAGGAGACTGGTCGAGAGAGTCCCCTGGGAGGCAGCCCCAATGGGCAAAGGAGTGCAGGAAGGCTGGGCATTCTTTAAGGAGGAAGTCCTAAAGGCACAAGAGCGGGCTGTTCCCAGGTGCCGAAAGACGAGCCAGCGGGGAAGAAGACCGGCCTGGCTGACTAGAGAGCTCTGGCTTGAACTCAGGAAAAAGAGGAGAGTCTACGACCTCTGGAAGAAGGGGCAGGCAACTCAGGAGGACTACAAAGGTGTAGCAAGGCTGTGCAGGGAGAAAATTAGAAGGGCCAAAGCTGAGCTAGAGCTCAATCTGGCTGCTGCTGTAAAAGACAACAAAAAACACTTCTTCAAATACATTAGCAGCCAAAGGAGAGCTAAGGAGAATCTCCAGCCCCTAGTAGACGGGGGAGGGAACACAGTGACCAAGGATGAGGAAAAGGCTGAGGTACTTAATGCCTTCTTTGCCTCAGTCTTTAATAGCAGGGCCAATTGTTCTCTGGGTACCCAGCCCCCGGAGTTGGAAGATAGGGACAGGGACTGGAATGGAGCCCCCATAATCCAGGGGGCAATGGTGAGTGACCTGCTGCACCACTTAGACACTCACACGTCTATGGGGCCTGATGAGATCCACCCAAGAGTACTGAAGGAACTGGCAGATGTGCTCACCAAGCCCCTTTCCATCATTTACCAGCAGTCCTGGCTAACTGGGGAGGTCCCAGCTGACTGGAGATTAGCTAATGTGACACCCATCTTCAAGAAGGGCCGGAAGGAGGACCCAGGGAACTACAGGCCTGTCAGCCTGACCTCGGTGCCGGGGAAGCTGATGGAGCAGATCATCCTGAGTGCTATCACATGGCATGTAGAGAACAGCCAAGGGATCAAGCCCAGCCAGCATGGGTTCAGGAAAGGCAGGTCCTGCTTGACCAACCTGATCTCCTTCTACGACAAGGTGACCCACCTAGTGGATGAGGGAAAGGCTGTGGATGTTGTCTATCTAGACTTCAGTAAAGCCTTTGACACCGTTTCCCACAGTATTTTCCTGGAGAAACTGGCTGTTCATGGCTTGGTCGGGTGTACTCTTTGCTGGGTAAAGAACTGGCTGGACGGCCGGGCCCAGAGAGTGGTGGTGAATGGAGTTTACTCCAGTTGGTGGCCGGTCACAAGTGGTGTTCCCCAGGGCTCTGTGTTGGGGCCAGTCCTGTTTCATATCTTTATCAATGATCTGGACGAAGGGATCGAGTGCACCCTCAGTAAGTTTGCAGATGACACCAAGTTGTGCAGGAGTGTTGATCTGCTGGAGGGTAGGAAGGCTCTGCAGAGGGACCTGGACAGGCTGGATCGATGGGCTGGGGCCAGCTGTATGAGGTTTAACAAGGCCAAGTGCAAGGTCCTGCACTTAGGCCACAGCAGCCCCATGCAACGCTACAGGCTTGGGGAAGAGTGGCTGGAAAGCTGCCTGGCAGAGAAGGACCTGGGGGTGTTGGTTGACAGCCGCCTGAATATGAGCCAGCAGTGTGCCCAGGTGGCCAAGAAAGCCAATGGCATCCTGGCTTGTATCAAAAATAGTGTGGCCAGCAGGAGTAGGGAAGTGATTGTGCCCCTGTACTCGGCACTGGTGAGGCCGCACCTGGAATGCTGTGTTCAGTGTTGGGCCCCCCACTACAAGAGAGACATTGAGGTGCTGGAGCGTGTCCAGAGAAGGGCAACGGAGCTGGTGAAGGGTCTAGAGCAGAAGTCTGATGGGGAGCAGCTGAGGGAACTGGGGTTGTTTAGCCTGGAGGAAAGGAGGCTGAGGGGAGACCTTATCGCTCTCTACAACTACCTGAAAGGAGGGTGTAGCCAGGTGGTGGTCGGTCTCTTCTCCCAGGTAACAAGTGATAGGACAAGAGGAAATGGCCTCAAGTTGCACCAAGGAGAGGTTTAGATTGGGTATTAGGAAATTTTACTTCACTGAAAGGGTTATCAAGCATTGGAACAGGCTGCCCAGGGCAGGGGTTGAGTCACCATCCCTGGAGGCGTTTGGATGAGGTGCTTAGGGACATGGTGTAGTGGTGGTCTTGGTAGTGTTAGGTTAACAGTTGGACTCGATGATCTTAAAGGTCTTTTCCAACCTATACGATTCTGTGATTCTGAGTCTGGAGACCTTGAAGGAAAGTGTTGCCAACACCAAAAGCATCTCCCTCATTGCAGTCAGTTGCCCAGTTCCAGAGCCCAACACAGAAGCCTTGGGAGCAAAGTCTCCTCAGCCCCCTTCTCTGAGGAGGTGTCGTGGTTTAGCCCCAGCCGGCAACTAAGCCCCACCCAGCCACTCGCTCACTCCCCCCCGGTGGGATGGGGGAGAGAATCGGAAGAGCAAAAGTAAGAAAACTCGTGGGTTGAGATAAAGACAGTTTAATAGGTAAAGCAAAAGCTGCACACGCAAGCAAAGCAAAACAAGGAATTCATTGACTCCTTCCCATGGGCAGGCAGGTGTTCAGCCATCTCCAGGAAAGCAGGGCTCCATCACGCCTAACGGTTACTTGGGAAGACAAACGCCATCACTCCGAACATCCCCCCTTTCCTTCTTCTTCCCCCAGCTTTATATACTGAGCATGACGCCATATGGTATGGAATAGCCCTTTGGGCAGTTGGGGTCAGCTGTCCTGGCTGTGCCCCCTCCCAGCTTCTTCTGCACCTGGCAGAGCATGGGAAGCTGAAAAGTCCTTGACCAGTGCAAACATTACTTAGCAACAACTAAAACATCTCTGTATTATCAACACTGTTTTCAGCACAAATCCAAAACATAGCCACATACCAGCCACTATAAAGAAAATTAACTCTAATTCAGCTGAAACCAGGACAGGAGGACATGCTTGAGCTGAAGCATCTGGAGGCCACTTCCACCGCAGACTGTCAGATGAGAGACAGTGCACCTATTGGGGGTTTGCCGTTGGAGCCTGCAGCTGGGAGCCAGGTGTGCTCCCCAGCCAGGAGAGTGCTGAAGAACAGGAGAGACCAGGAGATGTCTGCTGAGAGGACAGCCAGAAAGAAAAGATCTCGCTCTCTCGAACCACACTTCCACAGGGTAGGTCCTTTGTGTTTCTTTCTAATGGGAATGGGTTGAGCAGAAGGCATAGACCCAGTAGAGCTAGGGTGGTTTTTAAATACGGTAAGAGAAACATAGTACAAACTGCATGAGGAAATAAGTTAAATACCTTTATTCTTCTATAACGCCCATGCCTAAACAGTAAGCTAAGCCAAAGTCAGGTGTGAAGGGAATCTTTTTGGTACAATATGGCAACAATCAGAGGTGAGAGACATCACCACTGAGGTTAACTCAACTTAGTGTCTTTCAGACCTCGAAAGCTAAGCATTGGGCTCCCTCAAGCCCCAGTACAGACAAAACTTGTGAGAATCACCTGCGCCGAGCTAGACTCTTCCATCAGTCAAAAGCTGGAAGTAGCGTATCCATTGCCGCAGCCATCGAGGTTCCTGTCAGCCACTATTCAGGTAGGGGCCAAAGGGCTGCTGGTGACATCCTGCACCAGCTCTGTTGGAAAAGAGGGATTGCCGTGTGAGAAATAAGCCAGAGTAAAGGCTAATGATCAGAACTATTAGTAATCTGATGTTACTTTTTTTATATTGTCCAAGTAGCTTTTGATGGGCAAGAAAGCCATACCCTCTGCAGACCACTGCCTCAACTATGCCTCTGTAATCCACTGCCTCAGTGGTTGCAGACCACTGCCTCAACTGCGCCTCCGTAATCCAGGGGGAAGAATTAGTGTTCCGCTGGGTCTTTAGCATTTGCTACACCTGGTTTCCTACAGCGGTCTCGGTCTCCCTCCGGCTGGGGGAAGGAGCTGGGGGCTGCTGTCCCCCAGTGCCAGGGCAGCCCCTTCGCTCCCGGCCTGGCCTACGGGCTCTCCCGGCAGGCCGGCCCGCACCGACGGCGCCCGAGCCCCCGCTGCCTTCGGGGGCCGGGCTCCCACCGGCACCCCGCGGGGGCCGGGCCGGGCAGCCACCGCCCAGCCGCGGGACAGGCGCTGAGGCAGGGGCGCGGGGCGGGCCGGGACCTCCCGCCGGCGGGCGGAGCGGCGCCTGCGCCGCGGCCCGGCGGGGAACCCCCGTGCCCGGCGTCTCGCGAGAGGCGGCGGCGGCGGCCGGGCAGCGGCGGGACGGGCGGCGGGAGGCGAGGAGGAGGAGGAGGAAGGCGCCGCCGCCCGGGCGGGAGGTGAGCACGGGCCGCCCACGGCGGGGCGGGGAGGGGAGGGACTCCGCTCTGCGGACAGGGCAGGGCCCGGGGGTTGGCGCCTGAGGGCACGAGTTGGGCGGCGGCGCGGGCGAGGCGGTCCCGGCGGGGGGGTGCCGCCCCGGGGCCGGGGCCGGGCGGGCTCCAGTCGTGAGCTGCAGCCGGGGCACGGCGTCCCCTCCGCGCTTCCCTCCGCTCTCCCCGGCGGCCGCAGCGTGCCAGGTAGGGCGCAGCGCCGGCCGGCTCGGCGGGCACGGCTCCATCGGCAGCCGGGGCGTCGTGTGCTGGGCTGGGCAGCGCTGCCCATCCTCGTGCCTCGGCGGTGGCAGGGTCTGCGGGTGGCGGAGGTCTGTGGGGTGGCAGGCGGCTCTGCGAGGCAGTTCCTCTTCTCCAAACCATGAAACGCTGGCTTTCCCCCCCTCTGCTGCCCGTGCCGGGCCTGAGGCTTTCGGTAACAGCCCGCTTGTGCAGTTTTCGTGTGTTGTTCTGCAGTCTGTGTTGCTTCTGGACTCGGGAGCGTCTGCGGTCCGAGCAGCTACAAAAGCAAACCCAAGGAACAGCCTCTTCAGCGGAGCGTTTCTATCGACGGTAGAGCGTGGCTTTTAACGCTGCTTCACAGAGATGGCGTTACTGTAATTAATCCCGCTCGAACTTCATGTACAGAACTTCAGGGCAGCGCTGAACTACAAACAGTAGAAAACTATGCTTAAATCAGGCCTTTGCAAGGCAAAGGTGGGCCGTGCGAGTGGCAGGGGCTGATTTCTGGCCTCTGAGTTGACATACAACAAACGTTCTGGGGTTTTGTTGGCCCAGGCTATAGGCACTGGGGCTTGCTGGGACTCTTCCTGTGTTTGTAAGGCCAGGAACGATGGGTGTGCTTGAAGTTTATGACAAAGGTAATGAACGAACAGGACATGCTGCGTTTTGGGAGTTTCTTTCTGGAAATCTTAGAAAGATGGTTATTGAGACAACTTCCAAGTATGGATATTAAAAAAGAGGCGACTGGTGCTGCCAAGCCTGTACAAACCAGGCTTTGTGGCAGCAATGGGAGGGAAGGCACTGGGATAGCTATGTAGATTAGGACCTTCTTTTGCTGGTCTCTAGCATATACGTGCTAAGTTGGGGTAAAACATGCAATGCAAGCCCTATTTTTTTGCTCACACTGTGCATTTATACTAATGTAACCACTGATGTCATTACATGGGTTAAAACTTCCCTGCTCTGCAAAGGGTGCTAGATTTTTGGAAAGCTGGGGAGAAACAATTTATTGAGCGATGGCCAAGTGCATGAAACTTGTTTCTGGCTATTGGTGCAGCGTCCCTCTGCTTTGGCTGATGGGAGCTTGTTCTCCTGCACCTGCAGGAGGTTGAATTGGTTCCACTTGTCTAGAGCCCGCTTATTCCCTAAGGGTAACTGGTAGCAGGTGCGTACTGTGATATGTGGGTAAAGAAGGCTGCATGGGTCCAGCGATTGCTGGTGAATGCAGGTGCCCCAAGAGAAAGTATCCATTTGAATCTGGGTTTTTTGTATGTTTTTAAAAGTTCTCATTCCACCTCTTTCTGTCTTCAGAAGCAGGCAAAGCCCAAGCAAGCTACCTGAAATCCTGTATCTTCTCGCGTTACAAGAAGTGGGCGGTGAGCTGGTGCTTAGTGCCTGACCTGTGCCTTGCACTTCCGCGCAAGGAGTTAGGAGCACTGGGAGAGGGACAAGCCTGGGGAAACACAAAGCAAGAAGAGATGGAATCTGCACCCAAGCCTTTGGAGGCACAGTCCCTTCGAAACCATTGGCGTTCATAGAGAGGGGTTGTTATCCCCTGTCTCCGGTACATACCTGTGTGTAAGCTCCTTTATTTTCTGTAGGCCTTACTGCTCCTGTAAGTGAGCTGGAGTTACTCTCTTTTGCAAAGAGAGGCTGTGAGAGAATGTAGTACTTGCACAAAGCTGAGAGGAGAGGAAGAAAGAGACAGGAATTACTTAAGCTAATGTTTGTCCTGAGAAAAAACAGTTACAAGCGGGCTGTGAAGTGCAAATAAGGTTTCCAAATCCCTGAGGAGTTGCATCTGCAATAGCTTTTGCAATAAGAGCGCTGGGGACACATCCTCCCTTTCTGGTTTTAAATGAGAGTTTGAGAGGTGGTTATTTGACATGGCAGCTTGTCATAGGAGAGGATGGGACCATTAACCTCGGACCTCAGTGTCTTTCTCGGGCCTGGGATGGGGAGAAGAGTCCTTGGTTCACACCCAGGCCAGTTTCAGGTTGGAGATGATCGCGGGATGGCTGCTCAGGGGACTCTGCAGAGTGATTATAGCACTTGGTCTGCTTCCCAGTTTGCCAGCATCGTGTCACAGAAGCAGCTTTGTGTGGATCCTGGTGCACGTTCTTGTTGGCTGGTGACTTTGGGTTTAACTTGAATGTAAATTCTTGGCTCCTCCTGGAGGCTTTTCCTTTTGATTCTGGCAAGGGGAGGATGGAGGCGCGTTCCCTCTGATGTGCACAGAGACCTCTAATTTGTGCTTTCTGGCTGGTGTCTTTTACAAAGTGCTCAGGAAGAGGATGCATCGTAGTCAAGAGAGTAACGCTGTTTTCTGTAGCGTTTTTCTCATGAGGGGAATTAAGCTGTATTACTGCCCTTTTCCAGGGTTCCTCTCTGGCACTGATAGAGTTAATAGAAGTGGAGTCATTTCGATTCTGTGCTGCTTGCTGCTGTGTGTCTTGGAAAAGCCAAACGCTCTGGCAGGCCTGCATGCTGTGTCCTGGAAAGCAGGCTTGAGCCCTTGGGGTGTGCTCGCTAAAGCTACATTATGGTGGTGGCTTTGACGAAGAGCCCTCCTTCCGTTTGCCCGAGGAATGCATGTGCCACACACAGCCTCTCGCTCGCTTCTGTCCCTGCTGCCAAGAGGGTGATCTGTCCGTGCTGGGGTGGGACAGCTTTGGAGAAATGCTAGCAGACTGATGCGCTGCCTGAAGCTGTGGAAGCTGCTGGGTATAGGGATGGCAGAAAGGGATGCTCTGTGCAGCTTTCCGGGCTTGCTGCATTCCAGCCAGCCTAAAGGTCTCAAGCAGCTCTGGAAACCCAGTGTGCTAGGAATTATGTGCACAGTGGGCACACTATTCATCCAGAATAGGAAGCAGTCCCTGCCCTGAACAGCTAACTGGCTTGAAAGCAAGAACAGATTCAGGCAAAACGCAAACCCAGAAGTGTGCCAAGCAGTAGGCTTGGCAGCGTCACTCCATTATCTTCTGCTGTTGGACTGAGATGCTTGGCCTGAAGTGCTGACGCACATATGTAATTTGCCCCTTCTTTAACTCCGTGCTCATCTCTCTGGGTGTTTCCTCTTAGATCTGCTCCATCCTCAGTCCTGACTAGCTAAACGTAGAGAATTACTGCTGAGTAATACCTGCTTTTTGCTCTGCAGAGTGCAAAGTGCTATGTCTGCAGTTCCTCCAGCTCCCCCTCACATGTAGAATAAGAGCCTGGCTCCAGGAGACACAGCGTTTGGTGTTGCAGTGCAAAGCCATGTGTTAGTCTACAGCTATGCTGAATCTCTGGCTCTCCCTATCTCCAAGATGTAAATAAATACAGCAGGGTGGAAAACCCCTAAACCATTGGTTCTGCATTTTATGTCTTTTGGGACAAGCTGAGCTAATACTTTGATATGTAACCGTAACTGGTATTGTTCCTGTTTGTTACTAAATTCTGGTCTAATGCTTTTGGTCTAGTGTTTGAAGCCAGGACTTTGATTGTTAAAATCTGGCATCCCTGAGGTGTAAGCACAGCCACACAGATGGCTCTTTAGACAAGTCATTCAATGCAAGGCTGCTGTGAGCTTCAAAGGTGCTGAGCAAGTTTTCCCTGGGAATGACAGAGCTCAGCACTTTTGCATATCCGGACCCTCAGGTTCTTCACATCCCTGTTACAGGGTGGGGTTGGTGATGTGTGAACTGGCTGGGGAGCAACCTCTGTGTTTCGGGAGGAAGAAACCCCCAGTCTTCGTTTTGAAAAGCTTTTCAGGGCAGCTTGCCCTGAAGTGGTTTTGTTTCAGAGCTGGTGTTTGTAGGGTTTGTTCTGAAGTTAGAAAGAATGGGGATGTCTGCAGAAAGGGCAGCTCTTGTCTTCTATCTGTAGGTGCTGTTCTGTGTTTATAATCAGGGGCTGGACTGTGCTTGGAGGGGAGGAGGAGAGAGGAGTGACTACTTTTTGCTTGTCTTTTGACGTTAAACCTTGCAGAGAGAGACTGTAAAACAGCAAACCTTGGTTTCTCTCTCAAAATACCAGATAGCTGCTCTTCACTTTACTATGTTGTTCTTCCCTGGCTGTAGGCACTGGCTCCTTGATCACTTGGGGAGAGCAAGGCTGGTTTGCCAGCCTGTCCCTGCATGGAGCCTTGGACCAGAAAACATGCAGCAGGATGGGGAGTCAGATCTCCCTTGAGGAGCTTACTGGTGGAAAGAGGTTGGGAGTCAGCAGGGAAGCAGGCAGCAGTGAAAAGATGGGACTGGTTGAAGTAAAAAAAAAAAACCAAACCCGCTGCACCCTCCAGAAAAGGTCTTCTGAGCTGCCCTTGTAACAGTGATTTTTCACCTGTCTTTGGTGATCAAGAGGTGTTAGGGATGAGTGTGATAGAAATAAAAATTACATTAAACCAAGAAAAGAGGTCCTGACTCCACAGTCTTGGGCATGGACAAAGATTTACCAGAGCATCCTTAATCTCAGAAATCATTCAGTTAAAAGTAATCATTCCTTTAGATTTTTAGTGATGCGTGGCTCTTATCAGGGCCGTGTCCCTTTGGGGGTTTTGTAGGAAAACTGTTTGTGTAATCTCCGTTCTTGATAAAATGAAGTAGCTACCAAGAAAGGTCGTGGAGGTGACATCTACTGGGTGCCTTCATACAGATTAGATAAGGTGGTGTGTTCAGGTCAGTGATGTTCTCTCAACAGGGGCTTGCTTTAGCCACCGAGGCAACGGCATCTTCAGCTATGTATTTATAACTCCGATAAGGTCTTTGTTTTCAGCACAGTGGTACAGAGCATCTTCATGGGGACGTGAGATGATAGTGTGACACCACAAGCTAAAATCATGGATTGAGCCCTCTTTCTTCCTGTTGCGTGTTAGTTATGTTTAAAAATCAGGGAGGTCTGAAAAGTAGTTGGCTCTTCATACTTTCTGTGTATAGTTGTATTTTTTAATACTCAAACTTCGCTCTGTAAACTCTAGGCCTGAAATCTTTATATTTTATTTACTTTTTAAATGAAAACAGAGCTTCTCTTGAAATCACATGACTCTAGAAGCTTGAGATTGATTAAAAAAACATGATTTCTGTGGGAACTGGTAAAATTGCAACACATTATGCCTCCTTTTGGCCAGTCAGTGCTCCTCTGCAGGGTCTCTATGGGTACATCAGACTCGCACAACTCTCCCCATGTGGAAATGGATTGTCAGCCCCACGATGAGTCTTGATTGTGCAAGGTCATTCTCTCCAAACCAGAGTGATTAAGGCTTCAGCTAACTTTTCTTCTGGTACCTTTCCAGGCTCCTGGTCTGCAGCACCATGCTGGATCCCAAGCCTCACTCTACAAGTCGGAGGTGAATCCAGGTGAAAGCCAGCTATCACAGTAGGTGTCAGGATGACCAAAGCACGGCTCCTCCGTCTCTCTGTGGTGCTGGTCTCCATCTTCATGATCCTCCTGATCATTGTGTACTGGGACAACGTGGGAACGGCTCACTTCTACCTGCATACATCCTTCTCCAGGCCTCATTCCCCAGGAGCCATCCCTGGTATCACAGCAGGTGAAGACTGGGAAGCGTTGCCAGATGTGGATGAATTTTTGGCAAAGCTGCTTAGTTCAAGCCTGAAACGGAATAGCTCTGTCCCCCGAAAGACAGAGCAGCTACTGGTCCAGGGCTCCAGCAAGCCTGTGGTGAGCAATTTGGAGGAGAACGTGCGGGGCTATGACTGGTCTACACACAATGACAGATATAGCTTGGACCAAGAGAAAATGCAGATAGAGAGGCAGAGAACGTTGCGGGAGTTTTGTGCCAATTCCAGCTTCACCTTCCCCACCAAGGAGCGCTCCTTTGATGACATCCCAAACTACGAGCTCAACCACTTGATCGTGGATGACCGCCACGGCATCATCTACTGTTATGTCCCCAAGGTGGCCTGCACCAACTGGAAACGGGTGATGATTGTGCTAAGTGAGAGCCTGATGGACCAGGGGGTCCCGTACCGGAACCCTCTGGATATCCCCCGGGAACACGTCCACAACACCAGCACCCACTTGACCTTCAACAAATTCTGGCGCCGTTATGGGAAGTTCTCCCGGCACCTCATGAAGATCAAGCTGAAGAAGTACACTAAGTTCCTCTTTGTACGAGACCCTTTTGTCCGCCTCATCTCTGCCTTTCGCAGCAAATTTGAGCTGGAGAATGAGGAGTTCTACCGGCGTTTTGCCATCCCCATGCTAAAACTGTACTCCAACCATACCAACCTTCCCACTTCTGTTAGTGAGGCCTTCGGGGCAGGCCTCAAAGTCTCCTTTTCTGACTTCATCCAGTACTTACTGGATCCCAGGACAGAGAAGATGGCCCCCTTCAATGAGCACTGGAGGCAGGTTTACCGTCTGTGCCATCCGTGCCAGATAGACTACGATTTCATCGGAAAGCTGGAGACGCTGGATGAGGATGCTGCTTATCTATTGCAGCTCCTCAAAGTGGACAGGCTGCTTCGCTTCCCCCCCAGCTACCGGAACAGGACTGCCAGCAGCTGGGAAGATAACTGGTTTGCCAAAATCCCACTGGCTTGGAGGCAGCAGCTCTACAAGCTTTATGAAGCAGATTTTGTACTCTTTGGCTACCCCAAGCCAGAAAACTTGCTTAAAGACTAAAAGTGATTGGGTGGTGGGTGTGGGAGGGAATATCTGAAATACCAAAAATGTTTAAAGCCTCCTCATTTTTGCTCTTAACTTCCTTCCCTGTACAGGTTGGTACAATGGAATATATTTTTTCTACCGCCTCCCCTTCCATTTTTGCAATAATGCCAGAGTCCAGGGTATTCCAGCCAGCTGTGCATATGCAAAAAATGCCAGGTTTTTTTGTTATCATTTGTTTTCTGGGTTTCTGTTTTTTAAAATGTCCCCATGTTTTGCAATGGGTTGCTGCCCTTGGTCACTCTGCCAGCTGTGTCCTTCAGTAGCTTTTTATTAATACTTTTTAAAAATTAATATATTTAAGATATTTAATACAAAGTGTGTGTCGTGGCAAAGGAAGGGAAGGAATAAAAAAAAAAAGTAAGAGAAAAACCCAAGAAATTATACACCTGCCTCTGTGTGTTGTCTCAGGGCTGCTGTTTCAGAGGTCCGAGGTTTGCAGAGCACTTGGATCTCTTTGGGAGCTGGGTTTGTCAGTGGTGCCTTCACCAGCCACATCTGCTGGTGGTCGCTGTGAGCTGGGCTCAAGGCAGATCGGATGGGTCCGTGCCTGACTCTGCTGAACAGCCCTGGAAGAATACCAGTGCTCTGGTGGTATGCGCTGCTCACAGCCAGTGAGCGTGACGCCAGGGTCATAGGAAGGAAATGGCAGTTGGGAGCAGTGACGTCAAGCCCCATGGGGTGTTTCAGGACATGCAGGTGGCCAGCACAGTACCTCTGCACTGCTTCACCTTTCAGCAAAGTGGTGGGACTCTACTTTCCAAAAGCTGAGGTTCCTCAGCCCCTCTATGCCTTGCTAGTGTGGAGCATCTTCATGACATGTCCCATTCTAGGACGGTGCCTGAAGATCTTGGGGGTTGTGGCCAACCTGGATGGGCAGAGTGTGCTCTTGGATGGACGTGCTGTCCAGAAATTGGCATCCTGGCTTCATGCTACAGTAGCTTAGGCAGAAACGCAGGTCACCATATCGCAGCCGGTTACAGGACAGGGAGGTGGCATGCTGCTCTGTGGCCTGGTCACTGCTGCGTACAGTGCAAGTCCCTTGAGAACTGTGCTATGTCGTTCCTGAGCACACTTTAAGGAGACGTGGCAGGGATGCAGATGCTTATCCCTGGAAGAAGAAGATCCAAAAGGTTTCTTTCAATGAGCAGGCATCAAGGTGAACTCAAAGTTCATTTGTTTTCAGAGTGCCAGCTACTGCTTGTGATGCTGCATCCTCATCCACCACCTTTCTGTTTATACCAAATGACTGATGCAGATTTAATCATCTGCCTTGCTGGGACCTGCTGCAGGAGTGATGGTTGCCCACTGTGCTAGGAGCAAGTGGGCTGCTTCCCAAAGGAAATTAATGCCTTTAGAGAGACTTTTTGTGTCTCATCAGCTGAATCTGCTTCTCTTTTTCTCTCTGAATTGCTCTGCAAAAACTGTCTGCTTAGCAGATTAGGCAGGCAGCTCTTTTAGAGCTGAAATGCTTAATTATTTCCCTGGGCTGTGGATGGTATCAGCAATTAATGGCCAGGGTCAGGCCTTGGGAGGCAGCCCTGTGTTTTGGGAAGACTTCTTAATATTGGCCTTTTATTCAGTTTCTCTCCGAGGCCATCAGCAGGCCTGACTTTTCCCCTCTCTCTCCTTGCTTCTCCAACCTCTGTACACATACATCTTCTTCCTATGCTCTTCCTGGCAAATACGCTGTATCAAGCTTTTTAACCTATAAATGAAAGGTAATTGCTAGCATTTAAGCTCGAAGCAAAGGGTTTGTTTCTCATTGTATTCACACCACTCTCCTGTAATTTCTGCAGAGATATTTGCAGTTTAAATGAGCCTGAAGCCACAATCAGGGTCTTGGTGCTTAGTTCTTCACAGCTTGGGGAAAAAGGAAGTGCCAGTTTCTGAGTCATTATTTAAAACTAATAATAGAAAAGTGTTGATCTATTCAATTTTTTTCCAGTTACCAGCTAATTGCTGCAAAACAGAGAGATGTTGAGAATCTCGTCTCCTGTAATGAGTAATCCCGGGAGTCTCTTGGTTCTTGCTACATTTACATTTCTTCAGGGTGGGTTCATCTCGCTCTCCAAAGATACAGCGTGGATGTTTTAATCTCTTGTCTTTACAAAGTGTTTATTTTTTTATCTTTTAATTCAAATTTAATTTTTGTTTAGTATGTGTAGAGGTGGGCAGCTGGGACCATAGCGCAGATGCCGTGCAAACTTCCTTCCAGCTGCTTCCCCTGCACCTCTTGATCTGGTCCTGTCTCTTCCTGCCCCTCTGACCAGCACTTGGCCGACATACGCCTACGACGCCGGCTCGCCCTGCAAGCTGGCTGCTGCCTCCTCAGCCGCAGTTGTCCTGTGATTCATGGCCCTGGCTTGTCCCAGGCAAGAGCCCAGGAGCATCTTTTCAAGTTCACCAGCTGTCAGTCGCTCATCCAGGGCAGAGGAGGAATGGGTTGCAGAGTGTTACCATCATTTTTGGCGGCAGGGTCCTGGTTGTGCAATTGGCAGAGAAGGTACAAAATGGCTGCAGATCCTGCAGCCTCTCCTTATGGCTGC
The DNA here is from genome assembly GCF_035582795.1 of Mycteria americana. NCBI lineage: Eukaryota > Metazoa > Chordata > Aves > Ciconiiformes > Ciconiidae > Mycteria > Mycteria americana. The sequence continues at coordinate 6,014,665 of NC_134376.1, read as the reverse complement.
CTTGTAATTTAACAGCAACAGAAGAAAAAGCCCTCTCTTGTCTTGCGGACTTTGGCTAGAGAGGGGAGACTTTGAATGCACTGACTTCTCTCCTCCCCATCTAAAGCTAGATAAAGGGGGTAAATTCCAGCATTATGTGCTAATACCACCCTATGTCATGCTAAAGTCCAAAACACCCCATATGCAAGGTTCAGCAGGCTGCCTGCATCCCAGTGGCTTCATCAGCCTCCATCGGAGCTGCAGTCAGGAGGATGGATGGATAGCATAAGGCCGCTGAGGGCTCTGTCCTCTGTACTTTCCCTCTGTCACCCCGTTGAGTCCAGCCTGCTTTAACATTTAAGACACCTTAATGTTTGTAGACCCGTACCCAACCAACACGCTGGGTGCTGTTGGCTCTCTCCTCATTTCCCATTGCTATACTTCAAAGTGCTTGCTGGGAGGAGCAGTAAAGTTCAGATGGAGAGGGTTCACGTTGCAGTGGATGGCTTCGGGGTTCAAAATAGCTTGTTCCTTGCTGCTCTTTTCTTTTGAAGCCCTCCTTCCCCACCCTTCCACCACTGTGAATGTATTGTTAAGAAGTCAAAGGAGATCCAGGCTGCGCTGAGCTTTGTGGTAAGACCACTGGGTTGCCAGAACTGGGATGTAGCCTCCAGCTTTGGGAATGTGCATTTTTTGTGGGTTTCTTGCTCTGTTCTGATGATGTAAAAGTGTGCGGGGGGTGGGAGAGAAGGACAAAGAGTTCAACCAGCCATGCTTCCTTCCCCCCTGGTTTCCTAAAGGAGCTGGAATTTGGTATTTGACAAATAATGGCAGAATGATTGGAAAGGGCAGGCAGTATGCATCCGTGCTGGCCTGAAGTCAGAAGAGGACTAAAAATCCTGGAGTGTAGATGGTTATGATGCTAGTACTGATTTTATAAGGGCTGGAAAAATGCTTTGAAGCGGCCTATTTGTGTCTGAATAAACCTGGCTTTGTCATTTCATGCTCAGCCTGCAAAATTACGTCCTGTTCCCCTCCTGGCTTGCTTTTCCCTGGGGTTGACCACTTGGCCAAAGTCAGCACAGAGTCTCTAACCAGGCAGAACCAATGCATAGATGCAAAAATAACCTGGGGATTGACCAAGCTGTTTCCAGCCGGGTAGAACTGAGACCAGCTTTAGTGCTCGTTCAGCGTTGAAGCTGAAGTCTTTACACAACCATTGAACAGATTCGGTCCCTTGCTGTTTGATGCCGGATTCACTGCTACGGTGGGATGTGTGGGACCTGGCCCTGCAGACCCTGCGTGCTCCGGGGAAGGACTGTCAGGCCTCAGAGCTCTTTGCTTTTTGAGCAGTGACATGGCTTCACCAGGGTATGGAGTGTCCTTAACACATGGATACCTTTGCATCTCAGTAGCTTTTGCCTTAGCCCTTTGATTCACTTGTCGTTTAGGAGGACAAAATTGTAGACCCATTACCCACGGACAACAAAAATTTGCCCTGGGATAACGTGTGAGATGAAGTGTTTTGGCTGTGTGTTTTGCATCCCTCAAGGTGGCACTGGGAGGATGAAGGGCAGGGGATGAATGGCAGCATTGAAAGGGTGGCGAAGAAAAGCCCTTTTGTTCCTTCTTATGTAAGCCGGACCTTTGCGGCAGCCCACGGGAAAGCCGGTGACTTGGCAGGGTGCAAAACGGTGCCGGGGAGGGTGCGGGGTGTGGTGACTTACAAGCAAGTCGTGTTGCTTGAATTTAAGGGCTTGCCCACGTTGGTCTTGCTCATAAACCCTCTAGTCAAGGGCAGGAGGGGAAAAAAAAAAAAGGCAGAATTTAATAAAGCCATCGATAGCTGGCTGTTTGGGGAAAAGATGGGGAGAGTGGGTGGCGCTGGGTCTGGAGCAGGCATAATGCAGCTCTTCTGCTCGCTCTTTGATTAAATCAATCGGGGATCTAGCTTGAACTGTGGAGGCTGAGGTTTATCCTTGCAGGAGCTGGGTAGCGCTTGGCCTGGGTGCCGTGGGAGAGCCCCGTGCCAGGACGGGAGCGATGCTCGGCAGGGTGGTGGGACTGGCTGAGCCTCTCGCTGCAGTCGCTGTGTCTGTGTGAGGCGCCGTGGGAGCCGGGGCCGTGCGGCCGCTCTGCAGTGGCCCATCTGAAACCCATTTTCTGTTCCTGGGCTCTGACAAACGCTGCTGCCGCTCCCCCCAGCCTGGCTCCTGCAGCAGCGGGGGTCCGTCTCTTACACCCGCTGTCAGCGGCAATTCCGGTCACGGGTGCCCTGTGAAGCGGTTGAGCGAAGCACAACCAAAACCTGCAGTCAGGCTCTTGCACTCGGCAGGAGCTTTTATTTGTGCAACCTGTGTTGCAGGTAGTGCCCAGCCTTTGGGTCGCAAAGGGCTGGAGTATGGGGGGTGCGAATACACTTAAAAAGTGAGTGACCCCCCCCTCTTCCTGCTGCTGGCTCACTGCTGGAGCTGGGAATCGGGCCCTGCTGCCTTTTCCCTGCAAGACATGAAGCTCCTTCCCCTTTGTCTCTTCTCAGTGTTCCCCTATGTCTCGTACCACCAGTGTCCCCTCAAGCGTCCCGACGTGCCATGTCGCCTTCCCGTGGGGCTGGCTGCGGTGGCCTGATGTCCTTGCAGCCCTGCTTCGTCTTTGCTTTTTGTGGTTTTGACTCATTCAGGGATGGCTTAAAATAAAATATTAAAAAAAAAAAAAAAAAAAAAGAAGTGAGGAAGTTATAGCAGCTAGTTCCTGTTGGGAGGGAGGTGCGAGATCAGCAGCCTGTCCCTTGACAAGGAGGGAGGGAAGTTTCCCCACCAAAACCCTCTGGCTGTGGGTTTGGGCACCCTGAGCCAAACTTCATTGAACTTGGGCCTTTCTTGCTCTTTAACGCTCAGAAAACCCAGCTGCCCCAGCTGAAGATGGTGTTTCCTCGCCTTGGGAGGCTTTGGGTCGCAGCCTCGGCTTCTCTTTTGTGTCTTGTTTCTGCCCGGGGGGCAGTGCCTGCCAGCAGCGGGGAGGGAGAGGCATCTGCCAGCAGCGGGGTGCAAGGGTTTGGGCTCTTGCCATCAACAGGCCAACAGAAACCCGGTGAATTCAGGAGCAAACATGACACTTGAGGCCCCTCGAGAAAGCTGTCGCGATATTCAATGGAAAGCAATCACCTTTCTGCAGGCTTTTTGTTTCTTTGTGAGTCTTTCCCTGAGACTGGAAAATTAATTGCTGCCACAGAATACCAAGGACTCCGGAAAGCCACATGGAAGGTGATGATGTAAAAAATAATCTATAGGTGCTAATGGAGAATGGCACAGTAATTTCAGCAGAGTGCCCCGGAAGCGGGGCAGGTGAACAGGGCTGTTCAGCAGTCTTTGCTCACCATTTATACCTTAAGGACGTTGCTTTTTATTTCTTTAGCTTTTCAGCTGTTGGTGTCCTTGTCATCTGGACCGTGAGGTTTGGACGCTGCTTGTAGGGTCCGTTGCATTTGGAGAGAGATGGTGATCCCCAGGCTGTGGTGGGATGCAGGGTGGGAGGAGTTCCCCTTGCAGGGGCTGACGTGAATAGAGGTGTTACAAACCCAGGGACTCATGCAACGGACCATGTTCTCCTCCTCAAACCACAAAGCAGAGCTGAGGAGCATGTTTTTAATTGGCAGTGCTGCTAATTGTTTGCTGTAAGCCCTTTGGTGAGTTACTCAAGCTGTCTTCTGTTTGTCCCCCATAAAGGGGGAGCGGGAGATACCTGTTTTCTGGAGGACTCCTGGGTGTGAGCTGTGTCCACGGGAGGTTTGCAGGTCTCCAGGAGGAGCAGTGCCTTGGGTGGGAGTGTTGGAAGACAGGGCTGCAGCATTCGGTGATGAAAGCCATGCAAAACTGCCTCAATCCAAACTTTTCTTACCACAGGGTGAGTCTGGAAGCTGTTGGCGTGAAAACTGTCTGTATTGATTCGAGAAGTACGTACCCTTCGGAGAGCTCAAGGGCTTGTACGGGTCCGTGGGCAAAACTCAGCTATGGAAATGCACAGAGGTCACGGCTCGCCGTCCTGCTCCGTCCCTGGCTGCCTTCCAGGCAGCTCGGGATGCAGGGGAGGTGCAGAGCGTGCCATCCCTCCGAACAAAACATCTTTATCTTGGAAAATGCTGGGCATCCTTGAGCAGAGAGTGTTCAGCCAGCTAAGACAGCAGTGAGCATTAGCGGGGCTGTTGCTTTTCACCTAATGAAGGGGTTTGTAATTTTTCCTCAGGTTCTCATCCTCAGACTGTGCCAGTATCAAAATACTCCCAGCCCTCCCCGAACCATGTGTTAAACAAATGAGGGAGACTTTTCCTGACCCACCAGGCAGTGCCTTCACGAATCCCATGTTTTATCCCCCAGGCAGATGGATCACACACAGCTTTGGCAAAGCCACATTTTGTGGCCGAGAAGCTGCAGTTTCAGTGTTTATTTCTCTGCAATTGCAGGAATTCAAAATGGATGGAGGAAAATGCCATTGAGATTGACTCTTGTTTTGTTTGGACCCTGGACAGGTCTCTGTGGAAAACATGGGAGGAGTGCAAGGGACAGAGAAGAGCCAAGAAGACGTGTCAAAAAGACAGCGGCAGCCAAAAGAGTGGTCAGCAGGGAGTGGAGCAGGGCTGGGGATGCGTTTCTGAAGGATAAAAAGGGTGAGGGGAGTTGAGGGCATCTACAAACAAAATGGGGATGCTACGGAGTGGATAAATGCCGAGATGAGCGAGAGGGGTTGCTGAGAAACCAAGTGCCATCTGTGCAGCATGGAGACCTGCCCTGTTTGCTTTTCCAGGGGTGGGAGAAGGGGCCAAAGTAGAGGAGAAAAGAAATAATTGAATAATTAAGCGGTGAAAGCTTCTCAGAATACAGCGGGCAAAACCTGAGGGGTTCTGGTACATGATGTGGGGTCAGATTACCTGAAATAGATGTGTCTTCATGAATGGTGGTGGGACTTGTAGGCTTGGACCGAACAAGCAGTCATTTAGAGGCAGGCTAAAAATAGCAGTGGGCTAAGGTGCTCCTTGCCTGCGCTGGGAGAGGAAGGCTTGCAGCTTCACCAGCTGTCGGGCTCTGCAAGCAGGGCAACGTCCACAGGGGATGGAAGTGCAGGAGAGATGGTGCCAATGACCTTTCACATGCCATTGAGCACCTCTATCTGTCTACAGTTTTCCTCTCTCTCAACCTTTGCATGCCTTATTGATTTCAGAATCTGTATATTTTGCTCTTGGGTAAATCAGAAGTATTTGTCACCTAGAATGGTCATGTTGAGAGTATAAAGCTTTTTACAAAGCCTTCAGTGACCTTTAGCTAATGGGAAATCAATGAACTGAGTGTATATAAGCGTTTCCCAAGTGCTGGGCATGCAGGTCTTCTGGATAAAGGTTCTTGCATCAGGTCAGGATGACCTAGACTTGTGTTTCTTGATTATCTTTACTTGTGTCTGTGGTGGGTTGACTCTGGCTGGATGCCAGGTGCCCACCAAATCTGCTCTATCACTCCCCTCCTCAGCTGGACAGGGGAGAGAAAATATGAAAGGCTCGTGGGTTGAGATAAGGACAAAGAGAGATCATTCACCAGTTACTGTCCCAGGCAAAACAGACTTGACTTGGGGAAAATTAATTACCAATCAATTAATTTATTGCCAATCAAATCAGAGTAGGGTAATGAGAAAATAAAAAACTAAATCATAAAACACCTTCCCCCCACCCCTCCCTTCTTCCTGGGCTCAACTTCACCTCCGAATTCTCTCCCTCCTCCCCGCCAGCGGTGCAGGGGGATGGGAAATAGGGTTGTGGTCAGTTCATCACACATTGTCTCTGCCACTCCTTCCTCCTCAGGGGGAGGACTCCTCACACTCTTCCCCTGCTCCAGCATGGGGTCCCTCCCATGGGAGACAGTCCTCCACGAACTGCTCCAACATGAGTCCTTCCCACAAGCTGCAGTTCTTCATGAACTGCTCCAGCGTGGGTCCCCTGTGGGGTCACAAGTCCTGCCAGAAAACCTGCTCCAGCGTGGGCTCCCCTCTCCACGGGTCCACAGGTCCTGCCAGGAGCCTGCTCCAGCGTGGGCTTCTGATGGGGTCACAGCCTCCTTTGGGCATCCACCTGCTCCAGCATGGGGTCCTCCATGGGCTGCAGGTGGATATCTGCTCCACCATGGACCTCCATGGGCTGCAGGTGGATATCTGCTCCACCATGGACCTCCATGGGCTGCAGGTGGATATCTGCTCCACCATGGACCTCCATGGGCTGCAGGGGGACAGCCTGCCTCACCATGGTCTGCACCAGGGGCTGCAGGGGAAGCTCTGCTCCGGCACCTGGAGCACCTCCTCCCCCTCCTTCTTCACTGACCTTGGTGTCTGCAGAGTTGTTCCTCGCTCATATTCTCATTCCTCTCTCTGGCTGCAGTTGCACAGTGGTTTTTCCCCCCTTCTTAAATATGTTATACCAGAGGCACCACCACCACCACCGCTGATGGGCTCGGCCTGGGCCAGCGGTGGGTCTGTCTTGGAGCCAGCTGGCATTGGCTCCATTGGACATGGGGGAAGCTTCTGGCAGCTTCTCACAGAAGCCACCCCTGTAGCCCCCCCGCTACCAAAACCTTGCCACGCAAACCCAATACAGTGTCTTATATATTGTGAGTGTGAATGTATGTGTATGTAAAGTCAGGTGTCAGAATCAATGCACAGTCCTGGGCAGGTGAACACATTTGAAATGTTTAAACAAACACCTAAGTTTTTGACAGGGTGAAATATATGCAAGTTATGGCCTTCTGTTTTCTATAAGCAGAGGATCATTTTTGTCATTACAATTAGTGGGTTGCAATGGATTGTCATTTCTAGGATGCCCGCTCCTCCCTGTTAACGCAGTTTCGTTCTTCAGTTCTCCTAAGCCAGCCCCCGCTGCGTCCCGGGGATGCTCGCGTCGTGCAACCAGCGGGCACAAGCGGGTGTTGCGCCGGGCGTGGGACAGCCAGGCTCTAGCAGCGGCTGTGGACATCCCTCTGGCTGTACATCCCGGAGCCTGCTTGCTTGTTTTCCTGTTCCAGCTACCGTCAGCAGCCAAAGAGTGAACCCAGCGCACGCAGACATGGCTGCTGCGTGCACCGGCCAGTTTTCACTGCGTGGATCCAGGGATTATAGCAAGTCCCTGGTTAGCGGGGCTGGGAGCTAATCCCTGCTTCAAAATGACGGAATCGGGATCGTGTTGGGTTTTCCTCTTCTCATTTAAATGCCTCAAATTTGAGCTTTCTGGATTTCTTGGATTCTCAAAATAGCAACAGGTTTCCTTCTATAGACCTGCCAGCTGCAACAGGAGAAAGAGTAGGGTACGGTGGATAGTAAAACTCGTAGCATTATTCCACAGGCAATTCTCAGATTGATTTTGCATCATATACACAGATTTTCCTGGGGAAAATGAGGGTGCTAGGAGCCAGCCTGAAAACAAAAGCCCTTTGTAAGACCAGGGCAAACTGTGTTTCTGTTCCACCCCACTGCGCCAGGTAGAGGCAGAGTAGCAAGGTGAAGCTGCTGCATGGTGAGGTCCCTTCACGTACCACAACCGGGTCAGGCTGGGACCAGGTCCACGGCACAGCCACGGCTCCAGGCTACGGCATCATTTCTGGGGGCAAATCTGTTTAAGATAAGATGCAAAGCGTCTTTCATCAGCAAGTGAGAATGTGAATTCAAGATGTCGGGGCAGGTTCCAGATGCTGTTGCACTTCGCATTTATTAAATTTTTTAGAGCTTAGCAAAAGGTCAGCGTGCTTGGATGCAGTTCCTGGCTTTTGGAAAGTCTGCAGGTTTGGGAGTAATGCTTTTCATTTTATTTGTAATAGGAAAACAGCCTGCTTGCAAAGTTTGCCTTTGGAATTGAGACGCTAGCTGAAATCTAGTTCTTGAGTTTGTCAGTTTAGGCTACAAAGACAACTAGGGACAAATTGGGTTTTTTTCTTTCTTTCTTTTTTGGTTTTTTCCTCCAATATACAGGAAAAAGCTTTCAGTATAGATTAGGTTGCTGTTGTCAGTGCTAGCTTTTTTTTCTGGCTGTGCTCATTGGAAGGAAATTTCCAATACAGCATAGTTGCCAGAAACAGATTCTTTGCTGGAACATTTTGGTTAAAATATTCTGACTTGCTCCTTGCAGTGATGCCTTTTAGTGCAAGAACACACGGCAATTGGCTGCTTTGTTCTTAACTCTGAGCTTGAGATTTTCTTTATTTTTGTTGGGGTTTTTTTGCTGGTGTTTGCTTGGACAAGCCTGTTATCACACTACAGAGATCGTGACGCCACTCGGATGTCCACAAGCAAAGTCTTTCTGTAGGATCCTTTCTTGGCCCTTCTATAGACCTGTGTAGAACTGGGAGTCAAGAGCAATGGCAGGAGGAATCCCGTCAGGATGGAGTTAATATGCTGGTGAAGGACCAACATGCGGGCAAGGCGTTGGCACAACCTGGTTTTTCTCTCATCTTCTGATCTTCTTCCTTCTGGGAGCTAGACGCTATGTATTTGCCTGCAGGATCTCATTTGGTGCCTTCCCAGTAAAAATGGGGAAACGACACGTGTTTGGCGTGATCTGCCTGACCCTGGCAAGGCATTTCTGAGGCCATTGTGCTACTGCAGCTCACTGCCCCGCAGCTGCAAGGCTTGACAGCGTGGCACCGAGACATCGCTCTTCTCAGCCCTTTTTAGACAGTTACCCAAAGATAGCATGAGCTGGATTTGGATTTGTTTTTCTTCTTTTCTTGTTTGGTCAAAAGCAACGGGGGATATTTCCCCCCTGAAAGAACAGCAGTGTTTGGTTTGAGAAAGGATGAGGTCAAGAAAAGGCAGGAAAAGGCTGTCTCATTGTGTTTTCGGTTACTCGATTGCTTTTTTGCACCTGCACCAGACTTCCACTGGTGAGAACTGGGGCTTTGCTGGGCTCCCAGAACAGCGCTGTTGGGGAGGAAATGTATTCCACTCCCCAGTCGCGTCCTGTGTTTTCCTCCTCACTCTGTCATCACTTTACAGAGTAAAATCCCGAGCTCACATCAATCCCTCCAAGGTCTCGGGAGCAGCTCCAAGTGGGCGGCTGTGTCTGCAGAGTCCACCGTAGCGCTGGGCAGGCACCAGCTCCATCCCAAAAGCGATGGAGCTGAAATTAGCTCCTCAGCAGGATTTTTCTGGCTTGGAGCTGTATCACAGCTATACCATTTCCACTTCTGCAGTTAGCCTGGAGATGGTTTTGCCTTGTGTACCGTAAAACTGCCTTTAGGGTCAGGGCATTGACATAAGCAACTGGGGTTGAATTTACGGGAAGGCAAAGCCATGTCCTCTCCAGCAAATGCAACCACCACCTGGCACACAACTTCTGTGCCTTCCTAAACGCACTATGGCATGAAAGGGAAGAAAAACCCACCATTAGCTGCGTCAAACCTTTGAGTGTCTTGACTCACGTCAATGGGACTTCATTCCCCCCGTCTGGGAAAATGCTAGTTTTTATACTTTTTGTTTCTTAACACGAGCAGAACAGAAGAGAGCTCTGGCGAGGGACAGAGAGCAGTTTTCCCTTCGCCCCCTGCAAGGGACGTGGAGGAGATCGGCACATGTGCGGAGTCTCGGGCCAGGCTGCAGAGGAGGTCGGCTCTGGGATTTGTGCCCCTACATCAGCCCCGTCCCCTGCAGACTGCTGCTGTCTGACGGACAGGCAGGGCAGTCGGATGTCGTAACAGCAACGTGTTTTTCTTGCTGTGCAGCACAGGCTTATCAGGAGTTCGGGCTGGAAGGCTGCAAGGTTTTTAACGCTTTGGCGTTTACACAGCCATCCACCCCTGTGTTCCCGGCTGTCGTCAGCCTGGGTGAGTGGTAAACACCAGCAGCGAAGGGGTTAATGGCCAGGTGATTTTAAGGGCTCCCTTCCCAGTAGGGACATATCTCATATTTTTCTCCAGTGAAGTTCTCTGCAAATAAAGAGAGACTTTGCAAAATTAGAAGTTTAAGAATAAAAAAGAAGGAAGGAAGAATAAAAGAATTTTAAGAATAAAAGATTTCTTTTAAGAAAAGAATGAAAATTTTAAGAATAAAAAAGAAAGAAGAGGAAAAAGAATTTGTAGGTCACATTTCTGGGCTGTTTCAATAGCAGTTTAACAGAAATAAACTCTGCGTACGTAAATATATTGGAGCTGCCTTTGCGTTGCCTTTCCCGAGAGCAGAGAGCCCTGGGAACGCGGCTGTATCCAAGGACCGGGATATATGACGAAGAGGTCAAGGCGAAGGGTTTTCCATTCTTAGTTCTGCAACTTGGTCACGCTCTGATCTTCTGTGAGTCACTTACCTGCTTGATGCCTCCAGTTTTCCAGAGGTTACAACTACTAACTTCTTTCTAAGGATTCAGAAACGCTCCTGGGCCAGACAGATACAGAGCATTACAGAAAACACGTTTCAGGTTAATGGCTGCAACAATGAAATGGTTTCAGTTATTTACTACACCAGGCTGTGGTTACATGGCAAGTTAAGCAAACAATTGGGTTAGTGCTGCGGCACCTGTAGGGAGGTACTGACCCATTAAAAATCTTATTTTGCTGGACACCTTGTACAGAGGTTTTAGTTTATGCTAGTTATCCTTAATCTAAATCATGCGTATTTGATAGTTTAGTGTGCTGCAGCTGGATCCTTTCCTGTTGTGTTTTTCAGGGATGTGTGGTACGTGCCTTGTATTAGCTCTGGAGCGCCGTACACGAGATTTTCTGCATGCAGTAGTCTCTGGATTTTAATAACTTACTGGGCAGGTCAATGGTAAGTTGACATCTGTCTAGTCCTATTGGCACCTCCGTGGTTTTATTTTGACTTGGGAAACTGCAGTGTGAAGCAGGCTTTCTTTTCTGCCAAATATTTTTTTTCCCTAGGGTGTTTTTTTTTCTTTTCCTATTCCTGCTTTAACTTTGCCTGCTCTGCCTATTTTAAAGGATGAAGTAGGCTAGCCCCTGTTCTCCTTCCCTGCTCCCACAACAGGCACCTTTTGAAGAGTACCACAACCTCAGTTTTGCAGTCTGTGCAGTTGGAGTGTGTTGGATACTCTGGTCTCTAACACCAGCTATTAGGGCTGCATTTAGTCTAGCAGCATTTGAGATTATATTTGAGCTGGTGTAGCTGGGAGAGGACTTTAGAGATGCTAGAGAAGAAAAGTTATTCTGAGAAACCAATATACTCTCAGGAGCCCCAGGGGCAGCAAGAGAGAGAATAGAAATAGGTTATCTAAAGCCCAGGCAAATAAAATATTCTTATTATAACTCCATGGGCGCTATGCCAGCTCTCTGTAAGCAATATTTCTCTTTGCATCTCGCCTTGCCAGTTAATTGGACATCTATTATTTCATGATTTCAGCAGGAAACATAGCCTGAGTGATGACTTTGGTACCCAGCCCAGTGCTGCTGTGCACTTTTCGAGCCCTGAATTGTGGAAATGCTTCCAGTCGGTCTCTGCTCCTTCTCCAAATGTGTATGTGAATTGTCAGTGCTGCTTGGTGACATTTTCTGGGGACGGCAGTTCTGTGACATGCTCCTTCAGCAGACAGCTCCTTCCGTGATGTTCAGGGCCCTGCAAGGGTGATGGGTGGAGGCAGCTCCTCCTTCCCCATCTCCTGCTCCTCTCCCTGCCCTGCCTGAGGACCAGTTTTGCTGCTCCCTCGGGAGCATCGGGGTAGCTGGAGGACAGAGCCACACACCATGTGCAGGGATGCGGCAGCCCAGGGCCAGTCCCCCAGCGCCCAATTCTCTCTGCCAGACTATTTCAGCCACAGTTACATCTAGAAGCATCGGCAGTGGCAGCTAATTTTAAGCTGATACAATTTCTTTAATTTTTTTTTCAAGATTGTGATTTTGTAAACAAGTTTGTTTACCCTTCCCGCCCGACTCTGGGGTTATCCGCACACAGCCAGGGAAGGCAAACCAGAGCCTGAGCACAGTTATAGCTGCCTGCCCAGATGCTCCTAATGAATTGTTTGCAGACAAGCTTCAGACCTGCAATTACTCACAGAAATTATTCAGCAAATAGTTTTGAATAATGAATCCCTTTGAGAAATTTGAGTTGTTTTGCAGGCAGATTCCAGACAGAGAACATGCTCAGAAGTCGTAGCTTTTAAGACATTTTCCCCTCGGTTTGCCAAGCTGTGGAGTTGGCATAGCATCCTTTTCCGATACCTTCACGTAGGATTAAACCTCTCCACCAGACACGTGTGATGCAGGCTGAAAGCGCCCACTCGAGAGTCTCCTGCTCTGACAGAGCTACAGGCACTGCATGCCCCCATGTGCCCCCCACAGCCCCTCCTTGATAGGGGTCTCGGTTGCTGTTTTTCCAGTCCAGCTTCCCTGGAGCGAGGCAGGGGGGATGTCTTCACCCGTAGATGCTACCAGCAGTGCAGAGCATCAAGGGTTGGAGAGCTGGACCCCACCTGGTATCACCCCTTTTGGCCAATATTGCCTATATGATCTGCAAAATCTGCACTTTAAATTGCCGCGGGGCCTTTGAGCAAAGCCCCTGTAGAAGTGCAAAGAGTCAGGAGAGGCCTGGGTGAGAATTTGACATCCTGAGAGCTAAAAGAAGAGGAAGAAGCAGCTTGTGAGGTCACGTTTCTGTGGGTTCGTTCCAGCTCCTGCCTGCCAGACAGTGAAGCACGGTGTGTGATGTTTATAGCTGGGGGATGGAGAGCTTTTGGCAGGGAAGGCAGAAATGACTGACACCACTTTGCAAGCTGAGGCTGCTTGGTCCCTGAGTCCCATCGAGGGGCTGATTACTGTGGAATAAGAAGATGGCACTTGCCAGCAGGGAATCACGAGGGCAAGGAGCTGAGGACCTGGCTTTTTTTTGGGTAAGTGGCTTTCAGTCACCTGCCCTGGATCCAGCAACTGGTGAAAGCAGTGGATGCTATAGGAGGGACAGGGCAGAACCTGGTAAGCGTGCTGATAAGTGAAGGACACAGGTCCTGGGGTGAAGAGGAGAGTTCAGCCTGGTGGCACAATGACCCAATGGTTAAATATTGGGGCCTATCACTCACATGGCCCTAGATCTTCTGTATCTGCTTTTACAGACCAGGGAAAGGCTCTGGCACCAAAGGGGAGAGGAGAGGTGATTCCCACCAAGAGATCTGCTTGAGTCTGGTCGGGAGATGCGTTTGGGGTAAGGCTCAGGGTGTGGTTCAGATGATGCCCCTGCACATGCAACAGGGAGCAGCGGGAACCTCCCCTTCATGAGACAAACCCTGCAGGGTCAGGCTACATCCGTGGGGCTGGGGACCCTTTAGGGTGAAGAAGAAAGATTTGGGTCATTGTGATGAGTGTCCTCTCCTCCACACGTGGTCCTGTCCCCTGCGGTCAAGGGATCAGGGTCCATAAAAACAGAGGTGGCACTGCCACAGCAACAGGGTTTGTGCATCCTTGCTCAGTGCCCTGCAGGACAGATCTCCAGGTTATCCTCCACTTACCCGTGAGCTCCCATTGTACCGGGGCTGGTTTCCAGCCCTCCAGGGATTTGCCTTAGGGAACACAGCAGCTGCACCTTTTCCACCCCAAAGGGGATGTGGGAGGAGGAGAGGGGAAAGTCACAGATGGCGTGGAGAGGTGTGGGGGAACCACGCTGCCAAAATGGTCCGTTCTTCATTTTGGAGCCACTAAAGGGAGAGGCCAGCGGTGCTGCCCACGCAGAAGGCTTGCAGACGTCCACGGACCACGTGCTGCGCGTTCGCGTGTCCCGTGCCCGTCACAGGGAACCAGCGTATCTTTGTACACAGATAGGCTCTGCTCTAATCGGGCGCCGTTGTTTGCATATTTCAAGCACTATGGCCACAATCTGTCAGTGGGAGAGCAGCGGCAAAGGAAACGTCTTTAGACGCTTGTACGCAAATACCTCCGCCCGAAGGTAGGACGGGAATACAAATTAACTCGTGTCTCTGTTGGGCCCTATGCATTTAGATTTGTAAATTCTACATTTTCAGCTGCATTTGAAAAACATCCCAAAGCTCCCACAGCCCCTTCCGAAGGGGCCGAGCTGGGAAATTTCCTTTCTCGGGATGTTTTGCCACCTAGTGCCCAGCTGGGAAATCTCAGCCAGCAGCCTGCTGCGGGCAAAGCTGGGGCCTTGTGGAGGCAAAAGCACCAGGGATGACTTTTTTAGCAGAGCATAAATATTTTAGGAGGACAAGGTGATGCAGGAGCCTAGATTTAGGGACTTCTGTGGGTGAGACTCATTGGTAGCCAACAGTGCTTATTGGTATCTCGTTTCTGACAGTAGACCTCAAAATCTTAAATTGTTCCACTGCTGTCATTCCTGTTGCATCTCTGAAAAGGCGGTGGTGGAAAGAGAGAAGAAAGGAGAGGAGCAAAGACCTGCTGACCTGGGGGATGAGTATCACAACGGGCGGTAGGGTTGGATGTGAAGAGAAATGGCAGAAAGGACAGGGGTGACCTGGGAGAACATCAGGCAAGAAAACAAGTTGCACCAGTCATCGGTCTGGGTCTGTCTTGGTTCCCTCATCCTTCAGACAGCAGCTCGCTCCTGCTGTCCAAGTGTTTTGCAGATCCGGAGCTGATGGTGGGGCTGAAGCTCTGAAGAGGAAGCCCTCTGCCTTGTTTTTAACTGGCTAAGAGTACGTCTCATTGCTGTCCCCCTGCTGCTCAGAAGATGCTTGAAGAGATGCTGGTGAGGGACGAGACCTGTCTGTGTGTAGCAGGCAGGAAGTCTGTCAAATAGAAAGGGAGAACGACGACACTACTGACCCAGACAGACCCAATACCAGAGCAAACTCCCTCTCTGCCTGGAAGGCAAATAATACCAGCTGGGAGGCCGGACCTGTGATGGTTTCTCTCTCTCTCATTGCTATGACAGTTTGCAGGTGATGGAGAAATGCCCTGTTGCTGGAGAAGAGTGCGAAGGCAGAAGATAGAGATGGAGCTGAAGAATCACAGGTAAGCAAAGCCTGCCAGAGCATCCTATTTGTCCACTAGTCAATGTGTCAGCTCTCTCACTTGCGATGTCCCCGTATAGACAGGACACGAGCAGCACATACAGCCATTTCTGGCACGAGGATTTGGCATCTCTCACCATCACCAGGTTTCACTGGGAAAGGGGGACTTGGAGAGCCACTGTCAGAGGTGAATTCCTGCTGCTATGAGATGCAGCCTTAAAATGGCACTTGGAAACTGCTGAGGAACAAACATCAGAGTGCCTGGGCAATGGCTTGGTGCTTTTCCTAGCCAGGAGCTGACTTAGGAGAGAAAGTCCAGTCCTAAAGAAGCCTCCCACAAGCATCCCACCTGCATATGGAGGATGCTCCTGGAGACACAGGCACCCAGGATGGGTGCTTTGCCATCTGGGGGACCAGTATGCCCAACTCTGGCATTAGCTACCATCATCACGGCATCAAGCGCTGTGGCTGGTTCAACAGCAAGGATGGGCAATTGCGTTCATGTCCTTCTGCCACTTTGTATTTGCACTGCCAAGTAATCTGGTGCTGCCTGCATCTGATACGACCAAACACTTTGTGCTCACAGGGATCAGATTTTCAAAGCTATTAGCCTCCTAAATATGCCGATAGGTGACTAATGGCTTCTAAGTGGCCTATGTTCTAACAAACCTGAGACGTACAAAGGGGCTGAGAAAAGTCAGGAGAAGGCTCAGAGTCTTGTACCATTTTAAAAAAAGCTGCAGCTCTCAAGTGTTGTGAAATAATATGTTTAATGTCTAATATTCATTTCTAATGAAAAGAAAAACCTGAATGAAGTACCTGAAATATTTCAATGACTTTATCGATTGGTATTATAAAGTATACATTACTAAACTGTGTTCTGTTGTGGTTCTGCAGCAACTGATAAACAGCATCCTTGGCAAGTGTTTTCACAAGCACCTTGTTTGTATTCCTCTAGTTTGCAAAATGCAGCTCCGTGGAGTTCGGCTTAGCCCTATCTATTTATCTTAAAAGCAAAGTACCAAAATATCACTGTAGCAGATACAAGAATCGTCTCAAGTAGTATCCTTCTGATGGTCTTAAAAATGGAAATAAAAAATTGCAAAACATAGTCATCATCAATGGCTGCAACAGAAATAGAACCATCACTACATGCATTTTGTTTAAATTATTTTGCAAGTTTAAAGGTCATACAAAATCCAGTTTTGCTGTTTGCTGTATAAGCTCAGTATCGGAGCAGAGGTAAGGCCTTTCTCCCCATAAATGATAATGATTGCATCATAAATGTAAGTCACAAAATCCATGTCTCTGACCTGTGAGAGACACCAAGCTGGTGCATGGGGAGGAAGCTACAGTTCAAAATCACCATTAAGGCATCAGAAAATCTTTTCCAGCTGCTTTCATCTCCAGCTGGGAAATGTGGTGAAACCTAGACTTCCCTCATGCCTTGCAAAATTGGTAGTCAAGTATATATCTATGGATAAGTTAAGTTCCACTTATATGGAATGAAGATTCCAGTATCTCATCGAGTCATTGTAAAGACAACAACTCGTATCCTGTTTAATCAAAAATCCCTGTAGAAATCCCCTTTTTCTTCCTTGAGACACAGTGCTATAGTCTTGATGCGAGCAGGCATGGGATGCAGGGCAGTGATTCTGCTGTGAGGCATCGACTAAATTTCAAAGCTGAATTCTAAAAAAAACCCTTCTCAATTTGTCTCTCTGATATGTTACAGAAGCATGGGAATTAAATTTAATGGCCTTTCTTTGTGGAGTCCAGAGACTCAGTAATTTTAATGCTGGATTCTTTTCAAGCTGATTTTTAATTTGACATTTCTTTTTAAACTGGGATGCTTACAGAATGGCTGCATGGTGAATTCAGGGATGGGCTAGGAATCCTGGGCTGTTTTCTGCAGAGCTGGAACAAGACAAAATATGATGAACATAACGTCAGATATCCCAGTATTCACTCCCAGGACACCGGAGTGTCTCTAGGGCACAGTGACATGCCCAACCGTCATGGAGAGCTGGATGATAAAAGTACTAATAGCTTCTCAGTAGGTCTAACGAGGTATCGCATTGCAGCAGCAGACCTAGGAAAACGCATGACTTCCTATTGATTTCATATCATCTTAAGGATCTCTGGACCAACTACGTCATGGAGAAGTTTATTATTTCTTCAAGAGCCCCAGAATCATGTGATGGTGGAGATTAAATCCAGATACCAAATGTTCCAGGCATATACCTGAAAGCAGTCTTGTGAAAAACTTGGATTAGTGTCAAGCAATTTAACAGAGGACAATACCAAACTGGCATCATCTTGTTACAGTTCCTTATAACTTTATCTTATTCAATGACTAGCACACTACATAATTCTCTAGGAGCAAGGTGCGAGTGTTTGGGAAATCTTTATATAGTCTATGAAGCCTGGAAGAAAATTATTAAGGATGTGCATTCTTGATAAGAATACTGCGGGATCTACTCCTGTTGAAGGAAGCTGCCTTTGAAGAGACCAGAGATAAAGTGCATGACCTGCAGAGCTGGAGTGCCTGGGACATCAGGGCTTGGGAGGACTTTTGTTGGAAATCCATGCTGACCTTGGGGATGTGGGGCAGCAAGGGCATGGGAGGCCACCTCCAAGACATGGCGGAGGGGCTGGGTGCTTTTGTGCGTGCCAAAGATGGGGCCTGGAGCCACCAAAGAGCACAAGGATTAGGCAGGTTGGAAGCCAAACACGTCAACTGAGGGCAAGTCCAGCAGGGAGGCTTTTATGAAGGCATCGCGTGTACTGTATGCTTTAATTTAAACCCTTCTTCTGAACTGGCTCCATGCCCTTTCCACTGTGTGGACTGAAAGAGATCTAGTTCAAAAGCTGTTACTTAACATTTCTGTTGGATATTCTTTTAGGTTTATGTTTCTTGGATGTGGGAGGAGAAATGTGCACATAGCATTTCCTAGTTAAAAGCTAGCATGTGGCTCACCAGAAAGAGAATACATGTATACTACTTTGCTGTTTTCTTTGAAGACTACAGAAGGAAAGAGCCTGTGGAAGAGGGTCTCTCGCCTGTTTGCATGATAGTAGGGAAGACTCTGTGAGATGGAGCCAGTAGCTCTTCTGGATTTTGCAGAAGCTTTGTGCGTCCCGCATGTCGACAGCCCCACGTTACAGCCCGACCCAGTTCTGCATTTCCCAAGACATCATTCACTTGTGTCTCAACAAATGACTCCGATTTCAATTCCTCCATTGCTCTGCTGTTTCTGTTGACATCCAATAGATGGTGCCACCATGTCGCGCATTTGTTTGAGTGGTTTCTTATCGGAGGCTTTTTTTGTTTCCTTCAGGGACCGCACATGTCTTTCTATCCAGCGGAATTCTTTCCTTCCCCCTCTATAAAGAGTTTTTTCCCCAGGTCTTGCTATTACCCCAGAAGGCATCTATACCTTTAAATTTTCCCTATTTTCCTCGTGCCATATATTTAGCATCATTTTTACAGTACAAATATTAGGAAAAAAGCCCAAATTGTGATCATTCCTATTTGAATTTATATAATTTCCCTGGCTTTTCATGTTTTTTGAGTAAAAGTCAGTGCTCAGATTTCATATTGGGCCAGAATCTGGTGTTAGAAAAACCCTGCAAAGCAAGTGGTTCTGGAGAAGCAAGATTGCAAGTGGGTGCTCAGCATCCTCGGTCACGTCTTGAGGAGAGTCTCAGCTCTCTGTTTTCAGACTCCTTGGCAGCATGTTTGCAAGCGCCAAATGATCCACCGTTAGCTTTACCTCTGGCCAGGCTGGAAGTCATAGTAGCTAATTTCTTGTAACCAGAGCTGACAGCAAAGAAACAAATGGTGACCTCCATTTCTGGCTTAGATATCTTCTGCTGCATCAGCCCCCAAATGAGAATACTTTGTGTGGCACAAATGCTTTGATAATTCAGGCTGTCAACTTGTCTGCAAAAGCCAGGAAAAAAAAAGATATGAGAGAAGGCTTCCCTGTGGCCAAAGTGCAATACTTCGTTCCTGATCCTTTGTTCTCTTTTTTGTTGGAAGTTTCACCTGTGGAGCACTTGGTTTTCTGGGTCTCCAAGTATGGCTTTCCTTTAGCAGGCTGTTTAAATATTTACATTCTCTGCCCTTCCCATCCCACCATACTTCAAAACAGAGAAAGCAACATTTATCCGCGTACAGACTAGAAGATGTTTTGTCTGAGTGAGTAACAAATATTTGCAGTTTAAAAAAGACTGGAGCTTTTAGTCTTTGAGAACATGTATTTCAGCCTCAGTTTGGAATAGGTGATGAGGTGATTACTAAACCCTGGTTGCCATGGGGAAGGGAGGAGGGTGATTGCTTTTTGATTGAAAAAACCGAGAGGTACCTACAGTAACTTATTGCTAATACACATTCAAGGTGCACTTGGAATCAATGCATCTTACGAGGAGCAGCAGTCAGTCTCACTAACGTCTAAGGAGTCAGCTTTAGCAACCTTAGTTATTGATGCTGAAGGTCAGCTTTTCATGACTGGCCATTCCTTGTAACGTTCCTCAGATTTTGTGCGACTGTGGGAGTGAATCCCACGAGGGCGGTTGATTGAATTTGTGAGCGGTTCGGGGGTACTCACAAATCAAGCAGACAGCTGGCCACCTACAAACCGGTGCTTCGGCGGTACAAAGCATCGGTACGAAATGGAAACTGGAGGCTGAAGGCTTCTTAATAAGTCAGATTATCAAGTTGGTGTGCTGGAGAGCAACCCCTGCCTTAGAATTCAAAGATCTCAGAAGGAAAGCTGTACAGTGTTGAGGCTGTTCATGGTGGTGTAAAGATGCCCCAGCTGAGATGTGTGTGCTGGAGGGTTTGTGTCTGTGTTTTGGTGCCCGGAGCACAAGGAAGAGGCTGGCTCCTTGATTAGGTACACCAGGCCTGACTCTTCCCACCCTGGGGTAAAGCTGCAGCAATCCCTCCCCGGGAAACACAGAAAGGCAAGGGGAATATGAGAAGGGAGCAAGACTCGCACGTAGCAGAGGTCATTTCTCCATCACTTTGGCGATTGTTTAGAGAGAGACCCCACGGGCTCCACAGCTGCTGGAGGCTCGGAGACAGCCTACCACCATCTCGGGGCTCTCAGGGAGGCATCCCGTCACGGGTGCCTTGCCAGGGCACAGCTTGGTCTGTGAAAGCAGCACCAAAACTGTGGCCGAGACGGGGCTGAGCACATCTTCAGGAGCTTGAGAGTGATGGAGGGGCTGGAGCGGGTAGTGGCTGCTCTATCTGCTGGTGCTGAGAAGCACTGAGCACCTTCATCCTTTCCTACCCCCTCTCCTACAGAGCATCGCTGAAGGCTGCTCTTGGTGTCTTGTTTCTCTCTGAAAATGGGAAGTATTTTGGGTGCAACCATTGAAAATAGAGGCTAACTCCTGCCTTCTTTACCTGTTGTCCCTCCAGTATTTCTGGGGTGCTCCTGTGCTACACACAGGTAACAAGCCAGCCTGTTTGCCTCGGGTCACCATGGGTTTTCCACCTTGCTTTTTTTCTCTGCTTAGTGCTTCTCATGTTGGAAACAGCCCTCAAGTAAGCAGAGTCTTCGGAATGACACTTAATTCTCTTATCGTCATCCTTAATGATCAGACAGCGGTGGAGACACATCACCGTAATTGTGTTTGTCTCCTTCACTGGCTTTTCCTTGTAAATTTGTTCCTTGCATTTGTTTCTGGATGGCAGATGTGTTAATGGATGGGTAGTTTCAATGTGTTTATCTTTTGTGTGCTGTATATTTTGGATATAGAAGCAGTGAGAAAAGATAAGCGCATAGAAACCACTTCTGCATTAATGCCACTAATTCAGAGATTATAAATATATATGAGAGAGTTTCCGTGATTATGAGTATATTTTAATGTTTTGTTTAATGCATTAACTCTCTGGGGATGAGACAAGAGAAAACCTCATTTGTATAATTTAAACAGCTAGCAATAAAAATAGGAGCAAAGAAAGGACAAATTAAATAACCATGCTTTCAAATGTATGCAGATAGCATTTCCTTTAAGGACCCAGTCCGTGCCACGGAGTCTCTACAGCTCCAGCCCGTCCTTTCCTGGACCGAAGCCCTGGGCTGTGGAGCCTGCAGGACCAGGATCCTGGCATCTCCTCGAGGATGGCAGGACTGAGGGAAGTCAAGTCCCAGCTTGTGCGGTGGTACGAGGGAGGCATGGGGAGAGTCACCTGGCATTTTCCATTTGAGGGGGCCATGGAAAGGACAGCAGGGACTGCCAAAGCCAGTTGCTCTCCCCTTCCCCTGGGTGGGTGGCAGAGCATCACGTACTAAGGGGAGAGGCATATAAGATAAGACAAATTCATGTGGTTCTCATGTTGGCTATCTGGTTCTTGGAGCAGCTCCTCCTAGCAGATGAGGTACAGACATGTGCTCGTCAAAGGATACTTAATTTATGTTCTTTCTTGCTGCTTCACCATCTAAGCTCTAGTGTCCAGCTCAGCCTGGAGAAAAGGAGGCTGAGGGGAGACCTTATTGCTCTCTACAACTACCTGAAAGGAGGGTGTAGAGAGGTGGGGGTCGGTCTCTTCTCCCAGGTAACAAGTGATAGGACAAGAGGAAATGGCCTCAAGTTGCGCCAGGGGAGGTTTAGACTGGATATTAGGAAATTTTTCTTCACCGAGAGGGTTATCAAGCATTGGAACAGGCTGCCCAGGGCAGTGGTTGAGTCCCCATCCCTGGAGGTATTTAAAGGACGTTTGGATGAGGTGCTTAGGGACATGGTGTAGTGGTGGTCTTGGCAGTGTTAGGTTTACGGTTGGACTTGATGATCTTAAAGGTCTTTTCCAACCTATACGATTCTGTGATTCTGTGATTCTTTGTTCAGGGTCACACTCCATCGTCTCACCCCTTTATTTGCAGATTTCTCTTATTCCAGCACAGCATGCCAAGGAATAAAAAAAAATAATCCTTAATTTTCTCACAGTTGAGAAAGGACTTGGGGAAAAAAACCAACAACAATAATCTATGAAAACATTTCCCATGGGCAAAGGCTGCTTGACCGAACACGCTCGGGCTTATCAGCAAAAATGAAATGCTACTTTTCTCTTTCTCACTCCTTTTGAGTCCTTCTCACCAGCAGAGCACATCTCTGCTCCGACAGGGCAGGATATGGGCCTTCATCAGAAAGTGCCATGCCCTGAGGATTTCCTCCAGTCACTTCCAATTGCCGATGTGAGAAAAGTCTATGGGTTATTGGCCATACTTACATGCTACAAGAGCAGGCAGCAAAGAATGCCTCTGGTTGCCTGTCTGGTTTAGTGCTTTTTTTAACAGCTTCAAGTCTGCAGATCAGAAATGTAAGGTCTTGCTATCTGGTTGCGTTGTACCCTTGCAGCCAACCGAACCTGGAGCGAGGAGCTTTCCCCGTGTCCCAGCGGTGTCTCTCTTGGCTTCCCTTGGCAGTGGGCATGGAGGAAGGGGAGCTGCTCTGTTACCACCACCCAGACCCCTGCACCCATCACTGCCCCCCATTTTCCCAAGTTTCAGTTTTTGCTTGATGGAGCGAAAGACTCGGGAAAGAATTGCTTGCTGTTGCTAGGAGTTCTGGCTTCCAGTTCTGGCACTGTGCCTCGCAGAAAAGCTTTGCTGTTTCCATGACAATTTTGGCAGCTTTCTGGCTTCTGGGCTGTCCTGCCTGGACTTCAGAAAGGGAATTAGGGAGATGAGATCAAGAAGAGTATTTTGTTATTTTACTTGAGAGCAAAGACTTTCCCACCCTACACAGTCTTCCCGCACTGTGCTTGCAGATGCGGACATGTGGCTGCTGTGGATGTGTTTTTCTTCTGGGACGTGTGTCTGTGTAGATCCATTTCACTCTCCCGCAGTCGGTCCTGTGTGACATGATATTGGTTAAGCCATGAATTTCCGTTCACAGCCTGTGGTCATACAGCTATTCACTGATTTCTGGAGGGACGAGGGTGTTTTGAACTTGATATGCCTACACCATTATTGGCTGGGAATTATGTGTAAATATTCCATATTTCTGAGGTATACAAGAAAATTCCATATAGATGTAAGCCTATTTATTCTTCATTATCTTAATTGTCACTGCAAGAGGCTGCACATCATCAGGCTGCTGCATTGTTCCCGGCAAACGGCAGCCTCAGGAAGGGGCTTAATACCCCTCGCAGCAAATTGCTGGTGGACTCCCTGGAGGATACAGTTGCCCATTTTGGCCCCCGAGGGTCCGTGTGGAACAAGCAGATGGCTGAAAAATATCCAACCTTGAGACCTGAAGGTAACCTGAAAACAGTAGTGAGAATTTCACCTTTCTGCAGGGAGAAAAATGAATACATTGCAACTCAGACCTCTTGGAAAGATGTGGTATTTATTTCAGATATAAATTTGACTATATAAAAACGACACCTTTGTACTCAGCCTCTGGTGCCAGATCCAGCTCTGACTTGTAAATTAGGAGTAAATTAGGAGATCCATTAAGTCGATGGAATTACAGCAGCTGATGTGACAGCAGCCTCACCTTGACAGTATTTCATTCACTGTGGGCTTCACTCTAATCTCCTGCTGGTATAAATTGGAAGAAACCCTGCCGAAGTCAACAGTGGTGGAGAGGGAAGGAAAGAGAAGCAGGACCTGCATGTTTTCGGGCAGCAGGTAACCTGTGCACACTCCCCTGCCACAGAGAAGGCAGCATCCCCGCCGCCTCGCCAGGCACTCGGGAACCATGCCGGAGCCATGGCATGAAAAATGTTTTTGCACAAACTCTTGATCCTCCTTTCATGGTGCTGCATGGATGCAGCTCTGCACCTTCTCCCCGATGTGCCAGGGCCACCACATGGACCTCACGGACTGCTCGTCCCACCCCAGCCTGTTTCTTCTGCTCGCAGAGGAGCAGACTGCAGCTTTGTCCCTGCCACAAGGATTTAGGAGGAGGACTTTTGATACTTTTGCTATTGCATGTCCTTTTCTTGATGCGTTTCTGCCAGAGTCCGTGTTGTGTCGTTAGCTTTTGAAGAACATCCCAGCCTTTGTGGAGACTTTATGGGTCAGCCCACTTCAAATACTGATCCGTACTGTGAGGCTGTGTAGGAACTTCTTGTTTTCTCCTGTGCTACCCAGAGCCCAGTAGAACAGTCTGAAAAAACAGAAGTGCTCGATGGAGCCTTAGGAAATCCAGGTTCAGTTCTCAGCTGAGGGAGGCAATTAGTAGTGGAGGTTACTGAGTCACAGCCACTCAGCGATTACGCTGACATGTTGGGTGCAGGTACCGCTTACCTGATGCTGGTTGTGCACGTTCATGCTGGAAATGGTCTTCCTCCAGGCACGTGGCTTTGTGAGATCCTTGGGCTGCCTCTGGTAATGATTACTGCAGATTTAATAGTGTTATTAGTTTAGCCAGTCAGACCTGTATCTCAGACCCGTATCAGAAGAGATCAGCAGCTGTGTGAGAGCTTTAATATCCTTGGCAGCTCTATTTCTTCCCAGGTAATTGCCTTAAGATGGTTTTCTTTCACAGTCTGGATTTTCTTTCATTCCCCTTTTTATTCTTGAGCTTGTTTCCTGAATGTTTTGCCACATTTTCCTTCCTCGCACCGAGAAATAACAGCTAATGACTTGTGAGCACCAGGTAATGGGATACATCTGCCTAAAGACTCACTCATACAGCTCTTTAATTCAGCAGCTCCATTCTCATGGTGGATGGTTGAGGAGAGGAAAGCAGGGGTTGACTGAAAACACCTCAAGTGGAAAATGAAGAAAGGCAAAGACTATGCGGCACCCGGGGTACCAGCACGCCCGTGCAGCTGCCCAGAGATGCTGGAGCATTGCCGGCTCATGGTCAGAGGGTCTCGTGGCTGCTCTCCACAAGCTCAGCCTCATTGCGGTGATTAGAAACGAGAATAGTTCAATCTCTGCAGCCTGCACTGGCCAAGTGCAACAGATCCCCAGGCTGTGGCCAAGCCTGTTTCATGGAGCACGGGAGCCAGCCTGGGAATCCTCCCTGGTGGCTCGGCTGAGGACATGGTCTTTGGCGTTTGGAGGTGCAGAGCTGAGAGACTCAGCTTGGCCAAGCACCGAAAAGCCACCTCCTGCAGGGACAGGGGAAGGCCAAGCTGACAGGCAGGCGGGACAGCGAGAACCTGGCCATCAGCGGAGCTGACTGCTTGCTTCTCTGCAAATTGGACCCAGAGAGCCTGGCAGAGTGCTGTAACTGGGAAACACATGCCTGATTAAGGAATGATTAAAGTTTGGTGATTGTATCCTATAGTGCACATGGCATTTTGTGCTCCACAGTACGTCTGTTATCATAAAAACTCACAGAGACAGGGATAAGGCATATGGGGACAAACTTCATTCCTACCTTTCAGGTGCAGAAATATTTCATATGTATTTTTAAAAATAAAGTCTCCTCGGATAATTCCCCCCCCCCCCCCCCCAGTTTGCAACATAAACCAGCTGTCTTAGTCAGGGTGCAGTGTGGTAAGAGGGAAAAGGTTGGACATAGAAAATATTTAAAATTTAAGGTCACATTCCAGGTCCATGAGATTTTCCTTCGCCATGCCATGAGGATAATCACAAGGTAATCAGTGCCCCCTGCTCTGGCAGTCCTGAGCCAGCTCTTTACTGGTGTGTTCCAGGCACTGATTTCTTCAGGGGGTTTCTTGCAATCAGCAAGAGACACCAATCAGGAAGACTCTGATGTAGATTCCTCACTTGAAAAGATGTTTTCTACAAGTGCTGAATCCATCTTTATTGCTGAACTATCTAAAAATTATTATTTGAATAAAATATTAATGAAATAATTAAATTGTATGACTGCCTCACAACTTTTAGTGAGCGGGTACCCTTGTAAGGTGGAAAGCAGCATCCTTCCCTCTCCAGATTGGGCACTTATCCTAGCGTGGCTCCTCCTCTGCCCCAGACCAGGTTTTCCCGGTTGATTCAAGCTAAGAATTAAAAAATCCCTAAATCAGGGCAGCCAGGAGCCTGCATCGTGGGCTGGCAGGAAGCTTGGGGGTAGGCAGTTGCCTGAGACTGCGTTGACCTCACAGCTGCGTTGTGTCAGCTCTGCCTCCTGGGACTTTGCCTAAAGGTGTTTAGCAGGCAGAGAAAGCAACTACTGCAGTTCCTGTGCCCCTGGGACAGACATAAGCAGTAGTCAGTCATTCTCAGAAAGTTTAGGAAAGTCTTACATGATCCCCATATGTGCCAGGTGAGCAGTACTTTCCTGGAGGCTGACTCTTTCCTGGAGGGCTCCAGTGATCTCTTTGGTAGTACCTGCTCATAGCTGCTCTTTTATTTGTTCTTCTAGCAGCCTCCGGTGATTTATTTTCATGCTGAATATAATCACAAAGGTAAACTGAGCTGCACTGATTTTTCCTAGAAAATTGGTACTGATAGTTCTCTGGTTCTTTACAACAATGCACTGGAAAACCAGGCAACTCCTGTGCTCTCCCTGTTCATTTAGGACCTGGGGGTGTTGGTCGACAGCCGGCTGAATATGAGCCAGCAGTGTGCCCAGGTGGCCAAGAAGGCCAATGGCATCCTGGCTTGTACCAAAAATAGCGTGGCCAGCAGATCTAGGGCAGTGATCATCCCCCTGTACTCGGCACTGGTGAGGCCGCACCTCGAATACTGTGTTCAGTTTTGGGCAAGACATTGAGGGGCTGGAGCGTGTCCAGAGAAAAGCAACGAAGCTGGTGAAGGGTCTGGAGCACAAGGCTGATGGGGAGCGGCTGAGGGAGCTGGGACTGTTTAGCCTGGAGAAAAGGAGGCTGAGGGGAGACCTCATCGCTCTCTACAACTCCCTGAAAGGAGGTTGTAGAGAGGTGGGGGTCGGTCTCTTCTCCCAGGTAACAAGTGATAGGACAAGAGGAAATGGCCTCAAGTTGCGCCAGGGGAGGTTTAGACTGGATATTAGGAAATTTTACTTCACTGAAAGGGTTATCAAGCATTGGAACAGGCTGCCCAGGGAAGTGGTTGAGTCGCCATCCCTGGAGGTATTTAAAAGCCGTTTGGTTGAGGTGCTTAGGGACATGGTGTAGTGGTGGTCTGGGTAGTGTTAGGTTTACGGTTGGACTTGATGATCTTAAAGGTCTTTTCCAACCTATACGATTCTGTGATTATGTGATTCTGTGAAGTCAGGATTGCTCAGGTGTTTGTGTATGGGATGTGCTGTGGTGGGGGGAGTGTGGGAGGAGACATGGGAACCGTGCTGGGCACTGCTGGTGTTGCAGATAACTCACCAGCCAGCTTCCATCCTAGTTTGAATCTCAGCATCAATAAGTCTAATATGTAAAATACCAACAGGCAGGAGTTTCCCTTTGGAGGATATTTTTCTTTCTGGAATGCTCAAGGTTGTTGCAATGAAGGTGCTGATCCACCCAGAGGGCTGATGAATATTAGAAGAGGGACGGATCTGTTATTTCTGTTGTGTCGCACTGGAGTGGGCGCCGTGCACCATCCGCTGGGACTCCTCAGCTCTCGCTCTGCAAGTGACTGAGTGAGCATTTCTCAGCCTGTGCTGTGTCAGCGTGAACGTGTCCTACCTCCAGATGACTGTGTCCTGCAAAGTCTTACAGTTGATCAAATTATGCCAGGTCTGAAATCATCCCCTGTTCTCCCCCCACTCTTTAAAACAGGACTCATACTAATTTGGAGCTTTTTTTGCATAGGCACATAAGAACAAGGGTACCAAATAGACCAAACGATGCTCAGCCCAGCATCCTGCTCCCAATGGTGGCCCCTAGCACATGTCCTGGGAAGGAGCAAACGTGGAAATTATAGGTTATATACCCAATGCTCTCTAAGCCAAAAGTTGCATCGTTGTTCTTAATAGCCCTTGATGTCTCTTTCTGCTGTGAACAGTCCAGTCTCCTCTTGAACCCTTTTTATTGCTTTCAGCCCTCACCACTGTGAGCTCAGCTGCTGCTCGCGGTATGAGAAAAGGTGCTGCCTTGCCCTTACACATGCTACCTAATCATTTCACTGGCTTCCCCTGAGTATTTTATTATAAGAAACAGTGATTCATCATTCTCCATATGAGGGCTACGTATCAGTCATGATTGTATGTACCTCTATGATACCTCGTACAAAAGATTATCTCTTTTTCATCTCTCCAGTGGTTCACAGGCAGAAAATAAACCTGTAGCATCTTCGAGACAATACTGACAGTACAAGAACAGATCATGGGATATTCCCAGAGAGAGTTACCGACCAGCAACTCTCAGTAAGTCCTTACCACAACAAAGTAAACAAGTAAAGCTGTTTTAAACATCCTATTTTGGTAATGTGGTAAAATGCCTGTATTGATTCGAATGGCAAAGCAGAGAATAAAGACCCATGGGGGAACAAGTGGGACTGAGATGCATTAGCAGTATTGCCGCGGGAAAACATTGTCCTCGAGACACCTAAAATTCACATTTCCAGCATTTCTGCCTGGGCACATTTCTGCCTGGGCACATTTAGAGAGAAACACATTTCCTCAACCACGCACCGAGTGTGAGACGTTCAGCTTGAGCTCCTTTGAGGAAACCATCTGCATGCAC
Organism: Mycteria americana; assembly: GCF_035582795.1. Lineage (NCBI taxonomy): Eukaryota > Metazoa > Chordata > Aves > Ciconiiformes > Ciconiidae > Mycteria > Mycteria americana. The sequence continues at coordinate 5,986,199 of NC_134376.1, read as the reverse complement.
CAGCCAGAGCCGTGTCTGCTCCTGATTCCTCGAAGGGCCAGGAGTCCCTTGAATGCCTATCAAAGTGCCTGGCATCCGAAACAAGGAGCTTGTGTGGCCTGGAGGACCCTCAGATGTCTTCTCAGCCTTAAATATAAAGAGATGTTTTATCAGATAGGAGGGGTAAAAGCCACTTTCCCAAATGCTGAGGTTTCACCTCACTCGGAGCCAGCGTGAGTCGCCTAGGTACTGCTGCATTACACAGACCTGTTCAGGTTAATAAAATCACTGCCGGAGCCCGGGTGGCTCACGGGATGCTGTGTGGCTTTCACATTGACGTCACTGCTTCTCATTTACCCTTGGGTGATAGTGACCGAAATTCATTACTACCTGGCAGCCGTTGGGTAAGCCATGCAAAATAAATCAGCGTCCTCCATCGCAAACAGGTGTCTGCAGCACAAAAGGAGCCATTCAAATCAGCAGGGCAGGAAGGGATTTTTCATCAGAGGAGTGAAGACGTGAATGAGTCGTTAGAGTGAGGGGAATTCACCGGCAAAGAGTGATAACGGTGAGAGGCAGGGGGAGATTTTGCTATAGAAGCAGTGGAGAAGTGGTTGGAGCATGGGGGATAGGGAGAGAGTGACCGAGGGAGACAAAGAAGAGTTAAAGTGAGCAATTCGACTTTATTATAGGAAAACAGGAACACTGAATGAAACTGGAAAATACATTTAAAAGTGTGAAGAGGAGAATACCTTGCCCAGTGGAAGTGGCCCTTGCCACAGTGTATCTTGGAGGTCAGGAGCACTGCGGAGCTGGAGAAAGGCATGGGCATCTGCATCAGGACGAGAAGGCACAGGCACGTTCAGGAGAACACGCAGTCCCTGGTATTTCTGCCTCCATGGAGGGTACAGAGACTTGCAGGCTAGGACCCAGGCAACAGCTCATGAGCTGAGAAAAAAAAAAAAATCTCCTCTGGGATACTTTAAAATGTGGATTTCTTGCACCTTTGATTGCATCATTTGATCCTGGCCATTTTCAGAGCTGGGCCACCACATGGGACAGAGCTGGTCTGGCATCTCCATGGTCCTTTCTTTGCAGTTTATTCAGGGCAGGATTAAATACATTGGTCAGGGCAATGTAGGGAAGTTTCGGTATTGTGTCACATCTGGTCTGGGGGTAGAGGACATCTGTTTCCAGGACCTGGTGTCAGTGGGCATTTGGAACAAGCTTTTAATGCTCCTCAGCCTGGTGCAGTTTGCCAGCCCTAAAAATATGCCTTGAAAGAGGAAATAAAATCTTCACAGGCTTTTCTCCACAGCTACTAAAAGATCAAGCAGTACACTGCTATATCACCTGCAAAAATGCAGATGTTCTCATCTCCCAGCACACATAAAAGCCATTTCTCACCCAAAGTAAATCTAGGTAGTTGTAATTTCTTTCTCGTTCACACAAAAAGAGAATAAAAATTCTGGATGGCACTGGCTGTTAAGGAGGAATCTTTTGTTTTCTGGGCAGATCATTAGTAACATAAAATGTTATTGTGCGATCATTTCAAAGGTGGGAATCCTGTTGGGTTGAATGGCTATTTTTCATCTCTATTTTTTTGTGAGCAAAAGGCTCCCTAGAAGGCAGGAGGATATTATTTGAAACTTCGATTTCCCAGAACATCATTCCCTTGTTCAGTAATAAAGAAGAGCCCCTAGTCATCAAAAGTCTGAGTTCCATTAAATGCAAAATCCTCTCCCAGGAAGGCTCCTGCGTTCGCTCTGGGGCTTGCTAAGAGGACAGCCCTGCTGCACCGGGCGCAGGTACACGAGTAGCCGGGGCAGGGGCTCTTCTGGCATCAGGAGACGGTGTGCATCCCCTCACACTTAGCACCGGGCAGGCCCAGGGAAGGGACTGATCTCTAGTTTCATTCCAGCCTTTTGGGTCTTTGTTGTATTTTTTTTCCTCCCACCTGTTGCCTGGTCTGATGTATTTTCACTTTGAGCTCTTTGGGAGAAAGGTTTCCTTTCCTTGTGAATACAGATCCAATGCTCAGCGCAATAGAATTCTCAAGCTTTAGTGGGGCCTTTCAATGCTAACATAATAAAAATATACAATTTATTTATCAAAGCCTCCTTTAAAGGAGATGATGGAAGAAATAGGTTTTAACCTACTTCTGATCCTTAGGAAAAGCAAGCACTTTGATTCTCTCCTTCCCAGACAAATAGCATTGCATTAGTTGATTCTGATTTTATTAGCTATAAACCACTTTCTATTTTTATTTTCACATGCCATTGACTTTGTTTGGTACAGACACAGCTGAACAAGAGCTGGTTTTTCAAGTGCAAATCATGTTAGTTAGATGCCCAGTTCTTTCCACTCCACCCACAGGAACATAGCTGTAAGAGAGAGAGCTGATACCCAAATAATATTTTCCTATTGCATTTCCTAAAATCACCTCCAAGGGCACATCATCCCTTCTGAATTCCCAAATGTGGAGTGGTGATGGTTGCTTTAGTACTTCTGGCACTGTCTCTTCACATCAGGAGAATTTATTTTGCATGGAGGAGTGAAACAATACGATCAGACAATGAAATCTCAAGTGGTAAAGTGTGTGAAATTCTCCACTACTATTACTTTTTATGCTGCTGTTTCTAGCATTTCTTCACTGCTTGCAACTACAAGTGATGGATTTGGAGCAGAGAGTGCCTCTTATCACTGCTCTTTATCAGCACAGGGTGAGCAGCAGCAAGCAGTCAAATCGTTGCTGTATCCAAACGGCATCTCTGCATCCAGAGATGGAGCTGCGGGGAGAGCTCACTCATTGGGAAGTTGATCTATCTAATTATGTGACTGTTGACTGGGCAACAGGCTACACATCTAGTTGTCCCCAGTAAAAATCGTTTGTCTTAAAACTTGATCTGAGTTAAAATACGTAATCTTTTTCTCTCGTTATTTGCTTCTTTCCCTGTCTCAGTATTTTTGAACTGGTGGTGGGAGTGATTAGAAGAAAGTTTTTTTCCATCATTAAAATATCTGGTTCAGAAAGACCTCTGAAGAGTCATTAAATGCAGATGAGGGTATGAGGTGCACTTCCTCAGCAGAATTACAAGGAAGTGTTCTCACTGGAGACAGTGTTCAGAGGTGGATGCTGGCAGGAGTTCAAGTGTCCACACTTGTTCTTACGGCCATGACCTCCCTGACATCTCCTGCCCATGGTGGGGGTGGCGGAGGGTCCTTTCCTTGCAGGCTCCATTGAACTCCGGTAAGAGAGCAGCTCTGGGACTGAGGAACGGGTTGTCCCTTCAGACAGAGAGAAGTTAAAGAGAGAGACCATTCTTTGGTGGTATTTGCTCTTCATTTCCTTGGCTGACCTGTAGAGGTTCCCAACAAAGCAATAGCATATAGGGTTGAGGCTGGAATTGGTGAGGCCAAGCCACTGGGCAAAAGGTCTGAGCTGCAGGATCCAAGGAGAAGGAGTCACATCCTGCAAAGATTTGGGGATGTTGAAATCAATCCAGATGTCCATCAGGTAGACGGGCAGCCAGGAGATTGCGAACAGCAGGACCAGGGCCACCACCATCTGCGCTACCTTCTTCCGGATCTTCAGCCTGGAGGCTGGCAGAGATCGGTTCAGGGCAGTGCTCTCCTTCAGCTGGCTGCTGCGGCTCCATAACCGGCGCACCGTGAGGAAGCAGATGACCATGTTGAACAGGACCGGCAGGCAGTAGAGGGCACAGAAGAGCAGAAAGTTGTAGGCTTGCTTGAGCCTCTCCTGAGGCCAAATCTCCCTGCAGATGGAAAACACCAGAGGCAAGCCCTCCACCACCCCAATCTCATCCTGTTTGTTCATGAAGATGAGGGGCATGCATATCCCTGAGGACAACAACCACACCACCAGGATGGTGCTGAGGATCCTCTTCTGGGTGAAGAAAGACCGGGCGTTGAGTGGATTGTGCACGCTGTAGTACCGGTTCACGCTGATGACGGTCAGGCTGAGGACGCTGGCGGAGACAGAAACAGCCTGGATGAAGGGCACCGCCCGGCAGAGGAAGTCCCCGTACACCCAGGCTTTGTAGATGAGGTTGCCCACAGTGATGGGCATGCAGACGCACACCACCATGAGGTCGCACACCGCCAGGTTGATGAGGAGGCTGCGGGTGGCACTCAGGCTGGGCACCCGGCTCCGGCGCTTCCGGGTGAGCACCCTGATGGACATGATGTTGCCCACGAAGCCCACCACAAAGGACACCAGGTACATCGCCGTGAGGCTGATGGTGACGGGCTCCTTCACGAAGAGGAAGAGCATCTTCTCCAGCTCTTCCCAGCCCAGCTCCTGGCTCCCGTTCCAGAGCCCGCCTTGGGTCTGGTTCTCCTCCTGCCAGAGCTGCAGAGGGTCGGGGGGGGCCCCGGGGGCGGGGGGGGAGGAATTCATGGCTGAGCCCCCCCCGGACACCCCGGGCTAACGGGGCAGAGCCTGCCGCGCTGCCCTGAGCGCTCCTGGCATGTTTAGCTGGGACCAGCCACGCCTGCAAAAGAGGGTGCAGAGAGAAGGGATGAGCACGGGCTCCTGGCAATGTTTTCCCTTCTCGGGGATGGTGCCGGGTCAGAAATGGCTTCTCGGCAACTTAGTTGAGAGGCGGCCGTGAGCGCTGGGGAGGGCGGGCCGGGCGGCGCAGCGCGGCTCCGCGGGCACCGGCCCGGGCAGGGGCGGCGGAGCGGGCGGGGAGCTCCGTGCCCGGCCGCGGGGAGTCGGCACCTCCGGGAGGGGAGAGGGGAAAGGGGCCACGGTCCCCCCCGCACCCCGGGAGAGCAGCCCCGGCCGCGGCCCGCCGCGACTCCCCTCCCTCCCGGGAAAGTTGCGTGCCCCGCGGCCGCGCTGCCGGACCCCGGTCCCGGGCCGCCCCCAGACCCCCGGTTCCGCTGCCCCCCGCCCCGTTCCCCGGTTCCTCGGTTTCCCCCCCCCGGTCCCGCGGCGCGGTGCGGCGGCACTCACCGGGCGGAGGGCGGGCAGCGCCGGCCCGGGCTCCTCCCGCGGGCGGCTCCGCCGGCGGCTCTGCCGTGTGCCGGCAGCGCCGGACCCGCTGGCACACGCACCCACGCACCCACGCACCCACGGCACGGCGAGCCCGGCGCCCACCCTGCGCGCGGCTGCCACCCGCACGGCCCCTGCGCCCCGCACACGCTGCGGCGCGCGCACACGGACACACTCGCACGGCTGCACACGCACGCAGTCCTGCACACACGCACAGCCCTCTCACAGACCTGTCCTACAGCCCCCCGCACACACGCACGCTCCCGCGGAGTTGCCCGCAGCCCTGCATGCAGACCCCCCCCGTCCCTACACCCCCCCAGCACACACGCACGCTTATAGACCCCCCTACACGCACCCACGCACACACACTCTGTGCGGGCTCCCCTTGCAAACGCTTGGCTGCACGCACCTTTCTACAGGTGCCCTGCACACCCCTCCCTCCCTTGCACACCCCACTCTGCGCACACGGGCACCCTGCGCACGCACGCACCACCCTCCCTCTGCACACCCACCCCCCGCACCCCCCGCGCCCGCTCCCACGCCCCTGCACGGTGGCGCCCGCTTCGCGCTCCCCGACCCCTCCCGCTCACACCCTCCTTGCACACGCAGGTCCGGCTCAACCTTGGCACCCCCTTAGCACCCACACACGCGCACCCTTCCGCACGCACACGCACTTTGCACACCCATACCCCGCGCCCCCCTTGTCCTGCCCTGCAGAGGAGCTCCCCTCCCCTGCGCCGGGAGTGCCGGCTGGGTCCGGTCGTTGCCCGGACCGAGCCGAGCCAGGCTGAGCCGAGCCAGGCCAGGCCGAGCCGAGCCGAGCCGAGCCAGGCCGAGCCGAGCCGAGCCGAGCCGAGCCGAGCCGAGCCGAGCCAGGCCGAGCCGAGCCGAGCCGAGCCGAGCCGAGCCGAGCCGAGCCGAGCCGAGCCGAGCCAGGCTGAGCCGAGCCGAGCCGAGCCGAGCCGAGCCAAGCCAGGCCGAGCCCAGCCGAGCCGAGCCGAGCCGAGCCGAGCCGAGCCGAGCCGAGCCAGGCTGAGCCGAGCCGAGCCGAGCCAGGCCGAGCCGAGCCGAGCCGAGCCGAGCCGAACCGAGCCGAGCCGAGCCGAGCCGAGCCGAGCCGAGCCGAGCCGAGCCAGGCTGAGCCGAGCCGAGCCGAGCCGAGCCGAGCCGAGCCGAGCCAGGCCGAGCCGAGCCGAGCCGAGCCGAGCCAGGCCGAGCCGAGCCAGGCCGAGCCGAGCCGAGCCGAGCCGAGCCGAGCCGAGCCAGGCCGAGCCGAGCCGAGCCGAGCCGAGCCAGGCTGAGCCGAGCCGAGCCGAGCCGAGCCGAGCCGAGCCGAGCCGAGCCGAACCAGGCCGAGCCGAGCCGAGCCGAGCCGAGCCGAGCCGAGCCGAGCCAGGCCGAGCCGAGCCGAGCCGAGCCGAGCCAGGCCGAGCCGAGCCGAGCCGAGCCAGGCCGAGCCGAGCCGAGCCGAGCCGAGCCGAGCCGAGCCAGGCTGAGCCGAGCCGAGCCGAGCCGAGCCGAGCCGAACCAGGCCGAGCCGAGCCGAGCCGAGCCGAGCCAGGCCGAGCCGAGCCGAGCCGAGCCAGGCCGAGCCGAGCCGAGCCGAACCGAGCCGAGCCGAGCCGAGCCGAGCCGAGCCAGGCTGAGCCGAGCCGAGCCGAGCCAGCCGCCCCTCCCGCCGGGCTCCAAGTGCCCGGCCGGCCCGGCCGTGGTGCTGAAGGGACAGCTCCGCGTGGGCCGGGCAGGGAGCGGGCAGGGAGCGGGCAGGGCTGGGCAGGACCGGGCAGGGAGCGGGCGGGGACCGGACAGGCAGGGACGTGCCTGCGCTTCTCCGGACTCTTTCTGCTGTTCCCCTCTCCTTCTCCGCTCCCGCGGGTTCCCTGGGCTCAGCTGCAGCAAGGCAGGGAGGCACCCAGGCACCTCAGTGCTCACTTCTACTCCGACATCAAATCCAGCCTCCTTCTGTGCTTTCCAGCCGAGGCCGGAACGGCAACGGTTAACACCACAGCAGGTATTGGTGGGAACCCACTCGAGCAAGGAGCACTCCAGAAAGAAACACAGCTTTTTGTCTTTTCTCTTAAACTGAAGGAATGGGAAGAATGGGGTCATGGAAAAAAGTCCCTTGAAAAAGTTGAAGGGCTTGGTTGAGGAGCAAGGTTGGTTTGTAAAATGAAGCTTTTGACCCGAGGTACTCAGATGGTGCCAGTGAATCACAGGCAAAAATGTTTGACAAGAGGAACTGATACTTCTGCCTGAGGTGTTTACTTTTTATTTTCTTTCTTTGCCTTCTCTGAGAGAGAGCAAGGTAACAAATACAGCCCAGGTGGAGGCTGTTTGTCACTGAATGGTGAATGCCCTTGATTTCAGCGGGAAATTCTCCATCCATTTTAGTTTATTTATGTGAAAGAAGAAAGTAAATAGTTTTGGCCAGGCTTACGTGAAATGAAAGAAAGATCAGCAGTGGAACCACGTGGGGGGGGAATGTGATCAGGGTATAAAGCTCTTCTGCATTAGAATGCATTTGCTTTAAGCATGTGACAGCTTATTCCCTTATAGTTTTATGTATGTGTATTTATAGATCTTCAGAGGCAAACAACTTCTACAAACTAATTATAGTGTATTGCCCAGAGCACAAGGTACACATTATTCTATGCAGTGAAATGCACGGATACTCTCATGGATACCTAAAATCTGCTGCAATTTCACAGCTGCTCCACAAGCAAATAGGTCTGTCGCAAACAGGCAACTACACAGGCCAGGGTCGAAGCTAGCAATTGGAAATCTCCATGCACCCAAGCCCTTGCCAGCCACTGCCCAGCCTCCCTAAAGCAGACCTGTCATTACACACAGAAAGGAGGTGTTTAAGTAAGTCAACAGTTTTAGTAGGGTATTAACAGAATACAAGAGAAGAGAGTGAAGAAATGTGCCTGGGCTCTTTGAACGTATTTTCTCCAGGTAGTTACCTTCCAAATGTTCAAGCTAATAAATACAGTTAACTTTTTTTTACTGCCCCATGCACTTTATTTGTAACCTGCATGATTTACTGCTAAGGAACCTTTAAGGCTTAAAATACTTGACTAGACTACTAAGTTGATCAGTGGTTCGATATAATTAGAATGAATCTGCTTTTGCATCCATTGACACAACTCACAAATGCCAACTCATCTCTAACAGCAAATGACAAATCTATATGCTGTGTACAGCCGTTAGAGAGGACAGGGGCATTGATTATAACGAGTTCATTGATTCTAACAAGTTCAAAGTCACCAGATAACTCAAGATGGGGAATCTCCAACATAAAGAAACGCCATACCCTTTTCACATTGGTTCTCCTCTTACGGAACAGCTTTGGAGCGGAAGCTAAATAAAGCCCACTGGAGACAGGAGCCATCCTTCACCAGCAAGGGTAATGGACTGGACTGTGATCGTACGGCAATGTACATCAGAAATAACCCACTAGTCTCACCAGAGTTGCAGCTGTGAAGAGCTGACCTGAGAGGAGGAGTGAGTCAGCCACTTTGGGGCTTTGCCAGAATCTCAGAAAAACTCACAACAGCTCCTAAGCCTGCTACAGCTGCCCAAACCTGCTCTGTCCACTGCGCACCAGAGTCCCAGGGCAGGGTAAATTTAGCATAGCTGTCTCAGCACAACCTCCTGCTCCCGCTGCTGCACGAGCTGGGAGTCACACGGCCGCAGTGATGCTCTGACTGTCCCAGGCCCAAGAACCGGTGCTTTTCCAGCTTATGCTGGTCACTAGATGGACCAGCTCCTTGAGAGCGTGAAGGTGGAGCAATTCCTCCGGCTGTGCATCTACTTACAGCAGCTCATGTGCTCTTAAACTTTTCTCTCGGCTGAGTACATGGGGGACAGTACTCAGACTCCCTGCCAGTGCCTCCCCACGGGGAATGCACACTGCTGCGTGGTCCCAATGGAGCTGCATCCCTGACCCCTGTGTGCCGGCTGGCACCCAACTAAAGGGCACTTTGCTTTCTTAGCTGTCTTCCTGTGCATATCCCAACACGCCTGATGTGTCTCAGCTGCCAGTTTGACCTGAAGGCCTCTTTTGAGGACATAGCTGCTTTTTCCCCCACTGTGCTTGCCCAGCAGATAGGTGGGATGGGGTCTGCTCACTTCACAGAGATGAAACAAAACTAGGGCTTGTCTCAGACACGCAGGGGCTGGATTGGTGCTACCAGGATGGACTGTCTGGGTGCTGCTTGTGTTTGGTGAGCTGGGAACACATGCCAGCTCAATGTGAGGAGGGAACACAGGCACCGATAAAATCGTTTCCCACTGGTTTTGCTGGGAGGTGCTGGTTGGACTGCCCTGGAAAAGTACTGGATAAAACCCACCTTCATTGCCGCTTACCCCTTCTGCCCCTCACTTTTTGAATGATGGCATGGAGAGGGGAGGACCTTGGGGTAAGGGAGGCTCCCCGAGCCCTTGCATCTGCCCCTCTGCTGCGCACACTCCTTCTCCCTCCCAGGGACCCTGCTGCTGCTGCAACCCAGGAGGGTCTGTGTGAGCGTTTCTAGTGCTTGATATAAACAGGAGTAATACTGAAACCTGTATCTCTGGGTCTCTCTTGCCATCAGGAGAGAGTAACAGCATCACCGTTTGCTAACTTTTATTGGACAAAAAAAGGTGTCCATCCTTCTCTGGGACAGTTTCTTACAAATCTCTAGCCCAGCCACAAAACTCCCCAAATCCTGGGTGCCATTGGTTTGGGGGGCTCTGAGCTGGCTTTGCCGCTCCCTCTGCCGGTGGCAGCTCTGTCCCCGTGCCACCACTGCTCCGGCACCGCAGTTTCGGCAGGGACACGAGCTATTTCTGGCACCGCGGCCCAGGTCCTTGGCATAGCTCCGGTGTGGCATTCGCTGATGTCAGTGCATTGACGCGGCTGTGAATCCAGGAGGAGATAAGAGTCCAGTGCTGCACGCAAAGACAATACACAGAAGATGCCAAGTGCACTTCAGATTCTTTGAAAATAAAATCACAAAACAAATAAAAAACATCTGGGAATTGATGTTTGTTGTTTGTAATTACTTTTATGAGAGTGAAAACCTTTTTTCTCCTGCTATTCTTCCCTCTCAATCAAAGAATGAAACATTTAAACTATTTCAAGTGTCCTTTGGAGGATTTTAAATGGAGAATGTGTGCATTTTTTATGCCTGAGAATATTCACTGATGTCTGTTTTCATAAACAGATATGTGCCAAATTCTTTATCTTCCATCCTTTTTATTGGAAGCCTCTTAGATTGAGTGCTCCGGAAATGTAGCGGCTGAAATAAAAAGATAATTTAGGACAGAAGAATTTGTCTGATACGATGTTCACTCACTCAAGAACAATGAAACACCATTTTGGCATTAGTGTGATTGAAAAAGCTGTCTTTCACATATCTTTGCTTTTGGTTTGTGCAGAAGTGCAGGCAAGTAGCAGGCTGAGGAACGCAGGGCTGAACGTAGGGGGCTCCTCCTGCAGGGACCCTGCTTAAAAACACCAAATAAATTTGACCCTATCTCATTAAAAGGAGAGTCACTAAATGGAGACACACTGCACAACAAAGTGGGTTTTTTTAAGGAGAAATCAGTGCTATGGATCCCTAATTCATTGCCCAAATTTATGCACAAGGTTGTGAAGTGATAATGAGCACCAAGTCAGGTCTTTGAGAAGTTAAGAGAAGGCAGGACTTAGCAGGGGTGGCAGCTGACACGCAGAGCAACCATCTAACACTGCCTGCACCCAGCCCTTCTCTCCCCAGAGCCCTGACCCAGGATCGGTTGAAGCAGTGGTGGGCTTTTCTCCATGTCCATGTTTTGTGTGGTAATCTCACCCTCTTGATCAATACAGGCACCATCAACCCTGGGGAGAAATAATTAGAACCAGACTGAAGGCGAAGCCCAAATCAAGCAGATTCGGTAACTGAGGAAACCTCGTGGTCTGATCAGGTTTGTGGGGCTCCATTTCACCCTGTTGTAACTCTAGTGGTCTAAGCAGTTTGTCACTGATACTACTGAGAAGGGACACAGATAAAACAGTATCAAGAGCAGGGGCTGCTGAGGCAGCCAGTCCTCTATCCTGCTACCTGCACGTTGCCAGATTTTGCATAACAATATTGCTTCCCTGGTGCTCTATACCCAGGTGCAACAGGCTAATACCGGGCTTTTTAGATGACAAAGCTTTCTCGGTTCCATCAGCTGATTGCCATCTGGGGGAAGTCTCTGACAAAGGCTTTAAATTTGCCACTGTTTGCCTTTTCCCAGCTGCAGAGGCTTGCAGAGGGGAAATGCAGGGAGGCAGGAAGGAAAGGCTCTGAGAAAATCACTCTCAGGGCCCAGATCTGCTAGCGTCAGGGCGGAGGTAAAGATTTCAGAGAATACAATAGGAGGGAGTTTGTCTTTCTGAGCAAGATGATTTACTCTCAGCCTAGGTGATGCTTTGCAGGTAGCTGTCACAAAGCGGATATGCCTGGGATCGGGTTGCAATAAGAATTAGAACCTGAGCACATCTGCAACAAGGGCTTGGTGATCAAGTGTTATGTGTTTAAAAATAAGCTTTCCTATATTTTATACTTCTAATCAGGAAATCCTTAGGATTTCTGCTCTGTGGATTCAAGAGGAGACCAGCTGGGAGGCAGGGAGAGACGTGATCCTGGGTCTGAATGCTCTCCAGCAGCCTACTCCAGTGTTTTGACAAGATAAGGGGAAAAAAAAACCCCACTCTGTGAGCTGTTATTTATTTTGGGCAGCTTTTTAGAAGGAATCTCCGCAACTAGTCGTAGAAAATGAGGCAGGCAGAGGCTTTGAGAGGTTGTTAAACTCTGTCAGGATCAGTTGCAAACTTTTTTTCTCTAGTAATAATGCCTCACCTTTCTCTGTGCTGTGACTCATCTGGAAAGACTCGGGCAATTTACTGGAAGTACAATCACTGCCCTCTCATCACCATTGACCATGTCTGTCTTTCTGCTTCCAGTGTGTGTTCACAGCACAGAGCAACTTCAAGAAATGAAAGCTGACAATAGCTGGAGTTTAGCGCGAAGGCAGAGGTTAGAAGGTGAAATAGCTGCACCTCAATTTTACTCCCAATTTTTGAAACCAGCAAGCTTTTGTGTGATAAATCACACAGCAATTACTAAGCCTTTCTTTGGACAGGTGGCCTATCAAGGAAGGGGAAGAAAATGAAGGGATGTTGGTGGCTCTTTGGTTGTTGTTTGGGCTGGAGCATGAAACAAGCTAGAAAAATGCTGATTAGTAGCTGAGACCAGAGCAATATCTGTGTACAGAGGGATGGAAAACTCCTTGGGCTAATGAGCTGCTCAGCAGCCCCGATCCCTCATTTAAGACAAGGGGCTGGCTTGTCTGTGTGACCTGGGCTGTGCTGCAGGCTGTAGAGGGGTTCAGCGTGGATCCTGTTAGCTCATTAAGGCTCAGAGCAATATCTGATAGATCATGAAAAGTCCCAGACAAGCCTACCCCCAGGCGACGTGGCCAGGCCACGAGCTGCAGGGTGAGAGCACCAGGCTGGAGGCAAAAGCACCTGGTTCCCTCCTTGCTTTTCTGCTCTGCTTCTTTCCTCCATGTGCCTTGGTTTCCCCACCTGCACAAGGGTGTTATGATACTTCCTTCTCTTTATAGTTTACTTGGATCCCTGTGGTTTCAAAGTACTTTATAAGACTCAGACAGCCTTACAGTGGTGTGACGGTGCAGATCCTAATCTCCATAGGCTGTTGCCTTGTGCTCTGGTAAAGTCAGAGATTTGGCTAGCTGTGTTCATATAGCTTGAAGGAATAACATGATAGATTGCATCTAGCTTTGGCAAGAGGGTCTTGAACAGACTGCAGAACTGGAGGACCAGCAAATTTGGGCATGGGGCTAATTCCTGTCACCCTTTCCTTAGGCAGCAGTGATATACAATAACACAGCTGCCAAATAAAGTGATACCATCAGCTTCCAAGTCTTCAACCTCTAGAGCAGATCCTTTCTTTCAGAAAATAATCCCTCTCCGGCCTGCATTTAATGTCTGCAGCTGGTACCTGCCACCATGCATGCAAGATCAGGGCTGGGAGGTGTACTTTCCTGTCTGAGCTGGCTCTGGATGGAGATGCTGTGAGTTAAAATGGCTTTATAAAGCTCTCTTTAAATGCAATAAAAGAAATATCCCTCTTCTTTCCAGCAGAGACTCCTTTCTAGCTGCGATCTGGAGCTGCCTGGTGCTTCAGAAATGCCTCTTCCCAGCCAGAACTGAGAGTTACTCCTCCTTTCCTCCTGTTTTTTTTCCTCATACTCTTCAGAAAAAGGCTGAACATTTGCCTTTTATGTTCCTCAGTCCTGCAAGTCCTGCCAGCAAACACCTGTGACTCCTGAGCATTTAAGGAGTTTGACAGCCCCTGTTGTTGAATAAGCAGCCTCTTAGATAAGGGCTCAGAGATGTAAGGAAGAAAGTCATTGTTGATAAGTCTGCACTTCTAGCAGCTATTTCTGTGGCAATGTGTTGGGAAAACCGAGGCCTTGGAGGACGTGGGAAACTAGAGATGCCATAGACATGGGTCCAGGATCACTGAGCTGCACCACAGCACAGTGCTTGGGATCAGCGGAGAGGGAGCAGCTCTGCGGCAGCGCAGCTCTTGTCCATCAGGAGCTGTTCATGGGGGCATTGAAATGGCAAGAGAAAGGGAATTGTTAGTTAAATGGGTAACAACTGCCCTCCTTCTACCTTTCTTCACCAGAGCTGCCCTCTAGCTGTGAGTAATTAGCTAAACCTCCAGCATCAAAGGTTTTTGGGGGTTTTTTGGTGGTGTTTTTTTTTTTTTTTAGAGGGATGGTCATGTAAAAACAAAAAAAAGCATTGAGTCAGAAAGTGAGTATGAGGCAGAAGCAACCTGCATGACTTTCTCCTTTTTTTGTGCTTTCCTGGAAGTCTTTCCCACTGCATTGGCAACAAGTAGTCCTTGCCCTTTTTCACGTTGCTTTTCCTATCTCAAGGCAGGACCCAGTGTCTGATATTCAAGTGTCCCTTGCTAAGGCTGGCAGAGGCAGTGTCATTCACATGTCTCCAGGCTGCTGCTCTGCTGATGAGACGTGACTGTCGCTGACGTGGGAGCCATTTGCTCACCAGCCTGTGAGGAAATTGCCGGTGTTTGCTGCTGGGGTATGCGAAGGTTGCCAGCAGTGTCAGCAACACCAAGGAGCGCTCTCTGATCATGCATCGGCAGATGCTCCGCAGGAGATCTGCAGTGTTATGACGCTGCCAGAGGGGACCTTGGCCCTGGGAGTCCTGGCACAGCTCAAGCACAAAGAATTACAAGCCTGATTTTCCCCTCATTGATCTGGGGACAAGCCAGAGCATTTCACTGAACTTTGCAGATCCAACCCAAATGAGGAGAATCAGTGGGAAAGGGAGAGCCCACATGGGAGGTCACCACCTCTCCTGGCTTTGCTTCCTGAGGGACATCTCTCTCTCAGGTCTCCCTCCCCAGTTCGTGTAAGCTTTAAGGGCAGCTGCTGTTTTATAAGCAGATCCTGCCTAGGACAGTCCCAATCCTGTCCGGCAGTAGACAGAAGTAAATCTCTCCCTGGAAGCATTTCAGCCCGGCTCCCGTGCTGCGCTTGGCCCCAGCAAAAATATTGAGCTTGGCCTTTAGGTTGGGCTTTGAAACGCTGGTCCCTCCCAGACCTGCACCCCCAGCTGCCTCTGCTCCTTCCCCTGCAAAAGGTCTCCAGCTCTCCAAGGTATAGCCCTGGGCAGGAGCTCGTCTCCATCAGTTCTCTCCCCAGTTTCAAACCCCAGGTCATGAATAGGAAAGCTGGTTAAAATTTGGACAAAGGATTGGTTTGTTCCCTTTGATCACCTCAATACCAGCATGCAATGCCTCTGTGCAAGTCTGATGTGCCAACCCCCCTCCTGAGCTCCTGAGAGTTTAATTGACCATCATAATTGTGGGGCTTCATTTTCCTCCAGAGTTTCTCCTTAAGGGGCAGATGAGGGTCACAGACTTGGAGGGCATCTCTCATTCCCCATAAAACTGTGCAAAACAGCTATAAACAGCCAGCCCTGGAGTTTTCCTCCCAGAGATGCTCTGTAGCTCCCCAGACCTCTCTTGCTCTGAAGACCCCTTCACCCTTGGGAGTGTTTTGGCTGGAGGAAGCAGCAGATAAAATCCTGAAGCCAGCAGCAATGCTGTGGATGTGTCAGGAGAAATTGGGCTCTCTCAGTGCAGATGGTAACGGAGTGACATCAGCTGCTGGCAGAGCTGGGGGGAACGTGTTCAGGAGTCAGGGTATAATCTCTGCCGCTGCCTGATTTTTTGTGGCATCTCTTTATTTGTACTTGAAATATTTTTGCCCTGTTTGTCTGTGGTCCTTTGTGCTCACTTCTGGAGAACAATGAAATTGTGGTGTGTTTCTGCAACAGTGGCTATCGATGGAGTTTGCGGCCATATAAGTACAAAGTATTACCCTTATAAATCATTTCATCACTTTTCCTCCATGAAAAATGATCTGTCTCTATCAATCCCCAAAGAAGCACAAATAAAAAGAACAATTTCTTTCAAATGCAGTTCAGCATTATCAGATGTATGACACAGACATCCCAGCGGGCCTGATTTTGTCTGCGTTTGTGCCTGTTTTACTGAAGGGATGGCCGTAAGAGTAAAGTTTGTTGAACCCCTGAGTTACATCACGGCAACCAGAACTTGAGCCAACTCTCTTGTCACGGTGGTGGCAGATTTATTCCATGCCAGAGGAAATCTCACCATCTCCAGCCTTCCTGACTTGCAACCAAGACCGTGGCCATTTCCAAACCATATTTTCTGTTCTTTCTGGAGGGAGGAGGCACCATTTGGGACCATTTTGTCACATGAACAGGATGGTTTCCAGTTAGTATTCTTTATGGTCTGGAAAAACATTATAAACTTTTTAGCAGACTCATAAATGTCAACTTTGTGGCATCCTGTGTTGTGGTTGGCTACGTGGTCATCTCTTCCTCATAAGTCCTTGAGACTATAAATGGAAGGAAGAGTTGGGAATGGCCAATTTAAGCATTGAGAAAAGGCTGGAGCAAAGCTGTGACCTTCAGAGATCCTACCCAAAGGCAAGGATTGACTTCTTACCGAATGATTTCTCCTTGATGGAAAGGACTGGCAAGGCGGGATCATCTTTGCCTTTTGCATCAGGAATGTGGTCTGTCTTATGTCTGAAGAACAAAGTAGTGATTTGGGGGCAGCTATAATTGCATTTTTGGAGTGAGTTCCTATTCAGATTTAACACTGTGACATTATGCTTCTTATAACACGCTTAATTAAAACAAAGTACAAATAACATCTTTTAGTCTGCTGTGACCTGGTCAAGGAGTCGAAGATATGTTGCACTCCAAGGAAGAGGGTGGAAAAGAGAAGAGGGTGCAAGGGACAAGTGGACTGTTTTGATTTTGGAAGACAACTGAAACAGAGGAGGGAAGGAAACAAGAATGCAGAATAAAGTAAAGAGAAAAGCCAGAGACTATCCACAGGAACACTGGCACTTTGTTCATTCTGAACTTGTCATAAATTCTAGACCTTGATTTCCTCAGATCCTTTTGTTTGGAGTCCAGCTGCATTTCTAGTGCATGATGAAGGGACCATATGATTTTATGTGTCTCTAAGCTTTTACCCTTTCCTGACCCACTACATCACCATCACTCTTAGGGTCTGTCTAACAGGCCTGGAGTTGGCGAGACTCAGGCTGAGCAAACATCTCTCAACTGATGAAAGGAATCTCTGGAAATACCTTGCAAGTTGAATCTTATCACCCTGATTTACGTACATAGGACCTTCATTTCATGTTAGCCCTCAAAGCAAAAAGGCAGTATTTTGCCAGTGCCAAAAACAAGCCACAAACGACAAGCCTGTATCCTCCTGCCCAGTCACCAGCCCTTGCTCATACCATGTGCCTGGAGATTTGCAGGGAATGAATAACTCAATTGATCTGCCCAGTGAGGGACTTCTCAGCAGGGATTTCCGTGTTTGATTTTATTGGCAAATATGGTAGCATTTTTACCCAGCTCCTGGAAAGAAATGTGCCTTTCCAACCCTAACGTCCACACCCATTACATCTTTCACCACGCGGTCAGCTGGGGACTAGCACTAATTCATACCCTGCTCTTGGGCAAGCACAATTTCTAGGGTAACATTCAGGTGTCCAGACTACTTGAAGCAGACCTGATCTGTCAGGGTGTCCAACAGCAAAGACGATAAGACCTACAAATCCCATTGTGCACCCTAAGGCATAGGGGCAGAAGGTCTTCGATGATCTGGGCTACAGTTAGCGGCATGGCTGGGTGCTGCCTTAGTGGCATGCGATGGGAATGACCATCCCTTCCACTACGATGACACATGCATAGCCATCTCCCTGGCCAGTGATGGCACGTGTTGGGTGGAGAAGGGGAGGAGATGGTCTCCAGCTGGATCAAGAGCTTAAGGGGAATGGTCTGCGAGACTGTCCCAACTCTGGTCTCTAGTAAAGGCCTCGTTTGGTGATTTCCACTGAAGAAATGGCAATATCATTGAGAATCTGCAGCTTGGTGATAGACGAAAGCTGCTTCTGCCGATGCTTGTACTGCAAGATTTTGTTTTCGTCGATGAAAATGTGGAAATAGTCCTGGTCAGAGTAGATTTCAACCTGAAAGAGAGACTGTGTTAGGTTCACCATGTGGCCACACATCCTCGCTGGACCCTGCTGCCACTATGTCAGTGAGTGCCCGGATCTGGGCACATGCATCTACAACCCACTTCAAATCCTGCCAGAGCCGACACGCACACTGCTCACCCCCATTTTGGGCAAAAGGAGGGAATAATTGACTTCTTCACTTCTTGACAGCAGAAACTGGTGATAATGCAAAGCCTAAAGTGAAAAGAAATGCAGCATCCAGGGATTATTGCTGGAGCTCTGCATGCCTGTGCCAGAGTTGGGTGTAAATCAGCAGCAAATCAGGGGACAACAGAAATACTAACAGGGGACAGAGCCAGAGAGGGGATGTTACTAGGTATGGTGCTGGCAGGAAAGGCAGGGCTAGGTCCATGAGGAGGACCCCAATATTGGCTGGATCACTCCTGTCCCAGCCGAGGAGACCCATGGGGTGACACAGGGTTACCTGAAACGGCTCCTTTGCTTCGAAGGGGAAGGTGTTATTAACTTCTTCCTTCCCCCAGTGGTTGGCGAGGAAGGAGTTGCAGATGATTCTGGAGCTGGAGAAGCGGGGGTTAAAATGAAGAGCGATTTGGTCTCCGGGGTCACAGAGCAAATTAATTTCAAACCTAAGACGGTGAGAGAAAGAAGTGATGGAGAGCTGTGGAGCGATGCTGCTGGCTCTCACGAGCCTGGAGAGCTGCGAGCAGAGCGTGTCCTTACATGCTCGTACTGGAACTGGTCTCACCCTTGACCACGACGCTCCAGCCAGGACACATCCCCTCTGGGTACAGGGCCTCGAACTGCCGGCGAGGAGGTGATGGTGAAGCATGGCAAGGTGGGAGAGGTGCACAGCCCCACTCATCCCTTACACTTCTCCATCTTTCCCACCCTCTCATCATCTTCTCCTTTCTCCCCACTTCCCATGCAGGCACACTCTCTGCCCCTGCCTTTTTCTCACTCCTAAATAATCTCAGGGGCTCTAAATTGGTAAGAAATGAGGCTGCTACAACATGCAGTTGATGAGGTGGGATTTGCTGCCCCCAAGGTCTTTTCTAAAGAGCTGGGTGGGATCAGGGAGCAAAAATTAAAGAACCTGAATGCGTTCATTGTGAGCAGGACACAAAGACGCTCTGCTCCTCTCCTTGCCTGGGCAATACAAAATCCAAAGCAGGAAACTTTGTGATACTTTGAAGCAGAGTGTGAAAGACAAGGACTCATCAAGGAATGGGTGTAACGTGGCATCCAGCCTGTCCTCATCCAGCATCGCATGGGTGACTCTTCCCATGAGTTCCTGCCTGATCCCCTGTTCCAGCCGCTCCCCCCATCTCCAAGGTTAAACTTGCATAAAATGAGCTGGAAAATGTTCCTTTTTGAATAATTCATAGTTTTATTAAATAACTCATTTTAATAAGAACTGCTTGCCATTTCACCCCACGTTTTTTAGCACTCTAATGATCTCGCATCTCTGAGCATCCTCCTCTCCCAAACTTAATGCTCTCACTGGGAAAATCTCTCCAGCCTTGGCATCTCCACTGCCAGCTGCATGCCTACCTCTCCCTCCCTACAGCTCAGGACTTTCACTCCCCTGTTTCTTTCTCTGCCATGATTTCCCATTTCCAATGCATTTTTGGGATATACACATTTTGGGGTAGGAGCTGAGACATGATGATGGCCAACCTCATGCCCTCATGTCCAGCTACTTTTGGAGGGTGACTTTAGGAACCTGCACATGGTCATTCAAAGGCTCTGACCACACCAGTGTTCAACCCTGTGAAACACAGAGAGCTGATGGAGCTAATGATACAGTTTCAAACAGCAAGTGGTGATGGCAGCAGCCAGGTTTGCCTTGCCATGACCCTTAGCTTGTCATCATTACAACCACCCCAGCAAAAGACACACTACATGCAAAGGAAACAGCAGTTCCCTCTTTGCTGCTGGCTGTCCCAGTGGAGATGGATGGCAAAGCACAGGTCTCCCCTGCTAAAGCATGGGTTGTATTCTGGTCTCAGCTTAAACCCTCCAAGCCAGAAGTGCTGCCATCAGGGCAGGATTACCCCAGACCAGCCCTGGTATAACTGAGATGAAAAATCTGTCCTGTTGTCCTTTATCGAAAGCCATGAAGCTCACAGCTTTGCAATAGCCTGGACCGGACTGAAATAGAGGAGCAGTACTGCAACTAGTATCCCCACATCTTTCAGGGTTTCTGGCTCTGCTCTGCCTTTCTTGCCCTTATTTGTGCCGCTTTCCTTTATCCACTACCTGACCCCACGCCGTCACCCCTCAGACAGACCAGGCTGTGCCGGATCCTGTCCCCAGTGCTTACCCGCAATGCCATCCCGCTCGCCTGCCCCCGCACCGCAGACCCGGCCGAGTGCGTGGTCAGAGGCGTCTATATAGGGGCCGCCGGCCAGCAGCCCACGTGCGCAGGGATTAGCAGTGACAGCAGGCTGAGGTCTTCTTTTCAGAGCGGGCTGTCGGGCACGGCTGGGAGATGGGGAGCAGCAAATCCCGCTGCCCACCCGGCGGGGTTAGCCCGCTCATGCGTGCAGGGCTAATCCAGCCCCGCTGCTGCCCGCACAAAGGCAGCCATGGCCGGGCAGTCCTGGGCTGTGACGTGATGGAGTCGGTGCGGCGGGGGCAGACAGGCATTCAGGCTGTAATCCGGGGGGGGAGATGTGTTTAATGCACGAATGAAGGATGGGGACTTCCAAAGCTGGGGGAAGATACTGGGAGTCCCATCTACTGCAAAGTCCAGAGAGAAGGGAGGTGGCAGAAGAGAAATGGTGGCTTCTACAGGGGCTCAGCTTCACCCTGACCAACAGAGATTTCTTTTTCTCCCTGTTTTCCTTTTTGATCACTCTTTGTGGGTCAGAGCCCGGCCTGAAACGAGCTGACGCCAGCTCTGTCACAGCCGCTTTTCCACCTCCCGGCGCCCCAGGGCCGGCGGGGCTCGGGGTGCTGCTGTGCTGAGCTCAGCACGCCCTGGCTCCGCGCTTCCCCTCCCTGCTAGGGACAATACAGGGATTTGGGAGCAGGGCGAGGGAGCCTTTGTCTGATATTTCCTGTCGTGGAAAGGCACCAAGAAATGGGTAGCGATGAAATGAATTTCAGTGATGGGGATTTTCATACTGACAGTCAGCATGTGCTAACGTATGGCTGGGTGAAGCCGAGCTGGGGAAGGGAGGGATGGCTGCATATCCCCCCCCTTCACAGGGTAAATGCATTAAAAACATATGCTGGCCCCATCCCTGCATGCACTGGGGGCTGTGATGCTCCCCAGCTGGTCCTACAGGAATGCATGGCTTTCTCAGTTAAAACCTCCTCACTGTATGGGCCGCAGTGCCGATATTATTTAATGTGTTTATTTTATTTCCAGCAGATAAGCAGAAAGAGAGCTACTATCCCAGGCTCTGGTGCCCTTGGCAGACAATTAAAAATGCAATCCAGCAGACAGAGAAGCCAACAGACTCTCTTGGGGCTGAAAAAGCCAAGTCCCAGGCTGGGATTTGCCCGTTTGGACTCCTACGAAACCAAACCATGTGAAGCTGAGCTCTGCCATGGTCTCCTTGCTCAGCTCCCGGCTCTTCAGGCGCCGTGCCGGGGAGCACCGGAGCAGACCTCTGTGCTACAGATGGCAGCATCGGGACGTGCAAGGGAGCTGCGAGCCAGCAGTGGAGGTGCCAAGGTGGTGGTGGCAGGGCCAGGGACATCCCATCCATCTCTCCTTGGGCTGCCGTAGGATGCTGGACGTTGACCTCTCCGATCTGCCCAGCCGCATGTCTCCCCTACTTATGGCTTGAACCCAAAGTTGTGTTTTCACCCCGCAAATCATCCCTCCCTGCTTGTTTCTCCTGCCAGCCAGGCAAGGGACTGAGGGAGAAGGGATGCTTTTGAGATACCCACCATGGCGGTGGGTAAAGCCAGACAGTGTTGCAGTCCTGCATGTAGGAAAGGCGTGATCTGCAAGCTAAATAATTGTACCAAGTTTATCATAATTATGCTAATGAAATCAGTGGACTGGGGAAGGCTTGGGCACCTCAGGGCAGGCCGGGGTGCAGTGGGATAGAAGAGGACCTTGACCAGCAAGCTGTGGTGGGTCAAATACTGGCTCCTTTCTGTGCCCAGGGTATGCATCTCACCCATGCGGTGCAGAAACCAGTGTGAGTCACGACGTCTAGGGAAGCTGCTGTAGTCTTTTATTTTGTCTAGTAAAACTGAGCGCTTGCCACAAATCCGTGCACACGGCCCATCCTGGCAGGGTGATGTCCCGGCCACGCTGAGTCTCATTCCAGCTCCTACCGCAGCCTCTGCCGGTGCCACCACCAGCAACAGGCACTGAATTGGCTCCCCTGCTGTGAAGAGCTGCATCAGGCCAAGCGGCACTGGGAGCCGCAGGGCTGCCCTGTGGGAGAGCAAAAAAAGCCAGTGAAGGCAGGCTTGGAGAGATGGGAAAGCTCTTGAGGAAGGAGGGGGAATTTAGATTGCTCCAGTTTTGGGGACAGCAACTTCAGAGGTGCCCAGCACTTCCCAAAATTCAAAGCTTTGCTTCCTGTTGGCATTTCAGTGAGCAAGAAACGTTGCTGGGGAAAGATGCAAACACATGTGTTTCACCAGTAAATGGTGCCCAAATACTGACTGGTTTTCCAGGTGCACCCTTATTTGCTTTCTGCCTGTTGTGCCACTGCTCAGAAACCATGGTAGCATCTGTCTGTTTAGCAAGGAGGAAGGGACTGGAAATACGTTTAAAATCTCAGATGTTGGAGGCAGCGCTGGGTGGTTAGCTCTTAATGCCATAACTTTTCCCTCTCTTTGGTGATGGATGCAAAAAAAACCCAAACGCACTGATTATGTGCCACTGGGATACAGAAAAGACAGATACAGTCTGGAGTGGAAGGAGCCTAGCGTAGGAAAGGAGCTGATAACCTGCTGGCTTGGTTAGCTGCAGGGGATCTTCATCAGTGTGACACTTTGGTGATTATCAAATCACTTATTAGCAGACCTGCTTATGCATTTGTCAGCCATTTGGTCATACAACCATCACAGTTTGCACCTTTTCTTAAGCTGTTATTAGCCACGTCCTGCTCTTGGCTGTTTGTCCCGAAGTCTTTTTCCATCTGCTCACGATGTGGCAGAAACACCCAGCGAGGGGCTTGGCACCGCGCTTCCCGTGGGAATTTTTGTGCAAGGCTCCCCTGCACTAAACCGGGTGCGTTTCTGGACGTGTGATTATTTCCATTAGTCTCTAGAGGTCTCCAAACACACAGCCTGGGCTTTCAGGAGCTGAACACAGTGCTCGCCTCCACACACCGTACATGGATTTTCTCCTCGTTGCACTGCCTGGCTCTGCAGTTCACCCACAGCGTGATGCTCCAGTTTCTGACACCTGCTCAGGTTTTACTGTGAGCTCTTGTAGGAAAGAGGCTTCCATCCCATGATTAACTCGGTTGAGCCCTGATGTGAACGGTGCCTTTGGATATTGCCCCAGGTGTACTCTCCAGATGCTGGTACGTGTTGCCCCATATCTACCTTGTCCTGTCAGCCAGAAACAGCAGCACACAGACCTGGCTGTGCCCACCCCTGCATTATAGTGCTATATATGTCCTCAGGCATTATTGCACAGCCCTGTCTCCTATTAATAGTCACCTATATAGGTACTCACAAATATATATATATAGCAGCCACTGAACCTCAGCAATATATACCTACTGGAGGCCTGTGATCACAAATCAACCCACATTCCTTAAATACACTAATGCAAACAAGCCAGCCCAATGCTCCTGGCCCACGGCCACATGTGGCCAGTGGACTCGCATGTGCAAAGCTGCTTTGGTACCTAATGGCCATAGCAGGGTGGCTGTGGCCACAGGGACGCAGCCAGAGCTGGGCTCCTCTTGGAATCACCCTTGGTTAACTCTCTCGGGACTAGTCCAGGGGCCTGCAGACCTGCAGCCTTATGGAATAATTTAAGATTAAGCTAAGAAATGATGTATTTTTAGTGGTGGGCTCTAATCACCAGCCAGGCTGGGCACAGCAGTGAGGCTGCAAATGGTGCCATTGCAAAGTCCCTCGCTTTTCCTTGCTTTGAACATCCCCATGCAGCCACCAGCCATTACTTGTCTGGGGAGAGCACCACGACTCCTTCCTCCAGCCCAAGGACTCAGGCCTTTTCCTCCACCTCTGGAGCCAGAGCGACTCACTGAGTTTCCTAAAACCCCATGCTCTTTGTTTTAGGACAATAGCTTTGCAGAGAAAAAAACATACCATAAAACAATAGTCCGGGTGCAAGCAGAGCCTCCCGGGCATTGCCCGCTGGCTGTACGCTCCAGGCAGGCTCAGCTCTTTCCTGGAGGGTGAGTTGGGGTTACCCCAAATCCAGGCCGGTCTTCTGGAGCCTTTCCCCACCAGACCAAATCAGGGGCTGCGATTTCCCCAGTGCACGCCTCTGTGCAAGGCTTCTCCAGACTTGCTTATCTGCCGCTTGGCAGTATTTATACCTCCTCCGCAGCCATTTCAGTTCCTCCAGGGAATTCCTAAAACTCCCCCATGCAATTGGGAGTCAGCCCTGTGCTCCAGGGAAGGTTTTTGGCACATTGCTTCCCCAGCTCACACCAATTCCCCTTCCCCCAGACCCATGACTCTGCGTTAGCTCCCTGCTCCTGGTTGCTCTGCTTGGGATCTCTCTCCAACACTGCTGTCTACAAGCAGCATCCAGAGACCGGCCATCTCGGTGCCGTGCCTGGGCTGGACGGTGCAAATACTCCTTCAGACTTGGTGCTGGAGAGAAAAAAACTGTTTCTGTTTTATAAATATAAACTATTTAAACTATTTATTTAACTGAAAACAACCCTTTTGAGTTAAAACTCAGTGCAACAGCCAATGGTATCTCTATATTTCTGCTATCTCACCCTGCTGTGCTTTACAGGACCGACCAGAAGAGGGCTGGAGACTCCAGGCAAATGCCTGAGACAAATTATAATCTTATAAAAATCACACATGGATCTAACTCTAGAAGAACCTGATGCAACACCCGCTGCTGCTCTGGGATGGGGGGGTCAGCTCTGCAGCCTGCACCTCTCATACCTGCTTTAAGGAGACTTCAGTCTCTCTCAAAATGCATTGCAGAAGGAGCCCCTTGCAGCTGCCCAGCCTAAAAATCGCTCATCAGAGAGCAAGGAAAGAAAAACATCACACCCTGCAAGGCGGCAAGAGAAACAGGGAGAAGCTAACACCCCCCGGCACACGCTGCCTGGCTCTGGCCCGGTGTTGACCGAGCTTCATGCACCTCGTTGGAGTGTCAGCTCCACCAACGAGCTGCCGAGCCACTGGGAATGACCTCGGCACTGGCGGCTTCTGGGGCCATTGCGTTTGTCAGATTTTGATTCTTTGGCTGCTTGTTAGCATGTCCCATCATCCTCCCAGTTAGGCACTGGTGCCGGGGAAGGGGAGGGCACATCCTCTCCCCCAGCAGCCGTCTGGGCAGCTGCTGGGTATGAAATTCTGCTTTTACGCTTGTTGGCCAGTAAGTGAGAAAATGATCGTGATTTCATCCTGGACAGTGCCGTGAATGTGACCCACTGCGAGCAAAATCTCTGCCTCTCGTTGCATTCTTCCCCCACACTGGCGAAAGGGGAAGGTGATCCCAACCCCGCCGGTGCCGTGAACCGGCACAAATGCAACTGAGGCCTCGCCCAGAGCCGCTACTGTCCCTGGCACAGCTCCTGCTCGCCGGTCAGGACTTCCCTTTCGCACGGCTTTGAGGAGCAGGGATGAAAAGCAAGGCAGTGGAAACACAAAGCACGCCTGGTTTATTTTATTTATGACTAGCCTCTGCTTAAAAGGAAACCAGCATTATCAGCTCCAGCACCACTGGGTCAGATGAGTAAATGAAAGAGGAAGGTTTCGTTTATGATCTGGAGCTCGAGTTTGCTCTTATATGGGCATCCCCACCAGGCGTTGCTTGCTGCCACCTTGCCGTACTCGTGTCGCAGGGTCGGCCAGGCTCCAGCTGGAAACAGAGCCAGCGTCCTCCAGAGGTGAAAGGCATGAGGCGAGAGAGCGGTTGAGCTTAGGTTGTATCTATTCCTACTTCCTTGGCTCAGGGAAGCTACACGTGCTGCAACACAAACATCGCTGCAGCCAGCACATCCCAGCCGGTTGGTACTCATACCTGCTGTGTCATTATCCAGCCAGGCTTTGTCAACCATGACTTCATCGTTTCTTGCTCAGTTCCCCAGGGAGAAGGCGGTAAAGCTACGTCAAAGCAGGTCCTATTGCCCTCACCAGTGGCTCCAGCTGGGAAGGAGTGGTGGGTTTGGGGCATGGCTGGTGCTGGTCCTCACCCATCGCTCCTGCGAGGTGCAGGCAGAAGGTAACCACACAACCTGGCATGGGCTGTTGTTTATTGTCCAGGGTTCCTAGAGCCCATATTTGATCATCCGTAAATAATTGCTCTCTTGTATATGCAGGGACCTGGTTTATCCTGCTCCTCGGTGATACTTTCCAAACTCCCCAGGGAGACATCTGTCTCCCTCTTCCTGGTGATTAATGGGGAAGGAGGAGAGCTGGCACTGGGCCTTGCTGTGCTCCTCGGAGTCAGCGTGTGGGTGTAC
Organism: Mycteria americana; assembly: GCF_035582795.1. NCBI lineage: Eukaryota > Metazoa > Chordata > Aves > Ciconiiformes > Ciconiidae > Mycteria > Mycteria americana. The sequence goes on along the minus strand of NC_134376.1, from coordinate 5,959,928 downwards.
TGCGTGTCCTTCCATGGTGGTCTCTGGCTCAGAGCTAAAGCAACGACGCATCCTCAGGAGGAGGGGGAATACGTGTGAACTCTCCCTGCTCAGTTTTATGTTGAATTCCTGGTTCCTGGGGAACGGTGTCAGCATTGCTGAAGTCCCCTCCATCCCCCATAGCCTCACCGCTAACTCTTGCCAATGCAGAAGTATTTCCCAGCGGCTTCCCAGGTGAGGTTAGTCTCTGAGGGCCAGGTTTCCTTGGTCTGAGCACCTCTTATTCTGTGTCAAATGATTTACTGACCCAAAACACAAGGGGAGGAGGAGGAGGCACGTCACTAGAGGGGCTGCAGCTCGGCAGCGTGCTCTGCTCCTGTGCTCGGCTATGCACGCAAGTAACAGCACGACTGTCTCCTGCTGATGTTCTCCCCTGCAAGCTTCGTGCCAGCTCCTTGGCCAAGGAGACCGCATGGCAACAGGCCTGAGCACGGCACAGGCAGGCCACGCTCTTCATATCAAAGCCTGGATTCCTCCCCCATGGACCAACGCGTGGGTTGGAGCCGCAGTCGCATGCCTGCAGGTGGGTTTGGAGAAGACACAGAGGAGAGGGAAGCCTGGAGCTGGGGGGAAGGAGGGAAGCGACCTGCAAGGTTTGGGGGATGCTCTGGGGTCCAGGGAGCAGCCAGACACAGGTACATCCCATGTGCTGGAACCCTGCTGGCCCTTGGCAGGTTTCATGAGAACTGTTCGGGTCTGGAGACATCAGGATTTGTGTAGCCCTGCTTTTCCACCATTTTTTATTGAGATTTATTAGCATAAGGAGTCACAGTCAGGTTCTGGCATCATACAAACCTTCCCATTCCCATGTTGGATATCCCCATCAGCCCTGAAAATAGCTGTCCTACTGGCTGGTTCCTAGAGAAGGTCCCGTTTGGGATCAGATGGCAACTGGCACCAAAGGAGGCAGAAAAAGCTCAAAAGAGGAGAAAACGGTGAGACCATCAGTGTTACAAACCTTCCAGCCTCTTCCAGCCGGCTGCTCAGCCCAGCCCTGGGTGACCTTTCCAAGGCTCACAGAAGTGCAAATAATATTTGCCCAGGAGGAAGATGCACCAAGCCCAGAGACAGCACAGCCCCTTCCCAGCAGGCAGCCAGCCCAGGAAGCTCTGCCCGGAGAGCCACCATCCATTGGGGGGGGCAAGACGCACTGGAGACGGTGCTGCCTCTGACCAGGATGAGCAGTTTTGCCCCCAGGCAGATTGGCAGTGGGTAATGCTGGGACACAATAGGATGGGCATCATGCAGGATGGGCTCCTGGAGCTGCTGATGGAAGCATGAACTCCACCTCAAGGAGATCTCCAGGGAGCTTAGAGGGGTTTTAGAGGTATTTGTGGGGGAGGAACTCTGGGTCTGATCAAGGAAAAGGGTTTAGGAACTGAGAGGCTTGCAGCTCTGGGGTCCAGAGCATGTCCTTCCTCCCTCTCTGAGCATTTGACCCAGTCCTTGCACCACCGCTGCTTTCTTCTCTTGGTCCTGTTGCACTGAAGCCACCAGGCTGTCATCTGCCCTGCCACATCAGTGGCATAAAGGGACTGTGATGTTTGCAGAGGGGATGTAGGGTCCACTCCCCATCCCAGCCTCTGGGAGAAGGTGGGACGACACGTGGGAGGTGAGCGGTGGGAAGGGCATTTTCAGCCTGGCAGGGCCTGGCACACATCCAAAGGGTGCCAGTACCAGCAAGCCCCATACGTTTCTGCTTCAGGCCACCAAGTCAACAAACCCCTGAGCTTGGAGGCTTGGTCCTCTCCACGAGGGCTCTGACCTTTGCTATGCAGGGCTGGTGGCTGAGGAGAAGCGCCGGGTGTTGCAGCAACCTGCGGGAAGGAGGATGCAGCTTTCTGCTATTTCAGAGAGCAGGGAGGAAGAGGAAGGGCTGCTGACAAAGACCGAAACTAGAAAAATGACGACGATGACAAAAAAACCTCCTCCCATTTAGGGAACCAAATGCATTTGTTTCCTGATATGACCAGGATAGCTCAAACCGAGAGACGCAAGTTCAAGTTACTAAATTGCAGCTCCTCATATCCCAGAGCAAGGGTGGGCCTGTCTCAGCTGGAAAGGGCCAAACGCTCTACCAGACCCCTCGGTCCCTGACCTGCCCTGACCAGCCTTTAACCAAATGCCTATCTCCTTTGCCTGACTCCCCTCCTTTGCTTGTCAGCCCTGGCCACTGTACAGGGCTGGCTACCAGGAATAGCTGCCTTGCAGTCACACCCCGGAGCCTGGGACTGCAGCAGGGGAAGCCAAGGAGGTGGTAGCCAACGGTACCATTGGTGCTGCAAAAAAACATATTTTTGAGAGATTTTGGGGCACACGGTGGTGCTGAGGAATGAAGAAGGGGAAGTGTAGCCTTCTCTGTAGCCATGTTTGTTGCTGACCATCCTGCTGCCTGCTCCTCCAGAGCTGGAGGAGCAAAAAGCCCAGCTCCCTCTCGGGAGCTCCACTCCTCTCTTCCCCCTCCCGCAGCGAGACTCCCTGACCCTGCTCCAGCTCCTCATTTGCAGACAGTAAAATTGTTCTTCTTGAGACAAACAAAAAGACAGTCACTGCCCCAGGGAGCCTGTGGTCAAGGCAAGGAGATGCCATGTTATTTGGTTTCTTCTTTATTTTCATTTTGGCTTTTAGAGTTGCAGATGGGCTTCAGCCACAAAGTCTGGAGGTAGGTCCAGCTTCCAGTGACTCCTGACTTGGGCGGAGGCTGAATCCAGGCTGCTGATTCAGTCCCTCTCTATTTCTGGTGCTGGATTTATACATAATTTGATTCTATATAGTTAAGGATAGAACTGAGCAGAGTGTGAGAATTTCAGGAGGGAGGTGAAGGGATGCTTTATAAATGAAGCATTTGTTAGTGCAAGATTTCAGCAAGATGAAGGGATATAAACCGGCAGCAAGAGCACAGTGTGGGGGGATGCCACGTGCCCTGCAAAAGGTTTAATCCACGAAAGGCTCAACCCAGACCCATCCACACCTTGACGGCAAATTTCCTGCTCTGGGAAGTGGGATTGAAGCCCCATCTGCATCTCAGTAGCAGCTCAGGAGAAGCCAAGGCGCGCTCGGGACCTGAGGACAGAGCTGCAACTCCAGAATGTGCTGTATCCATCTTCCCCACTCCTGCCATGGCTGACGGTGGGTTTCCAGCCCCTCAGGGCTGGGGAGCAGGCACAGAGGGAGATGCCTGTCTGCCACAGTCAGGGGCAAAGCTCCCACGGATGGGAAAGGAGAGGGGCTGCAGGGTTTCAGCTTCCATCTCCAAGAGCAATCTGGGGTAGCTCTGACCTGCCTCAGCACTTCATCAATCCTGTTTTGTACTTGATGTGGATCGTAGCCTGGGGAGAGGTTATCCAACCATGGCTCTGCTTCTCACATCCTCTGCTTCTCCTCCTCCTCCTCCTTTAGATCTGGCTGCTGGGAGAAATTATCTTTTATTCAGAGCTTTTACCAAACTGCAAGGGGGTTTCCAAAACATCTGGAACAGCTCATGGAGCTGAAGTGGAGTGTAATGCTGAGGGTGGAAATAGGGTCATGGAAACAGAGGCACCCTGTTGGATTAATGGTCGAGAGCGGCACTTGGGAAGGGCTGAGTTCAAATCCTCACCCCATCCGCAAAGAGAAAGAGTTGGAAAAAATCCTAGTGAGACCCTGTCCACACTGCCACATGCCTCCGGGTCCTGCTTCCCAGGGACCATGCCTGGAGGAGGTCTCACCAGCGCTCATTGATGCCCATCACCTTCATGCGTGGATGTGGCACTGTGCTGTGAAGGGCAGCATGGGCATTTTGGTCTCCCAGACCCAAAACCTGCTCCTATGTCTCAGGCTGGGAGGAGGTCTAGAAAGAAGCGAGTATTTCGGAAAGGGCAATGAGGCCCCTCAGGTTATTTGGAGGCTGCCAGGTTGACATCCATCACAGCTGAAATACTGAGAAGGCTTTTATACAAAGCAACGTGTAGTTAATTAAAGGAGGGGTGTAATTGATGCCCATCCCAGAAAACGATGAAAACAGATCTCTGCTAACTTCTTCATTTCTACAGGGCTAGGATTGGGGCTGATAAAGATGATCTTGTCAATGCAACAGCCTTGGTTGTGTGGTTTGACTTGGCATCTGGCCATGGTACAAATGGAGCTGGAGTGGCGTCTGCTTAGATAGATTGATAAAAGCTAATGATACAAAACCATCATGGCTCACCTGATGGGAGGGCAAATGGGGCTGTCTATGGGCTGGGAGAAGCGGCTGCCCTGGGGAAGTGCGGTCACGCAGCCACCTTTCCAGTGGGGTTGCACAGAAATTGTTCTTGAGGCTCCCCTGTTTTACCTGTTCGGTGAAAAAAATAAAACCCTTCTGATAACATTTGTAAATGGTTGTTACAGGATAATGCAGATCACTCAGCCTGGTGCAAGCCAAAACTGCTTCTTTTAGTACAACCACATAAAGACTCCTACGTCTAGGAAAAAAAGGGAAGGTTGTAATTGTCAGATGGGGCAACCTCTCTGTCGTGGGAAGCAAAGAATGTGAAAGCCATGGCAGAACCATGCGTTTCAGCCTTATTTTAGCAGGACAATCTCTAAAAACTTTTCTCTGTTCCCTCAGAGGTAATCCAGACTCCCAGGGTCTCCCAGATTTGTGGTTGCAAAGTACTGCAGTAACTCTGATTGTGCCCCCGGTGCAACACAGCAGCCGTGAGGGCAACCACCGTCCTTGGATGTGGTGGGGTGAGGATGGAGATTTTATTTGCTGTAACTGTAGCAGTGGGGTGAGAGCAGGGAGAGTGATGTCCCCAGCTCCGGTGTCCCCTTGCCAAGGAGGAGGGTGGCACATTGGGAGTGTCCAGGAAAAGAGCCCCAGAAGTGATTCAGGGACTGGAAATGTTGCCTACACAGACAGGGTGGGGAAGCTCAGTTTATTTACTGAGAGTTCTTTACTTTAACATTATGTATTGAAGAGCTTTGGCTGATGGACCATGGTATCCTGAAACGTCAGGATTGAGATGGGAGAGGGTTTCCTGGACCAACAGACAAAAGCAGGATAAGATCAAATGGATGGATACCAAAGGGCACAACTTTGGGCTGGAACGAACACTAATTTAATCTGAAATATTTAAATGGAGACTGGGACACCCTGTTCCCCTGCACTGACTGCCATCAAATCTTTAACTTCTGCAGAGACTATCTGGGAGACGGGGTGAGAGGCTCTTGCACGCCGCGGTGGGTACCTCCACCTGCCAGCTCGCAGCAGGCTGGCAGGATTTAAACCCCGCTGATGGCCTCAGGCTTTCCCATCCAGGCAAGAAAACAAGCTGTGAAAAAAGTAAACATGTCACTGAAGTATTTTCCTTTCAGATGGGTTGATCTTTCCGAGCTCAGAGAAAAGACACAAGGAAGCTGCTGTCAGACGTGAACACACCAGCCCTGACTTCACAAATATTTGAATAACATTTACTGAGCTTTATGTGTTATTCCATAATAAATTTTTAAAAATGAACAAAAAAAAAAGGTTTTATTGGACTCTGCCAGATGTGATTCCCTCACGTAACCTCCCTGCCTCCCTCAGCCCCATGCTCAGCAGTTGCCATCACCACCGGCTGTGCTCACCCCAGCATCCCTGGACTGAATCTTTGCAGAATCGAAAGCTCAAAAAGGGATGCTGGACCCATGGGATACCGTGCCAGGCACTGCACCAGGAGAAAGCCTGCCCCATCTCCATCACCTGTGCAACGCCGCCATAGGCATGGGTGCCGTCCACCCTGTCCCTTGTTTAATGCATAGACAGGCTGTTTTTTATGTAGGACCTCCCTAAAGTGCCTTTGCTGTTGAGCTTTTGCTGCTGTTTCCTGTATTTGAACCCCTTATCACAGCCTTGGCCTGGGAATATGGGCTTAGGAGGGTGCGTTTTATGGGTTGATAAGCTTTTATTGCAGCCAGCCTTATTGACGGGATGTCTGAAATAAAGAGGTGAGGACCCTGTGTCTGGGCAGGGAGAGAGGGGGTCTAAGCAGCTCTGCTTTCCACTAAACTTAGTAGTCAGGACACAGGTTTTAAGTAAAACCCAGGCAGTTTTGGGTCCAGCTCAGGCACACCTGGGAAGGTCCATGTCAGAGATCTCCAGGAGCGGCTGCAGTTTGTACCAGGGAACTGGGTTTCATTGAAATATTTATTTTCATCCCCTGCAAGAGGAAGCAGCATATGGGGATGTGGTGTCCCCTGCACCCCGTCCACACCTCGGCCCCATAACACGCCTCAGGACCCCCCTTAGCAAGGTGAGGGCTCCCTGCTGCACCCCACCGGGCCATCCCGCTTGTGTACGGAGTGGTTTGCACCCTCTTCTGCCTCAGTTCCCCTCTCCACTCCGCACACCTCCTCTGCAGCCTTTCCTCCCACGTGGGCTGAGTTCTTCTCTTGGCGGTGGTTTACATTTTTTTTCTTTTTCTTAGCATCAGATTAGAAATAAATTAAAATGGCCACTAATGACTTTGCCAGGTGCTGACTCCCTCTGCACTTTAGCTCTGAGCGTGCCTTTGTGTGTGTGTGTGTACAAGCGATGAACAATGATTAAAGAGGCTTTATTAGTCCCATGACTAAGCTGTAATAGGAAAAACCTGTGTCCTTCCTGCCAGCGACCAGCGTGAGGGGAACAGCTCGCTACGAATGCTCTGCCCCAGCTCCCCGCTCTTGCACAGCGGACAACGCTGTGGCCACATTAGAGGGTCTTCTGATCTCATTTACCCCAATAAATGCCTGGGGATCATAATGTCAGACACGAAGATGGTTCTATGTGGTCTCTTCTAAGCTGTTCACGGTCTCACGTGTCTGCTCGCAGCACGTGTGACTGCTCCCCGGGTGCTGCAGGGGAGCAGGAGCTCTCACCATGCAGCAATCTTCCACGAGCCGGTGGTTTAACCTGCCCCTGCTCATGGAGACTGTGATGTCCATCCAAGGACACAGGGCAGTGATGAGGCTGCAGTTCTCGGGAAAGGATTTGTCCGCAGGGACTTGAACCAATTTTCCCCTAAATCAGTGCTGCAACCTGAGCTGCAGAGAGGACCTGCACAAACACCTTCAAAGTGCTGCCAGGGAGCCTGGTCTTCCTGATTTATCCATCAGTCTAATACAAGATATTGCCTTTTTTGAAACTTCACCTTGCTCTTACCCAGCCAAATGCACCAGACCTCATGGGTGCACCTTTCCAGAATATGTCTTCTACTTCTGAGATGGCAGACACCAGGACATTTCCCTGGCTGCTGTCTAAATTGCAGGGCATAGGAAAACATCTCGAGGAGAGATGCTGTTGGATGCTGGCTGGCTGTGGCTGTGCTGTCGGCATCCCCTGGTCCCTAGGGTGTGTGACTGTCCTGGACCCAGCACCATGGAAATGAATTAGGAGCTTCTGGGACCCAGGATGTGCTGTGAGATCAGCATGTCAGGAGAACAAAGCAGCCCAAAGTTACTGCTGCTGTCTTTGTAAGACAATTATTCAAAGCGTTTTGGGCCAACAGATACAAACTGCGGCCAGCCATGCAGCCTGCCCTACGGATGCAAACTTGTCAAGAGTACAAGTGATGGGGAAAGGGCTGATTTTTACATTTTGGTTGAGACCTCTTCCCAGCACATGGCTTTAAGCTGGTCACTCATCCCAGCTACACCAGGTCTTGGCAGAGCAGTGCTCTGTGCTTCTGCCACGCTGCAGCTGGCCAGAGGACGGGGCAGAGGAAAGCGCAGGGAGCAATGCAAGTATTGCAGTAAAGAGAGAAAGCAGAGCACAGTATTTTCTTTCCTCCCTATACCTGCATGCCCTGGGCAGCCCTTCAGCAGCTTCATTCTCATCGGAGGAGGCAGGATCCGAACACCGGGAGCGGGATGCCCCTTTCCCTGGGCCTGCCACCACAGAACCACACCAGGCTTGCAAAGCCTTCTCCAAATGCCCCCCTGGGCCAGCTGGCACATCCCGCCCTCCTGCAGAAACCGGCATTACTGTCCCCGCTCGCATACAAAGGAGGTTGCATCATAACTGCTTTTTAAACTCCCGAGGCTTTTGAAGTCAAAGCCAAAGTTTGTTTTTACGCCTGTATTGAGCCAAGTCCCTTGTTCTGGTGTTTACGAGAGTCTCTTCGGTTAGCAGGAGCTCAACTCACCTTTTATAACAACAGGGCTATCTTGGCGATGTTTGTCCAGACTGGCAAGAATCTGGGTTCTTGAAGTACTAAAAATCAGCGTCATGAGAGAAACCAAATAACAGCTCTACTGGAAGATTTCCAGCTCTCTCTTCAGCTGTGGCTGAGATAATCAGGATCAGGATTACATAGAGGGGAAGAGACAGATTTTCAAAAGATGGACTTCCTTTAGGAGCAACAGGGAGAACCTTGAAAGCAGGACCTTGAAGTCCATGGAGTAGGGACGGAGTCAGCTGCACCATCGTTCACCCCACATCCGCACTGCAGGAAGAAGATGCTGCAAACCGGGTGGGAGGAACCCTCAGCATCCCCAGGAGCAGCAGGTTTGCGCAGGGAGTGACTTCTCCATTTCTGGGCTCTTTTTGGGGTTGCAGAGCCACCGTGCGAGCTCTGGTCGTGGCACTTTGCTCGCTGGCAGGAGCAGGGCATGCCCAGGAGCCCAGCTCTGGCCGGGACAGCTCATCGCATGTTCTCTGCTGAATATTTGCAGGGCAGCAGTTTGCAGACACCACTCTGGCTGCTCACAGCATCCTGGTTTTCCCCCAGACCAACCAGTCAGGCCGTCTGCTTGGCATAAACATCCTGACTGAGGGGCCAGGACCGAGCTGGCAGCAGCAGGAACCACCACCCCCAACGGGAGAGTGGGGAATGGGCTGAGCAACCCCAACCCAAATACCTCACCCCGGGCATGGAGCAAAGAGGGCGTTCCGGGAAAATCTGGGCTGGGGGATGAAAGCTAAGTGGTTAACACAGTGCCTTTTCTGCACTGGCTTTCCAGTTGCGGCTTGCACGGGCTTCCTTGCAGACATCTGGCAGATGGGCCAAGCAAGGAATGTAATGAGTTGTGCAGATGGGAGGTGCTGCGCTCAGGTTGCAGCCCGTGGGGCAGGGAGTCAGTGTTTTGTTTATAAACACAGGCGGGATGATTAAGATAAGAAGGGGGTGGTAATTAAATTAAATTAAGACTCTGGAAGTCGTTAGATGAGCCTGAAAGCATTGCCAGTCACTTTAATTCCTAGTTCTGCAAAACAGGGGCTCACTGTGATGGAGCATCGGAGGGTGACGGAGCGGACTGGGAGGCTCTTTCATCAGCTCAGTGGGGAAGGGACGCACACAGTCATACCCAAACAGGGGAGACGGGAGGGAGTCAGGTAGAAGGAAAGCACCAGAACATCAGGGGATGGAGGGAAAGGTCCACAAAGGTTCTCCCTGTGCCCCTGGGAACAGCGGTCCTGGAGCATAAATGGGGAACTGAGGCATGGTGGGATGAAGGGCCAAGGTTCCCCCTGGAATTTCGGTGCTCGTGGTGCAATGAGGAGCTTAGCGAGGCCTGCAGAAGTCAGTTAGGTTGTAAATGCCCCCCCACATCCAGAGCATCTCCCAAGTGCAGACACTGGGGAACCCCTTCGTGAGCAGGGTGGGAGCGCCCGGATGAGCGGGGAGGGCAGGACTGGGGAAGGCAGCCCTGGCCCAAACTGCCTGGGAAGCATTTCTTGGCCAAGGGGGTGGCAAAGCCGGTCACCTGCTGGGTGGGGGGTAGGACAAGTTTGGAGAAAAATGGATTGGGAAATGTGACAGCTGATGTGTGGGTTTCGGATGTGTTTATGTCTCCGGCACGGGGGCTGCAGCTGTACCTGTGCCAGCTCAGAGCAAATGACGGCAACAACACCCAGAGCCCGACAAACCCACCCGCCCCAGAGCACCGAGGGATGCCGGCTCCTCTTCTCAGGGCTGCCAGTTTGCTGGGAGATCCTGTGCCTGTTTATTTTTCTTTTGTGCTTGCAGTGGCCCTGATACACCTCCAAGCCTTAAATGCTTTCCCTGCTGCACAGATGGGCTAAATTGGTCCTAGGAGCTTTCGTACCTCTTTGGGAAGAGGGAATGGGCTGAGAAGGTCCGGATGCTGCAGGGCAGGCGGGGTGGGGGGCTGGAGCAGCTAATGCTCGGGTGAAGGATGCTTCATCGACTGCCCATGACCCAGAGACTTAGATCTGCTGCTGTCCCAGCTTGGGAACCTGGCCCTGTTGAGCACGATGTAGAAACATGTGCTTTTTAGCTTAGGAGGTCTTCAGCCTCGTCTTCCAGTGCCAGCCCTTTGCGAAGAGCTATTGGGAAGCATGGAGGAAATATCAACGACCTTTGCAGCAGTAATCATGGCCAGGATGGTGAATGCAAATAAAAAGCCCCTTGGCCAGATCCTTGGAGAGGAGGGGAGACCCTTTCCCCAGTGTTTGCAGGGTGGTGGTTGGTTGTCCACGCCAAGGCTGGGCTGGGGGAAAGGTCTCTCTCATGCAGGTGTCAAGGGGAGAGCAGGTAATTGGTGGCTGCATGTTTCTAATTAGGGGAGGAAGCAACCATGAAAGCCATGAGGCAGAGCACTCTGCTCATGGTCCTCAAGCTAGAGCCAAGCGTGCTCTCTAATCCCAGCCCAAGACCCTGGGAAACCACCGGCTTGCGCTGGTTTCAGAGCCTGGCTGGGTGTCAAGGGACTGCAGGAAAGTGACAGCTCTGTGGGATGCCAACGGAGCAGGAGGGACCACTCCAGTGAAGAGGCTGGCGCACCTAGAAGGACATGTTACAGCTTTTTAGGGATGGGGCTGCCACTGCACCCCCGTCAGCGTGGGTAGGTACATCCCATGGGGCAGCCAACGCACTTCCAAAGCGGGTTCATTGGCGCCTATTAAACACAGCAGCTGACTTGTTCGCACTGATAAATCCTCTCCTCTTTGCCCACCAGCCCCCCACGAAGCCTTTTTCCTTCCCCCGCGGCCGTGGAGCCAGAGGGAGCGGGCTCGTGGCAGGGAGGGGACGGGAGCCGCCAGCCCTGCAGTGCACCGGGCTCGGGGCCAGCATTCCTGCTGCCTTTCTGCAAACAGCCCGCGTTTGTTCAGGCTGCTCGCAGTGACGAGGCACAAGTGTGCCAGGGCTTAAGGCTGCGGGGCCAAGGTCTGAATTTGGCTCCTGGCATGGGCCGGGTGTGCAGCAGGAGCTCAGCATCCCTGGAGGAGCAGGGGACACAGACGTGCATCTCCAAGTGGGCGCCGAGCAACAACCGCTGGTCCCTGTCACCCCATCCCGGCAGGTGGGACACCCCAAAGGAGGTTTCACCCACCCGGTTCTGTCCGGCTGCGGTCCCGGGGGGGGGGGGGGAAAGGCTGAGCTCCCCATGCAGATGCCCTGAGCTCTCCAAGGGAGAAGCCGATTCCCCAAACACTGGCTGGGGCTTCGGGGGGTGGGGGTGGGGGGGAGTACATGCCAGCTTTTGTCCTGCTGATCTTCCCAATTAGTCTCCCATCTCCTTTTTCTCCTCTTCAAAGCACTAAGCATCATTAATCTGTTAGGGGGATTAATGCCAGGCTGAGCTGGAGAGGATGGTGTCTCCCCGACCCTCTCACACACACAGCCATGCACACTAATAGTTTTTTGCTACGCAGTCATGGCTGTTAAGGCTACAAAAACCCTGAGTAATGTGATCTCCTGGGGCCCTTGTCCACCGAGGCCCAGGCACCCAGGGCCCTTTTGAAGGCAGGAATGTGGCCGAGCATGACCAAGTTTGTCCCAGCGATGGCCCTGTGCTTTCCTCCCGACCGTCCGAGGGGGAGTTAACAATGCGTGAAGAATTGGATCAGCCTGTGGGACCGCCAGCCCCCCGTGCCCCCCATCCACCCTCCCAGCTCCCGCCACCACAGAGGGTCTCAAGGTCAGGGACGGGTGTCCTGGAGGGTGTGGTGGAGGCACTGGCAGGCACAAAGAGATTTAAGCTCAGTTTAGGGCAATAAGCTTGGCATAAGTGTAATTATTCCAGACCTTTGCCCACAATTGCTCTCTCTCAGGAGACAATAGGTTGAACACAAGCTGGAGGAGAGGTCTCACACGGCAAGTGGTGTGGGCCATGCAAAAGGGACCAGAGTGCATGGGGATGCAAGAAAGCACTCCTGTGCATCGCTCGCCAGGACCCAGGGTCTTCTCCAGACCCTTAAAGGAGATGGGTAACAAGCAGGCATGATGCAGGAGCGTGCTGGTTGCTCTGGGGAAGTGTGGGAGCCCTGCTCCGGATCTGAATGCCCTTTTCCCTTACTCCAGGGGACTCCAAGCCCACGGTCCCCTCCCTAGTGCCCGGGGCCGGGGTGCTGTGTCCCGTGGGGAGGGAGCCCAGCTGTTGTTTTAAGCACTGCCTGCTGGAGACACTCCAGTCTGGATTTCAAAGCAGCTGCCGGCTCTTTCCTTGGATCTGAGGTGGCTCAGTGGGATCAGGGCAGCTTTGTAATTTGAAACAATGGTGTTAGGAGGGACTGTGCCGCCGGCGGCCCCAGCCATACAAGGAAAGAGGATCCCACTATGTGCACAGCCCTGCATTCCCCATCCTTCCCCTGCCCCAGCCTGGGACAAGCAGCCCCACCACCCGCTGGCACCCAAGGGTGCCCCCGAAGCACCCGACGGCAGAGGCCAGATGACACTGTGATGGGGACCAGGCACAAACTGAGTCCTGTCCCTCCCCATGCTGCTGCAGGTTGGGTTTGGATTTCTCTCCCTCTTGTTTTCTACCCCGGGTTGAAACTCTACGCCGGGGCGGGAGACGCTCGGGGGAATTTGCGACAGCAGATGGTGGGTAAAAGAGAAAAGGCCGGAGCGCGCTGCCTGCGGCATGGGAACACAACACCCCGGGAGGGATTGTGGAGTGAATAGCCAAAGGTGACCAGCCTGCAATGCTTTTAATGTCAAAAATGCACGGTGCTGCCATGCCTTCCCCGCACACACACCTGCAGGCAAGGAACAATCCCGCTCTGGATGCCTTTTTCCTCTCTTTCTTTCTTTTTCTCCCTTTTGCTTTCTTCCCCCTCTAAACAAAGATGTTTCCCCAGATGCACTGGTCCCCATCCAAGAGATCCCTTTGTCTCGTCTCTTTGAATTATTTTTTCTTTGTACGCATTCGCTGTCCTCCCAGGCTCAGCACTGGATGTCTCATTATAAGGGAGATAGTGGTCAGCGGTGCTAAAACTCCTTGCGACGCTAACGCAGAAGGATCCTTACTAGAGCGAAGATGCTAAAAGCTAAATCTCAGCCAAGGGAAGACTGTCATGTGAAGTCAGAGAGGAGAGATACCCAAAGGGGATTCAGAAATTTTGGGGTGATTTTAGGATTATAAAGAGTAAAAGGGATGAAGAGAAATTGCAGGAGCAGAGCCAGAAGATTTCCCACCCCAAACATACCATTTCCCATGCCAAATGCGGCACTGTCCCCTGGCTCTGTGTGGCCACGTGAGCCTCCCGTGGATGCCGTACCCCGGGGAGGAGTGCAAGGGCTGCTCTGGCATGGGCCACATGCAGCCTTGGGTGATGACAGCTCCTGCTGTCCCTTGCTCTAGGGCAGGGCCCCAAAGTGGACATCCCAGGTGGGATGTCCTGGGCTGCCTGTGTCTCTCAGGCAGGCAGGTCCTGCTGAGCAGCCCAGCTGCTTGGCCAAAGCCACTGTGCGGTGACTGAGGACTGATTCTGTACCGGACCATGGCTGTCCTTCTGTCCCAGTAACACCATTTGCTTTTGCAAAATTGCCACTCACTTTGACCCATCTCCAGCCATGCTCCCGCTGCCCTGCGCTGGTGCACGTTCGGGCTCCTGTTGTTTCCTGACCCTTTACCCCAGACCTGAAAGAGCACTTGGGTGCTCCAACCCAGACCCATTTCTCCCAGCTGGCTCAAGCTGGTCTAGGAAAAGAAATCAGCTCTTCCCGTAGGCCTGCCCTCACTTAACTTTGCAAGAGGAAATGTTCTCCTGAGCTCCAGGGATTGCAGGACATTTTTGATGTGAGGGAGATATGGAAAGCAAACCTGACCTTTTCAACCGGAGAATGGCTGTTTCCCCACAAGCCTGTGTCGCAAAAAATGTTGGGTTTTATTTTCCTCCCAAAGCAGCACTGAAAACAAACATCCAAACCTCAAACTTTTCTACAAAGCACAATTGTCTCTCCAGACCAGCCCTTACACATTTCTATCCGGTCCTGCCTCCCCATGCTGCTCCCCGCCTCTCTGCAGGCTCGGGAGTGCGGTGGGATCAGCCTGGGAAGTTATTTTGTTCCCACCAAACACCTTGGCTAGCAGTGGATCCTTTTATTGCCGGGATGTCATTCACACTGTGCTTGTTTAACACACATACCAGCTGCCTCTTTTCATGCTACTGCTCTGAGAACGGAGATTCACGAGGACTGAGCTCATCCTAAGTTCACAGGAAGATGGGCTCAGATGGGGACGTGGGATGTAAATCCCCTTGAACACTGCATATATTTGCATCTGCATCTGAATTTACATCCTCTCTCTCTCATCGCAAGATTCCCCCATCGTGGCACATTGGGGAAATGCAATGCATCCCTCACAGGTTGAGTTTGGGATTTTTTTTTTCACTGTTGGTGACTGGTTTACTTTGCATTGATTTTTAGGGTCATACAATGACCAAACAAGGACTTTTTTCCATCGAACAAAGCGACTGCTGCTCAGTCACCACGTGGCCCCCAAACCTGCAGCGTCCAGAGTGTCACTATCTCCTCAGGTAGCCACGATGTAGCACATGCATGGAGCAAGCTCTTCCTCGGTCACTGTGACTGTTTTCCCACTTTAGGACATAACAGAAGATCCTTTCAACAACATTTCCTTTGAAAAATAATCCATCTAACTCTGTTTTTGGAAAGTGCTCCATGCTCTGCACAGGAAGAAGTTAATTACTGTCCGGGGGGTGAGGGCGTGTGTTCTCAAATGTTTTAAATGTTTAATTTTCTTGAAAGAAAAACCATCTCTGATCTCTGTTGGATCCTCTCCCTGTTTATACAGAGGGTTTCTATTAGCAGGGCCAACAGTACATCCCTGACCGCCACGTCCGTGTCCTTTTCTTCTTCCCTCAAAACAGGAACCCCTCCCAAGGGGTGTGTGTCCCACCTCTCCATGCACCTCTCTCCAGGGAGCAGGGGTGGCCAGAGCCCTCCTGATGGTGTCTGCTTCCGAGGGCTGCTCTATCCAGACCTCGAGCTGGGGTGAAACTATCTCTGACTGCTGCAATTTTTCCTTTTCTGCCCATTTTCCAGGAAGATGAGGAAGGAGGGGCGAGTTACCCCCTTCACAGCCCCTTCTGGCGAGAAGCTCTGGCCAAAACGTCACCGAGACCTTTGCTGGTGGGTTCAACTCCTGCTCACATCAGCTGGGGATGGGCCATGATGATGAGGCTCCACAGCTATTTCAGATGAGGTTTCTAGGCAGGGGTGTCCCACAGACATCCCTGTCTCCCTGTCATGAAGAGTGCTCGCTCTAAGCACATCATTAGCTTTGCTTAGTCCCAACCTCCTCTAATGGGAATTGGGGTCTCTCCTCCATCCCATTTGCACCACGGAGGGGCACAGGCTCCCAGGCCCACCCAGGGGGTCTCAGTTGCTGGCCCCCAGCTTGTTGGGGTCCTTTACAGGGTGCTGAGCATCCCTGGTGTGGAGGCCCTGGGGAGATGGGCTCTTTGGTGGGACGGCCCTGAATGCCTGGCTATGCATCGCCTGCCAGGACACCCTGAGCCCCAGGAGCTGCCATGGAGGATTGATTTCCTTTTGTTATTGCTGCTTATCTCAGCCCTACTGGTGTCGCTATCAGGGCATTGTCAGGGCTGCTAATTTAATGCTGATGAGAGGATAATGAGGACAGCCATCAGTGCCATAATACCCATTTGATTTTTAATTTATTACGGTAAGGAAGAGGTGACTAAGAGGAAGGGCTGGGGAGCAGCGGTCAGGGTGAGCTGAGCGTGCTGCCTGCATGCTGCGGCATTTCCAGACCGTGCTGGAGACTGAGGTGGGCAAACCCTGTGGGGCCTCCTGATTTCAGAGGTTGCTCCATGAAGAGCTCAGGGCTGGGGCTGTCATCTTCCAGGGAGCCTTGTATGACACCATCACATCAGGGTGGATGATGGTCCAGGATCCTGTCCACTTCCAGGACCTCTAGGACAGCATGGGCTAGTGTTCAATGAGTGGGGTCCCATGAGAGAGCAGATGGACAGGGTTTGCTCTTCATCCATGTGTGTAGAGATGGAGGGGATTAGCTGTGGGGCTGCTGAGGGGTGGAGAGGGGCTTTGGCACTTGGTTGTGAGGTTGGAGCAGGGGGGACGTTGGACAGGTTGAGGTGAACAAGGGGAACTTTGAAGGCTCTGCAGGCTGGGCCTCATGGCTCTACCTCTTGGGGTGTCTTCAAACCTCTCCCAGCCTTAATTTTCCACTATCAAATTCCTCTGGAGCTCTCACCCAGAACAACTGGTATCTCACACCCATGACTTGTGTGCTCAAAATTGTCCTACTTCCCCCCAGTGACCAAAGTTCACAGACCCCATCTTCCAGCAGGCTGGATATACTGTGTAGCGCTGCGAGCTGAGGAGCAGGCTCAAAACCGACCTCCGAGCTGCCCTTCTACAATGCCAGCCATATTTGGGGCCCAAAACACCCGTCCTGTGCTCAGGATGAGCTGAGCTCGGTTTGCAGGGAGCAAACTAGGCTGGTGCACAGACCGCATCCGTGCCCCATTGAGCGTGTGTGGACGTACCCAGCAAGGAAGGCAGCAATGCTGGGGGAGAAATGGGAGATGGAGAAGATGGGAGGGAGAGGAGATGGGGCGGAGGGCAATGCGGGAGTATCGGGGAGGCTGTGGGGGCCACGGGAGTGTTCGGCTGAGCCCATGTGCTCCTCTTTGCACTGAAAACTGCCACGGCTGGAGGAGGGGGCTGCCTGGGTAGCACTCAAACACGCCTCTGCCGGGTCAGGGCTCCTCACAGCTTTATTTTGGCCATGGAGGCGGCAGCGATGCTTTGTAGCAGGCAGTCGGGTGGCTGGTGGTGCTGGAGGAGCACCAGAATGACTTTATTTTGGAAATATGTCCCTGCGGAGCACTCAGCGTCCCTCGGCCATCCCAGCCCAGAGCCGGCCGAGCCATTGGGACCTGCTCTGCTTGCGATTGTGCTCGCCCTGTCTCCTACCGCTCTGCTGGGAAAAGAGCTGGCGAGAAAGCGAGCCAAACCCACGTGCGTTGTTGTTCCCTTCGGCACGCTTGAGTGAAAGGCTGGTTTCTTTCTTCCTTTCTTTTTCCTTTCTTTTTCCTTTCTTTTTCCTTTCTTTCTTCTTTCTTTCCCAGGCACGTTTTTCAGGTCGGTAGTGTGATGGAGAGAGCGATAATGTGGCGGGGCTTTGGCCAGGAGTGGGAAGAGGGGTCGGTGTCGTGGCGCTCAGCGGCACGGTCTCTGCCGTCGGGCCAGACGGGTGCCAGGCAGGAAAGGGCGTCCCCAGCCTCGCGCAGAGTGGGACGGGGAGGAAAGGAAAGGGACGGGGACAGGAAAGGCAGAGCGGCGCCCGGGGGGGTCACGCCAGGCGGGGAGAGCGCCCGGCACCCCCCGGGCAGGTTGTGCCCTTCAGCCTCCCCGTGGGCTGGGGATCAGGGTGGGGGGAGACGACGCAGTGTTGAATCTGGCCCAGAATAAACAGCCTTCTGCCGCTGGAGAAAACAGCCAGCCTGTTTTACAGGCGGACGGGGAAACAGTGGAGCTTTTTTCCTCTGGCCCTGTTCCAGCGCAGAGGCGCAGCAGCGTTAACCCGCTCAGCCCAGGAGGGAGAGGGGAGCCAGCCCGGGGCTGCTGCTGACATCCCTGGGGATGGGACTTCTCCCGCGTGCCTTGTGCTTTGCAGAGCAGCAAGGTTTGGCATTGCCACTGGGTTTCCTGCTCTTACTGTGTCGACCATGGGTCCCCTTGGATGCTATGGATTAGGGACCCACTGTCCTGAGTCCTGCTGCTCTCCTGGCAGTGGTGGTGACCTGCCAGGAGGATGGAGGGAGCCGGAGCTGGGTCAGGCTGGATGTTTTTGCCCAGCTTCCCACACACCAGGGACGAGGTGGCATCCCAAACCATGGGGGGAAGGACAGCAAAGAGCAACCCACACCTTCCTGAAGGACTTCATCTTTAA
Source organism: Mycteria americana (assembly GCF_035582795.1). Taxonomy (NCBI): domain Eukaryota; kingdom Metazoa; phylum Chordata; class Aves; order Ciconiiformes; family Ciconiidae; genus Mycteria; species Mycteria americana. The sequence goes on along the minus strand of NC_134376.1, from coordinate 5,941,754 downwards.
GGAAGACACCCACAGAACCATCAAGTCCATCACCTAATAGTATTATTGGTGCCAAAACCAGAGCCTTCCCCTCCCTACGGGACATGGCAGCCCCATGAAGTCCCTGCGTGTTTGCACTGTGGAGCAGAGCCGAGCTGAGCACAGGCACATGAGCAAGTTGGCCGCAGACCCCCGGGATGCCTCCCCACGGGAGGAGCAGCTTAGCATAAATATTTAATAGCTCCAGTAAATATTTAACTTCTCCGACATGAGTGAAGATGGAAAAAATAGACCCTGGCGGGCAACCTCGCAAAGCCCCTGGGTGAGATGCTTCTGAGCGCTCTTCCCAACTCTCAGCCCATTGTACAGGCTTCTAGGCAGGACCTGGCTTTTATTAGATGTATGTGCAGAGCCTAACATAAGGAGGCTGTGATCTGAAATCAGCTCATTATAAAAATAGCATGCCCTTTGCATGAGTCAAAAAAAACACCCGCTCCCAATTAAATGGGAATGTCATCCATCTGAAGTTTAGACCGGCACTTCAGCTGGCTCGTGCTTGGCATTAAAATCATCTCCTTGGGCATTTCTAGCTTGAAAGAGTGCTCCTAGGAGGGTCAGTTTTTTAGAGGATGGGCACAAACTGTGCAGCAGAGGAAATTCTGCTCTGCTTTGCTATTGAGGCTGCTTAATGCTGACGTTAACTTTAACAGAAGGGTTTCTGCCCTCCCCAGCTATGGATAGAACACAGTGGATTGCGGTCAATGCGAAATGCCTCCTCTCTGCTGAGGGATCAGGTACGTGCAGAGCAAGGGGAGACCTGCACACCCATACTGTGAATGCACGCAAGCCAACCCTCTTGTCTGACATACTGAACCTCAAAATTTGATTGTCAGCCTAATTTCCTCTCTTTTTAGATGACATGCCGCTTGCTGAGGGGATGTCCCACATGTGCAAGATGCTAAAAAAGCCCTTGTCCCATGTGTCCTGCTGCCTTGGCGCAGCGGTCTGGGATCTCAGGGAGCAGCGGGTGATCCCAGAGCTCCGTCCCAGCCTGTTTTATTCTGAAGACCCAGTTTTGCACAGCAAGACGTAGAAACGTTGCCATCTGGGTGGATGTTTCTGCGCTAATAATAGTGTGGCTAAATATTTGCATGTGGGCCTCTTTTAGCACTGGGGCTCCCAGAGGAATATGGGCCACATCTCTAGGGTTTTTAATAGAAAGTGAGTAAGGCCATGAAGTCAGAGGAAGAAAAGGTGTCAGAAAACACCAGCTTAATGGGACAGGGCAACAGAGGGACTCCAGCATGAAGAGGAGTCCTCCAAAGGCTCTGCGTGACCAGCTCCAAGCGATGGTATGGGACTGGTGTGGTGCCACGTGGGTCCGGGCTTGGGTGAAGCTCTGCCTCGTGCAAGGGAGGAAGCCTGACAGGTCAGCAAGCTAAAACCACTCAGACTAATCCTTCCCGAGACGCATCGCCCGATACTGGTTCTCTGAACTGTGGTTTCCTGATGCAGCTGTTTGATAAATATTTATCTCTGCTTTATTGCAAAGCAATTAGGACAGCCTCAGAAGTGGGTTTACTCAAGAGGCACCACAAAAATAAGACAATTTGGATAATGAATGTATCTATTTATTTTCCACTCATAAGGACTCTCCTGAAAGCTCCTGCGGAAGCAGGCATTTCCCAAAGCTTCGTGTAAGTGTCCGGTGCTGCACAAAGGTTAAAACTCACATCTCTGTTCTCACTCACCTCATACTGGTTTTACCCCAGTGTCCACCCACTGAAGCTGCCAGCTTGCACCAGTATAAGGGAGAGCCAGATGGACTTTAATCAGGCCATTGGCTGCAATTTGGGAGGCTTGTCCTTTAGTGTCCACACGTGCTCCCATCTTCAGCCCGAGAAGGGAGGCCCTTCCCCCTGCGCAGGCTGTTGGGTATCAGTTGGCTGTTGGGTATCAGGTAAACACGCAGTAACAGCAATTAGGCTGCAAGGGCTTCGTTTTCACTGCAGAATAAACACATGGTCTTGCCCCAAGATAAGGGCTGGGGCGGGGGGGTGTCTCATACAAGGTCCTTGGTCATGGAGAAGAAGTGGAGTCTTCAATTCAAGCTGTGAGCTCGAGAGAGTTGGTTTTTAGCTTTCTTCTTTAAGCTGGTTTTTAGCTTTCTACTTTTCGCTGTGCCCAGGACAGAGAAGGTGCTGGGGCCATCCCCCGGCTGCAAACCCATACAGTATGGGGCGGGCGCAGGCAGGTTACACTGACCGCTGCAGGGTTAGATCAGGGGTCAAGCCCCAGTTTCCTGCTCATGCCTGTGAGGAGCCTGATCTCATTCCAGCCCCAGGCCACGGCCACTGGGTTGCATGTTCCTCATGTCTAGCAGTGGTGCTGGTGTCAAACGCAGCTGGACTGCAGCTCCTCCCGGGACTCAGCCCTGATGGCCCATCCCTGGAGGAGGTGTGGAGGGACCAAAGGATTTGCACACCCTTCATGGAGGGACCGAAGGGTTTGCACACCCTTCGCGGAGGGACAGAAGGACACCCTTCCTTTTGCACATCCTTCATGGAAGACTCAAGGTTGCTGCTTACAGAAAAAGGAGCTCTTTTTATGGACTTGTAGCACAAACCAAGCGAATCCTCCACGTGTCATGGGCAGAAGATTAACTGGGGCCTGTCCCTGGGAGGGTGACAAAGGGAAAGAAGAGGTTTCTTTGTCGGATTTGGGAAGAGGCAGCCCCTGCACTCTCTCCTTCATGGAATTGCTGCCTCTTGCATTGCTTTCGTCCTCCCTCCCTTCAGCCGGTTGCTCGACACAAGCCTCCCTGGCATCGGGGCCATCCCACCCCCCTCCCCAGCGCCCATCACCATCTGCTTGCCGCAACCCCGCGCAGCCCCGGCCCCGATCCCTCATCCACCGCAGCTCCGCGATCCTTTGTGCCATTTTATCCCCTCAGCCATAACTCTGCCACTTGCCCCTCGCTCCCTCCTCCTCACCCGGAAAGGCGAGAGGTGGGGAAGGGAAAGGTTTCCCCAGCTCTGTGCAGAAATGTTCAAGTGTGTCAAAAGACAAAGCCTGTCCCCTTTGCAACCCACCAGCTGCTGCTGCCACAAAAGCGGGAGAGAAGGGGGGCCGGGAGCGTGGGGGGCACTTTGTGACCCGAAAGGAAAAACCTTGAGAAAAGAACAGAATAAATATCCCCTCCTTCCGCCCCTTCTTAACAAGAGGGGACAGAATTAAACACTTTTGTTAAGTGAGGGGCTGTCCCCCACACCAGTTAACACGGCTCCTGCGCCTGTCCTGGTGTCGGACTTTAACTCACTCTGTGTCGTGTCTTTCTCTCCACGGGCAGAAATTCAATTAGTCTCGAGCAAATGCCTTCCTAAAGGACACAGAAAACGAAAATAAAGAGGAGAAATCTGCTTTCATCCTGTACAGAAAGAGGCTTTGGGGGGGAAATACAGATTAGGAAGATAAAGAGGCAGGTTTAAGGCTTCCAGAAGGGTTCTCTCTCTCTCTCCTCTCTCTCTCTCCCACCCCCCCCCCCCCCCCCCTTTTCTTTTCTTTCTTTTCTTTTCTTTTCTTTCTTTTCTTTCTTTTCTTTTCTTTTCTTTTCTTTTCTTTTCTTTTCTTTTCTTTTCTTTTCTTTTCTTTCTTTCCTTCTCTTCTCTTCTCTTCTCTTCTCTTCTTTCTTTCTCTTCTTTTCTTTTCTTTTCTCTTCTCTTCTTTTCTTTTATCTTCTTTTCTTTTCTTTTCTTTTCTTTTCTTTTCTCTCCTCTCCTTTCCTTTCCTTTCCTTTCCTTTCCTTTCCTTCTTCCTTTCCTTTCTTTCCTTTCCTTTCCTTTCCTTTCCTTTCCTTTCCTTTCCCTTTCCTTCCTTTCCTTTCCTTTCCTTTCCTTTCCTTTCCTTTCTTTCCTTTCCTTTCCTTTCCTTTCCTTTCCTTTCCTTTCCTTTCCTTTCCTTTCCTTTCCTTTCCTTTCCTTTCCTTTCCTTTCCTTTCCTTTCCTTTCCTTTCCTTTCCTTTCCTTTCCTTTCCTCTTTTCATTTGCTTTCTTTATTCTTTATTTCTTTATTCCTTCTTTATTCTTCTCCCCCTCCTCTCTCTCTTGCTCTGTCTCTCCTGCAGCCATCTGATGACCAAAGCCTGTTCCACACACACCACTGCTGAATCGATCCAAACCCCTACGTAAGCGGAGCTGTGTTTGTCTTGCTGTGAGTAAGACTCCAAACCAGCCCCGGGTTTTTGCTGTCTATACAGCTCCTCCATCCAGGTACAACGATACCCCACTGCCAGCAAAAGGGAAGGTTGATGCTAGGAACACTTCCCTGCTGGGACACCCCTCCTGCAAGCCAACAGGCATGGGAATTTCTGTAGGAGCCCAGGCAATTGGTGGCCACTGGAAACCAGGGGAAACGTTGCCGGTGGCTCCGCAGCAAGGACCAGCTCTCTGCGCGCGCAGGGCTTGGGCGCTGCCTGCCGGGCACCACGCCAGGGGGGCACGGAAGGGCTGGGTGCCTCCTCTGTGGGGCACTCAGCGGCTTATCATGACGGTAAGAGAGGCCGAGCATTTCCCGGCAATCACGCTTCCTGCCTCTTGATTGCAGATGCTGGTGTCTAATCACCACTTCCTCCCCTGCCTCTCACCCCTGCGCTGGGGCTCGGGGCTCCCTTGCAGCCCAGGGCAGGTTGGCATCATCCCATCCTCCAGGTTCACCTCCCACAACTGGTTTTCCCGTGTTGTTTACCTCTTCCCCTTCCAACAAGTTCATCTTCGTGTGCTGGGCTGGTCCTTAGCTGCCAACGCTCTAGAGTGAGGGCTGGTGCCTGATATTGCTGCCTGCCAGAGATAAGAGCTAATCTCTGTTTTATGGTCATGAATACAACTTGCAGATCAGAGTCTCTGTGTGGAAATCAGGACCGTACAAACACTTGTGGGAGACGGGAGGAGGCTGGCAGCACATCCGTTTTATTGAAGCTGTTTGTTGTTTTCTTGGGGGCCTGCCTCTACAAAGTACCAGGTTTTATTAGCCCGGAGGTAGAGCTCCAGCAAGCACTGGGTGAGAGGGACTAAATATATTGGTGGGGCAGAAGACTTCATTTTTTGACTCATCAGAGGCTGAGCATTGGGAGATTGCCCATGAGCTTCCCCTGAACACAGCCCTCTCAAAGATACAAGGAGGAGAAGAAGGGAAAAAGGGCACCGTACCAAATGATAACCCGATTTCATGCTGAAAGAACTCGCAACAGTCCTGCACCAAGCTTTTAAGGCATTTATAGTGTCTCTCAAGGTCAAGCCTTGGGAGGGAAAGACACTCCACAAACAGCGTAGGAATTGCTTGGAAGGGAGAAAATCTGTCTGTCCTTCCTTTCAGTATCAGCCACTGCCATCTCTTTAGGTGCACCCAACATCTGGCAGGAGACTTTGGGTTTTTAGCTTGCATCCTTCTCCCCCAAAATCTCTATCTCATGAGCTTCCTACCACACAAGCAATGGATAAGCTTGGATCTTTCTGCTGGCACTGGCTCCATTGCCCAGTCCAGGGGACGATGGACTGGACCATTTTCAGGCTGCTTTTGGAGATGAATGCGTAGCTGTGGCCTCCCAACATTTGCCAGTCAGCAGGAGGATAAGCCAAGTCTCTGAAGTGCCAAGGGACAAGACCACATGGGATGGAGTGAAGAGATGACGGAGTCCCAAAGCAAAAGGGTGGAAGATCAGGAAAAAAGTAGGAAAAAAGATAGGCTGCAGAATCAAAGGGAGAAAATTAGCTTGGAGACAGGGGTTTGTGTCTTGATTTTTCCCTATGTGCAGGTCTCCCCAGTCTCGGCTCATGCTGGCCAAAAGCTGGAGAGGGACTGTTGAAGGAGCTGTGCAAAAAACAGTACAGCGGCTTTCGCAGCATCTGCAGAGCCCGGCAGCTGCAGCACTGGTTAATCAGTTACTCGCTCATAGCCCCAAGCTCCTGCGAGCTGCTTTCATCTCTGAGCCAAAGGAAAGGATGGATCATTCTTCAGCAGCTTCCTCTGCAACATCTGGGCTCCGCAAGAGCTGGCTCTGCCTCACCGGGAGCAGCGCAGCGACCACAGCCTGCGGGGCATGGGATGCTCTCACCATCCAGCTCCGTGGATGCATCCAAGGGGACTTCTTGATCCTGCGCATAGGCTCGGTGCCACCAACAGCCGTCGCTCTGGCCCTGATTCAAGCTGTGGGTCTCTCCAACGTGGACAACCCAGTGCACTCCAGCCTTCTGCCCCCTGCTGAGGTCTCAGACCTTGCAATACCAGAGGCCTAAATAGTCTAAAGAGAGAGGATGGCAGACATACCTCATGCCAAGTCCCTCGTGGCCATCCATATGGTCATCGTGGCCTCCTTGACCATTGCCCTGGACTCTGGTTCTCCTGAGGTCCTTGTCTTCCCTCCCTTTAAATAGCACTTTTTTCCTGCTCTTCCTCCCGCAAACAGGGCTACCACGCTCCATGCTCCCAGGAAAAATTCCCACTCCCGTTCCCCTCATGGTCTGATGAGACAAAGTAGAAAAAAATAGTCAGAGGGAAGAAGAAAGGAGCTGGTTTTGAAATGAATAGAAGCTGCTGGTCAGGCTGCCACCGAACAGACAAAGGCTTTCCAGCGTGTAACTGCTTGTCTATGCAGGGAAATTAATTGGAACAGCTTTTCCAAATTAGCTGCATCTGATGATGATAAAAATAATAAAAACAAATAGTGGATTAAGTTAAATTAGGAAAAAGCAGCTTTATTCTGGAATAGGCGTGTCCACATTCCAGCATATTTTATTCCACAATAGCAGCTTTGCTCTGCTCCTCTGTGCCGACAAGCCCTGACACCGACCCTGTGCATGCTCCCGCTCCTCCTCTGCAGAGCAATCCTGCCTGCTTGCTCTCCCCTCCTGCTGCCAGAGGCTCCTCCAGACTTTTTCCTTCAGGCTGCCATTTTCCAGCACTTCTCCCTGCCTGAAAGTCCTCCAGGAACCTGGCCCAGGCTGTCTTGTGGACTTTTGGTGTTTCTCATCCCAGGGAAAGCTTCCCCAAGCCCTCCCCAAGCACGTGTGTGATCCCGCTTTCCTGCTGCCCCTGCTCCCTGCAACAGCCTCTTGGCCAAATTCAGCATCATTCCCAGTTTAAAAATTCATCTAGGTCCTTCCCTTAGCACCCAGTCCTTTCTGCATCGCCTCCAGCCCTGAAAGCTGGCTCCCCTGTTGCACAGGCGGCTTGTCTGCCTTCAGCTTAGCTCCTAAATGACATTTGCACACACATACAAAAATCCCAGATTTATGTTGGATGGGGAAAGATGAGAATTTGGCACGCACAACCAAACAGCGACCTCTCTGACCACACTGCATTCACAGAGCCTGGTTGCTGGATCCCATTTCATTTCTGCCGATTCCATGGGCTCAGTCTCCATTGGGGTGAGCAGGAGTGACTCCACTGACCATACAGAGCTACAACAGCTTGCATCAGATGAGGATCTTGCCCTTTCTGTTAGAAGAAAGACATAATTTTAATTATCTTGACATGTTTATCACTGTGAGCCCGGGCCTGTTATCTCCCCGGGTTCATTCTCAAATGTGCAGAGCCGCAAGAACATGATTGTCTTTTATTAAAATCCCGCTCGAGGTATTCCTGCAGCTGCACTTTGTGTCAAAGGATAAAAAATGTGTGGAGTGACTTTCCTCGCATTGTTAACCAGGAGTAGCTGTTGTGTGCTGCGAGCCATTGCCTACACAATGGGGCTTCAGCTATTACAGCTAATTTATGGGTCTGCATGTGTTTGCCCTGTCAAACCTTCTTGCAGGGAGGGTTTAAAGCCATTAAAAAAAATGGTTTTTGTTAGTTTCCCTAAAAGTTGCTTCACTGCACGGACTGAAATGTAAGAGCTACTGGTTTGCTGTGCATCATGTTGACTCTAGGTCCCTCTCTTCTGACCCCGTGCAGTAAAGCTGGGACGCATCCTGGGGGGCTGGCTGTGCCCTGCGAGAAGGGCAGCATCGCTATTGCCCCCCATCCACCCACGGGAGCACCTGTGGTTTAATGAGTTGCCCATTGTCACTCAAACCCAGCTACCCCATCTCCTCCAGTGTGCCCATAGCAAGACCCTACCGCCTCCTCTTCTTCTTTGGTTCTCATTTCATCTCCACAAAGGTGGGTTTTTTTCATTGGCATTACCCATGTGTATTTGGAAAATACTTTAAACATCTGCCTTGTTGTCTGATGAGTTACCTGACTGATCCTGCAGCCATCTTGCTCTTAGACTGGCCGAAATCCATGCCCCAACAACTTCATCCCTGTGGATTTCCTTCTCCCCATTTGAACAGCTGGATAGTTTGTATCAGACATAGCAAATTCTTGTTAAATCATTATTTGTATTTATTTTTTGCCACAGCAAAAGGCTCAAGCATCCTAGGCATAGGTCCTTGACCAATGCACAGAAATGATTCTCTCTCTCCCACCAAGTTTTACAATCGAAGGACAAAACACAAGATAACCGGGGCTCGTTGAAGAGCCCCAGACCACAGTGTCAGCCAGCCTCTAAATAGTCCCAGCATCATCAGCAGGGCTAAAAATAAGTCTAGTGAGGTTTATTTTCATTATTATTCTGCCAGAATATGCCTTCCCCAGCTCACAGCCTCACGCCAGCCCCGCTCCCAAAGCTGCCAGGAGCAGCTTTCCCTCCTCGTCCTCTTCGTCATCCTTGTCCCGCCATCCCCATCCCCAGGGGACCCCCCCACACAGCCTCCCGCCAGCCCTGGGGGACCCGCAGGTTGCAGTAGCAGATGGCAGCCACGGGGGCCGGGTGACCTGTTAAACCGCCACCGGTCACTGCCTGCGAGCCCCCGCCAGCCCACGGCTCTGTGTTTATTTGTCTAACACAGCTGAAAGCACTGGTCCCTGCCGGCCCCACTCGGCTGGCAGCCTTCATCCCGGCGATGCTTGTGCTTTTCTGCCTGGATCACGCTGTTGGTCCCCAGGGCTGGGAGCGTGCTTTCCCCGGACAGCAGCTTCCTCCGCATTTTTCTGCTCGGGTCTATACAGTGCAATGCAGGGCTGCCAAGGCAGAGCCCAGTCAAACCCAGCTCCAGCAACATGGGAAGGAATAAAGCAGCAATAACCCGTCCGGGATAATAGCTCTGCTCCTCCGCAAGAACGGGAGAGCATCGCATGGAGGTGGCTCTGTCCCCTCCATACCTGTTCTTGGTCATTTAGGGCAACATGGGCATCCGTCACTGCCCTGCGTTGGTCCGTGGAGACCCATCTTGGTCTCCCAGCCCAGCACTGGGGGATGAGGGATCCTTGCTCAGGCAATCGGGCAAAGCGCTACCTGCAAATGGTGGCGTGAGAAGGGAGGGTGGCAATGAGAAAGAGCCCATGTTGTCAGCCCAATGTGCTGTCCAAAGGTCACAGGGAATGTGCAGGACCGTAAAAGCACACTGCGACATGTAATTATCAGGAGGAGGTAGGGGAATCAAATACAGCAAGTGGGTTATGAGAAGGTGAAAAGGAACAATGTGGTCAACAATTTTTAATTATTCCTACAACAATAAGGGGAAACTAATCTCCAGGCTCAGGGTGCAAATTTAATTTTCCCCTTCGCTCCCCTTCCCATCATTCAGCTGAGCACAATGGCACAGATGCAGCCTGGGATGTTTCTCCTTCCCTCGAGGGACGCCTGCGTGCTCTGGTGTGGCAGAGCCCATATTCTGGGATAAACACCCCAGACCCAGGGCTAGAAGAGGAGATTCCCTTGGTGGGCTCCTGTTTGATGTGCCTTTCAATTCACTGTTATAAGTTTAAGTGGGATTATTGCAAGCCTCATTAGCACGCTATGGTGCAAGGTGCTGTACAGAGCTGCTCTGCCACAAAACTGTTTAGAGTTTATATACAACAGGCAAAAGGCAGAGAGAAAACTAAGGCACAAAGCAGGGACATGACATGCCCAAGTGCGCTTGGCACGGAGGGGGCAGAGGCTCGGTATCGGCTATAGTTCTCTCTCCGCTGCAGTGACAAACCCTACGGCAGCACTGAAGCCGAGCTCAGCCCCGCTCACACCATCAGGGATGACTGTCAGCGGGAGCATGCGGGATGCCATGAGGGGCATGGAGCAACCCTGCCAGCCCCGGGGCTCGTCCCACAGCCAATGCAAAGCGTGACACCGTGCGAGGGGAAGCCTTCAAGAAGCTTTTCCCTTTTCCCATTGGAGCAGAATTGCTTTCATAGCTGCACCCCAGCACATGCCAGCCTCTCTGTCCTTTGCTTAATTAACTCCAGAGCTTGTATGGTTTTCTTTTTTTGGAGGGAAAAAAAAAATTAGAAAGAAAAGCAGAGAAGAATGCAATTTTTTAAAACGCCCCCCGCCTCCGCGGGGTAGCAGGGGTCTGCAGCCCCGCGGCTGGCTTCCTCCGCCGCCCGCCCCCGCAGGACACCGGCGCTGGCCCAGCTCCCCCACACACAGATGTGAAGCCCCCTGGGCCCCCGGCGCTGCGCTGGGAAAGGCCAAACCTGCCACGGTCCTTTCGCAGCTCTGCCGAGAACGTCACCCCCCCGCCGGGGCATCCCCCACACCCCGCATCTTCCCCCGAGTGGCAGCCCTGAGGGGGTGGGAAGCGCTTTGTCCCCCCACTCCATCCTTCCTCGGTAGGAAGGATCCCGGGTAAATAAACAGCAGCTGCTGGTGAACTGGATCCGATGGCTTTTTCCCATTCTCCGGCCGGCTCCGTGATTGCGTCCAGGTGCTGGGAGCCGAGGCTGGAGGCTGAGATGCTGGGACAGATTTGGCATCGTTCTGCTTGAACAGCGTTGGCTGTGGCGGGATGACTCCGGGCTGACCCTCGATACATACATTGGAAGTCAAGACCCCCGTGGGGTGAGAGCGACCGTGCCTCAAGCCCACAGGCTGTCTGCTATAGAGAGGCAGTTTTGGGGAGCTCACGGGGCTGGTCACCGTCCCCAGTGTCCTCTCCTCCCATCAATCCAGCTCTCACGCCCCACTCCGCAGGAGGTGGTCCCCATCACATCAGGCTGTGCCAAAGCCAGCAGTGGCCCTCAAGCTCAGTGGAAAGTTGGTTTGAGACACAGGAAACCAAACTCAGTTTCACTTTGGGTTGTTATTTTTTTTTAAATGTCGAGCTAGACCGGCAGATCTGAGAGCAACCCAGGTTCAAGGGCCTTTGCGGTCTGGTCTCCATCCCTGCCCGGGGAGCCCCCAGGAGAGTCTCAGTGTCACTCCCCGGTGTGGGTGGCAGCCCCGGGCCCCCGGAGCCACAGGGATGCTGATTGAAATGAGGAGCGAAAAGGCTCATCATAACTCGCACTGCGCGCGGTAGCTTTGTGCTGTCCCGTGGGGACCCACAGCGCCCACGGGTAAAAGTGCGAAGTTGCATTTTCGCTCACCAGGGCAGGAACTCAGTCACAGGTGAAAGGAGTCGGGGTGGCACAGGAGACACACATCCCATGGCTGCGCCCGATGCCACCTCCTCTCCTGACACCCACGAACTGCCCGCCTTGGTCACGCTGACTCCTCCAGCAAGGACTTTCCCACACTGGGGTGCAAACTAAAGCCGTTCTCCCTCTGCGATGCCAGCGTTCTTGCCGGACCCCGACAAAACCCAATGCGTCCCCATGCCCACTGTCCTCCCGCCATCCAGGGGACACTTTGTCGCCTGCACTCTGCGCTTGCCCTGGCAATGGCATGGCTCCGCTCAGCAATGAATCACCGTCTGGCACGGACAGCATCCCTCTCCATACCACACCTGCCACGCTTTGGTTCACCCTTCCCCTGGACAAGTTTTTCCCCCTCCCTTTGAGAGTAGCTCTTTTCAGCTTCCCATGAAAGGAGCCTGTTCGCCCTGTGATGGATTGCACCTGATTTCAATATCAATGAGGGCATCGGCTCTGCCTGCGCAGCCCCAAGCAGCCTGTTTAGCCAAGGTTTGTTAACAGGGTTGCCCTCCTCCCCTCCCTCCCTGCCGCCTCCTCCTCTGCACCCAGGAGCCGAGGCAGTGCCTGATCCCATCCTTGGGAACAGATTCCCCTGCCAGCCGGGCGGGCAGCGCCGGCGATGGGTGCGTGATGCATGGGGCAGCGAAGGCAGGGATGGCCTCGCAGCGGGGTTTGCTGAGGGCTGTGCGAGCGGAGAAGGGTGGTCAGCACCGGGCCTCCACCGCTGAGCATCCCCCCGAGGAGCTTGGCGTTGCCATGGTGCCTCCTCTCCCTCTGCTGATTTAAAAAAAAAATGAAAGAGAAAAAAGATGATCCTTTCTTTTCTCCCAGCCTTTTATCTCCCCCTCTAAGGCTGTTGCTTTGAGTCCTATGTCGAAAGCATCCATTGCTAAAGGAGCCAGAGGGTGCCATAAATTCAGGCGGTCCCGAGCGACGCCTCTTGCCCCACCACCCCATCCAACGAGGCGCCTTTGTTGTTCCCACTGGCTGCAATTTATGGCCCTCAAGCCAGGGCTGTTCCCAAGAGTGCTGTCCCCCTTGTCCCCAGGCTGGCAAATGAGCCACTGAGGCAGCACCGGGTGTGTTTTGGCAGTGCAATACCTGCACCGAAAACAGCAGCCTTGCTACGCGCCGAACCAAGCCTGACCAGATGCCCGCTGCCCCACATGTTGCATGTCCCGCAGGGATCAGAGTCATGATGACAGCCCCCTGCTAACCAGCTTTTTAAAACTGTCCTGTGTTTTGAGATCCTTGGCTCCATTCCCATCACATGGGCCAAATGGGTGTCAGGTTCCCAGCGAGGTGCAGCGTGGCAGGCAGCCCGGCGAGGCTGTGAACAGGCTTCCTAACTGCCAAGCTGGAGTTCATTGAGAGCATCTTATGGGTTTCTTCAACAACAAAAATCCCCTGCTATACTAATATCTTACCCGAGAGAGCAGAAAGGACAGAAACTCTATTGATATCGACCTCCCGCACTGAGAAAGTACAAGTGAAACCATCCCAGAAAAACACATCCTTCCAAGCCATCCTGGCTGCTGTGCGTGGTCAGATCAGAGCCCAGATGAAGAGACCAGAAAGTCCCATGGAAAAGGTGAAAAAGAGCGATGCAAATTACTCAGCCAGCTCTGGCTGGCCCAAAGGACAAACCCCTGGCTCTCCCTCTGCCTGCACCCTGCAGGGCACTTAAAACCATGCCTGTATCCCTGGGGATCTTACAGAAATATTGACCCAGAGTTAGCATCTTGTTCCCCCACCTCCCCTCCCCTCCCTGGAGTTTAGTTAAGCTTTGTGTCACGGAGAAGAGGAAAAGGAAAACAGAGAGCGAGGGGAAGCAATGCAAACTGTAAAAACAGTGAAGGACTCCTCCAGCACCCCAGGGAGCTCGGGAATGGGAATGAGGGTCTAAATTTTCCAACAGGAAAAATAAACCTTCCCGATGAGCCGGAGAGGTGAGTCCCTCTGGACGAGGTCAAGACGATCTGAAAGTTTGGAGCAGCCAGACAGCTCATCCTCCTCTGTAGTCCCCCAGCTTTGTCCCTTTGGGGCCTGGGCTTGAGTCTCCCATGTCTTTGGCTGAGTTTTGGGTTTCTGTGGTGGTTTCTGTGCTAATGCTGCTCCCAGGGATGCGGGCAAGTGCCCGTGGTAATGCTGGTGTAGCCCATGTGGATTCTATTGCTGGGATAACGGCAGAGCTATCCTGCAGCAGCTCTCACGAGGACCCGGCTGGTTAAATTTGACTGCATAAACACCCTGCCTGTTGCCCGCCTTTTATTTATTAACTGGCATCTGTTGTCACACATAACACAACATGGCAGCACAGTTGATCGCGTTGCCTCCAAGCTCTGTAGTGACACCCCATGACAGCACCCTACATGACGAGGCCACGGCTCAACTTCCCACCATGGTGCACCTTCACCAAGGTCCTCATGACAGCAGCTGGGGTGCCTGTCCAGGTTTGGCTCTCGCCCTGCTGACAGCAGCTGAGATGAGTTTTCCTATTCTCCCTGGCTCGCGTGGTGACAGCAGCTGCAAGGGCATGGGGACGGGCCTTTCATATTGCGCATCCCTCCTCTTGACTGACCAAGTCAAGCCTTTATCCCTGGACTTCTCTCCTCGGACCAGGAGAAGGCTTTTGCTGGCTTTTGTTGAGATTCACTTTCAAGGCTGGGGCTGAACAAACAGCTGGGGAGGTACCAAAGCTCCTATTTCAGTGACCCGATCTCCAGCGGAGCCGCAGGGGCTGTTGGCAACAAGGGGAGCAGCTGCGCAGCAAGACGTTGCATCACGGAGGTGGATATAGGTGCGGCCCCTATGGCGGGCTGTTCGTGCCTTGGAGCTACTCTTTACTGCGGTGTCTGACAGATGCTGGCAGGTAAGGGCTGGCCGGCAGGATCAGTGCTGTCTGAAACACAAATGCACACCAGAAAAAGGTGCCGGGAGGCAGGGATGGGTAAGCACGCTGGAGTCTTCTTGACAGCTGGATTTCCTGTGCCTGTGCCAGCTCCCTGCCACAGGTCTCTCCCAAGTCCCCGTGCAGCTCCTGGGGCTGCTGCTCCCCTGGAGATGAGCAGTTGGAGAAATCCAGGGTGCAGCGAGGGATCTGCAAACCTCCCGCTGCACAGGCGGCTTTCCCGACGGCTTCACCCCAGAGCTCCCTGCTGGGAGGGACTGCAGGGGCGTAGGGGCTTGGAGCAGAGCAGAGCAGCTTCAGCCCTCAACCAGAGACTGGATGCGATGGAAATACTCCAGCAGGTCTCCAGTAGGAAGGTACAACCCTTTCCAAGCCCAGGTCCTTGAAAAGGTTGCCCGAGGGCCCAGCCGGAGGCTGTCTCGGGAGCTAACCTTGCATGGGTGAGATGTACAGCCACCTTCTGCACCCGCTCCACTGCCTCCTGCCAAGCCGCAGCTCACAAGACAGAAGTAACTGGGATCACATGAGCCATATCTCCGTGGGTTTTCCAAGTGAAGTCCTGGGGAAGACTAAATAGGGTTGATCTCTCCCCTTTCTTCTCTGGAAATTCCCTGTGTGTATGGGTTTTTCCATCCAGCCTGCACATCGTAGTAAGGAATCTGGTTTCGGCAGCTCCTGCCCTCCCGGTCCATCCCTCGTGGGAAGCGTGAGCATGGCTTTTATGATGATGACGCCAGGTTGCACCACGTGCCCATCGAGTACTTTTGGCAAGTTCTGGAAGTGAGTAAAACCAAGAAATAAATGCAGGACTACGTATAGAGACATCCATAATATTTTCCCGGGCAGCTTTGTAGCATGCAGGGCATCAGCATTGTGGTTAATTAAACTGTGGTCTCCATAGCAACCGGGCAGGAATAGGAGGAATTATATATTTACTTTCATTTATAGTGGCAGCCTTCATCCTGAGATTAAATGGGAACCAGCCCCTCTCCCCGCACACACAGCAGCTCCGGGGCAGCTTCTGCAGCGGGAGAGGGAAGAAAAGGCTGCTTGTTTCTCGAGATGCCCTTTACTATTCAAGCTCCTTCTACGTGGTTTTATTCAGCTGCATCTTACACCAGGCATCAAACAAGTCCCAGACTATTATGTGCTGAAAGCTTTCCCCGTGGAGAAAGCTGCTTGGATCTGCCTTGTGTTTTCCAGTCCATCTCCCCAGTGAGACATGCAGACAAGTTAAAACAGGCAGATTTCGACAGGGCCCAGAAAAAGGACGGTGGAGGATCTGCCAGGCGCGGAAGAGCTGCCTCCCCTCACTCCCCACCCTTCCCAGTGGAAATCGGGAAGGTCTCTGCTTTCCCAGCTCCTGGTACGTGGGTTTTCTTCCCCATCGGCAGCCACTGGCCCCAATGTGAAGGAGACGGTGCCCGGTATGGGGAAGGAAAATCTCCCCACTGGTGGCAGGATGGGGAGGTGATGGGGAGCTGCACGACGGGGCTCCAAGCGAGGGTGGGGACTTTGCTACTAATGTGAGCTGAAGGGTGATTAGGCAAGGGCTGCTCGCAGCCTTGGCATCCCTGCGTGTGCAAGCGTGCCTACCCCGCTGCTCCCTCGCACCCGGCCCCGAGGTATCCCCAAGGCTCGGGAATGGGGGGCAGGGTTGGGGCATCTCTTTCCCAGAGGGAGATTTCCCATTATCTAGGGCTGGAGGGTTTCTCCTTTGCCCCAGAATGGTCCCCAAGAGAAGATTACCCCATCCTGGAGTTGGGCTTTACGGTTTTCTGGGCTCTCCGGGGCTCCAAGAATTTGCATCCAAGCCTGGCAACTAAATGACCCAAAAAAGGGAGTTTGCGGAAGAAAGAGGTTTAGGTGAGAGGTTGGTCTAAGCATGGAGTCAAAAAGAGAAGAGACAGTGCAGAAAAAGGGGGAACAGGAAAGGGGAACTTTGTGGGGTGAAGAGGTGCATTTGAAGGTCCTTTGGAGAAGTGGATCTTCACCTTTATCCAGACCAACCACTTAGTCCATCATTTTGAAAATTTCTGCTTACAGAAGCTTGGCCCCAGAGCTGAGCTGCTTTTTGGTGAACGGGATTGTGTTCAGCAAAAAATGTGCCCTTTTGTGGAGAAGCAACAATGTGCAAATCCAGGTCAAATGCAAATGCAGGGCTTCAGCCAAAACAAGTGAGGGAGATCATTTGGAAGATGTTGAAACATCTTGTTTCAACATTTTTTCAAAACAAAACATTTTTGGCTTCTTTATTTCAAAACAACTTTTCATTTGAACAGTGCTGTGAGCCAAAAGGATTAAAAGGGTTAAAAAGGTGCAAAAAAGACCCCAAAAAGGGAAGAAAACGTTGTGGGTTTGGTTGGAGGGATGTTTCAGGTTGAGCTGAACCGACTTTTTTTTTGACGTCTTGCCAACTTTTCCCCCCTTGGTATTTTTCTGGCATGGAGAGCAAGTGGAGAAACCCCATCCCGTGGAGCAGCCCTGTGAACCAGGGATGGAGTTTGCCATGCAGCCACCCCAAAATACCCCTCTGCTGCTTAGAAAACCCCAGTTTTCCCTTCTGTCTGCCAACTGTTCAGAGCTGTGAATGTAGCATCACGCAGTCCTGTCTGCCCGGTGGGGACACGCATTGGGTGAAAAGCAAACACTCCGCAGGGTCAGAAATCCCCCCGCGTCCCCACGGGGACCCAGCTGCTCCATCTCAAAGGTCTCCCCTCTTCCCTCACCCCCAGAACCGCTCTGTTTTTCCACTCGAGCATGTGAAGCCCAAACAGGGCGAGGAAGAATACGGCCCTTTGTGTGAGCTGAATACGGGCCATGTGTTGCGCTAATGCTGCTGGCGAGCCCACCCCGAGCTGCACATTCAGCCCTAGATTAGCGCAGCTATCAGGACACATTTAGATATGGACGATTTCCTCCGCCGTCGCCGGCGAGGGGGGACAGAGTGTGGGAAAGCTCTTCTCCGGGCATGGGGCCCTTCTCTTGCCCATCGTTGCCCAATCCCAGAGCCGGGGCCTGGCTGTTAATCGGATTCCCACCGTGCCGGGAGAGATACAGCAGCAGCGTGTGACCTTCCTGGAGGTGCGGGGCGGCTGAGGAGCCCTGTGGGAACCAGGGCAAGGAAGGCTCTGGTAGAACGGAGGAGATTTTTCAGGGTTCAATAGTCAAGGTCTTTTCCAGCAGGCCACCGTGCCTTGCAAGCTCGTGTCCCACCTGTGATGTCCCTAGTTCCCGTCCCCCCCCCAGGACAGCCCACTGGAGCGGGGCGGCGTTAACCCTTGGTGGCCTGGGTGACTGGAAATGAATTTAGAGGGGCAGAAAACACGTGGGGGAGGGAGGGGAGAGGCAGATGCAGCACCACGGTAGAAGCTGCATCACCCTGTGTCTGTTAATAGGTTGAAAGCCTCCCCCTCCAGGCAGGAGGGTTGGATCCAGCCCGGATCAGCAGTTGCTCACCTGCTATGTCATGGGCTTCGCAGCGCTGAGCAGTATGCAGGTGGTACATCCCTACAGTCCAGATGCTTGTCAGCCCTGTCCAAAACTGGGGTGCTGCATGGGAGCACCCTGCCAGGTGGGACTGATACCCCCTTTCTGTCACTGGAAGGAACAGGGGCAATAGAGAGGTTATGTGGTTTCTTCCCAATTAGCAGCATGATGGGGACTACCAGGCAGGACTTCTGGGTCCCCCTCACCCCCTAAAACCGTGCTGTTTGGTGCAAGTGTATGTCATATGCTGTTGCAAATATACGCTATTGCTAGCAACACTGTGCAGGCAGGACATCAGCTCTGACCGGCAGGGCAGACCCAGGCCTGGACTGTGGCACCCAGCTCCCCACGCTGGGCTGCGTGCCCCCCCTCCCAGCAGCCGGCTGCGGGGTGACTGGTGCAGGGATGGGCTGTGACAGGGACCCGTCCCTATCGCTACAGAGACCTGCAGGCAGCCGTGGTCTCTCCTGTCCTCTCCACCACAGCCGAAGCACCCGGAGCAAACACCAGGTGCCTTCATCGCTGCCCTAAGGATGGGGACCATCAGGATGGCTCATGGAGACCTTGGGACAGGCTTTGGGGGATGGGGCTCGGTTGGCTCGTGGGAATCGGCTGCAATGGAGAGCAAACCCCCGCGGGGACACTTCCAAAGTGAGTGCCAATCCTGCCACCTCCTCCTCCCACCCCTGCGGTGCCTCCGCACCCGCTCCCGTGCTGCTTGCGGCCTCTCCGCCAGGAAGGGGCTCTCATTCCCCTCCTTCCCAAAGCGGGGAGGAAGGATGGCAAACTTCACACCATCGTGTCAGGCAAGCTCCCAGCACACCTCCGCAGCATCCTGCCCCTCCGCCCCCGTGCCTTCTCACCCACCTCCTTCTCTTCCCTCAGATGTTGCTATAAAGACATCAGTGGCAGTAAAGAGGTTAATGTGTGTGGGAGGAGGAGGCGGGGGAGAGCGAAGCGGTTCCCATGAACCGGGTCCAAGGCTTTTACAGCCTCCTTAGCAAAGCAGAGCATCTGGCCGTGGGGTTCATTTGCCCTGGAGCAGATGGTCCTGTCCTCCATCCATGCAGCCGGGCAGGCGGGCGATGGGCTGCGGCTGACGCTGAGCCCCAAAGCCTTTTGTCACTTGGAGATGTCGCAGGAGAGGGGGCTGAGCTGCTCGGAGGAAGGAGAGGGGCAGGAAAGAGGTGCCTCAGAGAGCTCTGAAACGCTCAGTCTGAACAGGCTCCTGTAGGTGTTTTTTGAACACAAAAAGCCTCCACAGCTCAGTGGTGGCCCCTTAACCCAGAGGCCCCATCTTTAGCAGTGCCCCTCACCAGCTCACTTCTCTCCCAGGGGACCGGTGTCCCAGACACAGAGCAGCACCGGGACCTGCTGGCTCTCATGCTGTTGAGTGCGTGGGCATCGGTGCAGGGAGGAGAGACTGCTCTGGCTTTGGTCAGCCTGCCTGGGCACGTCATCTCGCTGGAAGGAGGACTGGCACGTTCAGAGCCACGTGTCCGGCACTGTCTGCCTTGTCACGCTGCCCAGGGAGGCTCAGCTGGGAAAGGCTGGGAGAGGCCTTGGGGAGGCTGGAAAAGCCACATCTTCTGTCACCTCCCCAGGGCCACAGTGCTGGGCTCCTGAGGCCCGAGTGTGCCCTGAGGGCTACTTTGGGGCTGCCCTTCCCATAGCAGAGAGATACACCCCCAAAAACAGCTGCCACATTTGCCACGCTGCTGAGCAAGGCATTTGGTGGAGAACATCCTTGCCAAGGATGCCGCAAAAAAGATTTATGACATGATGGTTTAAGCCTGTAACCAGAGCTGAACTTACCAGGTTCCTGGTTTCCTAAGAGGAGTCTCCTTCCAGTATGCAGGAGGTTTCCGTGCCTGGGGCTGCTGGGCAAGGCTGGAGCACAGTCCTGGAGCAGGACCTCAGCATCACAGTCAATGCACCGTGAATCATGCCTCTGGTTTGTTTTCTTTCATGTGTGACATCTAACTGTGGTGCCTGAAGGGAACACAGGGCTCCACGTCCATCTACACTGGAGAACAACCTCCTCACTTATTCCCCTCTGAAGAGAGAGTTGAGTTTCCTGATTTACCCATATCTGGGTTTACAATCTCTAACAAAATAGCTCTGGGCCGTCTCCTCGGCAGCTGTGACATAATTATTGTTAGCAGAGATTTAAGCAAACCCTCCCTTTGCTCTCCAAGCACTACAGCACGTTCTCACCACTTCTCCCTGCACTGGAGCAGGAGCCCTAAAATAGCCCCTTCCAAATTTCTGCTCCAGGGCTGAGGACCTGAGGTCTTTCTCTTGGATCCTTCCCCTTCCTTGGAGGACTTCATACCATGACACTGCTTCTTTTCTCTTCTCACCAGCCTTTTAAAACAATAACCCACCCTCAGTGATGCTGGATGTTATGCAATGATTTTTAGAGATACCACATCCCTGAGGGTTCCTGAGACCTCCTCTGCTCAGGAGGAGGAGTATCAGCTGTGCTGGCTCCTCCAGGCTTTCTCCTGAGCCTGGCCCACAGACTGTGGGACTGTGCTGCTGCTCCTCTGGGTCCATGGAGGTGGGAGAAAAGGCTGAACTCAACAGGGACTCCAGATGGACCTCCATCATCCCTGCCGTCCTGCAGAAACAGTGTCTTCCCCAGTCCTTTGCCAAGAATAAAGAAAACTGATGAAATATGTGACTTTGCTAACACGTTCCTCAGCCCTCCAGGTCTCCGAGCTTCCAGGACAGCTGTAAATTATTCTAGGAGAGCCTATATCCTCCTATCCCGCTGGATTTTCCTACCTTGGCTCGACCGTGTCCCAAAGGGAGGACAGCACTAGCACAGATCTTCCTCTGGAAGCCTGTTTACCAGAGGATGGGAGCAATTTTCCAGATGTGCTGGAGGGAAGTGGCTTCATCCAGGGACCTGCCCATCGTGTGCTTTGTATCCCCGCTAAGACATCTTTTCCTTGCATGGAGGATGCGTGTGTTCGGCAGCCAGCCCAACTCGCATAAGCCTGGACCTGCTCCCAAACACCTCGGTCAGGGCCACGTCCGACGGGCTGCATGCTCGCACATGCCGCGGCAGCTCAGCAGCTGCGGGCAGCCAGCCCTGCGCGGCGCTGGGGAGAGACCAGCCTTGCGCTGGCCTCGCTGCCGCGCTCCCCAGCTGCCGCACGGACATTTCTGCCCATCCAAGAGCATCCCTCCCCATCCAGGGACACGGCGGCAGGTCACGTCCCCTCCCCAGCCAGCCATCCTGGACGGCAGCCACCCTAGCAGCATCTCCCACCTGCCTGTCCTGTCATCCCCAGAAATGCTCGTGATTTCCCACCAAACTCAACGTGCTCACTCACACCGAGCCGCCGAGGGCTGCCTCACAGCCTGGCCAGAGGATTGCTCTTCCCAGAAGACATAGCAAGGAGCCAGCTTGGTTTAGAGAACCGAGAATAATAAAAGGAAATGGAATGAGCTGAAGTGCAATAGGAAGCGAGTGGCTGGGTGCTAAAGACAACAGGGGAAAGTCAATGGCAAACAGCTGTAGTGCAGATGCTGAGCAGAACTGAAGGACTCGGCTCCGAGGGCAGACTGTGACTAACCAGCAGATGTAGCCTGGGATGAGTAAATTAGTTTATCGCTAAGGGAGGAGGTCATTTGTCACCTTAGGCAAAACCAGTGTGTCACAAATGGGAAACTGCAAATTCTCCATGACATTGCACCGTAGCAGAGAGAAACCACAGACAATGCCGAGGAGAGTAGCCAGGACACTGGAGGAGGAAGCATTGGGCAGGAAGAGAAAGGTCTTGATCCAACTACATCCCATGTTTAGGTTTAAGCAAGTAAACACTCCTATTCATACTCAAGTGCTTTAATGTTTTATTGGGCCAGGATTTTAAAAGTGATGAAAAGTCTGTATGAATCCTGAGCAGAGGCTCGGCTGAGAGAAGAGGGAGGAACCGATCAGTCAGCACGAGAAGGCTGGAGATAAGGGATCAGTCAATGACTGGTTTATATCAGCGAGGCTTCACCAGGGTTATGCAGCTCCTCAGCAGAGAGGAGCCAGAAGTGGCTTTACATGGACTAAATGCAGTTAGTATCTGTACTAAATCAGGCATTTTAATGGGATTGGGGAGGGGCGAGTGCTGATTTCTTTGAGAAGAAGAGAGACGGCAGTCTCCTTGGACTTGTCGGTGCTCTAGATGTCATCCCATGCCGGGATGGGCAGGGTCATACAGCAGCCGGGCTCTGTCTATGCTGGATGGGGCTGGACATCCTCAGATGGGACACCCGGCAGCATGAGCTTGTGCTGCAGCAGAGGCTGAGGACCAATATCCCTTCTTATGTCTCTGGGAAGCATTTAGCATCCCTGCAACTCCCTAAGTGCAAAAGATAGTTGAAGACAGACAAGCAAGTGTCTCCCACTTTTTGCGAGAGGCTGTAGGTGCTTTGTGCCCAGGACCAGCTCTGCCTGGCTGTGCCAAAGGGTGTGTGGGAGGAAACGGAGACAGCCCTGGGCTTTCCTCTGCATTTTCCCACTCATCGCTGAGTTTTTGAGGCTGTTGCTGCTCCTCCAGCGCAGAGCCAGGGATGACAATATGGTTTCCTTGTGTTGCCTCCTCCTTGCACATCCAAGGCACAAACCCAGATTTGTAGGTGGTGTACCAGTAACCGTCCATTCCCTGGTCGTGTGTGTCTCACCCTCTCTATCTCCATGCATGGGCTCAGGGATGCTTGCCAAGGGCACAGGGCTTCCATCTATACCTGCTCTTTTGTGGACATCCGAGTACAGAAGAGAAAGCGCCGGGAAGCAGATGTCAACACAACCTCCTCGTTAGAGATCAGTCCCTCTGGACTGCAGGAAGAGCCGCCCATTGGATAGGTCAGGAGCACCGGTGCCTTTCGGCATTGTCCTACCGCTCCGGTGCCAAGCCATGCCGCGGGTTCCCACAGCTGCACTACAATGGAGGCACAACAGGCTCCTCTGGGGACAAAACCTAATCTGAGAGATACCGAGGCTGAGAAAGCTCTTCCTAAAAAAGACGGAGTCAAAAGCTCTCGGATGCCCTGCGTCCACGGATACCCGATACGCCCGCCTGTGGTATGATTACCTCCAGGCAGGCTTTGTCTGCTCCGGCTCCCCTGAATGTCACACTTGTTCCCAAATACCAGTGGGGAACAATGTGGGGGCACACAAGGAAAAGCCTCCTCTGTCCCACCCAGCCTGAAAGTAAATATCAAATGCCGGTGCCAAAGAGGAGGGAGGGGAATGGCGAGAGAGGAGACAAAAAAGAAGAAGGCCCGGGGCTGAGAAATGCCTCAGTGAAACTGGGTCATGGCTATAGGGTGACAGGCAGAAAAGGGTTCCTGTTCTTGGGGAGGGTGAGCAGATGCCTCTGCCCAGCAGCTCCTCGCTGCTGGTGGTCTCGCAAGAAGACATGGCTGGAGGGTGCCCGAGGAGAAGGGGAAACACGCCATCATTACTCCGTGTCTCTCTGGCTACCCTATGTGGTATGTCATATGGGGTGAGGTGCTTTGATGCTCCCCATAAAATCCTTTCTGGGCTCTGAGAAGGCCAACCATGATGAAATCCAGCAGAGGTTAGAGGGCAGTGGGTGGTGGTGGGGTTGGCTTCACTCTGGCACACTCAGACCCTCCTCGTGCCACTGCCACTGTAGCAAGAGACATCACCTTCCTGGGGACAAAGAGGCTTCACAGGATCTCCTGGAGGTCCTCCCAAATTCCCTCAGCCTCCAGCCCCTTCACACCACACATGGATCCAATCGCCTTTTCCCCACAGACTCTCCGGACATGAGATGGAAACAATCTGATTTTCCATCCTTATCTTCCCTCCCTGCTGCCGGTGAAGTCAAGTCCTCTTCAGCCCCCTCCTTCCTGTAGGCCACACATGCTTTCTTCCTCTCTCAACGAGTCCCTTTGTCCCTTGAAGGTGATGTGTGTCCAGCTGAATGTGCCGCTGGGCCAGTGGGCTGGTCGCTGACTCTCCCGTGTCCTCTTCCAGATGGGGAGATGGTCCTCCCAGCGTTCCCATGGTCCCTGGAGGTTGGGCAGCGCAGGCAGGAGGTGGGGTCTATCAAAGGCTTGATGGAAATGCAAATAAACACTGTCCCAAATGTGGTCACTATCAGCTGTGCGTCCTCTTCAAACAGCCGCAGAACGGCCCCGTCTTCTTGCCTGCTTGAGGGTGGAAGGGAAAATTGTCTAAAAACATGTGTTTGTGTTGGCACGGCCGTCCTCACCCTCGGCCCCCCTGGCCACTGGCCCCAGCAGCAGGTCCATACTGGGGCCATTGCAGCCAGGGCAATAGGGCAGGAAAATAGGTTTTTCTACAAGTTCAAGCTCAGGGTCTGACCCAAACTCATTGACGTTAGAGGCAGGTTTTGTCAGGCTTTGGTGCGATCTTTCAACAAATTACTGGGAACATGGGAGGAGGCAGAGCAGTAGGAACAGAGGGCTGATGAGGTAGAGGAACAAATCTGGCTGAGCACAAGGGACTGTAATGCATGGCCTCCTCCTGAAAAAGATCTCTCTATCTATAGGTAACTGAAAAAAACAGTAATATTTCAAAGAAAGTCAAGAAGTTACTCAATACCGCATAGGATCCTAATGGGAGATCCCCTAGTGAGGTCCTGGGGGCAAGGCTGGAGGTGTACCATATAGTCTCCTTGGAGCAGGATGGCTTGGTAGGGTGGACCATAACGGGAAGTCCTCTGCTTTGAGCAGTGGCCCACCGAGCAAGCCACAGCAGTGCCAACTGCTGAAACTGCATTTTGGAGACATATAGAGGTTCATGTGTTGCAAGAGTTGATGGAAGACTTCCTGTAAAGAGAAGACAACCCAAAGAGCAGCCCCATCTGTTGCCAGACGGCCACACAGGGAGCATGACCTCGTCTCGCAAGATAATGAGATTTATTCGGTTCCTTTTGATAGGACTTCGATTAAGGCTTCCTTGCTTGTGAGAGCACCAAGGGTTCAAGGGGCTGAGGGAACACCACGGAGCAATGAAAGACAAGACTCTCTTGGCTTCACCCAGAGATTTATGGATGCTGTTTTTCTTAGAGCAAGATTGGTATGAACATCCAACTGCTTGTGACCAGACCAGAAAGGCAGAATCCATCAAAACTGCCAAACTGAGATGAACTCAAAATAAGCTTCAAGACCCCTGGCATATCAGGAACCCAAACAAACCGTGCTGCCAGTGTTCATGGGGCCGCAGGTCAGCTGGCTGCTCTCCCAGCAGTGTGCC
The DNA here is from genome assembly GCF_035582795.1 of Mycteria americana. NCBI lineage: Eukaryota > Metazoa > Chordata > Aves > Ciconiiformes > Ciconiidae > Mycteria > Mycteria americana. The sequence goes on along the minus strand of NC_134376.1, from coordinate 5,916,675 downwards.
TTGCAGTCCAGCAGAGATGAGCTCACCACGCAATGGGGCTGGAGATCAAACCCAAGCTGGGAGGACAGTCTGTCTATCTTGTGCTCGCTCTGACAGCAAGCCGGGACCAATTTTATACTCGTTCAAGAAAAATGGCTTTTTTGAGTGGATGCAGCCACGCATTCCTCATGCTTTTTGGGTGACAGCCTCAGCTAGGACAACTCAATGGGACTTTGCCAATGGAGCAGCGTCAATCTGGAAGTACTCCCTTGGAAATAAAGCTCAGCTGCAGGTGCCATGAAGTGGGATTTGCAGCTTAGGAGCCTTCGATGGACTGAACTCACTGCCACTGAGCGATTTTAACCTGATATTGGGCTAGTGAGCCCTTGCCACCTTGCCACCTTGCCACCTTGCCACCTTGCCACCACCTGCATCTAAGGCAGGAGGAGCAGCGGGGCCACGTGCGTTATGCCGGCTCACTGCCTCCAGGAAGCCTTCCTGCACTATTTTTGCAGCTCTGACCTCATTGCTCGTATCAGCCTGCCCTTTCCAGCTTCCTCTCCCTGATATCTGGCTTTTGCCCCGTATTTCCTCGCATGCTGAGCAATCACCTTAAGCCTCTCTCCACATTTCTAAGATTCTTGTTTATCTCCCCGCATGGCACCGGGCTCTGACAGGGCCCTGCCTTCCTGTCCTGCCTGGCCGGTTCCTCTGTTTACCTATAACACAAATTATATTTGTTTGCTTTTTTTTTAATGCAGAGCAACAACTCTGGTAGCAGGAGACATGTTTTCTTCTTTCCTTTCTGCTCATTTCTCCATGGTCCCAGCCATCTTCTCCAGTTCTTACCACCTGCAAAGAGCGTTTCTTCTGCCCTCACCATGGGCAATGTCTAAAATTCCTGCTGCAAACAGAAATTCCCAGCTCAGGGAAGCCTGGAGTCTCCCAAAGCCTCTAACTGGTCCTGTACTGGCCACTATTGTTTGCAGGGAGGTAAAAACTTCGAACCCAATGGGACACAGAGGGGAAATGAAAATCCCTTTTCCACCCCCACCTCCCTGCGCTCCCCCACTGACCCCTCTTCCCTCCGTGATCCCACACTCTTCCCTCACAAAGCAAATTCTTCCTGGATTATATTTTAATATCTGCAAAGCCTCAAGTCTGAAAGAAAAACAAATGTGAAACCAGCTCACGAGTTTTCTCGATGTGAAAAAAAGAGAAACGGCCTCCGTCGCTCCTGAGGGCCTGCATAGGAGCCACATGAATGGATTTGAGTGGGCAGAGCTGACAGCCAGGCACTCTGTTAGACCCTGGGATTGAGACAGCAGGAGCTTAAACCGAAAAGAGAGGGGACTGTTGCGCAGCGCAAGGGGAGAGCACAACGGCAACCATCTTGGGAGCTTGGTCTCTCTTTCCCCACACATTTCTGATTCATATCTCTGGCTGGCTTGGGCATTTATAATATCTGCTCCCGGTAAAATTGATTAGATGGCACTGCAGGGTCTCGGGGCTGGGGATGGTGCACCACTAGGAGCATGGTCCTGCCTCCTGGGGAAAGCCTATCTGCAACAGCATCCCACCCTGCAGAAGCTGGGATCGAGCTGGGAAACAAAGTCTTGCTGTTCCCTTTTGCATTTGACCCAGTTTAGGCTTGGGGGAAGCGACAGCTTGTCTGTGCATGGCCCTCGGCAAGGGAAGCTCCAGCCCTGGCTGGCCCTGGCTCAGCGCGTGGGCTCTGGCAGTCCCTGCAACGCACTGGTGTGTTTTTCTGTTTTGCAAAGGGATGGGGTTGTTACGAAAGGGAAGCAAGGTGAGAGATAACGATATAATATGGTTTCCTCTTCCCTCTCAGCTGCCAGTTTGAATCCAGCCCAGGTCGGTAGTGGAGGATGCCGTTGCCGCTGGGTGCCTGTCCAGCGGTGTGTGCAAACCGCCTCGTCTGGCTGCCGTCCCACTTCCTACGGGGCAGGTGGCTGCATCCCCTCCGTGGGCTTAGCACGCTCCCTGCGCCCTGTTCCAGATGAGCAGCCAGCGATCAGCTTATTCCAGAATAAAAGTCATGTTATTCTGAGTGCAAAAACCAGGGTAACTCTTCTTGAATAATGTCCTTTCTCCACCAGAGTGGACAACCCACACCCAGGATGCTATTCCTAAATGGAGATTGCCGTTAATTCCCTAACTGGGCAACACTTCATATAAACCCAAAAGAAATGCCCTTGTCATCCTTAGATATGGTCCTTCAAGGTCAGGGAACGGGGTCAAAGGGGACCCTCATGGATCAAAGGACAGAGGTTGTTCTGCAGCAACAAGAGGAGCAATCGCTTTGTCGAGGATGTCTCGTCCCTTCCAAGAGTACAAAGCGTGTCACCTCCACCCTTCCTGACACAAAACTTTCTGAGCCATGGGGAACAGGAATCAGGAGTTTCCTCATTTTTTGCTACCAGGTTTTGATGATGGTCACTGACCTTAGTTTTTCCCAGGTGTTATGCAGAAACATTGCACAGTTCACTACATCTTGGTTTCCCAGCCTACAGTACACTTGCTTGCTTCTTGGCTCACCCTGTTACAGCAGGATAACAGGCAACACAGGCTGTCCACGAGTCCCAGGGTGCCTCACAAACTGGGGCAGCTGCTCCCAGAGCACCCAGTGCAGTGGCTAGGCTGGGTTATTTTCTGCCCTCCCAGATAGGAAAACTAATTCCCGGTATTTTGACTCTGTTTCCTCTTTTGTGTACATAAATCCAGGTCTGAAGAAAGGCTCTTGGCCTCTCTGGGTGTTGGGAGCATCTTTCCACATCCCTTGGCTGGGGACTTCCCTGGTGGGCTCTGTGTGTGAGACTGGGGCAGGGACGTTGGCTTGCAGTACACATGGGCTGTGCCTGGCCAGCAGGTCCCAATGTCACCCGGGCTTCCCAGGCACCCTGCTCATACACATGTGATAGTAACTTCAAGAGGACTGCTCAAAACCTCAAATGAGTGACCAGCACTGGGCATCTTGGTGTGAGGTTCCAGCACATGGAGGGAGCTGGAAACACGCGTAGGGTGGGGGGTTAGTCCCAGACTAAATATCATCTGGGGGTTTGTCTATGACTGACTGATCTGGGAAGAAATGTTCTCAACTCTCTTATTGCCACATGGATTTGTTCTGACTTGTCTATGTTTTCGGGTTTTAAATATTCTCTTCCCAAAGAGATCATCTGTTCTTAGTTAGCTACCACGAGGCCACCCCATGGCACTGGTGGATTTCAATGGCTAGAAGGACTTGTCATAAAAGACTCTTAGCTCCCCAAAGGCTTTAAAAAAACCCACATTTTTAATGAAGTTTAAGAAGTGGATCTGAATGCTTCTGAACAACGCAATCCTGGAGCAGCTGGGCTGAAACCTATTCATGTTGGAAAATCGTTTCTGCATGTGCCAATATTGCAAGAGTAAATATTGACTTACAAGTATTGCATTTGCATCTATGAAGAATTCTTTCTCTCTTTTTTAAGTATCAGTCCTTTTCACCTGGAGCCTTTCTTCTGAATAAATCACTGTTGTGAATTCCAGTGTTTGTTAACATCCTTGTCCTCAGGGTGTGGGCGTGCTCTTATGGGCTTTCATGGAAACACAAAGAGAAGATCACCCTTGTTATACTGGGACAGAGAATTGCAGATTTTCTGGGGAACGTCTGAAGTTTGGGTTCCCCATTTTCAGTGGTTTCCTTATCTGCTCATGATTGAGCTCTGTGTGGCTAATTCCTCCTTCGTCTGCAGTTGGGCAAAATGCTTCCTATTTTCAAGGGACCTGAAAGCTGAGAGCCTTGGGTTGGGAGGGATACAGAACCCAAGCACATCACTCATCTCCAGGACAGCTGGAAGAAAATGCCTCCAGACACAGATGTGGCAGCTCCTCTGCCCACACGGGGCCATCAGCGGAGCTCCTGGGGCTATTCTGCAGCACTAGTGGAGGCTGGAGCCAGGTTCACTTTGAGATTTGCACTTTGAACTGTGCTACAATCTTTTCACACTGATCTTAAATGATTGTGCTGAGTGCACAAACCCACCACGAGTATTGCTTATAAGGCCAAGAGCTGTTCTGACACGGAGGCCACCGAGCAATTAAACTTGCCAAGTGCAAATTGTATTGCTGTGATCCTAAGTGCTGGGAGCACTTGTGGGGGGATAAAGGGTGGTACAGGCTTCTGTGAGACCAATGAATCAAACCCCTCCTGCACAAACAAGGCTGGTGGCTTCTTGCTGGTTGCTCTACCAGAGGAAGATGTGTAGATGGGCAATGGAGAAATCCCCGGCTGTTTGCATTCACAGGGAGACGAAATGCCTCCAGGAGTTACAGATCAGCTCCATCAGGGTCCACCCTAGAAGATGCTGCACTTCAGTGTCAGATCATATATATTAAGTGGCTTTCTCTGCCTGTGAAACCGCACAGCGTGGATGAAGGCTTCCCAGAGGATGCTGTGGAGCACGCAGCACTCTGTAAGATGGATGGGCAGAAAGGGAAGAAAGTGCTAATATTAAACCCTGTGCACCCACCCCTGTTTACAACATGGGGAGCGGCATCACCTGCAGCACAGCGGTGGGGTGAGAGGCAGCAGAGATGCTGCCCTGTGCCTTGGAGGAGGCGGTGGCACCCGTAAGCAAACCCTTTGCCCCCGGAGGGGATGTGCTGGGGCCCTGCAGTGTTTCTGGGTCGCTGCAGTCTCAGAGGAGCTATTCAAGGGGAAAACCACATGCACATTCCTCAGCACAATGGAGCCCAGCGCCAGACGATACTGTGGTCCAGGCGCATCCTCCCGAGGACGAAGCCATACAGGAATACCTGAAAGAGGAAGACTATAGTTAAACTTCCAGTTCCCCTAGAAGGTGGAAGACAATAAGCAGCCATCAAAACACATTTCCTGCCCATCTATTGTTCCCCTCTCTGGGTCCTGATCAATTTTTGCACGTGGTCTGCAAACGGACAGACCTTCTAATTATGGCACCGGGTGAAGAGCTACGCACACCCTTGTTGTCTGCGTGAGCTTTGGAGCAGTCACTGAGCAGCTGGATGAAGGTGTTTCTTGCAAACGTTTGCTGCTGGTGGCATTTCTGCATCTCACATTTGGTCTCACTAGGCTCATGAGCCATCCCTGTCTCCCGCTCCTCTCCCGGGTGCCTGCACAGCTTCAATCCTGCTGGAGGCTGGTGCGGCGCGGAGGCTGTTCCCTGCCCGCTCGCCTGCCGGAGCACATGTAGCACATCTCCTCTCCAGGTTAGGGCACCCAACCTGTCTTCCATCTCTGCCTGCCTTTATCTCATCCCATTTCCTGGCCCCAGCTTCTCTCTCCTAATTAAATGGTAAAAACACGTGGGATCCAGGCCAGGCACGAATGGTTTCTGCGAAGCAATTAGCCCCACGACGTGAGTGAGGAACAATTAGCGCTGCTCTCTGGAATTCGGCCATTGTGCAGCTCATTGTATATTTTTGCCTTAAAAGGGGGCCAGCGTGTTGGGAGGAGAGCGAGGGCCCCTGTTCGCAGAGCTGGGCTGACATTTGCACTATGTTAGTCATGCTACATGTCAACATTTTTGTGAGCTTTCCAAAAACAGAAATTCTAATGGGATGTTTTAATCCCATCTTCACCCCCGCACATCCCCCCCCCCCGCCTTTCCCCCTTTCAACTCCCACCTCCCTCCTCCTCCTCCCTGCCTCGCACAGCGCTAATACCACCCTCTCTCGGCTTCGGCTCCCGGAAACCGGGCGAAGCCAGAGCAGTGAAATTCCTATTTAAACTAACGTCACATGAAAAATGAACTGTTGCTTTTAATCCCCTTTGCAGGGGGGATGGGAGCAAACAATTTCCCAGGGGTGTGATGGGGAAGGGCCTTTTGGAGACCACCAAGGCAAGCTGGGGGAAGTGATGGGTGAATATTGCCTCACTGATCTACCTTTGAAAAACCACTCGGCAACTTCATCGGGACACCCCAGGGGCAAGTAAGAAGCCAAGAAGCTGTGGGGGACCAGAGAGAAGCCAAGTTCCCTGGGGGCAGACAGCGTTTGGAAATAGTCTTGGCAGGAGCGTATCGGGACCGGGGTGACACACATATCTGATCTGGGTTGGATGCAGAAGGTGTGCGCAGGCGGCTGCGGGAGCTATCGGTGCTCCGGGGAGAGCTGCAGGCACTGAGATGCTCAGGTCCAGGCAGGGAGTTAAAATGCGTCCCCGATCCTCTCCCTGGCTCCCTCTCCCTGGGAGGTTTTGGAGACCCGGAGCTGTGGGCAGGAAAGGAGTGGCTGGTGTCCCATCGTGGGGGGGGACCAGCGCTGCATCAAACGTGGACCTTAAAGCAGGAGATTTAGGGAGCTGTTAAGGCAGGTGCTGAGCTGGAGGAGAGCCCTGGGGGCAAGCAGCCACCTGGGCTCATCTCAGCTCCCCGCTGCAGCATCAGGGCTGTCCCCAGCAAGGAGGGTCCCAGCACTGCTCTTGTCCATGGCTGCTGGCACAGCTGGGCACAGCTGGGCTCTGCCCTAAGCTGGGCTGAGGTGTGGTGTTTTGGGGTCAGACCTCACCTGCTCCCGCTTGCTGCCTCCCTCAGTTCTTGCCTCCACTCCCTTCGCACGGGACCCACAGCGGCAGCTGCCAAACAGTGCAGGGCTTGGCTGGGATGGGGTCTGGGAGCAGCCTGCCTGTATTTGCTGTTCCTTATGCTCCAGTTCTGCTGTTGCTGGAGACAGGACACTGGGTTCTCTGGGCCTTCGTCCAGCCCAGTCCAGCCCAGTATGAGACTTGACTCCTGCCTCCTCCTTGGGGTAATCTCTAAATGCTTCCCCTGACATCAGCTTCTGGCTCATCTTCAGAAAGGCAGTGGGGGGAGGGACAGCTCAGGACAGGAATGTGAAAAAATTTGGGGCCAGAAAGAATGAGAGGTCAAAAATTAAAGGCCAGGAGCTGCAAGCTCCTCTGACCCCACCTCTGGCTGGAAGGAGCTTGGGGCAGGCTGGCCGTCATTGCAGCAAACCATGATGTCAGCTTGTTGTGCTCTGGCCCTGCCTGTACAGACAGACACGTACAGGCTCCATGGAAAAAGGGAATCTCCCAAACAGACAGCTGTCCAGGGGACAGGGACCACGGGATCTCTGCCGGAGGTGCGTCAGCTCTTGGGAAACTGAGGCACAGTGAGCTGGGCGCAGTCGGTGGGAGCCTGCTGCTCCACTCACCTCTGTCTGTCTGTCTGTCCACCTAGCTGACCACTGCTGAAGGCTCTGGCTCTGCAATAGCTCGTGCAGTACAGGGTCATGAGTCACTTAAGCGCTGCATAATTCATTATTTTCTTTTTCCACCCCAAACCCACACTGCCAGTTAAATCTAAGCAGTGTGCGACAGCAAGCCTCCAGCTGAGGTCAGCTATAAAGCTCCCTGGTTTGCTGTCAGGGTCAATGCCAAATGAGAGACCTCCAGCCCGAGACAGCCTGCGTCCAGCCCAGCGTCCCTGGCTGGCAGCAGTTCCCCCCTCCATGGCCTTGCAAAGAGGAGGGGCTCCTGCCCACCAGCCGGGGGATTTTGGGGTGGGAGAGCCAGGTCTGTAAGGCTAGGTCTGCCCCAGAAGCTGCTGTTGGGAGGAGAGGGGTGCACAGGCTGTGGGAAAGCAGGGTTGGATCCAGCTGGTTCAGGTTCCCTTCCCTCCTGTTTTTACCTTTGTTCCACAGTTTTAACATTAAAAATTCACTCCCCAAAGGAAGGAGCGGAAAGCTCTCCTCGCACGCTTTACACTGCCGAAACCCCCCTGAGATCCACCTTGACTGCGAAGCCCCAAGAGAGGCATTAAATCAGTGGCGGCCACCCCACCGCCCTCCCCTGTCCCCACATCCACCTCCCCTCCCCTGGGCTGAATAGGGAGCATGAGAAACCAGGCCGGGTGGGGACGGCCCCGTGCCCCTCGCTTTCTTTCAGGATCAGTGTGTCCGCGGGGCCGCTTGTGTTCCCCAAGCCCCTCTCCCCCCGCAACACCGGGGGCTGTAATCTGGGGGCAGTGGGCTTGGAGATGGAGAAGAATGCGGGAGCGGGGAGGGGGGGACGGGGACTGTCCCCTCCCGCCACCGCCACCGCCAAAGCCCCAAATTCTTAGACCTGGAGGAGTCACCACCAAATTCCATTCAACTGACAGAAAAGAAATCAAATCCTTTTAAAGAGAGCCCACTTTCCCCGCAAGAATGCTCCCTCGGCCTTTTGTTGCAGGGCTTTGCTTGCTCCCAGCAGCTCGGAGGAAGCTGCTCCAATACATTAACCAGTTTAACTTGCTCGTGACCCCCTCTGCCCAGCGCACAATGAAGCTCTTCGCCCTCTTTTTTCCCCAGCTCCTTTTCAGGAGCTAAATCCCCCGCTGTTCCCCGCTCGTTGCCTCTCTCCCTCAACCTTTCTCAGGCCTCTGCTTCAGCCCCGGGAAAATAATAACGCTTTGCATTTGTATAGCACCCTGGCCCTGTGGGATCTCAAAGTGCCCTGCACGGATCGTATCGTGTCCCCCCCGCCCTGCCGACGGGACCCGCCGTCCCCCGAGGTGGAGGGGGAAAGCGATGTAGGGTCTGAGGCCATGGAGAACGGACGGGGTTTGCAGCAGGTCCCGGTGTAGAGGGGTGCCAGAGCCGGAGCACATCGGGGGATGATGGGGATGGGAGGAGTTCAGCATCAGGAGATGCATCATGAGCACCCGTTGCGGGAGGTTTGGGTGCTGGATGGAGAGGCACCGATGTGCTCCACTCTCCGCAGCAACCCTGATGGCACTGCCAGACCCTCTGCTACAAGGGCAGGAAGGTTTTATGTTCCCAGAGTGGTTAAAAAAACCCAATAGATGAAAAAAATGAGCCCTCACACTGGCCCTGAATAGCAGAGCCCGTCAGACAATGGGAAGTTAACCAAACCCGGGCTGGGGAGCGCAGAAGTCTGCCGTGGGGCGCTGCCGTTTTCCTACCAGTAATTGATGCAAAGTCTCTTTTGTGCTCTCAGAAAATCCCAGAAAGAAAAAGCAGGGGGTGAGAGGGGGACCGCGGGCAGGATCCGGCTCCCGGGCCGCCCTCCTCCAATGTCTCCCTCGCACACCTCGGCCGTGCGGTCAGAGCAGCAGCCGCCCGGCTGCGCGTCAGGGCCGAACCCCGTTAAATACCCACGACAATACGATGGCGGTGAAGTCGGCGCCTGACAGAGCTTTTAACCCCTGTCCGACGAAGCGCGTAAATCGTTCCAGGCGGACAATGCAGCTTTGCAGCCCGAGCGCGGCGTTTCTCTCGGATGACCTGAACACTTTATTACTGGGGATTTATTAACCGGTTTTAGCAGCCCTGAGAACCTGGGAGCCTCTTAGGGACCACCTATTGAGTGCTGGGGTCAGGCTGCGAGCAGGGGCGATGTGGAGGGTTTAAACCAATTTAAACTGACCTAATACCGCGGTACGGCTGAAAGGGAGATGCCCCACGTGCAGCCCCGGCCCTGGGTTGGTGCGGGGCTGAATCCAGCCAGCTCCAGTGGAAAACCAGTATGGGGTTTCGGTGAGGTTAATTTGCAGTGGGAATAAGCTGGTGGGGTTCCTCTGCAAAAGGCATATCCCTGAGATTTGGGGGACTCGGGTAGTGGCTTCTGGCTCAGACCCATCCCTATGGGGCTGGGCAGAGCAGGGAGCACACCGCCACCCTGCAGCCACAGCTGGGCTCACCCTGCGACATCTCAGCGTGGTGAGTTAAGGGCTGCATCCAAAATGGGATCCCTTTTGGGGGAGGAAGTGAGACGCCCCTCCTGGTCCAGCCCTGGCATCCCTCCTGCAGAGCAGACATGACTCCCTTTCCTCTGGCTCTTGTATTTATGGGGCACCCAAATTTTTCTAGCGCTGAGGCCACCCTGGTTAGGGTTAGCCTCTTCGTACCCAGAAGAGTGGCTGAATGCCAACGAACGGGGCACAGGGCGTTCCTGAGAGCATCCTCCCCACGGCAGCCTCCTGCTCCCCACCCCTTGGGTACGATCCTGTGCCCACCGAGGGGTAAGCAGGGCGATGGCTTACCCCATCATCGTTTCCCCAAGGGGGACAGCGCCTCGCTGGGGACGTCCGCGTGGCGGGCGAGGGCCGAGCCAGGAGGCCAGGCGCCTGGAGAGGAAACCTGCGGGGACGCAGCCAGCGGCCGGCTGATCCCGGGGGAGTCTCGCTCCAGCGGGACAATGCCGCCAAAAGAACGGCTTCCCCTCACCACCGCAGCTCACTGGCCCCGGGCAGCCGGGCTGAGCTGAGCGCCAGCCCCAGGAAGGGGGTTACGGGCAGCACTGGGCGGCCGGGAGAGCCCTTGTGCCGGCGCTGGCGGCAGCACGGCAGCTGAGCAGACCCTGCCGCATCACTCGGGGCCGGCAGCACACAGAGCCCGTATTGTCGCTTGCCCCGTGGCGCCAGCCAGGACCCCAACATCTGGCCGCGGCGCGTGTCCCCGGCCAGCGCCGAGGCTGCAGGAGCGGGAGAGCAGCTGGTTGGGGGAAAAGTGCCTTTCCTCCCCTTTTGGCTCCTGGAGAAAGGGGCTCTTTCTTCATTCAGGGTTTTGCCGATCAGGCTTTTCAGCTGCCTCTCGAGCCGCGGTTGCTGTGCCATCGGGTTGGAGACAAAGGGCGCCTGAAAAAAATTGAGACTGGAAGGCTGGACTCGGCAGCAATAGCGGGAAGTGGGGAGTGTGGGATTCAGTTCCTGTGTTTGTACGGTCTAACTGCTTTTTTTTTTCTTTTATTATGGGAGGTTTCTTTGGCAGCACAGGTCTCCCCCCAGACACGAGCAGTGCCATGCAAAACCAAACGCGTGTCCACAGCCTCCCCAAGCATTTCTAGCCTGGAGCCATGGTTCAAGGGCTGACCAGGGGAATGTATAGCCTAAAATCAGGAGAAGGCAGACGCTGGGGCTTGCCTGAGGAAGCAGCCTCCCTGCTTCGCCCTGCCTGGTATTATGGTATTGTTTATCCAGTGCCAGAGATGAATGGAGCACGTGACAGCAGGAAAAATGCAAGTTGGACAAGGTCCCTGCCCAAAAATGCAGCAGCCCCTGATTGTGGCATTACATTGCAGCCCAGGCCCAAACCCAAATCCGCGTCCCTGTAGCAGCACACACGCTGCGAGAGAAAACCCCAAGAGCTCCCTGCCTGCAGAGAGGGAGGATAAAGGGGAAAAGAGGCCCCGGGGTTTGGCGTCAGTAAAATAGCAGGTTGGTGGCACATCCAGGACCAGATTTCAACCCAGGTTTCCCTCCCAGCCGCCGCTTCTCCCACCGCCTGGCTGGAGAAACAGTGTCTCATTTAACAAGGCATCATTATCGTGGTTAGCAATCACTGGGGGGCTTGCTTGGCATCTATATAGTATTTATTTCAGGCACCCCTGCACCGTGGGGCTGCCTATCAGCACTGCCTCCAGAGCACGGTGCTGCACCCGGGACGAGGTTAGCCAGGTCTGGAAGGGTCTCCAGGTCTCCCCGAGCAGGGATGGGAACAGACCCCCCAGCATCCTGTTCCCAGATTTACCCACCAGGCTGAAGCTTGGTGGAAGTGAGAGGAGTGCCGTGTTTTTTGGGGGTTTTGGTTTTTGTTTTTTTTTTTTTTTTTTTAAATTATGCTTGGCCTCAGAAGAGACTGATGGGAAACTGCCTGGACTTTGGTCGGGCTGGTCAGCTTTCTGGTAACCTCTTGGACACAGCTGTGAGAAAACCTCGGTGTAGGGCTCTGGGAAATGACAGCTCAGGACGAGCAGGAGGGGGAACGCGCCCGGTGCTGCCGACGAAGCAGCGAGCGATGCTCCCGGCGTGCTGGGGGCTGCAGGGACCGGCGTACCCCCAGCCTGCACCCTGCCCGCCGTCCCCCGGGCCTCGGTGGGCGGGAAGGAGGAGCAGGCAGCCTGCCTGCACCCTGCCACGCGCTCCCGGCCGCGGCGAGGCAGGGCAGGCACAGGCCGGGGACGAGCAGGGGCCGGGCAGGGCAGAGGCCGGCGGTGGGCAGGGGCAGGCAGGAGGGGGCCGAGGGGCGGGCAGGACGCGTGGAGGGGCTGGCGGGAGGACGCGGGGGGCCGGCGCGGGCGCGGGCAGGCTGCGGGCAGGGCCGGGCGCGCGCTGCCCACGCCCCGCGTGGGGGCGGCCCCGGGTACGTCCCTCCCCGGGCGGGGCGGGGGCGGTTTAAAGGCGGCGGCGCGGCGGGGGCCGCCGGCGGGGCGGGCGGAGCGCGGCCGGCGGCGGCGGCGCGGAGAGGAGCGGCGGGAAGATGCTGAAGAGCTGCGGGAGGAAGCTGCTCCTGTCCCTCGTGGGCTCCATGTTCACCTGCCTGCTGGTGCTCATGGTGGAGCCGCCGGGCAGGCCGGGGCTGGCCCGCGGGGAGGCCGGCGGGGCGCAGCGGGCGCTGCAGAGCCTGGGGGCGGCGGCGGCGGTGGCCCCGCCGGCGGGGCAGGGTCCCTCCGGTCTCCGCAGCTTCGCCGACTACTTCGGGCGGCTGAGCCGAGCCCGGCGGGAGCTGCCCGCCGCCCCGCCGAGCCCCCCGCGGCCGCCGGCTGAGGACATCTCCCCCCGCGATGTCTTCATCGCCGTCAAGACCACCAAGAAGTTTCACAAGGCGCGGCTGGAGCTGCTGCTCGACACCTGGATCTCCCGCAACCGCGACATGGTAAGGGGATGGGGACGGGGGCGGTCGCCGCCGCCGGCCGGGATGGAGCGGCACGGGCTAGGCTGCAGCCCACGGGTGTCAGCCGCGGTCCCGGCCCTCTGCCGTGCGGGGTCCGTGGGGTGCTGTGGCCCGGCAAATGCTGCCTCTCCTTTCTGCTCCCCCGTATCGCTGAATAGGGGGGTTATTTCGAGGCTGTCTGGAGCTAGCTGTGTTTTGGGGAGGGTGAAACGCAGTGTTGCAGGGTGAGTTTGGGGTGGGTGAGTGATGGAGGGAGCCCGAGCTGGGCTCCTCGCACTCCACAGACCCCCAAAATGCTGCTCTGGGGTCCTTCCCGCTGAGCGGCTCCCATCGCAGAGCTTGGCCCGAATTGCTTTCCACTGGGGAAACTGAGGCACGGTGTAGGGATGCAGCCCAATTCACTGGTGCCTGATGTGGGGTGAGGTCCCTGTGGGTGCTCTCCTGGGGTGCAGGGCCCACGTGGTGCCAGCAGTTGGGTTGCCCAAAGGACACCTGGTTTAGCAGCCCAGGGCTGGGAGAGAAGTGGGATGTGCCAAAGCTCTTGGTCCCCTTGCCAGGAACTGGGCAGGACTGGAGTGGCTGGGGGCTCTTGCAGGTCTGCTCTGGCTTGCCTACACCGGGGCAGTTGCAGCTAGTCCAGTTCCTGACCTTGCTGATGTCCTGCCCTGAGCCCTGGCAGTCCTTTACTCTGTCCTTCAAGTACTGAAGCAAAATTGAAAAGGGAAAAAAAAAAAGCTGTTTCCTTAGGAAATGTGCCTTGCCATCTGCTCTTAAGACACTTTTTCTATCCTTAGACAGCTTCCCAAGTAAGTTATGCCTGGTCCTAACCTTTCCATCCTACTGTCTTCACGTGTTTCCTCTGGGCCTGGAACCGTGTTTCTTGCTTGCAAACTTTTTTTTTCTGGATTTTTTTTTTTGAAATCTGCAGTAGTTGTGGAGGGAGAGGAGGTGGGGGGTGATCGACCTGCCCCTGCCTCCTTCACCCGAGTCTGCTGGATCCTGTGGGGTCTAGGCTTCTGCAAGTTACCCCAAGCATTAGCTTACTCTTCCCCCCCCTGTGAATCTTGTCCCATCTTTTTGCTCAGGTCTCCTGGGCTTGGCAGTGGCTCTGCTGTCTCTCCCTGGTACAGTTATTTAATGGAAACCTCTTTTATACTCTGCTGTCACTGCGAGGGGGTGGCAAGTGGTGGTGGTGGGAAACGCTCTTTGAGCACCTACAGATGATCCTGGGAATAGCTGCTCTTTTTTTTTTCCCTCCCTCTTGTGAGCTCCGGCTTTCTTCTAGGTTTTTTTTTGTTGTGCTTCGTTTGTCCGTTTGGATTCCCAGAGACCCGAGGCTCGGCTCTCACGCTGTCCCCCTGGGCAAGCTAACAAAGCCCCTTTTCTCCTGGCGCAGAGAAAAGGCTTCGCAGCCTCTTGTGTGGCACTTTCCATGGGAACGGGGGAGCCGGAGCCAGCGGTGTCCAGGTCAGGTTGCCTAGAGATGAGGGCCATGAAGCCAGGGGGGCCGCAGCCCGGCGAGGTGCCCGCCTGACAAGCCAAGCCGCTGAGTGACGGATCTTGTACAGCACTTGAGGACAAGGAGCTGCCGAGAGAGCTGGAGGCGGCACAAACTCCTGCGGAGCAAAGCGAGGGCTGGGGGGACACATGGAGACAGAGGGGATGAACCCACACTGCTGGTGGCAGCTGGCTCCCGTCTTCCCACACTGACCTGGCTGCTGTCTCTGGGAAACTTTGGGGCACCCTGGGTTCCCCCAAACTTGGCATCAAGTTGGGTTTTTTTGCCTGCAGAGTGCAGGATTGGTGCCACGGGGCTCCTCTCCATCGCTTCCCTGTCCAGGGCGGGCTGTGCGGTTTCTGCATCCCGCTCCTTGCCTGGCCCCATGGTTTCGGCCCCAGGAGGGTGGTGTGGTGACAGCGGGGTGCTGCCTTTGCTCAAACATCTGTCTTGGTCTGAGTCAGGCCCGTCTCTGCTCATCCTGTCCCTCTCTTGCTCTTGGTTTGCTAACGGCACTCGGGTGCATGTGCTGCTTTGCCAACGTGGGGAAGTTCCTGCCCAAGGGCTGAGAATCCCCCATGCCTGATGCCACGTCTCTCCTTCCCCTGACCCTCCTCTTGCATCAAACCCCAACCTCCCTCTTGGCTGTTCATTAGCCAGGCAGCTCTCTGGGGAGGAGGGATGCAGGCACTGGCAAGAAGGGGTTAAATCCAGCAGGTAACTCCGGCCTGGACCCTGGCAGATAGGGAGAATAGCTATTGTGTCCTTCCTTGGCTGCTCTTTGTTCTGCCCACAATAGTCCCTGTTTCCTGCCCTCTGTCCCCTCCAAGACCCTGCAATGGGTACCCCCTTCTCCTTCCTGCTTCTCCCTGCATGAGGAGCGCAGATCCCTATTCCCTTCTAAATCTGCTCCCTGGCTTGCACAGTCCAGGATGGACAAGCTGCTGTTGGAGGAGAGTTTCCCCCTCCTTGCTTTGGGGAGAGTTTCCAGCTGTCTCAGTATCCTTAGGATGCTGGAGTGCAGTCTAGGGAAACTTTGCACTTGAAAGAAAAGAGAGGGGGCAGGAAAATGGCCATTAGGCAGAAATCCTGCACAGGAGCGAGTCCAAACCCACTGGTTTCCTGCTGAGTCGGGTGATTTGCAGTGGCAGAGTTGCATAAGAAATGTCCCCTGTCCCCGGGGCACCCCGAAGGCAGCCGGGCTGCTCGGCACACGCTGCGGTGCCTGCGAGGGGTCTGGGCTGGGCTGCCGTCCCGCCAGCGTGGGATCTGCTGGCTTCCTCCAGTTTGGCGTGGTAATTGCAGGCTTTGAAAAATTCCTGCTCTCAGGGCAGAGGGAATGGGTTTGCCTTCCAGAGAGCACGCTCCTCTGATGGCAGCTCCCAAACTTCTCTAGCACCTTGGCCAGGGTCCCCATCCTTGGGGTGGCCGTAGTGGAGTGTGTTGGCATGCGTGTCCCACTTGGGCTCCCACCGGAGCAGCTGGGACCGGGGGGCTGCTCATCCCAAACCAGCTCCATGGTGCAGCTGGCTCCCCCAGGCCTGGGCTGTGTGCCAGAGCCTGCTGAGCACTGCTGAACTCGGCTCATGTGTGATGGTCCCTCCCTGCTGCCCCCCTGGTCAGCCTGTGTGGTTTTTGGGGCTGGGGGCCCCTTAATTGCCTGCCCCAAATGATGCTGCCGTCCTTGTCCATAAAAGCCCCAGAGCTGGTGAGCAGCGTGCGTGGAGCGCCAGGCGGGAGGGTGGGGGACCCTCGCTGCACAATGAGGTCATTGTTTGCAAGGAGGTTATTAAAAAATTATAGCATTTAAAATTACAGTGGAGGATTCTTCCTCATGCTGAAAGGAGCGGGATGAGGAAGGGCCCACGGCCTTGCAAGCCCCTTCCCTGCCTCTGCAGGTCCCAGCCCCAGGACTCCTGTGCCAGCACAGATCCCCCCCAGTCCTGGGGAAAGCCACCGCCACGTGGGAGTGGGGACACTGCCATCGCAGGGACACCGCCATTGTGCTGCTCCCAACCTGTCCAAGCTGGGAGGGGATTTTCCCTCCTAACCCCTGCAGGCTGGAGGGTAAACATCTGCTGCGGGGGACACAAAGCTGGGCAGGGACCTGCTCTGGCAGCACCCTTGCCTCCCCCCAGAGCCCCTTGGCCAGCTGGAGGCTGAGCCCCCCCCCCCCCCCCCCCCGCCAGCACCTCTTCACTGCCTCCTTCCCCCTGCACCCCAGTGGGGTGGCTGTTACCCCCTTGTCCTTGGGGTGGAAGGGGGTGCAGCCCCCCGGGTGCTGCGTAGGTGGGTGCTGGGGTGCTCTATCCTCTCCCAGCACGGGGAAGTGAGACATGGTGTGGGGACAGGATTTGTGCACCACAGGGTCACAGGGGTGTCTGCCTGGCCGAGGTTCCCCTTTTCAGTGGGTGTGCTGCCGGGGAAGGTGGGGCCATGGCGGGCGTGGGGTCTGCTGAGCGTGTGTCACCCCAGGAAGCCGGCCGGGCCAGGCGGCACAGCCGGGGGCAGGATGACCCCGGGGTGGCCATGGCTGGTGGGACGCCTTGCGCAGCACCCAGCCATGAGCGACCCACGAGCTCGGTCGTTGGAGGGGGAAATGAGTCACCGCGAAAGGAGAAATGAAGGGGAGGGCAAAAAAAAGACAAAAAGAAATGGGCCCTCCCCAAGGGCAAGAAGGAGGCAGGGGGCTGCCGGAGGCTGCCTGGCTCTTTGCAGGCAGCTGGGGGGGAGCTGACCCCATCCCAGCCGTAGGGACCCCGGTGCCTCTCGGTCCCCGTACGCAGGGGCCGTGCATTGTGCAGGGCTGTATGGAGCGGTGGCAGCTATTGTTCAGGAGGGATTTGGCATCCTGTGTTTCTTGAAGCTGCAGTTTTGAGAACAATGAGGTTTCCTGCAGGGGCTGGGGGGGGCAGTGGGCCCTTCCTCTCCTGCACCCCGCAGGAAGAGTTACTGCAGGGGGGGCCAAGAGGTCGTGGCACCCCTCGGTGCCACGGCTGGCATGGGGGTCAAGTGGGGGAGAGTCGGAGGGGAGTGGGTGTAAGGGCTTTGGGTGCTTTCTGCCTGGGAGAGGGGTGGGGACCTGGCCCTGCTGCTTTTGAGTCTGGAGATGGTGGCTTGGTAGGTGACAGTTACCACGTCCCATCCCACTTATCCCTCTGGGCATCAGGGCAGCGCCTGGTTTGCAGTGCCCTGCACTGGGGATGCCGAAGGCTGATCCATGGTTTTTCCTTGTCACACCAACATGGGGTTTTCTTGTCCCCATCCTTTCCTGGCCTGTCCCCTCCCAGGCTCAGCTGGCATCTCTGCTCCTCTGCCCTGCAGCCCCAAGGCGAGGGGCTGAGCAGGAAGGGCACAGCCCCCCCACCTGAGAAATGCAGACAAATTAATTACAATTAAAACTAGAAGAATTATTTTTTATTTTGTGGTGGGGCTGGGAGGGAGGTGGGGAACCTGTGAGGCCCCAGTAGCCCCTGCGAGGTGACTTGCGGGGCTGTGTGTCCCTGTCCTGGTACCCAAGGTGCCACCCGGTCCACCCGCACCAGGAAAATTAGGGGGATGTACGTTGGGAGAGCCCAGAGGGAAGATGCCTCGTTAGGATGAAGCCTTTTGGTGTGGGCGAGTAATAAACAATTGTCCCTGTGGCCTATTTATAGCAGCTGAGCTGGAGGATTAGTTGCGGGGTTATTTTTGGAGCGGCTGAAGGCACAGTTGCTGGATGGCGTTTCTGAGCTAATCAAGCAAACATTTTCTGTCTCGCCTGCGTCGAGGCTGTGTGTCCCCTGCCTCCCCCGTCCCCCTCCGGCGGGGCTGGAGCCTGGGGGCGGATGTGCTGGGGTACCATGTGTCTCGGGGTGGATGAGAAAGGGCTTGTGGTGGGGTCATCTTGAGCATCCTTGGATGGTCTCCTCCTGTCCTGCATCAGCTTGTACCCCCAGCAGCTGCCTGACCCCTCCCTGAGCACCTGGGGGAAATGGGGACCAGCAGCGAGATGCTGGCTCATGATCTGGTGATCTCCTCCTCCTCCACGCACAGCACTAACCCCGTTCCACCCCAGCAGTGACACGTGTCCCAGGGCCGTGATGACCATGGGCATCCTTGGCCCTGCAGCTGATGGGCTAAGGTCCCTGTCCCCCAGCTGTCCCCTCCTCATCGGAAGGCCCCCCATCCCCTAACCCTTTGCTCACAGCCTTCCTGACCCATGGAGGACCCTGTCCCTCCCCAAAAGCAGGGCTGTGTGGTGGGCTATGCATTTGTGAGAACTTGCCTTCCCACCTCCTCCATCCTTTTTTTTTTTTCCTTTTTCTCTTCTTTTCAAGCCCAACAGGTCACTTGTAGCCCCCTCCCCAGGAACGCACCCTCCTCCCCTCCCATTCAGCTGTCCTGCAGATCTGGGCTCTCCCCACCAGCCTCCCTGCTCGGGACCTGAGCAAACACCGGCCAGCCGGGTTAACCAGCGCAGCTGTATGCTAATGACCGCCGCTGCCCGCTTAACTCTCCTCCACTGAGTAAAGTCAACCCAGCTATTGTACCCACCTCCTCAAACAAACCACAAAACCCCAGCGCGTTCCTGGGGCCGGCCGGCTGCGGGGTGGCACCCAATTTCCAGCTCACTTGTAATTCATCATCCCCAGCGCTCGGGCTCCATCGTCCCCCCTCTGCCGCCTCCTGCCTTCCCCCCAGCCCTTTTGTCTTTCTTCCTTTGCCCTTTTGTGCACGTCTGGTTTTTAATAGCGCTTGGCAGCTGGTTGTGGTTTCTCTCCTCCAGCTTTGTTTGCTGCCCGCTGATTGATGGCAATGCCTTTCCCACCCCCTGCTCTCTCCTCCTGCTTCTCGCCCTTCCCCAAATCCCAGGCCAACAGCAGCCCCCCCCAATCCTCCTTCCCGGGCGGCATATGCCAGGAATTAGCTGTGTAAATAGAGGAGTGCAGCCGGGCAGGCAGCTTGGGTGCCCGGGGAGGGGGTAGGGTGCTGCCTGGCACCGCGGGGACCGTGCTGGGGTGGGCAGCGAGGGACCGTCCCCTCCTGGGAGCTGGCAAGGGGCACCCACTGGCACCGGCTCAGCCACCCTGGGAGGGGACAGGGAGCGGAGAGGAGCCGTGGGGGTGTTGTGCAAGTGACTGGGGACAGCCACGTGCTGTTGACACAGGTGGGGATGTGGTTGGCAGCCGGTGCCGTGGGCAAACACACCTGCCTGGGCAGGGAGAGCTGCCGGGCGGCTGCTTTGGCATCCCCGGCCGCACGTGCCGGCCGTGCCGGCTAAAGTCTGAAGTCTCCGCTCAGGTCGAGCTGTGCTCTGCACCCACTCCCCGTTACCTGCTCCTCTCTGTACACCCACCTCATGCTGGGGACGGCCCTCGCGTTGCCCAAAATCCTCCTGCCTGCTGCTGCCTCATGGAAAAGGCGAGAGGATGGGGATGCTCAGCACGGGTGCTGGAGCGGGCTGGGGTTTGCACCCCGGTGAGGCACGGCGTTTGCGTGCCATGTCCTGCCAGAACAGATTGGCACCCTTCTTGGTCTGAGGCTGAGTGTGTCATGGGTTTGCCTGGCGCACTGGTGCCGCTTTGGGTTTTAGCGAGGAGGAAGAAGTTACCACCAGTGCCCCAGCGGGACCGATCCCCAGTGCTGTGCCGGGTGGTGTCCAGAGCTGTGTGGCCTCAACTCCTCAGTCCTCAAAGGTGCCTCATCTTCTCTTTCAGACCTTCATCTTCACGGATGGGGAGGATGAGGAGCTGAAGAAGCAAGCACGTGAGTCTGTGGCCCTTGTCCCTTTGCATGCCTGACCTGGCCAGGTTCCCTGAGGAGCTCGCACCTGGGGAGCACAGCTGGCATGGAGCCTGCCTCGGGAACTCCGAAAAAATGGTCAAAATGCCACCGGTTAGACACTAATCTCAGGAGCCCTTGCCATAGGAACCTGGGCTGAGAATGAGGCAATTTGTTTCACTGATGGTGCCTAAAGCACCCTTTGCCTGGGACCCCACCTGGGGACAGGTTTCCTTCCCAGTCAGCCCAGCCCATCTCCTGCGTGACGCTGCTGGGGAGCACGCTAACGGGGTGGGTGCCTTTGCACCAGTTTCTCCCTGGGGCGAGCTGGGATTGAGTGGCAAGATGGCCAGGGTTTCATGGGAGCATTTCCCTGGCAGCCGCTCCTCAGGGCCAGGGTCAGCTCCGTCTATTCTCCCCATGCAAATGACTCCTTTTCAGGCCGGGAAGCGATTGCCTTTGAGCTGGGCAAGCAAATAACAGGTGGCTGTTGTGGGAAAAAGCAGCGGGAATAGGGCAGGATTTTGGCTATTGTGTCCTGGATGGAGAAGCCAGCTCACGGTCATCCCCTCGCTCCCGGGGTGGCTGGTACATGGCCCCAGGATGGGCAGGGCGATGTAGGGTGGCATCACGCATAGCACATGGGATACGGCTCAACCCTTGTGCATCTGCTGCTTCCGCATCCTTTGCTCATCCCTTCCCTTGTCTCACATGGATCCAAAAGCCATTCCCCCAAAAAATTCATCCTCTGCCCAAAATGATGTGGCATGGAGGCCACCAAGCATCAGAGACATCCATGGGGTTTCCATCCCCCTGGTGTCTCTGGAATGTGCGTGGTGAAGCATCGCTGTTCGAGCAAGCAGGGAGGTGTGGGATACCCCGGTACTGGGCTTTGACCCCCGTCTCTTCCTGCAGGAAACGTCATCAACACCAACTGCTCGGCTGCCCACAGCCGCCAGGCCCTGTCCTGCAAGATGGCCGTGGAGTACGACAAGTTCATCGAGTCCGGCAGAAAGTAAGCAGTGCCCTGGGCTGCCGTGGCTGACGGCGGGGCTGTGAGTTGGGGGGACGGTGTAGGCAGAGGCCGATCGCATTTTTGGGGCTGTATGTCAGCATGGGGTCTGGGGAGCTGCCCCGGCCCGGCGTGACACTGCTGCCACCGCAGGTGGTTCTGCCACGTGGATGATGACAACTACGTGAACGTGCGGACGCTGGTGAAGCTGCTCTCCAGCTACCCCCACACGCAGGACATCTACATCGGGAAGCCCAGCCTGGACCGGCCCATCCAGGCTACGGAGAGGATCAGTGAGAACAAGATGGTGAGCGGGGGGTGAGAGGTTGGGGCTGGCTTAATTTGGGCTGGGGTTTGCTCTCCGGTCGGCAGGAGGAGGTCTCACTGCCGTTGCTTCCCCTCTCTCGCAGCACCCTGTGCATTTCTGGTTTGCCACGGGCGGAGCAGGGTTTTGTATCAGCCGGGGGCTGGCGCTGAAGATGAGCCCATGGGCCAGGTAAGAGCGTTGGCGTTGCTCTCCCATGGGGACTCGTCACGGTCGCAGCGGGTCGCAGAGCAGCGACAACATCTTTGGGGATGGACGTTGGACCGTGTCCTACCACCTTGCTCTCTTTGCCTTGCTGGGGGTTTCTGCAGGGGGCTTGGAAACAAGCTGGGAAGGACCTCAGTTCCCCCAAGTCTAACTGACTTTTAATTAGAGCTAGAGCTGGGCGCCCACTGGCCGAGCCCAGACCCCATGGGGTGCCCATGTCCCCCCCAGGCTTTGCTCCTCTGCAGCTCCTCTCTCTCTCCCCGCAGCGGGGGCCACTTCATGAGCACAGCAGAGAAGATCCGCCTGCCTGACGACTGCACCATCGGCTACATCATCGAGTCTGTGCTGGGGGTGAAGCTCATCCGGAGCAATCTCTTCCACTCGCACCTGGAGAACCTCCACCAGGTGCCCAAGACGGAGATCCACAAACAGGTATCCCTGTCCTGATGCTCTGGATGGAGGCGTTGGGGTGGATGGTACTGTCATCTGGTTTTATGTTGCCACCTAAAAACTGGGCATTGCGGCTAAGATATTGACCTGTGACCCAAACATCAGCGGAAGGGGAAAGCCCCATCAGCCCATGCCTGTGGGGTGATGCAGAGTGTGACTGGAGGCTTTAGGAAGTGGGGTGAATTTTGCAGCCACCCCATGCCCCTGCTTGATCCTCATGACCACGCCAGCTGCTTGACCCCCATTGTGCTTCCCCCCCAGGTGACAC
This sequence comes from Mycteria americana, assembly GCF_035582795.1. Classification (NCBI taxonomy): domain Eukaryota; kingdom Metazoa; phylum Chordata; class Aves; order Ciconiiformes; family Ciconiidae; genus Mycteria; species Mycteria americana. Next base: position 5,894,516 of record NC_134376.1, on the reverse strand, counting down.
TAAGCTATGGCATGTTCGAAAACAAGCGCAACTCCATCCACATGAAGGGAGCCTTCTCCGTCGAGGAGGACCCATCCAGGTGAGATGGGGGGACCCTGTCCCCCCCCAAGCCAGGGTGCCGCGGAGCCACTGCCGCCCCACGCTCAGCATCGCTCCTCTCCTCCGCAGGTTTCGCTCTGTGCACTGCCTGCTGTACCCCGACACGCCATGGTGCCCCGCCAACGTGGTTTACTAGGAGACGTGTGTCCCCTCCAACCTCGTCCCGAATTTCCCCGGTATCCGACGGGCGTGCGGGACCTGCGTGCGGGTGTGTCGGTCCGGCCTCGCCGCGAGGTGGATGGACGGACGGACGTCGTTGCTGTGGTATTGCACAGTGTGTGTGTACTGAAGGCTGCTGTGCGGCCCCTTCTCCCCTGCCCTGCCTGCCCGGCTGCCCGTGCCCGCTGCCTGCTCCGGCTGGGACAGTGGAGAGGGACGGGTCCTGAGCACTTAACTGTTGGGCACCCTCGTGGCGCTGGCGGGCCCCACGCCATGCGTGGGGAGCGACCACAGCGCTGCACGGCTCTGCCTCCCCCGGGCTTGCTTCTCCTTTTGTTTTTTGTTTTTTTGTTTTGTTTTGTTTTTTTTTTTTCCTTTCAAATGTTAATTTTTTTGGTGTGTGCCTCCCCGCCTCGCCTCTAACCCCTACCCTGCTCCTGTAACTCCTCACCCGCCCCATCCTCTCTCCCAGCCCCAAAATCTCAGCAGCGAAGCTCCGGCTCCTGATTCAGATGAAGAGTCACCGGCGAGTTTTGCTCCCTGGCTTGGCAGGCAGGCAGAGGGCAGGCAGAAGGCAGGCAGGGGAAGCCTCCCGGCCATGGCAAACACTGCTCCAGGGTGCTGCAAAGGTGCTGGGTGCTCGACGGCCGCACTGGAGGGAGACGGTAGGGTGGGCTGCGAGCCGGCGTTGGTGTTAGCTCCGTTTCCTGGAGCTCCCCCCATCTGGCTGAATTGTTGCCGGCAGCATCGATCTATGCACTATTTATAGAGACTAATGTAAAGACTTTCTATAAATACGGGGGGTGGGAGGAAGGCTTTTTCTGGGCAGCCCCGCACCTTTGCAAAGGAGCACTTCGAGGTCCGGCCGGGGGTGGCATGGGTGTCCACCCCTGCGCTATGGGGCTGGAACATCCTCCAGCCCCGGCCCGGCTGTGGGTGCTGCTGGGGTGGCCGGAGCACCCGAGAGGCACCCGGCCAGCCGGGCACCTGCCGTGGGCAGGCAGCGTTTCCCAGCCTGGCCGTTGCTCTCTCCCTGCCGGGGAGGGATTTAGCTGGGGAGGGAGAGGGACCCCACATCCCCCCCGTGACCACCCTGCCTGCCGCCGCCAGCCCCGCGCCCCTGGGGTAAGCGGGCTGAGCCGGAGCTGAACATTTCCAACCCGAAGCTGAGTGAAAATAGCCCATAATGGGTGCATTGTAAATATGTTATTGCGCCAGTATTTTTTTTACTGTGCCTTTTTTTAAAAGAAAAACAAAACACATTGAGAAATATGTAGATTTTAAAATGCTTTTTATACGTTTTCTGTGGATCGGAAAAAAAAAACCCCAACCTTCTGATAATCTGTTTAAGAAAGAAAAAAAACTTGCGATGTCTTGTAACTATCACTTACCTTAATTTATATGTTCCAGTATCTGGAATGTCACTCTGTGCTTTTTGTAACTAGGATGTGTTTAAGGCAATAGATGTGGGATGGGGAACCGGTATGGACAGCATGTTCTCAGGGACTTGAACACGATCGCTGCCACGGGGTTCCCGTGGGAGCCGTCACCAATAAAGCAGTTTTTTTGCTGACCACAGTCACCTGGTCCTGGGCTCCGGCGTCTCTTTATGGATGGGCTGTGCTGAACACCCCTCGTTCCCCCCACGGATGTTGTCGCCTCTAACAAAGCTCTCGGGGATGCACCTAGGATGGATTGCGCCTGCATCCCTCTCTTTTCCCACGGGTACCGGGCTCTGCTGGCCATTTGCATCCCTGGGCCCGAGGGTCCTCTCCTCCTTCCCCTCCCCAAAAGGCTCTGGCGGGGCTTGGCACCTCGGGGCTGGTTTTTCCCAGGCCCCGGGGTGGGAGCGGAGGTGGCGGGGGTGAGGTGAGAGCCGGTTGTTAGCAGGGTGCTGTTAACAGCCGGCGGGCAGGCGTGTGCGTGGGAAGGTTGGGGGCTGCGGGGGGCCAAGCACCTTCCCTCCCAGCCCTCCCTTTGCACTCTCCTCTCGTTTTAGCCAACACCAAGCACCCACCTGCCAGCAACAAGCCCCAACTTTCACAGGCTGTGGCAATAGCGTAAGATCTGCCCCCCTCCTAAAACCAGCCCTGTTTGTGCACCGGTACCAGCTTTTGTGTGTGCCATCCTCTCCTCCCCCCACCTTCCTCCATACCCAGCATCTTTTTTTTTTTTTTCTTTCTTTTAGAGGCACACTTACTTACTTACTTCACAGTTTTGCTTGAATCTCTTGGTTATCAGGGGTTGGCCTTGCTAAAAATACAGCCTAGCAGGAAGTTGGCGTGTGCTAAAGCAACACTCCCCCCCTCCTCCCAACACCCGCACACCCTTCAGCCAGCCCCAAAAATAAAAAGTCCCCCAAACTGCGCAGCCCTTGGGCTGCTGTGGGCGGGGGGAGGGGAGCTTTGGCTCCTGCCCCAGGGAACTGAACATTGCCCTGACCTGGCCCCCCCAAAAAAACCCCACAGGTACCCCAAGAGCTCCCTGGAGGAAGGGAAGGGTGGGCACCAATGCTGCCTTCCCCCAGCACACGTTGACTGGGGCCGGGGACCGCGTGGTGGGTGCAGGATTTGGTGCCCCTCGGCCCCCCCGGTGCAGGGTCAGCGAAGGGGAACTGCGTCAGGCGCAGGAAGCTGTGCCACCCGCCGCTCGCCTGCGTATTTTCCTATTGCTCACGGGGCCGCGGTTTCAGCAGCGCGGGCGCTTCCTGGCAGCGGTGCCGTCACCCTTTCTGCAGGCTGGCCCTCCCCGGGCCCCCCCGGGCGGGAGGGGGAGATGCAGCCAGGACAGGGCAGCACCCACCTCGCCCCAGGCAGGGCCGGGTGCAGGGGGCCTGTTTACTGCAAAACAGCCCAAATCTTGTGTTAAGCGCCCACCGAGGCACTGGGGAGCCAGGGGCTGGGGTGCTGCTGCAAGGAGCCCCTTGGCAGGGGTAAAGGCGGGGGGGGGGAGGGTGTTGCTGGGCATGGTGCAACACCTGGAGGGGGGCTTAAAAAATAAAATAAAATAAAAACACCCCACCGAGCCTTTGGGAGTGGGTGCAAGCAGCACACCAGCCCTCCAGTTTGTCCCACACCAGGCTCCCAGCCTCTCCCTCCTCCCTCCCTACTCGTGGGCCGAAAAGTAAATAAATACATGCATTAATAAACAAAAGGAAAACAAAAGCAAAGCCTGCTGCTCTCGCATACTTGGCGGGCTCATCAGGCCAGTCTGCTTTCATCTGCGCCCTGGCGCTGTCGTGGGATGTCCTGTTTACTCTCGCCAACTCGCTGATAAGGCGGCTGTACCTTTTGGAGGGTGCTGGTGTTGGGGGGTGGGGACAAGCCCGGCCTGATGGGGACAATGCCGTTATGTAGGGACCACTGCTGTTGACACCATCGTGCCCAGGGGATGCTCCAGCACCGTGCTGGGCCAAAGGCTTTCCTGGTCCCTGGGTGGTTGCAGCATCGAGGGCAGAGAGTAACACGCTGTTTTAGTCCTTTTTGTTGCTCCCCCACCTCCTTTTTTTTTTGTTTTAATTTGCATTTGGGTCAATCGCTATTCTGGACTTTGTGTGAATCACTGCATTCCCAGGCTTGCTGCAGCACAGGAGCTTCGCGGCGTGGGGACTTCTCACTGGGCAGCTGCGTCTGTGTGCAATGGGACGAACACCCATCCTGGCACTGACGGCGGCAAGAAATATTTGAGACTCGGGCTGGCAGGGAGTGTCGGGAGACGATGAAACTTGTGTGAATCGGCTCCAAGCACCACTTCCAGCCTCTCTGGCCCGGCAAACTGGAATATTTGTGGGAAACAAACATAAAAGCGGCCAAATGGCGGGGCCTGAGCAATGCACACAATGCTCCAGCTGCAGCTTTGGGAGTCACCCATCCCAATGCTGGGAGAGGAGAGTGCTGGGTCCCCATGGGAACGAGCTGCACCCCACCACCTCTGTGCAGCTGGAGGCCATTAAATCCCCTACTAGCATCGCCTGTCTCAGAGTGAGGGGCTGCAAAGCCCCGTGGCAGATAGTGATGGCTGCAGGACAGCCAAGACGCAGTGCCAGGGTGTGCAGGGCAGTCCCCACAAAAGCCACTCCCAGCCATCGCCCACATCCCCTTTATTTTTTTCACCTTTCTCCTATTTCCCACCCCTGCATCACTTGAAGGTAGTTAAAAGAAATACCCCCCCACACACACACCTCCAAAGTTTATTTTTTTCTCTTCCTGACTTTTAACATCAGCCTTGAATTGATCAAAACCAATTCTCTCCCCCCAGCCTGCCCCAGGGCTCCCAGCACCTTCTGCTTCTGGTCTGCCTCAGCCACCCAGCGGGGCCAGTTCTGCTCCTGTAGCCATTTGGCAAGCCAAGAGCAGAGGAGAAGATGAATTGAGCATCTTAAAAGCAGCTGGAAACACTTCCCACTGCGCTGCCGGATGAGACCCATGAAGCTGCGGCACTGCTGTATGGCCCTGCTCCCAACCCCTCATTCCTCCTCCTCAGCGGATGTGTCCCCCTCCATCCCCCCAAACCGGCGTGGCTTCACCGAGGGGATGGTGCCAGGTTTGTTCCTGTCCCTGCTGAGGGCAGGAGACTGAAAGCAGCAGTGACACCACCCAGCAAAGCAGTGGCACCACAGTGGTCAGTGTCGGGTGATGTTCTGACTACATCCACAACAGCCCAAGGAGCTGCCCCCCCCCCCTTATTTAGGGGGTCGCAGGAATGGCTGTTGTGTTAGGAAACCCCTTGGGGAGCGGGGGCCATGCTGGCTCCCTGCCCAAGCAGCCCTCCACTGGCCTGGAGCAGCAGCATTTGGAGTGGATCATGAGTGACCAAGTGATTTATGGTGTGCAAGCACCAGGTCCCATGGTGTTCAACTGGTGGGAAGAGGAAGCGGGCGGGAGAAAGGCTCCAGCACCAGCATCTGCAACACCTCGCAGTGAGAAGGGAGCTGTGCTTCCTCCCACTCCCCTCCACGGACCGGGGAGGGATTAATAATCCCTGAACAGGGATTTTCGCTGACGTCGTGGTGAGAAATGCCGCCTGCTCCCGGCAAGGACCTTCCTACCTGCAGCTAAGGCAAACCGCCCTGCGGTCCCACAAGCAGCAACAGAGCCAGCAGCCACAGAAGGAAAAGTCCTTCTGCTCCTGCCACCACCCGTCCCTTCTCCATCACGCTGAACGCAATGGTACGAGGGCACGGCAGCGTGACCAGTTGCTCTGTCGCGGTGGCTGGACAGGTGACCCAAGGTGGCCGCAGCCAGGCCACCCTCCTTCCCTGCCCGGCCGCCTGAGCTGGTGAAGGCTGCCGGCAAATGTGCTGGGTGGTCACGTCCCTCTGCCCCGCAGTGCTGTGACCCACGGAGCTGGTCCGGTGGGCTGCAAAGGCGGGGTGCGGAGGAGCCCTGCGGAGCCCTGGGGCTGCAGCGTGGCTGGACGGCCCCGGGCCAGCAGCAGCAGCTCGCCCCTCGCCCCTCCTCTGGCTCTCTCCGCTTGCAAACCCTTCCAACTGCCAAGAGCAGGACTTCAGCATCCCCATGCGGTCAGACAGATCTGAGGCTCCCTGTTGAGGCTTTCCTTTCAAGCCGACGGGCCAGCGGGCGCTCAGCTAGCTGTCCTGGTCGCCCTCACCGTGCAAGGAGAGGCCACGACCACCTGAAAGCAGATGTGGTCCGGCAGAGTGGGACAGGGAGACGGAGTCATTCCTTGGGGACAGGGGTGCTTCAGAAGGGGTTAGAGGAGATGAGCTGCAATTTCAGCTGCCTGCTGCCTTCCCCAGACACAGAGGGAGGCAGAATCCTGACAAGCCCCTACCAAAGGAGAGCTGTGACTCCAGCTCTCACGTGCATCCGACGGAAGAAGCTGGACAGATCCAGGCTTCAGCATCATCAGCAGACGCTGCATGCAAAGCACCAGGTTCAGCAGAAAACATCACCTGTAGCACAGGCCATTTCCCACCCCAAGAGGTGACAGGAGATGGGGGCATTTGGTCAGTAACTGCATCCCGGTGAGCGCACACTGCAGCCACCAGCTCTGCCTACCGGTTTTCCAGCCGCCAACCCACCGACAGCTCCCAGAGGCAACACTCCTGTTAGCACAGCTCAGCACACCACGGGAACAAACAGATTTGAAAGCATCTCCCCGGGGCACCCCTCCCTGTCTTATCTTCGAGGACAGAGATCTAACGGACCACTACTGAAGGCTGATCAGAGGGCAAGGTTTATTCAAAAACATAATTCACCTGTTCATTCTGTTTCATAATTCTGTTCATTCTGTTCATAATTCATTCTGTTTTCTCCTAGCTCTGCATCGCTCAGGAGAGAGCCCTGCCCTGCTCCCGCTGGGACAGGGAGTGGTGTAGCAAGGTGAGCGAAGCCGGCGGCTGCTGGGGACGGCTGGCTGGAAAACTCTGGAAAGGTCACCAGGCAAGTGGCCTTCACATGTTCCCATCCCTGGTGGGAGTCCATAAACCTGGTAAAATATTTACGTGCTGACTCTGATGGGGGGTTTATTTTCCTTCACGCCATCAGATTCCCTTGACTGCTCCAAGCTCTTTGCACCAGAGAGCAGGTTTAATCATCTCAGACCAGGGGTGAAGATGGAAAACGTGGGTCCCTCCTTTGGGGGAGAAGAGGGGAGGCAAATCTGTCAATTATTAGTGAAGGGAGGAAAACTGGTGTCTGTTGAGATTCACAGCCATGAGGGTGAAAGGCAGCAAAAAGCCCTCTGTGGTTCTGCACTGTACTGATGGGCAGGACTCGAGAGCAACGGTGTGGGTTTCACTCATACACACAGCACTGAAAAAAAAGACAGCATTAACAAAGACAGAGTTAAATTATTGCTTAGACCAGTCCAGCCTTCCAAGGAAATAGGACATACCTGTGCACACATGCTTCCATGGGGAGCAGGGCAGGACCAGTGGCACCAAGGAGGAGGGTGCCCAGGAGCCCAGCTCAGGTCGCAGGGCTGCAGGACGCGGTCCCCTCTCAGTGGCCTTCAAACTGGCTCTGCCACTTAGCAGTGCCATCCAGGACCGTCAGCCTGGTCCTTGCAGCATCACCGGGTAGTTTGGGAGCTTTTTGCTTTAACCTGCAGTCGGATCAAGAGCAGGCAGCACTGCTGGAGCCATCTGCTGTCACCAAACCCTGCCAAGGGGCTTTTCCATGCCCCTTCCCACCCCACAGTTTCCTCTTCCCAAAAAAACCCCATGCTCCTGCATGAGGAGCAGCTCCGCTCCCCCCAGCCCTCGTCCTAGGGGTCAAGTTCAGGTGTGGGGCCATCCGGCAGCAGGAGATGCTGTTTGGCTTTACTGCAGTTCAGTGGTGGGGAGTTTCCCAAAGACTCACAGCCGGTAAGCTATGGGATGAGGTCGGGGGCAAGAACAGCGCAGGACAGATGCAGGAGACCAATCCCTCGCTTTGACTGGCAGGATCAGGCAGGCAGAAAACAGATCAAGAGAATGACAGGAAGGTAAAGGTTTTAGTAAACTACTTGATGGAGATGTGGCAGGATGGGCCTGCGATCAGAGAACAGTACAAATGAAGAACTAAAAAGAAACCCATGATAGCCCGGGGCAGAGCCAAGAAAGACAGCCCACACTGAGCTGCACCAGCTCCCTCGGCTGCCAGCGTGATGCTACCGAAGGCACGTATATACATTTCACTGTCTTCTCAAGAGGGGTGCCTTCACAGTGGCTGAGCTGGTGTGTACCCCCCCATATCGTTTTTCCACGCTTCTTTTACTTCTGCTGGTGAAAATGAACCGCTTGTGTTCGCTGCTGCTCCAGCATAAGCAAAGCAGCAGAGTGGGCTCAGGGGGGGTATCCCATGCCATGGCACCATGCGCAGGTTGAACAACTCCAGGGGCTGATGTACATGTCCCCCAGCTGCTCCAGCATCTTCTGCAGCCGTGCCTGGAGCCCCCCGAGGTCCCTCGTACGAGGACGGCCCCGCAGCCGGCACCAGTCTGCCTCCGTGCCCCCATCCAGGCTCCCCCCGCCAAACCTGGCCCTCCCAGGCCCCCGGCTGCAGACCGCTCAGGAGGGGCACGAGCCACATCGTTTCTAAAGCAGGATTAGTGCAACTTCCCCTGGAGGAAATGTCCGTATCGATCATTTTTCTTCAGAGGTTCTTTTGAAGCTGTCCAGTTCAATTTTAACAGTCCAGTCTTCAAATTGGATTAGAAATCCCAAAGTCTACGATTTCTAACAGCAACCAGATCAGGCTGAGACCTGTAAGCAAAGGAAGAAAGCAGCTCTGCTAATACCTGTGCACCCGCTTCATCTCACATAGCAGGACTGACACTAATGATTTGGTTTCTGTAGTACTCATGCTCCTATTCTTTCCACCCTCTACTAGCTATTAAACTTTATGGCTCTGTTACCCATCCTCACCTCATGGATCTACCACGATGTGTGAAAGGTAACAAAAATTCAGGCAGGTTTATGAACAAGGGAAAAAAAGAAGAGAGAAAATAAGAATCAAGTGGTTTTAAATCGTTTATTTTTAAAACATGAAACCCAAGCTGAATAGAAACCACAGAAATTACATTTAGGTTTTTTGTTTAGTATTTGCAAACCAAAAAGTTACAGTAAAAAATAGCTACATTACAATCAATAGAACTACAGAATTAAAAGTAAAGATACAAAAATGGGCTCAATCCTCTTTAACCCTCACAATTTAAAAACATTTTGGGTAAGTGCAGGAACACTTGAAAGAAACTAGCAGGTCCAAAGTTTTAAAAAAAATTATATATATTTATATATTATATATGTATATAAAGTGGTATGATATACAACCATTATGGTTAAGAAGAAAAAACAGAAAAGTTACAAAAAGGCCAGGTACATGTTCACCATTAGGTTTCTGTGCACAGTGTCCAAGAAAATAAACTTCCCTCTGAATGATGTGAATAAAACTCATGGGGCCTCCCGTTAACAAGGGACCTGAGGCACACGACGTGACAGCTGGGCAGCTGGACCCAATGCAGAGGACAATGAAAAATGAAGCTTTTCTGGGACTCCACTGGCCTCCTGGGCAGCGGCCACTGGAGAAGTCTTGGTGTGAGATTAGTGGAGGAACAGGAAGGAAGGAGTTGGGAATTGCATAGTGAGGAGCAATGTGGTATCAAATATGCAGAGCACCTAAGAGCTTCATGCTACAGTTATCCTCTTTAGGAAAGGAGTATTTTAAACTTTCTGGTTGTACATCAATTTATGTTCCACTTTGTTCATGCATGCAGCCACAGGGGCTGGGTGAGCACCTGGGAGCTCCAGGCCACCAGTAACCCATCCCTTCTCTCTCCCAGCTGGGCAACACGCTCACCATCACGGCTTGGCAGGAGATCCCACTCCCCCCAAAAGCACAGATCACTTGCTAGCCATCTAGGAACTGCTACCAAAACATCTCACGCTTCTGCTGGGCCTCCTGGAATGACTAGGGAAGCCATCCATAGCATGCACACAAATAATTTCTAGAAGAGGGGAGTAGGCTGTCATGAAAGAAGCCACCTGGTTAAAGGTAGAGATTAAGTCTTGTCAGGTCTCTTCTCTCAAGGCATTAGATCTACTCCTTGGTATCTCCCTGGAGGACTTTTCCCCTCCCACCCAGACATGTTCACTGAGTTACACTGACAGACTTGTTGAGCTGGGGAAGACCCTGGCTCTTCCTTGGTCCCCAGGTAGGAAGTACTTCAAAGACAGCTCCTCACCCTAGCTAAAGGAAAACCCACCCACCTCATCTACTCGTGAATCAGGTGGGATGGCTAGAATCAACAAGCCAAGACATTTCTCTCTTCTTCAAAGGGCTCAGCATCATATTTCAGTTGCTGCTAGAAGGAAGAGAAGGCGGGACCAGAAATGAAGCATGGGTTTATCCACACAGGTACCTGTACCTTGCTCTTATGGGTATCCACCCACTCCTGTCTGCTATCACCCTGCAGCACCCAAAGCTCTCATGAGCTATGGCTAAGCAGCCCCTGAGAAATGGTTTACTCTCAGAAAGGCCAAACTTTTCACGTATTGTCAGGGAACTGCTATGGAAATCCTAACTTCGGATCACTTAAAACCCCATGCACTGTGTCCCCCTCAAAGCACTCAAATGAACACTCTTGCATCTTGGCTGATATGACTGTACACGGAAAATTAACACCTATCAAATGGAGAAAACTTAAAAAGGACAGGAGGGGAAGGGAGCACTCCATCCTTCACATTTGGATACATGGATGCACGCTAAAAATCTTAGCTTGAACCCTTTTATCAGCACATAAAATGAACTCAGTTTAATAATACATACAGGATACAAACACTACAGTTATATTCCCAAGACAGCACAAGAAATTCACAGCCAAGTCTTGATTCGATTTCCTTTACAATTACAATGCAGTCTTGAACACTGGACACAAGAGTCCAACATGCTATTTACATTTCACATTGTGGAGATGTTTGTGTGCTTGGAAGAGTTCTCAGTTCCAAAAGAAAGTGTCATTCACACATGATGATGCAGTGGAAATAAACCAAGCCAACCAGACAAGCCAATGACCACATTTGTGCTTCTGAAAAAGTAACATGAAGGGTCTTCACCGATGCAGTCACCTTCAACCGGACAAGCTGCCTTCCATTTTGCAGTCAGCGAGGTGTCCAGAGGCCAATCTCATCTCCCCTGAATTCTGGACCCTTTTGCTAGCAACCAGTAACATGAGTAATGTTCTGATAAGGTCAGCTGGGACACACCAAGTAAAACGGCCTTGGTGTTTTGTCACATTAAAAACAGAGAGACACAATGGAAGAGAGAGAAGTCTCTACAGCTTTACCTCCTACAGCTTGAAGAGTTTGGACTCCCTCAACCATGAATGCCATCCAGAACAGATGAGTCTTCGCCAGATAGCACCTGCTGTTCACCCGAGAGGGAGGCACAGAGTCTGGGAGATCTTGGCTTTTGAAAGTCCACTCCTCAGACAAAATGTGACCATATGGATGAGGCTGATTATGTCGCAGCCATAAGAATAGGCAAAGGCCATCTGTTCTTCAGCAGATCCGTTCAGACCAGCCTGCAGAAATGCCATACTGTTGCTCAAGGTTCCAGTAAAAAAAAAAAGTAATAATAATAATAATAAACCAAAAGAAACCCATTTGTCTGTGTTTCCTATCCAGCGCTCTGCACAGCATGCAGCGGGGCAGCAGAGTTCCAGGATGCTTTACAAAAGTGCAATATCCATGTCAAGTAAAGGAAGTGCTGGCTGGACAAAGGTACACAGCTCACACTGCAGTCATGTTATGCTGGCCTCCAGAAAGCAAAATGTTATCTCCGTAACATTCTTTCCAGTTATATTTTGAAGTCACAGAGCACATATCTCCACATCTGTGCCTTGCTGCAAGCCCCAAACGTTGTCAGAAGTTGTTTGGGGTGTTATGAGTAGCTATGCCAAACCTTGAAAGGAAGCAGGTCAAGGTGGCTGCTCCATTAGATGCTGCAAACAAAAAGGCATAGGCTCGCTCCCCCGCTATCCCTGCTGGCATAGACAATACCACTGTGACAAGTTAGATCCAACCCAAAGTGCAGTCACACGCATGTTCAGGATGCATTCTGTATACAGAAAAATCAATATACAGAAGCACTTGTTTTCACAGGGTTCCCCACACGCTCCAGCCTTCAAAACACTTGCCTTCAATGAGTAGGACCGGGCCACAGATTTTAGGGCAGCTGCCCTAAAATTTATAGTGTAAGTAGCAATCCAAGCACATCCTTGCAAGGAGAGAGACAATGACAGAACAACTCAGTCTTAATAAGGATTATATGGCTCTTGCTTCTTTCTTCAAAGTGAGGGGAAGGTTCAGTTCCCCCCAGATAGCAGTTACATGCTTTGGGCCCTGCAAGCTAACCATGCCACATGCTTGCACACCCAGGTCTCATGGTAGGTTCTAAGACAGGGTGGAAAACCTGGTGCTCATGAGCCACAGTGTCCCTCCATACCACCTGTGACTACCTTTCCCTGCCCTTGTTATTTGATAACAGAGGTATGTTTCAGTGTGAAGCCCATCAAATGTATCTGAAAGGGCATACTCAGCCCTGAGCAAGAAAATCCTGCTTCCAGAGATTTACGGTGAAGGGTGAAGTTTTCTCCAAAACCTTCTCTTCCTGTCTGCATGGTGGTGCCTCCTCCCTGTCTCCCTCCCTCCTTTGAATAGTAATAGCTAGCCTACAGCTTTTACAGTCTATTAGTGGTTTCTATCTTAAGAGGAGTCTCAAAGCTTGCTCTTCCCCAGAGCTGGTACCATTTCACAGCAGATACCATCATCCTAGTTAGCTACCTGCTAGGAGCAATTCCTATCTCACTGCAAGAAGGCAACTGACTTGAGTAAAGGCAGATTGGTAGATTCTATGCCCCGTACAGCAAACATGGGGTAAACAGACATCGAGTCTGAACATCACTGAGGTGAAAACTGCCTCTGCCAATGGCTCAACTCCAGTTTGAGAGACATTTCCCACTTTATTTACTCTGCCAGTTATGTAATATAATGCTCAGCAGCTACACTAAGATGCTCAGAGGTAAAAAGACAAAAAGGAACATCATAGTTACCCTACTGAAAGGGCAGTACTCAACAGTACCTCCCAAGAGGCAGTCTCCTCTTCCAGTAGGAAGCTGTCAGTGCCCTTTGGAGCACTGCTCTTCAGTGGAAAGTACAGCACCAATGGAGGATGTTGCCCTCTGCAGGCACCCAGCTGCCCCTTTGCAAGCCTTGTTCTGCCTCATGTCTAGAAAAATGCCTCACATGTGCCTTAATATGGTCAGATAGTGGTTAGCAACGTGCCTTGAAAAACAAAATGAAATAAAATAGAATAAAATAAAAACCTGTTCTGACAGTCACAATGTTCTCCAGATGTCATTCGGGTTTCTGATTCTGGAACACAGAAGAATATATACTTATGATCTTGTGAGTTTGTTAGGACTGAAGCCCCAAAAACTTCCTTCAATGCCAGTTCAGCAATCCTGTGCTGTAAATTATGATTTAAAAAAAAAAAAAAAAAAGAAAGAGAAAAAGTCCAGCAGAGTTCACAGGTCACTCCTGCAGGGAGAGCCTGCATTTGCTATAAATCCATTGGTGCTTCCAGTCTCTCTTGCTTTTGCAAGCTGACTGTCCCATAAGATCTAGCATCAGAGAGCTGAAACTCTTTAGTGCAAAAATACTCCCCCATAAAGTCTTACAAGTCTTCTCCTGGAAAAGTTTGGCACCAAGTGGGTGGCTGGCTCCTGTTTGATCTGTGTGTCGGCCTCGTAAAGGCAGCACCCAGAATGCCATCTGCAAGTACCCGGGCTTCCCTGATGGAGCAGAGAGGTCAGGTTCAGAGCAATGGACAGGGTAGTTGACTGGTGCTGGGACCCCCCTGCTTCTCCTCGAGAATTCACATACTAGATATAGTGGGAAAGAAAAAGGCATTTTCTTAATGGATTTTTTTTTTTTTTTGAAGTTAACTAGGGTAGTGGAATGGTTTGCTCTAGAAGAGCCCCAGGCTCCCAAATTACAGTGGATATACAGTGACACCATGAGGCAGGGGTTTCCCTCCTCCCTCACACAGGGCACCGGACCAGAGGGCTCCCAAAATGCTGTATCGTGCATTGACTCAGCTTTCCCTCATTGTACGCTAGTCACAGACACCAAGCCTCTGCTTCTTCAGTGTTTGACAGAGTGCTGATCCCACTGCAGAAGTGAAGAAGATCTACCACCATCTTTCACCGAGTCCCTCTGGGGAACAGAAGGGGAAAAAAGGGGGCAGAAGATGTTCACCTATTTTTTCTGATAAGCTACTCTGATAAAGTTGGTCCCAGATAGGTGGACCCAGTTTCTTGCCTGGGCGCTCTCAGTTGCTTGCCTGCACGTGCTTGCTCTCTCTCGCACATCAGGTACAACAAGGTGAAGGCTTAAATTCAAAAGGGGCTTCCACTCCAGTGGGCAGGTACCAGGTTGGAGGGGTGGTCTGGACTGGAGAAACAGAAGGAGCTGCACTGGATTTTGGGCAGAACAGCAGGATTGTTCTACGAGGACAGCACAGGGGCACAGCAGTTGGCACATTGTTTAGTCTGACTGCATGTGTGGGTTTTGTTTTTTTGCTTTTTCATTTTAATGCACACTGCCAGCATCTGGACGAGGTTGGTTGGTGGCGAGGTATTTGGCTCTCATGCTGGAGGTGTACTGGAGGAAGACAAGACAAAAAAACAAAACAAACAGAACAGAAAAGTAAGTCAGAATGACTAATGTAAATGTGGAACCACAGATTACGACCACCTCCCAGCATAAAATGGTCTGTATTTACAGCAAGCCTATCAAGGAGCTGCTGCTGGCTTGGTCTGACAAGGAAAGTTTCACAAGCTGCTGCATAGTCAAGTCTGAGTAACATACTGTCAGCCTGCTACAAGGATGCTGGCCAGGTCAGTGCAGATGGGCTAATGTTTTATCCAAGCTCTCTACAGAGAAGGAAATCCAATAGTCATTGAGTCAAAATATGCCATACTTCGCCTGGGAGAAGAGAGGGAAATGGAAATGATGCAGATATAAAAACCCACCTCACACCTTCATCCTCTCTTAGTCATGTTGTTGCTTTCAACCATGCCAGAAAAGGAGGTTGAAAAGAAAATGGGTGTACACTGGATTTTTACATTGCATTTTACAGCAATGAGGGCATCAGAAGACTGCATGCATCACAGATGGGCAGTTTGAAAGAAAAGTGTGGAAGAATGAATCTCTGAACAATTTATGCCCAAGAAAGAACAGACCCTGTCAGGCTGGAAACATGCTGCCATCAAACAAGATGGTATTAGCTAACAGTTATCAGATGGGTAATAATCCACTGTGGCTTGGGATCCAGCCTGTGTACCATGCAGCAGTAGACGAGACCTCCAGCTTGGGAGTGAGAAGAGAATCAGAAAGATGAGAGGTTGTTTTGGTTTGGGGGGGTTGTTTTTTCTTATTTTCTTTTTTATTCTAAGCAAGGTAATCCAGAACAGCTCCCAGAAGCTACTGAGGTAATACATGCCATTCAGCTTTGAATAATGAGCTGAAAAGCATGTGAATAATACCCAGTAGGAAGAACAAAAGACTTGGCCTCTTTATGCCAATGTGTTCAATGCCTTCATCATGACCACATTACTGCTTCTGGGATTCTGCTACCATGATACTAACAACCAAGCAACGAGGACAGACATTTTATTCCTCTTTTTATACCAGCTGGAGCTTGAATAATTCTATAATACCCACATCTTACTTCCCAAGAGTGCTCTTCAGCATACTGACTTTTTATCACCTTTAAAACTGAACCACATAAAATAGCCAGTTAAGCTGGCAAAGAGACAACTGAAAGGCAGTTCCACACCAGGAGGTATGATTTATCTTGCCCCCTGGGAAAGAACATTATGAGGCATCTTTAGGCTGTCAAAAGCTCAGCTATCCAAAGGGGTTTTCAGAGAATTAACAGTATTTTATCAGTTTTCCTTCAAAGACTGACCCAGACTGAACATCTGCACAATAGAAGAGAGAATCTGCTCCTTTGGCGGAGCTGACCCCATCGGCACAAGATGAAGACACCTGTGGCTTGTTTGCACACTCATCTTTTAGTGTCTTCCATAATTGGAAAACTTTCTGCAGAACATGGATCTTTATATAAAACTCTGGCCCAGAAATGGCATCTATATTTAGAAGACAAAAGGTTCATCTATTCTTTCTCTTTTTAAGATGTATTTTTTTGTCAGCGAGAAGGAAAAAGGTAGAAAATACCAAGCTGAGCCAGTTTAAGGACTATATTCTACACAGTTTATTGAATGTGATTACTTTTTCAGAAATAAAGTTTAGGGCATTATTAAAACATGAGAGACCAACCCAACACACTCAGAGAGGCTTAGAAGTCAAAGAACTTTCTCATAGAGTAAGTAGGGCACGTTTCAGGCACTGCAATGCTGAAATCGCCAGCCAAACATCATGCTAAGAAGAGGGTCTTAGAAGGAAAAATGCATTTGATTGCTTATTTTCCATTTATATTCTGTATGGTGATGTGTGATAGGAGATGAGTACGAACAGAGAACTTCGGGTGCTAAGGTTTTGTAAGAAGTATTTAGAAAAAAAAATCTCAGATCATGGAAGGTTATTGTGCATCTTCCTGGACAAGTCATATAGGTTCAGTACACAACATGCAACATCAACTTTCTTTAGAGCATTAAAATCAAGAAGGGCCACTTGATGAACTGCATTTCAAGGATGTACAAAGTACACCCATCATGGAGGGAGAAATTGAAAAGAATTCACTCCTTCCTCCACCAAGAAAACACCCCACTGTTGTTTAAGTGTCAATAAAACAAAGTAATCAGGAACACAAGATTTGGACAGTCAGGGCATTTTACATTCAAACCTACCTGCAATCCACCACAAGGAACAAATCAACTCAGAGTAGTCAGAGTTAGGGCTGATGTTCTCTCCTTAACTCAGAATTTTTGCACCTTTGTACCTTTTCCCATTACAGTGTGAACCAGTTACTCCTTCTGTTAAAGTGTATATTTTATGACCATGATAAGTATGTTTGAAACCTGGAAGTAGAGAGCTAACTCTTCACTGCACACCTCTCATAACCAGCACAGCTCTATCAGCGTGCACTGGATCTTCAGTCACTGCATTAGGCTCCATGTACGAATGCTTTGCTCCACATGCTGTTGACAGTAGTCCCTCATCCAAGTCCTTCAGCGCATCCTCTGCTGGGAAGCAGAGGAAAGATGCTGTGGAATACACAGATCCCAACATCTGGACGGGCCAGCAGATGAAGATGTACCAGCAGACACTTGCCAGTCACATGGATATGAAACCAAATTATATTATCCATAGTTAAAATAACTGAGTCTTTAGCTCCTTTCAAAAGTAATTCTAAAGACTTAAAGCCTGAGCACAATTCAGAGCTAAGGAGGTCTTGGACTCTACTCTGAGGTAACCTGGATACAGTGCCTGACAGCTATAAGGTATACAGTTGCATTTAGTTTCCTTTAAAGAGGAGCTTTCATAGAAGGTTAAAGAACATGCACAATGCAGTCATTCTTCCAGTACTCTTGCTGGAAGTACCCATGTGCCTATACAACCTCATTTACCCTTTCAAAAACAGCACGGAGGACAAGTTTCAACCCATACCTTCACCACACTGTCAGCTATCCGAAAAAGAGTACCTAAAAGACTTCTTTTTACCGTTTCTCCTGGTGGCTTGTGCTATTCAATACAGCACACCTCTCAGTCACTTACCAGTCAGCTAGGACAAACACAGCTGATTGCACATAAGTTTATTTTTGTATTTCTCCAAAGGAAAAAAAAAAGTCTCCTTCACATTCAGCCTTGTTGACAGTATAAACTTTCATAGGTATGGTATATCAGCACATACTAGTTAGGTGCTTAACACGTATAGCCTGTGTACAAAGGAATCATTGGTTGCAAAAAAAAAAAATTAATGGGAATATTCAGTTATTTTTAGAGACCATAAATTCTACCAACTCCTGTGAACTGTGCAGACCATGAGTACTTCACAGCTAACTGAGCTATGCTGGAAGATCACTTACCATATGAAATAATGACTCTAAGTATAAACCGTTTACTACTTGTGGTTAAAAAACCCACATGTATCTCTTCAGCTACCTTGACTTTGATTTCCTGCCAGAGCTACTCAGGTAATCCAATAAAGACCAAAGCTTCTGGATTCAAGTTCTTAAAGGCTGATCCACCTCTCAAATAGCTAGAGCACAGTAAACACACAGGGTTTGGTATCATTATGTATGGGAGGTATAAGATGCAGGGAAACAGCCAATTCCAGCCAGTAGATTCTGAATTCAAAGGGACTTAAGTCTTCCAAGTCAAAAGAACAGATCTTCCATTTGTTTGTTTTTAAAGTCTTGGAAAGAATGCAATGCCTTTTTCTTAGCCCTGCAGACAGCCACATTAAACTCTGGGTGTGACCTTAGGTAAACAGAAGACAGTGCAGACAGACATCAGGTCATGTTTTAACCCAGAGGATATTTCAAGTCCAGAATGAAGACGCTAGGATTCCCCCTCCCCCAAGCAATATTTTATTTCATGGAATAGACCCATCTCACCATCCTTACAATACCACCTGCAGGAACCAAAAAGCAGAAAAACCACCATAAGCTGACGCCCAAGAGCAGTCTTTGCAAGACTTAAGACTGAAGAAAGTCGTGATCCTTTCAAGGGTGCTAGCACCATGCTTCAAGACAAGTTTGTTTGCATTCATGCACCATGGCAGAGGGCACCAAGACACCCGGTTCAGACAGCACCCTTCCCAGCATGTCACAAGGCAGGCAGACAAACGGCAAGAGGCAGCAAGAATGCAGACCAAGCAGCAACGTGACAGAAAGGAATCCAATGCAAGGCTGACAAAAGTCCCAACATGAACGGCAGAAAAAAGGAACAGCAGCTTTATGGACATGTATTTCTGGGAACAGAATGTAAGATACAGGTCATTGATTGCATGAGCCGAAAGCAACAGGCCCTCTGTTCCAACTAGAACCAACACCTTCCAGTTACTGTGTGACTGTAGTTCCCTTGAAGGAGCATTGTCCTTCATACCAGGTGAGTTGCCTAATTATACCCTATATTCAACCAAGCTAAAAAACTACAAAGCCTAATGCAGACCACCTACTCTTTCTGTAGGCATGTGGCTTTGTCATGGACCACTGAGAGGGAGGAAACACTATCTTGGAGAACATCAGCAACTACAGCCCATTAGGAATTCAGACAGTGAAATGGTACTAGGAGGGCCCTGTTCACAGAGCCTGTGGGACATGGATGGGATGATTTGGACACACACAGAACAAACAAAACAGTAAAAGGTTTTGAAACAGAATGAAACAGATCTTAGTGCTTATGTCTGGACCCTTAGGGAAGTTTTAAAAAAAACTTGCTCCTTTCTGGCTTTAAACGCAAGGATAAAAGGAGAAGCTGCACACAGATCTAACAGGCAATGAAGTAACTCTTCAGGACAGGCCACCATTACCAGCTAGGATCTTTCAAGAAATTAAAAATCCTACTGAGGAGCTTAAAGCTTGTGGCAGGTAAGTATCAGTGGTTTCGGGCACATGCTGTTATGACCAGTCAAGACAAACTGAACAGCAGTAGGGCTCAAGGGAAGCTGAAAGCTGAATTAAGGCAACCCAGTCCTGACTGAAAAGCTGCTAGATTGGTTCTCTTTACTTCTAGAAAATGGCTTCTTGTGATGGGAGAACTTGTATTCTGCATTTGGAGGGCAAGGTTAGTTCTACATTTGACCTGCACTCAGTACTAAGTGTTCAAGCTGTTCTCAGGTGTGGACTCTGAGTTGAAGCTGTTGTGAGTTAACCTTTGTGAGGCATGGGCGCCTATAACCCTCACAATGTGCACCAGAAGCCTTTGCAAGGTTGATACTGCTCCTTGAGTCTGCACCAGAGCAAAACTGATTTGAATTTTAACCCTTGGCAGGAGGGAATGGGGTGGGAGGTGCAGAGGGAAGGAATGTGAAGAAATAAAAGGCACTGGCCTGGGATAAACAGTGCAGGGATGAAGGGAGTGGTTGGGAGTGGAGAAGGGGTTGAGCAAGAAGGACCTTTTTTCCAGTACCTGTTCCATTTGCGGGCGCTGTTACCAGTATGTCCGTGCACTGTCCGAGGGCTTAAGCTGCCAGCTCATATGGCTGCTACTGTCCATGGCAGCCAAATACAACTGTGATGACGCAAGAAAGAGAGAGAAAAAGAGAGTGCAGCCTCAACGTGCATGAAAAACACAGTGCAAGCAAGTGAAACGCTGTGGTGTGTGGCAGCGACAAGGTGGGCTCTGCAACCCTAAGGGAATAGCCCTGTGGCAAGAAGGAGAAAACAGAAGGAATGAGAGAAGGGAAAAAAACAAACAAACAAAAAGCCAGGAAAAGTAACGGACAAACAATGCAGCAGGATCATCACATCTTAGTTTTCACCATCTGTTCACAGAAAACTAAATGGAATTTATCAGCTGTGTCTACCCACTGGACATAACCTATTTGGATGGTTATCCCCCTCTCCTCCCTCCCCAAAAGAGGCAGGGACATGTGCATTGGTATTCCCTTTTCATCTCTCTCCTCCCACAGATGATTTGCTATGAAAAGTTACAATTTCTTCTGCCTCAGTATGGTCTCAGCCACCTGCTATGGAGAGCTGCGAATACAAAAATCCCAGAAAAGCCCCCTTCCCTGCTGCCTGCCAACACGACAGTAGACAGTATTTGTCTTCTCTCCACTGCCTGTCTACTATGTCCCTCCAGGAGACACATTTATCCTATAGCCTGTTCCTTGCCTCGTCTAGGGAGAAGCTCCCCTCATCTACTGGTGCAGCACTGCACTGTCCTCCTCCCCCAGCTCCTGCACTTCCCTATAGCCCATACTGATGGCTGCCAAGTCAAGTTGCTCTGAAAAAAAAAACCTCTCATCTTTACCTACGCTCAGAAACCAGCCTAAGGCACCAGGACTCAGATTCCCCCCCTCAGGGTATCAATGCAAACAGCTACTGAAGAACCAGGGAACTTCTTGCATAACTAAAGCCCCTGCGGAAAGGAGCGTGCTTTCTCTGAAGCAGAAGAACTGCAGGGGAAGGGGAAGCAGGACCTTGGTCTACAGACATTGAATGAACATATGCCTTGGCAGTACCAGAGGGACAGTGCCCTTCCTACAACAGGAAACGCCAGTGGTAAAGCATTTGCCACACTGTACTGTGTGCAGCACATCAGCTCTTCTTCTGAGGACCATCCTGTTGCTGAGAGCAGATAACGCTAGCAGAGCTTGCGATCAGAGTACCACCGGGGATCAGGAAAAACTTTGTGAAGGTTGAAAGAGGTCTGCCCAAGTACAGAGACAAGGATCAACTCTCCACTTTTCCACTTTCTCTACAGCAAGATGAACTGGTCCTTTTGAAGTGAAAACATGAATGTGATGAATTTTCCACCACAACTCCTACTCCTTCATCCTCCAACCTCCTCTTCCTCCCCTTCCCACGAATTTGAACCATGCACCACAGAGTGTATTTTCTTTACCTATACCTGAAGACTGGTTGGTTATTAAGCATGCTACTACTCATCCTCTGTAATCACACCACCAAGTTAGTGAGCACTGCGATGTCACGTTCTCCAAGTTCTGGTATAAGTAAGGCTTACAGGATCCGGTGAAGGAGGGCAAGATTCCTCTAGTTCTTATACAGACATGAAGGCAAGCCCATGTTTTATCCAGCATACAGAAATGGCTATCAGCCCAATCCAAATACCAAAACCTTCCATGAAAGTTTCTTTTTTTTCCTCCACAGGAAATTAAATACAAAAATAGATTCTAAAGAAAGTAAAACAGTTGTGAAAGAAAGATTTTTTTTTTTAAAAAAAATCTCAACAAAAAAATAATACAGGTTTCATCCTACCATCTCTTTAGGGCAGATTAAGGAGAGAGGTTCAGCAATAACTCTGAATTTACTGTTTTAACAAGTTTCTTTTTAAACTTGAGGAACCAACGCCACAGATAGCAAGTACACTGCATGCAAGTGAATCATCCTGCTGAAGTCACCCACCAAGATATTCATGCACTTCAGTGGTGGCAGGACTGGGCCCATAGGATTACCAGTGTTAATAGACTGAGTTTTGTTCTTATGTGCAATGTTCAAATTAGCATAGCAGGGTTTTATTCTCCATGGCAGGTGAGACATGGCTTGTTTATTCAAATTGCTGCCATTTATGGGCCAGATCCTGTGTTTGGCTGCACAATCAGCTCCCTTGAGAGTATACAGGAGTGGTAAATGTGTATTCCCCAAAGTTGCTGAAGCAGAGAGGAGCAGTAAAGAGAGACTTACTGAGGGAGGTGGGGACTCCCGGCCAATGAGCGGGGTATTCTCGCAACGGGGGTTCTGGAAATTTGCATTCTGGCTCCTAGGAAAGGAAGACACACATGGTAACAGGGGGTATGTGCCATGATTCTCTGGGGAAGGTCTCTGATGGTGACATGGGACAGAGCATACACACCCCCAGAACTACTGTATCAGGTCAGTCTCCCTCAAAGCTTTTCTTACAGATCAAGTGGATCCCCTTTTTCAGACATGGGCACAAAACTAGCATTATTTCCTCAGATTAAGCACCATCTTTACACTCTTACTCAGAAGAGCCCACACTGAATCATGCCAAGTGATTTAAAAATAGGTCCGTGTGAAAATCTGCCTCCCTGCAGCGTCAGAACTGCCAAGCTGCAGAAGTGGAGATAAAATGAGGACAAAGTCTAAAGGGAAGAACAAAATGATGTGCCAGCCTAAAAAAGATGGGCCCTGAAGGTAGTCCAAGTGCGATCAGGGTTAGGCACTTCTGGAGAAAGCTCCAAAGAGCCCACCTGGACTAGGTAGCTCCAGACTGCAACAGATGTCAGAGCTGACTGCAAATATTGCAGAAGGACAGAGCCTGCAAGTTTTGACTTGGCTCTCAGTCTCTCAGGAAGCTTAAAGTCTTGTGGCAAGACTGCTCTATCTGAAGGATTAAGTCTTCTGGTGATCAGAATCATTGTGTAATAAGGACCCCAGACAATACTTTCCTACTTCTTTTCTCTAGACAGATTTCTAAACCCTGCAGGACAAAACTGTTCGCATTGTGGAGCATGCTGTCTAATACAACTCTTTCTACTGCAGTACTTTTAAGCTGTTACCTCCTCCTAGTAGATGCCAATCAGAAAACAGGCTTTTGACACTTTGGACAAAATCCTTCATCACTTTCTACTGCTTGGTCAAAAGTGCCAGCCCCGCAGCACTTAGCAACAGAAATCAGAGTGAAAAAACCTGGACAAGCCACAATACAGCCTTCTTGTTGGGATACTCACATGTACTCTGTGACGGGAGCATTGCTGACTGTATGTGCTGCTGCTGGAATGCTGGTCTCACTGCCATAACTACTCCCACAGCTATAGAGGCTGGGCATGTGCACTCTGTAAAGATTATCGTGTGTTTGTCTACTCCCTTGAGCAGCTGATTCTTCTTCCCCATCATCATCTGAGCTTCTGCAAGAAGGAGAAAAAGTTCCTCCTAGAACCCTGTAATTACCCCACATGTGGGGTTTGCAGGAAACCATGGTAATCCTAGGAACCTCCCAACCATCTTCCACACCTCCACATTTATACCCATTTGGGACGCCTCAGGGTGGCAGTGTCAAACACAGCCTACACCACAGTGACTCAGACCTCCCACAGATACCATCTGGACTTTTACACTGCATGATGCCCTACAGTCTCCTTACGGTCTTCTCTCAGGGCTTGGCAGACAGCACAGTTGTGCAACTGCCCAGTCATACAACCAAAGGACAGACACACATCCTGAAATACACAGCACTTAAAGAGAGGCGGTGGGGATGTAGTGCCATGCACCCCACACAAAGCATCCTTCAAAACTGCAGTCTGTGTCCTTCCATTTCTTGTAGCCATGTCCAAAGAGCTTTTAAGGATAAGTCTCCATAGACTTCTCTGAACTCCCATTCTGGTTACAAAGGGCCTGCTTCAGCTTCTAGCAAAGTCTCCGAAGTCTTTACAGAGACTAAGTTGCAACATTTGTGTCTAAAGGCTTTATTATCTCAAAAATGCCAGGATTTTAAACAAATTTTAACACAGAGCAGAGCTGTTTGCCAGCTGGTTCCTTCCCCCCTTCCCATAGTATTCTCTTGTCCCTCCTATATAATATACACTGCTATTTTATCTCCCTAAGTATGGCATGAAGCACCAAGGTTTGAAATACATTTTAGCGACGCTTGACAAAGCTAGTAAAAGGTTCTACAGGAAGCACTTTGTTGCTGGGGGAGACAGCATGGACACCACCAGAACACCCCAAACATCACCTGCAGCTTCTGTACCACAAGGTGGCACTGAAGATTTACTCAGGGAATTGCAGCCTGCACAGTCTCTTACAGGCAGTAAGTATGACATCCTCCACCTCCGGGAGGGAGGCAAAGGAAGAAATGGTGCTCCAGGGAATGCAAGAGGGAATCCTTCAGTTCACGGCAGCAGCCTGAGCCTGCTGGGGTCCGCAGGCAGGCAGCAGCCCACATAGAAGGCAGCACAAGAGGTAACACTGTGTAAACCTTTCCCCTTCAAACGGGCAGACTACCATTCTCTTCTTGATAATGCCTCTGTAGCTGCATGTGGAAGAGGTAAGGAAACCAGCCATTTTCTTAAGTGCTGTTCTGACGCATTTCCCAAGGCTTTCTTTCTCTGCGGGCACTGCAGGCCTGGCGGGCTCTGGCTTCCTGCTATTGTTCAGGATGTTCCATTTTACTTTGAACCTTGAGCCTGGGCTTAGACCACAAAAATCATGTTTCAGGACCACAGAAGAGAATTTGCTGCACAGTCTACTGCTCTTCTGCAAGAACAGAAAACTCAAAGCTATTTTAATAGCTGCATGTGGTGCAGCAGCCAGTCAGTGAAGCAAAGGTTTACTCAAGACTTACTGGTCAGCCTGGTTACCATCATTAACAGTAGCTCCAAACAACTCTGCTATTAGATGATTGCCACCAGTTTGCAAGTATCTCATCTGCCCATGCTATTGCCAGCAAGACAGTTCCCAGTTTCTATTAGATATGCAAGTCAGTCACCCCAGCACAAGCAAAGCCAAGAAAGGCAAGTGTGAACTGCCTCTCATTCCAATTCTCTTCCCCGTACTAGAACAAATGCCTCAAAGCAATGCAAGAGAATAGGTACTTTACAGAGATGGCACATAGTTCAAGCATTACCTCTCTCTACAGCTATAGTCATCTCTGACTTGACTCATAGTTCTACAGTGTACTGAATACTCTGCACACGTAGTATCCCAGTGCAATAAGGTTCAGATGTAAATATTAACCACAGCCAGAGCAAAAGCCAACAGTTTTTTTTCTGTTGGACCTGTGCTTATAAAGCCTCATCCCTCACACTCCTGGGATTATATGGGAAAGAGCTCCATATGCTCACGGGCACAAATCCAATAGCCAGTCTTCATTAGGAAAGAACTCTACAACACTACAGGATCTAAACCCCCTCTATACCTCTTTTGCTGCCAAGTGTGTGGGACGCTGCACACAATGGAACTGAACATGAGGGCTGTGACAAAGGAGAAGAGAACCAGGTAGATGAGGCCTTCCACTCCATCATAGCAAAAGCCCGTCAAAGCCTGGACGTAATCCTGTAAAGAGAAATGAGCAGAGTTTCCTGATCACTAGAGAGTTAACACTGAGCTCTAATTCAAAAGCCCTTCCCCTGGACTATGTTCTCTGAAACAGCTTATGAGATTGTAGTCCCTTTTCCAGAGCATATTTCTACTTTAATTTTGGGGACCTTAAGTGTTTTTCGTAACTGATCTTAATCCTTATTTCCCCTCATAGAATCCAACTCAGATATAGACGTGGGGATATTTTCAAACCCACACAATAGGAGTTTAAAAGAAAAAAAAAAAAAAAAAAAAAAAAAGGAAAAAGCCAAGACAAACTTATCCACCCAACTTCAGATACCACATTTTCATTAAGCCTCTCAGCTCCCTCACTATGTCCCATTGCCCAAGAACACAAGCATGGACTATCTGCTTCTCTGCCTTCAGAGACGCAGCTAAGGCAACAGTTAGGCCATGCTATACTGTAGCTATAAGACATTCCACTCCACGGGAAAGGTAAAAAGCTATGCGCTATCAAAAAAAAAAAAAACCCTGAAGGCCTCGAAACCTTAGGGCTGCATCTTGCAGATATATAAAGGCATGTTATCTAGTTTCCTGTGTTGATCTTTAAACAGAAAGCTAACTTGATCCAAATTCCCATTCTCCTTTCTGCTGGAGTCAATCAGTAAAAGCTGTTGTAAACTGTTTTGGCACACCAGAGATTTGAAACAGCAAAATAATCAGTACACTACAGGCTCTACACCCCCTTTGTTCTTTCTTAGCTCAAGCCCAGTTACTGAGTACTCACCAAATGCAGACTCCGACAGTCTACTAAAGCTGTCAGTTGCTGCAAGTTGATCTCTGTTGAATTTAAAACCTCCTGGATCCGAGTAAGGTACTCCTGTAAGCAACAAGCTAGCGATTACGGCAAGGAAATGGCTTAGCAGGAGCTGATCTTGGGCTTTGTACAAGGGTAAGAGAAGTCAGAAAGCACAGGGAGAGCGAACTTGACAAGAGTTACCTTGGAGGTGGGGTGCTCTCTGCTTGCTGACCTCATGAGTTCCGTAACATCATCCTGCATTTCCACCAGAGCCTTGTGACTTCCTGACAGCTTCTGCTCAACACAAAACATGCAATGTTTCAGCAATTCAGGCCACATGAACCAACAGAACTCCTGGGAAATAAGACTGAAATCCTGCTCCCAAATACTGAAGCATCACCTGTATGAATGGTACAAGTTAAGGATGTCTCAATTGCCATGTTTGACTTTTACCAACCTGGAAGAAGTACAGACAGAAAGAAGAGTGGAAGGGAAGAACCAAAAGAAAAACAAACACACACACACCAAAACACATACACATGCACAAAAACCATACACACAGCTGGGGCCAGCTCCAGGACAGACGGGAAGGAGAAAGAAAAGACACAAAGCACTCATGTTCTCACCACAGACCACAGCTGGACTTTTCTACTAAATCAGATGGCTGAGAAAGACTTAATGTTAGCACTTAGAAGTTGTTTGTATTGGGGTGCAGCCTTCACATCCCATTAAAGCATCCATGGGAACTTCACATGCAATAGCATGTCAGAGAGTATACTGAGTAACCAGAAATGCAACAGATGGCAACGGTGCATCATACCACAGCTTGAAGTGTTCTTACCCCACCCTTTAAAACAGAGGAAGACAAGACTTAAAAAATCCTAAATATAAATGGTGAAGCAGCTGGTGTCTGCCAAACGGTGGGTGGCGTGGGTTCATTCTGGCCTCTGATACATAAGACAAAGTTTGGGATGGGCCCAGGTGCTGTTCCTCAGCCCCCACACAAAAGAATAATGACTCACATCTATACTTCAGGATACAAACCCTTCAACATCCAAGGGATTTAAGAGGCGTATGTGAGAATCACTCCCTCACCCACAGAAGTGGCTGCATTTTGGGAGTGGAGTGTTGCCACCAAAAAGAACCTGCGAGAAGAGATTCAAAGCAGGAAGTACATCGTTTCCCACCCTGGCATTAATTGTGGGTGCTCTCTCTCCACATCGCTGCCCTTAGAAGAGTGCCACATAAACAGAGGTACCACGAACAAAGCCATGGTCCCTACCACATCACACATGGGCCCCTCTAAGAGGGCACCTTGGACCTGAAGCTATGCAGGTAGTGATGAAGGTGGAAAAAGCTGCTCACTAAATCACAGTGCCACCTCTTGCACAGCTGCAAAGTAGCTACCAAAGCTTTACCAACAGATGGAGTGCTCTAAAGCTAACACCTTGCAACTTGCTGCATGCTGGCATCAAAAGCCTTTAACCTATACCCTGCAGGATGCTGAGAAGGGGTGAAGGGAGGTAGGATGCTTACACTCACCTGCTGGAAAGGGTTGGGGTATCCAGCACTACAGGTAATGTAATAGCGGAGAGTATCTGCAAAGACAAAATAAAAGAAAGTCATGCTAGATACATTGCTCCAGCTTTGCAGTATTTTATGACTGCCACAAGGGAGGTGTTAAGTTCTGAAAGCAATACACAAAATGAAAATGCAATATAAATGGAAATACTTCCCTGTCTCCGTGTAGGATTACAGTGCATGGATGGCACTAGAGAAAGTGATGTAACTTGCCTTTGGGGAGAAAAGAAATATTTTTTTGGTTTGGGGGGTGGTTTTTTGTGGTTTGGTGGGGTTTTTTTTGGGGGGTGAGGGGGGGGATGACGGACAACACACACACACAGTGAAAGACACAGGGCTGCCCCACTTACATAGTTAGGTGAACCATCAAAAAAAAGTTTTATTCAGAAGTCAGCACTATCCACAGTAAGACAAGACTTTAGCCTAGAAATTGTCCAACTGGATGTTTAATTTCTGCAGCTTCCAAGTGTCAGAATACCGTTCTACGCTCACTGGAAGCAACCAGAGATAGAGACTGCTGCCTAGGGCACACAGCAAAGAGACAACTCAACGTTCAGCCAATTCAGTTCACCAGCCACAAAACATTAGCACAGGAGAGGTAGTAATGGTGATATAAATACAGGCTGCTATCAAAAATACCTTTGGAAGCACACCATTGGGCCAAAGACAGCGCAAATAAACATCCCTATGCTACTACACAAAGCTGAATGTACCGCTTCCTAAGTATACAAATTCAAGTGTTTAAAAAGAAAAAAAAGAAAAAAAAAAAGGGGGGGGGGGGGAGACCTCTTCACAACTGGGGATTCTTCTATCACATTCAAGGAGAGACTGGTTTTAGGCAGTGTTCTGTAGAAGAACATAAGAAAGCCCTCTTCATTCAAGAAAATCGTAACTTTCAGTAATATTTCCTAAAAATGGTATCACTTTGAAAGCAAGTGAGGAAATGGATGGAAAACAACAAGTTCTTGTCTTTCTGACATGTACTAGGGATGAACAAGTAAATAGTAGTCTGTTTTCTAATGGATGTCACTTGCACGCAATTAGATTTTAATTAGATGCTTTAATTAGACTTTAACTAAAAGAGTGTATGTAATTTGTTTTGCATCCTTCTTTTGACTTATGCAAAAAAAAAAGTTATTTTTGGTACTGAGTCAATACTGCAGACTCGATCAGGAAAGAAAGCTCTTACCATACATTAGGATACCAGCAACACGT
This sequence comes from Mycteria americana, assembly GCF_035582795.1. NCBI lineage: Eukaryota > Metazoa > Chordata > Aves > Ciconiiformes > Ciconiidae > Mycteria > Mycteria americana. The sequence continues at coordinate 5,865,505 of NC_134376.1, read as the reverse complement.
TATCTTTTCAAGGAACCTTGGATCATTTGCTGGTAGCATCCCAAAAGTTAGTCTTAATACTGAGTAGCTCTATCAGTAATCGCAGTACAGTGAAGATGTACTCGTAAACTTCCAGGTAAGACTGTTACAGTGCTCTGCTAGCAGCATCACCCATTTCCAGGCTTGAAGACACAGTTTTATTTCTCCTTATTCAGATGCGCATGAAACCAGCCTGGTGCCCTCACGAGCCCTCCATAATACTACATCAACTGCCAGCACACACAAGTTACAAGTATCAGGCTTTCCCCTGCCATTCTCAATAATGTTATCAAGGGAGGGAGCTCTGAAAGACTTGATCATCCAAATACCTTTAGATTATTTCTCAAACATTTACAGTTCCTCTTCAGATGAATGGATCGTGTCAGCTCAGCAAAATCAAGGGTGAAGTTGGCTCGGTAAAGACGACAAAAGCCTCAAAACACACATACACTCTGCATTTCCCCCCACTAGCATCCTTAACTAGCATCCTTTTCTCCATTCCTTTTAATCTTCTGTCTGTGACTTTCAGTAACGCATATTCCAGACTGCAAAGGTATTCTAATCAGTCCCAACTCAGAAATGGGTAAAACGCACAACCACAAGCGAGCAGAGCTGTGAAGGAAGCAAACCTGACTGTATCCTGGCTCTGCCGCGCTTCCCATAAATATTGAATGCACCTTTCGGCAAGCCAACACACTGGAGACCAAGTGGTACAACACAGACTGTCAGCTCCTGCACACTGGCAATGCAACCTGACAGCTGTTATTTATAATTCATTAGCCTACTTTGGGGCAGCTTCTGCCAGCTGCTCCATCTCCCCCCCACCAACTCTCTCTCTGGGATGACTTATATCTCCCCAGCCAAGCCTCGAAACAGCAATTAGCAAAATCTGGGCAGATAGGAGGGCAGCAAGAACTGCTTTGTGTGCCTCACCTTGGGCAGACCACAAAAATGACTGTCCACAACTACTGAGCCAAGGAAAGGACTGCTCCTCACACTCAATGGCTATGGAAAAATGGATGGAAATGCACCTGCGCTGAGAAAACAGCATAGCAACAGCAATCCACAGCATCACACACAGTGACCTAAAGGAGCTGTGATCTTGTCATCTATTTATTTTAAACCAACAAACCACTAAAAGTTTCTCTTAGGCTCCCACAGTGGCATCAAGTTTGCATCGCCTCTGTAGGTGCATTAAGTTGCATGACATACTGCTAATACATAGCTCTAGAAATGTTTCTTCAGGGCCTTCTGGATCATCCCTGGTGGGCAGATTACAGATGAGAGTTCCTGATATCATCATATTTGCAGCTTGTAAGCCCAGGATAAAGATTGCTGGTTACAAGTGAAGTGAAAAGCAGCACAGTGAAACAAGTGCTTCCCTTGCTTCACCCTGGAAGGCAGGATCAACAAGGCTTCACTGTGGTAGTGCTGGCTTTGCAGCTGACAAGTGTGACACTCTGTACATAAAACGTGCTTTCCAAAATGGCAAAGCCAGCAGGAGCAGCTTTCCCCTGCACTGAACCCAGTGTGCTAAGAGCTGTGGTGCTTTAAAGCTAAAGCTACAATAGGCAGTGAAGCTGCTTTAAAGTGATCCTGTGCTGCAAAGCCTGGAAATTAAGAGGAGCGTGACCCTGCCTCCATACCACCAGGCTGGGAAAGAGGAAAGAGCAGGAGGCCCCTGTTTTAAAGCTGGTGGAGGCTATCCTGTACAACACCAAATCTCAAATTTCTGTCCAGGAAACAGCTATACTAACCCATCAATTGCACTCTGCTAACAGCTCCAGGCAATTTCTTTCTATAATTATCTTCCCCATGCACTTTCCTCTCAAGGAAAGTTCCTGAAGGTTGGATCTGTTTTTTGAAGCTGGCCTTTAGGCGATCTAGTTTATCGAAGAAGGGTTACACAGGGTCACATATGTAGCTGCCTATGCCTGCTGTTGCTAGCAGCAATCCTCCTGACCCACTCTCTTGGTGCACAGGCAGTGTGGGAGCAGAAGACAAGGAAGGGAACTACCCAAAATGCTTTTTTTTGCAAAGTCTGTTTTTCCTAGAAAGGAAAGTAGAACTGCCTACTAAAGACAGCTTCAGCTGCTAGAACTATTTATTGCTTCTGCAACCATGGAGACTTACTATTCACTTCAAAGCCCAGCCGAAATGCAAAAATGCACCCACCAAAAGGCAGCAAGAAGGTCTGTAGGGTAAAGAGCAATCAGAAAAAAAGATCCTAGTTAAAAAAAAAAAATCCCCACACCTAGAACACCTTTTCCCAGACCTTCTTCACCTCTACTTGAGCATTCTCTAAGCAGCTTGCATTTTACATATACACCCAGATGAGACCGTCTCTGTGGGTTCAATCACCAGAGAAAGTTGAAGTATATTGCCGGTGCTGTCAAAGGAAGACGACTCTTCTGGCCAGATTTTCTTGCCCAGGTAACTTGTCCTCCACCAGGAGTTTTGTTTCCCTAAGGCAACAGTCTAACAGCAAAGGGAAGTATCTGCATAACTTTTATATTTCTCTCATATATGTCACTCTCGTACTGGTGATAGCAGTCATCGTGAGCCTTCAGCGAAGAGCTCGTAGCCATCCCACATGCCCTCTACTCAAAGCTTTCTGATAATCAGGAGTCCAGCAAAACCACGCAGCAAAACACAGCCTCTCAACACCAACGTCAGCTCAGCAGGGTTCTCGAGAGCACTTCTTTGGGCAAACTCTTTTCTGCAGTGCCCACTGAGCCCAAGCAATAACTGTGCAACCACTACATGCCCCACATGACATTTTGTCCTGACCTTGCTTCTAGAGAGGAAAGGGAGGTGGTGGCGTTAGTCCTCCGGTTAATTCAGCTCTGGGCTTCTAAGATGAGAGTGAATCAGTGCGAGGCCAATTAGGAGGCTGCATGCGACAAGAACGCTTGCTGCTTATATCTGAGCAGCTATGTCTCAGCATCCAGCCTGACCACCTTGGCTGGACCAGAGGTAAAAGGCTCCATTATCCATCCCCTGAGGTTTACAGTTCCTTCAGATGAAGTGAGTGGCTGTTCACCATGCAGATTTCTAGTAAGAGAATCCAGAGAAAGCTCTTCCTGTTGTTTAGACAGATTGTGCCTTTTTATTTAATTTTATGCAATAAGTCATCTGATAATAACATAATATCAATGAAAAAGAATGAGACTAGAAGACGGCCTCCTGCTTTGAAAATAAACATCTTGGCTGCACCAAGTCTTCTTACTAGCAGCAGGAGCCGATTATACAGCCACTGTTCAACTCCATTGGCTTTATCTCAATTAATGAATACTGGGTGAGTTAGGCACATATATCTTCTGCAAAATGATTTAAGTCTCTCCTTCTCCAGGAAACCTCATTAAGGCTCTTTGCCCCCCATTCCCCTCCTTTTTTTAAAGCAGCACGTTTTATCTACAAAACAAGGACATCTCTCCAGCTAAAAACATGACAACAATAATAATGCACTTAATCAGATTATTCTCAGCTCCATTAATTCTATTTAGATTTGCAAACAGCAATTAATACACAAACAGGAATATTAACATACTAGTTGCCCAGCATCCAACACAGTTATTTTTCTGTGAAACCACCACCAACAAAAAAGCATTGCAAACCTAGATGACTCAGTTCTAGTCTGAATGCCAGAGCATAGGACTGGGAATATTACAGCACATAATATTTAAAAAAAATTAAAAGTAGTGATTAAAGGGAAAAATTGACCCAGCACTACAAAGCTTCTTAAGATTACTTGTTGGTTCTTATATCCTTAAAAAGAGATGGCAGCACCTAGTCCAGTATGTCATACCCCAGCAATGGCTAAAAGCAGACACCTAGGCAAGACTGAAAACACAAGTGCCCTCTCCGTCCTGCTTCAGCTCAAGTGATTCCCAAGGTAAATGTGACTCCTACATATATGGTAACTCCCAACGGATTCTTCTTCCATGGACTACCTGAGCCCCTCCATCCACTCACACCCTCTCTTAGTCATCTCTTTTCTGAACTGAAAAATTCATGGTCTGATACACCCTGGTGAAACTAGCTGGAGCAATCTTAAAGTGTTTCTGCCTCATCTGTCTATACTGCTGTTCATGTCAGAGAGCGTCACCCACAAAGCAGAGGCAGCAAACCAGAGAGTGTGAAGAGTCCGTGCCCTAGAACTGGGAGCCTTCAAACAGGGCAGCTTCCTCCAAGAGGACAGCATTGATGCTGGCTCCCAGCTGCCTGCCCCATCTCCTCGAGGTCGTCGCTCTTGCTGTATAAATGGCTCACCTGATCATAAAGCAGCTGCTACAATTTACAGCCAAGCATATTATGGGATACCAACACTTATTTCGGACTTTTAAAGATGTTTCTAAGGAGCCATTATTGGGATTAAAGTGTCATTGAGCAGTGCCACACTGCAGTCCTCGTGTTGCAATTTTCCTTCCTGCTCAGGTGCACAGGACAGTCCCGACATCGGGGACCAAGAGCTATCTCTGTAGCTTCCTGATCATAAACTATGACACAGCAGTGAAAATCCACATGGGAAGGCAGAACATTCGATCACCTCCCAACCAGCTGCCTAGCACGATGGCAGGCTCAGAAGTTAGACTGATTTCCTTCTGAAAAAAGGAAAAGGCACTCACGAACGCTCAACGGCTGCCTAACAGCAGGGAGCTGACACACCAGCAACCCACGGAAGGGGCCACCCTTCCAACTCAAGCCTATGACAACACCTGCTCTTCCTCCTCTTCAGCATTTCGCTTAGACCCATTCACTGTTATTTATGGAGCCTTAACAGCTGTTATAACTGACGGTGCTGCCAGAACAGAGCCTGATTTCACCCGGGGGAGTTGACTGTCCCTGCCTGGGGAAGCAGGAGGAGGGACAGGAATGTCAGTCCTGCACTCACCGTTAGCATCCAAATGCATGATACTGATTAACAAAAAACTGCAGGAGCCAAGCAGACAAGGACAACTGAAATGGAGAAGTAGCACAAAGGGGCATTTCTTCAGTTGCCCCAAGTCAATCTAATTGTTACCAAACATGCTCCAGAGCTGATCTGGGTCACCAAATTATTACAAGCACAGCTGGCATCAGCATCAGATATTTCCCCTTGGCCTCACTGACCTGTTTGTCTCCTTGAACAACTAGGAGACTAGCTTGGTACCTGAAGCCACATCTTCGTCACCTTCACAGCCAAGAGAGGATTTTCATCTTGTACAGTGTTAAACACTCATTCTCTTCCCTTATTGCATTTTTTTGTTACAAAGGCCCTTCTGTATTGAGCTGCCTGGCTCTATCCTCTTCTTCCCAAGAAATCAATAAACAAGGCATTCCAAAAATAAGCTGTAGGGTGGTAATATCAACCTGTACATACTCTTTTATACTACATTCTGCCTCCAGACATAAACATTTCTTATTGCTTCCAATCCCTGCATCCTCAGCCATAGCTACATACCTAATGCCCTATCAGCTGCACAGTAAGAGGCTGCATTTGGCTAAGTGCACGGCCATACACTAGACCTTCTGTACACAAGGCCAAGATTCTCTGATTCTGCTAAATAAGAACCAGGAAAAACACAAGTGGCTCTTTTTGCAAGTCAATGTCATTGACACAGAACCATACAGAGGAACTATCAGGGCGAAGAAGGTAGTAGAAAAGTTAACTTTGTTATCTAGGCAGCAAACTCAGTCCTGAAAAATACTTTTCCTTTTCAGCAGTTATGGTATCTCTGCTGGCAGGCATCCAACCACTTTTCTGTTAAGCCACAGTTCTGAACCACTTCTGCCCCGCAGAGGTCCAAATTGGAGGCACCCTTCATCTCACCAACCACTTCAGTCTAAATTAGCAGCAACAAACCCAAAATCCATCAGTGCTTCAGCTGGATGCCACTGGGATGCAGGCATATTGCTTTAAATGGAACAGGATAAACAAAGCAGCCAAAATACTGCATTTATAATGGAAAGGAAAATTCATACTTCTCTTTGTGGCTGTTTCCATTCATTTACCCTTTAAATTAGCCTTAAAGAGACTCCTAATTTATAGCCACCATTAAGAGAAAAAATTATATAGATTTGTTGATAACAGATATAAAAATAAGTATTCCAGATTCAGGAATACAGACCCAAGAGCAAGTTTTAAAAATTACAACTCAAACTGCACACTGCTATTGCCACAGTTCTGTCACTTAGAGAGGAGAACAAGATTCAAGAGTGCTACATTTAAAGCAAAATAATCCAGGGACTTCTGTTGTTCCATCTTATCGGTTATTTCCACCTAAGGGCCAAGACAGAAGAAAGGTTCTGAAGGCTCTTCTGACAAAAAAAAGCGTACATGTGCACTTCTGACTGGAGTAAAATGCTTCTTTGGGAAGAACATTGGTTTTCCAGAGCTCCGCACACATATGCTTTTCCCACTGTATGCAAGCTCTTCTGTTCCAAACACAGCCTTAAATTCTCAGCCACTGCCATGCTCCTATGTGACAGCTGGAGCCGCAGTACCCTGTGCCAAAGCCAGTCCCAGCACTTACCAGCACTAAGCACTGCATTCTCTTCAACCACTTTGGAGACATAAGCATCGGGGTTAATACAGAAGTCGCTGGAGCCCTAGATAGATGAAAGACAAAAGGGAAAAGGAATATCAAAGAACATCAGTATCAAAGAGTAATTGAGCCAGGTTAGCATCAGGGAACCCTCTACTATCGGGGTGTTTCCGATGCTGAAGTCTCTCATCGTCATCCCCACTAGCACTGCTTTACACAACTGCAGCAGTACTAGCTAGCACGCCACACCATGGAGGAAGGAGGAGCTCTGTACTTTTCATAGATGCAAATTGCTAGGACAGCTACTTAGAACAAGATGCGCTATAAAACAGGCACAGCGTAACATTAATCTCGTGTCTGATAAACTTGCAGCAAAGGGTGAATAGGATCTGGATCAGAGCCACTTACCACAGCGACAGCCAACTCCAGACCCAAGGATCCCCAGCTGACAATCAGGGCAAACACCCCAAGCAAGCACACCCTGTGGGAGACAGACAGATGGCAGATGTAGAAACTCTGATTTCAAGCAGATCCTTTCACAAGATATGTTATTTGGAGTCCAAAGCAACTACCAAACCCAAGAAATTATCAATCACTGTATCTTCAGGTAAACCAACCCATTCTATATGTCGTGGACAGCAGCAACCAGAGAAGTTTATGTCCAGTAGTTGGTTCACACATTCCCTGGCCCTGGGGCTGCAGGGGAAGTAAGAAGAGGATGGAAGCAAAGTCTTACCCTGCTTCTAGGGAAGCCAAAGGCACAAAGACAAAGGGGTGGCTGTAGGGAAGGCAGATTGAGAGATGGATAACTACAATCCCATCACTTCCACTATTCCCATTCTGGACTTTACCTTCCCAGTTCAAAGATATTCAAAGAAAAATATGCCACATCGGGAAAAAACCCACAAAAACATACTGATCCAAAATTGGACAAATCCCTCCTGTTTCTAGAATAAATGAGGTTGTCAGGTGTAAGGACTGCACGGCTACAGATGGTGGGAGGGAACACTCAGCCCCCGTTAGGACACCTGGTTCTGGTTCCAAGCTGCGTGCATCTGAACAGCACCTAAGCATCCCACATAGCCCCAGGAGAGAGACAGTCACCTGCAGGCAAACAGTTCAGAGCAACAGTTTAGGTGCCTGCCGTGCAAATCCATCTCTGCACAGATTTAAAAGTTTTGTTCCGATAGCTGGACCTCATTACCGACAGAAACAGTGGGAAGTGTCTCCTATCAAGCAGACACAAGGCAAAGGGATGACACAGCAGTGGTCTCAGTGACATTCAGCTAGCACACATTGGTGAAAAAGGCTTTTGCACTTCCTCAACCAGCACGTTAGCTCTTCACCTTTGCTGTCAGTATGAGTACTAGAGATATGTAGGCAAAAGTGCTCCTCAACTCCCTCAGGTATGGGGATGCAGACTAATAAGCAGTTTCGTTTTACGTATCCCTGTCTTCAAAGTAAAGGGACACTGGCTTGCTCTCTCAGGGATGCTTTTTCCTTCAGGCTTTGAACACAAGTAGGTTCCTCCTGCCCACCACTTGAAGAAAACAAAAAACCTGTTCATAACCAAGACATTCTTTATTCAAACCTAGAGCAAACATCTCTGAGGAAGGGGCATATTGCTTTTCTGCTATATTTGTCTCATTGAAGATCAGAGCTTTAAAAAAAATAAATCTATGGGTCTACATTTAAAAAAAAAGATCTATCCCTCAGTTTGCCACTTATTTTAATTCTGAGTAATCCCCATTCTCTGAATGGATCTGTGGCTCATCCTGCAGAATTAATGGAGCTTCACCAGACTGACCTCTGTGCAGCACTCTGGAATAAGATGGCTGAAGACTTTATTATGCTTTTTCCAAATGGATGCAAAAATTATCAGCCATGGATCAGCAAGGTTCTGTGGTTTTATGACATAAGGACAACATGGCTTGGTGCCTCCAGCTGAGCATGGTAATCAGTTCAATAAGACACATTTGTTGTTTTACTTTAAATGAAGATGACTGGGTCAGTAACTGATTGCTTGTCTAAAAGATCTAAAACTGGCATTTCACCATCTTGCTTAGCTGTGATACACTTGCTTCTTTATGCCATGTGCTCCCTTTGGGGAATGCCTTAATACGAACTTCTGGCTAACAGGGAATGAGATTCTAATTTAAAACCTGGGTTTACCATCTGTGCATACACTTGGACTTTTGTCTGTGTAACCTGCCAGGTATGAAGTCATCTGGCAAATAATAAATCTGAATACACATTCCAATTATTAATGGCATCACCATGTACCAGGATAAACTCTTGGCCATGTCAGTTGTCAAACTGTCAGTGTGTTTATACCACCGGCATCTTTGCCAAATATGCCAAGCTAAACCAAGCTATAAGATAGGGAGAGGAATATTCTTGCAATGGGGCCTGAGCATGGCAGCACTTGCAGTGCTTTTTAGAAATAGACATGCATTAATATAGCAGTACCATGGCAACGAGACTCCTCCTCATAACTGTACAAACCATTGCTTGTTCTCAGTTTAACATTTCTTCAGGTGTGACAGCCAAAGGTAAACAAGAGCAGATCGTGACACAAAAGGCATGCTACCAGGTTGTATAGACACATGCAATGCTTATCATAGATTAACAAATGCCTTCACAAGTGTAGAGAATTAAAGGGAGATTTTTAAAGCCTATAAATTTAAGGGAGGATGTTCACATTACTATCTCCCAGCAAACAGAAGCTACCAATGCTACCCAGCGAAAGGCACACTGCCCAGATGAATTCCTTGTCTTTGATGCAAAAGCAGTGGACACCAGTACCATCGCATTTTATAGCTCAAGAACCTTCCTGTGAACATCTCTCATGTAGCCCTAATCCTATCCACAGAGCTACACTCTACGAAGTCTCTCTATATTGAGAGGCAAATTTAAGCTGTTCAGTCTCAGAAGTCCTTGAAATCAACTGACAAGAGTCTAGAGGTTTAAAATAGCAGGCACTTGTGTTCAGCTGACCTGCCTTTATGCACTGCACCTCGGTCAGGACTTACCCCATAAGAATGGCCCTGGAGTTTCTAATGAGCCCAAAGAGCACCAGCAAACAAATCAGGACATGGAACAGGAGCAGGCCCAGGTATCCCAGCCACCTGCAGAAAACAAAAACAAAACAAAAACAATAAAACCCACAACACAATACAGTCTGCAAAGGAAAATTGGTGTATAGAAGGCACAGATCAAGAAGCTAGTGTGACTCATGGGAAAAACGTAGCCCTTCTCTTCTTCAAGTAAAAGCCACCACTAATGATTAATCTCCATAGAGCCCTGGATATTTGCTGGGTCTGAAACTGAGGCAGGTAAAAGCATTTACACAACACGCCCAGCATACACAGTTGTTGAGAATGCAACTAGACACCATCAGGTGAAGAACAGGCATTGCAGCTTCTTGAACTTCCTAGGCATTTGTTAAAAAATGCTTCAGTTATTCCACACGTGTGGATAGAGGTTTTCTTTTGTGGAATACATTGGATGTGACCTTTTATTGAAGAAGTTTAATAAAAACGAATGTTAGGGTATGGTGTTAACATATGGAACTAGTTCAGTTTTCCACTCTAGTTAATGTGTCATATAACTAGAATGCACTTATTAGGACACAAGAGTAGCTATTTCTGTGGCTGTTTTCTTCCCCAGTGTTAGAACACAAGCTACAGATTTTGTACATTGAGAATAAATTTCCCTTCAGCTGGCGGTAAACAGTTAAGAAAAAAGTTATTGCCACGCATTTTGATGTAAACTGAATGCAATTTTGCTGTAAGAAACAAGTCAGCTGGGTGGGCCATGAACACCTGCAGTAATATATACAACCTTTGGCTCAGCCACCCAGAACATGCACATCACCGTTACAAAACAGATGCTACAACCACTACACTACAGCATGCTACACACCTGTACCAGTCATAGAGGTCAATCTGAATTGCCAGCTCCTCCAGAGATACCTCTTCGTTCTTCCAAAAGGGGATCTCAGTTGTTTGCCTGACCAGATCATCCAAGAGACCTTGCAGTTTCTGGATAACATGCAGGTAGTCTGTCTGCTTCGCAAACATCTCCTCCAGGATGAGCAAGTTTGGTTCCACTGTTTGGTTCAGGGCCACTGCAGTATCTAGTACCTATAGTATTACAAAGAAAAAAAAATATTAAAGGACAGGAAGACAAGGAAGTAAGAGGACTCATCCTTACTAGCAAGTTATGGACAGCTTCCAGATTATCAGTCCTCTGTCTTAAGAGGCTCAGACTGCTTACCCTTCAAAAGCAACTTAAAAGCATCTATAAAGTAGATTGTTTGCAAGTAGTCCAATGATGGCATCTCAGCTGAGCCTTTAACACATGTACACATTTTGCAGCCATCAGGGTTGCAGAATGATACCATGAAATTAGAGGTAGCACAGCAACAACTGATTGTACTAAAATGATACATTTTACTAAGAGACTTGTCTGCTTTGGCCTGCCTCCTCTTCTGGGTGTGGAAGAGAGCTGATCAGAAGCTGTTTTTAAACCTAGCAAAGAGAAGACTTCATTTAACAAGCTGTGTTTGCTTTGATATTTTTAGAAGAGCTGAAGAAAGCACCACTCCATTAATGGAAATTTTAGCACATTTCTAAGCCCAGAGACTAACAAAAAAGAGGAAGAGATACAGGCACAACCAGATTCAAGAGAAGAGGTGCTGAGCAAGCCTGCTTATTCCCACACTCCCCATTTGCTAGCGTGTCTCCCCTGGTGCTTACCCGGTCTTGGACACCTGCCACAGTGCGGTTTGCATGGCGTAGCGAGTACGTCAGCCGGTGAATGCCATCACTGGTCTCTCCATTCCCATAGAAGCCAACAGCAATTCCAGCACTGCAGAGAAAGCAAGCAAGAAAGGTTATAGTTAAAGCTAAGAGGCAAGCTATATAATGCACGGCTTACCGCTACAGCACCCTTTGTAGTCACATCAGCATTTTCCACAGAAAGGGAAACCGTGTGCCTCCACAAAGGGTAGCTGGGGTAGTCATGCTCCTCAGCAACCACTAAAAAAATTCACCTGCAAACATTCGCCCGTGTTTTCCACGCAGCCACCAATTCTCTGTACAGCAACCATATGATGAACAGCGGAACACCATCCCTTCTCAATATGTACGTTTCATTTATCGTACAATAATGAAAATCTGTTAGAGAACTGTTAGAGAGCTCAGATCTAGCCATGGGCAACCAGAAATCCAGCCAGCCAAGCAGCTCTCCAGTGCCTCCTGCAAGAGCTACCATTGCTATGTCAGGAGACGCATGCCTTCTCTGGACATGAAATACAGACTGTTTCGTTACATTTTTAAAAGCAGGACACAAAGAGGTTGCATTGCCTACTTGCCCATGGTGGTGGTTCCTCTAGATACATTATCCATGCCCTCTTCTCTACACTGTGAAATATCTATGAACGTCATTTATCTTGATTTATCTTCCCATTAGAAGCATTTGTGTCGCACTGATTTAGAGTACTGGGAAGGAAGGCTTAATAACTTCCTGGGACAAAAGGCTTATTTATTTTTAAAGCAAGTGAATTTCAAGCTTGTAGACACAATTCAACTCCAGCTGCTTAGCAGATTACCACCTATCAGCTGATTTGCCATAACTTTCCACACATATCAGTCTGCCCCAATTATGAAGTAAACCATATTAGCTTAAGCCTCACTTAAAGGAGGAAGATCCTGTAAATGAGTTGCAACCAGGAGATTATCTCATGCAAGTCAGCGATACCTCTTTTACTAAGATGTCGCTGCAGGAACTCACAGTTCCTCTTCCCAAGCACATTTTTCCTAATAATAGAGGAGGAAAGAACTTGTGAAGGGGTCACAAACTAAACTCAGGGCAAACAAACATTACCAAGATACGAATTTCCTATTCTCATGTCATATTTAGCTTCAGAGCACCCAGGATCTTTTCTGGGAAGGTTCTCAAGACACCAAGGTCATGTTTGTGGTAGTGGAAAGGAAGGTGGTGGTGGTTTTGGTGTAAATCTAAAGTTATTCTGGATGAAACAGTTTCTTCACAACAACTTGGTGCTTGGGTTATAGCACTGCCCTCACAGAATTGGTTTGAAGGAGGAATAAGAGAGGAAGGAAACAAGCCAAACAACAGCTTTCAGAACAAGTAAGTGTAGTGCCTTTGTTTAACAGGAAGGGTCACTAAAGGATGTTAGGCATTCTTCACCACCATCACCTCCTGGCTGGGAAATGAACCCAAGCAGGCAGGCCAGAGTGGGTTTTGTCTAGATGACAGACCCTCGCACAGATTTGCTCTGGCACATACATCAATCCACAGTCTAAACGACTGTTTCTGCTCTCGCTCCTCTCCTGCAGGAAGACAGAATCCGTCCCTCCTTTCCTGGGCTCATCCACTTCAGAAACGAGTGAGCAGAATAATGCAGTTCACCTCGTTGCTTTTCTACTATCTCTTCATACATACAAGAAATGGCAGCAAAAGATCACGCACTGGAAGTGGATCCACTATGAAAATCTGTGTCAGCCTCATGCTTTTTCCAACAATTGAATCTCCATAAATTATAAAGAGCTTGGCCCATAAAAGCCTCAGCTGCAGAGTCTTCCAGGGACAGTAGGCAGCCTACATCTTATACAGAAAGAGAGGCAGCAGGTGTGTAACTCTTAATATTTAGTATTAATACAAGAAACCAGCCTCTTCCTTCATGAACACCATTCCTCAAACATTTTCCTAATGCAAATGATGCTGATAATTAAAGAGAGAAAAGCCCTCTGCATTCCTCCCTGGTTGCAGCTATTATCAGAGCTTGATAATGCATGCCTAGGATGCATGGGGGTGGAGAGGATAAAAAAAGACACACACCCCCCTCCCCCTGAACTAGAGAGATTACAGATCCAGAGCTATGCCCAGGCTAAGGCAACTCAGCATCCCATCGCGGCAATTACAAACCTCTGGCTTGAATTTCCCCTCGTCTTAATCAAGGCAAACAAATTCAGACAGACCCTTTCACTCCTCTGAGCAGCAGAAAACTTTTAACAGTTGTTTCTACTATAGACACCAAATAAATTCCAGAACATTCTTGACATTGAATATGCATATCTGAGCCCTTTAATTAGTGAGCAATTTTTATTCAGCCTGTTACAGCTACTAGAAGCCTATTCTTTCATCAAAGGCTTGGTAAGTGCCCAAAACCTGCTGCTTGGCTCTCAGTATTCCCAGCACACTAGCACTGTTTTCGTGGAAAAGACTCAGAAACAGCACTCTGAAGTAGCAGCAGTCATCTTGTCCTTAAAGATGCAGCACAGCTAGGTATATTAGCCAGTTTACTCAAAGGTACCATTTATGAAGTGCTAGCAACTACAGGCAAGTGACTTGAAACTTGTTACCCTGTTCAAGACAGAACCAGCCCAGCAGCCATCCTCGTAGGCTTCCTATCCAGCCCTGCATGAACCACAGCTTCAGCTGCCCTTAACCCTCTAGGCACAGTCACTACTCCTGAAAGAAAACACTAGAGCAACAGGAATTGGGATAAAAGCCATTTAATTCAAGTAACAATTCCTCTAGACATGCGTATCACACGCTCGCTGGAAGCTACACATAAAGCATTAATTATTCCATTACTGCCCAGCAAAAGCCAGCTCTGCATTCACACCCTGTGCTAGCAAGAGCCACTTACACAGCCATTCCTTCTCCGAGGAGCAAGCTGTACAGTTTTGTGGCAGTTCCCCTTTCTGTCATGCTAGAGAGGGAAGGAAACGATCCCCGAAGCCCAGGCTGGGGGCAGCTGCCCGGACCCACGCTGAGGAGGGTGCAGAGCCGAAGGGCAGGCAGCGGGGGAACTGCCGGTGGGGGAAGAGGAGAGAACCACTGCTGTTTAGTTTTCTGTTTGCATTTGGCTTCATCTAAATCCAACAGTTGTTTCAAATCCCTGCCTACACACACTGGTATAAGTTGCTATTGTTTAAAGCAGATTTAAGGATTTGCACTAGTTTTTAACTACCTTTTATTTGATTAAAGGGAAACAGAGGGGCTCCTTCTATTTAAGCGCATTCTTTTGAAGTAAAAATAGATCAACTCATCTTAACCCAACAGCGTAAGTCCTTGAGGTCAGGACAAATCACATGGCTTCTTGCACAAACCCTGGGAGGCTCAGTAGCCTAAGATACAGCAGATCCATCTCCCAGTACAGGATGACAAAAATCATCGCCCAATGGGGAAGCCTGCATTTCTGTCACGCACCATGGATACAAGAACAGCATTCCTGAATGACACAGCTTTTTTCCACCCTAGCACCCTCTGGAAGATACTCCAACGCATTTTCAGTGCTTCTATAGGAAAGTCATCTCCACTTCTGCTATTCTTGCTTCTGTCGCACTCCCCTCCCTAGCGCACACACACCTCTCTCCTCCTGACTCCACACCGTCCCATCCTCAGTTCTTCCTCCCAAACCTACCTTTGTCAGTCTCCTGTCGCTTCCACTACCCCCATCTCTCCTTTGCCTTCCTTCTCACTCACATTTTTGGATTAAAAAAAAAAAAAAAATTAAAAAAAAAAAAATCAGTCTACCAAGCTCTTATGGGCCATTCAAAAAGTTGTTCCTTGTGTTCAATACTGCACTTAAAAAGCTACTTGGCTACTCGGGCATTTTGGTAAGTTTTAGGAAACCCACTTATGTTAAGTCAAGAAAACACTGCACTCCTGAGATTAACATTATCATCACCAGTGCACACCCACAGAAACACACTAGAGAGAGACAGTACACTATACCAGCTCTTCAAAGAGTTATATGACGCAAGACAGAAGAGCAGCATGCCATGATTTCTATGTATTCCTTCAGTTACAACAGCAGGATGTAAAGTACTGCAGGTTGCATACACATACTTCAGTATCACTTTTCAGCAAGACTCAAGAAATTCAAGTCTGGACAATAGCTTTCCCATTGTTTGTATGCAGGAGTGACATGGGCTTAGAACATCCCCTGATAAAGAACCAGAAAAGAAAAATCAAGTGTAATTCCAAATTAGTTTGCAATGCGACCTGCAAAAAAAACATTTTCTGAATTATGCAAGGTATACATGAACAGCAGAGTGTTAATATGATACAGAGAGCATATACGTGCCTTCTGGTGGAGAGATCCGCCTGTTGTAATACCCACACACACACACAGTGAAAACCCCTCTGGGTACCAGTCACCAGTCTGAAAAGATGAAAACTAGCCATTCACATCACATCCTTAGAAATGAATAATCTAACTACACCAAGTAATCTTTAATTACAGGAACTTCATAAGGAGAGCCCTTTTTAGACTTCATGTTCTCAGGAGGAATGTTAATTTGTCTGTCTAATTACCACCTTGCACTTTCGCACCAAGGGAAAGCGCTATTACTGGCACTTGAGAAAGCACGTTTTCACCATCTATTTGTACCCATTTCTTTCAGGTATCCTCTCCACGAAGCTTCCTAGCCACCTTCAGAGCTGAGCTCCCTTCTGGGAGAGTTAGGGTCACCTAATTGTGGATGAGACGATTTATAAGACAACTCCCCATACACAGAAACCGATCAAAATTGGTAAGGGCTAGAAATGAACTAAGTATTCAAGGAATAATCTAGGCAAATCATTCCTGCAGCTTTGTGGCTAGAGCAACTGGAAAGACTCATGAGAGAGACATTTTGTGGGAGAGCTCCTGCAAACCAGTTATGCTTTCCTGCTGGCTCAGCATTCTCCCTTTTATTCAGCAGGAAATATCGAGTCATTAGGAAACAGTGATCCATAGTACTCAGCAGGATTCACAGTACAAACAGCCCTCTGGGATTAAGTACTACCTAGATAAGCATCTACCAGGCATGGCTGGACTTAACCAGAGTTAACTAGTTCTCAGCTAGGAAGACAATAATCCACTTCATGCTATTCGGACAGACCAAACCAGCTGATGTTTGGAACCTCTCGCTGCTTCAGCACCCAAGCTACTTCTTTCCCCTTGCATACCATGGTGCAAACTGCCTCCCAGGTCAGCCTACTGACAGACATTCAGAATAGCCTTACTCCCCATCACTCTGAAACACAGCAGCACCTGCCAGTCTGGCACTTCTGTTATGTGTAAAGCACAGCTAGGATAGGATATATCCAGTGGACTAATCTTTAACTGTTGGTATCTAACTGGGACTCCCTGCTAGCACAGATTAGATTCTGTGCTTGTCAGAAGCCGTATCTGCGTTCCCAGCCAGACGCTGAGCACAGAGCTCCCAGAGGCACTGGTTCGATGCACTGTCGCGCCCAGCTGCTCTAAGAGGGGCAGAAAGCTGATCTCGGCTTTTCAGGAGAGCAGCAGCACTTGGACAGCACCTTCGCTCACCACAGATGGTACCAACCTGGTATCGGCTCAAGCACGCTGACTTCAGAGTGGAAATTTAAAACTTAATTAAAAAAAGTCAAGACAAATATTCACCCAATATCACTGTAGTTTCAGGTAGAATCTTAGTTTTAAGAACACTCCTGCATTTAATACTCGCAAAAACAAATGCTACACCCAGGATGAGAACAAACGGTTCAGATTTTGAGGAAGCCTAAGCAGTTTTCCAGCTTGCAGACTTGACTGGGAGTCGCATCAAGTTTACCAGAATTTATATGCTGACCTTCCAACTTTAAATTGTCTCACGCACGCTCTGGGAGACGTGCAGAATACCTCCTTCTCACCCTTTCTACAATTAAAAACAAACACAACTACCACACTCTGCAGCAGCTGTCTTGGACACATATGCTGCATAACAATAGCCTCAAGAGCCTGTAGCAGCAGCACAACTATAAATAGCATCAGCTAGAGCTTCTGTAAGAAAGGATTAGGACCACAGCACTTTCAGTGGATTGGAATGGATGCAGCTGAAGCTCTTGAGATCACTGAAAAGAAAGGTGAATGAGGCTGAGATTTCTTCTTTGCAAATTGTTCTCTGGTTTGCCTTTCCATTCCAGGCAGCTATTTGCAGTCAGCAAAGCACGGAAGAGCTCCCTGCAAAGATGGCAATATTGGCTAGTGCACTAGCTCTCCTCCTCAATGCTGAGCCCCTGCCTCTACAGGCAAATCCATCCCCAGCTGCTAAACTCACAACATAAAGTCTGCTCTGCAGTGTTTGTCCCAGTACTTCAGGGGTTTTCTGTTCTCTTAAGTATGTGCCTCAAAAGAGTAAATACACAAATGCATTAGTAGCACAATCTAGCCCTTGAACAGCTAAGCCTGGCCTTCAAGGAACATGCTTGTCTCCAAAAAGATCACATACCAGATCCACCACCTATCAGCAGGTTAATACAAGAAGTGAACCACAAGACACTGCAAAATACAGTTGTCTCATTGTTGTCTCCTTTCTGAATAGAGGACTGCTCCCAGACCTGCCAGCCCTGCAGAGGGGCAACTAAGACCACCTGGAGTCTTGGGCAAGTGTAGATGATGCTTGGAATTGGTAAGAAACGCAGTGCTCAATCTCAGGGCACACATCCATAGAGCTCAGAGTATTTGTTCTGCCCAAGTCAAAACAAACTAAGTCCAAGTCTCCTTCCAGAAGGTTGCAAACACGTCCCTGCTTTCAGATGCCCCATCATTAACTTTCTAGGAAATGGGATCCTCATCTGTGTTGACTAAAAAAAAAAAAAAAAAAACACACAAACCCCAACAAAAAAAAAAAAAAACAAAAAACCAAACAACCAACCCAGAAAACAACAAAATGTAAATTCTCTCCTTTTAACTTCTTCTGCACATGCTCTCCTCTAATTACTTAATTTTTCTTGTTTTTCAGAAACCCTTCTTTTCACCTCACCTCCAAAAGCTTCTATTGCTCAGTCATAACACGAAGCATTGCTGACACTAGCACCATTACTAGCGACCCTTGGAGATGGCACATTAGCACAGATAATGAAATGCAGCAGTGTCTTACACAGGCTGCAAAATTTGAACATCCACTCCAGTCAAATACCCATACTTCCAAACCGGAAAGAATCATCTGTGCCTCTTTCTTCCTAATCTACTTTCCCACATAGTCCTTTTTTTTGGACACTAGATTCTAAGAAATCTCCATCTAGACCTGATAAAGACCTGATAAATATTTCAACTGTATCCATCCTATTTAAGCAATAAGCTCCCGAGGACACAGTGTCCTTGATTTACCACTTGCAAAGTATCAAAGAGCAGGACATTAGCTATTCCTTTTCACATTGCTCAAACCATTAGGCAGTTCAGCAAATGGCAGAAAGGAAGAAAATACATTACAGATATTTGAAACTACATATACCAAGTGGAAAGATGGATTACTGCCAATATTCACTAACTACAGACACAGCATACCAAGTATGAAAACGCATGTACAGGATACACCACCCCAAATAACAGGGAAGATCCCTTTCAGGCATCAACCATACCTGCAGACCAGGGTTGCGATGATGACACACCATGCCGTACAGCAGCAGTCAGCATTTAGATGTTCTTCGCTCTTCCGATGGCGGCAACACAGCCAAAACGAGTAGAACAAGAGAAAGAGCAGGTCCAGAGCAAGGCAGGAAAGAGCGATGCCACCCAACAGCAACAGGGCCTGCGGAAAACAGAGATGGGCATCACATCTGACCACGGCACAGCCATAGCAGGGGATGTGAATCAGGGCTCAGATGTCTGAGGGCTCTGCAATAAGACAGCACTGAAGGCATACCTTGAAAACAAGTTGTTTTGTGGGTTTTGCGTATTTTTAAATATAAACAGGAGATTTTTAGCCCTACTTTATCCCCTCCTCTGCATCCCACTTGATGAAACCACGTTCTGTACCTAAGCAGTAAATAGCTGAGCCATTTTGTCTGTCCCAGTCTGCAAACAGCCTAAGTGAATCAGAGAGGGTTTCCTCTTTACTCCTGATCAGAGGTCAGCAGATTTAAAGGAAAAAAAAGAAAAAAGAAAAGTTCAGCCAGCTGCCTCTATCTGTATAGTTCTTTAAGCTTCATGAATAAATATGCAGGCTTATTCATTAGAAATCCAAGAGCATGAGTGGGTTTGAAAGGGGGAGGAATTTATTATACATGCGTGAGATTGATTTTAAAAAAAATGAATCCTCATGCAATGCTTCCGTTCAAGGTAGGCCTAGAATAAATGCTAAACCCCTCCATATACCATCCACATATATAGGTACAACAAAAGTGGATGCTACAGACACACTGGTTTGAAGCCGTCACAGGCTGAATTATTGTGTTATACCTATTTCTAGTCAGATGTTCCTGGGAGGAAAGGAAAGCAATAAGTGTTTAATTCCATTCCAATTTCTTTTTGTTTGGAAAATCCTGGGTGAAACCCAAAAACACAAAACAATTTTGTTAAATAAAATAATTAAAAAAAAAAATTGAAAATCCATTCTAACACCAAACCCAGCCACACTTTCCCACGTGAATGAATCAAGTAAAAGGATGTTATTTTATCCATAAGCTTTTTTGGATAAACCCTTGGTAGTGGTGACAAATGCCAACTTACTAGAAACAAGTATCTGGAAAGGGCCGAAGTCACCTACTGCTGCCCCAGTATCGGGAAGGCAGACATGGAGCTGTATCAGCAAACCTAAAACAAAGGCTTGGGTTTTTTAAACCAGTATCTCTTTTCCTCCCCATGCAGAAATTCCTTAAAGAACATTTATACGCTTCCTCCTGATTGAAACAATAACTTCCTCCTGGTCAAAGAAATAAAACAAAGAATGCTGCAATTGAAGTAAGATTCTCCACAAAACTGGTAACCGTTTCTAACAGGGTCTGGTAGTAACTTTTTCTTCGTAGGGTTTTCTTCCCCTTCTTTCCCCCCAGCCTGCTCCATAGGTACTCCCTGCTGAGTTATTATCCTGGCAAACTATACGAGCCACACAACGTACTTTCCAGCCAAGCAAACATCAGTGCGTACAGACCGTAGGGCCCACCAGCCACACATAACGAGATTCACGCTAGTTAAACTGAACTGCTGCATCACAGATACTCCACGTAGCCATGTGCTGTTTGCTTTCCCAGCCTTAAGAAACCCACCCAAAGCCCATCAAGCGCACTGGGATGGGGGGAGCTTACAGGTGCTGCTTTCCCAAACTAAACAGCAGAAAGCCAGTCCCGTTGCAGAAAGTGAACTTTGGGATCTTTAATGGAGAAGAGCGGGGGTGGAAGGGAAAAAGCCCTATCCCCCTTTCCCATGATTACGCCAGATGGTGTGCATACTGTTTGAGTTCCTGAGCAGAAAGGGGCCTTCGAGAGGGAAGCTGCGTTCAGAGCCCCACATTCTCCCACTTCTGAAGGCTTGCCATGTACGAGCACTCAATACTAATTTAACTAACACATTCGGCGTACCAGAGCTCCTCAGGGATGTTCTTTATTTTTTAAACACGTCAGGCTGCTGTAATGCAAAGCTTTCCTGCACTGCTTGCCTGCATTTCTTTCTTCACACCCTCAACCATCCTGCACATGCTAAAAGGCATTACCACTGGAAAGACGAACCCAGCTGAAACATTCTTCCAGTGACTCTGTATCAGCAAAAAAATTCACACTGCAGCTCCAGATGTAGGGGAACAGCCCCCATTAAAAGGAAAAAAAAGGAAAGGGAAAAAAAAAAAAGGAAAATACTAAAAAGAAAAAAAATAAATTAAAGATTGCCATGCATCAAACAACCTGAAGTTCTCGACACTTAATATATGCTTTAATTTACGCATCTGGCCAAAAGGACTTGGCTGGCCACTACACCACGATCTGCGTTTCATTTTCCAGAGCATATTTGTTTTCCATTTATGGATATGTGCCATGACAACAAGTGAAATCATCCAGCAGAGCAGTTATTAATCTTTCTGACTGATGAGTCAGTTTAGGACCCAGAGACTGGCTGGCAGTAAAAGCCTGGTCACAACCAAAGATATGCCTGTGCCTGCTTGTCAGGATTAAACGACAGTATTTAAAAGAGGGGGCTTGAGGCTGGATAAACCCTCAGACACTCTATCCTGCAACAGTAAATCTGGGACTCGGTTATCCAAGGCCACGTTATCCTGAGTAAATGTAAAATTATGCACTGGGCCTTTTGCCACAAAAGAGCATCAATTCGTCTTCGAACATTTGCTGAGCTATCAGAACCTTTATAGCAAATGATGCATGAACTGCCCTTACAGGAAAATGGAGACAACTTGGAGGAGCAACATTTTACCACTGTGCTGACACTAATGGCAGAAGTGGAGACAGAGCAGTCCCTGAAAATGAGTGTAAATCCAAGCGGTATCAGCCAGACTGGCAGGAGACGAAGCTACAGTGTTAGGAAGCACTTTCAAAAGAGAAGTTAATAGCAGTACACAGGGAAGTAACCACGAGCAGCATTGCTAGCTTGGAAAGGCACCATGAAACCTGAATACACTCGGTCTTGTGCAGGGATGGTGCTCAACAGCCTGCTGCAGTGTTAATAGTCTTTTTCAACTCCAGCATGGTTGCCAGGATTCATGGTATTTACTCTCTCAATGGGAGTAAGAAGCCAAAAAAGAGGCAGAAAATATCTAGGTATCCATGCACAGAGCGGGGCACCATCACAATAAAAGACACAGGGCATGGCAAAAACATCTCCTGCAAAAATGCCTGGGGCTGGTTAGCTCTTCCACATGGTATAAGGGTACCCCATAGGTGCTGATATTATACCTAAGGACATATATGTAGATCAGCCTTCAGTTAGCACAACCCTTGGTCTCCGAGATCATGCCTTGTGTTACTGTGGACTGATTCAACCAATACACTTGTCTACTGGATGAAAAATTCCCATGCGAGACAGCTGGTTTCAGCTCTCAGACCGCAAGTTCCAAACTGCTATCCACAGCATTAGTTACCTGAACATATCTCTGGTCACTGTGGTCCTGGAAGGCTAATTTTAGCTGCTGAAACTGCACTTCAGGGGATGTATACTCCATCCCATCCTACATATGCAGTCACAAAGAGAAGTGATCTACATAACATGAGAAAAGGATATACAAGATACATTTGAGCATATTTGCTTAGAAGGGAAAGCCTAAATAAAGCCACAAAGCATTGAAACGCAGGAGGTAAACACTGGGTTGCATTCACCTAAGTGTCAAGGTTTAGCACTGCCTTAAGTGCTGTTTGTTCATCACTCGACTATACAGAGGAGCGCTGGCTTAGGGACACCTCCTCACACCACCACCTCCCCTCTGCCATGAAGGTTACTTGGCACAAGAAGTCCTGGCAGCAGAACAGAATAAACAGAAAGTTAATTCTGAATACACATGAGTTCAAAATAATCCATGTGTTTATTAAGTACAAATTTTACCAATCTCAAGCTATCCAACTTCCAATTACCACATTCTTTAGACCTTAACTGTACTAACAGCAGCATGGCATAGTGAGCAGCTCTTCACATGGAATAGATGATAGCTATTTCTGGATAGCACTGCTATTTTACTACTAGTTAGAAAGTCCACTAAAACCTCATTAAGAAACTTGAGAGCAAAGCTGAAGCCTTCAGGTGGTTCCTGAAAAGCATGCAGTTTCACTTTTAATCTTCCATCAATAATTTTAAAGTTATTTCATCTTACAACTTCATAATTTCAACCCACAGGACAAAACAGCTACAGCTTTTGAGCATCTCAACAACACAGCTGTCTTAATCATTGCCAGATTGAGAACTGTTTATAGTTTTGCCTTAAAGTTAGCTTTTGCCAAAAGAAAGCTTTCCACTGAATCTGCAACTAATGTTCCTTCTGGATTTCCATGCAGCGACTTGAGATTGTGATAATAAAACAGAGAGAAGAGGTTAAAGGAGTGTGGGAAGAGAAAAACGTTTACCCAGAAGAACAAATGAAGCAAACTGGGCTGCTGCCAAAGGAGCACTCATCTCTATTCCATGAAGGACGGAAGTCTTCTTAAGAAAAGAAACTGCTGTGGGATAGTGTCATGCCTACACTACTTCCTACACCGGTTTTTTTGCAGACTTCAGGATATCTCTAAGAAGCTTACTTACTCAAAGATAAGTAACTGTGTCCTACCAAACTGATTTTTTTTGTAATGCTGGCAACATGAGGAACACGCTCCGACTCTCTCATCAACTTGTTCTGAACATGCTGTGTGTTGAGAGACTCGATTTTCATTTCTGAAAAATGCTGTACGTGGTGTTTGTTGAGATACTTAAGTGTCTCAGGATGTCATTCATCCCACAGCCTCTACAGAGGGGAACGCAGCCAACCATGTATTGGCAAGTGTAGTGTGGGGGAAGGATGTGGAAACCACTGCTGATCTCAGCACTAAACCATCCATATCTCCTCTGCCTGGGGGACAGGCCTTCCCAGGCCAATTACTGTACTCAACACAGTAGAGGAGCAAGGCTGGGCAGGAAACGTGCTGTGGAAGAGTCTTTTCCCACGGTACTAAGATGTATTCTCCTTCATGAGGGATCCCTCAGCAGCATGGAAGAGCACCATGGAAACAGGAGACAGTGGAACCTGTCCTATCTCCTTATACAGACATCTCCCAGAGAAAGCACGCTGTTAAGGGAGTGCAGTAGATTACATATGGCAAGTCCACACTGGAGCAAGCAATATAGGCCAACACTTTGCCTTTAGCTTTTTTTGGCTATTGGCTTTCCTTTCTGGAAAAGAGAAAATGCCAAGGATTATGTCATGCTTTTTTTTTTAACCACCTTAAGACAATACAGCAGACACATTAGAATAAAACAGATCTACAGTTGAAACATCTCCTAGCATGACTACATAGCTCAAACCTATTTAACCAAGTTGGTTAAATAAACAGGCTAGCTTCCTCAACACTGAGAAGCGATCTATCTACACAGGCAAGGGCATTCCACAGTTAATTGGTATTAGAGCTGTGAACTAAAGCCACTTTAATTACAAATGAGTGTTCACACAGAGTTTTAATGTAGTTTAACTAGAATGGCCTTAATTCAGTGTAGTTTAATTCACTTTAGTGCATTTAAAGTGGTTTAACTAATCTGCTTTGAATTTATTCCTCCAGTTAATTCAGATTAATTTCTCAAGTGCCCTTGTGCAGGCAATGACTGAGAACAAGGCTAGGTTGATTAAAGATTCATCATGATTTCCTCCATGCTAACATTCTGACCCCTTATTTCATAATTAAAGACTTTCAACACTGCCTTTATATTTGGTCCAATTCACAGAAGCCATCGGTGCAGAGGCCAAAAAGACACAACCTTGCTGATACTTGGTTTATTGCAGTAACCAACACGCAATACAATCATCACCAGAGTTTTGAGAGCTGTGGTTAAACAATATATAGCGCAGGTACATCTGCACACCTCAACTTCCACAGGTTGCATGGGGGGGCAGGGGCTAGAATTCATCAGAGCATCTCATATCACAAACCAAAGAGAGATGGAAAGCACCGGGCAGAAAGGATTTGCTTAACAAATGGGTTGGATTTTTTTTTTTTCTGCCCATGAATGCAGATCTAAGCTGTGCTAATCAGCAGTGAACACTGGAGTCCTATTGGGTTGAAGTCAAATAACAGTCCATTTATTTCCCTAGCTGTTACCAACTCAGCAATCTCCATCTTACACAGCAAGGAAATGTTCCCAGAGGTAAGGGGGTCCTCTAAATTGGATGTTCTTATCTCTAGTTTCTCCATAATGCTGGCTGAAAGCCTCTATGCACTACAACGATGAAAAGAATGAGACACTCTCACCAAATTCAGTTTCTACTGACAGGTCCCCACAGACTAAATCTTTATTAAATGAGGCTTAGCTCAGAACTGGCAGCTTGTCAAATGAGCATTCTCGCTGAAAAGGCGGATTTCCTTCCTGGGGATTCTGCAAATTCCCTTGCAGGACTCTAAAAAAGCCACCACGGATGCATCAGCGTTCATGCAGGTCTTTGCCCCAAATCCCAGACCAGCAAAATGTGTAAGGAATCCTCTTGGGAACAGGCCTTCAGCTTTAGAAGTTTACTCCTTCCTAGTATTCCCAGTTGGACAAAGTTAAAACCATTAGTTAACTTTGTTTAAAGGCAAGAATCAGATAAATATTTGGAATATTGAGGCGAAGGGCACCAACAGGATAGCTGGAAGAATTCGGTGTGTCTCCTGCACTGCTCGCGTCCATGCTCAGCTTGCCCAGCTCACCCATGGCAGATCTGCACAATTTCACCAGACATTCCCATCCCACAACAGATTAGCTCACATGTTCCCACCCGACAGCAGCTCCTCTACTCAAGGAGTTTTAGAAGCAGCTTTATTTCCTTGGCTAGAAAGCTGTATCATCCATTAAAGTCTTAAAACACAATTCTCCTCGCAAGGTAATTTTCCAGCAAACTGGAAAATGGAAAGAAACCCCATGCTATAAAGGAAGTATGAATTTAATGCTCCTACAACTCAGGGATAAGCAAGCACTGCCTGCGTTACCTGGCTCAAGCCCAACTGCTGTATAGACTCCCATGCCAAGACAATTCCCATCCCCAGGTCTGCAGCAGGAGCTCAGCTATGCTCCTGCTGGCCTGGCACTCCCCGAAGGCAAGACGTGGCACTGCCAAGCTGCCTGTTGCACGCAGGCAGGGACCAGAGCACACTTGCACAGCTCAGCACGTGAGCTAGGCAGCGCTGGTGTATTACAGAAAAAAAAGAAAGGCAAAAAGAAAAAAAAAAGCAGGAAATGTTTAGGCCTGAAGCCCAGTGACTTAATCCAATTTCCATCTTTTTTCCCTTCCCCCTCCTCCAACATGGGCTCTCAGAGACAATACACTTCATTTAGAGGCGGGAAAAAAAAAAAAAAAAAAATCTCTCTCCTATGTGCTTATCCTTACACGCTATCAAGCAAAGGGCTGGGACACTGTATTTTTTTAATCTATCTGTGCTGACCGTGCATGCTCTGGAGTGGACGCCAACCTCAAGGATTTTCTTTCAAGACTCCAGCTGTAAGGAGTCTGTGTTTTACTGCCGGCTAGCTGCTCTTTAGCTGTTGCTGTTTCTTATTAGATATGGTTTGAAACCCAAGTATTCATACTGCTCCTGTGAATTTCAAGAGTTCTCCACAAAGATAGGGTCTTTCAGTAGAGATGATTACATGCATCGTCTACAAGACTCCTGTTCCTCTGTAGGACCTAAACCACGTCCTTTCCAGGACTGGATAGGTAATGACATGGCACTGGTTAAGATTAAATGCTGTATTTAGGCTCACAGCAGCTTCTTGATCTTCTTAATCATCTCCTCTTAAACCAGCCAACCAGATCGGAAGAGATCAGCCACTACAGAGTTTGAAGACACTGAGCTCAACCCTCTGCTCTGATGTCCAGAGCAGGAAAGGCCTGGCAGGGAGGTCACTGCAAGCTGCATACACCATGCAGTACCCCTTAAAGCAGGCTGATGGCTGCCTGCTGAGAGAGGCTTTCACATACCATTTCTATTTGGAAGAAGATAAACAAGGCATTGGGGAGGGAGGGGAAGGAGAGCGGAAATGAGCAGAGCCACCCCTAAGTGGAACAGAAAACAAAAACTTGTCCCAGTTGTGGAAACTTTCCCCAAAGGAACATCAACCCATCAACAGGGTTAGCGCATCTCATCATCAGGGATGGCAGTGTTTCCATAAGCATGACTGCTGTAGATAATGAGGTTCTGCTTGCTTCTGCCATTATTTTGTATTATTTTGAACTTGCTGGTTTGTCTTCAGTGATACAGTATCACACCACTTGTGTTAGTTAAGAAGTTTCACTGGACAAAGAAGATTTGTTAGAATTTCTTAGCAGCATATGCATTCAGTTGCATAGGACGCATCCACAAGCATTCTTCCTCTCACTATGCTTTTCTGGCATCTTCTTTATGCAGCTTGTGACTTGCAGACATATCAAAGCAGCTGAGAGGAAAACAGTTCAAGTATGGCCACTTCCCGTCTACCCCAAGTGATAAAAAACCCCACACTGAGTTTCCAAATTTGTCTCCAAAATTTCCACATGAAAAGTTCATTTTAAGAGAAGATATTTTTAACCACCACACTTGGACTGAAGTGATTCTGGAAAGCCAGGGCAGGCTGCCTTTCACGGGTTTCCACTACGGGACCGTGCACGGTGCCTCATTCCCTTCACAACATCACTGCAACCTTCCACCGCCAAGTAATTTTGGTGGGACTGTGACCAGGATTTGGTAAGGCTCACCGATCGGGCCCTAACAGGTAGGGAAGCTCATTCACTTTGGGGAGAAGTGCAACAACAGGACTAACAGAAGCAGCAACTTTAACTTGCTTCCCAAGCACTGTGTGCAAATAGTATAGTCCAACACCTACTCAGACCTACCAAGCTCATTTTTAAAGACGACTATTCAGGGTAGAGCAATGATTTAGGGCAAGACTCATAACTGAACGGCAAAGAACATTAAACACCCCTTTTTTTTTTTTTTAAATCAGCTATACCTGGAAACAAGGAATTAGTAGTCCTTGCAATCAGAAAGATTATTAAAGCATCCTGACTGTACCACAGGAACACAGAAAGTATGAAGAAACCCAAGAGAGATGAAAAAATTTAAGACAAATGTAGAAAACCTGATCATTGCTGGGCCAATGGGGTTGTGTCCTTGAATCATTTGCAGAATGATGTCTTGCCTAGAAAATTCTCAATGGCAACATCTCTGCAGGCACCATTCTAATCCCATTGATGTCTTAGGAGTTTTTGTGCCATCTACTGCTGCACACGATAAACTCATGCATAACATTTGCTGCTTTGAACCACAAAAGTGATGCAGAATAACTTGAGAGAGTCCAAACTGGAATGGAAACTCCAACATCAAATTGTTGCTAATGTTAGACTTAAAAGGCAACCTAAGGTGCCAGCTAACATTTATACAACTTGTTTCTTATTATTAGCACCATGAAGGTGTGTTTTTCTAAACAGCAGCTATTGGGAAAATGTTTAAGCCAAGGTAAGAAGCTCTAGCGTACACTTTGGCATTTGGAGGCACCCAAGTTTAAAAAAAATAAAAGTTAATTAGGAAGAAAAAAAGATACTTTCTGGCCAAGATAACAAATCCACTGCAAATCGCTTCATAAACTGCTTCTATTAGCACTGAATGTACAGGCAGGTAAGTTGCTATAATTGGGCTTCTGCAAGTATATGTCAATGACGGGAATGGGCTAGACTGGTGCTACTCAGGTGTCTTTAACATGGAGATCCATGTCCAGTTTATGCTCAGTTTGCAACCTGAAGTCAATCTTCAGAATCAAAACTGGGAAGTGTGGAACAAGAAAAAAAAAAAACGCAACAAGAAAATGGGGCACTGCATTTCCATTGATATTTACCCCATTCAGCTTCACCGGCATTTGTCTACGCAACTGAAGCATGCCAAATGGCTGTTCACACAGCAAAAGCTTAGTGTAGTTCATAATACACATGAAGTCTACTACAGGGTGAGAGAAATAGCACTCTAGATTACATTAGCAAATTACACAGGTCTAGCTGTCCTGATGGCTGACCTCTGGGAGGGGATAAAGAGCAAAATCAAAGGCAAACTGCCCTACATCTTTAAAAAGTCACAGTCCATTGTGCTACAGCTAGTAGTCCATACGACATCTTCCTTAAAATAATTTGTATTTGAAGTCAGCTTTAATGCAGTATGTCAGTCATGTGGAGAGGCCACGAAGAACTGGAAAGGGGCAGCATCCCATAGGGATATCTTCTGTAAGTTGGGGAAGAATGAACACAGACCTCTGACCCATCTATTGAGTGCGGACCTGAACTGACCTCCTTGCACAAACAATGCAAACATGCCATTTAACTGTCAGAGACAAACAAGTGCCACACTTCTCACCATAAATTCACTCCAAGCTTCCTCTTTGAAAACTACTACAGTTGGGGTTAAAAAAAAAAAAAAAAAAAAGAGGAAATATCTTCCTTCAACTTAAAGCTGTGCATTTCCCTCCCCCAAAAAGCTCATTCATGTGCAGGAAACATTTCCACATTGAGTCTTCCTTGGTTTTATTTTGGGTTTTTTTGAGGTTGTGTTTTTTTTTTTTTCCTTCCCCTTTTTCTTTCTTTAAAGAAAAAAAGAGCGCTCTCTCAAAAAAAAAAAAAAAGAATCAGGGACAAAGACAACCAATATTCACTATTGAGAACCTTCAAACCCAGGAAAAAAAATACCATGGAGAGACTAACAGAGGAAGCAGATCAAAAAACTATCCAAGCTAGCCAAGACCCACCACAGTCACAGCTGGAGCCTGTGTTTCTGCACCACTGACAAGACTGGGAGCGTCATTAACCACTTCTCCGCTCAGCACTGCAGCCTGCGCAAGGGAAGCTACAGAGCTAAGAGAGGCCTCATGCAGGCTCCTCGCCAAATGCTGAGAAGGGATTAGGGCCTCCGGCAGCTATATTGAAGGGAAATACAATTTGAATAGAGATGCTTTCTTT
Organism: Mycteria americana; assembly: GCF_035582795.1. Taxonomy (NCBI): domain Eukaryota; kingdom Metazoa; phylum Chordata; class Aves; order Ciconiiformes; family Ciconiidae; genus Mycteria; species Mycteria americana. The sequence continues at coordinate 5,835,567 of NC_134376.1, read as the reverse complement.
ACAGCTTTCCCCATTAGGCAGTGCAGAGCTGCAGATGGCCCTCTCAGCAACCAGGGTAAAGTCAGATGCTGCCCCCTCAAGAGCAGCACTCTGGCAAGCGGTCACAGCCTCACCCCTCCACTTCTGCTGCCCGGTCGTCATGCTGATAAAAAGGGGAGCACACGTTTTTTAAATCCAGCTCCCGAATGCCATTCATGAGAATAGGGAAACAGCCAACAGTAGATGTGCATATAGATTAAAAACACCCCTTGCAGCTACAAGTCAAATATGGTGCCACAACATGTATTTACAGAGGGCATCCCGCTTTGCAGCTTCGGGTCTAAGCATCTCTTCTCATAGTTTCTCCGTTTCCCCATGGGGTTGGGGGAAGAGAGGAAACTGTCTCCTTTCCACTAAGCAAAGCTATTCAACTCTGTTAGGGCTTGTCTGCCTGCAAAGCTGAAAGCTGTCATGGACCACTGGCCTAAAAAAAAAAAAAAAAAAAAAATTAAAGTACTGGGTTTATATCAACTATTTAGGGACAAATATACCTCACTTTTAGCTTCCTTTACCACCAAGTTTTGGGAATACGTAGGAAAAGGGGCTATTTTGCTGTAATAGCAGTTATGTCAGTTAAAGCAGCAGGTGCTTGCCCCACTGTGTCCAAACAGGATTTTTCGTTAGCTGCTCTGCTTTCCCAAGACAGATGCATCATTTCCACTAGAAATCAATGCACTTCATAGGTAAACTAAGATGCACACATCCCTCCTTCAGAGATGCTTCTGTCCTGCTCACGAGATCAGTGCTGGTAGGATTCCTCAAGCTCCTGTGCAGGCATTCATTCATTCATTCATTCATCAATTCTTCCAAACTGCATCTTGAGATTGATTTTACAGGAAAGTTCCCAGAGCTCTCTTCGAGGTTCTGCCCACACTGATGTCATGGCTATATTTAAAGAAGGAATCCCACTAAAGTGGTTTATAACGTGCTCTGGCAGGACAGTGTAGACAGAGCTAAATCCTATTAAGCTACTTAAGTTGCTTTCCCCCTCTAAAGTAATCTGTCAAATGCTAGCCCTACACATAGCAGCCAGCCATCAAACTAGCTTATCAAGAGTCATGCTTAAAACACCAAACAAAACAAAAAAATTCAATCATCACACACACGAGGAAGAGAAACTGGGGTAGTGTGCTGCTCCAGTAACCTTCTGGGATCCAGAGGGTGGAGAAGGCTGGTGATTAGCTTTTCATTACAGTTAGATTGTAACCCACTTGCACACCACTGGACTTTATTAGCTAAAGATAAAAATGACTGTTTCTTTACATGTTATTCTTGACACAGAGTCAATATATTTTGAAAAGACTATTGGGGAATATGTGAATGTAAGGCATACTTTTTAAATAAAGATCACACTAATTGGGGCGGGGGTAACTGGGAAAACAGCATCATTCAGCCTTAACTCAGCATCCCATGGAGAAGAGGGAAAGCAGCATTCAGTCATCTGGTCTCCTTTCCCAGTAACTTGAAAATAGGCACCACAGAGTCCTGAAAGATTAATTCCCATAGATGTTAAATGTGCACATTTAAAGTTCCATTTTTATAGCATTCACTCCACTAAGTCAACATGTTACTGCAACAAGATTTCAGAGATGAACCTCAATTTCACAGAACCCATAAAATAACAGAAAGAAAATAGTCTGGAAGAGACCTCTGGAGGTCACTGTAGTCCAACCTGCTGCCAGAAGTAGGGCTAATTTAAATAGATGAGATTGCTAAGAGCCTTGCCCAGGCAAGTTTCAAGTGTCTCTAAGGCTAGAGTTTCCCAAGCTTCCCTCAGCCCCTGCTCCAGCACTATGAAGAAAAACGTTCATGAGTGATTGCACCAAAGTGCCATTTCCCATTGCAACTTGCGGGTGTTGTCGCTTGTCCTTTTGGTGGGCACCTCTGAGAAGAGCCTGGTGCTGCCTTCTCCAAGTCCCTCCTTCAGGTACAAATGAAGGCTGCTCACGGATCTGTCCTTTTGCCTTCTCCTCTCCAGGCTGAAGGGTCGCAAGCCTCCCAGCCTCTCTTCACAGGTCAGGCTCTAACCATCTCAGTGGCCTTCCCCTAGGCACGCTCCAGTTAGTCAACATCTCTCCTGCGCTGGGGGCCCCAAATCATTATGCAGTTCTACAGCATTTATGCTGGCACACATAACTGGAGGAGAGCCCATGCACACGAAATGGCTGATGACCCCATTTTAGGGCTATTTTCAGCTTGCTTAGAGGGCTAGGCAAAGCACAAGCCTTCAGAGCTCAGGTCTGCCTCCAGCTGCATGACCTACCCCACCTGATACGGCCACGAAGCACCAAAAGGTGACAGATCTCCTCCCACACTGAACAGCGCGGACAGTCACTCTGTGGGCGTGAGAAATGCAGCAAGTACCATTTGAGACCGAGTGAGAGACTCAACAGCATGGATGTTATTCCTCAAAACAACAAAACAAGACAGCCAAGGGGGGAGGAAAGGAGAGGCAGGGAAAGGGGGGGGGGGGGGGGGGGAGCAGCAGCAGAGAAGTTACACACTTCAGACTGAAAACAAGGTACCTCGGGAGTTATTCGGTGAGCCCAACTGCATGGATGCTGTGCTTCCCATTGGCTGCTGCCTTCCAGAGCTGCACAGCAACGAGCCGGGGAGGTGGGAGGCTGCCAGCAGGCGCGAGAGCTCCCTGCCCAACCCCTCCTCTGCATCCCCACGGCCCAGCCTGACAAGCGCCGACACTGCTCCAGCTCTCCAGCTAATCGCAATATCGATCGCTCTTCCCCCACCAGAGGTCAATCAGGGAGGGACAGCCAAGGCAGGCAGGACCTCAGTTAAACAAATGACAGGGTCAATGCAGAGCAGCCACACCAGGTTACTAACAAAAGCACGATAGGACAATCCCATGTTCTACCACGGTCCACAGCTCAGGTTTTCCTTGGCGAGCAGGAAGACGGTACTGCAGAAATAGAGATGGGGTGGAGGGGAAAGGGAAAGATGTGCAGTTGTGCTCATGTCTGACACAGGTCAGAGAAGTGCTGACACCCAAAAGCTATTAATACTCCTCAAAGGCAGCACTGCACAGCATGAGTGCTGCTCTTGTAGGTGTTTCACTCCATTAATTTAGGAAAGTGAGGGAGGAAACAGTCACAACAGAGAAAGCTCCAATCCCAGGGTCCTAGACCACACCGACATTTACAAAAGGAGATCAGAGCTTCTTGCAGAAGGACAAGCAGGAAAGAGTACAGAAACTGGCATAACGTGGAAAAGCAACTGATCCAGCTGTTGGGCTTACCACCACCGCAGCCACAGAACAGATCATGAAGTGTGCTATGGATGTGGAGGAAGAAAACTAGTTCTAGTGCCTGAGCACGACAGCTCACAGCCAGAGAGCTTGTTACAGCTTTCCTCTAGCATAACCACCTAACCCAAAACAACAGTAGACATGAGGGGAAAAAAAAAAAAAAAGGTTGGAATTGGACAAAGAACTCAAATGCAATGGTTTGCAGGCTCTAGCACAAGAAAGGTGCTGGAACTTTCTGCCCAGACCCAAAATCATCATCTCCCAGAAGTACTCAGAGCCAAGTAAAGGACACTCTGAACTCCTCTGCCCCACTTCCCAGTATGCGCAGGAGAAGCTCGTCTTCCGAGCAGTCCTACTGATCACGTGCATCTTTGCAGACAGCGCCTGGTTGCACAGTGCTGACTCTCAGCTTGGAAAAACAGAGCTAACAGAAGGAAGAAGGCTGAAAAATGAACAGCAAAACAAACAGCCCAACTTCTAGCATTTTTCAAAGAAAGCAAAGCAAAATTCTCTGTTGTTACATCTCCGAGTCGGCCACTGAAAATGAAACCAAATACCGTGGCAAGGTCTTAGGGCAGCAGAGTGAACGTAAAAAGAGTGTGACAAGTTAATGCTGGCTACTACTGATGCCCGTACAAGATCCCAGGTAACCTACAAGCATGCAGCAGGGGAAGACAGAGTTTTGGGACAGGGAGAAGGTACTTTAGAACATAGGCACATAACAACTCCTCTAGCTTTTTTCAATGGTCCAGCTACTAGAAACCTCAGGAGTCCATCACATACAACACTAACACCTTCACCTCTTCACTGGCAAAGAAAAGCGTCTTAGAAGGTGGAGAAGCATTAGCATCTCTGCCTTTTGCCATCACATAACTGTAATTACAGCAATTGTTTATGCAGCCTATAACAACTACCTGCTTCCCACTATTTATAAACCAGAAGTCAATTCACTGCAGTAACAACTGTTTTATGTCAGTGCCTCCCCTAAATTGCCTGCCCCTCAGCTGATCAAACTGCACTGAAGTAGATGAGAAGCACTAGCATGAAGTCAAATAGATAAGCTTGGCTCCTGACGACCAAACTCGGCACTGAAATAGGAGGCCCTGAAGCAATCCGTGCTGCCAGCTCTGTTGGGGATAGAACAAAGAACAGATTTAATATCTTAAAGACAAAACCCACAGATTCCCTGCACGCACACATACACACACCCATTTCTGCTATGGTCGTCTCAAACAGAGAAAAATCTCCAAGAAATACAGCAGCTTCCCCATACACTTTCTTGTCAGAGAGAAGTGGTAGATCCTGCCAGCATACCCAGTACAAAAAAACATTTTAAAAGTTTTTAGGGACTACAAGTACAATTTAATTTGAAAATCTGTCACATCTTTTGTTAGCTCCCTTGAGTTACGTACAGCAAAACTAGTTGTGGAAACATTTGACAAGCAGACAGCTAAAGATTAGATTTCTTCATTATTTGGCAGTAACCAAAAAGGTTCATAATCATTTATATGGGCATAGTTCTCAAGCTTATAAATTACTGTTATTTCTGCATCAACTTGCTTTTACTTCAACAAAAAAAAGAGGTAAAAAGCATAGTTTTAACAAGTGAGATCTCCCCCGTATTGACAAAGTACTACTTTCCCCATTAACAGCTGCCGCTATATATGAATGTGTCACCTTTTTTTCCTTTCTCTTCTCCAGCATCGCTGCTGAACATTTAGCGACAGAAGAAAACCAAGAACACCAACATGAAAAGGTTGTGACAATTCAGTGCTGCAATGGGTAGGCTGGCTCTCACTGGGCTCAAGCAATCACTCAACATGCCACTGGTGCGGTCTCCGAGCTGTAGACAATGCCACACTTTTACTTAAACTGAGCCAGCAAAAGAAGGAAAGAGTAGGCAGCATAGCTGCTTCTAAAACTTGTTATTTACCCCATCTGCAGGGGGAAGGTTTTCCTCCATATCAAGGCTTTCCTCCATTTCCCTCTCATCTTACAAAAAGGCTATCCTTATGTCCTCAAATGAGAGTCTGACTTTGATATCCACTACACAAATATTAAGATGTGTTGTTTAAGTAAGCTATCCAGAGGTCATCATCTATCCAATCTGACCCGCTAGAGCAACGAAGCACAGCGGACACAACTCCACCCTAATGAACAAGGCTATTTTTGCTGCTGCGCTTGAGGATCAAAGCTTTTCCCTAAAAAGCTATGATCCCAGGGGCTAAGACCACTTTGGTAACAGCTAAGATGGGAAGAAAACCCCCTACTTTCAGGATACTTAAGACTCAAGTGAACACCAAGTTCAGGGTAACAAGCACCACGTAAGCTATGTGTTTAACTAGTATCATTGACAGTACAGCTCCAAGAATGTCCTATTAAAAACCTGTAACTAAATCAAGGAATTCTAATATTCATAACTGAACTTAAAAGCAGTACCCTCTGGGATACTAGCAAGTTTCCCCTCAAAGACTGCTCACTTCATTGACAGTCATGTTGCTTTTCATAATCTCGTCTACAAATTCAATCAAGCTCCAGACAAAATCTAATCAAGTTGGACAAGCTGAATTGGAAGGGCTGTCTTTTCAAGCCCTTTAATGGGAGGTCAGCTCAAAATAAGCCTCTGATGTCCCAGGACTTGAGCAGGTTTATTTCATGTAGTTCATTGCTGTAGGCACCAAAGACCATCTTTGCTCCCCAAACTATTTTTAGTACTCACTCTAGTGGAGCATTTGATCTCCAGACAAGCTAGGTTTAGTCTTGTGTCCTTTTTGCTCATATTCTTAGTGATTTCTTCAGGCACAAAAATGGCTCTCCTAGGTATAGGAAAGACCTGCTATTCACAGAACTCCATTACTACAATTGTTCCTCAACTTCAGTTTGTCCCTCTGGAAAACACGATCGTCCCTGAGAACTACTGCTAGTCTGAAGACAGGAACCATTCTAAAGCAAATATAAAAGCACCCATAGATTGCCAGGGCAAAGCATTTACATTTAGGAAGACCTCATCATTCACATTTAAGACATGTTGGTCCCTTCAGCCTGTCCTTCAGAGACACTCTTTCTTTTCTTCCGCCCCCCAACTGAAAAGACAAACTTTAAGCCATAGCCAAGATCTAGATCCTTTGGCTACTCCCTAGCAAACAGGCATTAGGGAAAACTTACTCCCACAACAATTAAATAAGAGAAAAGGCCCTTTTATATTTATGCCCTTCAGACTAAAGCGTTCAAAAGTATCAACATACCTTGTAGTCTTTAAAATAAAGCAACTCTTGAATATTGACCTGTACATTGATATTCTAAGAAAAAAAGCTATTCAAGAGGTTCTCGGTTCTAAAGTTAACTTAAAATTTCATCCACGGAGCCCAGGAATAACAACATAACATTTAAATACCTACACGACCAATGTGACATTGCAAACCAATGGGATTGGGGTTAAAGCATGTCCAGCCATATCCCATGCGTGGCTATCATCTGACTGCTGTTTTCCTGTTCACCAAGCATGGAGAAATCTTTATTCAGACTAATCATTCTGATGCAGATTCAAGGCAACTCCCTCTGTGAAAGTGGTGGTGGCGGCGGCAGGGGGGGCGGGGGGGAAGTTTTGTAACCCTATTAGTCACAAATTTTACTATAACTAAAAATCTTACAAGTAGAATACCAGTTTTTCCTGGCATTATACTTACATAGATAACAACAGCGAATGCTCCTACTAGCCAATTTCCTAACATTTCAAAAGTAATTATTTCTAAGCTACTGAACAGATAAACAGAACTAACAAGTTTCCAGCCAGCAAGCCGCTCCCCATCTTCCTCCTGTTCAGCATGTGTAGCTCAGGTCATTTCCGATTTCGATTCCAGCAGGAAGAGCTATTTCAACCAGAGCACAGAAATAAGATGCCCAGAAGCCCAGACTCACTGACTCTGCACTGCATTAAAAAGTACTTGGAAAAAAGGCTACTGATTAAAGGAAGGGCGCTGTTATCTCCAACACACCAAACATCTGAAAGGATGTTCCCTCCCAGACACTTCAATGTATGAAGTTCAGTTCCTTTCCTCTTTTTTTTTTTTTGTTAAAGTCTTTATAAAACAAAAGAGACTGTTCATTTGACTGTTTATCCAGCCAGCTTCAAAATTAAAATATTCCTGCCCTGTCTCCACTCCAGGTTGGTCCCTGGTGAGTATCTCCAATATTTTACATATCAATATTTCTTTCTAGAAACTAAGCTCTAGGGAGAATGAAGAAGTGAAGAAGCTCGAGCATATTTATCAGGCTTGACACTTTCTATCGGCATGCAGGACTAGAAAACAATTTCCCTGATAAATGGATGGGCCCGAACTAGTCACACAGCCCTGTATCTTGCCTTCAACCTCATTACTCTTTTAAAGAGGTACAGCTCTATAAAGGGCTTCAAAATGCAGATAGACTTGCAAGAGAGGAACTGGCAGGGAAGGTGAGGACTGTAGCTACATTACAGACATGCAGCTGAACTCCAGGGGTCTAGTGAAGACAGTCGTTTGTGTTACTGCTTGTCCAGTTGTAAAGTGGCATTACACCACCACCTTAGACAGCCAGTGCCAACACAGCATGGCTGGGTGTGATTTCACAGGTCACGTCCAGAGCTTTAATACACTTCGGTGAGGAGGAGATGCACACACACCACCCAATGACAGCCATCAAATCACACATAATCTACTGCTGTAGGAGTGAAAAATCGATCAACTGCTCACGTGGCAACAAGAACAGCTCAACACTGTTAAAAGTGATGGAGAGTGTGGTCTTTACGGCAGAGAGAAACAAAGAAAGAATAAGCTCCGAAAAGGATGGGTTGATGCTAGCACTTTAACAGGAATATTCCCTGCTCAGCTACAATTCTGCAGGTCACAAAGTAATCAGAAATAAAATGCTATTACAGACCCCTTTCACTAGTGGTACAGTGGTTTGTTCTATCAGCTTTCAGCATTGTTTCCGACTCCAAACCAGAAAGAAGTCATAAAGGGCAGGAAACAGCTAATCTATAAGCCAAACCCAGAAGTGTGTTTTTCCATGATGGTTTAAAAAAAGCTATGGTTTAGAAAAACCTATGGGGTCACATGAAGACAGAAGTCAGCCAGGAACCTTTTATTTGGCTCCTAAATTCTGCTTATTGATTCAACACCCCAAAATATTCCAAAAGGGAGATTCAACACAGAGTCTTGTGCGTCCTGCACTTTTCTACCCAGCTCTCAGTTCTGAAGCACAGGTACTTTGTTCCTGCCCCAGGCTTATGCCAGACCAGGGTTACAACAACTCATCTAACAAGAAGAAAGTGTTTTACACCTGGATCAGATGCTCAACTGGGTTCACTGGGCAGCCGTTCAAATACCCTGGCCTCTAGTTAGCAGGACTGGTTTTTTTCCACACCAGGGGTAGTTACACTGTAACCTGAATCAGACATACCTCTATGCTGGTGTTGAAACCTGTTTTCAGCCAGGTCAGTTCCTTGACTTCATCACTGAGCAGCTCCAGGGTGCAAAGTGTTCCAGCCACCCTCCTGGACCATGACCTCAGGAGCCACAAACTTCCACTTCAGACAAGTAGGATTAAAGGGTCTGAAGCTGCAAACTTTATTAGGGATGGAAAGGTCGCATCAGTTTTAGGATTCCCCATGCAGGCCCTCAGGCTTAGGGCCCATTTACACAGAGGCACAATGTTGAAACCACAGTTTTGTACTATTTCTCCACTGAGGTCTTGCCTGAAGAGGCCTAGCACAAACATTTGTGTTCACAGCCCAAATCTAATTTTAACTCATGCTCAGTATGTTAGAACACAGTACTATCAATTTTTTTCTCTTGTATAGAAATATTGTCCAACAAGGAATATGAATGTATGTATTCCAAGTGGGTGCTGGAAGCAGTTTCACCAACGCACACAGGTCTCAGCACTGCAGCAGTGATACAGCAGTGCCATTCCACAGGAGTTCAGGAGCAAAAAAGTCTCTGATGCCATTAAAAAAAAATTATCCTGCTTTCCAAGGCTGCAGCTCAGTGCCAAATTTTGTGCAAAAGACTTCTATAGAGAAGAAAAAGCAAATAAGGAGACTTTGAGTACACAGCTACAGATAATACCAGCAAGCGCTAGCGAGAACCTTGCTCCCCATAAACCACACCTCCCTGTAAACACAGCTTAGCATTGCAGCTTCCGCACTCTTGCACAGCATTTACCACAACCTTCTTTGGAGATTTGTACTAACTTTTGTTTACTTTTTGCTTTACTTATAATTTCACCAACAACTAGTTACATCCGTACTACCTTAGACTTCCAGGTGGTTTAGGAACTGCCAGCAACAGCACACTCCACCCTTGCTGTTTGCAGCACAGCCGCCTCCCACTGCATTCAAACCGAGCTCGCAGTTACAGAACCTAGACATCCAGTTCAGCCAGAAGCAGAGGTTACCCGTGCACAGCGCATCATCGCTCTCTCCTGTGCGTTATGCAAGAGCGATTTCCAGTGTGCATTTCAAGATCAGTCACGGCCTGCCTAGCAGAAGCAATTTGTGGATGTTTAAAAAAAGATCTGCCGCTCTATAGAGAAATGGACTCATTCTTCAAATATTCAGATAGCAAGTACAAACCATGCAGCAAAGTTTGGACTGCATATAACTGTGGTATTTCCTGGGTTTTCAGTGTACAAACAGGCCAACCTAAAGTCAATTTGTTTGCATGGACTTCTACAATATAAAGGTGGCTTTTTTTGTTGTTTTTAAACAACTTCAAAACTTCTGTCCAACTTGTAAGGAAAGTGACAATAGTAAGTTTTCTCTTGGATCCTTTGAGCATATCTAAGCACCTGCATGTTGCAAAAAAAAAAATTTAACAAAAAACCACCCACACGGGACTTGCGAACACCCTGTTTTTCTGGGTTATTAGAAAGAACAGTCTTTCCAAAAACAGCACAAGGGAGAAAACATTTTGTAATGCTTCACAGTTCCCAGAACAAAGAGTGACCTCTTCTAGCACTAACCCCAGTCTGTGCACTGCAGGCTTGGACACCATCAAATCCTTCTGCAATTTACAGATGCAAAAGAGGAAGTGGTGACACTTCAGGCAGCCAAAGCTTTCCTATTAAGTCCGAGATTGAAAAATGTGCAAGACAGCAGAATTATAAGTCACTTGGTCATAATTTTAGCAGGAAACACTCTGCTCTTATCAGCACTGCTTCAAGCCACCCCTGTTATGCTAATCCAGTAACTTGCAAACACTGAAGCGCCCTTGATAGAGAGGGCCATTGTCAAAAAAATAAGTCCTTCAACATTTGTTTTCGTAGCAGCTACATCTGGGGAAGAAATTCTTGCAAAGCATCTACCTCTCAGCAGAGCCCTACTTGGATCAGTTTGAGAGACAGAAATGCAAATACCACATGCTCTGCTGAAGCTTTAGCTGCTTAGAGCTTCATAGATCCATGCCTTGTCAATATATGCCACCCCACCCTCTGTGCTAACTGAACCGCGTGTGTGGACACAGCCACCGAGCATGCTTCATTACTTGGGATTGCTGCTCCAAAGCTGGGCCTGGAGTACCAGTGTTAGCACCGAGATAACAGCAAACAGCTCCCCTGTTGTTATTGTCACACCTCAGCCACCTGCTCATAACCGCAGAGAGGCAAGCCATCATCCTGACATGCCTTCATCTGGCAACACTGTTCTTTTAGGACCATTCAATGCATGATTTACATACTGCTACTGATGTGGAGGTGCACTAAATGCCAACTTTTGTCTAGGAAAAAAGTGATCCCCGCAACCTAAAAGCAAAATTTGTGCCTTTTATAAAGGCACTGACTGCAAATTGGTTTCCCCACTTGTGATCAACTTACCCTTTGCAGTCTTTCACCTTGTATTTCATTGGGAAATTTAAGCTACTTTGGACACTTGCTGTTGATACAGAGACTTTCCCCATTTCTCCACCCACTAAAAGGCTATTCATCTCACCACTGCAGTTCTGCATTTTGAAAGCATCACATCCTCCCACCAACAGACAGTCTCACCAGTCAGCAGCCCTGTGCCTTTGACCTTGAAAACCTTAAACCACTGAAGCCTTCCTTCAGATAGCAGCAGCAACACTACTCACTGAGGACCAAATTTTAAAGAAGTAGAAGGAGGAAGTGCATTTTCTTTCACATCCTAAATTGGCTGATAGTTCCACCCTGACAGTGTAACCCTGAGCTATGCCTTCCACCGACCTCTTTTTCTTTTGTCTCTAGCCACATATACTGCAATTACTGTATATACTGTATATTTGTGTCTTCTCAATGCTACCTTTAGATTAATAACCAGTGCTTGAGATGAACCCAGATCAGCATTCTCAAGTTAGAGGTTCCCCAATGCTGAATGCAGAAATACACGATCTCACCTTTTCTGGCTGTTGTGGTTCCTGAAACATATTTTCAGCAGATCTACACCAGGAACTGGGGCTTAGTTACTTATTTGAATCCATGGAGAATCACAACAAGCCAGAAGCACTACAGCTGAAGAGCTTAACAGGTCAAGTCCAAGGTGTTGCACAGCCATCCGGTAAACCCCAAGGGAAAGGCTTCTTCACTCAAAACAGCTGCTGTGAACCCATCCCCGTCACGGCATCTGCATCTGGCACATGAGTAGGAGCAGCCGCCGGAACAGGACTCAACAAGCTGCCACACCAGCACCAGCTGAAGAACCAGGCTGCAGTGCTCCCTGCTCACCAGGTCCTCACGTGATCGTGCGAGGGACTTGAACTTCTAACTGCAAACCAGGCTCTTTTCCTCCAACATCTTCACAACTACTGACTGGCAAAAGAGTGGCAGATTTTGGATTACAATGTCTTTCAGAAAGAAAATCCAGGAGCACAGACTCTTGACTCTGCTGTTTTGTTTTTAACCTCACATCTGGGGTTAGAAACACAACCCCCTGACATTCAAACTGGAAGTACAAGGAGGGATCCAGCAAAGCAAGAAGAAATCAAATGGACAACAGCCATCTGCCTCGTCCACTTACTATTATGCACACTGCAGCACTCTGAAGCAATACGGAGTCAGGATAGATTTGTGGACTGAAAATGCTTGGAAAGGACTATTTAATCCAGCCCCCTGTACAACATCCAGGCCACAGCCACTGACAGATGAGCAGTGGGCCATTCCTGCTATGAACTGTCCTTGTGGTTCCTCTGACCTTCAGCTTGGCAAGCCATCCAACATGCACCTTGTGGTGCTTTACAATGACTTCAGTATGTTTGCAACGTCATCGAGGTTGGCCACTTCCACTAAACAACAACAACAAAGTATTTACCAGTCCTCCACGGAGTGCTTACAGAAACTTAAAAAAAAAAAAAATTGGGCTATTTAAAAACAGCTGTTAGGGCTGCCACCAGATCAGCATTCTCAAGTTAGAGGTTCCCCAATGCTGAATGCAGAAATACATGATCTCACCTTTTCTGGCTGTTTTGTTCCTGAAACATATTTTCAGCAGATCTACACCAGGAACTGGTGCTTAGTTACTTATTTGCTATTTGCCAATCACCTCCTGCTTGTTTATTTTTAATTTGGTGTCTTTCAGTTCACTACCGCGAGTGGATGGACTTTCAGCCATCTATCTCTACTGGTGAATCACATTCCTTAGCTTTACAGTAACCCTCAATGTTAATACCTACATTTATCTTCATAGTTAACTTTGTATTTGAGAATAGCTCTTCTGAAGCACCAAGTACCTTGTTAGCTGTGCAGATCAGCAATTTGCCTATTTGGAACATTATCATAAAGTGGAACTCACCAATTCGTAAGCAGAAATCCCCCAGGCTGTTTATGAACTCTCCTATAAAAGATGCCACAGAAGGGAGCCAGGTGGATCTTTTTGCGCTTGAGTAGTTTTACACATATTTTTAAGCCAGGTTGCACCAGACATTCAATTTGCACTTGAAATCTCAAACTTAAGATCCACCCTTCCCTACACACAATTCTTCTTTCTATTCTTTGTAGACAGGTATTTTAAGCCACATTTGTGAACTTATTTTCAGAGAGTATCGTAATCAGGAACAAAGAGAAGCAAAAACTATAAGCTCCAGTATAGGACTTACAGTATCTCTTACTGAAGCTTATTCTCTAATCAGGTGAGGCTGGCAGACCTCACTAAGTACAGGACCAGCAGTATAAATACAGCCACTGCAGATTCTCTGAAGCTAGAAAGAAGAGAGCCATGCCCTTCTTAGCTCTATCACCTCTTCTGTATCACCACTAGGGATCACGATCCCTTGCTACAAACTCAGCTCAGCTCACTAAAAACACCATCAACAAGAAAAGCAGTTTGGGCAGCAATACAGAGTTAGATCCGCTCTGACCAACCGCATTAGATTAGTGGGGAACATTATCTGACTCCCAACGTATACAGAAAACTGGATCTTTGACAAGAGACTTTTCACAGCACTTAGGGGCTGGCAGCAGTTGCCTGGAATTCTTCACCCTTTTAGCAGGTGTTAAAACTTCTGGGAAAGAGCCAAGCAGTACTTTTGACTCACTGAAGCAATCGAACCATTTGTTACATCACCCAAACACTGCAAAAAGTGAGAGCAATTCACTAGAAAGAAGTTTTGAGCAGCCCCAAGATAAGATACCCTGAAGCCACAAAGCAAATATCTGCAATAACTCTCGTGTTTTCATGTTGCTTTTTATTGAATGAAAGCAAGTGGTGCATAAACTGCAGAACAAAGTAGAGCAGGGCATCTGCTCAAACACTCTTACAAAGCATTCAATAACTGTTCTCACTTAACTCTATGCAGCATAAAACCCACCATGATACCTCTGGCAGTAACTGTGTGCAAGTAAAGTAGCTCTCTTTCCTTTATGGGTCTGCAGAAGAATGTCACAAGACACTGTTAGTCTTCACTGCAGAAGGAGCTAAGGAGAGGTAGTTTTGATTTTGCTGGTTCTTCCCATCATCTTTAAAACAGCTCAAGTTTTTACTAAAAAAGAAAGCAAGCTTGAATGTGTATTGAGAAAGCATTTTAATTTAACTCTACAGACAGCAGTAGTGGAAAAAATGCAGTACTTTGTAGCACACAAACCTTACCCTCTCCAAACTGAGGGGTAACGGTGTTCTTGATGGGGGAGTGGAAAGAAGGCAGGCAGGAAGAGAGATGGCTAGAATGTCCCTGGTGCCTTCAGGGTTTTAATCACATTAGCTGGGACAAGGCAACCCCCCGCACTTGCACCTTGAGATCAGTAACAGGCTCTCTGTAAGGTTTACCTCAGTTTGCTAATGACACAGATTCACCTTCTTAAGGCCTTGTTGCATTAGTTTAAGGACACACCTCGTGCTACACACATGCATGTGTGCCCTTCCTTCTCCCTTGTTCTCCTGGTGACACAGCCCCTAGGTGCCACGCAGCACACAAGGCAGGATACTGCTCTCTGCACATACGTCACCGAATTTACCTTTCTTCCCTCCATGTTAATGAGGGTATTTACATGACGGGATACTTCCTTCCTAAATTCTTTGTGCCCTCCATCCTTACTAGGCATCCTAATCCTGTTTACGACATGCTGGTTGCTATGGAAGTGATTATATTGTCACTAGATTATACCTTCAGGTGGAAAACATGTAAGTGAAGGAACACGAGCAGGTTTTTGCATGCATTTAAAGACATGATAGTACAATCCCCATGTAATGACTAGGAGTTTTAACAGTAGCCTCTGGAGGCAGAATCTGACCACAAGGAATAGCACGGCATCAAGTTTTCATTTGGTTTTCTCCTAAAAGTCAGATGTTTCATGTTCCTGTCACTGGCTCCTACTATTTAATTTTAGACGGTGCCCTACAGCTGAACAGTACAGTCTCAGCCACTTTCCCAGGACCCTGAAAATTTTTCTGCAGTCAAAACACTATCTCCTTAGTACAAAGATCAGGGTGAAAGAAGTGACAAGATCATATAACCAAGCTCCACAACTCTAACTGCCCTTTTGTTGATTACTGTCTTTTATAGAGCAAAGATTCAGAGAGCAGAAGCAAGAGAGACAGACCATCTCAGATCTGACACGTTCGGTGAGACGCATGACTAACCCAGCTTGAGCTAGCAGAGCAGGACAGCGTACGTGCCTGGAATACGTAACCCCACTTGGAAGCCTATTTACCAGGGGCACTAGCATAGGGGGTTATCTGGGTGCTGCCTCGAAGTTAAATAGATGACAGCTAAGAGTACAGCATAAACAGCCTAAAGACCCCATTCCTTGCAAGCAGCTGGGAATCAAACAAGACACTTTCCTACCTACCGAGACCCTGCTCAGCAGCACTAGAGGAGCTTTAGATCTTTAAAGCCAGGATCGTACAAGAAGCCAGCACCCCGAGTACAGCATTGATGCTCACATGCAGTGGCTAGCACCATTCCCCCAACTGATGGTATGTACGCATGCCTGCCTGCCTCTGAACTCTTCCTGGCCCAGTTTCAGCCATCAGGACACTTACCTAGATCAGGCGATACAGAAACAGTGTAGCAGAACCCAAAGAGCCATTGTGCAATCCAAACCACAGCTGCATCAAGAACAAGATTCTTATCCCAGTGTAGTTAATGTTTTGACTACAAGAAGAATATATAGCTTGCAGTTAACATCAAACTTCGCACCATGTAATACTTCCTTACTGCAGCATTCGAACAATGCTGCAGTTCTGTTTCACACGTGTCCTGTTCTAACAGAAAATATATTCCTCACTGAGAATAAAGCTGAGGACTACACTGTAGTTTCCAGAAGCTCTTAGCCCCATTTACAGTTAGCCTATGTTCATAGCACATGGGAAAGACCGTGCACTAACCAAGGTCCGAGTGCAGCTACACAGAAAATACTCAGGATCAGAGATCAGAGTTTTCCCAGGAGAAATGACCAGTGACTTGTTAGAAGGCAACAGCATGTCAAAGGCTAGTTGAGTACATCCCCAAGGATGAAAGTCTTGTAGGATTAGCTTTAGTATCAAAGAAGTGGTGGTGCATGTGTTTGTGAGTAGGTAGTAAAGAACTAAATTGCTGGTGGATCCCATCTGAAGGCACAGGTGTTAGAAAGAAAGCTCAGCATTCACTGCATCAGACATCAAGCAGCAAATTTCACTTTGGAAGGGAAAAGAAATACAGACACACCTGGTTTGAACTCAAACCTTGATGAGCATTCAAGGCCTATCCTTGAAACTGGTTCTTTCTTAGGAACCTTATACATCATTTATCGCATCAAATAATCAAGATCACTCTTACTGAAGCCAGCACAAGTAAAACAAACCTAGTAATTAAGTTAGTGCTGGAAGTCCTGACCATAGGTTATACCTGCAGAACTACATTTCACCTGTTGGATATGCCACTGCTGTGGTATAAGAGGCACATCTCCTCCCAGGCCAAAGCATAGCTGACATCAGCAGAAGATCATTCAGATCTACCCACCAAACAAACTTGGATCTGCAGTCCTCTTCAGCACTGGGAACACATTAAGAAGTGGGTCAATCACAGACAGAAGACACAATGGCTAGCAAATAGCTATTAAATGTATTTAGGAGCAGTAATAAGACAAGCATCAGTCTCTCAGAGCAACATTTGCTTGAGAACAAAATTAACAGCAATGAAATACTATAGCAGACAACTGAATTTTAATAGCTGCAACAAAATCCACACAAACACCAAAAAGGTTGAAAGGGCACTGGAGTGAGACACACATGTGACCCAGCAAGCAGTTGCCTCAGTAAGAATTTCAGACTTAAGATACAAGTACATGGACAAGAAGAATTAACACGCCAAGGGGGGATTAGAGTAACAAGATCCCCATACCTTCTCATCATCATCTGCTGGGAGAGGAGGCAAGTTCACAGCTTGTCCCTTCCTCCTTCTCCCATAACCTCCACATCGCCCGAGGCAAAAGCTAAGCTGCACTAATAAAAACAGCAGAGCTAGCATAAACTGTCCAACCTTGTTATTTACACCTCAGCAGAACGCTCCCAGCATCTACTATCACTCACACGGCTTCTCCAAGAGCTGCTTGCTAACGCACAGGCATTGGAAGCATGTCCCAGACTACCGCTTGTCCATGCGGAGAATTTTGTCAACAGCACTGGGCATATTTTATATCCATCACCTTTAGTTTATCCTTTAATATTAAAGCATTTTAAATGCTTTTGAAGAGCTTGTATTTAAAGAGTTTTAGCTTGCAGCAGGTCAAGCTTGAAAAACAACCCCTGCAGTGATCAAGAAGTTCACTGTTAGAGCACTCAACCTGCTCCAGAACATGGTCTCCGAGACCAGCAAAGAACTTTTCCAGGATCTTTACCTCGTTGTACTTACGAGAATGAAAGGCTATTTTAACCTTGTAAATTTGTTGCTCCCACTAATTTGTCTACTCAGGTTGATTCAACATCTCTGGTCTAACCTATAAGAATTTTGCATATATACACATATAAGGAACAGCCAGTGATCCAGCATATTTGACCTCAGAAACCAGGGATGAAACCCTGTCCTACCCAAGCTCTATGCACTACTCACTCTCATAAGCCAACAACAACTCAGCCTGCATGGGGAGAGGACAAGAAGGACAAACAGAAGACATCAGTCACATTTTGAAATACTAAAAGGCACACAGGAAGCATTGTACAGTGCTTTTAAAATAGCACTCTCATCCAAAGTAAAGACTTCTGTTTAGCTACAGAAGTGTCAAGCAAATCATTCCATCCTCACTGGATGTGCTATCTGTGCTTTCCACTAAATCCAGACAGAAAAAGACCCAAAACACAGATGATCCATTTTTTCCTGCCACCTACTACAACTGAAACGGTTTCCCTCTTAAGGGAGCACGAACATTAATACTTGCTATTGACTAGAAGTACCTCTAGTCTAGTCTTGTGCAATAGCTCCCATTTACTCAAGTCCAAGGTGTTCAGTCTAACCTTACTCAAGTTCAAATCCTAAGGAAAAAAAAAAAAAAAAAAAGGCAAACCTATCTTTTTAATCCTATCTGTCCAAGCGCAGTGACAGCCAGCTATCTCCGTCCCTAGCCTTTTCCTAGGTCTGTGCCTTTCGGGATTGCTTGCACTTGACAGCCTGTCAGTCCAAAGCTAAATGGAGATCATGTTTTCAGGGTCTACCATGGCATTCGCAGTGATCATAACTACAAGTAGAGTTGCAATAGGGTAGAAATAACAAAATAATAAGTCCTTCCCTGAAGTCCTTTCAGCCTTCCCTCTAGTTCTCCTTCTAAAAAAAGCACAAGTATTTCAAAGATACCAGAAGTAGCACAAACTTCTCTCAGAAGACCCCAGTCATCTGTTGCCGGAGGTCATCCACACAAATTAGTTCTGAAAATTACCTTCCTTTGTATCTCAGAAACAAGAAGAGATTACAAAATAATGGAAGTTTACTATTGATTTTTTTTTCCCCCAGAAGACTCAAAAAAAAAGTACCTGGTACTTTTTGATGTAAAACACTCAGCCATTCCCTAACTTCCAAACAGCAAAACAGGCACTGTTTGCAAAGCCTGCAACTGCTCCTGTTACACTCTTATTCCAAAAGTGAAATTCCCTCAGGTGCTGAAGTTTTAAGAAAAGATGTTTGCATAACTTTTCATTAGATTCTCCTTCCTCTTTTCTCTCCTTGAAAGTTACATTATTACACTTCCCGAGGAAAAAAAATATTTACCAGCAGGACAACTCCACCCTTTCTTCTTAGTTCAACACCATGAGGCAAGATTCAGCCAGAGGTCAGCCACTATGCACTCTCAGCTACTTCCTTCATTTCTATGTCCTGCCATGTTCCTGACCAAAAACCAAACCAAATAAGAGCTCACCACATCTGCATTTGCCAAAAATCCATGATTTCTGCAATTAATGCAGCACAGCTTATTACAGCTGCAAACTTTCCTAGGCTCTGATAGTTACAAGCCCATGGCTGGGTGTCTAATTAAAGGAGGAATGAATTAATGAGTTTTACCAAAGGCTTTTGAGTCACCGTTATAATTCTCACCCTTAACCAGCAGCAGGACACTCAAAGGACAGCGTGAGCAGGATCAAGAGCAGAGAGGGGGGATAAACCACCCCCAGCTGATGCTTCCCCCATCACATTCCTCTCCAACATGTCACTGTCATTCAGACCCCGACAGCCAGATCAAACCCAGCAGGAAAACGCCTGGGCCTTTTGGACAGCTGAATACAAAAACGCTTCCTGAAGCTGCCACAAAGCACACACCAGCCTTTGAATGCCGAGAAGCGGCGAGATGCCGGGCGAGAGGCTCCGCAGAGCGCTGACTCCACCGCTTTCATTCATCCACAGCCCCAGCCCCCACCCAGCGCCAACAATTACAGTTCAGTCTCAGGCTCCCAAGGAGGCAGAAATTGAAAACACGTTTTCATTGAAGCACAGCTTGAATTTCATGAATTCCATTACTCTCGACTTTCTCAGCATTTCCTGGAGTGAATACTGTAAAACAAGGGAGAAAGGGGGCAGGGGGGCTGTATGCAAGGCGGCCATCATATGCCACCCCTCTGACCGTGCCAGTCTGAGAAGAGACTACAGAGGCACTTGCAGCGAGGAAGCAACATAAAGAAGGACTATTCCTAAGCTGAGGAAAATAAGTATATGCTAAACATAAGTTTAGGGAGGAAGGAAAGTAACAAACTGCCAGAGGCCTCAGAACAGTAACATCATCCGTTACAACTAGCACTTGAATAGCAAGGCTACAGGCACAGCCCAGATGCAAAGCACGGCAATTTCAGCAATGCAACAGAAAGCATCCCTTTGGTAGACTGAAGAAATCTGAGCTACTATAGCAAGTATCAAAATTACCAGTTTATCAGCTACAGGATCTTGAGCACACTGTTAAACTGCAAGAAAGCTTACCCCAAGAAAAGAGCACGAAGTGCGGTGAGGTGATACCCTGCCCACCGCGTTATTCAGAAATCTACTATTCAACACTAAAGCAACTATAATCATCAGAGAAAACAGGTAGCACCAAGCAATGGGTCATTTTTTTCCACGTGTACAGTTGTAACCCAATCAACTTTGGGATTATTCCGGTTCGCTAATTAACACCCTATGGATAGCTTTGATACCATTACCAATACTCTTAAAGGTTCCTTCACCAACAGCCTCTTCCTTCTCTCCCCCCTCCCCAGCTTGGGCCTTATCTTAAGGAGCATTACATCATCTACTGCACTGAGCCCTCCTTGTAACAGTCACTATTATGCAACTGAAGTGCCTCCATTTGGATTTTGGCGTTATTTTGAATTTCAGTGTTGAATAGAAGGCTTGTTTAAATTCTCTGCATGAACAGCAGCATTTTACAGACTGAAAAGGGTGTCCATGCACAGACACCAACACTGGCATAACAACGCGTCTGAATGTGTTATACATTTGTGAAACATCCATTCCCCACATTCCCGTTTCCCCTTGTCCAGGAATAAGTCTGGCATTGTTAGGACTGATTAGCAGTATCTTTCATCCTTAATTTCACACTACAAAGGACTTTCATGCATGTGCACGTGTGGCACCATTCTAAGACATATCAGCCAGAAAAAGCATTTAGCACTGACCAAGGAAATCACAATCTGAGGGTGTAGCTCCAGTTTAAGTGAGGGTGAAGGGGAGCGTCAGCTCTTTCCCCTGACTGGTTTCAATGCTGCTCTTACTATTGACCAAAAAATGCTCATTTGTCAAAATAATAACTTAAAAGAAGTCTGGCACACATTACTTCTGCTGAAGCAAGCAACCTGATAACCATGTGAAAGCACACATTATTATAAGTGTTACCCTCATATCCAAGTGCTTAGAGAAGGGAATCGGTACAAGTATCGGGACTGAGACCAACTGCTGTGCCCGTGTATTGCACATTAACCTACTTTTTTTTTTTTTGCAAGAGAATAGCCTTGCAGCCTTAAGCACACAAATTACTACTTTGCAAGCACATGCACATTTGTGGCCTACCAAACCCTAAAGCTCACAATTATAAGATCAGACTCAAAAACTACAAGTGGCTCATTACGCAGAAATCTAAAAAAAAAAAAAGTTTGAAATTAAAGCCTTTGCAGCATGGAAGTGCACCATGTTTTGCTCTTTCCTAGTTCATCTAATAAGAAAAAAAACTTAAAAAAAGAAATAGCATCAGCATGGCACTGCCCCACAGTGCCACGCTAGATACCTGCAGACCCTTTCACCATGCAGCAAAAGTTATTTCTGCTTGGGGGATAAACGTAGCCAATTCCTAGTTTTTCACCACTGCAATACAACCAGTCTCAGCCACTACTTAAAGTGGAGGAAAGGGAAGGATTTTTAACAGTGACGGCTTTTTTTCCTCTTTTTAGACTGTGAGCTGAGTGCATCCCCCAGACTAAAAATCTTGCATGAACTTGATCCTCCTTGATTTTAGCTCACCTGTCTTGTTAAACATCAGCAGCAGCTAAAACAAAACAACTGGTAGGATGACATACCCAGACAGCCATGCTGAGAGAGGAGCAGGGTTACTGGGTTTTGTTTTTATTCTTATTAGAGACAACTCTCCAGCATATATCAATATGTCCCTGAGTATTTTGAGTCTTATCCATGTCTTAAAAGTGAGAATTAAAGTTCAGTACAGAAGGTAATCCTGATATATCCCAAAGTTACTCAAGTCTCGTCTGAATCTTAGAGCAAATAAATTCCCAGACATTGTATCCCTTCCCCCAGCTATGGGAATTACTTTCAGTTGAAAACAAGCCAAGCTCTCCTACCCACTCAAGGGGAATGGGAAATCTCAACACAACTGGTGGAAAGTTTACTACTAAAAGATAAAACAGAAACAAGACTAGAATTGACAGTCATCAAGAGGTTAGTTACAAACAAGATGCTGACTCCCCTTCCATCTCAAGAAAATTAAGAGTGAGCACCATCTTACTCAGTGCTTGGTTGCAGCCACCCAAGCACATTCACTTGACATCAAAGAACGTAACAGAATGACTTCAGGAGAAGCGTTAACCATCACAGCTTAGTCTTCAGCATACTGATCCTTACAGGTACAGAAGTGTCCCCAGAAAGGGGTTACACAGAACTGACCAGGCAAGCTCTGCCACAACAGAGCCTTACCACATCAACACAAATAGCATGATTCTGGACTTCACCCTTTCCATCAGTAAGCGTGCTGGTGCGGGGAAGGGGTGGAGGAGAAGAGGTGTAAAATTAGCCTTGTCCGAGAAGAAAAAAAAAAAAGAAATTAAAAAAAAAAAAAAGAGATGCCAAGAGATTGGAAGGTGCTTGTCCCTCGAACTGTCTGTTCTGAAGACACGTATGTCAAGAAACCTGATAAGAAAAGGCCCATAACTTTTGTCTATGTCGTTCTCAATAGACAGATTTTTGTTTACAGGTTCAAAACTAAATCTAATCCCAAAATACAAGTAAGAGATCAAGACGACGTGTGGCACAGCTCCTTAATCCACATTCAAAGCCTTGTGATTAAGTCAGAGGAATGCACCTGACTTCCCACCCTTAATCTCCAGAGTCAGGCCTAATGGGATATGTTCTTCTGGGTGAGAATTTCGCACTTTCCCTAATAATGAAAAATAAGGAGCACTAAAAATCCACACCAACATCTGCTTGAAGCACTGCTTGTTTTATTGGATCACCATTTAAACAAAGGCTTTTTGTTAACCTGAAGAGTGTGGATTTTCCTTTGACCCAAAAGGCATTAAGAATTGAGGGGAAGAAAAAAAAAAAACCACACCAAAAAAAGGGAAGAGATAAGACTGAACCAATTTTGATTAGTCCTTTCTCCAAAATGCTAGTGGACACCAAGATAAGCTTCTTAAGTAGCTGTATCATTTTGGTGGCAAACTGAAGGTTAGACACCCTCATCTGCATTTTCAGTTACTGTTTAGACTCCCTTTTTCCAAAGCAAACGCAAAATATGAGGTTCTTGAATGTCAGCTCCTCCAAACTGATAAACACTTGCCTGCGTACAGGTAAGTGCAATATATAGGCAGTGCTAAGAGGAGGTAAATGCATTACCCAAGATTTACTTCATAAGTACTTAAATCCAGTCCAGGAGACATAAGCTGTTACACTCGTGTAGAAAAAAAATAGAGGATTTTCAAGAGGACAAACGTTGTCTTGGTGCAGAAGTGCCAAGGTGCCAGTGGCTGGCCACCACCTGACCAGACTAATGCTTTTAATTCTGGTTCTACCCTTCCAGCTAAGACCAGCTTGATACCTTCAGAGCACCACATGCTGCACAGAGGTCTCCTAAGACTGGGAAGCTCACCAGGCCTGGCAAAAACATCTTCTCTGTACAGGATTAATACTTCTAGGATTCTACCCAGATGAAGCAAGCATGGTTTACATCTTTGCACACTCACTTGCATCTCCTTCCCTTCTTCCCCCCCCCCCCCCCTCCCCCCCGTGTTTCACATTTCTCCAAGTCACCTTTTACCCCTCTGTGTACTTTGGTCTGCTAAAACCATACATTCAGAACAGTTACTTTTTTTGACTAGAGTAAGGTAATCTACAGTCAGGGTTTCCAGAAACTGTCAGTTCTCAGGAGACCATCTGAAAATGTAACAGCACAGCATGGGTCAGCAAAAAAGTAAGGCTGCAGACAGAAAGCTGGCAAAGGTTGACTTTTTTCCTGTCTGTATACCATATGCTGCTGTATGACTGATGTATGGTCAACAGAAACCATTGTATGTCTACCTTTGGTAAAAATCAGTCATCAAAAATTGTCTTGATTCTACATTTTTGGTTATTCATTATGCTGCAGTTTCCTAGTAAAGGCTCTTCCAGATCAAACACAGAACAGAGGAGTCAGACTACAGCACCAATTTGCTGATAAGTATTATTACTGCATGGTTACTCATGCAACCAAGACTGATGAGTAAAGGGAAGAGGGGATTTACCATTAGTTCTTAAAAACCTAAAAGCAACTTCAATTTAATTAGAAAACATTGGATTCTACTAACTGGGGTCACCTAACCTTTCTGGAAATACGAGCAAACTAGTGCTACAGCAGGATGGCTGATCAGACCTTGGAAGCGGTCCATCTATTCTTGAAAGAAACCTTCAGTCTAACCCCTTTAAGAACGGCACGTTACCCTCTGACTTTGAGCCAACTAGACAAAAACACGTCATCCAACTTGACTAATACACATGTTTCCAATTTACAGAAAGACTCTTGGTTTCAGAATTGAAATAAGACGCCAGTACAGTAGAGGAAGTTCTAAAACAATCTCTCTAATCCAAGTTTTTTGGCAGTTTAGGCTCCATCATGTTTCTCCAGCCAAGAAATACTTCCAAAGACGACATGAGCTGTTATGTGTAGGGAAACAGCCTCACAGAGCCAGAAAGTACCTGACAGAATTAATTCCTTGCTGAAACTTTGCCTACAGGTTCAAACATACATGCCTTGGATTAGAGTCTGCAAGCCAAAAAACAGGGAAGCATCCCTGGGCTTACACAGCACCTTTCACTGCTGGATCCCCCCTCAACACACATACAGTAGTAGAAAAAGAATGTTACAACACAAAAGCACTGACAGATGTATGATAGGAAACTCCTGGGTGACAACACTAAAGAGATCATCTCAAAACCAAGGACTAGAGCATACCCCTGTTCTTATCAATGCTTCCTTTAGCGTGGTTCTGCATCTTAATTGGTGTGAGTCCAGTCTTTTTCCAAAGCATATACAGTTGGTATTACACCTACTATCCATGCATTTGCAGTTCTGACTCTCGCAGAAAAAGCACAAGAGTGGTACAAGGAAAGAGGTTTCAAAGATGCTGGAGAATTTTGCTTTATTCTAGCCTGATTCATGCATAACCCATGTGTTTACACAGATTCAGGTCAACATTGCCATTTTCCAGCAATTAAGAAAAAAGCAGAAATTCAAGTCAAGGTGCTCTGTAGCTTAGCTTTTACAGCCTCTTTTCTTTGCTGTTTATAGTATACTTCTCAGCACACAGTGAGACTTAAGAGCTACAATAAAGTGCTGTAGGCTCCTTTTCTGTTGGTACCGAAGACACCCTGTCTCAAGCAGATATCCCATTACCTGCTGTTGTGCTGTATTAAAAAGCTATTCAGCTTTTCTCCTTCTTTCCAGGATGTAACCTCCACACTACCTCAAGGTTCTTAACCAACTCTACCCTGAGAAATAAAGTGAATTCAATGCCATACAACTAAGTCACAAGTAGAAGTACTTGCATTACTAA
This sequence comes from Mycteria americana, assembly GCF_035582795.1. NCBI lineage: Eukaryota > Metazoa > Chordata > Aves > Ciconiiformes > Ciconiidae > Mycteria > Mycteria americana. Next base: position 5,810,083 of record NC_134376.1, on the reverse strand, counting down.
ACAGATTAAACTAGTGACAGCAGCAGTCTCAGGACCATCTTACTGGTCTGATTAACTGAATTGGAAAGTAAGTGGACAGTACTGGTAAGATCATCATCATTTGTTCAGCAGCAAAAGGCACAGAGACCAGAACTGGTATTAGCATGATGCTGTCAGAAGGAACACGAGCTTTGCTCCATTTTTACATTCCCTTCACTCCAGAGTTTGTGACTCACTACACAATGAAAAGGCTTTGCAGAGCACTGCAGTATGACTCAGATGAGAATAGAGCCAGAACAAAACTGTTCATATCAAGATATCTCCAACCCCAATGATTCATGGGAGGATTAGGAAAAGAACTGGTCTGATAAGATCCTCTATGGGGATGACTCTACAGAGCAAGTCCTGCAAGCAGCACATGAAGGCAGCTCTGACAGGACTCACCAGCATGCCAAACCCCTGGAGAAGAAGGATCATAACCCCAGCTCACTCTACATTGAAGCTTACCTCTCTTCCCCCAGAAGAAAGAAACTAGTTGTACTGCTGTCCACAGCTTGTCACGATGGAAGTGAAGCATCTGAAGCACATACATATACACATACATTTTTAAACAATCTAGTCCAGAGGGGAAGGATCTGTTCTGCTCCTCCACACTCGCACACACTGTTTTAACCTAATGCAACAAGATACACCGTGGGAGAAGATAAGAAGTAAGTAACACCAAGAGAGAGCATTTTAGAGACTGACTCAGGTGAAGAAGGTATGCAGCCAAAACCTGCAGCTGCATTGATCTCAGCCCTTGGCAACAACGTTGCCATAAGTATTTCTCATGCTCTCAGACAAAAGGAGGAAGCCCCTGTAGGTTGGTACACAATGGATGCGGCCGCCTTGAGACAGGCCGCTGCACAGTGGGTGTCCCTCCTGCTCTGACCAAAGGGACTACATGGGACAGAACAGCATAACTAGCCATTAGATCTACATCCTTCTAGATATTCCCCATCATCCAGGGTCCCAGAAGACAAAACAAAGACCTAGACTTCAAAGACCCAGCAGTATGTGCTTATCTACGAGCTACACGCGCTTCAGAGAGATTTCAGGGGACAATAGCTTGTCTGCTGCTTCAGTGGAATAGTGGCTTGTGCATTACAGTAATCCTTGCTAGGTAGAGGTGGAAAGCCTGTTAAATCAGCAGCCTCCTCACCTGCAGGAGCACGTGGCACTGCAACAAGTGACATGACAACATCCAAACCCAAGCCACTGAATTTCCCTTTTGGTTGAAGTCAGATGTTCAGTTGATGCAAAAGTTCAAAGCCTATCATCAAAACATGAATACAAAAAAAAAAAAAAGGTAGGTCTTTACTAAGAGGTTACTACAGAAAACAGTTTTGTAAGAAAAGCAATGTTTTTCCCTTGGTCATGGGTTGGGAAATCTTTTCTAGAGAAGCAGTGAAGAATCAGAAAGGAGACATTGCTTCCTTCCTCATAACAAATCAGAAGGAGAATGGACACTGAGCCCTGCTGTATGCCTATTTATGACAACAGTCTAGCTACCAGATGACTTGAAATCATGGAAACATAAAGGTATTTTCAGTTTAGTAAACATAATCCTTCCTTACTACAGCTAGGGACACTCTGCCCTTTCCCATCCCCGTAAACTCCCAGCTAGCATCCCCCACTGACCTCTCTTCAGCCACTGGAGAACTCAAATGCAGCGTGCAGTTTAACAGTTTATACTTAAGAATTGGGCTATCAACCACTAATGGAATAGAAAACAAAAATACACACAATTTGTGCCAATGAGACCTACAAAGAAAAGAAAAATGTGCAGAACTTAAATTAAAAATGGACTTTCTTATTTTCAGGTTGTATATGATCTCACCTGCTAAATACGAAAGGTTCCTAAAGAAAAGGGGAGACCATACCAGCATAGGCTGCAAACAGAGCAAGAGATGCAAATTCATAACAAAGCTAATAGAAAAAGCTAGAATTCAAACCAAAAGGACTTCAGAACAATTTAAAGCATGAGAGAGCATTTAGCATTACAGTTCCCACTCCTGGATTAAGTTTCCCTGTGTCACTGCATTAGAATTGATCTACGTGGCTACGAACTCCAGAGTCAACTTGCAGAGCCACAGCAGCTTCATTATATAACCGGCGACACCAATAACACGGGCTGCGTTACTGGAGCCTGCTTGCTATCCCTCACCAACGCCGACACCAGCAAAGCTGCTGCTACTCAAATCATTCTCTTGACGACAGACGCTTCAGTAATCCAGACATTTGGGCTTGGATTTGATAAGATGTTTTCTTGCAAGCTGATGTTAAGACTTAAAAGGCCATCTACTGCTGTGCAAGAAGCCCTTAATATCATGAAGGGAGGGGAGGCAGCTACACAGGAGAATAGCAGAAGGCTTTAAGTAGGAATAAGATTACTGTAGAAAAATTATCTGACAAATGAACACAACTCCAGATTGTCGTGAGGAATGCTTTCAAGCAATTTTAGTGAAAAACAGTACATCTGCTGTCTATTCAAAGGTCAACAAGTGCTTGTTTCATGATAACACACTCCCAAGAACATCTTTCCATGAACTCTTAACTTCTGATCTTCAGCATCTCGTATCCCTTGTTTTAAAGGGAGCTACCCTCTGAGGTCATGGAAATACAGTTAAGCTGCTGCGCAGCATCACATCTGTGTGTGGCCATCTTGAACTCTGCTAAGCCAAAGGAACTAAAACAAATTGAAGCCCCAAATACAAAAGTTAGGTCAAAAGTCTGGTTTGTTTACTGGTTTGAAGATGTTTCTTTGTATCTACCCCTCGCTCTTTAAATACATCTTTAACATTTTCCTCCACCGTCAGCCCACAGATCTGTTCACCTGTTTAAAACAAAAAGCCAAAACATACTGCTTTCTAAAGTATTTCTAAAACCTTTTACTTCTAGAAAAAAAATGAGAACCGTTTAGATGCTCTAGCCTTTCTGCCTGTGTGCATGATAGGAGGCTGCGTATATAGGACGCTGCAAGTACATTCAGAAAAGCAAAATGGTGTTTTCAAAACCAGAGACCGTGGCAAAACGAGGCAGCAGAGTCACTGCAGCTCTGTTCCAAGATGACAGCAGAGAACGCAGATGTTAGAGCACACAGATTCACTCCACCATCATTTTAATTACATGCCTAGCCAACCAAGCACGGGATACAGGCTTAAGCAGCATTAAAAAAAAAGCGGCACACAAGTATTCTGCGAGCATCTTCCCGTGCACTTGATGCTAATGCCGCTCCCGTGCATTAAGTCATCTGTTTTCCAGCAGGCAGTTAGTCGGTTTTGGAAAGGCACTGCTGGCCTCTCTGCAGGTCACGGCGGTACGGGGCTGGCGGGATCGATGGCGAGCGGTCGGCGCTGCCTGCGCAGGGCAGTGCAGTTATCACTGGCGATGAGCGGTCACGACCCGGCCAGGGGCATCAGCCTGGGCCGGTGCCCTCGCCTGGACAGCGCAGCTTGCGGCACCGGGGACCTGGCGAGGGCACTTGGCCAGGGCTGCCTCCTGCCTCCTCTTCCAGGCGATCATTTCACCTTCTCCCAAGAAGAACTTGGGCTTCCAGCAAGCTGGAAGCAGCCTGGGGCTTCTGCTCGCCCCACCGGTGGGTGATGGCCTCCTGCGCCCGGACCAGGCCGGCGAGACCACAGCATCCCGGCCTGCCCCGACCCAGCAGGGAGGCAGCCCCCCACCTGCCCCTCGTGGGGCGGACACACGCCACACGGAACGGGGCACCCAGAGACACCCACCCGAGGAGCCCCAGCCGGGGCCGGACTCTCCTCCTCCTCCACACCCCCCAGGCGGGCCGAGCCCCCTGCGCGCCCCCTGCCCCGCACAGCCCGTGAGTGTACAAACACCGGGCTGCGAAGGGCCCCACGCGGGATACAGGCCCCCCCCCCCCCCCCCACACACACACACACACAGAGACCCCGTCCGGGGACCCACCTGCTGGTACTCGGCGTCGTGCGGTCGGAAGTCGGCGGCGGTGAGCTCCCAGCGCAGGCTGAGGTGCGGCAGGCGGTGCAGCAGGCTCACCCACCAGGGCGGCGAGTAGCTGACGCCCGCCATGCCCGCCGCGCCACGCCGCCTCGCCTCACCTCACCCCGACCCGCCGGCCATGGAGCGCCGCCGCCCGCGCTGCTTGCTTGCTTGCTTGCTTGCTCGCTCGCTCGTTCGCCTGCCTGCCTCCCTCCCTCCCCCTCTCGCTCGCTCTCTTCACCGGCGCCCCGGCTGGCGGCCCCGCATGGCCGACACCCCGCACCTCCTCCCTCCCGCCGCGCCGCTCGCTCCCTCTTTGTTCGCCGAGAGGCTCCACCGCCTCCGCGCCCGGCGCCGCCCGCCCGCTCCCATTGGCGCCGCCGCGGCCCGCCCCGCCCCGGCCGCCGCGGCCCCTGCGGGCTCCCCCGGCCCGCCGGCTCAGGTGGCCCCGGGAGCGGGAGGGCTGCTGCCGCCGGGCCAGGCCGGGCCGGGCCGGGCAGTGTTGCCGTCCGTGCCGCCCGCTGCCCCAGCGCACGGGGGTCGCCCGCCCTTTGGCCGCCGTGCTTCGCCGCCACCGCGACTCGTGCTGTAACATGGCGCCTGGGCACATGGTCGCGCCTTGCAGAGGGTGGACGTCCCACAGGCGGCATCGAACGATGTCCCCTTCTCTCATACCAGCACCTTTCCCTCCAAAATAACCCCGTAGTGGACCCAACCGCTTGGCTCCTTACTTCCCTCGGTGCCACCGGGGCCTCAGACACCCGACGTGTTCACTGGAGCTGACGCACTGCGTGCGACACGCTTGTTCCCAGGGCACCGGCTCCCTGTTTGCTTCCCCAGCCTGTCCTGACTTCTCCAAAAGCCAGGGGGAAATTTCTAGAAGTGCCAAGGTGCCTAAAGATGCAGACGGGACCCTCATGTGATTTTCAAGTGTGCCCAATCTTTACCTGTTCCATAGAAACCTGAAGCACTCCGGTTTAGCTTCTGCCATTCTCTCTGCAGGCAAAGGTTTGGCCTCTTCCAGACCCTGACCCGAAGCCAATTAGATTGCTTCATTAACTTCAATGGACTTGGAAGTGTCAGCTTGTTTTGATGACTACGTAAATCAGAGCCATGAATTAAACACCTAAGTATTTAAACAGCCTCTCACTGCGTGCAGAACGTAACAGATCTTGTGTTGTGCTCCCCGCAGAGCCACTCAGACGCAACTTTCCCAAGGATTATACTCTGACCCGATGGGAAAGGCTTTTCGTTTCTTTCTAAACAGAACAGAACCAAACTATTTTTAGTCTTAAAGGTAAAAAATATGAGCATACCCTCTTGGGGACGTGTTGGAAACTAGTAAGTACATAAATACTCTGGATAACGTTAGAATAGTGTAGTAAAACAGAAAAGATAACAGTAGCAGCAGCAATCCCTTCATTACAAAGATTGCATTGTTCCTATTACGACTGAAATGCATAAAAATATTTGCTGTTTTCTTTTAAAAGGAATAGAACAAGTAATTTCATTCTTGCTCTGCATAGTGTGGTCCAGCATTAATACAGGAGTTCCTAAACTTTGCCAGTCTGTTCAGACCATCTCCTGGGCCTTCGCTCTCTCCATGCCGCCATACAAACCAAAGTCTCCCCATCCCAGCTCTGCAGCAGCACACCTCACCCACTGCTGATCTGACAAGCCGAAAGCAATGTGGTTTAAACATCACTTAATGCAACTTGGAGTCGGAAGGGGAAAAAGGACCATCCAGCCTTCTAACAGACTTCAAGCAAATGTCTCACTGGTCTTACAGGTTTGAGAAACTCTCATCTAATTAGCGCTCTTTAGAATTAGAAACCGTTATGGCCCATGAAAACTCAAAAAATACTGGAGTTTTGTGTATGCCATTTGTAAAAAAAGGGTAATACCAACTGCTTTTTTCTCCTAAATGGTGGCAGGTCAGTAGAGATTATAGATACATCTCTTTTGCAAGTATGATTTTATTACTTTCCCCAAATGCAGCTAAGACTTTATGCTTTACTCTGTCCTCACCAACACATTTTATAAATAAGGAGAGCAAAAACGCTAAAATGGGCTATTTAACACATTAGGACCAAATAAACATTTCTGCTGATGTTCTGAAATATAACATCAGCTTTAATAGCTTTTGACAAGGACAGGATTTTCATGAGTACTATCAACATCGCTAAAAAGAAATCTTATCATTCACAAATAGCATTAAGACACACGTCAGAGAGTTCACAGCCAGGCAGTATGTGAACAAGTACAAGATATACAAGGGTACAAGATATAAGACCTCAACTCCCTCCAGCCTTCTCCAAGAAAAGCTCTTATTTTTCTGCAGGAGGACAGCAGAACAGCAGCCAATTTTGGTTTCTTCCCCCCCCTTTTTTTTTTTTTCACAGTGCCAGCAAGGATGAGGAAGAAACTATTTCAAAGCCCAGCAAGGATGAGGAAGAAATTATTTCAAAGCCCAGTTGTTTGAACTGGAGGTGAAATATGATCTAATATATTTCACCTCCAGTTCAAACAACCCGAAGACAAGGAGCGGAGAGACCTCGCTGGGGGCAAAAGATCTCTCTGTGTAAGCCACTTATGCCACGGAGTTTATGCAATTCGGCACTAAAACGCTCAAGGCTGGAATCTGCCCTGCAGATGTTACTGCTGCCACGAGCCTGTGCATAGATAGAAAAACCCCACCAGGCTGCAAGTCCAAGTACCTTTGTCAGCAAAATGATGGACACGGAATAGAAGCAGATGCAGCAAGCACTCCGCACTGAGATCTTGTTTGACAGCGTTGATGTAAATCAAACCGAACAAAACGTTTTGGAACAAATGACAGAAAAAAGCTGGATGCTATTAAATGGGGGTGTAAGCACCGGAGCATCAGCGTGGCAGTTTGAGGCCCCATGTGGGGGGCGGGGGGTAAGTGGGGAAGGGAGCGGGCTCAGCAGTGCTGGTGTGCATGCCTCTCCCTCAGCCATTTGCTGCGGAGACAACTGGATTAAATTACAGTAGAACGAGGATGTGGGATTACAGAGAAACAGAGGCATCAACAGTTTTAATTTCTCCCCCACAATTATTTATAATGATATGGGAAAATATGAAAATGACGAGTAAAATGAATTCAGCAAACTAGGAATAAGAGACAAGCCGCAGGATCTAGCACTAGCCATACTTTCCATGGTAGGGCACTTCAGCCTGTTGTATCATGTCAGGAAGCAGTGTTTGCATTTCTTAGATGTCTAGCATCTCTCATTTGATCCTATTCAGGTAATTCTTGATTACATGACAACAAGACAGTTATCAAGGCTCTCATGTTTAGATTATAGCAGCGTTTTTTCCTCCCCACACAAATAGGTACTCTCTGTTTTGCCAAAGCAAAATGAACAAACAAGCCACTGCTGTGACATCCCAGGAATAAAAACTAACAGTAAATCACCCTTGCGTGGAAAGTAGTTCTACAACCAACCAAAGCAAACTGCAAATGTCAGCTTGTTAGCTGGTAATTCTGCTGAAAAGTAACCCTAAGAGCTGTATTAGCATTCGCTAACTTGCTTTGACAGTGGCTTTGCTAAAGAATCACTGGACAAAATAGGCAAATGAGAAATGTTCCAAATTAAACACAATGGAGATAAAAAGACTAGTTTAAACGTCCAAAATAAGGCAACCGGTGCTGTCCCCTGTCCCCTTGAGAACATCCGATAGTCTGCGAAAGCACTTCTAGGAAGTGTGCCATTTTTCACTCTTCACGAGCTTCTCTGGCTCAACATCCCTCCTGCTGACGTGACACTTGCAATGACAGCACCTTTTAGAACAGCAGTCCCATACCCCTGGCTCTTTTTATTCACTATGAGATGAAATAATTCAGCTTTTAATATACTGTGAAGCGAGGAGTCTTCCCTTGACTGTCAGGCCTAATATGCATTATGAAAGGTTTTAGCCAACAATACAGATTTAAAAAAAAAAAAAGACAAGATTGAACTCCAAGTGCCTGCAGATGGATGAGTTACCCTCTTGAGACTAGGGACTAAATTACAGACAGTGAAAGGGAGGTCAGCGAGACAGCCGTCTCTCAGCACTCAGCTGCCACTGTTAGGCAACACCTCTGCCTCGCTTGCCTCTGCCGCTCCATAAACTCTGCCCTTACATCAAGCCGTGCCTCCGTCCCGCTGAGCTAGGCTGTGTCTCTATTAAGATTACCCTCCCTCTCCTCCCAGGGCTTCCTCTGTATTTTTCTGCTGAAAGTCAAAGGAAATAACAAAGCCAGGGCTGCTCTCCAGTCTCCCCCAGGTTTCGCTGCCCCCTCCACAACAGCTCACTCCCCAGCCTCCGTTTTTCCCAGCAAAGCCGCATTGCTGGGGATCTTCCCAGTTGAATTCTCCCAGCTTAAAGGATTTCCCCCGAGTGGAGGCGGCTGCTGAAAGGAACACACATTTGGGTCTTCATTGCTTTTCTCTGAAGCCCTCCTAGGGACTTTCGGGTTTAAACAAAGAATAGCCACAACCAGGGCCAGCATAAAAAGCTTTAAGCAAACTCAAAGAAATCATTTGGAAAGGTTAATTCTGTCATTTCCAGTCCTGAGGCAATACTCTGTCTCCCTCGTGTTCTACCGGTCTTTTTATACTTGGTAAGTTCCAGGGAAATGGGTGGAAGATGTGGAAATCCTATTGCCAAAGCACCTGCCCGCTCCTTTCCTTTCCCCAGAGAGCAACACATGGAACATTCTATTATTTAGTTAATTGCAAAGAAACAATTACAAAGGAACTCGGCAAATCCTCTCTAATCACAGCGAGACCCATTGCAGTTCAGTAAGTTCAGCAAATTAGCAAATAAGTGAATATAAAAAGGAAAGAATAACACAGCTCAAATCACACTTTGTTCGTTTGTTTTGTCACTCATAGTTTCTGTTTAATTATTTAAGATATTTCTTCATAACATTCTAGTACATTTTGTATAACAATGAGGGTTTACTAGCATAGAAATGCAATACATGGCTATTAAATATCTGCCGAGAGGAGGAAGAAAACTGCCAATTCTGTGTGTGAATTATAGAGAGCCTGTTCAGAAAAAATTTCCAGGTTAGATAAATAGAAGGTTCTGCCACAACTTGTGTAAGATACAAATAAGGATTATTGCTAGATAATGACAATGCTAAGTAATGTTTGCGCAGAACATTATAACTTGTACTACAGGCATTCATGGTCAATCCCCTGTTTATTAAAAGCTATTCTAATTTTCCATGCATATAACTAGAGGCCATTTAAACATCGCCTTTTTTACACCAGCACTGTAATCAGAGATTTTACAGTATTTCAGTTCTAAATTCATATTACAGGAAAGACTTTCAAGCTCCGTTACATTACTGAAGCAGAGCCTCATCTCTGCAGAGCTGATGGGCTGAGGAGGGGCAGAGGAGCGAGATCCGGGTGTGATATTATCTGGCTGACAGCGAGGGAGGTAAGACAGCCCTTTACAACAGGCATGATGTCCCTCCTGGTTCTTCCCAGATCATTTTGAGCATCAAGATTTTATGACACATCTGTTCACACTACCAAGAATAGAAGCCCTAAAGGGGTTTGTGCGCTATCCAGTGCAAAGTGTCTTTGAGGCATGCTGGCAAAAAACCTACCAAATAGAAGGGGAGCTGTTACAGTCTGAGCAACATCTTGAGACGGGAAGTTTTGTTTATACACAGCTCCGGTGAGGGGAACAACATGAACGCTTTCCTGGAGACCAGAAAAGATGTACAAATACATACGCTCTCTGCTTTGAAAAAGGCAATTAGGACCACCAGGCAGTGGAAGGGGCAAGAGGAGCAGGGTACAACTTAATCAGTAGACTACAACAGAGTACAGTTAATAAGAACATAGCAACACTCGCTGTTCAAGGCTATTCCTTTGAGCACAGCGAGGACAGGATGAGTGCTAAAGGCCACGTATAAGGAAGAGCCAATGTGCCTTACACACATCTGAAAATAGGGCAAACATTCAGAAACCGAATCCACACTTTGCTGTCTCCACCAGGCAAAGAACCACATCAGCAAATGTCAGAAGGAAGCATCAGGGGAACTGATGCAGTGCCAGACCACCAACCGTGCCTGAAAATCCTCCCCTAAGAACCGAGAGTCTAACATGGATATTTCACTCTTTGCAGGTCTTAATGATGCCCACAGAATGAATGAAACTCTTCTTTTTTGCCCTTAGAAGTTCATGTGGGGAAAGCAGTTAGTTAGCTGACAAACCTACCGTAAACAGATGCTGCAAAGCTTGCAAGAGCCAAGGGCACTCTGTCTTCAGATGAAGCCAAAGTATGGTTTAATACAACTAGCGTGAACACTTAATTGCTTTCAACTGAATTCAAGACTAGTCTGCTCCAAGAAATCATATCAAAACTTTTCCATTCATGCCACATGGCTTACCTCCAGCGTTTAAGATTTAAAATTGAAGTTTGTGCTAAGAAATCCAGAGCATATGTCAGTGGAGCAGAGAGGAAAGAACAAAAAAAGTGACATTTGGATAATATATTCATCAAGCACAGATTGTTTGTTTCAGCCTTGTACTCTTACAGGTGTTTTAGTCCTACAAGAAGGACTCTGCTTGATAGGAAAATGACTACGGGATTCCCATGTCTTCGCCAGCAGTTAGCAGGGTCTTCTATTTTCATAAAGCAGGCTTGTTTTTCCTGGGAGCCCCTAAAGACTTTTTCAGTGGACCTGGAAAGGAATGCAGACATCCTAGTTCCTTCCACCAGAGCTTCATAAACAGCAACAATAACTGAGGTAAGAGAGTACCCTATAAGTAAACGGGACAGTCTTCGGGACCCTGTAGACTCCTGTTCTCCCCAGGCTGAAGCAGACCAGTGTCAGCCAGTCCTCTGCATGTCTACAGCACTACCAAACCCTAGCACAGGGAGAGCTCTGGGGCCCTAGTGAGTTCGAATACTAGTTATCCATTCTGCATCCCTCCTACAACAGGTTTCTGAGAAGTATCCATCAATAATGTATTTAGGCACGAACAGTCACCACAATGACTTCTTTTGAATCTTTTATCTGAATTTCACTGGTTTGGTAACTGGTTAGGATGACTGTTGCAACCAACAAGCAAGCAGCACAACAATAGATGAAAAGGCATAAATGAAACTTGCTGTGCTCCACGCAAAGCCAGATATGTTTGAGGCAATAGCATGGCTGTTAGTTAGAGAACTACTTGACAGGATTTCTTTTTTGAATAAAACACCAGAAGCCAAGGCTGAAAGCAGTCTTGTCAATTCCACTATAGGCTTTGGTCAAGAACACCGTTCATTCCTGATGGGACAATCTTGAATGTGTACTGAAGAAGAAGTTTCACTCCCTACATGTTTAAGAGTTATCTTGTTGCTATCAGCTCAGGGAAACAGTCAGAGAGGTAAAAGGTAAACCTAGGTGCAGCGTGAAAACAAGAGGAGCATGCAGCAGAGACCAGAGGAGCAATGCAGATACAGAAACTGCAGCAGAAGTGCATGAACAATTAATTTACAAACATTAACTTTATTTGGAAGTTCAACAATTAGGAGAAAACACATTGCAATTGTTTTAGCTTTTAAAAGATCCCAATATAAATTACATAAAAGACTTGCACGGTTCTAAATATTGAAAAGATCATAAAAATTAATGGCACTCTCATATGCCAAGATTAATCCTTTTCCATTTCGACTACATTAAAAGTTGCCTGTGCAGGGATTATTGTTATAGCTATGCAGAAAACAATACAGTTTTCAGGTCTTGATGCCTCAGGAAAGATTTACAGGCATAGGCACTTAAGGGCAAAAAGAGATCAAGAGAGATAACAACCCATGGAAGTCAGATCTCTATATTCACACACAATCTCTAACTAAACACTACTGTAAGTTGCAAAAGGTTTTAAGTAGGCAACATTATCCCGTATCAGCAGCATGGAAATTGTGCTGTTAGATTACGTAGGTTACCGTGGAGTTTAATTTTAATTCAAGACCTTGACGCCCCCACAAGGTTACCAGTGCTTTCTACAGAAGACGTATTTTTCAGAAACTGAGTATGTTTGTATTGGGCCACGCCGATTTTTACTGTCCTCAGCTCCCTGTTAAGGAAAAATGCCATTTACTCTAAAATTAACTTTTTCCTCCTTCATTGTTCCACATTTCTTCCCAGATTTACAGGTGCTGGCATTCAGATAGATAACCACAGAATGAAACCTAGTGTCAATTACTACTCCTTTCAACACATTCCATTACAGTATATAATGAAACAACATTAAAGGCTACTAATACTGTGGAAGTTTCTCTTTCTAGTGTACCACACCAAACTTTTGATATGCAGTGAGCATATAGTTATCTTCCAAACTAAGATGTGAGTTTGAGGTCCAGCTCAAGTTAAGTATCAGATTTTTGATGGCTATGAGATAGCAGACTCAAATTTAGGAAGCTCTAGACACGTTTTCATTAATTCCAGAAAACATTTGCTCCTTTTCACCCTGATTTCTGTCTGCGCCTTTGGGTCATGCCACGATACTATCTCCCCTTTATCCCAGAACTTGTCTATTGACAGCACTACTGCTAGTCATACGCTCAGTTACAATGCAAGTCTTTCTGCTCTGTATCTACTTCCTAATACTTTCATATTGGCTATTACAGCACAGTAAAGTAGAATAATGTCATCTTCATTATATTTGCTGTCCAAGTATTTCCCTATAGGATAACAGCTGGGTAGGTATTTTATATCAGTCTCGGTCCTGACACACTACATACTCTCCCCTTAATGTGTCAGAGTCCTCAGCTCTAGTTACTCTCTCTGGAGGTATCCGTGACAGAGTCACAGTTACAGACTTGAAATATTATACATAGGCAACTCAATATAGCTCTGCTTCTATTTAGCAAAATGACTCTTTTTTCATAACATGACTTCCAGAAAAAAAAGAGGGAAACAGGTCTCAGCTTCTGCCAAGAGTGCTCTATCCCTTGTATTCTTTTATTTTATATATTTTTTTTAATCCTTTCCGCAGATGACAGTCATGTGACCAAAGCACCAGCAGGAAAAATTTACCCAACGGGAGTGTAAATGACATTCTTCAGACTGCTTTGGGTATGGAGAGCTCCCAAAACTGCCTTTGGAAATAGCACAGGCAGCATTTCCACTGATGGGATTAAATGAAATCAGCTGCATTGTGCTGCAGCCATCCAGTTTCCTCTTTGGCTGCAAGTACTGCCATGAACTATGATAAGCCTCAGATAGTGCTTCATTGAAATCAAAGAACCGAGACAGCTCTGACTTATTAGTATTCTGTGAAACAGTGGCGACTGATTTTTAATTTAAAAAAGAAGAGAGAAAAGGTGATAAGAATCTTATATTTAAAAGTGGGCTTTCTGTTTACAGGAGTCTTTATTGCTGCTTGATGACAAAGAAACCATTAGGGTCTCCACAAAAACTTCACTGTCTGTAAAATTAAATTCTCCTTCCAGTAAATATCATATAATTTATCTAGTTCACCTTAAAAAAACCCACACACATTGTAACGCCTATGAAGGACGTTGGCATGATAGTAGGAACTATAAGGCTCTCCTTCCCGTCAAGAAGGGGTACAGTCTGCATAAAAGATCTGGAAAGACCCCTCTGACCATATTCTCCACAGCCCATTATGTCTTTGGTCCTTGCATGGACAACAATATTGTCAAATAGTGTTATTTCTGGATGTTGTCTTAATTTCTATTATAATCCAACATACCACTTCTGTTCCTAAACGAAACTGCATGGGTTAGGTTTTGTGTATTATACTCATCCCAGTCCATATCCCTAAGAGTAGAGCTGGGGGTGCCCATGCTTTCCAGCAGTCAGCCTCATAGCTTTACCTGATGACAGAAGATGGCTGTATAGTGTGATCCCTCTCCCAGCCTGTGACTGAACTTACCATGCACTGACAGTATTTTATATATATATATTAAAATATGTGCACTTTCAAAGTAGTACTGAGAAGAGAGATCAACAACAGCAAAGCAACATTAGACTTAAAACCCCCTAGTGCTCAGTGTATGAGCAATCTAGTTAGGTGACAGTTTCAGACAGTCAAGTGACGTAAGCTGAAACAGGACATAAAGCAACGTATCTCCTACATCAAGTATTTTCACATATTAGAGATGACCCTCCATAAACCACTCATATTTGTGATACGTAAGCAGAAAAAGCAGTCACAAGGGCATCCTTCACAGAACACTCCTGCTATTACGCACCTTCTCTGACAAATACAAAAAATTGATTACGTGATCGGACATTTCAAATACAAAATGGTACTATACATAATCATAGCAAGCACACTTGGAAAAAGCAATAAATAAGAAAACCCTGCTGATACAGTAGGCCTAGAATAGTCCTATGACAAATAAATGGCCTTCTAAAAGCCTTTACAAGGTCTGCACAGACTGTAAATGTTCAGTACGAAAATAAACAAAAAAAGATTAAAATATGACACAGTAAAATTTTTAAATAGAGGGGACCTGGTAACAAATACAAGCTGTTCCCCTTCACATACACAGGCTGAAAATTGGAGCCGTGTCATTAACCACTTTCCAATCAAATGCATTATTTTAGTTGACCTGAAGCAAAACTTTGTTTGATGTGAAATAGCTTAAGACTTTATTGCTTTCATTTAAATTTGGCAATTGAATTTATAATCCTCATTGTGAGACAAAATATTGAAGTATTTTGTTTTCGTTTTTAAATCCAAACTCTCTCTGCGTACCAGGAGGATAAGGTTAACAGTCAGTCAGTGGCTTTTAGCCATAAAGTCTGTGAAGATGGCATATCAAACAATTACTCATTTATGGCTGAAATAATGACAACTATCATTAAAAAGGGGCTGATATTCCCCCTTTTTTCATCTTTTATATGCTGTATCTTGGTAGAAATAGTTTTGTGAATTTAATAATTCAAGATCACCAGCGCCTGTTACCAAAACTTAAAAGTGGGTGTAGTTTTTCTTCATCTGCAACAACGGAGAGACAATGACAATATCATCTGAATCGTCTGAGTGAGCTTCATCCACAGACAGAGGGAGAGCAGGCTGCGATTGCTTCTCAGAGGACCTGGCTGAAATAATTACAAAGGAAACAAGGTCATCAATAAACAACATTGACAATAACAAGCCCCTGTGGGAAGTGTAATATTCTCTGAGCCATTAAGTTTCCAGAATTACCTACAGTTATGAATAACTCTGATCTATCTTTTTCTCCATATAACTATTCCCGTTCCTCTTTAATGAAAGAGCATGCATGGCAAGCGTTAAGTTGACATACTGACCATGCATGATTTGTCTTATTGTCTTTAAATCTTTGCAAGTGGTTACACACCACAAAGTAAAGCAATTCGATACTGAAGCCATCTCAGGTCATAAAGATAAATATTTATTAGATGGCCAGAAAAGGAAAAATTTACCCAAGCAAGCTTAAGCTAAGCAGAAAGGTCATAATGAGAACTTCAGTCAGATATAGAGAAAAGGGAAAAGTGAGGGGGGAAAAAAAAGGATGGAAGCTCTCAGTGAGTGTCCTTCATCCTTATATCTGTAAAACTACCAAAAATATTATTCACATGCTGTACTACCTTACTTAATGACAATAAAAATGGTGACCACACCATGGGGTTTTTTTTGTTGTTTTGTTTTGTTTTTTTCTTTTGCTTCTTTGCTGTTTTTCTGGATGCATGGTCCTATGCATCTCATCAATTCCAACATTTGAAGAAATGTTCAGGGCATGAACAGATAGAACGCTAATGATTCCAGTAAACAGGGGAAAATCAGAGGGATAAAATGGATATATACAAGGCCCCTAAGATCTGATGAGCAGAACCAGCAGCTTGTATCCCCTCAGCAAGAGATCTATGAACTAAATGATGACAGCTATTAATACCTTCTAGCACAATATTCTCCTCTCAGCTCCACTTATTTTTCAGTTTCAAATACCAATTCTCTGAAAAGGCTATCTCCCAGAGAAGAGAACAAATCAAGAAGACCTGTGGTAGAAAGAGGAAATAGACAAGTAAGCTGCCATACACTGAGATTTTGACACTGAAATGGAAGGGAAAGTAGAGGGCACACAGAGAGTATTACTTGGGGAGATGTTCTTCTCCCATGGGTCTCAGTGAAATAAGAGGTTCCTGACAGAGAAAAAAAACCTCCCGGTATGGAAGAGGAGGCATACACAGCAACTGGAATGTGGAATAAAAAAAAGGGGACTGCAACCAGGCCAGAAAAAGTGTGACGGACAGAGAGCCTGTGAATGGAAAGGAGGAATGCAGGGAGGCCATTACATTGACCTCAACTTACAGAAGCAAAGAAACATGACTTTCTAGTTAAGTGAAATTCTTCTCTGCATCAGTCAACAAATAATGTAAGAGTTTTTCAGGAAGATTTGAGCCAGTAATACTGGTGATAAGGATGAGCAAAGAGAACTTCCAGAAGCAGGCATGATAACTAGAAGATGCAACTCCAACAATAAACAGATATTATATATGAAATAGCTTAATATTGTCCAGATCACTCTTGATTATATCCTGTTCTTGATGTCTGAGATTTTCTTGTCCTTATCGTCAGTTTAGTATAGTTCAGAGTGACAACTTTATCTTTGTGCTTGTGAAGGGGTAAGCACTGATTACTGTATGTAAATTCATTATGATTTAAAAAAAAGCCTCAAATTAAGTTAACAGTTGTATCCAGAGTGGCTAGTGATATGCAGAGAAAAATGCTGCCCTTATTCAAGATTGCTGTGCATGTACAGAACATATTCTTCCTTCCTGCCACTCCCCTGACAGAAAGAAACAAAACGCTAAGTTTCACAGACTTAATTGTTGTTATCTGTTCCATTTCATGGGAAGCAGCAGAAATGGCTTTACAAATCTCCAAGTACTGTCCACATTCTGAAGAAAAGCACAGCAGCATTGAATGCTAGACCACTTTTGCCTTTCTTTTTTTTTTTTTTTTAAACACACAGAGACATCTAACCTGATGCAAACAATGAATTAAAAGTCTGCAATGCTAGATCAGGATTATATAAATTTATTCTAGCAGATATATAAGGTCCTTTAAAACAAATTTTCATCTTTCCCATTCCTCTCAAAATAATGCTGAAAGGCAAGTGAAATTACATGACTTACTGCAATATATACTTTCACTGAAAGTTTAAGATCATTGCCAGATCTAGAGGTCACGAAATGCAAGTTTGGACTTGGGACAAATGAAGCAAGAGCTTGTTCAACAGCTGCATTATTTAAAGCTAAAGGAATTTGATTGCTTTAAATCACTCAGCTGTTAAACAAGCTCCTTGTCTCATGTGCTTTCCAAGCTGCAGGACAACCAGTGAAATACATCACATCAAAAACCAATTTTGCTAGTGGATTTTTACATCAGTCATGAGCTAGGAATGACAGATGTTGGACTTCTGGTTAACTTTAACCTGTTTAAGCTACATGAATTCAAATAGCAAAAAAACCTGCTATAACCAAACAGATTGCTGAGGGGTCACGTTACTTCATAGAGGTGGCATTTACACCAGAATGCTCTGCTTCCTTTAATAGGTTTTTCCCCCGATTTGTCTTTTGGGAGAGTTTGGTTAAACCCTCCAATGCACCAAGAGCTAATACTTCACAGAGCTACTTAGTGCAGGACACTTTTTCTGGCAGTTATGCCATTAGAGCTACCTAGATACATTCTATCCTCATCCCAGACTTTGAAAACATCTCCCATATTCGTAAGATCAGCAGCAAATATAACCTGCTTTGCTCCCAACCTCTCCTTTTCAGCAGAAAAGGACTGCAAGAAAGAAAAGTTTGAATGCTTATGGTCTCCTCTCTAGCCCTTCCAATATAAATTCCTCCAGAACTTCTTCACTCACCACTTCGTCATCATAATCTGCAATACAAGTTAGTTTTGGAGACTTCATAGCTAGACAGTGACTGTGCTCTATTAGTATTCATACTATTGCATTTACCAGACTAGCTTCATCTTACATCCTTCTTCGGGTCTTAGAAGCACTTCTTCAGAAGCACAAAGCATTTTTATTTTTAAGTGATTCTCTCTTTGGGTAGAATTTCACAACTGATTTACTCTGGGTTTAGACTAAGCATACCAATAACGACTACTGCAGTAAAGCCCAGGCAAAACAGGATGCTGCAGCATTTTTTTTCTGGATACTGTTACTAGACATAACTAAAATCACTCAAAACTGTAACATCTTCAGAAGCAAGTACTACCTACTCCTTCACAAAGTAGAATACGCTCCTGAATATGGAATACAGTAAAGTTTCTTAAACACATTTTCCTTCACTGAAGGGTAACTTCTGTATTCACAACCCTTGCAAGTCTGGCTTATTCCCCATCTCATATCTTAGACACAGCCTCAGCTGGTTACAGCACGCTGCGTTTCTGTGCAAGTCTGCAGAGACTGTCTGCTTTTCACTGACAAAACACAAGTCAATGTTTCTCAGGTCACCCTCAAAGTTGCTCTTTTTTCTCCAGCTGGTCCGTAAAAGCCTAAAATATCCCACTCTGGATAGAGCCAAGCTTTTTCAGTTTGTTTTTAACTCCTTTGAAGCTGCATGTCTAAGGCTGCCTTATCTGCATCATTGTTTTGCCTTTCCTACTCAGTACTTCTAACATCCTCTTAAAAGCCTCTTTGGCTTTAACTCCTCTTCTCACAAGCAGCAATGAAGAATTCAAGAAGGAAACCAAATGGCATCAGGACCATAAAAAAAGAAAGACATTTTCCCAGTTTGTATTATAGTAGTACTAGTTGGCAAGGTTATCCAGGACTTCATTTGTCCCCTTACTGCAGCAACTGAAGACTGCTGAAAAAACGTGACTAAATACACATGGCTGACTAGGATGGTTCTTTTTACCAGATGTCTGTCCCCTTCAGAAACTAAGTCAGGATGGTGAAAACGGTCTCAGCTTGTCTATGGCTTTGGGCCCAAAATGTAGTGGAAAGTACCGTACTACAGCTACAGGGCTGGGGGGATTGAAAAGGAAGTAGAGAGGCAATACAGGGGAACACCATGTTCCTTGAATAATTACCACTCACACCAGAGAGAGACCTTCCAAACCACAGTTGTGACGCATAGGCAAAGCACTGTGGGGAAGCTGGTACGGATACTGTCAAAGCTTTTATTTTTTATTTAAGGGACTGCACTTGGCAGTATAAACAACATGTCATCAAATTAAAAGAAGACACACACACATGGAGTACAAGTATGCACTTGCACATGTGTGTGCATGTGCAGATGTTCTCTATAAAATTGTGCGTGCACCCATACAAAATGGACATACTTTTGAACACAGAGGGAAGTGAGATTACCAGGAAGAGAGGACATGAAGATTGAAGGAGGTCTCTGGAGTGCCGCTGAGACCGGTTTCTTCTCTGTAATGTAAACTGCAGAAACTGCTTTCTCACTTGGTGCACTGGATGCAGAGGGCCTGCAAAAAGACATACTGCACAGCATTAGGCACAGAGGAGGAACTGCAGTCTTCAGAGGGTATGCAGAAAAGTTTCTTGTGTTGCTAGCCTCCAAGAGGTAAAAGCTTATCACCTGCAGAAGTGAACTCAGACGCTAAAGCGAGGTGACAACTATGTAACTCTCCTTGTAATCATGGCAGCCAATATTAAAGACTTTTGGAGCAGTAAAAACCCTGGAGAGAAAGGAAGTATTTTTCAAGAGAGACACACCATAAACCTAAGCAGTAAGCAAATCACTGCGTTCTTCTTGAGCTAAGTCACTAGGCTGTATGCAAGAAGGTATTCTAGCTCCTCCCTGTTCTTCCTCTACATAACCCTTAACTTTTAGATGTCAGGGCTTCAGATTCACTTATATTAAGCGAACATACTAGCTTAATTACTAGAAATTACAGTCTGATAGCAACTGTAATTTTTTTTTCTCTCCAAAGATTAATTATTTTACTTTACTTTTCCTCATTGCTATGGAAGAGAACATGCAACAGGATATGGGAAGACTACTGCTGCAACAAGAAACCCTTTTAGTTGCATACGCTTTGCATTTTCTCACAAGCAAGCTCTCCCTTGTCTTTGTTGGAGCAATGGCCTTGTTCTCCTTCTCTGTCAAGGAACCCATGCTAAAATTCTATAAAATATGACCCCTCTCCTGTAATAAAACCAATTTTGCTATTGCATGTTGCAGAAATATCTATTTTTCACTTACCTCTTCTCAAGAAGTACTGTACGTGCTAAGTGAGCCCTGAAAATGGACTGGATAAATGTCACCATCTCATCTTTCTCCTCACAATCAGAAGACAAGCTCAAGGAGTTTGACACAGAAGACATGCAGGAGATCTGCAAAGCAATCAGATTAAAGGAAACTGACCTGTTACAGATTGCACAGAAGCTTGACAGAAGCTTTCACAATTTTACTCCTAATTGTGAAAGTGGTAGTAGAGCAAATATCCCCATCTTTTGGTCTGCCATCTTTAAGGTTCTATAAGACTAAATCAGCAGGAAGTGTAAATCTGATCATCATACAAGCTTTGAAGCATCTGTATTCAATTAATGAAAGAGCAGACACCTGCAAGGAAAGTTCATTTATTTTCCAGGAAGGAAACCTTTCAAAGTTGAAGGAGGTAAAGCAACCTTCATGATGGATATATCTTCTGCTTGTATCAAGCAAAAGTATTCGGTCCTACTACCTTGGGCCAGCTTACTGAAATAAAAGTGCATGTAAAGTGCAACCAGATGGGCAACCTGGATGGAGAATTACAAATTAACTTTACCCTGCTAAAGGTCCAAAGGATGTTCATGTAAGTTGGCAAATGATTTACAGAAACTAAATGTTTAATTGGTACGGAAATTTTTTCAGATTCAGAACTGAGCAATCTGGAGCAAGTTTAACATGACAGAAGACACTACAAGTCTTTGGTTGAGCATGCCACACGCAAGACTCCTTTACTTTTCAATCCAATCCAAGATGCTTTCCAAATTCTTATTTCTGAACTTCAGTGACAAAGGTTTGTCTATTACTACAACGATTCAGTGAACACTTGAGAGCAAGTACAGTTTTCAACAGCACTCCAAATTAAAGAGTTAAAGGGTACTTTATTAGATGATAGGAGAACCATAAAAAAAGAGGAGACCTAGTTACAGTCCATAATGCAGAGAAGTTACAGCTTTACGTCTAAGAAAAACTGTGATCTAAAGAAGACGGAAAGGGAGGCTAGGGAATGAGCTCGATATCTTTCTGGAACTACAGTGGTGCTGCCAACCAGTGCATTAAAACAATTCTCTGAATCACCCAGTGATGTTAAGTCTGAAAGTACAGTACTTTACACAGTAAACTAAATATAATGGGATGCCTGGATACCCATTTGCCCCAACAATTACCTTGTTGTGAGATTCTGCATCATGCATCCTGTTATTCAGTAACAGTTTCTGTCGAGCTAAATGCCCTCTGAAAGCGGCCTGAAGCATAACAACTGCCTAGCATGGAAAGAAATAAGTAGATGTTATTAGCTCCTTTGAAAGATGGCAGTTATAAATTAAAACAAGAGTCCAGAGGGAAGAGGCACATGGGGAAAATAACTTTTCCCTGTGCAAAGGAAACTCTTTGATGTCTTGACATTTTCTTATGTTTAAGGGATCCACACACATCCTCATTACTTCACAGGTACTCTGCTGCAATCCAGAGAATCCCCAGCCTGTGACAACCCATAGACATGGCACCTCCATGGTTTAAATTCAATCTGGGAGCTGTTCATGATTGATCCTATCAAATGCAATTAAGTTCTACCTGCCAACACCAGCCTATATTTCACAAATAGAGCAACATGCTCCCATTCCCATATTAGATTCTGGCCACCCAGCAGACTCTGTGATGCTCTGATACAATCAGAAATCAAGCCAAGTCTGGCAGACCATTGCAGTGATTATGCTGAATGTGTCTTTCTTCTCTACTCAGAGATTTTACTGGATTCTAGTCAACAAAAAGCACCTAGATGTGAAACAGTATGTTTGCATCACATGGTTAGTATTTTTTCTAATTTCTGAAAGTAGGATTTTTAATGTTCTGGAAGAAATGAATGTAAGATGCTACATTGTGCTATTTGAAAAAACAGTTTAATCAAAACCTTTGTGCAAAACATTTATCAAAAAGTGACAAGTTTGTCAAACAAAGTCAATTTCTTCATAATACTCAGAGACATTTCTTCTTAGCAAAGGCTTCAAATTCCTACTTCAAATATTTCTGAAGACTCATCATAGTGAAAATGAAAGCATTATTAGAAGTAACTAATATAGAAAAACTTTCCTGTCTGTTTGTATCAAATTTTGTTCAAAATTTTCAGAAGCGTTCATCTTGCAGAAGGTACCAAGTACAGAAAATTTGAGACCAGAAGAGGAGCACTCTGACAAGATATATCAAACAAAACCAGGGTGTCAGAAGGTAGATCACGAGCCAGTCTGAAGAACAAACATGATCTTGGTACAACAGTTCATATTACAATAAAAACTCTTTAAAAATAAAAAGTTATTTGTTTGTGCTTTGATACAAATGAAACCTGTTTTACTGTTTTGTTGGGTGTCATAAACACACTCACCTCATCCAGAGCAATTTCTTCTTTCTGAAATGAAAAATGCCTAAGTTAATGCCACAAATATATACAAGTTTTATCTAATAAAGATTTTCCAAATTTTCCCCAACAATTAAAACACACAGAAATACCTGTCCCACCTCCCCCTGAACACTCAAACAACAAACTTAAGGGGAAAAAAAAAAAAAGCTTTTCATCTTTGAAAGATGTGTGGATAGTTCTTTTGTCTTTAGTTTCCTAAGAACCGTTTACAAGACCCACCTCATACCATATGTCCTATACGTGGAAAAAGCAGCATTGTGTTGTTGCACATAGAACAAAATTTAAGGTTAACATTTTTTTCCTAGATCATTTTGTCCTAGTTGAGTGTAACTCAATACACAAAACTTCCTGTATTGTTTGGAGAATTTCTGCAAGGGGAATTCAACTTCTCGGTCATTCTCCAAGGAAGCAAGAGCAGCAGCACTGCTTCAAGCACTGCTATGCTTCCTTAGTTCTCTGCTGACCCAGACTCCCCCATTCAGGAACTGCCTATCTCACAGCAGAAACAACAGGGTTCTAGGGAGCAAAGGCAAAAGAAGCAGCAGGAAGGACTTGAAAAAAGCGGTGGAAGAGAAGATAGTGGTAAGGAATCGTACTGGGAAGCACTGCTGCAGTTCCTGGAGCCTGGCAGCAGGTTACTGTAGATGCTAAAGCAAGAATAAGATTCAGAAAGGGATGTCCTCACTGTTCCCTGATAGGAGAATCTCACCTTGTTTTGGTACATCTTCCACTGTCTCTGGATGATTTTGGCTGCTTGTTCCTTCCTGCGATCTTCCTTGCCTTTAACCATGCAGACTGGTGAAGACTGCAAAGGAGAATCTTTAACTTAGTACACTAGAGACACGAGTTGGAATTCTATGAGGGAAACAGGTTATGAATGACTCAGAAAAATCAGCACCAGAGTTGTTAAATGTTCATCCTGCTTGCAGGGTGGAAGGAAGTTAAAGAGGAAACTCTTAGTTCTGAATACTGCTCATGTTCAAACTCATCATCTAGATGACTGTTACAGTGAAATACGTTCCTGTCCCCATTTTAACTGTTAGCAGAGCATGGGAATGGAAAGGTTTTCATTTACCCATAATCCTATTTTTCTATGCGTTGCTAAAGCAATAGAAACAGTGGAACCCACTCCAACAGTGGAACCCACTTTTCGTTGACCAGAAATGGTTTGTATGTTATTGACAGACTGAGAACAAATGTCAGGATACCCAATTTCACAATTCTTCTCCAGGAAAGACTAGTATTAATTAACCAGGGAGCTCTCTAATGTCTCATCCTGGCAACTGTGGCCTCATAATCATCTGTTTAAGCTTACTGATGAGTTGGCCATCATATAACACTGACAAGATAGACACCTTGTGTAAATTGGCATAACTCTACTCTTCTATCTTGAAGAAATTAATTAGAGGAAAAAGAAAGAAGCAAGAACAAAGCAAGATTTTGTTCCAGTTATTTCTTCTAGGTGTGGTTGCATATTCCACCTCTCACCGTCTGATCCTTTTGATCCCTAATTATCCCATACTAATTGTCATACCTCACTTCCCAAACAAAAGCTAACTGCAATTTTAAAAGACTAATTTGTTGGTGTAAAATTTTAAGTAGAGGAACAAGAGATTTTATAGACTCTGAAAAAACCTCTTGATTCTGTGAAAAGGATTTATTTATAACTTAAAAACACTGAGTTACAGGCTTAAGTTTAGCAAATGGATCATGTTATATTAAAAATGACAACCTACTATTAAAATGAAAAATTGGTAGGAACTTAGTGATAATTACAAATAATGGGAACATTTCAATAAATAGATGGTTACTGGCCAAGAATATATATAGTCTGCAGAGGAAAAAAGGAGCTGTTTATTGGCTGTTTTTAAAGACTCAAGTTATTTGGTATTCAAGACATCCTCTAGCATACATCAGCCTATAACACACAAGAAAAGAATCTAAACAATTGCACAGTATATCAAAAACCAGCACCCTCTTAAGCTAGTGGACATTTTTATTCATATTTTTACTGCCTGTATTTCAGGGTCTATTTATTTTTAAGTACAAATGATCAAAATCCTCAGTAATAATTTTCAACTAGTTTCTAGTGAAATGAGATTAACGTGACCACACTGCATCTGAAAGCATGTCTGTCAGTGCCCATTCGTCTCTACTGGCTAGTTACAACAACATTTGGCAGAGGGATGGAAGATTGCAAAGATACCAAGTTCAGTTATATTTCACAAAAAAACCCCAGCTGATTACAGAGTCCCATTTAAGACTGTCCAGGGTTAACAGATGCACAATTACATTTATTAGATACTGGACAGTCCAGAAGAAGAGGTTATTAATACATCCCTCAACTCCAGAAAAACTTCAATTCAAAGGGGATAAGGGTTTATTTTATTGTATTGACATCTTCCCTAATTCTTTACTCAAATATGGTGTCCCATCAGCAGCGGAATTAAAAAACCCTCAATTTTCATGATGATTAGTGCTCTACATCCTGTAAACCTTCCCATGAAAAAGTATCCCGCTTCCATCCAAACAGGAAGGTTAACGAATATTTTCTGACTGGACAGCACATGTGCCCTAACTGATCACCTGACCAGCATAAAAATCACTGAAAAGGGTTTTTTGTCTTTTGCCAGTCTGCCAGTAAGCACACTTACCTATGTCTCTATCCTTTACCTAACTGCCAACTCATACAAGACCTCCCTCCCTCTACAAAATTGGACTGAAATTAGCTAGTGGGTTCAGATGTTATAAGAAGATATAAGCAAAACCACAAATGTTTGGGTTTTTTTCTAAGAAGGTAAGGCAAAAACCCCAAACACTTAAAAGGGTAAGCTTTTTGCAACATTCCAACTGAATAACAAAAAAAGTGATGGTGGGGCAGATAATCACTAAGAGAACAGCTCCAAAAAAACCCCAAGTTGCTGTGGTAATTATTGAAACAACTTATCAACGAACTCTGGGAATTAACCATCATTCAGAATTTCTATGACAAGATTAAATGCCTCTCTGAAAAGACACAACTAGCAGCTATTTAGACTATCAGCTCAATTTGCAATATATTAGTTAGATGCAAGGGAAAAAACCAAAAAACCACAAAACCAAACATGTGTCTGTACCTTATTAAGCTTTTCCATTGTATCTTCTGCCATTTGTCTCTTCTCTTCCTCCAATTTTCCTACTTTCTGTGTGAGGTTCTGCATTTCCTCACTATGGTTGGAAAAGCAAAGATATTTATAGCTAGAAATTTTCTGTTGTTCCTGCTTTGAAAATACACAACCTATTTCATAAGATTTGATTGCTTTGGTTTTTTTAAAAGCCAAAGTGGGAAACATGATACATATTCTCATAGTAGCAGACATGTAACATTAATTCTCAAGTTGTGATAGCGCAGCCTTAGGTTAAAATTAAAAAAAAAAAAAAAAAAAAAAAAAAACCCAACAAAAAACAAACACCAAAACACTCCCAAGGTTACAAAGGCACTCTTGATACTATTAATAATGCATCTAGATCTGATGACTGACAAATATGAAACTGTAGCAAAGTCCTTTCTTGCAAAGCAATAATGAAATCACTTTTTTTTGCCACCCTTGCACAGGATTATTATCAACAGTTATACAGAATACATGAAGTAAATGGAATGACATATTGGCAATAACCTCAAAGCATAGGCTAAAGTAAGGTAAAGATACTACAGGTTTTTCTTAGTAAAGCATGCCCCTGAGCCCAACATGGCAGCTTTCTTTTTCCATTTATCTTATTAATTTTTATTATAATTTAATTCTTATTTTTACTATATTTGTAGTCTTCCACTTCCTCTGAATCCACTCTATAGAATTCTTCCCTTAGTAACTTACTCCATCCCTCCAAAACAGTTCTGCTTAAATGAATTCCCAGCTTCCTGCAGTTCAGATGAACTCCTATGGATTTTGAGCAACTTCAAAAGAGAATTATACTTTAACAGATTTTTTTTTGGTTCTGAAAAGGATCTACTAATACAAAATATGATACCTTAAAGTCTGCTCTTCTGTACTCTTTTCTTCCATCTTATTCTGCCACTTCTGCAGCTCCAGCTCCACTTCAGCCTTAGCCTGCAGTAACTGCTTGATATCTAATCTACAAAGGCATAAGGAAATCCAAGCAACACTTAAGACAATCATACTTCAACAAAATAGTTATTTTTTGTTTAAACTTCTAAATAAAATAAGTTTTCTCAAATTTGTAAAGTAAGGGTTTAATTTTTCCTTTTAAACAAAACAAAATGCAAGCATACATTGTTCAGAACAAAAGGCCTCTCCACATGCTCTCACTATGCATTTTTGTTCAGAGGTGAGTTGATACAGGAGGCAGAGTGTCTTATCAACCATACATACTTGTGTGCACACCTCTGCTCATGATCAGATTAACCTGCCTGCCCTTATGCACTGACACACCAAGCGAGTCCAAGCAATACAAACTGCAAATCAATTGCTTACTGGGGAGAAAAGTCACAGTGCATCATATAGCGGAAGGCAGGCTTAAACGGAGAAAGTGCTAGATCAGGACAAAACAGGTTGAAAAAACAAGACAAATTTTTACAGCAAGATACTTGCAAGAAGTGCTGCGTAAAGTGACATATAACCCTTCAAAAGCTTTTCAGTGTGGTTGGCAAAAAATACGCCTTGAAAAATGTGTTAGAAACAAGCAGAAATTCTCATTTTCCATCCTCTCACTGACTTTTTTTCTGCAATGTAATTTTACAATGCTAGTAGGACTAGAAGAAGCTTTTGAAATAAAAGCTGAAGGGACCCTCAAAATTCATTTTCTCGCTGAAAATGTGAAGGACTTATTACATCGTTTCATAATGTGATAGGAAATAATTAAATAATTCACACCTACAAAAGAACATCTCAGACAAGAGTTGCACTTACTCTTTATTGAGTAGGAGATTTTGAAGTGCCTTCCTATCGCTCTTCAGTTTCTTCACTAGCCCTTGGAGGCGACGACATTCCTCAACATGGTCTACCTGTTGAGAGGGTGGATGATCCAGGTCTACAGAAGGCGAAGATGACACAGCAAGTAACTGTGATGACTCACTATCTGCTGATGACACCCTGGTGTTCTCCATGGCACATACTTTCTAAACAGGATTCATTTACACAAAAAATACAAAAGAAAAAAGGAGAAGAAAATTAAATTTAGCATTAAATGATTTTATTTAGGTCATAAGAAAAGATCAATTGGAAGTTAATTCTAAAATGTGCAACTATATGTAACAAGTATGAGAAAAGGAAAAAGGGAGCAAAGGCACATGGTACAGACATCAGTTTACATGTATGAGCCAGAATGCCCAAGGCTGATACATTGAAGGACTACATGCCATGAGCACAAGGCAGTGGTTCTGCATCTTCTGCTCAAAGACAGGCAAGATGGCCACATGATTATGATCACTTACTTTTTCTAGTTCCGAAATCCGCCTCACCAGCCTCTGTTTGCTCCACTCACTATAATCTAAATACAATAACAAAGCTTTAAACATGAAACTATATCAGTGAGTCAACATTGTTCTTGCTTTTTAAAACTTCTGTCCATATAGAAAGACTATCTAAAGACCTCTGAACCCCAACTTTAAATATGCAGCAATGAAAAAATGAGAATGGTCTTAAAATATCTGACTTCTACACCAATTAGCTCAGAAATCAATATAAACCATTCACATTCATCAGTTTTCAACAACTGAAAAACAGTTTTCCAGTGAAACGTTAAATCTTCAAGTGATTCCAATCCAGAATTCTCAGGGATAGTAATAAAGGAAACCCAGGTCTGACTGGAGCAGCATACCCAGAAGTCAGAGAGAGACTCCTGTAAGAAACTTCTCATTCCAACCTTTGCCCCTCCTGAATCTTCACCTTTGTAATAACTCCTTTATTTCTACCATTGTAGGGTCCTGCTCTCAAACACATCTTTCAAATGTACCTAAATCCCTTGCCTCATGTTCACCAACTTTTCAGCACGTACTTTTTGTTTTATTGGAAGGAGGAGAACTGCTCAGTACATGATCTAGATCTTCTTTCAGCCTCTGATTCTCATTCTGCAATTCCTTGATGTTCCTGGATAATCTCAGGACAGCAGCATTCAGTGCCTTTAGTCGTTTTTGGGTATCTCTGCCCTCTGTACTTGGAAACGGGGTCAAAACCAGAAAGTTAACTTAAAAGCAGAGAACAAAGCAGCAGTGTTAAAAAGCGTGGAACAGCCTCACTATTCAAGTCAGCTGGCTAAGTTAACTGTCTCAGCCCCACCCCCCAGTAGCATTTCTCAACATTTTTTACTAGAGGAGTTACCTATGCTTTTAGGACAGGCAAAGACCGTCTTGCTCAATGCTTTCACAATTGTTTTAATTTGCATCAAAGAAAGAACATACTTTGAAACATTGAAAGTTCATTTATTACTTTTACTTCCTCCCCTACTCTGTTTCATTAAGGCATAAACAAGGGTGCTTGTATGAGTTTTACTTATTTGGTTTTCTATTTGTTTTGTTAACCAACCTTATAATGCTTTACCAGCGCTCTATGGACCACTGATTTAAAAACACTTATCTTCAGCCACTTGGGAGACTCCTCCAAAAAACTGTTCAGCATGGAAAGCTAACCTGCGTGCTCTGAATTGCTTTCTTTCACTTAGCAAACAGATTGAGACTCGGAGGGAGAGAGAGGGCTATACATAGATGGAATAACTCTCAAACAAATCCAACACACAAGTGTATTTTCAGATAACTGTGAATGCTGCTCTAACATAAAAGAAACTATTCCTGTGAAAGTAAACCCCAGAGAAATTTCTTTCTTCATTTAAGATAAGTTTCAATCAATGAGAGATTTGAAACCGATTTGGAGAATACACGGCTAACATCGATGTGATGGGAAAAAAAGGCACTGGAAAAGGGAAAGCCTGCTATGTGCTAAAATGGTTTTAAATATATTACAGTGATTTTGCCTTTTTACTTTTTCTAATAAAAAGGGGAAGAAATCTCAGCTTCTAGATGTGCAAAGTTGTAAAGTTTGTTCACGAAACAGCTTTCTAGTCAGATGAAATACTTGTTCTTTATTGCTATGAGAAAATTCTTAAAAACATACTGCTGGGAACAAAGGTCTGAAGTAACTGATGGACCTACTTTTGGACAAATGCCACTGCGAATGACAATCACAGAACAGTTTGTGAAGGAATCTTCGATCCTATCCACTGGAATAATTACAAGGTAAAGGGGGAGACAATTAGCGTCTCAAGTGAAAAGCTGAATCTAATCTCCCTTTTAGAAATTAAAAGGAAATGAAGCCATAAAAACAAACAAATAAGGCTGTCCAGATGTCATGGATGACTATTCATACAGCTGTCCCAGGCAGGAGGAAAAAAAAAAAAGTAGAAACCAAAACACAACACACTACCAAAACCAGGAAGTGACAGAAATCATAGAAGTCATAACCATACCACTGAGTGCCATTATTTTAGGCTCATCAAAACCTAAATGAAAGAATTGCAGACTATTTCGAGGACTTGAAATGTTGCCTAGTTTCTAGCTACAATTGGATACTACAGCTTTACATATAAATAATCATATTTCAGCATTAACACTGAAAAAGAGGAGCTAAATGGCATTCACTTCAGCCAGAAATACTGTAGACAAACATCATGAAAGAAACGCTCTCCTACAACTCTTTCTATGTGCCAGAGTCGTGACCTTCAACATCATTTATTATTTCAGTGCTCAGCCTCTTAAGCAGAGACTGACAGTCACGTAATGGAGAGAGACTGCCCTGACCACTGTTTTTTGAAGCTATGAATAAATGAGGACAAGGAAGAGACCTGATGACTTGTTTTCACCTGTAAATAAATTGGGTGTGATGGCTTACAGCCTCAGGAGGGTAGTCACTGCATGCCTGAGCCAAAACAGATGAAATTTTTTTTTTTAAAACAGTGACAAAACAAATTGCAGTTTTCTATCCACAAGAGACAGTGAATTAGGGAAACACAAGTAGTATACATAATGACCCATAAAGAGTCCTCATATGTTTCTATTGATCTAAATAATTACATCCAAAATTAAGATAGTTGCCTGTACTTAACACTAGGAGGGCAAGCATATTTTGAAGTGGTGTGGTAACAAATTTTCCTATCCCACAAGACTATTACCCTCTTCTCAGCTCAACTACCACTCACTTGCAAAGATGCTTTTACTTTTCTCTCTTACTGGAGCTTTGTCTTTTGCCTTTGATTTTTATTTCCTCTGATGACCATTTACACTCATCACCATGTATACACCGCACACTAGTGACAAGCACTAGTACAAGCTTCTCTGACAGTGTCTTACTAGTGCCACTCATGGATATCTCACAAAAGCAACCCTGACCTGCAGATCTGTCTCTCTGTACCACAGGAAAATAATGTTTATTCCAAAATACCTTCTTTGCACCATACACCCTAGAGCACGATGCAGAACTGACTCAAGAGTAAAATGCCAAACATCTAGTGAGTTTGTTTCAATCGCCAGTGATGTCAGAATAGGTGTGATTATGGGGGAAGATGGATTTTATTTAATAGAGATAAATTTTCAGAGCTTTCATGTACTTTTTAAATAGCTCTAGTATTTTTTCCACATCCACAAAATGATCTATCTACAAGAAAAAAAAAAACGTGACTAAGACATATGCCAAGGCTGTGAAGCCAACCAAAGCAGCACCAAAAAGCAAATCCAGCAATCTAAATGACAAAATAAACTGTTCCCATGTGGTTGTTTTCCATCAGTTACAGTACATGAGTGATATATCAAACATGTATACGCAAACATTTGCCTCAAAAGAATTAAACATACTTTTTCCTCATAGTCTCAGATTTTGCCAGGAGGAGTTGGAGACGATGAACCTGTGAAATATGAAATATAGGTTCCATTAAGGAGCTAGCTGTGGAAGCTGGCATTGCTAATGCAACACATTTGTCCATTAGGTGAAAATCAGAACAAGACTCTTTGGATAGTAGCAGAGGCAATGATGCCATCGCTGAAAAATCAGGCTACTGTTATACTGGCTTTCATCTAGACACTACACTTATGGATGTACACTAGTTTCTTTATTTCCCCTTTTTGGTTAACACACTCAACTTATTGAAGAAAAAAAGGCTTTTCAGTACATACAGCTGGAGCTATGAGAATATCTACGAAAATCTGATTCCAATGACAGGTGCAGCTAAGCTGTCAGAAACCTATCTAAAACATTCCATTTATACTTCGACTCAACTGAACAACTTCCTCTCCTGTATGCACGTTGAAGGACCTGTCAGACGTACCTCTTCATAGTAGGTTTCCATAGCTATCCTCATTTCTTCCAAATTAGTGGTCTTCATGTCTGCCTGGAATTTGCTGAAAATAGAATAATACAAAAAAATTCAGTCAGCAAAGACAATGCAATACCTGTTGGTTTACAACTTCTGGGTGGGTGGTTTATAATTCCTAATATGTTCTCAGAGTTCATTAAAACGTCTTAAGGAACAGAAGAATACAGATGAAAAATAACATGGATTTCAAATTCCCTTTATTATCTCATCCGATACAAGCCTCTACCCCCCCCAAAGTCATACTTAATAGTGTTGTCTTTCTCCTTGCACTGTTGTTCTAGCTTGAGAATCTTCTGCTTTAATCCACTAACCACCTACAGAGAGAACAAAGAGCTCATGAGTCCTAGAATAATCTGTTTCTTCACAGAAGTTCAATTTCTCCATAATCTTGCCCTGTCTTTATAAATTGTACCTAACCAGATATACTTATTCCTACATACTTCAGTACTTAGTAAATCATATGCATGTCTGCTACCCTGTGACAAAGCGAACACTAATGAAATCAGATCCCTAACTTGTATCTGTGCTAACATAACCAGCTAAGTAATATATATACACAATCGTTAAATAAAAACAACTCTACCCATTACCCTGCTAAATTCAAAGCAGCAAATAATAGGGAGAATACTCCCTAAACAGATTCAAGACAGCAACAAAGAAGGCTCCCTAAAATAATGTTAATTCCAGATCTTTGTTACTGGTTTCTTATCTCACTATAGAAATAATGGTTGCATGATTCCCTAATTGCTTATTTGTTCTTACTTAATTTTATTTTTTTAATTAGTGTTTCAGCTTGGCAAGGGGAAAAAAGGAGAAATGAAAGCAAAAGGTAATGAAGAAACTATTACCCATCCATTGTCAGTCTTCTTTTCTGACAAAGCTCGTGCCAGCTCACAGCCCTGCAAGATAAGACAGCTAAAGCAAGTGACCGATCTTGCTACTTTATTCTACTTCCGGCTCTTTCCACAGAATTTTCTAACCTACTCATCTCCACAGTCATTTCACAGTCCAACAGCTTAAGTTTTGAAGTCCCTATGCTCATTGTTATCTATTGGCACACTTCTCCCAAGATGTAGATCTGCACACAGAAAATGACAGCCACAAGGAATTCAGTGAAATTCAGGTCTTCTAACTATGACCCTAAATGCTTCTCAGCTTCATGGCTTTGACAATAAGACTCATCTTTTGCTTCCCGGTTCAGGTCTCAGGACTGCATGTGTCAGTCACCATGCAAGAGGTTAACTCCCTTCTACTCTCAGGCAAACTATTCAGAAAGTGGGCCTCTAAAGAGACAGCATTTTAATTTTACCTTCAGAAATTAAAAGTATCTTTGCTAAACAAACTTATCTGCACAGCATGGCATGATCTTCCTTTGAACAGAGCTGGAATTGTTAGCTCACAAGTGAATGGGATTTCTGTTTTGTGTATCTCAGAATGGTGAGCTGAGATACACAAAACAGAAATCCCTCCACACCAACCAACCACCCCTCTCATTCAAGCTCATCATTCCTAGGAGCCAACACGCTACAGAGTCCTGAAATCTAGAGAGACAACAAGAGGATCACACTGCTCAGCACTCTATTGCCCCACTTCTATCCCCCAAGAAATAGTCACCCTGGAAGGATCCAACAGTTGTTCAATCTGTTTATTCTTTCTATTGTTCTCTTCTTCTAATCGACGGAGCTTAGTTTTCATTCGATCTCCCTCATTTTTCTGAGCTTGTATTGTCTAAAAGAGGGGAGAAAAATCGTAAGCACATTTCAGAAATAGAAACACGCTGAGTTTTCACATGGAAACATGTTTTGATGTCAATAACAATCCAATTACGACGGTCAGGATGAGCAAAAGAAAAAAAAAAGAGAGACATCACACTGGACCAGGGCTGACAGATAAGGGAGGTGACAGGGCAAAGATAAACAGAAAAAGTTTAACAGAAAGGCAACCTTACACAAATCATCTACAACAGCCAAGACACTTGTCTATAGGTATCCCTAGTGTTCAACATGCCCAGTCCTCATCTTTCATACACTGCACTAAACTCAACTGTCAAACTGTTAAAATGTGATGGGTAACAGCCGGGGGGGGGGGAGGAAAAAAAAAAAAAAAAAAAAAAAAGGAGGTGGAGGGACAAAGAAACCAAATGCAATGAACCTTTTCAGCGTCCAGCTAGGGCCATGGCTGGGGTTCAGGACTGGGTATACTTCAAGGCTTCCACATCCAGTACTCAGAAGTATCTATCACACCATAAGAACAATGAAATTGCCTTAAACAGACACAAGTTTAGTTTAGCCTTACATTACAAATGCAAAAAAATTTGGTGGATGTCCCAGTTGTAGAAACCAAAGTATTCTGAACCAA
The DNA here is from genome assembly GCF_035582795.1 of Mycteria americana. Classification (NCBI taxonomy): domain Eukaryota; kingdom Metazoa; phylum Chordata; class Aves; order Ciconiiformes; family Ciconiidae; genus Mycteria; species Mycteria americana. Next base: position 5,775,755 of record NC_134376.1, on the reverse strand, counting down.
TAAGGCCTGGACATCTACAGGTGGATGGAGCAACGCTATGATTACTATGTAAGTATCAGAGAGACTGTACCTTTTTCAGTTCTATAATTTCATCATACATATCTTCTTTTTCTTTGTAGTCAGGAGTTCCAGGAATGTAGCCTACAGAAAAAGGTACATAAAATAAGCAGGTCGAAAGAGGTATTTTTAACTAACTGGAAACCTTACAGTTAAAGGTTTCTAGAACAGCACCAAACTGGAAACTAGGCTTTTTTTTTTTTTTTTAAGAAGAAGAAAAATCTGCAAGGAAATTAATTTTAGAAATGGAGGTGAAATGGAAATGTTACCGTATGAAACTTCTGCCAGATTTTACAGCAAGTTTCTCCTAATTACTTCTCTCTGGTGCTAGATTAAAATATCCATCTCAAGAAAGATATACGCTTCACAGAAGACTGCAGTCTTCTCATTCCAACAAATCAGTTATTTACAAAAGATTTCTAAAATATGTCCAGAATACATTTTTCTATCTATGGCTAATGTGTAAAAGCCTATCATCTTTTAAAGTTGCCAGAAACTGTGTATTACCAGTAACAGTAGAGGTGTCATTTTAAATGCAAGTGTGATTTTTAAGTTTACAGTTCTCCTTTAAGAAAAGCAGGATAAAAGTTTTAAATTTTGCTCTTCTCATAAAACTCAATTGATTTTAATATCACAACCACATGATAAGACACTTTCTAGAGAAGAAGTAAAAGGAGTCAATTACATAGAATTTCAGGCAAGCAGATGGTTTCTATCAATGGTTCCTAAACTATGTTTTGCAAAGTCACAATAAATTGTCTACAGCTGGCCCATTGAACCATATTATATTTGCAACGTTTTCAGCTGCAAATGCACGGCAATTTGCAAAAAGTTCTGAAAGCTAATAGTGATTCATTGTTCAAAAAAATTTGGAAACCCCGGTCTTATCCAACTTAGAAATCTCAAAAAGTATCTTATGGATCATATTTTGACATATATTTTAATACAGGCTAAACTGAAATGGCTCTTGCTTTACTAAAGCTAAGGTCTTAAGCAATGTGTGTTTTTACATGGAAAAAAGATCATTAACTTTTATCTACCACACCATCACAGAGTTTACCATTACTAGAAGAACGAGAATGTTTTGGCTTCTTCATTCCTAGAGCTTCCTTTAAATATTCTGGAGTGCTACTAGAAATGTTAGTTCGCATATGCCCCATGTCGACATCTGATTTCAGAGGATGGCTCATTCCTGCCAACAAAAAATGGAACAAAAATGCAAAAATCAGGCATAATTGTGAATTAAATTTGTGGATTTATTCTGAGCAAATGCAACATGGAAAGCTCCAGATGCTGTTAATTATTGCCTCTATAAATTCCAATGCTCAAGATCAGATAATTCCAACCACCCAAATAAATAAGAGTGAAATGACTTCCTATGTAGCCTATAATCAAATACAAATCTATTTTTTAAGAGTTTATATGTTAAGCTGTCCACAACACTGAATTTTATCCACATATGCAGTTAAAGTTTCTGTACTAATACCTTGTTTCAGTGATCCCAGCCACATCTGCCTTGGGTTTTTTACAGCAGCACTCTCAAGACGTGCACTGCATGTTCCCTGCAGAGATCGCCCAACTGCAACTTTTTTAGGATACATTTGTGTGCTAGAGCTGTATGGAGACTCTATAACAGAAGAAAATACCTCAGCATTACCTTAAAAAACTCAAAGTCACAAAAATTATTTCTGTCTTGTGCTTCAAAGTTCCCAGACACAGTCCTATTACTTCTAAAAATAAAATTTAACAGCGTACTACATACTGGCTATATGGAGCAATGGGACATTCACCTAAAAAAAAAAAAAAAAAATCACAGTAAAGAAAAAATCCAATTCCAGAAAATGAAGAGGCTTAGAAAGAGGCATAGTGACAGTAATATGACTCAATGCACATAGAAATATTTACATGTACAGTTTGGATAGGCATCCTTAAGATACCTGCATGTTTAAATTCATACATTAAATTGACATTTCAATGAATGCATACACAAACATCCTATCAATGAGAAAAATATGTATGGCTAAACAGACAGAAGTAACTTTATAGCTGCTAATTCACTAGCAATTTTCTTGCAGTAGTCAAAGAACAGAATTGGCCTGATGCAACTGCTGGGGAGCCCCTCACATTACTACTTCAGGTATGGCAGTCACGTTCAAATACAGACACTAATTCCGCTTCAAATTATTAGTATAGATGTGCACTACATGGGCTAACTAGTTAGTCTTCAAATTACCAAGAGAAGTACGTACAGTAAGAAGCAACATCACAAACATCATAGTTGAAACTAAACAGCTATATTAAATTCCATCATTTAGACAAGCAAAGGGATTTCAGGAAAAGAAAGAAGATAGATGTACATCTACCAGAAGAGCATGCCTCTTCCTCAAGCTAAAGCAAATTTAAAAGTACAACATTATTTAATTTATTAGAAACAAACCAAAATAATAACAATCAGCAACACTTTAAGGTAAGGTCTCCTTTGAAACATTCACTGGAAGTGTAAAAAGGAAGGTAAATGGAAAAGTATAGTAAGAAACATAAACCCCAGAAAGAAGGACAAAACCCCACATTAAAACTGCAGATCTAATAATAACATTGTACTTCTAAGGTCATGTGAAAAAAAAACGAAAAACCAAAACCAACAAATGAAACAGAGAACTGCTTAATCTACAAACACAGATATCTACCAGATGGTAGGTAGCTCCAGTAATCCTAGATTCTTTCTACACAGCAAGTATCATCATTTCTCCAAAAAGACAAAGAGAAAAAGAAATTCAGAATACTTGCCATTAGAAGGGATAACATGAGAAGAAAGTAGTTTATGCTGGAGAATCAAGAATTACAACTAGCCCATAAACTTCAATATTTAGTCTACAAAAGTCTAACTTCACAGGTTACAGAACAAATCTCAGATAGGTGTGTTCTGCACACACCAGTGAATAATTCTAAAGAGAATAATAAGATGTTATTTCAAGTAAATCTTCCAGTTCCTGCGTCCCACAAGTCTATCTTGTTCTGCAATAACAGAAGCAGAAGAAAAAATTTTGGAATACTTACTTGGTGACTTTGGAGGCTTGTGAAAAATTTTCTTCTTTAAATTCTGGAACAGAAAAATAATTTTTTAATGTATTTAAAATATTCCACTCTTCAAAGATTTCAGCATATAATCTCAAAATTGGCTTCAATCTCCATTTCGTATGAAGATCACTTGTTCTAATAACACAAAATTTTCTGCATAGAAAAGAAAAATAGTAGAGTTAAGTATATGCAGATTTGGCCACAACAATGGTCACCAGAATTACGGTGGTGCCTACTGAAATTTTAGGCTACAGATGAAAAGTAGTCTATTCATGCTCAGAACACTAAGACCTTCCCCATCAGTATTAAATATGAGTAGCAGCAAATTCAAGATAATCAATTCACAGAGATCATCTGATCAGGCTGATCTGTAGAACCATTTAGCTAAAGGAAAGACTTATTCAATTCCATTAAAACTCTGTAAAAGGATTACTTAGGCCCATAACTTGATAGAACAGCGAGATGAATCCAAACATCATTTGCCACCCCCAGTGCTGAGAATTTAGAAGCCAGAATTACATCCGGAATCAGAGGAGGTTTTTGAATCAAACTACGTTGCACTAACATTTGTTAGCTCTCCTCACTGAAGGGTGTCTTATCGACCAGGAGGCATCATGCGGATATACGGTGTGCAACAACATGCTGACAGGCCTTTTAAGGCATTCACCTGCAGTGTGCCATTAATAAAACTCACCATTTCTGTATCGGATTCACAGGTTATCACAGACAGGCTGTCATCTCCCTAGGAAACAGAGACATTAACTGTGACATTTGCTACTACGTAATTGGTTATAATACATGTCCAGAAAACTTTATATCCTTTTACTATCGCAACAAAGTTTGAGTGCAATAGATTCAAACGGTAAATGTGTCACCACTGTTGCAAAAACCAGCATCATTTGCTCTAACACAAATGTTCTGTGTGATACAGTGCAAGTCACTTCAGACCCGAGCCACAGAGACGGATGCACTTCAGTGCATCACAACAGCTGAACCTTCAGGTGCCAGTTCTGCATTAATTTCTCCACCAGTAAGAGTTAAGCAGCAACTCATCCGGCTGTCCCCTTCCTCACTCACTTGTTCCTACCCTTGCTATGCTATGGGAATGTTCAGTAAACTCAACTGGAGAAGCTATCAGGCTGATGAAAAAAACTCAAACCAAGAAATCAAAAAAGTGGTTAATTTTTCCTCAGACTAAGCTGACAAGTTTCCCTGCTTCTAAAATGTAAGCATATCCACAGCAGAAGGAAAATTTCCACTTTGCTTTCAAATTATCTGAATGTATGCTACCCTCACAGAAAGAACATTTTCACTTGCTGCTGACTCCATGGTGCTCACAGCTGCAGAACCATTCTTCGGACAGATGCTGATCTATCTCTTGAAGAGGCAGGGCAGGGTGAAGTATTTTTGAGAACCCTGGTTGACAGAACAGAAGCTGGGACTAATAACAACAGAGCAGGTAAAACAGCCTTTTCTGCTGGCTGAGAGCAAGCAGGTACATATCTCACACACCATGCCATACAGTTTTTAATTTCCTGAGGCAATATTCCTTGCAGCACACTGATTATTTCTGTTATTTTTAAGGCCTTTTTATCACTCTGGGAGATCTCTCTACCTAACTGCGTCTATCGCACTAGGAATCGGAGAACGTGTAAGGCACCCAGCCTTGACGGGAGAGGGTAAACAACAAAACATTCACCAGAATATAAACGTGCAATAACAAACCCACCCCAGTCCTTGGAAAACTTCACAGTCCCTTCGCTCTTGCAAAACAGGCCCAACAAGAGTCACCTACGACGGACTACAAGAGAACATGGGGACTCCCAGCAAAGGGCCTCAAAACCTCCATCTGGCTGCCGAGGGGGAGAGAAACGAACGCTAACACCCCCCGCGCCATGCTACCGGCCAGCCATGGAGAAACAGGCAGAACCCAGAACCCCGCGGGCTGGAGACGGACCGATCGTCCTCCTCCCCCTCCTAGCCACCGCCTCGCCGGCCTGGAGAGCCTGAGGGGGCTCCAGGCTTTGCCCGGCCCCGCGGGCAGGCGGGAGCGTTTCCCGGGCCGAGCCCGGGCTGAGGCAGGCCCGGGGCCGCCTCCTCCTTCGCCTCCTCCCCGCCGCCCGCTCCTTACCAGCTCCCCCTCCGCGGCCGCCTCGCCGGCCCCCCAGGCCATGGCGGGAGGGTGGCGGAGAGGCCTTAGGGGGTGGCAGGGCGGCCTCGGGCCATGGCGCCCGGCTCGGGGCAGGGGGCGGCCTGGGCTGAGCGCCGGCCTCCCCCCCACGGCACTTCCGGGTTGCGGAAGCCATGGCAACCAGCCGCGCGGCGGAGAGGCGGGGCGGGCCCGGCCGAGCGGCGCTCCACGCTGCGGTCGGGGCGGCGACGCCTGCGCAGAGTGGCGGGGGCCCCCGCCTGCAGCGGCTCCGCCGCCGGGCACTGCCAGGCGGGCCTCGGCCGTGCTGCGGAGCGCGAGTGCCACCAAGCGGCCCCAAAGGCAGGAAGCCCCGGCGGGCCGCGGAGCAGCCCTTGCGAGCGCCGGCTCCGCTCCGCCACCCCGCCAGCAGCTTCTGCACAGGGACGACCCCAGGCGGAGCACGGCCCTGAGCAGTCCCCCCTCCAGCCCCCCACGGGCACCGCCCTCAGAGCAACCGCAGGACCCCCTCCCGTAGCCCCACCGCAGCCGACTCGGCAGCACCCCACGGGCGGAACACCCTGCCGCGCCGCCCGCCCGCCCTCTGAGCGCGCCCGGGCCACGCCCCCACCTTTGCGACACTCGCTTTGCGGCCGGGGCCGGTGAGGCGGGGCTCTGCCGGTCACGGAGGGGGCCCGCGGCCGGCGCCCTCCGGCCATGTCCGTGCAGTTGTCGTGGTTCGTCGCCCGGGCCCGCCGCCGCTTCGCCATGAGCCGCGAGTGCTCTCTCCTGCTGCCGCGCGTCTGCGCCGCCCTGGCCGACCCGCGGCAGCCCGGCTCCGACGACACCTGCCTGGAGAAGCTGCTCGACTGGTTCCGGCACCTGGCGGCGTTCGGTGAGTGCCCGCCGCTGGCAGGGCCCCCCCAGAGCCCTGTCCGAGGCGGAGGGAGGCCTGCAGGCCTGGGGAAGCCTCCCTCGGAGGCGCTGTTCCCTCGGTGGCTCCTGAAACGCTGTTTGGTACTTGAGGCCTGTACCTGGGCTTGGGCTTCAGATGAACCCAAATTCGTCTCTAACAGTTGTGAGGGGTTACACTCAGCTCTGGCAAGCCCCTTAGAGTTATGAGAGAGGGCAGAAGTCCTGGCAGTGACCCTCTGTTTTCTGGCCTCTTCTCGGGCAACCCCCTGTCGCTAGATCCTACCGAGAAGCTGGTGCAGGACAACCCCTGTCTGACAGAGTTCATCACCTCCGTGCTGGCACTGCCAGAGCCCAGTCCGAGCATCCTCTCCTTTACTCTGCGGTTAGCTGGGATACTTGCCGCTTCCGAAAACCGCTTCCAACACTTGCAGGTGAGTCGGCTACCCAGGTACCTGCTGCCACATGTCTGTTTCCTCCTTCTCTATGGAGGACACCTGAAAATGTACGTGTTCTGCTTATAAAATTTCTGGCATTCATCGAACAACTCAGCAAACAGTGGTATGATAATCAAGACCTACAATCCTACCGTTCCTTTTCAGTTCTCATGTAAAGCTGCTGTCTTCTTACTTCTGTCTTGCCACAGTAGTACTATGAATGTAATATGTAGTGTTTCTCATTTTCAGTTCAAAACAGTATATGGGATAACCCTATCTCACAGCAGTCATTGCAAAATATTGTATTCCTGGACAGAGCCTGTAGTTTTAAACTGCACTAACAGGTGTAGTTTTCCCTCCATAGTAGGTTGACAGGAAATCTCTGATTCCCTGCAAAAATGAGGGAGCTTTTTAAAGCCCTGCTTTCTACAATAGAATACATTTATAGTACAAAACTCAAAACCCAAAAGGCTTCCTTCAGGGAAGAGATGCATACAACTGCATAAAGCAGGCTAATAGAACTGATATATACATAAGTTGTCCCTAGCATCTTAAAAACAAGCAGTTTTGGTTTTGAACAGCTCTGTTGCTTAGTCCATGAAAGAGACAGATGTTGAGTTTAAGCATGGGATTCTGAAAATTTTCTATTTTAGTGATATTTCTAGCAAGAGAAGTTTTCACCACAGTATTGATACTCTTGACTTGGATGACAGGGCAGCTTCTCTGCCCCCTTGAGCCCCTTTGCTTACCGTTTACTCTGTGTGTTCTCCTCTGACCTCAGCAGGAGAAGCTGTTGGTCAGGCTCTTTGGCAGGGATGGGCCTCTGAACAGCGCAATGTGGGAAGATGCGTCTGTGCGAAGTGGCTGGGTGGAGGGTGTGCACAGCATGATGCATCACCAGCCTGCCCTCCACTTCCTCTGCAATGGTGGTGAGTACTTCTAGGACTGGTAACCCCAAATCCTCTGTGTCTCTTCCATTCCAGTCTGTTGCTCAGATGTCAAATGAGAGAGACAGGAGTTTTCATTTATTTAAGATAAAAATAAGCCATTTGTCAAAAACACTGAAGTCATTGAAAGATGATGGGGTTTTTGTTAAATTAGTTACGCCTTTTTTCCCCCCCCAAACACTGAAGATAGTGCCCTTTTTAGAGGGGAAAGAGGCACATCTTATGAAACACATGATAAAAACAGCTTATTAAAAGCCTTCTGTAACTCTTTTAAAAGCCTTTTGTAACTCTTACTAAAAGGGACATTTCAGTATGATTTTAGTGCAGAAGAACTAACTAGGGACTCATTTATCTCTTAATAATTACACACATTTGCAGTCCCATTGTGTTATGCAGGTATGTAAATTCTGCTGTTAACACCAACTTTAGATCCCATGTACAGAGGGGCCTAAAAGACTGGGTTGGTATTAACATGCAGCACATACGCTGCTGTTCATGTGATGGAAAAGTGGTACTGGGTCTGCTGTTCATGTTTTTCCTATTGATTGTGTCCAGAGATGGTACAGGCTGCTTCCATAAATACACAGTGAGTGTCCTGTCAACTCTCCTAACATTACTAATGTTATGTTGAGGTCTTCTTTTATTCCTGAGTTATTAAAACACCTGAGGATCTGAAAACAATCTTACTTTCTTCTTTTGTTTGCTTTTTGTTTGTTTGTTGTTAAGGACTGGCTGACTTTGAAGTGCTATAGAGACTACAAAATAAAGTGTAAAAAACCCCACCAACACCATTTAAAGCTGTGTGGTACTTGAATTAGAATAAAATATGGTTGGAGTGCAACAAGGCTCCACCTCACAATAGGAAAGCTGCTGTTTTTTCCTCCAGTGACTTGTTTTGTTTTTACACAGGAGGCATAGATGTGATCTTCACTCTGCAAGGGGATCCCAGCCTGTTTGTGGCTTCAGCTGCCAGTCAGCTTCTGGTGCACGTGCTCACCTTCTCTGTAGAGGCTGAAGCGACTAAACCTCTCAGTACAAAGGACTGTGACTGGCCAGCGAGTGCCCAAATGATTATAAAGCATATAGAAGATTCCCTTCAGTCCAGCTCTGCCTCTCACATCAAGCAGTCATTAAAACTGTTAACTAGTTTGTTTGGCAGTTGTCATGCTACGTGGACTGAAGTACTTTGGTTAGGCATAGCAAAGCAAATAGAATCCTTTTTGACGGAAGAGACTGTTCAAGCACAGCACATGCTGGCGAATCTTTTGCTTAACATGGCATGGTAAAGATCTTCTGGGACCTGGGATCCAGTGATGAGATATATCTGTTTTCCAGTCTCTAATAGGACATTTTACTTACACTTCTTTCTTCTCAGGTCCCCTGTGTTTTGTGACACTGAAGGCAGTTTTTGGGCATTAGTGACTTCTGCTCTGGAACGCTTAACCCCAGTACAAGCGGGTCCTTTGGCAGTGGGAATTTTGAGGCTCTACAAATGGTAGGACTTACTGCAATGAAGTTTTTGCACTCTACAAATGTTTCTGTACTAATATCTCTGGTGTCTTTTCTAGAACTGTTTTTTTTCTCACTGCATTTTCCACTATATTCCGTAATATGTAAGATGGTTGGCAAGGACCGTGCCAGTAGCTAACAAACTTCAGACACTGATAGTAAGAATAATACAGTTTCAAAGAGAGAGAAATGAAAGGAGCCAATATCGTGTTTATGTGTATACTCTTGCGTCTTAGCTACAGCCAGCCAATTTCAGGAAGAAATAGCAGACTCCTTTAACTTTATACTGCCAAGGTTGATTAAGATGGACACAATTTGACTGCCTGTCAAATCCAGTAGTCTCTGTTCAGTTTTCTCTTTCAGAAAAACACTGACTAGTGTAAGAACTTTCACTGCTGTCCAGCAGAAGTGTGCATCTGGAGACTCTGTCAACAGTTGTAGAATAACTTAGGTTAGAAGGAACCTGTAGAAGTGATCTAATTCAACCTCTTGGTCAGTGCAGGGCTAACTTCAAAGATAGATCACGTTGCTCAGGGCCTTCACCATTCAGGTTTCAAATATCCCCAAGGATGAGGGTTCCACAGCTTCTCTGGGCAACCTGTTCCAGTGCTTAACCACTTCCATTTCACTATGAAAAGTATTTTCTGTATATCCAGTTGGAATCTACCCTGTTGCAATTTAAGATTCTTGTCTTGTGCACCTCTGAGAAGTCTGTCTGCATCTTCTCCATAACTCCCCTTTAGGTAGTGAAAAAGCATCAAGAAATCATCAGATGAATACAGCACATGCATACTGATTTACAGGCTAAGTAACACCTGGGTCTTAAGGTATAAGGACACCATTTTGTTGACAAGAAATGCCTCTCTCTAAACCCCCTTCTTACACAGAATCCCACTCTCTATTTGCATAGCTTGATAAGGCTGTTTCTGAATTCCAGAGCCATTTCTCCTCTGCTTTCAGTTAGCCAGGGAAGCTTGGAAGAAGGCTTGAATTGTGATAATACATTCATTGCTCTGTCATTGCTGGCTTGTTTAAAAGCCCACATGAAAAACATTGTTCTGCTCAGCATTTTGGGGCAGATGTTTGGGAAGGAATTGAAGTGTTATTGTTTTGGTAACTGCTGTTTCCTCCTTGAAGCCCACAAGATGTGAGGATTCAGGCACTGACTGTTCTACTTCAGCCAATGGACTGTATTTTGAGAGCAGCCTCCCAACCTCTGGAATACACAGGTACAGTTGTGATAGAAAAGTTAGAGGCTAGTCTGCTTGCCAGTGTTTTAGGTGTCTGGTGCGGACAAAACTGGAGGAGGAGGAGTAGAAGAAGTCAAGGACAGAAGCAGTGTTTGTGGTGAAGTGCAGCATCCTACTGACAGTTGCATTTGAAGGGGTATTCATACTACATCACCTGAATATCTTGATTAACTTTAAAAATCACAGTCCTTTGTATTCACTAATAACCCGAGCTCTTCCCTCCTTTGGTCTTCTAGGTTTGCTGGATGAGTCTGTTAGTGATCCCATCACTGTTGAAAGTCTTCTGTCCTCCAAGTCATCTTGTGCTAGTCTCCTGTGTCAGACCCTCGCTCATCTGGAGGAGCTGCTGTCTCTGGTAACATTCAGAGAAGGAAAAAAAGCCTGGGGATCAAATTGGTCCTTGAAAGACAGCGTTAAGATTGGTTGCAAACTTTTGCAGTAGAAGTTAACAACGTGGAGAGGAGTTGACAGTGAGGGCTTCCATACATTAAAGAAATCTAGCACAGTAGATTCCAAATAGGAAAACAGAGAAATGCTGAGTCTTGTAAAGAGGGACTGCACTTAGTTTTAAATCCATCTTTGCAAGCTTTGTTACCATACCTTACTTCTACTACAATTATTGACCCAGTGAAAAAAACGTGAATTGAACTGCTTTCCCAAGCAGTGAGAAGAATCTCCTTCCATCTGTGCAATAGTTCTTGGGAGAGAGGAAGATAATTTGTTTGTAGTTATTAGCATTGTGGTACCTTAAGAACACACTAGAAGTTGCAATTTTTGCTGCCTCCTGACCAAAAACTCCTGCTCTATATGCACGCTTGAGACTTTTGCTGGAAACTTTTTTGTCTTTTCTTCTCTCTCCCCTCCCATTAGATTCGTTTGCCAGTGGATTTACCCTATACATCTTTGCTACGCTCTCTCATTACAATATTACAATTCTGTAATGGCTTCCTGAGTCCAGCGTCTCCTCTGGGAAGCACAATAAGCCGAATATTGATCAATTGCTTCAGAGTACAGAGGTCAGCTCTTGATGTCCTAGCAGCACTCTCGGAGCGAAAAGGTAAGTTAATTTTCGCACTTTAATTTTCTTTTTTAATTTTGGAAATATTTGACTATTCTGTAGTTGCAGGATTTTTCATTCCCCTTCATTGATCTTTCTGAATGAAGACTACCACTTCCATTTCTGAAACTTGTTCGTTTTTTTCCAACTCTTCCTACTGTCTTGGCTGACCTTACTTTCTGTTGATGAGCCAGGGCAGGTAATGCTGTAATTAAAAAGGTTTTAGTGGTTGTGAGAAATTGGATGTTTCTCCTTTACTCTGAGGATTGTACTTGCTTTCTTCTCCAAAACAGTTTTACAATCCTATGTCTGTATTTCTGCAGTTGAATTGTGATTCAGCTGCTCCTTCTCTCACTATTGGTCCTTTAGTTTTGTTTTCTATGTTTCAGGCTGTGACACACTCATAGGAAGTCTATTTGATGTCCTTCTGGCATACCTGGAGAGTCCGAACACCAGCCCTACTGTGAGTATAGAACTAAGGAGAGATCCAAGTCTATTAGCTTGCCCCAGGGGGATGTAGTTCTGAGAAATTGTCTGACAATAGTTGTTTCTTAGCACAGTTTGTATTAGACTATGTAGGAGACTTGTCTTGGTTCTGGGTTGCTTGCAGAAAATAGCTAAAATTCTGATGAGCGAGTAACTGACCAATACATTGAGTGTTCTTGGAAAGACAGGAGCCATCACGTCTAAGAGTAGCACCAATATACTCAACTTGACATGGCCTTTAAGTATTGAATTCTTTGCATTAAGGGGTTTTGTTTTCTTGCTTTGTTTTGTTCGAATGACTCTGACAACTGCAAATCAAAAGCCGGAGGTACTAGAACTTTGTAACACTAAGCTGAGAACAGGCATTTTCTAGGTGTTTGTTAGAAATGTTATATAAACACCATTTATTTGTGGCTTACTTCTCAGTAAGGAAGCATATGTACTTGTTTACTCTGAGAAATTCTCTGTAAGTTTGAGTCTAAAACAAATTTTATCTAGCATAAAGGCAACAATGCCCCCTCCTGTAGTAAAGTATATCTGCTTTATATTGCTTCAGGTTCTAAAGAAAACATTTCAAGCTACATCCAAGTGGTTAGTGCGCTTGCAGGAACTGTCCTGCTCCAACAGTCAGTGGCAACAAACTGAGAAGATTTTGGAAGGTAACGAAGCTATTCAAGTTGGGACAAACAGCAGCTAGAGACACGATACATGAAATCTGCTCTTGCCTACCTTTCCTGCTCAAAGCACTTAGGACTCATTTGTTTGCAATTATGTTGAATTTACGTTTAGCTGCCCAAATAGTGCTTTGAAGAACTCTGGGAGAAGCACACAGCAGCAGCAAAAGGGATTGCATCAGATAAAGTGATATAGAGGTTGTACAGAGATTGCATCAGTAAGGCTTGTTGCCTTTCCTGTCCATTCAAGCTTGTCACTTGGCTTTTACAGATGTGTTTCTGGTGCTGCAGAAGCGTTTGTGCAGTCCTTGCTGGGAAGTAAGGGATTCTTCTCTGGAGTTCCTCACTGTCCTGATTAAATGCTTGAGAGGTAGGTACAGAGATTTAACAGTTCAGATTGGAGGAGTATTTCTTTTAATGCTATGAAAATCAGTCAGGCTTGTGAAGCATCCTCTGACCTCTAACTGGAGGGGTAAGAAAAGAAAGAAGTGTCAAGATTTTTACTCTTAGATCATAATCAAAATCTGACAAAAAGATTAATAAACTTATCCTACTTTTCTGTTGAACTCAGATTGCTGTGCCCTCCTTAATGACAGCTTTCATGAGTTAAACTGAGGGGTGTTGAGACAGTCATATATGTTGAGACAGTCATATATGTTGAGACATGTATGTCAAGGCAGGTGACAGTGCTTAATGGCCGATCATACTTTCCCTTTTTTCAGTTTGCTCTGTAGTGGAGTCTGTCTGGTTTCACTCAGCAGGTTGGGGGCTGGGATTTAGGAGGCCAAAAGCCTAGATCTGCTTTGCACGCTTTGGGTTAATTACTGATTTTCCACTTTACTGGTAGCTCAGGCTTTGCAGCAGGTAGCACTAAGGCAATGTTAATTCTCCTACAGTAGCTCTGTGATGTTGGAAGAGAGGAGGATGTTGTCGACTACTGTTGTCCCCAGGTCACAAACGAAGCATCCAGCACACTCAGCTGCATTAGCAGTTTACCCTGCAGCCCCTCTCAGTGCTGCAGTTGCATTCTTTTTCTTTGCTGTATGCTTGACAACAAGAAAGGAAGACTATTTTTTTCCTACTTTAAGCAAAGGCATAAGTTTGAGGCTGAAACCACATCCCTGCTTGCCCTGGGAAAGTTTTTTCTTGCCGCTAGAACAACTGTAAATGGATTTTTCGAAGTTCCAGTGTCTAGCAGGGCTTGACTGAAAGTCACCAAGCTGCTGGAAAATGCGGAGCCTGACACACAGTGTCTGTGCTCTTGTGAGCAGCTGCCTGGTCTCTGCAGTGGCTCAGCTCACTGGCAGCTGTCCCTGCAGTCAGTGGGCATCCTTGTATGACGCAAAAAACTGTTTGCATTGGAAACAGCTTCATGCTCTGAGAGAATAAAGCCTCGCTTCTTTGGATTGCTGTCTTGTTTACAGACCAGGATGAGTTCAGGCAGTCTCTCCTGTCTTCGGAGGTGCCGAGGCTTACAGAAAATCTACTTGAGGATCCAGAAAGCTACGTGCGAGCGAGTGCTGTGACTGCTGTGGGACACTTGGCCTTCATTACTTACTTTGCTCCAGAGTCACCTGTCATAGGGAATCAGTGTAACAAAGAGGTATGATGACTTTGTGTAGCCCACTGCAGAATCAAGCAGAACTACGCATCAGTTTACTGCTGTACTACTTAAAAATTCTTCAAGTTGTCTGCAGTCTCATGCAGGCAGATTTCACAACCAGTAATGAAGAGACTAGATTTTTTTTACTTCTGCTGTTCTTGTTTCATTGCATGTTCCTCCCCTCATTGTGCTTTCTCTTTGTCTTTTTACATTTAGAACACTGTAGCAAAGCTTCAAGAAATCTTGTCGACAGACTCAGAGGGCTTTCCTAGGAGGGCTGTGATCAGCATCTTCACCAAGTGGCTGAGACAAGGCTGCACAGGTCAGCTGGAAGATACAGAGCAGTTTGTCTCTAGAGTGATCCAAACTGTGGAGCATGACTTAGACTGGGAAGTCAGACGTGGTGGTTTGGAATTGGTTGAAGTTTTCTGTAGTCAGACAGTTTGCCAACTTGGCCTTTCTGAATGCCCATATGCTCCTGTCTCATCTGCAGTCAGTAGCTCCATTCATCAGAATGAGTTGCTGCAGATATTTTGCCGAGCAAAAGTGTTCAGCTTTTTGTTTCGGTCTTTGTGTGACTGTGACAAACCAGTAGGTCAGCGAGCCTGTGATATACTGCTTGGCTTAAGAGACAATTTCTATCCAGTTAGTACCCTGAAGGATTCACAAGGGACTGGAGATTCACCTGCAGGACGTGGCATTGCCTGGTTACAAAGGACACTAGGGCAGGGTTCTCTGGCCCAGAACTTCCCCACAGATGATGGTAATGGGGTGGATTTTCAAGATCCAGAGAGCATGATGATAGTTTTGGGTACAATAGACTTAGAAGAGCTACATGATGAGCTAAATAAAAGTAGTGACCACATGGAGAAAAGCCCTCAGTCCCTCTTACAGGACATCCTTGCTACTGTGGGGACCACAGAGGAGAATGAAGCTGACTGTTACTGAAGACATCTTTTGCTCTGAGGGAGCAGCGCTTAAGCAGTGTTCTGGAGGAGAATTATTTGCTACCAGTCATGAAGTCTTTCTTGAGACAGGATGAAAAGAAGTGTTACGCTGAACGGAAAAAAGGATATTTTTGTTAGCTGTTAAATGGGTTAGAAAATCTTTTGTTTAATACTGATTAATTTTTTGTTAAAAAGTGTCATCTCCAATAAACTGTGATTTGTTTTTCAAAGTAAACACATTATGGAAATGCATTTGTTCTTTTTTTTAAGTCCTGTGTCTTTTAAGACAGCACCAGACCATGCCTAGATAAGGAAACATTTTTAAGAAACAAAAGAGTGACTGAAAATAAGTTGTTGCATGCTCCTTTTAGAGCCAAAGTAGCTAAAACTGATGAAGACTGGTTTTAAGGGACAGTTGTTTGGATCTTGTCTGTATCTCCATTCTAAAAACAGAGTTCTCTAGTTCCCTGTTGCATTTTGAGGTCTAGAGCAGAAGACGGCCTTTAAGGAGTCAAAAGCTGATCATAACATTACAAACTTTCTTCAATAGATAACATACTTGTTTGGTCTTAATAGTGACACTAAAAAGCTGACTTTGTTTTTAACTGAAGCCAGAAGCAAGTCCATTTTGCTGAATTTTTCAAGTGCTCCTATTCTCCATTCCTAGAGAATTAGGATAGCTTCTAACTAGTAAGAGAAACTGACACGTGCAGCTTTTTCATGATCAAATAGATCTGTGCTTAGCTTTGGTAAACTATTAGAAAACAGCAGCTATGGTCTGAATGGCAACACTGTTTTCTGAGAAAAAATTGCCAATTTTTTAAAAAAGCTCAGGGAAGACTGTAGTTTGCAACTCACACCAAGGTCTTGCCATGTGCTAAGAAGCTTTCTGAGACCTACGGGGAAAAAAAGTACCTTTACCAGTAAGTCAAACCATGCTGTATTCTTTTTCAGCACTGAGGGGTGTTACTTGGCATCCTTTATCCTCCTGGAGCCTACGTAGAGGCAGGAACACAAAATGCATTTTAGGCTAATGGAAGCTATACCATCTAATGCAGTGGAAGAACTTCTACAATCTCCTCCTTCAATATTATCCCTGCAGCAGTACAATGGGGCGAGATGTAGTTTGAATTTCTTGCTGCTGAGGTTGAAGATTTACTCTATGCCTTTTAATGAAGTCAGCACACTTACCTATTGCTCTGTGCACAGCTTTATGTATGACAGACCCCTTGGGAGTTGTACCAGCAGCTGTTATTAGGAGAAAGCAGCTCTGCTTCCGATACGCAATTCTACCTGAGCAGGGTCTACACCTGGCAAAAGACAGAAGATATTAAAAATCAGGCCTTTTCCTGCCACTATGTTTTTCGTAGAAATTGAAGGGGTTAGTGAGAGAGAGGGGATTTCCTTTTAAAGAAGTGTGGACTGTTTGTGGAGTTTTAGCAATCCTGTCGGGTGAAGAGATTATAGTTCCAAAACTAGCATTATGTGTTGGCAATAGGTCAGATATGCTTCAGGAGAGGAGGCAGCAGGTTGCTGGGTAAATGTCTTCCTCCTGTTCAGCACTAGAATTCTTGTGATTTCAGGGTTGTGCAGTTCAGGAGACTCCAAGGAATTATTCAAATATCAGCAAATTGAAAAAGTGACTCGTTACAGAAGGGAAACTCCACTGCTTATTACCAAGGTCTCTTGACTCCCAGACCTATTAATTTTTAATGGAACTTTTTTCTTTTTATATCGGCTGGGGTGATGGTGACATTGTTAAGTTTATACCATTTCCCTCATTGCAGTCCAAAGTCTTGTTTATACACAGGATGCTTGTACACTAAAAACCCAATGTACAACAAACTGGGAGGGCTCCTTATCTTTAGAAGGGAAATTAAGAACTCCTTTCATCCTTCATTAAAAACAGGTCTCCACCTCTGGCAATTAGGTGACTCAGTGCTGATTTTGTACTTCCGAGCTCACTACATTGCCTTACTTTGTTTTCTCTGCCGCTCTAGTTACAGTAGAGTGTCTTATTAACACTGAGATTCTTGGACTGACATCCTGCACCTGATAACTGGGAGAAACATGAAGAGTCATGAATTTCTGTGCAGTGTGAGGAACAAATGCCGGGCAATGGGGAGATTATGGGAGATGAAAGCAAAAGAAAAACCCCATGTTTCTTTCCATAGAAAATGATGGCAGTGGGTCTTGCGAGATGAAAATTTAGCTACTGAATTAGTAAACTCACACCAACAACTACCAATGTGAATCATCCATCATGCTGGGAAGCCATACCTTCTATAGGATGCCATCCTTGCACACTGTTAAGAACTCAGGTGCAAGCCCTACCCCACTTACACTGCTAACTCATTTTCAACCCACTTCTTACCTACCGAAGCTTTTTTTGCCCCTCCACAAGATCCTTGTCCCAGCCCCACAGCTTTCTGCTGGGTTAAGAATTTACACCATGTGGTATGTCTTGCCAAGGAGCTGTGGTCATGGTGCGCCTAGGGGGAGGGTTTAACTCTCAAGGAGACAGTCCTGAGAAGCAGATGTGTTACCCCCCGCATGCATACTGAGCATTCACTCCAACAAGTGCTATTGCTGCTTACCACTTCACAACGTGACAACAGTGGTCCCTCCATAAACTCTACACACCCAGCTTGCTCCTGTCACACACTGAGGACTCCAGCCATGTAGAGAAGGAGGTGGGCTGCCTGGCCTTCCGTTATGGACACAGGAGAAAGTTCTTTTGGGGATGGATTTCTGTGGAAACCGCTGCTTTCACACCGTCAGTGCTGTAGCTGTGTAAAGTTCCTGCAGGAGGCAGGCACCACCGAGAGAGTTTTTCCAACACCCCCCCCCCCCCAGCTGATTCCAGCAAAGGCTGTGGCCAGACATGGACTCATTTAATGCAAGAAGCACTGAGGCTCAGGACTGTCATTTGCTTTAATGTGGGCTGTGGATAGCAGGCAGTAGCAGTACAAGTGGTATCAATGCAGAACATCACAGATTAGAAAAATTTATGTCTCTGATGGCTGGTACTGTGAAAGAAGATTACAAAGCTCATTTCAGCTTTTTATCTGCACAGGGGCAATGTAAGTTCTTTTGCCTGATCTGTACGCAGGTATGAAATTCCTAGAGTTGCTTTCAACACATTTCAGCAAAGCTCTGAAGAAAGGATTTATCCTTTAACTGCTCAGACTCAAACAGACACAGGAGAGAATAAGCATCTTTGGCTCAGCCCTACACTAGTAACGGCTTTATAAAAGCTGCCAAAAGAATGGCTATTAATTTTCTGGTTTAATACACTGGACATTTAAAATTCAAAGAATATTCTTTGCCTAATTATACTAATTGCACAACTTAGTCAAAAATGGGCCATAAATGTCTAAGGCTGTTGCTTTAGCTTAGATATATGTGATCTGTGCTTACAGATTAACTCATGCATATCTTTGCAATTTCTTTTGTCTATCTCTAATAAAATTTTCTCTACCTTCCAATACGTATTCATCAAGGCTTCTAAAAACCACCGTGTGTTAAAGAAGAAACTGATCAACCAGCTTCACTGCAGAAGTTCTCAGCAATTTACAATGGAAAAATATATCAGTAGCAATACCTCTGTAGTCTGTGTCATTTCCCTTTAGAGCAGTGGTTTTTGTCCTCTGCTGAGAAATAAAGCATCGCTTAACACGGCCAGACCTCAGCCTGCGTCAGACGCGCTCCTCCACAGGCAGGACAGATCTTGCCTATAACCTTGCAAGCCAGCACACAGAGAAAGAGAAGGACTTTCTTTCAAAGAAGCGGTGTGTCTGTCTGAACAAGATGGAACAAAGCTGGTGATGTACAGCTGTAATGAAAGCATTCGGGGCTCTGCAAGTACACATCACAGATACACTTATAACCCATCCCCAGATGGAAGGGGAAATGAGCAGTCTGCATCGAGAGTCCCTGCAATTACACAACTGCGTCAGTTAAAGCAGAACGAAACTAAAGAAAACAGTATTTCTATCTGTAATATCAATGCCAAGTCTCCGCTCAGAGCACAGCAGCTCAATGTGTTAAAGGACTGTCTTTACCATAAACATAGACAGGGCTGTGAAGATGCCTTTCACGTGGCTGCCTCCAAAACAAACCCATCCAAACCAAGTTACTCCCCAGCTTGTTCTGCAGTTGCCCAGTTGTTAAACTCCGTGCAGGGGCAGGAACACGCTGTCTGGGACAGAGGGTGCACCCGCTCCTTTGAGGGACATTGCCCTATTAGACCAGAGCAGGTATAAAGTAAAACTACGACTTTAAACAGCTCCTGCAGACCCTTAGGGCTTGAACTGTGATAGGACTGCCCCTTTTCACTACTTTTCAGTACAGGATAGGTAGGAATTACCCTTAAGAAATAGATGCACTTTCAGATCTTCAGTTCTCCCATTTCATTATCTCTTGGTCCTCATATTGCCAGTCTCTGTTGATCCCATATTCCCTGAGCTTTCAGGCTGGGTCAGTAGAAGGGAGGAAGGAACTTGTGCTGCTGTGCATAGGGACATCAAGGCTTGCCTTGGCTGGTCCCTCACCACCACCCTGCTCAGGGAGGTGATGTTTCAGCCACGCTCAGAGCTTTGGTCTTGAACCAGCTTCTGGCCTGGGCTGTGGCCAGCACGAAGGAGCTGCACAGCCTGGTCTGGCAGATTGTGAATCCAGGCTGTACATCTTGAAACATGACTTGACCCAGCCAAGCCAGCTCCAAAATAAACTCATATTAAGCTGCGTTAGCCATCACACATGCAATTCTCCCGATTTAGCCCTTATATAGGCTGGGCAGGAGCGCAGGTGAGCCCTGGAGCCCATTGCTCTCAAAAACAAACACCCTTGATGGGACTGATCTCGTGATTACAACTCTCATTACGTGCCAACAACCAAAAGCTGCAGTTAAAACACGAATGGCAATGGTTGCTAAGTGACAGCATCCGTACAGGCTTGTCACAGCCGTGAGACAAACATCTGTGGCTGCACAGCAATCCCATCTTGTCCATGTAATTGAGGATAAAAATGCTGTTTTCATTACCGTCTAGTAACCTTAACTTTGACCTGTCAGAATATTTTACGCTTTAGGTTTTGATGAAGAGCCCCATGAAAACAAGGCTAAAGCCTCCACTGAAACCAGTGGAAGTGAGTTTGATTCAACGTATCTTTAATATTGCATGCTCTTTCAACATATTTTCTTCCCAGTGAACTAGTGCACAAGACAACAACATGGCTTTCTCAGCTAAATGGTCCATTTTCTGAAAAACAGGGAGCTCTGTGACAGTATTTTCAGTGAGAGTCATTTGAAAAAAAAAAAAAAACAAACCCAAAACAACAAAATAAACAAAAAATTCACCCGTCGGCTTCTAAAGTGAACCTGTGGGCTATGTTCAACACTGAAGATTTCTGCAATATTTGGAAAAGATAACTTTTTTTAGAGCTGCAAACAACATATATCCTTATAAATAAAGTATTTAAGCTGCAACTTTAAAATTACATAAAGTGATGGTTGAGTTGTTAAGGAGCCTGGGATCCAGCAGGGCACGAAGGGGTCACTTGTCCCAGTGAAAGCAGGGGTGGGACGGGGTGGGAGGAAGCCTTAATAGGTAGTTAAGCACCATTTTGCCTGGGTGGAATATTGCAAACCCTGAAAGTAGAGATACCGTAGTTAGCACAACTGGCAGCTCAATGCATCCAAGGCAAATATATTTTTAAAAAAGGGGAGGGGGAAAAAAAAAAAAAAGTATTGCAACAGGCTGTATACAATCGCTTGCTCACCCTACGTACTCTTAGACACTGCAGAAAAACCTGTTTGAGGCCATGCTGGTAGCAGAGACAAAGGGATGGATCTGTCAACGTCCTGTGAACAGATCGGAAGTGACCAGGAAAAGCCACCACCCAGCTGCCAAACGGAGCGAGAAAAGCACAAACAGGCGTGCACAGCTTGGCACGCACGCACACCGACCACAATGCAAGCGTGAGAGCTGTACGGGCATATCCAGGCACTCAAACACAAGGATCATCTTCAGCTCTGATGCAGAGCATCTTGGCCTGAAACATCCTACCAGAGCGCGTGTGACCACATTTACTCCAAGCAGCAGTTCTCAGCGACTGCTGAAGCTCATTATGCCCTTTCCTAATGAATTATCTTCTGGCTCCATCCACAGAAGCCTCAATTTCCAGTGCCAGGAGTAACAGCCCTGATCCGGCCGACAGCTCTAACACGAGTCACCAGTGCAGTGAAAGCTCATCCACATGGATAAAGCCAACCTGACTGTTGCCTTTGGTCACTTATCTCCACGTCAGCATATTAAGCGCTTCTGTTTTGCAGTGTGCCAGAGTAAAATGTGATATTTTTTTTCCCCCTCGATATTTTATCCATAAGTGCAGCACTTTTCCTAGCTGTTCTCCTTATTCCTCAGATTGCTTTGCCACAGCCAAGAAAACGAGCGTGCTTCATACTGGTATTAAAACCCTGTGTCCCTGCTCTCTAAATCACACAGCACAGGGTGAATATTGCGGTGCAGACAAAGGTCTGACTTTTCAGCAGCATTAAATTAGGCAGCTCAAAGGTGTAGCATGCTGTCTGGCTGGATGAAAGGCACGTCCTCCGCGTACGCCATGGCACAGCGCTGGCGGGCAGACAGCTCAACCTCGCCATCACTACAGACATGGCATTCGGGGGGGGTGGAGGAGAAGAAAAAAAAAAAAAAGACAAAAAAAAAAAAAAAAGAGACCTCCTGTCTCCCTAATTCCTGTTGAGAACTCCTGCCCCGTAGGGATCAGCCTTGCCCTCCTCCCTAGTTTGGGAGCACCTTCTCTGCCCTTATTTATCACAACGAGATCAAAGATCCATCTCCATGGAAACGTCTGAGCTCAAAGAGTTTCTGCACTACGGCTTTACATCCTGCACGGAGGTTTTGGCACTGTTTTTTGAAACAGAAGCTTTTAGATGATCAGCATGCAGGTCTCTTCAGAAATGGTTTGATTAGTAAAAGTTGATAACCTGAGCAGCACGCGTATGCGTGTAAATAACAGGCACGCTGCAGAGCAGAACTGCCGTTGCGTTACGGCATCTGCGGTCCATGAAGCGCGCAGGCATTCAGCTGTACACAGAGACATCCGTGCCCTGGCTCCCATGGCATCCCGTGCCCTGGCTCCCAGGCTGTTTCCCTCACGTGCAGAGTAGACGAGGGACACTGTCACGTGTGTTCTTCGATAGCTGGCACCCCAGCACTTTGTCCCCACATCTGAAGTTTGGTAGGACTTTCAGCAGATCTAGAGACCAGAGCCATGTGGGCAGAGCTGCTGGAGCCCATGACTGCCCGCTCTGTGCTGCATCTCAAGCCTCGGAGGAGGCAGCTGCAGAGCTGCTTGGACTTGACTTACCCAACAGCAACGGCAAGTGGCACAGCACCCAGCCCAGCAAAGACGTCACGATTCCTGCATTCAAACGGTTATTGAATGCAGCCAGCAGTGGCTGGGGCACTGGTGCTGGGTCATTCCAGTGACTTCCCTCCCAGTAGTGCTGAGCTCCCATTCCTTCAGTACAGTCGCTCTTACAACTGATTCCCAGGAGAGGGAAAATAAATAAATAAATAAATTTAAAAAGTAAACCAGACATGGCTTATGATATTTTTGTTCCCTGTTCAACTCGCCACATGGCCACACAAACTGTTAAACTGTCATACTGGGGGCAGGAGCAACCGGCCTGGAGGAAAACTGTTCATACAGCCATTGCAGCCGCTGCCAACAGAAAGTGGATGTGGAGCTGCAGCCTTGCAGGAAATCCTGGATTTGGTTAAACCTCACATGAAGAAAAGTCAGGATAAAAAGGAGTGAAACAGGACTCACTTGCGAGACTCTCATTTTCACAGGCATGTCCCATGAAGGGCGAGCAGGGAGTGAAGAGCACCCGGGGCTGCGTTAGCACCAAAGCAGAGCTAATAGCACTGACCTGGAGAGCATCAGGCAGTGCCTGGGGCAGGAGGAAGCCCCATCTCGCAGCACTGCCGCGGGGCCGATCATAGTCCCAAGGAAGTCAGACCACATCTCGCTCCTGCTTGCGGCAGTGGTGAGCCCCAAGTTGCCCATATGCACACAGAATGTGATTTTTATAATCATATTAAAAAAAAAATTAGAATAGCAACACTGCAGAGAGCAATCCAGCTGCCAGCGTTTAGCCTTAGCTTAGGGCACAGGCAGAATATGCCAGACATGAATTAATACCGCATAAGCTGCACCATGCTGAGTTTCATGGCTTAATTATGAAAGAGAAAGCAATAATCAAGGGATCTGTAAGGCTAATAAATGTTCTGGGAACACCAAATGTGACACAAGAGCCGCAGCCAGTGGGGCAGGACATGAAAGCATTTTAAAAGCACAGTAATCACACACCGTGTATTAATTAGCAGCTGGTTTCCAATGACAGCACTTGGCCTTTAGCTGCCTTCGTAGCACCACTGGGCGCAAGCGGATCATCACCTAGCCCATAGCAAAGTGGGCTGTAGTCTACCCACGAGCAAAAAAAAAAAAACAAAAAACAACCAAAACAAAAAAAAATCACAGCCACGCATCAGTCCAACAAGACATGGCCATTAGCTCTGGCTTAAAGCTCCGCAGCCCTGTGACTCTCCACTGCCTTATGCCTAAACTCGGTTTAGTGCTTACACCTGTATCAGCATTTGGAGGTTTCTGGGTCAGCGACGGTGTCCACCAGGCTGCACCGCGTGAGCCACCCGGCCAAGGACAGCGCAAGGAGAAAGTCAGGCCCCTGGCAAATTCTCCAATCATCGCTGCAGTAAAATACTTGAAAGCACTTCTGTTTCTCAGCGCCTCCAACTATCTCTCCTCTCCATCTCATATTTCATCTCACTGCAGCTTTTTAATTACGCAGACAGCTCGTTGCGGGGCTTTGCCTCTCACTCGCAGACTCCCATTCTTCTATATGGAGTACATGTTGCTATAGAGGGTCCTGTCTCCAGTTAGATTATTGCCCATGTGAAACTTGATGTCAATATGTCTGTCTTAGGGAAAACTCTGATAAACCTTAAAACGGAGATGCCACCAAGAGGAACTGCTCCACCCGTGCTATCACACAGGGATCCCCAAATTCCTCTAGACCAAGATGCCAATGCAGGTCATGCCCCAGCCCTCTACCAGCTGCTGACATCAGCAAGATATTTCTTGGGCTGAAATGCTGCAGGACTGAGTGCCAGTCAGGGCTGCATGTACAGAAACCTGAAACACGCCCAGACATCCCCTTCTGCCGAATCATTTATTGCATCAGAGACAGTTTCCTTACTGCAAATGTCTCATCCTCTAGCCCTCTACAAAGGGCAGCTCTTCGCAGTTCTCTGCCCAAAGATCTATTATCAAACCAAAGCATTTCAAAAGAAATAGCTACCCTTCTTCTCTTACTAATAATCCCAGATTTAACTATGCCCTACTTAACACCTCCTCTGAAACCAGGAAGGAAGATGCTATTTCTGCTGGCCTCAATAAGTGGACTCTGCTGAACCCCAGGGAACACACAGACCAGGTACCAGGCTGAGTTTAAAGCCTGGGATGGATTGCTCAGACAGCAGCCTCCTTCCTCTTTGCTCCTAAATCCTAATCAGGAGCCAAGAGGAAGCAATCATGAAAATTAAAAAAAAAAAAAAAAAATTGAGAATCACTCTGTACAGTCCCCAGATCTTCTATGCCAGGCCAAATTTGTACACTGAAGTTGCATTCTCCTTGCTGTAAAAATATATATCTGCCCCCTCCTCTGCCTCTGCGACCATATGGGGACCTGCAATCATGCTTCCTCATGGGAATGAATCATGGAGCATCCACACTGACTTCCCACAGAGAGACTTCAGACATGAAATAAGTGGTAAAAGGGGAAGAAGACTCTGCATATGGGCACAGCTTGGGATAAAATAAATTTTCCTTAGATTGGCACAAAGACAGGTTTGAACCAGCTATTGCCTAGATCTGTGGGTCAACAGCCCCTTCTCAAGGGGCTCTAACACCCGTAAAAAGTATTAAATCTGAAAAAACCCATACTATTAGAAGCTGCTCAAGATGCACATGGAAGCATGATCTAGCAACTTATTTGCAAATAAATAAACGGTTCCCCTTCATTCCCCCGCAGATCTTCTGTGCAGTGTTTTCATCTTCACTCCATAGCTGTTCTCTTTTTCTCTCTCTTATCTTTTCCTCCAGCATCAGCTTGTGACAGCAGATTGCACTCACTAATCAAAGAAGGGCTGGGCTCTTTTTGTTTGTTTCTTAAAGTCTGTGGCACTACAGTAACACCAGCCAAACATTTGTTTTCATTAATGTTCCTCCCCAAGCCTGCCAATAGAGCCTGGACCGTGCCAGGACACAGCAGAGAGGGACAATTTTGCTGGTCTGGTGCGTTTCCAGACTGAGCATGAGCGTTGCCTTAGGGACACTAATGTCCCCACTCCATCACCTACCAGAAGGTGCCTGCTGCTCTCTTCTTCTCTTCTACCACCTCCTACTAAAGGAGGGAAGCTGTCCTTCACTGCTGCCGATCCAAGCTGCTTCACATGGATTTCTCAAGGGGATCATGAGAAAACCTGAGTACCACACTCACATCACTGTTCACCCGTGCCTCCATGAGGTTCATCCACAGGGCTTTTTAGGGAAGGGTGATGGATAGGGCGCAAGGCAGCAACCCGAGGCACGTCCTGGCACACAAATGGGGATGGCTTGGGTAGCGCCCAGGGCAGCAGCTGGGCAAAGGAGGGGCCTTTCCACAGCACCAGCACAATACACTCCATTTTTAAGGGCATTGTGAGTGAATGGAAGAGACAAGGAACATTTCATCTCCCTTTCACACCCTCTGATGTACGCATAGAGCCAAACCGACCAATTTCAGTGAGGAAGCACAAAGCTTCTGTGGCCTCATCGGATGTGGTCCCTCAGATTTCCTGTTCAAGGCGAACGCCTGCTTTAGTAATTCCTCATCCCCTGCTTCAGGCCCTCTGCCTACCATCAGGCACACCACCAGATCTTCAGCTTGCAGAGGAAGTGACCCTGTCCCTGGAAGGCAGTCCATGCTACATCCTCCCAGTAACTCCCAGGATGGTAACTCTCAATCTCCACCGCAAACCAGTCAGTCTTGTTTCTCCTCTTCCTTTCCGTCACCATTAATATGTAGCAGATCTCACCCTTTGGCTTTTGTGCCTCTCCCTGCTAGCAAATTTTGCAGCCGTCTCATTTTTGTAGAAGCAGCGCGAGACTAGATTCTTATTTTCTTTGTGCATTCCCTAATTCTCCTCCTTGTGCGCAGCACAGTCCACAGGTGAGACAGCTCCTTGCCCAGCTGTGGCTGCAATTGCATTAGGACCGACAGCAAAGTAGCTGCTAGTAATTCTGCAGTGGTGCCCAAATGCAGGTCAGTGCTTTGTGGTTGACCAGCAGCGAGAGAACAAGAGCTCAACCCACATTGCTTTCTCTAGACTGATACTAATACCCAAACTTTAAGAAAGTTTGCTTGTGTGCACTTACGCTTTGCAATGGCAGCACAGACTGAAATTGAGGCATCCTGGCCCCTTCGAAACTGCCTCAAGATTACAAGGATACAGAAATACCACTCTGGCTTTTGAATAGCCAGAACTCCAATAACAGGAGAATATTTCACACCTGCAGCGAGCAATTTGCTTTCCAAAAAATAACTGCACAGATATTCAGAGTGTAATCCCACCAGGAGAGAGCCCCTGCAGAAGCCGTGGGTCAAACGGAAAGGGCAAGGAAGGCTGAAAAAGAAATTGGGAGTCAGAAGGGAAATGATTTGCCCCAGTCACACTGCAGGTCAGCAGCAGAACCGAAAAGGTTCTGACAGCCAGCGCAGAGCTCGCTCTTCATCAGCTCAGGGTGGTCAACCGACGCTGCCCGGGGGTCACCTACCTCCAGCCGGTGTCCAGCAGCCTTGTGTCAACCTGGGGCAATAAATGCAGAGAGACCTGACAGAGGTTCACACCACCAGTCTCGCACACACCAACGCCCCAGCTTGGCTGGCAGGACAGGGCACAAAACGCCTTCAGACAGGCTGGGTCTGAGCGATCTTCTGGTCACCCTTGCCCAGCTGCTTTTCAGAAGGGGACAACCCAGTGCAGCACCATCACAGCTATCCAGGAGGGATTTAGAAATACACACCAAGAACACAGTCTTCAATTCATTTCCTAAAGGCCAGTTGGGACCACAAGGTCACCTCTTCACAGAGAGCAGAGCCTGCTACATTTTGCCTTATCCTTGCTCTGCTGAACCCAGGAACACGTGCTTGGCTGAGGCCCATCTTGTGGAAAGGCATCTTATCTTGATTGGAAAACACTACCATATGGAAAGACTTTCACTTTCCCCAGTAATTTGTTCCAGCAGCTAATCAATTTCATTCTTAAAAAATTAACATCTATTTTCTCGTTTCAATTTGTCTGGCTTCAGCCTGCAGCTGTGGGTTTGGGCCATGTCTCTTCTCTCCAGCTTAAACAGCTCTTGGGTACCTGCCTTTTCTCCTTGTGGAGCTATTTAGGTATCGCTATACAATTTTCTTCAGCTAAACAACTACAGTTGCTTAAGTTCCAGTCTTAGGCATCAGTTTGGGGATTTTTTTCATTCCGCTTCCCCCTGAGGACATGCCACTTCATGAAGTTTCCTGCACTCACCTACCCAAGGCACGCGCCTCTGTATTTTACATCCTTCTTCGCAGAGGCAATGGATCGTGGCCTCTCTAGGAAACGCAACTCGGCATAAACAATTGAGTTTAGAAGCAGAATAATGATTGCTGCTGCTCGCTGCAGATAAAGGCCACTTGTGGTGAGCATCACGTCTCCACTGCAACCAGCTTTAATCACAGCTGAGCTAATGCTGAGCGCAGCTGTCCGGCCGCTCTTCCACTCCCTCCCTGGCCTTAAATCTCCGTCCCTCCAATTCACTGCATGTCTGCCCTCTCTAACTCCTGGCTGTCTTCTCATCCAATTTTTGACCACCTCCTCCTCCTCCCTTTTCTCCTTCCTGATGTACTGATCTTCTCTTAATAAATCCACTTGCCTCCTAAAAAGTCAGAGAGTGAATGTGTGGCTGTTTCCTCATCACTCGCTCTGTCCCTGCTCTCCATCTCCCTCACTGTAAGCTCTCCTGGGCCAGGACTACCCACCTCCTCTTGTGTCTGCCCAGGATAAATGCATCATTATGAGAACATTATAAGACCACCAGTCCTGTTTCCCTGTGCTGGTCAGTCAGCGGTCTGGCAGCTAAGCCAAGTATTAATTATTAAATTTAAATGCAATATGTTTCTTAGCAAAAAAAAAGGCATTTTTGGAGCACGTTGTATTGGGATGTGTTTTAGCTCATGGCTTCATCGGGGCAGGGGTCGATTCTTTGAGGCTTGTATTGTTCTGAACATGTGGATGGTGTACTATGAGCAACTCACAAATAGATGATTTAAGTTAATTAATACAAATAAACTCTAATTACAAGCAGCAACCAATTAAAACAGCACAGAGGGCATCTCCTGTGCTTGGGGTAGCAGCCGAAGTGGAAGATGATGCTATTGCAGGGCCTTAGGACTCCCTCCCGCCCTCCCCACACACTGAATCTCAGGAAGGTTTCCCACAAAGAGGCTTCGTGAGCAGCTGCTGCTGCCAGGAGAAGCTGCTGTTTTGCCTCTCGGTCTGATTATGATAGCAGCAAATTAGGGCAATTTTTCACCAGTGATGCTGTCGGTGCCTTAAGAGCAATGCAGGTCCCGGGGACGGCAGGCTGTGGCACACGGTGATGGTCTTATTCTGGTGCTTGCTAACCCCGCAGCACGGCACGTGGTCATTTGTCCACTTCTATGGCCACCTTGGCTCCAGCAGGACATTTCTGCTGGCCCTTGCAAGGCCCTTGGTTGTGCTGGGAGTGCAGACAGCATTTGGGCTGCCAGGACCACTACAGCTCCTGAGGCTGTAAAACACATTTTTTTCCTAATTCCAGCTTATGTCACTTAGGGACACACTTGGGTGCCGGCCAGGGTATTCCTTTTTTCCTTCCATCTAGGGATGGCAGAAATAAGGGATCAAAGCACCGAAGGGATCAAAACATGAAAGCCAGAATAAATGAAGCCATGAAGAAATGGGAATGGAGATCCACTCCTCTAATGTAATTAACCTTTCCAAGAACAGATAATATTCCCAAATTAAAGGACATCGTGGGACACAGAAATGCATCCAGGTCATGTGGGAGAGCTGTACTGAACCAAGCATCAAGGCAAATGCAAACACCGCTCCCATGGAGGAGATCGCATCAGTCGCCGGCATAACCACATAACTAGTGCTCTGGTCTCCAGACACCCACTCCTTCATCCATTGCTTATTAACAGCAGAGATTAAAGGGCTTCCAGTCCTTGCAGCGCTGTCTTGTTGCTCAGCCCCAGGCTCTTTCGGGAATGCGCTTCCCAAAACGAGGTCTGACTTCGCTCTCGCTCCTCGCTCCCCGGCTCAGCGAGCCGGCAGGGACCTGCCGCTGCCACCAGCCCGCAGGCGCCCGCGGACACCTTCTCCGGGGCCCGGCTGGGGCTTCTCCTCCTGCCGCCGCCCGGCCTCCCCCAGCGCCCCTTCCCCCGCCACCGGCGGCAGGGCCCGGCCAAGCGGGTGCCGCTGTGTCCCGGCCCGCGCTGCCGGGCGGCCCCCGCCCGGGGCTGCCCCGCCGCCCCCTCCCCTCCCCGCCCCGGGGCTGCCCCGCCGCCCCCTCCCCTCCCCTCCCCGCCCCGGGGCTGCCCCGCCGCCCCTTCCCCTCCCCTCCCCGGGGCTGCCCCGCCCCGAGGGCGCCCCCGGCGGTTGCCCCGCGCGTCTGGGAGGCGGCTCCCGGCGGCGGCTGGGCGAATCCCGCGGGCTCCCGGCGGAGCGGCCGAGCCCCCCCTTTGCTCCCCCTTTTCTTCCTCCTCCTTCTCCTCCTCCCGCTCCTCCTGCCGCCGCCGCTGCCGGGCTCCGCTCCGCCTCGCCAGCCCCGAGCCGGGTGCCTCGGCCCTGCCGCACCTCCCCGGCCTCCGCAGCCCCGGCCCGGCGGGCGGTGAGTTCTGACCCCCCCGCTCCTCCCCGGGCAGCTCGGGGTGGGCACGGGGGGCGCGGGGTCGCGCTCATCGGGGGGAGGGCACAGCCCGGCGCGGCGGGAAGGGGGGTCCGGCCGGCCCCGGGGTGCGGCGGGGGAACGCAGGCTCGGGGCATCTCCCCGGGTGACGGGCATCGCTCCCCGGGTGCTGGTGGCCGTGCTCGGGGCATCCTCCCCCGGTGATGGCGGGTCCTGCTTAGGGCATCCCCTCCGCCGGGGTGCAGGGAGCCGCGCTTGGGCATCCCCCACCCCGCGCCGGGGGCTGGGGGCCGTGCTCGGGGCATCATCCCCGCGGGGCGCTGGGGGTCCTGCCCGGGGCCCTCTCCTGGAGTGCCGGGGCTGTGCTCGGTGCACCCTCCCGGGGGCTTGGGGTGCCGGGCGCTGAGCCCGGTGCATCCTGCCCAGCGGTGCCGGGGCCGTGCTTGGTGCATCGTTCCAGGGTGCTGGGGGACCCGGTCCTTCCCCACACACCCACCCGTGCGATCCCCGCCCCGGGGATCGGCATCAGCTGCTCCATTTCCAAATCAGCAGGGCCGGGGGGCTCAGGTGTCCCAGGAGCAGGACCTGCTTCTGCAGCGTTTCCAGAACATGCCTCCTACCAGCAAACCTCCGGGCTGGCAGAGCTGTCTGGTGGTTAGGGTACAGCTGGCCACTAAGAAATCTTGGGGACAGGGTCTGTCGTTGTCCCCCCCCCAGCCATTGCTGACTTTCTGGCTCCTCGGCCGCAGTCCTACCTTGGAGCCCCCTCCTTCTCCCTGGCTATAAAATGCACATAGACATCCCCTACCTGGCAGCACCACTTACGAAGCACTTGATGTCTTGGGAGGAGGCACAGCATTACAGTGCATTTATACGGCATGAGAACCACTTTTATAATGCCTGTGCTCGAGAGGGAATATCTAACCATAGCCTACCTGTTTGGGCATTCATCTGTATGGAAAATGCAGCCTCTTTCCTGGCTAACACTGGGGTTGTCTTGCAGAAATCATTTAGTCTGTCTAGACAAGTATGATGAAGAGCAAAGTGCCTGGAGCTGTGAATGATTAGAGCTTGGGTATCTCTGCAGTGTTAGGTTTGTTGTACAGCGCTGATAGGTGATGCTCGATGCTTTTGGGTCTTTGGTTAGCAAATACACAGCAACCAGCTTGTCAAGGTTTGTTTCATGTAAGAGCAAGGGAAGAAGAATGCAGCCAGCCCTTCATCACACATGTGCATGGGAGAAGCATCACCGAGACTTTAACCAGACTAAAATGAACAGAGAAAGCACTGAAAGTGGTGAATAAATGGGTGATGAGGGGGAGGAGGGGGAAAGGCATATACTGTCAGCTTACTTTCTGGAGCGTAGCACCGAGAAGTTCATGAATGTTTGTATGGCGCTTGGAGAGTCTCAAATAGAAGGCACTAAAAAAAAAAAGTAGCATTATGTATGAGCATAGAATAAATAAAATCCTTAGGACAGAAGACTGAAACTAGGGATCACGTATGTCCTTAATACATATTCAAATGAAGAAAAGTGTATTGAAGAGAACACGCTTTAACGTAAAACAAAATCAAGGGGAAAGTGGACGTGTAGGTGTTCTTAAATACTTAAGAACACTTAAATAAGAATACTTAAATAAGGACAGATGGAAGCATCTGTCTCCATCTTAGGTATTTAATGACCTTTACAAATCTAGTCTTTAATCCTGCAAACCTTTCTGCATGTAAGTTGTCCATCTGACTTGTCCAATAGTCCAAGGAAATTAATGAGGAAGACTCATGTGAGGACAAACTTCCAGGACTGAGCCTTGGGGCAGTAACATATCAATCACAGTTACAATATGACAGGTAGATTCTCCTCCCAGTAAACGCACGTGTGAATCCCTGAAGGTTTCCACAGCACCAGGAATGACTCATTTTCAGAGAGACCACACAAAGCATCTGTTTCCGAGTCACGAACATATTCTAGAGACATTACACATAAATATTATTGTGATCTGGCAGTAGGCCAGAAGGTTTTATCTAACTTTATCATCTGGAACACATACAGGTCTGACTCGGTGTTTTCTGGCCATTTAATGCAAAGTGGATGGAAGATGCTACAGTTCCTTGTGGGTACACGTATGGGGATGATCGGGTCCCGAGTGTACTTTATCCATGAGCAGAGGATCGATTCTGAGAAGTGCTGAGCATCTTGAAATTCCCCTGCAGCCCCTGGGAGTTGCCCCATTTCAGGTCTGAACCTGGTGAAACGGATTTGGTCTGACCCCAGCCGCTGAGCTTATTCAGCAGGCAAAGCCTGGCTCTGTGCAAGGAGCTGTGTTGAGGTCCTTGAGGAAGGAGCTGGACTAGTGAGAATTTTATTTGGACTGGGGTTAAATGCCCTCACACCTCGGTGTCTTCTCTCTGTCCCATTGCACTGGACTTTTTTTACCCATTGAGAGTTCAGCTTC
Source organism: Mycteria americana (assembly GCF_035582795.1). Taxonomy (NCBI): domain Eukaryota; kingdom Metazoa; phylum Chordata; class Aves; order Ciconiiformes; family Ciconiidae; genus Mycteria; species Mycteria americana. Next base: position 5,743,133 of record NC_134376.1, on the reverse strand, counting down.
TCAATCAAGAAAAATCTCTTTCTATACATGTCAATAAATAAATTGAGAAAATTGCTTTCAGGCTGTCATCTGTGCAATACTGGGAAGGAGAGACCGATCCTAGAGTAGCAGTAGCAGACACCAACTGCAAATCTCAGGAAAAGAGCTATTAAGCAACTAGGGCATGTGTTGATAATTAGTTAATGCTTGTTATGTTTGTTCTGGGCTTTTCATTTCTGTTGACTGGCTATGAATTTTCTGCACTATCACTGCTTGTTTACAGTACAGCACCTAACTTAAGCAATTAATCAGTTTTAAGAGACTCTGCTAATGTCCTTCTGACATCCGAAGAGCCCAGTTAAGTGAGTCTGCCTCTAAACGCTTCAGAACAGCTGAGAGGGGAAGGAAACAGGATGAATCCCCTCTGCGCATCTGCAGCCTGCAGTGTATATAACAGAGTCAGAGTTAGAAATGACTTACAAGTTGACTTATAAAATAAACAACTTTAGAATGACCAGCTTAAAAAAAAAAAGAAGTTAAAAAAAATCTATGTATATAAAAATACAATCTGTACAATGTTAGGGCCAAATTCCGTAAAATACTAAATAAATCCATTTTGTACTGAGTGCCCTTCTCTGGATCTGTACAACATAGGTTTTCCGCACACAAGACCACTTCTATCTTGTCAGAATATCTTGAATGAACTCGCACTGTATGATATTGCCTTGGCTTTTGAGAATTACACTGTTACTGTCAGCCCTAGGCACATCTATCCAAGAAAGCAATGTCAGTATAATAGAGAATAAATGACATAGCTGTGAATTACAAAAAGAATAATTCATAGGTAATTTTCAATTACAGAGAATAATTTATAGGTGCCTGATTTGCAAAGAGAATAATTTATGAGTAACCTGAATTGCATATAGAGCACCTTACAGGTTACTGTAAGAAAGGGAGTATATCAACTGCTCAGCTCTCACGTGCTGAGACTGGATTTTGGGGGCATTTCTTGTGAAAACACCCACCATGAAGAAAAATCCGTCAAATTCCACAGTAAAAAGATTTGTGTAATATGCCCAATCTGATCTGAAACCCCTATATGTTACCAAAAGCCAGATGTATGGCCCGTGTTGTCCTCCTGCCTCGCTGCACGTACCACAAGCAGAAAGGCCACAACTGGGTTCCTACAACATAATCACTGGAAAAGGCTGTCCCCAACAGCGGACAAGGAGCCAAGCGCCAAAACCCTGGGGTTATGCGTGTCCCCAGTGCACTGCATGGATGTGATGATGAATAATATGAAAGATCAGAATAATAGAAAAGAGAGGGAGGTCTCCATAAACTGGATTAGGATTCCCGGCACAGGCTGGCTCCTTCCCTGCCCTGTTAGGGGCCCTGCAGGTGCCAGGAGGGCACAAGCTCATGTTTCATACTGCACAGACAAGCATCGCTCGTTTGTATGGGTGACTCCTTCTTTTGGAAAAACTACATTAGCAAATGGCTGCAAGATGGAATGACAAAATGCAGGTTGGGAATAGGATGATTTTTTCTAACAGTAAAAGTAGTAAGTGGCACATCAGTGGACATGGTGAGTGTCTCCACTTGCAGCAGATCTTTAAATTATTATTTTGCTTAAAGCATTTCCTCCAGTGCAACTACAGGTTACTGGCCTTTTAAATAAAAAGAGTTACTTTTTCCTCCTCAGGACTTGCTAGTCAAGTCCTATGGCTTGTCATTAAACAAGGGGCCAAATTAGCTGCTTTTCTTCTTTAAAGACATGATGTCTCCTTCCTATATACCTGAAGGGCAGAAGGATGCATCGATACTTCCACGTCTTCATCACCACCTTGGCATCTTAAAAACTGAGGGGGAAAAAAAAATCCAAGCTCAAGTGCCATTCCCTCCTGAAGCACTGCATCAGGGAGTTATACAAGGCACCCTCGACACAAGAGCTAAAAATTACAAAGCCCTTTTGCACTACTTCAGTTAAAGAAACACTATATCCATATATTAGATCAAGCACAAAAAACATCTACTATAGTTAATGTTGTAAAATGGTTTCTTTTTTAAACTGCTAAAGTTGTCCATAAAAATTTTCCAAAGCATTAATTTTCTCCGGTGAAGTATTTTAGAAAAGCTTGTTAAAGAGAAGTAATTGTGTTGGATTTGGAGGACGTAATGGGTTGCTGCTATTCTGTCGGAAGCAAACCCAGAGTATCCAGGAGAAGGAGGCACGCGTCGCTCCAGACTGTGCGTTGCAAGTGAATTCCTGGGCTTGAGCTTTCAAACCACTAAAGCGTAATCGTGGACATCCTTGGGCATGGTGGACATTCACAAAACACCCATGCTTATAGCTGGGAACGTCTGGAACTGGGTGAATGTCCCCTTTTAGGAAGCCTTGAGAAACAATGTCTATCCCATAGCTTTGGGTACACACTATATTCCATGAAAGAGCCCGGGGGAACACACGCTAAAAGACTGTGCACTCATTGTATCTGCTGTTGCATACATCCACTCTTTGCTACTTCCCATTTAGAAGAGAAAAATCCATTCATTTTCTAACCAGCTCCTCCTCCCCCAGACCCACACTCCATTAATTGCCAGGAAGCGCTGATGAAAGCGGCTCGTGCTTCTCAGAAACCTCCTTTGACAAGATCACTCTCAACCTGGACCAAGTGCAAAGTCTCTCCTTGATTTCCCTAGGAGCAATAGGCAGCCAGTAGCTCACAGGATCACATCCTCAACGATTTTAATTTTGCTAATAGTTTCCCAGTGTAAGTTCTGCACACAACCAGAAAAATGATGCTTGTATTTCAAGTTTGTGCAGAACAAGTGAAATCTTGGCCCTAGGAAAATGCAAATCTTCACCCTAGCCCAAGGCAAAACTCCTGATGACCTGCTGGGGTCAGACTCTCACTTCGTCCTCCCAAAACTGGAAGGAAGTCAGAAGTGTAGAGATTTGGGGGACAAAGTGCAGAACAACCTCACATGAACTTTTGTTGCTACCTGTAAAAACCAGCAGAAGCAATTTGGACATTTTTTGGGCAATAAGAAGACGTGGCTGAGAAAGTATCACAGATTTTATTTTTAAACTTTCATTGGATTAGGGCCTTTGTACCACTTCAGATCCTACCGTGCTATCTGCTGTCAGCTTTTAATGCTAGCAAAATACAAAGCTTGCAAAAATAAAAGAAAACTGCTTACCTGCTCCCTCTCCTAGGCTGTATACCCTCAGCGCCAAAAAGGATCATACAAAATGAGTCTTTTTTAAGGACTGCTTATACATACACATATCTTCCCAAGGGTTAGATGTAAAGAAATTCAGTGGTAATTTTAATGGGCTGCTACCTTTCTCTTACAGTGCAAACTACCAGAGCCTTCTCTGCAAAACTGAGGAAAGACTTTGGCTCATGTTGGTGCTATTTTTTAAATATTGAATTTTCTTGTTATATTGCTGTCCTCAAGGGCCACTGAATGTCACTTACCTGACAGAGCTAGGCTGCAGACCTACTTAAATTATAGACTCAACCAGTTCTTCCTAAAAATATTTCACCTCTTTTTTTCTGTGATTGAGTGATGCTGTTATAATGGTGATGGTCAGCAGCTGATAACATTTGCTTATCCACGCAGAAAGCTTGTCTGGTTTCTTTTAAGTTAGTATTAACATGCCTAAGAGAAGATAATACTTATTCCTAGAAACCCTGTGCTTTTGTGCATATATACCTGTGGTATTTTCATTCTGCTGTATACAGGTGGAGCACTTAAACTGTGGTAGGCAACTTTGCCCAAAGTACTGCTCCAAAATGCTCTAGTTCTACTTAGCATGATCTCCTTACAAAAAATGAATGTCTTTGGAAAAAATGCAGACACAGGCTAGCCAGAGGGGTTGTATTTTGTTTCCTCTGTCTTCCCTTTCCCCGAGACGTCTACTGGACTCTCCGTAAGTGCATAAACCGCAATGGGCAATAGGTGCTTGACTTCTGCAGCTTGGGAAAACGCTGGCCTTAGAAAGAACCCTGGACAGGATATTTCCAGGATGCTCTGAATTAATTTCTTTCTGCTGCAGGCTTTCATTTGCTCTTTATTTATCACTTTACATCATCACCAGCATTCTTGATGCTAACACGGTGTGACATGAAGTTATTCATGAACTGACATGATGGCAATGGGCCTGCACGTATCTTGCTAGAGAGGCAGCACCAGCAAACACAAGTCTCGCACACCAAGGGCAAACCTTCCCACATCTTGCAGCCTGACAACAGCACTGTGAGCTGGCAGATGCTCCAGCTCAATACCTAAGAGTGAGGACTAAAAGCTGTTAGAGGAAATTGTCAACAGTGAACAGCTGCTTTCATTGGTGTCAGGTAAGTCAGAACTTTAGGCTTCTGATAGATAAATAAAGACCAAGATCTACCTCTTCTTTCCTGCCATGGACCTATGCCTTTGAGAGCTCCAAGGAGTGTGTTTTAGCCCAAGCAAAAAGGAGCACCACCTTTCAGCATCATATGAGGGCCAGTGCAGCCAGTTGCACAACACACAGAGGTATTTCCCATGTTATTGGGACTTCAGGATAGAGCACCAAAAAAAAAAAAAAAAAAAAAATCAAACAATCTGATTTAATCCAGACATCCAGTAGCAATAATGGGGCTATGCATTCTTGAGCACCATCTACTGGTACATTGTCTATAAACTAGTGACATACACGCAGACGTAGAGCACCCTATAACAGCTACTCTCACGTAAATGCATAGGGCTCCTGGCCAGCACTAAGCACAGCATTTATAAGCTCCCAGTCAAACCTTACAGCTGGCAAACTGCTCTGAGAGCAAAGCGTGAGAAGGTTTCCAGGTCCCTCGCGCGGCCACGTGCTGATGGTTGTATCCCCTCCTGCAGGCAGTGCCACAGCCGGTGGGTCTCTCCGCGATGCTGCAGTGCAAACATGCTCAGGAATTCAGCTTCGGGCCCCGGGCTCTGAAGGACGCGCTGATCTCCACCAACCCAGCCCTGCAGGAGCTCTATGCCAAAGCTTTCTCCAGGGCGGAGAAGCTGTTCCTCTCCGAAGCCTACAACCCACAGAGAACGCTCTTCTGCACGCTGCTCATCCGGACAGCTTTTGACTGGCTCCTCAGCCACCCCGATGCCCCCGAGGACTTTGAGACGTTCTATCACGCCATGCTGAGGAGGAAGCAGAACTTCTATCGAAAGCACATTTACCTGCAGCCTATAGGTAACGCGGGTGTCTTCACTGAGCCACCTGGAAAGATATGGGAGGGAGGTGGGTGGTGCTGAATGCTACTAACATCCTCTTCTGAGGACTAACCTGCAAAATGCAATTGCCGTAGCAAAGATAAGTGTAATACCAAAGGCTCTGACGTGCCCCCAGTCCAGAGTCACGATGACAACCATCAATAGACCTGCCCTGTAAATGGCCTGCGTGCCCCTGGGTGAGACTTTCTATGAATATATGTATGTATACATACATACATATATCTATATGTAAAACAATGCTGGATAAAACAGCATTTCTGGAGCTCCATCCCTGATGGTTCATTAAAAACAGCCACTCGTTCCTACATTAATCTTTCTGCACAACTTAAATGGGAGACAACCTTTGTAGCACATCTGCTCTGCTAATGAGAGAGTGTACTAATGCCTCGAGCCACCTCACAGAAAGAGCCCCCTCTTCTCCTCCATATCTGTGTAACCATCTAGAGATGTCTGCCACATGCCAGAGTAAGCAATTAACTTCAAAATGAACCAGCCTTCCCCTTCCTCAGTTGCCGTGGCCAGCCCCACAAAACCCCTTCGGACCTTATGGTTCACCCCAGCTTTAAGGAACTGATAATAAAGCTTGTCTTCTTAGACTTAACCGAAGGGCCTGCCGGGCTTTCGCTGCTGGATTCCCTCCAGAGCTGTGTTGAGTCTTTCTTCCTGGGTCTCCGTGTGAAGTGCCTTCCCTCCATCCCCATCTCTTCCATTCACTGCTGCTACCGCCACAGCCAGGACACGGACAGGGTGCAGCTTCACGCAGGTAAGGACCTGGGAGCAGGGAGCCCACAGAGACATCAGCTTGGTACGCGGGCACGAGCCCTCCCTTAGGAAATGCCTGAAATAGCCCTTCATTGCCTGAGCAGGGAGGGGATGAGGAAGGGAGTGAAAAGGGAGAAATCCTGTTCCCATGGAAAACCCAGGACTTCGAGGCTGGAAACAGGAATAAAAAACAAAGTGACTTTCATCATATTTTCCTCTGCTGTCTGTATTTTTCAGTGCTGTTATGTTTAGGTCCAGCTCTGCAAAGGGATCAGATCAGCTCTGCGGGAAGGCACTGTAGATTTGGTGTAGCCTGAGTTCTCCCATCTCTTGTCCAGAGCCAAAGTAAATTAGTGGCCTGGATGCCGCAGGTGGGGAATTCACTGGCCTTTCATGTTAGGAAATTTGGGTTCAAGTGTCACACAGCTCCCCAGGGAAATGGGTTTGTCAGCTGCCAAACTGGCGCTGCACAAACATCCATCTGGAACAAGCTGTTTGCAGGTACCACGGGCAGCATGTGCTCAGCACAGACCCAGCGCTGCAGCAATGCGGCTGCTCCAGCTCAGGTCTGAAATGCCTGTGGGGAAATTCTTCTACTTCCAGGTGCTTAGCTCTATGGGTTAGCACTGAATTCGCCTACATCTCTGCCCTTCGCTCTGCTTTGTTTTAACTCTGTGCTCAGCACCACTTCAAAAGTCAGGTCTGCTCGTACTCCGATTCGAGGGGATGGGCTACCCAGCTACGGCTCTCCATCCGAGGTGCTGAATCCAGCAGCTCTGCCGATCTGTGGCTTGGATTACATCCTCCTCCTCACGAGCAGCACAAATTCTGGCTCTTGCATGCCTTCCAGGGATGCTTCATTTTAACGAACATCTCTCTTGTATTTGTCCAGATGGGATCCTGAATTTCCTGAAGAACAACAAGCCCATGGATGCCCTGTGTGTCCTTGGACTCACTCTGCTGGACCTTTACCCATGTGAGACCTGGAGCTTCACGTTCAGCAAATTCCTGCCAGGACAAGGTGGGATTGGTGTCCCATGATCTCCTAGCACAGCGTGCAAATAAGGCAGCACTGTACCAAAAAGCCTTCCCTGGGAGACTGGAATAGCCAAATCTTATCCTTAACATTTTATTCACTCCCTGATAAGAGGAACTAGGTTTTCTCAATTTAAAATTAGGGGATTCAGGGCTCCTGATCCAGACAAAGGTAACTGAGGTGCTACAAACCTCAGTTTGGGAAGCGTGTCTCATCACACCCCGTGTGCTCAACTGGACTGTGCTACAACAGCTTTCTTTTCATGCTGCCTAAGCTGAGAGACAGTCATAAGAGAGCTGATGCCTAACTTGTATGCGCTTCTCTTTACAGAAGTGGGAGTCTGCAGCTTTGCCAGATTTTCTGGAGATTTCCCCCAGGCTGGCTGTAGCAGCTTGAATCCGCTCACACAGAAGGAACGGTTATGCGAAGTCAGCAAAGAAAGCAGAGACCGGACATTGCCGTTCAGTGCCCAAGAGATGGTCCAGTGCTGTAAGGTAGGACCAGCAATCTCCTGCACCCTCTATTTCTTGCCATGTAGGGTTAAATATTTCAGGGCTGGGCATAATCCATCTCTCAGCCCAGTGAAGCAGGCATGAGACTCTACTCCCAGAAGACACAGGCAATCACAGCTAAGTCCATGCTCTTAAACAGTCCTAAAGAGCTTATATTTTAGTGCACCACATAGACATCTCTTACTCCCCTTGCCACTGGAGGAAACTATAGTATCAGCTGTATAGAGAGGCTACAGGATTTGCCTTATGTCAGGCAGCAACACTGAGACAAAAACCCTGCCCAGCTCCCAGGTTTGTGCTTGGGACATCTCAGTATTTTGCTTGTCAGGCAATGCATGGGCAATACAATCTGTTAGCTGATGAAGTATTCAGAGATGAATCAGAATATCTCGTGGAGTTGTGTGTTAACTAATGGATAGCTGGGAAGGCGTGACTGTGTCTTCCTCAGACACTGGTGTTCGTAAGGGGAGAGGACCGCTTGCCAGACCTGCTTCTATGGATGGATGAGAAAAATACCTTAGACAAGTTTGCACATATGTATATATACGCAGATGCCCTTAAACCCCACCCATCTCCAACACATCCGATTCATGACTGCTGTCCTCCCTCATCCCAGCATCTCCCCTCTGCCCTCTTGCCAGCTCTGCTTCTAGCATTTCTCCCAAAGCTGGCCCACGCAGAGCCACTTCTGTTCGCTTCCCCTCGTATTTGCTCAGGATTTTCTACTTTGAGGTCTCTTCCAGTAGTAATTTCAAATAATGTTAGGTGACAATGGGGGGAGGAGGGGAATCCTCCATCCTCAGCCTTTCCACGGTTGCCAATTCCCAAGGCAGTCATGCTTGGCCAGCTGACTCCAGCTTAGTTTTTGCTTTGGCACAAACACTTAGAGTATCTGCTTTGGAAGGACCCAGATCTGTTATTGCCAATAGCTTCTTACAGACTTCTCACATGGAGTGTGCTGCTCTTTTTGGATCCCTGTGGGACTGGTTTTCCCCTTAAAAAAGCCACAACACTGTCCTTGGGGAAGAGAGTGACAGCAGCACTGCCCCAGAGCTCTGAACATGCTATCTACAGGGTCTTCCCACAGCTGCTTCTAAATAACACACCCACCCTTCCTCCTCCACCGTACAAACATGGATGTCGGGGTACCTGGGAAGAAGGGAGCCATGTTCGCCTTTCAGCTCGGAAAAGCTTAGGCTGAAGGACCGCCAGGGCTGAGCAACGAGTCGATTAGACTGTTGGGGAGCAGGGAAAGTGGAACAGCAGAGGAGGAAGAGGAGGGGGCGGTGGAAGCAGGAATGACCGTGTGCTCCTGTGATTTTTGCTTTCCTGAAAGGTGACCTGTCACGAGATCTGCCACCTGATGGGGCTGGGGACCTGCCGCTGGCTGCAGTGCATCATGCAGGGCGCGCTGAGCCTGGACGAAGCCCTGCTGCGGCCCCTGGAGCCGTGTCCCATCTGCCTTCGGAAGCTGCAGCACGTCGTGGGCTTCAAACTTGTCGAGCGCTACAGGGTGAGAGACAGACCCACCAGCCCTTCCTGGAGCAAAGGGGACACAGCAGGGAGCAGAGTGGCTCCCCCCAAACCACAGCACTAAACGTGCTCTAGCAGCACGTTAAACCCAGACGCTGCTCTCGGTGCAAGGTGCTCAGAGAGAAAGCTTACACCTCAATGGGGGGGGTGTTGTACACATGGTCTGTGACTAATGTAGCACTTTACACGATCTCTAGGGCTTTTGACTGTTCACAACAAGGGGCAGTGCAACAGTCCAACCACATTTGGCTACTTCCATAAGTGAGGTGGGGAGGGCAGGCAGATTTCAAGCCAGAGCAGCAGTGAGTGCGCAGCGATTCCCACATCTATGCCCTCTCCTATGTGCTACCATGTTTTTCTGTCCTTCTGGGGCTGCTGGTGACAGGGAGAAAATACTAAGTGCATACTTTGCTGCAGTTCCTCTGTTTAAAGATATGAGAAAGGATCCCACATTATTACTCCCCAGTAAGTGGAGGGTCCCAGACTCATCTTTTGCCTCTTCTCTCCCACCCATAGAGCTGCTAACACCACAATTAGACATCATCAGGAATAGCGCTAAGATGCCCTTAGCTCTAGAAACGGTTTTCTACCTCTGTTGTCTAAAAAGCTGAATTCAGTAGCTAAATGGCTGGTGGAATAGAAATAATGTCATCGTTCTCACTCAGTACCCTATCTTCTCCCTGGTTGTAATTCCTGTCTGACACACATCATGTTCAGGGACAGGATTTTCCACGGCTGCCTATTTTAAAGTCTGTGGGTTATATTTGTAACAAGATACATGCAGAATGAAAACAGGGATGCCTCTAGTTTCATTCAGCTTGGAATCAAGACGCACAGAAGCACAGCAAAGGACGTGGGTGAAAACACGTTTGTGCGGTTTTGCTGCTTGTCTGTGCGTCTGCGGTGGCATTAGACCCGTCTCTGACTCCGTGGCTGTTTGGTCCCTGCTTCTGTCTGAGAGGTGCCTAAATTGCCCCGACTCCCAGAGGAATAGATTCTGGTTTATTTAAGCACCCAGCCTGTCAGCATCCAGCTATTGCTTTCTAGAAGAGAACTGCCATCTGCATTAAGCTTTTCTAGAAACATTTTTGCCTTTAGACCTGCAGTAAATACTGTAATTGGCTCAGCATCCCCTGGTGACAGTGAACACAAACCTAAAGAGAGGATATACTTGCCAAATGTCACATCTGCTTCCTTGACAAGGAAGAGCTCAGCTAGATATAGTACAAGCTGGTATAAGAGAGCTGTGATAATCTCTAAGAGGCTTTGCTATAGCATTGAGAGGAAATATAAATGCCAGAGATGAATTAAATAGTTAAGGAACCTGACAGAAGAGAGCACAAAGCATTTGGAGACAATATCAGAAAGCAAAGTTACTGGCTAAGCACGTTTGGAGAGGTTGTGGCTGGCCAAGTGCAAGTCTGAAGTCACATTTCCCTTTGGAAAACTAGCACAGATCCCCACCTGCCACATAACAGCCCCAGACGCTCATAATAAATACAGGAAATGCCGACACAAAGCTGTTCCTCGCCAGGAGCAGGTAACGCTGCTGAAGTCTGCGACCGAGACACGGTTACGGGCAGAAGGGCATGTGGGACAGGAAACCAGTCCTTATGCAGGAAGAGCAGCCCCTCAATGCACTCAGAAACATGCTCCATTTTTTTCATCACAGCTGCTTATTCCAGCGTGAGTCATCTTGAAAACTGAAAGCAAATCAGTTCTCGTGCTGTTTCCCCACCGCAACCAACATTTCCACCTGCTGCTTCTGCAGCATCCCAGGCTGTTCTGCACGTAGCGCCTAGGTTAGTGTGCAGTGGCCACACCGCAGAAGAAAACAGTGCTCGAGCTGCTCTTAAAGGTTGGGTTAGCTGCGTCCTCACCGTGGTGTTAATCACAGTATCTGCTCTCGAGCACAGTGTGGCTGCACTGCTGCTGGGGATGACAGCACTGCCATGGCAGAGAGGTTTGAAAAACTTCCAGTGCCAAAGCTGGGGCCCCTTGAGGTGTCAGACAGCAGGTTTCATTCTCAGTTACTTACCTGGGCATCCACTTCAAATGCTCTTGCCTGCAGGTAAGCTAAACCCATGAAGAGGTTATCCCTTTATAGTTAAACAGAAGAACATAAAAAGAGGCTGCAGCCCTACAAACCCTTCCCAAGTTCAAATCAATAAACCACCCAAAAGGTGAGAGACAGGAAAGATTTTGGGGTTTTGGTAGTGATCTTGGGTCAATCATCCCCTCCTTTTGCCTTAAGTAATCCAAAGGTACTGTTTGAACATCCTCATCTCTGCAGCTTTTTATCTTCTTGGGAATTGGGCTAAGTAGCAGTTGTGATTCCTTCCCAGATTCACTCCTCTTGGGAATTTTAAGAGACGTTATAAAATCGTGGGCTGCTTGCAGCTTTCAAACAGCTTTGCTGTCCCCTTCCCTAGCCTGGCTCCTATTGCAGCTTCTGGTGCCGCCTTTGTTTTTTAAACCCAGAGGGAGGGAAGGGCTATTGGAGGTGGGATGAGGCAGGAGAAAAGTTGTCCCTTTACATTTTTTCTTGCCCCAGAGGGAGGGGGCAGGGTGGATTAACTTAGCTGAAAGAGTCCATTTTATTCTTGCATGAAATTCTTCCCTGAGGCTTCACGCACAGACTGAAATGAGAAACAGGGCTGATTTCTCCCACCCACTCAATTTGAGCTCTTTATCCTTTCTGTCACTTGCCTGAAGAGAGAGCAATAGAGGAGGGAAGGGGGAGGGAGCAGCAGGGCGCTGCGGGAGAAGGGAGTTCTGCAGGGCTGGAAATCTCCTGCCCACTCCTCAACCACCACAGCTCACCCTGAGCTGAGCACAGCACAGTGACCGGCATCTCAGGTTAGTACTCTGTCACCCTTGTCCTTCCCAAAGCGATTGCAGGGCTTTGCGAAGGTATCAGCTGGGAGCTGCAGAAAGTAAAGATGAGGAAAGAGGCCACAAGGGTGTGAAAAAGCTGAAAAACACACAAACACACACACACACACACACACCCCCCCCAACACATGCCAACAAGGCAGACAAGGAGATCACCTTTTATCCAGCGATGACTGGAGTACTTCAATTCATTCCCCAAAGCGTAAGGAATAAGTGTGCCAGAAGCAACCCGTTATATGCCCCATTGTAGCATTTAATATTTAAAAAGGAAATTGTCTCAGACATTTTCCTTTCATTAATTCTTTCCTGGAGCCCAGCCTTCCCACTTGTGCATTTCAGCTCGAGAGGGGAAGAGCTATTCTTAGGAATAAAATGCACATTACCACAGGAGTTAACAACATGATGAAACAAGATTCTTCACCGCTATCTCAGGAGCTTTTATAATGACACAGCTTCCTCTAGAGAGGCACTGGTTTGGCTCTCGGAGAGATCATAGCCACACAGCGAGGAGAGAATTTGTGCCATTTTTCTCCTACCATCTTTGATAATAAGGCAGGTACAGTCCACATCTGACTGGGGGCAGAACTGCCACAGATGCTGACTCCAAGAAAATGAGGCAAGAGAAAGCCCCTGCTTTGTAGGGTAACCATGAGTTGTCTGAACCCATCTCCTGGCAGAAGCACCATAGCATCTGAAGCTGAGCCACCCAAGATGACTAGGTTTACCTGACCAGCACTGGGTAGGGCGTACCTGTTTTCTCTCGTTCTCTAAAATGAAACCTTTTCCCCTCTCACTACAGAAACTCTACACTTGGACACAGACTGTGTTGTCCACGTGGCCAAGGCAAGAGTCAGCAGACCTGTCTGCCTCGGAGGACATCCTTCCATTCAGCTCAGACTCTGGGATGTGCTGCGAGAACGACTCTGAGGCTATAACCTCCTTGTCCGAGCCGCTGACACCAGACACTTGCAGCCAGGCCCTCTCCATCGGCCAGGAGCTGGAACAGGACGAGCATTCCTGTTCGCTGGCGGAGGTGCAGAGCCAGCCCCAGCTCGCCGGGCCCACCAAGTCCACAGATACCATTAAAGATTACGAACTGTGGCTGGAGATGTGCATTGCTGCCCTGGAGAGGAATGTCTCCGAGGAGGAACTGGCTCAAGTAGACAAGACCGTGGATGCCCTGGCTAAGTGGGAAATGTTTACAGGACAACTGCCTGCTATGAAGAAGGACCTACCCTTTGCTAGGGACAACACTGGGCTACGGAAAGTTCTCGGAGACAAATTTTCCTCCTTGCGGAGGAAACTGAGTTCCAGAAAACTGTCCAAAGGGGAATCGTCCCCTCATCGTTGGCGGTGGGAGGAAAACTAGGCTGGGTCTGCCTTGGGTTGGGCCAGCTTTGCTCCCACAGCTTTGGTTACGTTACTGCCCTGCTTCTGACCCTTCTCACCACAAGTTCTTGCTGTCAGACAGAAACAGCAACTCCCCACAGGAATAAAAGGTGTTTCTTTTTCTGAGATTGCTAACATATTTTTGATGTGATCAGTTCTTCTCCAGGGGTTTTTCCTGTGCTTGTCTAAGCGACAGCATGACTCCAAAGCCACATCAAGTCCTATGTAGGTGTTTGTATTTTCTTGCCATATTTCATTTGGTCTGAAGTCAGCCAGGAAGAGGTCTATGCTAAACACTAAACATGTTCACACAGAAGCTTTGTCCATCTGAACAAACAGATGCAAATTAAACCAGGGCACAGATACTATTTCTCCATTTCCCCCCATACCAAATGTTCATCTGTTCTAGTCGCTGCCCCGTCAGCTGGAGGTTGCGCTGGGCACAGGAGTGCAGCCGAGGCTGACGGACTCACACTATGAGTAGTGGGGGAGAGATGGAGGAGGACGGGCACAGAGTCAGTGAGTAAAGCAGAAAGATCCCTGGCAGCTCATCTGCCATAAAGAACAGTGTTAGTGTGACGACTGTCTTTTGGCGGACACTCAAGGGGATCTCCAGAGCTGCTTCAGTTCAAAGCCAGGCTTGGAGCCGTGAGCTGTAACTACTCACATCCTCTGTAGATTGGCACAGGAGAGAAAACCTTTGAAAACATTCACACACTCATTGATTATTAACTTAAAAGGGGGAACTACACATGCATTCCTCTCTTTCTGCCTTCAGAAGTTAACACCCTGGCCCTTTCCCTCTTCTCCACTCCCTAAGTCACCCACTGAACAGGAACGGGTGCTGTGCTGGCACCAGGAGCTGCAGAGCCTGCCTTCCCATTGCCGGGGCATGCCGTTCCTCTCCGGCTATTTATAGACGGAGCTCAAGAGGCCGACGGGTTTGAGGTCTGTAACAGCAGCATGCCGGGGGAAGGCTGACCCTCTCCATGCCCAGTTCACTCAGACCTCAGCACGATAACGCTCTCTACAGCTCACTGCTACACAGCCACGCTTCAGATTTCTCCCTTCTAAAAATATCAGCAGGTAGGACTGGGTCCGGTTCAGCTGGGGGGAGAGAGAGGATGTTTCCCCTCAGAGGAGCCAATAGCTTTGGCTTTCCTGAGCGCTTGCCCTGTGCACTTTGCGAGCCTCAAACCATGCAGTAACCCTGCATGGGAGAGAATCAGAGAGAACCATTTGAAAAAAGCTTGCGATTTACTCGTGCAGGTGAGCAGAAGAGATGATCTCGTAATAAAGTCAACTGGATTCCGAAAACACAAGCAACTTCGCATCTGCATGACTCATACAGGGAGAAAAAGGGAGTTCTGGCTTCGGGACTAATGACAGCAATTCCTGGAAACGTTTTTTCCAGGCTGCGCGCCTGGACTCGGCGCAGGCGCGGTGCGGCCGAGCCGCTGCTGCCGCCCTCTCCTGGCAGCCTCACAGGCGATGGGGTTCTCATCCAAGACATTCTTCCCAGCAGCAGAAATTTTCCAAACAAATCCTGCTTGAATTACAAATCCATGTACTGCCCCATACTTGCTCAGTTGTTGCCTTAACAGATTTACTATTTTAAGCAAGAGATTACTTTTTGTTCAGCCTTGTTTGCTCTTAACTCGATTCGGTACTGAATCACTAGGCTGAACTTCAGAAACTTTCCAGAAAGAGACCATAAGCTCAGGATGACGATATTGCCTAAGGGAAAGAGGCAGCTTTCTGTTATAACGAAGTCCAAAGACAACAGAGAAAAGGGGTGGCACAGAAACAATTCGAACTGCTGGCAGAAGTCACAGATGGGAAACTCCCTATGTGACACTTGGCTTATAGACTCCTGTTAGCTCTGTTGTGAAAGCATGAATTTCTGCTGAGGAATTGTTGCTTACATATTTTTGACACCATCGCTGACAGAACCACCACTTACCAGCTCAGCTTGTCCAGAAGCGCTCCGGGTAAGAAATAAATGAGCACGGCAACTCAGAGCTTCACCTACTCGCGTGGGCAGCTCAGCAGGGTCCGTAGGCAAGACACAACTTTGCGGTGCCGGGCAGAAAGCGGCTGTTAACGCTTTTAAGTCCTTAGGCAGCTGGAGGAGAGAAAGTCCATGCAATATTACACTGCAGGTTTTTGTTCATGCAAAGACATTCCCGTGGAGGTGGCTACTCTTCGCATCAGCAAAAGTTTCCAGTGCTGCTGCTGCACATGGCAGCACAGCATAACATTTTGTTCCCAGGGTCTGCAAGTAGTACTTTGCGCTTAACACTGCACGGTCTACACCAGGGTCAGTAAGGACTGGAAGCAACCGGGGTCACAAAGGAATAAAATGACTGGCCACGGTTACACAGAAAATCAAGGTTATAACCAGGACTAAAGCACAAAGGAGCAGTTCCTACTCTTCTCTGCGTGTACGAGTTGTAGAGGGGCAGAAAACAACTGACAGAGGAATTAGAAATAAAACAAATTGAAGGTAAGCCCCTAAATAAGATTTCCTGCATTTTAAGCAGCAGATTTCCAGGGAGATACTTCTACTTGGAAGGGTGTGGGAACAGCAGCATAACTTGCAGCTAATAACCTGCTGAGTAGGCTGTGGAACAGAAATACAGATGAGATACTTAGGAGCCATTTTAGAAGGTCAAGCTGCGGATCAACCATCAGCAAGAAGTAGTAGGGTACTCTGTATATAAATGCACACCCAGAAGTTACTTGCAACTCAGCAGCCAAGATCAGAGTTGGTTACAAGTGGTCCAGGAACAGAGTTTCACTGTGTAGTAGGCAGTGGGCAGGAGAACCTAGGTATTCACTATGCAGCACTTCAGCCACAGTTTGGTGAGCCTTCTGCAGGAAGACAGGCAGCGAAAGGAGCTGGGCACCCAGATGGGAAAGAAGTCAAGTCCCAAAGGGCAACAGTACCAGCAGCCTGCCACAGAGCTCCTGGGCATGGCTTCAGGGCTCTGGCTGGCAGCCTCCCTCCGCAGCCCCAGGAGGGACCTGTGGGTGTCTTGTGACAGGTAGATGGTCTAGAAATGAACTCTGCGCGTGACCTGGCTGCTGCCTTCAGGAGATCCCCCAGCAGAACCAGTTAACTCCTTCCTGAAGTTGCTGTTATCTTTCATGCAGCGATCCCTAAGGCAATGGTACAACATGCATTCGTGTTAGACTCATCTGGCTCAGAATATCTCCCAGAGCACACCATCCTGTGGCTACCTAGAACATCCTCCACAATCCAAGTAACTCCAGTCATACCCTTTCTGCCCAAGCTCAAGGATACTTGTTTTGAAGCAACTTCTAAAGTCTAATCCTGAACAGAGCAGAAGACACGGTCTTTTAATAGCTTTACGAGCTCATAAAGACAAATATCTTCTCCCAAGAATAAACAGGCAGAACATTCCACTCCTCTTAAAACAAGAAGTTGCTGTAATTGAAGGGAGTGGGGGTACAATGCAACTGTCCAGGGAAAGCAACAAAAAAACCCCAGACTCTTTGCTAGTTAGGGGTGAAATTGCCTACAACTGCTTGCAAGGGTGGGAGAGGAAAAACCTGCGTCTTCCATAGACACTTCATTAGCAGTATCCAGCACTTTCTGATATAACAGGGGATATGACCACCTCCCTCCCCTAAAAATGGCACTTTTAACTGAAGTCCGGTTCTGCTGTGCAAAATGGAGGCTTTAAAGGAAAGTTACTTTTTGTAAATATCCCTGAACACTCTTCCCAATAACTCTTCCTCCCTTAACACCATGCAGCTTCCTAAGATGCTGGTCAGTCTTGGGGAGAGCGGCAAGAAATTTGGCAGTTTTTGTTAATAACTGAATAAACTTCCTCTCAGGCCTGTACAGGATGAGATATCAGACTGGAGCTGGAAACCACAGGGATTTAATTCCTCTTAATGAATACTTAAATATTACTATAACCACCCCAAACCTTACACCTTGTACACTCCAGCAAAAATACAAAGCTGTATAGCCCTGCCTACTTTGCGTTTTAGAGAAGTCTCTCCCTGGGGAAATAGCCACGTTTTCCCTTTTCTCTTTGGAGCGTTGGATGATTGAAATTGGAGAAGAGATACTCTAGTAACAGGTGGCCATGCTGATCCAGGGAAGAGAATTCAAAGTTAATATATTGTTTCAGCTCTCTGTGAAGGGTACCAGCATTCATCAGCACTGGCAGACAAACTTACCTCAGAACCGTCTGCTTCGGCCTCTGTCTTATGGGTGCAACATCTGTGCAGTTGAATTATGAAAGGGACATCTTTGCCATACAAAGTGGGATAGATTGAGATGCAGAAATATTAATGGTGTCACTGAGATACCCTGATTCCAGCCTCTCACCATTGTTCCAAAAAACCATTTATATCCCACTGAAATCGGTGCAGTTGAAGCACCTGGTCACAACTGCTGAGCTTCTGTGCACTGCAGTGACAATGCATTTCTTATTTTGATTAAAGCTTTGGAGATTCAGCAATTCAGACATCAGAGAAACTCCATCAAAACAAATCAACCAAACCCCAAACAGCTTTGGAGCAGACAAAACCAACAATTTAAAACAACCCTCTTCCTTGTCTGCTGGTCAAGTGTCTCAAAAGCCTGGCATGGCCCCTGTTACAAGACCAATGTGTTCCAGCAGAAAGAGCCCTTTCTTGCTCCAGTGAGAAACCTGTTAAACTTTTTCTATATACTACCTTGTAGGGCTGTAAAATTCACAGGAATATTTTGGCCCAGAAACAGGGTAATTTACTTTCACAGAGCTGACCAAAGAGATCACTTGGAGCTGCTGCTGTTGCTGAGGGCCCTTCAGGTTAGAAAGTACGTGATCACACCTGGAAACCTCCTGCTAGCGCATACTGAATTTGCAGTTCATCTGCCCTCATTTTCACAGATGCTGAACACTGACAATACACACTGTTACCTGAAAGTGCTCAGCACCTCCAGGGAAAAAAGTCAACCATTCCCAAAAGCTTCATGTAGCTGAGGACCTAACAATTCTAATGATTAGCAGAAAGGACAAACGATGCTCCATGAAGTGTTTCAAACTGTGTACCCACCAATGTAATTGATTAGGCATTAACAGTTCACACAAACAATTAAGACTTGCTACAAAATCTGCCAGATGTGACCTTTCGAAGTACAAGCGAGGAAAGGTTAACGACATTCCTAAGAACTGGAGCTCAAGTTCTGGCAGAACTGATGCCAGGATCGGTATCAGACAGGGAAACCGATGACTCTCCAAAGGTCAGTGGTTCCGCACTGCCGTACAAGATGCCACGGCACACAAGTAAGCAAGTCCAACAGAGGAGACTGGCACTGGAAGAGAAGCAAGTATAGTTCCCATGGCTATTATCAGATGCTACACAGCAGAAGAGGAATCTCTGACAGGTGTTGCCAACTCAACAGGCTTAATTACCTTCTCTTGCTGAGCTTAAAATACATAAGCACAAACTCTAGCTGTGTCTCCCCTTCCACTTCTCATCAGTTCTAATGCCTGTCAGCTACTGAAATGCTACAGACGAGTGAGTTAGAAGTTTTATATAGGCTAATGTTTCACCAGCCTTCAATTCCTGGACACACTCAGGAAGAATGATTCAGACCAGAACTGGAGAGGTGGGAGATATGTAAAGATTACAGAACAAGATTTTGTTGCATGACAGCTGTAGTTTCATGCAGTTCATGCTGTAATTTATTCAAAAAGCGGCTCTCTTGCAGAAAATTTTTGAATAAAGCAAAAAATGTCACTGTAGACTTTGTTGAAAGATAAAACCCATAAAGAACAGTATAACAAGTCAAGTTTTAATAGATTTATAAAATTCATATATACAAAACAGTAAACTAAGTCACCAAAGCTATAAAATACACTTTTTACACATCACAATATAGTTTTATCTAGTACACAGTTTTCATAAATTGAAACTATTACAGCAAGTAGCTGCTTCTATCGTGGATGCTGTTTTGGTGCTAGAAAGACACTTATGTGAGCAGTCTGGAACTGTGCTTTTACTTTATCCATTTTTCACCTTCTTTTAGTTTGTCACTGTTTTTAAAGTACTTTCCTGTGAATTGTTAGAAAATTAAGGCTAAACTCAGGCCTTTCTTGCCCAATGTAGTGAACTGGTTTAAAAAAAGAATGATATTGCATAGTATGTGTGTTACAATGCATAGGCACCAGAGAGCAAGTAAATTGCAGAATAAAAGATAACATTAATTGGCTTCCTAGCTACATGATTGTGTCACGAGATAACTTTGTGTTTTGTCAGTTTGCTTTCATACATATTGATTCCATAAACAAGACAATTCATCACAAGAGCAATAAATACTAGCCATTTTGTTAAGTGGAGTCTCCAAAAATACCGTTTAATGTGTATCATCAATTCAAGCTCATTACACATGCCAGATAACGAAACCTGTTTACTGGAAAAAATACTCATTATCCTAAAGTCAGTTAATGGCTTCAATGCGAATGGGAGTTTAAACTCATGTTTTCAAACCTAAGCCCACCAAGCACACTTTCCAAGTCTTGTGAACTACCAAAAGATCATTTCTCTTCCACATCCCCCTTCTCCCTGCTATCTTCTCTCAGCTTTTGTGCCCAATCACCTGCACACAAGCTCAGCACAAGAGATTGATGGGAAGTATTAGAGAAGCAGTGCTATTCCACATCTGATACTTCCCTCATAAGATGCTTTCTTGGGTCCTACTTATCCAAAAATTTTGCTCTCCATCAGTATTAGTTTTTATTCAAATAATGGAAACAGTCTGTTATCTAGCCATTCCCCTGAAATACTCACGCTCTGATATCTTGAAGAAAGTTTAAGTAGCTGTTAGAAAGCAGTAAGATGCACTGTCTGGCCAGAGATCTGCATACCATGTTCTAGTAGGAATCGAGTTTTAGCACTCGGTTGTGAACAGATGAAGAGATTTACAATGGAAGGGTGCGCAGCTGCAGCAGGGCCAGCCTTGGCAGCCTGCTGCTGTTAATTCACAGCCACTAGCTCTCCAGAGTCACTCAAAGCTTTTGGGGTCAATGCAGACGGCATTTCACTTCAATACAGTCAGTCTTCAAGCATCATCAGCTTTTGGGATCTGTTTAGAAAATAGCTCCCCTCTCTTGCTCCCTTCCAACATACTTTGGCTTTTTTACCAGAATGCCCACCTTGGAAGTCAGTGCTGCTCTTTTTTTCTCTCCGATGGTGAAGATTTTCACATCGGACAGAAGATATGACCTTCAGACATATGCCAAGAGCTAGGTTGTGATACAGTTTGTCAAGCCAGACACGGAACCACTAGCACTGACAATCTAGTACCTCCATACTCCCCACCCAGTAAGAAAACAAGCATATCAACACACAGACAAACTTCAACACCGCTTTCCGAATGCCATTAGAAAGATAAAAACGTCAAGAATCAAGCTAAACTGTCCAACCACTACGATGAACAAAGAGATAGCATCACCTGGTTAGCAAAGCAGCAGTTTCAGCTCCAAATATCCTGGCTTTACTCATTTCCATCTATGTAAAAAAAGATTAGTGTTAAAACAAAGAAGTGCTCACTTCACAGCACAAAGCAGAGATCACCCCAGCTAATCACAAAACAGGTAATATTAAAAAGCACTAGGTCTTGTATTGTCTTCCCGATTAACTTCCTCACTAGGCTAGACAGTCCTCATCTAGAAGTGTGTGTAGAGTCAATATTAACTCAGCCCAAGTCTGGCCTAGACCATGCCAGTTTTTCTGTCTCATAATGGATGCTCCCTAGAAATCTGTTAAAAACCCATTTACAAAAGTAGGCACGGATGTTTTATGGTTGCTACTGAAACACCCTACCCACCACTTCCTGTGTTACAGAATTAATAAAGAGTGTACTGAGGTAAAGAGTTGGCAGTGCTATATTAAAACCCCTGACTACACCATGTGATTTTATACTAGAAAAATGATACAGAAAAGAGGCTACTACTAAACTTACAGGAATCAATATAGTTCTCATCATGAGATATCAGTGTTTGGCTTACATGACAAGCTGCAGTGTATGGAGGTGTTACTGCATATCGTGTTTTGTCTCTCAAGCTGGCATGCATCAAATTGTCTATCAACCTGGTAAGTACTCCTGAAAATTTGATGACACAAGCAAAGCTAAGTCAGGTGTCAAAACTCATTACTTGACAATCAGAGGGGCCTTTTACAGAAATCCTGTACTTCCATGCAGCAGAACGTTTTCTTTTTTCCCCAGGAGAACTAAAGAGGTATATACATAGAAAAGACTCCAAAACATGAAGTTAATATCCACAAAGACAGTCACCTAAAGGCAGCAAAGGGCTTGTTTTCTAAAATGATGTTCTGTGGAAGGTAGTTGTCTGTCACTAAAGAAAGCTGCTAGTTTCTTCAGTGGTTCCATGTCTATTCTTTTAATTTCTTTAATTCTACATTTTTTTGCAGATTACAGTAACCAAGACTGGTGAATACCTGGGGGGGACGGGGGAACGACACGCAGACAGGACAGGACACGACACATTTTTCAAATGCACCATTTTTCATACCAAAACCTACTTCAGCTATCCCAGTGGAATTACATTTTTGTCTGCAGCGCTGCATACAGATGAGCTCTTCCTATTCCATTTCACCACAGTTTTTTTGCCGTTAGTTTCTCAACTCTGTCTGCTTGGCTGAGGTTCAGGCTTCAGTTGGCTCAGAAAGCCTGTAAACGGTCATCTTCAGGAGCTTCTTCATGCTTGCAACATGCCTAGTTCTAGGTTTTACACAGCAGTATTTTAAAAACCTGAATATATTATCAAGTTAGTAAGTCAAATAATCTATACTGCCATATTAAATAAAATAAGATCAATTCTTTGTATAAAACTAGAAGCATCATTGAGTTGTAGTGTAAAGTTGAGTGGCCAGTAATTTCCATTCCATAACCAATATTAATTTTCAACATTAAGAACTATTTAATTCTGTCAAAGTGACAACTGCCTATTAAATATGTCACTTACAGAAAACTATTTGTCCTTTTTAATTCCAATTCACCATGTCACCTCGTAATGCCGTCTAAGAATTGTTCAGAGAATGACAGCACTGCAATCTGAACAAATGGTACTGACTGACACACTATATTAGCTTAAAGCCTGTTTTAAGGACAACAAATACAAAGCAGTGTTTGATAAATGACTCCCATTTAGTTAGTTTTTCTACTTAAACTGCAGGATTACATAAATCTCTCCTGCAAGCATATGCTGCAAGCACTTCCACCCTTTGTCCTTGTGAGACAACCTATTTGCAACACCCTATCGCTGGTCATTGACCTGCAGGTGTCAGAGGAGGGACAGCAAAAGGCTGTTTTCAAAAAAAAAAAAAAAAAAAAAACCACACCAAAAAAACACACACACACAAAAAAAATGTAGTTGTTCAAGGTCTCCATCTGATTATCATCCTGCCTGTGACCCATTTCCTGACTAGCCAAATGAACAATAAGCCTATAAAGTTAAAAAAAGATGTTATCTCCAGCTGTGTTTACCTGCAAAGTTCTCCAAGATGTCACTTAAGATCAAGTTTTCTATTTGTTTCTTGTGAAAGGACTAAGCAACCGACAAGCCTGTCCCGAGATGTTTGTACAACCTAACCCAAGTTCTGTTTTAGTAATTAACTGATTTACTATAACATGATTTTGTGGCTTTATTATACTACAACTTACCTTGAAAAAAACCCGAACACAAAACCCCTCAGTTGTGGCAAGAAGTGGAGTGTATTTTGCAGAGAAAGCTGCCACTTAAAAAAAGAAGTCCTTTTTACTTATGCGCCAGATCCTTTGCAAACTTGAGAAATGATTGACTTGCAAGAAGAGTTTCCTGATCTTGGGTTCCTGGTGTGAACCTTCACTATCAAAGTTCAACAGAACACAAAGCCTACAGAGCCAAACTACTGATTTTCATCTGCAGTCTACAGCATCACACTTAGGCCCATTTTATGAATAAAAAGAAGAAAGGCAATAATGGGCCTGAGGTGATCAAACTGGTTTCCCTAAAACTCTGACTTAGTGTGCAAAACTGCTGTATCATAAAAAAAAAAACCCAAAACGCTTGAGTGCTCAATGAGATCTCATGCTGTTTCTTTTCCAGATGTAGATTAAGTTACTTAAAATAAAAGTTGCATTATTAGCTCTGTTCAGAGTTTTAAATCCATAAGGTGACTAAGGACACAAAACCATGGATGAGCACGAAGAGAAAAACAGAACAGGAAATTCCATGCTATGCCTCCCAGGTAAAACTACAGTAGATTCAGACATAAAACTGAGGTAATTCTTGAGAAAAAAAATACAGTTGAAAGGGAATGTTTAACTCATTTCAGAAAACAAACATAATATTAACCCATCTAGAAAATTTCGTGAAAGAATAAAGCTCACGGCAAACTAGGAAATAAAGTCAAGTCATCTTAGAAGTCAAGTCAGCCCATAACTGCCTCCTCTTTCCCAGTGTCTTGTGTGAAGTGGAAACCACTACCAAGAACTCCAAGAATTTTTGAAAACTTTGAAAACAGTCTTAAGTCTTCAGCCAAACAAATGGGCTAGCTTAGAGAAACGAACCTTATATGATGAGTAAACTTGTTTGCATCACTCTGTGTTGAAACATCTACCTTTCCAAATGTAATAATCTTAAGAGTTTCCCCCCATCTGAGTATTAGAGTCACATAACATTTTTCCCCTTCAAGGTTAAAAATGAATAAATATTTAAAAGACAGAGTTGGTCCTGGCAAAACTAAGACTTGTTACAAGGAAGCTAATTCCTGTTTAAGTTTGCTCAAATTTAAGTTAGATTTCCCCATCTGCAACTTTTCACTTGCTTCTTACCTCAGTACTGTGCATGTTACATAGCACTGAAATAGCCACATCTTTTCTACTCTGAAGCCTGCACAAAGAAAGCCAAAAGACTGCTACATTAGGAAACTACACAAAAATACCGATATGAACATCTGCAAGCTTCAGAGGGGAAGAAGGATTCCAGATTTTATCCAAATTAACATGAAAGGACAACGGAACAGGACTTTTTTTGACCACATTTCCCATGGGATTACCAGCTGAAGTAAAACATTGCTTGTTTTGAGATGCCATTACAGGCTCAAAGGGGATAAGAACTCCAGGGAATCTGCTGACTTTTTACGGGTACAAACAGCCCTTCAGGTTTTATTCTTGGATAAAAACTATGACAAAAATTGCACAGTAAACTATGTTTGAAAATTACCTAAAGGATAGCACTACAGCGTTGATAATAAAAGGCAGATCTTCAGTTTGTCCATGTACCCCACTGTAGTAGAAAAGATCCGATATGTCTGTACACAAAAAAGGCACCTGACAGTTAGTTACACAGACTGAGAGAGCTAGGAAATTAACAGTTCATATCAACATTATTCATAGCCTCTTGCAATTTTACACACAAACCATTGCCTAAAATGGGCAGCTCCAAACTTGACTGTACTCAGAATTACATGTGCATTACTATAGGCTAAAGATCCCATTAAGACACAGATTAAAGGCTAATTTTACAGCAAGGTCATGCTGTCCAAATACATCAGTGCAGCTGTAAAACTGGGATCTCTAGGGTGTTCAGTCTTCGTATAAGGTCAGCTGTTGGGAATTAATCAAGCAGCTGCTGTACTACCAAAACCTTTGCTTAAGAGTTTAATCGGCTTTCAAACTTTTGAATATAGATAAAGCCCTGTCACACGAGATACTGAACCGTCACAACTACTGCCAACTGCGGGTGTGAGAACAGTGCTGAATTTCCATGAAGCACATCTCACTTGAGCACCCACTGTGCAGACACATGGTCAGGTGCTCTAGCACAGGCTGCTTCACCAAGGAAATCAGTTTCCCCGTGATGCAATATCCTTTACACATAGTGCAAAATAAACCCTTCTCTGTATCAGCAAGGCCTTAGCTTCCCATCCAATTTACTCCAACATGGGTTTCCTTGTACAGTTTTAGACTTTTGCCTCAGGAGACTCACGTAAAACCTTCAGACAAGAGCTGTGCATCCACCTCGATAAGTGAATTCCAGACCCTTGGCAAAGCTGAACATGCACACAAGATCTGGTTGTACTCCTAAGGGTTAAGAACAGAACTTCCATTAACATTCTCCAAGACGTCTACCAATCTCATTATGTTTAGATTAGTTTGATCAATTCAGCACCTCCAAACTACAAAAAAGGCAGTTTGTATGACTAGTGTCTCTGAAAAATGAGCATATTCATTTAAAACAACGTGTCTTCCGTACATGATTTGTCAGAGATTTCTCTTTTCTAAGAAGGCAGAAGGTGGTTGTGTTACTCAGCGTTCCAAACTAGGTACAGAACCTACAATGGCCATGTTTCAGTAGTGTTTCTAGTCCAAATGATTCAGTAGCTAACATCAACATTTGACTCCTTCGGCCTATAGCTCCTCTGTTTGGGCTGGCTAGTTTACAGCATTCCTGAGCCAAGTAATTAGCATGGGTCCTACACCACATGCAAGGGCCATAAAGAAAGGATAAAAACTTTGATCTAACCCTCCGGCAAATTTTAACAGAACATGGGCTGCTCTCCTTCACTGCAACATAATATCCTTCAGATTCTCTTGAAGGATCGTGTCCTTCACAGCATGAAACACAAAGCGGATGTTTTCAGTGTCTATGGCAGTGGTGAAGTGATGGAAGAGCGGCTTACTACGGTTTCTCCTCTTTCTGTCAAAGCACTGCACCAGATAACGTTGAACATCTTCTAGCCTGTGAGGGTCGCCTTTGAAGTCCGAGAAATACTTCTTAATGCTGACAGTCTTTACCTTCTCTACAAGAAGGTCCATCTTGTTGAGGAATAGGATAATAGAAACATTAAAGAAAAGCTTGTTATTGACTATTGTCTCAAAGATATTCATGGACTCCACAAGTCTATTTGTGCGCCTATCTTCCATGAGAACCTGATCGTATTCACTGGAGGAGACCATAAACAAAATTGAAGTTATTCCATCAAAGCACTGGAACCACTTTTGACGCTGAGATCTCTGTCCACCTACATCCACCATCTTGAAAGGTATTTTTTTAATGATGAAATCATGCTCTACTATCCCCTTGGTGGCTTTTCTAGCCAGCAAAATATCTTGTTTGCTGGGGAAATAGTTCTGTAAAAGAAAGGAGAAAAGTGTCAAAAAAGTCCTTCAAAAATGCTGGCTAATGCCAGAATATTGAAGCAAGGGGGAGGGGGGGAACCAACCAACCAACCAACAAATCAACAAGAGCCATATTTTTTTAGTTATCAAGTGAAGAATGAATACTCAACTTTAAAATAATAGACTGTTGACCATTTAGCTCAACATATTGGTAAACAGCTACAGAAGATCCTGAGACATATGAGAATAAAAACATAGGACCAATTCACTCGTTCACATTTTTATCCTTCAAGCCTCCCATTTTCAGGCTGAAGTCTATTTTATCATTATGAAATTCTTAGCCACAGTGTTATTGCCATTTAGGTAGTGTTCAGTAAAAGCAGATCTCCAAACCATCACTGAAAGGATTTTTTTTTTTTTAAAAGCTTGTGTCTCACAGTTCATTACTCTTACAAAGGACACCTTGCAAGCTTTAGTGGAAATACTTCTTCCAGGTTCACAGTCCATGAGGAGCGAGTACAGCAACATGTTCTACCGCAGGTTGTGGCCCACTACTGTAGAAGAAATCTGTTCTTCAGAAGCTTATCACTGTTACTATTTAGGAAAATCATCTCCCTCCTTTCTCCTCCAAGTCTCCTGACAGATGTTTTCATTACTGATTTTGAATCCTACAAGTGCTAGTAATTTTTTCTATTTGGTAATTTTTCATTCTGCTACCTTAAGTAGCACCAGCCATCGGCTCATCACAAAAAGTGAAGGAGATTCAGAGACTGCATAGAAGGACTGATAAAAGAAAATATGTGCATAAATAAAACTTCCATTAAAAATGTGTTGTCTGCCAAAAAAAGATTAAGCAAATACTAAGCTTCAGTTTCATAAGGCTGGAGTTTACTATTTCTAGAGTAAAGAACTTTGAAGTTATTTAATGCATTATTATTTAAAAAGAAAAATAAACCAAACCAAAAAGCATTAATCATAGCACACACAGGCTTCCAATATCTCTTTGAGCTCTTTTCATCCAGAAAGAGAAGGTACATCTTACCAGCTGACCGATCCGATCCAGGTTATCCAGGAAGTATTTCACCGATTCACCCTGTGGAAAAGCAAAGAGACGGGAACTAAGCTTTTTTCTAGGATAGCAAATCCAACTGTGTTTTCACTTTCCAACATGCATCGAGGTCTAACATAGCAATATCACATGTGGAAGCTTGGACAACATTCTGATATGCTTCAGGAGCTGGAACAATAGAAGCACTGCATAGCTTAATTCACATAAACTGCTGATAATGAAGTGGAGCTGCCATAATACACTAGCATTGGTAAGGTAGTATTTCTTCAGAAGCAATTCTCTATTAGTTCTAGAAAAACCAAAGTTGAGTAGAGATCTGAATAAATGCTCAAAGCTATCTAGTAAATCTTTACAATGAAAGGAAGTGGTATTAAAGTCAGTCCTTTGCTTTGGCTTAAAAAATTAGTTTTTTTCCCCTTGTATGATGAATGTAGTTAATTGACACTGGGTGGGAGTAAAAGTGAAACACGTTTATTAGAAGCCAATGTATTTTGTTTAAAATTCATAACAGTGAACAAAAGCATATCCTAGACTGGTTGGCATATCTTTAGAAAAGTGAAAGATTTAAGTCACCCACTATTTGTGATAATTTAAGCTAGACTTGCTTGTCAAGAAAAAAAAGGAACATTCTGAAGGACTTTCTCTTCTACAGATAGTTTCCCTTTTAGGCTCAAGGGTTTTAATGATGGATTTGCTAATCTTGTACAAAATCCTTTAGCAGTTAAATTGAGAAGAATATAGGCAATGTTTATAAAGAAAATTTATTCTTGTGTGAAAATGCATAAGAGATTGCGTGGGGTTTTTTTATTTATTATTTTTTTTTTTTAAACCATCTTGCTTGTGTATCACACTCAAATCAAGTGCCACTTCGCATTAGTGGATACAAGAAGCTGCATATACTTTCTAGAAGTAATAAAATTGTTTCTATATAGATGCAGACTTTACTTCTGGAGTGAAACTATCTTTGGCAGAAATCCATTCTTCTTCAAACACTTCCCTTTCATTTCTTCAGATGAAGATGATGTCTTCAGTAAGAAAGCATTCTTCATTGTTTAGGACGTGTCTTGCAGTTGTAGCCATGCCGTAAGAATGATAAAATGGAAAATCCTGCTGCCCTGCCTTTTAATAAGTTTAGGCAGCAAAACACATTACATATATCACAGATCAGGGCCGTGTCAGTAATGACCAAACTGATAGTAGGGGCCCTCACCAAGTCACTAATTCAGAATGAGAACATTCTCAAAATATCATCTCAGATTCCAACAGCAATATAAATTCTTAAACCATACATTCTCCTCTACACCATAGGCTTGAGACAGCAGAACAGAATTATTCCCCTCCAGTACAACTGTAGACAGATGCCACCACAACAGCTCATTTTGAAGAACCAGACTGGAGACCAGAGGATTCAGTGTACTGCACAAGTACATACTTTCAGCATAAGGCATAGACAAAAGGGAGCTGTAACTTATTATTTCCTAACATTTAAAACTGGAAGGGTCTTTTCATAAAGGAGAGAGAACATGCATATTTGCAACAAGCTACCACGTATCACAAAAGATTTGCAGTGGATCACTAGCACAAAAGATGACTTTTGGGGGGGGAAGTTTCCAAAGAACAATTGCTCCAAGAGCTTCCTTACAATCATGAATTTTCATAAGGTGAAAGTAATTTCCTGTATTTTTTGGCACTCTGTTGGATCAGAAGAGATATCACAGACCGCATGAATAACAGAAAAGGTCTTCCTGTACAGCATTAGTCATATTTAGGAGATGGGAGAGCCCAAAAAGAAAAGGTCACTGAAGCTATAAAGAAACCCAACCCCCTTCTCTATCTATCTATCTATCGTGCTTTGTCCCACACAATGCCTACACAATGTCCTACACAATGCCAATGTGCAACAAGACTGCAAACAGCCATCTCTGATACAATTCTACCCAGTTGCTTTAAGAGTCCTCGCCTTGTCCATATACCCTCCCACGCTGAGAGCAGGAAACAGCTGTACGCATGTGAACTTCAGGGACACACAAGCAAGTTTACCTGATTTACGGCTTGTGCCTCTCCCCTATTTCCTGCCCCATGCATCAATCAGTTTAACATTTTGCACATTTATAAGAAGGTAAGAAAATAATCTGATTAATGAAAAAAAAACATGTTCATTTCTGCAGTGATTTAGGGAAACTAGACTTCTCTAGTTTCTTATACAGCTCTTCGTAACATTGCAATTAGGCAAATAATTCATTCTGGGAAATTTTAAGCAGTAATTGCAGAACACTTGCATAGCTGAGTAACCACGTCAGGTTGCTGGAACAGGTGTGAACACCATATGCATGGTCTGACAGATCTGAAGATGCTTGAATATTCTCTTCTAGTACAGAATTCAAAGACATCCAGTACTTAAGTCAAAATATCTGTTTCCAGTCAAAACAACAAATCCCCGACAAGGTCCAGAGGGTTTGAAGTTAAGAAAAGCTCAAAACATTAAAGAACACAAACCTGAAGGGAGGGAGGGGGAAAAAAAAAAAAGCCACACCACTCAAAAACAAAACCCAAAAACACAAGACAAGAAAAACCCACCCCAAACCCACACCACAGACTCAAAACCCCCTCCTTTACAGTTGATTCCCTGATTAACCCCTGTGTTATGGCCTATGGAAGTGTGGATTCAATTCCTGCTCCAAAGCCTTCTCAAGGAACCTTGCTCTACATCTTAGTCTGATTCATAGAAAAGTTGGTTGCTTCTGGGAAGCGTATGGGGTATTTCAGTTCGAGCAGGCAGCACAGAACAACTGCAGACAGCACCAACTGACTTGATGAATAACTTGTAATTTATTTAAATGAGGAAAATAGGGAAACTCCAGGTGTTAGGACTGTTTTGCATTAGTATTTTTAATCAGAACAATTAGTATTAACTGAACATTCATTTAGCTTTTAATTTTTTCCTTGTCGTCCAGGGGAAATAGATAGCAATATTAATTAGATCTAAGAGTTAAGTTTATTTAGCTTTCTATCAAGCTGCACTTGAATACAATTTTGAACTCCGTCAATAAATTATTATTTATGCAAAGCCATCTCATGCTTTGGATACTGTACACACATACAAAGAAGTGTACTTTTGTGTGTATGTATATATGTACATAAAAAATACACACACGCAAGAAGTTTATGAATTGTTCATCAAGGTAGGTTTTCCATTCAAGGCAAATTAGTATCAAAATCAAAAAGTATCAGCTGCCCCTCATGTTGAACTATTTTTTTCTCTTGAAGACACTGGCCATAAACAAGCTAGTTTGGCTTTTTCAGTGCAAATTCTTAGGGTTTCTCCAAAGTCATCTAGCCATTGAACTACATTCAAAAGCTGGCTTAGCACTTCAAATGCTCTCCTTTCGCAGATCTTAGCCAGTTATTTCTGGTTCACTAGCATGACGTCCTACAGAAGTGGCAGCTAATATTTGCAATTGATTCATCAGATACTAAAAATATCTTTACGCAGATTGAGAACTTCAACCTTACTATTTTAATGGTTCTAGTGAAAAAAATTAAGTAGTCTTTTGAACATTGCAATCTATTTTGAACTATGCTTGCAAGCAGCAAAATATAAATAGAAGACATCAAAGCTATTTATATTAATTATACTATATTTAAATACCCAAAGGTAATCACATCAAGGTGTGTTCCCTTAAAAAACAAACAAAAAAGGTCCAGGTCAGATGTGTCAATCTTTTACAGGCTGGTGTGTCAAGAAAAACTGTGGCAGCTCAAAAAACTTCCCCAGATCAACTACGTTCATAGAAGATTGTTGAGCTTCTGTCTTTTCAGATTTAAAAAGACTTAAATCTTCTTGTATTTCCCTGTTAGTACACTATTTCCTTTAGAAAAATTTCTAACAATATTCATAAGTAATATTCTTAAAATCTGAAAGATGCCACTTCATTTCAACCGGCACGGTACTTGGATATGAAGCACCATTCTGTCACAGTCACAGCAGAGTGTGTCAGTGAAGCATGTCTGTACTGACATTTCTTATTTTTCTATTTTTAACAGATAGTCTATTAGTATATTTCACATTTTGAAAGTTATATCAAGAAAGTCTGAGATGACCATCATCTATTTTGCTGTTGATACAAACCAGCTAGCTATTTTTTTTTTTCTTTTCTCCTTGATAATCAATCAAGATGTCAAAATGCTGTCTCCCATCCATGCCCTGTATTTTCCAGGACAGTGGTAGGGGAGGGAAGAATGACCTCCGACTTACGAATTTTATATAATTCGGATACTCCTTTTTAGTACACAAGAGCACAGTATAGAACATACGTCTTCCTAACTTCTTGCTCACCACACAAGAGTTACCACAAATGCTTGGATGATTCATTCTCTCACTGCTAATCTCTTCTCCCTCTGCAATTTATATCCTCTGAGTTAACAGTTTTGCCAACTGGGACCAAGTGAAGGAATAAGAGATGCTGTTCCCATTGTTCAGTAGGATGAGTCACTGCACATCTGGGAACTGGGGGAATCAAGAAACACAAACAGAAGGCCTAAAATGAGCCCACAAGTTCCACAATGCAGCATCACTATTGGACTTTTTAAAATTATTATTATTATTTTAAACTGCCCTATCTGCAGTATAAAGTTTAGTGAAGACAGAGAAAATAGTACAATTTGCTTAAAAACTGACTGGTGGAGCAGAAAGGGAGAAAAGGTAAAATTTAAACATACACTCTTGCTTCCTTAAGTAGAGTTCTAAAGCTCTTTTTTTATATCCTAGATTATTTTGAACACAGCATTCTCAAGGGGCAAGAGACAAAATTAAGAAGAAGTATTTATTCCATTTTATTCTATATATTTTGTACTATAGGAATGTCATCTTAACATTAGTGCCAAATAAGTTAACAGGAAAATAACTAACTTAATTTAACATCTCTGTCCCTTCAGGCTAGGTTCATGGCTCATAAGAAATATCCCTAAAGAAATATTATAACTAATCTGGCATCACTTCCTTTGCCATTGTTAGCCTCATTGCAAAAAGCAAGCAGACAACACTTGGGCAGAATTCCCGAGCAGTATTCATTTCACGAAAATAAATGCACAACAGATCTTATGGAGATTGCTTTCAAATACGCGTAGAAACTCAGTAATAAGAAATGTTCTGCGAGGCTAGAATTTATCAGCTTGTCACTTTAACCCTCAGCCAGTTATTCAAAGTGACAGTTGGTCAGATCATGAATGACAGTGAAACATCCTATTGTTCAGTACCCTAAAAATACAGGCTCTTTTCAAACTTTTCCTTGTGGAAAGCAGTTCCTCTAAATTCTGCTCTGAACTAAAAAGACTTGAAAGGGGACCCTCTGTTCCAAATTGGCTTTTTTCCTTTCCTTGTACCCAAGGCCTTTTTGACATAATAGTAATTTAGCCCTTCCTGATCATTCTGTCTCTAGCTGCTAAATTTAGAGTGCACAATTTAAGGTAGATCTGTCAGTCTTAGCTTGTTTCAGATGATGAATTAAGCCACACAGGAAGGAAATGTTATACTTCAAGGAAACACAGAATACAGATCTAACAAGATTCCCACAAACACAGCAACACACACAGGGAAACAGATACTGTAACTAACTACCACAAACTGCAGCTGAATCTGCAAGGTGAAACCAACAGTGGATCCGAATAAAAGAACAGCGGTGTTCGTATCCCACCCTCCATTCAGGAGTTGTAAAACATTCAGCAGCAGGGCTGAGAAACACAGAGGAAATCCAGGAGACCCCAGAAAGAAGTTTGGGAATCTCCCAGCCTTTAACCTCTGAGATCTCAGATACACGAATGGGATGGACTTAAAGCATTGACATGTAATTTCATCCAAAGTTTGCCTTTATCTAAGGTACTATTCCATTAGGACTGCCAGAGACACATACTGACAGAATGCAATGCTAATGCTAACTTTCAATGCTAACTTGCAAGTGAAATCTTTGTTTTTCAGACAAATATCGAGACCTCATTTTTTCCCAGTTTCCTGGGACGTTGATCACCTGTTGATTGTAAGGAGTTTGCATGTTACAATTTCAGAGGTTTTATAAAAGGAAGATATCCAAAGCAGAGGCCCAAGGGAAGAGGAAGGTTACGAGCCCAGAAGTAGGACAAAATAACCAGGAGACTAGCATTTGAAAATGTTGAAGATGTTAGATTAGCCAAGTTTTTGGGTACTGAGATTAGAACCCAAAACCTCACCAGCAAAGAGAGACGCTTTTTAAGGAAACGCTTTTCTTAGTGAGACCTACTGGATACAACAAGCAGCTTAACATCCTGCCACCGTAATACACATATCCTCTGGAAGTGAGCACGTAGACACAGCTCCAGGTTCCGCACCCTGGTTTTGTCCAAGAGAAGTAGTAGTCCTTTACAAACCTCGAAGACCCAAGGTTAAAATTCTCATGAGGGGCAACTATAAACAAACAACTCCCCCTCCCCAAACCTGCAGGCTCTTCTAAGAGATTACTTCTAAATCTGCACTTCTCTTCAGTCTCAGTGGTATCAAGGGATGGATTTACTACAGCCAAAAGTGTGTTCTCTTCTCTGTGACAGCTGATGAATTAAGTATTATTTTCCAAGGAGATAAGCAAGTCTGTGCTTGTTAAGAATTCACTCAGAAGGATGCTGAAGTAACCTAAATTGCCCTAAAATGCTGATGCCCATTCTACACCGTAATTCTGTTCTACAGATATTCTACATCCTGTCTGGGCACTGAGATTTATTGACACAAGACAAACATTAATTTTTCATTCAATCACCAGTTCCAAGGCAGAAACTAACCACTTCTCCATATCTAAGCCATACAGAATTCTAACTATCAAATCTCTCTAGTGTTATTTAACTTCCTCCTTAACAACAGACTGAGCTACTGGCTCCCATCCAGCAACTCCAGTGCTTATCCAAGTTGCTGCTATCTGTACCCTAGAAACATACCAACTACAAAAAAGTACTGTTTGGTTCCAAGCTTCTTCTAAAAACTACCTCTTCTGTCTACTGTCTAGTCATACAGTGTAGGTATCAGATGTTAAAGTTTGAAAATATTTTAAAAATTCATTATTTGTCAGCTCAGTACAAACAGACAATGCAAAAACTTGTTTGTCCAAGTCAGGATGGCGTTCTATAAACTCATCCTACATGACACACTGGCCAAACTGTATGCTTTACAGCACATGGGTAAAAAAATAGGTGATAAATATTTATTTAATTTTTCCCAAAAAGTCTAGGCTGATCTGAGCTCCCACATCAGTGATAAGATTTGTGGATTCCTGTGGCAGAGTGAAATTCTAGCCTTACAGCTAGGAAACACTCTTAACAGGAGCAGAGTTCTTGCAGGGAAGGGCAACTCCTACATGTGTTAGCTTTTCCCAGCAATTAAATACAGCAACTCTTTCTGAAAGCCCTGCAAGGAAAAAAAAGAGTTACATTTTTTCCTGAAATTCTAGGTGTTTCTACATCAACAGGATGTAGATGAGATAAATTACTCTTGATACTATGTTAACAATTCTGTCCATTTGTCTCAAATATGCACACAAGCAACAGTGCCTCAAGGAGGAAAGGAATTTTCTGTTAATAGACTAAGGCAGGCTCATCCTACACTATAAACTTCAAGAAACATTAACACAAATCCCTATAGTTTTGATTTCACTCCTACTTACTATCTGCTATTCCTGCTTCACAGATTTGCAATGACTGGAAGAAAAGCAGGTGCAAACAGCACAGAAAACAGTACTGGCCACAAACAAAACACAAAGATGCACAGTGCAATACAAAAAGGTTAAATTATTGCTTTTTTTTTTTTATTCTAGAAAAATCCTTAACCAGACCTGCACATTAGCTACAGTGATTTAGCACTTCCTAGCCTTCACTGACTAGCAGCTAGTAAGATTCAAGGATTAGATGTAAGGAGATATATACCCAATTCATGTGGAAGAATCATAGTTATGTTTAACCAACAACAAAAAAGTCTGATTACTGTATCCAACGTCAGCAGTGTGCCCAGCTCACACACACTCATCCTGGCACGAGTGGACGACAGACCTAGTCATAAGCATCCCATGAAAGGATTCCTTCCTGTTTCCCTGCCAACTGTCTAAGCAAATACATTGTCTAAAATTGCTGCCAGAACCCTTTCATCTCAAACACCAGAGGTTCTCCATGAAGTTGAACTAACGCACGCCAGCTCAACTTCTCATTCCAAGCACAGTCGGCTAAAATGCACAAGAGAAGGCAACTGAAAGCAGCAATCTTGCCACAGTTAAAAGAAAGTCCCGAGCTGTAAATAGAAGGATGGACCCAAGATTCTGGCCAATCACTAGCAAATGATCCCATTTATTCTCAGCAGGCAGCTGCCATGCAAAAATGGGCATTTCCAACTAACACATCAGAATTTAGAAGCAACTGGATGTTTTTACAAATCACCAGGAACGATGCACAATCACGTTATTATGTGACCCTAGTCCCGTGCTTTGTTTTCAGCAGATCAGTATGCAAACCTGAAACTTCCTTTGTTTACAGAAGACATCTGCAGAACTAGAATAGACATTGACAAAAAATATTACCTTATGAATTAATCTAGTCAGCAGTGCTGACTATCTGATCAAGACTAAATCACAAGTTTACGAGTGAGTTTCCCTTTCAAATCTTATCAGACCATGGGATGGGAAATAAATGTCTTAGATCTTGTGGGCTGAAAAAACAGCTAACACCAACCATGAGAGAATGTTGAGCTTGGACTTTTCCATGGCAGGTGGCCAGCTGGAAAGCTAAGCAACTTGAATGCATTTACAACAGGCATAACCTTGAGTATCTCGCAGAACGATGCTTCCTACTCCACTTCTACACCAAAGCATTTGTTGCAGAGTGCCCTAATGCTCCACTTTCTGTGGAAACATCAGCTCAGGCATGTTTTACTGCAACTTGTCTATGTCTGTTGTTAAAAGGTGACTATAAGGATTGGAAAGAGTCATTTATCCCTCACATTTATTTAAAAATTTGTTTTAAAAAAAGACACTCTCATTTTGTCTGTATGTATACAGCCGAGACGTTTTTAGATGCAATATAGACTAAAATAATGGTCTTGCAAGATTCAGAAAGCTGCTCAGTATCTGAAAGTTAGGTTTTAGGTGGAAATCACATTGAGGTAAAGTACAAGTTAAGACTTAGTTCCACTCAGGTGTGCTTTTTAACAGTTTGATTCCTATAAAGCCAAGTGTGCAGGCAGTAGAGTGCAGAAAAAAAAAAAAAAATTCCACCTTGCTTATGTTATACTGAAGTTTTTCACCATGCCCATTACCTCAGCACTCAGCAGGCTCAACTACAAGAGAACACAAGACTTGCAAGTCTGAGGGATTCCTCAAGCCAGTTTCCGGGTCTGATTTTCAAAAATCATTTCCCCTAGGAACAAAAAGCTTCTCCTTTTTCAATAATAGCTGTATTTGTTAATTCTGAGAGACTGACCAACTTTGAACTATGAAGTGCACTGTTTCTGCCAGCTGTTGCTATGCTTGCTTTCCCAGTGGTTTCTTAAATCAGTGGAATTTCATGACATATACTAACTTGCTCTCAGCACTGAGAAGCTACTCAACATCTCATGTTCACTCACTCACACCAAGATTGGTATTGCCTTCTATGAAGTCTGACCTTTACATGCACCTGTAAATCCCCTAGGTCACTAGTGATCAAGTTGTTCTTGGCATATGACACGAGACATTTATTTCATTAGTTCACAACTGTACTTTGGGTCTGCGAGAGAGGGTTTCACCCAAGAAGTGACTGCCCTCCCTATAACCTCATCGCTCCTGCTCCACTGCCAGTGATAACACCGCATGTTGCGTCCAGCAGATGAGTGATAGTGAACCTCAAGCCACCTTTGGTGATCTGAAATAAAATTCAGTTTCCATTCACAATCAAGTCAAGGTTTCTCTGTGATCCGATTTATAGTCATTGTCTCAAAACACTTCTTATTTATTCACATCCAGTCACAACACATCAATTATTCCAAATATTATCTCCCCTACTGAAGGTTGTTTTGGCATGAGGAGAAGGGGAAGTTCTTCCAAATTTGCACTTAAACCTTAGCACTATTGATACTTTAGTATGAAGATTTCAAGTAACCTAAACTTTTTATTTCGTTTCAGAATTTGTTCTCTTTCGAAACATTCAGGATTGCTTTTCCTGCATTTTTCACTTCAAATCCATCCTACCACACAACTCACATCATTACTTTCACTTATGAAACCAAAATTGGAATGGATTTACCTAAGCTGAAAATTAAAGCTGTTCAGCTACTGATTCACTATAGGATCAAACACCCCTGAGTGAAGACTCACAAGGTGAGATGAGGTTGGTAACTGCATGAACAACAGCTGTATTAATGCGCAACCATCCTATTTTCATGGTCATCTACAGCTGAGTCCTTTGACACAGTCCTCACTCATTACAAAGCTACTATCTTGAAGCTCTGGCTTATTAGAAATGACTTACCGTAGAGGAAAAAAGCCCACAAGTAATGTTGAAGTCTTACATCAAATGGAAAGCTTTATTTTCATGCACCCTCACATACATCTGCTTTATATAAATTAAGCACTATAAGCATCTGAAAACAAATCTAAAGATGAAATAAGCGATTTGAAGTAAGTGAATTAGATTCCATCCTTAAGGCCTCATCTACACGTGTAAATTAATCAAGCCACAGTGGAAACTACAGTGGGTTTAACAAAACTTCTACAAGCCATTGAGCAGACTAGCCTACAAAAAAAAAAATCCTAATTAAAGCCCCAGTCACATCCTACTGAACTGCAGAGGGGAAAACAGTCCAGCAACACGGACGGCCATCTGAACTCCTTGCAACCTAGAATGCATGTGCTGGACTGGGAAACAGACGACAGAAAAAAAGGATATAGTAGGTGGTTCTTTTGTCTCCTGCCCACATCTAACATCATTACTGATTCAGTTCTGTACTCTGACCAGACTGAAGCTAGATGGATCAAAGTCTTAAATATGCAGAATTCAGAGGTGGAATTAAATGGGAAAGAGTGCCATCAATAAACCACTATTTTTTCAGTTTGAGATTTTACTGAGTTTTCCAAAGTAGAATTAAGTGAATATCAAGGAAAGCAAGTCAAATTAAGAGGCTTTGGGGGTGGGGTGGAGAGCAGACCTTCTAAGGACAAACACCAACAGTTTGTTCAGGAGTAAAGCCAAGTGAAGCACAAGTCTGCCACAGTCTGAACTGCAGGAATCTGTGTTGTATACAGAGGAGACATTTGAAAGGTGTCAATAAATTACTTCTCGGAGCAACATGTTTTCCACTTTCTCAAACAGAAAATCTTGCATGATGTTTCCAAGAAGTTTTCCTCCCCTCCCCCAAATACTAAGTCAATAATAGAGCAAAACAGGTCTACTCCACAGAGCATTGCTGCAAACTAATGAGAAGGTGGAGACCATGCTGCCTTCTGCCTTTGTAATAGAAAGACTTCCCAGCTAGTGCAGGTTCAGAAAAAGGAGAAGCAGAGTGCTGAGCTAACCTTACTCTTCTCCTTTGAGAAGACAACTTAACAGCTCTGCTCCTTCCATTAGTGTTCAATTATCAGCTGGTCGGTTTGTGGCAGTATGGAACCTCGAGAGATTTTCTGGAACAGTACCATGTTCAGATGCATCCTTAAGTCAGCTAACCTATGAAAACCTCCACTGTTGCACAGCTATCATTTCAAATAAACTCAAAAGTCAAATACTGTGTTTCTTCCCTCCCTCTGCTCACCACCTCCTCCTCTACCCTCAATACCTGTGAAATTGAGCCTTGACTTTGAACAGTACGCAAACAGTTCAGATACTCTGATAACTTGGAACACAAACATTTTCAAAACTAAACAGCATCCTCGAGGTACAGGCATCTTATTTTAGCATCAGGAAAGATTTATGGAGGAAAGAAACCATTGCCTGGATGAAGGATCAGTAAGATAAAGACATTGCCATCATTCCTTGGCAAGCACCAGGTTAAGGTGACTCACGATCACTTGGGATGCGAGCTGCTTGTTCCTTCACCAACACCACAGCATGTCACTACCTCGGCTGTGCTTACAATCAGTCATAGGGTTGCACTCTGCCTCAGATGAGCTTCCCAATTTACAGCAGAGCTGCCAAAACCAGTTTTGCCAACATAAGCAAGAGCATAGTGCAAAGCAGAACTCCCTAAACCACCATTTCCTATTGCTCACCATGATTACTCTATCACAGAACTACAGCCCAAGTTAAGCTCTATCCTTGCATGACACATTGGGTACAACACTCAATGTTTTAAGGCAGAGCAGGCTTGTTAGGGAGACAGCAGGAGCAGGAAAAGATAACAGAAGAGAAGTAGGTTAAACAAAGTTACAATCTTTTCAAGAAGTCATTGCAAAAGGATCAAGATTTGGATAGCTAGCAAGAATACAACGTAGTCACCTGAGCAAGTTATTGCTACCTAACTATTCTATCTGCATTTTCCTTTTCAGTTTTCTGCCAGGTGCTGTCTTTTAAAGAACACAGGCTCATTAAACATAATTCACTGTCAGTGTGACGAGTTAAGAATAACTTCAAATATCTGTTCTCGTTTAAGCATAAAAATCCAGAAGATGTGCCAGTAAGACACCCCCCCCCCCAACATACCTAGTTTTTAATGTTTTGCTTATTTGTTCATCTGTGCTCATTACTTGTTCTCGATACTACATAGCTTAGTATAAACTAGGACATTCAGGAAAGCTTGAAAGCATTCATTACCCATTATCCTATTAAATTCAGTGGCCCCTTTGAAAAATCCGAGTCTTAACCTCTAACTGTTTTTCCTCAAGGGAACATTTTAGAGAATTTGGAAAGACACTGAGATCTCCCTCACTCGCTGTCCTGATTCTAGGTGGAGAGGGTAAGGTCCAGTACCAATATGAAAGAAAGCTGAATTACTACAGAGAACAAGCGAGGTGCAAAGGCTGACTTGTAAAACTGGAACTTTCTGAAGTGCATCGTCAGCACTGCTCTTCTGAGCACAGAGTGAGCCATGTCAGGGAGATGGGCTTAAAACCATTCACCTCTTCTTTTGCAGTGCCTTTTTTTTTTTCACCTAATTTCCTGAAACCAGCCATAGGGTCATAAAACTGCTAATATAGTGCACAGGAAGCAGCAGAAGTCCTCTCTTCTTTTACACAGCTACGCCAGTCCTTATTGGATGTTGAAGAAGTGCACATAGCTTTAATAATACAGCAAAGCCTTTGAAAACCTGTATCATGGGAATACAAATATAACAGTCTCCATTACAGCTATATCTTTGAGATTGAAGGGTTGAAACCAGTCTGACAAGTAGAGCCCTTCCACTAATCAATATTCTTTGATTGTTTTTAGACTTCAGATAAATAAACAGATAAATATTAACATGTATGTCTTTGCATAATGCAGATATTTTGTTCCAACTAGAATAAAAGTTTTAACCTATGCATATGTCATTACTTAATATATGAGCTTTCTCCTGCTTCCACCAAATTTCAGTGCACCTTTAAATGTACTTAACTTGCTCAGATTTCTGGAACACATTCTCATTACTGGGAATCTCTACTGAGATACTAGTTGCCAATTTTGAAGTCTCTTGAATTATTGAGATCCATTAGAAACTTTCTGAACATGGAAATTAAACAGCATAATCAAAAGCTAAAGGCTGCTCACTGGGTTAGATTTGTCTCTGCCCAGGACTTTCCTGCACACTAGAAAGGGATAAAGAGATTACTCCAGTGGTTTTTAGCTGCAGTTGGGTACTGGCTCAGACAGCCTGAACTGAAAGTTTCCTTCCTTGTTTCTCACAGCATGTGCCAGCATTTCTTGATGGGAATGCAAAGATTAATTACAGCTGTACTTGCTCTGAACAAATCCTTATATTCAATACAGTCCTGCAAGATTTAGAGTAGCACTAATTAGGGCTTAGAACAACAATTCTGCAAAGACAGACATACTGAGTATTTTTTCTAATTATTTTATGCATAATAAAATTAAAGCTTCTTTCCAGAAGCAGGGTGGCATTTATTCTCAAGAGTTGGGAGCCAAAAGGACTGTTCCAGTCTAAGAACATTAGATTTTGTGTTTTGGTGCTATTGCTGAACGTAAGACACCAAATTATAACTGCTACCACACGCATACAGAGAGAGGCAAGGATGAGTACAGTTATTTATTCTGTAAATCTTTTGGGACATCCAGACACTCCTCTAGTGGGCTCAAACACTAAAGATAAAGACAAAAAAGTTTGTTCTTAATAAAAAAAAATGAGTAAAAAGAAATCTTTTAACTAGAAAAATGGCAATCATTAGGCAAGATGCAAATTCTTGTAATGAATTTTCAACATGGGAGCTGTATCTATGAAGTTGTTTCTCTCATTCACCTTAACCACACCAAAAATACAGTCAAGATTTATTGGCATCCAAGGGCCAAAAGCAAAAACTCCTACAGGCAGCCTTACACAGCACCATAAAAATACAAGGCTTTTTAATCTACCTCCAAGAACCTAAAAGTTAGAAAGTAGGACCACACAAAGTCTGAATTTCAACCTTTTGGTATCCATAGACAGCAGGACATTAATGAAGTGCATTAATGCACTGTACATTTTACAGACTTTAGAGGTGATTTTGCCCTAAGTTTTTGATCTTTAAATGAAAAAAAAAAATGGAAAAATTGTAGCGTGCCAGGAACTCAC
Organism: Mycteria americana; assembly: GCF_035582795.1. Classification (NCBI taxonomy): domain Eukaryota; kingdom Metazoa; phylum Chordata; class Aves; order Ciconiiformes; family Ciconiidae; genus Mycteria; species Mycteria americana. The sequence continues at coordinate 5,700,806 of NC_134376.1, read as the reverse complement.
TATACAGAGTACTAGAACAGCCAGTAGCACAGCTCTTTTTATTCAGCGTCCGACTCAGTTCCCATATGGTAGGCATATCAATTTCTTGTTATCCACTTATTTATTATGTATGATCTGCTCGTTACTTTCCAACTTATCCTCCCAATTCCATGCAGGCTACATTTCATCCAGCTGTTGCATTTTGTCATAACCTAAGGCCAGGAGCAATTCATGGCAGGAATCCTTTTATTTTTCCACAGAGCATTTAGTACAGAGGGCTTTAATCCTTGGTTGAGACTTCAGGTAGGTACTGTAACAGATTGCTATTCTCCAACACTTCTCCATTTGCACTGTTTTGAAAAAGTCACAATTCATGACCTTTCTGGTTCTTGTTATTTCTCTCCAATAGCAGAAAGTATTTAAGAACAGCTAATAACCATCTTACCCATCACACAGCTTTCTATGGATAGTTCTGCTTGAGAGAATGGCTTCTCTCATTGAGAAAAGATACTGCACAAGTGGATTTTGCTAGAATTCAGAATGATTTGCAGTGTAAAATGATTTATGACCTTTGATTCTCTAAATGGTTTTGAATCCAGCCTACTTTAAATGCAAGTTCTTCTCACCTCTTGCTCAGTTGCACTTAAAGCATAACAGAGATTATCAAGTGAAGCATTCCTTGGTGTAGGCGACAGACAACGCATTATGAAGGCATCCTCAACTCTGCCTCCTGCTCCAGCTTAGTCCTGAATTTGAATCTCAGTGACTGTCAAGACACACTAGTGCTGGTACAGCCAAACACCATGCTGCTCAAGGAGTTCTTCTGGTGGCAGCAGGCCCATTAACATATCTCATTTAAGCATTTATTTTTAGAATACTGCAAATATAATAGAAGACTGAGCATTTAACTTCTGTAGATGCAAACTGACAAACTATACAGTATTAGCCAATATCCACAGAATTTTGTGCAAAAGTTTCCAGCTGTGTTTTGCTTTATGTTACCGCTCAATTTTTAATAAAACCCAAACTATAACTCACTAACTCTCACCTCCTTTAACAAAATGCCACTTTTGTTTGAGAGTTCTTACTTGACACTTTGATCTGAAAAAAAATTTCCTATTTGGTCTTAGAGACAGGATTAGAAGCCAGGGACTCCAACTGCTAATCCTTCCAACTACAGACCAGCCACAATCCTTTGCAGTATTATACTTAAACAAGCAATTAACTTCTTTTGCTCTACAAAGATGAGTCAAACTCCATAACATGACCATAAACTTTTGAGGTCTTGGGATTAGAGGACAGAACTAGAACTAAGAATTTAAATCTGGACCTCTGGCACTTAATTGCCACAATACTGGCATAAAACCTTGCTTAGATATTTAACTGAAGAGAAACATCTCTAATTCACCCCGCTATATGAGTCCAGAGCAGGATATTATTCAAGCTGCATAGATGAAGTCTGCAAGTTAACACTCTTTTAAGTTAACATGACATCTTATGTCAGAATAAGCCACTGTTTCAGAATTATAAGCTGATTTTGTTATGTTAGAACAGACTATTACTGTTATTTTTATAAAAACAAACAAGTGGCAAATTTAAGGGAAGGCTTTGATTATATAGCACTATCATTCCTTAAGCATAATAGCTAAATTCAAACAGGCCTATTTACCATCCACAGCTTTACAATTAGCTTTTTTAAAAGATATAATTTTCATTTAACATTGTTAGATACAGATGTACCTGACTTTCAGCACTAACACTGCGTAATTACAAAATACCAAGGCTCAGCAACAGCAAACATGAGTTTCTGGTTTGTAGCACTACTGTCAATCCATTGTTTTTAAAAAAATGTTCTGGGTCAGAGTGGTATGTCCCATCCAGATCTAGAAAAGAAGAAAAATCCACATAACTTCCCCACCAATAATTTAGTTTCACAGGAGTTCTTCAAACTAGAAATACTCAAGCAAAGCTCAAAAGTAATTTGGCAGAGTTGCTGCCTAGTCCCAATTATATGTGTTAAATGGTAACAAGATTTCCCATGCTGGCACTTTGAACAGTGTGGCTATCTCCTTTGTACATGTCACCAGCATTGGTCAAGCCCCAATGGATTTCACTGATTAAATATGTGAGTTTCACAGCTCTGGGGGGGAAAAAAAAAAAAAAAATCATCCTTACAGAATAAGCAACATTCACAGCCTCTTGTGTAAGCTCATATTCAAACAGTAGTTTGCAAAAAGAAGAGCTCATTTTTGTGTTATAGCCAATTGTATAAGCTGGAGTTGATTTGACACTGGGTATTTCCTCAAGAGGAAGTGCCTTAGCAAGTGCATTATGTCAATACCAGGCGCAAGTACTCCTGCATTTCAGTACTGCGGCATATACGTTGAAAGAAGAGTACAACGCTTTGAAACATGCTTTTAAGGCTAACTCTACTCTGCCCTTACATCTTAAGGACAAATGATCAGTTCAAAACTTCTTATTTAATAGAGTTTTCTTGAAATCCTTGAAGAATTCTGACAAAATAGAGCCCACTCCTGTAGATTTCATTTAACATGCCACTTCAAAAGCCACTTACTCCTCATGTCAAGGTTAGTACTCTGCTTTGCTGCCCAACCTCTCAATTCACTGGGCTTATAGAGGCAGTCAAATGCTGCCACATAACCTCCATATGCTACAGCAGCTGGTATATAGCCTAACTCCTGATCATCTTACATTACTGCCATACCTAGTATTTCTGTACCAAAATAAAGCCATTTAAGCAGCTTTGTCCACTCTGTATCAAGAATTAGTGGGAATGACTAGTGCCTCACGTCCACACTGCCCAAAACACACAGCTGGCTGCCCGCAAGGCTTTGAAGCCATCAGCTCCTTGCATAAGGAGAATGCAGCAACAAAGCTATACTAATGCAAGGCGCAGGCTGTTCACTATGCAACATTTCCAGCACACTATCTGTTCTAGCAGGCATAATTTAACCACTTTGATTTATTTCAAGTGTCTGCTTAGAGGGAAAAAACCCACATAGTTAATTCATAGGGGAGTGACTCGTGTCCTATTACAAATATCCTATATTGGGTCTGCGTGGCAAGGTTTTGGTAGCAGGGAGGCTACAGGGGTGGCTTCTGCGAGAAGCTGCTAGAAGCTTTCCCTGTATCCAATAGAGCTAATGCCAGCCGGCGCCAAGATGGACCTGCCACTGGCCAAGGCTGAGGCCATCAGCAATGGCGGTAGCACCTCCGGAATAACATATTTAAGAAGGGGCTGGGGGGGAACTGTGCAACTGCAGCCAGAGAGAGGAATGAGAATATGAGCAAGGAACAACTCTGCAGACACCAAGGTCAGTGAAGAAGGAGGGGGAGGATGTGCTCCAGGTGCCGGAGCAGAGCTTCCCCTGCAGCCCCTGGTGAAGACCATGGTGAGGCAGGCTGTCCCCCTGCAGCCCATGGAGGTCCATGGTGGAGCAGATATCCACCTGCAGCCCATGGAGGTCCATGGTGGAGCAGATATCCACCTGCAGCCCATGGAGGACCCCATGCTGAAGCAGGTGGATGCCCAAAGGAGGCTGTGACCCCATCAGAAGCCCACGCTGGAGCAGGCTCCTGGCAGGAGCTGTGGACCCGTGGAGAGGGGAGCCCACGCTGGAGCAGGTTTTCTGGCAGGACTTGTGACCCCACAGGGGACCCACGCTGGAGCAGTTCATGAAAAACTGCAGCTTGTGGGAAGGACTCATGTTGGAGCAGTTCGTGGAGGACTGTCTCCCATGGGAGGGACCCCATGCTGGAGCAGGGGAAGAGTGTGAGGAGTCCTCCCCCTGAGGAGGAAGGAGCGGCAGAGACAACGTGTGATGAACTGACCACAACCCTATTTCCCATCCCCCTGCACCGCTGGCAGGGAGGAGGGAGAGAATTGGGACATGAAGTTGAGCCCAGGAAGAAGGGAGGGGTGGGGGGAAGGTGTTTTATGATTTAGTTTTTTATTTTCTCCTTACCCTACTCTGATTTGATTGGCAATAAATTAATTGATTGGTAATTAATTTTCCCCAAGTCAAGTCTGTTTTGCCTGGGACAGTAACTGGTGAATGATCTCTCTTTGTCCTTATCTCAACCCACGAGCCTTTCATCATATTTTCTCTCCCCTGTCCAGCTGAGGAGGGGAGTGATAGAGAGGCTTTGGTGGGCACCTGGCATCCAGCCAGGGTCAACCCACCACATATCCCCAATACCCCCACAGAATGGTGAATCGATATAAAAGAAATGGTCTTCAAAACATTTTCCAGAGTCTTCCCCCATCCAAGGCTTCAGAGGCTTTTAGTATTTGAAGTATTACTGGAAGTGTTCCATACAATTCCCTGTGCAGAGATGTAAAAATAGCTATGGACACAGTATTCAGTTTTTGTCTATATTTGCAAGCCCCTTACTTCCCTCTCAGGAACCACTACTTCCCATTAATGCTGATTTATTTTTTTTTTTAAAAAGGAGCTATTAAAGCATTAGAAATTCTTTCAACAGTGCAGTGGACATCAATAATAATACATCAATAATAACAATTAAATTTAAATTGATACTCTAGTGATGCATCATTAATATATTCTGTATATTAAGAATAACTGCATTAAAACAGATGCCTTTTGCAGCCTCCTTGGATGGCCATGCTCTTTTCTGTATCAAGAAGGGCGAGTATCTGTGAGCACAAGTCAGAAGCTGGTCTGGCTGCATGTGAATAACTCAGCACAGTTGCCTTAACTGCAAACAAGCTTTGGAGTTCAGAGTAAATAGCCCCATCAATCCTGAAGAGATGAGAATATGACTTGTACCACAGGAGAAGTTCAAGAGCTCTTGAAATACATAGTTACAGGCTAGAAAGACTTGGTATTTTGAAGGGAAGCAGCAAGAATCATTCAAATAGAGATACTGCTTTGACTAAGAGTAGTTAGGACAGAGATTTAAAAAAAACAAACCAAAACACAACATTGTGCGTGTTTAAAAAACTGTTAAAAAAATGGCAATTTTGCTTTAAAAACTGATGAAGCCAGATGATGGCCTTTGCAGATCTGCTCATTGTTAGCTTAAGCTCTGTAACAGTGCTAGTGTACAATAGATATATATTCTGACCATGACAAAAGTATCATTTTCTTGCCTGACAAGCCCCGTTTGTCCCATCTTTACCCACAATGACATGAAGCATGCCAGGCTGCAAGAAGCCAAAAAAGTAGCTAACCTCTCTTCAGATTTTGTTTGTTCTGGACACATTAAAACAAAAGTGAATGGCTTCTCACATTCTCCCCCTAGAGACCTGGGAGGAAGAAAAAACCAACAAAACAAAACCCACCTGACCAAAGCAATTCCTGTTGGCCTTAGTCTCCATGATTTATGACATAAAAAGAAACATCATTTACAGGTGCAAAAAAGCTTGCAGATTATTATACATGCACCTGAACTCCCAAATATAGCCAAATACTTGTTATTAGGCTAAAACTGAAGAAGCTTCCACCCTTTCAGCTACATCATAATTGAAGTCCCAAGGTCCCTTCATCGAGGAAGCCATCCCAAATAGAATTTGTCTCCACCTGCTGGCAATGAAGAATTAATTTGCCCAGTTGCCCAAACTACCACGGGCAACCTCAAAAGAACAAATGTTACAGGACATTGAGACACATGATAAATGTATTCCTTTGTAACATACAGACAGAAAACGGGGCAGGATAATGAGGGCAAGAGAGAAGAATCACATACTGATTACAAAGGAATTCCTATTCTAGTAGTTAAAAACGAGGACAGAGACGTGACAATGTAACCAAACATACAATGAAGCTTTTGTCCCCAAACTACTTGGCTTGCATACAAGGAACAGAGGAACTTGGGTCGGTGGGGACCAGCTGAGGCGGGGGAAGAGTGAGAGGCTGATGTTTGTGAAAAGAAAGTGAAATTGGTTAGTCTGCTTTAAGAAAGACAGTGAAGAAAAAAAAGCAAAAAAGCACTCTGCTATTGTAGAATCCACCCACTCACTTCTGAAAGGCTCAAAGACCCAGACAGGGATTTACAGCCAGCACTTCCAGGCACTGAATATGAAGCAGAAAACACTCAAATGCCCAGAGGCAGCTTCTGTGGTCCCAGAGAAGCAGCTTTCAGATTGTATGAGCTTATGGTCAGAGCCATTTTCTTTCAACAAGTTTGCTACTGCTGAGTCAGTCATTAAGCTTAGCATTACAGACCATAGAAGACACCTGTACACTGCAATTTTCAGCTCTAGTTAACCAGCCAACATGTTTTACTCTTTATTTTTAAACAAAGTCACACAGCTTCCTGGAGAAATATACAGAGTTCAAAAGCAGACCAATATAATCCTACAGCTTAGGAACCAAAATAACAACAATAATAAAAAAAGAGCTGGTGTTCAGTTGACTATAAGACCAGGGTGAAGAAAATGCACATGCTGAACAACGTTATTATTTGAAACATTGTCGAGAAGCATTCAGGAAGATCATAGTAATGTAAATCTTCAAAATTTTGGTGATGATTTTAAAACTATTATAAATATAAGAAATTCAGTTCAAACCAAGCATATTCCATTTAATAGCTCACTTATACTACATAAGAAAGGGAGTGCTGATGCAGAGGTTTTCTTTAGCCTTCGTTAAAATCAGTTCAGAAAAGATTTATTTTCTCAGAGTCCACTATATCTGGCTTCTATTTATTTACATGAGTCTATATCCAGCAAGGGTTTAAACTAAATGAAGGTATGGGTTTATACACATCATACAAATTATAAATAAGGCATCTCCTTAAACCACCTGCTTTCTTTAAAAAGTTACACAGTTTTAAACTTTTTTTTTTAAAGGAATGGTACTGCTACTAATCCCCATGTATTCAGGGAATCAGACTTTTGCTGAACCTAGAAGCGAGGCATGGAAACTTGTTCAAGTTATTAAGGTCCTAATTTGTCCAGTGATCAATCCAGAAGTAGTGTTCTCAAGGATACAAATGCTATTACATTTAAAAAACTTTTATGCAGTAAGTGCTTTTTATTTACAATTGAGGTACTTTATAACCTCCTGGTGATGCAGCCTGCACAGTAAAATAATAACACCCAGGATTTTAAAGTTGTTACTGCCACAGATGCATGCAGTGGGACTGAGTTACACAGTATTTTTGCAGTACACCATATTGTTGCACTGTTGACAAGTTAACAGTTTTGATCCCGCAGCAGTTCCAGTTGATCCAGTAACATTAAACAGGTTATATGAACACCATCCAAAAAGATGCACGATAGAACTATACCATGATGTTGACAATGACAGCGTATTAAATGATCACTTGCGTGCCTGGATGCTTGGTTTTCATGGGGCTTTTTTATTTTTTGGTATTTCCTGTTTAATCCTCAAAGCCAGAGAATGCAGAGGTAGGCCTGCTAGTCTTGGAATGCTATTTATTCAACAAACTGGACTTCTTTTTTCCAGTTTGATGCAATTTTATTGCTAACCAGTACAGGAATGAACCTCCCACATGATCCCAATCTGAACCTCCCCTTAAAAACAAAACCCATGCTTCGTCATAGCATTTCCCAGAAAAAAAATTCTTAACAGGCTGGTGATGCAAATACTGCTTATTATACTGGATTCTTAGTAGTTGTCTCATGTTAAATTCAAGTTCCCTGTGGCATGAACCATCTTTTTATTCCACGTCTGAACAGTGCTCAGAACAGCAAAGTCTTAGTCTCTGTCTACAGACACTAGGAATTATGGAATAATTAATCTACCTTCTCTCCCCCCTGCACACACCACACCCACCCCCCCCCCCCCAGTGGTGTAACATGGAAATTGTTACATTTTTAGCCTAAGGAAATGAGGTTTATACAATCACCCTGTGACAATTTTACCTAGTCATTTTATTTATTCTTTTGCCATTTACCATTCTCAAGATACTTCAGAGATGGATTTCAAAAATATGCAACAAGACTCAAAAAGGCATCATCTTAGTGGAGACAGATAAGCACCTAAGGGCTGCAACATGAGTTTAACTACAGCATTAGACACTGGAGAACCCATGCAGAGGAGTAGCATGAGGAAACAAACTACAAGAATTTCACTGCTGAATTTCTCTAGTTTTTCTGTAGCTATATCGACTTCCTCTGTAAGAGTCTAAGGGAGACTATACAAAGCTATGTTTCTATCCTCTACCTAATTCCTCTAATTAAACATTGATAGCATATCCAGGCATGAAGGATTTCACCTTTAACTGCCCCCCCCCCCCCTTTTTTTTTTTTTTAGAAAAGCTGAATGAAGTTTCGGGGCAGAACACCTGAAACAAAGAATTCTACCTGCACATTAAAGCATAATTAATGTCAAAATCATAAAGGTACATTTATTAGAACAATTAGGATATCATCCCATATCATCTTCCAAGAACTAGTAACAGTGATACTAAGGTGCATGGAATCAGTACCTTGTTTCACTGAACAGAGAAGAAAGAGAGAAAAAAGCATGCCCATCTTGTACATAGGAAGAAAAAGGACTGGATTATGAGCAGCTGTCAGAAACATATTCTGTACCAGAAGTGCAGCTATTTTGGCACAAGAGCATGAAAATATAATAACAAGAAAGCAAGGAAGATAGCACATTTTTAAGCTCACTGTCATCTTTCAGTTGCTTATCCAAGTTTCACTTGCAGACGTCAGGATGAAAAGAAACAGTCAAATAGCAGCAGCCGGAATGGGTGTTGCATTCACTTCAAAAGATCTGCATGCAGGAATAGTTTGCCAGTATCAATATAGTGCAAGCTGGCAGGACTGGAAAGTTACAAATTAAGTGTGCCTTCATCAGTGACCTACTATGAACAGACCTACTGAGTTGCTAAAATATTTTTAGTTCAACCAATTCCTGCCTTTTTTGGTTCCTCTTGCTCTTCCAGTTTATCCAGTCATGTGCACTTTTCCACTCCCTCTTTCTGCCATGCAGTTTTTCAAGTTTGGCTCTAATTACCATTTGTTTCTGATGCTGAAGTGCTCAGATTTACAGCATTACTACAAACAGCTCATATGATGGCTAAATCTTGCATGTAGCAAGCAATCTTTCAACTGACGAGAGATTTATAAAGCAGGGAACTTTTTTCCTCCCACCACAAAGATGGATGTACTCACCAGCTGATATTCGCTCCGACGGCTGAAGGCTTCCTTGATTCCCGAATCCCTCCACAGCGCGCCCAGTGCAGGTACATACAGCTGGAAGGTGGCAGGCTCTATGGGCATTCCAGCTTTGTTTTCAAAAGCCATCAAAAACATTCCATGCTTCTCATTCTCGGTGTACTGCCAAGGGATCCCCAGTTTGTCCCGTGCATCAACCAGAACCCTGCAGCCCTGAAGAATGATTCAGATAAGAAAGTCAGTGATAAAGATTAAAGTGTAAAAGAAGGACTCAGAGGTACTTGAAGGTTTTTTTTTTTTTTTGACACTATTCTGGTGAGACTGAACTCAGGAGAGAATCATAAACATTCTTTATTGCAACATCTCCAACAGAAATAAGATAGAAGGAGCTTACTTGTGTAAGCAACTTAGCCACAACGTATCTCTCCAGGTGGAAAAACATACCAGCAGCAACAGCCAGTTGCAACAAGCAATACTACCAACAGATAATAAAAGTAAACATCAAATGCATAGGAAAAGTTTCTGGGAACTAATGTATGCTCCCCATAACTGTAGTTTTAAAAGTAACACCATGCCTGAAACCGTATTCATCCATCTCTTTCTTTCCATTTGGGTTTTAGATACCAAAGAGGACATACTTGATTTCCTAATGCTTGAGAAAGCTAAGAGCATTAAAAAATATTGTTGAAAGAACATACTGTATATTCTGGTGAAGCAAAATATAGTCAGCATCCAAAATCATGGAAACTTTGTAACTACCAGTGCTGTATGTATCCACCAACAATTCTGACACGATCTACTTGGATGCTATACAACACAGCTATCCAACTTTATAGAGATTTCTTGAAAATTTGCTGTAAATGAGCATCTTCCGTCGAGACACTTTCATCCAAATGGTTACCTCCAGTAGGAAAGCCCAGTGGTAAGAGGACTGAAGACATCGCATAGATTTCAAGCTACTAGGCTCAGTAAAGCAGGTGCAGTTTTCCATCAGCATCAGCTTACTTTTGGAACTTGCCACATTAACTAAAAGTCATGACAAGTAGGTTTTGGTACTCTAATTGTGGAAAAAAAATCTGGAAGGAAAGCGATCTAATTCTCAAATTTAACTCAGGATTACTGAGATGGCTTAATTTCACATTTTGCAGTTTTTATGGAAACTTAATTTCTTATTCATGGCAACAAGCCAAACACGAGGTTAAGTAACTTTGAAACTTCCATCTTGAATCTAACTACACCTATACTAAATAGCTTCAGATGGCCAATAGTTATTTCTCAATAGTAAGCACCATTTTAGTAATGGATGGATCTGTTAATGGTGGCTTAGCATCTCAAGTACCATCTAATTCACAAGTAAAATATGTAGGTTATATTAAACTACTTTTCTCATTGTGCTGATCTTTTGGTTTTACAGTTTATGAAAATAAAATAAAAAAATTGAAATTCTGTTTCCACAGCTATTCACATGAACCTCCACGTTATCGGAGTGATTTTTTTTGCATACAGCAAAAAATTGCAGCATCAAGACTGCACATATGTTTTCTTAACACTTGAACCTCTCACCTTTCCAGTCCTTTAACAGCACCACACAAGAACAGTAACTTTCCCAATGGAAATTAAGATTGGAGAGGGAAGTGAGAAGCAACTTAGCATGAGTGTCACAGAATAGCAACTCAAAGCAAAGCATTGCAGTTGTCACTATGCAACAGTGATCCTGAAGTGCAGTTTCCCAAAAATGTAAATATTTATGATTCTCTAGTGATTGTTACTTTATTTTTATAAAGTAGAGAATATATCTCCACAAAACCATGAAAAGACTAAAATTGAATATATTTACAAACTGCTGCTTTAAATTCCAGACATAACTATTTAGTAACTGTCATACAGACCAAAAGCCAACTCTCATTCCTAGTTACACAGTTTATCCCTTTTTTAACAGAATTCTTTAGATCTACGTTATTTGAATGGTGTCAACAAATGTAAGCATGAAGAAGAAAAACCACTTAGAAGTTTCTGTCTCTGAATTGCAGATGCCTGCACCACATCTCTCGACCTTAGACACTTTTGCAAACCCATCACTTGCACAGAACACCATCCCAGCTGCAAGTCAAAGCCAGTGCCAGCTCCCCACTACCTCCAGTCGAGAATTTCGAGATTTTTCCAAAGCATTGTGCTAACCGAGACTGGTGGGACACCGCTATTTCTAGGTATTTAATGCCAGGTTTATTTCTGTTCAGTAAGAAGTGGTGTTCATGAACAGAAACGGTTAATCAGCACTCTGTGCCGGCCAGCGATCACCATCTCCCCACGCCTCGGGCCCTGCAGAGCTCCCAGCCCACACAGGCCAGCTCTGACCTTTCACCTGCTTTGGCTCCAGCTCTCTGCAACCATCTCCCCCAGCCGCTCAGCTCCGGCTTTTGGCTTTTCTGTCTTACAACTCTCGGACTGATTTAACCCTTACCCATCTCACAGCTACCGCAGTCCCTTCAGAACGTCTCAAAGGAACGACAGCAAGATTGCATAATTCCTGTTCGGATAAAGCAGTAGTGGGACCTCGGTCTCGGTGCATTTCCCCACACTGTCGCTCTGCCTTTCCCTGCTCCCACTGGAGATATGGAGGATCTCGAGAGACTGTTGTTAAGGAAAGTTTCATCATTTGTTTGGAGAAAACCACAGAACAGTTTCAATCCAGGGCATAGAGAATACTCCAGTCCCAGAATAGTCACTTATCTGCTGGCTGCTGCTCACTGGAAATGCAGGTTTGAATCTCCCTGGGGCAAGAGAGGGAACTAAGCTTAGACCTCACCTCACAGACCCTATGCAAGTGCATTAGCTACCATTAGGTTACATATGGGGAGCGCATAGCATCAGCACCGTCCTCTGACTGTTTGAGAGATAGAAATGGTTACCACCAAATCACACACAGAGCCCGACCTGGGACAAAGTGGCAGATTCAGAGGTAGGTACATCAGCATTAGCACTGACAGAACAGAGATGTATATGGACACACACAGAAGGTGAATTTTAAACACTGAATGAAGAACACAAAAAATAGGAGACAGGTTAGCAGGAATGCTGTCCTATGCACATCTACAGGAACAGCACCTCTCGAAATCAGAATTTGTAGAACACACCAGCTTTGAGATATACACCCAAAATGCATCAGGAGTAAAAGCTGTCCATAAAGAGCAAAACAGACAATGTTTCTCCCCCCCAGCTCTTAGCAGTTAAAAGTATTTGTGACTCAGCGAGATCCCCAGTAAAGTGAATCTAAACCTAACATTTCTCCGACTCTGCAAAACAGTTCTATAAATGCTACAAGCAGATGTCAGAAAGATGAGGAGAAACAGAGAAATTGCCAAATTTAGATCCCATGTATTGCTATTCTCACATTTCAGAGTTACTGGTAATGCTATTTTTTGCCGCCACAAGGAGCATTTGATAATCCTTGCCCCATTAATCTGCAGTACAAGTCACCATAGGAAAGGTTCCCTCTTTCTGGAAACACATTCAGAACATTTTCCATACCTCTTTCCTCCAAAAAGACCATCACGGGAGATAGCCAGAGAGTCACTTTTATCTGTAGGTAAAACTGCTTAAAAAGTTTATACGTACTGTTGATGCCCAGCTGTAAAGATTGCATTTAGAAGATTAAATTTAGTTAAAATTCCTAGAATTTTCACTTCTTATAGAATGAACAGAATAGTTTAATATACTTAACAATAAAGTATATTTATCAAAACTGAATTTGGACTCTGACACCATTGGTACAAATAAGAAAAAAAACCCCAAGTCTTATTGCATGTACAACACTCCCTCTCAAGCTCTCACAACAAAGGTAACACCAGACTATTTTCATTTTCATTGCAGTGCTCATTTCACAGTAAACCTTCCCAACACTGCTATACAGACTTTCTGATTTTCTACTACTAGAGAAAATGTCAATTCACTCTTTCATTCAGAAGACTGAATATTGCCAATTATCGTTCTGTTTTCAAATCTGGAATATGAAAAAAATGTGGCAACAACTTTTGATACGAAATAAACTTCTGAACAGTTCAACTGATCTAAAGCTTTTGTGCTGCAATCAAAGCAGGATGCAGAATAAGCACAGGTGGAAAGAATTAAAACTCACAGATAAGGATAGTGTCAGGCATTAGAAAATGGCAAAATAGCAGCAAAGCAGAAGCACCAGCTAGGGAGGAAAAATAGGAACTTCTCTGTTCCATTACTTTCCTACATTTTTCAACATGAATTCTAAATTTTCAATATGAATTTTCAACATATTCAAGTCACTATATAAATCCCTGGCATGCACAAAACCTGAATGGAGATAGGGTAGAACAAGAAAAGGTGTAACAGGAGTGTGACATGCGATCTAACTCATGAAGTATTGTACCTTACACAGAAGAAAACACTAAACAGATCTGGAAATCCACAGCTTCGAAAAAACATGACTAAGGCATGATGTATCAGAAGCCTACAGAAATTACAAACCACTTGGAGAAAGGAAGTAGAAAAAGACTATTCTTTCCCCACCCCTTGCTACACAAGTACAAGTGGTACAGCAACACAGATATCAAACAAGGTTAAACTAAAATAAAGGTTTTTCCTATACACCCCCAGTGAGACAAACTCATTTACATAGGATGCTGGCCAAAAGTATAAATGGACTCAAAAAGCAATCAAGACAAATTGATGGAAGAAAGGTCCAAAAAGGACTATTCGATTACATTCCAGATGCAACTCCTGGCTCAAGAAGTTTCCAAAATCCAAGGCTGCCAACAACTGGAAGAGTATACCAAAGGATCACATTGCTCTATTCCTGTACCCATTTTTGGGCTGGTTTGTTTTTTTTTTGTTGGTTTTTTTTTTTTGGTTTTTTTTTTTTTCATGTCAGAGACAAAGTGCTAGATCCTTGGCCTGACAGAGCACAGCTGTTAAGCACTACGCAGAACGTTTGCTACTCACCAGCAGTATGAAGGTTTTACAAGCATTTGCACAAATGCTCATTACTAGCACTGGCTCAAATATATTTTTTCTCCTCTACTTCTGAAAGCATTCTAGCTTTGAAAAATATCCAGGTTGTCTTGTACTTTTAAATAATAATTAAATTATTTTGTGGGAATTATTAGAAAGGTTAATGTCACTTGAAGCCAGTGATGCTTGCCAATACACGAAAAGAAGTGTTGCAGTATTTAAAGAGCAGCTTGATTTAAGAATATCTTACATCAGTAGTTATACTACTACATAAAACGCAACATTCACATTTTAAATTATTCACATACTCCAGAACCTGAAGGATTTGTTATCCTAAAAATCCCACACCTTTCACCAGCTGGACCAACTCAGAGGCTGAGAGAACACACCACAGTTAAGCACCAAAGGCATAAAGGAAACAATAGGTTTGGGGGGGGCACTCGCTCATAAGCAAGGGCAGGTTCTTCCATGTGCAAGCCAACAGTCAAGTGATCAAAAGATTTGATTATTCTAGCCAAGTGTCTAGAGAGAACTTGCAAATCTACTTAGAATTTGTATACAAATAGAGAAGTCTCCTACAGTGCATTTTCTCAAAATAATTTTAAGGAACTACTACAGGTATGAGATCACAGATGACAGAGTAACCGTTACACATGAAATACTGCAGCAGCTACTTTTTAAGCTTTTACCATTAATACACTGCTCAACCTCATCCCAAAGCCCTAGATCTCCAGCATCTATATCACTTATGGAAACTGTTGTTGTGAGAGAAGTGCTGAGCACTGCCAAATACTTGATTAGGGGACTCCAAGTCACAGCTAATAGGCAATACTGTCTTATCCTATGGCTGTAAACCAACATGAACATTGCAGGCAACAGAGAGATTCAAACGTGTTTCCTACTGTGGTTTTCCTCATCATTGTTGACAAGGAACTGGCAAAATCTGGGGATCACCATTCACAGAGACCAACGTAAATGCCAAAATGAGCGCTCCCACCTTGGCAAGGTATTTCTAATATACCCTTTGAGCCAGTGGAACAGTACAAAGCGACGCAGCTATATGAACACAGGTCCAGCTGGACCGGCAAGTCTAACTGTACCAAAAAACTGCAACAGCTCCATGATCGCTGGTGCCAATACAAGAGAGAGAAAGCTGAATCACACAGCCATAGATGGGACTGGACTTTTCAGCAGCAATGCTTACTGGCAAGTAAAGAAAGATGATAAAATGTAACCTACTCGTATTTTTAGAAAACATCTCTTAACCTTCTAAAAAGACATTTTCAAATACAATTTTTAAAAATAAAGTTGTCAGTGTTTGCAAATAATCACATGCACTTCTTTTAAATTGCTGTCTGGAACGCTGGGAAGAAGGTGATCTACTACTAATAAAGTCATAGCAAGACAATCAGACTTTTACAGCACGCTATCGTAAAAGCATTAACGGTGTTTTTATTTGATCTATGTCCTTGGAACATTATAGCCAAGCAGCAGCCAAGAACCCAATGTCATTATGGATAAGGTTTCATATTACAGAGCAGTCAGTCTAACAACGAGGTACCATCAAAAGGGGCATCTTTTCTGGTAGGGTAGTTCCACCCTCTCCTGCTTGATAGGTTTGTCATTTGTCTGAGCCCACAAGCCAATCCAGTGAGCAAACATCACCAAAAACCTAGTCATTTATATCACCAAAAACCCGCCACCTATATTAGTTTGCTGTAAGGTGAGACAGACACAAGGGTAGGGGTGGGAGCAGCACCAGTTAGCCCAGTTAGACAATGAAAAGGCTCACCAGTTATGCGTGTATTTTCACCATTCACATATTCCAGTACCACCCAGTTGAGAGCAGGGTAAACAGTAAAGATGACCTACCTTCCAGCCCAACATACAAATAAAAAATGGGAACAAAGGGGAAGTGTCATTTACTTAGTCCACAGGAACACAAACATTAAGAAACATTTGGATTAGCCACTGAATCTCTGAATTGGGAGCAGCAGTGATGTCTGCTTGTCTGGAAACTCTGAAAAGCGTCCTTGTCTTTGACTGAACCCAGCAAAATGACGATAAATGCAGCAGAAGAAAAATACTCTCACTGCAAGCTTTACTTGCAACTAGACACAAAGTAGAGAGATGGTGACAACTGGTGCAGGACCTTAAAAAAGTTCCAAGTTAATGCTTTCAGAATTACATTACCAGGTTTCTCCTTTTCCTGAGACCATCACACTAACATCTAGTTCATAATTAGTTCATGCTTTCAATGGAGCAGAAGCAGCATCAGCAGTTCCAGAACTATCCCCATCAGGTTTTGCAAGACCCTGTCATGCTGCCCTCAAATACACTGCCACAGTACCCAGCAGATGTGCTTAGACAGAAGGGAAGGGCAGAGAGGGAGGGACCTTCAACGCTAGGATAAGACCAGATCCTCACCCCCATGAGGGTGAAAGAAACCCATGCAAGTGAAGGAAACCCATTTGGAAACTCTACAGCCTCTGATTCCTTCTAGCTTTTTCTCTTGTTGTAATTTGTATTGAACTTAGTTTTTCAAACAATGTGTACTAGTTTGCCCTTGCTCCAAAGTTTTCTTGTAAACACTGTTAGTAGCACAATTTGCTAATTTTTTTGCCAATACTGTTTCCAAGTTAATTATAAAAATATATGCATACTCAACCAACTGAATATAATGTAAGCTCCCAAATTTAGTCACTCAAGTGACTAAACTTTTGTCTGGAAAACATCAAAGTATGTGCCTACAGTCTCCAGGGACTAACACATGTTCTGCAATACTAATGACTACATCACAAGAGCATTGTAGGCTCTATTTTGGAAAAACAATGAATATTTATCACTTACTATTGACCATTACTCCTTTTCCACTATCCAGCATGATGAAGACAGATTGCTCTCTCCTAGCCCAAGAGACACCCCAAATGCAAAGAGACCACCAGAGCTGACAGAATTTATATTTGAGACACAGAAAATACATCAACTGGTAGTAAGAGTTTCATTGATTAAATGAACCTGGAATGGAAAGATCAAAAAGACTCGTAAGAGTTTCTTCTTTTCTACATAATTTTGTGAATATTATTTTTCATATTAAAATAACCACTAAACAGTAAAAGCACAAAGCAAAGATAATCAGGTTTAAATACCAGTTCTATCATGGCGCTTTAGCACTTGTGTTAAATTTAATGGAAAAGCTCTTAATTAGCCACAGTTCCTACAGAGTATTCTCCTTGTCATTCCTTTCAAAAGAAGCTGTCCCAGCAGGAATGAGACTGACACTGTCCTGTGACCAACTAGTCAAGTACAGCTAGATCCCAACAGATTGAGTGTCACTATCATCACCTCCTAATGGGTTACCAGACTCATTAGCATGTAAACCCAAGGAAATGTGTAGTCAAGTCAATTTAAAGAGTAACTAGAGTTCACATAATGGAAAGATGCATTCCCCTTTCATTTGTAGCCTATTAGAAGAAGTATATTTGCATTATAAATTACTAGATAATTTGGTCGCTTAAATTGTAGCTCCCAAATAAATTCAGGAATATTCTTTTCCCACTTCCCCGAGTTTGTATCTATACTCAGCTGAAACTCACAGGTTGCAAATGAGTTTTCTTGTTTTGTTTTTCAATGACACAAGGTACCATCCACCTTATAGTCAGAGACTATAAACACAACATAAGCCCATTCAAGTTATACAGAGTACCCGCAACAACGAAGCAGCAGCAGCCTAGGTTTAGGATTGGTTGCAGAAGTCCAAAGTTGTTCTTAAAATGGACTTCAGCAAAGGCTACTCATTTTGCTTGCTTCACTGTCACTCATATTCAAGCCGCTGAGGAGAAATGCTCTCGGGTATGGCCATGTGTATTGCAACTGCATTCAAAAGTCCCAAAGATATATCCTCAGGGAGTTTTCATGCTCAAAATCTTTGGTTGTTTTTTCCCCCACCCAGAGCCCACAAATGAAGTTACGCATCATTTCCTGAGTAGTCCTTTCCTCTGCAATTCCAGGCTTTCCAATTCCTTAGTCAATCATCACAATTCAGGCCACAGACAAGAAAACACTCACAGATGTACTGAAATCTTGAGCTGGCCTTCCCATTTTCAACATGGAAACTAACATTACCAAAAAACTCAAAAAACTTCTATACAGGCTTTTTAAAGCTGAATTTTTTCTCTCTTCAGATTGAAATCTCCCAAACAAGCTGGTGCAAGTACCACTCTGGTGCTTGTAGATTACTTTAATTATTTTCTCATGCAGCTAAACCAGGTTTTTTCAAGCAGCATAATATTCTCATACTTGAAACAAAAAAACATTTAGACAAGGAACATCAGAGCCATGATTCATTAATTGTTATCAAAGGAAGCAAGCAGAGTAGCAAGGCCAACCCATCTGTTTTCAAAGGTATCAAAAGATTACTCCTTCAGCTACAGTTGGAAGGCATCAAACCGCTCATGTAGCACCACCAGCCATTTCTTAGATTTGAAACTTAAGGCACACAGAAGTTTTCCAAGTTCCTCTGTACGTCCAAGAGGCGCCTTAAAATTCATGCTGCAGCAGCTAGCCCTGTCCTATCCACTTTCCTTTTCCAGATGGGTGTGCTAAAGTCATGAAGCCTGTGTATTCGTACCAGAGCATTAACACTACTGCTTTTCACTCCAATCATCAAAAAGTTCCAAAAAGTTACTTTGAAACTTAGCCTCGATTAACAAGCAAAACCCTAGTTAACCGACGACTATTTACCTTAAACCAAAGCAAAACTAATGTATTTGAAGACCGTCCCACAAATGCCAGAAAAAGCTAGCAAGGCCCTGAACCATCACCTGTACTAAATGGAAAAGTAAATTCTGTATCATAGATTCATTTCGTTTCAGCATTTTGTTTCTAACTAGGGTTTCCCGAAGTGGCGGATGAGAAACAGAGAGAACAGGGTAAGGAAAGAACTCAGCATTAAGAAGATATCAGAAAAGCACGAAGATGAAAACTCAAAAGAAAGTGGAAGCTGACACTAACATCAGTTCATACTTAGCATTGTTATTTTCAAAGAAGTTTCAGGTTCTGTTCTCTGAATCATTCTCTGTTCCTTCATTCTCTGTAAGAAGAATGTTCCTTCATTCTCTGTAAGCTGTATAGACTGCCTAAATACTACTGCAATAAGCACTTTAGAAATATCAAGCACTATTGAGAGAGTAGTAATCCTCCTCCTTCAAAAAGAAGTTTAGTCATGGTTGGAAAATGAAAATTGACCATTTAATCCCAGAGATTTACACTGCATTTCTAACTCAGATCTCAGTGTTGTAGAAGCCTAACAGAACTATTGTTTGACCATGCTGAGAACTGTGTGGAAAAAAGGGCTAAGGTTGCTGCAGCTGTACTTCACGACGTCAAACAGATTTATATGCTATTCGATAGGATCATTTTCATTTTACATTGTCCATGTATCATATTATAAAAATTCATCTTATATCCTTTCTTGTAAGTTACATACATGGTGATCTCCACTCCACTGAGTTTTAATGGATGATCGTTCTAGCCTGGACTTCCTGAAAAAGTGAAAAGAACCTGTGGTCGAAACACTTTATTATAGAAAAATGGCAATCAGGTTCACTTGACAATTCACATCATCAAAGAAGCAAAGTTTACTTGAAACATTTTATGGTTTTCCACACAACAAAGATTAATACAAGAAAGTATTACACAATTACCCCAAAATAAATGCACTGACAACATCACTCCGTTTTGAAAGCCCTGTAATTCTGTCTTGGTATTTAATTTCTTCCTGATGATTATGGCAGAATATCAAGGTGTTATCAGGTTTCTTTCAGATGAGCAAAACACAAATAGAACATCTACTGCCTTCTCCCCACACTCCAGTCTCAGACCTCCTTCCAAGCAGAACACTCATTTAGTTCCCTTTGTTTGCTGTCCCTCCTTCTGCATACTCTTTCCATAGCGACCATTCCCAAGCCATTCCCCAAAACCTATGGGTGAAGACTAAACTGTATTCTTATATGCGAAAGCCATCTCTGTCATCTGGGGAAATAAGAGAAGGAAGAGTCAGACAGATGCGGTCCATGTACCTAGAAGGGTAGCCTAACCCAACACTCCCAAATCATGATCTGCAAGGCCAAAAGGGCAATCTGTTGAACTATATTAACTCACTTTAAAAACACTTCCAAAGTTTAGTTTGATGATTAGGAGGCTTAAAAATGTGTTCAGCTGACAACAGTCCAAGAAGTGTTAACTACCTGTCTTGAAATCAGAACACATGACTGCTACCTTAAGGACCTGGATTCTACTCTAAGTTCCGCCAATTTGCCCAAAGCCATTCAGCAGACAAGTGTTTCAAGTGCAAAACTCAGTCTCCCCTACTACACGATGATGACACTTACTTTCCTTTCCAAAGCACACTGAATTCTGCTGCTGAAAGCTCTATCCCTTCTGCATACATAAAATATTACAATATTTTACCATAACTAGTATTGCGTAGACAACTTAAAGAGGAAGGAATCTCAGATTTTTTTCCGTTTTCACAAATCACTTCCGTTAAAGCCTCTGCTACTACTTTAAATCAGTAGCAGTAACAAATAAGTCACTGGCAGTATCAAAATAAGCATTAAGACCTCTAAAATAAGGCTCATTATTTCTAGGTGTATAGATAAAAACTCTTAACACTCTCTTTGCTTACGTAACTTCAATGAAAGAGAAGCTTCTGAGCTTCAACTTTCCTGCAGTTAATGGGCTCCTGCAATACATGTACATGCTCCTGAAAATGGACTGAAAATAAAAGGAAAAGAAAATTAGTCAACAATTTTCCTGTTCACTAACAGAAGCAAAAGCCCTTCATGGAATAGAAGCATTCTTAAAAACAAGAGTCATTGTGTGTGTGTGCACTTATTAAGTGCACATTAAGCTTCTATTCCAAACAACTCTGAAAATTCAGAAGTAACTCTTGTTATCCTTAACTTGCACAGTTCCCTTTCCTTTAATTTTCTATGAAGTCTCACAGAGCCTCAACAATCCATGCCCAAATAAGAATAGAGACAGTCCTACAGAAAAACACAGGCAGGAAAGTAGCAGTTCTTTTAGAGAAAGATTACGAGGGTGAAGAGAGATACATTCTTACGTGAGCTTTTTATGCATCTTCAGGGATTTTCTGAAGTAGAATCACTTCTCCTACCTGCACAGGGCAACAAAGCTTTTTTCTCAGGAAGAAACAGTATTTGTCAAGGCTGATTTTCCTTAATTGTCTGTAGGCCAAAGGCTCTACCTGTAGGCTCTATTAGTAGCCTTTATATTCTCCAGTCACTAGAGAAACATACCACCAGCACTACAAAGCCTGCACACACATTGAACAAAAACTTTTTTGCAAAGGTACCAAAACAAAGTTATTTCCATTTCAGAGCTACACTTGGTAACATCCCACACTACCCAACTCTAAGGGCCTACACTCCCCCGTTGTTAAAGATGTACTAAGTAACAACCACATCTATATGGGGACCCACTTCTTGTCCCATCTCGAGGTACATAAACTCAGGGCACTTAACAGAGGCAAGGAAACTCCTCCTCATTGCTTCAAATTTTGAGGTTTCCCCAATTCTAACTTCGAGGATGCTCTCATAACGTTTCTTCCAGGGCACAGGCCACACCTATATCCTCCTTCCTCTGCGTTTCCACAAAGCTTTTCTCAATCCCCTTCGCAGGGAAGTCTCCTTTGAGACTTTTTTCATCGAGGCCTTCTTGCGGATAACGCTGGAAGCCCACAGAGCCTCGCCTCCCGCAGCCCGCCAGGCGCTCGCACAAAAGGTGCACGCCTTCCGAAACACCTGCCCCACCGAAACCCCCTTCCCGAAGAGAGGGCGCATCCGAGAGGTGCGGCGGAGCAGCTCAGGGGGAGCAGCCACAGCCGCCGCCCCGGCCGAGCTCACATCCTTTTCCGACAGCGATTCTGGGCACGGCCCAAACTCCCAGAACTGCGGGATGTGTCGGCGCCGGCCTCCATCCCCGGCCGCCCCCACTGCTCTGGGCAAAGGCGGCTGGAGCCGCCGCTCCCTCCCCGGCCCGGGTCCCCTCCCACCCCTCACCTTGAGGATGTTCTCGTAGATGGTGGCCCGGAACTCCAGCAGCGCCTTCTGGTCGAACTCGCGGCCGTGGATGATCCGCATCTGCTTGAGGAAGGTGGACTTGCCGCTCTCGCCGGCGCCCAGCAACAGGATCTTGACCAGGCGGCGCACGGCCCGCCTCTCCCGGGCCAGCATCGCGTCGATCTCCCGGCTCCGCCGCCGCGCCTCCCGCTCCGCATCGCGGCTCCGCTCCTTGCCCTCCCGCCGCGGCTGCTCCCCAGCGCGGCCCGTGGCCTCGGCCGGCAGCAGGCAGCGGCTCAGGGTGCGCACCACGCCGGACATGGCGGCTGCGGGACGGCAGGAGCGCTCACAACGCCGCGGAGACCCCAGCCAGCTCCGCCAGCATCGGGCGGAGGCCAGCGAGACGCTGGGACCCGGGAGGAGGAGCAGCAGCAGCCGCAGCCGGGGGCTAAGGGCCGGGACCGCCCATTCCCCTTCTCCCGGCTCGGCTGGGCGACGCTGCGGAGGGAGGGGAGGCGGGGTGCGGCCCGGGGAGGCCAGCCGGCCGGGGGGAGGGGTGGCGGCGGCGGGGCGCGGCCCGCAGGCCCTGCCCGGGGAGGGGGCACCGCCGCCCCGCTCCTCTCCGAGCGGCGAGGGGGGGCCGAGGCGGCGGGAAGACACCCCCGAGCCCCTCGGCCCGGGTTCAGCCAGCGGCCGCCTCCGGTCCCGCTGAGACGCGGCGGGGCGGGGGGACACGGAGCCCCCCGGCCCCTTCAGTCAGGGAGCGCCGCCGCCGCCTGCGGAGGGAGGTGCCCGTCCGGCCCTCCCGCCCCGCTTACGCTGCGCCTCATTGGACGACAGGAACGCCGGTCAACGCCTCCCTCTTCCAATTGGAGAAGCCGACATGTGGGGCGGGGGTAAGGGGGCGACAGGGCTCAAGGCGAGGCAGGGAGGGCAGCGCCGGGAGGGACCGCGCGGGGGCGGGGACGCAGGCGGAGCTGCCCCGCGGGAGGCGGGTCAAGCTCCAATCACGGGCGAGAGGGCGGGCTCCCGAGCGAGGTGGTCTCGCAGGGGGCGGGGCCTGGGCCTCGCTGTGGGAGAAGGCGGGTCCGCCGCGCGGGGCGTGACGTCAGGTCGCGTCCTGGGCCGTTGGCGTGAGGTGAGCGCTGAGGCGGCGGGGCCCGCTCGGGGCCTGTCTGTAACGGGCCCTTCGGCCTTCCCAGCCGGCGGCGGTAACCGGGGGACGGTGTTAGTAATGTGCTGGGGAAAACCAACAACAGGGGTCACGTCGCATCGGAGTGATTCAGCCGTCAGGTTGTAAAAGTCACGCAGTGACATACAGAAATGTGTCATTACTGACACCGTGAAATGAGTACATGTGGTCAGGGCACTTCAGCATCCGTAGCGTCTTATTAAGCCGGTTTTTAAAACGATACAAAGACTTGTCTCTGCAGGCCGCAGCCTGAGGCCCAGCTGCCCCAGAGAGCTGCTCCCAAGCGGCTTCGGCCTGTGACGGCTGCAGCCGACGTCCAGCTTCTGCCTGGGGAGTGGCGAGGGGCTTCTGCTGAAGCACACTGCAACACATGCTGGTTTTCTGTGTGAAATTTAATTTCTTGGTTGACGTCAGGTGTAATTCCTTGTAAAGCATATTGAAGCAATCTAGTGCTGGGCTGATGATGAGGCGGGGATTAAAGTAGCAAAGTACACATCTGAAAGAAAATCCCCTTGGTCTCCTGATTAGGTACTGGAGAAAAAAACCCCATTTTCGGAAGCAGCTGGTATGTGATCACCTAGCAGTGGCTGGGATCCCAGACCTTCTGGCTGCAAAATGAAATCATAAAAGACAGACACGTGTCCTCAGTTCTATGAGATTATATGGTCCTTTCTGTAGTACTTATTTTGTCTGTGCCTCCAATTGTTTAAGCCATAAACTTCTAATCCAGCTTAAGCTTCAGATGATTTACCGTGCCCTGTACCAAACACTGGGGCAAGCCTAGACTAGCACGTACTGGGGCAAGTGACAAAGAGACCTGAGGAAAACTACTAAAATGACATTTAATAGAAAGTTAAGATTGTTAAGAAGCCTTAAGATGGCCCAAGAGATCAAGGAGTCACAGATTTAGAACAAAACAAAAAAAATTAAAACCTTTAATGGAAGCGAGAATCTCATGTGACTGTTAATGATGCTGAGCTGCTGTTGTCAGTGCTTCCCCAAAGAGCAAGTCTTTTTTTCCTTACCAAGAGGAGACACTTAAAAACACCTTTAGGTATTGCAGAAGTCAGGAGGAGAACAGGACAAGACTCTTAGTCATGAGCCATTCACTACAGCACAGCACCTTTCTTGAGAAAGTTATTTTCTCTTCGATTGTAGTTGGAGACTCGGCAGCAGCCCATTCCACATAAAATACTGCTGTAATTCACGAGTCTCTCCACTGGATGTCATCATTGCCCCACAAGAAGCCAGTCAGACCAGCAGGATGGAGACAAACAACTCAACCCCCGAACCCTCCATGCTCGGTAGGCCTGATTTTCGGAACAGCTGAGCACTCAGGAGTCCCGCTGGAATCCGCAGATGCTAAGCTGCCTGCAAATCAGACCCTATATAACTGTGAAGGGCCCAGATTGGTATTTTCTGATTAGCTCAGTTACTCCTGCCTCACTAGCTTTGTCTGTGCTCTACTTGAGGCCCTCTTCAGACTTGTGAGGTTCTAAGGGGTTTGGGCAGAGAATTCAAACAACTAGGATGTCCAACTCCTGCGATACGCCTGCTTCGTATGTAAGTGAGAGTGAAATTATGGTATACAATAACCTAATCAAACAAATCAGTTGCCAGATGTCCTTAGTTCTCTATGCATTCATCCATGAAAGCAGCTTTCAACAGCTCACATCTAATTGTCAAAAGGAAAAGGTCCACCCCTCCCTCTTTCCCCCGCAGCACTGTTGTTCCTCATCTAATCATTCAGAAGCTGTTCTAAAACCAGGACAAAACAGAATTGTGTTTACTACCGCAGATCTGCAGTAGTACGCCTTCTGTTGCTCTGCTGAGGGACTGGGCAGAACCTCACGAATACATGTGATGATCCCAATTGATGTTTCTGCAGATGTTTTGTTATGTGCATAAGCAATAGGTGTAAGCACCCCAGTAAAAGCTTATGAGAGAGAGGCTTGTACTCAGTCTCAATGCCTTCCCTTTCTCCATTTCCTTATTATCTGCCCAGTTCCATGCTTCAAGATTTCCAGTTCACCTCCCTTCTTTTGGCTCAGACTGAAATTAAAACAATTTATATTGACACAAAATAAAATAATATTAATGACTTTATTTTTCTATTCCTTCTTTTACTTTCTCGGTCTTCCAGCTTTACCTTTTTTCAGTTTCTACTCTGCTTTGCTTTTCCCCATCTGTTTCTTCCTATAACTCCTGTTCTGTTTCTGCTGAGATGAAGAAATACTTGTACAGCTGCTTCTATTCTCCTTCCTTCATCTCCCATAAATATAGAGAGAGGGAGAAGGAGGCTAAAAAATGGAAGAAAATAGAGGATTGGAGTATAGAAACGGAGAGGCAATGAGGGCAATGTTATTTCCATTTCCCTTGTTGGCTACAAAGCAACTGAATTACGAGCAGAAAGACAGGGAGCTCTTGGGGGAAAGGCTGGAGCATGAACTTCAGAGGCCCTGGCCCCGAGAACAGACGGCAGAACATTAAAGCTGAAAAGCTGTATGGCAGTTGGAGAAGCTAGTGGACTGCTTGTACATGAAGACCTTATTGAGGATGGGAGTGACATCTGGGCAGCTCTGGTAAATGAAGAAGTAGTTATGGAAAAAGCACTGGCAGTGAGCTCCAGTCAGTAAGTCCCATTTTCTGCTTACTGAAAGGCCAGAAGAGGACATGGCCTCACTGATGAATGCTGGCACAAAGTATGTGAGATGAGGAGGGCTGAGGTGCCTGCCTTTGGTTCTTTCTATTTCAAGCCCCACTTGTTTCTACCTGGGTCAAGTCCCCACCTGGATGATGGCCCATTCTTTACCCAGTCCACTGTGACCTGTAGCTTAAAGACTGTGTTCTCTCCTCTGAATGTGTGTTATCAACATCAGCAGAGGAGGCACAGTGTGAAGGAGGTGCTGCCACTTCAGCTGAGAATGCAGCTAATGGACCCTGTAAGTATCACAAAACTGAATGTTTGCCCATATCTGGGACATGGCTGTTGTTTTCCTGAGTGCTACCACACACTGTCACTGCCAAGAAGAATATTTTGTTTGGTGAAACTGGGAAGCAATAAACAGCAAGGAGGATATGCCTACCACCTTGCAGTACAGCACCATGCAGCAATATCAGAGCTAGCACTAATGTAATTTAAACTTCAGAGTTTAAGCAAGAACCTGGCAATCTTAAGACAACAACAAGAAAAAGTATGCACTAATGGAATCACCCGAGTTGATAAATCTTCCACCTTGTCCTTTCTGACCACTGTGCTAGATGAGCAAACTGAGTCAAAATATCGAACTGTTGTTACCACAGGGCAGAAGCACTCCTGGCTTAGTCTGCCTTATTTAAAGATGTTGGGGCCCTTGAATTGCTCGTTGTGCATTCAGATAGCAAAGCCTGTAGATCTGAAGAAGATTTATGATCTAAACTGCTTTTGCTTCTTCTCTGTTGTTGAGACTGTGACTCTCTTTGCCTGAGGAGGTGCTGGAGTTTATACGCACTTCAAGCCCTTACCTAAGCTGGTAGTTTTGTCATGTTAAAAGTGCCATATTCTGCTTATTGCATTCTCAGAAGTTTTATATAGCTTTTTCAATGGCCTTCTCTCTGCACACTCCCCATAGTAGAATGAAAAAGTGGAGAGAGACAAAGTGAATAATGTTCTCCTCTGGAGGAAAGAAACAAGAATAGTTCAAATAGATGAACTATTTTCTAGTAACATCATTAAGTATATGGGAAACGTCCAGTACTAATATATTACTTTTTTGCTATCGGTATTGAGACCTTGGGTAGATGTTTTCTGCAAGACTTTATGATCCCTGTTGTTATATGCTCTTTCTCAGAGATCCCAGTTCTTTGAAGTGATTGCAGTCTTAACTCCTGTGAAGACAAAGGAAACTGAAGTAGTTAGGCATCTCTCAAGAAAAAAATCCACTTACTAGTGAATTTGTATCTCAGTATTTGCCTTGTCCCTTTTAACATTGCTTTAATATACAGTTGTTTGGGATATGCATCCATTTTTTTGATCCGGATTTGCCTAAACTCATTGAGCTTCTAACTATTGACATCAAGACATTAAAAACTATGTCCAGACAAAGAACTAGAGAACCTCGAGCAGCCTTGTAATGGTAAGACTGGAAGAGAAATGGATAACCAAACAGTGCTTTCAAATTATAATTGTTTGATTTCACTGTATTCTGATTTTTAATTATATTTTCTTTCCCCTTTGCTAGCTCTGTGAGTACAGAGGCTGCAGAACATTTGGTTCATAATGTTTGTGAGTTCACAAATGTGGATTCTTTTGCAGTGGACCAGCTCAGCTGCCACTAAGCAGTAAAAACGCCAAATTATGCCAAAGCAAAGTATACCTGCTTCTTTTATTAAATTTGTGGCCACCATTTTTTCTTTTCCATGTGATATTTTCATCTCATGTCCCACAGAGGGTACATTACTCATCTACATAAAATATGTGAGTCGTGACACTTCATGTAGTTAATTTTCACTGTTTTCAGACTGCTTGACAGTAGCCTGTTCTCCTTCATTACACACCAGCCAACGAGTGGATGAGTTTACTTTCAAAACACAAAACCTCATATTAATCCCCAAACAATTAATTATTGAGAGAAGACAAGCATATTTTTAACCCGGCCTGTGACTTTTCTACTTATTTCATGCAACAAGGCATGATCTGTGTAATTGCAGGCATATCCTGCCAAGTGTCTTGCAGGCTCTAAGTTCTTAGCGTGAAGTTGCTGTGATTACACACAGGGACGGTGTACCTCGGTTCTGAGAGTACAGAAAGATCAGAAAGTGAGGTTCTGCTCAAAGATGTTTCCTCAGAGGGCACAGAAAGTAGGCCTGTGGGATCTGAGCAGGGCTATGTCTCAACAGCCCTTGCTTTTGAGTTCTAAATCTGGAGACTATTCCTAGAGCACAAAGGGACAGAACAGGCACATGCTGCCTCGAGTATGTGTCCTTGGCATACACAAGAAGCCTGGCATCTCAGAAACAACTTAAAAGCAGACCTAAGTCCTGAAAGTGTTTGGACCTCTGATTTTGAGTACAAAAGACCCAAGCATTAAGTAGTTTTGTCAATTTAGGCATGTGTTTCATTTAGTCATCTATGCCATAAAAAGTCATCGGAAAACAAGATGAGTGACATATGAGGGGGAAAAAAAGGCACAAATCTATAAAGTGCAAAAACAAAGCCAAAGAAAATGGAGCTTCCTGAGAACAGAACCTAACATGTTTGCTGCCAAGCTATGTCAATTTTTTCTGCATTGTTTTTAAAATGACTTTTCATCTGGTGATGCAGAGCCAAACATCTCCACGGGTAACATGTAGCTCCCCAAACTCGTAGGAAATTAGCAAGCCTTAATAAAATTTATGCATGGCTTGCTATTGCAGTTCCACATCTAAAGGGAAAACAGATGTTCTCTTTAGTTATTCTCTTCATGTCCAAAGGAAAGCTGTTGGTTACAGGTTTTTTTTTTTAAAGGCTGGTGCTGAAAAGGTTACAAATTATGCAATTTTTACAATCCTACTCCAAGGCTCTCTGCTAACCTGAATTGCTGAGGTGACGCTTGCAGATACCTGTCACCCACTTACCAGCCTCATATTTCTGAACACCTACACTTTAGGATGAATAAACAGCACAGAGTCCACAGTATTTGCCTGAGACCATTAATGGGCTGGCAGGCCAGGCTTCCAAGCCCTCTGGCTGAATTCATTGTTAGGTTTCTCAGCCCAGGTTAGTTTCAAAGGAGAGGCAGAATGGATGCGCATCTGAAAAGCGTGTTATTAGAGATGGTACTAGATGGGTCTCTCAAGGCTTCAGCATGAAGAAGAAAAATCTTGATTCTTCACCTCCGTCACCTGGCTCCCTTCGCTTAGCACATGTTGTGCATTCTGCCCACATAATTTTCCACTACACATTGCAGATGGGCAATCTTTTCTCTTTCCATTTTTACACAAATATTTTCAAGATGTGCAAAAACATTGGCACTTACAGTGAGTGTTTGCCATCTGAAAGAGCTTGCCACTGCAAACATGTACGCATGCATCCACATATATCTGATATTCATTCTTTACTTTGCAGATGGGTATCAAACACAGAAGCTTTCAAAATGCTAATTCATTGGGCTGCTATATTTGTTTGTTTCTACATGTTTATTCATTGCTCCCTGAATGGGGGGATCCCATGCCTTCTTTATTCCTCTGCAGCTACCAAGCGGACATTAATACAAAAAGCGGGTCCCAGTCAACAAAATAATGCCCCGAAAGAACAGCAAGTGCAATAAATTGTAGCCATTGGCTTAATACCCTTTCAAAGTATTTATCCAAACAATCCTTTTTAGCCTGTGAATATTCATGGAATATTCATGATAATATGAAAGGATAAACACTCACATGCACACCTAAATGTGACTACTAACTAATTTAGGAATTATTAGTCTCCAAAAATGGAGAAGGAAGGGGCTCTGTCATTTAAAGAAACGATAGCAAATGATACAAAACCCAGGCGGCAGGAATGCAGAGAAGAGCTGGCACGAACTCTCCAGATGAGTGATCAGCATTTTATTCAGACAGTGTTTCAGCGTCCACCCAGAGGAGATTAAGTATCCTGTCCTCTTGGTGCGGAGAAGGAGAAATAAATCAGGTTTCACCACAAGCGGGGTGGCAGGGAGTTAATTAGGAATGGAAAAAATATATTTCAGTTTGCAAAGGAATAAAAAATGAGCAAATGAAGGAACTAAAATACACTGAAAACATGTTGGAACACACCTGGGGAACAGCGACTGAGAATCCTGCATGGGGAGTCTGCAGCCACAAGAGACTGCACACAACAGGTGACTCAGCTCAGCTAAAAGCTGCAATCCAGTAGCCAAATGCTGTTGCTCTGAGTTGTCACATGAAAGCAGACATTTCCCGTACACTGTCTCATGTCAGAGTCTTTCCAACAACAAAGCATATAAAAAAGGCAAGGTTGCATAAAGAAATAAAAGGCCCTGAGATTTCCTCTCAAAGTAGTTTTTAAAAAACATACCCCTCATTAAAGTCAACAGGAATTGCTCCACATCTCTTGTAATTTGCCTCCCAGGATTTGTGCAAAACTGGAATATGACAGATTTTGCTATTAAAACAAGCAAAACTACATAAGAAAATTAGCAGAAGCCACAAGAAGCAGACTGGTGGTGAAGCTACCTTATTGCCCCATGTTCAGTGATTTCCATTAATGATTTAACAGTAAAGCTCAATTAAATGAGTAGTAGATGCTGATACATGCCAGCTACGGATCTGGTCTGTGGTGTTGGAGCACATCCATATGGATACATTAAAGCAGGAGAAACTTTCAAGGCAATGCACCATCTTTTTTTCCCTGTTGCAAGCTGAGGTTAAATGTGTCTGGGACGTGTACTTCTCTAGTCCTAATGATGAAGATCAATTCCAAACTAAGAGCCACGAGTCCCTGCTTCAGGCAGCTGAATGACAGTACTGT
Organism: Mycteria americana; assembly: GCF_035582795.1. Lineage (NCBI taxonomy): Eukaryota > Metazoa > Chordata > Aves > Ciconiiformes > Ciconiidae > Mycteria > Mycteria americana. The sequence continues at coordinate 5,669,949 of NC_134376.1, read as the reverse complement.
GTTTCCAGGAGGGGTAAAGGCTTCTGTTTTCCACTGGGTTTGAACCGTGGGTACAAGTGGGTTTGGGGGCATGTTGCCTTGCAGGAGGCAAAGTCCTGGCTGTCAGCTGATGGGTGACATAATACCTCTGTGGAAAATGGCACAGGTCCTGCCGCATGCCATTCCAGATCTGCTGATGTACCCTTTTTTGCTAAGAATGCCATAGGTTGCAGATCACTGCTCGAGAGGAAAGGCTTATATGTGAATGAATGCATGAATATGGCTTGTGGCCGAAATATTTAATCAATGTTTAAGTGACTTTCTGCCACTGGTGAATATCAACATTCCTCAGTTTGGGTAAAATCTGAGAGTCACATTTCAACACTATATTCAGAGAGCATCAATATGTTCAGATGGCACCCGATGATGCAAGACCACAGTCTGTGGTCAACCATCATTCCAGTAATTTAGGAGAGTGCATAAGGAGGGCTGGCTTTTGACTGTCTCCGTGTTTGTTATTTATACACCATGTCATTTTGAGCTTGTTGTTTGCTTGTAGCTTTGGGCTGACAGTTCCCTGATTCCAAAGGCAATTCAGCCCCTGACATAAAGCAGAAGAACAATGCACAGTTCCTGTAAAACAACAGTGCTCCGCCGCGCTGCTGTCACAATGCAGGGATTAGATGCAGAATAATGCAGTCCCTGATCAAACCTGCAGCTGTAATTCAACCGCTGGACAGTGCTGATGCCATAAATTTGTGAAGAAACTGCAGCTCAAGCGATTTGTGAACAAGAGCTGGTGAGTCCAATTGAATTACAGTTGTGGGAGCAGCCGGGATCCCCCTGCACCAAATCATTACTAATGAGAGCCAGAGAATGATTACTTACAATTTTAATGAAATTGAATTTTAATTTATAACTTTGGCTAGAAGAGAAGGAGGAAGAAACATACAATGAATATTTGTGGGTGACAGGGCAAAAGTACAACCAGAAACCCAAAATAAATGGAAGGAGAATGCATTCTCCTGGAAGGGACAAGATAACATTTTATCTTCAAAAATATATTCATATTTTAGCAAACGGTTGTGATGCAGTGAGCACTGAAGAAAGCTACTCTATATTACAGTTCTGATGATGAAAGAGCTCAGAAAGAAAATGCTCAAATATGTTTTCTCCAATCCATTTATGATACTCAGAAGAAGGGAACTGTTTAGCTGATTCTCAAGCCATCACAGCCCATTGTTTTGGCATGAAATCAGCAGAATGGTAACTACGAGCACCACTGACATATTAATCAAATAATCACATGGAACCCTTTCTGAGCAAGTTTTTGAATTTCAGCACTGAGTGATTATTCACTATTGGAAGGAAAAGCGTAATTAACACTAAATACTGGTTTAAATAGAATAAAGTTTCTTGCTGTTTCCCCTGGTGACGTATCACTCTGCTATTTTAGTATCCTTTTTAATATTGCACTGTTTCTACTGGGACTACAGTAAGGCATAGGGAAGTTAAGAAAAGTGGTTTATGAAGTTCATCTCAGATAAGGAAATGTGAGGAGAGAGATGGGAAAAATAGAGAACTTGAGTAAGGAACACTAAATGGATGAATAAGGAACACTAAATGGATGAATAAGGGAGTACTTGCGGCTCACAACCCAGGCCACGCAAGTTTTGCAACTCATAATATGAATCTGCAATTCAGGGATGATTAGAAAGGTGTGGGATGTATAGTGAAAGGTATGAGACTTGGGGCTTGCAGCAAGGGTCACACAAATCAGGCAGAGTACAGGAGAGGTGCTGAAAAATGCTCAGGCTTTTGACTTTACATTTATTTTACAGAAGGTAAATCAATATCTCTTCACCCCAGTGCACTTGTATCATATGGCTTTCTGTTACAAGGTGACCAGGGCTTGAACATGTCTCTTCTGAACTGAAAACAGCTTAATCCAAAGAGATTTTTTCTACAAAATGTCTAAAGCACTGTATTACCTCATGCCACAGGGTGATGGGACCCAACCCAGTATTTTATTGTACAACTTGGGAATCAGCAGATAGAAACTATTACTATTCAAATAGTAAAACATGCAAATTGGGAATTCAGTGCTATTTGCATATATTAAACGATTTTGTTAAAACGAATAGTATTAAAATGAGATTTGCTATACAAGAGAGGATTTTCAAAGAGACAGGGTAGTTCTACTGGGAGAAACGTTATAGAAGTAGGTGGCTAATAATGAAGGGTCATTCTCTTCTTCTGTGTGTCACAAAATTATTTCACATAAAAGTGTATTGTCATGCACACTCATTTACTCAGACTCATATGGCCTAATTGACTTTGGAAACCAAAGCCATATCATGTCACCACTGGAGGGAGACATCATTCTTTTAAAAAGATGTAAAACCTCTGCTGCCATAAATGCATTTCAGTAAGAAAGGGTGAAAAAATAATCTCGAGAAATACAGCTGCTGAATTTGATCCAGGCTGGACACAGTAAATCACAGGTTCTAATAACAATAATAATGCAGCATGAATGAAACAGTGCCAGATTAACAAAGATACGTAATGTTTCCACTCTGATCAATGCTGCTCAAGTGAATCTTACCCAGGTGTCTGAACGTAGTCCAGGTTAAATCTACCCCCGGTATCTGTATATTCTCCTCCCTTCTTCCTCACCCCCTCCCATCACTCCCAAGCTGTGCTTGCAGAAACCCATTTGTGATGTTAAAAGTCTCAGGCTGATATTTCCTAACCCTTTATCTGACTGTGACCTTAAGTGTGACCAAAAAATGTTCCTGTAGATGGCATTATTTTAGTTTTCACTTAACCCCTAGTGGCCTAGTGTCCTATTTTACAATCATTCAATTACCCCTACTGCTGCTGAAAAAATCTAGTGAGAAAATAATTATGTGGTGCAGCTGAAGGTCATCGGCTGCAGGAGGATAGGGAACCACCAGGCAAGCTCGAAGTCATACTACGCAGACACTGTTGGACAACTGACAAGTGTATGTCTGTACTTCGGAGAGGGGGCCAGGGCACTCCAACTCAGCATCTTCTGCTCTAAAACGCAAAAGCTTCTGCTAGTAGAACAAAAGAAGCAGTTCTGCTATTAAAAAAAAGAGAGTAACTCTACCTGATGTCATGCGGCATGTTCCCAAAGAGGATAACGTTGCACGTGTCTAAATAGACGCATTCTGTTGTGTGGTGCACATGTGCACACAGATGTGTGTTTGCACACGCACACACAAACATTCACACATTCTGCTTACATTACAAAACAGCATCTCAGCAAGATAAAACACGTGATAAGAAAGAAATTCCTGTGTGAGGGACTCTCACATTTCCAGTAACAGTGAAGAGCCCACGGAAACTTTCAGCTCAGCTGACTATTTGTGGTTTCTGTTTTGAACTTTATTAATGACACAGGCTACCACCTGCTAGCTGCCTCCTCATTCCTGAATTAGGCTAATTATAAAATTAATGTAGAAAACAAAGCTTTTTTTAAAAATATATTCTCATCACCTCCCCACGCAACTGCATCTCACACCTACAGTTGCAGCCAACCATGGGTTTCCTGTTGTACTCATTGAATGGGGCAATTTCAGAATAAATATAGTTCAAACGCTTATAAATCTCTAGAGTGAAATCCTAGCTGTGCTGAGAGTAGGAGCTTCACCACAGATTTTGGTAGTTTTTTCAGGCAGTTTTTAAGTTGCTTTTGGTTCTCAGTGAGCCTCGTTTATGAAAAGGAGATGATTAATGCAATCTTACAGCATGTGCCATCCTTTGTCTTTTTGTTGACCCATGGCTCAACTTCCATAAACCACCACATACCTCCTGACAGTAATCATCTGGTCTTCCCTGGTGTTTTAGATGTGCTGGCTGAAGTTTGCAAGATCCAGCTTGTGAACAGTGATCTAAGACTTTAGAAAAGAGGTAGGAAGAAGCAGGAAAAAACATCGTCATCATCACCGTCATCATCTCCATTAATTTTACTGCAAGACAAAACCTCATCCTGAAGCCAGCCGATCGTCCTAGCCTAAGCGTACGTGTATGCGTATTCTGCATGCTCTTTCATTATACCTTCTAGCTGCTTTAGCTATGGCAATCGTTTTTGTCAGTGCTGAGAATTTGTAAGATGTCGTCTTGGAGATCTAATTTTCAGATGTGCTCAGTATCCATGATTCTCATGGATTTCCCTAGGACTCCACCTGCATGACTTCACACAGTGGTGGAGTCTAATTATCACAAAATCTCCATACGCTGTTTTATAGCGGAGAAGGTAATGGCTTAGTTGCTTGAAGAACCTACTGTTCTGACTATCATCATAGAAATAGCAAGAGTTAAAAGAAGAGAAATTCAAATATGTACCCCTAATACACAGTGCAGTTCAATCTTCCTGAGGCATACAAAGTAAATAGTAGTAATAAAATGTGATAGGAAAATCAATTGGAACAAATGAAGCACTGTCTGTGCTGTATTCCAGCTTCTCTGTCCCATTGTTACTGCTTTGATTAATAAACAGCAATCTGATAATGAGCAAATCAGCTCAGCACCAGGATATGGAGAAGTAAATGCTGCAGACATGCTACAATGACAAAGCTAAATCTCACCAGCGTAAGGTTGTCTTTGGAAGACTGCTTGACTGTTTCAAGAGGCTGGCCAGAGAAAGACCATTACTACAGCAGGGCAGGCAGTGCTTGGAGGGCAGAGCTGTTTGGGAGAGAAGCTGTTGTAAGCCACTGGATTTGATGTTATATTTATAAATGTGCACTTAGAACCAGGCATCAATTTTTCACATTCATTTAATAGAACTTTACCCCACTGGCTTTCTCTCAGGTGTAAAAATGAACGCAACAACCAAAAATTGGCTCTTAAACTAGTATTTTAACAATACGGTAATGTTGCTATAAAGAACTCCAACTAGGTCAGAGTCAATATCCAGCTTAGTTCCTTCTGGTGCATATTTAGACAGAACTGAAAGGTAATGGAATTGTGTCCCTTTATGCCAGGAATAAATCTCTAAGTTTAATTATGAGTTATTCTTTATTTCTTACCATGTTTATTTCTTTCCTGAACGTTCTGGATGTCCCCATGACCACAGCTAGAGATTGCCTTGTGTAGCCCTTCCTGCGCGCTGCCCTGATGTGCCCTGCTGCCTTCTCAAGCACTATGTTAGGAGTTACTCTCTGAATACTGGTTTGTGAGCAGGGGATTGAACTTCAGCAAGTTTCAGCACCTGTTTCTGTTTTCTTGCTGTTTTGCTAATGCCTTGGTAGATGCAATCACTGCAGGCTGTGCCAGAGATCCTTGTTAGTTCCCCACTTCTTCTGTGTGCAAAAATTATCAGATTCACTGACATTTCAGACAGAGAGACAAGGAGAAGTGTACATAATTAATGTGAGACCACTAGTTGCAGTGAATTTAAATCAGAAAAAGGAAGCTGTTCTCCAAAGGACTGGATATACCAAACACTTGTCATCAAGAAATGGTTCCAAGAGCTGACTGCTGACCACAAGAAGGCTTTTCTACCAACTTGTGAAAAAGAAGTTAATGGGACAGAGAATAAAGGAGAAAACAGACACATCTTAGTTCTCAGGTGGAATTTGTCCAGATTGCCAAGGTGGCAAAATGGCTATATTGCCAGTGCCCTGAAAAGTCAGGATGGCTGCTGTATCCGAGGGAGGGATAGCAGAGGTGGAGTGGTAGCTATTACTGTTTAGACTGCTTTGTAGCAATTAATTCACGTATCTTCTGAAAACAGCAAGGGAAGCAAGCTGCATCCCAGGGCTCTTCCACACTCCATCCCAGCTCCACTACTTTACGCTACTTCCCGTTTTCCCTGGTGGGAACAGCCCGGTCCTGGCCCCAGTCCCAGTTCTTCATCCCTGGGACAGTAACACTCCATTCTGCACACACTCCTGACGAGCCTGGAGCTGAACTATCTCGTGTATCCTTTAATAATCTCTACGCTGCAGGCTGCTGTTATCATGCTGACGGGATTGGGTGTTGCAGGTACTTTACTGTCTGGCGGTCCTGTCTTGTTATTTGCCCGGGCATGATGGGGATCCTATGAAAGAGCTGTCTCCCCATCTTTGTCTTTCTGTATCTGCAGTTTGGAAGAAAATCAATATTGCTGTTTGTTGCTAAATTGTCAGACAGCTTTTGATGCTAATATCTGATGAAGCAGACATGCTGTTGTAGATATTTACTCTCAAACAGGTTCTCTATCATCCACCATCTGCTTTTAAAGGGTCTTTTTTTTCCCTTTTTTCCAGTGACTAATGGTGCATTTAACCCCGGAGAGCCTCTGATCTGAACATCAGAAAGTTTCTGCAGCAGAGGAACAGAAAAAAGGAGGCGGGGGAGGGAGGGTGGATGAGCTTCCTGTTGTTCTAACTTGGCTTACTGGTAGGGTTCTCAAATCAAACTAGAAATCTCACCGCTTAAGGCAGCCACCACTTAAATCCTTGATACAGCTGCCAGACTTGCATTATACTCTCGTTCAGAGTCCTGAGACTAGAGCAGCGTAGACCGAGGTGAGCCAGCACTACGCAGGGGTTGGGGAGCCAGACCGCGTTGCTGACCTGTGTGGACAAGCTACATCAGCTCTCTGTCCACTTGCTCTGTCTGTACAAAGATGTTAACAACACCTTTTTGATAAAAAAGCATTAGTTCTACAGATGAAAACTACAGGGATGGGAGGCCTTCTGTTTGATTTTGCAGGTTCAGAGACAGAGACCAAAATTTACACTAGAAAGAGTCAGGGGCAAGTCCATGAGATGGCACAGATTCTTCAGTGTTTGGGTCCAGGATCATCCCTGACGGCTAGAGATAGTTTTGCAGAAATATCAAGTGTGATTTCTGGGAGCACGGCAGAATTCTCCAGTACCTGAAAGGTATGGGGGGAAATTTCGTGTCATAGTCTTTCAGCACTGCGTTGGCTGAATTATGTTTTCTGTTCAGGAAAGTGTCAGACAGAATGGTTACCCCAGTTCCTCCAGGTATTGTGTGGGCAGGACTCCCGCACAGTGGTGTCGGTGTAACTCCTGCTGTGCCAGGAGCGGTGTCCCAGCCGACGGCTGTACTGCCGTCCAAGCTGCCAGAGCAGAAGAACCCTATTCACTGCTCTTGAACCAAAAATCACACCAGGATTAGGTCTACAAAGTGAAAAGGCACATTGCATTGATCCATGGGAGAGCCTCCTTTTTCTTCTACAGACAAGTCTGGTAAAGCACAAGGTTTTTCTAGACTTACAGTTTCAATTTACATACTTTCCCTAATCTTTTGGTGCACTAGACCACTGCATAGAGTAGTGCTGCGATGAAGGATCTCAGGGCTACAAACCCGGAATCAGCGGGCGCATTACATGGAGTGGAGAGCGAACAAGAACTCTGGAGACTGAGCAAGCAAGAGAAATGGGGAAAACAAAGTAACTTATAAGAAAGGAATCACAATCTCTTGGTTGAATTCTTGTGTAGCTTTTAATGGTATATAGCACAAAATACTGCTATACTATTCAGCTCTCAGAACTGAACGAGAGCAAGGGAGATAGTAACTGCACCAAAGGGGAACGTATTTGATAGGCTTCACAGTATAAGCCGATTAATGCTGAACGACTCGGCATACTCAATTCAAATAATTGCAAAATCCTAGAATGTCGCTCTCCCAGAAGTCCCAAACCCCGAACTGTGTCTTGCTTTTCCAGTCTCCAGGGGACAGCATAATAACTGCTGCTTAAACATCTCAGCCTCATGTGCCCATGCAGTGTTGTAACCTGCGCGACAGCTCCAGGGTTCACACAGTCTGAACCCCTCAGAGCTGAAGTCAGTCTACCTGAATGGTGTCTCTCTGCCTTCATCCTTGCTACAGAGTTTTCGAACCCTAGGCCATGAAAACAGCTTGGCATAAAAGAATACAGAAACCTCTAACAGGTTTACAGGCATTTTTCCAGCTTTGGCAACTATGTCCACTTCAAGTTCATAGGCAGAAGTCTGCTTTGTGTGTGTTCCTCCTCCCTTGCAAGCTGTGCTGCCAGAGCTGTCTGTGCTGCAGACAGACCGATTGACAGCTTAGCCTCCAGCCAGAATCCTGATCCAAAGGAATATCCAATTCTGTGTAATAAAGTTTGCATGAAATTTTTACCTGCAACAATTCCCCAATGTGCTGAACTGCATGATACTGACTTGTATAATACATCATTTTAGCAGCAAGAGTTAAACAAAATGCAAAGCCAGATTCAGTTTGATTTTTTTCTGGTGATCATAGACATTATACCACATCTGATAGCTATAAGCCATTACTTCCATTATTTTGTAGTATATAAACATCAATAAAAAATTTTCTTCAACAAGTGTTTCAATCAAATCAAATGTTTAAATGTAGACTTTTAGAAATGTTTCAACTATAAAAATAAATTAAAAACAAAAAATGTTTTCAGGTAAAAGATTGAAAGTATGTGAAATATTGAAAAGGACTACTTCAGTATTATTGAAATATTTTAAGATTTTAGAAAATGAAATGTTAGAATGGAAACATTTCCATAGGCAATTGATTTGGATGGAAACACATTTTCTAACAGAACAATATTCCATTGAAAAAATTTCCAGTTGCATTTTCTAGTGGCCAATTTTTCAATGACATTTTCCAAAGAACAATCTACATCTGAAAGTTTTTCAACAAGCTCTTGTGAGCTCTTAAAGGAAAAAAGAAGTAGTTTTCCAATAATAGATTTTTAAAAGCGGTTATTATTCTACGCTTTACACCTTTTTACAGAACATGTAGCATACCACATATAGGACAATTGCCCGGACTTTCTGTTAACTCCTTTTTAAATTTAAAATACAAATTGCTGATAAATGTTCCCAGACCTCAATTAAAAACCTTGAGTGATTTGATTTTAAAATGGATTGATGTAAATGTTGCTTACCTTAGATAGACATACACAACTGGTATCCAGACATGCCTCTGTCAGGCAGCTTGGTCTGAACTCTGGTGTCCTAGCACAGCATCCGGTTCAAACTCGGGTCTGCAGCTTGAATTTTTCTCTTTATTAGACTGAGTTAGAGAATTTATCTGAATTTCAGTGGTATCTGCAAGTCCAGTTATTGATCACAAATCTTACACCAAGTGCTGTCTAACATTACAAAAACACCCAAAGAATATTCCAGCATAAAACTTGTCACATCTTTACACTTTGATGAGATCAGGCTGAAAGTCTGCTTTGGATTCAGTTGTGATACTGTTTACAACAAACGTTTACAACATTTCCAATTTCCATTTTGTTTTCTTAATCATTGCTTCCAGTTTTTCAACCATACAATCACTACTGAAGCTGGCTATGCCTAGGTGGGCATTTGTATATGTGATGAGGAGCCCAGGTTTGTATGTATGACATGTATATGTGAGGAGGGACGTGGTTGGTAGCTTAAAGCAATACCTCACAAGTGAGACTTAGTAGCATGAAAAATACTGCAACGATCTACAGCCCAAGTTCCAAGTTTGCACTTCAAATCTGCCAGGTCAGGACTTGGAATCCACAGTGATTCCAGCACTCTGACATTTAGGGAAATTCATGGCCTCTTTTCAAGCCTGTAGATTTGAATATATTTCAAAATATGCAGAGGTTAGTTTCTTCCAGTTTAGATGGACAGCATTTGGATCTAGATCAGAAACACCTCCTCAGCTAGAGTAAATGATAATGGCCCCTTTTGCTCTGTTGCAGTTCTGGGAATGTGCTCCAGCTATAGATTTGCTCTTTGAGTTCGCATCCAGAAGTCAAGGGGAAATATAGTTTTCAGTCCTTCTCCACTGAGTCAAAGAGAGATGAGGGGTGTGCAGGCTACAGCACACAGCTCTGTCAGGGAACTTCACTTAACAGACTCTGGTTGCTTTGCATCACATGAGTAGACAACCACAATACCTTACAGTATCTGCAGAGCTGGGAATTTACAGGAGATGTACTTGGATACCAAGAAGAAAAGTCTGTTCCATGTATTCACTTCTCTCTTGTTTCACAGAAATAATTAGATCTCTTGTTCTCTGCCTGAATCTCTTGTTCCACTTCTCCCATAAGGTGGTTTAGCTGTCCTAAATTACAGATCAAAAAGCTAAATGCTAAAGGCCAGGCTAATTCTCTAGTTTCTTTCTATAGTCCATGAAAAAAACCCTAGACAGTTCAGAGGGCAATTCGTCTCATCCTTAGATAGCCATCTACAAGTTAGACAAATAGCTCTTTGGAGGTGTATCTCCATTCATTGTAGAAGGAACCTCCTTTAGACTTTGGCATGTACCTTTCCTATGTCTAAAGTTAAGTGAGATAAATCACATCTACAGCTGTTGCGTGTGTAAAGAGGGCGCAGAAATAAAGCTGTGGTGAGAGAAGATCACTGCAGAAACAACCATGGCAGTCTGAGATACTTCATCCTCTCCGCCCCACGAGCCGCCTGTTCTAGCCATTGCACCAGATGTTACTGATCCCTGCGGCACAGCCAGTGGGACACGGACATCCTATGAGTTCTGTCCAGCAGTCGGCTGGTTGCTCCTGAAGGGATCTGCCGCTGCCCTGGCTGAACTTTCTGCTGAAGCAGCTGAGAAACGTTCCTATGGTTCCTCCCAATGCTCAGCTGTGGACTCAAAACTATCACAAGAGGGGCAGTAACAAACCACAGGCAGCTGTTACACAAGGTTGCATTATCAGGACATTAGGAATGAATGCAAAATGCTCCTGAAAGGCTTCGCTTTTCCACCTGATACTTCTTATTTCTGGTTGAGCTACAGAGGATCTCTGAAGAATCATCCAATTTGTTCTATATATACCCCAACTGGTTGTTATTCTTTGCCCTGGAGGGAGTTGCAGATTGTGTGTGCAGCCTGTGCTTTGTAAAGAGATGGCAAAATAGTAGTGTCCCCCTGCTTGCAGTCAAAAGAGATGGCATTGGGCAGGTAAAGAGCTATTCTCTGAGAAACGCTAGCTATGAACCATCTTTCAAACATTAATAATTTGAGAAACACAGTAGCAGGAAGTTAGATGTAAAGTGACATAAATGACTTCTAGAAGATACCATTAGTTAAAAAATGATGTGCATAAAAGAGAAGAACAGAAAAGCACAATCACACAAGCCAACATGAATGTACCCGATCTACCTGAGGGACACCCACAACATCAGAAGCTCATTGCAAAGACAACCTAGCAGTTAATCTAGTGAGGGCAACCAGGCCAGATGTTTTGCTTGGATTCTGTTTGTCTTTTTATTGCCAGCTGCTGCATGCCAGCCTGAAGCACCAAGAAGGGGCACTTGGGATGAACACAGAAGCAAAGGTAAATTTGTTATTAAATGCATCTTAAAAGGGAGGGATATGGCAGGGAATGAAAGATCTAAGGATAATAGGATGTACAACTCTTCATCTGTAGGTCAATTTTTACTGCATTTCAGATCAGCAGTTGTGCAAGTCATTATTATCTGGTCAGTTTTATTGAATCCATTTGGCAGTCTCAATACAGTGTCTAATGTATAGAGGAAATATTTTAAAGACTGAAGAGATTTAGGAGTCTAAGTGCCACTCATTATCAGTGGAACTTAAACTCTCTGAGGAGTTAAGTGCTTTTGAAAACGGGATGTGGTCGTCTAAGTCATGTACACAGTTTTGAAAATATTATGCTACTTGGCCACAGCACAGTGTAATGCTTGCTGGTCTCCTTGCTGTCAGTCATGGCAGAGAGGTCAAGGACTGAGTGGCTTGCAGCGATTACTGGCTTATGAAATTCTCCTTTTCTTCTTCTCAGAACAGTCCCTCCTGTTGAGAGCAGGCATGTTGGCAGGCGATGATGTTGTAGAGAAATACAGATTTCAGTGGAGAAACAGAGAAACCTGTTGTCTGGAGAAGGCACCATGGTATTTTCCACGAGTAAAAAATATTAAAAATTGAGAGATGTACAAATGAATACAATGCAGAGGCAGGGATAAACTAAATGAAATATTGGCAGATCTGGAAAGATCTGATGTGTCACTGGGACAGTGGAGTCTATTTTCCCGTAAGTGCCAGGGCTACAAAGGAAACCTGCAAAACTGTTAAATAAAACTGTGGTTTAAAAAGGAAGGGAAAACTGTCATTTGAATTAATGCCAGGAATAATAGCTATTTTATTCTCTTCTGATTAAAATGGTTATGGAAAAACAGGGCTACAGAGCTGCTATGGCCATCAGAGGTAGTGTTTCTGTTGCTACCAGCCAGCCTTCAGCTTCCTTAATTGGGTATGTTCAGAATCTCACCTCAGGGTGTGTGTGGGGCACATCTCAATTCCATATCCTTTAGCCCAATCCCCATGCTTTATTCCTCTTAGATTCCACTCATCTGGTCTCATCAGAAGTTTTCAATGAGCCAAATGAGATTCATATTTTCAACATAATAAATTACCCCAAGCTCCCTCTCAAGATCTTTGTCCTTCTCACATGTTGAACAGCTGTGGTCCCTTAAGAGATGCCGGTGGGTCAGAAGTTGTGGTGGTGGCTGTGGTCTGACCCACATCCTAGACCTCCAGCATCGGAGACACTGGCTATTCAACACAGCTCCAGTTCCATTCCATACATGCGTTCTGCCAGCAGGAAGTCCCCAGCCAGCAAGGGTGAAACAGGAGTGAGCGCTGGGCACCTAATCAGAGAATTCTGTGAGCCCCTGCTCCACCTGGGTATGTCCTTTTGTCACCAAAGAGCTCCACTTTACTTATTGTTTCTTATAGCTGATCTTCATCTATCCAGATGGTTTTACGCTGCTCTTCTCCGATCCTGTCTTTTATTGTTCGGATAAGATCTTCAATACTGCTCCATGCATCTGCCTCTACAGAGGCATAAAGACATGGCAGTGCTTCCAGTTCTTTCTCCTTCAGACGGCACATACGTAAAAACTCATCTTCAGTCTCTGGTTTTGGCAATAGTTTCCTGTATCAAATGAGCAGACCAAAAATAAATGTCTTACATTTTAAGTTAATCCTGTAGTCCCAGCTGTCCCATCAAGAATTTATTTTCTCCTGACTATATACAAGCAATAAAAGCAGTGGAGAATACAGCTACTCCAGGTCTATCCTCCCCTTACCTCCATGCTGCCCTCAAGGAAAAATATTTGCTATGGGGAAACAATTTAAGAGGATTGAATGCAGGGAGAGTGCAAGTGTTTACGACCTTTCCTCTTCCAGCTAGCATTACCTTAAAAAATGCTGTGGGAATGCTGAGCGTGGAGAAAACCACGTATTCTTCAGTCTCATCCTCCCACAATGCTCATTGCTATCAGTGACAGTGAAAGAGTGCTAGATTTGGGGAATTCCTGCTTTCCCTGGTTGTAAGATTTCAGGGAGGAGTCATGGGAGGAAATAGTGCACGTAGAAGCACCAGATGAAGAGAGAAGTTCTTTATTTCTCTCAGTGAGAACATTATTGGACTCAAGAATTATTCACTGAATAAGACGGAATATCAAATATGCAAAAGGTTTGATATGTTACCTGAACCTCTTGATGTTTTTCTCTGAGACTCTGATAAAAAGAACAATAGGATATATCTTGGCTTTGATTAAATCCTTTGTGCAGCTTATTCCAGCTTCCAGGAGACAATGCTTGTTCTAAAAACAAAGTCATAACAGCGTCACAAAGGAACATTCGCTGCTGTGGAATCTCGAGATAAAGGTATCCATACCTTATGGGGTGAGCTGAAAAGCTCTCCCTTTACCATTGTAGTGATTTAAAACCTTTTAATCAAATATACATTTAAAGTCTAAACTCCTCCTTCTGGTTTACAACTAGTCAGTCAAATAACAGCTGAGCTTAATAGCTTTCTGAAAAGGTTGCAAATAGAAACGGATTGATCTAAAGATGAAGAGTATGATAAAATGCCAGTTTTACATATATACACAAACACACATACTGGCTCTTTCTTCAGAAAGAACATCTGCTGCAACTACTTGTGAGAGAAAAAAACATCACTTTAATTCTCCTTTTTTCCATGCTGTGCATCAAATCTACTCTACTTGATATAAGATCTCTGTCTTTGACATTGTTATCTTTGTACTGTACACCCCTGTGTCTGTGTTTCAGGCTATCCTTTCTTTTGTCTAGGTCCTTGTATCTCTTACTCTCTTGCACATTCATATATACTTATGATATGAAAAGGAATTGAATAAGGGATGGAGCATAGAAAATGAAAGGATATTTTGCTGCATCAATGTGGGTCATCACAGGGAATGAGCGAGAATATAAAATGATATGGCTGAGGATGAAAAAGAAAAGGAAAAGCAAGAGCACAAATAAAAGCCATTTGGGAGAATAAATAGAAATCTGAGATTGAAGGTGGGCAAGAGAGAACATGCAACTGTATATTGGTCAGTCTCTTATTCAAGAAGAAACATACATTGCAGACAGATTCACAGACAGCCTATCGAAGGGATACAGAGTACTCTAAGCACCTTGGCAGTGACAGCCTCAATATTGGCAGGTACAATACATTCATATGTGTTGAGATTCTTTTCTCTGCTGAAGATGATAGTCTCCGTTCTTTGCTTCCTTAAGAACTCTTCCTTTGTTACAATATCTGGAAAGAGATGTGGATGAGGACAAAATCAAGATTACAGCAACAGAACACCCAGAAAACTATCCAGTAGTACTTCACATAGGATGTAAGGATGGTTCAGGGAAAGAAGACGAGCAATGAATTGTCTTAACAGCTGCCTCATTTCTTCCATTGAATTCAATTAAAGCTTAATCTGATCACAGCTGAGCATCTCAGCTATATCCTGCACCAATGAGTCCTTGGGCAATTACTACAACACTATGAAGGCATTAAATTAAAACAGTAAATACAATTCCAGCACCTAATGTTATATAGTAACATTTCAGGGCTGGAGGATGCTGAGAGGTGCTGAAAAAAGAAGGTCTCTTCAGTATAGGCTTCTAAAACAAGGATTTAGTGTTCCAACATTTGTGTTTAAAGTTTCAAAAAATTTGGCTTAGGTTGCAATGTGTGGTACTGGCCCCCTTGTGAATTGCAGCTCTAGATCAAAGCTTTTGTTTTATGTTGCAAGACAGGGGATATTTATTGTAATACTTAACTTTTCAGTTTCTCTGTCTGGATAACTGTAAGACTGCGTACTATGCGGTGGGTATTTGAAACTAGTGTAAAAATGAAACGTCAGCTGTGTTGAATGCTGTGTTGTATACAATCCTGCCCTACAGCAATCACAGTACTGCATATTGCTTTAATAGTAAATACTTAGCATGGAAGAAAATCAGTCTTTCGAGCAGATCAAATGCACAATCTTCACAGCCTTGGACGAGATAGAAACCTAAAGTCGCTCTAGGGAAGATATTCCTCATAATAGCAAATACTAGAAACAAATTAATCAAAATTTCACATTGCCTAGATATGCAGTATGCAAGCAGTATGCAAACAGTATGCAAACAGAAAGAGCACTCGCAGCATTTCAGTCTCGGAGGGGCATCCTAGCAACCACACAGCATACACATGGATAATATTCATAGACGCAGAATCTCATAACCATGTGCACTGGCTGTCAAAAACATTCAAATATCTCAGATATTCTCAAAAAGCAGGATTTACAGCTACACATCACTCTGATGTGACTTGAAGTACCTCAAGCAACTATCACATGTCTATGCCCCTACGTGTGCGTGCATATATATATATATATATATATATATATATGTATGTGTTCATATTTCCAATACTGAGGGTTAACAGTCATGGTCCTCTTTTATCCCATTACCTGGCTTGCATATGTTGAATTCCAGGGCACCTCCAGAGTTGAGAAGCTTCTGTACCAAGGTCTTGGCAAGCATGGTGGGGGTGAAAAGCACAGGGCGCCTGCGCTCACAGTGGATTGGTCTCACCAAGCTATAAGGGATCAGACTGAGCCTCTTATTGATTTCACTTTCGGAATCCAAATCTGAGTGAAGAACAAGACATTTATCCTCTGGTTTCCTCTCCATCAGTATTTGGAGAAAAAGAAGGAGAAACACATGAACCAGAAATGACATGGTTAGTCATACTGGTCCTCCCTTCTCTTTTGCCAGGGTTGTCTTTACTATATATCCAGTAGTATGACGTCCAGACTAATAGTAAATAATTCAAGTATCTTTTGCTTTCAAGGGATTATTTAATAGTTTAACAGGACACTTACTTGGAGAATCTTTCTGCTTATTAGCTGGACTTACTTTGAGTTAAATGTCTTTGAACAAAGAGCAAGAAAGCACCTAGGAAGAACTGCCAACCAAACAGGAAGTTTCATTGTCCTAAACTTGCTCATGAAGGCATAGTGCTCCAAGCACTTTTAGCAAAATCAGTGTTTTGGTCACAAATGCTGTTGAATTTTTGCACAGTGGACCATAGATGCTGGTAATAGGAAAGACCTATAGCATTTTTTCACAGCCATGCTGTTATGTAGACAGCCTTTATATCAGTGCCATGTGTGTAAAAGCCATTACTGTTGTATATCCATACCTTCCAGTTTATCAGGCAACAGCTTCTTTGCTTCAGATGAGGTCCGTGCCAGATCAGAGGGCCAGCCAGTGACGATACGGACTCGTTCATTGCTGTTCATACGCTTATATTTGTTTTCAGACCTACTGACAAACTGAAAAGTTGAACAAAGAGATTTGACCCTCATTTCTTACATTCTTTAATCGCCCCTGTATTCATCAATCTGCACTTGTTATCTACGAGATCTGAATTACCTATGTCTATCAAAGACAAAACTCCATGGATCTCTCGACTGAATTCAAAGGCTCTTTAAATATCATAGATCTGATTCAGAGCCTTTGTTAATCCCCTTTGGGATTTCTTATTTTGTTCTCTGCTCTTAAGCGGCATGTTCTTTTTCTTCGCAGAGCTCCCTGCTATCACCAGTACAAGCACTGATGTGTCCACAGCAGAGTAACATAAGCACTCTGAGTATTTGCACAAATGTATCACAGGTTACACCCAAAACTCTGCCTCTTCTTTGCTGTGCCACAGAGACTTAAAACCTCCCAAATGGCACATTTTCACACTGAGGAATAGGCTTCATGCTTTCATTTTCCACCCACCCAACTATTCCTCTATCCAAATATTAATTCCTCCTCCTGTATATTTGCTAACCTTCACAACCATCTTCCTTCACAATATTTTTTGTCCTTCACCCACACACGTCTCTCACGCTCAGAGTCACTGACCTACAATTAAAGGACTATTTTCTGATAGAACCTCATCTCACAGAGACTTGGCGATTTGGTCTAGCCCAATGGATTTGTCCTTATGGTTCAAGCAAAACACATTTCAGCCTCTGATGGCAGACATGTTTAATTCATCAAGCTACATTAGTAATGGAAGGCATGCACTTAAAAATAAACACCCCACGTCACAAGAGCAGTTAGAAAACACAACCCATTCATCTTTTTCATATATTAAATATCTTTCTGATAGGAAGAAATCCCGATACAACCTCTATACCTGAGGTGGGGTTTCTGGGGAGATTAGGATAGCCTGAGAATATCTGCCGTTCAGATCCAGTATTTCAGACATTGCAATGAGTATTTGAATTTTATTACCTGTAATATTTGACCCAAAAGAAAGCTTGCTCTGGATAGGCGAGGGCTGGCTTTTGGGTCATTCTGTGGGGCAGGCTCCTCTGGCTGCAATGTATTCTAGTAAAAAATAACACAGGAATTTTTCTTTCTCTCCCTCTTTTTTTTTTTTTAATCACAGCATTCAAGAAACAGAACAAGCAAAAGCAGATCTTTTATATTTCCAGTAGAAGGGATAGTGATTGATTCATATCTATCCCAAATATAATGTTCTAAGCAAAGTGTAGACATAGCATGGCCTACACTGAGAAACACTGCTTCTTTTACTGCTCTTCCACATTCCTTTCCTCACAGGAGACTGCTCTCCACAGCTTATGAAAGAGGTAATTTCTGCACCAAGAAATAGCATGCAAAGCTTTTGCTTTCACTAGCATCTCTGCCAGTGATCTCTGTCCCTTTGATCAGTGGGGACTGGAGTACAGAAGGAATGCATGACACTTAACCTTGAATGAAATCAAATACGAGCAGTGGCTACAGTGCCTCTGCAAATGTTAGAAGCATGTATGTCTCCCAAGCTCTAAAAATAACTTATAGTAACTAATATACCAGGAAGTTAGTTTTTAATTATGTAAAGATGGAATTCATGGGTCTAAAGAAAGAAAAATCAAATTACTTTCACTGAGGGAAAAGGAGAAATTGGCAGGGCTGTTGTGTGTGAAGACCTGATATTCCCCCTTCTCTCCATAGCGTGTAGGTTGGAAGAGACAGGTCTCTAATATGGGACAGTGATAGCTCTGTGGATTAGATGCTTGTTCACAGTAGGAGAGAAATAATTCTGATTATTAACTCCAAGGACACAGCTTCTTCCTCATGTGGATGTGAAGATGCATTAGGGGCTTATAGGCAGAGAAGAATGAAAAGGCTCAACTAAGGCACAGAACAAATATTAGACTTTTAAAGTGTACTCCCTCATAGCTGGAAGGGTTAATAGTGTGCCGGAGCTAGGACCATTGCCAGGGACAGTATTATTTAAAGCAAACATAAGGTGCCCATTGCCTGAGACAATCAAAACCTACACAGAGTGTAAACAGGACTTTCTGTAAAATTAACATAATGAATAACAAGTAGCAGTGGAGTAACAGGTGTTAAAAAGACCTTGTTTGTAGATACTTACCCGGAGTGCCCGAAGGGTATTATATGAACTTTCTGTCTCATCTCTGCTTCCTCTGTGCATCAGCCGCTGCAGCTTCACCAAAAGAAGTTGCTGGGCTCTGAAAGAAAGGATGGAATCACATAGATCAAGATATCTTTGAAACCACTCAGAAGAAGGCTGGACTGCAATGGGTCTGTGCCTACAGAAAAGATTAAATAGAAATAGCAGTGAGGACTGACTGAACGACACAGGAAATGCAGGAACAAAATAATGAGCAGGACTGCAGTGCAGTTAAGGATTAAAGAATCTCCATGGCATATTTTTCTATGCTACTTTCTGAGAAACCCACATTATTCTTTCAGGTAACATCTGGAGTCCCCTTTCTAAAGCTTTATAGCTCATATTACAGTTTAACATCACCAGGCCTTATCTCAAAAATGAAGGCATATACCTCTTTCCTTACAGCAGTTACTGATTTCCCTGTTTACAGAACCACTGCTCTCAGTCGTGGTCCCTCAGCATTACACTCACCTGCTGTAGCTGGGGATGGTCCCCGTTTCCAGATCCCTGTCCGTGAAAGGATCGACTCTGGCACACAGCCACTCACACTTGCCCTGGTACATGGTGTCCAGAATATGAACAATCTCATCACATTTCACTGACAGGGAACAGCAGTCCAGCTGGCTGGAGATGTTCAGATTCAAGCGGATATGAAATGAGTCCCCTGATGTGATAAGCCCTTCTTCCAGTTCTGACAGCAGTTTACGGTAACCTGCAGCAACGAAGGAAGGGGTGAAGCGTGATCAGCTACCGGTCGAACCTGGGTATTGCTGCATTCCTGGGCATCCTCTGGGAGAAGCACACAGCACAAATGCCTGAGGTTCCTCCGAGAGACGGTTTATACTTCTAGAGTGCTAGTTACACTAGTTACAACAAGGTTACGGGCCTGCACCTTAACGGCACTAAGGGGTCATTGATTCAGAAATAGCTCATGCTGCTGGTATCAGAATCTGTGAGAATATTCTCATTATAATGATACTTTTAGGTAACTCCATTTTCAGTACTCCACACGTGATCTGTGAAACAGAGAACTTCTCAGCAAAGATGCAGACACAGCTATAGCTCTATCCTGTAAGTACAGCTTGAGTTCTGCCACCAATTTTAATGACAAGCTATTCCCTTTATTATTAGCTCTAATTGGCACTCCCACAATCTATAACATGCTTTATCTGCAGTTAAGTGGTGCTCAAAAAAAATTGCAATAGTCTTTCCTACCTTCAAAAACATCAAAGAAAATCAAAGACATCACTTCCTGTGTGATCTATGCAGCTGAAGTTTTCTAACCAGCATTAAAAAAAAAACCCTCAAATTTTTATACCCCAGTAAAAAGTGGATTTTGGAATGTAATTTTTGATCCATAACCTGAAATTATCATTACAGGCCATGAACACTAAAATCAAATTCTGTTCACCACACATGAACTCCAGCTGTTAAAGATAAGATAAAGCCACAAAGGTAATAAACAGAGCAACTCCATCAGTTAAATGCTAAATCGACTTCAGCTGGATAAAGATGATTCAGCTCACCACACTGTATTACAGAAAACTGTACATAAAAATAAGCTTGAATGTGTTTCGTGAGTCATGTCGTTATTGGCCCACCATGTAAATTCTTCAGAGTCCTGTAGTGACAAGCATATGGGCTTTTTTTGTTCTCAGTCACAAAGCTAAAAGCTGGAGCAGTTACACAGAGTACCTGTAATTAACGCCAGTGGACAAGCTTCTGATTTGTACCAACACAAAGGATTTTCTGGTTCTGCCATTCTCATCCACACTGGTTAGTATAATAGACCTGGGACTATTTTAGATGAGAAGTACTTTTGGTCTTACCTTCATGATTTGATTTATACTGGAGTGTTACTGGACCACTGCACCTCTGAATTGTCCAGTGAACTTCTTCCTTTGTGCAAGTATCCAAGGGAACACTCTGATTTTCCCCTTTGATGCAGCCCTCCAACTAGATATGAAAGAAATATTACTCTCCAGCGCAGGTTCAATCTCTGAGTCAATTATACCATTTTTTTTAAGCGGCATAATCTTTTTCTGATTAAACAATGCAGATACTTTGCGATCAGGATGCAGATTGCATTCTAATTATTTAATTTCTTTTCTCTCAAATTAGGAATGCTAGCAGTCAACAGAACTGCAGCTCTTTGACAATCCCAGGCTTCCCATATCAGTTGTGGGGTTTTTTTCCCCTTGGAGGCATTTTAATAGGAAAATGGTTTGGGAACTTTGGCAATGGAGGGAAAACTAAGCAAAGAGCAACTCAGCAGAAGCACCATTGAACTCCTGTTTATGTGATGCTGGGGACAGCGATGCAGGTGTGCAGCCTTTCTTTCCA
Source organism: Mycteria americana (assembly GCF_035582795.1). NCBI lineage: Eukaryota > Metazoa > Chordata > Aves > Ciconiiformes > Ciconiidae > Mycteria > Mycteria americana. The sequence continues at coordinate 5,648,852 of NC_134376.1, read as the reverse complement.
TTCATATTGTAGCTGTATCCATTTCTGCTCATAACGCATCCAGTCCCAAGATAGGCCTCTCTGAAGAACGGTTTAGGAGTCACCATGCTAAGCGAAGTAGAATGAACTTCCTTTCAGGCAGGAAAGTACTGGGAAGTTGACAGCAAATCCCATTCTAGTCTTTTCAAAGGGGCTGTACTATACAATACAGCATTAGAGAAAGCATCAGTTGCTCTAATCTTTTCCATACAGAGCTACTGTAAAGTGCAAAAGTGTGTGTTGGGTGACCGTAAATACTATTCTCCCATGTTTTCATAGTCAATAGCAGATTTTCTTCTGCGTGAGTCATGTGCTTTGTCATTCATACAAGATGAGAGAAGAAACAAAGGAAAGTATTATGGTGAGTGTGTGGGTGGACAGACATCCTATACTATTTGTTGATTATTTTATGCTCACCAGTAGGATTTGGTGTCCCTCCCGAAGGCCTGCTTTCTCTGCCAGTGATCCTGTCTTGACAGAGCTAATAAAGCTCCCTTTATCATTACCCCCAACCAGAGTGATCTCTGAATTGAGACTGTCTCCATTCAGTGTTATGCGCTGGATGGTATGGCAGGAGTTTCTAATGCGACCAACAGATGTGACAGAGGGACGGAAAGGTCTGTGTTCATGAAAAGAAGTAACAGTTAGTTATCTCAGCTTTTAGCTACCACTCCAGAGTTAAATGCATGCAATATAAATGAGAGACACATAAATAAACCTTTAGTGTTATCAAGCACTAGGATCTAAGGACTCTAAAAGAAATCCTTCTCATTACTGCATAAGTTCTGGAGAAGAGCATCTGGATAGCTTCAGGTGCTCTGACAGGGCTGAATAACTCAGATGTATAACAGTACCTCACCTAGCAACCTGTGGCAGCAAGATAACAAGATCGCAAGGATAAATTTAAGCCTCTAGAACATTTTGTCTGCCTTGAAGTTTTAGAAATTTTAGGATGACCTTCATTGGTTTACAGGATATGAAAGGGCTCCAAAATAACATGTTATACTACTGCCGACACAAAGAAGTAAAGACTTGGCACAGTATCCTGAGCTATTTGTGTCAAATAACAACTTGTGACATCATATTCCTGCCATTATATCTTCAGCAACTAATAGAAAAATGGAGGACCTCTACTATAGTAGCCTTTCCCCTCAGTCTCTGTCTATGGTACGTAAACTGGCGTGTCAAATACCTTTCCAGAGAGAACTTTCTAAATATGGAGTTGACGTGTTCAAGCTCATAGGCTTCCAGGCCTTCCGACTGATGAGAAGAAGAGGAAGAGTGCACCGAAGGAGCTCCATGTGACTGCCTGTCATGACTGTCATCTGAAAAGAGTAACAAGAATGCAAATGAGTCCTAGATAGAGTGACAAAGATGGAAAAGGGGTACATGGATGTTTGATTGATCCCAGCCAAAGCTGAAGGAGGAAATTCCTGATGCAGAGGCATGATTTATGTCCACAGGCCATGGCAAGGAATGCCAGTCTTGCTTACCGGACCTACCTGATCACTCTCACAGAACAGCAAGTTGGAAGGGACCTCTGGAGACTGTCTAGTCAACCCCCCTGCTCAAAGCGGGGTCAGCTAGAGGAGATTGCTCAGGACCTGTCCAGTTGGGTTTTGAATATCTCCAAGGACGGAGACTAGTCAACCTCTCTGGACAACCCTGTTCCAGTGTTTGACCACCCTCACAGTAAAAAGCTATTTTTTTCTGTTTAAATGGAATTGCTTGTTCTTTAGTTTGTGGCCATTGCCTCTTCTCCTTTCATTGGGTAGCACTGAGAAGAGTCTGGATCTGTCTTCTTTATTCTTTGCCCTCTCAATTTGATGCTTTCCTCATTTTAAGGCTGGAGGTCTTCTTATCAACCTACAAACCTCAGCCAAGCACCCTCCATCTATTCATTCAGTCTAATCGTTCTCCCACATAGTTCTTCAGGAATAACTGCTTTCTTATTCTCACCCTTAGTTGCCCCTTTTTTTTCATGTTATGATGAACTGACTTGATTTTTTCTCAGACTATGTGTCCCATCTTATTTAGACCAGGAGTTGATTAATTGACAGTACTTGCAGCTGGTGAACTAATCCCACAGGTCTCATAGTTAAACTATCTTCTTGCTTACCATCTAGCTCCAAAGCATCATATCCAAAGCTGTCATTGTCCTCTTCAACCAGGCTGGAATTAAAAACAAAGCATGAGATAATGGGAGAGAGAGAGAGAGAGAGAAAGCGGTTCACTTTCCAACTTTCAGCAGATTTCTTTAAATTCTGAAGGAGGAACCTTTTCTGTGAAAAAGAAAGATGTTGGAGGTGTTGCATCAGGCGATGGTGCAGCTGCAAAAAAATAAGCAAGGAACATATTTGTGGGCCCAAGGAAGAAGTAGGAAGATGGCAGGAAGACAGTGTGTGTCAGCCAACATGGGAAGCCTGTGAAACAGCAAGCAGATTCAGAAGGAAGAATTGCTAACAGCAGTGAGGGAATGAAGAAATTGCTGAAAACAAAGGGAAGCTGCTGACTGATGGTCTCATATGCGTGACTTACACCACACCTGCTTCAGCGCTGAGATAAATGGTTGCATAATACCTGCTGTATATATACTGCAGCGTGGTTTTTTTCCATGATAGATCAAAAATGTCAGGAGCTCACTGACGGACAGAGTGAATGCAAGGGAAGTGACTGAGGTGCATCAGTAAAGGAGTAATTTACCTGCTTGATTTAAAGTCCTTGAAGCATTTTATAACAGCTTAATGGTACCTCGCATGGTTACTCAGATACCTACGGTAACAATGGCAAGGTGGACCAAGCTTTTGCACAGAAACTCTTTCTGCCACAGCTCTGGTCCCAGTCCAGCTCCCGCTGACACAACCTTTCCTGTTAAGGGTGACTAGATTGGTTGGCCTTAAACTCAAAGAGCTAAAATTCACCAAATTTTGCTCTTAAAGAGATATTGGGGGTCTCCAGCCGAGTGAGGGACCTGTCTGCTTCACTAGAAGAACTTCATTAAAGCATGTCCTTTGGTTGCAAAGCTGTTTAAATAACAGCTTGTTGTTTTTCCCATTCAGAATGATTTGTAGGTCTCCTGTGGAGCTGATATTCCTCCTATTTGGCTTCAGGTGAAAGGTGAATTTTTGCAGCCAGTCTGGGGAGAATCAGCTCTTTTTACACCATGCATAAGCAGGGAAATAATACAGCTTTTCCTACATATTAAATTGTGATCTCACTTTTTTTTCACACAAATCAAGATCAGATGAACTGTGAAACCTGCAACGTGGCATGCAAATAGCAATTATTTTGGATTATGTGCACAAACAAGTTAAAAAATGTTAGCAGGCTAATTATAAAGTTATAAACTACAGTGAACTTTTGGGCATGCTCTTGAGTTACTTGACTTTAGTCATTATTAGCTCAAAAAAGTAAGGCCACATTCAAACCTTGCTCCAGGGTACCTTTTCCTTCCACATGCCAGTGGGAAAAAGTATCTAATAAGAGGAAAATTTTCAGATTTCAATACAGCTCATTCTTCCAATGCCTTAACATATGGAACAGGATATAGTCAGAGCTGTAGTGAAATAAGTCCACAAGATTAATGATATCCATGTAGTCTTTACTGCATTCTGTAATATACTGCAAATATTTAAATGTTCAGGCATGCCAAAGGCTTTTCAAGTTAAGCACCTGAAACATGAAACATTCAAATAATTAACAAAACAGCCCTTTTTCTCCATCTTGAATTAACGCACACACTTTAAAAAGGGGCTTGGAGGACAATATAGGAGAACCTAAGGAAGACTAGAATAAACTCTGCGTAAATCCTCAGCAGCCTACAAAACTGTGTGGGAGAACTAGCTGAGGATGCCCTCCATGGAAAGCTGTCTTGCAAAGCTTTACACAGAGAAAGAGAGGCAAAAGCAGCAGTCTGCCAGAGACGAGTTTGTTTTGAAAAGCATTAAAAATCTAAATAAAGTTCTAATAAAGATTAGAACTAACAAATAGATCTAATAAAGATCTAAACCCTCCACATATATTGCTTTCTTCTAAACCGGCTTGCTTGGGCTTTGTTCTTTTCTCCTTCTGCTTGGGACCTTTAGGGAATGTATTTGTATCTTCTGATATTTCTGATACAAACACTGATGCTATTGACACCACCAGCAAAACAGTATGTCCAAGTATTGCATTGCTATAAGCCTTTTAGGAAAGGGGTCAGTGCCATTTAGGGGACGGTGAGGCAGGCAAGGTCTCTCTCCTTCCTGCCGCTAACTTCCCATTCCCCAGCTGATGCGATTTCACTCGCAGGGGAAGTCCGCAGGGCCATGAGCGGACACAAGTGGAAGCTGCAGCAGAAGGGGAAGCGGAGGGCAATGCATCTCTCTGCCCTCATCGCTGTGCTGAGATACAGAGCCCCGAGCCTGACAAAAACCACCTCCCTCCTCCACTTCTCCCCCCCATTCCTCACAGACATTCAAGCATCTCTGCTCTATTTTGGCAGTTTACAGAGGAGAAGGAGGGGCTTTGAGAGAAGGGGAAAGGATAGGGACACAGACGCAGATAGCACAGAGCTCCTAAACAGGTAGCATGGAGCTGAGAAGCAGAAAGTGAAGCTGTATCAGTCTGCAAAGGTAGAGCACATTCTCCAATAGCATCGGTGCCTAGTCATTTCAGTACTCTTTCTTATTATGTACATTAAAAAAGTCAATGCTGCAGTGGTATCACTGTGTCATTCATCCCAGCTGAACTATCAGAGACTCATGAGTGTTTTAGACAAAACTAGGGATGAAGGACTGCAGCCCTGAGACGTTTAGAAAGCCAGTCCTGCTGCCTAACAGAAACTCTCCAGCTAGAGGTAGACACAAGGACATCTAAGGCTCTTTTTGCCTCCTCCTTGTGACAACAGGTCCTGGGCATATTTCACCAGCGTGCCTACCTACCTGCAATGAGGGGCATCTTCTTTGCAACGTCGGACTATTGAATCATTTCCTGGAGGCTCCGGAGTGGTAGACATGATACTGTCATTGCGATTTCTCAGGGTTTGCTTTTAAAAAAAAAAGTGACAGGAAGGTTCTCTGTCTTAAATGTGCTATCATTTCTAACTTACAGAAGCATTAGCCTGCTAGCTTGCCAGTGGTACTCTGCACTGTGAAACACACACAAGGGTAAGAAAAATTGATTCTAGACGCGCCGAATGCTACGTACAAGACCATTCATATTCATATATTCCAGTATTGTAGCAGTATGCACAGCTTGTGTGCTGGCACAGTACCTTTTTCTGTGACCACATGACCGGCTGATTTACCAAAGAATTTTAACTTTACCCTTGATGTGTGGAGTATGTGTTCCACAGCTGACATATAGGAGGAAGAGGATGAAAAGCGGAATGTATGTATACTTATATATATAAATAGTAGGAATGAGGAAGAAAAATACAGATCTCCATACATTCAATTATTAATCTACTACACTGGAAACTAAACTCTAAATTGTACTACAGGGAAGACAGTATAAGTCATCTAAATATCCAATAGATATGCCAAAGAATATTCCTAACCCAGCTAAGCTTATTACGAGTGGCAGGGAGTTCTTTCCTGGCTATTCTTGGATATAAGTTTCATTTCCTGGGGACAGCATTTTTCACGGTGTTCTAGAAAGATGTTTTGTTCTTTGTTATTAACACTCTGCAAGAGCACTCTCTCTGTCTGCTTGTCCTGCTGTGTCAGTGCTCACATATGTATAATGGAATATCTACCTTGGGAGATTACGGGGATACAGCAAGCAGGGAAGAAATGGTTTGGCTATGGTATGCAGAAATTTCCAACTGTGATCTGCACCCCTTTTCTCACTCACTGTTACTTACAGACAGGAAAAGCATTAGAGAACGCAAAAAACCCCTGAAAATTTTCTTAAATACATTACAAAGCAGCTTTTAAAGAAAATCTCTTCCTTCTAACAATAAATGTGAAATGGCATAAGGAGACAGTGAGAGGTCATAAATACCTTTGAAAAATCTTTAAATAAACATAAACCAATTCTGTGATTTTGGAAAAGGCTAATAACATGGTTCTAACAAAATGCTGGTAAAAGGATTAAGGGAGCCTCTGACAAGGGTCTTGAATGTGATCACAGCTGGGATGCTAGTGAAGTGCTAATACTGGGTTGTGAAAGCTCTGAACCACATTAGGAGAGACGGTTGTAGACAGGCAAGGGGCATCTGGAGGCTCCTTACAATTTTGCTGACTTCACAGCTGCTGATGGAGTTACTGATGGAAACAGAATTTGAGGAACTCGTGTCGGTGCGGCCATTGCTGGCATCAGCCCCATCTTCATCCTGTGCTCTGACTGCTGCGCTCACAGATGACAGAGAAAAATAGAGACACCAGAGAAAATTATGTCAGATCACTTTCAATACTGAATCTTTCACAGATTTGCAACAACACTTAGGATTATCTTTCCATTTCAGCTTGGTTCCCCCACGCTGTACTGGACAGAGGCTCCGGGAAGCACTCTGTGCCCTGTAGCTCTGGCTTCCTTTTCTTCCCCGTAAGATTCCCGACAAAGTACAGAAATGCATGCCACTCTGGACAGCCTCTTGCCAGCTTTTTCTTTCAACTCTGTCCTGTACGTTTTTATTAGCTCTATGAATACTATTTGACAAATTAAAGAAGGATTGTTTTATTAATTTATGTTTTAATGTCATCATCTGCATCTGGTAGTCTGCAATAAGGTTGGCTCACTGAATTACGCTTTTTTTACAACAAAAAATTTAAAACAGGGACCAAGAAGCTTGAGATCCCTCAGCAGCCCCAGGTAGCACAGTGTGAAGGTCATTGTGGACTCCTTCCCTTCCTCAGCACCTCTAATTTGTACTAATGTTGCACATTACCTGATTCCAAACATACTGTTTACAGGCAAAGTCTTGCAGCAGGAACCATGTTTCCCATCATATTTTGTACAACAGTGAGCATGCTGCTGCACATAACAAATAAAGGAAGTGCTGCCTAAAATGGTGTTTGGTTCAAGAACAGTGTTACATAAATAAGAGGAATTAGGAGTAGCTCAAACATGAGCATACGGCAACTAATTTGGTAACTTGGCAGCTGGCTGATGGGTGGGTCAACCCCCCTCCCCCAACTTTTGCAATGCTGTAGATTTCAAATTAATTCCTTTTTGCTGAAGGACAAAGGAACTCATTAGATGATCGCTAGATTAGGGTCTTCTCAGCTTTTTTCCAACAGCAAAAAGAGAATAGTATAACGACTTTTAGTACAGGTATTACACCGATGACTTTAAAATTTTTGTAAACTAAAAGGAAAACTGAGTAAACAGAAAATTTAGGTAAGCTATGGGATGCAATATTGTGCATCTGTGGAGGTATCTTTGGATGGAGAGGACGTTCAGGTAGAACACTTGACTACTTTAAATTATGACATCGTTCACTACAGGAGAAACTGTCTATTTTACTGACTTGGACTTAGTTAAGAATTTCCCCGGTTGGCATATTCATTAAAACAACTTAAAGAGATTAAATGAATGAGACAAAGCAACAGAAAAGGAATAAGGGCATGGGTGCTCTTTCTGACCTTGAAACTCTGATGTTTTGTTCATGCTGACAGGGGATTTAGCTCTTGGATTTATCTAAAAGAAAGAGGACAAAAATCAGCACAAATGCAGAATATTTGCCACACACTGTAAAACCAGATATTTTCACCCTTTTTCACTGTTATGCTGCAATAAATTTGCCCTCCCTTAAACAACAGGACCCAAAATTTAGAAGCATTTAGGTATCTAACTGCCTTTTGCAGTGAACGAGAGTTAGCTACCTAACTACTTTTAAAAGTCTGGCCCAAATGCATTGCAATTTCCAGATTCTGCTGAGGGAACAAAGAGACAAAAGGTGAAGTGGGTGCCTTGGGACTGGTTTCAGGCAGCTGTTAATACAACAGGCATCCTTTTGGAGTGTGCAATGTAAAAATGCAGCTCTATTGCCATAAGTAATAATGACAGGCAGAACTCAGAAAGGTTATGAAGGGCAGGGAGAATTCAAATGCAGATGAAAGGAGAGAGAAGCTCAAAACCCCGAATGTTAGATTTTATATTTTTTACGGTTCATGAATATAGCATCAGATAATAGTTGTATGAATGCAGCTAGTCACGGAAATCATGGACCTAACTCATGCTACTCCTTACTCTTAAGTGAGAGGAAATTGCCATTATTTAATTCTAAATTAGGCAGTTAATTTTGCTCTAGATTGTGTCCATTTCTTTCTATTATTCCTTCCAGCTGATGTGAGCTTTTCCACCAATGCTTTGTTTTCCACCTTCAGTTACTTGTGTGCTGGACTTCGGGCATTATGTCATTTTTTTTCACTACTGTTAAGGAAGCAAAGAATCAATTTCTTGACAACTCTCCAAGAATGTGAATGAACAGCAGAAGCAAGGAGAATACACAAAATGGGGAGAAGGGGCAGAAAATGGTCCATGAAGCCTGATTATATCTGCCTCTCAAGATGCAAATCTCCACAGGGCAAAACCCGAGAGCTCACTATCGTATACAAATCTGTTCTCATCTTTATAGCACAGCACTTTCAGAGGCATGACCGCAACATGTATTATGTCTCTTCGTTCTAACAGTCCCTGCACTCATCAGCCTCATATTAAGACACACCTGGATTCCCTTTAGATTCACTCTTCTCTTGAGTCGAGCTTGATCAGGCAAGAAGAATTTGTTGTCTTCTGGAGACTCTTCAGAAGTGGAGGAGTCATCTGCTTCCTGACCATTGGCTTTTGGGCCAGGAGTCCCAAAGGTCTGGGAGATAATGGTAATGGGTAGATTCCGTGGCAAACTCTAAAGGTGAGAAGGAAATACTTCACTTCTGAGACCAGTTTGGTACAACTCCTCATGATCTCTCTTTAAAGTAATCTGATTGAACTTTCTGTGACTCCAGTGCTTCAGAAGCTTATGCAGAATGTGGCTCTAGACCCAAATCGGTAATTTACAGAATCACAGAATCACAGAATCATATAGGTTGGAAAAGACCTTTAAGATCATCGAGTCCAACCATAAACCTAACACTGCCAAAAACCACCACGACACCATGTCTCTAAGTACCTCATCCAAACGTCCTTTAAATACCTCCAGGGATGGCGACTCAACCACTTCCCTGGGCAGTCTGTTCCAATGCTTGATAACCCTCTCGGTGAAGAAAAATTTCCTAATATCCAGTCTAAACCTCCCCTGGCGCAACTTGAGGCCATTTCCTCTTGTCCTATCACTTGTTACCTGGGAGAAGAGACCGACCCCCACCTCTCTACAACCTCCTTTCAGGTAGTTGTAGAGAGCGATGAGGTCTCCCCTCAGCCTCCTTTTCTCCAGGCTAAACAGTCCCAGCTCCCTCAGCCGCTCCTCATAAGACTTCTGCTCCAGACCCTTCACCAGCTTCGTTGCCCTTCTCTGTACGCGCTCCAGTACCTCAATATCCCTCTTGTAGTGGGGGGCCCAAAACTGAACACAGTATTCGAGGTGTGGCCTCACCAGTGCCGAGTACAGGGGCACAATCACTTCCCTAGTTTAGATGGACATTTGTGGGGATTTCTGTTCACTGGGGCACATTCCTCAAAAGTATTTGTAGTTTCTACCCCAGTGTAGAAATTAATTGTCTTTCTGCATTTCTTTCCCTTCCACTTAAAATCAAGCTGTGGAATGCCAGCCTTTGAGAAGCTATGTGCATGATACAGACAACCTGAACCCAACTGTACTGAAGAACTCACAACATTGACATTTAATAGAAGGAGGTTATTTTTTTCAGTTAATTCATGGAGTGAATTAAAAAATTGCCCTCTCCCTTTCACACCAAAATGTTTTTAAAAGCAAGTCATAAAAAAAGAACTCATGTCTGTCTTCCTCAGCCCTACCTGGTCGTGAAAGTTATTGTCCTTAGAGAGCCGTCGGAGTTTGCACTCTAGGTTAACAATGCAAGCTTCTTTCCGAACCACCTCAATTCGGAGTTCATCATTTCTCTCCTCCAGCTCTCGAATCTGCTTCCTGTATTTATCTTTTTCAATCAGACAATGTGAATACTGTGTCTGAGCCTCATCACGCGAGCGGAATGCCTGCAGTGGAGAGAAGAAACCTCTTTTGCACCTGGGCACCTTCTGCTGGTTTTGTTTGCAAGGTGTTTGGAACGGGGACTTCAGAACTGGTAACCATTCACCAATTAACACAGCAGTTAGGACCAGGATGTGCCACAGTAGTACCATTAAAAATTATGATGATGAGGGTGGTTCATTTCCAGTTCCCTCTTGGTTGGTGGCAAAATGCTCCAGAGTGCAAACTGGATGACTTGACACTAATATAAAGCCTGCAGTAGCTGTTGTTAAGATCTTGGTCCTGCCTGCCAGATGCTACGCTGTGGAAACAACCCAATATTATCCTATGTTTAATTACTGCAATACAAATTCCAACAAGTAGCAATTTCTTGTAACTGTTTATTTTTTAACGGTATTTTGGGTCCAATTACCCACAATTCCCCAAAGTGACACACATGAGATACAGGCTTTTGCTACTAATTTTCCCCACTTTAACTGTTAGATACCTGGTCTCGCTCCTTTTCCACCTCTTCTAGCTGTATCATCACAGTGTTCATACGGTGCTTGTACATCTCACAGTCTTTTCCTAGTGTTGAACACTTTAACTCCAAATCTTCTTTCTCTTCAAGATACTGGAAATGACACACTGTTAACCACCACTGCTCTCAGAGGTCTTTTGGGCACAAGCCTGAGATATTCCATCTTTCTATCCTTCCATTTCTCACCTTGTCTCTCAAGTCCTCTACATGACGAATCTCCTCTTGGAGATTAAAGATCTTGTTGACCAACTCATGACGATCTTCTAGTGCCTCTTTACGGTCATGTTCCAGAATATCCAAAATGGCTTTGTCCGAATCTGGCAAACTCCGCTTGTCAGCCTGAGGAAAGACGTTTTTAAGAGACAGGCCAGGGAAAGAGAAAACAGTATTACAGGGAGAAAAGTAACAAAGACAGTAACAAACAAGAGGAATAGAAAATGAACATGGTATTGCAATGGGAAAGCAGGAGAAGAGACGGACATTTGTTCATATTTTAAAGTAGTGTCAGAAAAGATGAATAAAGGCTGTCTTGCTGTCAGAATAGTCTGATGAAGGAACTGTTTTACTGTTTTATTGTACTGGCTATAATTTGATCCATTTTGGATTCAGTCACAATTCTTCACTCCAAGCCCTGCATTCAAAACTCTTCTCTATTAATCAGCTCTCTCTGAGCACAAAAATCACCCTTTGCCAAAGAGCATGGCCTAAGAAAACATTCAGGGGAATTTTTAAAGCATGCATAGGCTTTGCAGGGCTGTGCTCAGAGAATATTAAACATGCCTGGAGTAGCTTGTACCACTGCTTCATTTTCTGTAGTGTCTAGCAATATTTTTTCTTTCAGATTTAAAATTAACAAGATTACCAGAGCAGGTTCCAACAAATAAATTGCCATCCAAAATTTACTATAAATGGAAGATGAAAAAGGCATAAAATGCAAGCAAGTAATCTGCATATTTATTTTTAAAATACCTAGACTAAGTTGGAGATTTCAGTGGCATTTTGGTTACCTAATATTTCTAAGTATACCTAAGTATTTCTAAAACTAACTGTCTTTTGTTTATTTATACTTTCACTTAGGAGAATTTCAATCCTATTTTTAGCTATTTCATGCTTATTTCTCTGTTTCTTTAGGTGCTATAAGACCATTTCAATTAATTAAATAGATTCTACATGGACCAGAACTCCCAGAATCTTCTAGACTACACCCTTTTTCAACCTTTGAATTGGATTTGTATTGGAACTAAGAATCGTTAGGCACTGCTAGAGGCTACAGCCATCTCTGAAATGTATTCTATTGATAATTTTTTAAGTGTCATTTTAAAATGCCACAAGCCTTTTCCAGCAAAGTGCTAAGCACTCTCACATATATCCTAATATTTGGCTAAGCTCTTCACAGAGTAACACAGTGCTAAATTTGCTTTCTCCCCATCTGCCCAAACAAAGGTTAGTTAAGATCCTACGCATTACAGCAGCGTTCTACGGGGCATTTTGGTAACTAGCGACCACCCAGCTACAGAAACATTTATTACCCTCTGCTTCATTAAGACCTTTTGGCACAGATGTGACAATAGCCTAGAACACGGTACACACAGCCACTGTCAGAAATTTCTGGGCTGGCTATTTAACACAGCTTTGTAGTGACAGACTGGCACAAAGGACCACAGCAGGGCTCAAACATAGAGTTGAATGCTCAGCAATGAAACAGCTGCCCTCTGCACCTTGAAGGAGCCAACCTCTCATGCACAGCTTGATTTATTAGATGACAATTTTTTGGGGGTAGAACTCCTCCTCATGCATGTGTTTGTACAAGGAGTACTGGAGACAGCTGGGAGCTATATAACCAACGTTTTTCCAAACTTTGCACTTATGCTTATTGTAACTTTGCAGGTAGAGGTTTCACCCAACACTTCCTAGCATTATAGCAGGAGGATGTGTTGAGCTTGAGGTGAGGAGTGGTAGCAGATACCATGCCATCTCCTCTTGTCCATAGTTACCAGTTTCCCTGTTCCGTACTCAACTCCCTGTCCCCTACTGAAAACACAGGGGAGCTGTCACCACCTGCTGCTTCTCTGTGCCACTCCCACCGCCTCCTCCAGACACTTAGATCTTGAAGGGCAGCCACCAAGGCAGGCTGTGAGGAGACGTGGGGTGTGTGAGACAGTATGGGAGGAAAGTGTGGGGGTGCCTGGAGGCAAGGAGTGGTCGAAGCCTGCTGAATCCATCACCTGGCTAAGCAGGAGGGGTAAGCTGAAGTGTCTGGATTTTTAAATGTAGCAATCCGCTTTTATACCTGAATGATGGACTGTAACTCCTGGATTTTAGTCTTCATCATCTCATTTTCCCGCTCCAGCTCCAGAACCTGTTCCTTTTTGGGTCGGTTTTCAATATCATTTTTCAGCTTCAAAGACTGGTTCCTCTCCAGCTTGCATTCCTCTTCTACCTTGTTCAAGCGATGCTTCAGCTGGTCAATCTAGAGCAGCCAGAGAGCAGTGAGAAGGAGAAACAGGAAAGGAAAATCATTCCTAGCTCTGATATTGACTGCTCTGAAAACACTCTCACTTCCAGGTGAAAATGTACTGTCATAGGTGGAAAAAATAGCTTAAACTGTGCATGCTAACGAGCGGCAGATAATTGGATGTATGTGCATGTGTGTTGAATGTCCACAACTGAACTGTTGAACTCTCAAGCAGAAGCCTGCTATTTGCTAGCTACAACTGGCATGGGCTGGTTATAAATTTAGATAACATCTGGACTAAAAAAAAAAGCGGCATGTCCTCAATCCTCTAATAAGTAAAGAGATACGAAACAGAACTAACACAGAGGAGGCTGACCACACATTGCGCTTTTGCACATAGACTCTTTGGATTGGGAAAAACAGAGGCTTTGAGTTCTGGATAGGAAAGAGGGGTTCATAAAAAGAAAAAGTGGTTTCAGACAGAAGGGGACCTGGGAAGAAGAAGGTGATGATCCTGGCTAGAGGAAATATTTTAAAGTGGGGGAATATCCTAGAGATCAGATTGTTGCACAGGGATGAAGGCCAGGGGACGCCCAGGGACCTGGGCCAGTAACGCCTGTGACTGGTGACTGTGAGCAGCTGCACAGCATGAACTGACACGACTTTCTGCCCAACCATCCCACACCAGCAGGGATGTCCCTGCAGGGAAGGGATGTCAAACCCAAGAGAAGGCAGCGCCGAGGTGGGGGACCAAGCAAACGACTGCATGAAAAAACAAAGTGGGGTAAAACGTCTGGTATCATTGGTTCAAAAATAAACCCCAGGGTCCAGATCCACTATGGGTAGTTGTTTACTCTGCCTCATCTGTGACACACACACAAGCACGAATTTTATGGCACTTGAAGCATTTCTCTATATTTCCTAAATGGCCTCAAGCTGTTCCAATGCTCCATGGGCAACGTTTTGAATAAACCGCCAACAGCTGTAGTGCAAACCTGGATAACTGCCCCAAGATATTATTGAGCCTGAAAAGCTAGAAATATGTTTTTAGCAAACAATTACGGTTTTAAAATTTTGTTTTTAAATAAGTTATGTTCTGTTAATCCATTACAAGCATGTAAATTATCTGCCGTTAATACACATCACTGCAGCTGGCATTTCTGTACACCGATGCCTCTAATCATCTGGATGAGCAAAGCAAATGAGAGCTCTACACCTTTCTACTCTCAGAGAAGGTCTCATTTTGCCAGATGCCACTGGCATGCTCCATTGCTGCTCCTGATTAAAGCAGCCCAGAGCATTTATCTCACCTCTAACTGGAGGTCTCGGCTCCTTATCACAGCCATGCTCTTCTCGTCACTCAGCTGGGCATATCTCATGGCCAGATTGTAGTTCTCATCTTTCACCTTGACCAGCTCATCATTGTAGTTGTTCCTCTCCTCCTTCATCTTGTTGTATCTCTCCTGGAAGGTCAGCAGCTCTATCTTGTTCAGTTTTAGCTGCTTTCGCTCATCCTCCAACTGGCGAGACTTAGCCAGGAGTTCACAGCGCTGCATATCTTTTGTCTTTACTTGCTGCTGAAGCTTAATGATCTCATTCATTAGGAAATGGGTAAGGCCTTCATGTCCCTCCTCCACTGAAAATGTTTGAACAGCTTATCAACTTCTAATAAAGTAACTTTATACTAAGTAGAATCAGCAGAACTGAGTAAGAAACAAATGTCCCAGAATATGTGCAGAGGTGCAGAATATGCACAAATACATACATATTTGTATATCTAACTGGCAACAGTACAAATAATACACAGCACACTACTAGCAGAATCACAATACACACACTCAAGCCTGTGGAAATGGCACAAACTTTGTAAAATGAATCTGTACAAGTACACTTAATGTGAATGCTTCAAATTTGCTGCGCACATGTGTAGGTCATCAGTGTAATTTGGTCCACTGTTCCGATGTTTCTTATCTTGAGATTGCTTGTAATGCCTGTCATTCAATTTGAAGCTCTTCAGCTTCATTCAGACAACTGAGATGTTCCTTTTCTTTATACATTACCTGTTGCTAGCTCCTTTTGCATTGAACGGGACTGAAAAACTGCAGAATGCTGCTACAAGATTGGCTTTTATTTCCATTTCTTGCCTGAAATATCAAACCCAGTCCTTATTTCAACAGGATCCTTTGGGATTGATTCTACTCACCAACAATAGTGGAAAATCGCCGTGTAGGTTCTTTCCCTGTCACCAGTTTGTAGAGCTCAGGGTAGTAAAACTCCAGGCTCTCTAAGAAAACTACATAGCCCCTTTGGCCCTTGGTGTGGAGAATGTCCAGCAGTCGGCCTAAGTACAGAGAACAGAGAGAGAGGTGACGTACCAGCGCTACGAGCAGCATAAGCAAGTACTGTCTCCCTGAAGTCAAATCTCCTTAAGGTTCATCTCTGCCACAGCAATGCGCTGTGGAAAATCTGGCTGATTAATTGAGTTCAGCTGAACTCATAAAGTAATGCCACGTATTCTTTATGTTTGTGCTGATCGTTATTCTGAAGGAGTGCGGGAAACTTGGTCTCTGGAACAGAAATTTCAAAAGACACGTTATTCAGTGCAGCCTTTACCAGGCAGCACTGAAACACTAGGATGGCAGACCCTTCAGTGACAAATCATGAAGCATGGCAAGACAGCCGAAAACCTACTCTTGGAATGACATTGGCTGCTGCTTGTGTTAACTGAAATATTTGCCAAGGCTTTGATGGGAATATGAACCCCATGAGCTCCAGTCTGCACAGCACTGGAAAGAATAATTGTTATCAAAATAGTAGCAGCAGATTCCCCCCTTTACATTAAATCTCCTGTAAATGAGATACAGGGTTTCCATTTGATAATCTGCAATTTGATACAGGCTCCCTCCAGACTTAGCAAAACAATACTGTTCATATAGGAATACAGATGTAGCCATTCACAAAATAATTACCTGCTCGGTTAATTTTGGAGGGCAGCATAAGTGAGTTAAGCACCTCATCCTCATCTTGCTCATCGATTACTTTGCACTGCCGTAGGTATGGGGTCAGTTTGGCTGGATTGATGTACCGGCTCAGCATGTGCCGGTTGCATTCTACATTCTCCCACAAAGCTTCCTCCTCATCTTTCAGTGTCTCCAGGCAGTCATCCATCTCTGGCTCTCCTCCTTAACAAGAGAAACAATTGGCAAATGAACATCAAACAGGACAGTTTCTATCCTGTTACTTTTTTGTGCTTCCATGTCACATAGGATGAGCTTAGAATCACTTCTGACTAATGCTGGGTTTGCCCTATATTGAAACTGTTTGAACTGAAGTGCAGCCTGTCCACAGCTCACCTGGAAAGTGACAGTTCAGAGAGGTGCTATCTTGAGCCTATGAACTATTGCATATTGCTCTCTAGTGATGAATCTGTAGCTCAGCTAACTCCATGAAGGTCTCTACAAGTCACAGAATCCCTCTTCATATTAGAAGCAACGGTAAAGGGCACCGTGCGATGCAAGAAAGCATGTTCTGATATGAACATGCAGAGCTCAGCGCAAAGGCAAAAACTTGCTGCAGGCAACTAAGGCTTTCATTCTCACCTCCTTTGTTCCTCTCAGCTGGACTGATTTGAAGCTCCATTTTTTCCTGCATGTATGTGATCAGCCGACACATGTAAATGACTGCACCACAAGAATAGTTAACTCATAAGCAAGCAGTTACGTGTGTCTGCCTTCTGCAGCTGTGAATAGGTTGACTGATGTGTGGACGTGAATGCAAGTACCTGTGAGTTCAGACCTTGCCTTTCTCCGCATGAGTGAATAAGTATGAGCATTGTATCACTGACGTCTGAAAATGTTCTTGACTCATGCAAATATTATCACATGATTTCTGAGTGCTTGCTAAGCAATTTCCTGCCAACTCCTAATTTGTAACCACCTCATTAGAGAAGGTTACAAGGCAGGCAACAATGAGGTGAGAAAACTTGTACTAAAGTTAAGGGTAAAGAAGCTTTGTAGAAGTCTTTCCTTCTTAATTTTGTAATAAATGTTAACCTTTGAAAGAAGTCTTATTTTTGCATTCTAGCTTTCTCAAGATCTTGTGATCCAGGTGGCACAAAGAAGATAAGCTTCTATTTCAAGAGTTATTTTACCCCATCAGAGACCACGGTATAAGAAGAATGTGCAATTCTTAGGTCATATAAGATGAGAGCTGTGCTTTATGAGACTTTGCTGGTAATCAGTAACTAAAGACCTCAAAAGCAACATGTTGTTTTTCTTGGACCAGAAGAGTTCTCTCCATTGTGTTACGATTTCCTCAGCTTCCACTTTAGGAACTGCAGAGCAGCCTGGTTTACACTGAACACCACTGGGTAAAACCAGCTATTAATCTGTATAGCCAGGGGCTAATAACTCCTCATTTTGAAAACTAAAACCAAAAGTGCTAATCTGCTAAATAATGTGTTTGTCAGTGTTCTGTCATAATGAAATACAGAATAGTCCTACAAAAGTGCATGTTCTTTGCTTGATGCTTTCAAAGGCCTTCCCAAATTGTCCAAAATCCTAGGCCGGGGTTCAACGTCTCCATGAGAAAAATTTGGATGGGTTCCTGATACTATGGACAGGTTAGGGGAGTATTGCCAGGGGTTTTGTTCTTCTCCTGTACTCCAGTAGCTCTCCCAGAGTTCTTGTCTTTGTAGTTTCACATCTTAGGAACTACTTATTTAGCATTTGCTCTGCTGCTGGCATGTAGATTTCATTACTCCAGTGACTGCTATTAAATGGGCCGGGAGAGACAACAGTCCTCGGAGAAGACCAGGTCTGCTCAACGGGATCCAGAATCATGGGAGCGTAGCTGCAGGTATGGGCAAATCTCTCTGGTCTTATGAACTCCTCACAAGCTGGATGAAATCCTTACCGAATCCCAGTATTTACATGTGGTAAAAATGACACTGCAGTAATGAACAGTATAAAGGTAAAACAATAGAAAAAGCTATATAAAGTAGGTAGCAGTGGGAGGAATGCTAAAGGTGAAATAGCTTCATCTGAAGTACACATACATTGTCAAGAACCTCACTCTCCACCACTTATTCTGGAAATAACTGTATTTCACTTCAAAGGTGAATTTAACAAACACTACATAATTGGAGAAGCTGATCTTTTGGGAGTAGAAGGCAGTAAAGCAGAAGGTCACACAGTATCTTAGTCATCTTACAGCCACAGCTATCTATTGCATCCAAAAAAAGGTGTGTTGCAGGCCCTTTAATTTTGGGGAGCATACCAGGAAGCTCACAGATGGACCTCAGGGTGCAAAAGAAGCACTTGCCTGAATTTCATAAAAGGCAAGATATCTTGTAATCTGCTGCACTGAACCAGAAATTATTACGCACTGTCAGCAGTTCCCTCAGGACATTAGGAAGGGATTTCTCCATTAAATCATTCAAAGAAGAATTCACTCATCAGCGTAATTCTCAACATGAATAGGTTTTTTTACCTGACATTAAAAATACCTTTATCAAATAGTCCCTCGTGTATGGGCATAATACATCCATACTGTTATTTTGGGGACATAATGTTTAATGGGAAAGTAATAAGTATATTGCATGAGTGGCTAAGAATTTTAAAAGGAGATTTCTGCTAGCAAACTCCTGTTAAACACAGTTACTATCACAGTGGTCCCTCACTGCCATGTAGGAATTTCAGAATCTTCCTTTGGCTTTCTTCTTCAGATTTCCACCTTGGAAATGCCCTACCAGAAGCAGAGCTAAGCTCTCTCCTAACTCACTGTGCTGTTCGGCACCTCTCAGAGGTTACTGCTGCGTAACTGTAGCACTCCTCTCTTTCCTAGAGCTTGAGGTGTTGCCTCCGTTGTGTTTCTTTGGCCAGACTGGTCAAGGAGTATAACCCCCAGGTAACTCCACTGTCTTGGGGAGCTATTCCAGAGACAATAGCAATGGACAGCTGATGTGAGTACAGCACCCTTCTTAGTGAGCAAATATTTCTTTGATTTAGTATGTAATATAATGTTGACTAGGAAATAAAATGCTTGTGATTGGTTGAAATTTTGGTATGCTGGTCAAAAAATGGATGTGACAACTGAAACTCAGTGGGAAACCACCAAAGGTATTGTATTAGTGGCTTTAATTTTAAAAGATTTTCAGCAGCACATGCATTTTCTAGGTATTTAAAAGAACTTATTCTCTGTTTCTGTCCTTCCTTCCTGTGATGATATTGCAGAAAAGTTGTTTTCACGTCTAAAATTAAAAATGACAGATTTAAAGTGTTTTCAAATGTGTAATCACTTATTTAATCTGATCTTTATTACCATTATCTAGTTTCTGATTCCAACACCTCCTGAGTTGTAACCTAACACATTCAGAAGTTGTGATATGTCATAGAAATACTATGGCATCCATTACAAATCACAGGTGTGAAGTCACAGACTTGGACTGACTTCAACAGACATTAACCAAAAAGAAATAAGAATCGCCCCAGCAGTTAAAAAATTGCTCTCCTGCTGCTCCTTTCAGTAGTTAGTATACAACATAGCTTTTAACTGCAGGAGATCTTAATCCAGTAATAATCTCAGCTAGTCCCATCTATTTCAAAGATCTCTGTCGATGCAGACAAATAAAAGAGAGAATCCCTTTTTACATTAAAAGAAACACTCTACTCCCCTCATCTCCTTTTCTCTCTCAGGGACTATCCTTCTCTTGGCTGCTACACACAAATGAATCTTTCTATGTGTTTGCTATTTTTTTTGTTATATTTTTCAACTGAACAAATCACCTTGCAGTTAAAGCTGCTCTCTGTTCTCACTCAGACTCCACACTTTCATATGTCAGTGACACTCTCCACTGATCAAGGGAATAAAGCCTGCAGGCTTCAGAACCAGGGGTTCTCTAAAGTGCTCATCATCAGGTCACATCCAAAGCTTCATTTTTTGCGATTCATTGCATGATGGTGCAGAAATTAACCCTTCAGCCGTTTAATTATTTGCATCCCCTTGCTCTGAATTCTTGTCAGCCTGTCGATACTGAGGAATCGCCATGTAGCAGACTGCAAAGGCTTCGGCTAGGCTTTCTGATTTCTTGGTATCTCCTTTGTGAAATACAAAAAAAGGGTATTGTCCTCATACTGAGAAGCAGAAGGAAGTTTATTCTGGAAGAGGTGATCTATTTTAATGCTTTGGACTTCTGCATTTTTCACAGATGTTCACAGACTGGCAGTATTTAAAAAGAAACCACAACACACAAAATGTTTGTGCAAGTTATAAGTTAATAAGAACATAAGTTTATGTTAAATACTAAATATGAGTATGTAAACCAGGAAAGGATTACATATAAATTATCACACTTCAAAGCAAAAATAACGATGAAAATAGCACTTTAACAGTGTGTATATAATAATCCTCAATATTTTGAGGGTATTGTATTACATCCTCTTTCTACGCATATCTCTGGATTGCATGGGGCAATACCCTTTCTCCCTCAAGTTTGTATAGCACCTCACATGATAAAGTATAACAACAACGTGAATTTCTCAAAAGCTGCTTGCATGGATACGTGCAGATTTGCAATAGCAGAGAACCACAAAACCACAAAGGGATTTAGAGCTGTTTTTAATTTTAGAGGAAAGTCACAGTTTAAAGTGTGATAAGGAAATTATATTCCTTTGCTCAAGGACAGGAGAGCTCCATTTGCACTCCTGGCTTTCTGAAATGCTGAATACCAGCAGTTTCCAATTACGTTGGCTGCACTGCTGGATGTTCTATGGTACTGAAAACCACTTCTAAAAGGCTTAAGCGTGGATTAAGAAGACTAGATTTTCTTACCTATACTTGCAAATTTTTTGCATACAGGTGCCTAAATCTGGACTCGCAAAGGAGAGGAGACAGTGTCTTCATTTGCCTTTAAGTATTTGCACTTTTTATTCATTCTTTCTACCTCAGTGTCCCCACCTCAAAACAAGGCTGGTAAGAAGTGACAAGGTAGGACTCGTTAATTAGTGACTGCAAAGCACTTGGAACCACCAAGATGGGAAGGCCCTAGAAAAACATTTATTATTAGTGCAGTTTTATTACTTCAGATTTTGCAGGCCTTAGAATGCTTTCTGAAGCCAGCAGCACTGTTGAATGGACTGGGCTGTATTTCTGGTGTAGGTCACAGTGGCTGTGTGTGGAAAGAACCATTCTGTATATATCAGGACCCCCTCTTTATGTAAAAGATTCAACCAGCTTACAGAATGCCACAGTTTCAACAAAATATAAAAGAAAAATATAGAATAAGAGATACCAAAGTAATAGAAGAGCAGGAAGCTTTAAACACAAAATCGGATTATTTTAACACAAATGTATTCTGTTCAATTCCATTGAGTCAATCTTCCTGTTACATACAACCTACAAAAAACCCCCAAAACTCTAGCAGACTTGCAAAGCTTCAGTGAGGTAAAGCTAGATCTTCAGTGAAGCCAGATGATAGCCATAGTCATAAATACTGCTCCCATTTTCTGAACAGAAGAGAGACAGAGATAACCAAAACAAACTCCCTAACTGGTTCAAAGGGCTCTGGAGGCATATTCATCTTGCTTCTACAAGAGGGAAGAGGGAAAGAAAATTCCCCTCATTTTCGTAACTATTAGCTCAACAACAACCAAGTGAGAGAAAAAGAAGAATTCTATCATGTTGCTCTTATTCAGTATCTCTGCTCTGTGAAAAAAAAGAAAGCAATAGAATAAATCAGAGATTTGTCTCTAATCACTATTCCTGTCCTAACAGATAACAGAAGAGGGCCAGAAGAATGAATACAAAGGAACTCTCTTTAATTATCTCTCCTTTGCCTTTATTTACTCTCCTAAGAACAGATCCATATAAAACTCCATCTCAGAAAAAAATAAAGGGTAATGCATACATAAAGCACGGATCAATTATTAGTATTGTTAGTCAGTACACCCAATGGTTTGCTTAGTATCACCTAAACCAGAAAACACTGTATGCAACAAAGATACACAAGTTTTTCAGTATTGCAGGATAATATTGCTTAAGAGCTGAACAATCCTTGCATTGAATTGCACACTTATTACATTTAGCTTTTGTCTGCTTTTGAAATTGCATATGAAATTCTATAAAATACCTATCACTTCCTGGAGGAAAAAAATATTTACACATGAAGAATGTTGTTTTGCTCAATGAAGTATTGTTGCAAAAGACCTTAATCAGTGCAGTAATACTTATTAGGATCCTGTAATGATCTCTGTTTCATAAAAGGCTGAGATCTATGCTTTCCTATTTTGTCCTCTGTCTGGTCAGAATATCTAAAATCTATGTCTTCCTCAGGTCTGCCAGCTTCAGAACTTCAGAGCTCTTATCATCTTATCGCACAGGAAGGAAATGAATAATTTTGTCTCAATAGCAAACCGACAGCAGATTGTGCTACCTCGAACATGCAACATCCAATCAGATCTGGGTGTAGAACATATATCACCAATAATAAACAAAGAAAATGGAAAAATCCTCCTCTACAAATAGCTTAAATGATATTTTGACGACTGTCATTTTTCTGTGTCGCTATTTTCTACATACAGTGAAGATGCTTCTAGCTCCCTCAGTAACATACCGTCTAAGCACTACTGATAGAGGAGCAAATTTAGAGGGTGGATTCATCTCACCAATTTGAACGAGGCATCTAGTTGAACTTAGAAACCTAGTTCCTCTCTAGCAACTGGAAAATGATCTATTCAAAACTTCATTCCACCATTTTATACTTCTACCTTAGAATGCCCTCTAAAGATTGGTTTCTAGTTGCAACTAGTTGCTTATGTTCCCTCTAGGGTCAATGAAGAGAGATTTGTCCCTTCAGATGGCAATGACTACAGTGGTGATTAGATGGATATTATTCTGTTTTCCCATGTTGTTTAAGAATCTGATACCCAGATTTCAGAAACTTAATACGACCATTATTAAATGATAGTATATGTGAAAGTAAATGAGAAATGAGAGAGGTGAGCAATAAGCGATGGAGAAAAAAAACTGAAGAGGAGAGAGGAAGACGAGATTTGGGGGTGAAAAATGGTGAGGACAAGGGAAAAGGAAATATAAAAGGGGAACAGGAAAAGAAAAAGAAAGTTAGAGAAAGGGGAACCCAAGAGAATGAAAGTGAGGAATAGAAGTGTGGTAGAGATGGTAACAGGAAAGGCCTTAGTAAAGGCAAAGGGAAGGAGTATGGAGCAAATGAAGGGATAAATAGGGAAGGCCCTGCCACAGATCCTGACACATTAGAAATTAGTGTTAGTTCTGAGCATGCAAATCAAGATAATGGCACAATAATTTAAATAAATAATTTACCACAGGAATTTAGTGCATCCATTTTAAAGGACTTGCAAAGTAGCAGTGGAGAGCTGAAAGCCTGACATTTAATAAATGCTTTAATCTACACATCCTCCATCCTGTTACACATGATGATGAGGAGGGCAACAGAAATCACTGTGCTAACGTAGTACAAATATGTTTATATATCTGGCTTTTTTTTCTTGAGTGCAGCATTAGCTACTGACACGAGCTTTTCCTTTCAACTAATGTGCGCTAAAAGCCAAGATCTAAAAAAGAAGCTGTCATCTTCAGGCTGCCGAGGGCTCATGAGAATGCTGGTCCAACAAATGCTTCAGAAGTCATTACTAGGTCCCAGGTTAATTTTTTCTTGAGACTGACTCACTCTGTTTTTACAATTGATAATGAGATTCTCACTAGCTTAAGAGGAGGCAGAGGCACAACTGGGGGCAAGCGTATAGTACTGTGTGATTAGGAGTCGTCTTGAATTAAAAATTCAAGTCACCGAAACATGCAAATGGATTTGATGTTCGTAGGTTAGGTCCCAGTAAATGTGCACTCACATTACAAAACCCAGCGCATTCTTTGGTACAGAGAGCCAGTGCTGATAAGGGATTTGCACAGACTGAGCTACATAAGAACCTGGTAAGGACAAAGATTCATTAGCTGATACATACATATGAAACTCGCATAACCGTTGCACAGATAGCCTGATTCTCATCGGTGTTATTAACACTTCACGTCTATTAATACGACGAGTCACATAAAACAGGAAAAGAGAAAGAAGTGTAGCTCTGCCATACAAAACTGCTACTTAGTCTGTTTATTTATAAAATTTACACTTTCTACAAACTCTTATGTTACACAAGTTTAAAAAAGTAACAAAAAACACTCAGAGAAGATCTTCCATGCAGTCAGATAATGATTCCTTGTAGGCGATACTCTCATTCCCAAACAGTCAAAGGATAATGTGGAACACATTAGATAGGAGGACTGCACTCTAGTTTAACAATCTCCAAATTCAGCAACAACTGACAGTAAATGCGTAGGCCATTCTTACAACAGGAAAGGTTACACTCCAATCTTGAACGCTGTCACATAATCTCACTGTAATTCACCATGGCCCAAGAAAGTCTGAAAATAATATTTCAAATAGCAGGCTTCATAACATGACAGGAAAATAAGACAGAACCCTATATTAAGAATCCTACAGTTAGTCAAAATACACAAAATACAAAGCGTGAAAAAATAAGAAGCCAACTCTCATAACCCTTGTATAAAAATCAACCTTAACAAGCAATACTACTCCAAACACATGAAAAATAACCCACATGCAAATTGTTTACTGCATTATAACGGCAGCATGCATTGATTGTGATGAGAATACGATTCAGTTAAATATCTTAAATGCACTATGCAAAGGTGCATTACAAAGCTCCCCACCTAGCTCTGTGAAGTCTTATCCATTCATGCTTAGCTCTTAATTGCTAACAATATATTCTGTTGGATCAACGACTGTCCAGTCTCCTAAGAGTGATGACTGCTACAATTCACATATACATTTTGTCCATTTTATGTAAACACACAACTTCATGTAGATAGAACAGATAGCTATACCTTACTCCAGCTGCGACCTCTTTGTAACTATACTTTAAAATAGACCCTAATTTTAAAGAACAGACTGCTGCCTTGCACACGCTAGTTTGACTGCAGCTTGAAGAATGACAGACATGCCTTACATAACAAATACCTGTAGTCTTTCCACCTCAAAGTCACTGGAAGAAGTAAGCTTCACTCCTAGTCACAGACTGCCATAGTCATTGATGTTCTGCTCATTGACAAAATCCTCTACCCTTGTAAGCTTGCTTAGAGCTGCATGAACATGTCAGCCAGCAGAGCACAAAACACACAGAAGACAACTGGATGCCATCTGACAAGAAAAAGTATGTAACAGATCACAAGCAGCCTGGCCTAGGAAGGACAAAACCTCACCAGGAATCAGAAGGAGCTTGCTATTTTACTGCCGGAAATTAGAATTCTCCTTTCACATGGAAATGGTTGTACTTGTTTTATGAATAGATTTTTCCCACTTATGCTTTCTGGTCACCTCCTCTTCTTCTTGCTCTGCATCCTCTCTCTTCTTGTACCAATGTCACGGGACTGTGTCATGTCGCTCCGGAAACGTACGCCCACCATCCTCTCTCTCAAACTTCCTGTCTATATATAGTAGATAGAAAGGTGCTGGGGGCTGCCTTACTTCTCTTTTCTTCTGAACAGAGGTTGTGGGTAACTTTCAAACATGACACCATTGCAGAGGAAAGTCTCAGAGGAAGTGTTATAGCCACAGAAGGCTGTGTGCTCCAGATGGAGCAGCAGAGAGCTGAGGAGTACCTCAGACAGGTCCTCCTTTCCTGCAGATACTACAGCTGGGGTTCATTAACAATTCTATGTCACCAAAGAAGCCTCACTGTAAGGCCTGCAATTAAGAGCAGGAAAGCAACCTTTGGAAAATAGAGAGACAATTCACTTCCCATCCTGCAGGAGGGCTCCTTTAAGTCACTTCTATAGGAATTTAAAGCAAAAATTGTCTCATTCTTTACTTAATGGGACTGTACTTTATTTCTGTAAGTGGTAACTTCTCTATGACCTTGTCTTGCTGTCTTGGGGAAGAGATAATACCAAATACTTAGCGATTCTGTATTTCCTACCTTCAAAGCATTGCAAGGAGGAATTAAGTATGTTCTGTTGCTTTCTCCATAACGAAGTCCATTGCTGTGATGATATAGAATAAAATGCCGTAAAGCATCCGTGTGGAAAACTTATCCCAGAACCATTGGAAGACACTAAACTCTGTTCTCATCAGGAAACTCTGGCCAGTTCAGTTCATAGCTAACATGTATTTTTTTAAAAGACCAAAGAAAGAAAGTACTAAAATAGCAAGAAATCTGACTATCCGTCTTCACCTGAGTGTGGTTCTTGGGAATGAGTCAACATAAGAGGAAGTACAAGAATTTTATTGAATTCTCTGCAGACTGTGGAAATAAACATTTGTGAAAATAGCAACTGTAAAGTGACGCCAGAATTACACTCCATCTGTGAGCATCCCAGTCTCTAAGCACGGGCAGCTGCTGCTAAACAGCATCTACAAACAAGATTACAAAAGCAAGATTTGCAGGATTATATGCACCCAAATCCTGATCTTTAGGAGAAGATGTATAATAGTACAAAGGGTGGTAAGGCATCACAACCAAGTAAAAGTCAGTGGAAGTTCTGTTTTATTGTCCTAACTTATGCCCTGAAGCATAACAATTCCTTATCTGCTATCTGCATTAACTGTACCTCATAGCATAAAGTATCACAAGCTAACAACAAAAGCATTTGCAGAATGTGCAGAAAAGCATTTGTTTTAAATGCAGTGTTGTATTTGTGTCTGAAGTAAGGTAACATGCACTATGAGCACTAGTAAATGGCTCCCACACGTGAGGATTGATTTCCCCTATTTCTCATTCCTACTCAAGGGCACAACTCGTAATTAGGGTCAGATTTTCAAAGAGCATAGGTGGCATCAAAATAAACAGCCAGATTTTTTCAAGACTTGCCCCAGACTGTGGGATAAGATAGCGTTATGAATCACAGAGCTGCTGAGTGTTAAGCACTTTTAAAAATCAGGTCTTTCTTACATGCTTAAATTGAAGCTGAGCTCTTTCAAAAATCTTTTCTCAACTGGAGCATTCTTCAAATGCTAAGTATTTGAAAAATGGGCCTTTAAAGCTTCATGAGGTGCTAATTTTTACATGAATAGGAAACTGCTCTATATAGCACCTATAAATCTGTCTGGCAGCAGTATTTAAGTAGTTCTGATTCTCCAGTATTGTATAAACTCTCCAGTAGTACACATTCCACAGGGAAGAGGGCAGATGCTGTGTGTTAGTGCTTACCTGTGTTAATTCTAACCCTTCTGAATCCACAAAATAAATATTTTGCTAGCTAACAGGTGATGGTAAACGCTGCTGATGCATCAATCTCTTTTCAGCATATTGTCTCCAACTACAATTGAGATTTTAAGAATTAGATGAAATTTTAAGCTTTGAACCCTCTGAGACATAATAAAAGAAGGGTTCTTTCTACATGACTAACAATATTTCTTTCTATGAGGAGCAAAAACAAAATTATTTTTCTTATGCTCAAAAATTAATACAGTGTAGAAACTGTATGAGGTTTTAGATTAGACTCTCCTTCCGTCATTATTTGCTCTATTTATCTTTTTTTTCAAAGCCGGTAAGTTCAGCCTTGCAGAATCTATACTGCTGACTCAGCTAACTGAGCCAAGACTCATAAAAATCTATTTAAAAAAGGCCCAATGATTTTATTTTCTAATCATAAATATGAAATTTAATTAGCATCTCATTGCTAACGAAGTCACCATGGAAGACGAGACTGAGGAATTAGGCACAGGGATGGAACATCAAGCGTAAAACAAAACAACTGTTATGCAGGAGCCAGTTTAACTCCTGCTTTCCTCCACTCAGGTTTCAGATCTTTTAAGAATTAAGTGCTGTGCTCACATGTTTCCTCCTTTGATGGCAAGGCCCTTCTATCTTCTATGGCAGTAATTACCCTAGCATGGTATAGCATCATATGAAATACAAAATAACAACAGATAAGGTTCAGTCTGGATTAGAAACAGAAGTAAGATAGAGCAAGTTGGATCTGAATTCAAAAGCTACCCAGGTCAGTAAGTGTTTCAAATCCTATAAAAGCAATACACTCATCAACTGAGGAAAGAACTCTTATTATTCTTTGGGGTACTGCAAACATCAGAAAGATTAAAGGAATTTTTTTAAAGGAAGCATATGGAGAATTTAAAAAGCCTCTTTAAACAGGAAATGTGTCCAGCCTTTTCATTATTAGCATTCCTAGAACGTGTGCCCTAGGC
Organism: Mycteria americana; assembly: GCF_035582795.1. Lineage (NCBI taxonomy): Eukaryota > Metazoa > Chordata > Aves > Ciconiiformes > Ciconiidae > Mycteria > Mycteria americana. Next base: position 5,620,510 of record NC_134376.1, on the reverse strand, counting down.
TGACTTCAGCACTGATGTTGGCATTACTGAGTGAAATTCTGTCTCCTGTGAGCAACCTCTACCATCCTCTCTCTGGAGTTCTTGAGAGGACTCCAAGAGTCCTCAAGAGACAGCTCTTGATCTGTCTTTGCCTACCCATGCCTGTAGGAGAGGGTTACATGAGTACGGTTCCCTGCACAGCAACACAGATGATTACCTGAGGTGAAGGCAGGGACAGGCGTTCTTCTACTGTTGCTCCATAAGGTGCCTCGGTGAGGGAGCACAAAATACAGAACATCACAGAAGACAGGACTTGGTGAGAAGTGGGCAAGTACCGTGGGAGAGCTCTGAAAGGGCTGATGAACTACAGTAACCACAAAACTGTACTTTCTCCTTATACTCACACTGAAATTGTTCATAGCAAGTTAGTGTGGGAGGTAGTGTTTACAGGACCTGTCCTGAGAGCAAGTAATTATTAATAATTCCTGGAGTGCTAGAAAAGCTTTTGGAGTAACTCTGTGTGTGTGGGCATGCCCCTTGGTTGCTCTCAATGACAACATTCTCTAGGGTAAAAAGGGCTTTATTAGTGCTGGTCCTGGTTACTTATGGGTAGGCAACTTTTTAATTCTTGTACACTCCCTGATGTGACAGGAAAGCTGGAAACATCCAAGACTGTGGTTGCAGCATTATAAAAGCTTACTGCTTTGCAACGTGACAAAACCAGCTCTTCTTCATTACCAGTAATGGAAAGCAGAAGTTACTCATCAAGCAATGTTCTATGTAGTAGGGCAGGAGCAATTTGGGGACAGTGAAGCTTTCTTGGACGCTGTCAGACTAATTTTCTCTTGATGATCTCATCATGCTTTAAAAGTACTGTTCAGTTTTCAGGGCAGCTGCCAATGAGTACAGCGCTGTTTTCATACCAGTTGTAAGGACCAGCAGGCAGAGTGGGTAAATGACACTCGTGTAGCCACATTGCCACAACCAAGGGCACAGTCTGCAGGTTCTGATGTTCAGCTGTCCTGCTATACCTAGAGCTTCTCCTTGCATCTCTCATCTGAAAGCCTCCTAGTAGAAGCGACAGTCTATATTCTGATGAAAAGCAACAAGAAGCCACTTTAGGAACAGTTCATTTTCTAGATTCTGTCTTCACTTTCTTCCTTGCATACAGCAGGAAAAATGTTGGCTCTGAGAAAGTAAAAATATGGAAGGAGAACCATATACCTTACTTTGACATCCTGACGATTTCCCTCCCCTAGAATTAGCCCTTTCTGTCCTAGTATCCCTGCCTGCTTGGAAGTAAGGAAGCTGTGAGAAGGAAGACTGGTATTTCACCTTTCTAATATTCATGTTCTTTGTCTTTTAAAATACATTGAATATATTAAAAAAAATTGTAAAAATTGCAAAAAGAGCCCAGTTTACCTACGTCCTGTTTTCAAAAGTGATAAAAACACACAGGAGCCTATGTTCTCATTAACAGATATGATATTAAGGATTCAATTCTGACAACCTTTGGAATTTAACAGCTTTTAGAAATCGTAAGAAGAGTCGTTAGTGTAATCCTGGCAGCTCATTCCTGCTTCTCAATGCAGGGAGGTGGTCCAGTGGAAAAAAAATAATTTTTTGCATGGTTAAGTTTCAGTTGGATCAGTTTCTTCATCCAGCTCGCCACATGACCCTGCAAATGCTTCTGTCAATAGGGCACAAAAGGTAGTGCAAAAGCAGCAACAAGTGGCCAAAGCCAGGTCTTCAGCAGGGTTGCTGCTAGATGCATAAACACAGTCTCAGAGGCTGAAGCTGTTCAGGCATTTTTGGAATGCTGTCCCGCATAACTCAGTGAGTCAGCAGTTGCAATGAATCTGAACGAAGAGCAGAGATACTGCAACATTCAGCCAATACTTCCTAGTACCGTTCCACAAATTCCACAATTTTTTAATCACTAGGAAATAGAAGTCTTATCAGAAAAATAAAATTCAGCAAAGTTTTAAAATAAGATTTGGCAAAGCTTTAACTGTAGTGAGTCAAAATCTGACCTCAAAAAAGTAAAAAGAAACAAACGATGTCTGATAAAAATAGAATTTTGCCTCTTGCTCTCCTTGATAACGTTTACTCAAAATGCAAGGCCAAAAATATCAAAAGTTGCTACCAATTTTTATTTCGCCTGACGTCATATACATCAGAACAATTTTACATTGCTGTTACACTATCATTCACTTGGAATAGCAAACAGCCACAACCCAGAGATGTTATCGTCAAGATTGACTTGGGAAACACTGGACATTTTATTAGCAGTTGTGGTGATGAGGTGAATGGTAGAGTTGAGGTGAGCTGGGTGAGGACTACCAACTTTCTTCAAACAGCTGACACGCACAGGCCCTGGTATCTCCGGTGGAGTGGTGATGTCAGTCTCTGTAAATCAGACTTATCCCAGTTCAAATTTCCTGAATAACTCTTTCTGTTTCTTTCTAATATTTATGATGTCACTCACCCTAGCAAGGAAAAAAAAGAATTAAACTTTCTCACTCCACCGTTTGAGGATCTGAAATGCATAATTCTGGTAAAGCATACTTTTAAAGGATAAAATAAGTTTAAAGCAATAACCATATTCTCCTTTTGGATTCTTATATACAAACTTTTAGCACTTAGCCGAAAATGTTGCCATTCCTTTTCAGGACAGAGTGGTCCAGCTGGTGGCTCATAACCCACATCCAACCATCAGAAGGCGTTTACTCAATTCACTATGTTTTTCTCTGCAGGAAATAAGGATTGCTGGTTTGAGCAGCAGACAGCTGCATGTCTCCTCTTGGGCTTGTGTAAGGCCAAATTCATGGCAGAACGAATTTCTGGTCCGAGACTACGAAGTTCACTGCCTCTAGGTGAGGGGTGGAGGAAAGTGGGAAGTAACCCACTTCTAGACATGTAGAGCATAATACAGAATGCCAAGATGTGGCATTGCACAGCCCACAGAGTCTGATGCTCTGATCTGACTCTTTACAGCGGCTCTACATGCAGGACCAGAGGATCAATTTTGGACCATGTTGTCTGGAACACAGCACAACAACCTGAACAACCTGTACTACTACAGCCAGCTGTGTGTTAAGCATTCTCTACAAGAGAAAAGAAGAGAAGTGGAAGAATCTCCCAGATGAAAATATGACTTTGTCGGTGAGGTCTAGAAACCTTACTAAAGCAAAATGGCCTATCTCTGCCTTCCCTCTGATTTTTTATTTTTTTCATTTGCTGTGCTTGATGCATTGCTTCATTTCCCTTAGGATCAGTCACAAACCAGAGGTGACAGATACCTTCAGTTCTAAAGTATGCTGTATAGAGAGAAGTTTGTTAGTTATCTTCACTCACCTGATGAAACTAGTGTATGTGGGATGGTAACCAGAATCAGAAAGGAAGAGGAAAGGAGACGTTAAACAAGACAAATGAGGCACGTCAGACAGACGGGTCAGACTGAAGGTAGAGAAGACTTGGGATGTCCTGTGAGGACCAAAAAACAGTAACAAACCACCCTCCGCCTTTTCTCACGTTCTTTCCTCACAGTAGTTGAATGTTCAAATTTTCTTTACTGTTCCAATCCCTTTCAGCAGAGACTGTACTTAGATCTGTGCTGGTGGCATTAGATATTTAATAGGTTTGCATCCAATATTTCTAATACTACCCTGCTCAAATAGCTTTGGATTTATGCACTATTTCATGTTATAATGATGCAATTGCAATGAGTTTGCATTTTTCTGCATTGTGGAAAGTTCTACAATGTATCAGGAGCCTGTCATTAAATTCACAGCCTTCAAAGTGGCGTTCAAATCCTGGCCATTTCTGCCTTAGACCTAGCATTTTCCAAGTGTTCTTTGTAGGTGAAAAAGTTCAGTCCTTCCTGATACCGTATTCTCACATGGCTTCTAAAGTAACTATCGAGCCAGACACTACTCTCCCAGGTGTGCAACCCTAGTTGTTCAGTGATTCACTGAAAGTGTTGCTGTCAACAGCATTTAATCCAGCAAAACTGCCTGGATACTGCTCTCACTACGGATATGGGCAAGTCACAAAACCACCATTCTGTAGTGTTACACTCCATATGAAATGCCCAGGTATCATTTTTCTTTCAGACCACAGACTTGCAGATTAAAAAAAACCTGATTCACTGTTTCCAGCATTACAGGAAATGTAATACTCCTTCACTTTTTTCTAACAACTAAAGTGGAAGAAAAACACACTCTTTTCTGTCCTAAAACGAAAGTTTAAATATTTTTTTGTTTCATACTGCATTGATATCTTTCATGGCATAAATGCAAAAATGAGAGAATAAAAGACAGAAGGAATTTAAACCTTCTACAGGAAAACATGTTAGTCTTTGGACTTTCTGAAAAATATGTAAGTGGAAATGCAGGAGTATGTTACTGGAAGGATAAAACACACTCCAAGTCTTCTTAAACAATTAAATATTGAGACTTATTTGAATGTTTTGGCAGGAACTGTGAAGGAAGACTAGCAGTGTAGTAGCAGAGAAGAGTCTTATCTTAAGCTTGGTTTTTTTACCAGGAGAAAATAAGCTGAGCAATGGTAAAGAAGGTGGAAAAAGTTTATGGAATTTTATATTTTCAGTCAGTGCAAGACATTAGTGAAATGAGTTTGATGATCTCGCTAACTAGGTCATTATAAACTATTAAAAACATACGGAACGGCAACTACCTTGATGTGGCACTCAGGGACATTGTTTAGTGGTGGACTTGGCAGTGTTAGGTTAATAGTTGGACTCAATGATCTTAAGGGTCTTTTCCAATGTAAATGATTCTACAATTCTATGATTCAGAAAAAGCCAAGAAATAGAGATGCAGGCAGCAGCTGCTGGATAGACACTGTGACTTGTTCTTTGTCCTGGTTTTGGCTGGGATAGAGTTAATTTTCTTCCTAGTAGCTGGTCTAGTGCTGTGTTTTGGATTTAGTAGGAGAATAATGTTGATAACACGCTGATGTTTTAGTTGTTGCTAAGTGGTGTTTACACTGGTCAAGGACTTTTCAGATTCTCATGCTCTGCTGGGCGCACAAGAAACTGGGAGGGGGCACAGCCAGGATGGCTGATCCATACTGGCCAAAGGGCTATTCCATACCATATGATGTCATACCCAGTATATAAACTGGGGGGAGTTGGCCGGGGGCAGCGATCGCTGCGCGGGGACTGGCTGGGTGTTGGTCAGCGGGTAGTGAGCAGTTGTATCACTGTTGTTTTTTCCTGGGTTTTGTTCCTCTCTCGCTCCCTTGTTGTTTTCCTTTTCATTACAATTTATTATTAACATTTTTTTCCCCAATTATTACACTGTTCTTATCTCAACCCACGAGTTTTCTTACTTTTGCTCTTCCAACTCTCTCCCCCATCCCACTTGGGGGGGAGGATGAGTGAGTGGTTGTGTGGTGCTTAATTGCCGACTGGGGCTAAACCACCACGTTCTTGTAAAAGATTGGGATGCACCAGTTGACTTTGGAGAGGATCCATGCAAAATTGCAACCAGGGAGGAAACATTCTTTTAAACACAGACTTTTAAACACAGGCCAGTTTGGTCAGTGAATGGTAAATGTCACTGGTGTTTTAATTGAGCTGTTAAAAGCCAAAAGCCTTCAAATGATCTTATAAATGTGATAATCTTTCAGTTGATGATCAAGGAGAAAAGATTCAATCACCAGTTGCACTGTAGTTTGGAAATGAAGTGTATTTGGTGTAATCTTTAGAAAAAGAGTTGAAGCAACCTTTGGGTGTTTTCCCAGTTTGCTCAGGATTCAGAATTCACAGAGGGAAACATTTGAAAGGTTTCTTTATTGGTGTTTCAAACCCCGGAGGAACTCACTTTTGTGCTCAAATATATTAAACATGTGTAACAACCTATTAAGCATACTCATACTGATTTCAAGTATGGGCACAGCTAGATTAGAAATGTTTATACACATATAGAGCCGTAAAAAATGAAGTGGAAACAATCCATTAACTGCTAATGATAACCATAGATGTACTGCTAGCATACAGCCTTCTCTGCATTCAAATGGAAAAAAAATCCTTATCCTATTTTAAACAGAAACCCTATGTTAAATTTACTCTTCAGTGCCTCAATTACAACCTGAGGAAAATTTGCCAGCAAACAACCAGTGCTCAGGAGGCCAGTGGGAATCCTTTCATTGGTTACAATGAAGCTGAATTCCTCCCCTGAACTACAAAAACCAGGGCAGACTACCAGACTTGGGCAAATAACAACTGTCTTTGTGTAAGGCCAAACTGGCCTCAGGGACCAGAACAAACATATCTGTTAATACTACACAATGTTACTTTACACAGACAAATTCACTGAGGCAACAATTACTACAAATAATACCACATACACAGCTGTATATACATTTATCCTTTTGACACAACTAGAATGTTACAGCATTTCATTTGACATTTCTGAGAGATTTCCAGTGAGATTTGACAAATTTCTCTTTCCTCTTCAGTTGCTAAACAGATTCACCAAAGTAGACAGCATTAGAAAGTAATGTCCCATCCAGCAGTAAAGATAAAATAGGTTTTGCGGGACTAACATAACAAGAATATTCTCTTCACTACACGTTCAGCAGTGATAGCAGACAGTGCACAACACATTGCCAAATTCTGGTGCTATTAGTAATGTACTTTTACGAGCTGTGAAAAAAACCCTGTGTGTTTGTATTTTGTATTAAAAAGTACAAAGGCCTTAACCACTGGTAAAATTTTAAATGCACCCCCTGTAGATCATTAAGCATGTGAATTCATGGTACTCACAAACTATCACCATTTGTAGATCCCAAATATTTGGCAGAAGATTATGAAGGAAGAGAGGTGGTCAAAATCAAAGTTCAGAAAAGACCTTTATGTTTAACTAAAGTCAGTGTGAAAACCTCCAGCCAAGGAATAATCCACCGTCCACAGCTGGGACACACCATGACAGGGCATGTGGCAGATCTGCTATTTTGTCAAATTGCACTTTAAACAGACTGGCACTGTATTCTCCTTTGCCTGAGAGGAGCAAAAGTGAGAGGGTAATATAGGGAGAGAATACTGACTAAAGAAGTAGAGAGAAAGAAGCTTTTATCACTCGTTGTATGTGTGCCACAGAGACCAATTATATACATTTGACAGCAACCATTATAATTCCAGAGTCCTTGAACAAATCACAAGCAGAAAGGTTACCTTCCTGAAACTGTTCATTGCCATTAAATAACTGATCCAGACTAGAGGGTGAAGGCAGCGCTTAAGGGAGAGTTGGGGGAAGGGAGGAGATGGAGAATCTTATTACATGTATACCTGAGAAAGCCCCATCATTTGTTCTGAAAAAGGAATTGCAGATTCACTGCAGATACTGTATTCTCAGCAAAGCGGACAGTGTTCTGAGAATGCAAATCCTACAGACAGCAGTGACAAAACAGCCAAGACAAAAATAATTTCTCGCTCATATCAGTGGCAAAACTTGACTAAACTTGGTGAGGTTTATGGTTTTACCCTCCACTTTGAAAGTCACAAGACCTGGTCTTTTAAGTTTAAATTGCTATGGAGGCTACTTACAAAGAAAGCTGCCATAGGTCAAATTCCACCATCAGTTACACAACCTTAATGACCACATCTAAGTGAAACATTCGTATTTCATGAAACATGCGTTTCAATATCAAAGAGAGAGTTGAGACATCTGCTAAAAAGTGGGTAGCTTGTTCTCTCTCAATAATACAGGCATAATATTGGGAGAAATAAGGACGTCTCTAGATTTCCTCCTCTGTGAGCAATCATTCCATATATCTCATTAAAAATTTCACCAAGCAACAGTATATAAACCAAGGTCATTTGGTATATCACATTCAGATTTCTTCAGCCTATCCCAGTTATTTGGGATGCATCCTTCTGGAGAAGGTTCAAATTGCCTTTAATTTTAACAGATACATCCAGTCAGATGGTTCTCTTTTCACCCATGTTGAAAGTTTATTTTTCTCTTAATTCGGAGTTAAATCTAATTGGAAGTAACTATTCGCGTAAGAACAGGGAGTCAAACATGTGGTTCTGAATTTCTGTTCTGGGGTTAGCCCTCTCAACATAGCAATTTGCTGGGTAGGATGGAAAGTTTCGAGGCTCTTTCCAGCTGAAATTTCTCCTCTGCCAGACACATGGCTCAAGAAACTAGATACACACACACACACACATTTCTGGCTCCAGGTCCCCTTGCAACTGTCACAACCCAACTTTGACAATGCCCACTTTTAACTCAACATACAGCAAACTATCATGACGAAAAACAAAAAGGAGGGAGGGAGAGAGAGAGAAAGAAGAGATGTTGTCTCAGCCAATTTATTTCTGGGAGACATCAAGGCCTTACAAAAAGAACCAGTAATGGGGGCACAGAATACTGAAAAAACAAAGCACAAAATCATCATACAAGTTTTGCAGAATGACTAAAAGGAACACAAGTACTTTTCACATCACAAGATGAGTTGTAACAGAGTAAGAAAGAGTCATATTAGACCTGTATGTATAAAATGAACATCTCTTATTTTATTGTTCTAAGCTTGTGGACTTTTCGAAGATCCAAAAGACAAAGATATTTTAATGTACGTGCTTCTGTATTCAGAAGAAAATGCTCACAGCTCAAAGGCCACAGTTTGCTAGCTCTGAATCAGAAAGGGTATATTATAATTGCAAACACAAAATTTAAGCTCCTTTCACTCATAAGGAGATGGACAATTTGAGAGAGCAGGGCAGATCCCTAAGAGAATTCTCCCACATAATAATTCTCTTATTAATTCAGCTGAGTTTAATAAGTGATCCTTATTCAGTCCCCCAAAGCCCACATCGGAACATCCCTAGAAATAAATCTTCAGTCTCAATAGCCCTGCTTAAGAAGGTGAGGCTAAAAGGCTTCATCAAAGAAATGTACTTATTTGTCATATCTGGTTCAAAGCTTACAAACTTAAATAAGGATTAATACCAGATATTGTCCTTGGATGCAGTTTTTAGCCATGCCTGATCTTGATGACTAACCAATATATCTGGTATAAAAGCAATGAGCTGTTTCCAGATCCTAGGAGCAAAGTTACTCCCACTACAGCATTAGAGTTGAGAACTTCTACCTCTGAGATGTGAAATCCCATAGGAATCAACAGGACAAAAACTACACCAGTGTCAGATCAGAAGTTCTGGTGTGGAGCAGGAAGTTTAAAACTTAATAAAGTTTAGTAAAAAGGCTTATGATCAACTAGAACTGGTTTTGCAGTTTTCCAAAGGCATTTTGGATTGTGCTCTCCCATTTTTTCATCTACCTTCAGTCCCATCACTAAGCTCTTCCTCTGCTGCAGCCTGCGTATACTGCAAAGGAAAGATGAGCTGAGAGACTGCAATACTTCCTCCAGTTCCCCTACAGGTACTCAGCTAAGACAGCACAGAGCAAGACCATCTGCATCAGTAGTTCCTCCCAATATGAATGCAACATCAAGATAAAAACAGATAGAGAAACCTGGTGGAGAGTTGGCGTTAAGGACTTAGGAAGGAGTGGGATGGTAGAAAGAGAAGGGGTAGAATACACAAAGTCAGGGCAGGCTGTATTTGCAAGTGGAGAGGAAGCTATGGTGTGTTATAGGTGTTAGAAAATTCTATTTGTGAGACAGAAAGAAACAGAGAGACAGGATGACAGCAGTTGTTTGTTGTGAATGACTAAGTATGAGTCTGAGAATTGGAAGGAAGCTGTGCAGGTATAAAAGTCTTGTATTTGGGGATGCATCCCCAAACGTGTAAATATGCAAATCCTGCATACGTACATGAAAGGGGCAGACAGGAAAGCAGCATGTGTGTGCGAGGACAATCCAGTGGAGAGGCAACATCACTGTGTGTGCAAAATTAACTTTGCAGGGCAGCAAGGTATGCTGTGTGCATGAGAAAGCGGATGGAGCAGGAAGTAGGAGTGCGTGTGAGAAGGGAGAGGAGCAATGGGAAAGGGGAACACAAGACAGAGAAGGAACTGACAGAGGGGAAGGAGAGAAAGATTAAGAACATGGGGGAGGATGTACAGTCTATTGCACAGGCAAGAAAGAGAAGGTGGAGGGAAAGGAAAGGAACGAACAAGGGGAACATTTGTCACAGAAAATATGCTTGATTAAAAACAGGCGAAAGATGGTGAAAAAGATAGTAAGAGACACATTAGCTTTGAGAAAAGAATAAAGGTAGTGAGAAGAACAAATTAAAAGATAAAAAAAAACAAAGAAGAAAGATTTTATTAGTTAAAATCTTCAACTAATGAAGAGATTTAAATAAAAGGCTAGGGCACAACACACTATGGGTAGAACCAGAAATGCCCTGGAGACCAGTGCTGATGATCAGTTCTTTCATCTCCCCTCTAGAACTCCATTTCAACTCTCCTTCCCAGTGCACACTTTCTTTAAGAACACGTTTGCACCTCCAGCTACAGCCGGTTCACCTCACTGAACCTTGAGCTCCAAGTGTTGGTGCATGCAAAGTACAACGAGACCCGCTGAGGGCAAGAAAGGCGCGAACGCAATCATTTTCAAAGAAACATACTCTTGAAAATGAAGACAAAAAAGGTGAAAGGTGAAAGTGGAACTTGTAGTGATTAGAGTCAAGCACTGTCCTAGCCAGCAGTGAGGTGGAGCTGATCTGACAGCTGCTTTCCTTACCTTGGGTGCTCATGAGTGACCGGGCTGTCTTGCTGTAGCTGCTGCAGGCTGAAACTCTCTACGTCGCCTCCATGCAATTGTCAGTGTCCCTCCAGCAGTCTTGGAGAGGTTATTTGTGCTCTGCAGCTGTTGAAAAGTAAAGGAAACACAAGGAGCAAAACACCCCCTGGCCCTTAAAGTGCCAAAAGTTTAGGGAGAATCAGGAATGAAGGAAGCAAGTGCACCGGTCTCAGAACAGCAAAGAGCGACACAGAAAGTAAGAAAAAGTGTGTCAGAGGCTGGGAGGGGCGGAGAAGGAAAATGCAAAGATCTGACAGGAAACCAGACTATAAATCTGCTTAGGGTTTAAAAAAAACACATTTCTGCTCCCCAGTGATACAGCCTGTTTGCAAATGACTCCGCATACAGGTGACAGCAGAGCCCTTAAGTACCCCTGTAAGCAAATAAAGAGGCACTTTTGCCCCTTCCCCAGGAAGAGCAGTGGGCAGAGTCGGCAGCAGCACAAACGACTGGCTCAGATAGAAAAAGTAAGCTGTCTCCACTGCCACACTTCTAGTTCTCCAGACTTTTAGTGCATGTTTCTCTCAAGCAAAAGGGGACATGCTGAATGCCAGCCTTACTGGTGCTGTGCCTCTCCGACCACAAAGCAGCAGCTCTTGCTTCTCAGTGCACATGCTGGCTAGAAAGCAAGCAGGAAAGAAAAAAGAAAGGAAGGACTGAACAAAACAGAGTTTCAAGAACAACAGTTCCAGGCAGAAGGAGTTCTGGGTTTTCCCAAGGTTTCAAAGGCTTTTCAAGAAAGCATCTATCTTATTAATAGCTGCTTTTGCTAAAAAGGGAGTCAACAAGGTTTACTTTATGCAAGCATTAGATTATTTTACAGTTGAATGATACTGTTGTGGTTTAACCCCAGCTGTCAACTAAGCACCACACAGCCGCAATAAGCAAATATATTTAAGCAATATATTTTCCAAAGGGAGTCTCCACTGACATAAAGAAGACTCAGTATCTTGTATTGCTTTAATGCTGGACTCCAGGCTTAAGGCCACACATGCAAATCCAACCACTGGTGGGTCTCACTGGGGACATTTACCTGGTAGGCTGCAACTAAGAGCCTCCCTCCACCGGCAAGCCAACGAGAGCAAAGTCAGTCAGTCCTTGCCCTTACTGTTCTCCCAGTCCTGCAGGACCAGGAGTCACCCCCACTGCTAGGAACCTCCTTCAGTGCTGCTGCCATCTTGCTCGGGCATCCTTAGCCCGCATCACTTGCATGATGTTGTGCTGGTTCTCGTTCTGCTATTGCCTATTCGACCTCCAGGGGGGAAACAAGGCACAGACACTGCTCTACTCCCAGTCGCTCATTAGGCTTTACCCTTTGCACTGGGGAGATGCACACAAATGAAGCCTCACTGGAGTCAGCAGTAGGTCCTGCATATGAGAGAATCAGAGAAAACACCCCTTGAAGGAAGAATCATATGTGGTAATAGGGATGCGTGTATGTGAGGGTGACTGAGGCTAGAAGAAAGCAACTGTGTGTGTATGTGCATGGGTATGTTTTTATCTCATGAGAGAAACTAACAGAAAGAAAAGCAGAAACACTATGAATAATAAGCATAAGTGACCGATGATAGATAATTTAGGAATGTGGGAAGGGAAAAAGCATGATGATAGTAATGGAATGAGAGAATGAGAAAGGAAAAAATAATTGTTAGAGAATGAAGGAAAACACAACGAATGGAAAGTAAGTATAAAAGTACAGTGGAAAAACTATCAAAGGATACAGCAGCATCAAAGGATACAGCAGCGTCAAAGACAACAGAATGGAGGAAGTGAGATGATAAAGTGAAAAGAAGAAATGTAAGGGAGAAAATACATGGCTCAAAGTGTCATTACAATAGCACTCAAAAGTGTTCTTACCAAACTGAAAACCTGAACCCCATGAAAATCATGAGGGAGCAGAATATATTCCAGGCAGCACAATGTGTGGGGCAGCTCTGCTCTAATTCTCCCTTACCATTCCTGCAATTTCACAATTTCCTTGCACCTATACCTGGACTAGCAAGGGCCCAAGTTTCACCATAAGGACAATATTGGAAAGGATTCCAGTTCTCTAAATCAAGAGCTCAGAGACTAAGGCAAGCAGGAATTTCTCTCTCCCACTGAGCAACAACAGAACATGCTACATCCCTATCGATTTTTTTCCAGTGAGGACTATACTGTTATGTGCTACTTATGTTCTTGTGCAACTTTACCAAAATTTGCCTTTGAACAACCTTGCAAGCCGCATGTGACGAGGTGCAGGAAAGCTTCCTGCTTTGAGCAGCCAAAAATCTATCCATGTGACAACTGCATGGGTGAGGTTCTGCAGTTTCTGACTGGGGGAAAGACAGCAATACTTTGGAGAAAAAATGTGAAATATAGCTATAAGAATTGTGGCCTACAATTATTCCGTCAAAACCAATATGTTATTTCTGAGCCAAGCTTTCTACTGCTTTCACAGAGGAAGCTGATTTGTGCATGCAACAGAGGAACCATTTTAAGCACAACCAGAGAAATTAACTCCGCTAGCAGGAGGCTTTGTGGCTTCACTTCGATTTAAAAACTACAGATCTTCCACACACAGTTCCTAACCTGAAAGGAAAAACATGCTAGAAATTCAAGTCAAAACTCACCCAGTCTCATTATAGCTTTCTCCTATCCTTGATTTCTTCAGCAAATAGGATATTAGACAGTAAACTATAAAACTGCCCTCCAGAGTCAAGCAAGGCGTTAGATATCATTTGTTCCTGTTTCTGCTTTTGTTTTGCTTAATGTTGTAGATTACAAACAGCTTTCAAAAAGTACAACTGTTTTAAAGAAGATCCCACATTTCCCTGGGCCTAAAGTGACGCCCTGGAGATGAAGCAATTATCCAGTGGAGCCCGAGCAGCTTTAAGGAATCTATCACTGAAACTCAAAGGACCTAAAATTCTCCTAATCATAAAGGCTTTACTGGCAAACCAACGTTAGCTGAGTGGGATCCAGTCATCAATCACAAAGCCACATGTAACTGAGTATCAACTTTATTTTATAAGAGTTTTCAATCTTAATCCCAGTTTTCAGTTTTAAAAAATTCTCTCAAGCTATAAAAATGTTATGGTTGAGGTTACAGTTCCTTGAGGCTGGTAGACTGAAGTGATGTGTTTCACACAATGTAAGTGTAGAAAATAATTATGTTCTGTTAGGCAACTAGAAAACTCAAGAAAATCCAAATGTTCCACCTCAAATACAGGTATATGGCAAAAAACTGCAGAATGTGAATCGGGAGGGGTTTCCTGATCCAAATGCAGGGTCTAGGACCTTGGCTGGTAGAGTTACCTATCTATTAGCAAGCAGCAGCAATGGAGACTTATATACAAAGTTGAAAACTGCAAAGACATCTAAAATAAGCACTGGAAACATGGTACTGAGAAAAAGTCCAAAAAGAGCTTTCCTAAGCAGTTTGGCTGAAAAAAAGAACACTTGGAAGTTTGATTAAACTGTCTTTTGTTATTTTTGACCCATTCCACTCAGGGAAGAAGGAGATTTTCCTTTTTTTTTTTTTAGTAAGAAAACCGAGTTGCCTCAAAGAGATACTGGGCTCTGTCATCTATTTCTTTTCTTGTAACCAAAAAAATCCACTGGAACTTTTAGTTTAGCTAGCTGCCCAGCTAAGGGGTAACAATATTTTTTTTCATTTACTTTTTTTTAATTATAGCTTCTCAGTCTTCTTTCACTAAACCTGATACAGGGAATAATAAATTGCACCTCTGCCTGCAAAGAAACTGCCCTTACATGAAAGTCACCTGGCAGGACTCACCTGGTATGTTTGCTGTCTCCATCTTTCAAAGAGACTTCAGAAAAGGAGAGCATACTAAGTTCCTTCCAATTGCTCTAATTCCGCATGATCTGAGCCCTGATGGTAGAACCTGAATAGCAAATGCATCTTAAGCCCTTTGATGGTGCTGTACCTTCCCTTCCTCCAGGCTTTTACTTTGGGATCCCTGCCTAAAAAAACAACAAAATTTCAAGGTTATTCTATTATTTTATTGGGGTGAGCAAACAGTGGAGAAGACTTGGCATCTTAGAGATTCCTCCACATGTTGCTGGCCTCCTAAGTATTTTGCTCATAGTGACTTTCACACCATAACATTGTTATTGGGGTCTATAGGGAAAGCTTCTCTTTCTGTCTGTCCCACAGGAATTATGTAAAATTTGTTTATCCAGTGGAAGGTTCTCCTTGTACACCATGACTTCCTATAGAAAGCCTTTTTACAGAGTTGATTCATCACCACTCAGGAGGGCAGGCCATAACTCAGAAATGAAGCCGCTAGATAGCTTTAAATAGTTGCAGACTGAAGAGCTGGAAAAACATCAGTATTTGGAAGCAGAGAAACACTAAACTGTCCAGCTCTTAATCTGCTGTTCCTTTTCTTCTATTCCCTTCTACTCACACGAGAGCCATCCCAGCCCATGAGTAGACTGCCCTTGACTCCTTATCAGTGTAACAGTCCTGAAAACCCCTGGATACCAGAAAGGCATTTCACAAACTAGTGATTTGAGAATTAATATATTGCATTTCTCCTGCATGTCTGAGCACAGTAGCATCGTATATATTGTTAACACAACCTCTCCAACTCTTGAACGAAAGAAACAGAAGTATTAAATATTTTCCACATTTTACATATTTTATATTATCAGCCTTGCTCAACTATCCTTAGAGACTATCACTCTTACTTATAGATGCTCACAATTTATCATTTTTCTCTGGAGATCTGACTTCCAGAACAGAAGTATTTCCCTATTCAATTCACCAGCCTGTGGATAAGCAGCTGTTAGTGTTCATCT
The DNA here is from genome assembly GCF_035582795.1 of Mycteria americana. Taxonomy (NCBI): domain Eukaryota; kingdom Metazoa; phylum Chordata; class Aves; order Ciconiiformes; family Ciconiidae; genus Mycteria; species Mycteria americana. The sequence goes on along the minus strand of NC_134376.1, from coordinate 5,604,985 downwards.
GCCTTTTCTAGGCATTAACATCAAAAACGCCCCTTGATCTTAAAAAGCGACACACAGCAGGGTTTCTTTAACACCTTTGGGGGTAATGGTTTAAATCCAGTAGGGAAATGTTCTCATCTATAGGTTTATGATACACATTTAAACAGTGTTTCAATTGCCTGAACTATGAAATAAGATGACAGCCAAACATATATCAGTGGGGAACAGATAGTATAAAATTCTCTCTTTCATTTGACAGTGTTGAGGCTCACGTATTTTTGCACAAAACGGACAGTCTCTGTCGAGTTTGGCAATATTATGGGATTTATCTGTCTGTGTCAGCTGTTAGCATGTTCACTCTCCTTTTTATGAAAAAGTTAGGTTCAAATCCATCCCAGGAGCTGGGTTCACAACCCACAGCACACTGGATAGTGCCCTGCCAAAAGACCTGCCCTCCACTGAAGCAAAGAACCCAGATCTATTCTGCCTCTTCTTGAGGCCAAAGGGAAGGAAGCTCCAGACTCTGTGATGGTCTTTCCAGAAAAGTAAGTTAATTTAGTGATCACTCCAACCATTCTCTTTTCATTAGACATATATTATTCATCAAAACTGGGTATGAGCCATAGCTCAGGTCCTTATGCTATTCCTTATGCTCTTAACTATATGTCCATAGGGCTTAAATCCAAGGATCTTTAAACTTTCCAGACAAATAATTTAGTTTCACAGCAACCAATGAGTTAGGTATTCATATCCATGCTCAACAGATGATGAGATGAAGTATTGGGGAGATAAGAAAAGAATATTTATTCCCCCTTAAAAGTATAAAAATACAGGGGTTTTCACATAGTTTAATTTTTAAAAAATTCTTATGGGCTATTTAAAAATAACTGGCAAAAGTTAAAAAATCAAGGCAAACACTTATAAAATAACATTTTTTGTTAAAATAAAGGGGGATAGGAGGGAATATAATCACTATTATTGCAAAAACTTCAACAGAGTTCAGATCATTGTCACTGGAAAATATCCTGAAAAAATTAATTTTAGTTCAACAACTTGCGTTAAAAATTTTCTAAATAAATTCATCAATCCCGTATCTCATCTTTAGCTTAAAACACAACGTCATCTTTCCCCACTTATGCAATAGTAGCATTGTCAATATGTATTCTGATTATTAGACTGTGAAGGATTTAACATGTCTGGACTCTGAAGGATAATCTATCAAACCTGAAATTTAGTAGATGCAAGGAAATTTAGTAGATGCTTATATGCAAGATACAAGATACTTGCTTGTATATAAGTATACAAGCAAGATACTTATTCTTGCTTGTTTGTTTTAAATTGGAAAGTTTCTTGTCTTTATAGGTCAATACTTATTCTAATTAAAAATGTATGCATATTTTTAACAGATACAAATTGAAAACAACTGCAGGTCTTAATGGCTTGCATTCTACAACATTTTCTCCCTTTTTATTCTGTACAGCTTCTTTAAGAGGTCAGAAGGAGGAAAACTTGTGCTAAGTGCTGTGCTCAGAGAGACAATATACCTCACAGAAAAAATAATATTAGGGTTAATTAATAATATAAATTATGCAATATCTAAAACAAGAATTATGTATTAATCCATAGAGTTTGAATGGTAAGGGGACATTTTCCATAGCTTAAATATCCAGTGAACACAGCACAGACCTGGAAGTTAAGGACTTTTAAACTTTCATTACAGGTCTTATACAGACGTCCTCTGTGATTCACATAATCCAAGAGTGCTTCACCTTCCTCATCTATAAAGAGAACCATGACATCTTTGACGTTGAAACTCTTATATAAATGAGATGTGTCAAAACCAGAACATGAAACCCCCCCACGTGAGCATATCATAAGTAAACGTTATAAAAACAAGAATTACTATACTGAGTCAAACCAAAGGTCCATCTCTGCCAGAGAACAGAAACTGTATCTTCCCAGAGTTGGAAGTTGAACCCATCCTTAAGGAAACACACCTCCTCTCTTGCAAAGAAACCACTGCAGAAACATGAGTTGGTTCATTACAGAGGAGACATAGATAAGGATATGAAACAGGAATTTGCCAAAAGCAACTTGGGCTAAGTCAGCAATTTGATGGAAAAGTTACCAGAGACCAGAGGTCAGACTGAGATATTACCATGTTGTTATGCCTTATTTCTCCTTATTGTTTCTTTTAAATAGAATAAGATTTAGCCAACATCATATGCACGGCTATTCTGCCAAAACAGCAATGATCATTTCTGAAAGCAGAGGTTTCAGAGGCAGGTTATGAACATATAATGTGTTCCAAGCAAGAGACAGGAATGCCTATTGAAGCAGGAGCAGCATAGCACTGGAAAAGGGGGCAGAAGCAGCAGGTAGTGGAGAATTCTTGAGTGGTTTTTAACAGCCTGTTAGACTGAACTGGCCTGCACGGCTTACAGCACAGCCCTGAGCGTATAAAAATCTTGATGTTATACTTGATCAGTATGTGTGATGTCTCTATGACTTGTTACTTATAAATTATTTTTTCATCTTTGGATGTATTTGTTCTTCCAGGCTCTCATGTTCACTTTCCTTTTAACTGTGTAGCTCCCAAGGGAAGGATGCTAAGCATTCTTGTAGAAGAGCTCTTAAAATGCATATAAATAGTGGCCATATATCACTGAAGATTTTACATATGTGAGATTAAATATAGCTATAAAACTATATGACTGCTATTTATTGATCCATAAATGAATACCTGCTTTTGAATTTTTAATACTTCTCTTTGAAACAATGGTATAGATTTCTGAAAGCTATGCTTTCTCACTGCATGAGAACTCTGTGTTAGAATCTTAAATACTTTTACATCTATATATAGGACTTTCATTTCACTTCATTCCGATAGTCATATACCCACACACATTACAGGCCATAAACTTTGTAATAAAGAGTAATTCACTTGTCATTCATGAAGTTACTTCTGATTCACTTGATGTAATAGAATGCAGACACCACATATCAAAGTAAGTAATGGAAATGAAATTAATTTAAGCATACATAGGCTGAGTCTAGGTCTTTGTCTGTAGATCCAAATTGCCACGATTGTAATAATTCCTTAAATTTATTACATTAATAGCTAATGACCTCTAATAAAACTGAAGTCTGATTTTACAAGACATTGCACTAATTACCTGGTTCAATGTGTAAATTACCTGGTTCTTGTGTAAAACACACAATACCACTGCTGAGCTTACTGACCCCATTTGTTCACAGAAGTACGCCTATGTTATATTTTGTATGTAGGAGGGAAAGAACATAGAGATGGACACAGTCCCTTCATATAAGAGTTTAATCTGAAAAAAATACATTTGTCTAAAATTTACAGCACTGCACACTGTCCTTTAAGAGTCTAAGAAGTTTTGGATAAAACAAAGAAACAATATTGTCTATTTCTGAAAAGTCATCAAATCACACATTTATCCTATTTTAGCTCACCAAAATATGAAAAACTGCTTAGAAACTTTTAGGCTTAAACTTCCAGTGAGTAAAAACCATAAATTTTAAGAAACCCTAGTGACTCCTAAATTGGACTTTTGGTGAGACAAAGAAGAAATAATCTTAAGAGTATTGACAGAAAGAGGGAACTACCATTTTATATTAGGATTTAGGGAATTATATATTCCTCTTGCAACTACTGCATCAAATTCTTATCCTTACATGATGAAACAAACTATATTCTATCACAGATCTGTTGAACTCTTTCTCTACTCCAATATAATTGAGGAATTTAACTGTTATGCACACTAATCCTGAAGATTTATCCACAATGAAATAGTTCTTTCTCAAAATATACCACCATACAGTCTTTTACTGATTACGTACCTGTTGTTAGAGAATTGCCTGCCTTTCTTCTGAATAGAAGTCATGCATGTCTTATACCTCAGGTTGTTGTATTTCTCTGATCATGAAAAATGAATGTGTGCGTGGGAGTATATTTGCTTTCACTGTATTTAAGAGCTCACTAATAGGTGATTCAAGGTTTTTTTAGCATCATCCACTTAACAAACAAGATGGAAAACTTCCTTCAAGAACGGTCAGTAATCCATTTCTAGCTGTGCTAGCTTCCCAGGGGAAAAGCCAAGTGTTTGAACAATACTATGGTTTGTGTCTTGAGAGACTTAACAAATTGACGATAGGTTGTCATGAAGCTGGGAGCTAAGGTACTCAGAAGACTATCAGTCTTATACTGACACATTAGGGAATTGGTTTCCTAGTAAGCGTTCTGTGAAATCTGTGTCCTGTTCTTACAGAGCCTGACTCTGGTGATTGCTAGATGTAAGATGCTCATAAAATGTTGGAGGGAAGAGTTGAAACACAGAATCTGATTTTTCTCTGGCTTTCAGTTTTAGAAATTGTCTTTTTATATAAAAATTTATTTCACATTCTTAAATTAAGTACGTATTTCCAATATGGGAATGAATTAAAAAATAAGTAAATAAAAAGGCAAAATAGGTGGTTGCCTGAGGCAATTAAACTGAACTATTTTCATGCATGTGATTGGGGGTTAGAGTCCAGCAGAGCTTAAAGCACCTCGAGGTCCACTTTCAGGAAGCACAATGCTACAGAAAAACGTGAAGTCCTCGCCTGGTGCTTTGCCCATGTGCAGGCAAGAGGAGTGGGAAAGGTAAAACAGGAAGGAAACAAAAAGGCTTGTATTTCTAACAGGCTGGAAACCTTCACACTAATGCTATCTTTAGTTCTGCCTGCCAGAGATGCAAATAAGACAGATGGCAGAACTGTGACCAGCTTTTGAAACTGAAACAAACTGCTACACAAACCCTGTACAGGCATCAGCAGATGCCCTCTCGTGAGACCTCTGAAACAAACAGTGGTTCGGTATAGGGCTGTATCTGAGTCCACCTTTGTCCAGCAAGGTATTTCTGGTCATCTCTTTAATGTGTGACTGGACTTCTTGAACATTTGTAACTTAGTTAAAATCACTACTCACTGGAGGATCCCTATACACTTTTAAAAGTTGCGTATTTACTTTCACGTGTGCTGCAGTACAAGCAAAATGAACTTTAGTAAATAATAGCCTACTGTAATAGTGAGCATACATAAAATATTCTCTGCACAGAGAGTTAACCCAAAACATAATAGTAACAAAGAGACAGACTGCAATTTTCTGGAATCTAATGAAGGATGAGAAAGAAGGTGGGCAATCCTCCATATAGGGGTATAATCCTATTCAATTTATTTTTTAATACAGAAGGTCTAGAAAATGTTTCACATTTGGACACAGCCTGTGTATGGAAATACCAGCAAAGTAACTAGGTAATAATGTAGTAAACAGGCATGATTTGGAGACAAGAGAGGAGTAGTGAAGATGGGTACATAAGTTTCAGAAAACTTAACTCTTTGCAAAGATAAATGCACAAGCTGTTAGTAGCCAGCAGATGAAGATCTGCTGGCCAAAAGCTATAGCTCTCCATAGTTCTGTATAGACGAGGAATCAAAAAGCTAATGGCAAAGGAAGAGTAGTGAAATTGTCTTATAACTATTTCATACATACATAACACTGTTCTGGTCCAAAAACGATACAGCAGTCACTGGCCTAAGACCTGCATGAGAAATACTCTGGTACTTGATGGCTTCGTAGAGAAGAATAGAGATGACAGCAAGGAAGAAGAGAAAGTGCTAAATATGTAACCTGCAGGGAGTCAAAAAATCACACATGAATATTGCACTTGAGACGATGAAAGTGAAAGGGCAGAACAGAAAACCAAACCTTAAACAGAGAGTATTGGTGGAATGGGCTGCTGAGCAGGTGTGGAAGAATCAGTAATGATGAAAGTACAAATATGCAGACAATGGGGGAGATTCTGTACTGATTTCTTGAAACAGACCAGGAATTAGTTTACATTTCTTAAGATAGTGGTAGTGTTCTGCTTTCAGCAAAAACTAAGAAATAGACATTTGCTATAAATAGTACTGTACACTTCTATGAGCCCTTCATCTGAGGTTCTCAACAGTTACTATTTTTCCCAAAGAAAGAAGCTCAGTAATATTGACCTACACATGCAGAAAAAAACAGGACTTGAAATTTTACAGAAGAGACACAGACATTCTCACTACAGGCTAACAAGAAGTGCCCTTATAAGACATAGCACTACTTGATCCTTATTACATTAAAATCAAGGTCCAACATTTTTTCCATATGGGAAACCATTGTGGATGCCTTAGGTATAAAAGAAACAAAACAAGTATGATAGTAAGTAACTAAAAGCCTAGTAAAGATGAATTAACAAGAAAGAAAAAGTGAGGAGAAAGACTAAGATGATGATATAATGCTTTCAGCAGAGTTTTTCACTTTGCCGAGTCTAGTCTAAAGTGACAGCCCTGGCTGGAAGCTAAAACTCAAATGTTCAGAGGAGTGGAGAAGGAGAGCTCACTTTTATTTTTTGCTGAGTTGAAAAGTGTCACTTTTCATTTTGCTTTTATAGTTGCTGGAGACCATTACTGCTCACCCCATATTGGCTTTCCCTGCCCTGGAGAAAGTAAATGACATCTGAGAATGCAGCAACTGTGTAGTTTATCGTCCCATTACATGGTACCCCTACAAAACTACTGCAGGCTTATCTGTAACATTTTAGCTTTACATCAGTTGGATGAATCAGTGTACCAGGGACAGCTACTTTTGTTTATATAAATCTCAACAATTTTACAATAGGGAGGCAGGAACACAATTGTCTGCTATGACAAGCCTAGGGGAAAGCATGATCATCACAGGAGACCTTGCAGGAACTTGCTGTCCTTGAAGAGAGGAGGGGTGATAGGGAGAAGTATCAGGATATGTAGTGGAATGTGTACATGGTATAGACAATGGGCAAATCTTATTTCTGGAATGAGGCATATACATCCTTTTTAGCAGTTCAGAATGTCTCCCTATGCTATGGGGGGGTGAAGGTAATTCAGTAAGGAAGGATTCTTTCTGGCTTGACCCTCAGAGCAGAGAAAGGGGCACTACAAAAGGCCACTGCTTCTTTTTGATTACAGAAACTAATTTAACCCACTGTGAGACTTTCAATGGAGGAGGCACCTTTGGGTATGACAGCACCTCTCTTTTTTCTAATGAATACTCAGCACTCCTGTGGAAGGGAAAAGGAGGAAGAGGAGGCAGCACCCAGCTATGCTGCTGGAATGGTCAGAAGCAAAGGGTAATTAATTCTATCATGGTGCAAAAGAGAGTAAGAGAATATAAGAATAAGTATTGCCTGCAGGTTCAGTGACTGAATGATACCAGGGTTGTAAAGTCAGAGGTTGTAGGATCAATGCACAAACACAACCTGCTGCTCTGCAGCTATCTGTAATTGAGGTAGCTGGCAACTGTCCCCAGCACTATTATAATTAAGGAAGAAGACCAAGACAAAGTTAGCATTCTAGATCTCAGTTTTGCAAAGTCTAATGTAGGTTCTTACCCTTCCACATTGGGAACAGTCCTACTGAAGTATCAGTGCATAAAATTAAGGTCATTAATAAGTCTCTGCAGGATCACGATCAAGGTTTATATTTTAAATCCCATGTTAATCCAAGAAGGTGGCTTCATGAGAAAGACATTAGAATGAAGTAGCCTACAAAGCATATTTCAGAAATTCTATGATCCTAGAACCTACACAAGCTGGGCTATTCATCAACATTTCTGGCCTTCCCCAAAGTCATCAGAGATTAACATGATTGCTGCAGCAAAGGGCTGCAAATACTATTGAGAAGTAAAATGTTTACATATGTATAAATCCAGACTAAATTTGATTGCCTTTGTACAGCATCTCCATATTTATATTGGTATATCTGATATCATAAAGTGGTTAAAAGAAGACACTAATTTCTCTGGATTATTTCCAGTGTTGATATCAATATATCAATAGTGTGAAACAGCAAGGTAAAAGCAGGAGAGAAAGGAGGAAGAACACACATCATAAATAGCTGTGCAAATCCAGCATTTCATCCAATCCAGGGTAAGACATTAGCCACTTTATTATCAATGCAACAAGAGATGCAGAGAAAAGGAGAGGGTTTGGGGTTTGGGGTGGGGAGTTTTTCACATGAAAGGTAAAAATAAGACTCCTTCCATGGTGTGCTTGTATGACTGTTTTCACTGCCTTAAGCAAGTTGTATCAACACCCCCCCCAGATATCTTCCATTACCTCCACATGCATGTGGAGCAGGTCATCTCATACATTAGCTTTTTATTCAGATAGCTAATGACTTCAAACATACAAAAAGTACTAAAACTAAAACCCAGAAAATTGAAATGGAATTGTTTTAGAGTTTACAAACTCATAGGGGCTAGCAAAGTCAGAATCAAAAGTGAACTTTCAGGGTCTGGATAAAATGAAAGGTGGATTAAAATATACTTCTCATTTCTTTTATATTTACTGTAGATTAAATTATTATACTTGCCTCTTTATGAGATTTTTTTCCCCTCCCCAACTGCCCTACTCTTTTCCTGGTTCCTGCATGAAAAGAGACAAGTCCATTCCTTAGTTCCCATGCAAAAACATATGAAAGAGATTTGGAGTTATTTAAGGTAACTTTGCCTCCAAAACCAAGTCCTTATTTGTTTCCCAATGCCGACTTAAGAGAGCAGGCAATGATCTGGAAATATGAGACCAGAGAAGGTATATACTTTGCCATTTCAAACTTCTTATTCCCATATATGCCCAGTCACTTGTGATATTTGCTGTCTCTGTTTAGTCATCCCCAAACCCAGCAGTACAACTGTCTCAGCTGCCGGGGTATTACTTGCTTATTTCTACCATCTGCACGTGTGACACTGATTTATTCAGCCACTGAGTGTGCTTCATAGTTTGGGCTAGGAGGGCTAGCAGCAGCTCTCCTTTCATGAGCAAAACGCATAATTGCCAGCACAAGGCCCTCAGCTCTTATTTGCACCTGATGTGCCAGTTCTATCTGCCAGTGTGAATAGAAACAACACGTCCAGATCACAAAGTCTGTGACTGCAGTTGTTTCCATACCACAAGCAAATTAAAGCAAACGCTACCTTCCTCTCCCTCTCCCCCCAGCAGTGGTCACTCCCCACCGTACCAAACGGGTGCGACAGCTGTACTGTGGTCTGCTATGTCAGAGACTTCATTACTTCTACAAAATATGTTGCAGCACATTTACCAATGGACTGTGAAGTATTATAAATAATTAAAACTAAACCAGTCATGTCAGAAATAAATGAACAAAGCCCATTTTGCAATGCAGCATTCCTGATTTATTTTCATTGCATTTATTTAGAGCATTTGTTAATTCACAAAACCCAGCAGTCCACTCCAAAACATTAGCGAATGCTGGTGAGGTTGTGTCCTCTCTTTAGGTTCATAAAGGAACAGATCACTTTGGGTCAATACAAAACATACAGAATATAGAAAATTAACAACCAACTACTGCTGGATTTCACACACTGTGTTTTCCAAGTCTATGCTATTCTGAACGTCTCTGTTTAAGAACCTTATCTGCATTTTGCATTTGCATAGGGGTACAAAATATGCAGAGTCACACTCCAATTAGAAATAATTTTAAATACAGCTATAGCTACTATCTACACCTTGAGAGACCGATACTATCTTGGCTGCTCCCTGACTACCAATGTGCTTGTTTGTAAGCATCATAAATAACACTGCTTCTTTTTAAAGTTTCAGTTTCATGAGGTGAGGGTTTCTTTTGGGGGTCTAGGTTATGGTAGTGGTGATTAGACATTCTTCCCTTATTGCTGTTGCTATTGCCATTGTCTGTATCACCGATATATTTCACAAGAAAGCTGTGATCAAATATAGGAGAGGATAAATAAGCATATCACCTCAGAACTACTGCTAGTAATATAAAGCCATACTGTCAAAAACCCCTACTTTTTTTGCTTCGTCTCATTTTAAAAGATATTCTGGGTAGAAGCATATGCAAACCTGTAGCCAAATTCCTATGTTAAACACTGAAACAATTCCTCAAAATTAATAAAATCATAATGAGCTTTAAAGCTGTATTTAAAACTATTTTAGAACAACTATACAGGCACCTGTGGCAAAATAACATCCTGGAATAATCTTGGACCCTTCCAATTCCATTCATTTCATCACAAACCCAGGTTTCTCTTTACAGCTCAGTCCCTGACAGCAATGACTCCTCTAACAGAAAGAGCTCATTGGGCTTTCTTTACTGGAAGAATGCCCAAGAAATTTGGAAAGCACAAACTCATGTGAGAACCATGAGAAAGCAGAATGCTCATCTCTCTTAAGTGTCTTTTCTTATTATTCTGCCAAAAAATTTCCAAACTCTATGCACGTATTTTTTAATACTATGATTAAATTAATTCATACTATTCCAATATTAATTAGCCTACAAAATTTTGCAACTACTGCAGAGTTATCTTTGGTAAAATTTCATAGGTTTATTGATTGTGTGTCAATATTTTAATCACAAACAGTTTCACAGATGGAATATTTTAAATCTTTCCTAAGGTTTCTGTGAGCTTCTCTGGGCTATTTTTTCTTGCCATTTAAAGAGGAAATATATTCTCAGAAGTTAAAATGGATGTGAACAGGTAAGAAAGCGAAGGCTTTGCTTCTATTCTGTTCTATTCTATACTATTCTACATTGTTTTGTTCCATTCCTATGCTTTTCACAACACTGAAAGTGGAGAGGTTTGCAGGCCCAAGCCACTGCACCTTTCTAGTAGTTTCCCTATTCATTAAACTGTAGTGTACCCTTACCTGCATTCCAAGTACACCACAGAAATTAGTGGATTTAATCTTGCTACCTTATCACAGCAAAAAAACCTATAAAAATGATCAGGATGCAAAATTAGATACCATACCCTTTAATTCTGAAAACAAATTGCTATCTTGCGTGATGTTTCCTAGCACAAATAGCTCCATGATACCTGGGCAAATTAGCAATTACAAGTGCACCGCTCCCAGAGTGGATATTTGCACATGTAGCCCTACAATATCCGCAAAGTGTACTCAATCTTGCATAAAAAGGACTTTGAGAAAAAATGATTCCTCGCTGACATGAGTGCGAATGCTCCACAATGAGTGGGGCTTTTCTGCTATGCAATGGGGTGCTTTATTGCAAGGAGATCCAAAGCAATGGGTATTTGCTGAGTTAAGATGTAAGTAGACTGGAGGAAGCAGATCATCTGCTCTAATTCATAGTGAGAGAGAAACTTCTGCATAGCCTTCACTGTGAAAGTCTTCATGGAAGCGCAGTTGAGCTTATTTGAATCCCTCAGCAAGAAATGTCTGTGTCCCCACCTCCACAGATAGGACTTGATACAGCTCGCTCAGACACCAGAAATAAATTTCCCTTGTGTTCAATAGGATAGGAGCATGCATTTACTGAACATGCAGTCTGGCTTCTCCCAGAAGCTACTACACTCAAGGTCTGAGCTTATGCACATAATTATTATTCCACTCCAATCATCTTTATGCATGAACTGGATTTATTTTATTTTTCTAAGCCATTATTTAATACAATAGGCAGTGCAGAAACTAAGAAGCTAATACAATCACTTCTGCTGTGTACTGCATGTTTATCTGGCTGAAAATGTAAAAATGTCAGAATGCATGAAGTATATCAGAAGTGTCACTAGGCCTGTTTGGTATGCAAAAGGGCACTGGAAAAGTTACTTTATTTAAAAAAAAAATTTACTCCAAATTCCATTTCTCCTACTATACCTTCAGTACTCAACAGCTAGTTTTTAAAAAATTTTCTGACTGATTTTTAGGTATTTATAAGTAATGCAAACCAAACGATTAACAAGACTCAGATCCAGACTGAGATGTAAATATGTACAACAGCTTTAACCTGAGCAAGCTTGTCATACCTGAGTTTTTAAACAAATTTGAACAGTTAAGGTGCCTTCCAGTTCTTACCAGAGAAACAGCTCTGATACCTATTTTGAGTTGACTAATGCTGTAGAGACTGAAATCTTCTCAAAGGACCCATGTTTCACCAAATGCTACTCAGTTTTAACCCTGAATGCCCCTTATATTTGGTATCACTTACTTTATACATAATTTTCATCAGAGGGAAGCAGCTACAGAAGGATCTACTGTGGTCACCTGAGTACTGTAAATTTTTTATATGTGTGAACTTTGTCAGGGTTTACAGTTCAATTTTGGTCTTGGGGAAACATAGTTATGTTACTGTGATAGTTAAACGATGCAACATTTGAACCAGTAACATATAAAGCAGAATACGTGACTATTCGTCTTCAGCTAGAGAATCAGCTCTGCCAGCAAACAGGCACAGAGTCCGTCAATGGACATGTGTTATACCAGGGCTTACCAGTGCCCTTTAAGCACAGCTCAAATCCCATTTGCTAACAAAGGCAGGGGCTTAGAGAGAGAGCTCCATAAGCAGGACCATGAACAAGAGCAACTGGAGCTGGAGGACTGGCTACCCAGCACCAGGCTGGGATGGAGAAGACAACTGACTGTTGAGTTACATGGAGACTGTAGTCTGTTATATTTATTCAAGAATGCCTTAGCCACTAAAGCAACAGGCAGCAGCGTATTAACACAATCACCACAACAATGCCGACTCTTCATTATTGAAGAAACACTGTTTAAATCACCCTCTTTTTCTATTAAAACATTAACAAAAATCCCCATTAAGTAATCTGCATTTCACAAATGATAGTGACCTAGGTCTTCTGCTGCTACAAGCATAACTTGCTTTAGGGCAATGGGCTCTTAACAACCGTCAGTTTACAGCAAATGAACATTTATCTGATTTTTTATTTTATTGTATTGTATTTCTGTAATGGTGCTTGAAATTAACATTTTTACTCTGTTTTTTTCACTCTTTTTTGATCATTAATGTAGTAAATTATACCAGCAAAATGAGCACAACAGTTTGGTCTGTGTCTTAAAAACCTATTAACTTTAAGTGTCTGAGTAGAAACTGTGTAGCATTTTGAGGTTGACTGTCTTATTTCTAAGGTCATACTTGGGCCTATTGACCTAAACCAAACTGACTCCAACTCAAATATTCACAAGACGAATCCTATCAAATCAAAAGCGTAAAGTGAAAGAGGAACAAAGAGCCTAGACACATGGTTACATAATCAAAGCTAAAATAATCTATAACTAGTCAAAGTGTTTCAGTGACATCCACACGTTATCTTCCTGTGAGGCCCCTATTATATTCTTCAGATTTTAAAAAACCTCATAAGTTGAGGTATTCAGCAAGCTGCTGGATATAATTTATCTTGCTCTAATTTATTAGAACGTGTCTCTATATCACTGTTCTTATTTTAACAAAGAGGTTTTTAAACTGGTAAAACTAAATGTATAGTTAATTTATTTCACCCAGTAAAGAATCCTTGAGAAAATCAATTTCCATTTACAAAGGTATCCCACAGGTTGGAAGTCCCATTACTGCAGTATTGTACCTCTTACATCCAGGTTTATGTGACATGTGGTATCATTTCTTCCCCGTGATTCTATTACTTTCGGAAAACTATGTTAAAACTCATTATAAATGTAACTTCAAACTGACAAAAGCTGTGAAAATCAAAGTTAGTGCTGATCACTGGCAGTTTTGGTTGTACACCTGATGATCGACACATACATTTTCATGTTTCTGCCATCGAATGACCAAGCAAACTTCTTATACTTCACCCTCATGACTACTGAGGTATCACCAATAGTACTATTCCTAATCTGCTAAGGCATGAAGTGGTTCCATACTGCTGCTTTTTTATTTAATCAGAAATGCTTACAAAAAAATATTTTTTTTTCATGGTGTATAGTTAATTTCTTAATTAAATGACAATATTTAAGTGTCTGTAGTGGGTACCCTAATGCTGAACCACTGACAGATTTAAAAATCTACTGTTTTGCAAAGTATGGGATCTCAAAATGTGCCCTTCATCCTCACAGAGAGCTGGGAATCAACATTTTCAAAATCTGCACTTTAATACTATGGTATAGACCGAACGTAAGTTAGTGTGACTGGTTGTCATGTACATGGGAGGTTGTCATGTACATGGTTGTCACTGGTTGTCATGTACATGGTTGTCATGTACATGTTACATGTCATGTACGTGTAATCAACAGAACCCAAAGCATAAATTACAGCTCTGTAATTCAAACCTGACCTGCTTTGTATTTCAGACAAAATATTGGTACAATTGCTGTGCAGTTACCAGCATTTTAGTGCTACTGCAACAGTTTACTCTGCTTCCTCAATAACATACCCTAGACATACCCAAGTCCATTGACTTTCACTGCTCCTGGCTCCTCTTCAAGTATTTCTGGAGAGTTTTGGTATTCTTGTACATGACATTTTGCAATCAATGAGCACAACTTCAGGATGAACGCTGATTTAGGTGTATAATTGCATACGCAGGAATTACGAGGGCTTTTTCTGGAGCTGTAATGTGCACAACATTGCAATGAATAATGGTCCATTCCCCAAGCTAGCATAAGAAAAACAGGATTGTAAAACTAATCACCTCATAGCCCAAGAATGACACAGCTGAGGTTGCCTTTGCATCCTTGATTCATTTGAAGGTGTGTGTTACCCCTCATCCACAGTAGTACAGATTTCAAAGGCAGCTAAAGGAATCAGATGCTCCGGTCTCACTGAAGTTCTGAAGAAGGTAGCTCTGTAGCTCTTTTAGAAACTGTTGAAAAGTATCATTTACTGTATTTAATTATACAATCCTTCTGTCTTACTCGAGGATAGATGGTGCTTACTAAAGTCATGTCTGAGCAAATGTAATCAAGTTCTTAAATTTGAGTATATCCTTAAATCCCATTTCCTTTAGTAGGAATGTAATGAATCTCTGATCTGATGAGGTGTGATGTTTACTTTAAAATATCTGAAAGCAGAAGAGAAAAAGTCTCATATCTAAGCACTTTCCTTTTCTGAACTGCAAGAGGACTCAGAAGTGAAACGAGGAGGAAGAAAAAAATTTGTGTTCCTTAAGAATGCACATAATGACCAAAGGCAGAAAGAATGAAGATAAGATTTCCAAATGTGGGAGTGAAGTTTTCTCTTAGTTATTCACAGAATTAGTATGTAGACTACACAATAGAAATGCCTACGTTTCGTATAAATACTTACTTTTCATTTGCAGAAGCAAAGCAATTGAAATTTGGAAAGTGAAATCACAGGTAAGACAGTGACAGCAACCATTCCAGTCCATGGATAAAAATCTACCCGTGTGACAGGAGGCATTCAATTTTTTTAACCTGGACCTATGTCAGATGACTGGCATCAGAAAATAGAGGGCAATTTGTTCCTAACACTCCTTTGCTGCACATTTTTTACACGGTTTTAACCTCCAGCAACTCTGGGATTTGAAAGGAGGTGGTATCTCCCTTATACTATATCCCTACATCCCACATCAGACTGAGAGTAAATTCCAGCAAGCCATTAACTGTGTGTAAATCAATAAAAAACAAACAAACAAAAATAAATCCCAGAGGCCAAACGTATAAGATCAGAATTTCCAAGCACTTGTCTGATTTATAGACTCTACTAATTCTAAACCCAAGCCTGTTATCAGCCCTCAAGCAGTGCATCAGGAATGCCACACAGCCACTAGTCTTTATCCTTATCTTCATCACCATTTCCCCTCTGCCACTTCAACACAGTACTGAAAAAGCAACAACTATTCTACTATTGGATATCACTACAGGCATTTTTGCTCATTATTTGAATATTATGTACTTGATTGCTGCACACACATTTGTTACAAATATAGTTGTCTTCATGTATCATTCTTTAATAAGCTGTTGTTAAAAATGCCTAAAGATGCACAACACATACAGCTACAGCATGTAAAATACAAAACATACAGAAACTGCCAGGCGCTTGTGTGTTTGCGTGGATGTGTATACACACAAAGAAGAAATAGCAAAGGAAGAAGCACTTTTATAACTTGTCCTGTTGGAAGACTGACTGTGTCACAACACAGGACAAGATAATGCTGTACCATTACTACGCAGACCTGCACAATGGTTCAGTAATGCAGCAACACTATGTCCAGAAGCAACAACACCAGGAGGAAGTGTTGCACCAAACTACTACAAGTTGAAATGAACATGGAGAGGAGGAGTTGCACAATGCTGACTTCTTCCAAATATAGCATAAGAGTATGTTTTTCCTCCACAAATCTCTTTGAATAGTTATGAGAGTTTCAGGCTTCTTGTGAGCAGTCATAGAGCTTTGAAAATGAGTATTTTTGTAACATGTTGGTGGTGATAGCATCTGTGGAACAATGCCATGGCATATGCCACAGAAATATATCACTGAAATAAAGCCTCCTTCTTTCCATGCTGAAAAAAAATGTGAGACACAAATATTTCATATTTAGAAGTGCGTATGTTCAAAGCAGGCAGTTCTTAACCCCGAGTTCTGCACAGGCAGCTGCTGCTCTGCCTGCGCTGTTGCAGAGCTGCTGCAGTGTTCATGCCGCAGTTCATCTGTATGGCCCCCTGGTGCCTGAGCCCAGATCCTCAGCACACACCGAGTGTGGAGAGGGGATTTCACCTCTTAGAAAGAGCAAGCAAAATTAATCCCTGCTCTCAGTCCACTGATTGCAGGACACTTACATCAGAGAGAGAGTTGGTTCTGTCCATGTCACATCCTTCATCACAATATCCAGTAAAATATCCTTTGGCAGATCTCAAAAAAAATAAAGGCTGTCACATTTCTTTGGGCACTGAGGTACCTTCATACTGCTAGAGAATTTCTTAGGGGGCGATCAAAATAATTAGCTTATTATTAAGTAATGAAGCTCATACAGCATAAATCATCTTCTCCCTAATATCTGGGTCTCCGAGATCTTATCTTCTCATAGGAAGAAACCAAATCCAACGTTCTCAGCTGTGCTGTCCTGTAACGCACCAGAAGCCAGCACTTTGTGACAATCACTGTTCATGGAGAGCTGCTTTTCTGTGGCTAGAACATTCAGCATGTTCTTAGCACATGGGCTGTTGAGTCCATATCAAATTAGGTGTCTTGCTGGCCATATGCAGGGAGAAAGGCCCACAGGAAAAGTTTCAGAAGCAAAGGTGTGGAGGTGTAAAGAGGCATTTAACTAAAATGCAAGGGGGTGGGGGAGGGCAAGAGCTCATTACGTGAACTTCCCTCCTGCTGTCATCCCAGGTTGTGTAAATATTAGCTATGTCCACTGGAATAATGGCTCGATTGTCTGAGAGGATGACAAGGGACAGCTAAGAACTGGGTCAGGATCAATCACTATTTGCATACCAATTAGTTAATGTTCTTTCTTTTCTCATACAAATAGAGTAAAAGGTAACATTTCTCATTTTTAGAATAAAAAGCTTCAAATGTCTTTCACACAATGGCTTATGTTGTATTTTTAGAAAATTTGTTTAGTCCTCAGGAGCTCTGCTAAAACTCCTTAATCATGACTTGAAACTCATCTAAGTCCCAGCTTCATCAACTCTGCTAATGTACCTTAAGCAGTACCGCTCACCTTTCCAGTAAACCAGTGTGCTTAGCAATGTGTTTCTTTCTGGCTCTGGAGCACTCGCTCCTATTTCAGTCCTAAAGTGCTTCTTCTTAACGCTATATTTTTCAATATATTTTGGGACTGATGTTTGTAGCTTGCCTTTTATTCAAGCCATAGGCCTTTTGTCAACACACCAAAATCCAAACATGTGGCACTCCTGCAGATTCCCTCTTCGGTCATCATTAAAACGGAGCTTGAATTTCACCCTGTTTCTGTGCATGGCAGATTTATGGTAGAAATTACAAGAATCATTCATCTTTCTCAAGTTTATAGTATACTTCACTGCTGGACTGTTACCTCTCTTAGAGAGGCTACTTGTGGTAAGGGAATTGAAGAGAGGAGCAGCTAGATGGAAACTTTTATCATTTGGACACTGTTCTTGTCCTTATTGATCCTTGCCTTAGTTCAGCCTGTACCCCCTTAGCTACAATAACACTACTTATTTCTAATGAGGGCAGAAGCATCAGAGAGACTATGAATGGTGAATTAGTAAAACCACCACTTTCTAGGCTTATTTCTTCTAGTATTTTAATATTTCAAAGAATTCCTTCTAAATGTTTTAAGAGCTTTAAATTAGTAGCTGTAACCTGATCATAATTAAAAATCTTCCCTTACCAATGAAAAGCAATGCCAAGTTATTTGTATGCTTATTGTTTGTTTACACTCCCCCAAGATTCCCTGGAAACTGATTCTTATTGCCGAAAGAATTTGAAATCATAATACAACATCCATGCTAACTAATCTTGTATTATACCTTCATCAAGCAACTGCAACACCACTCATTTCTTGCACAAACATCCACCCAAACCCATGAAATCTTAAATGTAAATAAATATTCCGAAGTCCATATAAGCAGAGCACCTAATTCTCACATCAGAATGCAGATAGGTGGGAATGTGTGTGCAATCATATCCAAAAGGAATTTCAGATGATGTAAAACCTTAAATGAAGAGCTCTGGCCAAATGCAGGAATCACAGTAACTCAAGCTTCTCTCTCCAGATAAAATGGAAACTCAGAGTCATAGTCATGCACATATGCTAAGACTGATTTATTATTATTATTATTTATTTTATTTTTATTTTTTTTATACAGTAGCACTACAAGTCACATTTGGGTGCAACCCCCTTGCTCTTGATGCTGTATGGCCATATAATACAAAATAGCTACTTAAAACTAAGCCAGTGGAAAGCTAAAGGGATTCTCGCATAAGGAGAACAAAAAAAAAAAACAAACCAAAACAAAAAGAATGTGCGCCCACACTGACTTTCCTCATTATGGATAGCCTCTTCCAAACTTGTGAGAACAGGAAACAGAAATTTAACATGAGTTGGATCTCTAGAAATCGTTAGCAATTGGGATGGGATTGGCCCAAAGGTTTCACAGATACAAGTATAACATCATTCTGTATTAATTTCTCAGTTTCTTCACCTCAGAAATTGTCCTACTTAAATTCCACAAACTTCAGAAATGCCAAACCCTGTATAACAACCCTACATAATCCCAAGGATGCATTTTTCTACAGCTTATGTAACTCCTATGGCACAGCCATACCAAAAATAAACTTTCTAACTGGAGAAAATTTAAATAATTAAGTTCTCGTTGGCCTATTTGTTTTTTAAACAACAAAAACAACAGCCTTTTTCTAAGCATTTGGAGATCTTCACAAGTATATGTCCATCTAACTCACATTGGTTTCACTGCAAGTTGTGCACTTGAGTACACCTGAGAATTCAACAAAAGCAGTATTGAAATCCATACAAGTAGTATGAGGTTCCTTGGAGACATCACTTTGGTAATGCCCTAAAAAGAAAGATGCAGAAAGCTCACTGGTTTCCAGTTGACAGAATATTTACAATGCCTCGTGTCTAAATGTCATTTTATTGCATTCTCCCTGCTTCATTCCCTATAAATTAGAAGACGTGTGATTAATCAGTTGTACTTTGGGTTCCACACACGATTTCATGGCACGCCCTGCCAAACCCATAGCCCAAGTGTGCCACCTAATGGCCCTGGAGTCAAGAATGCGTTTATACTACTAGTTTCACAAACAAAATCTAAAGAAAGCATAGCTTAATTTGTTGAGGTGGAGTTTTATCATTATTTTTCTGAAGGACCTATCCACTGCATTTCACTAGTAATTCTGAAGGTCTGATGAAATAATTCCTTTAGGGAACTTCAGAATTTTTAGGTAAGCAAGCATTTGAATGCGACTATGAGGTTAAGGAATTCTGCGTAGCTTTAACCTCACAGTCAAAACCTCATAGTTTACAAGCTGCCCCAAAACTTTGATATCCTGGTTGCCTCTATGTACTCCAAATCTCACTGCTAAATGACTGCAATTTCAAATGAAGTTGTGGTGAGTGGCAGCAATAGATCCATCCTGCTAAATGAATGTGTTATTTCTTTTATCTGCTAAAGTACTTACAAAGGGCAAGTTCAATTTAGCAGATATCATCTGCTTAACAATGCAGTCCTATAGTCAAGACAGGTGTGTGCCTTAAGAAGCATCAGGAAAAAAACCATGCATAGAGGAGTTGTGGAATAACATTTGCAATGGTGATACATATGAACTCAAAGAGAATATAATTACATCATAAAATAAATATCACAGTAGCATACACTAATGAACTTAGTTGTCAAGCAAAGTTCTTAAAAATACTATCCATCTAAAAATGCTGTAAAGGAATAAAAAAGAAATACGGATGCAATTTATTTTATATAACATTTAATATTGGGAAGCATAGCTACTTTATAATCATTTACAGAAGTAAGCATTACAAATGTGGTACAGGGGTTATAGGTTAAGGAAATGAGTTATTTGTTTGGTTACATACTCAGAAACTGAACACTAGGAAGGAGGTTTGGGATTTATGTTTACATTGCAATTTAGAATAGCTTACTGTCAATCTCCGTTTTCTACCACTTGAAAAGAAGATTCAGAAAATACTTACATTTGAATGGGATTAATGATTTATTATAAACACAGTATGCCAGCAGATGAACAAGGGATGGAAAATACTCCTTGACATCCAAATTATTTTCACATGTACTCAGTGCTTCCTTTTCATTATCATTAACTGATAATGTAAAATCTAAATCTAAATATAATCAGATACAAAACTGTATAGCAAGATAGTGTTTATATTATTTATTTTGAAATAACTTACAGTAATGCCCCTTTTCTTTCCAAACACACATGAATTCTGTGCCTTTCTTTCCAAGATCTACTTCACCATCCTGCTTACTTTAGGCAGGATGAACCACATACACCTTTTGATACTGATAAATTCATCCATACCACAAGATTGCTTTCTCTTTATCTAATGTTAACACTAGTAACAGAACAATTATATCTGTTTTATGGAGCTGTAACATTACAGAATATCTCCATGATACATAACTATGGTGCTTTAGGAGGAACAATTACTGAAGAAGTGTCTTGACTATATCACTGACACAAGTACAGCAATAAGGAAACGCTTATGCATCTACCATGAGCTGAGATGCAATGGAACTTCATACGTAGTTAAGTACAACGTTAAGTACAAATGCTCAAATCCCATGGATTCCAACATATGTATTATACATTCTATATATGTCAATGCATACGCGTTAATTTAAAGTCTAGTGCCATTCTGTATACTTTGGAACTCTTGGGGGGGGAGGGAATCATTCTAGATCTAATAACATAACACCCTTCCACCTATTTTGAAATCCCACTGGTGAAAAAGATGCTTGGATTTCAGATGCAATGACGTTGCTCTGTTTATTCTGAAGTTCTGGAAGGAGATTATATTGTTACAATTTGATAAGAGATTTCAGAAAGCTTGAGCCTGAAAGAAAAAAAATGTATCTTGTTTACTGGGGTATTTAGAAACCACACAATACACAGCTAAATTTATGCAACTGTCACCTAATCAGACACTTGTTTACAGCTGCCTGTTCACTTAGCAACTGGTAAGCTGTGCCAGCCATGTTGAGATTCTGAACTCCAGTGGAAAGGACTACTATAGGAATGCATATGGGAAACCACCAAAATGGTGATTTTAGGATACATTTATATCCTTTAGTCCAAGCATGCTATTCCTGAAGCAACCTCCTACCAAATGTTCAAGCAAACATGAAATTCTAACCTCCCACTGCAAAGGAAGCCGCTCTATACCATGGGATTTCATTTCCATTCCAGAAGCCTTCTGGGAGTTGCCTATGCTGTACAGAACTGAACTCGTTCATCAAAGCAAAATGCAGGCATCATGCAAAGGAGAGACGGTCATACATGTTTGTCTTCCTTTCTAAGAAAAGGGTTGACGACATTTCTCCATCAAGGTATACTTTTTCAGTTTAACCACTGAATTCTCAATTTGCTATCACAGTAAGAGATGGAAGGATGTGCAATAGAAAATATTTATTTCTCTTTTCCTATAAACTCTCGATTTCTTTTGCCATAATGATGAAGCTAGTATAACACTCTGCATGTTGCCTAAGCCAACAGGAGTAGAAGGATGAGGCAAGAATGAGTTGCGTCAGGGTAGATGACAGAACTAAGTAGTTGATACATGGGTTTTTACTACTCTTTTCCTCAATTCTCCATATTCATGCTTGGACAATTCCACACAGAGCCATCTAATCCTGCCTGCCCTGAGCTGCAAGGTTCTTTCCATTTCAGATCTCATTTCTCTGACAGGCTGCCAAACAGAGAGGATGTTATCTCTCAATTTGTCGTCTCAGGATTGCTAGTAAAACAACAAAAGGAGAATAAAGATAGAAAATATCCAAGAAGAATTAAGGAAGTCACAGCCAAGGCATTTCTGGAGGAGTGAAGTTTAAAAAAGGTATGGTTTATATATAGTTCTTGTCACAACCAAGGCTGTTCTACGGCTGGCTGCATTAAGACTGGGAATGGCTGCAGTTCATGGAGTTATAATAATACTTCCTTTATTGTGAAAAGAAGAACAAGACATCCCTCCTACCCATCCCATCCCATCCCGTTCTTCATTTGCTGCATTGTGCAATTTGTATATTTTGCTAACGAATGGAAGATGCGTTTATTCCATCTCATTACAACCGACATTGATCAAAGGACTTAGTTTTAGTGGAAAGTTATTTCCACTGCAGGTGCCGGTAATTAGTAAAGAAGGAATCAGTGGATGTTTGTAGACACAACCTTTCCCACTCTTTATTTGGAGATAAACTTTCTTAATGTATGGCTCTCATAATGTGTGCATATATCTTAAGACTGCAATTCTGTATAAATATTTTAATTAAATCAGTGGCAGCTTTCTCTAGTGACGAAATATAAATGAAACTTGCAACGAAAAGAAAAAAATTGCTTTTACTGAACGCTACTGAAAACTGCATGAGGTTTTTATGGAAATTTTTCACACCACTCCCCCTCTCATTTCCTGTTGTCGTATAAATAATTCACCAGCAAAATCCTCATTCTGAACAAGAAATGAAAATATTAAATAAACAGAAGATCTACAGATATGTATGGGGTCTGCAAAAGTTATAAATTTTTTTTGTTTTGTTAAACTAGGTAGTCACTTGTTAGCAAGACAGCCTGCCACACTGGCATAAGAGGAGGGGATTGCAAAACTTGCAAATAGATAAAACTGCTTGAGAGGCTGGAATTTGATTTCCTTATCAGACTCAGAAAGTTAGCTGATGCAAAGCAGAGCGCAAACACTGAGCTTTCGTATTTTAAGCATGCAGAGAAGAAATGGTAATTGCACAGTGATGGCTCTGAGTTCATGGCAAAATAAGTCACTAAAACAGGTGAATAATTCAAATTTGACATATCTGCCAAGGTAGGGGAATGGGCCAGGTGTCTTCCTGTCAACAGCAAGTAGTTAGTAGATTTTCCTCCATCCCTATCATGCTCCAAAGATCTTGAAGTCAAATAATGTTGTTATCTGAATAATCCAGTTTTAGCTTAGTGGAACAGAATTTGCAATTACAGAATGTTGCTGTAAACTTTCACGTTACTCATGACAATATTACTCATCCCAACGTGACCTGTAAGCTCAAAAACCATTTCCAAAGGAAGGATCTCAGCACTTCAGAGTGAATCCTGCTTCAATACATGTGCTTGTTGAGCCTGCTGATCCTTCCAAGACTATTCTTCCTGGTGGGGGAAACCTTAAGCATCTCAATTTGATAGTGGGATAGTTTCTTCCCAAAAGAAAGAGAAGGAAACTTGCAAAACATTTTTCATTCTTATTATGAGATTGCAGTCATAAAGCTGCCTGGATGCAGGTACCGTGGCTGCACCTACACTGCTCTGTCAGCAGCCACTGTTAGTAAAAAGTAGGTTAAGGATAACAACAAAAGCCCTATTCCCACTGACTTGTAAGAACATTCTGTTGTGAACTCAGGGAAAAGCCTGCTGAGATTCCTGAATAAAATCAAATGTGTACTCATGTTTGAAGCGCTCCCAAGAAAGCAACAATTTGCAGCATTAAAAGGTCCTAGTCCTACAATTAGTTCATCCATCCCTATATCACCTTTGTGGTACAGACAGAGAAGATGAGTCAGGGTCCTTGGTTGCAGAATGCTACTGTCTGCTCAGGAAGGGCAGTAGCTTGCCCATCAATAGCAGACGGTGCCTGTAGAGCAGGAGAAATACTTGGCAGCGTGTCCTAGGAAGAGCCTGGGATCCAGAATGCTCCCAGGACTCAGGAGGTGCAACGACATTGCAACCAGCCTGACCAACTCTGTTCTAGCTGCTCTACGGGGCTGACTTCTCCATTTGTGTAGGCTAGTATAAATCAAGTATTGAAATCTGGGAATGACTGTCAATGTTACTTTCAGGAGAGCCTAGGTATGAATCCTGAGCAGCAGCTGTGTGCGTTAAGCTGTTACTGGATATCATACAAGGAGTCAAACGGAGGTCATGTCAGCTGGGCAATCAGGAAGCTCCTCTTTCAGAAATAAAAGCCTGATGCATCCTAAGAGGTTACTCTGGTTAGGGAAAATAAGGGAAAGGGCAACCAGTTCTCTTGATATGATGTGATTCCCCTAAAATAAACTACATCACAAAACAAATACGAGCATAGTATTTTTATCTATGTGCTGAAAGAGAACATACAATAGTGTTTTGTATTGCTGTTTTAATAATGATGACTTCTTCCACGGTATATGTGGGGAAACTGATGTAATCAAAGGATAACTGCCTCAACATTATGAAGGATTTGAGGGGGCACGTTCTGTCCTTAGTACTTTCAGACAACCCTATTTAAGTCAATAGTATTGCATAAATGTAACTGGGTAGAATTTGATCAGCAATTTATAAATGATCATATATACTGCTGGAGTCTGCAGCTGTGTTGTGCTGATATTTAGCTGCTCTATTGTGAGCCTCTGACTCCGATATGAATAAATACACCAATGACAGAATGCACAAGCAGCGTAAATCTCAGGGGGACTGCAAATGGATTTTCTTGTTTGGCTTTTTTTTTAATCATTCCAATCTCCTTTATTTGGAACAAAGGATTTTGTGGGAGGAGGAATACAGAAGAACCTTATGAAAATACCATCTAGGTATTTCTGAGTTTGGATTTTCAAGCAGCCTGATGCAAGGTAATTAAACTTACCTCACACTAACAAATTCTGTTTGTGAAGAGCAGACGTGAATAAGTTTGTGGCAGAAACAAAATAAAGCTGTTATAAAGAAGATTTTGGATACTGCAGAATTTTTCTGGAATTTCTGGAGATAGGGTCCCATCTTTCTTCTCCAGGCTGATGAGAACAGAGTACACTGGTGGCCTCAATTCTGATTGTTACAGTTCAGTCCTGTACACTGACTGGGATTGTTAGCTAATTCTATACATGGAGAGGGAAAATATAGGACATGCCTAAATGGTGAACTGCAGACAATCATGTGCTGAGTATCCTTTGTTCTCAAGTCTGCCTGCATAAAGAACCAGCTGTGATCCAGAGGCACTGAGACATGCTGGGGGAGTGAGGGTGGGGGTGTTTCTGCTGTTCCCAGGCTTCCATCTCGTCACCCCTCCTAGGTGAACTGAGACAGCTTGTCTGTGCCATGCCAAGAATATGTGTAGAGCTGATGCAACAGCTATCCATGCCTAATGATGTCTGTAGTCTCAAAATCATCAGCCTATACTGGGTCAAAGAAGGAAAAGCTGCCTTAAATTTAGGTAAAGTATTTTTCCTGTCACATGAAAAGGTTTTTAAAATCCAAGGCAAGTTATCTCAGATTCATACCACTGCATACAGCTTCAGAAAAGAAAAGCTGAATGAAAGTGGAAATTCAATATTACCTGGTTTGCATTAGGAAATGTATGATTTACCTTCGATCAATGGAGAGAACAATGAGTTTGGTTGGAAACCCCTGACTTTAACCAGTATGGAACGAAAAAAAAAAAGGTGGGCTTTTTTTTTTTGCTTCACCCAAGATAGTCCTGCTAGGTCAGAGTTACAGCTTCACTGATGAATCAAGATGCAGAGAATTCAGGACTAAATGCAAATCAAGTTTTACTGAAGGAAAAAAATGAATGTCTGAACAGAGAACTGAAAAGTACAGATCAAATAAAACGAAGATCCCTCTTTTTCACCAGTGAACTTTAATCTTGGTCCAAACTGCAGAACTATAATTCTGAGTACAGAATTTTTAAAATAAAGATGTAGGCAAAAAGTACTTTGCCATTTCCTTTAAATGAATCCAATGATCCTATCTTCTAGGGCAGCATTAAACTCTCATGGTGCTTAACCAAAATCAAGGGATTACTCTCTGCTATTATCCTATAACAAACAGAACAGGTTAATAGCTGTCATTGCCATTTCTAAATAGAGTACTGTATCATTATGCATTGTTAGAGCTGACAGGCGCACATCCCTATTACAGCACTTCTATAACCTCACACAATAACGGTAATGATGTTTTGCAAGATGTTTTGATATTTGCAGACCTTATAAGATTTTAGTAAAGGCAGTGGTTAGGTTAGATAGGGAAAAGGAGAGAAAAACAGAAGAGTTTTTCTTCTTCATTCTAATTTTATGTTGTCTCCTGCACAACTCTTGCAACTTTTTTGACATATGAGAAATGGCTGGAGGAGGCCAGTCTGTCAGCAGGAAGAAATTTATTTATGGAAAGAATGGAGGTGCAGTTAAAAAAGAAAATAAAAAATACTCCCCTTTGAGATGAGGTGGAAAAGCAGCTATAGACTAACGAGCCTTTCTCAACCTTTCTTCCTTACTTGAACAAAACTGTCCCAAAGAAGTCGGACTCCCAACACTCCGAATAGAATTGGAAATTGCCATACGGCATCTCCCAAAGTTTCCTACAATATAATATAAGCTTGCTTAGGGACTATTTCCCACCTTTCTCCTG
This sequence comes from Mycteria americana, assembly GCF_035582795.1. Taxonomy (NCBI): domain Eukaryota; kingdom Metazoa; phylum Chordata; class Aves; order Ciconiiformes; family Ciconiidae; genus Mycteria; species Mycteria americana. The sequence goes on along the minus strand of NC_134376.1, from coordinate 5,578,114 downwards.
TGTAATATAGTAGTTCCCATATACAACAGACTGGTATTCACTGGAGATCTATGAGCCTTAGATCTGAACTCCACTCCAACTTCAAGCACAGACTTTGATTCCTGTGTCAGACATTACCCCAGAATTACATATCAGTGCCCTTATTAATGGCTATTCTTGTTTTCAATTTCTTGCAAATGTTTTTGAAAGACTGAAATTCTCTTCTGCCTAATTGTACTGCCAAGCTCTTTTCCTCTATAAAACGGGTGAAGAAATCGCAGAACAAATATGATAGGGATGGCAAAATTATTGTATGGGGCATCAAAATGTTATGACCACAATTACATTTCCTTTCTTTGGCTAAGGCACTCCTAAAATGAGCCTTGGACAATAAACCCGTCTCTCTGCAATCTTATACCATATCATGAAGTTAAAATTCTTTCTGCACAGTATATGATTTTTGCATAGCTCCTAGGGCAGTACACAGAAACTGTCCTGATTTTCAACTCCTTTGCACTGTTTTAGCTTATGACAAAGAATACCTTTGCAATACCTGACTCAGGTGCACAAGTTCCGTGAGGGGCTGTAACTTCTCTCACTATGCTACTAAAGGAAAACCACGACACATGGCAATGCAAAACATATTTATAATATATTTGCACTTAAATCTATGGGTTAGCTATTGGTATTCTCATGTGAGTGCCACTGTCTCAATTGGAACTGCACCTACTGACAACAGTACAATTTTATCTATAGCCTGTTTGGAAGTATGGGCAGCTTTGTTGCAAGGAAATGGATTCTCATATATTCTTTTTCTCAATCTATCTTTCTTAGTCATTCACACCATATAAATGCTTTTGGTTTCACACGTATCTCTTGCGGCATACTAATTAAATGTTTCAAAACGCTTTATCCATGGTTAAGTGAAGATAAAATTTTAATGATTTAATTAGCAAGCTCCAGGAAAAAAATAATAACGAACAAAGGCGGGTGCTTTTAGTGTCTCTTGCTCTCATGTTACATTAGAAGCACAGGAAGATGCAACATTCACCATCACTTTTCCTAGTATACACAGCAACAGAGAACATGGTCCATACCATGCTAGAAGGGAAGTGGGGAGCACAACAGTTGAGTGAATTATGCCAGTTCTTAGCTGCATGTCATGAAGGGCACTTCCTCAAAGGAAGAAGGCAGCTTTATGGGGGAAAACCAAATTAACTGCCATTTGACCCCTAATGCTTGAAAGCAGCTGGGAAAAAACCAAATGCTATTTTCTGAAGGATGAATTGAAAACTGGTTCAGTTTCAATATTTTCTCATGACTTTATGTTTCTCTTGTCAGTTGGCTGCTTTACCCTCCCAGACCTCTGCATTTAGGGTTTGGTAAAGATAAAATTCTGTTGTTCTGTATTATACGTTTGAGAAGAAAAAGCTAATTGCTCTGTTTGAATAACTTCTTATTACAATTTGGAATTTATTCTTCTGCTTTTCTCTCCACCAAGATTAGCCTATTATGAAAATCACTACCCAGACACTACATCTCATTGACACAGAGCACAATATAAAGGCAGTTTGAGCCTGCCTCTGGGATGCAGCCATTCTAATCCCACCACTTGGCTCTTCCCTTCCAAATGTGAAGAAGTTGGTTATAATATTCCGTTTCATATGATGCACTATGCTCTAATACACATACTGAATATCAAACACTAGCATGTAAGGAGATGAAAGGGAGTCTGGATTGTTCGCTCATTATAAAGCATCATTCATTCAAAGAAGTTAAATACATCAATAGGCAGCTTTACTCCCTCAGCACAATTCAGAAGGATCAACGGTACATGCTAGCTCCTGCTTTAAGAATCAGAGACAAGGCCAGAGCAGGAGGAGGGCACAGAAAACACATATTTAGCTGCAATTAGAATTCCAGTCCATTGTAACATAATCATTGTTTTAGTTCACAAAATTTGCAGTTGGCAGTGATCTCACTCTGTCAGCCATCACTAAGCCTGCTCTGGAAAGACCAAGAGCTGTGTTCACAATCAGCTCTTGGCAAAAGTGGTCACCATCCAGTCACTCAAAGCAATGTGATATCTATATTCTCATCTCATTATCATTACTCTTCTCAGCCAGGATCCCCAGTAAGAAGACACAGCTGGCCAAGTTCTATGGAAGACTGTGTGCACAGGATAATAAAGCTGTGAAAGCTACATGCAAAGGGAGGGTACATACCAAATGTGCCGTGCAGGGGGCAAGCAACTGATAAGGGATGTAGTGAAGAAACTGAGGAACTGATCCCAGTCATAGAAATGCTGCATAGCATGCAACTCTGTAACACTTTTTGGCAGTATATAGTGCTTATTCTATATTCTGGTTCTTATATACTCATAATATGGGCATCACTCAAGCCTTTAATCTGCAAATCCCCTGAAGCAAGGATTTACTTTTATATGTGGTAGTCAACCTGCTGTAAATCACTGTGTACAGCTAACATCACTATATCAATGACTAGCAATAAAAGGGTGATAATATGGGTGGTTGAGGAACCTGCAGAATCAGGTTGCAGGGAGCGACTGTAGAACTGACGTGGATATAAACACTTGAGGTCAGCTCCATGTGTTCAACTTAAAATTCAGACTTTTGTTTTTCAATGCTTAGTTAAGAAGCAAATTATGTGAGCTGTACAAATCAAAGCCCCATTTACTGGATGTCTTATGCTGCTCATTTCTGCACAATATGATCTTCATACTATTTGACTTCCTTCATGTAAATCTGACTAACCAAAGATGACCTATATTGTTGAAAAACACTCAAATTTTGGTTAACAAAAGCAGGTTTGGAGGACAGAAAGAGGAGCAGAGAATCTGAACTATTCACTCACTAGAAAGCATCATCTATTCACAGCTGGTATTTTACAGCTGATGTATTTTGTTTTGCTTTCTCTGCAAAAAAAAAATTGAACAAGGAAACCAACAGTTTTGAACTTTGAGCTACACTGAAAGCAGATATAGAGAGTTCAGCCCCTGGTCAAGTTAAAAAAAAAAAAAGGCAAAAACCCACTTACATCCCTTACTTTAGAGATTTTCAGTACTTAACTGTAATAATCTGAAAGAATTCCAATGTATAGCATGCCCAAATCTTAAATGTAAGTACATCAATCTTGTAATGTCCTCACTCTTCAAACTTCACGGTGAAAACAAGGGATGGTGATTCAAAGTGCATTTACTGACATGAGGGTTTTCCACACTTCCCACTGCTACAGAATGCAGTTATTTTCCTGGTGAAACTATAGAGCACTACCTCCCTCTTTCACCAACAGTAACAACACAGGAAAACTTGTGCTATAAATACATTATTAAAACTTTGGTTAAAATTTGGTTAAAATTATCATAGCCTTCTAGTAAGCAAAGCTCTTTCCAAAGTCAGCTGTTGTTGCCTGGCATCTTTGCAAATTTGCCTATAAGAGTCTTCAAAAGTTCTTTATCAAAAAGAGTAATGAAGGAAGAAAGAGCCATAGTAATCTGTGTTTGGGATGTCTTAATTTTTCCTGGAAATGTAAATGTTTGAAAACACTGTGAGATTAGCTTCAACTCTTTTCCAAATAGAAAACTATCGCTGATGAGATAGATAGTCTTATATGGGCACAGACAAGACACAGAAGCTCCAGCTTAGAATTACCAGTGCAATTTGTTGTCTAGGTGATCAAGCTGTTAAAACCTAAGCTGGACAGAAGCAAGTCTTCTGAGTTCAGCAGTATCTCAAAAAAACTTCTACCAGAGATTCTCACATTGGTGTGGCTGCAATAAGAAGTCTATCAGTGTTTAAATTATAAGCCTTGCTTAATTTAACTGTAAAAATTTGCTGGAGGCAGAGATTTGTAATATAAATTTTTAGCCTGACAGCAATTTCCACTTCACCCATTTTGAAAACAAATGTGGCAATGTTTCACTTAGTGGAGAACAAATAATGCCTTAGAAGTCTATCTGTAACACGAGTTGAGAAAAGGAGGATTTGCACATTTTAAAGCTGACAAACTCCCATTACTATCGATGCTGACATGTGCTTGGTTAATTCATACTTTACCAGAAACTGCCATCAAGTCATGAAATGTAGAATGACTACAAAGGTTTCATAAGCATTCATAGTGACAAATCAAGTTTGATTGCCTTGACCAGTTTAACTAGGCAAATTTAGAATGTATTACAGAAAGCTAGACTTGATGTTCCTTTCCCAGGTACTTACTGGACAGATGTGTTGATCTAAATCACGTCCTGACTCAACAGGATAAGGCACATAATCATAACTTCAGATGTCTAGAATGAAAGGTGCATCTGCAGCAAAAGGAGAGCTTTTCTATGCAGGAGAAGGGATTTTTTTTTCCCAGGAGTTAATCTCAGACACCACCACAGGATCATAGAATCATCATTAACCTTCCTCAATTCCATTCCAAGAGCAAGGTACAAATCTTCTATTGGCTTTTGCATGTAGAAACTCTGCAGACCATTATGCCTTTTTTTTAAAAAAAAAAAAAACAAAAAGGATGAACCAAAGTACGATCATTAAAAATAATTTTAATCCATTACTGATTTTTTAAGATGGCGGGGGGAAGACAGAATGAATTACTACTGAAAGTTATAATGACCTACTGCATTTCTAGAATAGGCTTATGTATTATCATGATGCAAATGGCACAAGAATTTGAATAAACCAGATTATAACCAAACCTGTTCCTCCCTTAGCCAGTGAGAAAAGTACAGTCTTAGGTAAGTAGGCTTTCTTTACTTCTCCTGCCCAGGCAAAGGCAAGAGTGCTAGCATTTTATATGGAATTCAGGACAAACAACTGCTCTCTCCTTTCTAAATTGTCCTGAGTCCAGTCCCACTGATGACAAGCCTCAGAAAGTCTCTTTGAATGGAATCACTTTTGTAACAGGATACAGGTTTTAATCCCCTGTGTATTATCTTCAACAAGGCTAATTTGGATTCAGTATCCATGAGTCTGTCCTTTGGAAGCTATGATCATTAATATATTGATTGCACCATACGGCCTGATAAAGCAAAGTACTGCTCCTTCTTTGCAATAGGATCTCTCTGTAACACAAGAAATCAAGTATTTACTAGCAAGCTTATCTACCTTGATCTCATCATTCCTCTGATGTTCCTTTGGGACCCCAGCTGCTTTAGACACCTTTCAACAAAGCCTCTGTGTTAGTCAGCTTATCCTCCTAGAGATTTTAACAAACATGCTTCTTTCAGTGGAATGCATTTTACTTGTTCACCATCCTTTAGATTTTACACCATGACAAAGTAAGGCTTAATTTTGCTGAAGGAATGACAGGAGGACCTTCCCAATAAAGAGCCCCAAAATTATTTTCTTAAGAGATAGTTGATGTGTTTTTAAGGTGGTATCTTACCCTTAGCAATTTTTCCTGATCTCCCATGTTTTCTCCCAACAACCCTCTCTGACTTAACTTTATATAGTCAAGAAAACTCACCCCAACAACAAACAGTCCTGTATCATGTACACACATACACTTACTGAATCTGATGTGTATGGCGTAAACTGCTTAACCTTCTTTTTCAACTAGGTTACATCATTTCCTTCAGGCCTTGCAAAATTATTTAGGACGGATGAGATATCGAAATTTTGAAAAGATATAAGAAATAATTAATAGCAAAATTTATACTTCTGTAAAGGGAAAATTCTCTTTATACTAAAATCTAACTTGTCATGTGCTGAACAGTCACTCATAATACCTGGTAAGTAATTTACTTAGCAAAAGATCAGAACTTGGATATAGGATATCACACTGCACTTGTCTATGATGAATCAATGATACAATTAAAAAAAAAATACCTCTTCATAGACTTTTTCCTGTGGAAATTGTTTTCTTGCAGGTTTTGGGTTTCATTAGATCACTTTATGAGAAAAAAAAGAAAGAAGAATTGCACTAACCACTCCAAGATAAGGAGTAAGAAGGTTGGGTTGTGGGGTTTTTGTTGTTGGTGGTTTTTTTTCCTTACGAACACACGTTTGTTTTGGTTACTGTTGCTCTTTTGTTCCATGTGTGTCTTTTGCTGTAAGTCTGTCAATTGCTGGTTTTCAAACATTCTGAAAGTATAATGAGCCATCACAATACCAGAAGTGACAGTTCTAGATATAAAACATGAGGCCAAAAAGAGCCAAAGGCACCAGAACCCTGGATATATGGCAGAGGTCCACACAGTTCTGGAAGTGCAACTGTGTGTGATGCAAAGTACATATCTGCATGATTCCAGAGATACCATGACCCTGAGAGCACGCCATGTGTACACAGTTCCAGGCACAATGATATTCATTTGTCCACAAAACAGGCTATAATAAATCCTGATCAGCAGTTGAGCCTGTTCCCTATGTAATTAGCATTTGTGTGCTTTTCACTGCCCAGGACTATCATCTAGAATCCTATAGATTACTGCTTTCTGTTTCCCCTCCAGCATTGTAATTTCTGCCAAACTGCCTTAATGCCACAGAACATAGTTGTAAAATTATTAAAGAAAAAAAAAATAAATGAACAAACTCATCATGTTTGATTTTAACTGCTTTCTATGTTCGTTATGTGATACGTGTCTCCCTCTCAGGCTTTGTTGAACTGCTTGCCTTAGGTATGGCCCTACAATCTCCACTGCACAATTGAAAGCTTGCTTGCAATTATTTTCATGAAATTAGAAAGATGGTATGAATTTCCATAACAACTTAATGGATTTCAATTCTTAATTTGGCAAGTAAACTTTTACTTATTTCTTAGTAGGTTTACAGATGAACTTCTTGGTAATCTACAATAGTTAGAAAGTACGTATGTTATATAAAAATTGAAAACAAAACATCTCCAGTCACTCAATCTGAAATCCACTGAATCCACTGTGCTATCTTTTAACCAGCCCCTGGGAAAAAGCAGGGGTTTACTGGATGCTATGAAGCTTAATGCACTTAGGATCTGATGGACCAACGAAATAAATTAATTGCTCCTCAATGGAAAATGCTCTAGTCTCTGATTCCTCATAAATACATTTTTGCTTCTCAGGTTATTTCAAATGAGTAGATACGACTTAAAGATGGTCTCTAGGTTACATTGGATTAACACCACCACAAACATTGTATAGCTTAAATTGTACCCAGAAACAAATTGGAAGCCAATTAGTTCTAAAAAGAACAAAGATAATTTGCTCCACTAAGAAGCAAGGCAGCAGGATTCTACATTAGCTGAGATTTCAGAGTGATCTTTTAGTATTGCTCCAATACAGAACACGCATCAACAATCAATTCTAGAAACGGCGAAGACATGGATAACTGCAGTGGGGACTGCTGGCTTTAAAACTCAGGAAAAAGAAAACAAAGAATGTGATAAAGCAGGACAATATTTCAAATACTGAATGTTTTAAAATGTTTATTCTGCAAAAGTTAGCAAAAGTTTTATTAAAAAAAGCTTTTTATTAAAAAAAAGAAATTCAATTTTCCTATGAACAGAACCATTCTGGAGAGTAAATTCATTCATTAAAGTGCAAGTTCTACTTCATATAAAAATCTCAATGCAACCTTAACTGCCAATTTACTGCTGATAGCTCTGTAATATGTGACTTCATAAGGCATTGTCCAAGATTTTTAAAATTAAGTATTTATACTCCTAAATCTCTCCTGCCTGAAAAATACCGGGTATTCAGCAATTTTGAAAATTATGCCCTTGCATGTCTAAATATAGATGTAGGATGGTCTTGATCACTAAAGCATCACAGAATTCTTCTCAGCGGAGAGAGTAAATATTAATACTACCCTCAGTACTAATTCATCACTCTGCATAGCACTTTGAGATCTTTGGATGAAAAGCATTACAGATCTATTTCCAGGATCTTTTTCAGAACTCTGGGAATATTTAAAAGCTCTGTAAAACCCCTCCTTCTTTAATAGAACTTATAGCATGTGCTCTCAACAGAATGTATACACCACTTCCTTTTATATACTGGCAAAATATATACTTTTATGTACTTTGCCTTAACCTACTCTTTGTTCTATTTTTGTTTTTCTTTGTCAAACTTTCCTCTTATTGATGGATGCTGTAGCTATACTAAATGATGTGTACATTTAATGAAAATAAGCTCACTTTTAGCTTGCTAGCCATATCATCTTCACTTTATTAGTTTGTGTACTTAGGCTGTTTCTTATTAATTATACAAAACTTTTTTAAAAGATAGTAAATGGTGAAAAATAAAATATAAGTAGAGCCTGGAGCCAGTGAAAAAGGGTGAAATAACAGCTAGGCAACCTTCCAGCAATGTCGCAGTAAAAGGTAGGCTCTGGCTTTTGTTGTGTATTTGATCTGTCCAGAGCTTTTTCATTTATCAGAACAGCTGGTTTACAGCTATAGTGCACAATTTTTCGAATAATGGTGCATTCATCTTAACCCTATTAAGTAAACAAAACAAAAATGCTCTTGTGACTGCACAGGGTTTAGCTTTTTTTAGAGGCTTTCTGTATGTTGAGACTAGCAGTATTGCTTTTTAGGGGAAAAAAAAGCACGTCTGTTTTGAGAGGGTCCAATTAGCAAGTCTCAGGACACTCGGCTTACAGCGCTGAGTGAAATTGGAGCTGGACTTCTGCGAAACAAAACTCCAGTACACTGCTCGCTGGAAAGAAAATGTAGTCAACTGAGAAGCAGGAAGTAAGAGGAACAAAATAAAAAAAAGAGAGTGCATGATGAAACCCATTTTCCCCATATGTTTTCATTTATAGAGTGTCATGAAAGCCTACTTAGAGGCTTTTATTTACTCTTAAGCTAGACACTGGAGTTTTTCCTGAACATTCAGAATCCCTCACTAGAAATAGTATTACTATTTTCATACATAGACAGAAACATTTCTTTTTGATTTTAATGAAATTCTAATTTTTTAAATATTGGAAATGATGCACAGGTTGATGAGTAGATCTGGGGATCTCAGAGCACATAGAATTACTTTGTTTTCATGCAAAGGAGAGGGAGAAGAGGAAAACATGCAAGATTGATAAGTATATGAAAACAATCCAATCAGTGCCAAAGAAAAGAAAGGAAATCACATCACAATTAAACTCCAGTATTACAAATCAAAGAAAATTCTAGCAAATTCCACAGTTATACTAGGTAAACCCAAGCCAAACTCATGCCAATGTTTTCAGTTGAAGTGCATACACAGATCCTCAGATCTATGTCTATTAATCAATATTAATATACCTATTAATACCTACTTTCATATTAATGTTCTTCCTACTACTAAGGCAAAGTTTATAGGGTGTCTTTTTACCATATCAAACAATAAGGACCAAAGGAAAAAGCAAGCACTCAGGCACAGAAGAGTGCCTTCCAACATCAAAACCCCTCCCTGCCGCACAGTGTGGGATGGACAAAGTAGAGACTCCATTCCACTGGAGATAAGGCTGGACTCCTTTCTGGCCAGGTGTTCCCAGTAGCCTCCTACTCTATGCTGCAGCTGTGTAGGAATAAATCAAAGGTGCATTCATTCCATTCATTGCACTGATCTCTCTACCTGGTGCCAAATTCTCCCCCTTTTCCTGATGAAGGCAGGTGATCATTCAGCAACAGGTGTCAGACATGCTGTGTTTTGTTCTGCTTTTATCTTTTCTGTCTCATTTTGAACGGGGCACTGCTTACTGATAGCAGTGTTGGACAGAGTTGTCCTTTCTCTAATGGAAGGGAAAATAGGGCAGAAAAGTAATCTGATTTCAGATGCATACATGTCTCTATAGGGGACAAGTTAAGTGTACAGAGTCATATATCTACAAATATGCATGCATTACATATGCCATATATGGGGTGTCTTTATAGATATACATGTATGCATAAACATGTGTGTCTATCTATAAATATGCATTCATACATTATTTATATAGTGGGGAATGCAAGCGTTCATACAGACTTTTTAAATGAAACTGTTCTCCCATACAACATTAAAAAACAAAACTTATAAGGATCTACCAATATGTATTTTCTGTTTTGCAATGGCAAATCATAAAACAGGCCTACATATTACACGTAGTACGGTGACACAGTTAAAACACCAATTTCAATAACAAGCCTGTTCACTGTTGTCGACCCCTCTAACCATTTCAGCAGCATCTAATATATCCTGAGATCTTTAAATAGGGTATGACCAAAACACATTGCAAAAAAGCAATCAGAAGACTGTGTATGAACAAAAAGCAGCTAGGCAACAACAAGCCATAAATACCAAGCAGAGCTGCAGCCGGAGGCTACCTTGGTGCCCAGGCACAGGGACACAAAATGGAGAAAACCTGTTGGGAGCCTTTGGTAAATTATGTCCCCAAGGGATGTTCCCCAAGACAACATAAAAAACACAGAGCAACCTATGCACCTTTATGAGACTGTCGTATGGAAGGCATTATAAAAGTGAAAAGCAGTATTGTTATTACCACTGGTACTGGCAGCTGTGCAAACACAAGGAACCATCTGCTGTCGTTTAATAAGTGCACGGGTGATCTGGGACAACAATGGGCTAAAAACATGATCTTCCTAAGTAAGTGAAGTCAGCTTAGTTTCTAACGTTTCTGTCAACAAATCTGTGGGCTAAGGTCATACTCTTGAGACATTCCCAACTTAGTTTCTGCATGTAGGTGTTATATCGATGGTTTTTATGGCCATAATATTTAAGCCCTCAGAACAATGACTGCAATTCACAGATCTTTGGGGATGATGTGCTCAAACATGACTTTGTGGTAGATGCTGACCACTCCACAACAACCACTATAAAAAGACAATGCACATGAAAAAAGAACAAATAGCATATTTTTGCAGCCTAATCCACAACAGTATCCCATCTAAAATGTATCCACTCTTTTGGGATTTTTCTGCTTTGCTGGCGCTGGCTTGCATTATATGTCATGTTCAAACTATACTGTATTAAAAGCATGCCATGGTCTTACAGCACATAACACAATGTTGCAATTCCTACAACAAATACACAGTTATCTCGAGCTGACTATCCACTGCCAACTCACAGGTAGGAAACATCAGTTCCTGAGGAAGAAAAGCAGCTCAGCAACATACAGAAAATGGAGGTTGGGGTTGTTTACTACATACAGCAAGAAGCTACTTAAGTATTATTATTTCTTGTCAGCGTTGTTCTTGTGGAGGTTACAGCAAATACTGGCTATTTATTCTTGAAAACAGACTAAAAATTGTGGTACATAATGGAAAACCACATCATACAAAGGAAACAATACTAGAGGTAGGAATTGATTTATAGATCTCAGAAAACTAAAATTCATGGCTTAATACTGTGACTTGGTACTTCCATGTAGCTTCACATTTCCAGAGTACAAACATTGCCTAATTGATCCGCATGAATAATTTACTGTTGGAAATGACACTGTAACCCTTGCCCTTTCAGTGTATCACTGAACCTTCTGCCTTATTTTTAAACTGTGCATTCTACAAGGCATACACATAAGCATGTGTGCTGGTGTTGGCTGGGATAGAGTTAATTTTCTCCATAGTAGCTAGTATGGGGCTATGTTTGGATTTGTGCTGAAAACAGCGTTGATAACACAGGGATGCTTTCGTTATTGCTGAGCACTGCTTACACAAAGTCAAGGCCTTTCCTGCTCCTCACCCCACCCCACCATCAAGTAGGCTGGGGGTGCACAAGAAGCTGGGAGAGGACACAGCCGGGACAGCTGACCCCAACTGCCCAAAGGGCTATTCCATCCCATATGGCGTCATGCTCAGCATATAAAGCTGGGGAAGAAGGAGGAAGGGGGGGACGTTGGGAGTGATGGTGTTTGTCTTCCCAAGTAACCGTTACGTGTGATGGAGCCCTGCTTTCCTGGAGACGGCTGAACACCTGCCTGCCCATGGGAAGGAGTCAATGAATTCCTTGCTTTGCTTTGCTTGCGTGCACGGCTTTTGCTTTACCTATTAAACTGTCTTCTAATGATGAACCTCTAGTGAGAGGATTTATACGTTCTCGCTACGTGAACAACACTACTTAGTCTTTTAACAGTTAGAGGAGATGAAAAAGACGACACTTGGCACAGTTCGATAGTTTCACTGTTTTCTTTATTTAGGAGTTAGCACTGACACCCTACTGCTCTTCAGGGAATTTTTTTCCAGGTCAATTCCAACATAACACTCAACAGTAGCAGAATTAGCATTGTCTGTCTCTCACCCTCCCTTTCTCCGTGACCTTGGACACTTACGATAGAATCTGCGAAAACCATAGAAAGGGGGACTACACTGAGACCTGTGATCACCAGAGCTTTAAAGAAAGCTTCCCTGAATATGAACTGATTCTTACTTCAGATTAATAACCAAGGAGAACGCATGATGAATGGATATTATGACTCTTGCAATTGAGAAACTGAAGCATAACTAAAAAAAAATAAATCAGGTTAACTCCATGTGGCTAGCATTGTGGAAGGAGCAATGGGAACCACAGCCTCATCCTAGATAAAGAATCTCTGAAGGGAAAAGCATTAGTCAAACTTTACACGCAGCTCCATTCATCTCGGCTGTCTTTGAGGGGACTGAACAGCTGACCCACCATTTGACCTACTGAATTGTAATTGGAAATACATATCTCTGCTTAATTTTCTGTAGGGATATCTGTTCAAGGGTCTCATATTTGGTCCTAAATCTGAAGACAGACAGGATACACATTCTGCATTTAAATATCTCAGGTATTGCACACAAGTAGAATAAATTTGTACCTAAATTAAGATAAATCTGATTCTAAATAGCCCAGACCTCACTCTTGCTGCCTGCCACATGGGTGCAAAAAGGATTATAAAATGCTACTACCAGGATTGATTGGATTCTACTGAATCTCTCTCTCTCAATATAGATATCTCCTCCCCCCAGACATGAATGACTACAAAAACAAAAGGCAACAATGGCTCTGAAGAATTAGTTTAGTTATTATTATCTGCAAGTATTATTCCTGCTGCAATTCTTGTATTCTTCAGAAATTACTCAGTTTGTACATATGCTTATATGTACATAGCTGATAGAAACATAGGAGAGAAAAGCTTTGTTTATTGAAATGAATCTTATTTTGAAGCAGAATCATAGGGTAGAAGTCCTATGACGCAACTTGCCATGTTTCACAGGTTCATCAACATACAATAAAGGTCTTTCAGCTTTATGTCTAGAGCAATCATAAAATATCTCAAGTTGGAAGGGGCCCATAAGGATCGAGTTCAACTCCCTACTCCTCGCAGGACTACCTAAAACTACACCATATGACTAAGAGCATCATCCAGAGGCTCTTTGAACTCTGTCGCCGCTCCTCTCTTTGCTTCACAGACATATTTTTGCTTTTGTGTGAGCTAATATTTTTATTTTCTTCCAGGCCAATGCAGAAACAAGTCAAAACTCACTGCTTACATTCTAATCTAATGCCAGCTGTTTTCATGTAGACTGGCTGTCAGCCAGCCTCCTGATGGATTCTTCTGTGGTTTGTATGAACAGAGGTCAAAGACTGAAGTCCTGGGGAACACAACAACATACTTCAATATATGCTTAATAATAGAGCTCCAAGGTAATTGAGCAAGCATTTCTCTTTCAATGTTCCTCCAAGACCACAAAGGTGAGTTGGCCTCAGTATAAATTCTGAGGTTCTAACTGGAATGGCCTAGGGTTTAGGTTTTCCTCAGTTTAGGGAGCTATTCTGAACTTGTGACCCCTGTGTCTGTTAGTACTAAAACCCCTCCATTACTCTCTTTACGTATATGGAAAATATTCTTTAAGCCTCTGATGAGTACAACACTTTTTAATAATGCTCTTTCTCTTGCTTCTTCTTTTCTGATTTAATCTTTTTGCCCCAAACTGTCTTTCTGAAGGATGCAGAATGAACAATGGAAACATCATTCAATCCAGCTTGCGTACAAAGATTATTTGGCTTTGTACCACTGACACTTTAACAGGTTGATGTCACTAAAATTACTAAATTCCATCCAACAGTTGGACCCTGGCCACAGAAAAGTGTTATGAAAATGAATGATATAGCATATGTCATTCATATGTCAGGGTAGGAAGAATCATTGTTTTCCACTCTACAGAATGCCCAAGTCTAATCAGATAATATGAGACTTCCTATCCTAGGAAGGACATCAGACTATCAGGATTTTTTCCGTGCATGAGAAAACTGGACAACATGGTCAAAACAGGCAACTTACCCATGTCTGTAAGTTTATAAGAAGTATGTTTATAAGCATATTCTCTCTCTCCATAAATACCATCAACCTGCTTTCACACAAACTTGGGAAGCCAAGCATTGCCTTAATTATACAAATACAGAATCCACTGGTTTTGTTTCCTTGATTAGCTGAGGTCAGTGGGAACACAAGGATAAACTAGGTTAAAACTAAGCCTTAAAAATTATGTTAGATCCCATCCTTACGCATAAAAAAAGCATAAGGAGTAACTATCTCTTGGGAAATTATTATCACAATATATGCTTGCAAAAAATACAGTTGAAATGGGCATGTAGATTATTTTCTACAGCTGCATTTTTCAGACTTGAATAGTATACAAACCCACTTATTATCAGGTTTGCTCTACTTTCTAAAGTATGGAGTCATTCCATTCTACCACATCTGAGCCGTTTAAAATATACATACTATATTATTGTGCTTGGCCATTTTTGTGTCAGTAAATTATTTACAAGATGATTGTAAACACCAAAATATGGCCAGAAGAACAGGTAAGTCATCTGAGTTGCATACAAACACGACTTTATATACTGAGTTTATGCAACATGTCTCCTTGTCCCTATAGCAACACACTGGAGGGTTAGAGGAGAGATACCTCATGTTTGCTTACTGTACAAAGAACTTAGCTGTGTCATCTGAAGGAACTGCTTAAGCTTCGCTGGTGAAAGAAATGGAATTATTTTACATCAGAAGGCCAAAACATTCAAGCAGTCAAAATTCCGGGTTTTTTGTTTGTGTTTTTATAAACTGGGAAAAATGTTCATGCTTGATGATTCTAAATGTCTTCCATCTCTTTGCAATGAAATCACCCAAAGATATAAATAAACTAGTCTAAATAAAGTTCAGACTGACTGCAGCATTAGATATGTCTACTAATGTATGTGACTGTCAGCCAAAATAAATTAACCTCCAATAGAAGTCATTTTCATAAAATTAATTATTCCAATGTCAGCTAAAAGAGACAGGTGCACTCTCACTATTCCTTCACCTAGACTTTTCAATGAACTTCTCAAATAGGCTGCAGTTAGAAGACTTAATAATAGATCTATATTTGAAAATTTTCTTTCATTGCTCTTTCTAGGCTGTGAGTTTGGTTGGGCTTTTTTTTAGTAAACTAAAGGGTCTAGCAAGAAAAATAAAGGATTACTGAGCAATTTATATACAGTACAATTTGCTATAAAAATACAAGAGGAAACTCAATGACAGAATGAACAACATTGAGCCTTGTGCACTTAGAACATGGAACTGAGATACTGGCAGGCACCTGTTGCTCACCTTGGGGATTTGGCTTTTGCCACTCTTCTGAAAAACTGCCCAAATTTAGTTGCTCTAAGTCATTGAAAAATTAGCTTGTATAGCTCACTCGAGACTTTGGTTTTAGTTGCCAATGCCTGCAAGATTCAATCCACATTGAAAATAGAATAGTTCAGTTGGAAGGGACCTACAACGATCATCTAGTCCAACTGCTGCATTAAACACACTATAGTCAAACCTAACTGGATTTCCCAATGCAGTTGCAGCTATGAACTGTCTGCTTCTAAGTTCAGGCATAAATGCTTATTCAGAGCTTGCATGGGAATTTTTGCATACCAATTTACTGTGCTATGCAGACATACTATAAACAAGTATGACCACTGAATGGAGCATGAAGCCCATGGGAAAAAAACAGCAGGCATGTAGCTGAAGTCTGTATTTTGTAAAGCATGGGGCAACCATATGGATAAACTATTAATTATAGAGAAGCAGGTCACAGTTTCATAGTTAAGATGGAGTTGTACTTCGCACTTGTAAAAAGGATTCCAACTGCTTGCTACATCTAAAAAAGGGTGAATTCTAAAATTTGCAAGTAAACCCATTTGTTATTTTCTGAGGTAAAGCTGATTAAAACCAATTAAAAATTGAGTTCCACATTAAAATCTTAGACTGTACACATCTATTGCTAAATGGCAGGTAAAGCTCCAAATTTTTAGAGAGGAATTTCAAATATAATGTCCAGCGCTATAAGCCTCAGCATTAATAACAGTACAAAGCAGACCCAAATGAAATCCAAACATGTTAAGACCTGGATCTGCATTGTTAAGGCATCAAAACAGTCTCAACTGTGTCGCTGTGACAGTGATGGAATGCTGCAGGAGACAGCTGAGAACCACACACAAGTACCTGAGCTGGTGCCAATCCAAGCTAAAACAACCACGTGGAGCAATGTAGCACTGTGAAAGACCATTTCAGGTCCTCATCTACTTCTGGTTCCAGAGCTTTCCTGGCCTTTCCTGCTGTACTGGGGGTCTCTGTTCCTCATTCAATTTCATGGTGTAGGCATGCCATAAAGTGGAAGAAAGCATATTCGAAAAAGAAAAAAGAGAATGCTTACAACTCAGGTTTATTTGAACTGGTGCTACAAACATATTTCCATTGTAATTATGTACTTAATGCAGAGGTTCTTAGCCTCTTGATATTTTGCTAGGGTGACAATGCTATGTTGCCTTGCTGCATACCACTCTGAAGCAGGCTGCAAAACTCTAGATATATTTTCCTCTTTGTTGGCATTCTTAAGTTTCACTGAATGGCATTGCAGACAGACTATTCAGTCCTCTAACTCTGTTTCCATGCCTCATAGATCAATTTAAGGCCAAATACACTAATGAAATTTTCTAGGTTTGTGATTCTTGGTTTTGGAATAACTATTACATTTTCCTGACATAAATATGTACCTTTGTTTGTGTGTATTTTAAGGATGCTAATAGGTATTCTCAGACTTATTTCCTTCCTGGCTTAGTGTTTTGTATGGGGGGTAACAAAAATTGCTTGATTAACATAAAGACAATTTGGAAGAAATAGGTATAAGCTAGTTGTGAAGAGGTTTGACCTAACAGTAATTTGTATATACGAACATACATTAAACATATGGGTAGGGAAAAATCGTAATGCTCTAGGCAAGGCTTTGCTACAGAATAAAGATCCATCTCCTCCTGCACAGAAATACAATAGTTTCCTAACATCACAACATTCCAAGAGAGAATTGGAGCATATACTATTCAATTTTACAAAACTGTTGAATTGTGCACTTGGGACAGTAAATATGGACAGCATGATAGACAGACTTTTTATTCCAGCAAAACTGTTTTGTGTTGATATTCTGTGTCCACGATGCATCCAAATAGCTGCCCTGGGGCAAGACCCCAGTGCAATCGAACTGTCAGGTTTAACATAGATATTCTATGAAAATAACTTTAATAAATAAATCAAAGATCATGGCTACTTGCAAAGTAGGCTATTCACTATTTTACAGGCAGTTCAGGCATTTTTTATCTCTAAAATAGCAGGTTGCCATCAGATATTTAGAGGGTTAGTTTCATCACCAGCAGGATAAACAAAACAATGTTCCCCAACCTTTAAATCCCTTTCCTGTCTACCTCTTAAATTCAAGGCAGAATGAACTAGTTATACTGTCAGCATACTAGACGGAGTATGAGTCCTGTCAATTTGTTGGACTAAACCACTCTGTTCAAACAGACCTCAGAATACAGCTTCAGGTTTACTTCATGCACCTGCCTGCTTTATTATTTGGAGAATAAAAAAATGTTTTGGGAAATTAATATCTAACTTAGCAAAGCATAAGTTGCAGGCCACAAAAATATTATTTCCTTATTTTAATGCATTTACATGCTCTTAATTCATTTGCATCCCAAAGGATTAAAATTATTTTACAGAAATAGTCCCTCAACCTCTTAATGTGCTGGATTCTGCTGTTGTTCTGCCTAAGCTGATATAACTTACTTGGAAATAAAATGTTATTAACAAAAAGAATATGCTTATTTCTTGCTTGCTATAATTTTGAAGCAACAAATATATAGCTGTATTGTATTTCTCTGGGCACTCAAAGAACAAAGACCTGAATTGTAAATGGTATGTAAGAATTTCCCAACACTAGGTATTTTGGTTTTGTTGTTTTTAGAGGTGGGAAAATACAGACAGCGAATAGCAGTAAAGTTATTTTTTTCTAGAGCAAAACGTGAAGTCAGCTTCCCAAAGCACTTGCCTTTCTCAGAGAAACAAGGAAATCAGAGCAATAGCCTGCCACATCCTGTTGGTTCAATAGACAGCAATGGGCCAGAGCTTTCAGTCATTTGGAGGTTGTTATGGGAACTACAAAATTAGAGATCTGACAATTGCAGGTATCAGTAAAAAAATGCTATATGCTATTTTTCTCCAAATTCATTTTGGTTGGTCAGTCTTCTCAACACTAAAAATCAATAGGTACTTGATATGGAAGTCACATCCATTCCTTTCCACACACTGCAAACCATGGCTTATATTTGATAATAAAGACTAATATAAAACCTTATTTCCTCTTCTGTGTGATACTGTCAAAACATTTGAATTCTAGGCTTGAACACAGCTTGCTAAATAACCTGCATTTGTTTTTTCTTGTTCTGAGATTAGAACAGTCTATGTCAAAATTACAGTCTAGCAATTAAGTCATTACTCAACATCAATAAGATTGCAAGAATCTGATCCTTAGTATGTCTATTTGAGGCATGAATTTGAATGAAGGGGAATAAAAGAAGCAACAGTTCAACAAAACTGCTGAACACATACTTAACTTTAAACTTTTCCTTAATTACTGTGTGGCACATAGGCCACCAAAAATATAAGCAAGACTTATTCTGCAGCAATATCCAGTTTACAAATGAACGCCCTATACAAATCAAATTACAGTAAGAGGCACAGTAAAACACAGGCAATATAGAGTTTAATTAAAGCAAGTCTCTAATGATGTCATCAGTAGACCACAGTTTGTGCTTTGTAAATAGTAAATACTCCAGAACTGCAGAATTATTAACTTAATCCTCTCTACCTCCTCCTTGGTATAAAGCTCTCCTATTTAAGTTGTGCGTTATAGTCCATCACGATTTTAAACAGCATCAACATAGTAGGGTTAATATAGCTGAGTATCAATACATAATAAGGTTTTAACTGTGACATTTATATTGAAGGAAGGGTGCACCTGAAGAATAACAAATTGTTACCTTATGGACAGCCATTAAGGGGTTCTTATTAAACACAAAATCTAAACTGAAGACTATATTCACAAGAGAGTCACACTCATTGCAGTGCTCATCTCAAGTTTTAATTTTCAGAAACCAGTAGAATCCGTAACTGCATGCTAGGTGCTGTAACTATTTATACAATGCACAGAAGAAAATCAAGCACCTCAACATGGAATTTTGAACAGCCAACAAGTTGAGAAGGTAACCACCAAAGCTAGCCAGCTGAAAATATTGAAGAGAGATGGATGTCTTAAATTTAATTTCTTTCCAGGTTTTAGACTTCTAATTGCAGATTCCAGAATATGCTTATCTTGGTTTAGGATTGATAGTACAATATTTCCCAAGCTTAACTGCTATTCCTTTTAAAAAAGGAAACAGATGCCCCTGCTTTTATTTTAGACGAATGAAGCCTTGTAAAAATTTGTCAATGCAATGCAACAGGAGTAGATCAACAAAATCAAACAACTGGTGCTGAGGACCCAACATCTATGAATGTTTCACAGGGATTTACTTCAGACTTGTTCTTGTCTGATCCAATGAATTGAACATTTGAGCATCTCTCTGTTTAGTTTTATCTGAAATAAATCCAGTTCACATGAACTAAGACTACTCCATAATGCAACCCAAAACATGCTAAATATGGACAGCTGGTAGATTCACTTCAAAAGCCCACTCCTGATTCAAGTTAAAATGCTACTGGACATAGATACTAGTGCCACCACAAACGAGTGAAGCATCTACAGAAGGGTTAGCCTAAAGAAATCCAAAGTTTTTAAGATTCCAGGAGTTTTTAGAGGGGGCATTCTTCTTTGCTGTTGAAGCTGCACAACTTTGTAAGAAAGCATCAACTATGTCAGAGAGAAAGAGAGGGCAAAAAGGAGCATGATTCTGCAACTTTGTTACAGAATTTGGCACTAAATTTGGGAAATGTGAATTCCAACCTCTGCTCCAAGGAATGTTTATGAATTTAATTCAATGAATATTTAAATGTAAGAAGCAGCCTTTGGAGGTTTGAAATTGCCCCTTGTCAGAGGAGACAGCAAAAGAAAGATCCTGATCAAGTGTGCCTACTTCTGGGCATGTGCAAAAAGACAACTTTAATATGCCTTGCAAATCTTACTGTTGATACCTCATGCACCTTACGTGAAACTTTTGAAGAACGCACTTCTGAACTGGGGCCTCCAAGGTCTGCCCAAGTTCCTTTTAGACATTCCTTCTGGGGATTTGGGACAAAACCATAGCTATATAGCATGTAAGCAGCAAAACAAATTTACGTAGAATTTTTTAGCTTGGAGGCCTACAAATATGTGAAGCTACACTCTTTAGTTACTTCATGTTTGTGCATACTTATAGCTCCTCTTTAGCTGCACGACTTCTTAGAAAGTAACAGAGCACGAACTGCCTTTTCATCACACCAATTTTACATTGGTGAGACTCCACTGAATTTAGTGAAATTCTGCTGGCAAATAAAATAGAGAATAAGGTCCACAGGGTAAAATCCTGGGCCAGCTGGTTTGAATGAGTTTTCTAGAACAGTTGAAGTCCCTATAAATTGCATGAGAGGACTTAAATTCAATCATATGTGAAAAATAAACAGAGGCCAGTTTCTTTTACTGTGGTCACATTGTAAATATAGAGTAACTGATTTCACAGAAACTAGTTGCAGAAGGAACAACTCAAAGCACACAGAATAGCAGAATTCTTATTAATGGCTATTACCCTTAAAACAGTATTGATTCCAAATGCTTAAATACATTGAGACACATCTATGGATGAAAACTTGCTGATGTTCTATATGTGTGTGAACATGTGTACAAGCTTTACACTTTGTTAATTTTGTGTCTAATTAATGCAAAACTTGCAAACCCATATTTTATAATTAAAGTTCTTTGTCATTAGAGGCACACTGCTAAGACACTTCACAAATGTCCAATTTCATCTGTAAAGAATGACAGACTATAAACAGCACATTAAGCAATTTGAAAATCATTTGGGAAAAAACTCAAAACTTAATTACAGAGTTCAAATTATTGAAATTGCTCATGCCAGTGTTAAAAAAAAAAAACAACAAAAAACCCCAAAGAACCCCACACAACACAAAAACCTCTAAATTCTCCAATAGAAATTATTGACCCATTCTTGTAAAGCTAATCTAAGAAATACAATTTGTCTTGAGGCTTTTCTTAAGCAAGTAATAATTTAAAACTGTGCTGGTCCCCAATAAGTAAGGCTCCAAGACAGTTTTGATCCATTGATGAATTTTTCCTAATATGTTCCCTGAGGTACAGTTTTCCTAAATCTATTAGACATTTACAGTCTTTCAGGATGTGCTGCCTGAGATGCTCTATCACACTGTGTTAACTTGACAAGATAATGCAGTGCTATCTTTTATTTTCATAGAAAAAACTATGTTTGACCTTGGAACTATTAACAACAGTTTATTACCCCTAACCTTACTGGAGGGACATTCTGATATATTACTGCAAATTATTATACTAGACATAAGATACACATAAGATGCATGTAGAAAGTTACAGGGGGGTTATTCAGGACAAGATCCTGGATCTACTAAAAATCACAATATTGTTTCTACCTAATACCCAGTTCTCCAAAGAAAGGCAAAACAAAACAAAAGAGCTCCATAACGATCTAGCCATTTATAAAACAGAGTTAACAGAAGAAAAAACAATTCCCATTTGTTGCTTAGTGGCTTCTCTATGCTGTCCCTATCAGCATGGAATCATGGTACTAACTCCTCTTGCAATCATAAACAATCTTGAAACCCTAGATATTCTTCTTCCAGTATACACACTTACATGTTTGTGGTGATAAAACAGACTCCAGGCCATCCCCCCTTATTCTGCAACAGCCTCTGGAAGAGAACCTTGAGTATTATTGCACTGACAAAAAGATCACAGCTACAGTGGGCACAGTTGTAAACCCTCCTATGCAACAGATTTTGTGAGTTTATGCATCACAGTAAGCTTCCAGGAATAAGAGTTATTTGTGCATTAATCTTCATCTTAATAACCCCTTTGCTCCAAATAAATTAGCTATACTTAGCTGTGTCATAAGACGATATACTGCAATGTGCTAGAAGGAAAGCTTCTCTTTCATTTTTCTTTTTCAGAATTACTCTCCACTTAAATGTTTATCAGGGAGCCAATGCAAAGTGTAACTAGTCAGCACAGGAGTATGACTAAAACAAGGGTTCTTTTTAACCCTTTTTATGTTCTTCTAGGGCATATTATGCCCTTTATGCGTATTACTTAAAATATATATTAAAGTAACTAGAAAGAGAATAATTTAAAATGCTTTATAACTGAAAAATTCTACATCTGTAGTATTTTAAGCAGCCATTTAAGATGTATTGTTCTTTCTTTTTTCAGAGTTTTTATAATCACCTATGTTACAGCATTTTTTAGGATCCCTTTTAATGAGTTTTTGCTGAAATAATGAATGCTAAGTGACTGTAAGCCCCTGCAACTTGTTAGAGAGATCAGCAATAACGGTAAGCAAGGCACACCGTCTCCAACCATAGCATCAAGTTCTGCTCTAGGTGACATTCATTGAAACTAGGGGTGTCTGCTTAAATTAAATCCTGCAGAGAGAGTCATCTGCTGGAAGTTAAGCATGTATATATTACTGCTGTAATACACAGGATTTGTCTCTTGCCTGAAGTTGAGTATATGTACTAAGTCCTTGCAGTATTGAGGCTTTATTTTGGATTTATATCATTATGACAAAGGGCAGAATTAGTCTCAATATTATTTAGAACAGATGTATATAGTGAAAGTAGAAAGGCCACATCTATGAAAGCTTTTCTTGATCTATTGCAACTCCCTGAGACTTCAAACACCCATAGCAGGATTCAGACTCCATCCAGGTATCCAAATGATTAAAGCTACTCATTTTGTAAAAAATTAATTATGACCGAATGAAAGAACTCTCTGAACATATGGTTTTGAGATTTGCCAACATCCAAGGCCAATTTATTTTTTATTAATCTATGTTTGTAAGATGTCTGAGACATTGTGTAAATCTCCTTTTGAAAGGCTGAAGTCAAGAGTTGAGAAAGAAAAAGCAAATGCAGGCATTGCTCACAGAATGCCACAAAGCAAAGTTTCTCTTGTCAAATAAGAGAAATATGGAGACTCCAAACTAACTTTTTTTGCAATGCATTTTACAGATAAATTTAATTGGAAGTTTGTTTTTTTAAGATTTAATTGTAAATGTCCTTCCTTGCTGGCTTTGTTCTTGCCCCCAAAGCAACCATCTTGTTTTTCTCTTGACAATTCTCTCAGAATTTGGAACTTTTTAGTGTCTTTGTTTTCTTCCTTTGTTGCACATTAGAGTTATTCTTTGGGTGCTACTGTGATCAACAGAGATCACTGGATTCGCGGGAAACTAAGAACAATCAACCACTGTGCAATAGTAACTTCCTTTCCTCTCTTCTCCCTGAAACTAATGGCTAAGCTCCTGTTGATAAGGTCAGAATTTTACTCCAGCTTGTGAGGCAAGGGTTTCTCTAAGGTTTCATAAAGCAATGCTGGTATATATCGCAAACTCTCACTAACTTCTAAAGCTAAAAAATGTACACAAACATTTCTTTTTTTGAGTTAGAATATTAACACAACTATTATTTTTATTGGGAAACAATACTGAACATTAAGAAATATCTAATTAGGAATAGCAAAGATTCTGTTTACAGATTATTTTCCAAATAAGCAACAATGTCTTCTACAGACAGGGAAGCCATTGCATTTCTAGGTAAAGTATTCAAAGACCAGTTACCAACTGGAATGGTGTAAGTGGATAGATCAGGAAAGCTAAGCTGGTGAACACCAGCAATAAATTAAACAGGTTAAACTCAATGTAGATTATTTCATTTCAGATGTTAAAATCCCTTAAATTCTGAACTCCAGCATACTAGAGTTCACATTACTCAGGAATGATGGCATCCACAAAGGGATTTATCATTCTTCAATTTATGTTCTCTAATTTCACACTTTCAGTTGCCTCAGCTGAGCTTTTCTAAGTGTCACCATACAGATGCAAATTCACTGTTGACAACCCCTACTCTTATTTGTAGTCTGAAATAATTTAGCATCACTTTTCAACTGTGGGCTTCCCCTCCCGAACCCCCAGCATGCTTTTCCTGGCAGATTAAAAATCTATCAGAATAGTATTCTGCAGGAAGGATCCTGAATAACATCAGGCCAAAAAATAGCTCTGACAAAGTTCACACACACACACATGCACTTCTACCACGGTACCTTTCAAACAGATGATGATTTTCTGATGTTTGTTTCAGTTTATCATTCTAATCCAAAAGGTTGAACATCAGGTAACACACTCTTTTTTTAAACCATAATCATGCAAGACATTATGGCCAAATGACACTGCTGAAGTCAAAGTACATTAAATCAAACAATGGGAGATTATCAGTCAACCTTGCAATCTCATCAAAAGCACCAGCATGCTTGTTCAATATCTGTTTTCCATAAAAATCATATCAATCAGCACTGATTGTTAATTTTGTTTCTACTGTTTCCATCTTAACCAGCCTTCCAGTGCATGGGAACTGATCTTCAATTAACATGTCCGGGATTACTTGTGGCATCGTGTTTAACCTTAAAATATTTAGACAACTTTGGGTTTTCTTTCCACTCTTCTGGAACTTTTAATGGCAGTTCAAGATTCATTAAAAAGAACACTGATAGTTCACAGAACTTCTTAGGCAATTCTTTTAAGAACCCCTGGTATATCCTGGCATTGTATTATATTATATTATCCAAGCATTATAAACTTGAAGGTATTTTGCATTCTTCCTTGTGACTCTTATTACACAGTAATTTTGACTAACAAAGAAATGCATCACTATATCTTTCCAAACACAGAAGAAAAACACACCAGAGTCGTGTCCATAAGGGGTAATGTATGCACTGCCTTCCTTCAATTTGTTTAGCACTAGTTATTAATATCTAGGCTTTTGTAGGTTTTAAATGTTATAAACTTCATAATTTAGTTCAGTTGTGAATGAACCCAAGTTACAACTCAATATTGAAGTTTACCCTTATCTGCTTAATTTTTGTCCTTGTGAGGGGACTTCAAAAGCTCTTTAGAAGACTGTCATGAAAAGCAATGATAAACATTCTCAGCAAAACAAAGTAGCCCTTATTCTAATCTTACACAGTGTCTGATTGGGAATCCACTATAGTTCTGGGAAAAAAAAATTACATGAATTTCCATGGTTTTTTCACCTTACCAGCATAAACCAGAAGTAACGACACCAAAATCTGTAGAGTTGCATCAGTTCAGCTAAGATGTTGGATCAGAATTAAGTTCTATTTCTTTGTAGCAATCCAGACTGGGCTGAGCTTTACTTTATTTCACTGTTAAGGCAACAGGAGTCCTGTTCTGATTAGTGAGTGCTTTATATAGCATGTCATCTCACCTTGTAGTTTGTACTTACATTTTCCTCTTGTACCTATGAGAGCGCTGTGGAGCTGCTCCCAAAGGAAGGTCATATTATAGTCATCTTGGAATACTTAAAAACTGATGATATGCATACAAAGTCAGGAATGAGATCAGATTTAAATATTAATGTGAACATTTAAAGAGGTTTTTTACAATATATTCATTAAAAAAGCAAAAAAACTGTAGCATTCTTGTACTGCAACTGCCACTCAGTTTAAATTTCATGAAGTTTTCCATATCTTGCTCATTACTAAACTAAAATACTATCTAAACTCATTACTAAAAGAAAAATCTCCAATCTTTTGCTGTCCCCAAATCCTCTATTAGCAGTCATATATGTACATATATGATTCTGCTAATAGAGGATTTTGTACGTATAACAAGAGTTAGATCATATTATAACTCACTAACCGTTATTTTAAAAGTGTATTTACATTCATCCCATATAAGCATACTGGGTTTTTTCCATTACTGTGAATTATTTACATCAGAACTGTTGATTCATGAAACTTAGGTTTCATCAAACTTGACCAATGTGAAATGCATACATCTGATGTAGTTCTCTGAACTATTGATTTTTCTGCACCCATCTGTCTCGCACTCACTCTGTTCTGAGTACTCTCTGAAGAATAATGCTGGCATCTTTTTTAAGTATAAGCATTCCAAATTACTGCATAGATGCATTACAAAGTAGTTAAGAAAAATCAGTGGTTTCTATGTAAATAACCACAAAGCTTTGCTACTTTCTTTAAAACATATATTTCTTTAATAAAGATTGTTTTATTTTTACTCCAATATTTCTCCTTCAGCTACTGCAGTCAAAGCTACCATAATATTCTGCTGCTGTTTAAATTTACCACTGGTGTGAATTCCTTTGTTGTGGGTGGTTTTTTCAAGGAATTTGCATTTCATATTGTGTTTACTACTGAAAAGTGAGATTTTGAATCTGAATCAAGTAAAAAGACCTTAGTACACTTAAATACATTCTCACAGCTTTCCTAAAAATGGTGCAAGGGTGTCACCCAAGTGGATCACTTACAAAATATTTCAGATTAGCCTTTTAAAATAACATTTAATTGCTATGGAAATTAAGATAAAACTTTGGTAATTAGGATGCATTCTTCCCTTCTGAGCACAGAACAGCAATAATATCCTTGAGCAAAAGCTATGAGAATGGTAAAACATACTGTCTGTGTCCACAGCCTGGATTTCTACAAAATTAATTTCTGTTAGTAGAATCATGATAAGAGACCTGTGGAAAAGAAAGCTCTTCAGTGTTAATCTGGACCCTTGTCCTATCTTGAACAGATTCAAAGATATAATATAATTGCTTTTGATCATCTTAAAAAAAAAAAAAAAGCTCATAAGGAAAGGAAGAATCACAGCACTGAGAACAACCAGTCTTGAAAAGCAGTGAAGCACTGGTTAGATGCCAGCTGAATTATAGACAGAAAGTCAAGAGAAGGGGTGAGTTGCCGTACACAAGGATGCAGCCAAGGAGAACAATAGTGACAAATAAATTATTTTAGCTGCTAAAGATAAGAACCTACTGGTGAAGATCCTCTGCACCAAATAACTGGGGAAAAATGTTTTGGGACAACTTTAATTTTATGCCAAAATAGCAGTACTTGTAAATCCAGCTGGCACACTGTCTCACTCACATGAATCCTCTTACTTCATCTCCCTGAACTGACACAGTCTGATCCATTTTTTATTTTTGCAAACCAGAGTTGTGGGATCTAAGCCTGATGTCTCAAATTCAGTCATCCATAAATCTGGAAAATTCTTGGATACGCAAGTGTGCAGGCCCAAAAAATTAATAAAGCCAAAATGTCATTAAAAGACAAGCAACAGTCTCATTATGGCAGAAAACTCTCTGCCAAAGTCCCCATAGTGGCAGATTCCTCTGGATTTGAATCTTAATTTAAAACACTACTAATCAATACCTTTTCATATCCTATAGAGAAAAAAATAATTTATAACTACAGTGGCCAATTCTGCAATCACTGTAAATACCTTCTATGTATTCTTTAAAGCTTTCTTTCTCATTTCATGACCCGTTTATTTTATATGACGGGCAAATTGTAGACTATGACAGCAGTAATATGGCTGAGATGTTCAGTTATATCCCCTTTAGTAAGTGTGATTGCTCAAGCCCTTGTGGTAATTGTTCTCATCCTCCTTCTTGTTATCTGTTTATCACATTGCAGTAAATGGAATTTTTCTTTTAAGGTTATTCCATTAGAATCATGTCAATCAATTCAGAAAAATGCAGGACTGTAATAATGAACTAACTCATCACATCTATTACTTTGCATTTCTCAATTAATTACAGTATCTCAAGAATATGCTATTTTTGGAATATGACCTCCATGTATACATTTAACACTATTCTTCACAGTAATAATGTAATCCCATCACAAGATGTTCAACAGATGTCTTTGCTTACTTAAGACAAGGTGTTTATACTGCATCTGAAAATAACCCATGCACTTGATAAAAACAGTCTTCTACAACACTGTTCAGGGACTGCAAGAATGTTGTTTAAGTCTTCATAATATCTTTGTGAGTAAGCATATGGGAGACAATAATCAGTTCACTAACTGCTGAACTAGCATCCTGTCTGGGTGAAACCACGGTCATATTATAGCATCTTAGTACAAGAAGATCAGGAAATTAAGAAAACTGTAACCAACAGAAATCAAACTAGATCTTGCATGGTATACAATGACTTCAGTTTTTTGTTTTGTTTTGTTTTTTAAATATCAAAGTTACCGCTTCGAAAAATGGAAAACACCATGACATCTAATTTCATTTCAAAGTGCTTAACATTTTATGTTCTACCTGAAACACATCCTGCAGAAGCAGTACCTTTTAATGTTGTGGATGGCTTTTGGTTCAGTTCTGGAGGAAAAAAAAAAAAGGAGGAGGGGAAAAAAGAAAAAAGCAGCTAACACCACACTCCCTCTAGTACGATGGTATTCTCTGAAAGTCTT
This sequence comes from Mycteria americana, assembly GCF_035582795.1. Taxonomy (NCBI): domain Eukaryota; kingdom Metazoa; phylum Chordata; class Aves; order Ciconiiformes; family Ciconiidae; genus Mycteria; species Mycteria americana. Next base: position 5,549,359 of record NC_134376.1, on the reverse strand, counting down.
CTACCTAGTGTGATCAAGTGTAAGTTGATACATTAATGCATTTCAGTAGTAATATCACCACAGGTTCAGTTGCAATTTTGTAGATTTCTTTTGTACTTATGGTTTCAGGTTCTGCTTTATTTATTTTTTTTGTGATCAACTAGAAGGTTGAGAAAGTTACCAAGATGGCACTCATAAGTATAAAGGTTAGGTACAACTGAAAGATTTAGTCTTTGTCCAAAGTCCTCCCTAGTATTTATGGGCAATTTCAGACATTCCTCAAAGTGCTCAGGTCACTTATGCCTGGGGCATCATCTGAATCATCAAAGGGCAATCCCTGCAACCCATGGCTGGATAGCCAGACCAGCTGGTGTTTGAAGACACAGACTTCTTAAAATAAGATCTCTCTCTACATTCTAACCAAACTTGTCTAGAGTAGAATCATTACAGCCCCTGTAGCCTTCCTGTATGAGGCTCTAAGAATGTTTTCAAACGTCTACATTTCAAAAACGCAGAACCTGTTGTCTTGATCCTTTATGTTACTTCGCTAACTCTCTACTCCATAAAACACAGCAGGGCAACGTGGCTAGGTCATTGTGAATTTCTTCTGATAGCTAAATAGGAAAGCCTATTGTTACATTGGGATAATACAGAAGATGGGATAATTCAGAAACTACACTAGCCCCTTCTCCTGACTGTACAGACATTGTCCATATCCGCTTAACTGTTTTTGAATATAAACACAGCTGTGCCACACCTCTATCAAGATAGCTCTTAGACTCATAAAAGCCTTGAAACATACATTTCAATCTATTCACTCTGCCCTCAACTTTTACCGCTGTGCCTTAGAACTGTACCTTGTCTGTTCCTGGACTCCTAAGCACAATCATATTAAGCAGCAAGTGAAGGAATTTAACTCTGAATTTGCTTGCATTTCTGAATTTAAAATCAGACCTAAGAGGTATATAAATCTAATTCTAATTTCTTTTATGTAAATTCAAACCACATGGAGAAAACAAAAATCTGTAATTCTGTTCGTTTTGGGCCTTTATAACTGACACCATATTAAGTTATTTAAGCCCAGTAAAATTTAATGGGAGTTATTCTTGTTCTTGCAATGGTTTCCACTGCAGAAGATACTTCCAGAAGCATGGTGAAGTCATTGTTTAATATTTCCCCTGAGACTTCCAGCTATGTAATGTGATAATTTTTTTCTTCTCTTCCAATGTTTATTACTGATGTAGAAGCATATTTACACCATAAAAGCAAAGCAGCTGCCTAGTGACCCTTGGGAATATACCTTTGTTAAGGAAGATTTTAGCCCCCTCCCAATAGTTTACTGCATTCAGGTTGATTTAGTATGCTGAAAAACAATCCCATTTGAAAGCAAGTTACTTTCTACTCACATACTCACTGTTTTCTAAGCTCTGTCCCTCTTGGGAGAAAAGGAAAGACAATATAAAAAACTTCTGGGACAGGCATGTGGTAGTCAATGTAATCGCTTGCCCTGAGTTTTGCACTTTAAGTTTTTGAGTGAAGGAAAATGGAAGTGTAGAACTAAATCACAAAACAGTGTTTTCAGGGTACTCACATGATCTATACCTTCTATAGGAAACCCTTCTATCCAAGGAATTAGAAATATTAATTGTTCTACATTACTTGACATGAAGGTCTTACTAGAATATTAACTTTAGGTTGCAATGGTATATTATGATTTTGCCTGTTAAAGTGTTCATATCTCTCTCCATTTAATTTTCAAAGTTTTTGGTAAGGGTTTTTTCTTTACCAGTTAAATTTTTCAGGTAGAGTAAGTCATCATCCAAGAAAGTGCACTGGTGGAAAATACCACATAATACAAAATTAATCAGTGTTTTGTTGGGTTTGGGTTTTTTTGGTAGAAGAATGAATGCAATATAAGTACTTGGCTTACAGGACTAAAATAGGTAAGCAAACCATAGCAATTACCTGGTTGAAAAAACTTTGCGTTTGGTATAATCTACACCCCAGTTGGGTACTACCATCAATGACTGCAAGAACCAGAGACTGCATCAGGAGGTACACTAAATCAAAACAACCTGCTGCATCTCTCAAAAAAGTGTATAAAATTATTTGTCCATGAGAATGCTCTCTCGAAAGAAGTTTAGCTAAACTCCAAATGCTAGAAAGAATCAATAAGCTATACCTAAGTCTTGTAAAAGGAAACTAAGAATTAAGGTTGTGTAACATTGGCAAGATTTTCCTCTGGAAGTAGTTCCGTGATTCTGTTTTCTTGGCTAGAAAGCTGCCTTTCATTCAGTGGCCTGTCTTGAGTAGTGGTCCCTTCTATTCTTTTCTCTTTTGTCTCATTATCTCACCACTTTTGTAAATAAAATGTCCCCCTATTCTGTACTAATTATACAAAAGTCTGCAGCCCTTAGAAGATTTACCACATTTACACCTCATTGCAGAACACAACAGTCATTGGAAAAACTCCTTTACCTCGTTTTCTCCACCTTTAAATGAAAGTAACTACATTGCTGCTTCTTTTCTTTTACTTACTTTTAAAATTCCTGAAAACCCATCTGCTCCTTTTTTCTGTCTTTATAAGCATCAGATTTGTTGTTATGCTTTTTCAGGTGGGAGAGCTGTTCTCCTACTAGTCTTCCTGCTGCGTGTTTAACGGTTTAGTTCCTCACTTGTTACACGCATGCAGGAGAGTGAAGAAGCAGGTACAGAACAGAGGTAGTAAAATGGTGAAATGCTTTTACTAATCTAGATAACAAGACTTCAGATAATTTTTTTTCTAATTTGAACACTATTAAGTACAGTTATTGCAACCAAAGCAAATAGGAAAAAAAACCCAAACAAACACCACAAATGTTGTCCTCTGTGGCATGTCAAAGGGACACGGTTATTGTTAAAAATAAGGAAATAACACACATTTCACCCAAAATGTGGAGATGGCAACTATAAAAGATACTACCATATTTAAATGATTTTTAAAAAGCAAGGCCTGAATGATGAAAATAGGTTAGCTTCCTATTCTTATGTTTGCACGTTGAACAGATTTAAAGTGCCTCAAGGAAAGTGTATTAATTCCAAGAGGAAACAAGGTTTCACTAAAATTAAACAAGGTAACAGAAATTAGTATTTCTCTTCTGTAGCATCTTGGTTTTAAAACTTAACAGTTTGACAATGACACTTTCAGCAGAATTTAGACATTAATAACATAACCATTGCAAATTCCCTCCTTTAGAACTGATAAGGAAGCACCAAGGACTTTCTTAGAGATCAAACTAAATTTGAAATCTTAAACTAAAGTTTCCATCAGCAGCCCAAAGCTCCTTTGTTAACTGGACTTAAAATAACCAACCACCAAACACACAATTAAATATACTTTCAATTTCCAGTTAAGGTAAATCAGTCCCACCCAAAATTACTAGTTAAATCAAAAGTTTCTCCATGCTGCAGTAAATTAACTACTATTAATGGCACAATGGTAATTACAAACCGATTGTTACTTCCTTGAGGTCAGTTCTCAACACAGCTGAAAACAATCTAGGTTCAACTTTGCATTGTTCTCAAAACGGACATATTGAAGGGAAAATCATAAGCACTGGGTCCTGATATCTGTAGATAATTATTCATGTGGTCTACACACAAAAAAAGGAAAGTGTGATGTGAGAGATACAACAGAATCGCTATTTACACTCTATTGACTACAAGGAAGAGACGGCTCATATCTTTCAGTTACCAGGAAAAGGTGACAGAACAGGAGAAGAATTGAAGTACAGCAACTTCTTGAGCATAGGTGTGACCAGCTTTCATACACAGGGAAGAAGGAAGGGCAGAAAATGGATGTCATAAACCTTAATAACCTGTTAGACACTAGAAGAAGCAGGCATCAGTGCAGGTGAGAATCTGGCAGACAAGATTTACCTGTCAGAGACAAAGGGAGGGCCAGGAGGAAAAACTGACCAGTAGTTTGCATGGATTTGATGGCTTGGATAGCAGAGGGTGCAACTGAGAGGCATGTGTTACACACACAAGGCAGATGCTGCCACGGAACCAGTAAATGCTGTTCACCTGTACTGGGGTGGCGTGGAAACAGCGAAGACACTTTACCTTTTTGATGCTATAAAATAACAGAGGCATGAGAAAAAGGTGCTTTCTTGAATAATATACCTCAGTCAGAAACCAGTAATGCCAGCCGTTAATAACACAAAAAATGACCTTGCATTTGATGTGATAATTTACTATGTTTGCCTGCATGACTCTATCATGAGAGACAGCTTGTCAAAAAGGAAAAAAGAGCAGAAGCCGGCTGCCAATCTTCAACTCAAGCATCCGCTGAACTCGTTGAATAAAACCAAACCAAGCTCAGAAACTTTGCTGTACTGCCAACCTCGCAGGCCGAATTAAACACAACACAAAGAGCAGGAAGGGGGGTTAATTTGCACCTCCAGGCTCCCTGGTTTTGTCACATACCTCCTATTTTCCTCGCTCGCTGACAAAAAGAATAGCTGCTGGGAATGCACGAGCTGAAGCAGCCGCACCCCAGCCTTCCTGGGCGTGCCTGGCGTGCCCCCTGGCAGCGGCAGCCACCGCCGCCACAGCAGAGGGGCGGCAGCGGCGGCGCCTCCTCACAGGCCTAGGGGGCGCAGCGAGCGCGGGGACGCGGCAGAGCGTCCCGCCAGGCGCGCAGGCGCGCGGCCGCCGGCGAGCGCGAGGACGCGGGACGAACTCCCCTCAGGGGGGCACGCGCGCGCGGCCGTTAGCGAGCGCGGGGACGAGAGGGTGACGCGTCCCCTCAGGCTGGCACGCGCGCGGCCGTTAGTCAGCGCAGGGGCGCGGGACAACGTCCCTCCCGCCTTGCGCGAGCGCGGCTTCTGCGCTCCCCCCCCGCCTCCTCCGAGCGCCGCGCGCCTGCCGCCCAATCAGCGGCCTGGCTGGAGGCGGTGCTGCCGGAGGGGGTGGGGGAGGAGCGGAGCGCTGGGGCGAAGAGCGTTCGAGGCGGCTGCGGGCAGGTCCCGCGCTGGCGGCAGGGCAGAGCGTGTGTGTGTGTGCGGTTGTGTGTGCGGGGGGGCTTCTCCTCCGGCGTCTGTGGAGAGCCGGCGGGCAAACGTGTATTGAAATACCCCCCCCGCCGCCCAGTCCTGACAGTTCCACACACATAACCCCCCCATCCAGTAGCTCCCTCCTCAGCTCCGTGAAGGATGTTCCCCCACACAGACACAGCCCCGTTGAGGTGTAGGTCAGGGGAAGGTGGGATGAGGCGGGGCGGGGGGACGGCGGGCTGTGGAGAGACGGGGGGGTGTGTGCGGGAGAGACGTGAAGGGAGACGGGAGGTGAGCCAGCAGGCGCGGCGGCCGGGGCGGGGGAGCGCGTCCGCCGGTTTTGAGGGAGGTGAGAGGGGAGCGAGGACGCGGGGCGGGGACGGCGAGGTAGGAGCCCGGGAGGGATGGCGGGTGACGTGCGAGCCTGCTGCCAGGGGAGGGTTAAAACCGCGCTTGTGCTGAAGGAGGCAAGAAAAGTTCAGGCTGTCTTTCGGGGGCGGGAGGGGAGAGCTGACAAGATTTTTGTTTGATCAACTTCGCGCTTAGGTGCTTTGTTTTTAACTTGCGTTTATCCTGGGTGTACTTCTTTTATAACTACTCGTATTCTTTCCTTTTAATACGGGGGGGAGGGAATCTCCCACGAAACTTTTCCCTTTACGGAAGGCGGGACTGAAACAATACCCGATGCATTGTTTAAATGTAAAACCTCCAGTGCTTTTTTTTTAGTTTTTCCTTTTTTTTTTTTTTTTCGGTACGGTTTTATTGCCGCCGCTGCTGCTGTTGTGATAGCGCTTTCCCTCTTGTGTTTACAGCTTCTGTAAGGGAGAGACGCTCGGAGGAAGAACCAGGATCCCTGGGCTGCACAAACAAGGAAAGCAGGAGTCCCTCTCAGCAAAGCTGGAAGGATTTCACCTTGTTGCTGTTTGTTTCGGGAGATTTTCCCTCCCCCCGCCCCGGACACTATCCAGCGGAAGGTTTGTTTCGTTGCTGCGTCCGTAGCCAGCCAGAAGAAAAGCGCTTTACATGTTAGAGGTGATTTTTGTCGTGGTCTCCCTGCAAGAAAGAGATCGGCACCAGTCTTCGAGGAGGAGGGAGATATGATCAACTGAGGTTTTCCCTACCTCCGGCTGAACGTGAGAGTTCAAGTGCCACCGCCGCTGGCCTGTGGCTGACTGCACGGCGAGCTGGAACCGCAGCCAGAGCTGCTCAATTTACCTGCTCGAGGACCCTTCAAACCCTCCTATTGACGGTAGAGATTTGTATCCAAAGGAAAATCGGATTAATATAAACTATGCAGAGCTTTGCGGCGATATCTGGAGACTAGCCTGTCTGCATGGCTAATCTTGAAATTGTCTGAAATAAATCCTTAGCGCAAGGAATAGCGAGACACTTTCAATTAGGTTTTTTTTCCCTTGACGCTTCCCCCCCCCCCCCCCCCCGAGAATTTAACACTTCCATCGCAAGGTTTTTACAGGAGAATGGGACACACGCTGGAAAACTCACCACGCTTCATAAAGATCACAGGGGTAACAGTTTCCATCATCGTTGCGGTATGAAAGGTACTCTTTGGATTGTCTGCTGGTGGCTAAGATGGATCAGTCTTTCTCTGTTTCTGTTAGCGATGTGCTGAAGGATCCGGATTTACTGAAATACTGACGCCAATAAACTTACTCCCTCTCTGTTGAAGGCATTGGATGTGACAGTGCAGAGAAACATGTGTTTCACATTTCTGACTGGTTGTTTTGGTGCAATCAATACCTCCACAAGAAACATTGACTTAGGTGGCGATTATCATACCGGGAGGCACACGGAGTGCTGCTGTCGGGTTGCATGCAAAGTGAGCACAAATCAAAGAGCCCGCCGTTCCTGTGGAGTGGGGGCTTCAGCTCCCCCCAAACTCTGGGGCAAAGGCAGCGGGCGATGTTCCCAGCCCACCAAAGAGAGCCCGGCCTCGGGGTGCGGAATGAGCAATGACCAAAGCGCTGTCAGGAGTGGCAGGCAGTCGGATCGGATGGGGATCAGTGAGGCAATAACGGTTGAAAGGAAGGTGGATCGCGAAATTATTGCCCGAAGGAATAGCAGGCGAGGCGGAATGATGATAAAGTTAAACTTCTGTTTCATCTTCTGTCGGGGATGGTGGGCGCTTCTGTTGCTTCAGCTCCACATGTTGCAAGCACTGGCACAAGGTAGGGCTAGAGACATTTTTGTTTATAGAAATGCTGCATCTGCCTTCTAAGAGGAAGGGAATCTCGCTCGGGTACAGAGAAACCCTTTTACTTTGTCAGAGGTAAACTGCAGAATTCGCACTGAGCTGATTTCGTGTAGGAATGGTCGTTTCTCATACACAATCGTTTCTTTATGGAGCAGGGATTTTCAAACTGTACCTACATGTTTCTTTCCCTTTCTCCTCCTATCCTTCCCCTATCCCCACCTCCCAGAGAGAATCAATAGCCCTGTCGGGACCAAACCTGCTTTTTTAATTTACTTAAATACGTCCGTACATTTCCGTTCTTTTAGGCAGCAAAAGAGTTAACTGCTGGTTGTGTGTGTGTGTTTAAAAACACTGTGCACTGAGATAAGTTATTAGGAGAAGGGGACTCATAAATCCGTCGACTAGAACTAAATCAGGCATGTAAAAGGAATTCTTTAAACATATGAGTACTATCCTGTGTGAACCTCGGTTCGAGCATTGTTCATTTCTTTTGGATTGCCAAGTAACATTTACCCGAGACAAAAACTGCAATTGATTCGTATCTGAGCATTCCCACATCAGAGATCCTTGCAGTCAAATGAGTCACTTGTAAACGAAGGGTCAGAGTCGACCAATAGACTTTAAATATCAAGTGTCAGTCACTTCGCATGTAAATTCCCTGCTCAAAAAATCGCCAAATGTAGCTTAATTCTTAATAATCCTTTGACAGAGTAAACAATAAATGGCAGGCAGAAGCATTACAGTTGGCTGCGCCAAATAACATGCTGAACAAACGCAGCTTTCACTTTCTTTGCTGGGTTGAGTTTTATTGCTGTGTGCATTGTCTGACTGAAGTGGTATGTGTTGGACAATGCAGAACTGTATCGTGTGGGACGACGAGTTAGTTATTAAAAGCGGAAGTTAATACTCGATGAAGGGGAATGGTCTTTGTGTTTTAGTTCTTTGTTTTCAAGTATTTCATAGGGAACAAAGGTGCATTCAGTTTTAATAACTGGATGGGCTTGTGTGTTGAGGAAGGGGGGTTATAAGCCAAGTCTGCTGTAGTTTGCTCAGGGTTTACTACCACATCCTCGGAAAGTTTGGAGCCGCAGGATACAGAAGAGTTTTAATCTAGTGTTTAATAATGGACTCCACCCTCATAAACCTGTTTCAGTGCTTTGTTTATGCTGTCACTGCTATTCCCAAACTACTTATGCTGAGGCCTGCAAGCCCTAACTGGGTATTGTTATTCTGAAGCAAGACATACCTGAAATAATTCCCTCTGCAAATTAAAATTCACGCCACTTTTTTTTTTCTTTTGGTAGTTGTTGATAGATGCCAACATGATGCTTCATTTTGGAAGACAAATGCCAATGATTCTTGCCGTTTATATTAAAAATGCAAAAATTTTTCATATAAGGCAGTTTTAGGTGCCAGTGATTCAGGAATTAATTTAGATGCCATGTAAAACAGTTTTCTGTGGTTTAGTAGTACACTAGCCATCTTACTGGATTAAAAAGTGAATTGAAACTTTTGTTTAGCACATAGTATAGAAAAAATTTTTGATAGCATATTTCAGATTACTAAGCATTTGCAGTAGTATCAGTTTTAGGTAACATATCTCAGGGAGTTATGCAGTGTTTACAAACTATCCTAAAGAAAAGTCCTAACACCAAGTTAGTTTTACCCATCAGTATTTAGGGAGGGGGAGGGGAAGCAAAGAGAATAAGATACATTCTGTCTGAGAAATATTGGTGCAGATAAAGGGATGGCTTTTAGAAGACATTAAACAATGAAAGATAAAACAATTATATAATGCAGAAACAAAAGACATTTTTATTTTTGTATAATGCAGAAAACGCAAATTACAGTTAGTCTTCTAAAAATTCTTTGACACATAAACCAGCATGGAGGTCTTAATGCAGAGTGCATCTATGAGGTTTTCACAAAATTTGTATTCATTTATAACTTATGGTTCTTTTTGTACTCTGAATTCTAATGGATTCTAATACATTCATCATTTTCATGCAAAAATTTACTTTAGAGAGAAGATGACAATTTTTATAAAAGTCCTTCATGAAAATGGAAATTCTGCTACAGCCACAGAAAGTTTTTAATGGAATGATGTGGTCATATGCATGAGAGAATTACATGACTACAATCTTTTTATGTGATAAAAAATGAACTTTCTAAATATATGGGCCATGGCTATTTTGAATTAATCATAATACTATGCTATAATGTTTCTATAATAACTATTTCAGCATTAAAGAAATAAGAAATATTTCAGGCATACTGAAATGCAGGTTCTTAGTTCATAGGAAACAGATTAGATGAAGTCATTGAGATTAAGTGTCTTATACTGCAAGGTGAATGGAAGAAAAGGTTTTCAGCTGCAACAGGTTGGTTGAGTATTCTCTAGACCTGAATGATCATCCATGTAAAAGCAGATCTTGAGGCGAACTGTAGATAAAACCACTTGTAAATTCAGTCTGTACTTAGCTCTTCACCTTTTCTGTCTTCTGGTAGTTGTGTTACATAATTAGACATAACGATTTATTTGATTTCTTTTTCCTTTTCAAAGTGAATTTAATTATTACGAAACATACAGTGGCTTATTGTACTGAATAATAAAGTATCGTCTTCGAATCTTAGTATTGTTAGTGCAGATCTTCTCATTACGGGAGTGATTTTCTGGGTGGAAGAAACGTACAGATGGCAAAGGTTGTGGCCTGTCCCATGAGCATAGCCTAGAGTGGTACTCCCACTTCTGCAATGGCTGCAGATCTGCACAGATGCCTGTTCAGACTGCTGTGTGTTTCACCCGGCTTACCACATTGGCCCATCTGTGAATGGGAAGCTTGTCAGGAAAATTAACCTGTAAGAGTCTGAAAACTGTTGCACATTTCTTTGTTTACTCAGTCCTTTATGCCTGCTAACCTCTGCCCTGCTGCCTCTTTTCATGGCATTTTTGTTAAATTTGAGTATTAGGTACCAGTTAGCCTCAAGTCATTGTGTGTCATCAAATAGTGATGAGGTGCTAATTGATAATCACTGTAATTATCAAATCAGAACTTGCAAGGTGATGGCAGAAGTGGATCATTTCGATACAGTAAGTAACTACTGTACTCAGAAGAACATTATCCTGCAGTGACCTCTAGCTCAGTGGTCTGGCATGCCTGGGCATAGTCCTGTTGAATACACAGAGCTCGTTGCAGGACTGGAATTTATTAGTTATGTATAAGATTAACAAACACTGATGCCTACTGAGGTACAAAATGTTTACTAAAATGTATGGAAATAGAAAAATTCTGCTTATTTAAATAGGTTGGAAGTTGCTAGAGGCTACTCTACATGCATCTTAGTGGATTTAAGTACCTTCCCAATGTCTTACTTTTGTTGAAGAGTAAAAGAATACTCACAAAATACTTCTTCAGATTGATGGCTGTTGTTCAGAATGATTTTAAAATAGATAAAAGCAGTGCAAAGCTTTAAGCTTCTCCACCAGGAGATGGGTATCTTTAAATATTAAGAAAGAGAAGCTTGTCTGATTTTTTTCTTAGTTTTACAGCAATGGAAATATAATCTTTTTATGCTACTTGATCAAATCTGTAATTCAGAATTCTACACGTACCTGAATGTGCATTTAAGGTGATATTGATATCTATTACGCTTTGACAGAAGCCGTGACATGGAAGATAGAAAAAAATGTTTCTGGGCCCCAACTTTTTTAATTCAAATATTTGATCTGGTGTAACTTATAAATATGCTAAGTGTAGGAAGTGTTTTCAAGCAAATTTCAAACTGCATTAGATGCAGAGATGATAAGCAGCTTGCATCGAGTATTTAGTTGTTGGAAGGACAGAGAGACGGTTAAATGTGAGGGCAATACTTATTGGAGAGTGAAAAGCATTCTGAATTAAATGTAGAATGATGCATTTCTAATTCCAAAAGATTCTGTTACTGTTTACTGGAAACTCATTAATTTGTATTGGATTTACCTCTTGTGTTCCCTTTCTTTAGATTAACATTTTAAGTATGTGCTAGTCTTTAAACAGGTGAATTATTTGTGTATATAATTATAATAATTAAAAAATTGATTTGGAGGAGTAGATACAAGCCTAGTCTTATCAGAAAGGGGGTTCAGAGAGTGGGCTTTTGCTGTGGCCATATCAGGCGACTTCTGACTCTCCCTACTGTGGTAAATCTGTGTTTCGTTTATATGCTTACATTTTGCTGAAAAATGACTTATTCTCAAGACTTCTCCAAGCAAGTTCAAAGAGATAGATATACATACCTATTAACATTTTAAGTATAGTGTTTCAGATAGTTTCTTGAGAGCGCAGTGTAACAGTACTACTAGAGGTGAAGGAAGACCATATGTACTAGGTGTTTATCAATGTTGTTTTCATGCATTACCAGAAGATGCTTAGATCAGGAACGACCTAGGTATGGAGAGAGAGGTTGTGGTAGTTCAGTCTCAGAGGTATGCTATGTGACTTTCACATCACTGAAGAAGAATGGAAGGCAGTCTGTGTCCATGGCTCATAGTCCTTGAAAGGTTGTTCTGGAAGGTTCTGTCATCTTCGTGCATAGTCCTATATTTTGAATAGCAAAGACAAATATTGGCTAATATTTTGAAGATTGTCTGACTGATTAAACAAACCAGAGAAATTTTAATAAACAATCTTAAAGTGAATTATTAGGAAGCTGTTAAGTGAAGGGCTTGGGCTTTTGTACGCCTCAGAGGGATTGTTCTTACCAGCACTTATGTACAAGCCTTGAATGCACTCTTGATTAAAATAAAACATTTTTATGCATTTAGCAACTTTGTATACAGGTTTACCTGAACATCACATTCTGAATGGACTAGTTATTTGGTTCACTTGGGACACTTTTGCTGTAATAAGGCTGTGGGCAGACTAGAGGCATCAGGTTCCTCATGGAGCAAAATCTTGTTCATGTTGAGTTCATTGCAGAAATAGACCTTTCTTCCTCCCTCTGCATATATACACACATAATATGTATTTAAATAGTTTTTAATTAACAATTTGATGATTTGTTGGTCTTTTCAAAATTGTGTTTCCTTGAAGTTATAACACACAAACTAGAATATTTTTTATAAGATGTGTGCAGAGATTAGAAAATGCCAGAACTAAGGTTGCTTGTGCATCTTTAATCTGAATTCTTTATGCATATGAATTATGATTAAGTTTAAATTGATACATATTACTTTACTGTCTACCTTAGTCAGAACTAAGACTGAATACTGCTTACTGATCAGTTTTTCAGTATTTTGTTTTCTTGTCAGTGCTTGGCCCCATCTTTCATTTACTTCAAATCTTTTAAAATCAGCACAAGATGACTTTTGCGTGGACTAAAGGAAGAACTGTTAGCAGCTATAGCGTGGCATTGGATTAGACTACTTACAGTTATTACAGCTGGAAAGCAGGTAATTGGTGAGACTTGGTTTCTATTTCTGACTATCAAATGAGTATTTTCTAGTGAATAAAGACTCTTCTCTCCATGTGCCTCAAAGATGACCCTTCACCACCCATATAGCTCATGCAGAACAAAAATACAACTCCATGAAAGGTCTGTTCCCGAAGAAGTTGGAATTTCTGGCATTATTTCTGCCTGTGCTGATTCTGGTCTTGTTACAGACTATTTCAGACAATTTCATAATTTTCATTCCCTAGGACTCTTCTGATAAGTGGCCTCACATGTAGCCTAGTTAAATTTATTAAATTTGAGATATGTAGTAGTTGGCAGACTTTATTATGAGAAGTGTATTGTTTTCTCAGTTTATTGGTTATAAATAGGTGTTACATAGATGGGATGAAATTTTTTTTCACCTACGTAAAACTTTCCAGTTCCTTTATGGACATGGTTTTTGAAATGTCACAGCCCTGGGACTTCTATAGGAAGATCTATAGGAAAGTTCTGTAGGAATTAGTTCATGTAGCACTTGCAGGTCTGAGTTCAAGGGGTTACATGGCTGAGAAGGGAAGAACCTTTTAATTTATTGTGCAACTTAATTACTTTTAAACATATATGACTTTCTGTAAGATTCATTCATTATACAAATTCTTGGCTTCTAGATGTACATGATATTTGTATACTGTATCTTAAGCATTAGTATTTTTGGTTTACTAATAGTTATTTTTTGTTCTGCCCTTGCTATGAAAAATAATAAATCTAGTACTAGAGTATATACTAGTCTGTTGTTAATTATATGTTTTATCTGTGAAATGCCCCTGAGGTGTAATACAAACGGCACCCTCACTAATATCAGAAATGTAGATCTAGGCTTTTTAAGGGCAGTGTTTTTAAAGTTAATTTTCAGCTGTTTAGCTCCCTGAACTAGCTCAAACTGAGGTCACACAGGCACCAGGGACAATGCAAAAGAGGTGACGGGGCATGATCCTGGCAGCCATCACTAAGATCAGTTTAAATTGTTAGAGAGTTTTCAGACTCAGACAAAACACAAGGGAATGTACGCTGCCTAACTTCTTACAAACATGTGGAGGCCGCTGTTCATGGGTAGAAAATAGAAAGGTTAGTGCCTTTAAAGGGGTGGTTTAGAAAACTTAACTTTGGATTTCTCCTCTGAAAGACCCTTCAAGTGAGTTTCTCCCTCCATTAGATGGAGTCTTCCTAAAGAAAGTCTTCCTATTCTAAGCTTGTAATGTAAGTGCTAAAGTTAGGTAATATGAATATTCCCCTTAATCTCCTTATATCTCAGCTCTCGAGACCTATAATGGGAATAATATTTTTTTCCTTAAAAAAAGAAACTTTGTAACTTAAGTTGCAAATTCCACAGGTATTACTTTTTAACATTTTTATCTAATATGCAGATTTAGCAGGTAAAAATGGTGGTATGAGCTCCAACAACTCTGATAAAAGGAAGTCTTTACCACCCCTTTATGCAAAATGTGGAAGTGGATTGTACAATCTTATGTCACACTGTCCAGATAACTTCTGAAGTGTCATTCTTGATAAATGATAAAGGATTTGCAGTTTTTAAGCAGATAACTTGAATCCTTAATCCTGTTTTTCACATTTCCATGCTTTATTGCAGCAGCCTGAAGAGAAAGTTGATTCTGGTAGATAAATCATTGTCCCTTAGGTCTCTTTAAACCACTTTGAGGTCTTTCAAGCCATAAGCCATATATTTTTCTAATAAAATCCTAGGTCTAATAAGTTATCTAAAAAATAATTTGTTGGGTATAGCCCTCTTGGACCAGAAACTAGAGAATAATGATACATAGCTCCAGTACGTGTTGCCAAAATGGTCCCACATTGATTCCAGGCTGAAATTGAAGAGTTTGTAACTCATTATTACACAAAGCATCAGAAGATCTGGTAGACACTACTTCCATCCTCAGATTCCTATTTGTCTAAATTTGTATATTTATTAGCTGAGAATGTTGTGGTTTTGGTAAGTGTTTTTGGCATTGAGTTCATAGGAAATCTACTCAGTAGCATTGCTACCTTTTAAGGGAAGGTACTAAGAAAATAATGGAACTGTAATGCAAATATTTCAAATGTTTAGACATTCCGAAACAATGCATTTCCTTATACTGGTACTGTTTGCTCACCTAACACTTGTGTTGAATACAGACTCAGTACAACACAGTCATGACTATCTTCCTTGCGCACTGGGGAATGTCCCTTGTTTCTTATTTCTTATCTGGCAAGAAGTGCAAAGGACATTAATGACTAAATACTTCTGAAATTACTAAATACTTCTGAAATAACTAAATGGTATGTGGTGATTGGAAAAGAAATATATGGTGCTATGCCATGCTGCCAATTCAAAGATAATACATCTATCATAACATGGAACACATGGCAAGTGACACACTGCTGTAGTATTGAAGTGGGTGGGAGGAGGTAAGGGGAATTCTCTGTCAGTATTTCTAAATGTGTGTACTGATTAGTGTAATTTTAAGTCCTCTTGAATCTGTGTATGTAGACGTACAACTAACTTTTCTTGCAGGTTGTTTGGACTGTTTCCTTTCCTTCAGTATTAAGAGGTTGAATAAACTTTGATTCACAGGATCACACAGAATCACAGAATTGTATAGCTTGGAAAAGACCTTTAAAATCATCGAGTCCAACTGTAAACCTAACACTGCCAAGACCACCACTATACCATGTCCCTAAGCACCTCATCCAAACGTCCTTTAAATACCTCCAGGGATGGCGACTCAACCACTTCCCTGGGCAGCCTGTTCCAATGCTTGATAACCCTTTCGGTGAAGAAAAATTTCCTAATATCCAGTCTAAACCTCCCCTGGCGCAACTTGAGGCCATTTCCTGTTGTCCTATCACTTGTTACCTGGGAGAAGAGACCGACCCCCACGTCTCTACACCCTCCTCTCAGGTCGTTGTAGAGAGCGATGAGGTCTCCCCTCAGCCTCCTTTTCTCCAGGCTAAACAATCCCAGCTCCCTCAGCCGCTCCTCATAAGACTTCTGCTCCAGACCCTTCACCAGCTTCGTTGCCCTTCTCTGGACTCGCTCCAGCCCCTCAATGTCTCTCTTGTAGCGAGGGGCCCAAAACTGAACACGGTATTTGAGGTGCGGCCTCACCAGTGCCAAGTACAGGGGCACAATCACTTCCCTAGTCCTGCTGGCCACGCTATTTTTGATTCTAACCTATCATGTTAACATAACATTTGCAAAATAACACCGTTGTGCTTTTTTCCCTGCTGTCCCCTTTGCTTAGGAGAAACTCTTTGTCCATGAGCAAATACGTCCTTTAAAGTCTTCAAGCACTCTTTTTTTCCTATGATGCATAAAAAACCTTTTACAGTAGCTCAGTTGATAATGCACTGGAAATACTGCTGTCCCATGATGAAGACTGTCTCATTGTTCACATGTATGCCCATCTGTGTGTCTTGCTGTTGTCCTCTATTTGCTTATCTTCTTGTCCCAGGTTGATAGACCCTCTACCACAATGTGCTTCTGGTCTCTAATTATTGCTCCTACATGCTATTGTAACACAAATAATGCCTACTGCTAGTAAAAGACTGAGGTGATAGTTTAAACCCCCTGATTCTACGTGCAAAATGTAGAACAGATTCCTTAGTTATCCTCTAACTGGACACAGAATAGCTTTTCTAGGACACTTGTATTATCTGAAGCAGGGCTTTTATTGTGCTGGAAGACCTTGTTCACAACAGATAATCAGAAAGATTGTTTCATGGTGGATTATCCCAGGCATTGTTTTTCAAAAATGTTAGATAAGACTAAGAGGCAGAGATCAAGTATAGTAACTCCTGTGTTTCACCTTTTGCTATTTTTATTGCCATGAAGAAGTTAGATTTGTTTTTGAAAAGGGAGTAACTGAAGTTACTTTTTAAAACCATTTTAACACATGCCACTTCAAACACCAGATTTTAAGCTAAATGCTATCAACCAATTTCCCATTTCCCTTTAGAATTTTTTTTTTTTTTACAAACATTAACTAGTTACTTCTTTATCATGAGCAACATCGGACGTGTCTTAAATGGAGAAAAATATTTGCATTATTGTTAAATTAATTTCCTGCATCAGCATGTGCAACCATCACTTTAAAAATAACATATTTTAAAAAGAAAATAATATTCTTTCTAGTTATCTTAATTTTTTTTCTTTTTTAAGTTCTATGCTATCTTCTCTCCTGGAACTAGTATGCAAAATTCTTAGCTTTTAAAGCCCCTGTTGAGAGGTCTGTGAGGTTTTTTTCGTCTTGAAAAGAATACATTATTTACATAGTCACTTCTTGAAATTTATAGACTGAGAGAAGGTGTTTCCTATTCACAGAGCCTAATCATGCTAGTGTTAGTTATCCATACAAGAAGGCTAAAATTTCACTTTAAAGTGTTTTTTTCCATGGAAATGGAAGAATAGATTAATTGATTCTGCCTTAATTCAATTAACAAAATAGGCTGGTGATGCTATTGTTTAATGAAGTCATCAGCAGAAAAACCTCAGGTGACTCTGAGGATAAATCTCCCATTTATCCATAAGTTTGAAGTAGGAACAAACAACAGAGTAAGGTAGATTTCATGCCTGTGCATTTTGAAGACTTACCTTGAAGTCATTTATGTAGTACCTAACATCTTTATTTCAAGTTCCTCTATACCAGTGTTGATAGCAGTCTTCCCCAGATTTAATTATTTTCATTATATATGATTTATTATTAGCATTTAATGGGTCAAATATTTGTGCGTATTTTTCTGAATCTTCAGTTGAGAATTCTGAGTTAATGAGAGTCATGTCAAACTCAAAAGTTTTAAGTGCTGGTAATTTGATGTTACATTCAGTATGTAAATGTATCATAATTAAAATGATGCCTTGTCAATCCCATTCAGGTTTCTCACAAGTATAATTTTCAGCTTTTGTATACTGGATATAGCTATGTCTTCTGCTACCCAAAACCTGAACAGGCATATTTATGGCATACCGATACCAATAAAAATCTGCAATGTTAACTGTTGTGCCTGTTAAAATGTGAAGAGTGCAAATCCTATTAATTCTGTTGCAGAAATCCAGGTAAGATCTAAAACTTAAATTTTTGACATTTTTGAATTGTTGAGCTCCACTATAAAAAAAATTAGTGGAGCAGCCAGTGAGAAAATATAAGATGGCTCTGCAATTGGACCATCCTGATCTCCTGAGCAGAGATGGATACTTTTCATCTATAACAATGCAGAATGGGAGCTTGATGCCTGCAAAATAGCTTTCACCAACAAATGTGGTATCACTTTCACCCTAAATGCTCTTCGACTGAATAGAGGTATAAAACTTTTTTCAATTTATCCTATATGTTTGACATTATGCTGAACGCATCTGTTTTAATATTTCCTTTCTATAGGCAATTTCCTCTATAAGTTGGCAGTCGGTGAGGAGAGATATAAACACAGCTAAACCACAACTACAGCACAGGCAAATGAAACTAAAAACTGTCAGCAGAGGAAGTTGTAGGCAGATAGAGCTTTTAAAATTACCTCAGAAACAGTGGTGGCTTCCCCTAAATAGGCTCAAGGAAGGTGGCTTCCAAATGGGCTCAACAAAGGAAGGATATTCTTTGGTCTAGGTTCTTCTCTCACTAAGTAGGATTGTGTTTTCATTGCCTTTTAAATTGTTAGTTTCATTGTGATGGTTAATAAATCAAGGATTAAATCAAAGATCAGTAAGTCAGAGTTATTTTTCTATACTTACAAACAACAAAATACAAAAGCTTTCACCCATTGGCACAGTAATAAAGGGAAGTGATTTTTCAGTATGAATTGGTGGCAGGTGAATTAGGAGACAGTATTTCTGATCTTCTAATTTTATTCTGTGGCTCAGTGACATCAGTGTGGTTTTAACTCTTCAGCTTGGGAAGAACCTCTCTGCTAGGGTGTATTCTGATCTCAGCTAAAGTTACATCCTCAGAAGTTTTCAATCATCATGTGCTAGTGCAGCTGGGTAATATCAAAAAGCTTAGCTACCCTTGATCACTCTGCTGACGTGGCAAAGAAAAGAAAAGAGTAACTATCGGTTTGTGCTTGTGCAGTCTGGTCAAAAAGAGTTATTACATTAATAAATGATCAGTGATATTATTTAATATCTGTCCTGATGGTTTAATACGAATGAGGTCGAAGTTTTCATATTGTATATAAAAAAATAAGTGCTGAGTATTTTTGGATTTCCACCCTTATATGTGAACAAATGTTCTTATATATAAGAACAATTCTTACAAGAATTCTTAGTGTTCTAAATATCTTTCTATAGAGCTGGACATTATAACTGCTGATAAACCAGCTTTTGTGCAAATGTTCTCTGTAGCAGAGTAAGCGTTAGCTGCCACTTTATTAGAATTAACAGCATAGCTACTCATGTTTACTTGAAATTCGTTGCAGCGTTAAGTGGTTAGGCATTGGTGCTTTGGTAAACTATGGCATATTGCATGTTTTTTATAACCAATTAGTGAGTGTTGGTGTTGGGCATGTGCAGTGCATCTAGATGTCACTCACACTTGAGTTGAATTTAATTGACATCCATATCTGTGTGTTTACCAGAAGAGTTCTGTTGGAACTCTTGTGACAAAGACAGTGGATATTATCCAACCTGGAAAAGAAAGAAAATGTTTGCTATTGTTTATTTTATTACAAGACCAGATATAGTGCTGTTCTAAGGACATGACTGCCTTGACTGAAAGAGCTCCCAAAACCAGTACTGGAGTTGCCAGATATGGAGTTCCCATAATTGAGTCAAATCTTATATTCCATGTGAAAGGCAAATGTCAATTTCATACATATTTGCAGCTCTCAGTCACTTTTCCAGACATCCAAGAGTCTCAGCTGCCTTGAAATTCTGGAAAAGCAGCTACATGCTGCATAAACTGTGTGTATGCATGCTTGGTCAGATGCTGCATCAAGGCAAATAAAACAGAAGACATGGCTATTCAGACCTCACATAGTAAGCTGACAAATGGAATGTACAGTACATATGAAGAACTGTTCATAGCAATTGATATAGCGGGGATTTCTGAAGCCTTGAGTGCGTTCAAGCCCTCTGAAGTCCTATTAGTGATGCTGGTCAGAAGTTCTTTTACTTTTCTGATTTTTGTAGACAAAGCATTACCTCTACGTAGAAAGATGTTTTAAATTAACGTATTATTATTAGGCATATTAGTGCTTTGCATAATTATATTTTCCAAAATTGCATTTTAATGCCTCTATCCTGTTTCTAATAATTATTTTTTAACAGGTTATTTTAACATATCAGAAAGAATGTTTTGTGTCATTTGGCATTGAGTTAAATAATTGCACCCTTATAATGTTCAGAACTGTGACCCGCAGGGTGCAGTGTAAGAAGGAAAATATTGTCCTAGAAATAATTTCCACCCTTAGTTCCTACTCCCCTACTCAGTTGCCTTCACCTGCTCCTCTAAATTCTGCTGGCAGAAGCAATGGGGTGATAAAGCAAAGCAAAAAAACCATAGAGGTAAGCTACAGAAATAGAATTAATAGCATCCACGCTTAACTAAGGCCATCTAACAACATGTCAGTTTTTAAAATACTAATTTTGGAGGACTCCTCCTTCCTTTTGTGAGGTTTATTTGTTCCCATTTCACATATATTTATCAAAACTCATTTTAAAATGCTTCTGATATTTAAGTTGAAACTTTTAACTTTGTGCAGTGTTTGAGTTTTAAACAATTCATTCTGCTATGTGTAGTCAATACATATTTAATTATATAGACCTTTTAGTCTTTTTTCCCCCCACAAAATTATCTGGCTATTTATTTTCTTTATATTAGAGAAAAATTGGAATTTTAAGAATTTTAGCTTCACATTTAGATCATAGTTGTTGCTATTATACACATAATATTCCTTTATAGTCTTTCTTAATTGTCTAAAACTATGTGAAAACAATGATATTGAAGTAATTATCTAAAATGTTGTGACCTTAATAAACATTAAGATGCTGTTCTTAAGCCAAATGACATACAACAGGGAGGACTATTTCTTCTTTGTTTCAGATAGAGACATTAATGTCAGTATCTTGTTATGTGTGATGCTGTAATTTACTGGAGGGGGGTATAAAATTATTTTTTGTGATTTAAATGCATATATTGCTGAATTTCAGATTTCTAAGCATAATTTGTGTTTATGACTATATCTAAATGTAGTTTCATTTTGTACCTTGTATATTGACTGAGAGAAACTGTGTGAAATTGCATGATCTTAAATGGAGATCTCAAATCTCATAAATCTGCGTCTTGAAATGTAATAATGTTAGAGTCAAAACACTTGTGGTTATTCAATTACTTAGTTGTGCTTTTTCATATCACTGTGTGTGCAGCAGTTCTGTCAGAAACGGAGAGTTTGGATCTTTCAGATGTACCATCTTTGAAGGAACAGTTAAAGGCAACAGTTTTCAAGCTCTTTGAAACCTTGGCTCTTTGAGTCATTGGTAAAGGATGGTCTGTCATCACTATTGGTCATTTATTAAGTGTGCTTTTAAACGTGTGGGGGAAAAAAATGAAGTGCATTATTGCATATTCATGTAGCATAAAAAGGTCTCTTTCTTTTTTTCCCTTATATAGTACACATCTATATTTTAGAACTTGCAAAAGTTATTGGGCTAATTACAATGTATCCTTTTGGTAGGAGGAAAATAGAGACCACCTAAACTAATATGATAAAAAGGAAGGTTACGATTTGTATGTCTTGATTGAACATGGTAACTAATGTAATTTTATTAATATAATAACATGATGTGTAAAAGTAGGTGATTTTAGTTTTAGTCTATATTCAGTAAAGCTTACATGTTAGAAACATTCTCTGACATGGTGATTTTTACTTTAAAAATTTTGAAGGGTTATAAGTTTTAAACATTTGTATTGCTATTATAAAATTCTCAACGGTTTTTCTTTAGGCATTTAAAATCTTCGGTTGTGTTGGGACAGTTTTAAAACTTTTTTGGCAGAGGAATTAATGTATACAGTAGGGTTTACTAATAAGTATTACTGAAGTTATGCAGATTAATTCCAATGAAGTTCTTTAATGTCGATGTGTAAATTGCTCTCCTCTTGTTACTGTCACTCTGATCTAATTTTTTTGCATGTAAGTAAATGTGGGGGATATTGTGTGTGAAAAAGGATGTGCTTCAGCAGGTTTCAGGAACTGAAAAATTAGTCTATCCACTCACTCAGATTGGTAATGGAAGTAATACCCTTTCCAGGTAAAAAGTCAGTTTAAATGTAAGCATTTTATGATGCAAATACTTGTCTTTTGGGATATATAGTTTTCATGGCAGCTCATAATAAAGCCAAGGAGTCCCATGTTTTGTTTTCAGTTTTGTGGGGTTTTTTGTTGTTTGGTTTTGGTTTTTTTTTAACGTTATATTTTGGCTTTATACAAGATGCTTAAGAAAATAAACAGAATCAGGTTGTTGAGAAGATCAAAAACATGGAAGGTTTTTAAACCATAAAAGGTTTTGTAAACAGAATTTTTTTTTGAAGCAGGAAAAGACAAGACATGAGACTGTATCTCCATGTGTATAATAAGCAAAAAAAAAAAAAGTACATTTTGACTAATGTTGCTTAGCAAGGTGCACAGAGCAGTTTGATGGCTCACCAAGTTAGTAAAAGACAGCCACAATCTTCAGTCTTCTACTGGAGCATGTGTGAGCTGTTTAATAAAATTAGGTATTTTTTCCAAGTCTTAAGTCTTAAATGCAGTTGCTTATGATGGTATTCTAGACAGAAACAGCAATACTGAACTGTGAGTTGTATTTTACTGTACTTGTCTATTCCAAATATGTAGATCCCCAATCATAAGAAAGCAGTATTTATTCTAAACTCTGTCCTTTCCTTTCACTAGATCCAAAGGAAAGATATGTGTTCTCAGTAACTCAGATATTTAGATTTATCCTGCTTTTAGGTGTTTCACAGTCCAAAAAATGTAAGTTAAGCAAAAGGAATTTCCCTAATTGCCATGATTTTAAAAATAATTGATAGAATTCAAGATACCTTATTTCTTTATGTGTCTTTCTGCTTTCTGCAGAAACTCCTTCCTATAAAAACCAGCAGCTCATATTCCCAGAGCTTTCCCTTACCCCTGCTCCTTTTTTTACCTGCCTTTGGTTGGGTTTTTTTGTTGTTGTTGTGTTGTTGGGTTTTTCTTTTTTTCTTTTTTCTTTTTTTTTCTTTTGTAGCTAGTGCAGGGACTTTTATTAGCAGAAAGGATGTCCTGTGTGGGAGACAACAGAGATACTGCATAAATGGCTTTTTCCACACTGGAAGATGAAGGCTCTTTCTTGAGTTCTTATCTATAAATTCCTGATACTGTCCATCTGGGCAGAGAATAGAATACATATCTCACAAACTATAAGTTATAGGGAAAAAAGTTCAATAGGAAAACCAGCTAAAAGCTGCTGGCTCTTGCATAGGGTTTTCTTAGAGCAACAGTCTCTGGGGATTCCAGGGGGATAGAGCTCTGCTGTAATCCTGAAGCCTTTGCAGTTCTGTCTCTTCCACCCTTTAGCATCTCAGATTCCAGTTAGTCTAACCTGTCCATCAAAATGAACATCGAACCTTTGGGTTTGCATGTAAGCCACAAGTTTCTGTACATCAAACAAGGATTAGTGTTGTAATACTTAAGTACGGCACATTCCATCGCTTTTTTGAAGAGGGTATTTACTTACCAAATACCCTCTCCTGGATCCCCTCTGATCTGTGTTGTTACAAGGCTGGAGATAGGTAGAAGAGTTTTATTTGTTTACTGTGATTAGAGTGGCAGAGGAATCCCTCATCATTTATCTTCTTTAGTGTCTTGATGGCTATCTGACCATCTTGGATCCTATTTCTCTTCATGCATCATCCACAGAATTGTTTATTAAGTTCTGAACAATTAACCTATGCAAACTCTTTCAAGGCAAAATAATCTGAGCAAGTGCTGGATACTTGCACAGTATCAATATTGCATTGATATTGCAAATATCATTCATTTTTTTGTATTGATTTGACAATATGACATAATTTAAGGGAAGAAAAATAGATTTTAATAAGCATATTTCTGTATTACTGAACAGCTATTTAGGGAAATTAAAGTACTTTCTTAGCTATGAATAGTAGGTTGAAAGAACCGTGCAACAAAAATACTCTTGTAGCTGTACTGCTTACTTCCAGGAAATTACCCTATTAATTCTATTACAGATTATTAGTAGTGCATCATAAATTGTGTATGAATACAAGATTACTCTCAGTCTAACTGAAGAAAATTATAAAGACAGAAGAACCAAACCTTTGAAGATGGTTTGATTAGATTTTACTAGGACTTTATTATATTGACTAGTTCGTATGGCAATGTTAATAATATAAAAATCTGCTACTCACAGCTTTGGATTCTTAAAATGAATGCCATAACAATGGGAAAAATTGACCTCATCATCAAAAGGAGTTTTATAATTTTTTTTCGGTACTTTTAATTATTAATCTAAAGGGGTTTTTTAAGTCAGTTTTCATATTTTGAAAACTTTGTCAGAGAATTGTCACTATTTTTTGTGAGGATTCTTGTATAGCAAATTATGTTTCTACTAGGCAAAATATATATTTAACTAGCATACGGTTTTCTCTGGCAAGCTATTTTGATATTGACGTTAAATTAGGTTAGCTAAATTATATATTATCACTAAAGGCAATATAAGAAAATACGTGTGGAATACATTGAAGTACACGTTAGTCCCTCAACTTTGTAGAGAACCATGTCTCTGGGAGGTAGACAAATATTACTCTGACTTTATTGCTGCTTTGAGAGTTAATGACCATAATAAAGGTCATTATATAGCAAGGGATAGCTTGCTAATTATCCATTAGTTTTGTTTTTAATAACATTTTAATTTGCATATTGGTCTTCTGCTGAAAACACATGCTTTTAATTGTTCATCTTCAATTAGCATTACTTTTCAGATTTTTAAATGGGGTTTTAAAAAGTACTGGTTTAAAAAGTTTGTCTAAATGAATTGAGATACCCAATTACTATGTGCAAAAGTAGGCTCATGTCAAAAATATTGGATTTTAGTTAAAAACTTAGAGTTATATATTCAGTTCTTGTCCTAGATGGTTTTAAATTTGGAATGTTTGGGGCCATTATGACCATTACCAAATTGAGTGACTTTTCCGTCTTATCTTGGATGAAATGGATTATTGTTTAGATCCTAGCATTACAGTTTGAAAGGATAAATTATTGATTGTTGACATTTTGCACAATATCAGATGTTTCTCCAAGATCTTTCCTATAGGATGGAATTTAATTTCTTTGATCTTGTAAAAGTAAAGTAGAAAAGCATACTTTAAATTGATTTGGAAAAAAATGCTTTTACAAATAAAAAGATTTTTTTTCATATTTGCATTACTTAAAATGCATTTTTTGTCTTATAAATATGCTAATCTTTATAAGCTGCTTCTGATATGACATATGGTATATAATTTTGTTTCAGTTCTTTGATATCAACCTAGTTACTATTACATAAAAATGTACAATTGGCAGGGAAAATTAGTATGTTCAGTGGCATGATACTTATAAGACTTTTGAGAAGTATCCGGGTATTCATCCATATTATAAGTAGACAGCTGTTTGAAGAGGACTTGTATGTTCTGTTAATTGCATGTTTGTTCCTTTTCAGACAGCCCTTCTTTTGGGCCCGTTTGTTCTGATGGAAAAACTGCAGATAAATACTCGCGAATAAAAGAGCAAAGCTCAGTTAAGAATATGTTTATATTTTAAATAGTTTTATATAAAAAAAAGGATACTTAACTTAGAAGTAATTAAGATTATTTTCTTAGGGGGATGGAGCAGTGTCAAGAAAGAAAAAAATCACAAAACAAGTTCAGAAGATCGATTGAAATTGCTTCTTAATCTATCATTCAAGGCTTAGCCACATATAAGCACAATATTGTCTTAGGAAATGAAGCAAAATTAAATGATACATTCAAATTTTGTAGGTTTTTACTAGTATAGAGTCAATGAATAAAAAACTTGGAACTAAATGAACTAAAAAAGCTCCAGGGGAAAAAAAGTTAGTTTTGCCACCATGTTGCTGTTTACATGGAAGGAGATTTGTCCTTATTTTTCTTTTTCTTTTTTGAAATGTAGTGTATTCTAACTGTCTCTTGATCTACCTCTGTTCCCCATTTTACAGGGATGTGCAGAGATAACTTATTTCTAAATTGAAAAGCTATCTCAGGTAACTTGGAATAATCTAGCAGTAATAGTGCAGACCTTAATGCAGGTACACTCGGTTAAAGTGGGAAGTTCCACAATCTTGTCCCTACCCTCAGGATCATGTGTACAATTTAAAATAGAGGAAAAAAATTATAAACCTAAAAAATATAACCTAAAAATATTAGGGGCAGGCATAGGAACCCAAAGGTCCTCCCTCTCAAGAATTTCCTGCTCAGTATGCTCGAATCGGGATCCCTCTTGTTTGTGCGTTTATGCTTTTGCCCTTTCCTTTTTGACCACTGACCCTTCTCTGTTTATTAGTATGTACAAGGGACAGCTTCAGCTGGATAATGGAAAATACTTCCAGCCTTGTCCTGTGGCCTCATGCTATAGGCACTTTTCAGGGAATGGGATACAAGAATTTTAGATTTGAACTCCTTGTGCTGAGGGACATGACTGGTAAGGGTCTTTTCCAACCTAAATGATTCTATGAACACACATTTCACGTCCAGGAGAGAAAGTTACTGAGTCTTTGGAAAAAGCAGTGTGACTAGTTTTTTGTGCTGAGAGACAATTGCAGAATCTAATAGCATGTCTATGCTGGTAAACAAAATGGACCAGGCCTGTTCTCAGCACTGTAGCTGTTTGGCATGACAGAACCATATGTTGCGCAGAACATAATATGATATATATAATACAATAGAATCCATATGTGAAATTCTTTTACCTATCAAAACAAGGTGGGTACATCCAATCTGTATGTTGGAAATAGCCCCTAGTAGACACACTAAACTGAAAGCATGTCCAGGCATAGTTTGGGAGACTAATAACCGATATATCACCAAAACCATGCCAAGGACTGTGCTAACAGCATGTCAGTATGGATGATCACAGGACAATGCCTTTGTATTTATTAGTATACATGTAGCTTTGATGCAAGAAGGATTTTCAGGCATTTCTGTATCAACAAATCATTCAGTATTGTAGACAGGAATCTGAGTCTTGGAGAAGTCGGATCTCAAACCTACCCTTTGTTAGCCTTTAGCTCCAGCTAACCTTACACCTAACATTTACTACTCCTTGTTGATAGTAGCCACTGAGAATCTCAAGTGCTGAGGTCTTCTCAACTGACACTGAAGCTGGATTTGTGAATTGAACTGCCCAAAGCAAATGTCAAAAAGTTAGGTATAGCATATACCCATTTGTTACATCTTAAATGTTAGAACATGTTAAAAATAGTTGCTTTCATTGTTAAGTGCTTTCTGTTCAAATTAGAAGCAATTAAGCATTGTTACATGGATACTTCTGCCTTCTCTTACAAACATTTTCACCATCTTAGCAACAAGAGAGATACTTGATAAGCCAGGGAAAGACAGCTATAGGCTATTTGACTTGACTCTTGGTGTTAAAGGGTTCTTTGCTAGAAACTCATAATGAAGAACATTTCCAAGAATTAATTCATTATTCTTGGTTTTGGAAGGTTGGTTTGATTATGATTTTCATTTAGCTAAATTCCGTTCCCAAATCATTGAGCAATGATTCCATACAATTTTTATTAAAACTAATGAAACGAATACTCTGTTTATAGGCCAAATTCAGTATGGTACTTCAGCAAAAGCTTAATTTCAACTACATGAGAAGTGATATTATTGATAAGTCAAGCATGCTTTATCTTACTGGATCATCATTTATATAAAAAAACCTCCCACTTATTTGAGGTCTTTCATAATGAAAAGTTTCTGTAAATTATTCTTAGTAAATGGAAAACATCCTATTAGTCTTGCTTGGGTTTGTTTGCTCTAGAATTTGTTTTGAGGTTTTGAGTGTGTATAATTTCTTGTACTTTTGGGCCATCAGTTTAATATTATTTATGCAAAAACAGGCAGGAGCATCACTGAAGTTTTATCACATGTTTTGGCTCCATAGTCTGGGAGTTTTTTCTTTTTTGTACTAACATCACTAGTCTCATTTTATCTTAACACAAAGTAATCTGCAGTTAGTAAGAAATAAGCTTCAGCTAATCAGAATTAGCAGCTATCTAGAGTAATAGACTGTTAAGGTGTGGCTGTGGTTCACCTGTCAACTTTGCCTCTCTCAATGTACATGGAGATCAGGTGTGCTGCCTGTCAGGATCTTGAGGACATTAGGTCTTAATTTCCCTGACCAACCTCACCAGGACTGTCCACCCACACTGCCCCTGAGCCCAGGAGCTCCATTTAAGCTCAGGGCTGGGTGTTTAGTCCTTGCCTGAGCTCTGTTATAGGTGTGCCTGCATCCTGCCCTGCCTCCTGGATAGACAGAACTCAGGCCTGTGTGGTAGGTGGCTTGTCTCCTAGATGGGCCCCTCAGATGTGCCTTATAACTTGTGTCTAGTGCTGGCTCTGTCCCCACTTCTTTTTGCCTCTGGCTGGTCTGCCTGGGTATCACTATCTTGTGTCTTGTCTGGGACTGTCAATGGATTGCTGGTAATCCAGCACCTCCCTCTGCTTGCTGCATTCAAGTGCTGTGAGAGTGCATTTCAGGTGCGGAGGGAACCCCCTGTGCTGGGGTCATGCTTGGCTCCTGGTTTGCTCTCCCTTTGGAAACCTGCTCTGGCTGCTGCTTGACACTGCTACGCATTCAGCATCCTATTCTGGGATGAGCACTATGGTAGAGAGACTTTCTTAGCATTGGCAGCCAATACTCTTATTCTTGCCCTTTTTCATCAGTGGCAGGAACAGCAAACACAGCTCACTGGATCGACACAGTTTCCTGGCACCAGTACACCTCTCCATCTCCTCACGCCTGCTTCGGAGCCCCTTGCCTGTCAGCCCATCTCGCCTACCTTGCCTTGTTGAAATCAGTCTTCCAGCCTAACTTCCCCACCGTCGCCATGAGGCTGTGAGCTTTTTATTATCATCTGCTGCTTCATGACTGAATTAAATATGCTTAATTTTGAGTGTGTTTTTAAAAGATAAATTGACTAAAATACAATGATACAGATACTGCAATTCACTGACTTGGAAAAAAAAAGCAGGGGGGCTGGAAAGGGGATTCAAAGGTTCAACAGTATTTTCTCTTGGGCTATGGCAGGATCAATCATACCAACACAATTCCTGACAGATATTTATTTAATCTGTTTTCTAAGCACTTCAGTGAGGGAGATTCCAGATATTCCATTGTCAATCTGTTCACTACTTAACTATCCGAGCTGTAAAGACAGAATTTTCTTGAGTTCAGAGTCTAATTGCTTTTGCTGCTACCAGTACTCCAGATTGCTAAAGTAGATGGTATTTCAAACACCTGCTATACATAATCCTTTTCTGTTTCATGCTTTTGATGGGCCTATGCTTCTTGCATTGAAATTTGAAAAGAACTGAACTGAGCTATCTTTTGTTAGTGAAGTAAACAAATATCCAAACTGTGTCCTCAACAGATTATTACACAGCCAATTTTTGGGAAACCAGTTGGAAAGTCGTAAGAGTGCTGGGCAAGAGTTAGCGATTAGGACTAAAAGACAAAAAAACCTTCACTAAAAGAAAAAAACCCAGGACCCCCCCCCCAACCTACTTTCTGTAGGCACTTGAACTTTTGCAGGCTTCAGTCAGAGATGGCGGTGAAATTTTATGCTCCTTTCAGACTTGATTCTTTTCAGTCTGATGTGTTCTCGGTATATTGTCATGTCTTAGGTCAGTCATCTTTCAGGGATGTCTAATCAGAATCCTTTAGTTCTGAACTCATTTGCTAAATTCCAGACACACCCCAGCATCCCCCCCAGTATACCTTAGGGCTCTTCAGCTGTGGAGGAAACACCAATAACTTATTCCTTAAGGTAAAATTGAGATGTAAAATTTCAAGTTTTCAGAGCCTGAAATCTAGCTTCATTCTCCTTGCTTCATAGTAGTTGCATTAAGCATTGCCTGAATGCTTCTAGGCTGGCTATAAAGTAAATATATTGAAGTGTAGAGAACGTAGGAGATTTCAGTGTTTAATGAAATATTACATCTGGCTCAAGTAAAATTACATTGTTTTGTTACTTTGACTTGTAGGATTTGTGGTTTTTTTTTCCTAAGGAAACGCTAAAGATATTTAATTTGGAAGAAGACTGTTTGGATGTGTTTATCTGCAGGGAGGTGGACTAATTTGTATTGGAGGAGGAAAAAAGGTTTCAGAAGGGGGTTTAAAAAAATGAAATGGAGCAAAAGAGAAGATCAGAAGTGTAGTCTTTTAGAATGGGATGGGATTTTGTTTGTTTGTTTGGTGGGGTTTTTTTGTTTGGTTGGTTTTTTTTGTTAAATAGAAAGCTGTTTGGAGAAGGACTGGAGTCTGCATTTCAGGAGAAGCCAGAAGGTCAGAGACCCAAGGTAAGAAGTTTGGAATCCTAAATTCTTGAGAACACTCAAGAGTAGGAGGAAAGTGCACAGGAACTGACACATGGAAGATAACTTGCTTACATATTCGTATCATACACTCTTTTCAGAGTGACTTCTTTTAAACTGTGAAGTTATTTTGTGCTTCAATTCTCAACTCTTCCGGAGTTAGTAAGGTGTATGTCAGAATGGCTACAGGTTTGGAGCTCTGGAAAAGAATGGCGTTGAAGTGTCTGCTGCTCGTGGGAGGTCTGCACCGCCTGAGTGGTGATCGGGCTCTGTCAGCCACAGAGTTCTGCTGAGGGTGTCGGAAAGTTCTGAAATTGCTCTAAGAAAATGAACAGCCAGTGCTGGAGCTTAACCACTCAAAGGAAACCTGAAGGCTGTGTAAGTCGAATGTGGTGAGGCAGCAAGAAGATGAATGCCCGAAGGGGACAGCCCAGGTAGCCCCGACCACAGAGCACGCGTGGGATGCAAGCGGCCTGGGCGGCGTGAAACCGCCGCCTCACAGCCTCGGGAGAGCCAGCAGAGGGCGCCAGAGGGCAAGGCGGGCGGTGGCTGCGGCTGCGCCGGCGCGGTGCGGCGGCCGGGAGCGGCGGCCCCGCTGCGGGCCTGGGGCCGGGGCCTGGCCCGTGCAGAGCCTCGGCGGCCGCCCCGAGAGGCTGGCTTCAGACCCCAACCGCCTTAGAGGTAGTTCCCAGGCAATTTAGGTGTTGTTTAAATCAGCTCGGTCGATCTAGTTCGTCATCTCTGTTCGTGCACTTGAAGGGACCTATAGTAGAGGCTAGTTTGGTCCAACCCAAATGCCCAGAGAATCCTTTCATGTACTCACAGAAGACTGTTTTGATTAATAACTATACAGTGTACAATGAAAGTACTTTCAACACATTGCACGAGGCTATGTGTGTTTAAAGTTAGGAAGAGGAACGATTTTACGTAGTTTAATGTATGAGTAAGAACTTGAAATTTGGAAGAGATCTCTTAAGACAATGTTTTAAAATTCTTTTCCCATTGTGAAATGGATTTTTCTTCTCCTTTCAGTCCAAGAGCAGTATAGACTAATCCAACAAATAATGCAAGATTATCATAATCCATGTGATTTTTGTCATAAAAACATGTGTTTGATTTGTGGTGACAGATGTTTAACCTGTTGAAAGATTTGATGAGCTAAGAATTCTATAAAGCTTTTTTGGATAACTAATTAATAACTTGTTGGTTATCCAGGTATCTTCTTGAGAGAAAATGATCCCAGAAAATGGTCTGTGCATTTCAAGGAAGGCAATATTTCATACAAGATCCTCTGCTACATTCAATATACAGCTGAAGTCCCAGTAATTTTAACAGGGTCAGGGTTTTATTGGAACTTTTCTTTTGTATTATCCTTCATAGATCTCTGACTGTCTGGAAGAAACAATGAAGGATATACAGTGCAGTTTATTTACCTGCCTAGTGGTGTCAAAATGAGCAAAGCTGATGTTGTACTTGGAAGTTCAGGTCAATTAGTTTAGAAAAGATTTTGTTACGGGTGGACATCAAAGCTATAATTTTAAGAGAACCAACCATGAGAAACGATGCATTTATCCAAAGTGTGTCTGTTTTTCTAAATATCTTGTGTTTCTTAAGTATTCACCAAGTATCCAATTTGATTACCTACCTTCTGCCTCGTGCTAAAACTTATCATTTTTTTTAATGTTAAAGGAAATGGTTGAATAGAAATCTTAAATCTCCTCCCCCTCCCCTTTCTTTCCTCCTATGCCCGTACAAATTATGAGAGTTTTTCCTTTCTGGTAAATAGAATCTGAAGCACTCAACTCTAGGTACTCCTAGTAGGTGATAGACCTTAGCATTCCAGCTACTGGAGGATGAAACAATACTTTGTGTGTGGTTGGTTTGTTTTGTTAACAACAGTAACTAGACTAGTCACATAACTTTTGCGGATGAGAAGGCTGAGTAATTTAGCCTGCTGGCAGGACCCTGCCCTACAAGACTTATCCTGTTTTATATATAATAGACAGTTTAGTTTGCCTTTATCTTGGTAGGGGGAATTTTTCTTGAGGTCATGAAAGTCTGGATTTTAAGGGTGTGTTTTTCTCTCTTTTATGGTATCCTTCTCAATTTATTAGTATTTAATTAAAATAATGTTTTGGTGTTTAGTAATTCCAGTTCCCTTCTTTTCAACACACAAAGTTTTCACTTTCTTGAAATACTCTTTTACTCTTTTTTCATGTAATTCTTGGTATATCTGCCTTTAAACAGGTATTTGAGAACTTACTGCTGTTTCTCTTATGACCTTTGCAGGAATGTAGCTTTCTCCCTTTGATGAGGAGCTTAAGGAAGCATTGCTAGATATATAAGTAATCCCCAGTCAACAAGTGTGCAAGTGTGCACACATGCACACACTTAACTTACATATAGGGAGTTAAGTGACTTGTCAGGATAACTAGCCAGCGTCAGATGGCTTTGCTTCATTTCTACAGAAACACTATAATTAACATAATGACAGCAGGTAGTTTTTATAAGATTTTAATTTTTATGAAAATATTTGGAAATGTATATTTCAAACTATTATATATGGAACGCTTAAGCGAACTTACTTTTCACCTTTAAGAAGAAAATTCAATTTAGAAGCCTCAAAAGCCTTCTGTAACAGACAATGTTTTTCTTAAACTTTTCAAGTAACGACATCACAGTGTTTATGAAGGCTCTTGTTTTCAATAGGAATTTTGTTGATATCTAACCTGAGGATTTTTCCTCTCTACCGAGAGAGAAAAGAGGAAGAAAGTCTGGTTTTGCAGTCAAGTTTTTAATAATGCCTCTTTTTGCATTATATCTCCTTGACATATCAAAGATAGAGGTCTTCTATACTCTCCAGTCAATCAGAATGTCTTTGAAAAGCAGCATACAGTGGGATTGGGGGGGGGGGGTGGGTTTGATGTAATAGCATTTGGAACCTTAGATGAAACTTTAATTAAAAATATTTAGTTGTTTAATTGTTTAATGAGATTGCTGTGTTTAACCTAATTGTTTCTCCAGTATACCTGTGCAGCAAAAGGCCATTTTAGTCATATATATATAGCAAAATTCATTCCATACATCTGGACAAACCTCTATCTGTCTTTGAGAACTTAGGATATAGTATATGGCATAGTTTCTTTTTCATGAATCTTGACTAGTCCCTGGATAAGAGAAAGTAGAAAAATTTTCTGTATGGGAAACTGATGTGTTAAGGCCAATCGTCCCATAGTTATATACAAAATGGTCGGGCATATTTTCAATGTGTCTGTCACTTAGTGCAAGTCAAGTGATTTTATTTATTTGTAGAACTTAAGCATGTATTTTATACCCAGCTATAAATGTTATTAAAAGGACTGGCGATGTTAGAGCTATACCTATGGAGATTTTTGCCTCCCTGGTAGACAAATTGCTACTGCAGCATGGGCAAGCTGGATTTGGTCTGTGTTTCAGTTGACAACTCAAAAAAATTCTGCTTATAATATATAAACCTTGTGATAACCATCACACTTTGTATGGTTTCTATTTGGGTCAGATTTTTCAAAGTTTAACTTGACTTGTCAGCGATATAATGACTTTCATTGCTGCTTATGAGAATTCCAAAAAGTTAGCTTGAGTCTGCGGTTTCTCAGCCTCCATATTCTCACCTTTTACTTCTGAAGTAGAAAGCGTGAACCGGCTTTCTAGCTGTTTTCAGGAAAGCGACTTATGGCAGCAAGACTTTGATGTTTTTGAAATGTTGCTGAATTCTTTTACCTTACTGAATAAAGAGAGATTGCTAATAGATACCTGGTATGCATGATGCAAAGATGATTTATGTATTTGCATTCTGAATTTTTACTTCACAGTCCTGAAACTGGCTGTCACACCTATGGAAGTTCTGGATAAGATTTTTATCTGCCTTGCTTACCCCCCTCTAAATATCTTGCCTTTGCTGACAGCGTTCCATAGAATTCAGCATCTCAGATGCATGTCATGCTCTGCCTTTATCACATCTTCTTTGAGTATTATATTGATGTGAGGCCACTGAATAATTTGTCATGAATCAACACAATTTTTTTTTTCTTGAAATTTAAGAAAGAGTGCTATACCAATTAAGAGGCTGTAAAATAGTATGTTTTTGAATTTGGAGCTGTGACAGATAGCATTATTTAGTGAAGAATTAACAATTAGCAATTCAACATCACACTTTTTTGGTCTAAAAAGTATGTATTTTAAATCCAATACTTTTTCCTTTGTTTTGTCATCTAGTGGGGTTTTTTTGTGGTGTGGTGGGGGTTTTCTTTGTTTTTTAAACTCATAAGATTCCTATCTTTTATGTACTGGACATTGAGAGTGAAGCTGACAGTATTAATGAAGTGCAAAAGCTAATTTACTGTATTTTGTCTGAATTTAGCCTAGTATCCACTCAAGTGAAGAATTAATCTTGGATATATGATGATATATAATAGTGTTGCACTTGGGAGCAGGGCAGTTACATTTCTCTTATTTAATTGTCATGTCAAAGAGAGGAGAGTGGGTCTCCCTTTTCATATGGTGTGGTAAGGTTATATCTTGAATTTTTCATGCATACAAATCTGAGCATATTGCTGCTGTAGGATTGAGAAATCAGAGGATGGAGCACATACAGTGTTGGAGCAGGAAAATGAAATATTTCAGTATTAAAATTTCCACTTGCTATTTGAAGATGGAGGGGAACAGATGAAAGTGTGTTGCAGTAGGAAGGATGCAGAGGTGAAGATGAGAAGAAATAGTCTAGAATAGCATAATAGCTTGTAATTAAAAGGGGAGGGAAAGATAAGAAAAGAGATTGGGTTCATAATTCTGGGATTTTTTCATGCTGCGTGTTAAATTTGTGCTAACAGTAAGTACCCTCTCAAACTGGATGGGACAGTATGTTGGAATAAGCACTAGACAAAACATCCGTGGTAGAAAATTATTAGCTAAAACCCACTTTTCATACCTAATGTCTATTTGTTTCTCTACAATGAGTAGTTGTAAGGATGATGTTTTTATAAGTACAAGCTGTTGCCATTTTTGGAAAAAAGAAATCTCCAATTTAAGGAATGCAGTCAGACTAACTTTTTTCCTTAAACTGATGTGTCCCAAGACTTTGTTCCAGGGTTCAGATGGAGAATTAGCTAATCTGTACTGAGGCTCTTCAAAAACCAAATAATACTATGCTGTCTCTCTATTTCATTTATTTATTTATTCTGATGAATCCTGCTTGAGATATCAGGGTTTTTTGGATGGCAAAGAAATAAAGAGGAAAATAGTTTTATTGCTGCTTTTTACTTCCCCCCCCCCCCTTCCCCTCTGTGGTTGTCACACTGCTATTTATTCCTGGTCTATAGGCAAACAGGTGATTTATTTTTTTTAATTATTATTTTTATTGTTAAATTATGACTGCCCTTTTAGTTTATGTCAATTTAAGAATTAATCTTGATGAGTGGAAAAGTCTTGCACAGCTAAATGATGGGATGTTTTTCATTCCCATTTGACTAATCACTGAAGAAACGTGAAGGAGTTTGCAACTTTCAAATTTCAAGACAGTCCTGAAGAAAAATGGGACAACGGGTAAATTGTGCTATTAGATCACAGAAATGGTTATACATATGTTTATATGATATTAGTATTTCTCAGTTATCTCATGGAGTTAGTGGGCATATTGAAGACACAGTGGTTTGGCAGGGCTGGAATAGAAGCTGAGCCTTTCCCAGCTGTAAGCAGTAATCTTTTCCCTTAGCCCATTTGTATTGAGGAGGTTGATGTGCATAAGCTACCTAAACTATATGTATCTGGAAAGATTTCTTTAAATGGTCATTGCAAAAGTTCTCAACTCATTGCAGTTGTGTGTGTCAAAGAAAACAGAAATCATGGGTACAAGAGGGAAATAGTCATAGAAGCAGAATGGCTATATCCCTGGTGGGAAGGTATTTGGAATAAGAAGCTAATTTCCATTAGAGAGACGGAGACGCTATGTAAGGAAATTGCTGCTTCCAATTTCTTTCTGTTCTGCTCAAGGAAAAGGTATTTGGTATATATACCTTTCTTACAAATAAAGAAAATTGCCTCACAAACATATCTGACTCATCTCGACAGTTACCTCCCCCTGCTAGAAACAAACAGGTAAGGAGAGTTGCCTGGCCGTATGGGTAAAGGGGGCAGCAATATAGTCTCTTTGATTTGAACAAACATCCCTTCGAAAGAAGATAAATTTGTTGTGATCTAATAAGTATCTTGGTTCCCTCTGACTGACCCTATGTATGAAGACATAGCTTCTGAATGCAGATATCTAAGAATATGTAATGTGTCCAATCCTAATATAAAGACTTAAAAATTGGTAGGAAAACATGTCTCACTCCATTCACCCAAACAAGTAGAAAAGAAAAAAAAAATTTTGCAGTTGCCTTTTAAGTAGGTTATCTACAGTTTTCTGAACAGGTGTACAAATGTAATAGCCCATTTACGGAAGTTTTGATTTCTGATACTTAAACAGATTAAGTATTATTTCATTCTAAACTTAATTTACCTGAGAATACCTGAGATATCCTAAAGCATTAGTATAGAGATTGTTTTAATACAACACAGTTGCAAGCCCTTTTCCTAGTTTCATAACCTTTACAGTCCTAAGGTATCATTTGGTCATTCAGACTAAGTGAGGGAGCTATTAGTACCCCGTGTAATGATAATTGAAAAAATAGACAACACTGCCTGAAGTACAGACCTGTGTTACAGGGTTAGTGTGGATTTTTTTTTTTTTTCCCTGGAGTCTGGAAAACATTGCTTGCTATTGAGTTTTAAAAAGAAAGGCCAAAAAGTAGGCTTGGTTCAGTCTTAAACTTAGTGAAGTGTAAAAGCTGAGAATAGCTAGGCTTCGTACTACTGCTGTTTGAGATCTTCAGAAGACAAGGGAGTGGACTGCATCCACTATGTCCAAATCTTTTATGCTACATAAGAAAACAATTTTTCCCATCCCCTCTCTCAAAAAAACCTAAAACCCGAGCTGAAATATGAAGAGTAAAAAATAATATAAATAAAACAATTGCTTTGAAGATGTTTAGGAATGTGTATATAATTTAGTATTCTCTACCCTCTCTGGAACTGGTCTGAACAGTAATTGTAATGTTTGGATAAAACCTAATGACACCAATTGTTTTAAGATATTTACCCAAGAATAGAGTTTTCTGATAATCACTCCATAACATGTTATTACTACCACTTTATATGCTTTTTATTGAATTAATTTTTACATATCAGAATTGTTATTAAAATATCATACTTGTATCACTTGTTCCTTGGGAGCATTCATAGTAGTGCTGGTAGTAATCAAGGAAACTGGAACAACTGCATTAATCGAGTCTTTTTGATGTAATTGATCTATTTCATGAGTCAAATTGCAAAACTTGCAACTCCTAAAAAATAGTATGCAATAGAAAAGTAAAGAAAAACATCAGAGCTTCAAACCAAAACTAAAGTTTCAGTGTTTTGTATGGCTTCCAAAGGTGTTGCTTGATAGCCTAGTTGTTAGCTGTAAGAAAAGTAAATCGGTTTCCTTAGTGCATGGGTTTTGTGAAATGTTTATTTTTCAACATGGGAATTATCAGACAGGGCTGGATTCCAGACAGCTGGGCAGATGGTTCTTTCTTTTCAAATTGGGTTGTGCCAACAAAGAGAGACAGCTATACAAATGTTAACCCCTAAGGGATAGAGAAATCTCTGTCAATCTTCCCCCTCCACCCCCTCCCAACTCTCTGAAAAGAAAAGCAAAATAGCAATTTTGATCTAATCACTGAAAAATAGTCCATTTTTTAAATGCAAGTTTTCAAACTTTGTCTTTTCAAAAATACCCATGCTTAGAAATATAATGCAGTTGATTAGCTGGTGTTTAACATGTGGTTGTGTAGATAACGAAGCATGAAAAAAACAAATTTGCCTCAGGTCAAGTACATATCAATTGCAGCATCATGAAGATGCTAATATATATTTAAGAGAAGTGGTTAGTAACTGCAAAACTGACTTGTGCATGGTCTATAACTAGATTTACTTTCTGATGTTGTAATTAATTTGTTTTATATTCTTTACCAAGACCAAAAGTTTGAAGTCTGTTGCCTAAAAATAACTACTTTAGGAAATAGACCTAAAAACTCGTTTTGTGTGGAATGACGTATGCAATAGGATATTGCAGAATCTTGGAAAAAAATTTAAGAATTGCAGAAGTTACCTCTGAGTGTCAAGATTTAGTTTTATTTGTAACGTAGTAATTTAAAAACAAAGCTTTAATTCTTTGAAATTCTTTGACCGTTAAAATAAATTTCAGATACTATTCTGTGCCCATTCAAATGAATGTTATTGTTTTTTCTAGTTTTGAAAATAAGAAAGCAGTTTTCTTTTTGTCTGGATTTTTAGATGGGCTTTCATTTAGATAATAGACGCTTGACTAACAGGTGTGGAAGGGAAATTTAATTTTTTGTTGAGAGAGAGGAAGTCTGAGATACTGCAGACAGAATAAGCAGCTATGGTTTGTCTTTATTTGTGAAATAGAATAAAAGAGAAAAAAGATTCAGACAGAGGTTCATGTAAAGTTTAGTGGTTCAAAACAGGGTTTTGTATACAGCAGTTGAAAAATAAATAGATAACACTTGTTCCCGTTTTTTAACATGCACTCATTTTGGTTGGAAATAAGCTAGCTGCAGTGCACTCTGACTGTTCGACTGAGTCTGAGTTCCCCACCTTGTGTAAAGAAAAGTATCTTTTGTACATAGGATGATTTGCTTTAAAAACAACAATACTTGGTTTATAGTTTAGGAGAATAACTCTTGAATGAATGACTACGTGTTTCATAAATGCGCATTTTGGTGCCCTTTTCAGGTACTTTTTCCCATTGTTGTCCCAAAAATCGGGGTTCATTTACCCAGTGTGCAAAATGCCAATATATACACAGAGCAGAGGTATTTTATTGCATATTTGCAGATATGGGTGCCTGTCTCAAGACAGTACACCAACCTTTCAAACTAATAGTTATTTATACACAAAGCATTAACATATTGACTTCCTAATACATATGCAGTATTCTTCTATTAAATGATTGGTTAAAATCTCTTCGTCCAGCATGTAAAGTAGTACACATACTTAGTTGTTGTTCTTCAACTTCATCATTTGAGTCGGTGATATAATTAGGGTAGGTGGTCTGTGAGTC
Organism: Mycteria americana; assembly: GCF_035582795.1. Classification (NCBI taxonomy): domain Eukaryota; kingdom Metazoa; phylum Chordata; class Aves; order Ciconiiformes; family Ciconiidae; genus Mycteria; species Mycteria americana. The sequence goes on along the minus strand of NC_134376.1, from coordinate 5,509,885 downwards.
GGTCATTGTGATCTCCCCCTGCCGGAATTACCTTTGCCCTAATTTCCTACCTTTTTGGCAGATCTAAGCAGTTCTTCATGGTTTACTAACTAGACTAGTGATACATCAGTTAAACTTCTGCTTTCTACAGCCACATCCTGCTTATTAGACAAAGGTACATTGTCTGAGTTCCTATGGAGATAGGGTAGGGCTCTACAATGGATTTCTATAGCAATATCAACATTATGTGAATTGTATACTTGCATTTGATTATTACACCACCATTGCTTCCACTATGTCTAGATAAAATTATTAAGGAGTAAGTGAGGAGCAACCACTGTGGCTCTGTTTTTCTAAACATGGCTGGACTTTAAATAAAAAATAAAAATAAAAAAATTCTGCCTGCTGCCATAAGGAGATATATCATCAATAGCATGTCCTAATTTCCAATTTCTCTGTTTTGAGAGAATAACCTTGATACTTTGTCACACACTGCCAGATTTTTGTTGCCAATGACTTCCTAAAATATTAGTTTAATTTTCATTGTATTTTTTTTGTATCTTTATTATATTTTTTCCCTCCTTCTGTCCACAGAAATAAATGAGAATCTCAAAAAATGCTAGGTTTTTTACTTTGATGAAGAGACAGTCCATTTGTTTCTATCCCATTGTGTATTGGTGAAGTAGCAGCTAGCTAGAGAAAGGAGAATGAGTTGTATATTTAAAAGCATTTTCAAGAAACTATCACTTTGTAAAAAGTAATGTCAATTCTTGTGATTGGAAATGGGATTCCTGTGGTCAGAGTGAAATTTAAATTATTTATACTTAAGTGGTGATCATGGCCTAGAAAGTTTACCTACTAAAAAGTTAAGTTGTTCTTTATATTGGTAAAGCAGTATTAACAAACAACTTCAAAAGTGTTCAGTCATTTTTTTCCCTAGTTCTCATGCTTCTCTTATAATTATAATTTTTATAAAAAGTCCTTTTTATAGAATAGCAGGTATACACACTCCTAAAAACACCAGTTTTAATTAAAATCTGACTAGAAACATTGAAAATTGAAACACTGTGACAGTCGGATGTGTTCTTATCAATTATGTGTCATACTGAAGGTTTTGCCACTTAGCAGTTCGGAGAAAACTGAGATATATTGCCTTTCAATATATGTTCAAAGTGGTAGAGCTTAGAAGATTCTCTGAAGAATCTGAGTAAATTTTTTTAGTTAAATTTGAAAAATTGTCGTTAAATTGCTACCCCACTGAAGTTCCTGTGAACTTTGTTATTTATTTCAGCAGGATAGATGGTCTTTAACTGTCCTCACATATGTCTACAGCACCTATATATTTATATGGGAAAATGTTAATGAGATGTGTGGACAGGGTAGTGGGAAAAAAGTAGAGCAATATTGAGAACAGAGAGTGACTATCTGGGATATTTCAGAACATTTATAAATTTGCAGTAATAACTGAGTTTGATGCAACTATGTCTGTACATTTATGAGATCATGGGATAACTTACTGCATCACAAGTAGTAACTTCATACTTGTGGTTCTTCTATGTGGTTCTTATATGGTAATTTTGTCTCTTTAACCACTTATCTATTAATATTGGTCAATGAATAACAGCTTGGAAAACACCAGGAATCTATTTTTTTCCCCAACAAGACAAAACTTCAGAAGTCAGAATAAAATGTGAGAGTGGTTAGAGTTGGATGGTGTTGCAGTCATGCTTCCTTGGTTTTCATTTCATTTAAGTGGGTATGTCTTATTACCAGACAACTAGCATAGCAGTAAGAATTCCCTATATTAGCCTATTCAATTTCCATTCTTTATATATCTTCTAGAGCAATTGCATATTAATTCAGATTTTTGAAAGACAAACTTCACAGGATGGATAAGTTATTTTTGTATTCAGACACTCATGTCATGCTTTTTTAAATTTATTTACCTTTTCAAATATTTCTAATCTAAACTTAACCTCTGGACTTTTAAACAAAAAATTGTATTGATGAAGAAGAAAGTTGATTCTTTATTTGGTTTCAGTGTTCAATTAATTGAAAGTGTAAATCTTTGACTTACACTGCTTAAGTCAGTTTGGAAAATTCTTTTGAGCTAAATAGCTAAGAAAACTGTAGCTGTTGTGAAGCTTAAAAAAATAGCTGCAACTAGCTCGTCAAGGTTATTTCACAGTAAAAAGCTAAATTTGAAATGCTAAAAAAAAAAATTAACACGGTGTGGAAACATTGCAAAATAATCTTAGGTAAATGTTATTTACTGTTAGGGAGGAGGGTTTACTGTCTAATTAAATAATGATTTGGATGCAAGCTTAAATTACATTATATATGTATGCAATAAAGTTTTCTTGAAGGACAAATTAAAAAAAGCTAGTTATTAAAACCTTATTTACAGAAAATATGAACAGAACATAGAAGGGAATTTCCTAGTTTTAGCATTATGTTTGTTAGTTTAAATGTCATCCTCACTAGTACCTAGGTTTAATGTTTCTTTTAAGTTTTCTATCCTTTCATTATGCTGTTTTTTTGGTTTCTGGATTCTGCTAGCCTCACTAACAGCGTATATATAGTACTATGTAAGAATTAACAGAATATGAATTATAATGTGGTATTAATTGAAGATGGCAGGGGTAGAAAGTAAAATCCAGCCAATTATTCAAATATGAAAAACATTCTATATTGTTAAAGCTCTTCTGCAGTGCTTGCTTTTACACCTCTTCTTATACTCTCTTGGCTTTATAGCAGACAAGTTCATCTTGCAGCTTTTGTGTGGTTCAAATGTCCCAGCTGCATCAGGTGTGATGTGTAGCCCTGGGATTGTGCAGCCAGCTCTGGGATAATCTGAATTCCTGATTTTTGAAGAAAGTGAATGAGCACAGACTCCTGAGGCTTGGGTTCACTAGGAATCTGCTCACATTTCGTCTTTGCATTTATACATCCTATAATACTTTACGATATATTTATTTTCTTACCAGGTCATCTCTTACTCTGGGTGGCACCAATCCCGACCAGAACTTTACAACCTTCAGTAAAAGCTTTCTAAAATTTCCCTCTTTTGCTAAGCACGAATGGTGCACCCATGCAGTTATACCTCCCAACAGCTGCATCCTTAATATCCTTTTGGTTATTTCACCTTGATAAATTAGCATTTTTTTTTTATTTGTATCTTTGATTTTTTTTTTTTTTTAAGTGGAGGGTATTCTGCTCCAAAACAAACTTGAAGATTTACTTACATAGCATCAGAATGTGTCTGAGGAGTGGGAGAAGCTACGCGTAGCTCTGAGACTATGGAAATGCTCTGTAGTCGTTCCAATTCTTCCAGTTCTTGCTGCAGTGTCTAATACTCCCACTAGAGTACAAAGAATCGGAGGAGCAAAGGACGTCTAGGGAGGGTGAATCACCTTCTCAGATCCTTTTCTTTAATACAGTCAAAAATTGCCCCAGAAAATATGACATGTATCTTACATTGAAGTAAATATAAGTGATTGTTTTTTACACTGTAACCACAGCAGTTACTGTACCTTTTTAATTTGCATATTTTTAATTTACTTTAGTAGAAAATGAATCCTAAGAGTTCCATCAGCTAATTTCCAATTTTATTTGGTTATGTTGGTTATAATTGTGTGTTTATATTTAATGTAAGACACATTATAAATACTGATAGGTTTGTTCTGCTGGCAAATATTTTAAGTACAAATGTTTGTATTTTGGATGTGATTACATTTTTTCTTGAATATATAGGAACAACTATGCATTATCCCATTCAAAATACTGGAGAAACTTGTGAGTATGACTAAATAGAATTTAATTAATTGTATTAATTGATGTATTAATAATGAATTAATGTTGTAATATCAAACATTATCGAAGTTTATTTTATTTTCAGATAGCCTTATAGTCTTAAATGACAACAATCAATGAAGCTTTTCTTATTTTAGACATTGCTGCTTGACTGTTTTTATTTATTTATTTAAACAGCCAACTTGACATTATTTTTGGCCTACCCACTCATTTTTATTGCACAAATTATTTCTGCAAACTGCTTGTCAGCATGTTATGTTAGCATAATCTGAATTTGATTTAACTCATGGTAGTAGTATCCAGTAGCCAGCCTTCTCTATTCCTCTCTCCTTTTCAATCAGCTTTTCTCTTTATATCTAGTAGACCTGTTGGCTGTGAAAATGCCTTTTTAAGATCAAATTGTGTCAACTCGCTTAAGCTTGAGCTTTTCTCTCCTGGCCTACAGTAAAATAAAAAGTCAGATGGAATGACACCAGGTAGTATTATTAATTTATGTATGTTTTTTCATTTCAGACTTACACCGTGGTTTTTATGCTCTGATGCTGCAAATATAGAAATCATTTTGTTGCTGTTGGAGTAGACTTTAGGCCAATTTTCTAGTGAAATAAGTTGGGGCAGGGCAATCTATGGAAATTTGCGTTGGCATAGCTTTCTGTACCTGGAAGAATAATTTTTGCACCTTTAGCAATTACTAAGTATCTGGTATTTGAAAGAAAGAGCAAGCATCTTCTTTCTAGATTATCTTTGTAGACTCTTTACTCTCTAGACTTCCACCTGTTTTCAAGTGTTGCCTACTACAGGCCATGGTTTTACCTTATTTTGCTGCATGATTGTTACAAAGAGTCTCTCACTTTTGATTTCTTTCATCTATCCTAAAATATTAAGAAGAAACACTTGTATGTTGTTAAATAGAGAAAGAGAATTGGCCCTAAGTTTTGCAGTTTGGTCACCTATGAAGCTTTGGTTGGAATCAGAAGAGAGGTGGTGGGGTGGGGTTGTTTGTTTTTCTTAAGATCAGGAGAAAGATTTGTGGTTTTTCTTCAGTGTTGGGAAAATCCTTTCTTGATGTTGTGAATGCCTGTATCTGGTTGGGTAACTTTTCAGTAAGCACCGGTTTCTTAAGTTTCTGAGACCCCATTCTCAGGGCTTACCCTTTGCTTAATCCAAAGAAATAGAATGCTCGTCTTGAGTTACTTTTGTTTGATGTAGTTCCCAATCCAATTAGCAACCAATTAGAAATGAGAACAGTTTTTCTTTCAGACTCTTAGTTAAAAATAATCAATAGGATATATGTTAAAATTTCAAATCATATTATTTTGATACGTGTGTATGTATTCTGTTTTTTATAAAGGTCAAATATTGTGGCAGCAATTGATGGTTGATTGTATTGTGAAATAGAATTTAAATCTATTTTTTTTCACATCTGAACAAAATATGGATTAAGGACTGTTGCTTAGAAAAGCTTTTAATATACTTCTGAATGAGAGAAAATGTAGTTTTCTTGATGATTGTACTACGCCCTCCAGGAAGAAGGCTTGACCTTCAACCAAGCCAGTGTGATGTCTTTCAGCTAACTGTATAACTGGCAATGCACTAATGAAAAACTTCTCCAGTACCTTTATTTTTCTGTAACCAGGTTGTCAAATAGATGTTTTTCCTTTATTAGTATAATTTAATTTTGTATCTCCCTTTTTTTGTGCTGCTTTATTTAGGTCTCTTGGAGCTTCTAGAGAAGATGAACTAACTTATTTGTTGTAAATAGACCAAGTCTTGATAAATTTAAAGAGAGTTCAATTTTTTTTTTTAATTAAAAAAATGGAACTGAAAAGTAAAAATACACCACATTCTCACTGTGTACAAATAGCAACCCCTTGGGCAAGGGAAAGGAGAGTTCTTGTCCTAGGGTAGTTTTCACTAAATGCATCTAAAAATAGGGGTCTTGAAAAAGAACGTCAAGTCAAGACTCAGCTACATTTTAAGAAAAATACTTGTTTTCATTTGATGCTTCCATAAGTTCATGGGAATTGTAATCTGCATTCAAAGAATCAAAAATTTTTTGATTTATCAAATTGGCCAGCTATGGATTGCTTTCAAGATGATCCAAAACATTAAACATCAGATATGTTAAACAGCAGAGACAAAAAATTTTTCATCTAAAACCTGGGTCTTAAAAAATAAAAATAAAAATTCAAACTTCAAGAGTTCTGTTACTTGGGAATGTTGACTTTTTCAGTTTTGCCATAGGTGTGATTTCTCTCTCTTCCTCCCCTCCCCGCCCCCCCTTAACTTTCAGTGAGGGATAAGAAAGTGTGGAAATCCGTAGTTTCCCAGTTAATGAGGTTTCACTTTGGTAAGTGAGGTAAACCTTACTATTGTGTGCAAATGTCATCTTGTGCTAAATTTCTAGGGTTTTGACATTACACAGAGAGAAATGCTTTTGGGCAGAAAATTTTCCTACTTCTGCCTGTCTTCTGAAATGTTAATGGTAAAAGTAAGGCTGTTTCTGAGCAACAGTTGACCTCTTAAAAATACAGCTGCTTGGAAAAAAAAAAAGTCCAATGAAAACATCTCTTGGAGAAGCTCAACGCATCAGAAAATACCACTGGAGTAAGTGAAAATGTCAGTTCTAATAGTGCTTTGGTTTTACTGGCTCTAGGTCCTTATACTTGCTTCTAAAGTTTTATGCTGAATGCTGGAGGCGCTGGATGAGGAAATAAATGTTGCTCCGAGGTGTTCCTTGGATGAATAGCTTGTGGTAGTGTTCTTTGAGGACACAAATTTCTCTATTATCTACACAGCGTTCTGATTTGTCCCTAAATAATGTATCTGAATACTGCATCTTGCCCTTCTTTGGGTGTTTCATCAGACTTCGCTTCTGCTTTAAAAAAATAAATATTGTTATTAAGTGTGCGAGCAGTCTACGGAAAAAACAACAAAAGCTAAAATGAGATAAGGCAAATCAGAAGCCTAGGCAAGGTTCAAAATGTGTAATTATGGAGAGCTTCCTCCCTCATTCTTTGAAAAGCCTTTTATTTATTTGAGTGCAGTATTGCAAAATTGAGTTTTGAATGAGTAGTTTGTGGCAAAAAGTTGCTTTTATTAGTTAATATTTAAAATATTACAGGTTTCAAAATGAAAACAATTGTTTTATTCAAGTAACAAAACTAGATGAAACTGTTAAATCTTAGCAAAAGATACAATGATATTTGCAGAGAGAAAGGTTTCCTCTGAAGAGGGCAATCTGACAAGAAAATTAATTCATCTCTGAGAAGGAATCATGAGACTTTGGCAGCAAAGTGTCTTAAAAAACGAGATTTTGAAGACACTTCATTTGCAGGCAGTGAATCTATTCACCTAAGCTGAGTGCTTTGTTCTTGCAATCAGAGCAATCCTTAGAAGAAGTGAAGTAGAAGGGGAAAAATTCACCAAGCAGGGAACAATCTTGCTAGGCAAAGTCATTTTCCTTTCTGAAGTGTTTGAGTGTACAATCAGGGAGAGAATAGTCCAAGAAATATATTTTTGATCAATAGAAACACAGGAAAGCTGTCTGAAAACTCTATATCTGTTTGTCTCACTTTCCATTCCCTTCTATTAGTTCAACAGAAGTCAGGCATAAATTCTCAATTGTAGAATTTCATTAAACTTGTTTTTGCCAAGTAGAAGCTCAGAACCTCAGCAGAACATGTGAAAACATCATTGGTCAACAAGGAATTCCAGATGTAATGGAATATTCTGACTTTATAAAATGTAGTATCTCACCTGGTTTAGGAGTTGTGAATTCTGCTAGCCTCTAAACATAAAGTAAAATGAATCTGTGTAGCCAAAAGGAATAGTCTTGTGAAGATGTTGGGATTGGCAGGGGCTATCATACTTGATCGAAGCCCTCTGATATTATATGAATCCGTGATTATTTGAAGGTGGTACCGAATAAATGATAAACATTTTTCTACATTTGAGTAAGTAATTTAGTTTTATATTGCTGTAAATTAAATGAAAATTTATGTCCTGAAGTGGTTTAAAGATGCAAGAAAGGGGACAAATATTTGAGTTTAGGACAATCGCAGTAAACAAATTGTTAAGAATGTTTGTTCTAGAGTGAATTAGTTAAGGATTCATAGGAATATGAAGTTGGTGATTACTACCTGCTGGCGCTGTACTTTGTATTCTAAGATAATAATGAAATAGGCTTTCTGCCTTAGCATTTTTTACATTTATGAATATATATAAATGAATAAATTTCATCAACTTCTACAAAGACAGTGAAGAGGCTATGATAGCTCTGATCCAGGGACCTCAGAGGTTTACATGAGCATTGGTTGGCAATATGTGATTAAAAAATGGATCTTGGGGCTAGAGTCAGGGGCGTGGGGGAGGGAATAATGTTTCAAAGGTATAAGAGCTTGCTTTAAAATCTACAGTGAGTGTTTTTCCTGAACTTAGCACTCATTTTTCCTTGCTCATAGTCCTAATGCAATAATAATGTGATGAAAAAAATGTTAAACATATCATTGAATTGTTGCGGCTTGTGATTTACTGACACTCAAAACACCATCTATCAGTCTTCAAAGGAAGACTCCAGTACTACTTTATACGAAAGTCCTGTTTTAGATATTTTGTATATAAATATTTTGCATATTTTTAATTTTTTTCAGTCTTAAGAGAAGGAGAATGAAATTCTTTTTGACTCTTGTGCAAAGAGTCATTGCTGCTTAGCAAGTATTCTACCTGATAGTATGCTGAAAAATACGTAAAAATCATGGTATTGTAGATGCCAGTAATGTATGAATATGCATTTCATTGTTAAGTGGACAAGGGCAAAAGGCAGAAGACATGGTGAGGATCAGATCTGGTTCTATTTGTAGCACAGAGAAAATGGAGGTAATGAAATGAGCAGATGTAGGCAAACTAAAAGGTCATGGGATAAACTTAAGTTCAGAATATATTGCCTTTCAGCAAAACATTTCACAGAGTGTTTACTGGAAGAAAATTGTCATTGTTCAATTTGAAATGTAGTAAAGTTATTAGATATTAAATGCATCATGCAAATTTGTAACTCCTTACTTGTAAAGTGATTCTGTAAGTCAGTCCATCAGTTTGCACTACCTACTTAAGGAATGCTACTCAGAGGTACATCAGATTACAGTGTTGATTTTAATTACTTAAAAAATGTGGAAGGAGTACGTGTTTTTAAGTTTGAAAAAACCTGAGGCCAATATACCTATCATATTTTGATCTTATCTTAACATTTAAATCATCAATATAACCAACAAAACATAAGATGACAATCTTTGGCCTTTCTGTATTCGATTAGTCTTATTTTGGGGCTTAAAAATCAACATACAACTGTACAAAAATTAATCGTATTATATTGGTTTGTCTGATCAACTAAAAACTGATAGCCAGAAAGCTGTAAAATGCAATTTAGTCCTTTTCAATAATAAAAAAATACTACAAACAATACTTCTATATTCCACAGAATAAAAAGCCTATAGTGAATCATTGACCCATTATTTTCTCAGGGAAATGTCTGTATAGTTGATGCTTCAGTTTTAATTGTAGTAACACTTAAATATAAATATTTTTTTCTTATTGTTATTTTAGTAGTACCCTAATCCTTTTCTTATTCCTGTAAGGTAAAAAAAGGCTGTTACAATCTATAATTTAAATTTCTGCTATGTTATTAAAAAAACCCCAAAACAACAAAAAAGACACTGTTCTTTCTTGAAACACTTTTCTAATGAGGTCTAAGCAATGCTTGTTTCTTTCCCCAATGAATTTAAATTTTGTAGAAACTCTTGAAAAAATGGCACTTTAAATATGCAAAGGCAAGATCTCAATTGGTTTCTTTTCTTGTAGGATTTTTTCCAATTTTATAGTATCAGATCTTCCCTTTCAAATCTTTGAAACAAAACAATCCCCCCCCCCCCCCCCCCCCCCCCCATGTAATAATCTCTTGAGCCTGTAATGGGATGCTGCTTAGTTAAGTTGTGAGGTGATGTGTCTGCCTCCTGTTGCCCTTCAGCTTATGGAAAATATTTACACAATGTTTCTGAGCTGAGTGTGTGAAATGGTCAGTTTTCAACTGTTAGCAGGTAATTCACATTGTATAAATAATTCCTTGTGTTTTGGACAAGTGTCTGTAGGCATCACTGTGCACTCCTGAAAAGTTTAGATCATGTTTTTTATGCTATTTAACCCTTACTAACAGGCAGTTATAGATTTCACTGAGTATTTGCTGTACTGAATAATTCTGGCCTTTTGGGCTGTGTGGGTATGTGACAACATAAGTAGCTTGTTGCATGTTTCAGTGTTAAGTATTGATACATTTATCTACTCTGCAGTTTTTTGACTTGCTTTCTTTCCTATACAGCTCTTGACAGAACTACTGCTCTCCCGTGTTTCAATACTTGTTTCAGTTCAATTGCAGAATGTTACAGAAGACATCACAGTTGTTCTTGATACTTGGAAAAATGTTGCCAATGTTTTGAAACATTTTTCCAAAATTTGCACTTTACAGCAGAGATAATTTCAGCCAATGTTTATTCTGTGGAATAAGCTTCTAGTTTAATTTTATAATTCTCCCAGTAATTTAGATTTAAATTTCTATTGTCTCTACTGTTTCAAGGGTTTAGATACTACAGTGATGCTAGTGTATAGTACTAGCAGGATGTCTGGAGTAATGATAAGGGAGCAGGAGGAAGGGAGACAGTCACCATGAGAAGGGAGGAGGGGCTGTTTAATCAAGTAGTTGCCACTGTTCCTCACCAAAGAAGTTGAGCTGGGAGCCACTGTTGTGGTTTTAATTCTCTGTTTATACCAGTGAGCCTGGTGCTCAAGTCATGGAGCAGGGAGTGGACAGTGGTGCAGTGCCCTGACTCATATCAGAGGACAGTCATGCTGGGCAAAACTTTTCTGCACTCGTATTTTCTGCCACACAGTAGTAAGTGTATTGATTTTATATACTCTCTCTCAGAATAGGTAACTTTTTTTTCTTTCCTGTTTCTAGATGATTCTACTTCTAACATGGAAGCCCTTTAATTTTCCGAAGAAAATCTGTGTAGTTCCTGTTATTTTCATTGTCTTCAAGTCATTTAATGGAATCCAAGTAGCCTGTGCCACCATATTGCCACTGATGGTTTTCCTTTGTTAGCTGGATTAAAACTAACATAGTGTTCTTATGTGTTCCACAGTCATGCTTTATTTTCCTGTGTAGTTATTCCTAATCGTTTTTGGGACACATTTATGAAAAGAAGTAGCCACACCGTAATTTAATGTGCTTTAAGACTAGCTTTCTAAAAGTGCAATTTTAACATTTCTGAGTATTTATTTGCAGAAGTACCCTTAAAAATATGAAGTGGCTGAGTTTTATCGAAGTTGATCTATGTCTATCATTGAAGCTATGTTTAGTGTGCTGTTTAAACTTTGTGTTTGTTGATCTTTCACTTCTACCCATCACCCATCACTTCTACCAGGGAGTCCCATTACATCTTCTGTGTAATGCTCTTTGTACAATAGCAAATTTTATACTGAAATGCAGCCACATTTCTAATAGATCCCAAAGGCAGAATTTTGCTATAAAGTTGCTATATGCATAAATAAATGAAAAAAGAATAAATATAAACTTAATAGAAACTAATAGGAAGGAAAGCACAAAAATTCATGTTTAGTCTTATGGCTGTTTCCAGTCTTTCTATGTAATCTCATTGATATCTCTCAAATTAGTATCTTCTGCTATAGAACCAGATGTCATCTTCACATAATTATGTATGCAGCTTCTAAAATATTTTTGGAAACAAAGTTAACTACAAGATTTAGTTCTTCACTTTTACTATATGATGTACTAAATTATATATTCATAGAGATATTAAATTTAGATGAACACTCTCTCTGGGTTACTTTACCCTTGTTTAGACACACTGACTGCTCTAGGGCCTTGAAGAAACTTAATTCAGCTCTTGAGCAGGTACTAATTCTCAGAAAACAAATTGGCAGGTAAGCATAAATTAAATTTACTATATTAACTGCAGAGGGTAAAAGTCTTGCTGGTGTAAATATAATGCAATGCATGATCAGGATTCTTCAGCTTGTCCTCCTCTTTCTCTTCCTGGATTTTTTTTTTTTTTTTTGTCCTGGAGAGCTATCTATCTGTATATATGGAAAAGTACACACGTATGCACACGTGTTTATGTGTGTCTCTCTGTGTGTGTATGTGTCTTGCATTTGCCCAATGTTTCTCGACAGAGCTACTGCTTGGGAATCAGAGCTGGACTGCTGCATACTAGACAGTCCCAGTCATGTTAACTCTGCCCATTGGAAAAGCTAAATTTACTTTTGGATACCAGTAGACATTTTATGCCACTTCAGTATTTGCTATATAGAAAGTCTAATATTTTAGAAAACTATTTTATGGACTTCTGTCTGTATTTGAATCATGCATACTGAACAAGTTCAGAATTTCTAGGAAGCTTTGAAATGATTGCATATATTTTGTGCCTGAGTCTTTCTGTCTGGAAGACTGTAGCTTAACTGAGCCAGCTGTGCTCTATAATCTAAGTATATGGCCCACGTACTTGACATCTTAAATTGTTAATTGAGGTGACAGATTATTATGAGTCATGGAAGACTTCTGTAGAGAGACAATATAATTGTATTAACTGAACCGGTACTTCTATGGAAATGTTGGGTCTGAGCCTTCAACTAGTCAGATCGGTAAGCACATACTGCATGAACACTAAAGTCAGGTCTGGGTCAAAAAACATACTTTAAGATTTTCTGGTTTTATGGCTCATTTCTTATATTTCTGCAGTGACCCCTGATTTATTGCTGCTCTTTGAAGCACATTTTTGTTAGTATTAATTTTTAATGGCCCTAATCAGCCAAAATAATTGTAAATTTTTGTTTGGTACATCTTACAGCAGTCTTGGCAACATCATGTTTTCAAAATTCAAAGGGTGAAGCACAGGGTGTTCTGTGTTATTATAACTTTGCCTTTTGTTTTGAACATTTGTTTATAATTGTTCCCTTAAGTATGGAGATTTTTTTAAAGGATGGTGTTTGCATTACTGAAATGTAATAATTACAGAGGCCACAGTTAGAGCTGCACAAGGTTTTTATAGTTAATGCATAGAAATATACAATAAAACCATGATAAAATATGTGAATACCTTTGTAGAGTTTGGCACAGTTTTGGCCTTCTAGATATCAAAATATTATGTTTCATGTTCCTGCTTTCATAGCAAATTCTAATCATACTCTGTAATTATTTTTTATTACTTAAATATTAGCATTTGCTGAAATGTCAATCCACTCCAGAAAGTAAAATAGATAAGCAGTAGTGTGATAACAGTGATTTTGGTCAAGGACAGAAACTTGGTGAAAGCTTTCCATACATTGTAATCGATTCTATATGGTTTTAATAATGTGTGAGGGTTGGGAAGTAGTCTTAAGCTGTGTATGGCTATGGAAGGAAGAAGAATAAGAAATAAATATTAAAAGATGAGATGTCTTTAAGAAATATTCCCTTCTAGTACCCCTTTGTTGTTCACATGATGCACACATGCAGGTATTTTGTCTGAGAGGGATAAGAATGTACTTTTTTAGTAGCAAGAATAAATGGCAAATATATATATATGTATTTAAATGAATAATCTGGGAACAAAAGAAAAACCGAATTAAAATACTAGTAGTTTGAAATGTAGAATTTCTGGAATGTTTGTCAGTGTTTTAATCAGGAATTTTACCATAAGTTGGATTCAGCAGTAACATTTGCTTATGATATTACTATCCATTCTGCTTATGCCTACCCTTACTAACCTTGACCCTTTAGGTGTGTTCCTAGAGCTATTTCTAGGAGTACGTTCAGAACTGAATCAGGAAGCTGATTTGATTTAATCATTCCCTCATTTCTCTCTCTCTCTTTTTTTTTTTTCCCTTTCCCAACCTGGATTAGTTCCCCAGTCACATTCACAATGCAGCCCTACAAACAGTTGTGCAGTACAAGTGAAGGGCAGAATGGGGACAAGGATGAGTAGTAGAGTAGGAGGAATGCAAAACCCATAAGTCAGCATTGCTACTGAGGAAAGGTATGTGGAACCTTACCCTTATTTTAAATACACAGGTTCTTTCAGTAATTACATGTTCTGTAAGCTAATTCACAAGACTGCAGTACATATCATGTAAAACAGGAATTATCAATGAATAAGATTAACAACAGCTTTTTCACACTGTCATTCTGGTCAGATGTGAAAACTGTAAGTGTAGGACAGTATTTATCAAAAAAGAAAGATCGTTTTTTGATTACAGCAGTGATTAAAAAACTTACTATAGCTTAAACTAGTTTTTACTTATGATTTTTATGGAGATTCATAGATTTATTTTTCGTTTTAAAAAATGGTTTGAACATTGTGAAAGCCCTTAAAACTATTAATCTCTGATAAGTTAATATACACAAGAGCAAAATCTTTTGTAATAATTAGATATCAGTTAGCTGTAACTTAAATGCGTTTGATTAACGCAGTGGCTATATTGTTAATGACTCTAAAATTAGAGTGTTTTCAGTACCTTAGTCTGCCTATGCTTTCTGTACGTTCAACTGCCTAAAAGTCAAATCTGATATTAATTTGAGAGGTGGAAAATCCTAAATTAAACATTTGGTAGAATTGCCATTGTTTATATGAATTTTTCAAATTCTCTATTATGGTTTTCCTGAAGTAAGGTTGAATGTTGTGTGGAAAGAAATTACCAGGAAGTTGTTACTGAGTTGTGACAAAGAGGCTGTAAAGGTCATACATTAAAAATATGATTTTATTTCCTCAAATGAAACAAGAATATGTCCTGTGAAGGCAGAGTAGTTTGAAGTGTATTTTTTAATATGGCATAGTTCATGATGACGATTCTGATATCTAAAGGAATCAAATGGATTATTTTTATTCTTAAGCCATTTCTTTCCCCTGTGGTCCAGTCTTTAAATATAGAAGTTTGAAGGTTCAAAACTTAGATCTACAACAGTCTGTTCAATGGATTATGCTGGACATTCCAAGAAATGTGAAATAAATTTCACTGATACCTTGGAATCCTAATTTTCCCCTTATCAGCTGTACTCTTAAGGAAAGTGGGCTTTTTCACCCCCAAAATGCCCAGAGGAGACTAAGAATGCACACTCTGAGAAGTTTTTATTTTTAAAAAACATATTTAAGATACTAATCATAATATAGCAGAATTTTGACTTGTAGTATTTGGTTATTATGTTTGCACAAAGAATAATGTAGAGTAGCTTTGTGATTGTATTCTTAGTTTGCTAAATTCTGATGACCCTACTCAAGCAGAGTTATTACAGGTAGTACAGACAGAGGAATCAGGATTCTTTAGCTGAAGATTCCTCCTGGAGGTAAATAGTACTCACTGAAGATGCTTTTATAACTAGATAATCTGTGATTACAGTTTAGGAATGGCAAATTGAATGGTGAAATCAAAAAATGGACAGAAAAGTGACTGTTCATAGGACCTTTGGGTTTTTTTTTATAGACTCAGAAGGACTATTGCCCAGTTCACGTTATTATTTAAATTTGTACTTAAGACCAGCTTTGGAATTATAGAGGAGCTAAAGGCACATAAACCTTCCAAAGTAGTCCCTGCTTCCCTTTTCCTTGCCCTTCAGCACTGTTCCTACCATAGCATCGTGGCTACTTTCCAACTTCACAGCCCTACCTGTTTGAGGCAGCAAACTGCTGTACAAGAGCTTCTGGAGTGCATATTGTACCCCAAATTAGAGTCCTGTGCTGAAGGTCTGTTCCTGTCAGGTGCCTCAGTATCACCCACAACAATGTGTACAAAGCTGAACTTGCATTGGGACTGTGTCTAATGATGCCAATGTCTCAGGGAAATCAACTGGACTTAAACATTTTATGAAAAGCTTTGCTTAATGGATGGACTTAATCAAACTATGTGCATAAGTGTTATTGCATTTGCATCTTTAAAAATTGGTCTAAAAAGAACTCCGTGGAATTTTTTAGTATGCTCTTTGCCTATTATATTTTGTTCTATGTTTTTACACAGTGGGGCAAAGTCCCTTGTATGTGATGGGGAATTCTATGTGCAATGATAACGTAAGTTACAGAAATAATGAGGAAAATGGATCTCCTTAGGTACAGAAAGCAAGTTCTGTTTGTATTTATATCTTAGTCAGTGAGGAATTGAATTACTTAAATACTTGTTCTCATATATTTCTTTTGAATCATTAAAACTAATAATTATTTTTAATTAATAAACTGGTGAACAGTTTTTATAAGTTCTCATAATTGATTTTTATATAATATTCATTAAACTGATTTTGGTCATTACTTAGTATAATTGAGGTAAATATTCAACTCATCTTTGCTTATTTGTCAGAGATGGAGAATTAGTGTCTGATTCACAGTGCCTGATTCTGCTTTGCACCTGGAAGAGGTGAAGAACAATACTAAATCAGATTGTAGGGGTTTTTAATGATTGAACTTGCATGTACTTCACATAACTGAAAACTACCTAGTATGCAAGTCAGTGGAAAATTCACTGTTATCCCAGTGCAGTTTCAGTGCAAACTTCAGTACAACCTTAATTATGGAGTCACATAATATTTGCCATCAGATCTATTTGTCAACTCCATTTGCTGTCCAAAGTTACAGATGTCAGAAATTTGTACATGTCATCAATTCATTTGTCATAGTTGTTGTATGTTAACATTAAAATCAAGTTAGCTAATGTTGACATCTAAATTGCCATCTTTAGGTTTCAGAGTCAATAACAGATTTCAATTAATTTCATACTGATCTGAGATGTTGTGTCAGGGTGATGCAGATATAAGGAAGTCAACACTGGTTTTTACTTGCTTCACTTGTTGGTTTTCTTCAGAAATAAATCATGATGAAAGAGTAAAACAAAGGTTTCCCAAATGTAATTTTCACAAGTGAAGGTTTATGTTGATGCTGGAAGGATAAAAAAGAGCTCTTCAAATTACAGCATGAGGTAGATTCTGATTAAAAAAAAAAAAAAAAAGAGAGAGAGAAAGAAAAGAAACAATTTTTCCTAAACCTGTTATTGTAAATTTACCAAATTGTTACTCATTAGATAGTGAGCATATAGTCATTTAGACAGATTATGTAAACAAGAAAGCTAACAGCTACAATTACATGTTTCTTAATTTTTAAATGTAGATTTAAGATTGTTAGCGGGTCATTACTTGTATTCATGTCTCAGTACAAGGTACTATTTTAATTATAGTTTAGGGTATTGCAAAAAACCATTTTGAATCATGATGTTTTGAGTGTATGTTATCGTGCTCAAACAGAGGAAAAGCAAAACAAATTTAGTAACTTGTATCCATAAGATTCGTAGTGAGCTTTCCTAAAATTTAACACAAAATGGAGTTTTATGGTTGTGCTTTTTTTTTTTCTTTGTAACTAAAGTAATATGTGTGCAACTGGAAGAAAGGTACCGAAATGATAAGTGACTGAGAAGTGGTTTTGCAAGCTGGAAAATAGCTCATTCTTGTCAGTGTTATTACATGACTGGGATCAATAACTGCAATATCAACAACTGCACACCCAGTAAATGGTCTGAATTTAACCAATGACACCATGTCTGAATCCTTTAAATGCTGAGATAATTATCACTAATTTTTTAGATCAGAAGCCAATGTAAAAGCTATGCTAGAATTTTTCAAAGAAAACATTTAGCATGGCTAACTTGCTAATCTTTCTTCCAAGTGTAAAAAAAGTCGAGCTTTCAGCTTGACTGTTTAAGAATGTACAGGCAAATCAGTAGATTTGTTGTACTGTACTTTTCTCAGAATAATGAAGTCAGGAGTTTGCAGAACATCATAGTTTCTTTTTTTGTTTGTGTTCTGAATATAATTCTACCAAAGTAGTTATTTATGTAAAGCCCTTCAGAATTCCTAAAAGAAATGTGTCTTTGGGGGTGGAGTGCAAAAAACAACCAACCCTCCCCCCAAATGGCTCTGATGCACAGGGAAACATGATATGCATATGGAAACTTGAAGTTGTTTTAAAGATACTAAACTTTATTTACTCTTACAAAACGTACACGTGCATTTGTGAAGTTACCGTAAGTTTTACCTTCTGCTGGAAGCCCAGGTGTTCTTTTTCCTGATCACTGAGCTCTGTAAAGAGTTCATAGAGCACATTTTCATTCTGTTATCCAGTGCTGGACAATTCCTTTAGTAAAGAAAAGTGGGCAGCAGTTTTAGGTATCACCAGTATGGTAGAGAGCCCAGCTCATGCGGGTAGCTACTAACTACCTGATGAGCTCTGCTATTTCTTGATCCCGTTATGTTCTGGCTGCTGGTGTAGCCACACTGATTTGGAATGGATGTGGAATCCATTTGGGTGTAATCCCACTTGTACCAAAGCCGATCTCACTACTGCTCCTTATTTATATACTACCTGCTTTTTAGCTTTTTTTTTTTTTTTTTAATGGCAAAAAATAAAAACCTAATACTTAAAGTGTGGTCTGCAAAACATCTGCTAGCACTAGAGGACAGCAGGTCAGTCATCTCATTCCAGTTCTTTTTTTTCTGCTTCTTAATATGCTTACTTTCCTACCATACAAGAAGTTTCTGTTATTGATCCTGGGATATTGTACAGTCAAAAACCGGATGGGGAATTGTCTGGGAGAGATGTCAATAAGGTATGGTACTTCTTTTAAAAATAAATAAATAAAGTAATGAGTGATGTAGTAAGAGGCTCTTAAGTGGGAATTAGATTCTATGTATCTGTCAAGGCCCTTCTCTGCTTGCAGTACAAATGAGTAGAGGAGACAGCTGAGGGAGGAAAAAACAATTTGAAAATTGCAGTTACAATAAGCCAACATGTCACTTTGTTAAGTAGAAACTTTGTTGTTAGTTTTAGTCACACCAGTTCCCTCGAACATGTCTACATGCCACTGCAACTTACCACAAACAACTGTAAAGAGAGGAAGACAATCCATGGATAATCACAATTTCTGTTTTCAAATGTGCCTTTTTGGTATAGAATTCTGCTGAATATGTACAGCCAGCTCCGAGAGAGAGAGCAAATACTCCCTGGGCTCTTGGTGTACTATGGTGGATCAGTGTCAATTAGACATGTCTTTTTATGGAGAAAGACAGCTTGGTTCTACTGCCATGACATCGCTCCTACTGTTTTATAGTAAATCTATTGGTCTCTGTGGAAGCAAACTAATTTTTTCATTTCTTTTGTCTTCTGTTTTGCCTTTAGAGTGGGATGTCACTTCAGAAAAAAAAAAAATTCCATTCAGTTTTTTAGGTTGAATTTTGTAGAAAAGTTTACAACAGTTGGTTTAAAAAAACAAAAAAGTGCACTATTGCTGGATGTCCAGGAGTTTATCAGGAAACTTGTGGTTTTCTAAATTGCAGACTTGGAGAAATGTCCTGCTCAGTAACCTGGAAAGTAAAACCATATTCCTGTATGGATAATGTGAGGAATTCCTATATAATGAAAAATATGTATGGTTTTTACATATTCAGTAGCAACTGAGTAGGGCTCAGGCAATTTTGTTGGGGAAGAAAGGGAAGGAGAACGCAGAAGTAAGAGGTGCTGGTCAGATAAGATAGTCAAGCCCAAATAAATTGAGTGAATTACAAAGAACTATTAACATTTGAATGGAGTTATCTAGGGAAGACAGTTACCAGACATTAACTTTTAGCTATTGTCAGCCAGCAGAGGGAATTCACATGAAATCACTGTGATTCAACTTGAAAAAAAGAACTGATATGTTGGAAAATCCTGTTAAATACCTGCCCTTCCAGTACAGTGAAAGCAACGAAATCCAGGACAGCGTGTGGATGAGGGCAATGCTGCTAATACACGTGTGCGCTTCAGTTTTCTATTCTGTAAGAACACTAAAATACTGCATTCTAGACAGATCACATGTGTTGGTTTGAAAAAAGTCTCGAGATGGGTAAATCTTTGGTCAGGATTCAGATTCTTTTCTGAAACTGAAGAGCCAGAAAGAGAAGCAACTGCTAAGGACAAGAACTTCGAGTTGCACAGACCTGAATTCTCTTGAAAAAAATATGTGGGCATAGATCCCAGGTCTTGTGGTGTGCACCCCCAGTTCTTATGGTGTACACACTGTGTGAGGCACAGAGCTGACACATTTCCCCCTTCCCACTGTCCTGCAATGAGACAGTAGGGCAAATAGGTGCTGTTCCAGATACACTTTCTATTCTTTTTGTTAGAGAAGCCTGGAATTCCAGGTGTGCACAGAGGGTGAAAGAAATAGAAAAAAAGATTATTTTTTTTTTCTCTAATTGTTAAGGTATCCAGACATTTTACAAGGTTAGGATGCTGATAGTCTGTGATAGGAAAAAAAGAGATATCTATCAACCGGTGAAGGAAATAAAGGGTGAAACAAGTAAAAATTGCATTGCATGCCTTAATTTGTCTTCATACTTGTGTTAGAAGAAAGTTAGCTTATATCTAATTAGAAGTTAACATAGCAATAATTTTGTAAGGCAAGCATGTGCACGCAATGAGCTGATGTCGCAGGAAGGAAATGACAAGTGCAGAAGAGCATAAATCAACCTCTAGCTGAAATCTCTTGTTTTCCAACAGTGCATGAAGGCTCTATAAAATTTTTAACCCTAAAGTAGTTCTTAGTTTTCAGATTTTCTAAGAGGATGTTTGTAGCTTTGGAAGTCATGAATTGGCTCAAAAGTAATTCAAGACCTTTAAATTTGTAAAAGATAGGAACTTGGTGATATTACATGCAGTTGACCTGCTTAAAGTAGGGGATTTGTACTTGACTGAATTTGTGAGCAACAGCTCTGCACTGATTTAGTGAACAAAGGAGACCTTGCATGTTAGTAGCAGAAAAAAGTATCAGTAATGTAAAAATTATGTATGTCTTTACTAAATTTTAAGTTCTAAATGATAATCTCAGTGAATATTTTAGTATTTGTCTTATCAATTACTTCTGTGTTAAGCCCATCATTTTTGAACTCTGAGGGTGTACATTGAATCGACTTTTTGAACTTAATGAATTTTAAACAAACAGAGGTAACAGGGACTAGCTAGAGTAGTATTTAGTTTTTTGTTTGATGAATTGCCAGGACTGGGGTGCTAAAGGGCATCACAGTGCAGGTGGTTTCAATACCTTTGTGTTCTTTCTGTGTTTTTATTTGGAACTCATTCGTTCCTGTTAAAGCAATAATAATTTTTTGGATGCAGCTGAAATTCTTAGTTCTTAGTGAACTCTGCCTGTGGTTTTTCTGCCTCTTTATTTTAGCATATTTTAGTTTTATTACAAGTCTTGACAACCTGGTATTTATCTTGTGTTTGCTTAGGCTTCAAATTCTGTTTAAAACAATAGGTCTATTTGATTTGAGAGTATATTTTATTTTTCACACTACTTACTGTGTGGGATGAGAATGTGGAATGTTGGAGTACCTTTACAATTCATGTTGTTGCAGTATCATTTCTTCTTCATTTCATATGAAGAAGTTCATGCCATTTGTGTGGCTTAAAAGCAATTGCAATGAAAAAGGTGAATCTCTGGAAGAGCTCACCAAGATTCATTTTTCCAAGTACTCTTGTTTTTACTAAAGTACTGTTGTTTTATAATCCTTATTGGAGATAATAGACCAAGGCCATTTGATATAAGTACTGGTTTTCTTTGTGCTTTTCCACTCTGTTTTATATTCACTAACAAACTCTTCCAATAAATTGGTAAGATCCTGAAGCCCGGAAGTCCTTTTATCCCCCCTTTTCTCCTCCTTTTTTTTTTTTTTTTTTTTTTTTTTTGGTCTATGCTAAATTAGTAAATACATTGTTCTGTGTCATTGGGTAGAATCTTTTTTCCCCAAAAATGAGGAAGAACTGCAGCTCTGGCTGACTCTTTTTGCAATGTGGCTTCATCTTATTTTTACCTGAAACTAGCAGAAGATTCTCCATGCAAATTACATTTGGCACAGATTTAGGGTTGTGGCTGCCAAGATTACTGATGAAGTAGATGGAGAGCTACACTTTTGCTATCATTACACAGTGAACTGTACCTTAATGTTCGTAGTAGTCTACTGCTAATGTTTCTAAGGACACGGGTTGAGTTTCAGACAAAAATGTTGTTATCCTGTTTAAGCAAGTTGAAAAAACAAACTGCCTGTGAAAATACCTTAGGGAAACTCTTCATTTGAGAATCTTGATTGCTGTATGTTATAGAAAAGATTGGGTGGTTGATTTGGATTTTTTGTTTGTTTTTTGCTTACCATAAACCTTTTAAAGATTTTTTTCAAAAATATTTTTTATTTTTCTTGGAGTAAGAAAGAAAACTAAATTGGACCTCAAGGAGTTATACATTACATACAATAAAAAATACTTAATATAAATGGTAAAGCCAGTTTAATTGCTTTCCTCATTGTTACTGGGCCATAAAAAACTGTAATCAGAACAGGCATGCTGTAAAAGCAAACTCTTGTTTAAAATAATTCCTTTCTTTCAGTTCAGAAGGAAGCCATCAGTAATTGTATTACTTAGCAATTATAGGGAAATCCCTTTTTGTTTAAAATGGTTTATAAGCTTGAGCTAATCCTTCAATGGTCTGTGGAAATAAACCGAGGCAAAAAAAAAAAGTGACTCAACCAAACCTAGAGATTAATGACAGTCAGAACCGACAACTACCTCAGAATTCTTAGTCTTATGTCTCTAGCAAGACTCAGAATCTCCAGTCTTGCATACCGTTCTTCTGTGTTTTTTAAATGAATATTTGATACAAAATATTTGATACATGTTACTAACAGGATTAATAGAGAAAAATATGAAAACTTTTGATTTCAGTAGACTGCATGCTAGCAAGTCTTGCTCTTAGACAGGAAGCTGTGAAAGAACCAGTGTACTTTGTGTTGCATGAGTGTATTTTATGTGAGTTGTTGGTTGAGTGGGTGGTTTGCTTGCCAGATTGGAAAGGCATTGCCAGTGATGATTAAAATGTCGTATAATTTGTTTCATAAATCACTTCAGAGGGTACCATTATGACTAAGATAGATTAAAAAATAGGGGCATTTCAAAGAATTAATGTATAACACTATTGCATTCTCGCAAGTCAGTAGATTCCACACAGTATTCTCAAGCATATATAAATAATTTAGACTTATACTGTATGTCATTGTACTTGGGTGCAGGCATCTCATTGCAGTGCTTACCAGCCTGGCTTCCCCCAAACTGTAAAGTGAAATATTGCTCAGCTGAACATACCGCATTAGGAACAGAAACCACATTATTTAGATAAAAATTTAAGACAGGAGATGACTGAATTTCTTCTACTTACAAAAGTGTCAGAAAGTTAATGATAGCTGACTTATCATGAGAGAAATTAAAATGATAGTCTATTAAGTACAGATTAACAGGCATACTATATAAATATCTAGAAAATCTGCTTTCTATATAGTTATGAATTAATCTCAAAAATGCTCCATACGCTTCTAGTGTTAATTAAGAGAGATCTTAAAGTGATTCTGCCTTCTCACTTTTAGTATTGAGGCATGTTATAACTTGGTCATGGAAGTTAACCTTGTGTGTTTGTTTTTGTTTGTATTTAACTTTCCACTGAATTTCATTATGGTTGCATGATTCTCTTCTTAAAGCATTGAATTAGAGCCTAAATGGAAATGAATAGCAAGAACCTGAGACAGTTCACTTCTCTTTAAAATAAAGGAAGCTTGAAATAATGATGGGAGACCTCTTATTGGATTGCTCTGGAGCTGTGAAGGGAGAAAAGACTGCCTAAAATGTCAGAGTTGGTGTATAAACTTACTGGTGTATATACCGCCTGTATCCTGGCAGCTTTCATGCAGGCTGTATTGGGCAGTTAAGGAAGATCATGAATACAGTGAAAAATAATGTTTTTGAAGTCTATTGCAGTCCACCTGACAGCTGGCTCAATGCTGTCTCTAAAATGCTATTGCTTGTGAGTGAGACTATGCAGTGGACAGAAAACTGTAACTATTTCCCACGCCAGCCTTTCCGTTTGCTGTGCTCCCTGAGACTGGGGAATCTGCCCGGTTATGTTTAACATGCTGTGGCATCTAAAAAACAGTTTTAAAAACTGATGGTTACAGTTGTCCTTGTGGAAGAAAACTGATGGTTACAGTTGTCCTTGTGTCCTTGTGGAACTGATGGTTACAGAGTCCATGTGACCTCATGGTCTTTAATAGTCTCGTGAAAAATGAAATTACCTCTTAAACTCTGCACTGTCCTATGGATCAGGTACGTTTTCCAAGCAAATGAAGCAGCTCTCTATAGCCTCCTCTGGAAGTTTAGTGCTTGGGGTGCTTTGGATCTGCAATGTACGGAGTAGAACATCATCATCTTGAAGAAACTTGACAGTGCTGATACATGATCTGTGATCCTTTCTCTCTCTAACCACTACAAGATGTTCTGCTAAAGCATATGCTTCTCTTTTTGCAGAGCCAGGTGTTCTGCGTTCCATGGCTACTTGATTTTTCTGCTCATCTTCCACAGATAATGCTGCCCACTTCTTAAAATAAAAATAATAAATACGGTAAAACAATTTTTTTTTTCCTCTCCTCTTTCTGTTTCATGGTAAGATTTTTTTTTTTGCAAAACCTCTTTCATATTGTCCTCTCTTCATATCCTCTTTCTTTCTGGAAAACAGGAGACTTCAGGAAATTGGCATTTGAGTAAAAACATGGCAATGGAAATGGCTGAAGTCAGAAAAAAGGAATTCCTGCACTGGCTGTGCTGTAACTCATGGTCATTTCATTTTCCCAAAGAATGCTTGTTTGAGAGTCTCTATGCTTAAAAGGATAATAATAATAATTTAAAAAAAAAGGAAATAGTGTCTAATATCTGCCTGCCTTCCAGGGAGCGTGCAATGCTCATTTCTTCTCTGATGGGGTTTTGTTTTCTTTTGTAGAAATAAACTCCCATCTCATGGCTTGGTTTGCTTCTGCCACAAATGCTACTGGCAGTTTACAGTCTTCAGCTCATTACTAATTCCAGGCAATGTCCTTTAGCGCCTCAAATCTAAAGGATGGAGATATCTGACCTATAACTTTTTTTTTCGATTTTAGTTCGGTTTACACAATGCTTCTAATTTCCCTTTTGTCTATGGAAATTGGTTTTGCAACTGGTTGCTTGTAAGTAGCAATGAATTCTGGAGTATAAGGTGACTGAGGGAAGTAATAAGGCTAACTTACCCATTTGTAATTTTTATTTTTTTCTTCTTCTCAAAAGAGTGTTCTCTTACTAGTACTTTAAGAGATGTCATACTGACTGAGATCAGGCATTTTGGATATCCAGTAGGAAAAGAAATAGCTGGAGAGATAGAAAAGAATGGATTTTTCCTTTGCTCCCCCCTCCCCCCCCCGCCCCCCCAAAGGAAAGTAAGAGGAAAACTCCAATGGCATCAAGAGATTACATGCATAATGCTAATAATGCAAAATACTCTTTCTCTGGGTTTTTTGTTAGTTTAAATTATATTTATGATATTTCTGTGCATTCTCAGTATTGAAAGTATCCATATGAAAAAAGAGGTGGTTCAACTGGCAAGAGATTTCAGCTCCAGTTTTGCAAGCAAATGAAGGGGAAGTTCAATTAAAAACTTTCTGTTAATAAGTCAGTAATATGGTATTAGTTTTCTCATTTGTATTGGATTTAGATGAGAGAACTTTTTATTAGTGGCAAAAAAAAAATTATCCTTTGTAGAACTTGCGTTTATTAAAAACCCACAACCATGATGTTTTTTAATGTTGTTAATACAGAAAGAAAGGCAGTTGTAAGTAGAGGTGGGCTTCCTCAACTTTATTTAGGAATTTTGTTACAGTTAATGTAACTGTTTTTATTCTACATCAACTACTTGTGTTTCAAGATTGTTCAATTTGTTATTGGTAAGACCAGATAGTCTATGTTTATGTTTGAAGTAGTAATTACAATGTCTGTGCCTCAAGGCTATGACAGGGTTTTGGCATCACTGAACCTGAGATGGTTTATATCAGTGTACTTTTACTTCCATGTTAAGAAATTCATCAAGTATTTTTGGATTTCTTTTTAAGACAAAATTTCTCATTCATTTAGTAAAAACCCTGGTGGAAGTAAGCTATGAATGCTGTACAAGTTTTACATCTTGTTTTATGGAGCAGTGTGATTTCATTTAGAAATGAATTTGGTTTACTTTTTTTTTTAATGTAGGATTAGCTATATTGTGTTCTGTTGTCCCTTCACAGTTGCTTTCATAAAAGGTGTAAAAGATAAATCATCACACGTATTGTGACTACTCCTTTGAAATGTGATGATAAAAAAAAAAAAAAAATTCTTTGCAAGTGTTTTGGAGGATGTGAAATTAAGCAAGTTAATAGGAACTCTTAGTCAAATTGATCATATCATATCATACCTTCAATTTATAGAATAAGGCATTGATTATGACATCTAAGCTATAACTGGATTCTGGTGATCACTCATATGGAGAATGCGTAGCACTGGTTAATGACAGGTATAGTGCACTTTGTATTCAGTTTGGTGTCATAACTTTCTTAAAATGTTACAGTACCAGTGCTGTATCATTTCCATTTATACCCAACCAGGATATTTTAGAATTATATTTAAGATCACGGCTTACCAGCAAGGTTGCATTATTTTGTGACTTTTTTAATGTGGACAAAGGAATATGATAATAGGATATGATAGGCTGTCTTCTTCCTGTTGCAGTTTAGGATTGCATATGATTCCAGCTTTTCAGCACAAATTCACATACTAGCTTTTCATTTTTATCTTTGAATTTTTGAGTCCTGTTTATGACACTGATATTCAAAGAGTGTCTTGATGTTTGAAGATCTGACTTCTGTATATAATGAAATAAAAATTGGCTTCCAAAATTTCTATCAGTGAAGAAGCAGAGTAGAACTGACCTATTTATATTTAATCATAATAATCTAAAAGATAACCTGAATAATATTGCTTTAAATTACTGTAGTGGTATGTGTTGAATGTTCTGAATACAAAGAGGGATATGAGGGGCATTCAGAACATAGGATACTTTTAAGCAAAACTTTTTGTATCTACAGCATGCTGATCTGGAATGGGTCGGTTTCACTTCTCAATGGCATCTGTGGACAGTGTCGTTGTTAATTACTAAGTACTTTCTGAAGTCCTTTGGTCATCTTTTTTGTAATGTCCTCAAATCATATCTTTCTTGCCATAGAAGTATTCTATGCAATCAACTGCTGAGGAAAAAAAAAAGCCATCACTGTAGAGAAAAAAAAAAAGTAAATATACTGGTACTGCCATTAGTTTTGTTCTTTGGGCTTGGATACAGAAATAGACCTCTGTGTGTTAAAGGAAACTTTTCAGCTTATTAATAAGCTTAGGTTGCTTCTTCTCAAAATGTAAGGCCTCCCAGTTTGAACACATTGAGTTACTTACAATGGCCATCAGATCTAATCCCTCTTTATCACTTTGCAGAAGTTTTTGAAGGTGTACCATGATTCTATTAATCCACTGGAAATGTATGCAAGTGGTAGAAAAGAATGTTTTCTGAAGAAGAAAGTTATCTCCTGCTGAGTAACAGGGATGAAGTTCAAAATTTTGAAAGCAAATGTTCTTTGTTCCTATTAGTGTACTTAATCCCTCAATAAATTCTGCATCTTAAAAGAAAAAAAAAAAAAAATCTCTACACGATCACTCTTTGGTTCTGTTTAAGATGTGGGACATCTATTTGAGATTTAAGTCACAGAGGTATAATGTTTCTGAAATTTGCTTACAAATTACTGAACAATAAATTTCTGTAATTAATACCAAATTTCTGGGAATGCTGTTCATAGAAGAACACTATGTATGTGATCATGATAGTCAAGATTTACTGAGTTGTTCATGATACAGCAGAACAACACTATTAAACCATAAGGCGTAGGAAGTTAGGGCCTATTTCAACCTGCTCCTCCTAGCTGAAGCAGTCTGCAGATTCTTATTTTTTTTCCTGTCATAGAATCCTTTGTTTTTTTCAACCTAGAGCCAGGAATGCCATGGTAAATAAGAATTCATTAGCCTTTACACAGGTTATGGCATAATATAAGTTGATAGCAATAGCCCAAATTTAAATCCAAATATATAATTTCATAAATAAAAATCATGTACTGCATATTCCTCAGTTTATTATTAATAGTATTTTACTTTTTCAACAACAGCAGCCTTAATCTAATAATAATATATAATATATAGCAATCTAATATATAGCAATCTAATATTAATAATAAAATATTACATAATTTAAGTGTTAAAAATATATATTCTGATACTGTAATTATACCTCTGTGGGCAGATGATTATGTCTATAACAAGTTCAGGAGTTTAGGTACGATTCCTTTTGATCTTTAAGATCCAATTTTGGATGGAGAAAATCCATAGTTATCAGCTAGATAGAAAAACACATGAGAGTGCAGAACTATACCCTTTTGAAACAGATTTATTGTGAAGCAGCACATTTTTTGAATCATGTTCCAGGATTAATTGAAAAAGCAGTGGAGTTGTATGGGAATGTAGAAGTCAAAATTGACCTAATAATTCATGTTGCAGCAATAAAAACAAACGTACGTAAGTAGATGAGAACAGGCGCAGTTCCTGAGATTGGTTGACTTGTGTTACACATTATTATGGTAGAAGAGAATGGAAATAGGAAAAGCAAAGACAAATGTATGTTTTTTATTCTTGCTAATACAGTGAAACAGCTTCAACCTAGTTTTTGGAGATTATTTTTGCAGTTATAAGGTTAGAAAGATTTATTTTGAAATGAAAGCTTTAGAATCTGTAGAAAATACTTCATCTTTCAAAGTACAATTTTGGGGTCAAGTCACGCATTTGGACCATGAAAATACTTGCTAGCAGGTGTAACTCTTACACAAGTAACCCTACTTTAATTCTGCTTTGACTTTATCACTGCCATTCATATTTGGAATTGATGTACATTTCTGCCATGTCAAAAATAGATGAGAATAGTTTTGCAGTTTTTCTGGGAATAGCTGATCTGTTTTTCTGAAAATAATGTTGATTGTTGTTAATCAACTGTCAGAACTGAATAGTTTTCTTCTTTATCAACATGAAGAAAATTGGGACACTAAATAACAGTCTGTGTGGAACTAGGACACTCTGTTTGGAGACGTAGCTCCAGACACTGTAGAGTATTTTTTTTGATAGATAAGCTGTATGCTTAAAGAGATAAATGTTCATCTAATACATTGGGAAAACAGACAGATTACACTGCACTGTGATGCATTCAAATAACAAGACTAAGTTCTATGCACCAGTTGAATCTGTTTCATAAAACTGCACAAACTTACTGTGAAGACCATGGCAGCAGCTGGCAAACTATATCTCATAGACTCTTGATACATGATCCAAACATTGGTAGAGTAAGCAACAGCTCAACTAACATTTTTAATATAGAAAATTATTTTTTTTAAAATTGGATTGTAGGGAGTTGAAAGAAAATCAACATAGTGCCTCTGTTATCTTCGTTCTCAGTCAGGCTTCTCTGTCACTTTTTTTCTTTTCAAGTTTCCAGAATAAATATTGTCTATCCTTACTATGTCCAGAATACTGATCCTTCATATAGTTGTATAAGCTGATCATTCATATCCTATACAGCATGTGATTTCTTCAGTAAAAGGTGCACGTTAGTGCAGACACTGAGTACAATACACATGGCAAACTTGAACTTTTAAAATGGTAGTTTAATACTGTATTGCCTCAGGCATATATGGTAGGACATATTAAAGAATGATGATGATTCAAAGAGGAGTTATAGAAGCTTCAAGGTGCAAGAGCTGTTCTTGTCATAATAAGACATGTTCTTTTATGGTTAAAGCCAAGATAAGGAACAGTGAAAATTAACTCACTCAATCAAGTTATCGGGTTCTCTGGAATTATTCTTAAATGTTATTAACTGAATATAGGTTTGGAGATGGCTTTTCTTTAAGAGTTTTGTAGTTTCTAATACATAATAAAATGTGTTTTCACATATATGTACACACCACTGACTACAAAAGAAGGTTTCATGTGGAACTAATGGAGGGAAAAGAAAGCGACAATCTCCAAAAGCAAGGATACACAATGCTAAAATAATTACCATTATTTAAACTGTGGAAGCAAACCCAACTATTTTGTTTAATATTAGCTGTGTGACAATTGATATGTCTAAGAGAACACATGCAGGTTCTTGTGCAGTCATTTGTCCTTATATTCTGGGCCCAGAATTTGTGTGGAATGTGTTAGTATAACATGCAAGTACTGTGTTAGTGTATTGCTGTACCTGAGCTAAAAAGACTTGCTGAAAGTCTGCACTGCCTTAATCTGCCTGTGTAGTTCCAAACTGGAACTGGTTTATGTTTGGCTCAGAACACAGGTGGAATACCTGTCCATACAGATGTATCCTCTGTCATCATTTTAATATTCTATCTTGTTTACTGGACATGAGGCAAAATAAAGATCCATGTTAAAATGCATTGTCTAGTAGAATACTAGATGTACCTCGACAAGATCAGTCCAGACTATAAAAATAAAAAGATAAACAAAAATAATTGATAAGCTCACTGGTTTTGTCCTGTTCTAAACTGGATCCATTGATCTGGAAAAATAGAAGTCTGTTGGAAGTAATAACCTCTGAACTTTGATCTGGATGTTTTTGTCTAATACAGGAACTTATCATGATCTTGTGAAGACTCCTGCTAATTGCATAAAAACCAGTTACAGCAGAGTAATTCGAGCCCCCCAAAGCAGTAATACCCAAGGCAGGAGTTTTTAGACTTTTCCGAAGACTTTCAGACAAAAAGCTGCTGTGGTAGCAGTTGTCTGCTTGCGTTCCTCACAAAGAGAATTTTCTGTCTGTCTGAACCTACTTAGACCATTATGGCTTGACGCAAGCATCAGCAAGGAAGCAGTCAAGTTATAAGTGCTGTTTCAAAACTGCACTGCTGTTGCAAAGGTGTTACCAAACTGCTACCAAGAAAGTAGAAAGATTACTTTGTATGTTTGGCTGTTATATTGAAAGGGTGATTTCAGATGCTAATTGTGTCTTTTTGTATCTCTTGGCCCAGCACCATACAGGGTGTGGTGAAACTGCTTCATAGGTACTGAACTTTTCTTTATCACGTACTGCTGTAGTACCCAAAACCTGTATAAATAGCTGATAAAATGAGACTTATCTGCACTGCTGTTGCAGCAATAGGGAGACTGGTAGCCTGTGCACCTCTCCCTTGCCATAAACTGATGCCTTCGCAGGTTTTGTCGTCCCAGGATACCTGGTACTGGGCTTTCAGTAACTTCACACTGAGTGAGTTTGCTTCTGTGTCCTTCTTATAAGACAAACCTAGCAGCTGTTCTGAGAATATGTATTAAATGGTAAAAAATCCTCCACTGAAAACTGAAAAGAAAGTTATGGGTTTTGTTTTTTTGTTTTTTGTGGTTTTTTTGTTTTTTTTTTTTTTTTTAATAAAGAGTAGTCATTTTAAGAGATGAGTACTTGGTTGATCTAGCATCTTAGAGGGGTACTGTGTCTCATCTTTCCTGGAATAATTTATGAACACATGGAAACACAAAATACAGCAATTTCTTTCTATAAAATACAGGGCTGTTAGATATAAGAGGAGTAGCACTTTTAAAATTTTGACTGTGCAGCATCTTAGAAGCAAACATTGTGGAGATAAATTTTAATGTTCATGTATTTATATGCCTGTCTAAATTTAACACTGAAATAAAGATACAGTTTACCTGAGTAAGTGACTGGGTTTTAAAGATGCTGCACACTGAGAATTCACCTTGACTGAAGTGCTGAACTGAAATCACAGACATCACCACTTTTGCATTTCCTCATCTTATGTACATGCTTCACTTCAAGACGATCACTCTCAGATAATCAAAATACTTACATAAGTATTTGGAGGATTGGAGGTATATTTTGATATAGTTTCTTGAGCTTGGACACAAATGTTTGAAAATCCTGGCTGGGTTCTTGTCAACAGTGAAATAACCTAAGTACAGGTTACAAATTCTGGTTTGTTTCTAGTTAACTGGGCATTTAACGAGTACCACTACAACACTGGAGTACTATTGTACTGTAGTTTTTTCTGAACTTCGCTGTGTGATTTTAAAAAGTACTAATTCAAGTTCAAAAGGTTTGTTAATTGCAGGATTCCTAGGAATTTTAAAAGCAATGTAATAGATGAGAACTTAAAAAGACCTTGGCAAGGTAAATGCTTCTCCAAGTAGCTTTTGATTCTGTCAGTAGCATAAAAATGATGTTCAGATCTCCTCTTGAAGGACTCTCATTAGCATTTATGAAATAAAACAGAGGTCAATAGTGTTTTCGACAAAATATTTGGTAAATATTTCCAATTTGTAGATTCATAGTTTTCCACTTCTACCTGTAAATGCTTATTTGCAGAGAATATTGAATAGAACCATTAGAACTGAAAGCTGAGAGAGATTCAGATAAAGATCTCTACGTAGCCATCACCGCTATTTCCTCTTACTATGTAAATCGGGAAGTTGTTAATATACTGAGCATATTAAAAAGATGTGAGAAACTTCATATGTCATACCAATTTGATCTTTACTGAATGATGTATATTATAAAATAAAACATACTGATATTACTTCATGCAACTATCTTGGAAAAATGGTTTTGACTTACAAGTATTAGTTTCTGTCACAAATTGTATTTATTTTTCCTGCAGGTAGAATTCGGGGTGCCAACAATGTTCTGGTAAAAGTTAAAATTACTCCTATGGTGACAGCAAGTGACAGACTTCATAATATCGCCTTTTTTAAAGATTTAAAGTTTCAAGTTTAACAATGTATAGAATAGGCTTTTGAGGAGTGACAAAGCTCCAGTTCTTTCCTTGATGTAATTTTCAGGAGAATGTTTGACTACAGTGTGTGGTTTCAAAGATGTAGCTAGGTTTTTCTCTAATATAGTGGAACAGATCAGCATGGTACAAATGCTCTCGTGGCTATCTTTGCTTTCTTTATTTCTGCAGCATTGCATTTCCCTCTTAGAGGAGTAAAGTGATTTAAGGAGGAGGGGAAAAAAAGTTTTAGCTTCTTAAGACAATATATATATTTTTGGAGCAAATATGTCAGCATTTTATGCTTTCACAAGGCATTGTACATTAATTATATTGTATGAAGAGTATTAATATTTAATATAGACATTTATTCTTGAGTGAAAATACTTGTTATATTTTATTGCCAAAAAGATTCATGGTTACTGACCTTGTCTGAACGCTGACAAACAGTATCTAAGAAACGATTATTTGGACCTCTGCATCCATCCTAGACTGGAAAAGCTTATCTTAGAATACATTATTTTAAACTTATTTTCAATTTTGAATGAGAATTAATATACTGAGTATATTTTCATTTCATTGTCAGTATGCTAGATAAAAATAAAATATTCTTTATTAGCCTGAATACTGTCATATAGCCGTTCAGATTTAGTATTCTAATGGCCTGCTGACCCTTCTTGCTGAGAGACAGAGAAATGTTCTTAGACTATTTTTCATTAAGTGGCTGCAGATTTATTTAAATCGATTGAAAGTCATTTCTAATTACAGGTAATCATAAAGCAAATGAAGGTAAGGAAAAGGTAGTGTTTGGTTGAATGATCAATCATTCTTTTTTAGTGCATTCTGGTTAGATTACCAACTGTTCTTTCAGAAAAAGTACTTTGCAATAGGAATAAATGTCTATAAAATTACATGTTTGTTTACCTGTGTTTGTATCTGTACTTCTCTTGTTTTTATATACCTAGACCACTGTACTGCGTGCAATGTTATTTAAAGGCAATGTAATGTAGGCTACTAGGAAATTAAAAAATACTAAATATTTAATATATTAATTGTACCTTTTAATCTCAAAAGAATTTGGAAGTCTCATGTTTTTGAGGCTGATTATTTACTGAAAGCAGGTAGGAAGCTTGGAATATTTAATTGTGCTCTGCCATGATGAGGAAAATTACTAGTATTTTGGTAGTTTCTACATTTTTTTTTGCAGCATTCATGCTTTCAGTTATTAAAGCAAATAAAAAGAAGTCTCCCCAGGAACTCCCCCCCCCCCCCCCCCCCCAAACAAAAACAAAAACAAACAAAAAAAACCAACCACCACCAAACCCCAAACAAAACAACAACAAGAAAAACAAACAAAAACCCAACCAATCAAACCCAAAACAAAACAAAAAAGCCCAAACAAACAAACACTCCCCCCCCCCCCCCCCCCCCCCCAAATGTCCATGTTAATGTTTTGGTGCTCTCAGAGATCATGGGTGGTAATTGATTGTACTGTATGGCCCAAAGAACTTCATGGTAAACATTTTATTGAATAAAGCTTTGTATTACAGAGGGACTATTCTGGTTGTAATTATCAAGCTGAAATCAATATCACTTTCCCAGACTGGTACTTTATATGTAAGGGTATTCTTAAATACAATAGTATAATCAATAAGCAACCGGACATTTTCCATTTTCAGTAATTAACTCTATCCAGTATTTTTTCAAGGGACCTTCTGCTTTCTATGCTATTAATAAGAGTTCTACTTCTTCCCATCATACTTACCAAATGGAGCCAAAAAGCCTGGACAAAATTATGTTTGAGTTTGGAATACATTTAGTCTTCCACTACTCTTTTATTTCCTTTGGTGGCAAATACATCTGTCACTGCTGAAATTGAATAGTTAGTTTTTCTTTTTAAAAAGATAAATATCAGATGAATTTTTGGACAGGAACTGGAGAACCTTCTCTTCCACTTTGAGAGAAAGCACTGTTTATTAATGATCCCACTGAAGATCAAGTTTATTAACCTTTGTGGCTGCTGAAAGCACATACAAAATGTTTGCGTAGGCGTTTCATACATATTAGGTAATATACACTCCTAAGCATTAATTTAGCTGGTGTTCTGGGAGTGACTGTTCAAAAGGTTAAGGCATAGCTACTTTATGATATTGAAGTCAACAATATATACTCCTTTTAATTTCACTGTGTCAGCAGATCTGACTTTTTCAGGAATTTTGCAAGTGTTGCAGCAAGTGCTTCTAGCACAGTCTAAAACCTTTTTTAAGGAGGTTGCCGTTGGGTAGTTGAGGAAAACAATCACATCCCGTCTGAACGTTCTCTTCAGACTGCGCAACAAATCCAGCTTTCTCAGCCTCTTCCCATACAGTGTTTTCTCCAGTTTCCCACTGTCTTGGTGGTCCTCGTTTTGATTAGCTCACCTTTGTCAATGTCTCTCTTGTTTGAGGGAATGGGAAGCTGGATATGGTACCAGCTCCAGATGTGTCTCCCAGGTGCTGGCTAGAGAGCAGTAATCGCATCCCTTGACCTTCTGGCTATGCTCTAACTAGTAGTCTTAATTTTTACTTGTTCCTTCTCCCTAAAGGGAAAGAAAGGCAGCAAAAAGGGCTCCAGCTGTATGGAAGGATGAGACATTTTTCACTTTCCACTAGCATAATCAAGACTAAACTTCACAGGTTTAAACTATCTATGTTGTAATAGCCTCATATTGTTGATGAATAGGCACAGCAGGATGCCTTTTCTGCCTTGATAAAGGGTGCATCTGTTATCATTATTGGTGTGATTGTTTAAGAACTAAATTAAAAACTTGACTTCGTTTTAGCTTCTAAGAAAAGGATGCATCAACGCTGGAGATATTATTTTGGTTTTGTTTAAAACCAATAGTTGTAAATATTCTGATATAAGACAACTGAAAGTAATTTCTTGTTTTGGACTTTATATCACTGAATGTTGCCATTGTTCTGTATATTTTTTTTAAGCAGAATTTATTTTAACATGAACAAGTGTGAAATTATTGTTTTGAAAGATGAAAAATTCTATGGTACACTTATATTCAACAAAAATTTCATTTCTTGTATAAAAAGTCACAGATAATCCATATATTGTCTTTGAACCTGGAATAAAATTGTTATTTTTCAGAAGAAACTCACTTTACTTTCCAGGAATGGCAAAATAAATAGCTAAAACAGAAAATAAAATTTCTTTAGAAAGTAGTGTATTAACAACTTTTTTTTAAAAAGCCATTAGAACTCTGGGGTTTCTTGAACTTAGTGAAACTAATTTGAATGAAAACTCAGATTAAGCATATATACCCACAAGTGTTCATGTAGTTTGTGATAACCTACAGGAACAAATGTGAATTTCAGGAATTGCAATAACTATCTTTGTGACAAAAAACAGCCTTTACATAAAGACCAAGCAACCAGTCTGGCAGAACTTTCCTGGCAGATACAGCTGCCAGTGCAGTTTCTGTAATCAATACCTTAGGGTAAAAATCATTTTACAGATTTTGTGTAAGGCAATGATGCTGCTCTGCTGAGAGAAGACACAGAACTTTTTGTTAAGTGGCAGTGCTTTTCTCTTCCAAATGCACTTTTCTAATTTGAAAAGGATTTTCTGTTACTTGGCAGGGTGGTTGAAATTATACAGTTCATAAAGAAAAGATATATTTTGAGACACGGTGAATGTATATCCTGAAATGGTTCCTGAGATTTGAAATCAGAATATGAAAAGTAACTATAGTACTTTATAAAGAATATATTTTTTTACTCTGACTGCTAAATTAGTTTAGTAAAATGTTTTAGTATGTTTTGTTACTAATATTTTATATATATATTTTGCTGACAATAAAAATGGTTGCAAATTTACCTTAATCATTTACTTCATTTTCTTATCCATCTTTTCTAGTATATTTGTTCAGTCCCATTTAACCACAAACCAAATACATGGTACTTCTCAGAGCTTGTAAAAAGAATTATATATACTGATAAACTGATATACTGATAAAAGATATTCTTCCATAATGAGTGGACAGAGGAAAAGAAAGAAATTGTATTACCCGAACAGTACTTCCAATTTAAGATCTCTGATGAAATTTCTGTAAAAATGGTAAAGTATCCTAAACTGGATGCCAGTGAAGTGTATTTATAAATGTTTTAACATATACCAGTGACCAAGTTTAAAGTAAAAGAGTACTTAATTATAAACCTCAACAGTATTGTCAAACTAGCCAGCCTTTGGTAAAACAGTGTTCTGTAAATGATTTGCTTTATGGATTAAGGTACTTTGGTTGATGGCTTCAATATAGAGGTTAAAGCTAATTTTCAGTTATAATTGTGGAAATAAGTTTAATATAAGTATTTTCAAAGTATTTCCAAAAACACTGTATGTATGAATTTATTTAAATTATATTGTTCAGTAGTATGTAATTATGGTGCTTTTTAAACAGGCAGAGAAGAATCAAGAGCATGATTTTTCTTCAGTATTACGGGGAAATCACCGGTTGTGTTTTGAAGGAACTTTTATACAGCTCTTTCCTTGAAAGGATTATGTTGTAAAACATGCTTTTCTCAGAGCTAAGAGGGTGTTTTTGTTGTTGTTTTTTTTTTTTGGCTTATCTGCTTGACATTGTGCTTTGGACAGTAGCCACATGGGGTGTAGTTAAGTGATCTAAGCACTTATGTCATCGTTTCTGGAATTTCTGTAGGTAATGGTGAGGTACTCCCATTTTATTTTCATTCACTTAATAATACACCCCTAAATTCAGTTTAGTAACCCTATCTCTCTCACCTCTCGTGTGTGTGTGTGTGTGTGTGTGTGTGTAGTCTCACTAAAATTATTCAGATTTTTATCCTGATTTTGGGATCCTGCTGTCTGTATCTGACTGCCAGTCCCTCATGTCCCTCATAACATTCATTGCCTATACTGATTGTCACCATCTCTGGCATGGCAATAGACTTGCTGCAGTTTTATAACTTGAATATAGCATTGTCCTTCAGTCTTCGTGTAAACCAGGTGACGTGTCTGTTCAGGAACCTGCGTAAGTTTTCTCATGGCCCTTGCAAAAACGTGTTCTTCGTATTCCTGTTTGTATGGAGAAGAATTCCTGGCTCCAAGGTGTTCAAGCTACTTTCCAAGAGCCAGGTTCTCAACTGCTAGCCCACCTGGCATATGAAATTATAAATAAAAGTGCTGTGGATGTTTTTTTTGAAAGAACTGTGCTGTGTTTGTAATAACATAGAGGCACTGGGCATGTGGGGACATGAGAGTGTGAAAGTACAGCTGATGTGGTATGAATCTCTGCCCATATAACACCTGTTTGTTGGTGGCCTCTGTGTCCTCGTGGTGAGATGGCTCCAGAATAAGGCCATTTAGACTGTGTGCGAGGAAATCCTAAAGGAATTGTAAAATCTGGGTGCTTCCATCATTTCCTTTGCTTTTCAGAAAGCACTCATTTAACTAACATGATTCCTGTTAAGGAGTTTATTTGAATTGTTTTAATGTTGAGTTAGTTGAATAAATCTCAATACAATTTACCTGTCTCCCTTAATGAAGTTTTAAACATCCTTATGAGTTGTTCTGTTACCTGTACAACCGTCTTCTAAGGATGTGCTTAATTGAATTTATGTCAGATGGGATTTTAAACTTTCATAATATATGCAGAATAAGTGTAATAGGTTTTGCTTTGGAAAGTCATAACCAAGGGACATTTTAATTCCTCAAGATAACCCAGCATATGTAAGATTTCTGTCTCAAACTGGTGATAGAATCTTCAGTTCCTCTCTCTTCCACCAACCAAGAAAAAGATGAGAAGTGCACAAAATGGGTATTTTACAATGGATACTCCATTTACATATATTTCCTGCATATAGGAGCATAAAGTTTTGAAATATGTAGGCAGGCAGGATACTAGCAGAAATAAATAACTGTAAATGCTTTTTAGTGGCTTAACATAAATATGATGTACCTGACTCAATACTGTAGTGTCCACATTTCTTTTGCATGAATGTTAAATTTGCAGTTACTCTGGAGATGAGAGAGAATTTTATTGGTTTTCTTTGGGATACAGAAATAAGTTACTATTTGTAATCTACATTGCTAGGAAGAGTAAAATGAGAGGGATAACAGAAAGAATTCCTGATGTTTTTAAAGCATTTTTAGCCTTGAAGGTTTTTACTAAAATCGTAGAAGATTTTACTTAAAAGTAAGAATTTTTCTCTTCAGATTTAAGAAATTCTCATAGAATTTGCCTATGACAAGTGGAATCCACAGCAAATACTGACATTTGTATAGAGAAGGCAGATAGAAAGAGGATTTTAAACAAATCTATTCTTATCTTTGGTATTATGTATTAATAACTTATGCCCCATCCTTTTGGGTAGTGGGATGGAGTTAACTTTCTTCATAGTAGCCCATATGGTGTTGTGTTTTGAATTTGTGATGAAAAGGTACCGGTGTTTTGGCTGTTGCTGAGCAGTGTTTGCCCAGTGTCCAGCTTTCTCTTACTCTGTAGGCTGGGGATGCAGCCAGGACAGCTGACCCGAATTGGCCAAAGGGACACTCCATCCCATAAAATGTCATGCTCAGCGATTTAAAAAACAAACAAACAAACAAAAAAACAACACAAAAAACAAAACAAAAAAACCCCCTGCAAACCCAAACAAAACCCCAAACCTAAAAAAAACCCCTAATGTGAGGAGTTTAGTCTTCCAAGGTAGTTGTTGCTTAGAGACTGGGGGGGCATCAGTCTGCTCGTGGGAGGTGGTGAGTGGTTGTCTTTGCATCACTTGTTTGTTCCCCCTCCCTATTTCCTTCACTTATTAAACTGCCTTTATCTTCACCTATGAGTTTCCTCACTTTTGCTTTATTCTCTCCCTCATCCTGTTGTGGGAGGAGTGAGCAAGTGGCTGTGTGGGTGCTTAGCTGCTGGCTGGGGTCAACCCACCACAAAGAGTCACTCTATAACCTACAGTATGAAAAGGGGGAAAAAAAAGTAGTCTTTGATTTTTATAAACAAAACCAGTAAGCATCAGAAAGATCACATGTAATATATTTAGCCCACTATCTAGTTCACTGGAATTGCCCTAGTGGAGATGCACAGGTCTTGCAGCTGGCAGGATTTGGTTTTGTTCAAAACAGAAATGTGTGCCCTAGACTTTTTTTGACAAGTTATAAGATCTTGCTGTTTCCCTAGGAAGTGGGATGTAAAATCATAATTCCAGTTTACAAGGAACATGAAAAAACTGACCCTGGATGTTATGGACACTAGATATTATTAGCTTTATTGGTGTTGAAACACATTGTGTGTAAGGCTTTTTTTCTGACAAAAGCTTTGCATTAAGAAACTTGCATTATTTCTGTGATGAATAAGCTGGCTTTGCATATTTTGTATTCTACTGCTGATCAGTGCTTTGTATTGTTTCCCTTTTTTAATAGGTAGGTAAATATCTCCAAATCAAAAGCTTGGTGCTGAGTTCATTGATCTTTGGGAAGCCTTTGATTCCTGACAAAGGAATCTTTCTAGCTACAAGATGTTTCAAAGAAAAATTCAAGTGAATTTGAAGTGTGTGTGTCTCATCATGCAGCTACGACAAGGTAGCATACCATTAAGAATTAAATTAATTTTTTTAACCTAAATGGTTATAGAATAAATAAGGATGTATTTTTGTTGTGGTTTAACTCCAGCCAGCAATGAAGCCCCACCCAGCAGCTCACTCACTCCCCCCTGGTGGGATGGTGGAGAGAATTGGAAGGGTAAAAGTGAGAAAACTCGTGGGTTGAGATAAAGACAGTTTAATAGGGAAAGCAAAAGCCATGCAAGCAAGCAAAGCAAAACAAGGAATTCATTGACTCCTTCTCATGGGCAGGCAGGTGTTCAGCCATCTCCAGGAAAGCAGGGCTCCATCACGCATAACGGTTACTTGGGAAGACAAACGCCATCACTGCGAATGTCCCCCGCTTCCTTCTTCTTCCCCAGCTTTATATACTGAGCATGACGCCATATGGGATGGAATAGCCCTTTGGGCAGTTGGGGTCAGCTGTCCTGGCTGTGCCCCCTCCCAACTCCTTGTGCACCTGGCAGAGAATGGGAAGCCGAAAAGTCCTTGGTTTAATATAAGCACTACTTAGCAACAACTAAAACATCTCTGTATTATCAACACTGTTTTCAGCACAAATCCAAAACTTAACCACATACTAGCTACTATAAAGAAAATTAACTTTATCCCAGCCAAAACCAACACAATTTTCTTTCCATTTCTGATCAATTAGAAAAACCACAATTAATACACAATATTGAAAGTATGAGAAATTCTAGGTTTAAGTATTTTACACACTATGGTACATACAGGTTACTCACTGTTTCTCCTTGAGTCTCACTGACTTTCAGACTATTGGCCTTGGATGCTGAATTAATTAGGCTATACAGAAGGATGTATGGTTAAACTCAAGTGGTGCTCACTTCTTTTGATCATGAGGTAATGTAAAATAGGAATATAGGCTTGGTTAAGCCTGTATTTTATATATTGGTATAAGCCTATCATTACTACAATTGACCTTGTGTAAAGTTTAGCAGGGATTCATAAGAATATTTGTTATGATACTCAAAAGAACAAAGAATATCCTCACC
Organism: Mycteria americana; assembly: GCF_035582795.1. NCBI lineage: Eukaryota > Metazoa > Chordata > Aves > Ciconiiformes > Ciconiidae > Mycteria > Mycteria americana. The sequence continues at coordinate 5,468,624 of NC_134376.1, read as the reverse complement.
TTTTATGAAAGTGTATGCATTCTGGAAATACACAATTTATCTAGCAGACTTAGGGCATTATTTAATATCTTTATGAATTATGAGGAAGAAATGTGGTGGCATTGGAGGCAGTTGTGGCTTGCAGAGTTCTAGGCTGTAGGTGACAGTGACGTGAAAAAGGAATTGCTTCATCCTTTAGTCCTACTGTTATTCCTCTTGCACATGTAACAGTGGTTAGTATAAAGAGTGAATAAGCTGTTCAAAATGAAATCATAGTGCTGGTAATGGCAGCCAGGCAAGCAGACATTTATGGTACCTGTGAGCTGTAGTCCCTGCTCACAAAAAATGTCAGACAGACATGGTCTGAGAGCATCCTGACCTTTGGTCTAAACTGTTATGGCAGTGGTATGTTCTCTGCCGGTTTTGCTTTTTATAGGTTTTAAAGTTAACACATGTTAACTTTAAATGAGCTGGAGAGATCCAAGTTGGCACAAATGAATTATTTCACAATTTCATGGGGCTGTTATGACCCCTTAGACTTATGGCCTGTCATTAGAAACTCATCAAAATGTATTTATGGAGCTTAATTTCATTGAACTGTCCTGTGTTGTTTCCCTGCTTTTTTCTCTGTGAAATATTAAGCCTTGATAGTTTCTTTCGTATTAGTAAAGTGGCATATATTAGTGTTTGAGCATACTCATTGCCAAACACACAATGACAGATTAAAATGTGCAATTGAAATTCTAGTCTTTAAACTTGGTATTTTCCTGAAATAAATATCTGACATGTTTACTAGACCAGTGGTTCTTAGCTGTTCTTGTTCCTCTCAGAAATCACACAAGTTGCTGCTTAGCATGTCTTTTCTCTTCCCTTTTTCTGGACTCCATGAAGTATTCCCTACACAAAGACTGAAAACTGCTATTTACTCTTTGGGGTTTCAGGACTTGAGTGATATTTTAAGAATGTTGAGGGGCAAGGGTTTGCAGCTGCTTGTGGGTTTGGTGTTTTTTTCTTTTTCCCTGTAGTATTTCAGTATTTTGTGTGTTGGGGTTTTCTTTTGGTTTGGTTTGGTTTTTTCCCCTTAGACTCCCTAATGGCTTGCTGTGTCCTCTTACCCAGCATACTAGAGGAACGCTCACTGGAGCTTGAGCAAAAGATGGGTACATTTCAGAAAAAGGTGTAATCAAGCAAGCTGAGATGTGTATGATCCGAGGACTGAATAATTTTTACTTATCTACATTTTGAAATGCATGTTGATGTGACAAGATGACATTACAGCTGAACTCTTAAAATATTAAGATGGTTTGATTAAAACTTAAAAGGAAGTCACTGGAAAGTCAAACTACTGTCAAATTTGTTATAGCGTATACAAACAAGCTTACCAATGTTGCTTAGAGTTTTCAGAAACTCAGAATCTCATATTTTACATTGTTGGAGCAATTTTAAAACAGAACATCATGGAAAAACTCCTGAGTTCCCTTATTTTGTAGCCTGCCTAAAATCACAGCAGAGAATTTTCCTAGGGGAGAACAGTAAATTCCACTCCCATGCTATATATTATGCTTCCTTTTTTTGATTTACTTTATGTATTCCTGATTTATTTATTTGTGCTTATCTGAGAAGGACTGTGAGCTGACAACTGACTCAGCAGTAATGGGATAGCAATAATCAGAGTAATCTAGCAAAATACATTTTTTGTTTTTCAACATAAATAAAACATGTTAATCTAAGGGGAAAAAGTGTGAGTCATCATCTTGGAGTTCACTCACTAGCAACCTGTCATCCCACTTTCTCAAGAATATTTTTCTGTGCTGCTTCAAAGGATTTTTTAGATCTTTTCCTTTCTCTGTTGTACTGGTGGTCAGGGCAAGAGCTAATTTTCATTCAGTTGACAGTGGCCGTAGCACCCACCGCAAGTACGGAGTACTAGAAGTTAAATCAAGCTCAGTCCCCTGGGAGATAGTAATTCAAGTCCTTGTGTTATGCTAAGGAGGATGAGCGCTGGGATACGTTATCAGAACAAGATTATGAATTCGTGTGTTGAAATAAGATATTGAAAGCTCCTGGTGTCTCCTCCCCGTTCCCCCAGACCAGGAAGGATTGCTGTCCTAGCTGAAGTCTGTGACATCCTTTCCTTCAAGATTTAGTCCAGTATTAGAACGCAGAAGGAACACATCAAGCTGGAAGAGACAAGGAACTTGTCTCTTCTATGCTTTTCCTTGCTGTCTTGATTGTTGTTTGCTTGTTCTGGGAGTTCTTTAAGTGAGCTGTTCCTGTTTTTTTTTTCTTTTTTTTTTCTGTACTCATTTGACTGATCCTGGTTAAGATGGTCTGAAACCCCTAAAAGATCAGCTGTCTTGTATCAGTTATTGAATAAGATAGTTTTTGCATCCAGTTCTTTCCTAATCTAGCTACAAATTATTTTTTTTTCCCCCCTGAGATTTCTTGTGCACTTTCATTTGTTCTTGCTCTTTCATGCTCATTCTCTAATGTGCTCTTGTTCTCTCACACTTGCTGTGTCTCTCTTGCAAGTTGAGTTCTTAGTTGAGGTGTGATGTAGTGGGGTAAATGCCATCAATTTTGGGGGAGAAGGAGCTGTGTGACTGTGACTGGTTCATACTGGGCTATGCAAAAGATGTTTTGTGGATTAATGACTGGATTGTGGAGCACAGGAGGACAAGATGACACAGGGCTTGAGGCGTGCAATTAGGAGAAAGCACTGTGACTTGGAAGGGGGATGGCCTACAGCAAACACACAATGAGAATCCAGCAGCTGGAGAAAACAGAGGGACACACGTACACGTATACATTTTATTATTTTAAACTAGCAGTCTCCAGAACCAGACGAAAGGTAGAATCTCAAAGATTCTGCTGGCTGCCATGTTAGTTTCTTCAAACTTCGGGATAGTCCAAGGTGACTTTCTTGCCTGTCACACCTCTGAAGCTCACAGTATCCAGTCTGTCAAAGAACAAGTGCTACACACCCTGAGGCAGCTACAGCTAGGGAACAGTATTTGGAAGGTAAGATAAATATCAGTGATATCCTTGCTGAACTTGAGGACACTCATTAAGCATCTGCTTTAATTTCTCTTTTACTTTGCTGGCATATGAACAAGGATGCAAACTGTCTTGCAGAGCTGGCGTTAACGTATAATATTAAAAAGTGAACAACAAAGTCAACAATGCATATGGTACAGGTTCTTTTTGCTCGAAACATTGGTTAGTTTGATAAGACCTTCCAAATGGGGAGGCCCCACTGGTTTCCCAGTGCTGTACTGAGAAGCCAGTGAAAATTCTGTGAGATATCACTGAAGACAATGAATATTATCTTGTTTTTCATCTTGGATATAAGGAATATTTTAGAAGAGAAGTACTGAATGCTAGATACAGGAAGAAATTTCCTTTCAAAACTGACTGAATCGTACCTAGATTTTTCAGTCTTCCTAGCAGCTATAGAGTTTGTGCTTTGTGGATCATACTTGAGATAGAGTGCTATGCCAGTAACAAGGTTAATCTTGCCATTAAAATTAACTGTGAAACATGATGTTTACTTTGGGTCTATTCTGAAATGTAGGAGTGCATCTATGATGGAAGTGATGTTATAAATAGTTCTGCAATTAATTCTGAATCATGATACACAGTTTTTTGGATTTCCCTAGTAATACTTACAAGTAGGGGTTTTGTTTAAATCTTTTCCTCCTTATGTCCTCCCCCCATTGTGCCAGACTTGGTTTGTCCTGAGTCACTAACACAACAGAGCAAAATGCAATACAACAGTCAAAACCCCCTCACATCATGTCCTTATTTCAAACTTCAGGCAAGCAAAAAAGAATTGTGTTCCAGATCCTTAAAAGCAATACTCTGAAATGGTTTCACACACTTTGACCAGAAAAATACATGGAAAATTATATTTTAAAGCACCTACAGTATGCCCAGGGACATTGAGAGCCCAGTACTATGTAACATAACCCTTCTGCTCTAGAAGTGTGTCATCGATGCAGTGAGGATATGAGCCAGCCTGTGTCCCCTTCCTTCAGGGCTGTGGTCCCTGGACCATTCTTATTTAATAGTATAACCAGAAAGGAGACCTGGCCCTCTGGTTAAGGTCCCAGACATAAGTCTGGCTGGATTCTACTGCGACAGTCAAGCCTTTGTTTCATCTGAAGACCAGAGTTTACAGAAGCCATGTAAGCTGTTTACATTGTTGAGATTCATCAAGAGCATTATCTTAATGCTTTGTTCATCTCTAAAGCTTGTATTGGCAGTGGAATGAAGGGAGGAACCACTGTTTTAAAGTTCTTGAGGTAAGCTTAGGAAGTTTTATTTAAATCTGTTGTAATAGAGTATTTTTTAAAATTTAGGATTGATGTAAAGAACTGCGACTTCAGCAAGTACATTTTGGCCTATATATACAAAATAGTCTAAAACTCCCAGGTATTCTTAGTAAGCACTTTGCTTGTCTTCATTTGAAACCCATGGTACAGAGTTTCAAGGAGATCTGTCAGGGATCCTGTAGAGATGTCTCCTCCCATTTATCTGTTTAAATTGCACTAGAAAAAGTACTCCTGCTCATAATTCAGGTATTACTTCAATGTTTTAAGAGCAATTCTGGTGTTTCAATGAAAACTTGCTGCAGGACCCCTCACAATACATCTGAACAGGAAAAACGTCGGGGGGGGGAGGAAGCTGGAAGTGCTCCTATGACTAGTGCTAATAGGGCTGCAGTGCTTGTGCTGATCTTGAAGGTTTAAGGTCACCTTTCATCATGACAGAGCTTTAGAATAAATCAGGCATGTATGTTGTGTGAACTAACTTTGGAGAAAATAATTATGTAAAAAAATGAAAACTTGCAAATTATTTCAGTTAAGGAATAAACATATAATAATGTATGCAATGCAGGGAAAGCTAATAAGCTTCTTAAGGATAATCTCGATGTCATTTGTTTTGTTGGCCCCATATGAAGGGCATGGATTCATTCTAGCATTCTGCATGCTTGGTTGTAATGCACCAGTTCTCTTGTTCTATTTGGAAATTATGTTTTTGTAGAAAAATTATTTTGGCAGTTGTCCATGCTCAGTTCAACTTCATGGCACATTCAGAACTGATTCAGAATTATACTGTGTGTGACCAGGCCATTAACGCAGTAGAATTGCCATTGGCTTGATAAGTTTGAGACACATCAAAAATCATGACACAAATGTTGCATAAATGCTCACATGGAAATCCTGCGTGGAAAAGTAGGTAAACACCACATGTGAGCCTCCTAAGGATAAATGATAGTGCCGTACGTATGAGAGAGTGAAGAATAAGATCCGTTCAGATTGTAATAGTGGATATGTGATTAGAATTAGTTTGTTAGATTCCCATTGTGCTACAAAAAGACAATTTTAATTGATTCTTATGAAGCACTGTATATTTTTTTGTTAATTGTTTATATTAAATGCATAGTGAGGTTAATCATCTGCTCAGTTGATTTCTTAATATCCTGAGGGATTTTTGCTGTTGTTCTTTAAATATTTGCTTAAGCAGTAGTGCTAGAAATAAGCAACAAAAGGCATTTTATCTTGAACAGAAACAGTGCAGTTATTTGAATTTTGCATGTTTCTTGTTCTTTCTCAGCAGTTGTTACTTTCATTAACACATTTCTTTATTTTAAAGAAATTACTGCCAAATATGGCTGAATTCCACAGTTAGCGGTTAACTCCAGGGTAGTGGAGTTAAACAAACAAAAGAAACCCAAACCAAAACCCCCTTAAGTTAATAGTCAAGATTTTTTTTTCCATATCCATTGACCTTTTTGAAGGTTTTTATACTCTGTTCTGCTGCCTGATTACTTAGGGATTCACCGAGCAGTTTCCTTGAAGGCTATTCTTTCTACTAGCCATTGGCATGAAAATGCATCTGTCTGAGTGAGACCTCTTTGATCTTCAGAGAGCTTTGTGAAGAGAGATTAAAAAGAAAGCGATCAGGCATTTTTTCCCAATGAAAATACTGCCTATGATTTCAAGTCAGATAGTGTTTTGGGGGGTTTTGTTTGTTTGTTTTTAGGGAATTGCGTAGTGATCATAGCTTTTTTTTAAAAAAAAAAAAAAAAACAAAAAAACTGAAAATAAATGAATGTGTATGGTGCCCTTTGGAAAGAAAAACCAAAAAACCAAACCAGCCCTCTAGGGAACATTTTCTGTTAGTTAAAATCCAGAGGGATGATGAATCGAGTAACCTCTGGACAAAATTATGTTTAAAAAGACTTACAAGGGGACTTACTTATTCCAATAAAGTAATTAAAACAGAATATGTCTCTGAGTAATCTGAGCTTAGCTTGATATTGAGGTGCTGATGTTCAGATAAATCAAAATTTGCTCTTGCAAGTTAAAAACAGAGTCTGCTATGCTTACAGACTATATTATAATCCAAAAATTTTAAACGATACATTAATTTGCAGCTGTGTGCCTCCAATGCCTTTAATTTGAAAATATGTGTTTACATTTTTTCTTTCTTTGAGATCACATATTTGTACTGAAATTTCAAATAATCTGCATTCCTGTTTTAGACCCCTGAAATCAGTCACTTCACATTCAGTAGTTGTGAATATCTGTTTGGGGGGTGGGAGGGGAAGGTTTTTTAAAGTAACCTAACCTTTTGTATAGTGTTCAGCAGGGATAAGTAGCAGAAATGCATCATGATTTCCGGATATGATTGACTTAATAGTTATAATTTGCAAATAGGTATTTTTCATACAAAAAAATCCCTAAATTTTATTACAGCGGACATATGTACCCGTTGTTGCAATATAGGCACTACCAGTCAGATAGCAGTTGTGCATTTCATTTGAGTGTTGGTACCTCCAGTTGTGCTGTTCTGAGACACTTGGTCTGTGTAAGCTGAAATGTTGATTTTTTTTGTTTGTTTGTTTTTTCCGGATTCTGTAGATGCCTTATTTATCACACTTTCTTCATTATTGCTTTTTACTTTAATTACTGATGAGATCACAATATCAGTTGCTACTCTGTCTCAGAAACATAAATGAATCCAACTTCTTGAGTGTAAAGAGAGGCACAAGAACTTTAAGGTTTGCCAAAAGGGACAGGTTAAGACAGTGTACGAAATCAGTTTGGGTACTTATAGACCATACCATTTGATCCAGTTCTTTTCTGAGTCCTAATGTATCAATTCGAGTTTCCTCATCTTCCAACAGAATGCCTTAGTCAACTAGCTATAGGCTGTTTTGGTTGGTGGCAAAACAGTCTTACACTTCAAAGGCTATTTTTTTGTAAGACCCACTTTCCTGATCACCATGCATTTGCCAGTCTTCTCTGCACAGTGGCATCTATACTAAATGTGGATGCAAGATAACAGGAACAGTCTTAGTAGAGCTAGAGAAGGAGATAAATATCACTCAGTCAAAGACATTAGGTTTTGTCTTCCTGCTTTTACACCATATCTACGGAGGTTTAAAATAGTCTCAATTTGGTTTTCTGACAAAACCAATGTAATTTAATCAGTGAAATTCATCAACTCACTAATCAGTCCCTCTAAATCCTTAATAACCCAAACAAAACACTGGTTTTGGTACTAACTTCAGGTGCACTGTTACTAACATTTTCCATTTTGAGGAACAGCTACTGAGATTTTGAAAAGGAAATAATGCCTTATTTTCACAGAATCACAGAATGGTATAGGTTGGAAAAGACCTTTAAGATCATCGAGTCCAACCGTAAACCTAACACTACCAAGACCACCACTATACCATGTCCCTAAGCATCTCATCCAAACGTCCTTTAAATACCTCCAGGGATGGTGACTCAACCACTGCCCTGGGCAGCTTGTTCCAATGCTTGAGAACCCTTTCAGTGAAGTAAAATTTCCTAATATCCAGTCTAAACCTCCCCTGGTGCAACTTCAGGCCATTTCCTCTTGTCCTATCACTTGTTACCTGGGAGAAGAGACCGACCCCCACCTCTCTACAACCTCCTCTCAGGTAGCTGTAGAGAGCGATAAGGTCTCCCCTTAGCCTCCTTTTCTCCAGGCTAAACAACCCCAGTTCCCTCAGCCGCTCCCCATCACCCTTGTGCTCCAGACCCTTCCCCAGCTTCGTTGCCCTTCTCTGGACATGCTCCAGCCCCTCAATGTCTCTCTTGTAGTGAGGGGCCCAAAACTGAACACGGTATTTGAGGTGCGGCCTCACCAGTGCCGAGTACAAGGGGGCGATCACTGCCCTACTCCTGCTGGCCACACTATTTCTGATACAAGCCAGGATGCCATTGGCTTTCTTGGCCACCTGGGCACACTGCTGGCTCATATTCAGGCGGCTGTCAACCAACACCCCCAGGTCCTTTTCTGCCAGGCAGCTTTCCAGCCACTCTTCCCCAAGCCTGTAGCATTGCATGGGGTTGCTGTGGCCCAAGTGCAGGACCTTGCACTTGGCCTTGTTAAACCTCATACAATTGACCTCGGCCCATCAATCCAGTCTGTCCAGGTCCCTCTGCAGAGCCTTCCTACCCTCCAGCAGATCAACACTCCCACACAACTTGGTGTCGTCTGCAAACTTACTGAGAGTACACTCGATCCCTTCGTCCAGATCATTGATAAAGATATGAAACAGGACTGGCCCCAGCACAGAGCCCTGGGGAACACCGCTTGTGACCGGCCGCCAATTGGAGTAAACTCCATTCACCACCACTCTTTGGGCCTGGCCATCCAGCCATTTTTTTACCCAGTGAAGAGTACACCCGTCCAAGCCATGAGCAGCCAGTTTCTCCAGGAGAATGCTGTGGGAAACGGTGTCAAAGGCTTTACTGAAGTCTAGATAGACAACATCCACAGCCTTTCCCTCATCCACTAGGTGGGTCACCTTGTCGTAGAAGGAGATCAGGTTGGTCAAGCAGGACCTGCCTTTCCTGAACCCATGCTGGCTGGGCTTGATCCCTTGGTTATCCTCTACATGCCATGTGATAGCACTCAGGATGATCTGCTCCATCAGCTTCCCCAGTACCGAGGTCAGGCTGACAGCCCTGTAGTTCCCCGGGTCCTCCTTCCGGCCCTTCTTGTAGATGGGCATCACATTTGCTAACCTCCAGTCAGCTGGGACCTCCCCAGTTAGCCAGGACTGCTGGTAAATGATGGAAAGGGGCTTGGTGAGCACATCTGCCAGTTCCTTCAGTACTCTCGGGTGGATCTCATCAGGCCCCATAGACTTGTGAGTGTCTAAGTGGTGCAGCAGGTCACTCACCATTGCCCCCTGGATTATGGGGGCTCCATTCCAGTCCCTGTCCCTCTCTTCCAACTCCGGGGGCTGGGTACCCAGAGAACAATTGGCCCTGCTATTAAAGACTGAGGCAAAGAAGGCATTAAGTACCTCAGCCTTTTCCTCATCCTTGGTCACTGTGTTCCCTCCTTCATCTACTAGGGGCTGGAGATTCTCCTTAGCTCTCCTTTGGCTGCTAATGTATTTGAAGAAGTGTTTTTTGTTGTCTTTTACAGCAGCAGCCAGATTGAGCTCTAGCTCAGCTTTGGCCCTTCTAATTTTCTCCCTGCACAGCCTTGCTACACCTTTGTAGTCCTCCTGAGTTGCCTGCTCCTTCTTCCAGAGGTCGTAGACTCTCCTCTTTTTCCTGAGTTCGAGCCAGAGCTCTCTAGTCAGCCAGGCCAGTCTTCTTCCCCGCCGGCTCATCTTTCGGCACCTGGGAACAGACCGCTCTTGTGCCTTTAGGACTTCCTCCTTAAAGAATGCCCAGCCTTCCTGCACTCCTTTGCCCATTGGGGCTGCCTCCCAGGGGACTCTCTCGACCAGTCTCCTAAGCAGGCCGAAGTCTGCCCTCCGGGAGTCTAAGGTGGCAGTTTTGCTGACCTCCCTCGCCGCTTCTCCACGTATCAAAAACTCTATCATTTCGTGATCACTCTGCCCAAGACGGCCTCCAACCATCACATGGCTCACAAGTCCTTCTCTGTTCATGAACAAGAGGTAAATTTTGCTTTCATCTCTCTGATTCTGTTATAAAACAACTGCAAGTTAGGGAAAGCTGGTGATTGTAACTCACTAAAAGAAGTTTTTATTACTTCTAAAGTATTACAGGCTTTATTGTCCTTAGCATTACTAATTAGTTAACACAACTATTTTGATTTTTGTGTATAAGTGCTTATTAATTATTTTATCATGAGAAAAATGAATGGGGTCCAAGTGCCCTATTAATTCGTTTCAGCCTGAAAAATTTTCTTATAATTACTTTGGCAAGAGGAATGAGTGAAATTAGCTACTAATGAGAAGATAAGTATAGTAATCTTTTCATGATATAAAACTGTGATTGTCAGTAGGTAGTAATAGGAAACGAGAGTATATTTCATGGGACCTTACTTTGTTGTGTGAAATCATTAACATCATCTGATACTGTAAATTGGGTTATTTCACACCTGTGTTTCTATCACTGACTGCTAACCCTCCAGCCACAGATACTGATAAGTTTTTGCTAATTAGAGAGTCATTAATGAAGTAAAGAATACGAGCAATCAATTATGGCTTGTTTTAGTAATCCAAACAAAAACTTAATTGCATAAATCTGTCTTGTACTTTCAAGTTTTGACAGTATATTTGTGAAACATGGCAAGAATGTCAACACTTTGTAAGTAGCAGGTGTGACCTATACACGTTTTTCTCATGTTCAGTTGCAAATTGCTTGACTTGTGATATGCAATGATAGATCAATGGCTTGTTAAAACCTACTTTTTTCTGTAAACGAGAACTTCACATTTCCTATTCTGGTTTGTTCTATTTGCATCATTTATATGGTGAGGTTTATGACAAATAACTTGCGTCTTTTTTTTTTTATTATACGGATTTACAGGTTAAAACAGTACTATGTAAACAAAGTTAAGCATTTTCTCACACCCCCCTTCAAATAAGAATGTATTGTCCTTATATGCAAGAACTGCACATCTTGTATTTTCTTGCTCCTTTTCTGTTTGGGTCTCTATGGTAAAATAAGGTTTCATGCTGATTGCCTTTTATTTAAATTTCTTTAAATTTCCTCATGTTAAAAAATAATAATAAAAGTTACCATTCCAAGAAATGGGATTGCGATCAATTCTTTTGAGGTCTATTAGCTGTGTAGTGGTAACTCAGCTGAAATGTACTTTTCTGTACAAATAATGCTCCATTATTTCTCCTACACAGGACTGTAGCAGTGTTTCTTCATGGTGTACTTCACTTGCACTAAAGCCACTGTTAACTAGTGAAGCGTACAACTGCTAATATTGAATACAAAGTAGGAGAAAGATTATCCGTGGTTAGGACCATGTTCAGAATACAGTGAAGCTTTTTGGATATAGGAGCAGCTATGAAATAGCGTTCAAGATGCTGCTTGTTGTAGGGTGTTTGGCAAGGCAGCTTATGGTATCAGCTGCAGGAACTGTTGGAAGGAAAAAGTAGAATAGGGATTTGTAGCTAGAATAGGTTGCGCCGTACAGTTATTTCTATCCATATACTTTTTGTCTGCTGTCTAGCAATCGCATTCAACCCACTGTTATGCCAAAATAATAACGCCAGCCTCCTCAAATTAAAATAGCCTTTCTGATGAATAAACGTGATATGAGAGAAGGTTGCTGTGAATATATTGCTTGATATTAAGTTGGATGAATGGTAATTGTACTTTTTCAATTTATCTTGGAGATAAAAATGAATAGCTTTTGTATCACATTACAAATAAGTGTGACTATGATGTGAGTACACTCAGTAATGCTAAGAAGAATTGTAACTTTTTCCCATGCTCAGAAATTTGTGGATATCTAGGTATACAGTCTCAAATGCATATTAATAATTTTTCTAATAAGTTCTTTCTCCCCCAGTTTGGGTGCTTAAAACTTTTGCAATAAGGGTGTGGGTAGAAATATATATATAAATATTTTGAGGTCATGACACACTGGTATTACTACTAACATCTGGAAGGGATTTATACAGCATGACAACACTGTACTGTAGTGCTGTAGTGGAATTATTAACCTTAGTTTTGTTATTAACTGATTAAGACACAAGGGAGGAAGATGTTCTTGTCATTGCACATTTTTCAGAGTAGGATTTTGCACTAAGTAGCTCAGGTAAGAACGAGACAGCTTGTTCTGAGGTGAATGCCCAGAGCTGTCATAGGATGTCAGTGGTGTCCTTGAGAAAGTGTCTTAAGCATCGGTCCTTCACTTTAAAAAATCTCTTTCCAAATAGTACTGTACATTTTGTGTCTGCTAGGTATCAACACTGGGACCCCTGACAGAAGTTGGTTGATTTGGGGATTATTTTGATCAAAGAACTAGTAGATCTGCTTTCTGTTCAAAAAATTGTTGCACTTCTATGTTGTCCTGAGTTTGAAGAAACAAATTCTGAAAATTAGTATCTAAATATCTAATAGCATTTCACTAAGCATTCCATAATTTGAGGATTATGATTATTAAACAACTACTTTTTGTTGGAATAAAAGGTAGGGAAAATTCTAGAAAAGCCACTTCTTTTTTAATAATGCCATATCAGTTATTTACCTGGTAAGTATAAGCTGATGAAGATGAAGGAGTATTAAGCCATGAATACTTAAAATTAGACTCTGATCTGTCTTTTAGCCAGAGATGCACAACAGAAGCTTTTGCAACAGTAAAAAGTCATGTAAAATGTTTTCCTATATGAATGTGCCTAGCAGGAAGCTTGAAAAACATTCTTCCATTAAAGCCAGTTATATCCATTGGGTATGAAGCAACAACAGGTTAATATACTTACAGACCTAATTGCTGGATGGTTTTCTGTAAATGTAGTTATTTTTTAATTTGTAATGAAGGAATGATCAGGAATGATATATTATGTATTTCCTTCTTGTTTGTATTTTTTCTTCTAATATTTGGGTTTAGGCTCCAATTAGCTGTGAAATCTGCCTTCAGTGAAATTACCACAAGCGTAGTGTGGGCTTGTCAGTAGCTGCGTTCTATAGCTGCTAGACTGCCTTAGCCAGGATAAGTAACTGAGATACTAAATGTCTCTTAAAGGGACTAAGGATAATTTAAGTTAATATTCCTCATCACCAAATGGCGATTAGAGGAAAGAATAATGATTCTGTTTACTTCCCCCCATTCCCCCTTATCTTTCAGAGGACAGCTGTCTCTCTTGCTGAGGTGTTTATAGGTGTTTGCTACTTTCTTGTGCTATCACATCCCAATGTGAAAATAAGTATTGTATTACTATTTTTATAGTCTGTTTGCTTGCTTAGTTGGGTCTAAAGAAATTGTTCTAAGTTGTCCTGTTTTCTTTGCCAGCTGGGAAGGACCTGTTATAGATCCTATTTTAAGTCCTAATTCGTTTGCTCCTAAGCACCAACAAAGGTCACAGGTACTTATCCCTAGAGAAAATAAATGTGTCTGCCATTAAGGGTCCCTGTTGTATTTGTCAAGCTCCATACCCCAATTACAGGCTGACATCCCTTTCTCCGAGAAAGTAAACCACTCAGAAGAGCTGCTGCTCTTAAAAACCCATCGTATAAAAAAATCCATAGGGATAGGAAGGTCTTCCAAAGCAGCTAGACCCAAACTTTTAACTGCCAGCCATTCAAGAAATATCATACTGTTGTCCTCTGCAGATTGAGCCAAAACAAAGCAGTATTTAAGGTGAGGCTGGGCAGTATATCTTCCAATAATCCTCTGTTGAAGCTACAGAGCTGATTGATGAATAAATACTGCAAGGTGAGTATCAAAGACATCCTGTATGTTTAGTTTACCAAACACAAATGGAAGGTAAGATAAGAATATGCCTATGTTACAAATAGGATCTGACCGCCATGACAGCCTATAAAGACTTGTTGGGTCCAATTTTAAAGTAGCTAACTTAAAACAGCACTAGTTCAGCCGTAAATAGCTATAGCAGCCCAATATTCTGTGTAAGACAGCCACCAGAGTATTACATCAAGTTCTTTGACAGATTTTCCAAATCACAGCACTTTTGTGCTCCTGTGGATATGCTGTTATTGGTACCTAAGCTTGCAAGTTTAAAGCTGTGGTGACATTCAGCACTGTAGTGCTAATATACCCTGTATTGCCAATGTCCTTTGGCATTTCAATTACAGCTTGTAAATCACCTCTTTCATTGCAAAACTGAGGGACAGAGTATGGAGAAGTCCCTTCAGTAATGTTGGAAACACAGTCTCCTCTCCAGACGTGTTCTGCTTCGACACTGAGTGCTGTGCTTTGCCCACCTTCAGATTGTCTGACTGAGATCAAGCTGCTTGCTTTGTCCCATAACCTTTCTGAAATTTCAAGATCCCATCAGTCTTTTAATACGATTAAGTTGCTGATTTATCAAGCAGTGTTTCAGGATTATACCTGCTGAACGTAAGGGAATAAGGTTATTGACTCTAGAAAATACTAATTTCTTTTTCATTTCTGTCTCCCCTGCATATCTTACGTATCCCCAACCTCTCCATTTAATAAAAGTTAAACTATCTTTTGTGTATGAACTTCATCTCTCCACCTGTGAATGAGTACTAAAGTATTTTTCTTTGTTCATATATCACAGAAAATAATTTTTTGTCTTAAATTCCTGTTTCACTTCTCAATCCTGTGGAGAGAACTATATTAGGAAAGCAACTCTGAAAAGAATAGCGGCTCCCCTCTGAAAAGCTTTTGGTGTTTAATACCTACTGAGGAGCTGAAATACTTCTAAGAATTTTTTCCGAGCACAAACTGGAGTAAAAGTAAAACATTTCTACCTTTTAGTTAGATGTTGTATCTTAATACTGACAATTTGTCTAGTACTTAGTATCTTCTGACCATTATGTAGCCCTAGACTGTTACTTGAAACATTGTCTTCAGGGGAAAACATTAACACTCTATTATTCCCCCCCCCCCCCTTTTTTTTTTTACATGCAGAAATGGGAGAACAAAGAAGACAATGTGTTTTGTTTAGGGTCAGTGGAACTGGTCGGTGGTAACTATATAGAAATAGAAAAATTTTGTCTTTATCCGTGCTTTGTATTGAATTGATGATTAATGGAAATATGAAGTGAAATAATAAATGTAGATGTATGCTTACCAAATTATGAAGTAGCTATTTTAAGTTATTTCCAAAATAATAGGAGACAAGGTTAAATGGAAACTTTAGCAAAATCATCTAAAATCAGTGGCCATAATTATATGAACCAGAAGCTTCATTTGGTAATAATAATGAGCATGAAATGTGTTTTTCATACTTTCAGATCTTAACCCCACTTAATGCATGTAAGTGGCAAGCATGTCTCTTGTGCTTTCTGCAGAAGACTGGGTGGAGCCCTCAGTACATTATCCGCTTTGTTTAGACTTGAGTTTACATGTCAAAGCTATGAAATCGAAGGAAAACCTTTCTGCTGAATTTAGCAACAGAGTTGTATATTCTGCTATAGTTTTCATAAATTCCTCCAAGTGACTTTTATGCTTTACATACTTTCAGTGGTTTCCTACGATGACTGCCTTTGCTTAAAGGGAGATGTTAGCGAGGCATTCTCTGTTTCATATCCTCAGTACTTAATTTGTTAATCATCATCCTCTCTCCTTCTACCCTGCTCCCATGAAGACTCCTTAGACTCATCTGTTAATTTAATGGATGCATGGAAGCTCTTCAGGAAGGTGTAAATTCAGAAGGATGTATCAATGCAAAGTCTTTTGTTCATTTAAAAATGGTAATTTTAAATGTTTAAATAGAAATACAGAGCATGGGACTTGAGAAATTTGAAAGTGTGTGGTTATGTATTATGACAATGCTTACTATAAGCAATTTTATGCCTTCTGCTTTTATTTATGAACAGATATATCTCTGCTAATTCTATATACAAAAGAAGTGTTCAGCAATAAGCAGTCAATATCTAGCATTTTCTTTGAATAGTCTGATGTCAGACTAAGGGACGGGGAGAGACATTAGGGCAAGAAGTTCAGATGTTCTATTATAAAACCCTAGGGCTCTGGAATTCTGTAGAAGTTCAGTGATAAAAGGGGTTGATTTTTTTTACCTATTCAGTGAGAAACTCTGACTACCTCATAGCTCATTACCTGCATTAAAAATGCAATATGAATAAAATGGTATAGATATTGATATTAATGCATTTGAAGGCATTTTGTTGACTGACAAAGAGCTTGAACACTTTCTGGTTTACTTGGATGACTTTTCTTCATTTCACCCAGATATTTTAAGCTTTGTTTGAAGTCAGTGGAATGAAAAATACCACTGGTCTAATTCAGTAGCAGATTATTTGAATGATGAAAGAATGAACAACTCTCTGTAGTTTAACCAAAGTGTCTCTGTAATTCTTCCAGACAAGTCGAAAAAGATGAATAAGTCTGTTATCATTTTACTAGGTAAAATGTAGATGATATGTTCTAACTAATAAATGGAGATTTACTTGTCCAGGAAATCACAAATTGTCTTGTCAGTGTTTGTCCTGGTTTTGGCTGGGATAGAGTTAATTTTCTCCATAGTAGCCAGTATGGGGCTGTGTTTCGGATTTGTGCTGGAAACAGCACTGATAACACAGGGATGTTTTCGTTCCTGCTGAGCAGTGCTTACACAGAGTCAAGGCCTTTTCTGCTCCTCACCCCACCCCACCAGCGAGGAGGCTGGGGGTGCACAAGGAGTTGGGAGGGGACACGGCTGGGACAGCTGACCCCAGCTGCCCAAAGGGATATCCCACACCATATGGCCTCATGCTCAGCATATAAAGCTGGGGGAAAAGCTGGCCAGGGGGCTGCTGCTCAGGGACAGGCTGGGCATTGGTCAGCGGCTGGTGAGCAATTGCATTGTGCATCACTAGTCTGGTATATTCTTTTATTATTATTATTATTTTCCCTTTCTTTTCTGTCCTATTAAATGGTCTTTATCTCAGCCCACGAGTTTTGCCTTTTTTTTCCAATTCTCTCCCCCATCCCACTGAGGGGGAGTGAGCGAATGGCTGTGTGGTGCTTAGCTGCCTGCCAGGTTAAACCACGACAGTTTTCTTCTGCTGGGAGCTCAAAAGTAGGCCCTCAGAATGTGCTTTCCTGAAGAACATGCTATTTTCATTGTCAAGGAAGAAACCACCTGAACATAGAATAAGATTTAAACAATAATTTAGAGTTTGAGATTAGGACATACAATGAATAGCCTTCCTAGCTCACACATTTCCTCTAAAATGGAATGGTGTTCATGTCTGAAAGTTTAACAGTCATGTTTTATTGTTTATTGTGAATCTAATAAACTTGCAGTATCTGAAAATCTGATAAATTTTGTATTGCAAACACATTCAATATTGAAGGTGCCTACTTTGCTATTAAAACCATATAGTTCGATAAATATATGGCAATTGGTAACACACATAAAACATTCTCTATTAGCTAAGCAGAGAAATACTGTATTTTTTTAAACAGTAATATAACACCTATATACTTATGAAGTGTAGCTCTAATTTTCTTCACATGTGGTGAGAACATTTGTTAATGTCAGAGGATGTATAGTTCTAATTTTTTGTTTTCATTGTTTCTTTGAAACAATGAAAAAAAGAACATGAATGGAAAACAGTTTTACTGAGTAATTTACTGTATGTAAATTATGGGCTAAGTGTCCCATTCAAACAATCTTTGAATATTTAAAAGTGTTTCTGTAGTAAATTATTTATCAGTACTCAGGCTATTAAACAACACAGAGCTACTTATTCTAAACCGTATCTTAGGGAAAAAACCCAGATACATCATTTTCTTTTCAGTTGAGTCACATCAGTTCTGTTATTTTTAATTATGGTGTTAGGGAAGCAAAGTAAGACTCTAAGTGAGGCCATCAGAAAAATAAAAAGAAGAGCAGCAGGTTTTAATCTGCTATAATTTGGTATATATAACCAAAACTGACATTTAAACACCAAAGAAAACATCTGGGTATTTTCAAACCTTACCTGAAGACAGTTTGTTTTTGTACTTGTTTTTAGAAATATTTAACTTTCTCTTAATTTTTTTCCCCTCATGGTGATACAGTGTGTGTATCACCATCTATACAGTAGCACTGATGATAAAAGTAATGTCACTTGGTAATCATTGCTATTCTAGAGTGAGTTTATGGAGCAGCAGGAGAGATTATTTTACAAGTGGCTGTACAATGCCAGTTATGATATAGCAGGAACTTGCAACTTCTGTCCCCTTCAAAAAGATGACATTTGTTTATGATAATAACTTTACTGATAGCTGTTACACAGTATGGTATGCATTAAAATTATACTGTCTATGAGAAATTACATTAAAATGTTGTTTGAAAATACAAGGAAAGAAAATACCTCCCCACGGGAGAAAATTGTTAGAAATCTCTTTTGGCTAAAGGGGTTACACAGCAGTTTTATTTCTTGTATCTTTCCGCAAAGGTGGTAAGAGATAATTTGACAAACGCTGTCAAATGTGGTAACCTCATCTAATTCCTTCATTGCACATCTTAATCCCTGATGCACTCTCCTCAAATAGATGGGCTGTGAGTATGGGGAGTTTTAGATGTGACGCCTTTGCAGCAGTTTCCCAGTGACAGATGCAGTGACCTTATCATACAGACAGCTCTATCCAGTGTGACAGGCTAGCCATCTGGCTTGTATTGATCATAATTGATTTAAAGAAAGTGATCCTCCAAAGCTTGGTGCTGTTAAACCCCACAGCTAAATAGGCATTTTATTTGGAAACTTTAACCTTTAGGGTGTTTTTTCTCTCATTTCAATCTGATTTGTAAAACATAATCTGAAAATGTGTCTTCTGGTGGTAAAATGCTATTGTCTTTCCAAAACATAGCCTTAAATATCTGAGGCAACTCAAATTCCAGAAAGATAAGAACAGAACTGGAGTTCACCACGCTTGAGATAGCAAATAACTGTTCACTGGTCCTGAAGAGCGACAGGATCTTTTCAACAGTTTTCTAAATAAAAGATAAATATTTTATCCAGTTCCCCAACTGTCACTATTTTCATGTAAATATTATATGTATGTAGATACTTCTGTCTACAATCTAACAATATCTTGTAATATTCCAATAGCTGTAACTAACAGGCACAAATTGGCTGTATATTCCTGTATATTTTTCTTATTTGTTTTTCAAACTAGAAGTAACTAAAAGTTTTTAGTTGTAATGTTCTTTAAATTTACAATATATTTGACATTAAAACTTGATAATTTATTTCATCTTTTACATTTGTAATTTAAATATGTTACTTAACATTCATTAAAAAGGTATTGCTTTTAATAAAGTATAAATCCTACACTAGAAATTCTGCAGGATATGTCGTAGAGAGACAGTCATGGAGAGAGCATGTAATGCTGAATATATAAATTCTCTCTTTTCTGAAATACGCCTAAGCAGTAAATAAGAACTGCTTCGCTGAGAACTAAAAACCTGCTGTCTCCAGGGGCTGCTACTTTTGTACAGCGATGCTCTACCAGTGGTTTGCCAAAGAAACGGAAGAATGCGGTATCTCGCTGAAGTAGCCGAGCAGCCAGCACAATTCCAGAACTGAATGGGCATAGGGGCTGAACTGTATTTTCATTCCTAGGGATGATTTCTTCAAGTTCACCAGGAGGACAGTTCTAAGGAAACTTGCATTTTTTGCTCTTTGTACCTCTTTTGAGGATGAAGTGGTTTAACACCCAGGGGTGTCAATTCAGCACTTCTCAGAAATTCCAGAGGGAAGATTTTCAGAATCACGCAGGGAAGACCCAACTCTCCCTCTTATCTTTTGAAAATCTGTGAGAACTGGAGAGGGACTTGAGGTATGTGATACTGTGACGTGTGATAGAACTGTTGAAAGGGAGGATTTTTGTCAAAAACATTTTAAAGCAGAACAACTTAATACTATGTCTCTTTCGTCTTAATAGTTTTATGTGTGGTCTCAATGGAAAGAAGGCAGCACATAAAATATTACATGATGTAAGTATATATGCAATGAATTATATATTTGAAAGGAGTCATTAGTCAGCTATGTAGAGGGAACAGTTCAGGTTGGATGAGGAACGGATGGCTCCAGGATGAATGCAAACAGAAATGAAATAAGCATCGATGGCCCCCTAGATTCGAGAAGAATCCACAGTCATAGGGTCCATGATAAAACTTACAGTTTGTATGATCCTTTGCAGATCAAGTCTGATTTGGAATGGAGGGAGTTTGGGGAGTATCACAATTAAGCACCCTGGATGCCTAGCTTCAGGTAAAGCCATTACGGCGTTACTCTGAACACGTGACTATCTGGGTTGAATGAGTAGGGTGCATATTGAGAATTGTAAGTAAAAGTAATTAGGCAGTTATTAATTGTCCGTTATTAGGCTGTGGATGAATCAGGATGAAGGTGACAATTACAAAGCACCCTCTAATCTGAAGGTGATGAATCTGAGTATAGCAGTGCTTGCAGAGAACCTGGAGAGGCTTGTGTCCTGAGCTTCAGATAAACCCTGAAGTGTTAGACACACCAAATATTGATTCATTAGGATACCACCCTCTTACAAAGACCTCCCCACCCCATGGGTTATTTAATGGGTATCAATTTCTAGGGTTTAATTTTCGTCTCATCCGAAAAATGAAGACACAGTCCTTTTATTGCTGCTTAGTGTGTTCCTTGGGAAACAGTTACCTGGGAGATCTCTAGAAACATTGTTTATCTCACCCAGTGTGAAAACAGAGTGGATAGTCCTAAAGGACATCATTTTGAGAGCTGTCTCAGGGCTTCTCAGAAGTGTAGGCAAAATATGCTTGTGCAAAAAGAAAAGTTCTTTGCAAGAGTAAGGTGGGTAATAGGAGGTAGGTGGTGTCAACGGAGTTTTAGAGTGGGTGTGAGGAGTCAGGTGGGATATTAAGATGCTGTCAAAAGAAAGAAGCAGCATGGGAGATGATGAGTCAGGTTATGGAAACAGTGGGAACAGAATATTGTGCTGCAGATGTTTATTAGTGTTCAGGAAAGTATGTATTGCTGCGCAGCTGTCTCTTGCACAGGCAAGTGGTCAGACTATCACGTATTGAAAATATTTTCCTTTCCCCCAAGCAGTCAGTTGCTAAATGTCAGTTACCCGTTTTGCCTAGGCCAAAAGTCACCTCTAATCATAATCCTCTTGTACTATATTATAGTTTTGCCAAAATAAAAAGGTGCAAGGGTCTCGGAGGTATCAATGTATTTTCACAATAAAATGTGTAGACATCTGAATTTTTTAAAAGAAGATAACTGAAATTTGCATACTGTGGTGCCAATAGGGATGGTATCTAAGGGAATGATACCAGAACAAATGCAGAGTAAAACTTGCAAGTAAAATATAAAACAACCTGCAAAATAGAATGAACTAGTATTAGTTTCTGGGATGACTTGGATGGCTAGAAGAAAAGCATTTATGTAACTGCAGTGAGAAAGGTTTTAAGAAGAAAGGAGATTATTTAAAGCACGAAAGGCACAGAATTAATGATGATACAAAAGTAGACCAGATACCAGACTCCTTTGGAAGTGTGTTAACTGTTTAGATTTTCTTTTTTTTCTTTTTTCTTTTTTTTTTTTTTTTTTGGGGGGGAGGGGTGGAGAAGGGGGGGGTAGGAGGAATGAAGAAGCAAGACCTGAGGAAAATGTAGGTCTCGATAAAGTGAAATGAGAGTAAGTTAAGATGTCCACTTTCTGAAGAAGGTTATATATGCCTCCTTGTGGAAATTACTGACATTACTCATTTGTCTAAATAGAGTTAATGAGCATGTAGGAAGGCACTCTTATTGTCCTCAGTGTCTGATAATTGCCTGTACTCAAGGTTCTCTAGCTCTGTAAAGCTTGGAACTAATACCCCCATGCTGTGACACTTTGTTTTGATTGTGCTGTATCATCAGATTAACCATTAAATTGGCTATTGAAAAAAGAGTAGAAAAATATTTTCTTGACGTTCTTTTGCAGAAGAGCATTCTTAGTCACAGTGATTGGATAATTTAAACTAATATGAAATTCACATAGGTTGTCCAATGGTAGCATTAAATAAAAAATATCGAAGTATTCCAATTTGTCTAAGAGGAAGAGGGTAGAGATTTCTCTAGATTGGTTTAAAATGTTTGTGTTATGCAGGTTTTTAATGTACAGATGGTATAGAATGAAAAGTTCAGGGAAATACTCATCTCTCGCTGAAATAGGCCATACGGTCACCAAAAGTAAAGGCAAGAGTTTTACTCTTCTCTGAAGCTAGATGCTTACTTGTAAAGTGCAAGACAAAGGCATCAAAGTATCTTGACGATCTTACAGAATCAAAGTTTGGAAAATAGAGCTCTGGGAAGACAGTATTTTTCAATTACCATTGGTCCAACTAACATTTGCCTTGTAAATCAAATGTTTTCTTATTGATTGGAAGTACTTCCTGGAGAAGTTTGTGTTAGGTATTTAAAGTATCATCAAATTTTGATCAATATAATAATATTGATCAAAACAAGCTTCGCTTGTTTGAAAATTAACATTGCAGTTTGCTCTTGCTTTCGCTTAAATCTGTAATGACCTCAGAGAAACTACAGTAATTTGTATCACTGAATCACCTTGATTCTAAGCAATAACCTGAAATCCCACAACAGTTTGTAGGATTCTCCAAAATAGTGCTATACCAGACGTTTCAAGAGCAATTCTATTTAATTGCCTGACTCTGGCTGAATTTCAAACAGAAGCTGACTCTCTATGTGTGTTGCAGGCTTGATATAACAGGTGGGTCTTGTCATCCTGCTGATCTGATTATTTGTGGAAAGCTACTGCATAATTGTTCTGAAGTAGAAAATTAACAGTAAAGAGATCCCATTCCTGTCAGCCTTCCCACTCTTCCATTTTGGTTCCCAGGATTTCGAATTTTGCAACCAACTTTTTCTTCAACAACTTTTTCTAGCAACAATATTGCTACTTATCTTAAAAATTATTGGCTTTTACTTCTCAGACTGAGTGCACTGTGAAATACTTGAAAACTTGTAAGAGTGAAAATTATTACCTAAAAGCTAATGGTTTTTGAGATCACATCCTTTTAAAATGGCTTTTAGTAACTTCAAATGTGTACTATTCTAAATGCTATGCATTTTGTTTTTGAAAAGGCACTTACTGGGGTTTACAGTTTATTTTTAGAGATAAATAAGTATTGATAACATTTAATGAAGATGACACTGACTCACTAAACATGCATTTACTTTGATAATGGTTGGTAAGTATTTTTGGAAACCTGGAGCATGTCTGACTTTCTTCAAAAACATTGAGATCACTATGTATTGTGATCACTATTTTGGGATCGCTAACTCACCCTATTTTAAAATAAGTTCTTTAACTGCACAAAAAAAATCTCATCACAGGTGGGTTTTTTTTACTATTTTTAGTCTTACTATTAGTCTTACTATTTTTCAGTTGCTCATTATCTTGTCCAGCTGAGCTTTACAAAATTTTTGAGTAATGAGTAATATGAAGTCTCCTCAAAACTAGTAAGTTCTTGACACTGTGTTGTATTTAGGACTCTCAGGTTTGTCGGAGAATATATGCTGACCAGGAATTTAAAGTTTTAGGCATGGACTTGTTTGTTTGTTTGTTCTTCTTAATATAAACTTTTATATATGAAATACAGAGTGCATAAAGATACGTTGTTTAAAAAACCCACACACATAGCCTGTACTATGTTTTCCTATAATTCCAGTATTGCTAGCCATGTTGAGTGCATTGTTTTAGATACTGATGGCATTGTTTCACCTACCGTGTTGGATTTCTGGTAATTAAAATTACATAGCATTGTTGGGAAGCTTACTGCAATCATGTCCCCACTTGCAAATGATGAATGCATATAAACTAAAAATATTTAAATGATACGTAATTGCTAGGTTCTTGACTCAACAATTTAGTTAGCTCTAGGGAGAGGGAATGAAGAAGGAAAACTGTTCATTAGGGCTTAGGGATTCAGCCTGGCATATTAGAAGGAATTGGATTATTCGGTTTACAGTGTTCTTAACAGATTCAATTTCAGCCAGATATAATTGAAGTGTCGTCAAAGCTGTGTGCATCGCTAAAACATACAGAAAGACATACTCCCATGGGTTCAGTAAAACAATATAGAACAATGTGGAGTAGCTTTTCAGAGATTTAGCTGCCATTACGTTGAGCCTGCTTTTAAAGTATATTACAGCAAACTTAGATGAATGCCTTCCTGTGTAGTTTGTAGGCAATGAATATAGTTAGATTGTTTTCTTTCACTGTTGAAGGAATCTGTTTGACAAAGTATTAAATATAATGCCAAAACTTGTGACTTTGTAGCAAAAATTCATCCGTGTTTCTGATCAGTGTATTTCTAAAACTCTCCCAATTTTTCTTAACTTTCCCTATAAAGGCAGATTTGGATTTTAAGACTATTTTTTAACACAATGAATGATGCCATATGTAAAAATGTCATTTAGTTATTGTCTATTGCTAGAGCAAAATATATGATTATTGAGAAAGATCCATTACCGAACCCTTCAGTCCACCACCTTTGCACGGGGGATTGTCTCTGATTTCAACAGACTTACTGCCCCAGTCTCTGCTGTAAATACATTACTGCACTGGCTTGTGTACTTTGGGGCTTGCTCTTGTCAGCCAGCCAGATTCTAATGTGGTGTCATAACTGATAAACTCCTTTCATGCTGTAGTACAAAATGGACTTAATCATATTTACTTATGTTTGTATTCTGGAGAACATTTGGAGAGGGCTATCTAGGCTAACTTGTAGCAAAAAAAACAAGAATGGAAACTCCATGAGATGGAGGTGGAGTTAGGGTACAGCAAACAGTTGACATTTCGTGACCATTTACAAGGGGTTTACTGCTGTCAAAATACTGATGATCAAGGCCCAGATGATGTGAGTGCAGAAAAAATCGCTTGTTCATGACCTGTTCATGCAGAAATCGCAAGAATTTTGGGAGAGATGCAGGCAGAAGAAGGTGTGATATAAGTGAAACAGAAGTTTCTGTTTCTTCTGAAACAGAAGAAACAGAAGAAGTGAAACAGAAGAAACTAAAATATTTAAATAAGCTTTGGAAAAGTCATCTGCTCATTTGGATGCTTGCTTAGCCCATGAAGTTCCTTTCTAGCTAGTTGCCTATATATATTGCAAATGTTGGGGTTAATTGTGGATTTTTCCCGCATATTTTATTGGGTTTTATTGGATTTCACATTCTATTGGGTTTGTTTGAAACAAACATAATAAAAGTAGTTCTTGGGAAAGTAATTTCACGTTTTTCTAGTCCTTTGAAGTCGCTTCAGAACATAAATACTTCTTGTGAATTCTAAGCTTTTTTTTACTTCTTTTTAAAAAATCTATCAGATTCCCATTGTATTTATGTATAGTGGACATCAACAGGGTCTTAGTAAAACATTGATTTTTATTGTTCTTCAGCTCTGAACGTGAGGTCATTAATTTATACAGAAACTAGAAAGATATTTTACATTTTATAGTGATGCCTACTAATTTTTTTGACAAAATGCTTTATCTTCCGTAGAATTGAAGTACTTAATGTATTTTATGCATAAAAGATATAAGGAAAAGCTTTTGGATATCAACACAGAAAATCATCCACTAGGGCCACTCCATAACCATTTTAAAGAAGATTTTCATAATGAAACAGATTATTGCTTTTAGAAGGCTCCTTAAACACTGTTCATCTGGATAGAGAAGGCCAGGGAGGAGAAGCCACTGTGTTAAACACAGCAGTGGCGGAAGAGAAACGCAGTGTGTAATATCACAGTCCATATTACATCTGTAAGTGGAAAAACCTGAAGTGTTGGTTTAAGTTATTTTACCTTTCTCATCTTTTTTTTTTTTTTTAATTATTGAAGTAGGCAAGGTTATTATTGCAGAAGCTATACTGATTTAAATGATCATAGTTAATTCTGTATGAGCTTGACAAGGCAAAGGCAATAAGAAATGGATTCACAAGATAAAACTTGGCACTTTGTGCTGTTTTCAATTCACTGATTTCAAAGCACTTTACCAGGATTAATATTCTAAGCCTCCACACAATTCCCAGGAGGAAGTTAGGCATTATTCACATTTTAGAGATGGGTAAATGAAATCCAGAGAGGTTATAACCTGTACAAAGTCACACAGAGGCACTAGGCCTCTGGAGAATGAGGGAACAGACACAGAAATTTTTGCATCTTGTTACCTGCTGTTACCATGTGAGTAAAAGATCACCTGGCAGATACAAAAAACCCCTCTGAGACTCCATAGTTCAAGTCACTTTTAACCCATTTAATGGATTTGTAAGTAAGAAGCAGCAGTTATTTCATGCAGGTCTTTAATTCCTAGTGAGTTATGTCATGTCTGACCTTCAGTAAAGTTGTTTTCTATGTGGCAGCATGCTCACATTATTGAATCATATCTACAAAGATAAGACTGCAAATGCTGGAGTATTCTGGTTCATTGGCGCTCAGGTGAAATGTCGTTTCTTCCAGCGCTTTGCTCTGTAAGGAGCAGTGAGCTAGGAGGTCAAAAAGCTCCTTTCTAACTCTTCCTATTACACTTGGTATATCTCAAAATTTTAGTTCGCTATGGGGACAAAAAGACTAAAACATTGGAGAAACTAGGGTGATTTCTGTCTCTTTGTTGTAAGATGCTAAATAAGTAAGATTGTCTGTACCCCCAACTGCTAAATACAGTGGTGGGCATGATCAAACTGTAGAGTTTGGCAAGAGGGTTTTGAGTGGCTGTTGTTTATCTGCTTGACATAAATTACTTGTTTTCCTGAACATCCTGGCTTGCTGCGTGCTGACTATGTAGTTTTCTGGCTGTAGTGTAATAAACCTATTTGTTTATATATGCCTTCCCTGAATGCAGGCACTTTGAGATTATGTATTGCTGTCATACTGTGGTATTCATATAGGTACACTGTAACTCTATTCTTTGGGGTGTTTGAAAAATTAAAATGCAGTTATGCATGCAAATGTATAATATTATTAATGAACATACTTTTATTATAATTAGTGATGCTCTTCAGACATATTGATTCATCTGCTAGGGAGATCAAATTACTGTAGCATTATAGTTTTTCCTAGTCTGTAGCAAAACCAAATAAATGGGCTAGAAGCCTGAGGTATTTTGGACAAGGTAGGATCGTGCTTGGAGAAATGAAAAAAACAGAGATGACCTTTGAAAGTACTCATATGGAGGAATTAATGTTTTCTTAATACCTCCTCATTTGTAATTCTTGTTACAAGCTCGTTATTCATCAGAAATGTTTTGATGCCGTATGGTATTGCTTTCAAAGCTGAAATATACAGAAGTAGCTGAAATCAAATAATAATAATAAAAAACCAATTTGCTCTAGCGAAATGAACCTTTTGCAAATGACATAATACTTCCTTGGTTACCTTTGTGTTTCAGGATGGATAGTATGTTATTTTTGTAGCTGGAAAGAACAAAAATACCTGCATTAGAACAGTTTCCTTGAATCTCCATAAGGATTCTTTTTGTACAATATCTTTTCGTTGATAATTCTGTCTTTAGTTACAATGAAGTGAGCACTGAAGGTTCAGTTTAGCAAAGTACTTAGTACTTGCTTAAGTTTAAAACATATGAGCCATCCAATTGACTGTAAAAGAATTATTTATTGTGCTTTTCAAACTATTGCCTAATTGCCAAAAAAAAAAAAGAGAAGGTATGGTATTGGGTGAGAAATCAGCTCTTACTCTTAGAGAGCTTCAAGGAGTATGACTGATGCTTGTGTAATTACGGTGCCGCCTTGAATAGGAACACCTTGAAGGCAAGTATTTTGCTAATGTCAGAGTACACGAGTGTGGTGATTGTCAGGCGGAGGCAGAAAGGTGGTAGGCTACCCTTGAAAGGTGATGATCCTATTTCAGTGGACAAAATTACAAATTTTTCAGATGGCAGAACATTCTCTTGCTCAATGTCATTCATTCAAAAGGCATTCCAATGAGAAGAAAAACATGTTAAGTGAAATATGCAGAGTCTTGAGCAGTGATTACTGACTCTTGCAGTTTTCTGGCTGATGATATCCAGGTTTACAAATCCATGTATTTGATCGATAGCCACTGACAGCCGTTAAACCCTAACATGTCAGTAGTAGCAAATAACATCAGAGGGTACCCTAACAGTGGATAGTAGCCGCTTCTTGCTTTTGGAGATCGCCATTTCTGAACTGACATTCAGACAAGTGTGTTACCCCAGCTGCAGTGCTATATCCGAGTTCAGCTGGAGCTTCTCATAAGTCCTTCTACAGGGCGGAATCAAGGCATGAAGCTTACACTCAGCTGGCTTGTTCTCATGCGCCTATTACTTTTGTGTACCAACTGATGAAATCGCATACCCTGCACATGGTAGCACTAAGCATTAAGCACCCTGATTAATGAATCAAGGGGTGAAGAAGGTGAAATTTTCGGCTGTCATGTAAAAATTTGTTGTGACTGGTTCTTGTGTTTGTCTTGAGCCAATATTTTATTGTGTGCTTACATTCATTATGAGTATAGCTTTTTGCATATATTTTGGTTGCATATTTTCATAATGACACATAAGCTACTGTCTATTCAGTTAATTCTTGCTTTTCAATTAGTGATTATTGATAGTTTTTGAGAGGTAGGATTAAAAAATATTTGCCTTCATTCATTAGGTCAGTGATTCATGTTTAAAGCTGGCCTTTTACACTAGTGCTTCAACCGTACTTTTTTTGGTACTAACTTATTATGGCTAGTCACTACTAACTTGGGTATCGCAACCAGCCTGATTTTTAGGTTGTCTGAATTGGAAGCAGAATGTTATATGTGACGAAATGTGAAATTTTTTAATGAGCTGACCAGTCCAGCGGGGGGGGAGGGGGTGAGTGATACCCATGTGTTAGAACTGAGCAGCAGTATTCCAGAAGCCTTGCTTCAAAACTCGTAATACCCTTTTTAAAATATGGGCTCTGATAGAATGTGATTTGTTTCAATCATGATGTGGTAAATTTATCCTTGGGGATATCAGGAAGGAGGAGTTCCATCAACAAGTGTCTGCCTTTCTGTCAAGACCTGATTAGTTGTGAAATTACAAGTAGCATTTTAGACATGGTTACAGTAAAGGTTACAGGCACTCTTTGGATCTGAAATTTCATTTTAGAGCAAAAGGTCCCCAAGGGCTGGTTTAATTTATTTAATTACATTGTACAAGACTTGGGTAATAGTTTTAGATCAAACTATAAAAACCAACTTCCAGGCGAATTTGTGATATAATTCAAAGTGGTAAATTGCTAAACACTTCAACAGTTTTGCTTCATAGGACAGAATGATACAAGGATATGGATTGCAATGATATAGTACAAGTGTAAGCCTTATATTAAAATCATAAATAATAAACTAGGAAAAGTAACTTGCTTAATTGTAATGGCAGCATATCTTCCTTGAAAAGATTGTGCTACAAAACTGAATTAAATTGGCCTAGGAAGCCTCCAGGCCTTTTTAAGCATTTCTTACCCCCTGTGGTAGCTTGGACAGGGAAGATGGGCTTGAAATCTAGTATTTTCTTAAAATAATTCTATTTCAAAGGATTCTCTGCCTGTAGTGCAGAAAGAATTATTTCATTAGTTCTAGGTTTTTCCTTATTAGGTGTGTCATGGTGATGGGTGAAACTTTCTTACATTTTCAGATTCCCCTCCTTGCATACCTTGAGTGATACTTCTTTTCACTCTTTCCACTTTCAGTTGAAACTTCTGTATCCATTTTCCTAGACACGATGTTTTGGGTGGTTTTTTCTAGCTATTTTACTACCAAATGCCCAATTGTATTGGGCATCTGCCAGCTGTTCACTTTTAGGTCTGTGATTAGCAACATGATGAAAATGACTCAAAACCAGCATCACCAAAGCAAAACATTAATTACTTATTTTTCTAAAGGTACAAAGTGCTCACAGCAAGAACCAGAAAGCATGAAAAAATTTACATGGCCAGATCTTTCTTGCACCATAAGCTTTCTTTGCCAGCTCTTTTGATTTACCCTTAAGCAAAACTATTTTCAACTCTCTTTCTAGAAGTAGTAAACTGCTTGGTTTGGGCATGCCATTCTCTGTGTGTTTTCTTTCTAATCAGTCAACTTTGACTGTCACTCGCAGCGTCATGTCTGATTACTAATACAATTTCAAGGCCAAGGCTCCGCTAATGGTAGTTATTTCTAAAACTTGACAAAGGAGGTGTATTATGAGGGTGGAGGCTGGCGATAAATCTGAACTGTTGTATCTGGTGTTTGTGAGTCTGACTTTTATCCGAGTTACTGTTTTACAGTTCTTACATTAAATCTTTTGATCCACAAGTATATGCTACATCCATCAGAAGTTTTTCCAATTCGTCATGCATGGTCTTATAGCTTCTTTTTATAATTTTTAAAAAATAGACCAGCAATTTTATTGAAGCCTTCCTTTAAACAAAGGCGCTAGGACACTTTGCCGTCAGTGTTCCTAAGATCAATATCCCTCTGAAATATAGCGCACTTTCCTCTGTTTCATATTTAAAAGACAGTTCTGTTTGTTTCTGTATTGATGTGCTACTTTTTCATGGTTTTCCATCCTGCTTATTTAATCTATTTGGCAATACAGCAATGTTAGTTTTTGCTCAGCTAAGGTGAAAGTATGACTCATCTAAGAGCTGTCTTCCTAATGATATCTCCCACTTCAAATTATTCCACCTAAATAAACTATAAGTACATTGAATTTTGATATTCAGATTCTTGTTCTTGGAACAAAAAGAAGCAGCATAGACAAAAATTACCTCAGATACCGATAGCTTTTTCTAGAATCAACTTTATGATCAATTTCATGAAGAAGGTTAAAAATGAAAAAAGGAGTCGAAAATTGAGGAATATAGCCAAACTTAGTTTTCTCCATGGTATCTGTCAATGCAATACTAAAATTTTTCATATCAACATATTAATTATTACAGCGGAAATAATAGTAACTATAGAGCTACAGTAGAACTTCTTTATGCTGAAACACAGAAGTGTCTTTTCTGTTGAAGGACAGAGTGAAAAAATGAAGTGATACTATCTGCTCCCTGGCTTCTGAGCTTATCAGGCAATCTTCAAATTATCTTTTAGTTCTTTTGGTCATTTAACACTAAAACCATTCATGATGAATACAAAAAAGTTGTTTTGTTGATTCTCTATGTTCACTGGATCAAGTAGTATTCGCTATGCTTCTTGCACAAGCCAAACAGCAGCCTTTTGTTTAAATTTTGCGGTGTCATGGCAGATGATAAAATCTACTGCAGTTTCCAGGTTTACAAAATCCTTGAAACATCATACTAAACCTAAAATGGGAGAGTCTTTTTGTTGTTCACAGGCACAAGAGTTTATATCTACAGGTGGCTCAGCAATTTTTAATATCTATATTTAAATAATTCTCTTAAAATGTTTGATTAGTCTTGCAATGTACTGTTTAGCATCGAAGATTTAGTCAATGGTCATGATTATTATTTGTGTTAAAGTCCGTTTTCATTGTAAAAGAAGCATTAACCAGTGGTTAAATGATCTGTTCTGTGATATATATAATTTCCAAATGGATGTGAAAAACTACATGTAGTTTTTTTGCTTGTTTGGGTTTTTTTTGTCCTTATGAAGTTTTTCTTGAAACTTTTTTTTGGGGGGGTGGGATACCCTCACTGTATATTTTTACATTTACCACACAAGGCTTTGTGTTCTTTTTTCCTTTCTATCATTTGAACTTTAATGTTTTGAAGGACCTTTTCTTACTAGCCTTCTCTACCCTGCTGTTTAACCTTTCTGGCCCTTTTAATAAACTTCCTTATTCTAGGCAGTTTCCCCTTCTGAAACTAAATAACACTGTATTAGATTTTCTCATTATTTTGATAATAGTTAAACTTCTGAAATGTTGTGTTAAAGTAGACATTTTATGGAAGCAACAAAATCCAAACTGTGAAAAGAATTCCATGCTACTATATTAAACCATTAAATCATCAATATCACTTGTGAAGCATTACAGACTATGTTTAAATGTTACTAGCAGAAAGTTGATTATTTTGAGGATAAAAGTTTTCATAGCAGCTAATATGAAAGAGCTGTTAAAGTTGATAGTTCAGTTAATAAAATTTAGTTAAATAATTGGATTTGTTTAAGAATAACCTAGAGACAGGAAAATAATTTGATTATCATTTATCTAAGGTAGAAGCTTCAATTTTAATCTTCCTTAATTTAATTTTATTAAAAATTAAATTCCTTCAATTTTAATTTTCCTGAAAATTGGTAGCGGGTAGTATAGAGGACCCAAATTACTGCTTCCATTAAATACAATCTTAGCATCTATCTTTTGTAGTTGACTTAGTGGCTTGCCAGACAGGGTATTGATACTAGTTGGCCCAGCAGCAAGTAGGAACCTCCTGCTGCATCTCATCATTTCTGTAGCCTGATAAAGTGTCAATGGGAGGGACTGAGAGTTGAGACAGAGCAAACTCTAGATTTGGTGAAGAATGAAGGTATAGGGATGTGGAGGGGACCTGGTGTTATGTGTGGGACCAAACTAATGGTACTTAGGGAGTCATGAATGAAGGGGAAAACTTTGGGGTTATTGGAATTTGAAAATGGGGGGATTTCATAGAGGCAAGCATGTCCATAGGTAATTGGACTTTATTAATTCCCTGGCTGACAGAACAATGTGCTTGCTTTACAATACTTTTCAGTGTTGTACTTGAGATACTGGAAGATGTGTTTGTCACTGTGTTGTTTTGCTCTCTTTAATTTATCTCAGGATTTTTTGCTTGCTCTAATGAATGAACTCCAGCTGTTGGATTCCATATGGGAAATGAAGCCAGCATAGCTCTTCCTGACAACTTGTGCCTGTGCTGTGAAAGCTGAGAATGAATCAGCATGAGAGATCTGGGAATGATAGTCTAACATAAAACAGATGACCGTCATCTATTATTTGGGTGGCAAGGAGAGATAAGAGGGAGGAAAGTTTGCTTTTCAAGCAGGGTTAAAGAAATGAACTTTTTATATCAGTGCAGTTTGTGGCTCTAATTTGGAAATAATTTACAGTCACTTGGGAAATTCTGTCTTCAAGGGTGGATTTGAAGACGTGTATTGTGGAGAAAGGAATGGTCATAGTAGCTTCCAGTGGCTGTGGTAGCTGTGGGGAAAGGGGAAAATGAGTTAAAAAAGGGGAGAAGAAAGCAAACAACCCCCCCCACCAGTCTGCCTTTAGTCGTCACCATAATTAAAGTAGTTACTAGCAGATGTCTGTAGATATCACCTGACAGTCTGTAAACTTTGAAGAAACAAGTAACAAATAAAAAATAACTTAGTTTTGTAATTCCATATTTGCTATTTCATGGATGCTTATTTTTCTCTGATTTTAAAGACATACTAGTTTTCACTATTTTTCAAACCAGAAACACCATGAACAGAATGCAGTTGAATTAGTAGATCCTATTTGGATTTTGGAATTTCCATGCAAAGTTCAGGGTCTCAGGTTAAAGCAAAGAGAGATTGTGTTGTATATTGTGTATTTTAGGAGAATTAAAGACAGAGAATCAAAATTCTTCTGAAAATTTACCATGATGCTCGTCACTATTTTGAAGTATTTTCAGTATTTGAGCCAATGTTGCTTTAAGAATTCAAGTTTCATTTCTTGATTTGTTTTCATCTCGGACATGAGTGCCTCCTCCGGGACACAGTCTGCTTCTGATCATTCTTGTTCTGTTTTCCATCTCTCCAGTGATCTTGAGCTAACCTGATTTCACCCAGCATATTTCACAGTCAGCCCCCTTATCATGCCTTTCTTGCGTTAAATGCACCCAGTGTCTCTGCTGATCTTCTCTTTCTTTGCAGTTTAAATTGATGGAGCTGGTTTTCTTACAGCTTACCCACTTGTTCTTCAAAGCATGGGTATCTTTTAAGCATCTTTTCTTTTACTACTGATTTCTTTCAAGCAGTGGCAGTACTACATACTGTGGACCCTGTTGATCCATGCTGATTGATTTCTTTATGAATTCATGTGTAATTTCAACCCTTGATAATAAATGGATTCATAATGTGTCCATTGAGATATGTATAGATAGATATATATGTAAGTAACTTCTAATAATTGTATCAATAGAGAGAAGGATGAACTGATACACTGTTATTACATTTTCCTTTAAATAGCTTGTTTAGACCAACAAAGGTTCCCATGAAAGAAATGATTAAATTTAATGAAATTTATAATTTAGTGACTGGAATGCCTAA
Source organism: Mycteria americana (assembly GCF_035582795.1). Taxonomy (NCBI): domain Eukaryota; kingdom Metazoa; phylum Chordata; class Aves; order Ciconiiformes; family Ciconiidae; genus Mycteria; species Mycteria americana. Next base: position 5,434,455 of record NC_134376.1, on the reverse strand, counting down.
TTTTCAGAGAGAAAAAAAGTCTATTTTCAGTGCTTGGTAATGAACAGAGAGCAAGTGTAAGAAGAATGAAAGCATTAAATGTGTATCTTGTTACATAAACCTATATCATTATGATGGTAGCTACTCCAATTTATTTTGCCTATGTATGTTTACTTTTTATAGGGCGTACTTGGCTGTGGAAAACTTTTTCTTAATTGCTTGAATTTTGAGCTGAAATATTTTATGCTTATCTGTGCTTGAGGGTAAATTTTTTTTGAAAGCTTGAACAAGAATGAATAGTTCAAGTCTTTTTGCCTTGAGAAATATATGGCAAAAACACTATTGCCATTAAAAATGAAAAACTGCATCGATCTAGATGAAGTATGACGGTTTAAAATAATGTTTATACAAAGATTTATTTTGAACTCATGAAGCTTATTTTCATTAATGATCCAACGCTGTTTATTAGAAGTGTGTGATAGAAATACTTTATAATTCTTATCCCTGATGACACCTTCAGAATAAAAGAGGAGATTGCTCTTTTCATTTGCATAGTTGCTAGGGGTATTTTTGTTTAGGCCTGTAAGATGTCTGGTACCTTCTGTGTCTCTTAGTTCACTTTCAGAAGTGTTCAGTAAGCACTGAAATGCAAAGTGGACATCTGATCTCAGGTGGTCAATGCTCAGTAGATGGAGCAGGCACAGTTATTTGATACATCCTGTAGCGGTAGTGATGATAGTTGGTGTCCGAAGGCACAGTGGCATTACAAAAAGCATGTTTGAGTTAAATAGATCAGAAGGAAAATGTGGAACCACTGATGCAGAGTTCTTTCACTGAACAATGAGGAGAAAAAAGTAATTTTGAATGGTTTCCTAATTCAGATTTTCAAATGATATGAATATAGGGACTTTAGAAACAAGCTTTACAATCCAGCCATCTTGAAATGAGTTGCGTTCCCTGGAGGGACGAAGGGGAGGCGAAAGGTGATCCTTTGAGGTTTGTGTCCTACAGGATACACATGAAGATGTAACCATGACTCGTCTCATTTCCAAAAATCATTTATCAATAGGGTGATGCCACAGAGTCCTCCAAGTGGGTTTTATGAAAGGCAGGAGCTACTCTGTGGCCTCCTGCAATAGTTTCCATGAAAGCAATTGATCTAGAATCTACTCATGTGAAATGTAATCATAAATTGAAAGAAATTGCTAGTGTGCCTCTCTTATTTTAGAGTTAAAGACCAATTGTGCCAATATCTTGACCCACTGAGACCTAGAAATACACTGTATTTAAAAGCTTTTGCTCATTTCCCCCTTTCTACTTGTTGGGTACATTTCATATTGTTTACTGTAAGAAGATGAGGAACACATGGTTTTAAGTTTCCAGCAAAGTTTATAATTCCAAAGAATACACAAATAGCTCAACTTCCTTGACTTCCAGAATTTCGGGGTTTGTGCTTCAGTAGCGTTTTATTGTTTCACTTCTCTTTATAAAAAGGTATTTCTCTTATAAATGTGGTTGATAAAATCAAAAGATCAGTTTCAGTTTTAAATCTCTTGAGAGAATTTAGAGCTCTCAATTTATTTTAAATTGTACGAGAGAATTTTTCACCTTAGAAGCCCACAGAGTCCATCCATTTTGGCTTCCAAATAGTATATAGCTGCCAGAATAGAATTAATTAGTATTTCCTTTGAACCTTGGTGTGCACTAGAAGCACTCATTAGAAGTGAAAGGCTGGAAGTTGTGCAATAGCTGCCATGGATTTTTTAGTTTCTTTATCTAGTATATTGATATCCAATTTTAAGGCTCAAAAAACCCTCTGTTACTGATGCGGATATTCTTGTGACATGTGAACAGCTGTTATCAGACAACGATTTGCAGTAAACAGTTGTAGTAAACCAAGGAATACACTGAGATCTTTAAAAAGTCAGTATGGAGGCTGGCTTTCAAAAATGAAACCTCAGGTCAGAATTGCACAGTAGTTTCTGAGTTTTGTGAAGTTGATACAAATACATTTTCACTGAATAGTGTTTATTGCTGCTTGCTAAGGTTATGTCAACACAGCAAATCGAATCCTTCACTATTATGCGTTGTTTTAAAGAAAACTAGCATTTTTCTCAGGAATGACTCTTTCAAGACTTTCAACTTGCAATGAAAAATAGGATTAATTACCTTGGAACACAGGCATATACCATTAGTCATGCGATGTGTGGCATTCTGCTTTTATACTCATTGCTTCTGACTTTCACTCAGATTCTTTTCCTCTTGTGATTTCTATTTGTTTGGTTTTTCATTTTGTTTGGTTTTTCATTTTTTTTTAATACTGGACATTCTGACAGGAATTCAGGAAAGCTGAAATTTCTTAATTTTTCAGAAGAACTCCAGGGCACTCAGTGGAAACCGCATGCTGCTAAAGCCAAATAAACATTGTGTTTTGTACATTTAAGAAATACTGTGTGCATAATATAAACAAGACATTTACTGTAATCTATCTTAGCTATTTTTTCTCTGCCAACTATGCAAGCAAAGCAGCAAGGTAAAGGTCCCTCATCCATAGATTTAATCTTTCTTCAGTTCAAAGCTTTGTAAGTAAAAGCAACCATCTGTACAGGACAGCTGTTGAAATCCCTCTCTTACAAGCATTATATTGGTGCCAAAGTGAAGCTTCTTGCCCCAATATCATTGTGCCCTCATTAAAAATAAGCAGCCCAAACCCATTCTATGTTATCCTTGAAATCCATTAAATGATACGGTAATTCCTGTTACAACAATAGTCTTCTGTAGCGGTTCTTAATGTAGAGCCTCAGCGCATAGGGTTCATTGCATTTTCAGCCAGTGTATGTTTAATAAGGAGTTGGGCTTTTTTTTGTCATTTAAATACTTTTGTGAATATTGTTTTTATCAGTTAGGTCAACTAACCATGCATTCATTCAATCTATGGGCAAATCATAGAATTACACAATTCAAGCAATTGTTTTTTTGATCGCTGTAATATATTTGTTCTCTCTATATAAATTTGAGTCTGGAAAAGAAGAAATCTAAGAAATTAAAATACAAAAAAATACGTGCATAAGGGCATTTATTTTCATGAAAGAATAGGCTTTCACTAAGAATGTGAAAAAACCTTGTCCAGGTATTATCAAAGAAAACAAACATAGAACATGAACAATGTTCATAACAGCAAAGAATTTTTTTTTAATATAGTTGGCTGGTATTCATTTCAAAGGCACAAGAATAAGGTTCTGATACATTTAGGAATTTCTAATGGAATTTTCTTTCAGTTGCTTAATGATGCAGATGATTTTTAAGTACCAAAGGGGGGGGGGGGGAAGCTAACACTATACATGTTATTTTCTCTTTTACAATGCTTTTCTTATGTCCTTTTCTGTAGTATTCTTGCCTTCTCAAGTATCTGTCTTTGAAATCAATTTCAGATGTCAGGAAAAAAGTTAAAGATGTTGGCACTAGTTGTCACAGATCAGACTAGGATGTCTCATTAAACTGAGCAAAGAGAGAGTGCGAATCACCTTTAATTTTCAGATTGGTTGGTCTTTAGTGTTAAACTGAATGTGATTGATGCCTTGCAGAGTAATATATGATAATATTTGCTGAAACTTCTCTTAAATATTTGAGCGTATATTTCTGTGTCTACCTGGTATGAATGATTTCGGTTTCCTGTGTTCGCCTTTCTTGGCTGATGGCCTCTAAAAGTAAACTTTCAGAACAAATGTAGAACAAGTCAGGCATGCCCCTGTTGTGTTGATAATATCAACTTGACAAATGTATTCTGAATTTTGCCTGCAGCGATTAAAATGGAAAGCGAAGTCAGAAGTGTTTTATGGGAGGTTTTTTTTTTTTATTATTGCTTGCACCAGCAAGTATTGTACTGATTTTGTCAAAGGAAAACCTAATTTTTATAAAGCACTTGCCCTATTGACTCCAAACGAGAACAATATATTTTAATCCATCATCATGTTATTTTTACTGCTTCATTGTTATATTTGCCATTATGGCACTTTTTTCTGTTTACTTCTAAGCTGATATAAACTAAAGGCCAAAAGTCTAAACTAAATAAATATTATGTTAGTGCTAATTTAGGCTGACTGTTTATTAATAGAACTTGTTGTCTATACATAGTGAAGAGAAATAACAGAGGTTGCTGTTGAACTTTGCATATACAATTTTCATGATTTGGTTGCATATGCAGAGGAGAAGGTCAACTCTGGTCGTGCTCTTTTGTCATGTATACAATTTTTATTAATTTTATTTATTTTTACAATAAATTGTATTTGAGGTACATTGTCAATATGAAGTAGAAAGATAGAAATGATCAGCTTTTGTCAGATACGATGGCAAGAAGCATGTGTAGAGAATGTCTTATGTAATTTAATGTATGTTACTTTAATTTAGAAAATATCATTTTTGTGTGAGGCTGCTGGATTGACCTTTGTCCAATAAGTGTTTCCCGTGACCATGGAAGGTGTTAATTTAATGTGTTTTCACATTAAAACGGTGTCAAAATAAGTACCTGTTGAGTATTGCTAAACAAAGAGAAAACCAACTCATTTGCTTCTTAATGAGGCAGTAATAATGTGCTAACATTTCAGTCTATTTACTTTTCAGTCAGACAGGGTTTCTGGTTGAGCATGTATTTCAGAAGATCTACTCCATAAACAAGCCTTTTAAAATCTACGCTAGTAAAAGACATTTTCATAAACGACATCAATGAAAGCTCTGATTGTGACAAACGAATGAATAGGAGTATTTATGTGATAACCCCTTAAAATAATAACTGTAGGGTATTTGGAATATACCACAGAAAGTTAAATCATATTGGGGCCAAACTGTTCTCTTATTTTTTGCAATTCAGACGCTAATTCCTTTAAGAATAAGAACAAGTACGTCACATGCACTTTTTCCATCTTTTTCTCTTATTCACACCATGATGGGAAGTAAAAGAATGGAAGTGCCCAGGAGGCTGCCCTCTAACTTTGCTTACTGGGATCCCTTTAATTGCGGCCGTGCCAGAGTATGTGCGTCCTGGCTCCAATTAGAACTTGCAAAATGAGGTTTGTTTGCAATAATGTATCAGAATATCACTAAAGGATTACAGCTGTGTTCTGGTTCAGTGACCTCCTCCAAAATAGTTAATCTGTAAAAATCTGTGGGTTTATCTGTTAAGCAAATAGCTACAGGCTTTACTTTCTTTTGTAAATCCCCTTTTGATATATAAGAAACCATTTTCCAGGTATTTCTAGAGGACTCTATTTCTGTAATTTGTTTGTAGAAGTTTTTTCTGTTGTTAGAATTGGAACATTTTCGTATGCACTTCAGATAAATGATTTTATTGTAAAGCTTTAGGTTGGAAGAACAGGAAGTATACATCGATGTTTTTTAGTCCTGTATCTAAATATGTGAGGAATTGCAGAGTGAGAAGAAGGAGAGCACTAGGTATTATCTGTGAATCTTAAACCTCAAATAGCCCAGGCTGTTTTCCAGCTGGGTTGGCATTAAGTGTCTGGTGAAAGGTGAAACTAACTTTGTTGAGCCCATTACTTTTCTAAAACAAGTTAGTGCTCATGTTAGACAAAGAACAGCTCTTTGTTTAAAAATAACTTGAAGTTGCCAGTCCTTTCAGAGAATGTAATTATTTCCTCTGGGGAAAAAAGAATAACATGCCTTATCTACTCAAGGAAAGTATTTAGGATGCCCTTTCCTGCTTTTTTTGTCCTGCAATAATCTGCTTTTTTTAGGAAGAACATTTCTGCTATCAACATTTTTCTCTGGTGGAGCCTGGTGAAAATAACGTCAGTCTGTATTGTCCTGTGATGCGCTCCCGGTAAATATGTGTAATACGTCAACTATATTTGTCCCTTTCTCCCACGGAGTTTAATGAAGGAAATTATTTTGATTAATAGCTTTTAGATTTAACAAACAACACTGTTTTGGGTTATACATCCATCTGGTCCAGTTTCTAAATTGTCAGCTTGATGATGTATGTGAATGTATACAGCAGAAACAGATGACTGGAGGGACTTGTGAAATCCTGCAGAGAATTAAGTCAGCAGATTGTTTCCCCCAGTGAGCAATTTTATAGAACTTGTAAACCCGCCCAGGGCTTACCTCTTACAGGATACAGGAGTCCTCATGAATCGAGGTTCAGGCTTATTCCATATTCCTTTTGAACATACATCTTCATTATTGTCAGGTTGTCTAGGTTCAAAGAGAAGACTAGAGGTTTGCTCTTCATTTGTTTAACGCTGCTAAGCGGGATTTAGCAAGACTATCTGTACTTATTTGATTAGGCTCCAGCAGAAATGATCAGGTGCTTGTGAGCTGGATTGCATGAGGGTAGGATTATGATATAGTATAATAAGTGTACCATGTAGGAGTGTGGTGGTTGTTTTCTTCTTTGACAACTTGTATATTATGCACTGGTGAGATGGGACTAAGCTTTATGTCGTATTGCTGCAAGTAAGTGTTCTGTGTTGTATCTCTCGGCCACTCACTCACAGATTCTTCCTGTCTTCTGACTCGCAGTTTGTAGTTGGACAGAAAGGTTACATATGCAGCATTCCCACATTTCACTTGGATAATATTTTCTCATCTCTTTAAGGTGATTGAGGGCTTGCACAAAATTCTACCAAACTTGCAAAACCAAGCTTTACCTAAAGCAGTTGATCCACTTTCTCTTTTATGCCCATACTCCCTTTAACAATTTAGAAGAATGAGTTTTGTCAAGGGAAGTCTTTTGTCTGATTGTTTGAGACAAAATACTCCAACTCTGAAGACAATCTCCTGACTTTTCTTGCATTAATTGGCAGTCTCATTAAAGGTATTACACTGTCCTCCAAGACATGCCTTAGCTAGTAGACTAAGTGGTTTCTTTTTCTTTTTTTTTTTTTTTTGCTTTAAAAATTTCAGTTAAATAGAATAATAGAATTTCATCTTTTTCCAACCAGGTTTGAGGGAAAGTTTATAAATGGTCTTTTTTCTTTGAATTAGACTCATCACTCTTTTTCAGTTATTCCTTTCTGTTAATTGTTTCATAAACATGCTAACACGGCTAGCAGATGGAAGTCATTGCTTGTTGCTTCTCATGACTATTGTCCAGAGTAATAGCGCTAATGAAGTAGCGTCTACTTGGGCTTAATGTAATGTTGTGGTGATATACACAGAGGTGTCTTTTTATTTGCTAGTCAGATAAATTGTATTAAAATATAATGATTACATGAATTACTTCCAAAGGATAACACTTCTTCAGGTGTACATTCCTTAACCTTTTCTAACTTTAAAAAGCTCCTCCTGATGACAATTTTTTATGTAAAAGGACTTTTTTGTCTGTTCTGTGATTTGGACATAATATATTGGGTAATTAGTACTTCTGTCCTGAGAAATCTATCCATATGAGAAGAAAAACAATTTTCCCTTCTATTTCAGTATGTAATTATACATTCTGTATATATACACACTTCTGATAATGGGTTTTAACCAACATTTTATTGATTTGCTGTTGTTACATACAGAGTAATAGCTTTCAGTTCTTTGGAATTTCCTAGTTTTAACATACTTAATGTCTTTTTTGCAAATGGCACAAATAAATAATGAATGTTAATAACATTGTGACCTGTATATTCCTTCAAGATGTTCGGGTGCATTAGTACTAGCTCGTAGAATGATTTTTAACTGCGTGGTTTCTTTTATTACTGTTCATAGTACACTGAAAGCAATCTTTGAAGTTGACTTATGATCAAAATTTTACTTGTACATCCATTAAAATTTTAAGCACATTAACTGTAGCATGTTTGCAAATAGTAAAGCAATTATCAACTCTGCTCTATTGCTTTTGATCACCTAGTAACATGTTTAGATAGAGGTCCTGGGTGCTGAACACAGGAATGTGGTACTTCAGTAAAAATATATTTAAAGTTTGGGAGGTGCAATTCATTGCTCCTACATTGTATAGGATATATAGAGTTAATATAATAGTTCTGTACACAGAGCAATCTGCTTATGATAGCTTCAGGCCTTGGCATTAAAAGCAAAAAAAAAGCCCCACCACAAACCCAACCCCTCCCCGTCCCGTCCCCTCCTCCCCCCTGCCCCCCAAACAACCAGACAACAAACCAAGAAACCCAACCCCCAAAAAAACCAAAACAAGAAGAAAACCTCTCAAACATTAATAAAGTTATGACATTATTTTCAAAACACTATTTAGGTTGCCTCTCTGCCTAACTGGGGTTTAACCCTGTCTGACTTACAAATAAATCTTTTATTTTTCCTTTACATATCCTTTTGATATATGTCATCCATCAATGTTAGCAAGAACAGTAAATGCATTGATCTATTGCTACACTTGGCAAGTTAAATAACACTTTATGTAAGAAGTATTGATTTATAAAATCCAGTACATGTAATTAACATTAGAACTGTCAAACACTGAAAACAGTATTAACTTGCTGCTTATTTATAACCCAAAGAAAATTAAATAAAATATCCGGATTAATAAACTAACTCCTTTTTTTTTGCCTTCAGGTGTGTCAAGTCAAGCTGAGTTATGTTTTCAAGAACAGTGATATGTTTCTTCCAACTTCTGACAGGAAGAAATTATGTGTTTCGTCAGTATTGTTGAAAATAATTCTACAGACTCTATATATGTGTATTATCCCTGAGGTGGTGAAAGAATTCCACTTGGATAGTTCTGAAACAGTTTAGTGTAAAAGATGCAGAAATAAGTGACAATATTAGAGAAAATTAAGGTAGCCAATTTGTGTCAGGTTTTCAGAGAGCCTTTGATCTGGCCCTTAATTAGTGCCTGCTCTTCTGCATGAAAGTATGCAAAGGTGTATCTCCCTGCTTGCATGTACAGTGTATCATCCCGTTGTCTACACAAATTATGCAATGAGATACTTCGAGAGCTCTGCAAGGATCACTTTGCACTTCTGTTACTGACTCAACCACGAACCAGGTGCCTGTTCCAGAGTTTGCTTAAGATGATGGGAATATTTCAGTTGAGTTCTGTGAACTTTGGACTGTGCTTTGATTGCATTTTTGTCCTAATTCAGCATCAGATAAGGATACGAACAATCCTGTCTCTGTTCAGTATAGCGTATGATCGTGTGCTTATCACCCTTGAATTCAATAGCACCATTGAGATCCTTCGAATTGACTTTGTTGAGGCAGGCCTTATCCAATTTATAAACCTATTTACATTTTTCAATTTTAAAGGGCAAAAAAAGAAAATTACAAGTTACATGTAAACAAAATAACAATGGCAGTAAGGAGTGGGCGTTGTTTTTTAACAAAGGTTTCTGCCTGAATCATTTCCCCTTCAGTCCCCTTCGTCAAGAGAGATGTGTGTTTATATCTTTTGTGGATATTTATAGCTGCTTTGCTATTTAGAAATAATTCTCTCCTTGAAATAATAAATAGGTGGCATTACATGCCTTTCAAGTCTGGCAGTGCCTTTGCTGTGCCATTGTTTCCTCCTGCTGCACTCATGTTTCTGTTCTGGTACTTCCAGACACTCATCAGCTGTTCTCCTTTTTGATTTAATTTTTCTTCTACAAAATAACCAACTGAGAATGCCTCTTATACCAAGGGCAAACATGGTGGAAAGCACATTCATGTTTTTATCTTTTCTGTTCTGTTAAATGTTCTGTAGGGTTTCATCCTGCCTTCATCCTGGTGTCAGCTAGAATATTTAGTGGATATATATCTTGATGGATAGATATCAGTGTGATCAGACTGGCCCTACAGTGGTTGGAGGTTGTAGATTATGTAGTCGGAACGGTAGCTTCCTTTACAGTTAAGATAATGAAGGAAATCCTGCTGGATTTGGATTCTGTTTCTGTAAGGCAGTTTTGCCTTCCACCTGCTGTGTGCCGAGATTTAAACAGTAACAACTTATTTCCTTGAGAGGTCTGCAAGTCTCTGCAAACATCACTAGATATGACGAGAATACAAAAGGCATGAAGGTTATGCTTTGATACCACATTCAGCCTAGAGACGTTGTAGGTTTCTTTGGAGGTTTTGGTTTGGTTTTGATAGTTAATAGGTTCTCTTTTATTTGCCTGCTTTGTATGCTATCATGTCTTTTTGTCTCAGTATATTTGTAACTTTCTCTAGGATATCCTCATGAATATTTCCAAAAATAATTCTGCAGCCTTTTTTGAGGATGAACTACACTAAACATAACTTAAGAACACCATCTATAGCTTCTTGATTTTTAATCTTCCAGCAGATATTCCATGAATTAATGAAACTGTGAATTGTGATTGCCTTCTGCTATACAACAAGCCAATTTTTTTTGCCCTGACTCAAGTGAAGTATTACAGGAGGTCAGAAAGTGAAACTAAAACATGAGGTGTGGAAATTAAATGGGAAAAGGAAACCTTAGTGGGACTTTAGGTGAATACATCAGGAGCTGCTTGAGGCTCAGTTAAAATTATATCAGCTATTTTTTTTTCCTCCTTGGCTGGTCTGTTAAAGAAATCAATTTTAAGAAGAGAATGATGCAATTGCATGTGGGAAAATCTTTCTTAGTGTATTTGAGGATAACCAAGATAGTTTTATGTTGAATTTTAAACGGAGTGATGTTACCGACCACTGTCCTTTTTTCTGTCAGAATCCAGGTCCTGTAAAAACGCTTTTGTGCTTCTGTGGGCCCTCCTCCTTTCAGTTCGGTTTTGAGTGTTTCTAATAAAACTCAAGAAATCTTTTGTCAACAGGGAATTCTTCTTCAAGAAGTGATCCTGACTGAGAGGATAGTCTTTAAACAGATGACAGAGTGTTAGGGAGTAGATTTTATGAATGCAAAGAACAGGTTACGTTTAAGGACTCTTAAGCAACTGGTGATACTAAGATTTTCTTTTTTATAATTAAAAAACTGCTTTAGCTATTTTCTGTCGTCTTGTCTCAGCATAACATGCAAATATATTTTTGTGGTTCATCCAAAGCTGTTTGTAGGGAAAAATGGAAGAAGTGTAAGAGATATAACAGGAAATGTTTGTGCCTTAAAACAAGGTAGAAAGGTTGGTAATATTAAAACAGGTTGTCCTCTAGCAAGTGATTTTGTGGTGTGTGTCTTCCAATTGTAGAAGTTTCTAAGGGAATGAATTGTGATGTTTGTTCTTTTAAACAATACTATGTATTAGTCAAGATTTGGGAAAAACATTTGATCTGTTTGCATCAAGAAATGAGGAGCTTAGAAGCAAAATGGAATCTGCAGTGCCATTTAGGTGATTCTGAAATAGAGAACTGATGCTTCAATTAAAAAAAAAAAAAAGAAAAACGAATTTTAAATTAAATCTACTTAACTATCAGTGTGAAACACTCATTCTTGCTACTTGGGACTCCTATTCTGTTGAATTGTTGAAAGCTAATCCTAACTATACATTACAGAATGTTTAGTTTTCCTCTTGGCACAGTGTGCAACAGGTATGTAATCTTAAGTTCAATATTTCTTCCATCCAAATCAAATATATGATTGGCAATTACCCAATAACTAACTTGCCAATTAGTTACTTGACCTATTCAAGGCGAAAAAAGTTACCCATCGAAATCTTGTCTCCCAGTGACTGTGCATTTAAAAGAAATAAATGTCACTTATTCTAGAAATATGTAGGTTTCCTCACAGAACTTGCTGAGTCCTAAAACAATTTAATTCCATCCCCAATTAAACCTTTAAAAGCACTATCCATCAACCTCAGCTGATACTGTATTTGCATTTAGAGATCATAGTAGAGGTATCCAACAAGCAAGTTATCTTCCTTATCTATAGGAGGACAAAAATGGGTAGTGTGGGCTCATTTACTTGACTTATGAAATTGAAGAAGAAAGACTGATTTAAATACGGTTGCTTCAGTATTATTCCAATATAAAATCAGGTATCATCTTTGATAAAAGTTCAGGAAATCCACTTTAAGGGAATGCTTTACACCATTGTGTGAAAATTCTTAACTATGGCAGTATATTTGAAAAATAACCTGATATTTTAATGAAATATTCACTGTGATGCATCAGTCCTTTCAAATACAGGCTTAGAATGAGGTAGTAAAATGCAATTTAAATTTAATTGTTGTACTTGGTGATTTATGTCACACTTCCAACCAAGAAAATTTGAATCTCAAATATCCAATATTTTGGGTAGAATAGCCTTTCTGCAAATCAATACAGTTAAAGTGACTGAATGCTCTAATGTATGTTTGACATTGTTGACAGTTTATGAATAGATCATACACTAACTTTCACAGCATCTCACCAATGCATTTTAGAAGGTTTGAATTCAAAAGAAGATTGATTCAAATATATCTCAGTTCAGTCTGACTTCCTGGTACATTTCCCAAGATTTACTATGTAATAATTCCAAATTCTTATGCCATATAAGCTATTGAAGTTCATTTACACAAGAGAATACAACTTGCATCCAGAGCTAGTACGTGTATGCATGCGTATCAGGAACTAAGATAGTAAGATTAAAAGGTCTTTTTGAAAAGGAAAAAGAGAAAAATCTTTTCCATATCCAAGTAGGGAATAAGAAGAAAATGGTCCTGGATTCCCCAGCAGGTTGCAGTTATCAGCTGTCAATCAGTACAGAGCAGTTTGTACTCAACTGTGTGTGCTCTGAAGCATCAGCTTGTGAATGTCACATCTGAACTTTAATCTGTTCTTGATGGGATTCTGCTCTTCATAGTTGTACCTACTTTCTTTGGATTACTGAAAAGATTCTTCCTGTCTGTAGTTTGGGTTTCCTGACTCTAGCTTCCTTTTAATTTAACTATACTTTTGTGTTATGGATTCAATCCCCTAGATGGATCTTTTAAAAGACTCTTTTTATGGCAGTTATCATTAACCTACCTGAGGATGGCTCACATCCCTTTTCCTTGCAAACAATGAGAGCAAAAGCATTTCTATATTGTTGCTCTTGCCCTGGGCAGATCAATTTATTTATCAAGTCTCATTTTCCTGGAAAATTCCTCAGATATATTTTGTTCTTTATTTTTCTGTGTCGGTTGATTGTAGCTTTAGACATACACATGAAGAAAGGGTGATGTGCATCATGCTGACTAGGGACTAATAAGGTAAAATCAATATAGGTGTGGTTTTTAATAAACCAATTGTGGTTTTGTTTGGGTTTATTGAAAAGTGTAGCTCAGTCAAAAATTTATTTTCAATATCATATCTGTTGGGTGAACTGAGCGATGGAAAGACAGCTGCTCAAATAGGATTTGTTAGTGATTGAGCTGTATTTGCTCTGACTTGCTGATTTATGAACAAGTTAAACTACTTTTAATATTCAATATTGGCTCACTTCAAAATGACTTAAAAGTAGAGCTATATAACAAAGACAAATAACAACGGCAGTGGGGATCTCTTAACCTGTTCTCTGCACTCACTACGTTATTATTCCTCTGAGTGTGTTCAGGACTACAGTAACTGATTTTCTCAAGATGTGAGCACATGATCTTACCTGGAACTGTCGGTATCTGACATTTCTGGAGAAAAAAATGCTGAGATTTTAACAGTGTAGTTGCAGTGTTTTTTGCTGATGAAGGTGATGTGGTACTTCTCTGGAGTGTGGTAACTTTCCTTTTCTCAGTAGGGTAGAGGTGTTCAAGATCAAATTGCATCTTTAATTAAAATATATGAATTCCTGAGGGATAGCACTGCAAGACTGCTTCAAGATCTTGTAGCACCCTGTAGTAACTGAAAGATCTACTTAATCTGACTTTGGTTTATGTATTTTACAAATGTAAGCTGTTAGAGGGCTAAGAATCGTTAGCCAGACTTCATTAATGTGTTTATTAGAGGGTATGTTTGAGGTCCCTGAGATGGTACTCTCCTCAGTTTCTGAAGTCATGTTCACTCACTCTATCCTTACGAGATTAGGATCCCTTGGTTAACTAATGAGTAGCAACTCTTGGCACTTTTGTTTTCATTCCATTCAGTACAAAGCTGTACAGTCAGACTGCCTTCTCCTCTTACGGATTGTATTTGTAAGTTTGTGCCTGAACATCATTTTCAGGGAGAACAGAGTATGAGCAAGCTCTTAGCTTTTCTGTGATACATCCCATCTGCTGCAGCTGGGGAGAAGCCCAAAGTAGATAACAATTGCATAGAGCACCATTTTTGTATTTAAATGTCCACATTAATCCAAACAAAAGTGTATGGGCATTGTTGAATTAGATCCTGAAACTACATTTTGAGATAAAATCCATCTAAGCTTTGTGTGTACCAAAGAAAGAAAATAGACGGGCTGACCTCGCAGTATAATGGAACTCTTGCAGTTTAATGATGCACAAAAGCAAGGCAGACGTGTTTTGGAGCAAATTTCCAGATAATTTTGGCATATTCAATCCTATTTTTTCTTGAGATTTACATAAAAATAAATCTGCACCATTTCTTTAAGGATACTAGTCAGGATGTTAGCGAGTTTGGTAAGCAGACTTAATGAAAATTTGTAGAAGCTGTATATATGTGCCAACAGATTGGCACCTTATCCTTTCACTCCTCCTTGCAACTCAGATTTTTTAAATAATTATTTTTATTTTTAAATCAGCGTAGCTGAAGAGCGAGAGAGACTGGAAGTATTAACACATTTAGCATTTAAAAGAAAGCAACGGTGTATAGCATGAATGTTTGCTTTTTCTTCTTCTTTTTTTTTTTTTTTTTTTGTAGGCAGAAAACTATTTTAGCTAAGAATATTAATTCCAGTATTTTATTATTCCTGTTTCTAGGACTCAGAAAGGCTTTTTATTAGCTTTTTGCTCTGTCCTTGAAGGGAATAAAAACTGAGATGCTCTCATGGCTTCTAAACCCTTGATTGGCCAAGGTTAGCCCTGTGGTAAGCCCTTCCTGTATTTACTTAATAAAGTGCAAGTATCTCATACCTATTAAATGCCCCCCTTGTATCTTCCATCCCTTAGCCAGTTATTCCTTTCCTACAATTTTCTTTCTGAGATGGCTTTCATTTTTCCTGCCAGTTTTCCTGTTTCCCTGGGATGCTCTGTAACAACCAAACTTGTCCTTGTAGGTCCAGTTTAAAATTTTGCTTTTCATTACAGCTTAAAGATTTAAAGCTTAAGGTGCAGCACCGTTTTGATTGTGTGTCTGAGGTGTGAGTAGCACTGTGCCGCAGAAATGCCAAAGTCATCAAAGCTTTACTGCTACCTCTCTTCATGGAATCTTTGCTGAGTATTTTATTTTAATTTCTGCTTTCAGTGAGTATTTAGTGAGCTCTGATTACATAATTGAATTTGATAAACTGATGGTATGTGATTGATGAGAAAATCAGGAATAAAAGATTAGAAGATAAAAGTACTTCAAGGGTTTAACTAAATCTTCCAGAGAGCTGGGGTAATTTATAAAGCATGCTATACTCTTTACAAAAATATTCCCATAGGTCTATTAAATTTTAGCTTCTACCAGAATTGGATTGAATTTTGAGAATCATTTTCATGTAATACCAGCTTGATTGTGATACTTTAAATGGGAGATAGCTCTGAGTGGGTTTGGAATATTTGAGTAGGAAATGTAGGGCTGAATGACAGACTTGTGGGCAGCAGTCTTTGTCTTTCAAATAAATTATTTTTTCTTGGAAAGACGTAAATTAGAAGGAGTAAGTGGATAATTCAGAGTGAAATAATGAAGGAGGTTATGCTGCTTGAGTCTTTAAATCACTGAAAAACAGGATCAACAAATTACTTGGGTAGAAGTTTATAGTGGAGATACCAGTTTCCTTGTGGTCTCCGTGAATGGCTCAACTTTCTTCAGGGAGGAATAGTTTAACAGGCTCATTTCATGAGCCTTTATATACTAGCAGGTAAATGTAATTGTTTTCAGGGGACTCGGCACTAATAATTTCGATTTACCAGTTGGACTCTGTTATGACCCCTTCCCCTAAATACCAGCACAACTCCCTGCCACTGCCTTTTCATCTCCAGAGGAAGCCTGACACCTTTAATCTTGCAAAGGTAGAATGTCTGTCTCATAACTCTTTTGGGAGACTCCCCAAAATATATGTGAAGCCTCTGAAAGGATTTAACATTTCCTCACTTGTTTAGAAGTGTATTTGTTAAAAATTGCTTTGCTCTGGGTAAAATAACTGTATTTCACACTAACATCGTCTAACTCTGACTTAAATTTTTCTTTGTAAAGTTTTAAAATATTGGTTGGTTTTACTAGTTAGGAGAAAATGGGAATTGAGATAAGACGCTTTCACAATATTTGCAGTCATTAAAACAAAAAAAAGAAGCTTTGCAGAATATAATCTCAGTCATGTAATAGAGTGGAGAAGTGCAAAAAACATCTTTGGTTTGCCTGAGACTATCTGCTAGTTTGGAACTGTTCCTATTTTCTCATACGTTGAACTGTCATAGCTTCCTGTATATCCAATTTAAAGAAAATATTACTGATCTGCACCAGCCATTAATCAATTTGTTTGAAAAACAAATTGTTTAAAATGTTACGAATCAGAAAAGGGCCTTACCTCAAAATACCTTTTTAAATTCAGTTTGTTAGGTCAGATTTTGTCTAGTAGTTTATAAGTATTGCTGTAAGATGATGTGCTTTTTTTTTTCCTGCAGAAATAACTGTATCTTTATGAAGTTAAATTCTAAAAACTAGGGAGATAATTTGTCAATACAAATAATCAAATATGTATGCAGCTGATGTTCAACTTTATAGCCAACTGTAGCAAATGGTTTGGCAACAGTCAACCTGTGACTCCTTGAGCACAGTCAACTGAAGCGCAGCTGCTGCCCTGGGGCTGTACGCTTAGGCTGATAATGAAGCTGTGCTGCCATGTGGTCTGCTAAGGAATAAAAATTCCCTGATAAGAGGCAAAGCAAAAGATAAGGGCTTAGAGAGGTTGACATCACCAGGCTGAGCTGCATACCCACTGCTGTCCCAGTCTTCGGGGGAGCACCAGGGCACCTTGAAAGCCACTATGACCCCTTAGCTTGAGCTCCTTCTTCCCTAATGTGTGTGGTTGCTGTCTTGTGGCTATCAACTATTAAAGATTATAGTATGTGACCTATGGATTCAAAAATTTCAGACAGCCTTGAAAAGTACATGAGATCACTTCCCATAAACTGTAAAAGATAGCTTAAACTCTTTAGATGATGTCATGGTTTAACCCCAGCCAGCAACAAAGCCCCACCCAGCCGCTCGCTCACTCCCCCGCACCCCCACCCCGGTGAGATGAGGGAGAGAATCAGAAGGGTAAAAGTGAGAAAACTCGTGGGTTGAGATAAAGACAGTTTAATAGGGAAAGCAAAAGCCATCCAAGCAAGCAAAGCAAAACAAGGAATTCCTTCACTCCTTCCCATGGGCAGGCAGGTGTTCAGCCATCTCCAGGAAAGCAGGGCTCCATCATGCGTAACGGCTCCTTGGAAGACAAACGCCATCCCTGTGAATGTCCCCCGCTTCCTTCTTCTTCCCCAGCTTTATATACTGAGCATGACACCATATGGGATGGAATAGCCCTTTGGGCAGCTGGGGTCAGCTGTCCTGGCTGTGCCCCCTCCCAACTCCTTGTGCACCTGGCAGAGCATGGGAAGCCGAAAAGTCCTTGGTTTAATATAAGCACTACTTAGCAACAACTAAAACATCTCTGTATTATCAACACTGTTTTCAGCACAAATCCAAAACTTAACCACATACTAGCTACTATAAAGAAAATTAACTTTATCCCAGCCAAAACCAACACAATTTTCTTTCCATTTCTGATGCCATATGGTGTGGGATATCCCTTTGGGCAGTTGGGGTCAGCTGTCCCAGCCGTGTCCCCTCCCAACTCCTTGTGCACCCCCAGCCTCCTCGCTGGTGGGGTGGGGTGAGGAGTAGAAAAGGTCTTGACTCTGTGTAAGCACTGCTCAGCAGGAACATTATCAACGTTCCTGTGATATCAACGTTTATCTCCTTGTGTTATCAACACTGTTTCCAGCACAAATCGGAAACACAGCCCCATACTAGCTGCTATGGAAAAAATTAACTCTCTCTAAAAACTAACTCCCAGCCAAAACCCGCAAAAATAGCAAGTATAAAAACACCTGAGCTTAATCTAAAATAAGTTTTAAAAGAAAGATTAGCAGTTTAACTGAACCGTTAGTTGCAAACATTTGTGGGTTTTTTTTCATTTTTTTGTTTGTTTGGTTGGTTTGGGTTTTGGTTTTTTTGTTTGTTTGTTTGGTTTTTGTTTGGTTTTTGTATTTTATGTATAAAATACACACACACACACTGCAGTCCTAAAAAGCAGAGCATGGTAATATCTACCTATTAAATATTATTCCATATTTTGTATTAAATCTCTGACTTTGAATGTAACTTGTGTATTTTATATATATACATAAACATCTTAATTTTGATTATAGAAGGTATTTGTAAACTTCTAAGATTAAGTCTGTAGTTCCTACATAGTTACAACTAGAAATTTGATGCATAAAGTGTGAAAACCTTCATCTTCCAGAGGTGACAAGGGGTGGGTCTCCAGCAGGTGTAGACTTGTAATAAATCTGCATTTGAGTGGAGCTTTGGCAATTTACCAGTCAAGAATTTTGCTGTTTCGAGTATTTTGAGCACTTGTGATCCACGGGAGAACAAGAGTTTGAGACTACATGTGACCCTTGAACATTACTGAAGTACCGTAATTCAAAATCTGTTAGTGGTTTCAGATAATACAATTTAACACATTTTGGTTGGCAATAATGTTGAAAAACACATTAATCTTGCAATTTTGTGAGGTGTTTTTTTCTAAACTCTTTTTTTCTATCAAAATTCTTCATTTACCCTGACACTTCTCCTGCTGTGATAATAATTTCTATTCAAGATTACTCTTCTGGTTTCTATTCAAGAAATAAAAAAAACCTTTGAGTGGATTTAATCCTTACAGAGAAGAGGGGGAAAAAAAAAAGCCAATAGGGCTGTTCACTGCCTGCCGCAGTAGACAATGCTGAAATCCTCATATGTATAAATAGTAAACATGGACAAAAGCTTGTCTGAGTGGGCACTTCTAAGTAAGTCCCGAGGACTAAGGTTATCAAGATCTTGCTAATCCTGCCTCTAAAGATAAAGCTTAGTTATGAATATAACAGTGTAAGCCTTAACTACTGAATCATGTTGTCTCTTGTTTTACAACGGCCATTTTGAGAAGAAATGAGCTAAATATCGGTGGCTTATACTATACCTGCTTAAATAGCTTACAAAACCCTTTCCTCTCTGTATTTCAGATGATGTTGCACCATACTTCAAGACTGAACCAGGCTTGCCCCAGATACACTTGGAAGGAAATCGACTCGTACTCACGTGCCTTGCGGAAGGCAGCTGGCCCTTGGAATTTAAGTGGTTACGCAACGACAGTGAAATAACTGCCTACTCCAGTGAATATAGGTAAAGGAAAGCCATATAATAGCCTGCTTTAAGTGTAATTGCAAAAAAACCCCCAAACAAACACCCCTCCCCCCAAATTCCCAATACCTCAAAGCAGCTTAGTAGATACTGATACATTGAGAATGTTTTTTATCATGAAAGAAGACTGGGTTTTGTAAACAAGTAAGACCTCTAGGAGAGAATCTCCTTTGCTAAAAATGATATTTCACACTTCAAAAGAAGGGTCCTAACATAGAATTTTTAAGTACCAAAAATGCTTTTTGCTGGAGATGTAACCTTACATGTATTTGTAATAAACAGCAGGCATATTCCTTAGCTAAATGTTACATATGATGTGCTACTCATCCTTGAACAAAGCTAAGCTCAGTGGGACTATTCTTTTCAGTAAGATCTAGAAGAACGTGGTCTATCTTAAATTGCATATGAAACTTTTGGTTTCACTTCTGAGAAGGCAAAAATTAATTTTATAGTTTAACAAACTGTTCTTCTATGATTATGCACTTTGCTCCCAGGACCTCACTGACTCCCTCCCCATTCCGCAAGACATCCCATCGAGCAAGAGAAAACCCATACTGTGGCTAACCAGAGCTACATTTCTGCTGATGGGCAGCAGATGGCTGGCCAAATATCAAAGTGTAAAGCAGCCAAGTTTTGTCTGCTTTTCTTTAATGGGAGCATTAACTGGGTCTCCCCTATGCAATTGGCAATTTCTATAACCTTATAGAAATTTAGTTGTTATGCAACTTATTTGTTGCTTTCAAATTTTGTTGAAATTGCCTAGTGAATTCAGATGTTATAAGGGGGGGGTATGTGACAGACAGAGCTGTTCTATAACACTTGCATCTTTAGCAAACCAAGCTAAATACTGCACTTTTGTAATTGCATTGCTTAAGGTAGGGAAATGTTGTGCTCCATCACTATAGACAGAAAGTACAGTATAGATTAGTATAAAATGCAGATAATTATATCAAGTTCTATATTGTTACACAAGGTAGTCCATAATTACTGTTCTCAAAGATTTTAAAAATTGTAACCTAACCTTAGTTCTAGTTTTGATATTATTTACATTTACGGAGTAGTAGGGAAAAAAGTCTCTTAAATAATGTTTTAAAACTTTTTCGGGTCATTTAGCACATGAAGTATTTAGCAACTATGTTTCCAACCAAACATATAGTTCTATGTGAACTTTCCTAGAAATTAAAGACTTTTGATTTAGATGAGACCATTTAGTCCTGAGTAATTGCATCTATTAATGGTTCCTGTTTTCAAGCCTTGAAATATGCTGATACCTCAAAATGAGCCATACTCACATGTAGAAGAGATTTGTGAATACTTTCTAGAAAACAAAAAAATCTCTAATAGCACAATTAATCACAGAAGGTTTGAGTGTCACTTTGTGTAAATGCCACTTGTTTTGATCAACAACAGTGGAGTCTGTTGCAGTTTCTTGGTAGAAGGAGCTGACAACAGCTCTTAACTGTGTAAGATGCTGAGAAAGTAAGACAAAGAAATGGTGTGGGAGGACAAAACACACGAACATGGAATCAACAAAAAGCAAAGGTTAGAACTCAAGCTTTGTAGGTGTGCTATTCACTGCGAGACTTACATTTCATGATACTAGGAGAAACCTGAATAAGAACGTGTGACATTTTGAAACTAAGATCAGAATTTCTTACGGTATTTCTTAAATAAGTGCACATCCTAATACAAAATTATAATTTTACTGTGTATTGCAGTATAAATTAGAATGAGTGTATTGGAACACCTTTCCCAAGCTGTATGTGGACATAGCTGTATACAGTACCTTGTTTCTTCTCATTGGACTTAATTTAGTCTAGTGAATGTCAGGTCATGATACAAGCTATATTTATTAATTTTGCATTTTTTATATTGTTCTTATTTCTATTTCTAATTAAAACATCTGCTGCAGAGGTGATTAAGAAGATAGGAAACTACTGGTTTATAATAATAATAAAGCAACATTGATAGAAAATATTAGTTTAGAAGTTGCAGCCCTACTACTACTACTATACCACAGTCAGAGATAAGCCAAACAGGATTTTGATTCTCTAGAAATGCAAGGCTTTAAGCATCCAAAAAGGATTATATGGCACAGGTGCATTAGGATGAATGAAAGCAAGGAAAAGATATGCTTAGACATAAAAATTCCAGTTGCAGAATTTAAACTTTGACCCCATAATAGTTTGTTCTGCAGTTCTCTTGGGTAGATACTCTGTTTAAATGCATGAATCTTTCCTGTTTAAGTGACTTCTGCTGCAATTTGAATCATCAATCAAAGATTTTTGGTAATTGAAGTTACTTAGTGTGTCTCAGTTAAAGTAATGTCTATATTGTAACAGGTTGAAAATATTCAAAGCTTATTATAACACACCAAGTGAGTAAAGAACTAATTGGAGTCTTTGCATTTTGACATTGCTGACCCTCAATGAACAGCTTTTCTTTGTATAACGATGCTGATTATGTGCACAGCCTGGCTTTTATAGTGACCATGCATATACTAGTTTGCATTAAGAATTTATAAAACAACCTTACAAATTCTTTGTGATCTGAGATACATGTAATGAAAACAAATTAATATTGCTGACTGCAGTAACAATTTTGGTTATGTCTATATAAGTTAAGTGTCTTTAAAGTTCAGGCGGTGATCTTTTTCGTTTTCTTTTTTTTTTTTTTTTTCTTTCTTTCTTTGTTTTCTTTTGAATTAAGTTCTGGACCAGGTGTGTCTTCCATATTTGCTTTTGTGGCCTAAAGATATTAGTTTATTTGAATTTAAGAAACGAAGGTTATATCTAAGCAGCAGTACACTTTCCTTCCAAACTACTTAAAAGTATCTGATTATTATATTTGTGTTTTTAACATTGGACACGTTTTAATTTTATTATGTATAAAAAAAATTAAATCAGCTGATGCATAAGTCCCTTGTTAAAAAGTTTGAATAGATAAGTTGTTGTATGACCATCTAATAAAATACATTTAGCTATCTAATAAAATATGACAGAATAAAATTCTGTGTTCACAATTATGGCTATTAAAAACCTGTAGCCTATAGGTTCATTTTTACCTCTTAGAGCATTTAAAATTAAAATGAGGGTGTAAATTTGAAATTAGGAATGAAACATGAGTGTTAGCTAGCATTTCTCCTTAGTTGTTTGATACCACTTCATCCTTAAACTCTAACTTACTGCAATCCTGGTGATGGAGCATGTTATGCTCTGGAAGACTTCCCTTGAAGCTTTCTTTTATGCTTGCCGCTTTACATCTTTCTATGGAAACTTTCTAAACAGCCAGTTTCTGGTTGGCTGTACCATTCAAAACAGAGAAACCGTCCGGTCTGACTTTCTGAAGTACTCGCACAGAACCCCAGAAACCTTAAGTAGCCTCCTGGCAGCTATACAATGGGAAGATCTTCTATCTTGAAAGTTAGAGTGTAGAAAAAATTAAAGCAAAATTATGTCTTGTCACTATAAAAAATTGTATTAACCTTTGATACAAATTCATTCTGTGGAAGAAAGTCTTATTTTGCATTTAGAAAGCACTATTTGTATGTCTTCTTGCATATCAGAAAATAAGTCAAATGGTGAAAGCATAGCACAAAAAGCAGTATTTTGACTTGTTAGGTCAATAGAAAAGTATATTTAAAGAAATAATCAGACGTATGAAGTGCATAAAGACTGTTTAAAATTGTAAACACAGAATTAGAAATTCCATGAATATCTATTTATCTCTTGCCCAAGTTTGTAATTTTCAAGTTAGCCTCAAATAATATAAACATATATTGTATCTCTTTTTTTTTTACTTTTGTTATTTAATTCTTCTAATTTTGCTGCCTTACCTGCACATTGTTAGCCAGTAGGTCCACTGAGAAGTCAACTGCTCAGTAGGTTTGGGCTGTCTTGGAACTTCCAAGGTAGATGGGATTTTCACTGTAAACTTTTAAAGGATTTTCTTTTCTTTAGGCAGCGTATTAAGAATGTTTCATGCTGAAGCATTAGTAAGTCAGAAAAGAAAACCAAAGTAGGACACTTCTGATCTAATAGATTTGTTTTATCCTAGTGGCAGAAAAACTAACTCTGCATTACTGTCTTAGTACAGATGAATACCAAAGAAAGAAGCCTTTAATTTTGTCTCTGTTTAATAGACAAGCAGAAAAATAAATGTTAGCCAAGTACAATACTAAATCTTTACAGGAGGAAGAAAAGCTTGTTAAGCTATAAACTATTTGGTAAAATGAACTGTAAAAATGAATTGTCAATATTTATTTGTCAGAATATTTAATTTTTTTTTTTTTGGGTAATGAAGTTTTGCAACAATCATCTGCCTGGCAGAGAAGGAAATTATTCTGTAAGGAACTAGGGAAGCCTTATGTCCTATTGATTTCTATCCTATGCCTTGTATTTTCAGCTATTTTCTCACTCTATTTCCTATGGCATACTCGTCAGGCAAGAGGCAATATGGCTAATCCAGAGTTGTATACTCAGTGCCCAGCAAGTGTCTGTGTGCTGATTGTTGGGCTTACTGTAACTCCCAAACAGAGCGCTGTTTTGAGTCTTCCTTATCGTCCCAGTACAAATTGTCATAATCCCTCGAGAAAATTTGCTGGTTGCTCCAAAGGAGGTCAGGAGGAGTCAGCTTAGGCACACAGGCAGACAGACAGCACAATTGCCTACAACTCCTATACTTAGGAAGCCAGGGTCTCCTAGGAATCACAGTAGATTGCTAAAATTTGTCCATGGTGGTGGGCTCTGTTTTAATTCACTGTATTTGGTTGTCTGACCTATTTGCTATAGTGTATTTGGTTGTAATTATAATACAGTGATTATAGTCTTAATTTATCACTTAAACTAGATTGCTTCTACCTCCTTTGTTTTTATGCTGTCTGATCCTGTTCAGATATTAAGCTCTGTATGTGGGTGTGTATAGTATGTGTGAGTATGAGAAGAGATGCTTTCTTTTAGTGGAATTAAATTTTGAAGATTAACATTCAGCATTTTTATTTTTCCTTATATTTTCATAAAGACTTTCATTAATCCTACCATAATATCTTCAGAAGGTGACCGGGGGAATATGCACTTTGATTAATGTTTGTTTAATGCAGGTTTATCTATATTATTCATGTGTTTTATTAACATTAAGACTGTGCCTATCAGCTCATTTTCATGTTGAATAATCAGATATAGTTGAATGAGGAAGGTGAGCATTAGTGGACTAAGTGACTTTTTAAGTATAGTGAAGGACAGAACAAACACAATGTACAGTGCACTGTGTCTTTTGCAGTATTCTTCTGAGTTACAGCAGTCACAGAGTGTAGTAGACATCTTTTTTTCTTTGGAGAGCTTTGACATTTCTTGCAAGTCTTCCTAATGCCTACATTTAGATTGTAGTCTTCTCGTGCCACCTCTGAACAAAATACCAGGCGTCTTTGCCTTATGAATGAGGGTAGATAAAACTAAGGAAAACATTTAAGTCTGTATTTCAAGAGAATTTGTGGAGAACTAATTAGTATTTATCAAATGTAGATCTTAAGACTGAAAGATATTTTATGTGTTTCAAGTATTTTTCTTCTTCAATATAGTACAGACAAAATTGTAGCCAAAGACTAGAGATTATATGAGAATGCCATTTGTAAGTAAAAATACAATAAGCATTTGAGTCAATGTGTAAAATATTAGAGGAGAAATAAGAAATGCCATGTAAAGTAGCATTGATCTGCCTTTAGGAAGAAGTACACTATAATTCTGCATTTTGTCTTATAGGTACATCATCCCAGCTTTGCAGAGGTCTGATGCTGGCTTTTATCAGTGTGTCGTACGAAACAGGATGGGGGCATTGCTGCAAAGAAGATCTGAAGTTCAAGTGGCATGTATGTTTGAATGGAAGCTATTCTGTGATTCATTAGCTAACCCGTTCTTTTTGTGGGTAAAAACCCGACATACCAATAACATTTGCTGGTCTGAAAAGTTATTAGATATCATATTTAATACATTTCAAAATTATTGCATCACAAGAAATTTCACACGTACTCAGTTATCTTCTGGGAAACAGTTCAAAGCAGTGCAACATTAAGTCTTTAGAGCAAGCTTTGAGCTGTTCAAAGCCATCAAACCGAGATCATTTGGAGATAGCTGTAGCATGAGAAAACTAGTATACCTTTCCCTGAATATGCAGGGATTAAGAAAGGCCATATAGCATGAAATAAACAATCAATCAAAGCAAAACAAAAAAGCCCAGAGGACAGCAGAGGCTATCTGAAAGAAAACCGTATGGTGGAGACAGCTCCGTGAAGATTTCGGATCATAATTCTTGCCATACAAAATAAGCAGTTCTTTCACGGTGAAAACCTTGCTAACCAAACTTTAAAAGTCTGTTCTCAATACCTTTCTGAACCAAACCCTCCAATGTTTGTACCTCTTTAGTTTGTACTATGCAGAATTTTTCAGATATTTAACTTCCATTTGGAAGTGTTAAATTGATTTTCTCAGGAGTTAGTGCTAGTGAACATGACCTAAGAAATGATTGCATACTCTAATTTTCTTTTTTTTTTTTTTCAGTTAACATATAGAAAATATGATCCAAATAACTTGTTTGGAAATAATCATAAAATTAGGCCTTATTCTTTTTTCAAAGTAAAAACATAAAAAAAATTTAAAAAGACAGATTTGTATACTGCATGTAAGCAATCTGATGGATCAAATTTCTCTTCCTCTGGGTCAATAAATGGAAATTCAGTAGTAGTAAATGTCACTTAATAAGTGGAATTTAGATAAATTGAATTATTTATTAGAAACCCAATTCCAAGGAACTGATTCAAGTTAATCACTATGTCATGAGGGAAATTACATGGAATTTCCTGTGTTCTTAAAATAAAAACAGTTGCAAATGATACTATGTAAGTTTTGGTATCATGTTCACCAGTTTACTGTATTACAGTAAATTATGTTGCTATATCTGTAATGTCAGTAATATCAGTCATTTGATGTTTAATCTCTCAGTGGTATTGTTTCAGAGATGCTGGGAGCTAATGTAAAAATCCCCTGCTGCTAAAATGGGGGTTTCCTTCCCTGCCTTCTACCAGCCCTTATGCCCCTGCTGTGTACTCCTCCTAGCGATCTTGTTCTCACTCCGATGTGTCAGACCCTTGCAAGTACTTTTCTGACTATTCTTCTTCTGTTTTAGTGAATTATATCAGGTCACAGAGGATCTAGTGAAAGCTGGTGTGAGTGAGCATAACTATGAGTGGGGTGAGGGACCTCCAACAAGGCTAGCAGGGGAAGGTGAGGGTGAGATGCTTCTTGTTCTGCAGCAGAGAGCCATTAGATTAACCTAGATGCCTCTGGAGTTGCATCTACAGGTGTGGTTTCAGGGGACGAAAGCTTTGGTAGCAGTACCAGAGAAACATATACCCATTTTCTCTTCCATCCCACTAATCGTTCCCGCTCTTGTATTGCAATATAGCACACTATCCCTTTAGGCTCAGCAGGAAAACTTGTTTGTACAGCTGTGGACTGTGAAACTTCTGCAAATTTTAAAAAAAAAAGGAACAATTATTTTGTAGGGTCTGTCAAAATAGTTCTTTTCCCCCCTCATCTGATTCCCTACGCAGCTGTACAGGCAGTTGTACTGGCATAGTGGAGGGAGTAATTCTTGAGCAAGTACTTGTGGGAACGATAGTGAGAAGGAGGCATAGGAATACTTTACCTTGGTATTGCTGCTAAAGAATTTTGTCTCCTGAAAAGACAGCTTTATTCCCCTCTGAATGAGGGAAAGATTTGCAGTGAAGTGTTTTGTTTCTCCAGGCTTTTTCGGGTGTGCGTTTGGTTGTTCTTGAGAGAGAAAGAAGTATAATTGTTTACTTTTCTTCAGTTTTAATTTTTTTCTCCCATTTAATTTGTAGTTCTGCATTGCTGAACAAGGCTAAAAAGCTATCTCTGAAGACTTCTCTGTCTGAATTAAGCAGTCTATTTATTTATTTATTTATTTACACTGATAAAGACATTGAGGCAAATCAAAGCAGGTCTTTTATGTCTTGGGAGACCTTTGGTATTGAACCTATAGTTCCATATATGGCTTCTATAGTGAAACCTGTCAGTCAGACTTGCACTTTATTCCTGCGGATTAAAGTGTTCTACAAGTTTTAAATATCCTCTTTCTCCTCTACCCAGGGTAGCTGCTGATACCACGTGATTGTTTTCTGTATTTTAACTTTTTTGATCTAAATGAATTAATTTAAGCTGTGTGGATATAATGAAGTACCTGGTATTTTACCATATTTTACTTTTTGGTTATTCTTGAAAACATACCAGATAGCAACATTCCAAGGGGATACTAAAGCTGGGGTTGTTTAGCCTGGAGAAAAGGAGGCTGAGGGGAGACCTCATCACTCTCTACAACTACCTGAAAGGAGGGTGTAGAGAGGTGGGGTCGGTCTCTTCTCCCAGGTAACAAGTGATAGGACAAGAGGAAATGGCCTCAAGTTGCGCCAGGGGAGGTTTAGACTGGATATTAGGAAATTTTTCTTCACTGAAAGGGTTATCAAGCATTGGAACAGGCTGCCCAGGGCAGTGGTTGAGTCGCCATCCCTGGAGGTATTTAAAGGACGTTTGGATGAGGTGCTTAGGGACATGATGTAGTGGTGGGCTTGGTAGTGTTAGGTTTACGGTTGGACTCGATGATCATAAAGGTCTTTTCCAACCTATACAATTCTGTGATTCTGTGATTATCCAGTCATCAGTAGTTATGGGGAACTGTACGTTAGATGTTTAACTCGGAAGGGTTGACAGGAAATGAACTATTTTTGCCACTGGATAGAGGATGCTTCCCAATACACTTAAACTCAAGATCTCTAGTGAAAAATTGAAAGGCACAACTATAATGTGCACTGAGAACGATCTGAGGTATTTTCCATGTCCTAGATCTCTGAAGTAGCAGGGAACTTGTTAAATAATTTAAAAAATGCTCTCAACACATGCTAACATATTACTTAACTGAATGGGAATAGATATTTGTGAGAAAACTGCTGAGTAAATCTTCATTACAGAATAGGCTTAAAAACTCTTGCATTGTGAAGACTAAAATAATCATATGACAGTGAAGTTAATTAGATCCAGCTATGTGGTTTGAAACTTCTTTTCAAGTAGATGATCTGATTACAGTTGTTAAGAAATATGGAGCAACAGAGGAAGTACAATGCTGATTATGTCTGAATAAATAACTTGAAAATCACAAAGATGATTAAAGCGTCTTTAAAATACCATGTGTTTTTAATTTCTGCTCTTGTTCTGTCTTTTCTCATCTCCTGCCATCCACAGACCTGATAGTAGTCTTCTGTGTTTCAGTGTCCTTTGCATCCCTCTCTGCAGCAGAGAACTTGTAAAGAACCCTGTGGTCCTTAAAAAAAAGGAATTCAGTGGCAGAAACCAGAATAGTTCTCTGTGTGTGTCACTTCTTGGTTTAAAGCAAATTAAAATGCATAGACGTTCTTTGGAGGGTGAATAAGTAGGAGCCTACAGCCCTGTTTATTTTAATGGACAGGAATGTAATACAAAAGGCAAAAGAAAAACAAGAAGAAAATGTTCACTGAAGTTTTACAAGGACTCCATAGATCCAGAGATATCTGAACTTGTCTATGAAATAAAACCTTCAGAGACAGAGGTTCTGCAACTGTAGTTTTCTTTCTTCCATTAAAATTTTTGTTAAAGGCTGCTCTTTAATAGTACTGAAGCCTTTCTAAATGTCAGATACCTAGATGCACTATTAAAATTGTAGTATAGTGCCAGAAGAACTAATAGCTACCAACGTGACTATAGCCCTGTTATTTTGAGATCCATTTGGGCATAATGGCTTACTTGCATAGGTCTGACTACATATTGGTTTTGACAACAAGTGATACAGCTGCTTGTCTATTGGTGTAGCTATGAATAAAAGGATTAAAAAAAAAAAAAATTGGTGACCAAAACCTGATAAAATTATATACACCATTTGCATTCCTTTGTGTTATTTGTTATGTTTAATTTTATATTTATTTTATATTGTGCAAGGATTTATTTAAAATAAAAACCCCAAACAAACCACCGTTAAAATGTCACTTTCAGTTAAAAACACTCAGTTATTGCAAAAGAACACTGAGGCCACGCACTACTGCTGACTGATGCCCTTCTTGTGTGCACTAGCAGCACTTGGATTTGCCTTATGCCTTATGCTCATCCAAATCTGTATTAATCAAAACTGTCTCATGGTCTGTAGTGTCATATTGACTAATTATAGCAATGCCAATGACTGTTGTAAAACAGTTATTTCTCTGCCTACTGAAAAGAAATGGGGAGAGAAACAAGAACTTCCAGAACTCTTAGTGTAATTTTTTTCTTTGCAGATATGGGAAATTTCATGGATACAAACCAGAGAAAAACAGTGACTCAAGGACAAGCTGCGGTTCTAAACTTCCTACACATACTCAGCTATCCAAGACCACAAGTGACATGGTTTAGAGACGGGCACAAGATTATACCAAGCAGCAGAATGTAAGTCAATTTAAAGCTCAAAATACCCCCACCCTAAAATATGATTAATTACATTTGATAACGCAACTTACATTTTAAGTACACTAATTAAGGTTTAAAGAGAATAAAGTAGCCTTATTCATACTAAGTTTGAGATAAATGACTATTTTAAGACCATCTCTGAACTTCCTAAGCAGTTTGACAAAATAATTCATGTGATTTTAATGGTCCTGGTGCAGCATAAGGGAGTAGATATGCAGAATGTCTGCACTTCCTTTGCGCTATTCATTTTCATGATACATTTTGGAAAAGTAAATGCTCATCTCTCAATTACGTTTACTTGAGTGGACCAACTTAATGAATACTGAGATGTTTCTTTTTTTAATGTATGAGTCTGATTTTTTTTTTTACATGGAGTTATGCTTAATACTATTTTCCTCAAGATAAAATTCCAAATATTGCTTATTATTTCCTTATCTTTTTAGCCTACAGTGACAGTTTTATTTCTTTTTGACTAATTACCAGCTCACCCACTAATGGCACAGCACTTGCACTTTGATTAGTTATTATCTCAAGGTGTGCTCATTTATCCTTTCCTGAAACAGTTATGAAGCTATCCTGTGTTTTTACCTGCACAGTTTTATTTAGAGACTGAAGGGGTTAGCTATAACATTAAAAATTGTAGATAAAATCTTTTTTTACTTGCCTAACTTATTAGGAAACTGTTGAGATGCCAAGAATGTTGGTGGTTATTTTTATCTGTGTGTTATGTTTTCATGTGTTCAAAGGGATAGATGTGCTGGCAACTGATGGTAATAGGATATTGCTAAATTCCAGAAGGGGTGGTGAGTCTTTAGAGTTTATATTAGAAAGGGAAAACTCTTCTTGGATTTTAATTTTATTAATCCGTACTGTATATTTTACTGCTGCTTATGTGCATTTTTTAAACGTGAAAGCTAGTATTACAGGCTCTTTGAAACTGTTAAAATTAGTATTGCAGGGATGTGAAGCAACTATGTAATAATTTATGAATAATTTAATAGTAATTTGATGGGAAACAAGCTGGAAGATGAAACAATGGGTTTCTGGGCAATCTCTTGAAGAGAGCTAAGTGACAAATCCTGAGTTATTAACCATTAAGAATCTACTTCCTCCACTCCTGCCACATTACAAATTTTCTTTTGTCAGTGCTGAGAATACACAAATCAAAAATTTGCGGATGGTGAAAAAGCCTTGTTATCCAGGTATTAGACAGTTTCTTGGGAGCTATTACTGGGGAACAGAACAGAGTGACCCAGGCAAGCAAGCATGCCATGTCTGAAAATGAGATTTGTGTGAGTTCTCTTACAGTTTGGGAAAATTGCAAGTAGAGATATGTGTGTCATGTACTCATTAATATAAAAGCCTAATTTTCATATGCTATGCTTTACTCTTACTTGTACCCTGTTGAGATTGGTAGGGTAAAATCACTTGTAATTCATAGCACTGTGGTAATGGTTACAAATGGGAAAGCTGTAAAACTCTGTTCTGTAGTAGGGGTCAAATATACCTAAAGGTTTCCACATATATTTTATTTCCCTGGTCAGAAATTTTGTCTGAAAGGAATTTGAGGACATTTGTCTGGCCTGTGTAGGAATTTCTGAATACTTTTGCAGTAGAAGTACATGTGCTGAAAGTGTGAACCTCCTTGGAAGTTTGATATATGTCATATAGTAAGCCTGATAAGTTCAGGAAGTGACACCTTTATGGTACACGTACCAATCATCAGTGCACTTCATGTGCAGTAGGTCTGCTGCTCCCTGAAAGTATTGGAAAAACCATATAGCATCCACTCACATATTGCTGTTTGTGAAATTCTGGAAGTAAATATGGCAGCCCTAAAAATACAGGAAACCTGAGACACAGAGAGGATGCATATAACTGTGAGAAATGTAAAAAGATCTTATGGGAACTCTGTTTCTTATCTGTGGAGCAAGTTGTGCATTTAACATCATGTTTTCTGTACACAAAGGTGCACCAATCTAACTGGATCACCTGCTAAACTGATCAGTTAAATTGATACAACCACCTTGTATAGATGCTCTTTAAACTGATTAAAAGTATCTTATATTGCTAAATCAATATAAAGCTTTTTTAATCCTCTTAAACAAGCTTACAATGATTTGGCCAAATCAATCAGCTAGTCTCTGTCAGCTATAAGAATGATTTCTAAGAGTGACATCGCTGCAGTGTATGCAGACTGAGGAAATAAGCAGTGCTAGAAATGAGGACAGTAGTGGTGGTTATGGTACCCAATAATTTCTCATCAGTGCCCGTTGAATACAGCTGAATTTGGCATTGCCCAATATTCTATCTGTAGCAACTTTTAAGAAAACAATTCATTTAAATAGTTGGTCGTGTTAACTCTTACTCATGCAAAATCCTTAATGTACACATACTTAACACTGCACCATTTTTATGCCATAATAATGATCCTGATGCTTATTTACACAGGGCTACTGTCACCACTAGAATGAGTTCATTTCACTGATGTGGAAACAGAGTGTGCTAAATTGTCCTTACGTGAGAAATATGAAAGATCGAAAGTAAGGAGTAGTTCTGAGAAAAAAAATTCTTAAGATATTTCAAGGAACGTCATATAATTGGCTCTGCAGTAGGGTTTACCTGGCAGGTTTAAGGTAGTAAATGCTGATGTCTTTCTCTTTCACTGTATACAGGTATTTAGGACATTTATGGGGAGGTGTTCTGCCAGCTATTCAGCATTCCAAAAGTAATGTATTTCTAGGGAGCCAAGATAACAGAATTGCTGAATTGTCAAAAAATTCTGGTATCGCTCTTGTGTTATTTTAAAGATACTTTACAATATGTCAAATAAGACTCTTATTTGTTCTTTGTGTTTTCTAATAATTTTTATACACGTTAGCACAGTTGTCAGTTCTAACAGATCATAGAATTATAGAATAGTTTGAGTTGGAAGGGACCTTTAAAGGTCATCTGGCCCAACCCCCCTGCAATGAGCAGGGACATCCTCAACTAGATGAGGTTGCTCAGAGCCCCGTCCAACCTGGCCTTGAATGTTTCCAGGGATGGGGCATCTACCACCTCTCTGGGCAACTTGCTCCGGTGTTTCCCTCGTAAAAAATTTCTTCCTTATATCTAATCTGAGTCTACCTTCTTTTAGTTTAAAGCCACCACCCCTTGTCCTATCCCAACAGGCCCTGCTAAAAAGTCTGTCCCCATCTTTCTTATAAGCCCCCTTTAAGTATTGAAAGGCCACAATAAGGTCTCCCTGGAGCCTTCTCTTCTCCAGGCTGAACAACCCCAACTCTCAGCCTTTCTTCACAGGAGAGGTGTTCCATCCCTGTGATTATTTTTGTGGCCCTCCTCTGGACCCGCTTCAGCAGGTCCATGTCTTTCCTGTGCTGAGGGCTCCAGAGCTGGATGCGGTACTGCAGGTGGGGTCTCACCAGAGCAGATATTCCTGAATTCTGATGACCAGGTGTAACAAACCTGTAATTTCCTGATTCTCTTACAGATCCTTAGGCTGAAAAGTGTCAACTGTTTGGGGGGGGGCGGGGCGAGAAGATTCAATGGGTAACTTAGGTTTCACCTTTTTTAGTCAGAATGGTGATCCTATTCTGTGAGTGTGCATGGCTGTGATATTTTCTGGGAGAAAGTTTCCTTTGAGGCATAGGCAATTTTTTTTCAAACTGCATATTCTGTTTAATTTAACTGGTAGTGTAACTCGTGGTGGAATTTAGCAGCAAATAACTATGTATTAATTCCCATTTTAGTGGTGTTGGTGCCATAACATTTTGTTAAAGCCCCTGGATAAAAACAAGAATAGCATGACAAGTTCCTCCTAAATGAGCGGGCATGTAAAGTCAATAAATAACTGTATAATGTATGAACGTGAAGCAAATGGCCTGCATATAGTCATGGGGTTGTTGTTATAGTTTATGACTTAAGGCAACTAACAAATCTGCAGCAGAGCTAGTGCAACATGATGGTGTGTATTTAAAAATTTAAGTCCTAACATTTTCTCCCCCCCTGTTTAGTACAGTGTGCACGTATATTCATTTTGGCTTTTGTGCATTATCTGTCACCAAAGCCTCAGCTTGGTATTTTAAAGGGGTGTTTCTTACCATAAGAAGGAAGCTGTGTACATGCTAGAAAAGTATGAAGTGGAGAATCAGAGAAAACCAAAAGATCAACAGCAAGAGAAAATAAGCAAGGAGAGGAATTAGGGTTCAGGATGTGTTTTATTATTATCTTACATGAAAATTTCCCAAGAAGTTTTAGAAAAGACTTCACGTTACACCTAGACAGATTCATGTTTTCCAAATACACCAGTAGACTAATGTGGAATTACAACTGCACTATTATCCAGGGTCTTGACTGATGGGATGATTTTTGCCTGTTTCCCCTCACATCTTACAGAAAACAATAGCCTCTCTAAAGGTAACTGCATCAAAAGAAATTGCTACTCTGAGATGTCAAGTCTTCAGCTTGCCTTGCCTGCATGTACTTCATCAGACTTAAAAGCAGAGCGCATTTAACTTTCTTTACACAAGGCATCTGCAGTACCTTGGAGAGGCACAAAGGACAGTAGCACCGTCAAGGTCTACAATTGCCTTTCAGTTGTGGTATTGAGGAATTAAATTCTTAGTACTCTTAGAAGATTTTTTTACCTTTTTCTAGGTGAAGGACTTTTTCATTGAAAAGGTTCACTCTAGCCATCAATTCATTTATTGTTGGTTTCTTCTTTAAGAAGAAAACTTCTACTATGAAGACATTATTACTGTCTTTATTAACTTTCTTACAGTGAAACTATTTTTTTCCCCTAGTAAACTGCAGTTAGAGGAATATTAACTCACGCCTTTTGTTAGTGGAATTATGTCTGACACAAAACAGGAAAGTTCATTTTTGGCATACAAAGGCACTTCTGGGGTGTCCCTTTCAGCTGGGTGGACATTTTGTCTATTAGTTAACTGTTAATGAACCAAAACATTTTACAAATGCACTTCATCCCACTAGACAGGGAAGATTAATTGCATTGCCTTTATGTATACATGAGTTTAATATCTATTTTTTGCAGTAAGAATAATTAATTATGCATTTGAATGTGTGCAGTCATTACTAACTCTTATAGAGACTAAATGTGCTGACAGATTGTGGAATGAATATATGTTAGGTACAAGCAACTGTCAAATACGACTTGCTGTGGTTTTGAACACTCATAATACCTTGCAAATAAGCAAAGCTGGTGCAGATTTACTAGCCATTTGTTAAGGTAAAATTGTAAATATATTAATGACAGTCTCAAAAAAAAAAGCAGCTGTAGCTAAATAAGCTTTAAAAGATGAGAAAAATTAAAATATCTAGGAATAATACATGAGATTTTGGCTGATATTAGCATTAGATTAGGTTTTGCCTTGATGATAGCAGCTCACTTAATGTGCCATGTATACATTTTTCACTTTAAAACAAACACCACTTCATTTTATATGAGCAGTTCTAGTGACAGCAATGCATTTCTCTACAAATACTAACCTGTCATACAACTTACGTTAGTTGCACATAATTACTTTTCACATACACCGGATAATACTTTAATTAAAATTGTGATGATTAGCATTAGTGAACAATAAATTCAGAGACTGTCAACTCTGCAGTGTATTAGCTGAGCAATACTTTAAAAAAAAAAAGTTTGCAGATCTCTTAAGTCTGCTAACATTATGAAGTGGAGTGACACCTCTCAGCAGTAAGAGACGTGACAAAAAACCTATAAGCTATTTCTATCTGTCCATACCTTTTACATGCTCCACATTAATTTTAAAGTAGTACCTGAAAAAGAAGAATATTTTGTAGAATTAAATTATTTCCTTAAACTGAAATTCATTAGTACGCTGTTATTCATTTATTTAACCAAACTTCTGCATTGAGTAATTTCAATGTGAAGGAACAGGTAGCACTAGGAATCATCTTACAAAAAATGTGACTGTTATCCCCAAGGCCCATATGCATATGAAAGACTGTAGGGAAATCTCCCATCATCTCTTCAAGCAGTCAGTTTGAGTAGTCCTGGATGCTGTCAGTGGACTGTTTTGAGTATTATTGTCTGCTGTGTTCAGTAGAGGAAAACGTTAACACCTCAGGGTAAGCAAATCCCAGGATTATTTTCTAAAGCTGTTTGACTTGTCTAGATTCAACCTCACTGTTTTTCTCTTTGCTCATAATTTGTTTGTCACAGGTTTTAAACATATGTTTCAAAAATTAATTTATTCAGACCTCTTAACTTCTAGGGTGAAATCTCGTGTGTTGGTTAGACAAAGGGAGAGGAAGACTGAGTCATATTTGGGGACCACGTATGTGCTGAATGCAGGGTGTGTAGGAGCAACACAGCCCATCGCAGGATGGAAGAGAGATGGCAGAAAAAAAGTGCTGCCAAAGAACATGCCTTTTAGCAAGGCTCATTTGGAAGTGGATTCCTCCCAAGAGAGACACTCTGACTGATGAGATGCGAGGCACATTTTGGGATTTGACCAATATGTTTCATTACAAATTTGGACCACAAACCACAGAGGGTTTTTTAATATATATTTTTTTTATAAGCCAGGGGAAGTTGCTGCCATTATGCTAGCACTGTAAAATCCATATTTTTTGATAGAAAAAGAATGGATGCTTGGAACTAATACTGTGTTTTAACGGGCCTCAGCTGCTCACAGTATCTTTCAGCACAATCTTCAACAGCTGTAAATTTCAATAAGCTTTAAAGATCACTGTCTAAGAGGAAAATCTGACTGTTGGATATTGTTTTTCCTAAGATGATGACATTTACAGAACAGAATATTTTTATGTGCCACTCCGTTTATTAATCATAGATTTGGAATTTGTAAAACAAAGGGAATGGAAGTGTCACTAGAAGGAAACCTTTTTGCTCTAAGTATGATTTAGTTATCACAGCTTGCAGTAGAAATTGATTTATGAGTTTGTTGCTTTCTGGGGACAAATGTACTTTGAGAGAGCAAGTATGGACTATGAAAAAAGTGTTAATAGCATTACTCTTTGAAAGTGAACTTACACTATTTTTTAAAAATCATATCCAATTTAGAGGTGGGTAAATATGAAGTCATGACAATGACTTACTGTCATTGTACTTTGGGGCTCACTTCTTGCATGTGCTTCATTTCCTAATCGAAACCAGTTATGATATTAGGGACAAATCACAAATATAATCCTTTAACAACTAATGTGCTTTTGTGGAAAAACATTTTTCTGTCCATCTTTGAACTACTATGTCTACAAACGGAAATATTTTAATATGCAGCCAGGATAAGACTATTTAAAAGCGTTGCAGTCATTCTTAAGAGCAAATATGCAAAAGAAACCTATTGCTTTATGCTTAAAAGGTGGCAATTGTTCACAAATCCCTGGGAACAATTTATCTCCTGTGACCCCTCACATATCTCTATTTTTATGGAAATAGATGCAAAATGCTTGTGACTTATCAAATATAGCAGAAGGTAATGTCTTATGTTTACCAATTAACTTTTATTAATCAAAACTGACTGAAGTAAAATGTATCTGTCAGTACTTCTGGCTGTATACTACAAAGGATTATAAATTTTCTTTCTATGCAGAAATGAACAAATGCTGTCTTTCCTCATGACTCTAGTGGATTTTTATATGATGTACAAAGGTGTTAAGACATATAAGTTTGTAATTTTATAATATGGATTTATGTAGAATAATTTTAAAGGCCTGCCATTTTAGCAGATTTACTTTCGTATTGGAAACTGTTGTGCGATTCAGGAAGAAAAAAACCCACAGAACTTTGCACTCTGGGGATGTATTGTGGCTTTTGTGGTTGATTTGCATCAAGTCTACTTTGTTAACAGTATTCAACTTGAATTTAAAGAATTTGGTACATGGAAACAAACGTGAAGCAGACCTTACATTAATTAATGCTGCAGAGAAAGGAAGAAGCTGGCAGCCTGCCTACGGCTTATCTCTGATCCTTAGTTGTGAGTGGAATCTTTAGCTGTTTTGTGTTTGGCCTTCATCTAACAGATTCCAAATGAATTTAAATAAATTGTAAATGCCCTGTCTGAGGTTTCATGGGTCTATCTGATCCGATCTGTATGAGAGGCGTGATTTTTGGCTCTGGTGAAACTTTGTAAAGGCATCTTGTAATTAGAAGTGAGAAAAAACAGTCAAATTCTGCCAATATTCATATGAAATCTATTTGTCTGCTGCATGTTAGCACTACCTTTTATTTCTTAATATATGCCTGTGGCTATTTTTATATATTACACAAATCTGTTGTTTTACATGTCAGGACCAATTCTAGACATAGAGAAACAAGGCATGTGTTTATTGGGGTGACCACAGTCATCATTTGCTCGCTCAGCTTTATTGTCCTTGCTTTTCCCTCCAAACTCCTGTCACTAGAGTGGGGAAAGAGTAGAAAAGATCAGCCTCCTTTTCATCATAGCAGTGGCAAGGGGAAAGGCTAAGAAAGGGAAATGCTGGAGGATGTCTATGCTTCTCCTCCCCTTCCACCTAACTGATACATGCTGTCAGCACAGAAATGAAGAAAACCATCGCTGGGTCAAGATAGGTGCATGTGTGGAGTCTGTGGATACGGGGAGAGAGATGGATTGTGTTGTTCAAGCCTGACGGAGGAAAGAAAAGAGAGAGAGAGGAACGTAGAAGCTGGCATGGCCCCGGGGAAATGGTCGCAAATCCTAGGGGAAGGTGAGGGTGGATGAGGAGGAGTTGGGAAGACTGTGGTCTGGGAATGGTGGTCTTCAGCTTTCACTCACATGGCAGAGGGAGTGCCAGTGTCCTGAGAATGTGGCCCATGCTCGTGTCACCATCTTACTGTGAAGCCCTATAGGAACAAAAGCCAGCCTCCCCAAAAGACCGGAGAAGCCCCCATGCCTGTTCCATGAGCTGCCTCACTCTTCTGTAATTTCTTCCCCCAAAATCTTACTGAGCTTCTCAATCCAAACTCCCACCACAACCCCCCATATTGCCACTGATCCCTCCCAGACATATGTCCCTCTGGACCTACCCTCCGGTCAATGGAAAACTGAACGTTGCCAACATTTTGTCTTTGTTTGTAGTGGCTTATTTGTAGGACTGGAACCTAATGTGTAATTGACAAATAAATTCATAGCTCGAAAAGCAGGAGAAGAAATATCTAGCAATTTCTAGCTTCTATATTCCTGGCTACTTGAGTTCTCAAAATAGAGGTATAAAGGAGACCTTATTTAGGAAAAGCACTTGAAAACATTGAAGCTAAGATCTGTACAACAACATTTTATGTATTTTTCTCCAAAACCTCAAAGGCTATTCACTTTTTAAAACAGAGTTTTGCTAGATTTTGCTCAATGATTTTTCAAGAAACTGCATTTGCTGTTGTCATTCAGCAACCAATACCATTTGCAAGAATTTAAACAACTTTGTTGCTGTCTGCCAGCTGCCATGTGTTCTTTTCCTACTCCCGGCATAATACGTCTTACTGGAAGAAGAGTGCAATACTTTCATAATAATCACTAGTTCAAATCACTGATTATTTTAAAACACCAAATCTCATTTTTGGCAATCCATCATCTGTTTCCATGGGAACTGAAACCAGCCTTAGCAGCAACAAGAAGCAGAGTTTATTGGGATACTTATAAATTTCAATGGCTGTTGTTAGACAGCTGCATTTTCTGTTTACCCAACAGATATTGCAGCAACAACCTCATAATACACTTCTAAAATTCTATGTACATTTAATTTTAATTTATTTGTATTTTTATTTGTATTTTTCACAACTTAGCAGAAATGTTATGATCAAGGAGAGAGAAAATGTCAGTAATCTTCAATTTATGGAGTCAAAATTGGATGTTTCCGTCAAGTGTCCTTACTACTCTTTTAACTAGGACTGTGATAAAAGAGAATGGAAAAATGTCCTGCCTCGAGGGGGCAAAAGGTAGGTGGAGGCTCCCACTTTCAAGGGTGTCAGGTACAGTATTGTCCCTTGGTAATCTTATCCCAGAGTTTCTGCTCTCCAAAGTCTTATTTCCTCCACACCTTTTGCCCCAGAACAACCATTTCCCCAAGTCTGCAGCTCATCTTCCTACTCCAGAGATTAAATTCTCCTAATTCTTGCTATTTCAGAGCTCCATGAAACTTCTCTGTCTGTAATTCCTGCCTTCCAACTATTCCTGTCACCCCAGCCAGGTTCTCAGGCTGTTCCCAGCTCAGACATATCCCCTTCTCCCCACCTCTCCACCTCTCCAATACCTTTCCAGGTACTGTTATTAATATCTCCCATCAAAGCTGTTGCTTTATGTCCCCCAAACTTTTTCCTCTTCTTTACCCAAATCTTCTGCCAAAGTTTCCCTACCCTCTCTGTCACTTTCTCTGCAGGACCCCATAACTCGGGGGTCCAGTACTTGCCGCTGTCGTGGTTTAGCCCCAGCCGGCAGCCAAGCACCGCGCAGCCGCTCACTCACTCCCCCCCCCCCCCCCCCCCGGTGGGATGGGGGAGAGAATCGGAAGAGCAAAAGTAAGAAAACTCGTGGGTTGATATAAGAACAGTTTAATAATTGGAACAAAATAATAGTAATAATAATAATGAATTATAATGAGAAGGAAACACAATGAGAGAGAGAGAGAGGAACAAAACCCAAGGGAGGGAAAAAAGGGGAAAAAAAATATATATAAAAAAAGATACAACCGCTCACCACCCGCCAACCGACACCCAGCCAGTCCCCGAGCAGTGATCACTACCCCCTGGCCAACTCCCCCCAGTTTATATGCTGGGCATGACATCATATGGTATGGAATAGCCCTTTGGTCAGTTTGGATCAAGTATCCTGGCTGTGCCCCCTCCCATTTCTTGGGCACCTGGCAGAGCATGGGGAGCTGAAGGGGGGGGGAAAGTCCTTGACCAATGTAAACACTGCTTAGCGACAGCCAAAACATCAGCGTGTTATCAATATTATTCTTATACTAAGATCCAAAGCACAGCACTATACCAGCTACTAGGAAGAAAATTAACTCTATCCCAGCCGAAACCAGGACAGCCGCTCAACTCCCGTCCAAACGTTGCTGCTGCTCTTTGTCCCCTTCCTCTGCTGCTGGCCCCATCTGCTGTCCTCTCGTGGGTCAGTGTGGCCAGATGGGCTCATCCTGCTCCCTGGTGCTCCCTGCATAATGAAAGCGTTACCTTTGATTCTGGAAGAGAAGCAGAAACCTGGATAGAGTCTGCACTGACCATACATCAGCAAAGACAGCTATCTGAGAGGAAGAAAAGGAGGCAAATCAAGAAAAATGGTAGTCATATAAACACCACCATTTATAAACCCCATTTACCAAATTAGTAAGTAGTAGTAGTGTGGATTTAAATATGCTGTTTTGCTGTAGATTTGTATGGAGTATTAGAATATCAAAGAGAATAATTGGGCAACTAATTGAATGTAGTATTAATATGCATATCTAGCCAGCTTTTCTTCTTTTCTTCCAACTGTTTTAGAGTGAAAACCATTATTTTTATAGGTTGTCATTATGTTGGTTCAGAAGCGAGGCAGCCATTGAAAACAAATCATGACTCTTGAAAAGCTGTTCTGTTACAAGACCTTATACCAAACAAACAACCCTATCATCTTCTCCCATCTTCTAACACTATTTTTGTCATCACAGCTGGAAGTTGGCTTACAAGGAAGTATTTTGGGGCAAAATAGATCACATGTACTAATAAACACACTGGAACACAACTGAGGATGATTTGTCTTGCTAAATAGGAGAGAGGAAATTGTTAGATGCTCCATCTAGTGCTGAGGTACAAGGGGAGAAATGCTGATTTCCCCAGGCTCTCAAATTATCTCTAAAGAGTTTCCACTAATATGAAGCATCTCGTATAACTACTGCAGCAGCTAGCAAAAACATTCCCTAGCCCTCTTTGTCAGCTACTAATAACACTGGCTCTTACTTGGTCAAGTTTAGATAAATTAACTGTCCTTTAGTAAAATGACACAGTCCCTTGATTTGTTGGATGATCCCAAAATAAAAGTACTGCAGTGCTAATTCTGCTGTAGGTCTGGCTAGTCTTTAGATCTTTGATTGTATCCCTCATCACAAAGTCTTTCTGTCCCAAATCTAAAGTGTGCGGAGGTTAGTGGACGTGCCTTGAAAATTCTGAGTTCTTGCTTCTTTATGCTTTCACAGGAACTGATCTTAGATCATGTAATTCACTGTTGCAATATTTACCACAAACCCCCCTTTCTAAACTAAATATCTGCCCTCACATCTTTGTGTCTGCTTGTTTATCAGTAATTTATTCACATTTAGCATAATTATGAACAAACCAAGCTGTATTTTCAAAGAGATGGATTTGTCTACATACATACATGTAGTTAAAAATATGCTGCAATGAGGGGGATGATACATACCTGATAAGTAAGAGCTAAGGGTGCAGAGCAAGAGAGCGTGAGCAGAGAATATCGTGCAACTGCTTTGCTAGGTCCTAGATCCGGTATTGACTGGACCCAACTATGGTTTCAACAGCATTATCCGAAGAGTAAATTCATTTATTTTTAAGAAACCTTTTAGCAGCAGAAGTGAAAATACCTTGAAGAGATCTGGTAAACAGGCCTTTATTGTATGTTGATGATTTAAAAATTCCAGTACAAGAAATAAGCTAATATGTCACTGGTAATTTACTAAAAACAGGGAGTTAGCAAAATCTTCTTCTTTCAGTGAAATAGAGAGAAGTGGCGGTTTAATATTTTAATGCCTGATAGCTTCTAATCTATAGCTGTCAGTGTTAATTTCACTAAATAAAAAAGTTTATGGTGCTGAAGGCTCACTAATCAAGATTCATAAAGGTAAAATTTCAGTTGTCAGCCTCTTGTCTCTTTGGGAAGCCACTTTTACTCAGGAAACAATTCCAGAATGGGAAAAAATACCAAGCATGAAATGGAAAAACCATTGTGTATAATATGCCTTGCTTTCTCTCATGAAGCCTATAGAAGTAATACTGCATGAATAAAGAATCTGAACATCATTCCTGATGTTTTTAATTATTTAAGCAAAATTATTTCATCGGTAGGAAAATTTATGATTGAGGAACACCTTTTAGAGTTCTCTTTTTCTCACTGGGAGATAGTAATGAATTATGGGGTCTCTGGGACTGCTGTCATCTACTCTGAAGCCTGCTGCACCCAATGGGATATTCACTTAATCTGTTCTAATACATTCTGTTACTAGTAGGAGTGAATTTTAATCATTTCTACAGTAAAATATGCAAGTTCATCAAATGCAGTGCTTTTTTGTTCTTTTGATAGGTTTCTATTAGATAGCACAGACAGATTGTTTTACGCCAAAAGCAAAGATGACACATTGTTTTTGCTGCACTTTTTTTTGTAGATAACTTGAATAATGTAAAGAGCATATGCATGATGTAAAATGGTCAAACGCTATGACAACAGGTCTAAGCTACCCAGCTAGATGCCAGATGATTTGCTAATAGTTTAAATTTTTTAATTCCCTAATACTTCATTTATGCCTCTGAAATAACGTAATAATAAAACCTTCCTTTGTATAACATCAAAGTACTTTCCAAAGGGTTGCATTTTTTACTTACATGTGGATCTTAAAAAAAAAAAAAAAAAGTCCATTGGGTCTTTAGTCACATGCAAGTGTTGAATATCTTCTTTTATTAAACTGCAAAAGGGATTTACCAGAATTATGAAAAGGACTCTGAACTAGTGCTTTATAAATGCTAATATAAAATCTAGTATTTTAATAAGTTTTTTAAATTTACGTTTTTAAGTAAGCTCATTGGGTGAGCTTTGAAGGTGCGCCCTCTCACTTTGACATTTACTTTCTGTTCCAACAGTTCCCTACTCCTTTAATAGAGTCACAACTTAAGAAGCTCTTTGTACTTCAAGCTTTTAACTATCACAGATTATTTTACCCTGTGCTATGCTAGCCCCAAAGTGGAGGGGAAGGTATGCAGGGCAGAGGTATGCAG
The DNA here is from genome assembly GCF_035582795.1 of Mycteria americana. Taxonomy (NCBI): domain Eukaryota; kingdom Metazoa; phylum Chordata; class Aves; order Ciconiiformes; family Ciconiidae; genus Mycteria; species Mycteria americana. The sequence goes on along the minus strand of NC_134376.1, from coordinate 5,390,544 downwards.
AGGCTGGAGTATGTTCGGGTGGGGAAATAGCAATCTGCAGAGCAGTAAAGTATTGCCTCCCCAACCCATGTCGTGACCCACCACAGCAACAAGGTGCTCCTTCGCGGAGTCCTGGGTAAGTGCAGAACCCAGGTCTTCAGAGTCAGTCTCGGTTTTGTGGTATCAGTGGCATTTTGACTTAAGTGAATGTAGTGAGAAGAATCAGTGGCAATATAACTAAAGAGAATAAAAATGGAAACCTTCCTAGAATAGCTCAAAATAGAACAAACCAGAAGAGAAGATTTAGTTGCCTACTAATTTATATCACAATTGTTCTAAGCCATTTTGGTATGTGAAAGGCTTATGTTATTCTTTCCAAAACCCCATAGTGTTTTACATTAGTTAATGCTATTTTTCCTTTCAACCCTCCTTGTTCAATTGTCATGAGAAGATAAATACTCCTTTGTGCTTTTTAATCATTCAATTTAATAATTCAACATCAGCCAATTATAGAAACATCAGGATTGTCCAGAATTAACTCTGCCAAACTGAATTGACCATTTGTATATAACGTTTATTTTTACCTCCATCAAAATTCTAATCCATCTCATTATTTTGCATCTTATTCTATGAGAATGAGATTTTCTTAATACCAGCTTATTAGAGTTTTTGAAAGTTCTAATGTAGTACCATGTAGTTTCCTTCATCCACTCCTTTGTCGATACAACTTAGCAAAATTAATAAGGGTGTAGCATAAGTTCATTTCATTTTTTAATTATTGTAACAACTCAGATTCTCAGGGAAATTTTTGTGGTATTCTTGGGAGACTTGGGTACTTAATGAGTCCTTGAATCATTTTGCTTACCGTACCACAAGCATGATCCCTGCATAGTGTTTTAATGGAACAGTGCTAAACCGTGTACTTCCCTTTAAGCATGTGATGAATTTACTGCATTTATTTGCATAAATATTTATAGGATCTGATCTCTGTTTGAAGATTTAAAAAGCATAGTTTAGTTGAGCATTGTCTAATTGAATAAAGTTTTTGCAAGAAAACCTCATTCCTATAAGCAACAGTTCTTTGAAAAAGTTGCTAAGCAGTAAAGGAAAGCAACACAGTTGGATTCTAAAGGCGTTTATAACACAATCACTTGACTGTACTCTTCATGGTACATTATAAATTTAGAGGGTCTTTTACATTTGTACAAATCTCTCAACTCCCCTTCAAGGTTCCAAGATGAAAATAATTGTGTTACAAATATCAACTGCTTAAAACTGAAATCAGATTTATACTTTCATAAAATTCAGGCCGCTGCTTCTACAGTAAGAAGTTTTATTTCTGTAATGATTTCTGTGCAGAGTGGTCAAAGATTTGAGAGACTGGAACCATGTGTCTGTGTTTTCTAGGTAACATGTCTAACTAAATGTTGTAATGAAGAAACTATTTTCCTACACAGAATACTGAGCAGGAGTGAACTGTATCACTTGAAATCTCTACTTTAATTTCCTTTATTTATAATGTAGACATCTGCCCATTAGGTAGTGTTGTTAATAGTGAAGATAATATTAGGTGCCTTAAATAAGGAAAAAAAATGCCATTACAGATATCTATTTGCATATACTCATATAGAATTGTCAAATATAATTGGTCAAATCTGTACAGGATACAGAAACAGAAGACATCCAGAGAATGACAAGGAAAATGTCCTAATATTTTTAGAATATGGAAAGACAATTGTACCATGTCTTGTACTTTGAGCTTCTTAGTTATCTTCCTGGCAAATTGGAACAGAATTTGCAGCCATTTGCAATGGCGTTAGAACAGCTTTATTGAGCACAATATTTGAATCGTGAAAGACAAGGGAAATGTCTGGCGTTTGGGTTTTGGTTTTGTTTGGGTTTTTTTTACCATTAGTTGTATCAGTGATACGTTCAGTAGAGTTACATAAATGTGTATTTGTGTGTTTGCACTCAAGCTTTGGAATATTGCAACTCCTGGAAGACTTTCCAATCAAAGGCTCTAGGTGCAAGTAACCACCTCTTTTTCTTTTGGATTATTCTATGTTCCTTTTAACACTTATCTTTATGAAAGCTAAAAGAATGGTAAAGGTAATGAAATCTCATGCTTCAGGGCATATGCTAATACTTACAAATCTACTTCACGTTTTGTGAGCTTAATTGTTTAATACGTGTACAGCATTTAGAACATAAGTAATTTTAAAGTTATGCCAAGAACTGCTACAGACTGATCATCTGTGGAACTGGAGTTAATTTCTTCTGTATACACTGTACAAATTAAGAACATTAGGGTTTTTTAATCATCTGTATTTGTTACTGACAGATCATTTGTCCCAGAAGAGCAACATATGCTACACTTAGTATGTTTAAAAGCCAACTAATCCTGGTTAGTTTGCTCATCGTGGCACAACTTGAAGTACCAGCCTGGCTATGTCCACAGAAGATCATAGCCTTCTGATGAACTCTAGGAAGCACCTTTAAATGCTTTATATTCACACTTAATCTTCACACTGGGAACCTTCAAATAGTAGTCTAGACCTAGGGCTCTGGCCCTTCACTGTTTTTTCTTGCAAGGGTGTGCTTATATCCATCAAGAGATCAAAAGTCATTTTAAGATATATGCTGCAAAATTTCCAGTGCCTGGAAAGCAGGACTTATATTAGGAAGATGAGAAATGAAGCTGGAATATATATAGGAAGTAAAAGAGTGGGTGTTCACAGGCAAAGTTTTGAATAGTTATGGTACATTGGTGGTAGGAAGTCAAAACCAACCAGTTTTTCACCTATGCTCATTCAATGGAAAAAGGTCATTCTCAACACACATAGTAAATAAAGACAGAACAAGAAAAAATGCATTGAAAAACTTGTTCAGGGATAGTAACCTTTAGTGAAATTAGAGGAAGGGTGGACTGTTTTAGCTGATCATTTTAGTTTTTCCTCCTCAGAAGGTGCACATAACTTAGCTTTGTAAATCAATCTGTGTGGATCTGCACTTGAAAAAAGACATTCATATGAAATTTGCACCCAATATTATTTTTAAGTAGTAAATAGTTCAGAATTAGATTTGTAATTACAAATTGGCATCAAGTTGAAGTGTGTTGAAACAAACATTTCTTTATAAAGCTTATTTTCACTGAGACTGAAATGCTTGATACTTGCATTGCGTGTTGTGCTTGTTTGTTTTGTTATTTTTCCTGGAACTGTGTTTGCTGTCATTTACAAACAAGAGGGATCAGTCTGTTATTTACTGAGGCTGAGTAAAACCACAGCATATTATCCAGTTAGAAGCCACGGTACGTGGAGTAAGCAGATCAGGAAAATGTATTTCAATGCCGGCTTCATTAAGTCGATAATCATCTCAATATATTCCCTTACAACTTCAACAATTAGTAGCCATAGTTTTCTTTTCGTGATTATCTTTAATCAACGGTACGAAAAAATCCCCAGTAAAAATTCCGTGATAATTGGAAGCTTCCAGAAAAATGTTCCCATGTGTGGAGAGTTGCGGCAATAAGAGTCACAGGACCAAAATTTGCTCGTTAGTTCTGGATTCTGAACGGTGGAATTCATCACAGGTGATACAACAGCAGCTCACCTCTGAGGAAACACACCTTAATTTCTGTCATAAACCATATGTTTCTTCAAAATATATTCTTGTTTCCAGATACCTCAACAGTAGGACATGGCCACATGCAGAGAGTATCCATGACTTTGGTGGCCCAATTAGACTGGTGTCAGAATTTAGTATTCTGTGACTGTGCTTATCTCCCCTGGCAAGAACATGAAGAATTGCTTCCATTCTTGAAAAGTGGTTAATGTGTTATTAACTTTGCTCACACACTAACTTTTATGCTGGGGTTTCATTTTTAGCTTCTGCCATTTTAGCCTAAGCTTCTGAAGGCATTTTTCATGAAACTTCTTCAGAATTTTCAACAATAGATTAAAAAAAATCAGTAAATTTATTTACAGAATATGGGAATAAATAATGCCATAGCAAAATCACCATGGAAGAAATACCCGCTGTGAAGTCCCCCTGAAGTGGAAGACAGTGAGAAAAACCTGCAGCTGGCTCTCTCCTGCACTGATCTCCTCCACGGCTCCTATAGATGCACGTGGACACCGCCGTTGCCTTGTCTCACTCAGCCTGCGGTCGCAGGGCTGCCAGCAGCTCTGGCAGTTGTATTGATTGACTGTACTGGGTAGACCACTTGTTCAAATAGTGTCCTCCACTATAGGAAGAAACTTGTCCTGGGCTTAAGAAATTTAAATAGATGAAACAGCCAGAAAGGAAGGGAACAGTCAATGCCAACGTAGCAGTGCTATCATTCTAACCTCGTTGTTAGTTATCATGATAAATTGATTTGATGTTACTTTAAATCTTTTTTTTTCCCCTCTTTTTGTTCCTTTCAGGAACTGTTTTCCATAGTGCTCATGAATCTTGGTTAGAGATCACTTGGTGTTCAGAGAAGCATTTCTGCCAGGAGTCTACCAATGTGAAATCTGGACTGCTTGGTACATCTTTCACAATTTTCATAGACAGAGTACAGGCCAGTAATGTGATATATATGTCCACACTCAGTGTCTAAGGCAAGCAGCCTCCTACCACACAGACTGTAGAAAGTTTTGAAGGAAGGTATTACTTTCCTGAGGATTAACTCCCCTCCTCAAAAGCAGTCTGAATTTTGGCCTCAATGCCTTTATCATGTATGAAGAAAAGAGAAAAGAAATGCTAAACAATATTAATATGTGAGTAGATTTAATATTGAATATCTTTTGAAACTTAATGAAATAATACCCAAATCTGTGAAAAGGTCCTTTTTTTCAAGAAGAATTTTGTTTCACAAGGTGTTTTAAAAAAATTATAGATGAAAATATTTTCGGCTAACATGTTTCAGTCTAACATATTTGCAGTTTTATTCTGAACACAGACAATGATCTCTGATGGCATTGTTTAAGAAGAGAATACTGTGTCACCAGATCAGTGACAGTGGAGATGAGACAGGCTAATAAATATTCTTGGAAGCGTTACTGGCTGCTATGGTATCCAAAATATGGTGTGCTAAAGCCAGTTCTGTATCTCATGGGGAAGACTCCTGGCTTTGTAATTGCAATATTAAACATCTCCTCTTGTTTTGAGGAATATGGGTATTTAGAATGATAACTTATAAGGACATTTGTTTTTAGAAGCAAAATTCAAGAATCCAAAACTTTCTATTCACTTTGTTCCTGTCTAGAGATGAGGAAGAACCACCTATTTCCTTTTATTTATTGTAGAGGGTCTAATAATTGAAGACAAAAAAAAGTCAAAGGTATCTACAGTTGTACAGACACATTAGGCTGATTTGAATAGAGTAGATAAATTCTTGATACTATAGTCTTCAGTGTGGACTGAAGCTACGTGAACATCTTCCATTCATTCAACTTAGCTATTCAAGGTATATTATTATTTTTAGCTGACTTTTATCGATTTTAAATAAACATTTATGTGAGATAAAGTGTTATAGTATGTTTTGTAACGTGTCATAAAATTCACTGAGCATCATCTGGATTGATTCACACCCAGTATGAAATATACTCATAGAGCGTTTCCTTGGCAATTTCTTGTTTTTCTGATCATGTCTTTTAATTCTCTCTTTCTAATATATTAGACAGGTTTTTCTCACTGTAGTGAGCCGAAAGGCTCATGGACTACAAGAAGCTTCAGTATTTTCCTGTGCTCCCTGCTGCTTTGTGTATTCTGTCACTGGCATATTCACTTAATTATATGACAGGCAATAACTGCTCTCTGAGGGAGTAAAAACAACTGTTGAATTCGTTTTTAAATTATATCATATTGCTCTGTTCGAAACCTCTTTTAAATAAATGTTGAGGATAGAACTATTGATGTGGGTTTTAAACTTTAAATTTCAGTTAGTTCAGATCATTTTAAATAGTCCTTCAGCAAGAATAAATCAGTTTTTATAACTTATAACTTTCAATTACAGTCTTCGGAGAGAATAACAGTGTGTTTCAAGGAGCTGTAAAGTACAACAACAAGGAAATGTTACTGTTTCGTTTGCGCAGGCTTTAAGCTCCTGTGGAACCTAACAAGAGTTTTTCGTAAGGAAGCACATCCTAGAGGGATCCTTGAGTGTGTCAGTCTAGGTGTGGCTTTGATCCAGTGTTGGAGCTTTCGCTTAGGGAACTTACTGATAAACCTTTTGGGGGATGATGCTGACCTACTTTGCTCTATTTCTAGTGCTCAATAAAAATGGACTGAGAATCACAAGCTGTTACAGTCTTCACTGATGTGCCACTGAATTGCATGAAAAGATGTTTCCTCTGTACGAATTGCAAACTGGTGGCTCTGATGAAGGAGACATTTTGGACTTAACTAACAGCTGACTCCATTGCAAGGTATTGGACAATGCAAAAGCTTTAAAATGTAGCAGGAGCAAATTTAAACTAAATCAGGTATGGATCTATTGTTAGATGCGAACTAGAAATACTTATTTAGAATAGGCGTAAGTGTTCTATATTTAGAACAAATACTATGGAATTAGATAGATGGATAGGTAGAAGGCACACAATAGCGTGGATGAAATAGAAGGCTTACCTGGTAATTTATTCTAAGTGTGTTAAAGGACCCAGCTGATTGGTTCTAGTTTGCTAATGTTAGTTTTTAACAAATCTTTCAGAGCCTGGTAAAATCCAAAGGCTTATATGACTGCCAGGATAATTCCAGCCCTTAAAAAACAAAAAAGAATTACTCAAATGGCAATCTCGTTAGAGGACATCAGTCCTGGGCAGAGTAGCTGAATGGCTCAGGTGGCACTGTAGCAACAAAAAATGGTAAATTCACCCTACTTTAATTCTTTAGAGTGGCATTTACTGATTTGTTTCTGCCTGAGCTTTGTTTCTTTGTATACAGCTAATAAGATAGACTTTGGAAATAATGTGGAAATACTACAGTAATATTTCTCTCCTCTTTTTCTGACCCTCTTGCCTGATGTTGGCACTAACTTAAACAGCTGGTATTGGGAACGGAGCACGTGTTGCTGTCACTGCATTTTTTTTTCTGCTGGACCAGGGCTGTACCAAGTAAATTACCTCCCTTATGTCTCCCTTGGTCCAGCTCTAAGATGATGGGTGCTAGGAGAGAAAACGGTAATGACATTCATTCTTAGCTGCTTATTATGTAGGTTTTCCTCTGACCAATTAGACAACATGATTCTTGAACCTGTAGTACCTGGATTCATTTTTTCTACCATTTATTTAGTGGTGAAGCAGAAATGAGGGAGCAACCGTTTGAAAATGATGTCTGAAATGTTTAGTATTAATACCCCTCTGAAACATCTATTTCTTGTTTGCATTCTCTGGCCTCCTCTCTAGCATTAAACACTTTAGTAACTATTTTTTTTTTCTGTTATGATAATGCTATACGCTAAGATCTAAGGATTTTTTTTGTAATCTTTATTAAAAAAAAGATACATCTTTACATCTTTTCTTTTTTCCACAGACACAAAGATAGATCAATGAAACTTTGTAACACAGGATATCTGTTACAGATTGACCTGATATTTTTCCATCTTAAATTAAGAAAAAAATTAGCATGAATAGGAATAAGATGTGTAAAGGATAATATTTTCTCAGGTGAAATCCCATTCAAATTGTCAAGCATACAAATTTAGTTAAGACAAAGGTGAGAAAATATTGTCCTTTAAACCAACTTCAATGAAATGATACAGATTAGAAAAGCAAAGACGTGAATAGTAGAAATATGAAGAATTTCCTAATACCAAATGTAATTTTTTTTACTTCCTTCACTCCTTTTGCCTTTCTTTCCCTTTTTTCTCTCACTTGCAGTGCATGGATTGTAGGGTTTCATTATTTACTGCATAAATCAGTATTTTACCTTTTGTAGATGATATTCAGAAATCTGCTAGCTTAGATTCTTATCACGGAATTCAAATTGTGTTACTGTATTACTCCAGGATCTGAGTTGCTATTCTAAGGCTTCTAGCGCTTTGCGCTTTTATCTGGCCCTTGATGAAGCTGTGTTTGCACAGCCATAGAAATTAGAGAATTTTGACCCTTTTGTTTCACAGATCTTACTCCACTTTTCTGAATGATGAGTTGGGAACTTTAGGATGCATTTCAGATAGTTCTGCAAAATGGTACCTGAGGTAGGGTGACGTACATCCCATCTCCCCGTATGCCTCAGGAATTTACCACATCATTAGTGTTTTCTGCATTGCAACCCTACTGGGTAAAAAGGGACCAGTTCTCCACCTCTGCATGTCCACTGTAATTGTTCTTGAAATACAGATTATGGGAGGGAAGTTTTGTACATGGGCTTGAATTATGCACATGAAAAACTAAAGAAAAATATATGTAAAATGATATAGGGAAATCCAATCATTTTACCTGGTTCAAATTTTCAAATGATGGACTTCCATTGAACACTAACTTCTAACACACTGTCTCACTGCTCAGTATAATCCAAAATAATTGCACATACAATTAGCATTCAATTAACATGAGTTACATTTCTCTAACTGCTACTAACTTTGAATCTCCATTTACAGATTGTCCTAACTTGATAATAATATCTGTCTTTTACGGTGTCTAATTGGCTTTTAGAAAAGATAAATTTGGTTTTCCATTAGAACATAAGAAATGCCCTGTTGGCTCAGACTAATGGTCCATGAAGCCCAGTATTCTGTCTTGCTGCTAGCAAAATGAGATGCTCTTTAGGGAGAGCATGCAACTGTTTTCCCTTTTTCTCCTCCAGCATCCAGAATTTTTGGATTAGGGATGCTGGAGGGTTCATTCCTGCCCAGTTCTGGTTACAGACTTGCTGTCCATGAGTTTGTCTAATCCTCTTTTGAACCTGCTGATATTGTCTGCCTCCATAAATTTGCCAGTTTTTTGCTGTTATTAAATATTATTAAAATTATGATACAGCTTTATGTAATCGTAAATGTGATTTCTTTAGCACAGATTACATAAGGAATATTACAAACAAACAAAAGGATTGTGTATACATTGTGCACTTATGAAGCGGGTAGCATATTCACAACATGATGATTGTTTTCTTTAAAAATTTAGACTTAGTAAGAAAATTGGAGGAAAATTTAATATAAACGTGAACTACTTCAATATGACAGCACAGATCTATAACATGTCTTTCCTATTTAATATTTGTAGAAATTGTCTAGGAAAGAGACTAAGCGTAATACCACTGTGATAACATTCACAGATTATACTAAATTTGAAGGACTGAAGCAAACGTGGAGATATTAGACAAGGTAAATACAGGATGACATTTGGTTGAAAAATGGAGGCTCTTTCAAAAAAGGAAAAAAAAAAAACTTGGCCAGCGATTTAATGATCAAGAGGTAGCACTTTTTCTGGTAGAGGAAGAGTGTTTGAGTCCAGGAGTTCTGGAATGAGGAAAAAAAAGTAAAAGCTTTCTGTATGATCTTTCAGGGTATTCATCTGACTCTCCAACCTTGACTCAGAAAGAGGGCAATATATGTTTCTCTTATTTCTTTCATCTTTTCTTCTAGGCTGTATCACAAAGGGCTAAGTTAGTACAGGTTTCCTGGGTGTTATGCTGACAGCATCTCCTAACAGATACAGCTGTGCATTAGTAATATGGGAATGCTTATACCTGTATCCTGAAATAAATTGTCCTTTAATCACTAAAAACCAACCTTTTTTTCAGGGTTAGGATTCACCCATCCCTATACAGATATTACTGATATAACTACTTACACATCATGGCTTTTGCTGATACAGAAATGCCTTTAAATCTCTAACTGAATTCACTGCATTGGCAAAAATTCTAAGCCTTTTCTAATACAAGTGGAAGAAATTTCTTGAACTCTCTTACTCTACTGTACACCAGCTGAAGCATTTTCACAATCTGCCCTATCATCACTGTGTTGAGCTGATTAAGGATTAATGTGTTATAAAGACACTCCACTCAGGAGGGGGATTAGCTATGCATCAATCCATAGCAATAACTCACGAATCATCAAAAAAGGCACTGAATAGCCATGTTTAGCATGGAATATTTTCTTGGGTCAAAACACAGTTCATCAGCTTCTTCCTCTGTTGAAGAGGTTCCAAACCCTAGCAGTTTCCTGAGTTATTTGGATGTCAGTTATAGAACTGTTGACTGTTGAAACCTCCTTCCTCAGTCACGGAAGAGTAGATGACAACAGAAAACTAAACAAAATGCCACTTTTCTTATGAGGAATTTAATGGATACTTCTAATACTTCCATGCCTGATGATTATCTTCTATGGCAAACAGCAGAGACATCTAAGATGATATTAGGTAAACATTTCTGGGCAATGTTATATTTACTGTTTTCTTCAGAAGGAAGCCTTTTGGACCACACGACTCTACTGAATTACAGTTTCTTTAAAAACAGAGCTTGTAATTGCAATTAAGTATCTGGAATTACAGCAGTCAAAATCCAATTTCATAAAAGATTAAATTGAGTCTGCTTTAGAATGTACTTACACAACACTAAGAAAGGGAGTGGAACGAACTATAAATTTTCCATTTTACTTGCCAGCCAGAATGCTACAATAAAGTACATTTGCAAATTCTCGTACCAAAAAAATTCCATAGCATGTGCTTGCATGACATCTAACTCCAGTGAGTGTCATCACTTCTTGTTCCTGCGAGGAGTAGGCTTACACTAACAGTGAAGATATAAAAGGTTATGATTACCAAATCCCGCTGTGAAAAGTGCTTTAGATCCAGAAGACATTTAGCAAAAAGAATGTATACTGATCAACATCTGGAGACAAATAGGGTCCTGCAGGAGGATGTTAGCTGCAAAATCAAAGAGGATAATAAATGCAGATTATAAATAAACAATAAGATTAGAGAAGACATTTCAGCTGTAAGCTCTTCTTAGGGCTATGAGAAAATATATTCTGGTTTTTTTCCACAGCCTGAAGATGGTCTTATAGCCCAAGTGTCACCTCTTATTTGGCTTTCTCTACTAGTGCAAATTAACCCTTCATGCAGTGTTTTTACACTCTATACTGATGCTGAAAATTAGATGAAATTGTTTTATTTTTAATCTTAGCAATGCTCTCAGTAGCTTTCTGAACAGTCTTATGTAGTTAATGACTTTAGAGATAAATGGATTGGTTTACACCATTCATTTACAAATGTAGTCAAGATCAGCAAGATGTACAACAGAACATAATTACAGTCAGCGGCAATTGTGTACATTCTGTAGCTTCTATTAAGCCCCCAGTGCAAGATTTTTTTTGACAAATATGTTTAGAATGAAATACCCTGAACAACTTTGTTTCTGCCCTTCTCAAAATCTCTAATATCTGTGAGTCTTTTAAATTCATCTAGGTAAAATTATTCTTTTATAAGAAATAGGGATTAATTGTATGATCAAACTCAAAGAAATCACAGATTAAAAAAATCAGTGTAACATTTCCAGTGAATTTTGGTGGTATCAGGGTTTTTTATATTTATATACTTTTTACTTTTTGCTTTCTGATAAAACAAACCGATCAATATCCTAGGAGATTTTTTGAATCTGCGAGTAGACCATAAGAACTGTTTGTTAAAAGCTTCATAAACTCTTTCCTAGGGAAGGATCATTAAAGAGGTTTTCTCCTCTGACTGACATGCCTGGGAATGTGTTTTTTAACCTTTACAAGAGTGGCATGGCTGTGATAAGGAACAAGAATGGGTCGTTTACTGTGGTTACAAAGAGACACTGATGCTCCCTCTGTTGAAGGGCATTGATTTTTTCATTTTGGCTTGCATCATAAATAGACATTGAGAAAACATACGCATGGCAAAAGAGAGTTGAGATGCTTTTCTTTTAAAAGGGAATCTTGTTGCTGCATTGTTTTTATCTGACTGCTGTTTGTTTCTGTGTACGGATCTAATGTATAATCAGAATCACTAAACAGGAAACGCAGTAAATCACATTATATGTTGTCTTACAGTAGCAGAAAGTATAAGATCTGTTTTTAGAACTGTAACATAAAATTTGGCTTTAATTATCCAAATATCCATTGAAAATGGTAACAGTTAAACAGTCCAGTGACCAGGAAATGAAAATTCGGAGATATATTCACATTTTTTCCCTGAAATACTGGGTGCAGAATATTTCTATGCCTTCTCTTCATGTCAAAAATGTCTGTTCAATTAGGGAGACTTTTCATCTAAATACTTTAATCACTGCAAGTGTTTGCATTATAGTCAGATTCATGCTCAAATTGTCACATAAAATTATACTGCTGAGAAAAAGCAGAACTTCCAATAAATTTTTTTTAGCAATTTGCCATCTCAACCAATTTTTCATTTTTGTTTTTTAATCTCTTGGGAAGAATTTCACTTATTAAATAACACGTTCTTCCTGTTGCACCAAAAATGGTGGGTCTGCCTTCGTTGAGAGCAAAATTATTCCTACTCAGGAATCTGGAGAGTATCTAGCCCGTACAAATGTGATAACTGCACTAAATTAATTGTCATTCAGTTTCTTCTAATACAGAAAAGTCCTTAAAGGAAAGTGTCACAGGAATAAAAGAATAAAGAACTGAAAGTAAGCAACCGCTTAAGAGACATGAGATATGTATTTCTCATGCAGTTAAACAGATGAAAACCTGTTTGCAAGGCTTCATTGGCATTTAAGGAGAAAAACCCAGAATTGGAATGAAAGATGATGTGCTAGAAAGACTTAAAGAAATGGAAAATATTGAAAAGTGCAACAAGAAATACTAGGATTAATTTCTAGTACTGATAATTTTTTTTAATAGTCTCCACCTTTTTTTTCAGCCTTTTTATATTGATCTTTGTTAATTCCTTATTGATTCTTACACATCTCAGTTTTCCTTTATTTGGTTTTCCTTTATCTTCCACATATTTTCTCTTCATCTTTCCATCTATCATTTCTTCAGTTCATCTTCTCCTGCCCATTTTTTAACCATGATCCATAAATTAGTCTTCCTTTCAGAAGGTCTTCCTGTGTATTAGATCAGATTTGCAGAAGAAATGGCAAAGGCCCCTGCTCTGCAGGGAGTTCCCTGGCGTATTTTTGTTTTGCCTCAGACCTTTGTACAGATTTTTCGCTTTCCTGAGCTGCTTTTTTTCCCAGCGAAGTCAAAAGAAGAACAGAGTATCTTTATAAGACTCCTCATCGTTGTGATACCTGAGTAGTGACGTTCCAGCTTTCCTGTCAGTCACCCCGTTTCCCCCTCTTTTATCCACGGAGCTGTATGCTTCAAAGTTTGCAATGAGTTGGTCCATAGCAGAAAAGCAGCTGCAGGCTTTGTGTAGCGGTTATCAACTTGGTCTCCAGAATGTAAGCTTTTATGTTAAAAAAAAAAAAAAAAGCATTCTCTATCTTTCCTGAAACTTCTCTTCACTTGTCATGTCATTCAATTTATGGCTGATCTTGTTAACTCACTGACAAGCCAGACACAAAAGCCTCTCAAAACTGTGTGGTTGAAGAATTGCTCGAGATATCTTGTACAGCCAGAGATACAGGGCAGACCTCAAGAAACCTTCCCTCAAGAGCTGTTTGCTTAACCTCATTTCGCATTGCAGACAGATTAACACCATGACATAATCAAGGGCTGCTGGTCTTCCAGTGGCTTCTTCGCATCCTTTGGGATACCCCATTCTGTGACCTAATTTGACATCTCTCTATTACCGGTTCCTGAACAGAGTCAACAGTGCCCCGTGTTCTGCTCTTCGGTTCGCCTAGATCCCAGAACCAGCAGCACTTCTGATACAGTGCTCTCTGACTTTTGAGAAATCTGTTGAAAAGCTTGCATTTTAGTATATCAGCTAGTCTGAGTCCAATACTGTGAACACACTTTCCTTCCAAAGGAAGAACAACCCCAGAACTCTATGAGAAGGACTGTGCTTGTTAGAAATCTAAAACAGAAACTAAAGGTTGTTGTGAAACTTATTATCTATGCATTTGTTCTTTACTCACTGCAGTTACAAACTAAAACATGTTAGCTTAAATTATAAGCCTGCGGTGACCATCCTGAAGCTACATAAGTTTATAGGTTTTGCTTGGTAAATAGAGCAGATTAAAAGAATATACACAGTCAGCCGTCATGGCTCAGGTGACTACTGGAGACTCTCTAAGCCGCAGTAATTGTCACATTTGGTCATCTGTCCATATACTGAGAGATTTGTGAACCATCCCATTGTAACTGGAATTGTAAACATGGACGGCTCAGGGGGACAATGTAAATATGGTGACATGTGAAATGTCTTTTTGGAGATCTGTGTAACTGGAGATGGTTTAAAATAAACAGAGTAATGCCACTTTATTTTAGAAACATTTACATTGGGGAATTACAACAACCAGCAATTCTAAAACCCAGCACCATATACTGATGAAGTTATATAGAAATAAACCAATGTGAATGTATCAATAAAGATGAAAAACTTATTGGTAGCTCTATCAGCATTACTGGAAGACTATTCCAAGCTAACAAGTTTTTTCTGGTTTTCTAATGGGTATGTTTATGAATGCTCTTTGATATGTTTGGAAAACAGAATCCCTCCTCAATGCAGTCAAACATAGTCAAACATACTTTGTTCTGAAACGGGCCAACACGTAAGTGACTTTACCAGATGTTACAGCATGTGCATGAGCCAAAAGTGAAACGAAGGCAACCATTTCCTGTCATTTTAGAGGTCAGTGTGGCACAATCTACTTGGCTTAAATATTTTCAGCTCTTCAAAGTACTTACTATTTGGAGGATTTTTTCCCTCATATTTATTTTCTGATGATTAATGTGATAAAATGAAAAGAAGCCCTTTTGAAGCTTACAGTTGTTGTGATGACAGGTTTGCTTTTTCCTTTGCATATTCTGACATATTCAGTCATGATTCTGTTGTATTCAAATGCAGTATGTTTTAATTGACTTTGTAACTCAGATTCACCTTCCTATGCATCTTCACAAAGGGCTTTGTGTAGATAAATTTCACATCTTGTAGTCAACCTGTCATCTCCTACAATAAGATGATAGAAATCACAAGAATATAAATATCACTTGAACACTGTGTCTGTAGCTGATTTAAATAAAAGATTGTGGAGAAAAAATACCAGTACCAAGAAGTTTTTCTAAGTATTTGTTAAATAGGCTTAGAAGGAGGAGTAGGCTGGGAGGGTTGCAGGCAGGTTAAGGAGAAAGCCCAGATGTGGATTCTAAAAAGAATGATGATGTGTGTGAATCGGGTACTGTGTTGCTAACCTCTGTCAAATAATAATTCTCAAGTTATAGTAACATTTAACAGGAGACTAACTGATTATGGCATAGGGCTTGAGTAACCTTGAATAGATTTCATGGTGTCTTGAGGACTGTTCATAAGAGAGGTACTTTATAAAATGAGAAGAGAAAGCTAGTTCAGAATACAGCTTGTATTAAACAGGACTCCGAAAACACAATAGTCAACTATATCAGTTATTCATTTATGCCTTTAGTCCTTATCTTATTCATGCTTACTATCATCAGCTTACCGTAGCAAATAGTGTGACTTGACAGAAGTTAACACTTCCCATGTTGTGGCCAGAAATATATAAATTGCCACTTCTTTGGGACTACTTCAATACAGATATTCTTCAGAAGAGGTTACCGATAAGCTTGGAGTAGAACTTGTGTACTTTTGTCAATGTGAAAAAACATAGAAACTTCCTGACCTTTTGTAAACTTTTTAAATTGGTTAATTTGACCATAATCAGATGTAGTTATTAATTAAAGCAGGTATTTTGTGTTAGTTTTCCTTTAATGGCACTCGTAACCCATGGGAAAGGATGGCAATTTTTTCATCACAAACTCATTGTCATTCAGAATAAGGAAAAAAAAAAATTAGCTTTTCACTGTATGTTTTCAGTGGAGTGGTAGTTGGATGAAGCTGTGTTTTTCAGCAGCTTCCTTTGCATGCTATTACATTTTGTAAAAACACTTTGGTTTTTGCACCAGGTACTTCAGGTCCAGTCCAGTTTTAAGGTTAATGCTTCCTAGTTTGAAGCAATTGTAGAGCACTTACACATCTTCATCTGGTGGCTGTTCATTGTAGGCCACTCCTACAAGCTATTGAATGCTTTCAACTCTGGCTAGAAGTTGAGGGAGCTTAGCAGCTTCCTGTGTAGAACTCTTTATTAATCAGGTTAATAGAAGAAAAATAACGTTCATAGAGCTGCTCTAGCTTACTAGAGCGAGCTGGCAAAATGCTCACCAAGCCACTTTCAATCATTTATCAGCAGTCCTGGCTAACCAGGGAGGTCCCAGTTGACTGGAAGTTAGCAAATGTGATGCCCATCTACAAGAAGGGCCAGAAGGAGGATCCGGGAAACTACAGGCCTGTCAGTCTGACCTCGGTGCCAGGGAAGGTTATAGAGCAGATCATTTTGAGTGCCATCATGCGGCACGTACAGGACAACCAGGCAATCAGGCCCAGTCAGCATGGGTTTATGAAAGGCAGGTCCTGCTTGACTAACCTGATCTCCTATGAGAAGGTGACCTGCTTAGTGGATGAGGGAAAGGCTGTGGATGTTGTCTACCTAGACTTTAGTAAAGCCTTTGACACCGTTTCCCACAGCATTCTCCTGGAAAAACTGGCTGCTCATGGCTTGGACAGGTGTACTCTTCACTGGGTAAAAAACGGGCTGGATGGCCGGACCCAAAGAATTGTGGTGAATGGAGTTAAATTCAGCTGGTGGCCAGTCACAAGTGGTGTTCCCTAGGGCTCAGTACTGTGGCCAGTTCTGTTTAATATCTTTATCAATGATCTAGATGAGGAAATAGAGTGTACCCTCAGTAAGTTTGCGGATGACACCAAGTTGGGCGGGAGTGTTGATCTGCTGGAGGGTAGGAAGGCTCTGCAGAGGGACCTGGACAGGCTGGATCGATGGGCCGAGGCTAACTGTATGAAGTTCAACAAGGCTAAGTGCTGGGTTCTGCACTTGGGTCACACAACCCCATGCAACGCTACAGGCTTGGGGAAGAGTGGCTGGAAAGCTGCCAGGCAGAAAAGGACCTGGGGGTGCTGGTCAACAGCTGGCTGAATATGAGCCAGCAGTGTGCCCAGGTGGCCAAGAAGGCCAACAGCATCCTGGCTTGTATCAGAAATAGTGTGGCCAGCAGGACTAGGGCAGTGATTGTCCTCCTCTACTCGGCACCAATAAGGCCGCACCTCAAATGCCGTGTTCAGTGTTGGGCCCCCCACTACAAGAGAGACATTGAGGGGCTGGAGCGTGTCCAGAGAAGGGCAACAAAGCTGGTGAAGGGTCTGGAGCACAAGGCTGATGGGGAGCGGCTGAGGGAGCTGGGGTTGTTCAGCCTGGAGAAAAGGAGGCTGAGGGGAGACCTCATTGCTCTCTACAAAGAGCTGAAAGGAGGTTGTAGCAAGGTGGGGGTTGATCTCTTCTCCCAGGTAACAAGTGATAGGACAAGAGGAAATGGCCTCGAGTTGTGCAAGGGTTGGTTTAGACTGGATATTAGGAAAAATTTCTGCACCAAATGTGTTGTCAAGCATTGGAGCAGGCTGCGCAGGGAAGTGGTTGAGTCACCATCCCTGGAGGTATTTAAAAGACGTGTAGATGTGGTGCTTAGGGACATGGTGTAGTGGTGGTCTTGGTAGTGTTAGGTTTACAGTTGGACTTGATGGTCTTAAAGGTCTTTTCAACCTAAACAATTCTATGATTCTGTGATTCTACTAGAATGTAACAGAGCAGGTCATTAGTAATGATGTCAGAGAATGAAAAATATGTTCTGCACATGAAACTTTGTATCAACAAAAAGGGCAGTGTATTATAGTAGTTAGTATATTATAGTAGTTACATCTAGTCACCAATAATGTAATCAGCAGGAGCTAAATTGACTGAAGTCATGGATTAGTGGTCAGTCAACTGAAGTGTCATAGGAAATCTCCCCTTCACTCTTCCCGATCCTCCAAAATTCAGGACTTGTATACAGAAGGGAGAGTTGGCCAGAATAGTAATTCTCTCTTAAAACAGGAATGTTCTTATTTGTTGCTTTTATGAAATATTTGTTAAACTGAAGTTTACATCTGACCTTTCTTTGGAGTAATTTTTCCAGGTAAACATGACTCCTCAGAGGAAGACAGATGCTTCAGTGTCCTGCCCAGATTCCCATTAAACAGAAGACAGCAAACACTGACTACTTCAAAAAATATAACAGGGTCACTCAGGCATATATTCACTTTCAGTCGGTTGATGTGATTTAAGAAGTTACTATGCCTTTTGGTATCAGTGTACCCGCTCGGCTAGACTGCTGTCCCAGAGCTGAGCTGGCCATAAGAACACTCCCCAAGTGCCTGAGGGCAAAGTCTGCTGCTGTCCCGGTTTAAACCGGCTAAAGATTTGAGCTAATAAGTTTGAACTGACATTGTAGAAGTAGAGAGCTGACATGTGGTTTAATAACCTCTGCCTGGGAGGCAGGGGAGGAGAAGTGGTGTGTTCAACCTAGCTCCGGAGAGGCCGTCACGCTCCCAATTCTTATGAACCACACAAAAGGAACATAGGAGCGTCTCTAGCATGTGATATTTTGCACCTTCTTATTGCCGCCTGTAGCTGTTTGGCTACATTTTAACTTCAGGTTAGTTGTGTAGGTTCCAGCATTCTCTTATAAACTCAGTTCCCATCTTGATATCATATCAACATCAGCAAGAAAAAATAGCGGTAAATTCTTAGTTTTGTTTGAAAGTAGCTCTGAACAGGTTACTTAGCTCACAAGGATGTTCAAGCCAGAGGCCTTTTTAAACAAGTGAAAGGGTAGAAAAAAACATTCTCTGATCTAGCAAAAAAATTCAGCTGATCCTTTGAGATAGACTTCACAAATTTACCTACCTGTTAAAAGAATGTTTACATGGAAATAGGATTTGGATTAATCCTGCTACTTGTTGTAAAGACCCCACAAGCATATCTAGTATATATTTACAGGAAAAAATGAATTAAAGGATAAAATTTAGAAATTTTGACAGTCTAACGTCATTCTCTGCTACTAGTGGAATCCCTTCTATACTTTGTCAGGCTTGGACCTGCCACATGATGGTTGAGGGAGCCCATGTGAACCTATCTGACACCTAGAAGAATATCATCTAAGCAGCCATCAGTTCTTCAGTGCTTTATGTCTCTTGCCATTTATTTCCAGCTTCTCTGGTTTTATGAGTGTTGACAGTGACTCAAGTTATGAGTCAGAGGCCTGAAGGTAGTGTCTGGTGCCATTTTAGGCAGTCTACACTGTCCCACTTTCCTCCAGCTGCAGCTCCAGAAGTCCTTAGGTCTCCATTACGTCTTGTCTCGTGTGTGCTCTACCATGTGGAGTGTCATATCCCAAGTCACCTCTCATGGTGCTAGATGCCTGGGTTTAGGCAAGTGATTCAAATCTTGGGAGGAAATCAGTCTAAAACAGATTAAGAAATCTAAATCCAAGTGTCTGCATGTATTCATAGAAATACAAGCTCCTATTACAGCTGCTGAAGATGTATTCTATTACCAAGCTGTCTTGAACAAGTGAGCAATTAAGAAGCTGATTAAAGAAGAGGATGAGAACAAACAGTGAGGGTACTAACTTCTTTAATCAGGCATTTAATTTGCCTCTTCACATGTGCATGTCCTGTGTTACAACCATTTTATACTCTTGCACATCTCACAGGGAACAGGGTGAGGTATACCTAAGGACTTAAAGTAAATCTAAGTGGGTACAATTTACACTATGTTACATATAACTTCTGATTTGTGCCTAAAGATACTAAACTTGCTTGGGGAAAAGAATGTGTATCTCCTAGTATTGGACTTATACTGTTTGAACTGAATGTTTTAAAACAGTCTGTGGCCTCACAGTCTACAAAGAAAGCCTGAACTGACATAATAACATTAAAAAGATGAGAAGTTGTTATCACACCAACCATCCATTTCTAATTCAAATCAGTAGACTGTATTACATGACTAGACTGAGCCTCTGTCCAGCTTGTTCGACTTATTGAGAGGTGTTGTGTGGTGGGACTTCACTTCAGAATTTTGTCTGTTTTAAACAAGAACCTGATATCCTTATGAGTTGGTGTCCTGGTTTCAGCTGAGATAGAGTTAATTTTCTTTATAGTGGCTGGTATGGGGCTATGTTTTGGATTTGTGCTGAAAACAGTGTTGATAACACAGAGATGTTTTAGTTGTTGCTGCACTGGTCAAGGACTTTTCAGCTTCCCGTGCTCTGCCAGGTGCAGAAGAAGCTGGGAGGGGACACAGCCAGGACAGTTGATCCAAACTGACCAAAGAGCTATTCCATACCACATGACGTCATGCTCAGTATATAAAGCTAGGGAAGAAGAAGGAAGGGCGGGACGTTTGGAGTGATGGCGTTTGTCTTCCCAAGTAACCGTTAGGCGTGATGGAGCCCTGCTTTCCTGGAGATGGCTGAACACCTGCCTGCCCATGGGAAGGAGTCAATTAATTCCTTGCTTTGCTTTGCTTGCGTGCGCGGCTTTTGCTTTACCTATTAAACTGTTTTTATCTCAACCCTCAAGTTTTCTTACTTTTGCTCTTCCGATTCTCTCCCCCATCCCACCGAGGGGGAGTGAGCGAGCGGCTGCGTGGGGCTTAGTTGCCGGCTGGGGCTAAACCACGACAGTTGGGAGAGTTGGAAAACATCAAAGAGATAGAATGGAAGTGTTTGCTGGTTTTCTTTCATAATTGGGACCTAGAATATTGATTTCTTGATATGAAGCAGTAACAGCTAAATAAGCAATTATTTTCCTCTTATATGTCATTTTAGGCAATGACTATAGGTGGAAAAGGCTGGAGGACAATTTTTTTTTGGTGATTGGTAGGACATTGGTACTGATTACTTGTGATGCCTTTAAAACATTTCAGTTTATATGATGTTGTCATTGGAGAGAAGAGAGCTTAGTCATAAGGGTGCCTGCGTACTCCACAGAAGCATGCAACCGTCATCTTAGAGGTGCAGTTAGGTATTCATCTGCACCTGAAATAAACTTTATTTGCTCATTTCAGTGCTAATACCAGAGTTGCATCAAGAATCCTGAGAAATGTTGGATGGTTTTGCTTTATTTAATAGTATAATTGCAATGTAAAGAAAGGAGTCCTACACCATTCCTTTCTCCTGTAATTGTTCTTCCATGCATGTCTATGTGTGTGTATTAATTTATGTAGTACAGAGAAGCTGTAGTTGCCTTATCATTTTCAGCTCTTATTGTCTGAATGCAAAAGAAGAACAAATACAATGTTTACAAGTAAGTTGGTTAATTAGTTTAAATATACGCATTTCAAATTGACCTTATGAGACAATGTGCGGGTAGCAATTAAAATAAAATTACTACATTGTTTTCCTTCCAGCTCCTACAGACATTTAACAGTTTTATGTTCCTACTTTTCTTTACTGTGGAAACCTCTTGGCATCAATGACACTGTGATCCCACCGTGGGATTTATCATTGTGGAAATGAGAAAACAAACAAAACATAATGCAGAATGAAAAAAAATGGGTAAGGAGAATATTTTGTAGGCCATAGTTTTATCATTCCGCACCTCAGATTTTAGTCAGATGGTCTCATGTAAAGCCCTGGTACAGAAGGTCAAAAAGGAGGACACCACTCAGTATCAGAAATGGGGAGAGCAAAGAGGTTGCAATCTAAGAGGAGTAGTAAGATTTTTGCAACAAAGTTGATAAATAAAATACCTCTCCTAGCACAGACCATGATTTCATGCACTCTACAATTAAGAATCACCTTGTCGGACCAGCTTTCCTATAAAAAATTATGCAGGGCAGTTTGAGCGATGTCAGATGTTTTGTGAGAAGGAAGTGCTGAGTTCAAGTGAAAACCCTCTAGATGGACAGTGAGAGCTGTGAAGAGGGTTACATACCCCTCAAAACCAAAAAACTTCTGTACTCTGTTGTTCATCTGCCTTTGTTGACACTGTTTCAGCGTGCACTCTGAAACCTTCAGAGTGCGGTAAGGAATGGAGCATCTTTGGGAGAGCGATTGCACTGCCTTAATTGAACTCAGTCCTTTCTGCTAGGATACATGGCCTCCATCTTCCTGTAAAACGATCTCATCGTCTGTCATACTGAAGCTGCCCGATACATGGATGCCACGGTGGCGGGTAATGCCGACAGTCAAGCCGCAATGCCCCAAGCACAACAGGTTATGTATTCCGAGCATCGCCTCCAGCTCCCCTGTGTCTGTGAGCCATTGCACTGGCCTGACATGCAGAGGCCGTGAATCAATAACAAGAAACTGAAATTCAAGTCAGTGATTCTGAGAAATATCTTGATCTTGACCAGAGCTGACAGTTTGGGGTTTTTTCCCCCGCAGTTCTAAACAAGAGGGGAAATCATGAAAACTATGAAGTCTTATTTGTTTCTTGTCTTTTAAATCTTACAGTTAAATAATGTGTTAAGAATTCTTTAAAGAAACACATTAACATATTTATTCCAGGTTGCTGCTTAAGGTCACCATAATGTAATGTAGATATGTAGAAGAAGCTGTGTTAAATTCCAAATACCTTTAATCTGTAATGTAATTAGTTTGATTAAGACTGGTTATCTCTGTTAATTAACATATCTATTAGAAGCATTGACTGAAGCGCTTTTCATGATCGCAACCAGTTCTTCATGAATTGAGAAATTCTTTCGTTGTGTCTGTTGTGGAAAAAGATCAAATCTCCTCAAAGATGTGAGACACTGTCACCGTGGAGTAAGCAGTTCTCTCAGAACAACTGGCGAATGATGAAAAGATGAAGGAATGGGATTTGTTTAGTTTTAGAAGATTAGGAAGGAACATGATAACATTTTCCAGCATATGTTAGATTATTAAGTGGATGATGATCAGTTTTTCTGTATAGCTGGTGGGGAAAGGAGATAGAAAATAAATCAGCATAATTAACTATAAGGAAGATTTGGGTTAGGTAGATTTTTTTAACCAAAAGAAAAAATGGATACTGATACTTGTCTGTGAGAAGAGCTTTTGAACCATCTTTACAGGAATTTTTTGTAAGTATGGTAAGACAAATTTCTCTTTGGAATAATCTAGGTATTGCTGTCGTGCCCTAAACAGGAGGATTTGTCCAAATGATCTCTTATGGTTGCTCTAGAAATAGCTGGTTCTATGATTCATGGTTCAGTGATTAAGAGGAATGGGTTATTATTCATAGGCAGTTCTTCTGTCAAAAGCTTGGGATAGGAAATTTAGGAAGGTGCTTGCTTCCCAAAACTGATGAGTTTCTGAAGTTATGATTTTAGTTATATCTAATGAATAACAGGCTCAACAAGTCAAATAAAAGAAGGAGAATAAGTAGATACTTTTTATATAGAAATTTTCACATACTGTGAGCATGATTAAATAAATGTGCATTGGAAGAATTTATATTTTGTTATTTTGGTTTTAATAAAAATGGACAAGCTAGGAACACTTAGCAAAAAGCAATGCAGGAAGGTACTTTGTAGATTATTGCTTGAGGTATTTAGCATGTATAGAAAGTTTTTATTTTTCTTCTACAATATTATTGAAAGAGTTTATGAGGTGCTTTATAAGTTTCTTATGGTTGAAAGGCTCAAATTGACTCTGCTAACTTACCTCCTGCGAGACTTATTCTATACTGCATAGGGTAGTAAATTTTTACAATCAATTTACTTAATTAATTTAGTAGATCAATTTATTTTTTTCTGTGATGTATTCCTTCAAGGGCTCTAAATTTCTTTTTTTTTTTTTCTTTTCTGACTGTTTTTTTTTCCCTAAAGCTTTCATTACTTTCACTTTGATATTTATTTACTGAATGTACAGACTTATCACTTTAATACATTATTCCTTTGTGGTTCTAATGGATTAAATTAAAAATACATGTTAAAAAAATGTTGCAAGTTGCATGCCTATTAGTATTGCCCATCAGGGCTCAGGGAATTTTATGGCTCTACTTGAGTCATGGGTCCATATTCAAAAAATCTGAAAGACTTTGGGCAGGAAGTCACTTGACGTGTACATTTTGTTAAATATTTTTTCCTCCCATTTAATTTCAATTCTGAAAATATGTACTGCTGCACTTTAAAGTTGCATCATCACTGTCTTCCAGGCGTAGGCTTTTAGTTTTCCAACATATAGCAGCCACAGGAGGAGGAAGTCAAATGAACTCCTTCCATATGATTCATGATGTACTATACACATTAGCTCTGACACAAACTTCTGTATTTTGACATCTCTTTCTGAATGAAAGCGATGCAATGTTTTGTTGAAGACATAAGAATAAAATTGTTTCTTTGTAAAGAGTTATCCATTCAATATGGATTGAGATTAGTAAAATAATCCACTAACTTCCTTGCAGTTTCTTTATATTAATGCATTTAAAATCACATCTATTTTAACTAATTTGTTGTATCATTTCATTCTCAGTTTCTGTCCTTTCCACCACATGCCAGCTCTCTTTCTTCCTTTCTCTCCCTTCACTTCCTCCCTCCCCTCTTCCTACATGCCTCTTTTTTGTACCTGTTGTAAATTTAATTTTCTTATGATACCCAGAACTTTAAAGAAGTTTTGTTTGCTTGGTTGGAAATTAAAACAGGTTTTTAATTCTTGCATATTACCTCGCCCATTTTGCATCTTTTTTTTTGCCAGTTGTGGTCAAGAGCGTTTATCCATATTTTTTAATTGCTGTGTTTGATAATTACTTTCTTGAAGGCACTGAGAAGATTTGTTTTAATTAACAGACTAGATTAACTAAGTGCATGGATGGACATCTTTTTCTCCATTTAAGAGCAGGTGGTTTTTGTGACTTCTTCAAACCCTGCCTGCCCAAAATCATCAGGACATCATCCAGGAAACACTTAGTTGGCTAAGCCTGCCTCCTTCTAAACTTGTGTATGATAGATGATGGCTTCCATATAACATTAGCTTAGAACATTAAAGGCTTGAGGAGCATTTCAATCAACTTCAATATTTCAATTGATATGCCTGAGCAAGCTGCCAAAGTGTATTATTTAGGAGAAACCTTTTTATCTGGCTACATGAGACTGAGTGCCATTGATAGAGTAAGATGGATTTCCCTGTTGTGTATGTCTTCAGAAGTTTGGAGATTTACAGTTTGTGTCTTGAAAGTCTGAACCATTTAAAAAAACAGTTGTTTTAGGGAATTCAGTCATCGATTTTTGTGCAGGAAATTGCAGCTGAGGTCGGGCTTTTTTCTGTCTAAAGTGATACCGTCAAAAACCTTCCTGTCCCAGGACAAGAACGAGATGAGACTCCAGCATCTCAATGGAAAATGATGCTTTATAAATGAAACTTCATTGCTATGGAAAACAAAAAGCAGTTTGCATAAAATAAAACCTCTTCTATAACAATCTTTCTACATGTATTATGTTAACAGGAAAAGTTCCTGGGAAAGTTTAGGCAAGCATGTGGCTGAAAAACATTTATTTCTGAGACATCTGTCGTAAGAGATATAAAGAAAATTCAGAACAAAAATCTGATTCAACTGAATTTAACTACTTTTTTGAGGTAACTGTAAGTATTTCTCTGAATTGGATGGTGCTGGCGGCTCATGTGGTATTCATAACTGAATTTGAACTGGAGGAGGGGGGTGGATACTACATTTTTTACTTCCTTGGGCAAACTTTGTTCTGCTTTTCTGTTAGAATAATTTTAAACCCACATCAGGTAATTTAGCACAGATTAATCTTTCCCTTCTATTTAGGAATCTAGCAGAGTGTTGTAAGTAGTGAGGAAGAAAAGCTTTTAGAAATGAGACTGGAAATGCTAGCTTATTATAGAGTGAATCATTTTAATCAGGCGCTGGAAGCATTCCGCCAGCCCTCTCTCCGCAGCCCTCTGAGATAAGCTCGTGGAACTTCTTTTGCTGGGAGGACGACATAGGGGAATAAAACAATTCTTTTCCACGCCGTTCCTCCCCTCGTTTGCTTCTCACCAAAAAAGTTTGGTTATGCAGAGATGGCTGGCAGTTATATCAGCATGACCTGGTATCCAGGCAACCCAAACCCTTGTCAGCGGTGACAATGCGCAGTGCCTAACTCCGGGCTGATGAAAGCGGGAGAGGTTCCTTTGACAAGAGAGCACCTGTTTCGCTCTGAACAGCCAGTGTTGAAATAATGATGGCATTAGGCAGGGGAATACAAGAGGTTCAAAAGGGGTTTTGTGACTTTGAAAGTGAATTGCAGCACAGGGAGCCGTCACCAGTTTCCTCGTCAGAGATGGGTTGTTATGTCTCCTATTTATTTGGTAGCCAGTTTTTATGATTTTATTGCTCCTAATCTCTTTCTGCTCTTCGCGACGGCTAGTTGCAGGCGTGCATCGGCTTACGTCTCTGAAGTAAAGAGAGTCTGTTCTATATTGAACGTATCTAACGATGTGAATTATAATAAGCTATGTGAAAACTGCAGTGTGTAATGAGAAAGCGATTACATTGTTGGCCACGATCTTTTAGTTAGTGGCTCTTCCCCAGGTGTGCCACACAGCACTTCAGTGATCTCGGTTAGCTGGTACATTGACTTTTCTCTTGTTGAGTATTACCGCTTATGTCAGAGGTCAGCAAATCCATAATCTTCTGGACTGAAGAAATGCAGAAGTTGTAAGGGGAGTATCTCACAAGACAAAAGTGGAACATGTGCAGAGGGGACTGAAATGATTCAAGAGACTGAGACGTGGAGAAGCAGTAGGAAACATGAAAGCAATGTACAGCAAAAGAAAGGGGAAGATGGGGAAATTATAGAAGCAACTCAGTGGGGAAGCAAAATATGTAAAACTGAAATATTCAGATGGTGGAATAAAGCAGGAGCGATACACTACAGTGGGAAATGATACGAAAATGAATTAATCAGGCAGCAGCAGTATTACCTTAATAGAATTTAGTTAGGGAGACTGGATGGCCCATGAAAGTGGTTTGATGGCTCACTGGCTTGGGAACCATGGGCTCGGAGGGCATCTCGCTTCTTGTCGTTCACTGAAGCCTAATCAAGGCTCTGAGTGATCAAATTCATGTACATATGTTGACAGTTTGGTAAACTGTAAGAAATGAGTTTATGATGTGGGATATCTCTAGCAGATAATGCTAAAGAAGTATTTTTTTTAACTCTTACTAGCAGCTATGGACATGTGGGAAATAAATCGGTAGTGAAAAGCACTATATCCCATCCAGACATTATAATCTATCTAATTACTTTTTTAAATAAAAAAAACCCAAGGCAAAATGACAAAAATTAGTAATAGGTAGTGTACTGAACTGCAAAATAAACATAGGATGGAAACATGCATTGAACAGAAAAGTAAAAGAGGGATAATAAGCTACCATCTCTTTCCACTTCACCTCCCTTTAATGTATCTCTTACTCAAAAAAGTTAAATAAGGAGAAACTTTTTTATCTACAGAACTTGAAACTGGAAATTTAAGTAAATTGATTCGCATTTGCCATGGAAGAGATGAATGTTAAACTGGGTTTTACAATCAAAAGAACATTGAGAAAATAATAATAATAAAAAAAAACCTCTAAGTTTTTACTTCCCCTCTTGTTGTCTGTTGTCTCCGTTTGGTTTCACCACTTCCACACCCTTCTGTCTCTCTGACCCTCTCTGCTCTTGGCCTCCAGAATCCCTCTGGAAGCTCGTGGCTGATTTCAACAAAAGTGTCAGAGGGAGAGATGTCTTGAATTCTAAAAAGTTTTGATGATAATGTGGAGCTGGATGGAAGCAAGAGACCAATAATGCATCTAGTGTGAGAAAAGCTACAGCCCTTTTTAGACATTAGAGTATCCACATGGGACCTCAGCCTGAAGGTACAACCTGAGGCTTTATTAGTTCCCTTGCTTATGGAGCTGATTATTCCCTTTTAACCTGCTACTTAGGCTTTGACTATTCTTTCCTACTTCAACATATTTTCTTTTTTCTCTTTTCTCTGTACATCCTAAACAAAAGTTGTCTTTCATCAAACAGTGAAAAAAATGTAGTTTTTGGACAACTAGAAATTCAAGTGGTCAAAAATTAGACATTGGCAGCCCAGAAGGCTCAGGAAGGTGAACAGAAGCAACTGAAATACTTTGGCACCAATACACCAGGAACTGAAAGGAGTTTGGAGCAAAATGATCCAGAAAGTATACATATGCATGAATGTCTCTGGTTATATCAGTTTTTGAAAGTTTGAGGTAAACATAAGAACGGGCAAAAAATGTACAAAACAGATGCTTTTTGCAAATATGTGCTACTGTCATTTTTCACCCAGTACTACAGCTTCTTATGACCGCATGATGGATCTTTCGTCATGTTCTACCACTAGAAAAAGCAACAACCTGAAGTATCATATATAATGCTTCAGCAATATCACAGGAAATATAATAGTAACACTCACCTATGTTGTGATGTACTCTTCCATCTCAGGGTACAAAAAGGACAGCGCAGAATGCGGGAGGATTTCTAACTTATGTATTTGGTGTTTATGTGTTTGGGGACATGCCTGGACTTTGCGTAGCATTTTCCGTTTTCAATTTTAGTGCTAGAGTAGAAGGTTGTGGTAATCATTGGGTTTGGACGATTAAAGGTGAGGTTGCATAACAATGGAGTTCTCTTCAAATTAGCAAAAATGTGTTTTCTTGCAACAATTTTTTCATATTGCCCTGTCAAAGACTAAAGGAAGCTTTAAAAATCCATTTGCCGCACAGGTGTAATGGTAATTAGTGGTAAAAAACTTCTCCAGACGTTAAAGGAGTTGAAATTTTAAGTGTAGAAAGATAATGTAGCATTTAATATACTAGAACTTTTAGGTGGAATAAATGGATGGATTTGAAATTGGTGCTTTGGAACTTCATGATATAGTAAATCTCAGTATTATACTCATTGATATTGAGGTTTTCTTAAACTGAGCAAATTGTAAAGATTGACTTTTCTCCTAGAGGGACTGGATTATGTTTGTCTGCTATTGGGAGCTGAAAAACACCGAGCAATTTCAGGGATAAGCAGAGAGAGGGGATTTTGTAGATGAGTTTGCAAGCACTTCTGTCTTTAGTGGACTCAGTGGAGCCACAGGAACACAATTCTTTGCAGTGTTGTGAGCTTCAAGAGTAGCTTGGTATCCAGCCAGCTTTATGAATCTGCATTAAATTTTTTCAGATAGAGGTGACAATGTAGAAGTCTTGTGGTAAAAAGAGAATTAATTTAATCTATTTTAAAAATGGAAGTCTTGCTAAAGAAGCTGAATATTATTAATAAAACAGTCTTTAGAATGATCATTAAATTTATGGGATGTAACAAAAAGAAATGCCACATTATTTTTTCCTTGCTTGCTTTTTAAAAAAAAGAAAAGGCAAACTGTTTTTTTAGAGGAATCCACTGTTTCCGCCGAGTGGAAACGGGGAGAGTCTCCTGATCCAACTGGGTCAGTCTCCTGACACTATTGATCAAATGGCAGACGACTGAATTTGGTTCATTCAAATGAATACAGTGTATTCTGTATTTTGGTAATATTGAAGGTAGTTTGCCACATTAATGCAGGGATCTTTATTAAAATTATTAAATTATTTTCAATTAGAGATAGGTCAGCTGCTGAGTTTCAGGATTTTTCTGCCTGTTTGTTTGCTTGCTAGACATGGGATTGTTAGAACAGTTTTTAGTTTTCAGCTTTTACGCTTAGGAATGGATTCTCAAACTTTATGAGGTAATTCCATTTACAGTAGGATAAAACTTGAATATCTCTTTAAGACTGGGAGAAGTACATTTTTGTCTTTTTTTATGACATTTTCTGGAATAATAGTATTTTTTCACTATTTATTTATAAAATCATAACAATCAAATGTGAAATCCAAAGGAGAAAACCTTGAAATAAATCCTGGTTACTCCTTTTCTGTAGGCCAAAGAACAAACACATTAGTTGACAATTAATAGACTAAAACTATAATTCTCAAACAATCTACATACATGGTTTCATGACATTACTTCAAGAGGGCTTGTGGGTGTTTGGCACCTCTTAGGCTTCTAATGACTGTATAAAAGATGCTAACGTTGATATATGTTCAGAGGTTGACATCACTGACAAATTGCCACATTTTTCCGTGACAGAGGTAACGTTCTGTACTTGAAGACTGGCATCTTGCATTGTACGAGCAAGCTAACCAGAACTTTCCATGTACAGAAGGTACTGTCAGCATGTAATAAGATCAGCTTTACCTCCTTAGTATTTCATATACATTGGTAATGTAAAATATGCAAACTAATTTTTCATCCATCTCAGTTTGAAAGCTTTGTGAATTCACGCTTCAGTAATCTGATCCATCTTAGACATACAGTCCAAATATCATTACCTGCAAACTGCATGTCCTCCCGTTCCTTGGATGTTTTATTTTAAAGATTTGAGATTAGAGAGTTGGCTGGTGCTGCGGGGATGGAGAAAAATGTTTTTTTGAAATTCAAACAGCTTTTCCCAGTGCAGCTGATGAAAGCTTTTTCAGAATCAGTTCTTTCTGCAAACTGCCTTCCTGTTTGCCTCACCTAATTCGTAGTGAGAAAGGACTAGAAATGTCTGACCCAGGACTTTGTTAACTATACTTTCTTCTAGTTCTCTTTTGCACAAAAACACCCCAGAAAAAAGTTATCAGGTCTTTAAATCTGATCACTGAATTTTGAAAGTTGTCTGTTCTTTAGGTGTCGCTTCCTGTTGGCTACGCTGTAAACCATTGGAGAGAAAATATTTGTCTATCTTTGGGTCTTCTGACCCAGTTTAAAGGCTGATTTTTTTAAGTTCAAAAATTTTATGCAGAAGAGCTATGAGCAGCTTGGGCAGTACAGAGAACAGAGTGGTGTTTCACAAATATTTTATTTTTGTTGTTAAATGGTCACAAATCAAATGCCGACCAGAAAGAAAGGCACCTTTTCCTTGGCTTGTGCTCTGAAAGACAAGGTGTTGGGGACGGGAAGAGGAACTGCCGTCTCAATTGCGAACTTTCAGGAAGATCTTCTGGATATGATTCTGAGTTCTCAGGTGATAGAAGCTAGAGCTTAAACTTTATGCTAGAGCTTTACTTGAAAAACTAATATATAATTTCACATATGATGTATGTTACTTTGTTGGTTTTTTAGTTGCATAATGCACAGCAGCCTTACAAATGCAGTCGCCATATTTTCCTGCTCTCCTGTTCTTATCAATCTTTGTCCCAGTTGATCCTGTATGCTAGATTCCTTCCATGCACATCAGTGATCTTTACTGCAGGGAAAATACCGCTCTAGTTTTGTGAGTGAGTGTTCATTTTAATGTTTAGATCTGGTTTGAAATCTATACACTGGACAGGAGTGGTGAACGGTGGCCACTTGCTCCTGCATACCCCTCTGTAAAATGGTGTTGTGCATAAAGGAAAAACAGGAAAGTATTTATTTAATACACTTTTCTCTGCTGACAAAATATGCCTCAATATATAAACAGGAACTCTTGAGGGTGTACTATTTTATCTACAAATATTTATTTCAACCTTAAAAATCCTTTTCTTCTTATCCTTAAAGCCTTTTCCCCAGAATACATTGTGGTCTTCAGTAGTATGTTCTGATGAGCTGTCAGTTAAAAGCTGGTTCATCTTTTACCTTTCCACCCAGTTCTAAATAAATTATACTACTTTTAGTGATAGTATGAATTTATTCAGAAGTGATCACTGAAGACTAAGTGAGACCAAGTAAATATTTTTTTTTAGCTTTCCTGAAAATGTTCGTCTGACCCTTGTAGTTTAGTTGACTATTGATTCTGTCTTCTCTTTTGTTATCTGTATGCATTATTCACACAGTGCATAAATCTCTGACTATACGTTAATATTATTCATAATTAAACTCTAGAGAGTTGATGAAACTAAGGATGTCTAAATAGACATGTTTTTCCCCAGTTAATATTTTCATCCTGATTGACAGTGATAACATTACTGCAAGGATGCTGATTACAGGCAAAAACAAACTCAAAGAAAAAGACACTTTGGAAGGTATATACCACGATGTCGGCAGGCAAGTCAATTTAAGGTACTCTTTCTTAAGATTTGAAACTACTAAAGTAAGCACTCTCCAGAGACTGACTCTGCTTGTTTAGAAATCTTCTTGAGTGCAAAGCTGTGCTGAGAAGACACGCAAAATATAAACTGACCTTAAAAACGGCTGGAATATAAACCGGATCCACTCCGTTGTTTATGAGACAATGGGACTGGTTAGGGAACAAGACACTGGATGACAAATGATATTTATGACTAGAAAACATATATTTCTTTTTTTTATTTGAACTTAGAAACAGAAACTGTATCCAGGAGCAGTAAAGCCATTATGACACACTATTTTCCAAATGCTACACTTTTTTTATCCGCTTTTGTAAATATTACAGAAGAAAGAGAGATTTGGACCCATGGTAATGATTAGTAATGTAGTAAGGCCATTTACTTTTAAATAGTGAGTTAGATATCCAGTTACATGTACTGAAGATTGGTATTTTAATATATTTAATAAAAAATATGTTGGGACATATAACGTCTAGAATACAATTGTATGTCCCAACATATTTTTGTATATCAATATCATATATACATAAACATATGTTTCAGGTATGCGTAACCACATGGTTCAGTCTTCTCATCCAGTGACTGAAAATTAAAATTCCATCCAAAGATCTCCCTCTGTTCTTTCACCTATTTTTCATTTTCTTCTCAATGCCCAAGTTCCAGATGGAAGCAACTGAAATTTCTGAGTACCAGGTTCAACAGGACTGTCCAGATTTAGTTGTATATAGTTGTCTGAACCTATTTGGGAAAGACTGAGGATATGTTTGCCTGTGTCTGAGATCTCTCCTACCTGCTGGTTTTGCCTATGAGGCAGGCCATGCTTTATCTTGTGTCTTCATAGCTTAATATTTCCTCCAGATCTTGGACCCTCTGCTAGAGCTATGTATTTAAAAATAGAACCTTTAACAGGCACAGAGACATATGTGTGTGCATCTCATGTCCTTACTACAACATGAATTATATTTGTCTGGGATTAAAGACATTAAAGGCTAATTCTGCTTTGTCCCACACATACATTCTTTATTACAAATTGCTTCATACCGTAATGTTCAGAACACAATTCTGCGTGACACTGGCAGCAGCAAACTGATCTTAACATCGCAACATTGCCATGCATTTGGAGTAAGTGCAGCTTTACTTTCAAATGCTCAGTCATTATTAAAGGGACCTGCGGACATGATATAAAAATGGAAATTTGATTAATTAAGGTGTGAGAGGTGAGGCAAGTCTTTCTGATCATATATGTCCTTTACTGCACTTGATTCACATGCTGTCTTACAAAAGAATTATATCTGCAGTATAAAGAGTGAACGTGAAAGCCAGGCGGAATTTGAAATCTGTAGTTTGACTTCCCTCAGGACGTTGGTTTCAGAAGGAGGACGATTCTTCCATGTCAGACTGAGACCAAGATGACAGTACATTACTGTCTGAATCCCTCTTTAGCAGATACTTGTAATTTTATTAACCATTTTTTCCCAGTTGTAAATACCATCATTGTCAAAGCAGCTGGAAGTGTGAACAGTAGCAGAGGAGATGTAATATTTTCTGGAGTCTGAACAGAAAAGCTGTTACTTTGAAACTCTGGAGAATACAGGCTTGTATTGTATAACAGGATTACTCTATATTAACTGAAGTGTAGACACCACTCAGAAGCAGTACTCTACAGAACAAATAAAACATCCTAAAAATAAACTGATTTAAAATTCTTGTAAGAGAAAAGTTTTAAGGTAAAAAATAATAGTAATATAGAGAAATAATTTATTAGTTAACTATGTCTTTTTCCTTATTTCTTCATTGAGGCTTGCCTATCAGTGTGCTTTGACAGCAAGTTTAAACAGAACAATTAGGTTGCTGGATCATATGATGTTGGTTCAATGTATTAGGTACAATATACTTATAGCAAGATATAGTCTTGTCTCATAAAACTTAGTGCCAGAGGAAAAAAAATCAGTGTTGACTGTAGTAATGGTGTATATGTAATTTAAGTTCCATACTTTTGTGTTGTTATCTTGCATACATAATTTGTTCCTAGATAAACCTTTGCTTCCTCACAAGTGGCTTTCAGTTTCCTGAAAATTTACACCAAAAATGTTTTCTCCTTGCATGAATGAGTAAGGATTCCACACACAGGATTCCAGCTGCCTTGAAAATAGATTTCCTAGTGCTGATATGTCTTGTACTGCTGATGCAGTTATCTGTGAAGCAGTGAATATACTGCTATGCATGCATATTCTCTTCTTTATCTGTTTTGTTATGCAATACAAACCTAGAGCATACTGAGATTCTCTTCCTGATGCTTAACTACCACAGCAATGACTCTGGTGGTGACTGTCGTAGTCATTCTTCTGGCAAAATTACACAATTGATAAGAAATCTCAGTGATATAAAGCTGTTCTTCTAATAGTGACTATAATGAGGAGAGATAAAAGGGACTAAACACAGTCCTCAGAGTTTTGTTCACTAATTTAGCCAAAATAACATAGGAAATGCCTATAAGCAGCATATAGTAAAATGTAAGTGAAAAGTAATGCACACGTTACTGAATGAATGAATACATACAAAGTAACGGGCTTTCAAATTGGATATTAATACCAGTATAAGGGAGGACAGTAACCAGTGTTTCTAAAATATGAGTTCTCTGCTCAGGACTATGATGTGAAGAATTACTAGGAATGGCAAAACGGTGGCTCAGTGGTTGTGCTAGGGTTCATTATGGCACGCTTTGGAGACAATGATAGTCCACAGGTGTAAGTAAGCAGGGTTTAGGTATCAGAATGTTTATTGCTAGTGAGGATGAAAAAGAGGCAGAAAAAGAGCTCAGCTTAATTTTCAGCTTAATTTTTAATTTTGCTATTCACGATCATAAAACAAATGTATTTTCCATTCCAAACAGAGCAGACGTCATCAGAGTGTAGTTGACAGATATATGTTTGGTTTGGAGGGTTGACAGATATGTTTGCTATATCTTGTAGCATCCTTTTTTAGATTAGAATAGCATTTTATATAAAAATCATGAGTTTATAATTATATAACATAAACAGAATAAGGTTGAAGGGTCCATTGGGTATCATTACTTCACAGTGCTGCAATGCTTGCACATTATAAACAGAATTTTACCACTAAAAACAACTCACGTGAGACATTAACAGGCAGGAATACAAAGTAGCTAAATGGTCTTAGACTAAGGTATCTGTTTGGTTTGTAGGCTTAACTTCCTTGACACTGTGAAGAATTTGGCATCCCTTTTTAATAAAGAGGTGCTTTTAGTACATGACACTTTAATAGAATACCTAGGTGTAATATTAAATTAACAAAGACAACACTAAATTATTAATGTTTTCTCCCTCCTCCCTTGCTTTTCTATCCTGCTGCCCAAAGTTATCCTGTATATTGACTTTTATGAAATAAACATCCAATCTGTCTTGCAATGCGGTTTGACGTTCGTCGGCGAAATAGATTTTGAATAGAAAAAGTACGGATGTTAAGACTGCCAGGTTGTCCCTCTTAGGCTGGAGCAGTGCATTGCATTAGGACTGCAGTTGTTGGAGAAGAACCTGTAATAAATCCCTGCCCTTGTGTGGGCGAGTGCTGTAGTCAAATCTGTCTTCTGTGTTACGGTCTCCAGGATTACAAATGATCCTGAGGGGCACAAAGTGGGGATAACATCAACTGCCTTTGTAGGTATCAAAAGCGGTGTGTTGCTGATGATTTTGATAGTTTCAATGCAGTATATTGAAAACTTTTAATTCGAGCTAACCTCTAGAAGCTGTAACTGCTATTTCTATTCTGGAAGAATATTATACAGTCCTGACAATTTTAAAAACATCTTAGTAGTATCTTTCAGCTGCATAAACTATGGTCACTTGCTAGTAGTGTTTCTCCATTATTATAAAATACTATTACGTGCAAGACATAAGCCGTGTGTCGGAATTCACTAAGTCTTTGATGTCTGTGAACTCAGTAAGAACTTTTAGTCTATGCCAAAAGGTGAACAGTCTAACACTTGTGGGAGATAATGTGCAAAAATAAATAAAAGCACAATTTTTTTTTCCATACTAAACTTCCTTACTGCAGTAGTTTTCAAAGTGAGCTGCTTTTCAGTTTTGCTCAAGCTATTTTCCCTACCATGCTATCAAATAGGGTGATGACTTTTTATCACACATCATCAAAATACCACATTCCAGTGACATAACTCATCAGAGAGAGCTGTTTCGGCAGGTTCAGTACAAAAAGAGCTTTTTAAGTAGACAGAGCTGATGTCAAAAGCCATCTCACGTTCGTCTGCTCTGTAGAGAAAAAATTGTTTTAAGCATCTGAATTTTTCCCCTCTTTCAGGTGTTTTTTTTCTTTTATTTTTTTAACTTAAATAATTGTGGATTTTTTTTACTACTTGGAATTGGGAATTGTGTAGTGGCCATTAGGGCTTCTGATACTCTTCCTCAAGATGTCTCAGCCTTCCACTCTTACTGGATTGCTTATTTAAACATCACCTTTTTGTTTTAGAGGACGTAGATCTCTAGATGCTGTTTTAGTTTCTGAAATGGAATTTTAATTAAATGGCTATTATTGAAAATTATGACATGAAACAATAAGAGGTGATTTTAACAGAAAGCAGGGAACATTAGGTCATTGTACTTTAGGTTCCCCAGGATCCAGGCATAAACGGCAGTGCCAGAAGACTTTGGCAACTGCACTCTCACGTCTAAGTATTCTGGGTCTATAGAGTGTGGGTGCTTAAGAAAAAAAAAAATCAATGAATTTTTGAATTAAAATAAAAAAGAGAAGGATATAATCTTTGAGTCTAAGACGTGCTTGAAATATCTGAGGTTTATGCAGCTTATTTGTTCATTCATTGCAGTGCACAGAAATGTACCTTTGATAAGCAGATACTTTGAAACTGCAAGGTCTGAATCCTTTGAATATTCCTTACTAGGTCAGACAAGGTTTTTGTTTTTAATAGAGCTGCAGTAAGGATGCAGAACATAGCCCCATGTTTCTCATATATGATACAATCATCTATCAGATTTGGTTCTTGACTTCCTTTAAAGTCAGGAATTGTAGCATCTGTCTTTAATTATCTGACAACATTTTCAGAATTTTTGTCAAATTCTGCCTTAAAGGAATGATAATTTATAATCAGTTTTGGATAAAATAATATTTACTCAGTCTCCTTTGCCCTATCTTCTTCACCATTATTGTCTGTAACAAGTCATGGTCTCTTCTTGCACCTTGTCTTAGGAGACTTAATTTACATACAAGTAGCGACTGCCTGCTGTCTGTTGTGTGTGTACTGCATACGTTTGGATGTTGTGTGAATGGACGTGGTGAGCAGGATAGTGACTGTAGAGTAATTCTCATTCTGAAACGTACCAGGAAGCCAAAGGATGATCTAGGAACCCTGGCAGCAATTTAGGTAAGTTCATGTTCCGTGCCTCAGGCAAACACTGATTAATGAAATGGCACAATACCTAAGCAGCTTCAGAATCTGCTGAGAGAGGCTGTTTATGGCAGATACATTGCGTATTTGGACATTAATTGTCTGCAGTAACAGTGCACCAGAAAGTTCCTTATACTTATATATTTCTAAAGCATAAATATATATGGAAGAAAAGCCAAAACGTGTTCTTTTCTTTCCATATGGAGCAGGAGGGGACATAGGTGAAATGATGCCCCTCATCCCTGGTTTCCCAGCCCTGCCCTCTTCTGTTATAGTATATTTATCTACACTTGCAGGATGCTGTGAGTCTGACCAATTCTCTCTTGGAGTCAAGCAGGAACGTCTGCTTTTCAGACATGTTCAGAGGACAGATAGGCTCTTTGGGCTTCCTGGCAAGATTGTCGAGGCACAGTTACTTTCAAAACAACAGTAATAGAAAAAAAATGTTAGAAGAACATGAAAAGCTTGATTTATTGCAATTCATTGCTTGTGTCTCTTAAAAGCAAAAGCTAAAAGGCGTAGCAACTGAGGGAACTGTGATACAGGATTTATTCTGACTAACTCTGCATCTGTAAGAAGTAGTTCCTAAATTTGTAGCAGTCTGAGCTTTTCCAGAGGCAGGGCGAGCTGATTCAGCAATGAGCTTAATCCTGCATTTAAACTGAAGAGAGAATTTACTTCCAGTTATTGGTGAAATGATGAGAATCTGTACACTCCATACTTTTTGAAGTATCTAATTAAAAAGGGGAAAAGGCAGATAGCTTGATTTTGTTACAGTAATAACATTCTGGCTTGTCTGTAAGACCAGCTCTGTGTTTGCCTTTCATCTGCATGCTCTGATCAATATCTGTAAGCCAAAGCAGTTACTTGAGTCTCTGCAGAAATCCCCTCTCATGCCTGATATTTCTGCTTCCAGTCTTGAAATTGAATTCCTCTCAGCACCTCTAATAACTGTATCACAGTGACTGCATGTGGATATGGGTGGTCTTTTGCCTCTTTCCTTAGAGATTTAGGACTTTTCTTTGACAGGCCAGCTTCCACAGAATTTCCAACTTGTAGAATTTACATTTTAAAGTCGATTTAATTCCTCATTATTTAGTTCTCCATTTTTCATATCTGGCTACAACTTCCATTTTTGCTATTGGAAACCAAGTTCTATATGACATGCTGTGTGTTTGCAATACTAATTTGTTAAAAGAAAATACTGGGACGAGATTTTGGGAATGTTTGGATGTTTCTATAGGCTGGTAGAGAAACATGCAGATGTTTGCGTGTAGTTGCAGGCCTGTTTAATGCCACGTAGAAAGTGTGATTGTTCTGTACTCTGGTAATGCGCAACATTTGCAGCAATCATTTCAACTGTTAAAAAAATCCTCAGAACTTCTCCTGAAAAAGTGTAAAGGTCGAAGCAGAGAAAGCAAAGAAAGAAAGTGTAATGAAGACATTAGGACTTGTCCTGGGAAAATTGATATTTATAAAGAGAATACAAAATGGTCTGCCCATATGCGTGTCACGCTTGAGATCTATTTATGCAATTGTTTGAATCTTCTGAATTTTGCTTGTGTATCAAGTGGTCAAATGAAGCTGGGACAATATCAGTTAGGAGAACCAAAATTTGGCTTTAACCATAGAAGATGCAATCGGTATTTTCCCTACTTGACAAGAAGTGTATTGCAGTTTTCCATTTTTGTTTCTGTTTTCGTTGAGGGATTAGATTAATTCATACGATCATATATAGACTGCATACATACACATATTGCTGTCAGCTTCTATGCATAATAGAAGGCAGCAAAAAAGCCCGAAATGCTAATCATATATTTGGTCACTCTGATTTTGAGAATAATTATGACTTTGTTAGATGCTAAATTCAGGCTCAGAATTCAGAAACAAAACAATTATTCTTCCATATCAGGAAAAAAAAAAAAAGAGAGACTTTCTGTCTTCTATTGTTGTTCCAGAAAAACTTTTTGTATCATACTTAGGTGAGCTTTCCCTGTGATACTTCATAGCAAATCGGTTAACTCCTTTCCCATGGAAAATTCCCAGTGATGGTCCCTTTGTGCATTGGTAATATAGTGGCTTCAGAAGGTATGCAAGAATATTTTGACCTTGGGTTTTTAACTGAAATCAGTATCTTTAATCAGGAGTAACAGTTCTTTTGAGAAAAAGTTTGCAAAGGCAGAATTTCTTCTAGATGGGGCTTCACTCTCGTCAAGTAGAATAACTTCTGCAGTATTACACATAGTCAGCTTTGGATGGAGCCGCTAATTTACCTTCAGATTTCTAGTAATTCCACCACACTGTTGTATTTATTAAAGCTAATATGTATTACAAAATGCTACTGAGAACGGCAGTATCATATCTAAATTTAAACTTTTCTAATGTAACCTGGTTTTGTTCTGCCTATTTTTTATGTGTGACTTAAAAATAATGTCTTCCCATTTGTCCCCATTAACATTGCATTTTCTTAATTCCAAGTTAAACCAGCCTGTGTTTTTTATAGTCATAACACTTTGTTTGTATATTGGTGCTAAAAATAAATTTAAAAGAGGGACAACAGAACGGTGGCATTGACTATTTTAAGCTAAGTAATTTTAAAGAATAAATGCATAAGAACACTACTTATTCAAGCCCTTCCAGAAAATGAACTATTTAAATTTATTTCCCACAGTAAGAATCTTTGAGTACTATCTTTTCAGCAGCTCAATTGCAAACACCAGAAAGTGAATTGGAATGCTTCCACTTATGAAAACTAAGAACGGTCTTATCACATGAGATGCTGTCTATGGAATGCAAATGTTTACCGTACATAATTTGAATTTTTCTCATCTGTGAAATATTTCATTGAAAATAAAAAACACTCATCCAAATCCTTCTTTTTGAAAGCACCTAGAAGGACAAAACAAGCAGTCTCGATTATGGCCATACACCACTGCTATTCAACAGAAGTCAAACTGCAAAGACTGCAGTAAACCAGAAGTTATCAGACAACCAATTCTAATATCAGCAGTATCTAAACCATGGAAAGTTTTACAGGTTTTACAACTCCTAGTTATCTAGTGTATACATTCATATTATTGCCCTTTGTTGCGTGGATTTAGAATTGCTTAATTGATTCATCGTTTCCATAAAGCAAGCAGCTAATGAAGATTTTCTTATCTCAGGGAGCCAGTGCTTTTGAAAAAGAAGGATCCCAATTTGGTCTGTCCTGATGCTTTGAAGTTCTGGGTGGCAGTGGTATGCTGCATCGTGACAAATGGGGTATTTTCGGTGACTACAGATTTTTTTCATTAGACTTGGAGGCATAAAAGAGGCTGGAATGAAGCAACAAGTTGGAGCTGTTAGTTTCAAAATTGGGGGAAGGAGACAAATCAGTTGTATGGCTTGGTGAAAAAAATAGTTTTTCTATATTTTTAATCAAATGGATTTCATATCAGTATACTGCATAATCTAAGAATTAGTTCTCCCTTTCTACATCTACTTCCTGGAAAACCCTGATAACAGAGATATTTTTAGAGCACTACATTCTTGAATTTGCAGATTTTTTAGAGTTCTAAAATAACATTTATGCAATTCAGTCCGAGATAAGAAAATGTTTTACAGAAACA
Source organism: Mycteria americana (assembly GCF_035582795.1). Lineage (NCBI taxonomy): Eukaryota > Metazoa > Chordata > Aves > Ciconiiformes > Ciconiidae > Mycteria > Mycteria americana. The sequence goes on along the minus strand of NC_134376.1, from coordinate 5,349,457 downwards.
AACAGTGAAGATACCTAATTGAAAGTGCAATATTGTACAGTTACGTATTGTAGGAAGGATAATGATGCCATTATTTTGTCAAAGGTATGATTAGAAAAATCCCTTTGCCATTCCATTTCCTTTTCATTTACAAATATATTTACAGGGATAGTATATATGTGCTCATAAATGCACAAATATGTAATACAATGCTTGTACTTCTTAAGGTAATGCTTAGAGCTGTTAAACTTTTATGAATGGTACACACACTGCATCAGGTAATACATATTTTATGAACAGTACACACATTACCAAGTAATATGCAAAATATTCCACAATTATCTGCAGGCCTTTAAATATCAAGTGGTAGAAGGCCATGTCTTGGGCTAACCTCAAATACTACAAATACTACTGTTAGAAAATGCTAAATCATTCATGGTGTTTCAAAAATGTATCCACCAAACAAAATGCCACTTTTGTGACCCCCGATCGTGGAGCTGACCAGGAGATGGAGAGACTGCAAAGAAGATTGCTCTTCAATGCCATGTTCAGCATCCTTTTCTTAACACAGAAGAATTCACATCCTTGGCCCTAGTGCACTTGAAACGTTATTGAACGCCATTTGAAGAAATCCTACAAACAACTAGGCTCGTGTAAATGGCCTCTCTCTATATGTTTAGTTACTTTAATTAGTCATGTAATTCTACTGAATAGTTACCTGTGTGTGGAATTTGCATTAATATTAAGTATATAACTTACCCAGGTGTTCTGGGATGCTGTGCTGCTCCTCGATGCCGCTGTTCTTTGCTGATGTTCTTTTCTGCATACAGCTACAGCAGAGGTTTATCAATGTTTTAATAGTTTTCATAACTCTAAAGAAGAACATCAACTGGCTTTTTTTAGTTTGACAGCAAGAAATTGATGGCCAAGAGACCCCAGGCAATGCTGTGGAGCACATTCTTTGTCACGTTCTCCATCGTAACTGCAGAAAAATTCGTTTCGCACCTCTCCCTCCTTCCCCCCATTTTCTAGAGCAGGGAAAGAGAGAGTCTGGCTTCCAGATATGGGGCTTGCTGTGTTCCGATCTGCTGGCATCACCCAGGACACGCAGAAAACTCTCACTGGTTTTAATGTTCTTCATTCCCTCTGTCCTGATCTGGAGTGTTATGAAGCATGGGATGAAGAAATCTCTTAATTTTAGCAGCTACTCTAGCAAGCATTTAAATTACATTCTCAGGAGCTCCCAGAGTCAGAGGTTTACCTTGGGACTTCTCCTGGATGACTGGAGTCACCCAGATGGAGAACTGTGAGCGGATGCAGCACAGAGCAAGCAGCACGTGCTCAGGGCACCCATCGCTGGATTGCTCACAAAGACACAAAAGCCATGGAGGCACAGGGAAGCATTATCAAACATGATTTAGCTTCAGTTTAAAAAAGTAAGGCATGCGTTGAGAGGCTTAATTTAGTTCATATTAATTTTCTTTTTAACTCAATATCTTTTCAAGGCCACAAACCATATCCTGAGGATCAGAAGTGCTCTCCAGCTAGCTAGAATGATAGAGCGTTCGGTGTTGCTGAGATAATAAATTGGAAATAAGTAATAATAAAAAACATGAGAACATCACAGTGCTTTTGAAAACAAGCAATATTTCATCTTTATTACATATATAACCATCCCTCTTACTTGATGTCATGCCTTAAATATTTCTTAATCAATTGGCCAGGTGAAGTTTATCTAGGTTATGTAGAAAACCTACTGAGCAACTGTGGAATTATCCTGGGGAATGAATGCAGAATGTGAGCCTGGGATGCAAAACACCAGGAAATGTCATGCCTATTTTTAGGAAGGGGAAAAAGAAATCTGGAAATTAAATGTCAGTCAGCTTGCTTCTCATTCCTGGAAAAATACTGTAATAAGCAACCAAAGAAACTAATTCTATTCTCCTAAACAAAAAAGAAAGGTCATTTAACAACCAATATATATATATGTCAGAAATGGATGGTGTTGAACCCTTCTGTGGCTCGGTAGCAGGCTCTGTAGATACGAGTGGAGCAGCAGATGTCACACATCTTAATTTCAGCAAGGCTTTTGATACTGCCTTGTAAGTTGTAAGAAAGTCTGGTCTGCTAGAAGCTACTAAGAAAGGGATGGAAAACTGCAAAATTGTACTTTGAGAAGAGTTATCAGCAGTTCGCTGCTAACGGGAAATAATTTGTAAGATCTGCAAGATTCCCATTCTGATATGATGAGCCAACTGGCAGTCTTGGAAGCTGTTTCTTCTGTTTTGAGTTTGTGGTGATTAGACGTTTGTGGTGGAAAAAGTCAAATTTTGGGCAAAACCATTTGCAATCTTACAACAGCTCAAACTGTTGACAAAAAATTTAAATAACTTGTTCTAAAATGTCAGTCTTTTCTAGTATAAAAACCAGATACATCAAGTTGTAGTGCTCTCCATTCAGGTAAGGATGCAACCCGCAGAATGTAATAAATCCATTGCTGATATTTACTGTACTAAACCCTCAATGCATACTAGAAAAATTAATAATTTTTCATCTATATCTTTATACCACACTGAAAACTATATGTCTAGCCCATGTTATACTACATCGTGTACTAAAATCTGTCTTCTTTACATGGTTGCTGGCTGCATGGTTTATAGAAAAGTAGTTTAGTAGAAACTACTATGTTTTATGCTGTGTTGACACTTAGTGAATCATGCTTCCTGCTATTTCTTATTGCAGAAATATATCTTTTGCTTGTTACTACTGAAGAATGTTTGCATGTATCCCAAGTTTTTTAGACTTCTTAGAGACCTACTACAAGCAGTGTAATTGAAGGTAGCTATTTATCAGTTACTCTTATAGATGAGAATACAGAACACAGCCTCAATTGACCACTCAAAGGTTACATTTTGTTTTCTTGAGGTCAAGATGGTGGATTATTGTTTCAGAAAGAACTGAAAATTGACGTGCAGCGGCTGTAAACATACAGAGTTTCCAAAGCTTTGAGATGTAAATTTGCAGAAGACTCACAGAATGTTGTCCATGTATTTCAACTGCAGATCCTTAGGACAAAAATTATGTGTAATTTCTTCCTAATACATGAAAAATACCTGTATTTTAAGGACATTAAGGGTTCTGAGTAAGCATATAATCATTAAATATTCACAGTGTACAACATTTAATGTGCACAACATTGAATACGCCGAAGAATAATGCCATAATTATAGCTCCTGTAATAATTATGTTTTATTGTGGCTTCCTTACTCTTTTTATCCCACAGTTGGTATAAGCTTTTAAGCAGATGCCTTGGTGTTGCCCTTTGCAGCTTATAGGCAGATCACTGCTGTGTTGATTCCGCAGTCATTGTCAGCTATTCAGCAATCTCATTTTTCTTTTACTGTTTTGGCAGAGAAGAAAAGCAAAGTTTTTAACCTTCCACTTTCCTGCTACTTCTTTGGCTGTTGAAAGCAAAGCTTAAAGCTTAAATAGGAGAGCAGGCATATCCTCCACAGTAACATGTTTTTCTTCTCCCTAGAGTTCTTGAAGCAACTCACTATTTAAAGAATGAAACACAGTCAGTGTGAGGACGCAAGAAAAAGGACTAGAGCAAAATATAATTTGAGTGGAGTCTTTTTAAATTAACAGTAGCTTAGATTCCATAACTCAAACCTCCAAACAGAAACTTGTCTTGTAGATATAGAATATATTACTATTTCTAGAATACATTACTAATTGATAATAATTATTGTTATAGATGTCTTATTATAGATATAGATTATATATAGATATATTCTATAGATGTAGATCTATTTCTGTATATCTATTCTATACATATAGACTAGGTAGAGATGTATATTCAATATATGTAGACTATATATCCTGGGATCAGAAGTTTATGTGGACCTGTATGCAGACATGAAAAGAAGTCATATAAGCATGGATTTCAGTTCTGGATCTTTCTGCTCTGAGATGATGGGAGGACTGGAATTTGTCATGAAAAGATAGATTATTATCCACAGGACTCAATGCAATGCTGTGCAAAGCAGTACAGCTACCAAGAAATAAATGGGATCTGGCATGGTGTGGACATCTTTACAAAGGTTCCTCCTGAAAGACTAAAGCTTACATAGTACTGTTCTGTTTGTCCACATCTGCCTCTGGTTTGTTCCTACAAAATCTTTTTGAACCCGTGGGACAAAATTAGCTCCACTGAGCAGAGGGTACAAACAGAAGTTTCCACAATCTTTGTGGGAATCGGATGCTAGGTTAGAGAAAAAAGCCCCAAAGAGGTACCCCGCTGGTAGAAAGCCTGCTGCCAGCTGGGCTCAGCTGAGCTGAGTTGGGTTCAGCAGCTTGCCCTCATCTCTAAAGGAGCTGCAGGTGCCACCACTTGCTCAGCCACACAGTCAGGGAGGTGGAGGAAGCAGGAGTTCAGAGGGTTTGGGCTGGCTGCTGGAAAAGGAGGGCTGCTTGGAGAGAGAATGGAAGGCAGAGTGGAAAGCTGTCCAGAGCTTTTTATGGCTGGAGGTAGCAAAGGGAGGTAGCGGGGCTGTAGTGTCAGATGTTAAAGGAGGTAAGGGTTCTGGTTGATTATTATTTTTTTGGTGGTGGTGGTGTGGATGGTGGGAAGGTTTAGGGGCATAGGATGCAACTTGTGAGAAAAAAGGCCTTGTTAGTTCTGCCACTTGAAATGGTGTGTTTGCCTTCCCGGTGTCAGGTGCCGCTTGGCAATGCGGGCTATGTTTGTACTTCTGCAGTGGAGTGCAATAGAGCAGCTGTTGTTTCAGTGCTGACGGGTTGGCCTCTGCACCATTTTGTTGTTCAACTGAAATTACCTGACAGGGCAAATGTGCATAATTTTGCAGTTGCTGGTACTACAAGTAAATGTTTGCAGAAAATAATGCAAATGTGGAAATGTTAGGCATGTAGAATTACAGTTGTGTTTCAGCAAATGTTTTATGTCTTTCTTTTTTTTTCTTAAAGTACATTCTTGGTTGAAAGCAGTCCCAAGGACCTGTTTTAAATCTGCGTTAAGTGGATGAAATATGGTTTAAAGCAATAAAGCATTGAAATTCAGAGCTCTGGGGTTTGCTCATTCATCTTCACAGGTCATCTTAACATTATCCTTTATGTGTTGCTGCAGGCTCCCGTAAGTGGGTTCACTGGCAGTTTGTCTCAGGGCTGGGACATGTAACAGACTGCGTGGTGTGGGCTGCACATTTACAGAGTCACCACTGAGTCACAGGCTGGAAGCGCGTATACCAGAAAATGATGATGGGGTGGAAAAGTAGGGTTTCAGGCAGCTCAGCAACTCTAGTAAACCTCCAGCTGCTTTATATGGGAAAAAGAGAATTGCACTTCTTAGGAAAATGCTTTAAATTAATGTTGTTCTTGCCATAGAGATTACCAACAAATATTATTTTGATACATCCTTGAGGCATCAGAGATTCCACTTCTGAGCTGCAACGGGAATGTAGAAAAAAATTCCATTATTGAAAGGTTTGATTTTGGTGAAGAGTTTTTCCCTTCTGTTTCCAGTGCTATTAGAGTGAGGAGTTTCTTTAAACTGACAGTCCCTCTGCTGCTTTAGGAAGGAAACCATTAAGATAGTGTTAGCGGTGTTGGTGCTGCTTCTGTTCTTGCAAAGACACTGGCATTCTCTTCTCAAATATTCCTTTTCAGTTGTCACTCTGTAGTGAAGAGTAAAGAAAGAGGAAGGAGAAGGTACGAGTTATATTCATGACCTTTAGGTGAAGTCATCTAAAGTGAAATTATCTGTAGAGCAATATCATTAGGCTTTAAAACTTGATTCTGTGATTATAACAATCCCTACCTTCGTGTAGGCACTACTGGCTCATTTGAGGCACTGGGGAACAGAATTTAAAGTATCTACTTCAAAAACTCAGGCTGTTGAATGAGCTAAGGAGGAACTTCAGTACTTCAGTTGACAGAGGGATCAATCAAGAAGCAGCCCTGACACATCTCCCGAGATGCGTATCTGTGTGTTTTAGTGTGGATGTGTGCCCTCTCTTCTGCTCATTCTCATACACGAGTACTCAATTAGAAATGAGCCGTGCCATGACTTTCTCTTTCCCAGTGGTGTCTCTGACTTTGCAGAGAGTGTATTGAGCTGAAGCGTAGACTTGTATATATTGAGTAACTGTGAGCCTGCATTCCTGTGTAACTGTTTTAGCTTTAAGTTACAATCCCTGGGTACGTGTTCAGCTTCTGTTCTGGGTTAAATATTAAGCGCTTGCACAATGTGCTTTTGCTGCCTCAAAACAAGGCTACTATGTGAACTTATTTCTGTTCTTTGTACAAAGATGCCTATCAACAAATGAGGATTTATCTTCCTAAGTACTACAAACCTGCAAGAAACTGTCTTTCTGTTCTATTATTATTAGGTTAAGGAGACTTGTTGCAGATGGTAATTTTTCTTACTGTATTACTTGATTCAGGAAGGGCTGCAGTATAACCAAATACTTGTTTTAGCTCTTAGTTTTTGGGTAAAGAATATAGGGAAGAAAACAAGAAGTCTACCTAACCATCCTGCATAACTGTCTTGTTTGGTATCTCCTATTCGTTAGCTCTGTTTTCAAGATTTCATTCTGAAGTTTGTACGTTGCTATCATTGGCCTCATTGCTCTGGCTCTCATACGACCCTTGTTTGTCATTCTTTTGTACCATATTTTCCTCTTAGGAGATAAGAAGTTAATTTTCATATTTCCTTTGGCGAAGTAGCCTGCAGGGTTTATTTGAGCATTGTTTCTGTTTTCCATCTTCTAAGTTCAGTAACAACAGGATTAAGAACTTAGAAGTTAAAAATGTAGACATCTGTCTAATTAAAGGGATTGGCTGTTGAGGCTATATTTTTCTTTCTCATTAGCATTCTGTTCATTCTGTTTTCTTTCCCTATCTCCCTGTTCCCTACACACTCAGCTTGTAATAAAAGTTGGTTCTTGAATGTAAAGAAGTGTGTTAATGCACCTGGGAAAAACACGTACAGGAAGGAATTGAATTTGTTTCTATCTAACCTAGGTAAGATATAAGGGAATGTTTCATTGTTTATCTTTACAGTAATAATCAAAGCATCCTTTCAACACTCATAAGGCTTATTTAAGAAGAAAATTCAGTAAATGTATTTATTTGCTTGTTTTCAACAGAAAAACAATCTCCTATTTTAAGTTTATACCCCTGCAGCCAAGTGATAAGGGCATTTTAATGTTTTCCTGCATCTGTCTTTCCATTTTAATGTGTTGCAGGATTAGGGGATAGCTGATGCTGCCATTACGTAAATGTGAGCAAGTAGAGATCCTCATTACAGGGCAAAGTGGATAAAAAGAGTCAGTAACTGAAGGTGATGGAACTGTTGTGTCTACTGCCCATTAACTCAGTAATAGCACCTCTTCTCCAGATGAGGGGAATCGCAGGGAGCAGCGTTTTGCTGCGTTGCAGGAGCAAATCCCTAAAACCTCTGCAGTAGGAATGCCTGCAAGTAAGGAGATAAATACGTGAAGACAGATTGCAGCAAAGACTTTGGGGGCATCAGAGGTTTTCTGTTCTGGTCTAACTATTATGTAGAATTACTTGCATTGGCAAGATGTTGAGCATTCTGTTCACAACCCCAGGAATATAAGCTAGGCTGGTAATACGCATGCATGTTTTCCAGGATTTGTGAGTTCTTTTGCCATGTAACTCATAGCTGAGTGTTTCTTCGGCACTGAAAATAAAAATGCTCTGCAAAGTGTATTGTAGCCGTAAAATCAAAGAAACCAAACTGCATCTACTGACACTTCAGGGTTTCATTTGCCTGCTCAGTAGGCATAGTGTTTATGGATCATCCGGCAAATGTAAACAAGGCAGTCTCTCAGATGCGTACTCTCTATTGCTCTTCATTAGACGGAATGTGTAGTGCTTATAGCTTCAGTATCACAAGGAAGGGACTTGAAGTTCTTTGCCTTCTATGTTACCTCTGGGACTATTTCGGAAGTAGAAGTTGCTGTCGTTCTACCAGGGGACTGGCAAGATTTACTACACAAACTTTGGCCTTCTGACTTCCTTAAGCTTTACAACCAGGAGACCTGTACATATGTCGTGGGTCCACCGCAAGGAAATTTGTGTCATTAGACTGGGAAGTCAAATAAGCAGTAAGTCATACAAACACACTGTGTATTGATTTCAAGTAATTTAAAAATAAATAGAGTTGATACGCTACCTATCTTCCTGCTTTTGGCAACACCACCCAGGTTGAAAGCAAAAAAAATCTATATGGTCTGTTGCTCCTTTAATCGTGCATTATTTACATTTTAGTTGGCCACTGAAGTGTTCTTTATGAGGTTTTGGAGTCAAGGGCTGCAACCCAGGTTTCAAATACAACATACAAACGGATCCCAAAAGGGAGCTATACTTCTGAATGTCTAAAGGCTATCTTCCAGGATGCTTTAAGATGCTAATATTCACATTGAGGTTTTGTAGATTTTAATATATGTGATATTACTTTGCCTGGGAAAGGGATGATCAAATAGTCAGATTTAGATATAGTTGTGTTTATCTTCTTAATCTCTTACATAAACCCTCTCATAACTTCACTTTCCACCTTAGAATTCTGTAGCTTTGCTGCACAACCTCTTTGTGTATGTTTGCCTCATTTATTGGAAAGGGGTATTTCTCCTTTCTTGCTGACAAATTTTCCGCTTGTATTATTTTTGACTAGTAATGTATACCCAACTGGATAGATAAAATGCTATTGATAGAGCAATATTTTCCAGTTGTTTACTGTGCTCTGTTTCACACAGTATTGACAGGAAGCCGTGTTTGAGTAGAAATCATAACACAAAATGCTGCTGGGATGTTACGCAGTTTTCTTTTTAGTCCAAAGTTTCCAGTGTTTGGCTTCGTATGTATGTTCAACATATGGTTGAATGTATCCAACCTGGCTGTGCTTTTATGTCACTGCATGGCCTGTTTATGAGAGAAATAGGGAGTCACTGCTTCCTCTTAAATTTCTGCTGAAGTTCTGCACATTTGGTTTTTTAACCAGTGTTTTCCTTATGTTTTATTGTCACTAACTTGAAGTGCTTTGAAGTGTTTGTGTTAATAGCGTTAGAAAAAGGTCTGTGATTGACTGACTTGAAATTTCTTCCACTGTATTATTTTGGTAATAACCACGATTTTACGGAGTCTGTGGTAGATGTGTTTGTTACTAAAGGCATTTGTACGCAGTATGAGGGGATTGTGCTGAAAGAAGTAGTGCGATACCGTGAGTTACTAAAAGACTGGTGTTTGGAAAGCAATGCTCACCTGCCCGGCGTGTATAATTCACGAGATGCTAAAGCAGTTGAAAATCAGAAAGCAAGAAGTTGCTTTGCCTAAAGTCTTAACAAAATGCCTGATAGTCAAACTGAAATGCAAGGGGGGAAAGTAAAGAGTATTAAGATTTAGCACTTACGCAACCATCTACATCTTTTGAGTACTAGAGGTATTAACTATTTAAGCCTCTAGATAAATTTTTCAGCGTAAAAAGAAATACATACATGTATTATCCTTTTTCTCTCTTGGCAAAACATACAGACCGAAGGGCTAAATAACTTGCTCGAGGCTACATATCCCTGATAAAACCAGGATATACTTGGCTCCTGGGCCTGTGCTCGATTTGTGCTGTGTAGCAATAGCATATGTCTTAATGGTGTGTGAGTAGAAATAACTACACAAAATCCCTATTTTGATGTAGACAGCAAACCTGCGATACTATATAATAACGTTGTACAATGAATTTGCAGCAGTAACACAAATGCAAGTCTTGGCAAACTGCAGTACTGTACATAGATAGTGTTAGCTGTTGTATTGATCCAGGCCACTAAATCTTTAATTATCTTTCATGGTAAAACTTGTCTAAATAAATTGGTCTATTGCTACCCAGTACTGCTGCTCTTTGGCAGCATCTTTTTACCATATCCATGCTCTTTGTTTAAAGATTTGGTACTACTAAAAGGCGAAGTAATGCATTTAAGGACTAGTGGACTACTAGACTGCTAGTTCTGGAGCGTAACATTCCCTACTACTCCCAAAAACAAGCGTGTCATAAGCTATTGCTGTACAAATTTTCCTATCCCTTGAAACTCTCCTGTTTATTTCAACATGTATTTTGGGTCACCTAAAGGAATTGAGCAGCTAGTTTGGTGCTCTTCTCACTTGTAGGGCTACCGTGGTAAGTTTGGATGTAGTGTTTGTAAGAGGGGTATATATTTTTCCGGCACTAGGAGAAAAACAATGCCTTTGGCTTATGTGATAATAAACAGTCATTGGAGGTGCCGTCCTCTTGAGGTCTTCCACGATGTGCGTGGGTGTTTCATCTTCACTGATATGCAGCTGTCCTTAGGTTTTGTGATTATAGCTAGATGATTTCTGTCAATGCTCTGTGTACTCAGTATATCAGTTTTAAATATACTCATGTGCGTGTATTTAGCTGCTGAAAAAGGACTTGTTTCAACTGAGAAAACTGACCAAATGTATTGGAGATTTGCATTGACCTGTCTGGGACTCGAAATTTTATTTCCAACTGTGTGGATACTTTGAAGTTGCTGTGGTATAGACTGTTGAGTCCCTGAGCCTAGGTATGTTTATACAGAGACAGCTGTGCCAGATCTTATTCTCGGCTACACCTATGTGAAAATGGAGATGGTTTTGAATGAGGTATGTGCGGAATCAGGTATAACATGGCAGAGACGGTGCTGAGGCGGGTTCAGGACCATGAATAAACAGAGGCTGGGATTATCTAAGTAGGCACAGTTGTGGCATGTCTAAATGTATCTGTTAAGTATGTTGTTAAGAGTTTGAAGTTTTCTTTGTTGTATAACCAATTATCTCTTCAGTGCATTGCCCTGTGACAGGGCCAAATTTGTTTGCTAATTTGTTTTACAGTTAGAGCAGTTCACAGTCATGCCTTATATACTACAGAATAAAAACAAATGTATCTCAGTGAAATAATGGTATGAAGATACAATATTCAACAGGAAGCTCTTTAATACTTGACTGCAAACCGCTATACCACATACAGCGCTGACATGTTTTATCAGAAGTGGAGATATAATTTAGTAACGGAAGTTTTCCTTTCACAGTGAAGGAAAGGGAAAAAAATCAGTGTTTAAAAACAACCCATAGCACCCTGAATAATCAATTCAGGAGAAATATCATAAAGCGGAGCAATATTCATGTCTGTGTATATCTGAAAATTGACCTATAAAATCCCAGATGATTACAAATAGGCTTTCTGCTTGCTGTCAGTGAAGCCAGCCAGCTGTGGAGATCAACAACCTATGATACTTTTTAAGTGCAATGTTTTGTTTAAATAACCCATTTATATTAAAAAATTTCCACTCTCCTTCTTTCCAGTGGTTGCTAGCTATGTCCATAGCAACAGATAGTGATGTTGCAAGTGGAGTTCAATGTGTTGATTATATGATAAACTGGAGAGAGAAGAAAATAGATACTCTGTTTACAAATATCTTGAACGCAGTAAGAGTTTCATAAGAAGAGGAGACTGGAGAAAATTGACTTTATTCCAAGTCTTTGGTTTCTATTGTTGACCGAGATGTATATTTTGTCTTGAAAATCTGGATTTTTCTTCTAGTTTGAGAACTGCTGTTGCTGGAGCAGCACATCCAGGCATGCATCAGTGTGGTTCAGTAAGATAACACCCAAGAGCTGAGATTTAAGCACGCATAGGTACTTATATCAGCTGTACGAAGTCTTGTTGCTTAAAATGTAATAATAATAAAAAAAAATCCCCAAACTGAAACCAAAGGAGTAGAGTTGTCTGATAATAATTGTTGCATTAAATAAGAATTGAAGCTGCTAAAAACCTGGGGGTACAAAAAGAACATTTTAACATAAGTAGCACACTTATGAATATTATTCCTTAGTTTGTTACTGTAATTGCTTGCTTCTGGATTGGTAGTGTTGTTTCTCACTGCCAACTTGATCAGTTATGTAGTGATTATCTTGGGTGTTGTTTTGTGGGTATTTTTAATCTCTAGACCAGTAATTGCTTGATACGAGCATGACTTTAAATATATATTTGGGATAATTCATCTGAGCATCCTTTCTGGGAGCCTCTATCTCCAAAGACTAAAAATAAGCTTTTCCGAGGGCAAACTGCTAAGATTTTTATAACAAGACTCAATATTTGATGATTCCACTTAAATCCAAGATACTTTTTTGTAACAGTCCTGTAAGTATATGAAAACACTTTTGACAACTTTTTTGGGTTTTTGAGCATTCTCCTGCATGTCATGTTTTCTAGATGGGGTTGGATGGGGGGGGGCGGGGGGGGAGGGGAAGTGGATGTGGATGGTTCTGGTGTGGTTTTGGGGTTTTTTTTATTCTTCTTGACTAGCCCACATGTTTAAATCTGATAGCCAAAACTGAGTGGGGGCCACACTGGGTGAGAAACGGGGTTATTTCTTAATTTTTCCAATGATACTGCTGCTTGCACACCCTCTTGTGAGGTTTGCCTGTTTTGCAGTCAGTTATTCCTTCTCAGATACAGTGTTTTGAATTTGCTCATTGAACTGCAAACCTCAGTCTTGTGGAGAGGCTTGAACAGGTCTTCTGCATCTGGAATTCTAATTCTGTCTTCCAGAGTCTTTGGGACTTTATCTGCAGATTTACTAAATGAAATCTATATTCAGTCAACAAACACCAATGAAAATATTAAATAATGCCAGGCCAAAGGCAGACCCTGTGGGTTTCTACCTGATACAACTTTCCAGTCAGGTAGTGGATCGCTGATGTTTTGCCAAGTACCATTTTCCATCCACTTCTGTTCCAGCCTTACACTTGCACAGAACAGATTTTGTGTAATGTGTTCATGAAGAAACGTGGGGAACAATGTCTGTAGCCTTACTAAACCAAGACCTTACAAGCTCCAAAACTAGTGCTAGAGAATAGGGAAGCCAAGCTTAAAACACAGAAATTCTGCCGCTTCTCTCATTTTCTCCTGGAAATATGTCTGCTAAACCTGTCAATAGCTAGTCTTCCTTCACTTCAGGATAGTATTCCACCTCTGCCTGGCAATCAGGACTGTCCTGGTTATTCTTGCATAACCTTGGGACGCTTTCATGACTAGAAGTCCCAGTCACTTCCCAGAAGCACGTGTTCTGCCATGGCATAGCTAGAGCAGCGATGGTATAAACTAGCACTGATTGTAAAATCAGTGCGTTAATGTGTGTAGTTATACTTAATATTCAGTGGCTGCGCAACTATAAAATTTTTATTAATAGGTGGTTGATTTGCAGTAACAATATACCTGGAACCTGAACAATATTTTGTGAAACTGGGATCCAGTCACAGCTCTTGGTGCTTTGTTGCTATGGACGTGTTGCTCTGCAGCACGTACGCTAATACTTTGCTTGGTGATTGAGTCCTGAAAAACATGGACTGTTTGTGGAAGACGTGTATTTAAATAATTTTGATTAATAATTCCCCATCAGAATTGGAAGACACATGGGTGGTGAAATGCTCACTCTGTTAAGCCACGCGTGCACTACTCCGAGTCAGGATTTCACTTGAACAGCTGTGTTGTTAACCACAATGTATCTGTACGTTTTTCCAAAAGAGAAAATGCATGGGGGAAGCCTTTTAGTAATGATGCTGTTATTACTCCATAGTCTCTCCCTTTTCTATTAACATCCCTGTTACTGCATGGTCTCTGGCTCGTGGAGAAATATAGGTGCTTGCTGTGTAATGTGGACAAAAGTTTTTAAAAGGGGAACAGAGGTTTTCTGACTAAAAAAATATCTTGTAAAGAGGGATTGATGTTCATATTAGCTGGAGGTAATATTGGAAAAGAGGCCTTATGAAAGCCTTTGTACTAAAATATTGCACACTGGTTCATGAGCAGGTGGCAACTATCCAAGAGAAAACCTAATCAGGTTACTCTGATTTTCATTTTATGATGTTTTCATAACCTAGTATTATCTATTTATTGTGTAGTCTGGTAGACTAATAACCTAACAAATATCTAACTTTTGGGAATTATCCACTTGTAGAGTAAACTTTGGTATTTTCACATAAAAAATATTATTAATGGAAATCCACCTATTTAAGATACTGAAGAGTTCATTTGCAACGTTTCTAATAAATGATGCAATTTTCAGTGCAGGAGAAATGTATTTAACTCCAAAAACTTTGTCTTAAATGCCTTAATAATGGTATTCCCTTTGGAAAATTCTCTTTACTTCTAAAGGCCTGATTCATGATCCACTGGTGTTAACAGAATAATTTCCATAAGCTTTAGATCAAACTTAGAGATTATTTGCACCAGATTTTTTTTACAGTATTTGGACAATTTGGAAGGCTGCAGTTAACAATCCAAGAGCGTATCTAAGTGCTAAATTCTGGCCGCAATAAATGGAAGCGATGAAAACCTCATTAGGTGCCCGTTTACATGTTCAGGTACTTAGAACTGGGTACACAAAATGACTTGTCTCCATCACTGCTGCCTCTTCCCGTCCTGTCAGACCAGTCTTGGGTTAGGCAGCATGTCATAAACATAGCTTGTAGTTTCAAAGGCCCGACTTGCCTTTGCTTTCAGATCAAGCTGTTCTAGTCTCTGGCTGCTTTTGTGGTAAAGGGATCGCTTGTAGGACGTCACAATACTGAATCCACCATTATAACTGCCTACCACTCGCACGTACGTTGCCGTTTGTATATTGGCTGCTGTTCCCCACAGGCTTCCACTGACCTCCAGAGAAACTTTAAAAATTCTTCTATTAAAACGTATGATTTAAAATGCTCCTTTCCCTATGCTTAAGAAATCCCAAAGGATCAGTCTGCTTAGTTTATTTGCCAGTTGCTCCTGTCATGGAAAATGTTAGATTGAGTTAGATTTGATATTGCTTTAAAAAAGCAGTATTTATATTTTTCATGAATTCTGTGCTGGGCATGAATTACTGACAGGTCCACTCCATCTGCTGCAGTCATCTTCCTCAAATATGCTGGTAAACTGAGCAGCCGGGAATCAGATATTCCTTGGAACATTAGAGTGATGCTGTCATAATTTAGAAGTTATATCAGACAATGAAAACAAACAATAAACCCAGGAAAACATGTTAAGCCAATTTTAGGGTGCTCTGTGCAGCTGTTGTGCAAGAAGTGGCTGCAACCCTGGTAAGGGCTGGGGCATGAATCTTCGGATGGTTTAGAAACATTGGAATTAATGAGTCCTTAAAACAGGACTAATTGATTTTCCTGATGCACAAGGCTCATACTTGATCTAAATAAAGCTCCCAGAGTCTGCAGCCTGTGAAGGCTCGTGTCGTGCTCTATACCTGTCTTTAGTTAATGAAATTGAAACCTTCCATTTTTCGCAGAACTATTAAGATATCAATAACTCATTTTGGGTTTTTAAATTTAACATTAATTTGGCTATGTAATTGATGACCCCAAAGAGTGGTCTTCAGTAGTTGCTTTGTCTTCTAGTTCTTTTTTCTATACAAATTAATATCAAACTTTTTGCACTATTTTGAACGTGTAATTTATAATGTTTAGCCCTTCCGCGCTGATCTCTTTCAGTTCAAATATGTTTATGTTCATTTAGTCTTAAAAATTAATTACATTTCACCCACAAATGTTACATTTTTCTCACATTCCAATGAATATTTGTTTATTATAATTTTTTAAAAAAAAATCTTCATTTTGAACAATTTTCTTAATAAATACATCTTAATTCCTTTATCCCTTGATTAATATATAATGAGTATAACGGTTCAGTTGTCAGAATTTCCAGTCGATTTGATACAGATAGTAGCAGCGTGCATCTGGGCAGTATTCAAGGATCACCTTTAGAACGTTGGGTGCAGTTGCAGCTGGCAATAAAGCAGTCTGAAATATATTTCAGTATTTTCAAAGAATCTTTCTAATGCTTCTTTCTTTAGAACTAAAGTAGAAATGAATGTAAATGTCATTGTCTTTTAATATTCAATTATTAGCGCTTCATTGGAATTTTATCTTTATTTGCTTTATCAAATGTCATATTAATTGCATTTTATATCCCCACTCTGTAAATCTATCACAGTTTCTTTGATTAATTTCCTAAGTCAATTAAGCTAGTACAGGTTCATTGGATAAAGAAAAAAGTCATACTGTGGTGGTTTTTAACAGTTTTTATTATAAAAAAACCTGTCAATAAAGATAATGTAAATGGGATCTTTAGCTGTTGTGCGATCAAAGCTGAAAATATAGCCTTATATATTTTTCAGGAGATTTTTATTTATTGGTATCTACTGGTAGCTTTGTAGAAGTTCAGTGTTCTTTGTATCCACATTAGAAAATTGAAGTGGTATGAATAAAACACACACAGCATTTGAATGCTGCTGTGTTCTCCCTGTAATTTTCTATGCCCCCTCCTTTGTATAAAAAAATAGTATGCTACAGTAGGAATGTGTGATTTCCCCTATTGCTTTAAATGCTTTTTCAAAAGCAAAATAATTGTGAATTATTAACGTTAACCACATCATACCAACACAGGAGGAAGAAATGCAGGAGTGTTCACTGTTGATTGATTAGTGTACGAATACTTTGACTTAGCACTGACTCTTTCTGAGGCCTATTGATGTATGAACTTGTTTCATCCACTGTAATAATTTTATGTTGTTTCAACCTCATGCTCAAGGATATGACTAATAGCACAGCTGAACTCAGTGGGGCTTCTCATCAAGTAATATAAGTGAAGGTAGGAGTTTCTTGCTCCAAGTCTCGCATTTGGATTTCCAAGCTTGTGCCTGTCCCAGTCTGCATTAGTGTCGGCTCTTTGCTCCACAGGCTTTCTCTGGAATTTTACATGTTCTTTTATTCTTATCTGGTTTTTGAGCTTCCCATGTCCTGTTCAGTTAAGCCATTAAATTTTTACATGTTGTCTCTAGATTAAACCTTTACCTTGTATAGTCAAGAAAAGACCATCTAATACAAGTAAAATGCAAAGTAACCAACCCTATTGCAGTGCAAATGGGTAATGCTGCCTACAAGGGAGTTTATAGAGACATTTGTTATGTTGCAACCCTAAGCAAGGGTAGACTTGTGTTATACAATGACATTTATTGACTCCTTCAGGCCTACACCAGTGCTAACTACAGGGGTGTGCTTTCCTACCTGCTTTAGATTAAATGAAAACTCTTCCCTCCCTATCTACACACAGATAACCTGTGTATATCAATTAGGCTCTAACTTGCTGATGTTCTCATCTGTGACGTTGTGATAATTAGTGATACCATAAACACAGAAAGTTTACCTTCTGAGGTTCTGCTGCCTTTGCTTTTTACTTTTATTTTCTCGCTAAACTAGGTGGTGTTATTCCCTGAGTGTCAGCCTTTAATAGGCTAGCTTTCACTTGTTGAGAAGGTTTTCGATAAAAATGACTTTGCAGCGTGCTGATGTTTGCCAGGACTGTCGTCAACCCATAACGATGCAGTTTGCAGGTTATTGGTCTCTGTTGTCATTTGCCATTTCTTGTGTAACTTCTTATTGCCATTTAAACTGTTCTGGTTTCGTATGTTGTAGCTTTCTGCATGTCGCCATACGCATATTACACGGCCTAAACAGAGAAAAGGCCTAGAGGCATCAAAGATCTTAAGTATTACTTGTGAATGCATTTGAAATCAGGCTGGTTTTGGTTAAGCAACATTTTGGTTTAGATGACCAATGAATATCATATCAGTCTGTCAAGTCTGAAGAGTTGTTCAATTTTTGTCTAGTGGAAGCCATTCTTCTGGTTTCAACGTGATCTTTCTCTTTCCTAAATAGAGCCATCACACTGGAGAATCAGCTGGTCATCCTTGCAACATCAGTGACGGACGCAGGAGGCTACTATGTCCAGGCGGTCAATGAAAAGAATGGGGAGAACAAGACGAGCCCGTTTATTCATCTCAGTGTAGCAAGTGAGTATCCAAATTCTGGATAACATACTGTCACGGTGAGGTTGCAGACAGTATTCGTGAAAGTCTGCCCTAATAAAAAGAACCTTGCTAACCAAGGATTGGATCTTTAAAGGAGGTCAACTTCTCCTGCTTGGTTTGGAGAACATTGAACTTGTTACGCAATAAGAGGGACCTAAGAGAGTGTATGCCCTTGACAAACCACCCTCAAAGCCTTTTGTCTGATGGTTAATTTTGTGCAAGGCAGGTACATGATGATATCCCTCGCTGTTTGTTGCGAAGTTGTGATCATAATTTCTTTTTAATGCAGGGGTTTATAATGTATTGTTTTCCATTGTGCGTACGTAAACAAGTCACTCTTCTGAATGCAATTTTATTAATGAGTCTATTCCCAGTCTATGGCGTTATTTTTACCTGGAGTTATCATGGAGTCCCAGGGAACATGCATTTCATTGCTATTACTTATTATTTTACATTGTGCAAATTGTATTAACACCTACCAATACAGAGATATTCCACGAGCAGATTTTACAGCAAAGGGGAGGGAAAAGCAGCAGAGCAATGGGGTCAGAAAGATGACTGCACACTAAATATACTAACGTGCATATTCAGCAAGAACATGCACGTGTAAATTATTGTAAAACATGCAGTAAATGTGTTTGGATGAAAAATTAATATTCTAAATGTAGAATGGTTTGACTTCTTCTCTCAGGGCATTTGGTAAAGGTGTTCTTAACGTAGCAGCGAGATAGGGAGCATGTTAGTCTGAGAGAATATGGAGGTTTCTACTTTTGATTGTAGGGACAAGGAAGAGATGACTGGGCAAACTGTTGATGACGCTGGCAGCTTTACTGACAGGCTACTCTTATGGTTTGGGCTTCTAGAAGATGCAAGACTCTAAGCTCTAGATCAGTCAGCACGATGAGGTGCCCAAGATCTCTTGGTCTTGGATACCATTAGATTTGAGACAATCCCTATGGCTCGTTTCCTTACAACCCAGACTTGGGAGTCTGGGTTTCTGGGCAGGAAATCTGGCAAATTGCTTTTGGAAACATGCTTGTGTTTGTCAGAAGATCATCAAAAACATTACATTCCTGTGAAACATTTAATTTCTAAGAAAATATGATTATTTTTCTTTCTGCTAAAATTCCTAATCAGATTTCAAGGAAAGCTCTGCTTACACAAACAACAGAAGCCCTGTTA
This sequence comes from Mycteria americana, assembly GCF_035582795.1. Classification (NCBI taxonomy): domain Eukaryota; kingdom Metazoa; phylum Chordata; class Aves; order Ciconiiformes; family Ciconiidae; genus Mycteria; species Mycteria americana. Next base: position 5,330,342 of record NC_134376.1, on the reverse strand, counting down.
GGGGGAACCGGGGTCGCTGGGGGCAGAAGCTGTATGGTGTCACAGACAGCAGAAGAGACAAACGTGGGTTTTCTTCCAGATATGTTTATAAACTAAATGAACTTCGCTGGGGTTTTATGTGTATCTTTCTGAAGTGGAAATAATATTGCAAATCCACTTGTGAATTCTGGCTGTACGGTGGCATGGAGATCGTAAACATTATTATTTCTGACAGTATAAAGAGGTTTGCTAACACTTTAGTAATTTCATTTTTAAAGCAAATTTGTATTGTTTGTATTATGTGACCAATAATGTACTTCCCACTTTAATTTCATATCTTAATTAATGCTAGAAATAGTCTGTGATCATGCATGCATAACAAGTGCTATGCAAAGCAGAAGGTAATAACAGGCATATGGAAAAGAAAACACTTCAAAATGTGTACAGACTTGATACCATGAATGCAAAGTCTATCTGGAATGTGAAAAATAGGAAAGATTAAATGGATATAAGAAAATGAAGAATGAGGCAAGGTGGAAAGCCAAAAATGGATTTGCTTGTTAAAATGAATATTAGTCACTGAGGTTCTTAAATTGTTGTCTTGATATCCGGGGTTATTAATGCTATGTGTGTGTTGAAGAAAGGCGCTGGCCGTAAGGCATTACAATGTCTGTAGAGAAAATGAGATTAACATGGTCGTTCTGAACTTTGATCCAAGGAAGAAACATATGTGATACATTAGATAGAAGTGAATAAACCTTTTTGGTGCAGTAACAGAAAATAATCAGGCAAAAATATAGTCCTGAAGCAATATGCAGGGAACAGTTGCAGAAAAATGATGTATTTTGGAAGAGTAATATAGAATTCCAGCAAGTGGTTGGAAACAGACTGTTAAAGGTACATCCAGGTATGGAAGATATCACATTGAATTGTCACTGTCTGAATCTTATCAGATGTTAAGTGATGACACTTGCCATTTTCCATTAGGACGTGTATAAAATTTAAAAACAGTTTAATCAAAATCAAATAAACCACAAGTAAAGTGCAATATCCAATCTCTGTGTGGGTAGATTATATATTAATTATTGAGTACAGCCTTGCTACATGACTCAGCATGCATATTGCCACTTTTATTGAGGGCAAAAGGAAAAAAAAAAACTGTAGATAATTCCCAGGGCAGTCATCCACCGAGAACAGTGTTAGATATGCATAGCTTGTTATTCCTTGAAGGATATCGGTGTCAGACTTGCTCCAGCCTGTAGGAAAAGCACATTTGCAGAATCAGCCTAACAACTGAGAAAGCTGTAAGCTGTCCTGTTCTGGTCTGAAATAAAAGACTGACAGTAGGAGAAAGGTACAGCCCTGAGCTGCGCAGATGATGAGTTATAGGGCCTTATATTGCAGATTAAAGTCAATGCCTTGAATTGTGGCTAAAAGTAAATGGAGTTTGAGTGACGTCTGGAAAATATACTAAACTGTCCTTCAATTAATAACTACATTTGATACATGTTGAACAAGAAAATTTGAGGATGTTGACCGTGTTTCAAAAATCCAGTCTAAAAGCCCCAATCATGATGAATTCTCTTATAGGGCTCTGAGTATTAAAGGTAAAGATATTTTGTTTCTTGTCAGTGTAACCTATAGCTCACTGAGTCCCAAGCAGCATGAAGTCTTACATCCACCCATCGCCCCCTGATTACAAACATAATGCATAAAAGTTGGAAAACAGCTTCAAAAGAAAGCCGCCTAGCTTGTCAGCATTGCTTCTACTGTGTTTGGGTTTGCTTTTCTCTGCATTCTGAGGTTGGTCAGACATTGAAAATGTAGGCATGAGAATGCCTGGGTTTAATGAAAATTAGCAGATCTTTAGGACGTCTTGGTGTTTTCAGGTGCGTACCCAGTACGCATTACAGTGACGGTTCATTCCTTCAATACGCCTTGCAGTAAAGAGGTATTAGCCAATAGATATGGTCACCCCATGAGAAAATCCAAATATTGAGCAGTATTTTTCCTTAACAGCTGAGTCCCTAGCTTGGTTAAACACTGGTGTTCTGCCTGCCTGCCCTCTAAATACCATATGTCTTAATTTGAAAGTCTAGGTCACCAAAATAGTTAAGTTCACAGCATAAGGTCCAGTTCAACTATGCTTGAAAACAATGGTCACTTATTTCAAGTGGACATGTTTCCACTGATTTCAAGAGGATTACATCATCCCCGAGGTGACAGGCTCCAGAGAAATAAAAATGATGTCTAACAGGCAGTATGTTCGGAATAACGTCACATCTGAAATTAGTGTGAGGTGTCATAAATTAGACCTGTATTTAAGATGTCTTAAAATCAGTTAACTGTATACTAAGCTAATGAGTCTTGCCTTTTTTTAACATATGTCCCAGCTTTCATGTAAGTAACACAAAATTTTGGCTAGGAAAATCGGAAAGTCTGAAAGTCAAGAGTTTTGTAACAGAAATAGTAACGGAGGTCAGTCTGTTTTTTGACTCAAATACATCACTTAACTCCCTCTTGAAAATTCACTATTACTGTTTTGGAGGATTTCAGTATTAACTCCATTGCTGAAACTTCCCAACTTGACCAGAGATGTGTGAGATCTAATCTATCACTGAGCTGTGAGATCTAATCTATCACTGAGCTGTTGCAAGCTTCTTAGATGTAAATATTACTTTTCAATTAAAAAAAAAATTAGGAAATCCTTAACACTCTTTCCTGTTTCCATCGACACTAGATTTGATGATAATATCTTAAACTTATCATTAATTCTTCAGGCTTTTTGTTTCATGCCTGTTCTCCTGCAGGTAGACATACGCTGCAGCACAGATGGTCGGATCTCTTCCGAAAGACTCTGGCTTGTCAGGTGCATAAAGTGACATGCTTTTGATCTTACCAGCGTTGGCAGGACACTTAAAGATCGAAGTATTCATTAAAGTAAGGCCATCATAAAACTCACTATTTCCTTGAAGGCCCTACTCTGTGTATCAGCTAAATTTCTCTGAAGCTCTGTGCCAAACCTCTTGTGGTTTTGGTACAGAACTTTAAAAAAAAAAAAAGGGGGGGGGGGGCCCGCAAACAAAAACCAAAAAAACCCCCACAACCTGACACGTGGTACTTTGCTGTAGGCTGTGCCATGTATGCATGAGGGTGTTTTTGGGGGGGGAAAGGGGGAGCAGGAGTGTTAAGAGCTGCTTAATGAGACCGTAAGTATTTGTAGTATATAAGTCAAGAGTTTAAGAAGTGGAGGGTTTTTTTTTTGGGGGGGGGGAATTCATAGGGAGCTTTTTCTTACTGTAAGAAGCTGGCTGAGGTATTCACCACACTGTACGCAAAGCATGTCCTTGTTACTTTATTACATGACAACGTGGCAAGACTCAGGTGCCACTTTAGAAGAAGTTTGAAAAGCTCTGCTGAGATTTTTCTATTATTAACTTCAAGGCAATGCTGTAGATGTGAGCACCATTGGCCCAGTCTTAAAAACTTTTAACAGTATGTACTGCTATTTCTGAGTTTAGTTGAAGTATTTTATGAAAAATTTGAGCAAGTGTCCCCCAGTAAATGATTTAAATGGCAAGTTTGCAGAAGGTGGGTATGTGTAAGCTGTTCTGACAGCTCAGATACTCCTGCTTCAATTGGTTTTGCAGCGCTAATCATCTGGAACTGCAATTCAGGGCCTTGCTTCTGGACCTTCTTGTTAAGCTGTGAAATATTGAGATGCATGTCGCTTCAATAGATTTATTAGTAAATTAGATAGTCTCAAGACCTATTCGTAATACTAGGAGACACAGAGTGTTCTGCAGACTGACGTCTTTTTCTGATGCAGGCTTTGTAAAAACAGAAAACAAGATTGATGAAAATTTTAAAAACCTTGCCAGCCAGCATTTCTGAAGAGTCAAAGATAATAAAGCCAATTATCATTTAACGAAGATAAATTTTTCCCTTGAGCGCTGGCAATACTTAAAAAAAAAAAAAGTTTAAAAAAAAAAAGTTGGGGACTGAAAATTAAACTCCTGGCTTGGTTGCATTGCAATTAATTTCAAATACGAGGGTGTCATGTTGTTCTGACCAGCTTCTACTTGCAGCAAGAAAAATTTTATTCTGTTATGGCAGACATTGACGTAAGGCTAAATAGACCCTGTTTGTCTCTGGTGCCTATTTTGTTCTTTAATTTAATGCAACAAAGCATAAATTTAACAGAAGGGAAGAGTCCTATTTCAGACTCGCAGGGTACTGATTTAGCACTGCAATTTTTTGTTTGTTTGTTTTCTATTATAAAGAAAGGTTCTCATGATAGTACAAGATGTTTAGGTCACTTTTAGCATCTGTAAAAATTAAATATTCTTTATATTGTTAGGAAAGAAAGTGGGGAAAAAAGTGCCACATTACTTGTCGGTGTATTCGGTAGAATATTACTTTTGACATCCTTCTGTCAGGTTTGTGAAGAAGATAAGTTCTCAGAAGATTCTGAGCAGACATCTTCCTCTCTGGAAGAGAGCATTGCACTAACATAATTTTTCATATTAACCATCAAGGTTTGTTCAAGTCAGCAGATGTTGAGGATCCTTCATGGATATGTTTGAAGCACACTGCTGCATGAATTTTTCATAGCTAGTTCCAGCTTTCAGGTGTAGGCAGGAAAAAAAAAAAAGAATGGGCTGGCACCCCCAGGGAATAGATATTTCTATTCTGAGGTCAAATTCATGCAAGCTCTATAAACTTGTCAAACTGTTTTTAGTTCATGCCAAGGGAATTTACTTCGCTTAGCCTCTCTGGATCAGTGCTGTTGAGGTGAAATTAGTGCTCCAATGATGTTTTTTTTTTTTCTTTTTTTTGGTGGTGGAAGGAGAAGGAATATGGGATGAAATGAAATTGCATTTCTGTGCTGTCATTATACCGTCTATGCCTGAGGTTCTGAACAAATACTGAGGAAGTCCGATGTAGCACAGTTCAGCCCTCTGTGCACTGCTTTTGAGTCACTCTTTGAAATAACGATATTTCTTTCCTTTCCCATTTTCTACACAGCTTTTGCTTTGTCTTTGTCAAGCAGAGTTTCAGGAAGGACACCCTAGTGGTTCTGTCATGTGTGGTTTCATGAGTAAACGCGGGCCTTTAGCTTTGATGGTCACTTAACATCCTATTGTTATCCAAAATGTTAATTTGAAGGAGACTGTAGAAGCGTTCGGGATTTAAAACTTGAACCTTAAGGATAAATTCTGTATAAATGCCATCTTTAATACCCTGGAAAAATACTGTCTGTTTCAATGCTCTTTCTTCAGTTGTAGCTCCAGTCTGCTCTAATACTGTCCAGGTTTCAGCCGGGAGAGAGTTAATTTTCTTCCTAGTAGCTGGTATGGAGCTGTGTTTTGGGTTTAGGATGAGAGTAATGCTGATATCGCACTGATGTTTGAGTTGTTGCTGAGCAGTGCTTACACTGGTCAAGGGCTTTTCAGCTTCCCGTGCTCTGCCGGGCGCACGAGGAGCTGGGAGGGGGCACAGCCCGGACAGCTGAGCCCCGCTGCCCAAAGGGCTGTTCCATCCCATAGGGCGTCACGCGCAGTATAGAAACTGGGGGAGTTGGCTGGGGCAGCGATCGCTGCGTGGGGCTGGGCTGGGCATCGGTCAGTGGGTGGCGAGCAATTGCATTGTGCACCACTTGTTTTGTATGTTCTTTTATCATTATCATTATTTTATTTTCCTTTGCTGTCCTATTAAACTGTCTTCATCTCAACCTATGAGGTTTACTCCCCTCCGTGCCCCGATTCTCTCCCCATCCCACCGGGGGGAAGGGTGAGCGAGCGGCTGCGTGGTGCTTAGTTGTGGACTGGGATTAAACCACGACAGTCCTTTTTGGCACGAAGGGTCGATATAACACCAGATCTGACCTGAACTTGTTAAAACAAGTTTGTTATAAGCATTCATTATGTTAGTTTAGTAGTCACTGTTCACAATGTTGATTTATTTGCTCTCAAAGTTGTTGTATTTGTTCTCAGAATAGTGTCATGTAACACCTTACTTGCTGTACGTACTGTTTATCAGTGTTTATGTGCTGTTTATCACTTCTGGGAGGTGGATTAAGGTTATCGCTTTGCTGTACTGTGTAACACTGGCTTATGGTATGACAAAATTATTGGTCATGAGGCCAATCTCATATTTGTACTCAGCCTTGCCATCACCTCTGTACTTCAGGAGCTAGCTATAGGAAATTATTAATAATTACACTTTCTTTCTCCTTAGAGAGCCAACCTATGGGAGGGAGACCTTCCTCCATCTCCCCTTCTCCTCCAGGCTGATTACAATAGCTCTTGAGAATTTTGAACGTCCTTGGGATGTTCAAACCAGCATGTTCCTATTGCCATGTCTCCTGAATGTGTGTTGGGTCTTGCTTAGGGTTAAACAACTATTTAAGATCACTGTTGCTACTCCAGCCCTGGTGACAGGCACTGTGGCTGAACCAGAGAACCAACCCATGCTGGTATCAGTTGCCCCCATACACAAGAAAAATCTTGGAAGCAAAAGTCAGCTCATTTAGTAAGGGACGAAGAAGCTTGTCCTAATGGGGAGCAGGAGGAAGAAGCATACCGCTCCACCAGTGAGGAGGCAGACTACTCTAAAGCAGGGCTGTCACAAGAACAGGAGGAGGAAGAGGAAGAATTCCCTGCTTTCCCCTGGGAAAGAACTTGGCAGGAGGGTTCCCCCTCTTCTTCAGAGGGTGAGGAAGAACTCATAAAGATGGTAACCACCCGATCTCTATTCCTCAGTGAGCTGCAAGATATTCCAAAGGATTTCAGTTGTTGTCCAGGCGAGCACGTTGTCACTTGGCTGCTCCGATGCTGGGATAACAGGGCCAGTAGTCTGGAATTAGAGGGTAAGGAAGCCAAACAGCTGTGATCCCTTTCTAGGGAAGGGGGCATTGACAAAGCAATTAGAAAAGGGGCACAAGTCCTCAGCCTCCGGAGGCAGCTCCTGTCAGGCGTGAAGGAAAGGTATCCCTTCAAGGAAGATGTTATATGTCACCCAGGCAAGTGGACCACCATGGAGAGAGGGAGGTATCCAGTGCCTGAGGGAATTAGCTGTGCTGGAGGTGATTTATGATGACCTGGACAACAAGCAGCTATCCAGAGATCCAAATTAAGTCAAGTGCGTGCAAGCCATGTGGCAGAAGTCCATACAGAGCACACCATCGTCATATGCCAACTCATTGGCAGTAACGACCTGGAAAATGGAGAGGGACAAACAGCGGATGAATTGGCTGGTCAGTGCCAGCAATATGAAGAAAGTCTCTCTTGCTCCCTATGGGCCTGTGTCTCAGCTGTGGAGAAACTGCCAGATGTGCTAGGGAGTTCCAGCAATTCAAAGAGGATATGTTCTGCTCCCCACCTGTATGAACCAGTATCTCAGCTATTAGGAGTAAGTGTCCCTCTGCTCAAGAGGTGCACTTTTGCCTGGGACAGAAGCTGCAGACGATGCAACTAGTGTCTCCTCTGCTAGTAGAACTTGACTTCTAGTTGACTTTCCTTAGATTCATTTCAATATTTTAAATATATCAGTCCTAATAGAGGATGATGTCTTTTTCCAATGGAAAAATACTAAAATAAACTTTAAGATTTTTTCAGTCTTACTATTGAAGAGAACTTGAAACAGCCAAAATTGGCATAAAACATATTTAAATATCTGGCACTTACATTTCTTGATGCAACATGGGGGAAAATTAATAAAGCTTTAAATATATGGTTTATGGAAAGAATAGTTCCTTCCTTTTCTCCCAAATGCAACAATACAGCTCTGTTCTTACGGGGACTCATCGCTAGCTGGTGAAGCTGGGGAAATGCACCCGAGTTGAGTGTATGCTCCTTCAGCATATGTACATACGTTATGCATACTGCTCTGAAAAAATGGCAAATGCTAAATTTTCTGTAATCGAACTCATTATTTTAACATAGCTTCTTGTTATGCTTGTCTGTTTATAAGGTTTGGGGTTTTGTGTCTGTAAGATCTGGAATACACACGCACACACACACACTCTCAAAATCCTGGGTTGTCTCCTAAGTCCTTTATTTATATCTGACACATGCAATTAATCTCTCCCTATCTCTAATCACTTTTGCTATTACATTCATCGGAGTGATTTGTAACCTATCTCTGTCACTGCTCTGTAATTGATATGTGGAGATAAGAGATTCTTAGAGGACAGAAACAAGGAAAAGAGAAAATTGAATTTACCTTGCGATCATTTTATAAAATGTGACGTACATCAATTATACATGTCATCCAGGAAAATGCCATCTTGAACAAACTGTGATGATTTGCTGGAAGACCAACATAAGAGAAATGCCAGAAAACTTTTCTGAACAGAAAAGTATTGCTACTTCAACACATACTTTTCAATCTCACTGATTCACCTACAATTTTTTAAAATAATACTGCAGAATTTACAAAGCAAGTATCATTTTTTGACCGGTGTTTTACTTCAGTCAGTCTTGTAGTGATACTCTAGCATGGAATAAGATGAAAGGAAGCTGCTGAAATAAACATTGTTTTGTTCAGACATAAAAAAAAAAGATTATGTTGGTTACTCAAGATTGAATCATCTTTCATGGGCAAAAATGGTAAAATTGATAGTATAGTCCAGTTCCAACTTAACCACATTCTACCATGAAAATATTTCTCTTTAGTTTCTCTTTTCTATTTCATTGCAGTGACACGTGAACTAATTTTCTCACTTTTGTTTAAATACTTTGTGCCCATGATTAGTTCTAATTGTTGGTGTGAGAGTAGTAGTTCCTGTCCATACTTGTAACTTTAAGTAGTACTTTGGGGTCTTTGAAAAGCTTTTTAATATGTACTGATAACATTACAAAATTTAATATCTAGTAAAGAGATATGATAAATATGTTAACAGCAATAGAAATCATAAAACTTGGAAGATTCATTGAAGTCGAGCCACATGCAACGTTGGCCGCTTCCTGGGACTGTAGGGCTGGCAGTCTTCTCCCTAGAACTGTTAATTTCTTTGTTATCATGTACGCCCAAGATGATAAATCTAAAACCTTCCGGAGGAGACAGAAGTATAGCGATTTGTAGGCATTTGTAAAGGGCTTTGTGTTTCAGTTTATGCAAGTACCTTAATTCTGAAGCTTTAAAAGGAATAGCTACTGGAGACTCGCATATCAATTTACCTCTTTTGAACATTACCTTTTGATCTCTTATGAGTCCCATTCTGCTATGCCGTACTTCTGGAGTATTCGAAGTAGCTGACTTGAAATCTTTTGCTTTGTTTTCCATCTTTACAAAGTTGGATGTATTTACAGTACAATTTTCATTTATTTAAAGTTGCTAAACCCTACTGAAGGTGCTTTTTACCAAGAAAGTAAGAATCTGTAACTTACTGAAGTGAGCTTTAGCTTAAACATGCTATTTTAAGAAAAAAAAAAATCATATTTGGAGAAAAACCTCCATGTAATATATGGCTGTGACAGCTTCGTGCTGTTCTGTAATGAGACGGGTTGTCCTGGCTGGTCCGTGAACAGGAGGGTAAAAAGGTACTATGCTCTCGCTTAGCAAAATAGTGAGGAGCATCTTATTTCTTATGAATTGGATAAACCTGCAGCATGTAACTTTATTTTTTATTATTCATAGGAGCAGGACTCGCTCTTCAATTTAGAAAATAAGTAATTTAGGAACTATTTGGTGTTCTTTAAACTGTCATTGTATCAGGCAAGCTTGAAGTGTCTTATAAACAATATAGATATGGAATAATAAATATGCTCAAAACAGATGTTTAATAGAATAACTCTTGCACTTAATCAGTTACTGCAAAATCCTAAATATATCCTAAAGGTTGTATTACACATGCTGAAGGTCTGCATGGCAGAACTGCTCCCCCCCCCCCCCCCCCCCCCCCCAGCATATTTACAAAAACTAATTTTCATCTCAAGCTTTCACAAACATATGGTTGCTTGAGGGTTATCTTTTTTAAAGCTCTTCATATTAAAGATGTTTCTAATTTCTTCTTAGTCTACATCACAGAACAGGAAAATTGAATAAGGATAGAAATCCTTACATGTCTGTGGCATCGTTCTGCCAGATAGATGTGATTTGTCTAATTAATCCCAAAAGTGTGCACAGTAGCCTGTGTATGAACAAAACCAAAAAAGCAGTGATTACAACTGCCACCTAAGCATTGGAGAGTCAGAACATGCAAGATTCCAAGTCATCTGTAAAACTTAAATATTTTTCTTTGTATAGACACACTATGTATTTAGGTATTTATGTTTACCTACATATTTATTAAATATGTAGGTATTTAATTTGATTGTTACTGTTGTTTTGTTCAGTAGACAAGATGAAAGTTATTTACATGCTTTCCAACTAGGTTTGTGCTTTTAAATCAGCTAACCCATTTTTGCTCCCAACTTTAACAAAAAAAGTTTAGTATTGGAAACTTTTTTAGATTTTAGTAAGGACTTGCTATGAAATTTAATATAGAATAATTGGACCTTCCTGCCCCATTTGTTACAGGAAGAGAAACTTGGACTTGATTGTAACCTGGGTTGCTTCACCTGATGTTCGTAAAAGCTGCATTGATTTCTTGTCCGCTTGGTTGTACCGTGGGAGCTGTAACTTGCCGATCCAGGATGTTCGTTATCCTTCCTTTTTGTACTGCTCAGTTTCACATATTGTCATTTGCATCTGGGGAATGGTTAGACATCAGAGTAATCCAAGTTCTGATTTTTTTTCCCCTGCAGACTGTGCCATGAGGTGATAGAAACGCTGATTTCTTTTCACGTGCAGACTATTGTCTACACGTTAAAGCCCCTTAAAAATAATCCATAATCCAAAACTCTGCCTTTTTATGATAGATAGATCATTTTAGCTATGGAATGAGGGAACAAAGTTACAGCTCCTATAATCTGGGAGAACATCATTATTAAACAGTGTATCCTTAAAGGATCATAAGCTTTCTGTGAGAAAAATGAAGGAATACAGCAGCCAGGAAGGTGCACACAATGTCCTAGTCTCTAAGGCTCTGTTTGTGCAAAATTGTTATTAAATTTTGTCCAGCTATATTTGCTGTTAAATATATTTACAAGCTGAGAACAAGTAGCTTACTGCTGTTATGTGTAGGGAAAATACTGCAGTGGACAGTCAATTGCATGAAGAAGGAAAGATGAGAAGTTGTGCATGGGGGTTTTTTATTCCCCACTTGTTTCTTACGCACTAAGGAGGGATAAAAAGACAAGCTTGCTTGTTTACTCCGTGCTGGCTATATTTCACTCCGCTGTGCAAAGCCACGTGCTCTTAAACTTGACTTAGTAAAGCCAGTGAAGGCTTAAAAAGCCAGCAATGTTGTATATTCTGCAAATGCTGAAAGAAACTGCGCACCCAGTGCTGCCTTCACCTATCCTTGTGGATTTATCAGATCACTGTGAGCGATACTGTCGTAGCTATTAAAGAAAGTAATTGGTAGTGAGTGATTAAAATTGCAGATGGCCTTTTCAAGGTGATTATGAATATTAAATCAAGTCCGTAAAAGCTAGCTAAAAAGGCCCGTGAAACTGAAAGTGAATATGCTGAGGATAATTGCATAAAAAGAGGATCTCGCGGGCATGCGATGCGCTTCCAACCCTCGCCCCCAGCCAATCAATCAACCAACCAACCAACAACCCCAAGAAGCAAAATAATTTAGGTGAACCTATTGTACCAAAGGAGGTGGAACTAAATGTCTGCCTTTTTAGGCTGTAAAACCCTCTGTGCAGAGAACTTAGATCGCTGTCATCATTGAGCAGTGCTAGGTCTGCAAAGTCCCCTATGCCGTGCGATGCTGTGTCATTAACAGTGATCTTCTCCTGTTCTTTTCCAATTGTAAGTGATTATGACAAATGTTTCTTTCCACATCGACCTGGAACAAGGCCAAGAAATACCGTGGAGTTGACTTAATTTCATTTGGTGATCTTTATCTCACAAACAAAGGTTATGGGGGAGTCTTTTTTTTTTTTTTTTTAGCTGAAAAATCTAAGGTTCATTTGATTCCATAATTTAAAATGGAAACTTCAGATGCAAACAAAGATAAAGGTAGAGAAAACTGAAAGATAAATGTCTTCATTCTAAGCCCTGCTTACTTACGTGTATATTTTAATACGCGTGCAGAGAGCTTTCATATATGTCTAAATAGCTTGTGAACTTAGAGCCTGAGGGTTTGTTTTCTTGTGCATATTGTGATTATAGACTCATCACTTCCAGACCAATTTCATGCTTTCAAATAGAAGAATTTTATATGGCTGCTTATACTTCAACGTATTACTGTTGTATCGATCTCAAACTTCGTGCTGACCTATCTAATCTCCTCTTAAACTGTAAAACACCATGGGATTTATTGTGAAGATTTATATAAATGTGTTTTGCAATTATTGTTTATTACTTTTGGTGTGACAGGAATCATTTGTTTAATCATTTGAGTTCTTCCCCCTTCAGACAGTATTTCTGCTTACCTGAATTTTGTGGTCATTGTAGTGTTAGCAGTTTTGTTGCATATTGATTCTTCATCTAAATGAATATTATTTCACTTATCCATAAATTAAACTTGGCAAATTTGATAGAGAATTCTGCTTATTCTACTACAGTAACACTTGTTTCTAACCATATTGGCTTAGGAACTGGTCTATGGCCTCCTTGACAAAAACATTTGTACTGTGCAAGTGTGTTAAAAAAAATTCTAAAAAAAAGTACTCAAACATTTATTATTGGTTCATTGCTAGTCAGTGCAGCAGGCGTGTTTTTAAGGGATAGGTGGTCTAAAGAGATGCTCAGCGCTTCCCTTTAACTGTAGAAAGACAAGTTCCACCTTGTAATGCAAATAGACAATACCCAAGAAGTTATGAGGAATTAAAAAAAAAGAGGATTTTTTTCCTACTGAAAGAAGCAATGAATTAGCATATGACAATATTATGTTTTTCCACCCTCAAGATGACATGTAAATTTTAACTTTTCAATAAGCGTCTTGTGCAAAATATAAGCACAGTAAATGTGGCAGACTGTTTAAAACTTGAAAGCATCTTGATAGAATTTGGACTATCAGTTGCCACTTTGGTTTTTGGAAAGGATATTGATTACTTTTTTTATATGATTGATATGGCACATTGCAACTTTGAGGGCCTGGGACTCTTTGAAAACTAGTACTGTTGGCCATGTTGTCAGCAAAGAAAGACTCGCACTGGATGTGGTGAGGAGAGGAAGACTGCCTTTGACTGAACTGGGGCTGACAGAGTTGGCATGCTCATTGATGAAGGGGGCAATTTACACCTTACAGGCTACCGAGGAGAAATATTATGGAATCTGGCAGACCTTTTTGGACGTGATAGTGACCGCTGAATTCCTGTCTTGAGTATAATGTAGAATTTATTTTGAAAAAGTGAATCTGGAATGGTTACACACTTTTGTTGTAGCTTGTAACGGCACTGATATCTTTGCCTTTACTAGAGCTGCAGAAATAGTCAGCTGGGCTAATTTCTGAGAGCTTTTTTTTCATGGTTTAAAGATGGAAAAAGCAGTGTAATCTTAAAAAATCGCAGATAAATCTTTTTTTACAAGATTGCTACAAATGCTTTCAAAGGGTGCTTGCAATGGAAGAAGTGACAGACCTCTAATTAGTGTGGCAATATGAGACATTATAGCATATGTGCTCACAAAGGAGAGGGATGAAATAACACTGTTTATCTGGAGTTTATGGCTAGCAGATGCAGGTAGATAGTGTTTTTCTTGGTTCATTCCTTCACTGCACATACCAGAGGAGGTGTTTTTAATTTTGTCAAAATATTTCCGAGTTGTGAAACTTAAAACATACAAGTTATGAATTGGCTGTGAATGACTGAGCTGTTTTCCTCTGAGCCTTTGTAAGCACTGTTTCCTTAAGGCAACTTCTTTTCAGAACTATATTTTGCTACTTTTAAAGCAATAAAGCTATTTGCTGAAAAGGATACTGTGTGTTTAAAGTAGAGGTTTATGAAGTCAGCTGACAGGACTTCACTGCAATCTTTAAAAGCCTGGGTTTTAACAAGTCAGTTATCCTGGTTTAGTTCTGTGCGGATCAGGTACTTCATTTCAGTTTCACTTCATAATGTCACAAGCAACCTTGATGACTTCTTACTATCTTAACACAGTACATACACATGCTTCATGACACAGTATACCAGTGGAATGGGAATTATGAAACTCGTTTGTGTGTTAATGCTGAAGATATTATGTTATAAATGCTTATTCTTAACTGGCGGGTATTTTTTAAATATTCATCAGAAGTGAATATGATTTACCTAAGTAATATTTGTGATGTAAAAGTTTGTCAGTCATATCTTTTAATAAGAATTTTCAAAAGTAAATTTAACCTTCGCGGTGCAGCATAAGCTATGTGACTTCTAGAGAGTTTTGTGAATGAGTGCAAGCAGCAAACCTGTCTGTGCCAATGATCCCTCTGACTTCAGAAGAAACGGTCTCTGGAAAAACACTGGCCTACAATCAAATGGCTCTGCAATTTAGCTCACTTTAGCATCCGATTATGACTTTCAGACATAGCTATTAAAAAAAAAAAAGCGAGAAAATACAGTTGTTACAGACAGTGTGTGTACTGTAAAGAATAGGACATTTTGTGAAACCTGTCAGCTTTTGAAATACATGAGAAGCCCCCCCTTTTTTTTTTTTTAAGTGTTGTGTTTTAAGTGGTCTCCACATCCTTAACTGTAGTGGCCTTGTGGTTAGAATGAGGTGAAGGTGAGCTGAATTGAACAATCAATTCAAAAGGAAGAGGGGCTTGCGTCAAAGTTGCCTTATACTTGCTCTGTCTTCTGCAAATTCAGCAATATGAAAGGAGGGGGCTTGCCTTCAGAGCCAGAGGTGTTCCTTTTGATGAGCCCTTAAGAACAATGTAAGATATCTCTCCTTTTCATCCTTGATCACCACGGGAACTTTAAAATCTGTGGTTCAGAAAGGAATCCTTGCTAGCAGTCTCTGGAAACGCAGAGCTCACCAAAACTGCATGATAGGTAATATAATATCTCAATGAAAAGTGCAGATCCTGATTGAGGGAAGGAATGCACTGAATAACAGAAACACATATGGCTTTGAATGCATTGCTCCCATCAGGCTGTAGATCGCAGTTTTATGAGCTTTGCAAAAGATGGGGACGGTTTTGGTTTTGGGGGTTTTTTGTTGGTTTGTTGTTCCCCCCCCCGCAAGAATGTATTGCGTACAATCCATATAGAAATTATAAAGTAAGCTTAGGAAAGAATGAGAATCCTCTGTAAGTCAGAGTCAGGTTGCTATTGTAAGCAATTCTCATTTTGCCATTTTGCTCTGGTTTTACCAAACAGTGAATTTTGAAAACAACATAACCAAGTTGTTTATACAGTTAAGGATTTATGGGTATGTGATACTCATTCACAAGGGGAGAGTGTGTGTGTGTGTGTGTGTGTGTGAATTCTTTTTTACAATATGCCACCATGATCCTGGAGTAATTCAGAGATTGATTTGTAAAACATTCTGAATCAATTAAGGCTTTAATCAGCAGGCGGCAAACTTCAGATGGCTTGTGGACTAATTTTACCATCTCCCATCAACATGAGCCTAAGCTGGAAAAAGAAAACAATTAAGGGGATGTAATTATCTGTCCTGATTACTGAATTAGAAGAGTTTGTGTTTATTCCATTGCTATGTAAAAGGAGAAATCTGCTTTGAAAAACAATTTGAGGCAGTTACTAAATTGCCAAGGGTTTGCAGGGTGCCACGTAGATGTTTGCTAGGACAGTTTTGGAAGAGGTTTGTTGACAGGAACTGTCATACAAGTACTGTATATCGAGCTTTGGAGGCTGTTGCTTGACAGCTCTGTAGAGTACTACCCAAGATCTAGTACCGAGAGTATTTTTCCTTCCTGTGCTGAAAATGAGTTTGGATTTTCAAGGCTGAGTCTCATTGACAGTTAGTCGTCCAAGCATATATCTGGTGCTTATATCCAGTGATCACAAGAAGTCTTGCCATTTCTAGAAGCCAGGAATTAATGTTTAAGTTCCCATACAATTACAACCTTTCTAGAAATCAGGGAGGGAAAAGCATCTCTGCGTGATCAAACTAACAGTCTAATCATCCTGCAGTGGTGTCTTCCTGCTACCAGGTGGAACTACCTTAACTTACTGGTATTTTGCTTGACTTACAATGAAAATAGCCTATAGAAATATACCCAACTTATTACATAATTTTTTCTCAAACCAGACTTTTAGGTTTGGTAGGATTTTTATTTTCAGCTTAGCAGAGAGATAAATACAGACTTGTGAACAGACCTTTACTTACCCCTTATATCGTCCCAGATCTGATCAGAATCCACAAATTGCGTAAAACCTCTCGTAAACCCCCAGCTTACAACGCTAGTGTAATTTCTGTTTGAGTATTTAGCAGAATGTTAATCCTGACGTATTTAGCTGTCACGCTGAAGGATTGTTGCTGCATTCTGTGCAAAGTTCAGAATAAATGCCCAGAACTCCGGTGAGTTATAGGTCAATTACAGTAATTGGAAGGAAAAGTAAACAAGAATCCTTAATGGCATCCAGCAGGAGTGATACCTCTCTTTTTTATTAATGAGCAGTAAACAAGCCTGTCACCAATCACTGATTTTGAAAAATGTGCCCTATAACTTACTCCTATAAACGGTGTCGTTTCTACATAGCATATGTGTCTCTTGGTAGTACTGGCTTTATTAAGGACTGTTGAACAAAATTTTCAGTCGAATGACATTAAAACTGTCTCCTTAAGAAAACTGAACTTTATTTAAGCAGCAAGAGATAAGGCTGCCTCACCCACCTTTACTTTACAGAAGGCTGATTTTATAGTGTTGGTGATAATTAATGGCCGACTATATTTTGAAACTTAAGTTATGTTATTGTGAAATAAACTAAAAGGACAGTCACTGTACAAATATAAATCACATCCTATCTGCTAGAACACACTAGTACAAAGGCCCAACCAGTCTCTCATTTACACAGTATCACGTAAATTAGAGTTTAATAGTATTGTAATTTATGCAGATTTAATAAATATATTTGACTTTTGGAGCCATAAAATGGGTTATGGCATTATCATAAAGGTAATTATTGCTGGTGTTGTCTGCTGCATTTCATTTTTAAATTAAGAAAATCCACAATGATAGGTATGTTTGAAAGAAAGAAATGATGCTCCCTAAGGACCCTTAGTGTTAATACTCTTTTAATTCAATACTGCATGCTATCTAGAGTTGCTGGGTTATGTTGCTTCTGGCAGGATCCTCCATGAACACCACCTTCCTCTTCAGAGGCAAGAAATAACTGTACGTACATTATTTGCCTTTGTTACCTAGTCTGGCTAGATGAATAAGTACAGTTTTGCAAGGAAAAGTCTTTGGTTGCCAAAGCCAGCCCAGGGCAGGAAGGGGGAAAATGACTTCATTCTTCTGAAGAGTGTGATATTCTGAAGAGTCAGATATTTTTGCAGGTAGAAGAAATGACAACTTGCTTTACTCTAGCTACGTGAGCTTACAAAGCACAGCAGGACAGATAGTCATCAGTGTCGGGTTTCCTTGCACAGCTTCACAAAAATCTGACAGAGCACTTGTTTAAAACTGGGAATTTGTTGCATTTGTAGAGTGTTGTGTGGAGTACTGCAAATGCGAAGATTAGGCCATGGGCATGTCTCTAGGCTTACATAAACACATCCCACAAAGAAGACTTCTGTGATTAGGAGACTGGAGGGAACAAAAAATCACAGAGTAAGATAGGAGTTCCAAAACAAAGTTATACTCTTACCTGCAACAATGTACAAGGTAGTTTAGTTTAAACTTATTTTAAACTCATCTGAGGCTTTAAGTGCTATTGATAAGTTGTGTATCCACTTACTGTGCATGCTGAGGTCTAACTGGACAGAAATTCCTTGATACATTTGAAGGACTGAGCAAGTTTCAGACTGTAACCCAATTTGGCATCTACAACACAGATGTGCTTTGTTCTCGGACCACTTGAGCAGCACAGGTATCTCCATGAGTTTGTCAACAGTACTGTGAACAATTACGAAATTATCGTGGATTTAGCAGGTCGAGGGAGGTGATTCTGCCCCTCTACTCTGCTCTGGTGACACTCCACCTGCAGTACTGCGTCCAGCTCTGGAGCCCTCAGCACAAGAAGGACATGGACCTGTTGGAGCGGGTCCAGAGGAGGGCCTTGAAAATGATCCAAGGGCTGGAGCACCTCTCCTACGAGGACAGGCTGAGAGAGTTGGGGTTGTTCAGCCTGGAGAAGAGAAGGCTGCAGGGAGACCTTATAGCAGCCTGCCAGTACTTAAAGGGGGCCTACAGGAAAGACAGGGACAGACTCTTTAGCAAGGCCTGTTGTGACAGGACAAGGAGCAATGGTTTTAAACTAAGGGAGGGCAGATTTAAACTGGATTTAAGAAAGAAATTTTTTACAATGAGGGTGGTGAGGCACTGGAGCAGGTTGCCCAGAGAGGGAGTGGAGGCCTCATCCCTGGAAACATTCAAGGTCAGGTTGGATGGGGCTCTGAGCAACCTGATCTAGTTGAAGATGTCCCTGCTCTTGCAGGGGGGTTGGACTAGATGACCTGTAAAGGTGCCTTCCAAGCCAAAGCATTCTATGATTCTATGACTTGCTGTGAGAAAGAATCAGTGGTTCTGTGGCTGTAGTAACATTCTTATTTAGTGTCATCCAAAGTCCCTGTTACGTGTTGCACCATTCGGATAAATATGTTGCAGTGGAACTGTTCTGTGAAGAAGGTAATTTGTGTGTTTTAGCATGCACGTTCTTAATATAGGAAATATAGAGGCTGAGGAGTCTTATTTTAAAAAAAACAATCAACTCAGGGATGTATTCATTGTGTGGTTTTTTGGGTTGTTGACTTCGAATTCTTACTGATCACGAATATCTTCGCAATATTCCAAAAATTCCTCTTTCTTCTCACCATTATCACTTCTCATAGGATTCTAAAATTATTCATGGGAAGGATCTATTTGAGCAGATTGGCCACGGTAGTGTTTCACACAGACTGAAGTGTGGAGGGAGAAGACATTTGAGTGAGATCAGGAAATGTCTAGAGCACATATATTTTGAGGAAGAGAATAAATTGCAATAGGCAATGAACTGGTGGGAGGTAGGGGTCTTCTCTTCTGCCAGAGCTAGCTTCCTCTCCTGTGTTGATGGACAGACAGCATTTTGGACAAATGTCGTATCAAGAGATGAAAGAACAAGTTTCGAAGAGAAACAGGCTTAGAAAGGCTGCTTTTCTAATGACTTGGGAAAAAGGACAGTCTGCAGTCAGTCTACTCCTCTAGTAACCAAAGGGCAAATAAATGTTAAATCTGATTTCCCCTGGAGACAATGAGCAGGTTATTGAGAATGGGGAGTATATGCTGAGTCACTACCTCACCTGCTGAAATAGTATTAGCAGTACAGGTTTTTGTCTACCATGACTATCACAAGGTTTCTTTATTTACCAGCTGGGTCATGATGTATGTTAACAGACATCTTGTCCACAGGAAATCCAGACGGTCTCCCTTCTGTTTCCTCTCTTCTCCTACTAGATGCAAAAGGTCAGGAGAAAAGCAGCAATGGGAATTCTTGCTGCCAGCACAAGACGCTCTTGACTTTGTCTGCATCAGTACCACAGACTTTAATTTCCTTTACACTGAACTAAGGTTAGGCTCACTTAAAGGTCATTCTCTGTGCAATAGGGTTTGTTTTGTTCTGCCATTTGTTTTATTTATTGAAAACAGCATCTTTCCTGAGAAGCAAAGTTGTTTTTCCTGCTATTACCTCCCCTCTTCTTAAGTTGCTTTTGAAAGGTGTTTCATTACTTGCTAAGCTCTAAAGTGATTTTTCTGATAGCGATAATATCAACTTGCAAAATCTTTGAGCCGGGAGTGTTTTTATCTTAGTGTTTTTATCTTAGTATAGTGCTTGTTGCATAAAGAGATGGTGACATTTGGAATTGACCCTGCCCTTATGTCGTGGTTTAACCCCAGTTGGCAGCTAAGCCCCACGCAGCCGCTCGCTCACCCTTCCCCCCGGTGGGATGGGGAGAGAATGGGGAAAAAAAAGTAAACCTCATAGGTCGAGATAAAGACAGTTTAATAGGACAGCAAAGGAAAATAAAATAATGATAATGATAAAAGAACATACAAAACAAGTGGTGCACAATGCAATTGCTCGCCACCCACTGACCGATGCCCAGCCCAGCCCCACGCAGCGATCGCTGCCCCGGCCAACTCCCCCAGTTTCTATACTGCGCGTGACGCCCTATGGGATGGAACAGCCCTTTGGGCAGCGGGGCTCAGCTGTCCGGGCTGTGCCCCCTCCCAGCTCCTCGTGCGCCCGGCAGAGCACGGGAAGCTGAAAAGCCCTTGACCAGTGTAAGCACTGCTCAGCAACAACTCAAACATCAGTGCGATATCAGCATTACTCTCATCCTAAACCCAAAACACAGCCCCATACCAGCTACTAGGAAGAAAATTGACTCTCTCCCAGCTGAAACCAGGACACCTTATTAACTCCGGTTTTGACAGAACCCTGAAATTATCCTGTTATCTTTTTGTCAGCTCCATCAGATTGTGGAGAGAAACTCCACCATACATTGGACATGACCAATGCTCTCATCATACAGTTTTCCTTGGAAAGTCAAATGTTTTGTTATATCAACTAATGTCAGAAAAATAATTTTGAAATCTTTCACTTCCACTTGCTTGAGGTTTTTGGCTTCAGAAATATACAGGTGAAGAAGAAATCTCTTAAAAAACTGACCAGAACTTCCTGCCTTCTAACAGTGACAACTTCTTCCATGGAAAAATAGGTGCTGCTGAAAGGCTATCTACTATTCGTGGTATCAATTTTCAAACTTGCTAAGACAGTGAGAAGACATGGTTTGTCTTATGCCACCTTTGGTATGTGGATGCTCGGTAACTGTTAAAAAAACCTTACTCTCCATCTGTGCACAGGAAGATGTAGCTCCAAAGAGACCACTTCCAGAGCCAGGTATTTCTGTGAAGGTTTGAGGTCAGAGATCTGGAACTGTCTTTAGAAACAGGCATAGAAAAATTTTTCTGGTGTGTTTCCTTCCTGTTTCCGGACCCCCAAAACATGCAAATTTTCTTTTTTTGTTTATTTGTATCATACCAGGTATTTTTCAAGGTAAAATGTATAGGTCCTTGATTATGAAGAAAAAGTAGAAATAAAAGGAATTCAGATGTGGGCTTCTTCATGCAGCAAAATCACCTGGAGAAAAAGCTGGGACCAACAGAATATGACAGCCTTAGGATTAAGGTTGAGTTGGTTTATTGGATGATGGAGTTCTCTGGGCAGGCGTGGGAGGATTTTGTTAGATATTGGTCTTATTATGTAATTTGCTAAATGTGTTCATAGCTCCAGATGGCTGGATTTAAAAATAAAATTAATAAATTATCTTTACACACTTTTAAAGTCCCCTGTTAATAGCCAGGTATATCCAAAGCATTATACAGAGAAGAATTGATGGGCTGCTGTGAAGTAAAGGGAAATAAATTCATTTTAAGGGTTCTCCTTGCTCAATAAAACACTGCAGAAGCTTTTAGTTCACAAGAATTGTCAAATATTTTGGATGTTTTTATAAAAAGGAGCTTATCTGGGACCAAATGACATCCTTGGTGTTCTGCTTTCTGATATATAAAACTAAAGTACCCTGAAAACTATACCTGGCAGGCAAAACGTGGCCTTGTATTAAAATGCTGTCTGGTGATGTGGAAGAGCCTTGTAATCAGGATAAGTTTGGCTCAGAGATCATATTGTTAAAAGTTAGAACCTGTCCATGTTTGACATTTTTTTTTATGATGTAATAAATATTGGCTGCTGGCAAGAAGCCTGAACGCTCCCCTCACGCCCCCCATTGTGACAATATTTAAATAGAATATAACAATGTCTCTGTATGCTCTGAAGGGAACAAAGGCAGACTTCTCTCTCCCACTTCGTTCCAAGGATGGCACTTCCTCCCATCCTGAGGGCCAATATTCCTTAATTAAAAAAAACAGAGCCCTATTCAACTCTTTCCTCTCAAATCAAATGCCCATAAATGAGAGATTTGTCTGCATAAGATGTAAGCACAAAACACTGAATAGAGCTTATAATAATCACAGCAGAAGTTTTAAAAGGAGCAGTCCTTTGTTCCCGTGTCAGAGTAGAGCGCTATGATTCCTGTGACTCCCAACCAGTTAGTTCCATCTCTTTTAAACACGGCTTTTCCTGTTACTGTGCAATTATTCCACTTGTTTTTCTTTGCCTTTGCTAGAGTAAGGCTCTAGCGGAGACAAAAGTGGAGGGAAGCATGAAGACCGTGTGTCGAGAGCTTGCTTTGTTCCAGCATCTCAGAAAGCTATCTGGCTATATCTCTAAATTGGAAAAGGACCTTACGTCCTCTGTTTGACCGCTCTGTGCCATTCTGCCTCTGTTCACACAAATGATCGGGCTTAGTCGTCTTGTTCGGTCGATAGGTTTTTGCACCGCCTTTTTTGTTTGTGGTTAATGTAGCGTGTTTCCTCCTCTTCCTCCCCCTCCCCTTTTTTTAAAACAAACGTTGCCATGCCTGAAGTGCTTCTCTTGCTTTTAGAAAGTTATAGCCTGAGATGGAGCAGAGCGGTGATCTGATTAAAGTGATTAAAACTATATACAGAATGCATAATTAACCTTTGCCCTGGCTGTCATGGGGAGCTGATGCATGGAGCTGATACTGTATCTCTCCATGGCAGCAGGCGTATGCTACATGACTTCTTTTTTTTTTTCTCTAGAGAACTTTAATCGCTTGAGATAAAGAGCCAGGAGAGAGAGATCACGGCTGTATTAATCCTCTCAATGGCTTTATAATTTCCCCACTACTCTGCTGCTGGTAATCAAGAAAAATAATGCTGGCTTAATCCTGGACACCAAGGTCAATCATCCCTGAGCCTTTTGATAGTAAGGATGTCATTACGAAAAGATTTTTAATGAACGTAATTTTCCTTGCGTACTTTGGGGCTGGCAATATGTGTGTGATTTCTTGTTCCTGGTAGAAGGATATTTCTTGGTTGGAGTAATAATTGGCCCATTTTGATCATTTTCTAACAGCTGGTTAGGGCAGCAGGATGGCCACAGCCGACAAAGGCTATTTTGGAAACTGCTGGGGGAGAGAGAGTGCCACCAATCAGCCAGGGCTTGTACAGTAGCAACAGAAAGGCTGTTTCTGGGGAGCAGCAGGCGAACAGGAGGGCAGAAGGATTGTAACAAGTAATGGTGAAAACATATGCCCATCGTCATTAGGTCTTGACGCGCCAGACAGACGCACAAACTGGAGAGAGGCTACGGACCCCAGAATACGTTTTTTGGTGTGACTTCAGTCTGCCACAATCTTAGTTCTCAAAAAAAAAACAAACCCCTAAAAAGTATTTTTTTGCTATTTCTGAACTAAGGTGAAAAAGCTTTTTAGCTGTTTTTTGAAAGCTGACATTCTGAACACCTTAAAAAGCCGACGCTGTAAATAATGCTGCTTACTATCACATTTAACTTAATTTTGCAATGCTTTCAAGATTAGAAATGGTGAAAGATATGTCTGTCACTGGGACTGAAGTCTAAAAGTGCTAAAAAGGCAGAGCTGACACTCGTACGAAAGTTGATGTTAATAGTGGGCTCATCTCATGAGAAAATGTATCAGCTGTATTTGTGTTTGGAGAAAAAAGTGTTAGGGAATTTTCAGTTTTGTCCCTATAGCCAACATTTCGGTTAATCCTATGAGATTATTGTGTGTTCTTGCTTCTCACATTCATGGTTGATAACATCTAAAAGTTAAGAAATGTGTAGAGGATATTAACACTTTCGTCTTCTGCAAAACAAACCCTTTCTAGAAGCATCTGTTAGGAATTTCTAACTTTTGACTGGTTTTTGTTATGTTGCAATCCACAGCATGCAAACCATGATGCCTCCTATTTCAAGTTAAGGGGAGTTTAAAAAACCAAACCAAAAGAAAACACCACCGGATACTCCATTTCATACAGATCCTCAGCATGCCAGTCTCCCGCACTGCTAACTTCTTACAGAAAAATACTAAATGCAACTTAAAAAATACAAGCGCACACTAAAGTAGAACGAGATAAAATCCATGTTAAGATTTTCACTTAATCCAGTAAAAGCCAAGAGTTCAAAGGAAAAGGCTTTTCATTGCACAGTTCTGTTAAGTTTAGTGTTACCGCGTGAGAGTTGTATCCACCGCGGCATTGTCCTGCCTGTTGCGGTACCTGGCCAGCCCGGTTAGCTTAGCAACTGCCGACATAATCAGGGCTTTAAAGTACAAGCTTTCAAGGTATGGGTGACAAACCTTTTCTTTCTGGGAATCTTAGATTTATAATATTGCATAATTTCACTCTTAGGAGGGTGAAGAAAAATCATTATTCAAGATACTCTTTGGGATTTAACCATTAGGTTTAGATAAGGTGCTGTCAAGGAACTTAGATTTTCTTGCAATAACATACATTGGTTTATCTCCATGGTGGAAGTTTTTGGGTTGTTTCATAGCAGTCAGTTTATCCAGGGGCAAGATGAATTATATGTTCTACAACATCATTTTTTTTCTCTCG
This sequence comes from Mycteria americana, assembly GCF_035582795.1. Taxonomy (NCBI): domain Eukaryota; kingdom Metazoa; phylum Chordata; class Aves; order Ciconiiformes; family Ciconiidae; genus Mycteria; species Mycteria americana. Next base: position 5,305,711 of record NC_134376.1, on the reverse strand, counting down.
GGGAAAAGATGGTGTTTTACAGCATCACAGCCAAAAAAAAAAAAAAAAACCCAAACCCAACCCTAATGTTTTTTTGAGTGATATTGTGATGTGACCAAAACAAATGGTAGTTATTCTGCACAATACATTTTGAATGCAATGTTTTGTGAGTAGATAGTATTTTAAATGAACCCAATTATAAAAGTGGCTGAAATATTTATAGTGCCTGACTATGGCTGGAACATAGCCCTTTTGTTTTTTAAATAATGCACTTCTCGTTGTCCATATCCTTCTATATAGGTAGAAAATAGGTACTGCAAATCATTATTCTTTTTTTCCACATATGCATGGGGTTTTTAAAATTTGTTTTGGAAAATGAAATGGATGTTAGCAATACTTAAGATCTTGCTTAGGGGATATGGTTCAAGCCCCAAACGGCATGCTAGCTTTATTTGATTTGCTGATTTTGTTGTAGCAGCACCTTAAACTATAAAAAATGTACGAGTCCTGAACTCCAAAATCATTTCCATTGAAATGCAGAAGTTACACTGAACAGAAATGACAGCTGCTTAGTCTGGTGTCACAGTTTTGATAAACGACAAAAAAGGGCTTAATTATTATTATCTGATGGGGGAAAAAAAAGGTTGTTTTATCCAAATTTCTCTGCTTAGTTATTCTCACTTTCTTCTCCATTGAGAAGCAAGTACTACTGAAAATTAGGCTACTCATTTAGATACCTACCTCCTGCAGGAGTTTTGCTTTAGGCCATAAATGCCAGGCGCTTGTTAATTCCCTCGAAGTTCCTCACAAGTGCCAGGGGCCAAGGCCATCATTGCTAATCTAATTGATTTGGTTTGTTATTAAACTAAACAAAAATGTGTTCCTGTTTTCCCATGGAGTTCTCGTCGCTTCTGAGAAGCGGGAAGACAAGCTGTCTGAACATGGCACTGGGGCAGGCAGGGATTCTTCAATAATTAATAGAGACTCGGGCAACTAGTGAGGTTTCCTCTTCTCGTTTTCAACCTGGAATCTGGGTTATAATGAAGAAATAATGTTCCTGGAAGGGAACGCTGTAGTAAGGTAAGGGTCTCTGGCTAGATAATTTTGAGGAAAAGAGATATTTCTGAAATACAAAAAATTCTGGTTCTGGCCGTATTAAACTGCGTATTAAACTGCGTGAGTGATACAGCACTCTGCATTTGGTCTGATAATTGCTGATGCGAACTGATTAGTAATTAAGTCTGTCGTTGCTGTCTTGCCGGAATTAGGATGGCTAAAAAGAGCCATGTTTATGCTTTACTTCACTCAGGTGGAGGATGGGCAAACAGGAAAAATAAAGTTTTCTCTGCAGTGTTTTATAGCAGGATGTATTCTCATAACCAGTCAGGGTTCTGAGTGTTTGCAGCTGTTCTCTTTAATTTCCAGTCGTGAATATAGGTCACTGTCATGGTTTAACCCCAGTCGGCAACTAAGCCCCACACAGCCGCTCGCTAACCCTTCCCCCCGGTGGGATGGGGAGAGAAAAGGAAAAAAAACAAAAAAAAACCCAAAAAAACCCCCACCAAAAAAACCCCAAAACCCCAACAAAAAAAACCAATGTAAGTTGAGATAAAGGCAGTTTAACAGGACAGCAAAGGAAAAGAAAATAATGATAATGATAAAAGAACATACAAAACAAGTGGTGCACAATGCAATTGCTCGCCACCCACTGACCGACGCCCAGCCCAGCCCCACGCAGCGATCGCTGCCCCGGCCAACTCCCCCAGTTTCTATACTGCGCGTGACGCCCTATGGGATGGAACAGCCCTTTGGGCAGCGGGGCTCAGCTGTCTGGGCTGTGCCCCCTCCCAGCTCCTCGTGCGCCCGGCAGAGCACGGGAAGCTGAAAAGCCCTTGGCCAGTGTAAGCACTGCTCAGCAACAACTCAAACATCAGTGTGATATCAGCATTACTCTCATCCTAAACCCAAAACACAGCCCCATACCAGCTACTAGGAAGAAAATTAACTCTCTCCCGGCTGAAACCAGGATGGCCACAACCTGGTAATCTGAGAGGAATTTATAATCACAGAATCACAGGATGGATAAGGCTGGAAGGCTCCTCTGGAGTCCAAGCCCCTGCTAAAGCAAGTCACCTACAGCAGGTCACTTAGGACTGTGTCTAGTTGGGTTTTGAGCATCTCCAAGGATGGAGAGTCCTCAGTGTCTGTGAGCAACCTTTTCCAGTGCTTGATCACCCTTTCAGTAAAAAAAAAAAAAAAAAAAAAAAAATTAAATTTCTTATGCTTAAACAGAATTTCTTGTATTCCAGTTTGTGCCCATTGCCTCTTTCTCTATCGCTGCACACCGCTGAGAAGATAATATCAGTTTACAGTTGTTTTCTCTGCAGTTTGTTATGAAGACAGTGGGTGAAGCTCCTGTTTAGAGCAGACCGAAGCCAGCACTGTGCTTGTTTTCTTATTGTTATCGCATGCAGAAGTCTGCTCTCCTGTAGCCTGGATGTTATTGGCAGCATTCAGCACTAAAAGCAAAAAAAGAAACATAATGAGCTGTGCCCTGCAGAGTAGTTATGTTGGATAATTGCACTAATAGACGCTGTGGATTTTACAAAGGGTTTTGCATATGAAAATATAGGGCACATTAGTGAATAAATCAATGGCAATACATTAATAGACTATGGCTCTGTTCTCCACTCGGTGAAACTACTTGATAATGACATTTTGTTCAGTATATCATTTCAAAACAATAGCAGTTTCATCACATTTGTAATGACTTTGACAAAATGTTGCATAAATGGAGGGTCTGAAGTTTGACTATGGATGGAATTTGTGGATTTCAGCATTTGTGGAGAAGATTCCATTAATACTGAATATCCTAACAGCAGCATAAATTTGGATGTTTGCCATGTGAGATCTTCAACAGTACAAAGTAGATGTTCTAAAGCCTCGGAAGCTGCAACAGTAATAACGTAAGGGGTTTTTGTATCTTTTTTACACTTATAACTTTGTGTATCTGCTATGAAGTAATTTGAGTTCAATTTACCTGTCAGTGTGTGAGTAAGTAAAACTGGGGTAGATCTGAAAGATGAAGCAATTAAAGTACTAATATTTTCTTTGAATTTAAATAGCACTTATCATCCAAGGATCCCAAAGCAATTTACTATTATTAATAATAAGGCCTGATTCATATCTAATGCTTTTCATCAGTATTCCTCAAAAGTCTTTACCAAGGTGCATGTCATTAATTCCAATATCAAAATGAGGAAAGCGATGCACAGAAAGATAAAAGTGATTAGCCTAAGATCACTTAGTTAGAATCAGGGGCAGAAACAGGGTTAGAAATCGCATTTTGTAATTCCCATTCCCATGCTCTTCTCACTTAACAAAATTGACTCCTATATACGACACAAGGATAATTATTTTATAGAATTTTTAAGAGCTGTGTCAAATAATTTCTATTAAAATACCTCAGAATCTGTCATCTTTAGGGGACAATGGTATAATAAAGTAAGGTAGAAGCACTTAACAGATCAAAATTGATCTGCATTGGTCTGTTGAAGGATGATTATCAGCAGCAACTGTGACTTGATCTGGGTAATACACTTGAAGACCAGATGTACTGATCCTGGAAGATCAGTGGTTTGAATGTATATTACCTTGAATTTTTTGTGTTCCCATCTTGGAAAACCATCCAGTGTTTTTGGAAGGAATAGTCCCTTTCTCCCTGATCCAGTAATCCCTGGCACAGGGCATAGCACACTAGGCATTCTTATAGAAATGGTTAATCAGAGGGTCAAATTCTTTAAGAATAAATACATAAATAAAATGAAAAATGAATGGTGTTCACGGATTTCATTGTAGACAAAATATTTTATTATGGACGTTCAAGTGAACTGTGAATACTTTATCCAGCGTGCTGTCCACAAGATCACTGAACAACTTACCTTGATGCTTATTTCCCCTTACCAGAAAGCAATAACGTACATACAGATCTTTGTCCCTTAGTTTTCAAGCTGGGGACAGCTATTTTTGATGACAGAATCGTACTCTTTCCTTAGTATATTGCTGGTAATGAGAATGTGTAGTAGAACATCTATATTTTCAGGAATTATTTGAATCAGCTAATTTTTTGCAATGTGTTTTCCTCATTTTTTCTGTTGCTGGACTGCATTGACGGGTACCAACCAATTATGGGAGAAATAGATATTTCTAAGTTCATCACAATGCTATTTACTTGCGAGAGGCAGCTAGCACACAATGAAGCTTTTTGGCAGAATCTAAACACTACATTAGAAATTATAGGGCAGAGAACATAAACCAGAAGACTTAAAATGTTGGAAATTACCTAATGAGTAAAGAAAAGCATCAGTGACCAGAGTTTTTATGGGTGCATTTCCCATCAATGTTAATGGGAATTGTTGATATAAAACCTATCTCTGTCTTCCACCCTCCCATTCCTCCTACACACATCACCCTAAGATGAAATTGCAAAATATGAATAAATTATTGGCGAAAAACAATTTCTATGTGCTATTGGAGTGTTTGCATTTTGATTTGCAAGCAATTTTTTTATTGCTTTTAAGAAATGTTGAGAAGGTAATGATTACTGTTCAAGCTCCAAATTATGCAGATAAATGGCCTATTTTAATATGTCATGACCATGAAGTTACAATGTATCCCACGATAGCAGTGTTAATATGAAACCTTTTGGGCAAGAGGTCACTCTGTGTCTTTTCTGTGTTGACCCCAGCTGGTCTGATCTGGCTCTGGAAGCTGAGATTGCCCCATGGAGGTTTCAGCCCAAATCTCAGCCAAATCTCATATTGCAGCATCATTCCTTTTCTCCTCTGGTTCCTCTCTAGGATCCACTGACCCACACCGACTGACGATTCTCTGCTGTAGCTCTTTGCTAGGGAGAGTGGAAAGACATGCTGCTTGCACTTCTTCCTCGCTCCAGTGTTGGTACCAGTGGGGCCAAGCGGTCTGGTACAGAACATACCCGGAGGGCTGCGGGTGCCTTGGTCGTGTTGGTTCCCCGTCACTGTTGAGAATCCCTCACGTTTAGGATGATGATGATCTCGCGGCACTAGCTATCATTAGTTCAAACTTTGAAGCCTCTCGTAAACATAATGCTGAGAAGAGTTACCTTAGATAGTGAGATGATGCTCTAGATAAAAATGTGCAAATAGGACCCTGGGATGAGTGTGCTTTAAGAGATGATGCTTCTGAACACGTTGTTCCTATTCAGGCTATACACCAGGCAAATATGAGACTGGAAAGAATAAAAGGTGAGAAAACATCACTGAAAACTAGGGTGAAAACTGCCTGAAGGGTTTGGTTGATGTAAGGAGGACAATAAGGAACTGATTCTCCTCTTTCTTGTACCCGTTTAACTTGATTATCCTTGTTTGAGTTACTTTTTCATTTGACGGAGAATGTTTTTGAACTAGCTGTTGTCTGAGGTCTGGCAAGTGCAAGAAAAGGTAACCTTTGAAGCTGTGTGTATATTTTTTCTCTAGTACTGTGGATGAGAATCAGCATCAGGACGTGATTCTGTTAGGTAACCACAGATAAGTGTAGGTCATCGTTTCTTTTTTTTTTTTCATATGAGTCACTGCCATTCAGCAGATATGCTGAAGCGTCCTGGACTACCTGAAACTTCTATGAAAATTCCACCCCGTTCCTTGTAAAGCTAACTGCATTGAAGTAATTATATACAAATTAAATAAAAGATTAGAGAAAAGGGGTAGCTGGAGGATAGCTTTTGTTTTCCTGCTTCCGAGGTGTTTTTATTCCACGATTGTGCTTAAGAAACAAGACCCACAGTCTCTATGGTATTTGTTTAGAGTGAAGTTATCTTTGTTAGAAACTCTGATAACTGGTGTTCCTTCCCAGGCATTCCCCTGGTCCCTCGCCTACCCATCACCGATGCAAAGAGTTTGCTCCTCATTGACACAGTAACTTGTATCCTGGACAGATTTAATTTGGTAGGTTTTTGGTTAGCATTTTGAAACTACAGCAGCTTGTTTGAGTATATATTGCACTTCTCCCTGCAGAGCATAACAAATGCGTGGCTATTAAGTCAGGGTGGTTTCTAAACAGAAAGATATAGTATGTGTGTTTGGGCACCGGGGAGAAACATAATGCTTGGGGATTCTCAAATCAGAGAAGCAGCAAATGCTTGCAGGTTGCTGTGACAGGCTCTGCAGATGACAAGAACACCAGTTCCAATGAAACCTTGCCACCATCATTTGTGGAAATCCTGATTACAAATTTCTACACGAAGCCCTTGCTGTGAACATTCATAGATTAAACTAGACAGCTCCTTTTCGAGTTTTACTTCATCTTTGCTGTGTTTGCTCCTGGGGCCATCTACAGCACATTTTCTGAGATTTAGAGAAAGAGTGAAAAATTACAGTGCATGTAGTGCCATAGAAACATTCTTCAGGATACTGATTTTTATGAAAAAGGGGAGAGGATGGATTGAACACCAGTCTAGTTATAATTGTAACCACAATATTTTTCAAACTAAAGGCTATTGATTGTGTCCCTGAACCAGCAGTGATTGTTTTTATGAAGCTTTATGTTAACCATTAAAACTATTTTAATATTTCTTGGTCTAATTACATTCTTCTATAGATGGCAATTAAGCAAAAGGGTTGCAGTCAGTTATATTGATGTTAGATCAGAGTCTTGCAGCAGTGCTAAAGTTAAATGCTGTCAGCAGTGCTAACCTAAAAATTATGTGCATTATTTACTGTGTGGTTTGTGTATCACTTGTAATCCACAGTTGCCCTAATTATGCTACAAGATTATATGTAGGGAATGTTTTACCTTCTGTTCTGCACAGTACAGGTACTTCTGTAATTATAATTTTAGTGATCTGTTTCATAACAAATTGCACAATAGTTTAAGGGGTGAAATGAAAAAGGATTCTGCATCTCACTGAATTTTCATGTGGACTTCTAGCTGCATAGTATGTGCTGATTTAACATTAATGCTAGAGCAAGTAATCTTGTGGAAAATACAATTAAAATTATATCATGAGGTGCAATTTTCTATTCAGTCTTGGATTGTACTTCCCAGATCCCAAAATGTCATCCAGGGTATGGATTCAGTTCTCCTTCTGAAAAAAATCTGAATCTCTCAGTGTACCTGTGCTGTAGTTCTGTTGGATTTTCTACAGGTCAGTCAGATGGACACTGGTGAGATTTATTATGCTTTGCTATTAGTATTAAAAGGTTTTATTTAAATCAAGAGTTTCTGAAAGATGTTCTTTCATGCTATCATCCAAATATTTTGAAATAACTTCACAATACTTTCAAGAGTTGAACTAGGCCTTTCTTTTGTATGTGTGACTGATGTTATAAAGTATGTACCAAACTAGTCTGCAAACATAAAAACTTTAATTATGTTTTTTGTTAAAGTCAAAATAAAGATAACATTTGGGATATTTGTAGAAGTGTTAATCTAGGAAAGAAATGTTAGGTGTTCATGACTGCTAGCCAAACCCCAAAGTTAACAGGTTGAAACAGTGCCCTGAGTTGGTCCTGAGAGCGAGAAGCAGATTCGCTTCCCTTCCAGGGCACATCCATTAAAAGCTGTGGCTTCAGCTTGGTACTGAGAATAGAAATGTGCAAGTCTCTTCTGAGCACCTCGGGGAGAAAATCTCATATACACGTCAGTATATCACAACTCTGCGAGCATCAGGTGACAGACATTGGGCCATAACAATGGTGAGAGAAGCGTGTTGTTTAGACTTCTATGAAATAAAGAAAGAAAAAAAAAAAGTGTGGTTTAATTGCAAAAACAGTCTGCACAACCTGGAGCTTAAATGATGATAGCTAAGCATTAAAGAGCTATTTTTGAGCAAGGACACATTTTTCTATGTTGACAGTGACCTTTTTAAATTAACTTTCACCTGAAGAGTATAGAGGCTAAAAAAAGCATTGCATGTTGTATTTGTTACTCAAAACACATCTCTATCCAGCGTAATGGGAGTTCAGCTATCTTGCTGCGTGTATTTGTCCGTTGTATTGAGCTGTGCACCTTTTCATGCTTGATAATCAAAATGTTGATTCTTACTGTATTCTGAGAAGTAATTTTACCTTTTCTTATTCCCTCATATTTACTTGTTAGTAACAGGTAGAAGTTAAGCCTGGTTTTTTTAGTTATAGATCCCTCTGAGATGTACGTCCCAAATTGTGTATGGAACCTACATGAACTGGGAGGTAAAATTTCTTTGAAAGAGAAATAAGAGAGGAGACTGGTAAAAATGAATATTTTGGACAGCTGAAAAGCTGTCGAAGAATACTGTTAATTTTTCCTGAAAGTAGCAGTGGAAGAACTGTTTCTTTTTGTGTTGTAGGAAATGCCACGCGCGCCATGTGCCTGGCTCTGGCACCGTGCTGCATCAGCAGGTTTCTGTGGAGTGTGCGGTACTTTGTCTGTGTTCAGCAAACAACGTGCAGAATTGCAGGATTAGTTTTTCTTACATTTTTAAAGACAAAACAAAAATAGACTATCATACCCTGTTGTTACTTCGCTCCTCAACAATAGCGTTTCCTAGCCACCTCTTATAAAAAAATTGTTTTTCAAGCAGAGTTACAGACACCCAAATTGTTCTCTGCCTACAAAGGCGTTGTCTGTTTTCTGGTGAACTGACTTTGCTAGTAACATGTCTGCATGTTAGAAAGCCAGTCAGCATCATTAAAATACAAGGCTATAGCAATGAAAACTTTTTATGCCTTTAATTTTTTTTCATAACATTAATTTCTATGTTGTATAATGAAAGTATTTCAGTAAGTTTCTCTGTGTCACCCCAGTCATGTTTCACCTTCGATGCTTTGTTTGCCAGTCATTTTTGCATCCGTTTCAAAATTGTGATCCTGTGTTTCAGCTCTTTCCAAGGACTTGCTTTCTGTACTTTTCTTCTCTAAACCTTTTATGCTTCTCTTGGTTTTCTTAATACTCAAATACTGAGATAATAAAAGGGAATTTTGTAAACTTCTTGGTATTTTAAGTACACAGTTTATCCAAGACATTTAATTTTATTAGTTTTATGTAAAAGTTGATAGTACAGAGGCTCATTTTACCTCGTCTTTTGCTTTTCGCTATTGGTCCTTAAGACCGGTTCAGATAACAAAAGGAGCGGTAATCTCTTTTGATGCTTTAGTCTGTATCGTCCTTGAAATCTTGACCACTTCTGCTTCTTTGACACCATTCTTGCTTGATTTCTTATCAATCTAATAATTCTTTCAGAGAACTCCCACCTTATCCCTATTTCAGCTTTCTTGGGGTATCTTTTTTGCCCTTCCTCTTAATCTCTTTGATATTTATCAACTATTTGTCAACCGCTTTTGAAAACTCAGATTTATCTTGCCATAGCAGTTCTTACAGATCCTGCCACACCTCTTCCTCTCATTCTTTTCCGATTCCCCAGGGAACGTAAACATGCTGCTTGTCCCAAAGGATGTCATTGCCTAGAAATTACTTTGTCATCTTTCTAGATCCCTCGTATGTATGTTGTATCTATTATTTACAAATTCCTCTTACTTTTAATAGTCCTGTGATGATACAGCCTTTCCTAAATCTAAAACTCTTGTCAAAGCTCTTCACAACTCATATTTCAATTACTGCAATGCCTTGCCCCCTTTTTTTTTTTTTCAGAAAGCTGCTCTTGGCTATTGCTTTGACGTTTGCACTCGTGTTGTGTCCCCCAGTTTGCTTCCCTCTTCCTCACTTTTGAGGTGTTTATGACCTTTCCCATCGTGGAGGCAGCAAGGAGAGATCAGCTCCTGGCTCCCGTCAGCCCTTTGCCAGCCCGTTACCTTCCTGTTCTCTTTTCAGAGTCCTACCTGTGCTAATTCCTATGCTGCTCCTGACTCATACTCAAGAAAAAACCTAATCCTGTGAATCTGCCTAATTAGTACTACAAAACGCCTTCTGGAAGTGTTTCTGTGCTGGGATGCCTACAAGACACTTTGAGCATGATCCAGCAAGTTAATGTGCTGTCAAATAGAGTTGAATAATTTCCTTCTGCTTTCTTGTTTGGCTGTATCATCTTTGGGAGGGGGACTTCTGTCTCATACTTGCACTGCAAGATCTTTGAGACAGTGACAGTCTGTTTCATTTTGTTTGATGAACTGTTACTCTGTGAAGTCCTGGTCCGTGTCCTTGACAAGACTTCATTCCAGTTTGAGTCTGTTCTGTGCTTTGAGCTGGAATTTCCATGATTTGGGAAGCACAACTGAGTAAAGGTCTCGCCTAGATACAACTTGCTTTCTCCAAATCCATAAACCATTTAATTGCTTGTTCTCTGCAAATGCCACCAATACAATTGCCTTGTTATTTTAGGCTTGTGATTTACATGAAGCTTCATTTATCTTTGCATTCTCATGTTCCTAAATCCTTTCTTTCCCTTTTTAATCTAGTGTCTAGGAAAGGCTAGGTGTGCTACTTAATGCTTTGAATTTTGTTCATCTATACATGCATCTGTTTCTTGGTGTGGTGTACCTTCTAGTGATTTTTTCAAAGATTTCTTGCAGTTACTTTCTGAAATATTTTCTGGTGTTTTATCTGATGAAACATTATGTAAAAAATATGACTTGAATAGATTGTGTACAGAAGTAAAGAGAAAATATGACGCTATGACAGACTGCAAACAGAACTTTGCCAATTTAACTGAATTTTTACAGTTCTATAATTCAAGAAATGCTTTGGATCTCAAAACTGAAAGGTTTTGAATAACTCCATAACAGCATCTAATTGCTCTAGCTATTTATAAAAGAGAGAAATTGAGACATACAAGTTCAAAAGCTAGCTATTGCACATGCCCAACAATCTTTTTCAACAATAATTTCATAATGATTTTTAGCTTGAGGACTTTGTGCTGTGCATTTGTAGCAGCCAAATTGACACGATGGAGTGTAATAGCTCCAAAGCAGCTATTACAGTCTGTTGGGTAATTAAAAGCTAAATGGAACGTTGAGAAATGATCCGTACAATCAGATTGGCTAATTTCTTCACTTTTGTAGATTTAAGTCACTCAAGATGATGTTATCTTTTTTTTTTTTAAGTGGGTTTATATTGTTTAAACCACCATGAAACCCAATTCAGCCTCAATATGATGTTAAGGAAGACGTCAAGCTTTCTTGCTTTTGTGAATTTTATATCTATTATTTTCATCCATGAAATAGTTTCACACTTTTGTTGTCCACTGAGCTCTTAACGGAGAGGATATTTTATTTGGAAATTCCTGAGAAATATGACACAGTTTATTTGCCATTACAAGCACTACAGGGGCACAGCAACGATAACAGACTTTCCTTTGGTGCGATGTACCTGTAGACACAGCGCAGGCATTCAGGAGCATTCCCCACGCTGTTCCAGAGCATGCCTTGGGCTTGGGCTGGGCTAAGAATTGGCGAGGTAGATGACACCCTCGCTGCCACTTGCTTTTGTTGCGCTCAGTCTAGCCGTAGACGGCTGTAGTGCTCAATGCAGAGGATATTGTAGAGTTGTTGCCATAGATATTGAAGCATTTCTTTTGATGACGGATTTCTTAACCTGAAGCTGTGTGAAAGTATGCAGTAATCTGATCTGACCTTCTGTATATAACAGGTTATTATATTTCGCTGAGATATCCTATATCGAGCAGGACACCAAAGTACTTCAGTCTTTGAGCAATTAATTGGGAATGTGTCTTAGGAACGGAACAAGAGACACCAGAGCGCGTTTGAGGACCCTCCAATAGCAGGAAAGTAATTAGGTGAAATTTGTGCTACAGATTCTATTCTTGCAGAGACTTTGGCTGATTTTACCTTTTATTTAAGCAGATTTAGATATATGTTTCAACTTTATCACTTCTGTTAAGGTATTGAAACAGTGAGACTACAGTTTTCATTTACAAAAATCAATTTTAAAAGAAGATTGAGGTCTGTTAGAAGTTAACTCTCCAGCTGCTCTTTTTGACCAAGAAAGCACAAACGTACGATAATGGAACTTGTTTTGCAAACACTTCCCCTTTAGAAGGAAGCGTCTTGGGGGATGAATGAAAGGTAATCGTGGCACCAGTAATGAAAATTGATCTTAATGCTATCACAGTTACCCTTACTACCTTTCGAATATTAAAGCTTGTGGTCAAATTAGTTAACATCTCCAAAAGAAAAAGGGAGGGGGTTTGTGTGGTGCCAGTGAGCAGGTTCAGTTGCATTTCTGCAGTTGTTCAGCCAGCTGATATTTTTTTAGCAACAAAATTATGGTATAATATGAATTGTGAAATGTAGTTTTATAAATGTATATGGAGCGTATATATATGGTTAACACAATTGTAACAGTGATTCTCAAACTCTTTTGGCCATAGGAGAAGTGATAACTGCTGTAGGCAGGTCTAGACTGATCTCCCTTTGAACTCTATTTTGACTTCATTTTTATTTCTTGTAACCCATGAATATTTAGTTGGAAGTTGGATTTATACCTTAAGATAAGACCTGCGGTCTCATGTCCTGGCTTTAACGATTCCGCTGTCACATTCCGAAGGTGACCCTTTCTGTGGCAGGTAGTCTTGTGGGTCTTCACCAGCTTTTCCCCTTGGGAACTCTTTGGTGAAGCAGGTGCTTGTGACTTTTAGCCTGAAAACTCCAACCAAGCAGTAGTGCTCGTCAGCTTCTTCTCAAACCACGTTCTGAACAAATCTCACTTCCGTCAGGCATTACTCATTCAGCAAACCATTCCTTCTCTTCTGGACAACAGTGTTTCTTTAAGAGATGGAGTTAGCATGACTGGATTTTTATACAGATATAGATATACACCAAACTGTAAGATAAAATAAATTACTTTGTCTCCTGAATTTAAATGGATCCGTACCAAAATATTCTGGCTGAGGATCTGACCCATTATGCCTATATTTAGTAGTGCAGTTCTAAATCTGTGTAGAGACAAAGAGCAAATTTTGGCTTCTCTACAAGGGTGTGTGTTTGTACATGAGAATGAATATAATTTTGTGAGTGCAGGTCTGAAAATCTGTCTTTTAATTGGGAATTGGAAAGGTAGTTCCAAAACTTCTTTTCCTATCCTAGACACTACAATAATGACTACATTAAGCATGTTGTTAGTGCATGGGTGACCGGATGTGGTAGGCTAGTTGGTGGTCAGGTCTGCATAGATTATCTTTGGAGGTTTACAATCCCAAATATTCAAAGAAGTGTCCTAAGGAGGTGGGTTTCCCTGAGATGAGGATGGGTTGGTTTTGGGGCTTAAAAGTCCAGGGAATCTGCAACATGAGAATGCCTTTGCGCTGTAACTTATTTTCCAAAGGAAGCACCCCAAAGTACCAGCAAATACTGTATGCATATTAAATTATGAACTCTTCATTCTATTCCAACCTAAATCTTAACTTCTTTAGAAATAGTTATCTTTTTTTTTTTTGAGATCTTGCTTAGGGTTGCTTTCTTTCAATTATTTTTGAAACAACATTAGGTTATATGCTTAACTGAAATCTCCTTCCAATGAGTAACTGCTCCTACAGCTTTACTTCTCCTAACCAAGCAATTATTGCCGGCTGTTGTCAGTTCCTTTTGCGGACCTGTCTGTCTTTACCTGGTGGAGGGCCACATCATTTCTCTTTTATTGATTCTGGGGTCCTCCGAGACATGCTCACCCTTGTAATTCAGCAGCAAGTGTTCTGCAGCTCCATCAGAGTTTCCACAGAACCAGCTGTTTCTGTTTTATTAGTCTTTATTAAGCTACGTATTTTTGCTGATCCATAGGTTGGACACTTCAAACAGGCTTCATGCTGAAGCTGCCGGAACTGTACTTGACAGGTATTTTTCAATCTATCTAGAGTTAGCTTGGTTTTAGTATTGTTTCAGACAGCTATTGTAGCAAAAATTATGCTGCAACACAGGCTATTGGTTAGACAATCCATATTTCAAGATGTAACAATGTTAGGTGTGCATTCAAACTTGTTAAAACTCTCTTTGACTGTAACTACATTTAAAAATGGTTTCAGCCACAGTTACAAGCCCCAGAGGGAACAGGGCTTTGCCATCTCTGTCCTCCAGGACAGCACACGCTACCTGCTTCCCGAGTTCTTGCTAGCCTACGGAATAAATGGTGAATTAATCTTCTGTGACTGAGAGAAACTTATGGTACATGAAATTTAGAATGCTGTCCAGACCCTTTCAAAGAGGTTTCCATCTCTTTCAGACCTCAGGCTCTAGAAAATTGAACCAAAAGAATATATGTTGTACCTCTGACAGAACTCCTGTTGTTAACTATTTCTCATCCTTTAATTTCTCTGAGTCAATAACCTGGTGTTGATGCAGTCCAGTGTTTTGTTCAGAAACCTGCTCTGAGGAATGCTGCACCTGAGCTGCTCAGACAGCCACCTTCATCAGCCTGGCTGTGACCTTGCACGCACACTTGTCTGAAACTCCTGTTTCAGCAAGGGCTAAATCCCTCCATCTGCATTATTTTCCTTCCCTAATGGGAGTCCTTGACAAAGCTTTTTGTGTAGACAGGGAAGGACAATCTCACCAGTAAGTAACCTGCTTGTCTAATTCTTCAGTCTTACTAATTGCTAAAGTTGTAATTTTAAATCTGACTGGTGGTATCAGAAGGCCAACTGCATGGTGTTAGGTGGGTCAGGACCTGCAAATTCCAGCATCTTAATTTGACCTTTGGCGATTGACTCTGTGCAGTTTTATTCCCCATCTTTTCTCCTTAATTGCAGATGCAGCTATGTGTCTAGCTGCTATTACTAGAACTGAATTAGAAAAATGGAAGAAGTTATTCCATGGTGCTTTGGCTCTAGAAGTAGCTATTTAACCCTGTGATTTTTGTTAGAGCCATGCATGAAATCTGTGCCTCCGATGACTCTTCTGTCATATGTACTTATAATGCTGAGAAAGAACACTCTCAAAATGGTGATAAAAGGAAAGCTTCAGAATTGTGATAATTTTGACACATCATTACTATGATTGACATGATAAATAAGTCAGGTCATAAGGAATAATGCAGTTCTAAATCCCCAACCACATAAGCTTGCTGAGAGGGAAAAAAGGGTCTATTAAATTTTCTGTATAGAGATTGCAGTCAGTGGTGCATAAACAATACATTCTATAGCAACCTGTTCATTGCTCAAGTTGTTATTGGCAGGCACTGTGGCATTTCTACAGTCATTAAAAGAAGCTATCACTATTAATCTCCAGTCTCAAGGCGGATAGGTTTAACCTGAAGCTGATCATCAAATAATGGTAACATATATTTGTGCTTTGTTGAACATGCCCTTTCATCTTTGGATGCCTTTCCTGTAATGTTATGGGAAGGGTTGAGGATTCTAGCCTTCGTTATAAAAGTTAGTAAGTTAATAACGTGCCTCTTAAAAAGACTTCCCCCCAACCAGGGGTATTCATGAAGGGGAGGAGTTTTTAATGAAACTAAGCAGCTCATTCTATACATCCCCAGCAGTCAGGGCATCGCTTACTCTCGGGTGTTCTTAGTCCTTGGTCAAGTAAGGAAAACCCACCCTAAAGCTGTCCAAATGTACACAGATGTAAAGATGTATGTGTTCAGTGAGAGAGCTCAGTGCGAACTCTGTCAGTGAGCAGAGGAGTGACTCGGTGGCCAGAAGAACGTCTGGAGAGGGCTGGAGGGCATCTAGATCAAATTCATGTTAATGTTCCTCCATTAGAAGGAATAGTTTTTTGATGGATTGCTGAATCAAGTTGTCAAAGATATGCCAAAGAGTAATGTACTGGCTAGTCATGTATTTAATGTGTCCCTTTTCTTTCTGGTGGCCTAGGGAACTTAATCCCACCCTGCAGATGGATCTGTAGGTACAAGACCCCTGGGAAAGGGCAGCCATATGGATGAATTCATCAAGTTGCTTCTTTAGAAAGCGGTCCGTGAAAGAACTGAAAGAATCTAAACGTTTTGATTCACCTTCTCTTTTGCTTCCCCTTCCTCAAGGAAATTTGTATTTTTCTCTGGGAAATACAGGAATCTGTTACCACAGACAAATGGGAAACTGTAATTCATAAAGGTTACAGAGAGAAAATTCAATTTATTTTTCATTGTTTCTAAAGAGAAAGTCATATTCCTTCTCAGATATCCCTTAACATCCTCTCAGAAATGGGATGACATCTGTCGTTTAAGCTCTCTAAGTACTCTTGTCCCAGTTCCAACTTTGTGTTGTGGTAATCAAGTGATTAGGGACAAAAACTCATCCTAAGTTATGTCTTCAGAAACCATTTTTATGTGCAAATAAAAAAAATTGAATTCCTACCCAGGAGACCCCCCTAATATAAATGATCTTTGAAGCATCTAGTGTCACTGGTATCTGTAGTTCACCAGAGCTATGCCGGTAGCCGGGTCCACCTCGTCCGTTATATGCAGGGTGCTCATCCAGCTGTTGGCAGCAATACACTCAAAAGATAAGCAAAGCAACAGCACTTTACCCAGCATCTCATTTAACCCTTTTGGTTTGTAGTCTATCATTGATCATAATGACGGACATAGGCTGGAAAATAAATTCAAAATTAACAATTTTGAGTCCAGTAATTTTCTTTTTTAGTTTTCAGAAGAAAGCTCTTTAAGGCAAGAGATATAGCTTGCCATTGGCTATCAAGGGTCAGTCTTAGGCTTTTTCAGGGGTCAGGTAGCTGGTCCTTATTTTTCTGTGTTTGTTTTGATGCTGCTGTATTTCCTTTCATCATCTGTACTTAATTTTTTTGAGCTTCTACTCCAAGTGGTTACAGATAGGGCTACACCTGAGCAATAAGCTAATGAGGTCTCAGATTTTAAGAAATGCATTAGCCTGCCTTGCTACCACATGAAAGTCTCAAATCCTGAGCCTGCTGTTTGAGTACTGGCTGTCAGGGAGCAGCAAGGGCAAGCTGGTCCGCAAGAAAGCCAGGAGCTGAGGGTGACAGCAAGGCAGCAGCAAGGTCCTCCCTGACAAGGGACAGGGTCCTACACTGTCTGAAGAAGAGGTATGCCCGGTCATCCAGTCATCACCAGACAAATCCATAGTGACAAGGCAGGTCCAAGCTGAAGCCAGGAGGTCAAGTCAGCAAGGTACAAGCCTTGGGAGCAAGCATACCTACAACATAGCTCAGGCAAGGACTAAGGTCCTGAGTTTAAATGCAGCTCCTCTGTCAATGGGTGGAGGCCCTGGATGAGGTTTCTCACATACCTCTCACAAGTTAGCTATTTTCCTAGCAGCCTGATCCAAGGTTATACAGCTGCACCATATCAGAGCTGACCTTGACCACAGGCAGTGACACCCAAGAGGGAGGAAAAAGCTGCAGAGCTTGCTGGTGGGCTCCGGGCCCCAGCACTGGCCCATGTTCCAGCTGGGGATGATGCTCCTCCAGCTGCTCTGGGGAAGTAAATAGCAGCCAGGAGTTGTTTTTGAGCGCATGACGCTGACCGCATCTTTGTTCATAGGAAAATTGGGAAGGCAAAGAGATGCTGCTGGTTTGCATCTTGGAAGGACTCAGTTCAGAGGCTTGAGAACAGCAGTCGTCCTGCCCTGGGCTCCTCTGCTGGCTCGGTCGCAGGGCAGGGCAGGCAGTGAGTCCAAGTGCTCGCTACCAGCAGAATTACACACCGGCTGAATCCATGTTCTGCAATGTTTCAGACTGTTTTTCATTTTGGCTTTTTTATTTTTAAATATGTTGAATATATACATTTGATCTCCTTGAAAAAGTACAGAAGAAAGATATGGCAGAAAATTACTGTAGAGATTGAGGAGCAGGAAACCAGATTTTTAACACTAGAACGTAACCTGCTGTTTGAATGGCCTTAACATACGTTATGATCTAGGGTTTAGACATTCATTTGTAATGCTTGTAATAGCTAAAGCTCAGTTAAATTGGTGTGATGACTTGTGCCAGAGTCTGCAGGCAGCTCGAAACAATAACTCTGTGAAATGCAAATTGCCTGGTTTATTCTCATACTGGCATTGCCTATGATAAAACCTGGGAGAATACACTGTCTTTTTTCCCCTATTCTGTCTGCTGTCGACCAGAGATGCTGTGAATAACTGTCCAGTGTTGTCTGAAAACTTGCAGTAGAATTGAATTTAGATTGCCACATCACATTAACAATCTTGCAACTGCGAACTGACCCGCAAAGGGAGTGTGAGAAGGGGAGACAGCTTCAGAGCCTGCAAGATCCCCATGGATACTGTATAGCATCTTCTTCTTCC
Source organism: Mycteria americana (assembly GCF_035582795.1). NCBI lineage: Eukaryota > Metazoa > Chordata > Aves > Ciconiiformes > Ciconiidae > Mycteria > Mycteria americana. Next base: position 5,287,521 of record NC_134376.1, on the reverse strand, counting down.
AGTTGGAGACTGGAAAGAAAAAAAAGTTTTCCATCCTGTATTTGAGGATAGCCTAAAATGTTAAAAGGTTGTAATAAACAGGTCAGACTTTTACCTGCTGTAGCCTCATTTCAATAATGTTTGTCCTTGCCTCATTTTCACCACCCGTAAAAAGGAGATAATGGTTCCTACATCTTCTGTAGAGGTCTCTGGTGTGCTGGTAGAAGCAGTTATTATTTTTCAAGAGCACTTTCTACTTCTTACGCTTTCCAGTGGTAATAAATTGTACTTTTTAATGGTAGGAGTAAAGGTTTTGTGCAGAATTAAAGCAGCTTTTTCAAATGTTCCACTTTCCCTCTTTGCTGGGTTTTACATTTTATGCATTTGTATGCATAGAGAGGAATCAGAAACAACGCAAAAATTGTTGGCATTTGAAAACATTTGCTTTAAAGCATTTTTGGTGACTTTAGTTCTCCTATATGAGATAAGATTTGTCCACCCTGCCTGTATTAAGGGAAGGTTCAACCATTTACCACTTTCAAAGACAGCTTAGACTAGTTTAAAATGATTCTCAGGAGATTCTTAATGTCTGTCAGAAATCTGGTCCTTTTTATTCTGCCCATGGTTACAAACCTAAAATTTGTGACCAGCCAAAAAAAGGGAAATGCAGAGCAACACTTAAAAGCCCACAGTCCCAGAGCTTTGGGTACATATTGAAGTTGAAGCTTGTAAATTTTTCCATTTATGTTATTAAAAAACCCCCCAAAACCCCAAAACCCACCGCCCCCAAATCAACAACAAAGCCTCACCCTCAATTTGTGCATCATTGCTTGCTGGATTGAGGCGAAGTGGTAAGCAATGAAAGCATAAACCCAAGGCAATTTCCATTTTCCGTGAAATAAATTGCTTTATTAAACATATAAAATCCTTAGTAGATAAGTGTATGCCACGTGAGAGCACAGGGCAGCTGTTTATAGAGCCCCAGAACACTTCAGGTTATGTAGCCTGGACATGGTACTGGTACCAGTAACTGCTCTGCCCACTTTACACTGGGAAGTGCAGTCTTATCTGTATTCCCTTCCAAGTATTGAGTTCTGGGGCACAGTAAATGCTTGAGTATGAAGAGCTTTATTTGTAAGTTATGGTGGGCTCTGTTGCAAAGCTGCATTAAAGCATTTTGCTGAAATACCAAGTAATCCTTTTCTTTTTCAAAAGTGCTAAGTGAAAATGCATTGATTTTTATTTTCTTTCAGCAACTTCAATAGCTCAAGATTATTACTATTTTTAAGAGTGATAGAGAAATGTCAAAAATGCTTCAGCTGTACTTTTATTTTTATATATCATCAGGTTTTGTTTTTTCAGGGGTTTTTTTTTTTGGTTTGGGGTTACAGGCTTCGGAGGCAGTGGGAGGGAGTGATTATGGTTTATTTCAAAAAGCTGCTTGTATTTCTGAGTTTTCTCAGAGATTTTGTGGTTCAGGAGGTAGCACATTTTATTGTCTTAAATTTGGTCTGTGCTGTAAAACTCTTTGGTTCCTGAATAGCCAAATGGTCTGGCACACCTTAATCTCTTCTTTATAATTACTCTTGAGAGAAAGGAGGGGAGAGGAGGTAGACCAATTATGTGACATTCCGTAGGGCGTTTTCAGTCGCCTGTATAGAGGCCAACGCTAGCTTTTGATATCACGTGTGACTTATTCATTTAGTGCTTGCTTTCACTGAAGATAGGTATGGATGCACTGAGTCTGCACAACTGCTACCACAACCACAAAGCTGGGCCGAAGTCACAAAGCAGAACAAGGCCAAACTAGCTCGGCGTTGTAGGCTAATGGGCATCCCCTACCGAGTTCAGGTTCCAGGTGCTAGCTACAGCCCGCTCTTCCCATCCCGGCTTCCAGTTTTGTTTGAGCTGCTTAGTATAGTTTTAATCCATACCTAAATGCGTTTTATGCGTGTGTATAAGTGAAGTGATTCATCCTTCATTCTGCGTAAGTAGTTTTAGGAGATTGTACGTGTATGAGAGAAAGCAAGCGACAGTGTTTTGTTGTCAAGTGGACCCTGCGACGTGTTCTTACTGTTTCAGTTGCTCTGACGTTTGCTAGTGCTGCACTAGCGCAGCCCGTTACCATCCGGAGAGCAGAACCATATTGTTAAGTGTTATTTTCGGGGCAAATCTGAATAAAATGAGTTGATTACATCTAAGCAATGTTGTTGTGTTCTGCTGAATCACACATTGCCAATTAATTTCAAACTGATAACCCAAGGACGTTTTGGAAAGTGGCAGCATGTTTCTAAACCGGGGGGTGAATTTATTTCTTTTTAAAACAAAACGGAATTGATGTCACTTGTATCTCAACAATAGATAAATTCACGTCTTAGGCAATGGTACATTTCCTAATGTACCGTTTTCTCATTTTATCTTTCATTTATTCCCCCTAATTTTCCTTATTAACGGTAATTCTGTTGTGACATCCTGGTGTCATATTGTGATGATAGAAATTTCAAATAAGAAGCAGCACAAAATGCAAAGTTTTGGATGAGCTGGGAGACAAGAGCACCCTGTGGAAACAAGCTTCTGGTTTTCACTATCAAAGCGATGAGTCCCTGTCACACGCAGGAGAGGCTGTTTGCTATCCGTACAGCTGAAAACAGTGGGCCAGCCCTTTTCTGAGAGGGGAAGAAGTCAAAGCAAGATCGAAAAGACATCGTACTCTTAAACCCCCCTCTTATCTGGGAGCAGCAGATAGGAAATCATAAGTACGTTAATGCAAACAGCATTTGTACCGGCCAAGTAAGGTACGGCTAACAATTTATTTTTAACAATGCTGACACTAGCCATCCTGCAGAAATACTAACAAAGAGCCTTAAGTAATAACTTCCCCTTAGATGTCTTTTTACAGTACTTGCAGCGTTCTCTGAGCATGCATTTATGTAGTGTGTATAAATAGGCAGATACAAAAACCTATTCCGTCTTCCGGAGGAGAGAGACGCTGGTTTATTCTCACTTCAGAAAATTAAATGCTTATCCATCTGTGGAATTATTTTTGAATGAATAAGTTTGTAGACTTTCTTTAGCTGGGTTATTGTTTGCTCTTTTGGAACATTCTTTGCTTTCACAGTTGTTTTGTTCTTGCTACAGAGGAAATAACAGCAATGTGTATTTTTCTCCCTGCTGAGGTCTGAGGCAACCTTACATTATAAAATAACCAAAGATTGATAATCACAAAGGCTGCAAAGGGAAAGCTGCACTTTATTTAGAAGAACATCTGTGCTATAAAGAGGAAGAAAAATCCTTTCTTTTGATAGAAAAATATTTCTTCGGATTCTGAGCTCTGTTGTGTGAGTGGGTTTGCCCCCCTTTTTTATTTTACAGTACTGTAAATATATAAATGAAATTTTATTTGCTTCTGAATGTCTGTGGCCTGAACAGCTCTACTTTTATTAAGGATTGTATCCCTTTATAGAAGAAAGTGGAAAAAGTAGCATGATATGGTCGGGGGATGGAGAACTTTAGACCATATGGAGTGGACCTGAGGCCCCTGATAACCTATTTCTCAAAATATTATTTTGACAAGTCATTCCATATGTTTGGTTGAGTTAGCTGTTGGAAGAAGGCTGTGGGGTATCTTCTTGTTTTTCAGATCTGCTCTCTTTATGTAAAGACTTGGAAATAGCAGACCTTTGGGAGCAAGGTAGCAATCTGGATCCCAAAACATGTTTCTCATCTATATATATAAAAATATAAATAGAATGCAGCAAGAGTTGACCTTGAGCTTAAAATGCTGCTCAGTGAGTGCATCTTGGTTTGAATAGTAGTTCAGCAACGAAGAACAAAACTGCTTGTTTAGTTCAATCTTATAAGTATCTGTAGAAGTGCTCTCCTTTAAGCCTTCATAAATTGTTCCGTGCCCATAGCATCTAGGATCTGAGGAGAGGTTTTTAAATGTGGCTGGTTGGTTTTTTTCTTTTTTCTTTTAAAGTTCAAATGATGTTTACATGTAGCGAATTTTAATCCTTGTTCTTAGAGGGGATTTTCTGGAGAAAGCTTTGATCAACACCTTGCTTATCCTGTCACTGCAGAAATGTACTTGCAGGGCTTCAAGTGGGTGTCTCTGGGGTACGCTTGTTAGAAAGCGATGGCCGACTTGGTGGCCTGTACGCATTTACTGGTGCCAAGTGTCTGGGACACAAAAGCCCTTCCTTTCCTTGTGAAGGACAGATCAGCTGTGGAACACTTTCAGATTTGTCTTTTGCTTATTGTCAGCGAGGGCAAGTTTAAATTCTTTTCTCTAATCTTTCAGGAAGATCACAGGTTTTTAAACAAGCAGCCAGGTACAGTAGGTACCAAGACCTAAGGAAATCTCTAAAATCCAATAATATTTATTATTTTCATGTATTTACCAGGTATCTAAAGGCATTCTCCTGAATCTAAGTTGATGCTAGAAAACTCCAACTTTCTTTGAACTTGGAGCCTAACTGAAATTTAGTATTAATTTTAGCTTTGACAGATGACCAGTATATACCTGCAAGTGTCTGCTTCCAGTGTACTGCACCACAACATCAGGTTCATTTAAAAATATGCTACAAAGAAATAGATCTTAGAAACTCACATATGATCAATTGTACATATTTGTTTTATGCTCTACAGAGCATATTTGATCTTAAATCTTCCCTGTGAAAATAGTGTTTCAATTATTGTTGTCATAAAATAAATTCTTGAAGGCATGCCTTAAATAATTTCCCCCAAAGTCACTGCAGATACTTTTCTTTATTTAAGTCCAGTGAAGGATAGATGAGAATGTCTTTTTTTTATGTTTTCTTCTTTTTTTCTCTCTTTTTTTTTTTTATTACCACCCTTTGATTTCTAAGTAGAAGAGTGTTTAAACTTGTTACAAGTAGGACAAGCAGCAACTAGATTGTCAATTGCGTGATTTTCTTTGTGCCAAAGTAAGGAGTTAAGAAATGCATTTATTAAAAAAAAAAAAAAGCCACATATGAAGATACGTTTGAAAATAGAAGGGAGCATTTTATTGTCTCCCATTTCTTTCTTTCCTGCTGCTTGACAGTAAACCAGAATCTGCTGGGGAGAATTGCAGCATCTGAAATAGCAGCGGTTCTCTGATTCCTGCAACACAGCCGTGTCCCCAGCTCAGCTTTCCTTCTTCATTTCTTCTCTCAGCTCCTGTCTCACTGAATTTTGCATTTCTGGCCATTATGATTAACTGACAGTTCTAGTTTACTTAACATCCAATTACTGATATGTGGTTTATTAACTTAATTTACCTTTATTAGGAAGGCAAGCGGTAAACATCCAGATATGTGAAGCGCCAAGGCTGTAAGATGTTAAAAGTTCCTTTTTGTCCTCAGGAGAAAGCGGCTCTCGCTGTCTGCTGCAGAAGTCCATGCAACCGCTGCCAGGTCCCTCAAACCTGTTTCCTCCTCCTAAAGGCATGCCTGTTTATATTTAAAAGGACGCTTCTCTTACGATGCACTAAAGTGCATTGTAAAAATATACGGCCTCTTAAAAATCATTTCCACTGATGAGTTATTTTCAAATCTTTTTAAACATGAGCATGTTTTGGATTTTGCTGCTAAAATCCCAGAGGGTCTGGCCGCTGGCCGCGGAGGCACCGCTCGCCCCGCCGGCTGCCTGCAGCAGGCTGCTGTACCTGGTGCCTCTCGCATCACTTTGAAGATGACTCTGAGGCTAATAGATTCCACTGCTAGACCATGGATATTTTTTTTCCCCCTTTTTAACTGCTGTTGAATAAGATTACACACTTTATCCACTTACATAGCCGATATTAAAGCTATCTGGTGAATTGAAAAGCCACCTGAGTGTTCTTTAGCTAGAATAGCTTGAGGCTATATATTTTTTCATGTTAAAAGCTCTAATGATGTGCTGGATGATAAGTTTCTAGGCAGAAAGAAACCCCTCACTGTGCACGGGGGAAGGTCAGGTCAGTGACAGACACTGAACTTCCAAATTGCTCTTTTTGCATGAGGAGTTGTGAGAAGGGAATTTCAGAGTGCAGGAGAAGAAATTTGGTCTGCTTTTGAATTTGGCTGCTGAATCATCACAGGGAGCTGTGTAACTAAGCAGTGGCTTAATTTCCTTAAAACTACATGGGACAACACTAGAAATTTATTTCTGAAGTAGTCCTAAAATACAGAGTGGGTTTGTAGACCTCAGGGAGTAGAAAAGAGGAGGAACGAGTCTGTTTTGTGGAGGGCTCATTCCCCAATAGCAGTTGCTGGGTCACCTGCACTTAGTGGCCTGTAGAAAAAGGGCAAAACCAGGAAAAAAAGCCAGATGTCCCATCCCTATCCCAGTCTGCGGAGCAGAACTGGTGGGCGAGAAGGTGGAGGGACTGTGTCCCTACCAGCCACCCCGGCCGCGGTGCCTCTCCTCGGGCACTGCAGTATTTCTGTTGTTTACAGAAAGACATTTTCTGTTTGTAAATCAACTGGTATTTAGGCCCCTGTCTCTTACTATGCCCAGGAATAGACCCTGAAAACTCTCTACAAGGTTTTAGAAGCTTCTCAACCTGTATTTTAGGCTCTGTTTTATCTAATAAAATATCTGAAGCTCCTCTTTGCTGTAGTATCTACACACAAAAGGGTAGAAGTCATCCTGTGGCTAGAGTTGAGTTCTCCATTAATCTTTCCCTAGGGCTAAAGCTAACAGCTCTTGCAGTCTGCGTGAAAGTCCTTACAAAGGGGAAAAAAAGCTGTTACAAATGTGGCTGTTATTTTGTTCAAACATTTGTTTAAGCATTTGTAGTGTGATGCTAGCTTTTTTTTTTTTTTTACCCTTGCTTGCTCCTATTCTTTACTTTGTATATATTTCAGTGAATCCTTTCAAACTTGTCAGACAATGAAAGTTTGGTAGTTTAGCTAAGTAAAATTAGGCCTGTAAAGGAGTATGATTGTTTTCTATAAACGCTTCAGGACGTAAACATCACAGAGGGAGACAAGAGCTATCTAAGCTAAAGGACAGCTTCAGGAGAAGAACAAATGGGGTACGTTGGCCATAAATACATTTAAGCTGGAAATTAAGAGTGTTTTTAACAGGCTGAACAACAAAGCTCAAGAAACTTTCCAACCAGAAAAGTGGCATTAAAAAAACTCAGTATTTTTACCGCAGGCCCCAGTACGTTCAGAAACGGGATTGCGTGACGGGATGTCAGAGACAGGGAACGAGGCTGACCCAGGAGGTGCTTTCTAGTTCTCTGCTCCACACACAGTTAGCAGGAAGCTCCATACACATAAAATATCTTCTTGCCAACATTTTGCATAGTTAATATATTTTTTCCATTTTCTCCTTTAAGACTCTGTTTCTGTAATATTACACATCTCCTTAAATTAGGAATGTGAGTATTTTCACTCACTTCAAACCGAGCAGCAAGTACCTGAAGTTAAGTGCATTTTGAACTGCTTGCAGAATTACAGGCTTGACTGGGTAAATCACACATTTTGTAGGTTAATTTCTTTGGGTAACTTTATTTTTCAGTTAAATGCATCAGAAGTACTGTTGTAACCTATAGGGCATATCACGCAGGTGCGGAAGGGGGGGATAGAAAAGGAAGGGGTGCAGGTTTTCAGGCGCTGCTTTACGACGTGGGTGACCCAGCCAAGATTAATTTGTGCAAGGCTTCCTCAACAGTTGTTGATGAAATCTTTTGTAGTTGCTCCTCTTTGTCGTATCCCCCCTCATACACTGGCTATTTAATTTTGTGATCTACTTGTATTTTATTTGTGTCTTATTCTTTTATTCACCCTTTTTTTTGTTTGTTTGTTCACTTTACTTGCAGTGGAAATGAACCATGTGTTTGATCTGATCTGGGCAAAGCTTAGGCACATTGACAAGAGCCTATTGAGTCAATACATATAACTGACCTAGACCACTCACTTGTTTTGCTTGTATTGTGTTTTGTAAACCTTTTTCATATCTGGCGTCTTATTCGTATGTCATGATGTCTGATGGCTGGATCAAGATGAGGACCATATATATAAGAATCCATATGCTGTGACTGATTCAAACAACTAGGCCATTTTCACTATAAATTTGATCCACAAAGCTAAGATTTTATGTTGTTGCTTATTTACTTCTTTTGAGTCTACAGTCTAGTTTCTCAAAGGTTCAAGATCAGAAATTATGTTAATATGTACGTATTTGAGGCATCTTAAGATATCCTCGGGTACTGAAAAGTCAGAATTCTTCATATACTAACCCTGTACCATTAGATTGCTAATTATTTTACAAATACATACTTCTGACTCAAAAAAACCCCCTCCATCTGGAGTTTTAATGTTATTCATCAAACTAAACAAATGTGACCAGGAATCCTCAGAGGAGAGTCTCTGTTATTTTTCTTTATGTCTAGAAATCTGAGCAGAGACCTGTGCAGTGCACAGCAGTGCACAGCAGCATCACGTATTTCCCTTTTCTTGAAAATGAATACAGTGCTTCCTAGAATAAAAGTGAAAAAATGCAATGGTAACTTTTATTACCTTAACGCTCTTTCATTGTATAACCTGTTAATAATCACTCCAATAAATAGGGGACAAATAGACACGCCATGTTTTAGGATAGAGTTTTATGATTGAGAAATATGCTTTTTTCATTATTTGCATAACGCTTCTCTCTCGTGCCCGCAGGTGTTGTCAGCGTTTGCTAGTCTGTTGATCAGGCTCCAATTCCTGTTGTGCATCTTGTACTGCAAAAGGGAAGGGAAATTAATCTATTATTGATTAGGATCCAATTCCCATTGTGTATCCTGTACTGGAAAGGGAAAGGGACATTAATCCGCTATGGGATGATAATCCAAACCATCTGCAGGTTCTACCTGGAAAAAGTGAAATGTAGTTTGTAAGGTCTGGGGTTTTTTTTCCCTTGAGCAATCTTGAGATGCCGTGTGATTGTCGTTTCTCCTCTTTTCTCATATTCCATGCTACATAGGCAGACACTGCATATTCTTGATGCCATAATGTTGAACTATTTGTATGTAATGATTTTGCTATTTGTATTGGACTCTTATCTCCTATTCTGCTTTTTTCTTATATAGGTATCCATAATTTGGTAACAGGAAGCTTTGCGCGTATCCTGCATAGTAGTTGTGAAGTCAGTTCTGCATACCGTGCAAGTCTGAAAGTCTGTAGGAAGTTTATGGTGAAGGTTTTCTAATCTTTTTCTCCCAGGTTAACTTATAAATGTTTTCGAAGTTCTGTTAAAGTATTCAATTTCTCCATTAGCTTGAGGGTAGTCTAGTGGTGATCTTTTCTGCAAAGTGTTTTTCTCCCTTAGACAAATTCATAATATGAAGAAGGAAATCCATTTTTGGGTACTGATTCCTGTGGGATTCCTTCTTCACTGGAAACAGGACGCTGAGAAGTAATTGCAGTAGTAACTAAGACTAAGGGTAGGAATGACTAGCAGTCAACATCACATTCCAGGCTCTACCCCATACTAAGTAAATGAGGGTGATCTGGGTGATTATTTAGGCAATCCTCCCTCCTCCTGCTCATGGTCACCTTGTTTGTATTAAGTGTCTTGAAAGGGATGGGACCTATAAGCAATTTAATTGCTTAGCCTCAAAAATAAGACTTGCCATTTTTCTCAAGTCCGAACTCGAGCTATTACTTCTTTTCAAGAGATAAATACTTTCTCTCACCTTTTCTTAGGGCTGGTTTGCACTGTATCTCTCTGAGGTGGATTTGAGCATCCATTGAAGTAATACTCTTAATATTCTGCACCTCAGACACAGATATAGATAAACTTTGCATGCCATAGTGTAAAGTCTGGGAAAGAACCTAATGTTTATACATTTCTGAAGGGGAAAACACCTTTTGTATCTTCAGTCGTATGGCCCGAGTGAGATTTCATCCCTATTGGGAAAATTAAGCACCCAAGTGGCTTTGATAAAGTCTGTGATCTTTATAAACTGTAAATTATAATATTTAAAATTCCCTGTACCTTACATGGCAATATATGTAGAGATAAAAACACTGTCTTTTCAGAGATGATAGGTCAGTCTACATAATTACTGTATTTAAATAACAGGTTAAAAATTCCACAACTCATCAGTATTAAAAAAAAATCAGTGTTACAGACTACTTGGGATGGGTTTTCTTCTTGGTCAGGTGGGAGGAGAGAAGGGGGAAGTTCAGTGTGATCCAAGATCGGCGTTGTGCAGTCATGCACAGTCACTGGGGGTAAAAACAAATAGACCGTGCAAGAGGGGTTCACTCTTTTTCTCTCTTCCCTCAATATGCCTCTGCTTTGTGCAGAATTACCAGACTCTTGAATGCCGCAGTCTGGAGAGGAGTTTATGTTTAGAGGAACAGAAAAACCCCAGATCGTCTCCTTGCCATTTTGTCTGTCTCTCCTTTTTTTTTTTTTCCCCCTCTATTTTTTTGGCTCTCTTTTTTTTTTTCTCTTTTAAAAAAAGTCTAATATGGAAGAATAATACTTGTGCCAATTTACCTTAATATTTTGGGTGATAAATGGCAGCAGTTCACCAAGTGCTTCACGAGCAGCTGGGGATGGGAACCACAGAAATAGCTGCAAGATAAGCTCCCTCCACTCGTGACTCAGAGCCCTTGGTGTTATGATAGTCAAGCCTCAAAGACTGGCTGGGGCTGGTCCTGCAGGCACGTCGGTTACTGGGCTGTAGTAGATACCGGTAATAATTAAGACGGCGTCTAAGGAGAAAAGGTTTAGAAGCAAAGGGTAGATTGGAAATACTGTGAGTGCTATGGCTAAAACAGATACAATGTGAAATAAAGCAGAGCACGCTCTGTTTTGGAGAAAACTCTCTGTTTGGATTAGGACTCTCGCCTGTGGCAGTCCTTCTGTCCAGTCGTCTGTTAAGGACTAGAATGAGATTAAGAGCACATCCCGCGAGTGTTCTTCAGTGCTGTTCGGCCTTGTCTCTGCAGCTTCCTACAAGTTCCCTGCAGACTTATTATGTCTAATAGTGAGGCATCCCTTGGCTACAGTTCTGGGGTCAGTGTTTTTCCCTAATGTTGCTTTGCTTTCTTAGCTGAGAGGAGGGGTTCAGAAAGCAGACAGAAAGGCAAGAAGATCTTTCCTTTCAGAAAAGATAGAATATGGGTGAGAATGGTGGTCCCCTATTAGCAAATTCATCTCACTATAACTGTGTTCTTGTATGCATTTGTATTGCTCTCCCATTTCAGTGTCTTTAGTAAATATTTCCTTCAGAGAAACTGAAGTTCAATCATTAAAATAAAAGATACATGGGAAATTGAGCAGTTCTTAAATAATGTGAAACATCTATAGGGGACCATGGGATGGTAGGGAGAGGAACTGGCCAGTGACGAGTGCAGAGCAGCTGCCTGAAGGAGGGGAGGCGGAGGAGGAAGAGGTGGCGAAAAGCCAGAAGGAAACAGCAGAGTCCGAAAAATCTCGGACAAGAAGAAGTCTGATGCTGTAAAAAAGGAACGGTGAAGAGGAGAAAAAAATTCAATTGTTTTCTACAAAGGATTTTCAAAGAAAATGTCTGTTTACTAACAATGACATTCCGCATTGTATTTTAGTGTAGCACCAGTCAAGTAAAATCATGTCAGTGTAGTGCATTAGGAGGTAGGAGAGGGATGGAGTGGCTTTATTGACGGGTAGGATAAGAAACTTGGAAAGTCTGGGTAGTTTTTCATTATCTGATTGTTTGAAATAGCTCTCTACCTTCAACAGGCCTGACTGAAGTCTGATTTGCTGTGTCACATCATCAAAACAAAATCACAGTGTTACTCCTTATCTAGATTAGGAGCCTGGCTACTCCGATATTCCAACCCGTGGAGTTCTTACAAAAGGATGAAATTCTGAAAGGATGGGGTGGACGCACAGATCCCATGTTACAGCCCTATTGAGATTTTTACTCTAAAGCAAAACCAAATTCCTCCTTTGATATTTCGATTAGCCACAAAACAAAGCTGCAGACTAGCCCCTGCAAAAGGAACCACGGGAATGTCCCTGTTGAGTTTTATTTGGCAGGACTGGGGCCAGAGTGAATTATGGCAAGTGGTTTCTTTGTGCTGCAAAGGGAAACTTAAACTGTCTTTGAATATGCAATAGGAATATGCGTGCTGTCTACGTACTGCTTAGTTAATACTTTGAAACGTTGTTGTTTTCTATAAATGCTTGCTACACCTGCAGCTGACCTTTGTAGGTATATTACTTAGAATCCAAGCGCTAACCATTTTGATGAGGCCTTTGTATCACATCAATATTAGTTCACTTGCTCAAAGTCTTTATCAACAGCCTGCTTTTAATAGATTTGCTTCAGGGATGGTACAAAATAATAATAAGCACGTACTTTGTTTAGATTCTTGTTGTGGTCAGGAAGAAAGTCAAAGAAATCTTACGTTTTCCTGGTTGCAGGCGGAGTAAGGTGCACGTTTATTTCCCCTGCTTATCTGCTCCCTGCACAAAGAGCCGCTCGCACGTGGTGAACTCCTACAGGTTACGACAAAGCTGGCTTCTCTTCTTTGGCTGGTTTTAGTGGGGCTGAGCCATTCTTCAGGGGAGCTAACAAGTCAAACAAGTGGTTTTCCTCTTTTCCAGATGGAGATAAGATTACTGCCAAATTAGTAACTGTTTGTTGATGTTTTAGCATTTACTGTTGTAAACCCTCGTCTTGCACAGAAGCAGTGGTGAGCAGTAATGCTGAGGTTATTTCTTCTCATCAGGAACAAGCTACTAATCTGATTGCTGCTTGTTTTCTATTTTTTCAATGACTATCTAGAAAATTCCTGCCACGAACACCTATAAGACCACCATGGAAATCTTCTTAGAAAACAGATTTGCTACCTGATAGCATCATATTTCCCGGAATGTTGTTGAGCAGAAGTAAAATCTACTAAAAGCTTGTTTTTGAGTTCCCGTGCGAGTTGCGTATAGATCCTGCGTCAGGTCCACAGAGCATACTTATGGGAAGAAATAAATATGTGCTTACCACTTCCTTAAGTACTATTCTTGGATGCTTGAATTTATGCAGATGTGTGGGTGGCATTCTTAAAATTGTAAAATTATACTACATGCCTTCATCTCCCATAATACACAATTTGCTATCAATTACAAAAACATCAAAAGGTAAAAATTTTGTCATTCGGTACCTCAGAAATTTGCTAACCTTGTGAACTTTCTGAGCCCCATTACCAAAACCTCTGTCTATCCAAGAAGTGAAAGCGAATGTCAAATGGCTTCTGGCATGCCGGATGCAAGATAAGCAAAGAGTCTTCTATCCATTTTCTATTCTTTAGGGAATTATCTTAAACGTCAGGGTTCATACCTTGCATTTGCCAGTTTCCCATTCTGCTTAATGGGCGTGGGTTAGCCGCCTTTGCAGAAAACATTTGATTAACTGGTTTGCTTTTCCATCAGTTCAGTTTTATTTTCATTACTTTTCCCTATAATTCGTTTATTGGATTCTGTATCTTTAGAAAATTTTATTACTCTTTTATTCAAGCTAAAAAATAGCTAATTTTTCTTTCCCAAATGAGTTGCTTGAAGCAAAGTACCTATGAATACATGGGTATTTTAATTCACTTACTAAACGTATACAGAGAAAATTTACAAGCAGCCTTTTTACCATTTTTTTTAAGTGTGTGCTGACTGTTGCATAAGCTAAATTATTTACAGTATGATGCCTTACAAAAGAGTAGCAGATTTGGGTTATCTACTTTGCTGGTAAGAAAAAGGGATTGAAGTTGCTGTGATATGCTGCTTTGTTAATTTTATATTTGTTCCCCAGTGTGTAAAATCTTTTTAAAGAACTAACATGAGTATTGGCAGACTCTTTTGAAATGGTATGGAAGTGGTAAGATTAAACAAAACATGAAAAGGTCTTAAAAATATAAGTCAGCAAGTGTTTGATAAAAATAAAAGTGCTCAACAATAGAAAACCTTTAGGATGCTTAATTTATTTGCTCTCTATTTGAGAATGGCCCCTGCACTCCATCTGGGAGTAGTTCTTGCGAGTTGTGTGTCTTGAATGATACCAGGCTGGGTATGTTGAAACAGTGTGTTTGTACAGTATAATGAAAGCCGTCGAGAATGGTCAGGCTGAAGATCTCCCCTTAATGAGGAGATTAAAATCCATGGTGAGGCTGAAGAGTGAAATTTGCAGCTGTGTTGCTTGACGAGATCCTTTGCCTGGAAGGTGTCAGTCCTCGCCCTTGCAGAGGTACAGAGTCTTCACGAGGTTCCTTTCTGCCCACGCAGGTGCCGTAGACCCGTCTGACACCGTGGCTCCCGTCATCGTAATCCCTCCACGGAATACAAGCGTTGTGGCAGGGAGCAGCGAAATCACGCTGGAGTGTGTGGCCAATGCAAGGTATCGGAAAAGCAGCGGGGTTGTAAGGAGCTCATTTTAATGCACTCTCCTTTACTGAGAAGGACACAGGAAGTTATTTTCAGGTTTTTATTATTTTAATGATTGAAGCAGAATGCAGCATGTAGCTTGCTCTTCAAAGTAACCTTATGAATAAACTTGTTTGTCCAACATTACTGAATTAAACATTGATTTTTCTGGCCACATAAGGACACAGGCAGAGTTACCTTCCCGCCTGTTACTGACACGGTAAGGAAAGTGGTATGGTGGTGTTCAGCTAGCAGACGTTATCTTAAGGGAAAAGTTATGTTAAGGGTTAATAATATTTCAGCTGTATTGCCTATTGACATGAAAGGTGATATGGTTGAACAGTCTGTGCTTCCTAGTAAATAAATTAGTGAGGATCTCCTATGAAGTAATTTATTACAGACGCTCTCATTTTACAGTGCTCAGCTGTTCATAATGCACCCTACTATAGAGTTCACAGCATTCCTCCTATGTTTCCATCTAGTTGGCCTTGAATAGCACTGAGTTCCAGTGGAAGTGAATAGTTGAGGTCCTCGGATGATAAGACGACCAACCAATTCACTTTCCCCTCTGAGGGCAGAGATGTTCTTGATATGGTTAATATTGTTTTGGGAATCGAGTTATAATGAAAGCACTTCCCATGCAGCTGATTCCCATAGCAGTATTTACGCCTTTTGCTTGGAGAAATCAAACTATTAGCACTTAAGTTCTATTGCTGTATCAATTAGCTGTGCTTGCATAATGCCACTTGAGTAGTCTGTAGTCTTGATGTGTCGAAGTTATAGATGCATTTACCTCTTAATAGCGAATGGCAGGGATAGAGGAAAACTTCCAGAAGTTTTCTAATCTGTGTATAACTGCAGACAAGACTATTCCGTAATAGATATGTTTTATTGTTGTATTCGTGTGTGGTTTTTTTAAACCTCGGCAGACCTCTTGAGAGACTAAGCGTGACCTGGAAGAGAAATGGAATAAAAATAACCAGTGGCGTTAGCAGTTTTGGGAGACGACTCACTATCACCAACCCAACCTCTGCTGACGTGGGGCTGTACTTCTGTGAAGCACAATTGAGAGACAGCACAGAGGAACCAGCGAGAGCGAAAGCCTTCCTTTCTATAATGGGTAATTCTCACAGCAATGTGTTTTTTAGTAAAACAGGCTCTGGACTGAGTTATAATAGGAAATAAAATTGATATTTTAATATTTCATTGACCTTACATTTGAACCTTTCTTCAGAGAACAGAACAAAGGAGGTGAAAGAGGGTTATCTCCCAAATTAATTCAGCTGTTCTTCCCCATGAATATAAATTCATCAAATAGATTTTTTTAAACACGGATGTGATTCTGAATCCCCTGTGAAACCATACATTAATCAGAAGTTGGGGAAATACAGTAGTATAATCCTTATTGGGCAGCTTCCCCATCTTGGCTTTTAGATGCATTAAATCCTGATTAACTCCCGGCTTGCTTACATCTAGTTTTAATATGTCAAGTGCCTGTATTTCCGAAAGAAGCCTTTTAGGAGCACTTCCGTGCGTTGTCTGTTGCAAATGCCAGTCAGGGGGCTGAGGACGTTCCTGAGCACACGGGCAGGCAGATGTCATTACTGAGGTAACAAAAGGGAGAAGGAAATACCATTAAAATTGGTGCTACGTGCTAGACCTTTGACTCCAAGGGAAACTTTGGACTTAATATGTTTAAAGGGACATTGGTGCCCTTTCACTGCCTGTTTCCACTATCACCTCTGGGTTGGAGTTCTGCTGTAGCAAGGAGGTTGTCATTCGGAAATGGTAGTTACCGTGCATGTCATATCCGGATATAATAAAGCAAATTAGCACACTGCGCACAGTGTAGAGTTTTTTAGGACATTTAGAATGAAAGAGACGCTTTAGAACAGAGACATTTAGAAGTTTTAAGCCAGAGCTGATTGCGTAAAGTCTAGCTTTTATGTAATAGCCCCAGTAATAACTGTGCAAGAGTCCTGGAGCGGTTATTGCTCTGGCAATGATACAAGTCTGAGCGTTGATCAGAATTCATGCACATGCATTTCTTTAGTGCATTGCAGAGGGAATTCAACACGCAATTCTCTACACTCTTTTAGCCTTCTGAAAATACAGTTGTAAAGACTGCTGTATGGTCTGTATTCTACTAAAGCAATTTATAGTAGTTCATGCTAAATGAGAAAACAGCTCTTCTCTCTACAAAGCTCTGCTCCAGGTTCATTTGTAGCGCTGTGTCTCTATTATATTTATTATCTACTGGATGAAGTTTGGTTCCAGTCTTTTTCTTTGTACTCTGTTTCTTAGAATTATTACCTCGCAGCTTCCCTCCCCTTTAAGGAGCAGAGACGGATTTCACTTATTTATGGTTTTTGTTTAAACTCTTCCTTATTCATGAGATTTTATTGTAACTAGTTTAACTTTGCTGCTATGCTGTCAGATCCAGCCTAATGCAATACTTAAAGCAGCCTCTCGGTTAATGTAAAAGATTCTTAAATACAGTTACAATAAAACTGAGAAACAATCATCGGGGAATCATATTAAACTAGCAGTGCTGCCTTTCTTTAGCAGCTTATCTGCTCTCTT
This sequence comes from Mycteria americana, assembly GCF_035582795.1. Classification (NCBI taxonomy): domain Eukaryota; kingdom Metazoa; phylum Chordata; class Aves; order Ciconiiformes; family Ciconiidae; genus Mycteria; species Mycteria americana. The sequence continues at coordinate 5,270,580 of NC_134376.1, read as the reverse complement.
GCTTTTAAATGTTTTATTTATTTCTTACCCAGTTTTAGGGGGCTGTCAGGGAATGAAGTTATGAAAAGGCCTGTAGATAAGAACAAGGAGATGAAAGAAAGCAGAAACAAATTGGTTACCAATTACTTTTATTTCCTTGTGATGGAACAAGACACTTCAGTTGCAGGTGTTTACTCAATGTGTCAGCAAAGCCTGATAGATTTCTTTATTTATGAGTTTCTTGAGCTGCTGGATGGATCTCTAATTCTAAACAGGAAGCCGAATCAAAGGATTAGTAGTTAATGCATAACTTATATTCAGCCTTACGGTTCTTGGATGGATCTGGCCGTAGTTTAATTAGTCAAGGGACGGGTTGCAGAGGAAAGCGCAGACAAGGTTGAAACCTAAGGATTTTTGCAGTGTATCCCTCGTATTCTGTTGGGGTAGTACCTACAGAGCATCAAGTATGCTTGTCCATTTGCATGTATAAAATACCTGTAGTGTGTACATGTTAATAGTGACCTGACAATAACCTGTACTTCTTGGGAGACTAACACAGTCTGGACTTAATAAGGGGTCTTGACTAGCAGAAAAAGGAAATTGTGTTAATAGAAGAGGTTTGTTTTCAAAATGATTGGGATAAATCAAACACAGACCCTCAATAGTATGGTAATGAGAGCTTTTGTGGATTAATAGAAAAAAATATTTTGCTATTAACAGGTAGAATAGGGGTAGCGATAAAAAGATGCATCAACTATATCGCAAATACTGAGTTAATCGAAGCTTTTTTAGAAATATACCAGTCCTTTCCTCTCCCAGCTAAGGGAAGTCACATAACTTGAGTGTGGGCTCAGATGGTGACAAGAGCTTTATTAGAAGGCGGTGGAACTTAGTATGAAGGCATGTACTCACTTCAAATTATTATTTGTGACCTACAGTATTATCTCTGAATTTTTTTCTGAATATTTCTGAGAGTACATCTCAGTTTGTAAATTAAAATCACAATAATATTTGAAAAATCTGAATCTCTAATGTAATAAAGCAGCACTGCATAAGCAAGAAGAAAATCCTCTAGTCTTGTGCCGCACTGCAATTTTCTTCTGAATGTGGCAAGGAGCTTTCTGACATCTTCATATTGTTCCAGCAAAGATAAACTGAGGTGGTTCCAAACCCTGGTTTTATTAGCTGCAGTTGTTATAAATTTTTAAAGGGTAGCATGTTCCTCAGTTGGCAGAGTAACAGTTTGGGAAAGATTTGTTGCAGATTAGATAAGAGCACATTTGTTTTATCACTAACGGTTTGAAGATTAAGTAATTTAAGGAGTCTTCTCATGAGCAAACCAATTTGAAAACTGAGCTAATCTTAAATTCTTTTGCTCCAGTTCTGCAAGTTCCGTTAGCGACAAATTGCAATAGTCATTTTTTAAGTGATTGTTCTATGGGAAATTATGAATTTTAGGAGCTTAAGAAAATGAGGAATGAAACCCTTCCACTACGTGAAATCCATACTGCTCTCTAAATCAGATGCAGTCAGAAAGTAAAATCTGAACAAACTGAGGAGGAAAATGATTAGAAAGAATGGCGTGGTATGATGAGGTGTTGAAGCACTGTTGGCCTGGTCAAAGGAATAGGATGGAATAAAGCAGAATCACAACAGAGGGCTTCCCTTCTTTTTGGAGCAGTTTTGTGCCCAAAACAACTACATTAATAGGCATATTATTCTCATCTTGGTGTTTCCTAGAGAGAATTTTTACATCCCAGCTGGATAGATTTCTTTCTGAAAATAAGATGATAGGGGAGTGTGGTAGGTCTGTCTCTCTCTTGAAGGCTACCCTGGTTCTCATCAGGTATGGATGCAGCTTCATGGGATCATGGGATTCAGGAACAGATCAGAAAAATTCTAACGGTAATATGGAGGGCCCCCCTGGCTAGGCTCTGAGATGAACTATAAGGCTATTCCTCCTTCACTGTACTTCTCCAGGAGCAAGTGTGGAGATGCAGAAGGGCCTTCTTTTTGCATTGCCATTGTTCATGAATTTGCATTGAATGTATATAGAACTGCCAGAACAGAAGTTACTTTCCTCTGCAGCTAGCCAACTCGATACCTTGTGCTCAGATCTCTGGAAACAATAGCTCTCATGGCTCTAGCTTAGACACTTTTCAAGACATCATTTGTAGTGTTTCAAGCAGAGGAAAGAATTTTTCCATGATGATTGTGTTCATGTATTTTGCTAAAGAAAAGACCATGATGACTGTGTTCATGTACTATGCATAAGAAAAGAATAAGAGTTTTCAGGAAAACTATAATATAAAATGTCTTTGGACTTGCCTGAACTTCAGTTTGGGCTCAAAGCAGAGAAATGTTGACAATTTTTGATTTGGTGAGCCTCAGAGATTCTTGAGATGGATGCAGACGTGCCGCCTTGGCCCCAGATGCACACAGGACCTATATCACCGTGAAGCAATGGGACTTCTGGGGAGTCTGGTTGTGTCTCTGACATTCGGGAGAAGTTCTTTCAGTTCTGCAGACAGGAGGTGTGTTCCCTGTGCTGCTGCAAGGTTTTAGAACACACAGACTGCAGCTTGCAGGAGGGGTAGTAGCAAGAAACTAAGAGTACCTTTTAATCTCTTTCCGTTTTAACCTGATATTCACGCAAAGAAAAACCCTGCTTCAAGGAACCTGTTAGACCTGCGTATGCAAAGTGGCTTCTCTCAGCATGGACAGTCTGATCTACTGTCTGGAGTTAAGGACTTTGTACCTACAAGGGGCTCTCAAGTTTCCAGTTCTCCTTTCTTTACAGGATATTCACCAAATAAATTAGTTTATGGTAATGCTAGAGAAAGGCTTCCTTATTTAAGGCTCAATTTTCCTCTTAAATATGCAGGCCTGAATTTCTGAGTGATGCAGGAATTTCAGCTTTGGAGGAGCCCCTGGGGCTTTCTCTGTTCTTTCTGACTTTCATGTATGTATCTAGGATTAGGTCACACATCTCCAGTGCAGCTTAAAGGGTATGTAACGGATGCTGGCTGCTATCTTTTGAATGTTAAAATCAGTGACCATGTAACTCTGTGTGGGGGAAGTTAGAACAGTATCAAATTTTTCAGGCTCCCCAGGGCTTTGCAGAGAGGCTATCTTTTCAATGATGGCTGTAGTGCAAAAAACCCCTGAAACCCTCAACAACTATTAAAAGCATGCATTTATATTCAAATATTCTTTTTCCCCTTTGCTTGTTCTTGACCTTTTAGTTAAGATCAGTCAAACACCAATACAATATCTGAACAATACAGTATCTGTTTCTTTCAGTGTAATACAAGATGTGACCGCTCTCATTGCATAGCATGCTGCACTGCCGGCAGGGCGAACTCAGTGTAATGGGTCCTTTCCTATCCTAACTATTGTGATTCTATAATTTCAAAAAAAATTAAATGTTTGACCCGATACCAACAGACTACTGCCATTCCTAGAAATTGCTGTCTCTGGGGACTTCTGTCTGGCATGTTACATAGTTTGGAAGACATTATCATTTCACCACACATATTAAATTTCAACACATGATTATTGCCTACAACAATAAATGTTCGAATTCATACTGTGTCATTCAAACCAAGCCTTATAAATATGCAGTAGAGTCATATATACAGACAGCCAGAATGCCCCTTCAGAATGCTGTCTGACCCTTATAAATATTACTGCATTGTTATGACCTCTTTCTGACAGTTATTCACCAGGTGGAGTACAGCACCCAAATTGAGATACCCTGAATTTTTCACTTGCAATTTATGCTGGGTCTACAGGCCCTCAGGCACACACCTGATGTGCAGATGGTACATCTGACTCGCCTGAGAAGTGAGGAGCCTAGACTTCAGTTGTCCAGCACCTGTACCTAGAGCTGTTTCTTCCACAGCCTGAGTTCTGTTGAAGCCGTAGACCCTCACTGCAAAGGACCTTTTGAGCATCCATGTTGCTAGTGTAAGACACACGCATATGGAAAAGCAGCACAGCTTGCATGGAAATCACTGTTTCATTTCCCTCAAAGCCCTGAGAGTATACCTACACCAATACTGCTGTGATTCTCTCATACCTTAAATCACCAAGACTAATTTTCCGTGTATATTAGACTTGGGATGCCACAGCACTGTTGTCCATGTGATATTCTAGATCTTCCAGAATTCCCTTATGAATTAACCTTGTCTTCCCACCCAGGCTTGTCTCTATCTCCAGGCAGCAGGAGCAGGTAGTTAACAATCAGTAAATTGTAGAGTTGCTTCTGGAAGGTTTTCTATATCTGTGCTTATCATGCAAGAACAAGATCTGACTCCTCTATGGGCAGTTGTTGCCTCAGCCTCTCGACCCCTCTATGTCAACTGTAGCATTTGGCAGGGCTTCCAGCTGCTGGAATGGCTGGGAGAACTGAGTTCAGCAGGCTTTAGTGTAAGGGAAAAGGTGGGTTTGGGCTTGATGAAGACTGAAAATCCTATCTGTTGGCACACCTACACCCTGAAAGTCCTCTGGGAGTTGTCTATGGCCTTCAGATTGCATCTTTCTGCTGCTCCTGCTCTTTTTCTGTCTTGTCTGCTTCCGTTTCTCCCTGCTTCTTTCAAAAAAAGCTGATGTGAATCTTCCTTTTATAACATCACATCCCGTTTGCTAAGTGACAGTTGTCACTGACTTCAAGTTCCTTGTCAGGTAATTCATTGCTTGATACCTGCTCACTAAGCATCTCTTAATGTAATAAATTTCTTCGAGGGTGGCATAACAGCCTGTGTGGGATTTAAAGGAAGGAGCACAGACTGTAGGATAGGATTTTGGGAGAGGCACTGGGAAAGCAGACTGTATAAATATGCCAAGTATAACTGCAGAAACTGTGTGCAACAGCAGCACATAAGCAGTGGCCATGGAACCACTAGCATCTTTGAGGTCACATTAAGTGCTTTGCAGCTGGACTGCAGGCCCATGTTGAAGATAAATCTGCAAATTTATCACTGGCGTGTGAATATGTTGCTGATCTAGGAGAAAATTTGAGAGCTGGTAGCTGAAGGTTGCCAAGTTTAGAAATTGGCCTGTTAAGGTCAGAGTGCCTTATAAAGGGGAGGGTGGAGGGTGTGCAGTCAGGAACGCCCTAAAAGGAGGAAAATACACTGGAACCTCACGGACTGAAGAGTCGTCCATAGAAGAAGCCCAAAGTTAGATGCGAATGTCTGGATGTCAGGATATGTGTCTGGACGCTCTCTTGCTCCTGCGTTGCTTTGGCCACCTTTCCCCTTTGTGTCCCCTCACAATCAAATTAAATTGCCATAGAACGAAAGATTTAAATTTTAGTTTGAGAGATGGACAGATGGATGCTTACCTGTGTGTCCACAGACAGATACATAAGTAAGTAAGGACACTAGGTTGAAAGCTTGGAAATTAAAAAGATAAAATTCTGGAAAGTGGAGGGCAAGGAAAACATCAGACAAGGCTTGGAGGATGGCGTGAGAAGCAAGAGTGTACTCAGAGTTAAACAAGGACTTAGACGAATTGCAGAGGACTCAGCAACTTAGTTGATCAAACATGTCAAACACAGTGTGCCATCAGTGAATTTCAATTAAATGTTCAGCTTTTCAATTTGTTGTTTAGATTAACGCATGAGATCATATGCAATAAATCACAACTTACTATGCATGTTTATTAATAGCTTTATATTTAGGCAGTGAGGATCAATAATGTTAACACATGTATATTATTAGAATGTAATCAATCAGGTAGCTTGTTTTATTGGTTTTGCTGGGTAAATGAGTATTCCAGGCTATTTTGCAACCTCACCTCCTCCTCTGCACAGGATTTTGAGGACTAATATTGATTGACTTTATTTGGAATGAATACAGAATTGTGATATCCATTGGTGCTCAAATGACACCCCAGTTCTGTACACTCAAGCAACTATTTTGTTGTAGTTAGTGAGAAGGAGCGCTGGGAAAGGGGGTTTTGCATTCTAATCCGGTGCTTACTGATGTGTACCTGCTGGCGTGTCATGTCGTCACTGTGAAATGACAGCAACGCTTGCTATACGACAGGTGGTAGAGGGAGAAATAAGATTTTGCAGGATAAATTTATATGATTTTGGGTTTATTTATGAAAATACTAATGTCCTATCAATAATACAAACTGCACGTCTGGTTTTCAGACATGTTTAGTGAAGAGATCTGAGAGAAGGTCAGCTCAGATGACCTTGGATCTTGTTGTAGCTTAATACATTTTTTAAAACATACTCGATTTCCTTAAAATGAAAATACAGGTAACTTGTTCTCACAAGCTACTTACGTTGTGGTTTGTGTATTTGCTAAAACTTACCAGCGAATTTGTCTATGCTAATATAGCACTCTAGTTATAATCAAATAAAATGCTTCTAAAAACAGTACTCAGATGATAATTGCATTGAACAGACTATGACAGTTTTTAGTTACCATGATAATTACTGCAACCTTAGTGCCTGTGGGACTTTGACATGATGCTCTTCAATTTTATGCTGCATAGAAGAAAGAGTTACATGACAGCATACTCTACAATTTCTGGAATCTTGTCTTTGTTTAATTAAACGTCTAATATCTTTTCTTTAGTCCTAATGATAAAGTGTGGATTTTTATGATTATTACTATAACTTCAATTAAAGCATTAAATCTGTTGGCTTTCAAGAAATAAAACAGTTGAGAAGAATTTTTTTTTAATTATGCTGCACTTATCCTCTGATGTCGGCTCTCTGACATGCTATGGCACTTTATTTGACATGCTTCATGCCTTCACGAGGTGGAATTTAGTTTAGATACTGAAGCAAACTATCCTATAAAATGCTACGTTGTAAATATAAACCTTTATAAACCTCTCGGGAAGGCCCTTCTGAAAGAAGAATTAAAATGTTCCATGATTCAGACCTATAAAATGAAAAGTAGCCCCTGCTCTGAGTATTAATTTGCAGTGCAAACCCCTAAATCTTACCTTACATTGACTTGACTCTTTGGAATTCATACTCAGCATAGCAAAAAATTATTGGCTTTTTTATGGTGCTTTTACTACCAAAAAAGTGCCTCCAAATAGAGACAAACTTAGACAAGCTCGTCTGTTTGTAACGCACTGTGTGAATACAATGCGTGTGGAGAGATTATGTGATGAACATCTTTAAATCAACACCTCGTTTTCATTTTGCTGTGGCTTTGTTTGTTTACTTCTGTTTGCTTTCCCCGTTCTGAAGAACCACCGTATTTCACGGCTGAGCCCGAGGGCGTGATTTTGGCTGAAGCGGAGAAAGACGTGGACATCCTGTGCCAGGCGATGGGTGAGTGTGCAGAAGCGTTCAAACGTGGGTGAATGATGTGCGTATATCCAGTACCGAAGAAAGCATCTGATATAAGCTTTTAATGTTTTGAGGCCTCGGCGTTATTGCTAATTGCCACAGATCCCAGGTACGAGGGAGAGGGATGGCCTCTGCCCTTGGAAAATCGCGCAGTCCTTGTAGTTTAGTTTAGACGTGAGTAAAGCCGGCACGTTCATCCTTGTTGGGCAGGGCAACTGCCGCTCCTTTCCCTCTGGTAGCCTGCCTTTGCTTCATAGGTGTCACTATATAACAGACATTAGTGTCTTGAGCCGGAAAAGGAGCTGAGGTGAAGGTATGGTTACGGAACCCATCATTTGCAATGCAAACAGTCAATATTTTCAACAATTCACATGTCCTTTTTTCTAAAAATTATGGAACTTTTATACTGAATGGAAATGTCAGTAACTCTGACATTTAAGTGGAGTTAAGAATTCTGCAGGAGGACTCTTACAGGCCGTTTTTAATCGGCAGGTGTTTTAATAACATAAAAGGCTTCAAATGTCTAGAACTCCACCTAAACCAAAATGGTTTTTAAGATTTATTTCCAGAGAAACAGAAGCACCAGCTCTTTCAGCACTCTAGTAAGACAGGAGGCCTCATAGTCTTGTGATTAGAGCAGGTTTGTCTGTCACTGAATTGCTGCGTGACTTTGGCAAGCGTCTGAACTTTTTGTTGTCTCACTTTCCCTGATGCTGAGTTTAACAAGCAATAGACATAAAAATGCCATGAGATCCTTAGCTAAAAAGTACACGACCTTGACTAAAAAAACACCCAAACCTAACTAACGGCTTGCTTGGATAGGTTCTTTCTCCAGATCAGAGCCAATAAAGATATTCTTTATTGCATGATTATATTATTTCCACTATGATTTAAGCATTTTTTTATGCTCTATGTAGGAAAGGGTCAACACTGCTTTTCTAGAGGGAAGCTTTTCAAATATGTCAGTGCGACAAGCAAGCATGCGTGTAAGGTTGATTCGGAATTTCAGAAGCCCTTGACGAGGTCTCTTACCAAAAGGCTCTTATAGAAATGAAGCTATCGGGTTATATGAGACAAGGTCTTGTTGTTAATTAATAACTTTTTAAACAAAACACAGCAGGACCTGCTGTCAGTGGAGTTCCCCGGGAATCTATGCTGGAACCTGTGCTGTTCAACATACTCATAAATGCCCTGGAAAAGAGGGTGAATAGTAAGATGATAATAGTTGCTGATTATATAAAATTATTCAAGATAGTCAACATTAAAACTGACTGCAAAAGAGTCGCAGAAGCGTCTGATGATTCAAACTGACTGGACAACAAACTAGCAGATGAAATTATTGACAGAGATGAAATTACCTGTTACTGTGCAGAAAAGGTACGTCTCCTGAAAACATCAGTTCAGTGCCAAGCCATGGTTCAAAATGTTAGGTACTGGGAAGAAAGGAGTAGAGAAAAAATAGAGAATGCCACTGTAGGAATCCATGGGGCAGCACCCCTATCTCAAATACTTCACACAATTCTAATCGCTCTATTGGAGAGAGGGACGTAGAAAAACTAGAAAAGATACAAAAAAGCAGGAATGGTATAATTAGATGTCAACCATGGTTTTTCAATAATGAAAAATTAACCTGCCTGGAGCACTTGGTGAAAGAGATGACTGAAGGGCGGGTGCCATATGGGAAGGTGAGCAGGAGAAGATGATTCTGTATTGCTTCGTGCAAGAAGTAGAGGAGGCACCCAGCTAAATTTTCAGGTAGGAGATGTACGATAAAGGAAAGAGAGTACTTTTTCAAAAACCATAAACTGTGGAGGTCATTGGTCCAGCAGTAGTTAAGATCAGAAATAAAAATTATTTAGAAAAGCAAACAAAATTAATGGAAGAAAACTCCAATAAGGACTATTAAACACAGCTGTGTGTATGCAACCTCTGGCTCAGGAAATAGCTGAAGCACAGATTACTGGAGCTGAGAAGGTGGAAATAGCATTTTGTCCTTGGGCTGTTCTTGCATTTTGTGCCTGAGCATCCAAGACAAGACAATTTCAAGGGAAGGAAAAGTGACTAGATAGACATTTATTCTGGCCGTGTGCCACCAACTTTATGTTTCAGCATGTGGTATGACAAACATACCGGAATTTTTTTATTGGAGAAGATTTTTCAAGTAGCAGAATTAAAACTAAGGGTTGTATCATTAGAGAAACTAAGTTAAAAAAGCATTCTGAGATTTTTTTTTAAAAAATGTTTCAATCCTACACAACTATTTGATGAATCTCTGGACTATCTCACTGTCACTGAAAAAAATGTATCTGCTGTCTCAAATGTTTTTCATGTATTACAAAAAAAAAAAAAAACCCCAACCCAACAAAACAAAAAAAACCACCACAAACCCAAAAACCTGGAGGACTCGGGGAAAGAAGAATTTGGCTTCTAACTCATCCTTCTGCCCTAACTCTTCCTTTGAGCAGTTTAGCTCCCAGGGGGATTAATAGGGCACTCCATAACCATTCTCAGTAGATGAGGTGTTATTGGACATACGGGAACACTTACTAGAGAAAATAATGTATTTCTGCTGAACTCTTCTAGTGCACATCGGATTTGCCGATGAATGTGGTGCAGGTGCATGGAAACCTGTCTTCATGTGGATTATTTTGCTGAGTATCTGTAACACAGACTTGTAAGGGGCAGCTACTAGTATTAAACATAGAGTTTTGATCCGTTATTACACAAATCTGGCAATTGCCAGCATTTAAAAAGAGGGTAAATGAAGGTTGCCGTCTCCTGCTCCGAGCTAGGAGCTAGAATAAAGCGCTAGGGGAACCGCAAAGCCGCCCTGCACCTTTGCTACAAATGGGAAGACAGATTGTATTTCCCCCAGCCCCATCAAGTTCTGCGCACAAAGCCCATTTGCCAAGTCTTGGTGCACTTTGAATGTGTGAGAGACAGATTAATTTCACAGTATAAGCAGAGATTAACTGTAAATAAAATTGCAACTTGCACAGACTAGCTTTATACTTCCCCGTAATGGAGTTTCAGTGTATCAGACTGCGCAGTAACCGTGCTCTGCTGTATATCTTTCAGCAGTCGCTGATGCTGCCTGCATTTTCAATGGGTTTCCTTTAAATGCTTTTTCTTATTTGCTTATAGAAAGTTTAGAGCTGCAGGCAGCGGTGGTGGTGTCTAGGGAGTGCAGTTAATTGGACTTTAGTTCTACCTGTTTAGACAAGTAGATGGAAAGACGCTTTTGGGATTCCCCAGTAGCCCACTGGGATCCAGAGAAGGCTATAAAAATAAATACCAAAAATGACACAGTGAATATTTCGAGTCTTTTATCCAGCTTTGTAAGTAAGTTAAATTTGGCAGAGTGTCAAGCATCTGTTTCACAGATGGGGAAACTGAGCCTCCCATTGCATAAATTATTTGCCCAAGGTTACAGAGAAAGTGGCAAAGCCAGGACCAGAGTCGCAGTTTCCCGCCTTCCCTTCTCCTCCGTGACACTAGATTAATTTGTTCGTGAAAAATGAATAGCGCTGCATACCTGCTGAGAAACAAGCTTATTTTATGGACTATTACTAGTCTTTTAGGCCACCCTGTAATCTCTCAAACAGTAAGGTAGGACTGATACTGCTCGGAAAGGTATAGTCCAAAAGGTCTTCAAAGTGTTTTCTTCTGTTCATAATTTCTTCACCAGAAGTGTTTAGAGAGGAAAAGGAGCAAAATTCCTTTGGGGGTGTGGGGAAAGGAAAGCTGTGGGGTAGGAGAGGGGGAGAAGAAAGGAAGCCGGGTTTAACCATTTTTATAGCCAAAGAGGTAGCGAAACGATGTAAGAAAATGTGTACAACTTGGAAGACAAATCTCTCTGGGAAGATCACTAAAGCCCAAATGAATGCTGCTGACAGGCATCAGAGTGCTTAGATAAGATCCTATTATTCAGACTCATAACTTTGAGTAGAGGAAGATATCCGTAACCGAAATGTAGAAAAATAGAGATGGTAATATTCAGTTTGTCAGCTGAGTTGGTGATAGGAAGGTGTATCTCACAGTGATTATAGGATTAGAAGGTTTGCTAATACTGTTAGTAGAATGGGATTTATGGAATGACACCAGTGTTAAAGGTTTGAGTGTACTGAATGCAGGATTTCATTATTTCCTAGGTGCCTATCAAGTCTAATATGTGGGAAAATGGAGTTGCTATTATTTAAACTTGAAATCGTTTCCAGGCTTCTCAGCATCAGGAGAACTATTCCATTTTGCATCATCTGTTTCTTCATTACTCAGTGATAATTTGTATTTGCCCAGGAGGATTTTCAAGAGATGAATAACACTCTCGCTGAGAATTCTGAACATTGAAATTTACGCTAATTCTGTATATGGGCTGTTGTATGAAATTTAAATTATGCCTGTTGCAAGCTACCACGCTACGTCTATTCTCTATCAGACAATGCACTCTACATAGTGGATTTCTTCCTGAGATGATTACCTTCTAGATTATGAGTACGTTTTGTTTTATCAGCAGAACAAAAGCATCAGAGGTGATTGTAGTAAATGATACATGTTTATAAAAGTAACAGCAGCAATTGAATGTTGTTTTTCAATTGTTCCATACATTGTTTGTACATTCTTTCCAGGAGTTAATATAGCTTTTGTCTGTATAAAGAGAGTAAGTACATCGAGAGAAGATATGAATGGAAGTAGAATACAATAGCATTTAACTTCGAGATTTTTAAAATGATAATGATGATAATATGGATCTTGCCGTAGTGCTTTCGCTCTGAGAACCTTAAGTCATTGCCAACATTGCAGTGAAATTCATTGTCTGCAGATGCTCAATTCATCGGTGACACCCACCCGTAATGCTTCTGTGATACCCTGCTTCTCTCTTTTGGGCAGATTTCACTCACCCATGAATTTAAGTCCACAGTTCCTTACCTTATTACAAGGGAATGTGAAGCTCGGAGGTTTTAAGTGATATGTGTTCAAAAATAGCTACCAGTTATGAAAATGCGATGTTTGAGGCTGAGATAACTTCAATGGGCTTGATACCCTGGTGATCCTGTGACTATCCTATCACATAATAAAATATCTGCTTCCCTTCAGGCCCCTGCATAGGGCCCTCAGTGTTTGATCAGTGAGGGATTTCTGGGATATAAAGACAAAACATTGTCTGATATTGGGAGTGGGATGGGAACATCTGTGTATGACTGTTCTAGGCCCCTGCCATCTCTCGAAGAAAAGAGAATCCTACGCTATTTGTATATACTAAATTTACAGCCGCTTCATCCCAGCTGACGGGGATATGACTGCAGCAGAAATATATGTGAAATAACTGTGTCAGGGTTTGTAGAACATGCACATGAAAGAAAACAGGAATAAACGGGACTGGTAAGTTATATCTAGGGTAGGATTTTTGTTTCTCCTAATGTCTGCATTTTTCAAATAACAGGTGAAGCTTGAGAATAAATAAAAATAAAAATAATTGAAAGCTATCCCATTGTTTGCAACATGCTGTTTGTACATCAGCTCAAAGTAAGCTGCCAAATTAGGACTCGAATACAGCCATGTGAGCACTTCATTTTTTTATGTGTAATTTGCCATTTCCTTTTTATTTTGACATCTTAGCTACAGTAACACAGAGCAATCTTATTTGGGGAACAGTCTTACAGACTTGCTGCATTGCCACACTGCTGCTGTTTAAGTAGCATGATTCTGGCTTTCAACGTGAAATTGCTGTAAACCTTATTTTATAGTAGCATGAAATATGATTGGGTGAAGAAAGTAATTTGATAACATGTTTTCTCAACATTCCCCCTTTCACTGTTTGCTGGTTTTATTCCCACAGGTTCTGCAGTGTATTGTTACCATTGATAATATAAGATGCAGCCTCCATTTTTCAGAAACAGCTTGTAAAAATATAAATAACTGGTGTGGAAGGGTGGGAAACCAGGGATATGACCATAACAGCGTCATGTATTTTGACTACCTAAAATGTGTTGTGCGAAGACTAATAGCAAAATTCTTCTTTTTTTTTTTTTGTTTTTGTTTGGTTGGTTTTTTTTTTTTTCTTTTCAGGTGTTCCCGTTCCCACCCTGGTCTGGTATAAGGACTCTGTTCCCCTCAGCAAGCTGGAAAACCCCCGCTACAAAGTACTGCTGAGTGGTGGGCTGCGGATCCACGCCGTGCGTCCTCAGGACGCTGGAATCTTCCAGTGTTTTGCTAGTAATAAAGCCGGGGAGATACAGACGTCCACCTACCTGGATGTGACTAGTGAGTAAGGAGCTGCGATAGAGATCAATGAGTTGTCTTGCCATTTCTATAGGTGACCCTACAGATTTCTCCACTGCTCTGTGCTTGTTTAATTTGACTCACAGAACCTTGATTTTCTTCAAGTGTAGCTGCCCTAGCTGTACCCAAATGCCCTCTGTGGCCTGCACACAGTCTGCTGAAGCCTGTAGAAAAACTTCCCATGACATCAGGGGCTTGAGGTGAACTCTCCTATTTCATGCTACAAAAGGAGAACTTAGTGAAAAGAGGAAAAAAAAAAAAAAAAAGGTTAATTGTGTAATACTTTTGTCTCTCCTTTATACTTAAATAATCTAGTTCTGCTCTAATGTAATTCGGTTCTGAATTCAAGCTACTGCTTCATGACTGTGCATGGTATCATTTTATCTGCCTTTTGTCTACAACTACATTTAGTAGGGGAAAGAAAGGAAGTTCAAGTTAAATGTCCTTTTTTTTTTTTTTTTCTTTTGGCCAAAAAGCCTGTTTAAATGGTTTTGTTAATGAAGTACACTTTTCTCTATGGAAAAATCACAAAACCTAGTAGTTTCTTTTAAAAGTGATTATTAACAGTCCTATCCATAATACTTTACTTCAGGAAGCTGATTTTTAGCCCACGGGCGGTTTACACATACTGACCAGAATTCCTACCAGCCTCAGAAAATACATCAGCCCCAGTTCAATATATATCTAGGAAACGGCAGGAAAAAAAGTCATAAAATGCAACGGGGGGGAAATAAGAGAGAAAGAAACTTGGAAAATGTCTTGGATGAGACTCAGGTTCTAAATTCTTTTGGCTGACATTTAAGTTTCAAAGTTAATGCCTTTCTCAAGTTGCTTTTCATCTTAAAGAACTCTGTTATGAAGATGAAACAAAATAGTTTTGTTTGTCTAGATTTCTCAACTTCCCCCCAAACACTCATTTTGAGCTTTATCTTCCTTCATCTGTAAGCCATCTTACTTGCACATGTACAAGCACTGATAGATTTTTATTTTCCATAAACTGAATTAGACAATTCCCAGGAGATGAATAATGAAAGGTTACAGTCACTGCTGAAAGGTTTTCATGTGTTATTGTCATGTCCTTCTCCACGATCAGCTCTATAAAAGTGGATGTAAAGTAGCCCACGATAATAGGTAAAGGATCTTTCTGATAGCTGACGCATTGAGTTTTTTAAATTTTTGATTCTAGACATTAAACCAGCTTTTATACAGCTTCCGGAGGATACCACTGTAACAGAGGGAATGACCGCGGTGCTAACCTGTGAAGTTTCAGGGGCTCCAAAACCTGCCATCTCATGGAAGAAAGGTAGCCAGTTATTAAGTTGTTGTGGAAAGGCTGTAATCCATGTTTCCTTGTCCATTCTTACTATTGAGATTCTGTAGATCCATTCAGTGCGTATTTCTTCATTTCTCTGGTTCTGCGAGCAGAGGGTTTGTTGTGGGGCTGTTGTGAGCCAGTGGCCTGGATAGGCTGTAATAGTCTTCTGGAAGAACTAGAATTGCAGTGCTTATCCGGGCCGTCTACGTGACACTAATCGTGCCGGTTTTCCCTTCTGTGTTTCAGGCAACCAGATCTTAGCCAGTGGCTCAGTTCAGATTCCTCGGTTCGTTCTTCTTGAATCTGGAGGGCTCCAGATAACGCCCGTTTTTCTTCAGGATGCCGGCAATTATACTTGCTGTGCAGTCAACTCTGAAGGAGCTCTGAATGCTTTTGTGATGCTGACAGTGTGGAGTAAGGATAATGCTTTGTTTAAAGTCTAACTTTAATCAAGTATTAATCAGTTTTTGTTGTATGCTCAGGAAATTTTCATAAGTAATTATGCTTTTCTAGTTAATAGAGATACTTGTATGATTTAATAGGAATAATGTATCTATTTTAGGAAACCTTTCGCAAATATCCTGTCTGATTGTAAAATTATGCATATAAACTTTTATATTTTGTGAAAGGAAGTGTATTTAAATAGAGCTTCAATCACAATTACAATTTTACTCAGGTTTTGCCTTGGTGAATCTTGCATTGCAAATCAGACCTTTTAACTTGTAGATTTGGCTGTTTACAGTGGGTTTCTGCCTCCAGGAGTCTGCAGGCAGTATAGACCAGCCCATGCTGTTACTAAGGCTGTGGCCACAGTTACAATGGATATGATTTTCCTCATACCTTTTTATTTCTTTGTGGCCCTGGGCACCGTTGGAAGCCAAACCAAAGTACAGCAGACTTCAGCTACTCTCTCATGCTACAGATTGGCACGGCACAGGGCAACCCATGAAATGATTTTGTCCTTCAGCATTTGCCCTTGATCTCTATTTTTTTATTTCCTCTGTTGGTGTAGAGAGTCTGATCCAACAGGTTCACCTGTGTTACTCCTAGGTGAGTTAAATTTAAGTGTAACGTGGTTTTTGCTACTAAAGGTAGGAAATAATGATCCCTTAGCTAGGAGTAAAAATAATTAAAAACAAGGAAGATGATGATAATAAATACAGAAGTGTAGTGGCCCTCTCTCCTTTCCTGTGCTTGAAGTACTGATTATGCTGATGATGTGTGGTGCATATTTGGCATTTGTTAATCCCAAAACTGGGGAATACCCGAAAACAATACTGGCAGTGAATGTAATGTACTTGTGTCATCTGGCCATCATATTTATCTTATCGACAATGTAGAGTTGGTATACATATCAAGGTACTGTAAGCTGAATGATATCCAGGTGTATGGATCAAGTAAAGGAGATCCTTCCTGTTAATTCTCAAAGGCATGGTTCTTATGTGTATTAAAGATAGTTCTTGTTCATTGTACTGCACTGGAGGGGGAAAAGTGAATATAACCTAATATTTGTGTAGCAACAACACCATTATAAAGCTAGAAGGCACGCGTAGGTACATCAGGAATAATGCTAAAAATTCCATGCTATGAGAGTTAACTCTTGATTTTCCTGATGACTCCTCCTTGTGCATGTATGAGATATCTCAGTAGACGCTGATTATCTCTGTAGGGATTTGGGACTGATTAACATTATCCACATATCTTCTGTACTCATCCTAGTTGTCTACCTGCTTCAGCTGATGCTATCTGCTGCTGCTACTGTGTGTTAAGCATAATAGAGATATTTCACACTAGATCTGGTTGCTGTAGTTACAGCAATTATTGTGTTCTGGGTCTCCAGGAGGTGCTTGAATAAAGATGTTTTGAAACATTTGAGTAAACAGCATATCTTTCTTATATGGAAAATTCAGGCTACCAGAAACTCCTCCTTTAACCTTTTTCCTGGATTTGATGAGATTGTAGGGTGCCATTTAAGTTTTTCTTTTTCTGGATATTTTTCTAGTGTATTCTTCTTTGCACAGATTTTCTTTGTTTTTGTTTTCCCCGCTCCAAACAGCGTGACTTGTTTCCTGACTCAATGTATGTTTGGATTCATTCGTAACACATTACAAACATACTTGCTACCTTATGACTTCAGGGAGTTGCCGTAGGCGCTTACCAGAAGACAAGTGAGAGTTAGTACAGCTTTAGCGCTCTTCCTACTCGGATCGCTGCTGACTCGGACTCATGCCCTCTGCTGCTGTCGCTGCCCCGCACCCCACAGCGTACCACCTCTTCTTGACACAATGACATTAGAGGGAGGGGAGCCTTCACAGCAAAGACTTGAAGAGGAATGGCCTGCTTGCTTTGAATGACAAATGTTCATTTGCCTGCTCTCTGAGTGAATACCCAAGTCGGAATGCTGTAATTTCACCTGAACTATGGCTTGTGTTCCTTTCAGATCGCACTTTCATTGTTCACCCCCCTGAGGATAGCACTGTGATCAAAGGAACCACAGCCGCTCTGCGATGTGAAGCGACTCATGATCCTAGAATTTCAATCAGGTTGGTGGTGTCACTTCTTGTTTGTGTAGTTTATCCGAGCTTAATTTTATAAGCTACATGAATAGCATTAGGTGAAAAGTTTCAGGACCCCAGATTTTAACACCAGACCCCTGATTACTGCATTATAAGGTTGTACACTGTATCATTAATCATATAAATCCCATCTTCCATTTCAGCCTTATGTATTATTTACAATGAGCTATGTTCCACTTCATGACTTCAATATAGCCTTCCATGATTTTACTGTCAAGGTTAATACACTATCAATAAAACCAACTTGTCAGAAGCTGATACTTAATGAGAGTAAAGGCCAAAGAGAAGGAATAAGATTTCAGAAGTGTTTACACTGGGGTGCATGAAAGCAACACAAGAGATGCCCATGTTCTTGGAAACAACTCAATAACTAGGGGCTATATTCTGCTTTAACTATGTAAAGGTAAACGGAATTTGTCTGAACTATTAAAATTTGTGTTAGAGCATTTAGAGAGGAAGCTCAGCATTTTAAAATAAATTTACTATGAAAATTCATGTAGTTTGAAAGTAACACAAATGAAAGAAAATGCAAGGAATAGCTTGGAGGGTGCTAGAAGGGTGAACTGCAGAAAGAACTTCGGAAAGAGAAATACGGGTGTAAAAATTTCACGTAGAGATACTGAATTGTAAGACCATGGGCCACAGGCATCTCTGACATGTTGGTATGTGTGTGTTTTAGCAGATGAGCTCTAGTAAACCTTGTCACAGCAGTTTAAGATGTTACTGATTATGGCAGTCTAAGGTTATTACAGTCTTAGCAGGGATGGGCCAACACCTCAGCTGTTAACTTTGGAGTATGATGTTCTAGTTTAAAATGATGACGAAGGTGGACTTTAGAACTTGGACATAGTACTTCACCTTTTCCATGTAAAATACATAGTATTGTTTATAAAATCTGTAGTAACTTGGATGCAATTATATTTCTCATTCCGATCACTGATCTAAAACTAAAATTTGTAAATGGCACTGTTCCTGAAAGTAACTGTAGAGGCCTGTCATTTTTAACGTGGGATTACAGAAGCTGATATCTTATTGCATAGTTCAAATAAATCTGTTTTGAGGTTCTTGTGAGTAATTATTAACTGAAGCATTGTAATACTCAGGTATGTTTGGAAGAAGGATGGTGTTGTAATAAATCCATCCAGCAGTTCCAGGATCACAGTGGAGAAAGATGGAACCCTCCTCATCAGCCAGACATGGTCAGGTGACATTGGAGACTACACCTGTGAGGTCATTTCTTTTGGAGGAAACGACTCCAGAACGGCTCGACTAGAAGTGATGTGAGTATTCCACCTCAAATATATACTATACTTGGTTTCAGATACCTTTGGACATTTTTCTAGCATTTCATTCTGGGAGATCTGGGGAGTCTGTAAGTTTGATGTTTGGTGTGGGGTTTTTTAGGGGAAATTAAGCCTGGGTCATTCCTAATTAAATTGCCTTGAAACTTGTCCTCCCTTTTGCATGCTGCCACTCTGCTTGGACTTCCAAGTAGCTGGAGCCTTGGAAGTTACTTCCAAGTAACTGCATCTCTCTGAATCACCATGTGTACCTGTCCATCTGGTTGGATGATTGAGCCTCAGGGGTTTCCAATTAAGGGTTGTAGTCTGCCTGAAGCCAGTAACAAGTGGACTACTGCAGAGGAATCTAATTGGACATGTCCTGTTCAGCATCGTTATGAGTGATCTGAAGGAGGTGTTGGAATGCATGCTCATCAAGTTTATAGGTGGCACAAAATGGGTGGGGGACAGTTGAGATACACTTGAGGGCAGGACCACCGTTCAGAGGGACCTAGACAGGCTGAGAAATGGGCCAACAGGAACCTTATGAAATTCAACATGGACAAATGCAACGTCTGCATCTGGGTAGGAATAACCTTTGTCAGTAATACAGTCTGGGCAGTTCTGCTGGAAAGAACCTGGGGATCTTGGTAGACGGCAGCTGAACATGAGCCAGCTCTGTGCCCTGGCAACCAAAAAGGCTGACAGCATCCTGGGCTGTATTAACATGAGCATAGTGGATTGATGGACGCGATTATCCCCTTTTATCTGACACTTCTTCGTCTACATCTGGAATACTCTCTCCAGTTTTCAAGACCAGACTGGATAAGCTGGTTTGATCTCGTAGCTGACTGTTTTGAGCAGGAGTTTGGCCATTCCAACCTGAATCCTTCTGTCATTCCATGCTGTAGGGCTTTCCCATAAAGCCCAGGTGCTGCGCTGTGATGCCAAGGTTATAGGAAAATGTTTTCTTCCTTTTAGTATTTTTTCTCTGTTAAACATATATCAGAATAGCTGGTCCCAGGACAGGCATTGCTTACTCTTGCATTCTCTTTATGCATAGTTTTTCAGGGGAAAAATATTTTTATGTATGCCTGCCTTTATTCCTGAGGATCTTTAGAAATAAAAACAAGAAAATGTTTAAAGTGCAGTTCAGTTCTGAAAAAGGATTATAAAAATGTCATTACGGGGTTCCATATTTTCTATTTCTGTCATTCCACTGGGGTGAAGTGTACTTCCATTTTATTTTTATGACTAAAAGCAACAACTGTGGTTTTGGTACATGTGTGGAGCAGATCAAATGAATAAGAAGGTAATGTTTTATGTAGACTTTTTTTTTATCTATTTGAGTAGTGCCGCATGCTTTAATTCGACTAAAATTATATCTGTTTCTGCTGGTCATGCCTGATCTCTCTGAGAAGATGGCAACTTCTGCTGTTGGCAGTGTAATGAGTTCACCTCTGCGATTTGCTATGCAGAGGACTGTTTGATACAGCATTATTCCGACAGTGCCAAGGCTAGATCAGATGCCCATTTTCAGAGAGCGGTCATACATTCTTTCTCTAATTAAGCACTCCTCAGCTCTCCTCCCAGAGTGCATTTTACTGCTGGTTTGAATCCAAGAGCAGAAGACAATTCAAAATATATTGCTACTATATAACCATACTTGCTTTTCTCTGAGGCGGTTTTTGAATGGAGGGCAGAAAATTATGGAGTAAAGACTGAAAAGAATGTTAAAACCTGGACTCTGAAGCAAAGCTATAAATATGTGCTAAACACTTCAGCAGTCCGACCATTTCTTAATCCTAAATAGCAAAAGACGCCCTTTGCAACCCAGCACAGCACAGCAGATGTATTTACTTGCAGTTCCCTGTTGACCGGTGATGAACAGTTTTATACTTCTAGCCCGAGTTGTATGAAGTTAGCTGGGAGAGGCACATCTTGTGTACGTTGCTGAGGCTGCCTTTCTGGCACCCCAGCTTGTTCCAGCTGTGTCGGGTGGCTCTCCGTGCACTGGGACTGGCTCTTAATCCTGTATCTCTGCTTCCTCCGATGTTCTGTTGCTGATCGCCTATCACCTGTTTTTCCTGGAGGAATTAAAGAAATATATCAGGCCCGCTCTTTTAGAGGACTTCAGTAACTGATAAGTCACTCAATCATACCTTGAATTGTGACATTTTATTTCAAAGTAGTGCTGCAGGTAGTGCCATAATGCCAAAAAACATTGCATTCCTTTGCAGCTTTCATCATTATCGTTTGGCTCAGCAGCACAAATCTGTGAGAAATAGAGATACATGATACAACAGAAGTGAAATGAAGAAGAAAATATGTGGAAAGGAAATGTCTGAAGTAAAGCTTAAATTCTAGCTCGCGTACAAATGACGGATCTATAACATTCCCTATTCTCCCAGATAATTCTCTTGTGCAGAACATTAACAAACAGGGCATGCACATTCCCATCGATGAGCACTTACACTTCAGTGCCTTGAGTACCACTAATGTCAGACAAATGTTCAAAGGAGGCCTCTCAACCAATTACAGACTGGAGCAGTCTACCAACGGATAATATCCTAGCCTACCTAGCTTTATCTGACAGCTCCAATTGTCTCACCACCTTTTTTCCCCCAGGAACCGGCATGTCCCTCCTCTACCTCTAGGCACGTCAAGAGAAATTTCCAAAGGCACAAATAAGTTTGTTACTGATTTCTATTCAAACTGATTTAATTCAAAACCATTGACCTTCAGGGTGACCTTCAGTTATTTAATCTCTGAGTGGTCTGGTTTTCTAACCTGTGAAAAGAAGGAAAGAAAACTTTTTCTTCCTTTGTCTTCCCTTGTTGGAAGACAGGCTTGGGGAAAACGGTACTGTTTCTTGCTAGAAGAACATATGCTGATAGCGCAGCGTGGTATACATTGGTGGTGCAAGCAGGATGGATCACTTTTCTCAGCATGTCTGTGAAGAAATAAAATATTTGAAAAGGAAAGCCAGAAAACTAATGAAGAACTTGCTAAAGTGCAGCCAAAGGTTACCTTGCTCATCAATTTTGCGCTGATGGTACTTGGGCACAGAAACTAATTGCTAGTCAAGATACTCTATTCATTCATTTGTCTTCCCTCTAAATGTGTTTATTCTTCATGTACATCACTTGATTTGATTTGCACGAGGTAAAATATTTGCGAGTGATGTTTCTCTTCTGCAAGAGATAGATTTTAATTTTTTACTTAGCTTTTTTTTTCTAGCAGAGCTTCTCAACTGCAAATACAGAAACATTTTGATGATGAGCTTGTGCTTCTCTTGCATTCCTCCAAGTCATAGGGTTTGATCTTGAAAATAATTGTATGTTATGAAACATCCCAGCTTCATCCCAGAAACATTTAGCTTACTTTTATAGTCCTGTAAATACCATACTGAAATATGTATAGAGGAAAACCCGCTTGTTCCTAAAGCTGCATAAGCTGAGTTATCACAATGTATCACTCGCCTGACGGGAAACTGTGCTGATTCCAGTTCAAAGTATCCTGAGGGTTCTCAGTGTATATAAAATATGCAGAATTACCACTATCTATGCCCGATGATACCTGCTGCTCAATATCAGCCTGTCTGCAGTCCATACTAAAGAATCTCTTTGTTGTATGAATGTGACTGAAAAGTATGGTAATGCTGCATTGTGGGAAAATCAAAGCCCTGTACAAGCCTCTGTTATGTCACAACATATAGTAAAATCTTTTAGGCTCTTTCTCTATGCAAAAATATGGGGAGGACAATGAAATATAAAAATAGACAATTTATTCCTGGCAGCAAGTTCATCTTCCTTCAGTTCTCTTTCACCAGAGAAAGAACTGTTATTGTTCTGTCTTCTTCAAAAGCAGGAGAGGGGAGCTAACCACTTATAATAAAACCCAGTGGGTTGCCAAGAATGCACAGTATTGCCTTTGTCAATCAGTTTTACATGAATTTTGATACCCTTTTTACTAGAGTATTTGTAATTTCCA
This sequence comes from Mycteria americana, assembly GCF_035582795.1. Taxonomy (NCBI): domain Eukaryota; kingdom Metazoa; phylum Chordata; class Aves; order Ciconiiformes; family Ciconiidae; genus Mycteria; species Mycteria americana. The sequence continues at coordinate 5,247,831 of NC_134376.1, read as the reverse complement.
CTTCTTCCAATTTCTTCCCAATATATCCCATAAAAAAATAGCTTGATTACTAAAAATAAAATCAGAAAGACCAAAGCAGAGTAACGAATCAGAATGATATCTCATTACAGACTTATCTTCATCCTTCTGGATCCCATATCCCTCGGTTCCAAAGCCCATCTCTTCCTTTCTGCAGGGAGTGAAAACAGGAAGGATGTCAAACTTGAAAATATATTATTTCTTCCTCACTAGAAAGAAAGCTTGTATTTATTTTTCCAAGCTCTCTATTGAGATGTCATCCAAGAAGTAAGGTTCACTGCTGAGTCTAAATGCACTTGATACTCAAAAGAGAAATACCACCTGGAAATACACTTGGAAATACAATTGTGTCTGTTCATCATGGAAGGTATATGAGAAATGTAGGTGTTTTTAGCAAAAAAAAAAAAGCATAAAAATCAAAAGCCTTTCCCAAGTCATCTGTAGATTTGAGCTTATGCTGACCACCAAAATGAAATGGGAAATAAATCTGTGCACTCTGGGAATTGGCAAGCCTTTAATTTCAAAAAGTCCACCTCGTTATAGGCTTGCGAGACACAAAATCCTCAAAACTAATGGATGCCTTGCAAGAATCCTTCCTGTGTTTAGAAATTGGAGAGGATTCTTTTGCAAGAGAAACTGGAAAGTCCTGAGCAACAGATGACATGTTTCTTAATTTAAAACATTATAAATGTTTATGAACAAAGCCATCAGGGCTGAGTGCTTTGTTAGGCTTCCTGCCTCAACTTCTTTCCCTCCTGCCCCAAGAGAGACATTGAGGGGCTGGAGCGTGTCCAGAGAAGGGCAACGGAGCTGGGGAAGGGTCTGGAGCACAAGGCTGATGGGGAGCGGCTGAGGGAACTGGGGTTGTTCAGCCTGGAGAAAAGAAGGCTGAGGGGAGACCTCATCGCTCTCTACAACGACCTGAGAGGACGGTGTAGAGAGGTGGGGGTCGGTCTCTTCTCCCAGGTAACAAGTGATAGGAGGAGAGGAAATGGCCTCAAGTTGCGCCAGGGGAGGTTTAGACTGGATATTAGGAAATTTTTCTTCACTGAAAGGGTTCTCAAGCATTGGAACAGGCTGCCCAGGGCAGTGGTTGAGTCGCCATCCCTGGAGGTATTTAAAGGACGTTTGGATGAGGTGCTTAGGGACATGGTGTCGTGGTGGGCTTGGCAGTGTTAGGTTTACGGTTGGACTCGATGATCTTAAAGGTCTTTTCCAACCTATACGATTCTGTGATTCTTACCATGTTATCGGGTCTAGCAGGTGAACCACCTGCTCCTGAGTAAAACTTATATGGTGGACCTGATGTAGGATATCATTTCTGAAATAGAAGCAGGGCTTTTTATAAACTGTCAAGAAAACTTGTTTAATCTCCCTTGCCTTTTTAGTAATCCCCTCTTCAGTCACAGTCTCTCTAATTACCTGCTGTTAGACCATTTTTCTCAGAAATCTCTCCAAACCATGTCTGGTTTATTTCCCTCAGCAAATAGTCTGCTTTTAGCTAATTTTATAAAACACTCTATGTGTTTGCTGAGTGAATTTTTCAGCTGCCCTCTGGCAGTGATGAGCTGACTCAAAACATTAGGGTTTCTGTTTTGAACATGTATCATCTGCAACTAGCTAATATTTCTTTCCTGGATTGTCACAATGACTTCATGTTCTTTTCTTGCAAATCTGCTATTTTAATTGCTTTGTCAGAGTCCCCTCAGGTCACCTTGGTGGCTATGCCATTAACCCTGGGCCTATCTATCAATTACAGATTTAAAAGTCTCCATATATGTATTTTGCTATCATACAGAGTAAGTTATGGAAAACTTGTCTCCGTGCAACTCTTCAGCATTAAAGGATTGAGGTCTCTAAGACACCCTATATTGAAAAACTTACATCTATTTCCTGTTTGGGGCCTCAGTGAATAAAAAAAAGAAAGATAATAATGCTGGAATTAAACTTCCAGTGTCCGATCAAGGGCTGTTCTGTGCCCTGGGTGTTATTGTCCTAAACCTCATCCACTTTCTTGGTGTATCAGAAGTTGAGCAGTTCAAGTCTGAGGTCCTTCTCATCCTGAAGAAGGTTGAAACTACCAAAGGTTGAAACTACCATTCCCTGCAATGATTTCTTGGATGTTAGCAGCAATGAAAAGTAATTCTCTTAACGGGAAAAAAAAAAAAAAAAGTGGTGATCTCTTTTAAGAATGTGAATATTCATGATGCTGGTACAGGCCTCATTTATCATCCCTTCCACACAGTATGTGGTAGCAAATGAGAAGGAGACAAAGTGTAAGTACTTGCTAAAATAGGAATTACTATTTATTAATCTCTGCTTTTGTATACTACAAAGAGAGAACACTACTTCTGTGCTGAAATGTCTTTGTAGTTTTAAATATTTATTTCTGTCCAGGTGTGTTTCTTAGGCACTTATTATGTCTGCCTTGAGGGATTTAAATCTGGAAGTACCATCTGTTGCTGTTCAGCGTGGACACATATGGCTGAAGAATATGATATTAGTGGCGATAGGTGTTACTGTATGGCTGCTCATCTCACCCTGCTCAATCTCCGAACAGAAAGTGCCCGCTTCCTTCATGCTGCCGAGTGGCTACCATTCTGTGTCAATCTAAGAGAATAATCAACTAAACCCAAATTCTAATCAAAAACCCCCGACATTTAAACTTAGTTTGTGCTTTAAAAGATAAGAAAAAAAGAATGTCCTCTCTCCTCCAAAAGTCTTCTGAGACTTGTACCCTAAGAAAAAGAGACCAAGCTGTAAAGCCTTTCTTAGTCAAGTAGCCTCTGTCCTCAAACGAGCTGTTAATTCAATCCTTCTAAATGTAGGGGGAAACAAGATTAACTTCTAAATGCACACCCTGGAAATATCCTTAATATATTCCAGGAGTGTTTATTTAGTTCCCAGAAAAGAAGTTACATGGGGATAAGTTTGCTGTGAGCTCCCTCCTCAGCCATCCCTCCTACATTGCTCCCTGTGCGAGCATCATCTTCTGGAAGAAGCTGAAGCCACAGCCCGTCTCCGAGCTCTTCCCCACAGGGCCTGGTGATAAATGGAGTGGGGACTGGGACTTCCATGAGCCATGTCACAAGAAGACGTTTCACTCTCTCTCTCCTTCAGTAATTTCCTTTGCCAGCTTAATCACAAAAACCCTTTTCCAACCAGCTTGCTTAGGACATAATGATAAATTGTAGTGGAGATTTAATGTTTATTATAATTTAATGTTTCATTCAAAATTAAGTAGCACGCTCCTGTAGTCCCTGGGTAAATGGCAATATCTTAAACCCCCACTCCACACTTTTCAAATCACGGGCTTAGTCTGCCATTTTGTCTTGCAGGCCGGCTGCCCTCCTAGTTTGTTTCCAGGTGCCCCTCTTCCCTAAACTCGTTGATCCAAAATTTTGCAGTGCTCTGTTCAAAATCTGCTTCTGTGGGGCCCATACATACTCCTTCCTGTGCTTGATGTTTCTTCTGGCCTAAAACTGACCGTGTCTTAGCTGTCCGTGCATCAGAAGTCTGGAGCTTGGTTGGTGCATGCCCAGACCTAAGTGAGAACATAGCCAGCCTAAACTCCTCATAATCAAGGCTTCTTGAGCGACTGATTTAATGAAGTTAAGATCTGAATCACACCCTCAGGTGTCATTCCATGTTTACTACAGAAAGAGCCTGGGGTGGCCGTGCTGCTAATTTGGTTAGGCGTTTAAAGTCAAATGAGACGAGACGAGACTTTGAGTCTCAGGTTTAGCCTCAGGCAGCATCAACCCTTCTAGCCTACAGAGAGGTGGGCAGGTGAGTGTCTTCTACTTGTGTTCTCTCATTATCTGTGTGTTTTTCTTGCCACTCCTTGGCTCTTCTAGCAACCTTTTTTTTTTGGCATTAACTCCACAGCATGTAGCCATCATAAACACGTAAACAAAAGCATACACAGTTTTAACAGAAAAACAATAAAACTATTGTCTGGCTCTCCATATGCTCCTCAGTCTTCCAGTAGAAACCCAAATCCAGGACATATTTATTGTTCTGGCTTAAAGCCAGAGTCTGTATTTACTTTTATGAGTGGCTAAGGAGTTGCGGTTTTTAAATAACTGTAAGCCTTCAGTAGCATGATACATTACAACCAGAAATTACTACCTTTTTAAATTCAGCATGTGAAGTGCCCTTGTGGCTTTCTGCTCTGGTCAGAGCAGATTAGCCGTGGCGCATGCTGAGGAAGGTTACCCTCTGCCTTCCTGGGCAGGAGCAGTAGATGGAATGGGTGAAAACTGGCCCTCCTTGCTTTTCCTTCACTGTCTGAGGTCCTTGTCCTCCTTAGGAACCAGGATGATAAGGAGCAGAAATCAGGCTCAAATATAATGGCTGAAGGGCTCTTATCACTTAACATGGATCAGCATTTAAGGGTTGTAGCAGAATTTAGTTTTCTCGCTGCACCGTGCAGCCTCCGACTTTCAGCCAATGGTACAAATTAAATGTTTTTCCACAAATTGCCTTTATGTGGAGAAATTACACGTTTTAATTGAGCTGCTGTTTTGGTTTTGTTTTTTAATGTTTCATTCTGTATTTCCATGGGGTTTCTGCAGGCATTTTCACTACATTTTCTAGTTGGGTGCTTCCAAAAAAACCCTTATTATAGGAAGGAAAGATTCTACCCATGACAGGATAAGCCTGAATCCACGAGTAAATCAAGCTGTTCTGTAGCCTAAGAATACATATGGTAATTTTGATTAGTAGCTCTATACAGATAGTGTCAATGTCTTCTGCTTCCTTGAGTATGAAAAATTCCATGTGAAATCATATCTCCCATATGTGTTACTGTTTATATGTATTACTGTTGTCACATTGCTAGGACGTCATTGTAAGAAGGGGAAAAAAGTGAGAGAGGAAATTTATTGACCAGCTTTTCTCAATCAAAAACAGTACGAAAATTGGCTTTTTTCCACATTTAGCAACATTTCCATTAGCTGTTCTAAGTATCAGCCTTGGGACTTTCAGCATAAATTATTATTTTTTTTTTTCTAAATAGGATAAAATTGTGAAGAATTCAGAGATGTCTTTCATTTATTTAATTGTACAATAGCTGCTGGTAGTTTTATATCTATTATCATACGAGTCTGATGTCATGTGCCTTCAACTGCCTGTAAGACTGTAGCTGAATGAAATGTAGATTGATTTTTTTTCTGTGCTGTTTTTTCTCCCTTTCTCTTTTCCTTAACAGCGAGCTGCCTCATTCTCCTCAGAATCTTCTGGCCACTCTAAATTCCTCCCACAGCCGCAGCGTGATGCTCTCCTGGGTGCGCCCCTTTGATGGGAACAGCCCTGTTCTCTACTACATGGTTGAGCTCTCTGAGAACAGTGAGTAAAATCAAATATGTTTCAATCTCATGTTCTTAATTATTCAGCCTTCTTTCAGACTCACCTTTTACCAGAGCTACCAACAAAATATTACTGTTGTTTGCTAAATGAGAGACGGTGTGCACGCAAGGGAAGCCCTGGGTTTTACGCGCAGCTGTTCGCAAGAGTTAAACAAGAAAAAGAGGCCTGAGGTGGTGGAATTGCTATACAGGAAAGCCTTAGTTCCACCTCCAGCATTGCCAGCTAGAGCTGAGGCGCAACAGCTCATTCCTCAGTGCTTCTATTCGACGTCTGTAAAATAGCAATAGTCAGATTTTATTTCTTCCCATTGTTGTCTTCTGCTCTGGTTTCGTAGAGATCTTGATGCATTCAGAGCCTCAATTTCACCTCAAAAATGCAAGCAGGATGATGATAGAAGGAACTGATTGTCTGCAAGAGGAACAAACTTGGATGTCAATAGGAGCTACTATCTTATCTGTATATGGGTTCATATATTTTCTTCGCTTTCCCTAGGTTATCATTTTACACCCTTCTTTTAGGTAGGTGATTGAGGATGCTTAACTATAAGATATCCAAATATCTACCTTCGTGGGTTACAAACCTGGTCATTGTGAATTGCCACTTCTCACGGTTTTGTCATGCTGTATGTCTGGTCCTTTGTGGCTCTCGGTTTGCAAGGTTATTCAGGGACACTGCTAATGCCTCTTTAGAAGTTGATGGAAAGATGAGGTTATATGGAAATCTGTCACCTTGGCAATACTTTCTAATCTCTATCACCCTAGGAGCTGGAAATTCAAGCCTAACAATTGATTCTTGATGAAAAAATTAAGAGCATCACTTTTTCTGACATGTGGAAATTAGCCACTGCATAACTGAATGTGAAACAGTCCTGATTTCTGATTATCTAGAGAGTAGCATTTTGTTTTGCCACACAGAGAGCTTGAGATGAAACTTGATCTTCAGATCACATACAATGCTTTTTCTTTGCGGCTGGAGTGCATAACTTTTCAGATGTGGAGGTCCCAGAACTGATGATCTTGACATCTGTTAAGCAAAGTGCAGTTTTCTAATCCTAGCAGAAATCCCAAGTCATGCCCAGGACTACAGTCCTTAAAACAGTTCTTTTTGAGCAAAGACTCCTGATCTTTTTGTAACAAATGACTGAGAAAATTCAGTGTTCTGCACTCACACCCCCTCTCTACCTTTATATCACCACCTTCTTTTTTATTGTCACTCTTGTCTCCTTCCCCTCCTATCGACTACAGGCCAGTAACTGCCTTTTTGCTTTTCCTTACCTGTTCTTTCACCCAAGGACATTACCCTTGTGTTTGATGTTTCCCAGCAGCTTTGACAAAGACAAGCTAATAAACTCCCAGTCTGGGAACACGATGCGAAGGTACTAGAGCTGTATTTACATAGGGACAGCACAGAGCTGGCAGAACGTATGCACTTGGGTCCTGCGCTGGGCTGCATTGATTGGGAAGAGTCGCTAAAAGAGGAGGCAGCTCGCTCGGTGCCAGAAGTTTGAAAGGTCTTCGAGTGTCTTTATAGCAAGGATGCTTTGCAGTCATTCTAGTATAGGAATGGGGTAAATGTGCCATCATTTTGAAAATGCTATAATTCATTCACTGAAATTTGTAGAAGGCTCAGCAAAAATCAACAATAGTTCTCTAGAAATCATGCAGACAGTCCCTCAGAACTCCACAGGATCCTGTGAACCCTTGCTCACTCCATGATAGATCCAATAATTTTGGCTGATGGCATTGCAATCTACCACTGAGAGAGTCTCATTATTTCAAATCATAGGTGTATGTACTTCAGCAAGCTTGCAGCTGCAAATACACAGACTGGGACTGTTGTGAATTGAGCATCTTAACTCCCAGAAATATTCTAGATCTTGCTGTCTTTTCAGTTTTCATCTTTATCTTTCTTTACTTTGCTTTTATGTACAGTCTCTAAATGGTTACTCATAGAAGTAGCACAGGGAGGAATCCAAACCCTTGAATATTCCACTGTTCCTGTTCTCTCTCATTTCATATATTATTGCTCAACTTTACAGATGCCAACAGAATAGTGGAACAATGTCAACAATGACTTTGGTTTGGAAAGCTGACTTTAATGTCTGCATATTGTCACTGGCTTGTTTAGTTTTTTATTTTCTTGAAGTGTTTGGTTTTTAGTTATTTTGATCTCAGCAGTGTGTGGTTAGTATTTAGTTTCTACAGAGCTCCTACTCCTTTGGAAAACACCACCTTTCCTTTGTTCCCCCCCCATCCCAAGTGACGAAGCTGACATTTGATCTTGTGTAGGTATAGTTTTGTCCGATACAACTGTGCAGAATCTCTCTTTGCTTTTCAAAGAAAATTTCCTTTCAAGTTTTCTGTCGGTCCGGTTTGTGCCACAGAAAGAGCAACAGCCAAGGAGTCAGCGTACGCCCTCCGTCAGCTCATCTGCTTGTGCCTGTAGCTCTTTCAGCAGCAGTGCAATATGCAATAACATCCTAATCCCCGTTGCTTTCATACATGTAAAGGTTAGGGAGGGACATGAGAATTATGATTTATTTTCCAGTTAGCAAAGCTGCACAGGAGACTTTGTTCTTAGTCCTGTGGAGTTTTAATACATGGGGTTTGCTTCGCAGTTACAGGTGCCAAAACGTAGCCTAGTTTTGCTCCTTTTTTTAGCTGTTTTGCTTTGAATAATTTTCTAATAGCTTTAGGATCCATTGTACGTTTTGAAGCACGTACCATAAATGAATACATAATAACAGTATCTGTTTCAGAGAAATAGCTGAAGAGGGTTCAAAATAATGAGGGTAAATTTCAGGGGACTAATTACTAGCTGCATTAGAGAGAGGCGTGCCACTCCACCTGGCATGGATTAGAACTCCTTTTCATTAATATCAATTCAGTAAAGAGATATAAAAACCTTGTTTTAATTAGAGGAAAAAACAGTGGCAGATCGTGCACATAAATTGCTGGAAATATGAACGACTCTAGTCACCAAGTCACCTAGTTTTTAAAATTAATGTATTTGACACAACGCAGTGATTCTCAAATTACAAGTATTCACAGCAGACCGTGTCTGTGGGTGACTTGAGACATATGGCCTTAAACATTTGGGGGCAAATTTATAATCTAATTTGAAAAACACAGTTCCAGGGAAACACAGTCATTAAGTATTCCTGCCCACACAGAGCCAGGAATGTGAACCTTCATTTGAAATAGGATTTTCAAATAAATAGTACCATGCATTGCTGTCATTTGCACTAATATAATTTTTGGATGTTTCATGGCCTGTTTAACCCCTCTTGCGATATACCTAGAAATTCCGATGAAGTATCTTCATGGAGTTAGAAAAGGATACGCTTATTTTATTCCAAAGAGATTTAGATTTCGGGGATTAATCAAAAATTATTCTGAATAGTCTTTTATCTGAAGAAATTAGTTAATACTTAAAGAATTCTGCTGAGTACAATTAAGATAAAAGCCCATTTTTGTTTTATTGTATTCAGGGATATCTGTGCTGTGTGATGTAATGATATAACTCAGATTCATCACGTTGTACCAATGAAGACATAATAAAAGCTCCTATGAAAAGCATCTGTACATGCTTAACTTAAAGCCTATGAATTGTCATACTGAATTTGGTAGGAATATTCAAATGATAAAAACTGAACACATTGATAAAGCTTTGCAGAAATCGAAGTAAAACTATGTTGTTCATTACGTCTGTCACTCAGATCTATATATGATAGTGTTAAAAGATGCTTTTTCTCAGGCCGTTGGTAGACCTTGTTGAAGTCCTACCAAACAAAGGATGAACCATTTAATTTTTATTTGAACTTTTTGCAATATCATATTGTCATGAAGATTTGAAAGATGAATTTAGCAAGCTCCAGCAGTATGGCAAATTCCAATACTACTGTCTATGCAAAAACCCCTGGAGAAGGAAGGAGGTGGAAATGTACTCCAAACCTGCAAAAATCAGCTTTCTGCAATAGATCTAATCGGTAATATCAAATTAGAAATGATTTCTCAGGAACTTGCAGTTAATGCATGAATTGTAGGGTAGACAGGGAAATACAGAAGAAATGCCTCTTGGTGAGTAACCAGTGTTATTAAATATATCACAAGTGCATCCAAAACTTCTTGACAGAACAAAAGTAATTTCTAAAACCCCCTAAATCACACTGTAAACTGGATAGTAGCCTGTGAGATTCTTCGTTTCCAGTGAATTAACTTGGAGAGGCAATCAGAGTTAATTCAAAATACCCAATGTCCTTCAGACGATAGACAGCTAAACATGGAAGTTTTTCAGACAGTAGCAATTACAGTGGAAGAGCAAGCAAGCAAAGCCCAGAGTACAGCCTGGGCAGCTTAAGTTAAATGAAGGATTAGCTCAGCCTGTTCAATCTAACAGAGGCTTATTTAATAGTTTGACCTGGCAAGTCTTCTGTCACCATGGAGCTTCTCCAGGCTTCCTGGGATAGGCGAGTGACAGTCATCCCTGCAGGAGAAGAGAGTCGGTGTTGAAAATTTTATGGCACGTTTCCGATGTCAGAATTGCTCTTCTCTATGATAAAACAAGCTTCTGTACAACTCTGTGTTTTGTTGTGTATTTAAGGAGGGAGAACAGCCTTTTGAAATGTTTAGTTTATTGATTGTCCAAAAAAAGACTTGACATTTAAATTTTAAAGATACTCTGCACACTCACTGTATCCACTGCTCCATGAGCGAGCAAATCCTCCCCAAACTACTTTCCTTTACGAATCAGAGTGCCCAGGAGATGAATAGGCTTCGTTTGTATTAGTTTTCAGTTTAATCTCTCTTCCTGCCAGATCTTTTATCTTCCACCAGGAGAGGAAAAAGAATAAATAAAGTATTCTACAGATGCAGCATATAAACGGAGCAAAGCCCCAAGGTGTTGAAGAGATTAATAGGCCCTGCTGTTGAATCAAACTGCTCACTGCATTGAGCTGCTTGGGTTAAGCACTCTCAGGTGGTGTTTACACTAGCAGTAAACAAATGAAATGCTCTAGGAAATGGACCACTACCCAGGTAGCTCGTACGAGGGTATTTCACTCTCTTGTTGGTGTCTGCTCTTCCATTTTCCGCAGGAAGCTGCTTCAGGCCATGTGCTTAGCCATACCTTAACTTTGGCTTACCTTGATTTGTTACTGCGCAGGCTGGCTGTAACCAGGTGAACAGTTGTTTGTGAAGTCTCAAGAGAAGCTTGATCAAATTCAGAAGGAACTGGGGTGCAAAAACCTCCTAACCAATGTTTTTCTAGATAGCGTAGGTGTGCTTTGTCTAAGGTCTTTCTAAAAGACGTCCAACGTTCAGCTAAGATGAATTGCCATCAAGATCTTGCAGCCGAAGTGACTGTTGGTAAATCATCAACAACTGACGAGGACGGAACTTGACTGCTGTGCAAATCTCCCTTCCAGCATTCCCAGTATTCTGCTGTATCAGTTTTCCTGTTAAAAAAAGACTTTGTTCTCGGAAAGCCGTTACTGGAATAAATATATTTTGAGTAATTCAAAGATGCGGTGTTTATAGCCCAACTGGCATCACACCCTAGAGGACTTAAACTTGCTAAGGAATCTGCCAGAAAAGCACTAAATTAGTGGTTTACCTCGTGGTGTGAAGTTTAGCAGCCTTCCACATTTGGGACATCTCATCTTCATTTTCAGGCAGACGTCTAGGTGACCTGCCAGGAGCTGCAATGCACTTCTGATGAGCAACGTGCACAGATACGTTGCCAAAATCTACAGCTAGCTCCTCGGTAATTTCCAGAAGTGTTAGTAATTTTGAGCAGGGAGCATGAAAACAGCTGGTATTATTTAAAAACTGAACAAATCTTTAAATTGGCTGATTCCATTGCTGTACTGTTGCAACACAGACCAAATGTCACCTCTCCCTGACTATTTCAGTCATGACTTTGGGGAGAATATGTCACACCAGGCTATGAAGAAAAGAAGTCAGGATATTTAATTGTCAACATGTTTCATTTCTGACCTCTTTGAAAACTTGAAAATGTAATTTGGGCATCAGAGGAGCTCGGTATGTCAAGTATGTGAACTGACGACGAGGGTTTTATAGTGCTGCCAGGGCTGTTTATAATAGGGAATCTTCCTAGGAAATTATTAGACCGAATGCCATGTACTATCTCCAGAAAAAAACTTGCAGGCATGTAGAATCCGCAGCAGAAGCTTTCTCAGGTCTTACAGCAACGGGCTGATTTGGCAGAGGCAGTCATGCTTCTACACCTGCTTGCAGGCTGGGTAGGAAGATATTCCAAACTGACTGCGAATTTCATTACCGTCCTTCCACCAGAGCCACTCCTGGGTGTGGCGGTGTAATGGCCTGCCAAACAGATGGGTTGTGAAATACACAGCCCATCTGTCTTTATCATGCTTGTTTCCTCTTTTATTAAAATGTTAATGAATATAGTTTTTATTTATTATGCCATGACATGTGCAGCATCCCTTTCCAGGAGACAAATGTGTAATCTGCATAACCGTGTGGGCTGACAGGAAGGTTTCTTCTGCTGAAAAGAAACTTCTTCCCAAAGTTCCTCTGAGGAAAACAAGCATAAAGAGCTCTGAGCAGTCAGAGGCGTTTTCTCACTTCTGCAGGGCTTTTAACAAGCACTTCCATCTTTTTTCACATGTAAATTATTCCAACAGATTCTCCCTGGAAGGTTCATCTATCAAATCTTGACCCAAAGATGACCGGTGTCACTGTGAGCGGACTAACTCCAGCCCGAACCTACCAGTTTAGGGTGTGTGCGGTTAACCAGGTGGGAAAGGGCCGGTACAGCTCTGAGACCAGCAGGTACGGTAAAAATAAATAGCTGTGTACTAAACGTACAAGAACCTAGAATTACTGGGAAGAAAAAACTGCTGATTGTTTGTGAACGAATAAAATAAAGTTATCTTTTGCACCATAATCGGGGAATGGAGCGGTTAGCATTACCCAGGCCTCTGGAGAGTGCTCTGCAGCTGTCAGTAATTGGTGATAATGGCAATTAGGCGATGCAGGATATCAGCACACGATGGGAGAGGTGCCCTCATATTTCCAGAGTATCAGTTGAGCAGAATCTTGGAAATATTTTTTTTGCTCTTGTGCTAAGCCACGGCAGTTAGCCCGGGAAGGAGTACAGCGTTCGCCCAGTCGTTGCAGTGTCACTTCTGGAATTCACCCAGATGCGACATAGAAGGATGGCTTCATCAAATTTAGTTTCAAATGCATCCCCCCTTCTTCTGTGAACCAAAGCTTGCTGTGAGCTCGAATTGCAGAACAGCTGAACTCTAAATGGTTTTTTCAAAATGTAGGAGTTTGATATGAAAAATATTGAAAGAGCTGAAAGAAACAATTTGAAAGGAGCCACAGACACTGGACCTGAGCTCTAACTCATTCAGGCTTGTAATCTTTTTAAAGAGTTGTAGCAGCCTGGGTGATTCAGAGAGAATAAGGTTACCTCAGCTGTCTGTCTTGTTGCTTGCTTAACTGATTTCCTATTATGTTGATTTGTTGTAACTATTTCATGCATGTCTTCAGCAGTGTGATCAGCCTTATATATTTCTCTCTAGTCATCAGACTTTGATAAAAGAAACCGGTTCACATGGAGTGGTTACATGAAATGGAAACGTTATCTGTCATTTATTTCAACACCCACCTCCATCACGTTCTTTTGTACTTAGGTTGATGCTACCTGAGGAGCCCCCCAGTGCCCCACCTAAAAACATAGTGGCCAGTGGGCGCACCAATCAGTCTATCATGGTCCAGTGGCAACCTCCTCCCGAGAGTGAACATAATGGAGTTCTTCATGGGTACATCCTAAGGTAAGTAATTTCCTAACCTGGAAAGTCTGGAGGTAGATCCGTGTGTGCATGAGGGAATTCAGAATGGTGTGACTTAAAAGTGTATTAAAAACTATTTCTAATTCCATTAAATATATTAGTTATTATTTGCAAATGCTGTGGCTGCCCTGGTTTCTTACAGATGCGAAAACACCTCTGTTCAAGTGGCCACAAGGGTGCAGGCACTTAAATTCTAGCCTGTCTAGACTAGAGAGTCAGTGAGCTGGGGTCTCTGTTAGCTACTCCGAATGGCCTGCCTAAGTGGACTGGCTCCCGATGGAGACTCTCAACCTCCAGATAGATTTTTTCCATTTTCAAAGTGAAGTGAAGCACCAAGTACTAAAAGTGTTCACATGGGAAGTTGGTACAGTGCAGCCTATGCATTGCAGATGTATATTTGCTTATTCCAATCTCAGCTTCCTGCTAGAAAGGTTAATTACATTTATCAAAGACACAACAGGGCTCCTGCGCTATGGAAGAGCAAGAATAGATTCAATAAACTTCAGGTTTGTGCCAAACAAAATGGAAAGAGGGAATGACAGGTCAGATGCTCCATGGCAGACCTTGATTTGGTTTTGAAAATCAGTCAGTTGAGTAAGATTCTTTCAGCCCCATCTGTATTTATTAATGAGAAACAGATTCAGGCAGGTAGCTGGGATTCCTGGATACATCCAGTCTTTCTGCTTACACAGGATTTATTGTGTTGGAAAGGGTGTTGCCACACTGAGAGACTTTGCAGAGCATTTCCCTTTTGCAATTTTTTGGGACTCAGTTATTCACTCCTACCCAATTCAGCTACAGCTTACTTGCTCATTTGGCACCCTACGTATCCTGCGGTGCTAGCAGCCAGCTAAGGCCGCACCTTTAGTAAGGGAGGCATTATCTAAATTAGAGTTTTTGTGGGAAACTCCCAAGCCTTGCCCCACCGCTGACATATTTCCAAGTGATGGTTACAGCCTATTATAGGCAGGCTGCTGACATTTTTAATACAGTGTCCTCCAGACCTGCTAAAAGATAACTAAATGCTACGGTTTAAATGCCAACATCCTGTTCATGCTGTGCTCCTACGTTCGCTGGCATGGATGGAAATGCTTTTGTGATGTTAAGAGTGTTGGTGAGCTCCCAAAATAGTGCTGGAAAGTTCCTTCTCTCTGCAGGCAGAGTTGAAGTCTGTTAATCTCCCTGTCACCTGCACAGAGCCTATAACGGTGGTGAGCCACTTGTGCAAGTGCCTGCAGTTTTAAGAGCTGGACTCAGTTTGAAAGCTGTGCCAGTCAGCAGTGACAGGGCGGAAAAGGTGCTTTAACTTCTGCCTGTAGCTAGAATCTTGTCATGAGACTTGGGTACCTATTTGCACAGGGTACAAGTGTTGCTTGTACAGTTCCTTCCTTCAAACTGCTCTACTCGATGACAGGATTAATTCCTTAGCTATTCCTAGTGAGTCTTACCCAGTCTCAGCATTAAGTCCTCTGAGAAAGCAATCCCATAGCCTCCTACTTACTTCTGGCAGTCTGTTCTGTTTTGTCCATATAGCGTTTTCAATAATGTTTAACTTAAGTATTTTCTAAAAGATCTATCAGCATAATTGATCCCCGTCCTCACTATAACATCTCTTCCCATTTTAACAGAGAGTGATCATAGTTATTATGCTCAATCTGTGAACATTTTTGATGTCTACATGCTTTGTCTTGACTGCAGAGCAGAGAAACCATTTATTCGACAGGAATTTAAGATTATCCTATAAAAGCACAACTGTCCCAGGTAATAAACCAGGCTGTTCTTCCAAGTCAAACTGTGTGGTCACAGCAACGTGCACTGAAGAAAAGTCTTCCTGCACTGGTTTCTGTAGAATTAGGGTATAACAAGATGAAAACCACCGTGCATCCCAGAGACCCAATGCTCAAGACATGCAAGATGCTAAATCGATGGAACACCTGATCTTTAAAAGTGCAGTTGCACTGCACAAGTCATATGGAGTATACGTCAAAGCCCATGGTGAGAAAAATCATGAAGACATGACATTTCTGAACTGGCCTCCTTCCTCTGCCCTTTTTCTCACCGGCAGTATTGCATTTAGAGGACTGCCATGCTAACAGCATAATAGATTAAGTCACAGGAGCACTCTACACCTCTGCTAGGTGTGCGACAAAACATTGCTGCACAAAGAATTGACTTTGCCAGGAAGCATACACCCTTCACAGGAGACAAAAGAAAGAAAAGAGTAGGTATCGCATAAAGTAGATAAGATCAAGACATTCAGTAAACTCAGCTGAGGGCTGATATTTCTTTATTTCCATTTGTATTTCATAAATGGAATCGCACCACGGTAGCATTACAAATATTAAGTATGCCAACATATGGGCAGGCAAGCAGCTCCTCAGCAGAAAATAGAGGGGTTGTCAGTGATTAAGAACTGATCTCTTTATAAGACGACTTTAGAACAAAATCTATGGCTGAAATACACAAAGTTGTCTAGTCGTAGGAATTGCACCGATTTAACTTGGACGAATTTAAAATCAGACTGTAAGACGTCAATGAAATTGTTCTGTGTCAATAAGCTTTTGGTGGTTACTCTGAAGCAAAAGATGAGTAAGTGTATAAAAGCTGTGTGGTGAATAAAAATACAGATGTTTCCATATTTGTCTTTTTCATGGCATGGTAATGCCTTGTGCCCCTTACTTGGCCTGTTTTTCTGATTTTTTTTGTCGATTAGCATATTGTAAGCATCCATTGTACCATTTTCCTAAAGGAAGGAAAACAAACAGTATTATTCACATTCACAGATTTGCAAAGTCTGTTTGTTTTCTACAATTTAGTTCTTCTCCATAGTTTCTTGGCCTAAAGAGACACATCAAAGGGGCTCTGTTTTCTGCAATCCAGTTTTTACGTGGGAAGATATATTCAGTGTTTCAGCTTCTCATGTCTCAGCAGAAAGTTTGTCGGGATGTTTACCACTCATCCGTATTTGGTACAGCCCCTCTCCTGGAATTCCAATGCTTAACCAGTCCTTCAGTCTCAACTATATTCCATCCTTATTTTACTCATTCTGTGAAGTAAATCCCGGTGGAAGCCAGAGATGGCAACGCCTGAGACTCTAGAAGGTCGGAGCCCTCTCAATTCTTCCTTTGCAGACTTCAGAGGAGAAGGAAAAAAACATTTCTCAAGCTGATTTACAGCAGCACCCTGATAAAAATCACATCTGGGCTATTTTTTCTACTAAATCACAGCTTTTACTAGACAAGCCACATTTAAAAAGCTGTAATTTTTCTGCAACCGTAAAACAGGATAAAATACCCGTTTTGTTTAGCCCTGAGCATGTAATCTCGGTGAGATCAGATTATAAATACTATAGCAGTCAAACGCGATATGGTCTTATCAGGAGTTACTCTGTTCTTTCTGATTATTTTTCATTATGTTTTGTATAATTCTGCTGTAAAAGTTTGCATATCGCCTCTTCACAAAGGAAGCTATTTTACTAGCCAGGATATTTGCTGTAATTGATACCATCTAATTAACTAGCGAATTTTTCTTCCCATATGGTAGGTATCGCCTGGCCGGCCTCCCTGGAGAATACCAGTATAAGAACATCACCAGTGCAGAAATTAACTACTGCTTAGTGAAAGACCTGATCATTTGGACCCAGTATGAAATCCAGGTGGCATCTTACAATGGAGCGGGGCTGGGAGTGTTCAGCAGACCCGTGACAGAGTACACTTTACAGGGAGGTGAGCAAATTGGACCAATATATCCTTTATAGTTACCGTTTATAGCACAGTTTCATAAGGAGGAGATGCACTCCCTGATAGTTCCACCTAACAACTTGTAAAATGAATGGTCATTTCGGCCAAATTTGATAGACAGCTTGGGGGAGGAAACATCTACAAATTTCGAATGCCTAAGTAGAGACAAGACGAGACTCTGCTGCTATCTCTGTTATAGAAAAAGCTGTGAGTGAATTCAAAAATTATCTATTTTTCTTGACCCTCGTGATGACATGTTACCACATTTGCAGGTCAGAGTTGACCGCAGCATAAGTGATAAATAGAAATGCTGAAGAGGGTTGGGGTCCCACGGAATGGATTTATAGGACGTGTGACAGGCAGGGGCTGAGGTTACTCTGCCAGGAGAGTCAGAGAGAATACGGCAGGGAATTGGGTTTATCGTGGTCGAGATATGCAATATGCTGCATATGCAGTATAGGAGACAAAAGTTGAGTAAACCAGCTGCGTTACTCCTGATAATCACAGAATACCTTGTTTTAGAAATGTGGAATAAATTGTGAGGAAACTGTAGGGAGAGAAATACAGCCTGTGGAGAAAGTGTGTTTTGTAGCATTTGAGGAATGTGCAGACATTTGCAAAGAGGAAGATAAAATGATCTTTAAAGCCCTGATTTTTATGCTACAGCTCCTCCACACCTTTCTGGTAAGTGCTTTAAGAAGAGTATAAATTACATCAACAAAAGGATATGTAATTACTTTTTACAACCAGTGTAAGGCATGTTTACACCTCTGGATTGGTATAAAAATCCGTAGCATAATTAAGTACCAGGCCCTTAAAGCTTTCATATATTCCCATAATTGCAGGGTTGTGCTGGATTCTGAGCACTGGACAGTACATGTTCTCTACTTTATTGGTCATAAAACAATTAAGCTATTTTAAAAACTCGCAGATTTACAATACATCAGTTAATTTACAATCAGTGAAGAATATGTAGTTGTTTGTTAATTGTTACTAGGAGTACATTATAACATGATTAGATACAGTTTGAGGAGTAGAGAGATCTTTAAGAAAAGATTATTCATGTGCAACGCTGATTAACCACAACAATTAAAGAAGGAAGCTATCTATATTTTGTCTTAGGGCATGTAAAGTCTCACAGTTTAGAGGAGTCTAGACACACTCAACCTCTTTCTAGAAGTATTTATAGCAGACCTTGAAATGTTTTTCGTAAAGTCTTCTCCTTGCAGCCAGGATTAATGTTTTGTATCCCACTAAAGACCAGATCTCTGCTGAGAATTGGTTTGCACACAGAATTTGAATCTCTTCTGTGAATACGCTTGTAATTCATTACTTTGTTTATTTGCACATTTTAAGCTATCATAGCACCTTAACGTTCCATCTATTACGACTCAGGTTTGGACTTCACACTTTTTTTCTTAAACCCTGCAACTGACTCTAATTTCCCTTGATATTATGTGCCGTTATTATCCTCCTTTATTGATTGGCTGTCTGTTGTCATTTATAAGGATATAAATCCTCTGTTATAAATTAAGTGTAGTCAGTTCTGCATTCATATTAGTCAGCAAGAGTGTTTAGACTGCAAGACAACCTGCAATGGCCTGTTTGTCTTTACGTAGTTCCTAAATGCTCAGTGGTGGGTAGACATAGAAGAAAAACTGGATGTTTCTTATTTATTTTATATCAGTATTTAATAATAGCAGTAAATGACTACTTCACAGATGCTATCATCTCCTAATGAATGCCTTGCTGGGTTTCTGTGCAAATCACCAAAGGTATACGGTCTGTTCTAAAAAGAGTTTGAAGCCTTTTTACATGTAGAGTTGAAAAGGGAGACTGGTTGGTATCGGTATCATTTGAAACTGGATTAATATCAAGTCTCCTTATGTAATGCGCTACTGTCTGAAACTCTGCTCCTTTACCTTTCAAGTAGTTGGGAAGTGACAGGAAAAGCCAGTGGCTGTTTCTTGCTCCAGAATGTCCTTCCTAAACCGAACCAGCAGGAGTAAGGAAAAAGCCATGTGTAAAACTGCCTTGTAAATCATATTCTGATTTTAATATGAGCGGAGATAAATGTCAAAGACACACACTCCCATCCATCCCCCTCTCCTACTACCACCACCGCCACCTCTATTCTGACGTGCGTTAAATGATGTGAGCTATGCTGGCAAGAACCTGTCTGTCTGCGGATAAAAAATACCTGAAACACCTCATATTAATCAAGCGTGCTGTGCAGTCGCAGCCTGGCAGGAAATGAACACTGGGAGCAGATCAGCCCATTGGCAGCAGCAGATCAGCACATTGGCGTCTTTGTCATAGGGAATATTGACTGGCCATATAAGCTGTGGATTTATACCAGAACCTAGTCTATTAATCCCTTATTAGTCCTCTGGCATTGCTTTAGCCACTGATAACTAATCAGCTACTCAAAGCTCTTCGAAAATCACCAACTTTGAGAACGTAGCCAAACTCGCAAGATGCTGAAAGATCTAAACTTGTAGAGAAACTGGCACCTAACGTCAGTTAGATAAAATGTCAGAAAGACTTACTGGCAAAGCACTGAACATCCTAGCACTAGGGTCAGACAGTTTGACTGTCTCTAAATCTTGAAAGTCTTTTCAGAGTGATATTCAGCCTAAGCCTTTGATGCTCTGTATATATAGGTCTGTCTTCATCAGAGTTTCTCCAGCTGTTCCTTACTTTGATGTTACTTTTCACAGGGATTTGTGCCAGCCTTCTGCATAGGGCAATTTTTACTTATCTAAACAGTGTCCTGCAGGACTTTTCATTGCCATATGAAAAACTGAAGTTTCCCAATACCTTTTCATATAAGAATAGCTTTGTGAGATGTATAGACGTCTTTCTGGTTGGTGATGATGTTGTCTCTGCTCTGTACTATTGGACGTGTTTACCTTTTCCTGCAGGTTGATTTGAGAAAGCAGAAGCTTCCATCCTTGACTTTGGGTCTGTCCCTTTTATCTCACTAGCATGAATACTTCTGAACTTCTCTCTCTTTGAAAAACTCCCACCGCTCCTTAGCTATAGACAAGGCAAGGTTTATATAAATGGAGACATAGCTTTCGTTAGGCTCTTTGCATTGACATTAACCCACTTTTGTTTCTACTTTAAGTGCTATGTCTTTCTTTTGATGCATACCCCAAAGGCCAGTCTTATGTCCTAAAGTACATAGGTCTCCACACATAGTTTGATATTGTTTTATTTTCCCTTCTGTGCTGTGCATGGACACCTTGAAAGGCCAGGAAAGTCTGAATAAAAGAGTGAAAGTCCGAATAAAAGAGTGGGAGAGTCACCAGACTAGTGAGTCTTGATGGTGTGGAAAGAAGGATAAAAGCCAGATGAGTCGGTTCAGCCAGATCCAAAGCAGTTTCTTCCTCAGGCAGTAGGAGGTGAATCAGAGAAATTTATAAGACTGAGACAGAAGAGCTAGAGAAAACCCAGTTAACTGGAAGCTTCCTACTCTATGTGGGAAATAATCTTGTAAAAGGAATCTCTGAATAAGGAGTGTCCTCTGCAACCATTCAATTTTATCTCAGTGAAAAGAGATTTCCCTTAGTTTTCCCTTAGGCTTTCTTGGCAAAAACGTCTTAAAGATCTTCGTTCGCTTCCTTTGGGGAACCTACCAACAGCCTTGGACCATCCCTGGCCATTTTGGGCCCAGCTGCTCCTATGAAGAAGCAGGTTGGAGTTGTAGTGGCTGGATTTTGTATCTCTCAGTTTTATCACTGTCAAGTGTCATTTGCCATCTACTGCTTTTTTTTTTTTTCCCTAATGATTTCACAAAGGTTGTGAAATTAGCAGTTGTCTCGGTGAGGCCCCTGGCCCCCGGCTCTTAATAAAGAAGTAAAATCTTGCCTTTGTGAGAGGCATGCAAGAAAGGGAGAAGGCATTTCCCAGCTGCAAGAAGCAAACCTCCTCAGTTAGTGCCAAATCTCACATTACTGAATTTCAAATATTGGCATGTACGGAATCGCAGAGACCGCTTTTTCCATGCACCTGCTGCGGTTCATAGCACAGCAAAGGATGTCAGCCGGGAGCGCAGGGGAATTCGCAGGAGGAATCGTGTGCTTCCGCGGCAGACTCTCCCCCCCGCTCCCCTGGGGACGTGCAGCTTAGCGCCTCAAGCCAGGGCGTTAAAGGAACGACCAAACCTTCTCATAGAGAAGAACCTGCAGTTCCCCGGGCCTGCCTTATTGAGACACGGAAGCTGCCACCGCAAAGGTCAGGAGCTCTGGAGGAGTAGGAGACTTTCCTACAAGCCTCTGTTGAAGATCTGTATTTAAGACCAGTAGTCTGGCTGTCAGAATCTCTGCGGGGTTTACATGTTATTTGCACATAGCTAGAGACAGAATAATTACATGTACACATGCTTAACCTTAATGCCTTCTCTTCTCTCAATTATCTCGTCAGCAAAACCCTTTTAATGGCTTTTATCTAGAGTGCTTCCATGACCTTTTCTACTTAGAATGCTGTGCATTAACTTGCAGTCCCGGGGGCTGAGCTCTTAACAGATTTCCAACCACGTGAACTTTATTGGGAAGAAAGTAACAGTTGGTTTTGTCTGACCAATTTGATCTGCAATTCTGAGATGACTCCCAGATGGGTCTCTGCTGTGAGATGGTTTAGGAATACTTGCAAACATGATGAAGAGCAGGTTTAAAAACTGAGCATGTAAATACTTGGGGATTACTCTTGAAACACCTATTTGACATTGGTAGCTTCTGTACTGCTTGACAACAAGAAACTTGTAGGAAGAGGATAGATATCTACCACTAAATTAGAAAATCTTTTCTGTGGACAGTCGCAGTGTCAGTAAGTTACTAACCATGATCTTGGAAAAGTATTTGAGTTTTGAAGTGACCAGAAGGTCAATTCTGATTTAGCTTCTGTCAAACTTCTTTTCTTTTTTAAATGCAAAACTGTTCAGATACCCAAGGAAGCCTTTAATATCAGGACATAAAAGGAGAACTTCATACTGGCACTTTGAAGTAAATTGGAGATTATGATGCCAATATTTTACTGATTAAAAGTATAAAAATGTATTATATTATGTCTTCTGCAGTATAATTAAACTTATGCATATCAGATGGACCACGTTCTTTCCATCTTTTAAATGCATTCATTGAGATGCAGATGTTGATTTTTCAATAAAGATGTCCAAAGAGGAATTGTAACGTAAGGAAAATGTAATGTTTTCTGTTCATAATTTTTACCATTTTTCTTCTTGTAGCAGGTACTTTTTGTGCTATGTTGGTTTATTCCTGTTTCAGGAAATTATCTCCTAATGAAAGAAAAATATTTCCCTTTTTAAAAGCAATAACGAATGCATTTGGTTATCCACATTTCTAAAACTGTAGTAAACCTATCCTCAAGTGCTTGCCTGAGCTTTTTTGAGGACTGTAAGGACTACGAATGCAAACTTGAAGCTTGCTGATGCAGGTTTTTTCCTCTCTTAAAAAATTTGCAATATTTTGAATTGTATCTCAAAGACTCATCAGACCCTTAGAATAAAATCCTTGTGATACTGAAATCACTGGAAATTTGCTATTCATTGTACAGCATCCATGGAATCCTCCTCTAAAGAAAATAACGCCCACAGAAATGAAGCAGCAGTGTGCATGCTAATCTGTGTTTCAGCAAAATGATAAAGGCAGTGGGAGTGTCCTGCTGGGAGCGGAGGTACTGTCAGCTCTCGGGTCACCTCTCTCTTTCTTACGCTCTGGGAAAAACAGGCTCTTCCTACCACTGCCAAAGTCCTGCATTTCTTCAAGTGTGGCTGTCAGTGGGCAGCACATGGGTTACGTATAGATTTTCTGTACAATAATTGTGTTACAGAATCAACCTAGCGCAAATAAATAGAGTTGTAATGTAGCAGTTCAACAGAAGGAAGAGGAATGAGTGGAGAGGATGATGCTCAGCTGATTTAGCCTTCCTGACAGAAGGAGATTAATCTTTCAAGGATATCCAGGTGACTTTCTGATAACAAACTAACTTGAAGGCTTCTAACACAACTTCCTTCTGCAATAACAAATCTCTGGCAGTTACAACATGTGAATATGCAAATATGCAGGAAAGCAAGAATTTTGATTTTTTAAAAAAATCTTATTCACGTTAACCATTAATTATACTAAGTATTGCACACAAAAGCAAATTGAAATACATCTTGTGGCTCTCATAATAAACAGTTTCGTCAAAGAATATGAGTAAGGAAAAATACATTTAGTAGGGGAATGTAGCCAAAGCAGCTTGTTATGACTGTAGAGTGATTTTAATATATATGACTGTATATCAGGATGATTTGGTGAATCTCTTAACTACAAAAACTTTATGATGTCTACAGGTCATTAAGATAATATTATAACCTACCAAAAGCATACGGGGAATTATCGTACATGGCAGGAAGTAGGACCCAGATTCTAATGAAAATTTAGAGTAGTATCAGATAAATTCTGGTTTTAGAACTCAATAATTATGCATAGTTCATAAATTGTGACATCGGGTTTTAAATTAGGGCAAGAAAATTCCGAGTAATATGCAGTTTCTGAAGTTAAAGAAATGTGCAGAGCTAAATTTGCAAGCCATGGTAGACATCAGGGAGTTTTAGTGTGACATGGCAGGAAAGTGGATGCTCTTGTCGCTTCAAAGCTGACACCTTTGAGCGTTTCTCCATTTTTCTGTGCTGATGTTTCTAGGTTGTGGGTGTCTTTGATAAGTGTACTGTCCTAGCTCTGTTGGCTGCAGTCTCACTATAGCTTGTACGTGAGTTAAGAATAATGCCCCTTTACGTCTCTTTCAAACAAACGTAGCTTTCGGTGGAAAAAGGGGCATTTTTACATTTTTGAACTTAATGTCTTGATTTCTTCTCCATACAAAGACTCATCTTCCAAAAGTACTTTGAAGCTTTAAAAGTTTGTGACCTGTTTTTGAAAAGTATGGAGCAAACCACCATTTCTCAGTGGGAATTGTGGATACTTTTCAGAAGCATAGGTCATCGGGTTTTGGTAGAAATTTTCCCTTGGAAGAAGAAGGAACAAAGCTTCCCGGGCTTCAAAACCACTTGTGTATAGTTCCTCTTTCGTAGAATACAAATGCACGTGACTGTCAATAGTAATATTTTTGCAGCTTTATTAAACTTCTTTTCTAGGAATCAAAGGGTATTAGTCCATTTTTTATACTCGAATAGCAGTCGTTTTCTTAAACTTACTATAAGCTTGGTAATTTCAGAAAAATAGACCTGTCTGTTAGTATCCTTTCCTCTGAGAACTATAGAAATGACATCCTAAAGCAATATGTTGAAGAAATTGCCTGGAAGGTATTTAAAGAGACATTATATTAAATGGCAAAATATTCAGGTGTTATCTTTTGTTATTTGAAGGCAGTATGCCTTTATGTTCCATGCTTTCTTTTGTATTGAGAAAACATCTGTCTAATTAAATACTTGGCATAAAATGTTTATGCAACTTTTAGTAGATTAGAGGATGTATTGGCTCAGAATATATATAATCAATTCAATATACTTGCATGAATATCATATCAAGATAAAACGAAAACATCTCCAATTCCCAAGAAAAATCTTTATTGCATGTGATATGACTGGTCCTAATTCTTTAAGCAGCAGTAAATAATAAACAGATGCTGTCGCCAGATTATAATTCACAATTAGAGTTTTAATTGTGCGAACTCCATGTTTGCTTGTCTGATCTGGGGAATTGTGCGGTATTAAAAGACTCAAGAAATTTTGTTCTGAAACTGTTCATTCTCTGTGCAGTCATGGATAATTGAAAGAGACGGGTTCACCTATCATTACCTAGCTTCTGTCTCAAGTCTTTATGAGAAACTCATCTGTGGAATAATAAGCTACAGAGATCATTTCATCCCCTCCCCTTGAAAGAATCCCCAACACAGAATGAGAAATTAACCCAGTTATCCTTCTTTCCAAACCATTGCTGGTTACCATTTCACAAGAAGTGCATCCTTTTCTCCAGGTTGTTATTACTTTGTGACTCATCAGTGGCAGTGAAGAGCTTTTCTCTTTTGTCCCCTCATCCCTCCTCCGCTCTGTTTTATTTTGTTTCCCTCCCTGCTGACTGGGAGCAGTGCCTACAGCTCCACCGCAGAATGTGCAAGTCGAAGCCGTGAACTCCACAACCATCCAGTTCCTCTGGAACCCTCCACCCCAACAGTTCATCAATGGTATTAACCAAGGATACAAAGTAAGTAGGAACAAGATTTCTGTGCCTTCAAATAACATTTGCCTTAGCAGTCCTGGTATATAACAATTAGAAGTTGAATCTCATAATCTCTGAATCTCCAAAGTGACTATATATTTTCAGGGGTATCTTACATGAGTAAAATGAAGAGAGAAGTGAGCAGTTGTTGCTCCTAATTTGCTAATTTACGTTCTGAAAAGGGAATATCTTGTAAGCTAGAAGTCCTAATACCTTTGTCATTTACCTGGAGAGTTTCCAAAGCCAAAAAGCAGTTCAATGTCAAACAGTTTAGAAAGTCGGCACAGGAGATATGTCGAGATATGTACCACTGAAAATCAACCTTGAGATTCCTATTTACTCTAATGCAAAATTCCCACTCTAATGCAAAATTCCCATTCATTTCATTAGGAACCAAGACATCACACTAAATATTTGCCTTAACTTTCCCACTGTGATGATTTGGGAGATATAAGAATGTAAAATTTATTAATCATGCTTGATGACACGGAGTTAGCATGATAAGTCCCCGTTGATGGGGCAACTGGCAATATCTATTACAGGACGCAGAGTAGAGAGTGCTTAACAGAGCACTTGTTGGTACTTTGACCAGCGGAGAGTATGCTAAGAAGGTAGCTGGAGTGGTTTATTTCTGTCTCAGAAAGGACTGCTTAATAGAAGCTCCTTCAACGGTTCAGCGGTGGGGGCATAATAAACGAAGGGTTTAAAAACATTCACGGAAAGAACAAAAAAAAGGAAATCTCGTAGGAATCGCCGAGCAGGAAAAGGGAAGATGGGTATCTTTCAGGAGCAGGGAGGAGGAAGGTTGATTTAGGTGCTGGGTGAGCTGAGAAGGATGTGTAGTTCAGAAGACAAGCTGTGAATTGAGGCATTGTAGGTGGATTTTAGAAGTTTTGCAAGACTTGATCCTTCTCTAAGAATTTCCCAAAGTGATGGAGAAACTGAGACAGAGGTATGCATGGGAGTTTTAGTATTTTTCCCATCTATATATTTCTCATAAAAACAGTGATGGTTTCAGAATCCCGCTGCTGAAGTACTATATACGTGTAGACGGGTATGTCTGTTTTTCCCAGAGACAGAATCAGCTCTGAAGACTAGGTGACTGACAGGACGGCAAGAGTGTATCCTGAAACCTCAATACCGAAGTAGTACTTGGCTTCTGTTCAGGCTCTGGAGAATAAAAGCACTTTTTGGGCTCAGTGGACTGCAATGCACTATAATTTTCTGGTGCAAGTCCAAGCATGGTGAGCTCAGCCAGATTTGCAAAAGTCATATTTCAGATTTTTATTCTTTATTTTACTTAAACAGAGTTTCAGTCTAAAGATCCTTAGTCTCATCGCATAGCTACTTTTAATTTACGTTTCAGTTTCTTTAGCAATGGTATAAAATAACTAAAATTGTAATTTATATCTGTCAGTGGTCAGTGAAAACTTTTGAAATGATCAAAATTTCTTTTTCCTTGGATTTCTTTGATTGCAGTAGACTGCAACAGCTTTACCATTCCTGTTTCTCATAGGAATTGTGAATTACACACAAAGACTGTGTGAGAACGTTTCTGTCAGTTACTTCTTTTGCATAGTTTTTTGTATGATTTATAAATTACAAGTAGTCAAAGCTAGGCCTTTGCTTTTCTGAAGGATTAAACACATTTTTTCTTTTAACTGATGGGATCGTTCACCTTTATTTTCTGCACATGTCTCCTGAAGACTGTGCAATGAAATGTACTCAAGAAAGAGAAGTTCAGTCCTCCAAAGTTATAAATGCCAATTGTAATCCACAAAGGTGATTTAGAAAAGAAAATAAAACTTACTATTCCATCGACCATTTTCCATTTTTATCTTTTCTTTGAAATTTATTTGCATTTCAAGAAGTGGTAAAGTACACCTTTTCAAATATGAAATATTCCTCACAAAATTACGCCTTATAGTCCTCTAACTGTGCTTTCTGATTATCAGAAACTATAGACGTTGGCTAAATGTATCAAATATGGCTCATTAATTTCAGGCATCTATTCATGTTTATGAGCCTGAAGTCAATACAAGCAGCATGATTTACACAGATACTGAGTAAGGCCTAGAATTTTAACGTGCTTATATAAGCCACAAGATAAGGATTTTTGGACAAAATAAAATTTTCATAAGCGCTTTAAAGCTTTAGATCCCTAAGCCGTTAAGGCGATTTCAAAAATTGTTTTAAAATTTCAAAGTCATTTGCCAAAAATGAATTTTTTAAGTCCTTATTTAGGTACCTACACATAAGGTACTCCACTCTAAAAAAAATATTGATCACCCAGAAGATCCACCGAGATGAATGAAACCTGGAAGAACTGAGCACATCTGACACACATGCTACTTTAAATGCATGAAAATGTCTTCAGGAGTCTAGCTTTTGGGAACCAGGTGTTGAAAATTGTAGTCATCATCTTTACAACCATTTTCTATTCTTTCTGTAGTTCCAGAACTACTTGAATCATTCACGGTGCGGATATCCCCAAATCACCGAACGCTGTAATACTCCTAGCCTGTTAGGAAAGGCTGGGCGATGGGATGCTGGGGGGCTGTGGGAGAGGAAGGAGGATTCCCCCCCACCCCTTATCCCAGTAACCTCCCCAGCCAGCGGGATCTTTAAAGGAACCCCAAAATGAGATAAAGCATTTCCCTCGGAGTAGCACTGGAAGTACTTTCCTTCCTTCAGCTTGCTTCCAGCAGCAGAGACTGTCCAGGCTGGTCAGAGCGGCCCAGAGAGAGACAAAAGACTCACGTCGTACAAATAATCATTCGCACTAATTTTGGCAGTGTTCAGTCGCAGACATTGAGAACTGCAATACCTCCACGGTACCAGTATATCCCTCATCACTAGTGAGTATTATACACATCCCTCCAGTTATCATAGTAACAGGGTATATCCATCTGTTCAGCGTCAGAGCTGACAGTAGTTTAACAGCGTTGCGTGTTTTTTACAACCAGATTAAGATGGCTTTGGCAGCCAAGCATACTTTGATTCCAAATAGACACAACTTCCAACGAGAGCTCATCCACGTTTAAATTTTCTAGCTTCTAGCATGGCCAGCGGATGCTCCGGAAACTGTGACTATGGTCACCATTGCTCCGGATTTTCACGGTGTTCATAGCGGCTGCATCACCAACCTCAAGAAATACACTACTTACTATACCTCGGTGCTGTGTTTCACCACGCCTGGCGATGGACCGCGAAGCACACCCCAGCTCCTGCGCACCCTCGAAGACAGTGAGTAGTCAGCACTGGGAGAGAATCTCAGCGCTCGCGTTTTGTTTGGATGGATATAAAAGCCAGAATTTTCAAATCTGGGCGCTTAAAATTAGACCTCAGGTTCACAATCAGTTTGCAGTCTCTTGTCAAGTTACTTTGCGTCAGACAATGACCTCAGCCAGTTGTCCATGTGTGTTCTTTTAGCCTGTGGCAAATGAATGATATTTGATTTTTTTTTTCATTATGGAGTAAACCTGGATGAATTTTTTTTTACATTGGTCAGAAGCTGAAAGCTTCATAGTCCAGTTGAGCTAACATCCAACTTGTTGTTCATGTCTGTGAACCCTTATGCTCTTAAATCCATGTTCAGGCGTCTGAACAAATATGAATAGATCTTCTTAGGAACTGAGCACTGGGACTTCCTGTGGAGGTCAATGATTAATTTACGATTGTTTCCTTCTGTTATTCAATATATTGAAAATGTCTGTATCTATATTATATTGCGAGTGTTTGTATAAAAGAACCAGGATCGGTAACAATGCGGTAACTTTTATTCTGCAAAACTGGAGTCAGGATGAAATGAAATGAGCTAGATAGTTCACCGTATAAATTATTTCCTGCTTCAGAAAATGTTTTGGCCTCTGTGGCCCCTTGGAAGTGTTTGCTCAAGACATATTTGGGACTAACAAGTCTAGCGTGTGTTTGATGCAGGTAACAACTAAATTTCAGTGGCCCTCGTAGCTGTGTGTCCACGGTGATCTTGGCTCTGGCCAGCGCTTCAGTATCTTCCTGTCACGGAGCATCATAAACACTGTTGCACATTTACAGATCCAAATCAGAATAAAAAAATGCCTAATACATCCATTAAGGTATTGTTTTTAGAAATACTACTTTGCCTTAATAGGGATCTTTTAGGTTAGTCAGTGTTCCCGTAAAGAAAAATCTGATTATCATTAACAGTCACAGAAGTGAGGCTCAAAGTGCTAATCCAATTTTTCATCAGATACTCTTGAAAGAACGTGAAGAAAATGAAATACTTTCCCATGGCTTTTCCTTTTGTGGTTAGTCTCAGCTATATGCTAGACCCGTGCCCCAAAAGCAGTTTGTAGACTTAAACCTTTGCTTGCTAGAAGATCCCAGAGCAATTTAACTACCAGAAATCTATGTGAACCATTAATATGAAGTCATACATGTTTATCTGGGGTTAAAGCAGAAGGCATGGAGGAAAGAAACACGCATTAGGTTCTTGTGTGTAGTGTTAACTTTTTTGCCTGTTTTCCTAAGGAAAAGAAGCTTTTGACAGTGATGATTTGTAAATGTATTTGACTGTCTGTCTTAGGCCCATCTGTCTTTCTCCTTCCAACGACATTTGAACCTTGTGGCTAAGTTCAGTGAGTACAGAAGAGTAAGAAACCAAAGATAAGAGACTCCTAAGATTTCACAAAAACTAATCAGCTAGGAAGAGGAAAGAGACTCTTAATGTTTCCGCTGAAGGAAAGGCCGCAGAAATGAGCCCTAAAGACTTTGTGCAAAGTGGGAGAAAGGGCACAGTCAAGGCACTGGGAGTATCTCAGGGAAATGCTGGGGTCACATGCCATTTTAAACACAAGAAAATTCCATCATGAAACATAAAACAAGAGAAAGGCAGACCTGTATTTTGTAAAACATTTAAAACATTTCTTGGTGTATGCACCTGGATGCTACAAGGAGCTTCAGCAGTAGAGGTGAGCAGGATTTTTTTTTTTTTTAATTTTATTTTATTTTTTTATCCTTCAGAATTGCTTCCCTTGGTTTTTCATGGTGACTGAGAAGTTAAGTGCAGGATGGTATAATGCATCCTTGCAGAGAACTCGTTGCATCTAAGTTGCTTCAGGGTTTATGTGGTGGGAGAAAAGATTCAAAAGGACTGTCATTCATGTTCTCAGGTGATAATTTTCTGTCTGTAAAGCAAGGTTAGGCAATCATTTAGAAAAAAAATAGTGCAAACAGATCTGTTTGCTGATGAACTGTAGGTCAAATAAAATATGGCATCCAGTCAGAAGCAATGTGTCCTGGCTTGGAGTAACCTGCACCTGGTTTTCATTATGACATTAAAATTGGACTGCAACTGCAGGAGCTAATTGGAGTAAAGCTTTGCGAGTGTGCGCTTTGCACGTCTGCAGATACGTGGTCCCGAATAGGGCATAATTGCTGTGCTCTTGTTGGGTGTTCCTGAGATCGCTACCAGATCAGCAATTCTTTCTGTAATGCTTTGACTACTAGATAGCACAGAATGGGTTTGGAAATTTTCCTCACTAGGATTGCAGAATTGCAAATGTGGATGTAGCTGACCTACTGGTAGGCTTTTTTTTTTTTTTTTTTTAATCATAGCTCGAGGGGAATGAGAAACTGGACTAAAGTGAAAAGGAAACAAAATATGAAATTGCAGACGAGAAATTGCCAACTGATGTCAGTGGAGCTGGAGGATACTCGGGCAGGGATCCAATGACAGAAGCACAGTGAATATAAAGTGAACAAAAACTCCTTTTTCCAGTACATCGGTTGAAGACAGAACAGCAGTTGGATCAAAAATCAGTCAGGATGTCTTCCTTGAAGATCAAAATTGAGGGAGGATGGCATATTCTTGACAGTCATTCCATTTTATGCTCTTTCATTGCACACTAGGGAGCTGAAATTTTTAAGAGCTCTTGAGCTACATCATAAAAATCCTTTAAAAGTTTCACACACTTGTATTCATTTTAAAGAAGACAGTTGCCATTATGTTGGACATTTTTAGAGTTGTTTTGAGAGAATCTATCCAAGCAGTGGCTTGGTGACTGTCCTTGCTTTGCCCTTGCATAGCCAAAAGGCTCTTTCCAGGTGAGGGGGGTGCTGGTGGTGTTGCTACAGACCGAAGGCTGGCTAAGCGACGCACAGCAGCACGGGTAAATGCCGCACGCCGTCGTTGAAGGAAAACAGCAAACGCAATCGCTTCCAGGATTGCCAGCTTGATTGTCCTAATTAGATTAGATCAAGAAGAGAGCCAGAGAACAAGTTGCATGCAAGTCTCCTGCTGCCACTCTCTTTAGTTCTCTGCACAGTTAGGATGACGACTGGATAACATAATTTATGTGATGATAGCCAGAGTGCTTCTTAACACCTTGCGTTCTCCCCTGCAGCTCTCACTGATGTTTCCAGCAGGCTTCCCTTGGCCCCAGCGCAGTGTTTTATTTCTTCAGCCCTAACCTTGCCACATGAATCAGACCAAAAGTACGTGGGGTTCTCCTGTTAACAGATTTCCTTTTCTCATTGCCAGAGCCAGGAGCGGTGGGACACCTGAGTTTCACTGAGATTCTGGACACGTCTCTCAAGGTCAGCTGGCAAGAACCTGTAGAGAAAAATGGCATAATTACAGGCAAGTATCAGCTGCGGTCTCCTTTTTTTTGTTGTTTTGTGGTTTGTTTTTTTTTTTAAGCGTGTGTATCATTGCAGTGGAAAAATGTTTGCATAATAGAGCATTTAGGGAGAACTGGCTACTGCGAGTGCTGGTTTCCTGGTCCCTCTCTTGGGTAATTGAAATGTCAGCTAGGGCAGGTTATAGAAAGTACGGGTCCAATTACTGGCAGCTCATGATTGTGGTCACTGAAAAGGCAGTCTGTAGTAGAAATCAGCTCCCCATGGAGTTTCTGGTCTTGTTAAATCTTCCGTGACCCCCACCTGTGTTACTAAATTTCTGAAACTTTGTGAGACAGTGTTTGGCCTTTGCCCCAAAGGTGGGGGGTTCCTACATGGAGTTTACAGCTGCAAAATCTGGATTGGCATTGCTAAGATTTGCAATCAAGATCAAGCCTGAAATCAGCGGTATCCTTCATCTGTGATCAAGTGGTCTGGCTGTGGACTGCGTGACAGAATTTGCATGTCATTACTTAATTTTGTGTAAACCATCACAAGGGTTCAGAACTCTCTTGTTTCTCTTTGATGAGCTTGCCATTTGACAAGCTATTTATCTATTTACTGTACGCCAGTGTAGACACAGCATCAGCAACTTCATTATTTTTCATAAAGGAAGCTATAAATAGTTGAGAAAAACTCTAGTTCTTATCAACAGAGGCAATATTGTTTTCAGATGGGAAACTATTACAGCTGCACAGGATGGACATTCCATTTAACAAAGGCTTTCAAGGTTTTGAAGTGCAAGAAAGCTCCCAAATTTTAAATTACTGGAGCTAAAAATCATAGTTGGGAAGGAAGAAGATCATTTCACATGGATCAAAATATTTTGTTTTGGGAGCATTGACATTGAAATATCTAGGTTTTATTTTAAAAAAATATATTATAATTAGTAAAAATTAAATACATTTCAGGAGTTTAAAAAAAATCAGACTTTCTGGCCCCTGAACATTGAAATGTTATATCAGTCTAATTTCCTGAAGCATTTTAACTTTGACAGGTCTAATGATTTTCATAGGACTTGCCCTTGTCAGTGTTTTCTCTGCGTATCTGTAACGTGCACCATTTGTACATGTGTCTTCTGTGCTGTTTACAGCGTATGTGGAGTCCTTATGCAGATCATCTTATGCCTTTATACCATAGTAGCCTTCCTGAAACATGCATTGATTAAGTGGTTCGAGAACAGAAACTAATGACTTCTGAAAGCAGAGCAGTATTGATTCAGAGAAGATGGCCAAAGCCTTCAAGCCCGAGTGCTTAAATTTAGGTACCTAAATCCAAGCCTAGCTATCTAAGTAAGATGATGTAACACTCAGCCTTGTTAAGCGCACGTTGGCAGCGCTGTGCTTAGTGTTGCAGAATTGCTTTGCTAGAAACAAGCTGCTGCCTCCCAGAATGGGTTGAAACCTGGTGGAGCATGATGATGGACAGCGTTATATTTGGGGCAAACTGTTTCAGAAAGATTTAACTCAAGAAGCTCTATTGTTCATGAAGAAACACCAGTGTAAATACGTCCAGCAAAGTTTATAAAGAAAAAGAAATGTCCTTAATGATGCAAATAGCATTTGGGCTAGCAAAGTTGTTCATGCCCTGACTACATCAAGGTTTATAGAGGGCTGCTTGGGGGATCTGAGTGCTTAGGGAGGCAATTTTTCATCATTTCTGCTCACTGATATCTTTACTGGACCTTCTGGTTCCATGCACGAGAGCTGGGAGGAGGAAAGCAGAGAGGGTGGCACCTGGCAGCCAGCCTGCGCTGGGAAATTGCCCATTACTCTTGCTGTAAATTTCAGTATCTTCCTCGTTCTCTCAGTAAACGTTGATTTATGAGGACCTGGATGCAGACGGACAGTTTGTGATTGGGTGTACTGCTCTCTTGTAGAGAATTTACTCCAGATCAACAGAAAATTATTTCTGAAACTCCTCTGGTCATTAGTTTCCGTTAGGCAGCATTTTGTGGAGAGGGTGTAGTGCCAAAGCATACGGGAAGGCTCTGTGGCACCTTTCCTATTCTCACTTACGCTGAAGCCAGAGGAAACACTCGGCCCCGGCCGGCTGGACTCCCCCGTGCACATTTCTGGCAGTGCTCCCGTCTGTAAAACAGAGCGCGCGTTTTTACCGACCACACGTCCTAAAGTTCTGCCCATCTGTCAGTCATTGTGGCTGAAGTGCTCCTGGGGGGTACGGTGGATGTTGTTCCTTTCCTTAGCATTTTTTCATCTATTTTTGTTATGCATGATTACATGTGGCTTTGTGTCTGCTCAGTACGTACGTATGTATTTTCTGTTTGCATTTTTTTATACGACTAGAATTTAACTATACTTTCGGGAGTGAAATAGCCACCAGTAAATGCTGCCTCTTTGCCTTTTGTTCAATTTGCATGTGAACTCAGGATATTTTTTCTGGTGAACGTTTTTTCAGTAAATAAATACATAGAGACTATGTGCCTAATGGGTGGGAAAGCTGGGTCTCATCCCTATAGTCACAAGGGAGAAAACATAAAATGTCCAAAGAATAACGACCAACATTTGATCTATATCTAAAGCTTATCCAGATGGGAGAGAAGATATCTCGATCACTTAAGATTCCCTAGTGCATGGTGGATGAAACTTTCTATTGTTCGTAAGCAAGAAATGGATAGGGAGAGCTTTAAAAGTCCCCTGCTTATCTTCTGGTTATTTATTGCTTTGAGCAACCCGTTTTGTTTTATTCTGAGGTGATACTGCTTGATCCCCCCTGCCAGCCCATGCGCAGGGTTCAAAGCAGGCGCAGCAGGGTCGTCCCCAGCTCCCAGGCAGACAGATGAGCCGTGGCGTGGCCTTTGCCCAGCTCCTGCTCCGTCCACGGCTGCGCACGGACGTTCCGCTGGCCGGGGACACGGCTGCTAGTTTTGTGTCCTCTGTTGGGAAGTGTGGAGAGGCACAACTGCACCTTCTGCAGACTCCTCCTCATTCTTCCACCTTGCCCTGGCTGGAGCAAACAGTACCCACGGCTTTTGGAAGAAAGGGGTGTTTGTGATGGTCGTTCTGTTTGCAACTCCTTCGTGCTTCTTCACTGAGCATCAAATAGAGTGGACAGTCATCCCCCACCTTTCTGTTCACCCTCTATTAATAAAGGCAACAGAGTCCTTAAATTTTGTCAAAATCTTCATACAGATTATAATCTTGCCTGTACTGCATAAACTCTGATGGCTGGTAAATGATTATCGAGCCTTTTCAGAGAGCATCAAAACACCACAGTGTCTCTGAGATATTGGTAAATTACTGACTTAATTAATTCCCATTTTAAATTCCCTTACCTAAAACTGGCTCCAGATGAGCATTCAGGAGTTTTTCCCCTTCCCCTAGGTAGTGCGTAGTCAGACAAGCGGTTGCGACGTAGCTGGAATTGTTGAAGTATCGCCTCTCTTTAGCACTGCCCCCTTACCTGAACATAATTAGTGACTATGTGAGTACCCCGAGCCCATTTTCATGCAAAATTAGATTAACGTGAATCTCTGTCAGTGATGGCAGCTAGCACCGGAGGAAGGATAACATCTCACACCTCTCAAACTCTCGCAGAAATACTTGTCTCACCATGCTGGTAGTTCATGAGGTGATGTTTCCTTGTTGATTAATACCATAAGGTATTTTGCTATGCCAATTTGTATATGTTAATCAGCTTGTCATGGGTTTGGTTTTTTGGTGGTTGGGTTTTTTTTCTTTTTTTTTTAAAAAAAGAAAAAAAAACCTCAAGCCCCCCAGCTGGTCTGAATTCCTCATCTTAGATGATGGGAACAGGAACCCGGTAGGGAGTTTCTCTAGCCAGCTTGCCTCATGCATGGTTCGCTCAGTGGGGTTCCTTTCTGTTAGTCCTTTTCACTCACTTCCATTTCACAGGCATTCAAGAGCTATGTGTATTTTTTTTTTTTTTTCCCCCTGAGTCAAATCACAAAGAAAGCTGCAATCAAGCAAACTTTTCAGACACGCTCTCTGGAGACTGGCACAGTAAGGTTCAAATGGGTTCAAACGAGAATAAAGTGGGACTGGGCAGGAGGAGGACAAGCAGATTTGGAGGTAAAATTGAGCAAATCAGACAGCAGAAAGTTTCAAAAGTTCTTGGAAGGCAAATGATTATAAAAGTGATAAAAAGAAAAGCCTGGTTATGATAGAAGAAGAATGTGGAGGTCAAGGTGAGTGCAGTTTTGGACAATACATTGCCCACACTGTGGTTTCGAAAGAAAGGATAACGATTCACCCTGCTAAAGGATTTGTGCGAGGAACAAGCAGTGGGGAATAGAGGTTTTTCAGTTCCTAGAAGATTCCCACAATGTTCCTGCCTGATGGTTATTGTCGGATTTGTAAGTATTTCTAGATATACAGCAGCGAAGGTTACTTCAGCCTGGAAAGGGAGTAGGCCTAATAAGTACATATAGATTTTTAATTAGATATTCTAGCTGGTGAGAAAATATTGTATTTTCCAGTGTTTCTTCCTATTCGTTTCATAGAGTTCACGAAATGAAAGTCCACCCTTCTGTGAGATTATCCCCAGGTTTCCTAGCTGTTTCATAGCAAGCACTGTGTAGTCACAGAAAAAGAGACAGACTGTTGAGACTCCATGTCCTCCCCCATCTGTAATCTGATGGGCAGATGATACCCCACGGGCTACCTGCATCAATTGCTTATCGGAAATAACAATACTTGAGTATTTTAGCCAGTGTTTACTTCAACTTTTTTTTTTTTTTTTCTGCTTATAAAAGGTGACCATAATGGAGTAGAGTAGGAAACAAGTCATACCACCATTGACCACAAGCAAATCTTGCAGGAGCAGGAATTTACCGGTCCCTGGGTTATTGTATAACTGTGCTTTAGAAGAAAAACCAGACCCACCACTGCTACGGCCCCCTGACTCCTGTGTAATTGTTTTTCAGGGTACCAGATCTCCTGGGAGGTGTATGGCAGGAATGAATCTCGTCTTGCCCGCACGCTACCCAACACGACGCTGGAGTACAAGATCACGGGGCTGTCATCTCTCACCACCTACACAATCGAGGTGGCAGCGGTGACCGCGAAAGGGAGCGGATGGGTCACGTCCTCCACCATCTCTTCTGGTGTGCCCCCAGGTTGGTAAAACTCCATGAAACAAATTAAAATGGGCTGATTCTTCGTGTTTCTATGTTCCAAAGATCACAAATTAATTCGGTTCAGTAATAATAAAAATGGTTTTATTTATAAAGCACTGGAATTCTTTACCACATAATTTAAATTTAATTTTTAGAACAGTTTAAAACATTAACATGAACACACTTGCAATCTGAAATCACCAGAAAGTTGAGGCTGTTTAATACAAACACAAAAAAAAGTTGTAGGGATGGCAGAAGGAATAGACAAAGTAATAAAGTGGATACAATACAGAATCTCCTGACATTTACCAAGTAACATAAGAATGAAGCCTGAATCAATTCAAAAAGTGTTGCTTTGGGGGAAAAATAGTCTGGATGCTGTTAAAAGGGAAAGACTTTTCCATTTATAAGTAATATAGCTTATCTCACCTATGAGAGGACATTTGTCTAACGAAACGAAAATCTTAGTTACAAGATTTGGGAGTTGTGGCCTGAGAAAGACTTGGGAGGGGGTACTGCATTGTCTGAGTTACCGTTTGGGCACCTGTCAATTTGGCCTTTTTGCATTTTGTTTTTAAAATTCTGCACTCTCCCTCATCCAGTATAGAAAGCAAACTAAAAAGCCAATTCTTACCTCAAACAAGCAGTTTCAGTTAATTTATAGGTTGTA
This sequence comes from Mycteria americana, assembly GCF_035582795.1. Classification (NCBI taxonomy): domain Eukaryota; kingdom Metazoa; phylum Chordata; class Aves; order Ciconiiformes; family Ciconiidae; genus Mycteria; species Mycteria americana. The sequence goes on along the minus strand of NC_134376.1, from coordinate 5,210,186 downwards.
CAAGGAGAATTTTCCAAAGTGGAGCAGTTAGTGTACGTCACTGATAATCCAGTTTTTCCCTTTTCCGGTATTTTTTCACTTTTCTGTGTGTCTTGAAGTATGCTTGCCTTTCTTTTCCCTAATCATAGGTAATTGTGACAAGCTGTAGACTAGATCAATGCCATGCTCCCTGTTGTTAGCCAGATAACAGCATTATCCTACTTGGGCAGGGTTAGTTTATCGATCATAGTTCCCACAAACGTGAAGTAAGAATCAAGAAATATTGTGTATTCATGCATACGTGAAATATATGCCAAAAAGCTGCCCATTTTTTGCCTGTTGTATTTGCACATAGTACAACATTATGAATGATTACTGATTATAATACTAATTTCCATTACTTACAAATGCAGGTACTATTGGGAATTTATTCTAAACAATCTATATTTAATCTCTTTCCTGGGCTTGCTTTTGTTGATAGTTCAGAATAATATTAAAAACGTAAATGCTGCTGTAAGCTTGACTGATGTGAGGCAAAGATCTGATTGGGGCTGCAGATTTTTTCCCATTAGAAGGTCACCCTCTTTATTTGCAACAGAAATTTTTAAAAATCTATCTACTTTATTCAGGCATCAGAAATGCCCTCTAAACCCATCTATTATAGGTCAATACAAGAATCGCAAAATCTTTGCCATACACTACCCCAAAAATTGATACTTTTTCTGTTGTTAATATATTCAAGTTGTACGTACTTTAAGAAGTAAGTAAAAATTCTTGCCATTTAATTTTGGAGACACAGAAGTACAGGGGAATTAGGTGACGTGGCAAGTGACTGGCAGATCTGGAGCTGGGAAGGACCTTCTCCCCGAGCCACCACGCTTTGTCGGTCACGCGACTTCTCTCAAATAGTAGCTGTAATTCTGTCGACGGGCTCTTTCTTTTCTCGTTTGATCTGTAAAACTGTGGTGCATGCTCAGAGCGGCAGAAATAGTAATGCTGTATGTAATACTCTGCCAAAAAGAAAAAAATCCCCACAGCTATTTGCTCTGTTATAATTGTTACCACGGTATTTTATATGCTGAAACACTGAATGGCAACTTGTGTTACTGGGCCCTAGACGAAAAGTGTTTCCACCTCTCATTTACATTTCTATTTCTTCAGAACTTCCAGGTGCTCCATCCAACCTGGTGATTTCCAACATCAGCCCTCGCTCTGCCACGCTTCAGTTCCGGCCAGGGTACGATGGCAAAACCTCCATCTCCAAGTGGATAGTCGAAGGCCAGGTATGTCTCTGACAAAAAGCTCTTAATGAAGTTTCTGAGGGGTTAAAAAGGGTCTAAATAGTGAATTGCTGTTTGGATTACAGTTTTTGTTTCACTTTGGATCAAAGCTCTTCAGTAAATGGCCTGGCGGTAGCTGCTCAGGGGGTCCCCAGCTGTTCAGGGGGTTCCTGGAAAGGTTGGAATGCAAGGGAGCTCCAGAGGCTTAGCTGAAAAATGTCTGTGCGGTAGGCAGTGAGAAAAGGGTCACGTGAATGCTGTAACTTCTGTTCACAGGAACAAAAGAAAAATATGATCTATAATATATATATGTGAGAATGTTTATCCTTTAAATAATTCACATGGATTTTTGTAAAGCAGCTTTGCTTATGTTCAGAAGAACACCAGATGCATCATAAGCAACACATACAGCAGAGCTTAAGTCCACCCATTTATTTAAAAAAGGATTTGAAACCTGTGTTTAGGTTGTTAGGTGTATTCTCAAACCAGATGCATACCTGGAATGATTATCTCTGAGTCAGAAGTATAGGAAGAATTGCACTGAACAGTAAAGATACCATTATTCATGAGACTGAGTGTATTTTTCTGTCTTGTAATAGAACATACTGAGGTTTTCTATCCAGGCCTCTAGATATGAATAGGATGAATTCTCTTCTTCATCAGCTTTAAACAATATCCCTCTTTCTGCTGTCATTATGCCTTGGAGGAGTTATATATTCCTCATTTGTTCTCCTGACAGATGAGCTTTGCTTCTTCCTTTCCACCCACGGATCTTTATAAATAATATAATCTGTTTTTAAGACCAAATGTTGGACTTCTTAAATCACCGTCACCACTTAGACATGTTGATACAATCACTTCACTTGGTAATGAGATTGTTGTGAACAAGTTGGTACATTTTGTACCGTTTACATACACATTATTGCATATTACGGAATTAAACACTGAAATCCTATAATATGGTGGTTTGGCACATTCTGAGAAACATTTTTGTGCTGGAGCACCACATTGATATTGCTAGGAATTTGTTCATTCCGTGAGCTGCAGGACGCCATTGAAGTGAAATAAATTTGAATGCTTTAAAATTGCAATAATAATTACCATGAAGTTCATCTGCATCCTTGAAGAGCCCCGGGTACAAACAGTGGTTGAAGGGTTCTTGGTGTGCAGGGAGGGAAGGGAGGATCTTTCTTGTTCACAAACCCTCATCAACATCTCGTGCGTTGCCAGAATAGTTAAGGGGTTAATGGTTCTGATAGATCCTGGATCTAGGAATATTTGCTCCGTTTGGGGAAGGAGCACAGCCAACGTCTTTGCGGAGTTTGGGCAGTCTTTTCAGCACAGCTACTCTGCAAGGTTCTTCTGCACCGTACCTCACTGTTTAGCTTTGGCACAACAAGAAATGTTGTTCCAAGTGGATTTAATTTAAAAAAAAAAAAAAAAAATCTTGCTCACATGATTAACAAAAATCTTTTCAGGTGTGCAGAGAAATTGGTGACTCCTTAAGGATAGAGCAAATCCTGTTTCCAGGATGACAGCTGCATATAATCCTTTGTTCACAGCCCCTTTCTGCCAGCACTTCACTCAAACTCTTTCTCTCTTAAAGTGCGATTTCACAGCACCTTTAGCCAGTCTACACCAGCGCTCTCATTGTCCTGCTCCCGTTCCCTCTCCTCGTCCCCGTCACTCTGACCAAGACTTTCTTACTCCTGCCTTCCGCATGCACTGCTGCTGGCGTGATCATACCCAGAGCTGCTATGAGACTTGGTCCAGCCAAGAACAAATGAGTTTCAGACAGATCAGTTCCCTGCATGGGCCGTGTGTGTGATCAGAAGAGCACCATGCAAGGGGAGGGGATGAGAACGCGGGAGTGGGAGCAGAGACGGGAGTGGGAGGTAGTGGGAGCAGGAATGCCTCCGTCCTGACTTGGATCTAAGCTGCTGTGGACCTGCCCTCTGGAGTTCACGGGTTTTTCTGCCTACCTTTTAAAGACACACAAGCTTTCACAAAACAGCTGCCAGTGACACCGCAGTGTTCTCTTATGCCTTTCATGTAGTCTGTTCTAAGCAGTGATATGTCTGTGCTGGGATGCAGACTGCTGTTGCAACATCTGTATTTTAGCATAGACAACCATAATTGTTCCTTAGGACTATGTTAGATTGAAGGGCAGTGGTTATACCCAGCCTACAACAGTATTTTCTAGACAGAAATATAGGGAGGATTTTTTTCCTTCTGGATCTTTCATTCACTGGCCCATGTACAGATTTCAATAGCCCTGTTAAGTGTTTCATGCCTCAGCATTAAATTAAAAGCCACTTAAGGCATGGTTTTGCCCGCTATGATTTTAAAACACGTGGTATTGCGGAGTGATAGGATTACATTTAACTATAAACCACTAATCTATATGTTCTAGTGTACTTTTCAATTAATCACTTGAATTGGAGAATAGAGATTCTGTCCAAGCAGGTACAGGGACTACATATCCATCCATTTGCAAATTTTTTGAACATTAGCCTTTCTGAAAGTTTGCAACAAGGTGTAGAGTAGCTGAAAACAGCTAATAGCTTGGGGAAAAATATGTTGCAGTTTATTAAGACTTTGTGCAGCACGATCTCTCCTGGAAGGAGGAGAACCAGGTCAATGTCCCCACACAGGGCTGTTCCCTCTGGGCTGTACTTCTGCTGTCGGTGGGTTCAGGACAAAGCATGACCACAAATAGCTGGTACTGTCGTGCACTTCATCTACGTCCCCCTCTATTTGTACAGCTGAGAGACAGCTTTGCATTGGACATCCCTTATATATTGTGTCTTCTCTTCCATCTCTACTGGTAATATAGCCTTTACTGGGGATGTCTGAGTCCTTACAGACAAACTATTTTATATTCACGCACACAAACAAGCTGCCACCAACATATTTTTCTTCTTTGTTCCTTTATGTGGCACAAAGCTTCCTTGATAAGGGCAGGTCTAGCAAATGTCCCAAGTATTCTATTTTGGCTAAGTGCCATTTCTGAAGCCTGATACTTCATTAACAATTTGAAAGAAAAACACAGCTGGGAATTCCAGTTGACGTGAAATTTCATATATCTGGCCTTGGCTCCTGCTTTTTGTGCTGGGGTGTAAATTCACGGGAGCCACTGTGGAACTAATGCTCAATTATGTCAACAAACATGAGAGGAGAATCAGGTCTTTAAGATTTTAGTGTTGGTAGATACTGAAATATCAAGCGTTAAAAATCCCATTTCTGTGTTTCTAGTGAAGCTATATCCTGTACTGCTGAAGGGATTTCTTAAAAATCACTAGGCCTGTTTTTTCCGTCTTTCCATCTAGACTCAGAGGATTGGAGGGAACTAGATTTCCAAACAGAGAACTACAAAAAAGTACCAATGCCATTTAAAAAATATTTCTAAGATTGTTTTTCCATTACACACAGTATAATCTAAAGAGAAGAGGGTCTAATGTAATATAAAGGTTCTGCTGACACTTGTTCAGAAGGACCAGCGGTAACTGTCTTGTGGCATTGACGCTCACAGGTAACGTGTTCATCCCCAAAGAATTTCAGTAAATCCTTCCAATCATCCTCTGCTCTCAGATGCAGTTAGAGTGTATATATTGGAGATATTTTTTCTGGCAATTTGCAACCAAGAATGGCACTGAATCCCTGCTGTCGTTCCCGTGGTTTCGTGTTTGCACACTCTATCTGCTGCAATCCAGTTTCAGCTGATTTTTCTCGTGCTGGATTTTTCCTGGGGTTTTGTCAGGAGAAGTACATAAATGGCATCGTCGTGATTGTGCCTTGGTAGGTGCTTGGTCCACAGCACCAAGCTTTGCAGTGGCCGGTTAGAAATGCTGGGCTAACTTCTGCCGAGTTTGGTGTGTTTTTCTGGAGATTAATGTTATTGTGCAGACAGCTGAAGACCTGTGGAACAGTTGAAGGCCACTTCTGGAGAGGTATTGCAACTCATGGAGCCATGAGTATGTGGGCTAATATAGAGAGTTTTTGCTTAAAGCCTTTCTGCTGTTTTTAGAGAGATTTTGTACGAATATCATGGTGAGCGGTAACAGCAGTAAAACCTTTAAAGTATTATCGCCGTATTTGCTTGTAAAGCTCTGAGTTGGGAAAGACGTTGTAACTTTAACCATGAATTTATCTGGTTTTGTGGGTTAAGCCAGTGACCCAGATAGGATCCATCCGTTGTACGAGGCGATTCTCTTGGTGTCGTTTTTACTTCAGAGCTGGTAAATAAAGTGTCTGAAACTCTGACAATTTTATGCCTTTGCCAATCTTTAAATCAAAAATGGCTGAATCGATTTAAGGATTTTGTAAGAAAAAAAGTTGCACCCAGGCTGACATCCTGTGAACCAGATTTCTCCCAAAGCAATTTCAAATGTGTGAGTTATGGACCTCTATAATGAAACCTCTGACATATCTTGAACTATAGTACAACACAGGGTACCTCTATAATGTACAGAAACATTGTGTTTTCCTTTCCTGCAGCTAGTACTTCATAATGTTGGAAGCATTACTGTCTTATACAAAATATCACAGCAAATGATTTTTTCATTCCAAATTTTAATTATTTTTGGTTTCTTTTAAGTCAAAATTCTGCAACTTTGCTCATAAGGTGCATTCCATCAGAAAATGTTAAGTCACTTTATAAAATTTCTCCATTCCTTTTTAGAAATGGAGAAACTAATGCATAGAGAAGTACATCGCTTCCAGCATTGTTCTGACATCACTTCCAGCATTGTTCTGACATCACTTCCAGTATTGTTTTATACTGTCTCATTTCTGCCTTAATAAATGAATACATCCTTTTATTGAATGTAATGCTTGGGGAACAGCTGAGAGATGGGAATGACTATGTGCTAACTTGTGATGGCTGATGGTTGTCGAGAACCGTACGAAGTGTCTTGGTGGACACGGGTGCGTTGATTGTGGCAGCCCTGGGGCCTCCTGGGGATTGTGGCCTTATTGTACGGAGAACTGTTAAGATGCAGAGTGCATTTCTTAAGGAGTTTTTATGCCGACAGTCGCAGAAAAGCAGTTGGTGTTCTCGTCTGCCTCCTAAAACAATGCACACGTGAATATGAGTGCATCTGTCAACAAACATAATCCTTTTCTGAAGTTTGCATACACTGTTATCCAAAAAACAGCTACAAGAAAGAAGCCTCGAAATTAATTTTATTTTATGCAGAGTGGCTCATAGTGGACTCTCTTGCCCCTCAAAGGACTCTTTTATCCTTACCACTGCCCATAGTTCTTTTTGCCCCACGGGAATCCCTTTGTACTCTGATTCTTGAAACTGATATGTTTCCTCTGATCTGACATCAGAGTGTTTCAGCAACAATAATTTCCTTTTCCTTCAAGAGCCTGAAACTTGGAATCTACTGTAGATCTTGCAGAAGTTAAAAATATACAAGTCCATCACTGGAGGTTCTCTTCCAAGAAGCATTTCTGAGATTATTGCTAAATAAGTGAAACTTGTTTTGAGCAGCAGTGACCTAGAATTGCTTGGCCACATGAGTCAGAGGTCATGCAGAAGTCCCCAGGCTGTTCACGGAGCTGCCCTACAGCCGTTCACCCTTCAATCCTCTTACTTTGGAAAAAATCCCCACAGAAGCAGCACACTTAAATTATACGACTGGTTTCAGTAGAAGATCTAATCCTTTGAGCTAGTTTCCCAAATGCTGGCATCAGATCCTGGGACCATTACAAGGTATTATTCTAACTAAAGCAAATTCCCGATCTATTTTTCTTAAAATCTTTTGCTGAATCATAGAACTATACCTGTGGTGGATTTTTTTTTTTTTTTGCTGCCTCTCTGTCATTACCTTTTGGCAGAAAATTAGCCCAAAAGCGATTACTTGGGACTGTCTGTGCTGCGGTTTGCCCAGGGTCCCCCACCTCCCAATAGAAGTAGTGGCCACTTGTTTACCAGCTGGGTCCTGAGCTTGGGAACAACCAACGTGCCAGGCTGGGTTGGCATTTGCCAGTTCCTCCTAGGCTGCACCCATCGTTCCTAGCAGGGAGAGCATTCACAAGCAGAAAGCTGTCTCCTGGGATAGTTTCCGAGGGGCTTGCCATAGTTCTGGGCACTTAGAAGCATTCGCTGCTTCTCAATCAGTAAAAGATCCTTAGTATTTGCACTTCTGCAGCCAGCTGGTAAATACCTATCTGCAAACAGGCGGGGGGGGTTTTGGACACCTCTCAAGCTTGAGGCAATGTCAATTGTTCACAGCCCTGTGGGCCTCTGGGTCTGAACCATGTGGTCCTTAATGTGTATTAATGACCTGCCTGCTGCTGCATAACGATTGAAACCTGTGGTCTTTTTTTTTTTTTTTTTTTTTGCTATGCAAGAAATATTTTAAAAAGCTCTTACTGTTCTTAGAATACAAAAAGAAGACTAACTCACTACTGGAGATTATTTGCAGCCTCCAAAGCACTGTGGATTGTTGCTATACAATTACTGCAGCACTTTGAGGTGATGCTGTTAAGATTGCAAAAATAAGCATTTACTATAGACTTTCTACAGTATTAATCAAAAACTTTTTTAATAAAAAGTGTTCTGCTTCCTTGACTGAAATCAAGCCTCTCTTCCTTTTTTTGTTTATGTAGGGTTTTTTTTTAAATTCTCTTTATCATCTCTTTGTTCTCTGGGTTCAGTTTAGGGCTGTTCTGTTTTACCATGCAGACCTGTCTCAACTTGTTTCCTTTAAGCTTCTGCATCCATGGACTTTACTAAAATTTATGGAGCTCAGCTGGGACTGGGAATTTTAAAAGGCCCATAATCTTCACTGACATCTATTTTATATGTTGTTCGGTGTGTGGCAGTGTCCTTGATAACCAACAAGACTGAAAGGCCCATCAAGACCTGTGCAACCACATCCCTCCATGAAAGCGGTCCTCTGCCAGGAAGATCACAGAGGCTTCTTTTCACAGTGCAATGCAGAACTTACTTCTTTGGCCTAATTTTCCTTGTGTCATTTCTTCATGCACAAACATAAATATGCAGCACATCAAGTCCTGGGTGAGCAAAGAACTAAAACATCTATAAATAAATCAGGCTGCTTCTCCTGAAGGGAAAAAAAAAAAAGAGTAAATGAAACCTTAATTTTCTATTTGAAGTACTTGGGGTATGCTAGATACTTTGGGCTATGTTGCCTATTGAGTGCTTTGACAGTGTGTATGGCTGTAACTAGCATACAGAACTCGTAAGGGATCTGTTTAAAAAAGATTAAAGGATAGCTCTTTACACAGTGGGTTGTGAGCTTCTGGAACTTGTTGGCGCAGCAGTCCGTGGGAGTAGATAGTGTCAGTAGGTTAAAAAAAGATTAGGCATCTTCATGGATATTAAGTCTGTAAATAGACACTAAAGGGAATAGCTGCCTAGGTACCCTGTAACATCCTTCAGCCCGGGAGCGTGGATACCAGGGTAGGGTGAGGGGACTGGACTACGGGTTCTGCCCTTTGTGGTAGGGTTGAAGCACCAGAGTAAACGTGCGCAGTGCTAGGGAATTCTATCAGGGAGTCTTGTCTAAGGTCCCCTGTGTTTCAGCACTTGTGAATCTCCAAAGTGAAGCCCAGCCATCTGCCGCCTCTCTTCCGCTCCTTCTCCACACTCCTACTGTGGCTTTCACCCACACAACCCTGCCTACTGATGCTACCGTCTTCCAGGGCCCCAGGTCAGATTCTGGCCTTTCTATCATGCCTTGTTGACTTCCTTTTAAGTCCTGATTCATCTCCGTTTTATCTCCAGAAAGCTGTATGGAAAGTAATGCTCTCAATTCTCATCACCATTTTGTCCCTTCTAACACTGCCATAGCTGAGGGACTATGTTGGGCAACATGTTGTGATTAATTAATACAAAGGATTGCACATGGAAAAGTCTGGTCTAAGTGCAGACCAGCAGATGAGGTTAAAACGCTTTTGTTCTTTGACTTTGTTCTTGTTTCTCTGTCTTCATTTCTGTGGCATCTTGCCTTCATTGAGACTTATTTAGTATGCATCAGTTCCTGCAAGTTATTATCAAGGCTATTTTTCATTTTGTTATATTACTACTTGATACTTTTGTATCGTGGCAGCGAGACTGAACAGGGTATTAGCGCTCTCATGGTGTTTTTCTGGAATAGATCTTATCAGAGAATCCCAGTGAAGTCCCAACAGGTACAAGGAAACTTGGCTAACTTGGCTGTGTTGTCGCTTTACAAATAACCAGTGCCTTGTCATAGAAAAATTAATATTAACTGGATAATATATATCTAAAAGCATTTGTCCTTCCACTGCTGTGATGACACACATTGCACAAGAGGTTATATATATTATTATTTTTATATATGTACATATATATATATATATATATAGTCTGCTTTGTATTCCTTCTTACCTTTCCCATGTACAGGTTGGTGTACTGGGTGATGAAGAAGAGTGGGTGAGTCTTCATGAGGTGGAGAATGAACCTGATGCCCAGATGCTGGAGGTACCAAACCTTACTCCTTACACTCATTACAGGTAAGAACAGCAGGTAATTAGCTGCAGCATGAAAAAAAATTAGTAAATAGCAGCATGGAACGGCTTTCCTGTTCAGAAAGAGCTGCCTGTGTGTTATAATCTGAACAAACAGGAAAAGGTTGGCTGTTCTCATAGTTTATACTTAAAGTTACTTGTCTGATATAGTTAATTGTAATTTACGTACAATACAGTTCGTAACATTAAAAAGGAAATCCAAGGGCACAGTGCAATGCTTTTATGAGTAACCGATAGCCTGTGACTTCCCTCATCTAAGGGGTGCCCCAGTGTAACATCAGTCAGTGACAAATCAATGTAGTTAAACCGGTGCAAACTTGTAATTACGTATTTACATCGGTTTAAGCATTGTTTTATTGATTTAGCTTAATTTGGTAACATCAGTTAGACGAAACCTTTGTTTATAAGAACTTACCAAGTTAAGCTTAATAGATATATGCAATGCTTAAACTGACTGGAGTGGATCTACATTACGGGTACACCCCAGTTAAACGAGATTGATTTTTAAATCAATTCAATTCAAGTGATGTGTTGCTTTAGCATAGACAAGATTTGAGAATTTGAGGTACTCAATCCTAATGAAAGGATACGTCCATGAAATAGCTTGCTAATGTAAAGGCTGCTTGCGAGGAGGTACAGTGGCGAGTGTTAAATCAGCCCACCAGAAACTTGTCCGTTTTGCCCTGGCTGAAGGGCCTTTTAGCTAGCCCAGGGGCTGCTGTGAGCTAGTGGTAGGTGCAACCAAGGAAGCTCATAGAATTTACAACTAATTCAGTCCGGCACACTAGTTTTCTTCCCTTAGAAGCCTAAGAACATACTGAATTTCTCACAAACTCTCCCCTGAAGTGTTTTACACCTCCTCCTCAGAGCTAAACATTTTACTAAAAGCTCTTTGAAAATTTTTGAAAGTGAGCAGAGCTTGCTGGTGCAGAGGTTTAGGAAAATTATCTTCAGGTTGAGGAGCTTTTGCTCTCACAAAGGTGGATGCTTGAAGCTGAAAAGGCAGAGGTGAATAGTAAAGTGCAGGTTGTACCAGAGTTCAATGCTCAGTGTCCATGCAAAATAAGAAAGACTTGCACACCCAGCAGCTGCAGGTATGCTGGTCGGCACTGGCACCTTTCACACCTTCACACAGTTCTCCTCTGATTTTTTTTTTTTTTCATCAGGTTTTGTAGACTAAAGCAGCTCCTTGAATTTTGCCTGGGTTTTTTCCCTCGTGCGTACACAGACACGAGCTTTTTTGGGGGGGGTTGTTTCAGCACAGAGCAATTTTATATAATTTTTTGAAACCTAGAAAGTTGTTGCCAAATGGATTTGTGGTCCTCTGGTCGGCTTTAGTCATCGCCCACTGAGGAAATACATCTCGAGAGCTAATTATCAGACCGCATCTTCAGCAGCCAGCTTCTTTTCTGTATTTTGTGCCAATGTTTGAGAGTGAAATCGAGGACAGTATTTGTTTAATGCGTTTCTTTTAATGCATTTTCTAGGGAAATCAGAGCAGATAAATAAACACTGCAATGTTGACTAGCTCACCCTTTTTCCAAGCTCAGTCATTAGGTCCAAACATTAAGTGTTTAGCATGAAACAGGTCATGTATTTATGTGCAAGCGCTGGATACCTCTAATTGCTTGTGATGGGTGAGAGTAGCTGAAACGTACAGCACGTCATAATTATTTAGTGCTTCCTGAAAAAAAGATTTCTCTCAATCTTTTGTGACCCAATAGGAATTTCTGTTGTAGAAGAGATGGTTTCAAGCAGAGAGGGTATTTTTTAAAGACACATATCCATATTAAATAACTTAATCTTTCTTCTGCAGGAAGGCTGAAAATGCAGCACTGGGATAAATCAGCTTCTTTCAACCAGTAATTGAGGGGAAATGTTATCGCTAGTATATTTTTTATATTGACAGAGAATGAGAATATCCGAAGTTTGATATTTTAATACCTTTCTGAATGTACAAGCATCGCAAGAGAAAATCACTTACTGCTAGCATAAGCTCATCAGGCTTGGTATAATTAACATAAATTTCTCACACAAATACCTAAGTTTCTAATAGACCCTAAGCTAATCTCATTTTCATTTTTTTAATACCTGAGAGGATCTGAAAGCAGCTACCATAAAGCATTCAGCAGTGAATACAAAGGGGGCACCTACATGCAACAACCTTTGTGGAACATTTAGAAAGACCTAATTTGTATTTTTCCATCTTTTTCCTGTTCTGGAAAGAGAGGTACCATTCGCTGAGCTGTTACAGCCTGCGCTGCATCTCTCCCCCGCTCCAGGTTCCGCATGCGGCAGGTGAACGTGGTGGGCGCCAGCCCGCTCAGCCAGCCCTCCCGTGTCATCCAGACGCTGCAGGCTCCGCCAGACGTTGCCCCCGGGAGCGTCACCGTGCGCACGGCCAGCGAGACCAGCCTGTGGCTGCGATGGGTGGTGAGCTGGCGAGGAGGAACGGGGCGGAGGGGAGCCGCGGGTGCTGGCGCTTGGGATGCGGCTGCTTCCCCGGGGAGTCAGGCCGGCCCCCAGGAATGTTTTTTCCTGGCGTTCGGTAGAAGGAGTAACAGCAAAATTATTTCCTTTTTCAGAATAGTCGGAAATCTGAGACTTACTTTAAGTGCCGTATTAATCACTTAAATTGCCTACTGCCGCTACTTCTGCCGCTTCATCGGGGGGAATATATGCCTGTGTGTAAAGCCTTGGCTTTTGAGACTCTCGAGTTCCACAGGCTGGGTCAATGTGTGGGACAGGAATATAACACTTGAGCCAATTTGCAGTTTCCTAGGGCTCAGCCGTTTGCTTTGTACAAAACAGTCCCCAGCAGGAGCACGCCGGCCATTGGCAGTCAGCCTGCAGGTACTGAACGGCTGTGGTTCAAAGGCAGCAAAGTTTGCGTGTTACACCCCATAGGAAGATTATATTTATGTGAAAGGTTGTGGAGTTATGTGATAAAACGTAGAAAGAAATGATTAATTGTGAAGATGCAGTGATCGATGGCATTGTTGTGCCCCTTTGACCGTCTCGGTTACCTGCAGAGTTGCCACATTGGGATTTACTTGGCAATTAACCTGCTCCAGAATGGTTTTTCTTCTCCCCTGTTAGGCAAAATTTTCCACTGGGGTTACTGTGGTGTGAAGTTGATGAAGCACAGGTTTCCTTTTGCCCAAATGTTAGCTTTTCCATGCATAAACTCATTATGGCTGGAAGTCAAAATCAGGCTAGAAACAAGAGGGTTTTTCTCCCATCAGAAAGGGATAATTCCAGTTTCTCAGTGGGACACAGCACTTAATTCTGAACCTTGAAAGACCAAAACATCAAACTTGAAGGTGCCACCTCGGTATCCATAGACAAGCCATTGCAGTTCAATTGATAGGACCCGCATAACTCCCTCATGGCTTTGCCGCGTGAATAACTTGCCCGTGTTGTTAAACCTTCGGTACTGTATCCCGACTTACATATCTTGCATCAAAATTAACTCAAGGTTGTTTTAAGAGACTTTAAAACATTTTTAAGATTGTGTTTCCTTGCTGTGCTACCTGGAAGCCTGGTTTTCACGAGTCAAACTGTGCAGGGTTCAGGAGGAGCAACAGCCACAGCTACAAATGACCTGACATACCTTTTTCATGCTTAATAACACCAGTATTTGAAAGTGTTTAATCTCTTTTTTCCAAGACCTGCAGGTGAATCTGTGTCCCCCTGGGAGGTGGGAATTCCTTCCTTCCTACAGAATAAGGGTCACGTTTCTAGCCCTGCTTGCCTGCGGGATACAGTCTCCTAAGCTGCGAAATGTTAATGTGTATCAAACTTTCCCAGTGATTCAGAATGGAATCTCAGCCATCCGTGGCATCACGTAGTTAGTTTTACAGGGAAAAACGCTAAACTTCATGAAGTAGGCTAATTATTTCATATTCTAATCTCAGAAATTGCTTGGGGAGTTAGAATACCAGGATAAATCTCTGCTGATAAATGAGTAGGCAAGAGAGTCAGTAAAAAAAGCAAAAAATGTACGATAAATGAATTTGTCACATGCTTCAGCAATTTATCATTCATTTCCATAATTAATCACAAAGCTCTGAAATACATTGCATTCGTATCATCTCTGTTGATACACCCACAGCAATGACATAGTTCCGGGAGCATATCTATTTGGTTCAAAATTAAGGTAAAAATTAAAAGAAAATTTCAAGCAACACAGAAATTCAGAGATCGTGAAACATAAATAAAACTGAAAATCAACCTCTCGACCTTTTGTTGCGTTCCTATGGCCTTATATGAGTTCAGACAGCCTTGGTATATAGTTTGGAAAGCCCTGGCCGTTTGTTCTGTATAGGAATACCGTGCTTTTCTTTGTGTCGTTTGCCAGCCCCTCCCTGACACGCGGTATAACGGCAATCCAGAGTCAGTGGGGTACAGGATAAAGTTCTGGCGTGTGGATCTGCAATCTCCCACCTTGATGAAGGTCATTAATGACCGACTGGAAAGAGAGTACACGATCGAAGATCTGGAGGAGTGGACAGAGTATGACCTGCAGATCCAGGCTTTCAATGCCATCGGGGCAGGCCCATGGAGCGAAGTAGTGAGAGGTCGTACGCGGGAGTCCGGTAAGTCAAAGCACCGTGTCTGCTGTGAAGGACACAGCTGAGAACTTCAGCATTTTCTGCCCTTTTGTTCAGCTTTTTTTTTTTTTTTTTGCTTGTTGATCCATTAAATCTCAAATGAAAGAAAAAAACCACAATCTCTAGATGCACTGAAGCCAAAAAGATGTACAGACATTTGGGGGAGTTTTTTGTTTATTTTATTCCTACCCTGCTTTCATGCATAAACCTGCAGGTTATTTATTTAGAGCAAACAAAAGAACCTCTCCTCATTCTTGCCCCCGTTTGGCAGCAGCGCGGACAACACGACGAGCAGCTTGCATACAGCCTTCTCTAGCTGAGCAGGTCTCTCATGCTTCCTCTCCCTCCCTGGTACCCCATTGCCCCTCACTCTCCCCCTTTCCCTCTCTGCTTCTAGGCTGGGGTAGATTTTCTCGCAGTCGTGGTTATCTGAAATTTTATTTCAAGCACCAAATATTTCTAAAAGGGTACGAGTTATTTTAGAGAGCTGATTACCCATATAGAAATAAAATCACTATCTGAGCTTTTGATGGCACGTTTTCAAAACTGCCTTCTAAAATTGTGTGTACAAGGCTATATAGACATAACCTGCATATAGACATAACCTGCGTATAGACCTAGAGCACAAGTACTGTATTGTCTGGCCGAATTGTCCATACTAGCACAGAGACTTCAAATATCAGAAGGAAACTCTCAATCTCAGGCAACAGTAAATTATTGTTAGCTTAGTAGCAACAGTAAAGACAGATCTTGAAAAGCTGCTCTCTAGCTGTTAAATTCCACCAAACCTATTTCCAAACCTATTTCCAAACCTACCCTACATGCACCTGATAAATTAAAATTTATGTTGCAAGTGAATAACAAAACGGATGACATATATGGTTTAAAAGTTTCATAATAAAAGCTCTTTGTGACCTGTATTCATGCAAGGTTCAACACTGATATTTTTTTCTTTTTTTTTTTTTTCCTATTTTTCTTCATTAAAAATGGTTTGAAATTTAGTTCTCTGCGTACGTATAGACACACACATATGCATGGCTGTGCACTCCGTACCATGCAGCGTTACTTGGTGTGAAGCGTGAACGTGCAGGATTTGGTCTGCTGGTTCAGATAACTGTCCTTTGAACTAGCTCAGGAGAAGGCTAAACTAAGTCATCCCCCTCCATTAAAGTGTTGCTTTTTGGGAAGCAGTAATTGGAAAGCTATTGCCAGAGGTATTTTAAACAAGGTGTGCTTGTGCTGGAGTTAGAGATAGCATGACCCAGACAAAATAGTTTTGAAGTGTTCTGTATCATAATAAAAAGATACCGCATTCTCCACTTTCTCCTTTCCGCTGCTCTTCAAACACTTCTTTTGAAATGTAGTAAATACTGAGATTAAGTGATTTCATAAAACCTTAGGATTATAGTGCTCTTGCTCAGCATCTAAAGATCAGAGGTTATGTGTGTATTTGGCATTTTCTCTTGCAGTATTAAAAGAAGGTTGACTTGAAACTGATTGTAGGAGGCACACAGAAACCAGGATCAAAATAACACAAAGCTGTGATCTAGGCCATAAGGACTCATTTGGGTTTTTTTTTTTTCCACGTGTTTTCTTTGATACTAACATCTGATTTCTTGAATAGAGCAAGTCAGGTCTCAGACTTTTGGCTGTATCTTCTTAGATTTAGAATATACAAGAAGCGCTGGCATAGCGGCAAGCTGTGTGAGAGAACTTTAGGGAATCTGCAATTAACCTGCATGCACAGTCAAATGGGGTTAAAATGCAAATAAAAGATATCTAAAGCCAGAGAGAGAGGTCAAAGCATTTTTAGGTCTACCTTCTCAACTATGAGAAAAATTCTATTTAACTCTTATGTTTTCAAAGTACTTTAAAAGCAGATGTCCTAAATATTTCTTTTTCCATTTTGGAGATACAGAGACTTAGGGAAGTTGGTTTTGTCTGGTGCTGCAGATTGTAAACATCCCTCACAGCTGGCCAGAGGTGGCTGGGCCAGGATCTCGCGGTGGTTCACTGGCAGAACTGACGGGTCTGTGTTTTACACCGTCTAAGGAGCCCAAGAAGTTAGAGCCTGGGCACTAAATCAGCTCGTGGTATCTAACGACAGTATGGCCACGGGAGTCCAAAATCTTCATTAAAAATAAAGCTGTGCTTGAACGCTTCTGTTTCTCCTAGGATGTACGATCCTATCACTAACAGCTGAGCACGCATGCTAACAATAAAGGAGCATGCCTTTACAGGTATTCTCTGGTTTCTGAATCTCTTGAATATAAAACATCTTGAAACCAAAGAAACTTTGAGAGAATAACTAATGCCGTGGGGTTTGGTAACCCAGGCTTAGAAAACAGTTGGGAAACCCTAAAATGAAAACCTGGGATAAGGTTTCAAGCAGCTGAAGATGGAGGGAGATGAATTAGGATTTTTAAACAGGACAGGTTTTATCAATCCAAAAATGTTTTTATAATGTTAGAAATTAAATAACTCATTAAATTTTACAGTGTAAAATAACTGCAGAGTAACAAGCTCAGTTTCCACTCAATAAATGGAAAATTATAGTAGGTATGATATACAGAAAGCAAGAAAATGTGAAGACCTCTAATGTATTAGAACAACTCTGACAGGGCTACTTCCTTATAAATATAAACCCCCTTATTTTCAAACAATTCATCTCAAATACAGCTAACCCAGTGCCTGAATAGTTTTGAGCTCCTAATATTCAGCTACGTGAATGTGTGTATTTATCTTACAAAATCAGCTACTATACAAGCATGGCCACATATCTCTGGCAAGGATCAATCTCTCGCTGTTTCAGAGGCTGACCTTCAGGAAGCAGTTACTGTGGTGTGATAAAGCATAGCTTGGTAATTCAGATGTGGTCCAATGTCACTGCGGGGATTTGTCAGTTCATACAAGCTGACAATTTGGCCTGCGGTACCTAATTTTATAGGCAAAATGGTTGTGTGCTGCAGCTATGTTATTTTTGCCGTGAACCTTGATCTAAATTTGCACTTCTTAATTGATGGCAGATGTACAATATGCCAGCTTAATTTTTACTTTCAAAAAACAGTGATGGATGCTCAACTAAAATGAGCTGCAAAAGTGGAGGGAACCACTGCATCCCACTATCTAGCTTTCTTAGAAAGCCAGAATACAGGCTAGCTTATTAAAAGCTGCTTTTGGCCCGGTTAGAGACATAAAACAGCATCATTTGCTATATATCAAATATGGCTATGTCAGATGCAGAAGGAGGCTGCATGATCTTAGATGCCAACACCGATAACCTTAAAAACTTGAGTTCTTATTGAAGTTCCAGTGCAAAGTGCCAGTAACTCTATAATTTCCTACGTTTGATCTTCTGAAGTACATCGTGCAGCTGGCAGTTTGCTGGATTAGCTCATCGTTTAGTTTCAGTATTTCCGGTTCATTTCGTTAAAGCTCTGAGATTTTTTTGGACACTCTTGCTTGGCTTCTGTACTGTTCCTGCGGGTTACTAATGAGACCTTGGCTTTGGAGCTTATAACAAAATCTTCAGTGCAAGAGTTAAGGAAACCAGCATTAAAGAAGGGAGCTTGCAGAGGAAAGAGGGATCTATATGCCTCATTCAAGCCACTAATTAGTCTTAGCAAATGATAATTTCTTTGAATCAGGATATCCTGAGAGAGGAGAGGGGTCGGAGAAATGAAGGTTACGTTTCAATTCATTCTTAAAGGGTCGATCAAAGCCTGTTACTTGATAAAAGGCTGGCAACAGTAAGATCCAGGATACGACTTGCAGGTCCTGAATTCGTACGTCCATATCGGAACAAAATTCTCAAGGCTAATATGAGAACTGGAGAATTAAAGCGCACTCAATGAACACAAGTATTTTAACCATTTAGGCATTGGGCTTAGATTCCTTTCCGGCGAGAGGGGACGTTTAGCTGCTCTGGCTGTCACTGGGAATTAAGAGGAGTCTGGGCTAATAAATCTTCAGACAGAGCATTCTCTCCTTTGTTAGCTTTCGCGTCCCCCTGCCAGCAGCACGGTCGTACGCACGCCTCAAAGCAAGCATGCGCACGGGGCCAGCCCGGGCACAGCCTCCACCTTTTGTGAATTCGGGAAATCTCGTGGCTGCTGATCAAAGAGAAAAAGAAATATTTGTAAAATAAAGAAACTTTTTCTCTCTTGAAAGGCTTCAAACCAGATAAAATAAAAATAAATGTGGCTGGAAAGGGCTTCTTTCCTCTACGCATTCTGGTTTCCTGCGACCCACCTCTACCCTTTCTCTCTCCAGAGGTGATTCATGTGGGAGTAGCTCTTTGTGAAGATCTACAGATAAAGTTATGGCAGCTATCCAAAGACATTCATGGCTCCTGGCAATCTATTTTCCTTTAACGTAATTATATCCTTGTGGGGGATAAATCTAGGAGAAGATTTAAAAAAAAAAAAAAGAAAAAGGCACTTCAGGGTTGAAGCAGAAAAAAAATTGGATTTTAGTTTGCTGCAGTGTTGTGTGATGGTGCTCTGTTTCTCATGTCCCAAATAATTGGTAACAGGGAAATTGTTTCAGAAATGACTATGTCTGCGGTTAACCTTGAGTGCACAAGGGTGGAGGGCGGTGCGTTTTTTTTTTTCAATTTATATTAATTCTGGTGTCATACTCATTATGGCGTTCATGTTGCTAGGAGCTTCAGGAGCTCGCCTTCAAAACAGCAGATCTGTTCTTTCTTTCGGACAGCCAGGAAAGCATTACTTTTGGCAGAGATTTGTGCTCCTTTTTGTGATATATTCAGGACCTAATCAAGCCTTACTGTCCCTAAGTGCTTGTGTAACATAACTCGGTGAAATGTTCTCTTGAGGGCTGGCAGGTGTATCATGCTTTAGACAAGATTGTACCCTTCAGATGTTGGAAATGCCACAGGAAAAAAAAAAAAAAACCACAAAAGGGCAGCGTAAAATGTGAACTCTTAAAAGTAGCCTCAGCTTCTGCTTGCGTAACACGACATGCTATTAAGCTTGCCTACAAAAGCTTGCAGTTGTGTGGTTGTTCTGCAGCGGTTAGGGTTTTAATGGCATGAGAAAATGCAAGTTTGCTCTTCTCTCGAGTCAGAGAAAATTACAGTGTTCCTGTGCCATCAGTTCTAATGATGTTTCTAGTTTCATAAGAGCCAATTTTGCAACATAAATGAAATAGGCATATCTTTCATTTACACCATATCAGTCCCTGAAAATACACCTTGCGTTAATGTATCCGTCTATAATTGATGTATTGCAAATGTTGAGCACTATCACATAATCAAAAGGCTTAGAGGTTAAAGAACTTCTTACTGAACTGGGAGTGCAATCCAGTCGTTGAAATTATTGCTAACTCTAGACAAGATGCTATAATTTCCTTTCAGATAATATAGGAAGCCAGGGTGGCGTAAAACTTCTTGTTAGAACAGATCATACCATAAGATAAACTCCCGTTCATAAAGATTTCTAGCTTTTGGCATAGGGAAATAAAATGTATGGGAAAGAAATACTAGGAGATAGACTTCTGTAGAAGTCCAGCAATTTAAACTCGATTGTAATTACTGCAAATACAGAGACCCTGAAATTTATTCATGTCTGTCTATATTTACTGTCTATCTGTAGAGACTGATTGCTATTAAATGCTCAGATCTTTACAAACGTTGTGACTTCTGAGATGAAGTGGCAAGAAATTGCGAAGCAGGCTGAAATATAAAGATGATGTAGAATGAATACAGGAGAAGAAGGGATTCTCTAGAACCTATTCCAGTCCTTTTGGATTTGAATACTCTTCTATGGGATCCTGGAGCAATCCCAAGCAGACAGGGAGATGGAGCAAAGTCATCTGGTATGTCTTACCTATTTCTGCTTTTGGCTATGCCGTGTGATTCCAGTTCCCTCTGCTCCTCCCGAGAATGTCTCTGCTGAAGCCGTAAGTTCAACCCAGATCCTTCTGACATGGACCGCAGTCCCTGAGTCCGAGCAGAATGGTCTTGTCCTGGGTTACAAGGTATGCAACTGGAGTTTCATGCTTACTTAATTTTTAATGCATTACCTGGGTATGTTTTTGCATTTGTTATTTATTATTCACCTGCTGGATATTTATATTATTCACAAATTAGCTGGAGAAGATGTAGGACGTGTGCTGTTTCTTAAAGGGGTGACCGGTGAATATAATCTCATTTTATATTTTGTGGAGGAAAGGAGGAATCTAAAATGTGTACCCCTCTTTTCAGTCCTCATGTAACAATCTTTTTCTTTCTGTATTTCATATACCTTTATTCTGCAGATACTGTTCAAAGCAAAAGATTTAGACTCTGAACCAAAGAGCCAAATAGTAAGAGGTAACCACACTCAGTCTTTCCTGCTGTCTGGCTTGCGAAAATACGTGCTCTATGAGATCCAGGTATTGGCATTCACTCGTATCGGAGATGGAGTCCCCAGCTCTCCTGCAGTTATAGAAAGAACCAAGGATGACGGTAAGTTTAAACATTACCGCAATAAGTATCTTATTTGATCCAACCTTTTAACACTGCTTTCTTTTAGTGATGCAAGTGTAGACAACAGCCCAAACTAAGGCTATTTGTTTTTTGTTTGTTTGGGTTTTTTTTCAACTTTGAACCTAAAGGACTTGGTCCCTACCTAGTATAGCTCAGCACTATTCCATTGGTCATGGGCTGAGGATTTGACAAAAACACAGAAAAACCAGAGTCCCCCGATTTCCCTGCAGCAGATGATAAGGAAAAAAAACTTCTAAAATTGTACTCTGAAGCTCGGTGTAGACAATTTCTATAGAAGACAATTTTTAGAGCTTAATTATAAAATCCTATTGAAGTTCAATCATGCTCTAAAGAAAAAAAAAAAAAGAGTAGAGTGCTGCAATTGAAAGCAATAAACAAATCAAATCTGGGTCTGATTGGACTGAAGGAAAGATATGGAATTTGCAACTTCAGTAATCCATTCTCAGTTTTTTCCCAAAAGAATAAGGCATTGCCCCTGGAAGATGACCACACCAGCTTCCTTTTGCAACTGCCTCCAGCGCTCCCCGTGAGCCCAGGGGCTCCCGAGTGCCGTCTGATGGGTTGAAGGAGCCCAAGCGAGCCCCTCGCCCGGTGCTGGCTGGACACGTCGCTGTGGTGGGAGCGTTCCTGCTGACGGGGTTCTACAGATATTTAGTTCAACTCTTAAAATACTTTTGGCGTTGCAGACGCTAAAGTTACTTTTAGTTTCATTACCTTTTCAGTATTAAATGAAGGTTAATATCAGTGTGAGAGGCTTCTGTTTATTACTCCCAATGAAGATGAACAACAAAAAAGTCTCTTTTCATCAAAACCTCTTCAATAGTAATGGAATAAACATTGGTTTCTACAAGCAACTTCATTAAGGTAATTTGGTTGGGCTGAAAACACATTCAGACTTCTGGCTTAACAAGAGGTTGTCTATGGAGTGCAGGGAAGGAGCAAGAGCGTACGGGGCCAGGAACAGGGACAGCAGCTCCCCGACGTCGTCTTAGCCATTTTCTCAGCGCACTGCCTGTGTGGGGACTTGGCTTTTCTTTGAAAGGAAACAAAGAGAAATTACTGTTAGCAGAACTCTGCAGGGAGAGAAAAAGCACTCACTGAAATGTACATATCAGACTATAATGAGAAATATTTAAAACTGTTTGCTTTTGATAACCCCATTATAGCAGTTCCCTCCTTAAGTGCATGTTGGCAAATGATACAAATTGTTCTTCCATCTCCATACCCCCGACATAAATATGTTGTGTCTCCTCTGGGCTCAACTTAATTAAAAGTATCATCAGGGGTAATGCAGGTGGAATTTGTGCTGAAGGGGAAATTTTGCGGATGCTAATGTATGAATGAGCATCTCCTCACCTTGTGAACCTGGGATGGTCAGTGCAGCCACCAGCCGTCTGTGTTAATGTGCATCTCACCTGCCTCGGGTTCTCCTGCTCAGACCTAAGTGTTTAAAATGCACATGTAAAATCAGAAGGCTGTTCAAAGCTGGTGCTGATGACACAGAGAGGAGATATTAACCCATTCCAACAGGTATGAAGCCGACGAAGCTGACACGTAACTCCGTAACGGCAGCTCGGTGACTTGCTTCATAGTATGTAAGCAGTTACCCAGCGGGGATGCGGCCGGCTCGCAGGGACTCCCCGCTGCGCTGCTGGAGATAACTCTTGCGGAGGTCAGAGCTCCTTTGTCAGAGCATCCTGCCAAACGCGATTCACAGGTGCGGTAAAACACTGTAGGGTGCACTGGTTCCCTGTTGTGTTTGGTGTCCGTGAGTGCTGGAGGTATTTGGCCGTGGACAGGATTCCTCAGAATAAACTTATATGATGTATGTACGTAGGCGCTCCTAACCATCTACTTAGTAATGGTGAGATACAGCTTGAGGTGCCTTCTGTGTAAGGCGAGCAGAGAACTTGTAATTCCTCTGACATGCAACGCTTGCTAGCACGATCTCTGTTTTTCTTTCCAGCCCCCGGGCCGCCTGTGAGGCTGGTGTTCCCCGAGGTGAGGCTGACATCCGTACGGATTGTTTGGCAGCCGCCGGAGGAGCCCAATGGAATTATTCTGGGTGAGAGAGGGAGCAGCAAACCCAGGGCTGGGAGGAGAGGGCTGGAGACCAGAGTGAGCTCTGGCTGTTGGGTTTTCCTTCCCCTTGCTTGTTGGATTAGAAACCACACGTAAGCAAATCCGTGGCTAAAGAAAAGAAAATATGTCGGTGTCAGCTGAGAGACACGGTGCCCTGCGGTGAGGAGGAAAAGTCTGCCCGGCTCCGTGGCGCGTGGTTTCCTGAGTCAGAATTACGTGTCATTCATGGCACGGTGTTTGAGTTGTCATCTCTCTGCCCACCTGCATTTGGGTTTGTAACCCGTTGGGCTGGCTGTTGGGCAGCCTGCCTGCTGAGCTGCAGCGGGGGAGAGCGGGATTTTCCCCTCCTTCCCCCCCGCATTTGCCTTTTCTGGGCACGCCCAACATTTCAGTCTCCTATGTGCTTCTGGTTTATTGCTTCCTTTGGATAATAGTGTCTGTCAGGTCACGAGGAGTTAACTCACATTTGGCTTTTCATCAAGGGAAATAGGGGCAGCAAGGGTTTAACTCACATTTGGCTTTTCATCAAGGGAAATAGGGGCAGCAAGGGACGACAGAAACGCATGAAAAACCTTCTTGCCTTCCTGCTCTCGTAACACTTAGGTTGCCTTTGCAATGTGTGCACCAGCAGCTACTTGTACTTAAAACGTGAAGGCTTTTACAATGTAAGAATCCATTCTTCCCTCTAAAATTAAAGTAGCTAATAGTTACCCAGCAATTTTGTGTTCTCTGCTGATGTTAAACACGTTTTATGGTAGTTCTAGCCAGTGAGCAAGGGTTTGTCTCTCAATTGTGAAAAAAAGAGAAATGAAAGCTTTTTGGTTTTGTTTAGTTCTCAGTCTGCCAGGCGTTTCTGCTTCTAATTTCACTGCCATCATTCAGGCTTGCCTGTAGTCTTTTAGCAATATTTCCTAAAGCCTTCACTGCTGGGTGGAGGGTGCCTACTTCAAATCCTACTGCGTTGGTGGCATCCCTTTAAATAAAGGACCAGTCTTGCATTGCGTTTAAATCTTGAGTCAAGAACTCAAAGTGTTTGCTCAGGTGTGTAGTCTCCCAAAGTGCCCAGGGGATGATCCCGACACCTGAAGATGCAGGGAAATCATCAAACGGGACCCGAAGGCAGATGCTGCAGGGATTTTCTGAGCACGAGAAAGAGTCCGTGTGAAGCTTGGCAGCAGTTAGCTGTCAGAGACAGATCCACGCAGGGTTTCTCTGCAGCTCAAGTAAGCTTGGCTTCCAGGTTGTCTTGTGGGTTTGATTTGTTGCTTTTTTTAAGTAACTGTGTGTCCTAGAAGCTTGCTCTCCGTAGAGATTGGGATTTGAATCACAGGATGTGGCTAAGGAGAACAAAAAAATCATTTGATAGAAATGATGAGAGAGTACAAAAGAGATTTTGCTCTCCCGACTGTGTTTCAATGTCTCACGTTGCTGCACTTTGTCAGCCTTGTTTGCTGAAGTTGCAATCCTGGTGGAGTAGGAACTCTCTTTTATTTTGCCTTTGCACAGCGCTTTTGTGCAACGCATCCCCTTCTCAGTTGGTTCTTACTCATTGCCACTACGTCGACGATAAAACCATACAAATGCAGGGTTGGAGGGAAAGGGGAAGGGTATCCCTTAAAGGCTGCTTGGCATGCCTAGCATGTAGACTGTTGTTTCTGGTCTTGCACGCTCCCTTCCCAGTAACACGTCCCAGGATACTTGATGCTGTCCTGACTTGACTTTTTTGCAACACTGATGTTGTAACTAAGTAGGTCTATGACCCACTATTAATTCCTACTCTTTTTCTGCAACACTTCTAGGTCAGTCAGTCCCTCTTTTATACATACAGTAAGCTTTTGCTTTGTAAGCGTGATAATTCGTAGGTGCCTTTATTTAATTTCATCTTACTGATTCCAGACCATCTCTCCTCATTATCAAGATCAATTTAAACTACACTCTTGTCCTCTAAAGGGCTCACAACCACTCACAATTTGGTTTTATTTTTGAAGTTTGCAAGTAGATTGGCAATTCATTAATTCATTCATAAATTCTTTAAAATAAGCCAGGTCATTAATGAAAATTTTGAACAGAACCAGACTCATGATTTATTCTCATGACACCTTACTTGATATGCTCTCCCAGTTTGTTAGCAAACTACTGATAACAACATTTTAACTTTTTTTTTTTAAAGTGTTCAAGTCAAAATGTGTAGTATTTTTCTTAGATTCTGTTTCTCTTGTTTGCTTTTGATGGGGCCGTGTGCAACCATATTAAAGCCTTACTTAAAGTCAATGTGGATCATATCTACTCTTCCCACCTGGCCAATTACACTGTCAAAATGGAAAATAGATTATTTGACATTTATTATTTGCTCCAGACAAATACATATTGGCTGTTCCTTGGCACTTTATTATCCTCATGGATGCTTATATATTGACTCATATTTTTTTTCCAGCACCTTTCTGGGTATTGAACTTTAGCTTGATTTGTCCATAATTCCTCTGGTTTTTCTTTCCCCATTTTAAAAGATAGGATACCCTGTTTGCCCTTCTGTAATATTCTGGCATGCCACCTGTCCTCCACAAGTTCTTGAAGATAATCGCTAATTATTTGGAGATGGCTCCAGGTAGTTATATGAGCACTGCGGGGCAAATTTCATCAGGCCTTTCTGACTTGATTACATCTACCTTAACTAAATATTCGTTAACCCGTTCTCTCTTCTAGCCTATCTCCCTACTTATATTGTTGTCGGGTTTAATTTGTGGTAAGTATCTAGTCAGCATCAACTTTTTGTGTGTGTGAAGCAACGGAATGAAGCAGCGGAGGTATCAGCCTTCCGTTCTTTTCTGTCTCACCTGTCTTGTGCTCGTCTTTTTTTCCCAGCGGTTGACCTGTCTCTCGAATTTCTAATGTATTTATAAAATCTTTCTCATTGCCTTTGATGCCCTTTAAGTTCTAACTCACTTTGCACTTTAGCCCTTCTGATTTTGTCCCTACATGCTTGTGCTGTCTATTTATACCCTCCCTTAGACACGTGTCCTGTTTCACCTTTTGTCCAATTCAGGTTTGATTTTCAGGTCATTAGTGAGCTCTGAATGCAAACATATTGGCCTCTTCACATCTTTTGTCTGCATTGGGATAGTTGCACCTTTTTTTTTTTTTTTGGTCTCTTTTAAAACCGTCGGCTATCCTGAATTCCTTTTTCCTTTAGAATTCCTTCCCAGGGGGACGTTACCTGCCAGTTCCCGCAGCCCACCTCTTTGAAGTCCATTGTCTTTATTTAACAGTTCTCGCTCTTTTATTTTTTCCGATAGTAGAAGCATTGAGGTTCATGGAGGAAGTAGTTAGCTGCCAATGTCAGAGAGAAAAAGTAAAAATTACTCATGCTGGGTACTTCTGTGATCTTTTCTAAGAAGTGAGGAGTGCTTCAAAAAAAGAGATAGAAAATAATGGGCAGCATTCTAAATAAAGGTTGCAACTCTATTTTTTTCCTGTACACCTTTTAAATCTCATTACTGTAATGAACTTTCAACACACCATTGTAACCACCACAGTCAAGTGCACTGAAGTAGAGTTGTTGGAAAAAATAAGTTAACATAATTTTGCACGGTGCCCTTCTATTCACTACTGGGGTTGGCAAGAAAAAATAGTTGCTTTGCAAGAGCAACTTATATTCAGAGCCTTTGAACTAATGTTCCTGCTCTCCTAGCTTTGTCCTCTGAGTATACAAGCACCTTTGCAGCTAACATTTTTGTAATCTATATCAAAACATGTTCTAGCATTTCAGAGAGAGATTAGCAGGATGAAATACTGGCAGGCACCAAGAGGGAAAACCACTTGTTTGTTTGTTTAACTATTTTACCGTGGAAGACTGCTAGATATTTCCATTTCTCCTTTTGGGAATGTTACGCTAACCATCTGAGGCTTCACTCGGTCTTCTTTGCTGCACTCAGTTCAGCTAGCACCCAACATAGTTCCTTCAAATACTGTTAAAGGAAAACGATGCCTTAATGTGCATAAGTGCACGTCCAGCTATGAGCTTCCTCCAAAAACAAGAGCTCAGCCCGCATCCTTCCAGGCCCTGGTTAGTATTCCTCATGGTATCCTTGTATTTAGTGTTTACCTGAAGCTTATTGCAAAAGAGTGTAAGAACTCCAGCGAGAATTAGAACCAAAATTGGATGTAATCCATGTTTGCAAATTCATATTTTGATCCTAGACTGCATTTGCACACCCGCCGGCCCTTAAACTGATAAGCAGTAAAATCAACAAACCGGATTGCTGCTCCGCTAGGCAGACCGTAACCTCCCAATATCGTTTGGCTTTCCCTGAGTTCTGTGACAAATTAATAAGTGTTTGTATCTCTGCTGCACCATGGCCTGCATGAACGGGTGCTGTCAGTTCTGAAGGGCTTTGTATGGTGATGAGCTTGAAAGCTTTTTTATATTCATGGTCTGTTGTCATCTTCCTGCCTGTTTGCTTTGGGGAATCCACTGGTTGTGTTACAATGACCTAACGTTTAACAGGCAGTTCAGACCGTTGCCGTTTATTGAGTCCAGAAAGCGTAGCTCATGAAACTGCTTGCAGTTGTGCAAAAAATACTTAAAAGATGCTAATGCAAAAATAAGCCTAATTTCAATGAGTAAATAAACTCCTGCAGAGTTGATCTTTCAGGGCCTTTTTTATGCTGTTTTGGCCTGGTGAAGCACAGAACTACCGATAGCAGAAGAGATTTGGGATCTAATGTTATATGGGGGGAAAAACAAAAAAAAGAAAAATTAAGAAAACAATACGAATTCTTCTTATTGACCATCCAGATACTTCATGTTCTGTAAGATATTCCTTTCCCAGAAACGTTTGCTCTGATCACCTTTTAAAGATTTTACTTTCATCCATAACCTTTGATTTTTATTTTTTTTTATCTAAGGTATCTGCATCATCTTATTGTTGTAATCTAGTAAGGGAAGGAAGCTGCCTTCTTCCTCTACTGCAGCAATTGCAGTTATTGCCTCTTATAGCCCTTGAGCGTACATTAATTTCTCTTTGAACACTTTCCATTTACCTCTATTGATTCGCCTTGTTTGACTTCACTTAACATTTCCTGTCTTCTCCCATCCCTTGTTGCTGAAATTCATCAACTTAATAATTTTATCTTTTTGATCTTGCGTTAGCCCTAATTATTATCCAAGCTGTGGTTTAAATACCGCATCTTCTGTATCACTCAGGAAAAAAAGAAAAACGATGCTTTTTATGCCAGGACGTATCCTGGCTGTCCCAAACTGTCCAACAGGAGAAGGTGATGGAGACCAAATTAAGATACTGGGTATCTCTCGGGTGGTTTGTAGGTAGCAATAAGACCGAGCTGAGTTCAGATGCAGAGGTTGGACGTGTACCTTTGAATCACACCAAGGGAAGTGTTGAGTTTCTGAGGAAATATGTAAAGGTGATGGCTCTGGTTGTGTAAACTCTGCCTGAGATATCCAGGAAAATAGATATTTACCCAGACTGTCAGCCAACACGGCAGATGTAGGAGACGACAGTAAGAGCTGATACTGTTTTTCACAGGGATGCATTGAAAGGGAGTTTGCAGAGCCTGTCAGAGAGACAGGCTGTGACAAGTGATTTCTTCTTTCTCATGGCTAAATTAGCTTTTACACTAGCCAAGGAACTACTCTTGTGTAAGTTATTATTATGGCCTAGATATGCATGTGTTCCTTTGCCTAATCTGAACATGTTTGTAATTGGCTTTCCAGCATGAGCACCGCCATTTAGCAGTAAATAGTTATCTTTCTATTCCCTCCTTACATTTTAACTACACTTTCTATTTTACAAAGGTTTAGAAAAGAGAGGAAATTGCTCGACAAGGATGTGTCCCAGATATCATACTTATCTTTTAATAACTAGATAAATCAACTTTTCTGTTCTTTTAATATTCTGTGTTTCCCTCCAGGTCTTATTCTTTACGTCTTATGTCCCTTTATCAAACTCCTTTAGCCATCTTAGTTGCTTCTTCCTTCATCTTTCCTGCTGCTGTAAAAATTTCCCCAGTGCTTTGCTTTGACTGTTTTCCTCCCTTATTGAGATCCTGCACCGGGGTTTTCACTCCCGCGTTCTTCACATCTGTATAAACAAAAAAAGATCGTAGTGTATCCATTCCTTCTCCCCATTGCTAGCTCTCTTTCTGTAGACTTTAAAAAAGACCAAAATACTACAGTACTAAAGATACAGAAATACTTTGGTGAAATATATTGGACCAGTAATGGGAGAGCTGGTGCCATGGATAAAAGGAGGTAGTTTGCAGGTGGAAAAATGAAATGTTCAAAGTGTAAGACCCTAAGACTTTGCTGGGATCTAAGCATGCTCGGGAGCTCTGCAAAATCAGGCCACTTTGTATCTAGTAGTCTAATGCTATCCACCCAGCTGTGAAAACATTGCTGTAGGAATATGCCCGACCCCCCAGCTGCCGCGGTGTGTGAGGGTACCCCAGGCCGCACGAGCTGCGCCCGCTCGGGTGCTGGGGCCTTTCGCTGCTGATGCCCATTTTCAAACGTGGGTGCCCGGAGTGCATTAAGGCGCGTCAGTGAATCGGCTCCGTGCCCAAACCTCTTTGTAACCGCAGCCTGGGGGAGCTTGGGCTGAAGTCACGGTGCTCGGAAAAGCCAAGTCGCTCTTCAAGGTGTTGGTGCAATCAAATTTGGTCCATGAGAGGCAGCTGTGGCTGTTGCCCCACATCCCCTAGCAGCTGCCAAAGAAAAAAGGACAAGGAAACGCTGGTGCGTTGTCAACAGCACTGTGAGAGTCAGCACACCAAAATTAATACCATCTGTATCCCAATTAAATTCCACTGTTCGTGACAGCGTGCACCACACGCAAGTATGGCGTTCATTCAAGAGAGTGCAGGAACTCCGTTTGTGCCTTCTCTGTGAGTGGGCATGTGGCAATTGTTGCATATTCACAGTGGGAATTAAATGTCATTGATTTTGTCTGATAGCCACAGGTAAGTCAAAAACCTCAGTTTTCATGCACCGACCTTCACGAATGAAGCAGGCCAGGTTTGGCTCCCCTTGTTCTTGTTACAGCCAAAATGTGGTGGGAGTTCAAACTCTAGCTGAGATAACGATTCCAAGAGAAAGAGATGGTCTCAGGTGCTGCAGACCCCTTTGCCATTCGGAAGATGAGCAGAGAGTTGGCAGAATCATGTCATGACTGTTTTGTTTTCAGCTGGTTTGATTTGGATTTGTTGGCTGCCCTCTGCCCCGTGTAACTCCATGAAGCGTTTAATCATACAACTGTATTCAGCTCGGGCAATAAAGCCCCACACCAGTTCTGGTATTAATTGATTTTGGAAGTCAGCAGCTGGACTGAAAGTTACCGTCGAGCTCCAGAAGTGAGAGCCTGATTCAATTGCTGGGTTTACAGAATGGATTTGAACATTTGGCAGATCCTCTTTGGGGGACAGTTGTTGCTAGTGGTGCGTGAGAAGTCTGGAAGCCCTCCTTTGCGCAGTTGGATCATTAATAACACAGGCTAAACTGTGAACTCCTAATTGTCAGGCAGGTTGGAACGGGGGTTATCACTTACAGGCATCAACAAAATTGATTATTAAGTGCCGCATGGTTGAAGCAGGACCTCACAGCTTGCAGGCTTCTTCCTTGGGCTGTGGGCAAGGGCAGCAATGTTGAATGACAGAAGGAGGATGCTTTTATTGGCAGTTCTGGCACTCACTGTACAGTTACAGGGGAGTGGGAGAGCTGAGAAAAAGGCAAGTGCCAAAAGCAGGAGCAAGCCTTTACTCGAGCGGTACAAAGGCTGCACGGTTTGGGCAATCCAGCTCCTCTGCAGCTGAAGAACCTTTAGTCTGAGCCAATGCTGAAACCGTGAGAGGGCAGGACAGCGCGCGAGCGTGCGTGCATACACATGCGGATGTGTGCTTGGGTGGAAAGCTGAAACAGAGAGTGTTGTCTTGAGCTGGCTCAACCAGGTGACGTGAATTGCACCGACTCTCTTTATTCCTCTGACTTTCCAAAAAGGTACCGGTATGCTCAGGAAGGATTAAACTGGTTTTGTATCTTGTTGGTATAAAGGATGGAAAGAGAAACGAGTTTCATGGCAGATAATATTGAGTAGACCCTTGTGCGTGCCCCTGTGTGTGATTTCCCTCATAAGGTACGGCGCCTGACTGGGGGAGAGCTGCCATATAGCAGAGTTTTATAACACTAAAGGAAGTCAATTACTTTGTTCTGGTCTCAGATAAACAAGTAATTATGATAAACTAATAGTTTTGGTGCTCTTTTGTCCCTGCTAGAAAAAAAATCCTAACCCTTTTTCTCTCCCTTGTTGATGCTGTGATTTCAGGGTATCAGATTGCTTACCGACTGGCCAGCAGCAGCCCAAATAAGTTCACGACGGTGGAGGTTGGCTCAACAGTCAGGCAGTTTACTGCTACAGATCTCACCCCTGAGTCAGCATACATCTTTCGGACATCTGCCAAGACCAGGCAGGGCTGGGGGGAGCCTCTGGAAGCCACAGTGATCACAACAGAAAAAAGAGGTAATGCTTGCAGCCACAGGTCGAGGTACTTTCTGTTGCATGCCTTGGAGCCTGTGCTGCACTTAGGGGAATTTTAATAACAGGCTACAGCCTGTACACCTCCTCCTTCTCACCCCATAAACCTGCCCCAAACCATAGCAACATCATGATTTGAGAAACCTGGTGAGCAAGACAGACTTTTATGAGACACAGTTCTTCTAACCTGCCGGGCTGTTGGAGATTGATTTTTCTATCAGCTGCTATATTGGCCATATGCAGCCTCCTTCTGCAGTCAGATCTTTTTTTCAGCTCTGTCGTTTTCTAGAAAGATTGCAATCTTAAGAAAGTAAGTGATGGATGAATTATATTGATTAGGGAACGCAAAATGAGAGGCGGTGATGTTGCAGGATTTCTCCACAGCTCCTCCATTGTACCTCAGTCCTGACCTAATGTGTTAGTAATTACTCTGGCCTTTCGCTGCCGCACACTCGAGCAGAGTGTTTGCATCTGGATCGCCCAGAATTTTTCTGCTTCTTGCATCAGCCATAAAAAGGTTATTCGCATTCTGAATCTCCAATCAAATTCTGTTCTGTAGGGAACCTACTTGAAGAAAGCAGGAGTTACATGCGTATAAATGAAACCAGGTGCTTAGATACCAAACGTATCAAAATACGAAAGACATATAAGGTATTACAGAGTCTGCTCTGCATCATTGCTTGTTTCTAATGCTTTGGCTCAAGTAACTGCTCAATTCTTCAGTCTTAGAACAGATCTCTAGAGCTGCCAGTTAGAAAAATCATATTTGCTCCTTGTGCATGAAGATTTTATTTTTTTTTTAATTCAGAGCTAAAAGATAATATATTGGTAGACAACAGGAGTGTGGGTTTTCCTCTGGTCTTGTAGCATATGCCATGTTCCACTGCAAAGCATGTATTCTAGTCTCTTGAGCTGGCAAACTCGAAACTAGCCAGGGTAACTCTACCAGCACCGCTCCCTTGTGCGTCACTGGATTTTGTGCCACACGCCGGTCTGACCCATTGTGCTGTCTGGATATCGATCTTTAAGAAAACTTCTCCCTCAAAAATTAGAACCATGCAGCTTCTGTGATTTATACAAATCACAGCTCAGAGAGAAGCACACTTCAGCAGGTAACTAGGGCAGACCTCCATGGACATCTTTCAACTATTGTTAGCACTTCTGCATGTGCTTGTGTGCCTGGCCTTGGCTCTTGCC
Organism: Mycteria americana; assembly: GCF_035582795.1. Lineage (NCBI taxonomy): Eukaryota > Metazoa > Chordata > Aves > Ciconiiformes > Ciconiidae > Mycteria > Mycteria americana. Next base: position 5,177,455 of record NC_134376.1, on the reverse strand, counting down.
CAAGTCTTGCACTATAATACAACCAATTATATTTACTTTTAGTTCTTAAAATGTGCCTCCTAAGCAATCTCTTGTTTTAAGTCCTTTCTACACCCTGTAAATCATTTAGTGCGAGAGTAAGGATCTCCCATGGTATTTGCTCACAATGTCTTCCTTATGATTTTCCTGTAACACTTCTAAGAAGGCAGGACATTGGCCTGATGTTCAACCACCAGCAGCGAGGACCTGTGGGGTGCATTTCAACTACTTCTGGCCTGTCTGGTTGGTGTTAAAATTCCCACTGGCATAGCTCTCCAGGTCATGTGCACCCTTCCCGGTGCATAACAGTGCAATCCTCAGAGAAAGGACCTCTAGAGCTGTATTAGGAAACTTAAAGTGCCTCTACTAAAGACACTGTCCATCAAAGAGATTTATTAGCTCAAGGTTTCTTCCACCCCTGTCTGATTGCTGTCAAAGTGGAAGTTTAAAGTGCAACATGTGGAAGTTTCAAAAAAACCCACCGTGCCCAATAAAGGGAATACTCAAAGCTCGGAGCCTCTCCTTTTCGATAAAAAGTGCTCAGATTTCCCAGACCGTGCACAAGCTGTTGCTGGATACACAATAGCTCAAGGCAGAACTCCCAGCTCCGCTGCGGGAACACTGATCCCTCGTTGCTATCAATGCTTTAGGGTTATCTTGAATAGGCAAGTCACAGCATAAAATGAACCCTTTCTCTTTTTGATGGATGGCTCTACTGTGTCTCTATGCGTGCTATGGAACCGAGTCCCAAGGCACTGAGAGTTAACTGAAGTGATCCCATATGTAACGTGTAGAGAGAGGAATGTGTAATCTCACATCAGCAAGATTGATATGAGGAGATGATAATTTATCCAGTGCGGCTATTCTGCTAACAAGTAAATAAACAAACAAACCAACCTGAAACTTGTATACATGACAATAAATATTCTAGAGTGAAGAGATATTTAATTTCCATTAATAAAAATGCATGTAATATCCTTGTAGTCCTTGATACTAAGGTAGGCAGGCTCAAAAATTCTCTTGAAAATTAGGAAAAATTGGTCACTCTTGTCCTTTTAAATTCCTTGGATAATCCCTATATAAATCTTTACATTTTACAATGATACCTGTGATCTGCAGATCCCAAGTTGGATTGTAGCTGTATTCTCCAGAGGTTGTTCTTTAGTGCTTTGAATCTACATAGTGGTACGATACCCTTCAGAATACTTCACACCAGTGATCGGGGCAAACCGAGTCAGGAGATGCGAATGTAGCAAGAAATTAAGAGGAGTCCGTTGAGTCATATGGCCTGGCCTTACATTCCTGCACAAACAGCTCACCTTAGCATTTGCTTGTGGCTAAACTCCCATAAATAAACTCTTTATTCTAATGGTTTTGTACAAACAGTCAGGAAGTATATCTTGCAACACAGGAGATTTGAAGATTTCCCGTTAGCAGCAGAAGGAAACCCAATCATGGGAGACTGACTGCAAGATCTGACCTGCCCAAAACTGCAAGCTGCTTAAAGCTTATCAGCAGAGAGTATTAAATCCCTGCACGACACTCGCTTCCTCTGATAGAATAACCCTGAGTACCTGTCTCAGCCTGTCAGCGTAAGGCATTGACCTTTTGCATTGTACTGCGGCTCGCAGGCTGCTGGCACCGAGGGCTTCCTCCGTCTAATGGCTTACAAATCTTTGGGCACTGATGTCAGCAAGAGCATGCTGGAGAGAAATGCCAGAACATATAGGAAATGGTTTTAGGGGATGGCAGGGAAATGAAGTGCTCGCCATACAGAGCTGTGAGGAATTGGGCAGGCGGAGGTGTGTCTATGGAAACAAGTGCTGATGAAATTGAATTGAATTGCTTCTCAAAAGCAAGTCACTGCGGTGTCTCCAATCAATTTCTGCTTTATTACATGCCACACATTTTAATCAGAATCAATAATCTTCATGATAAACAATTAAACAATTATTCCTCACTCTATAGAGTTTCTCTATTGAAATCGATGGAGTGCAGAGACACAGTGACGGGAAAGGAGATCTATATTGAAACAGTTGGGCACTGGCATGCTTACACCTGCATTACCATTCCCTGCCTCATCTAAAAGGTGTACGGTTAATTACTCTGGAGAGATCTCTCAGCATTGGCACCGGCGGGGTTGACTTTGCAGGTTCAAGGTTAGCAGGTACGAAGGGAAGAACTGGGGAGGTGTGGAAGTGAACCGCAGCAGGTACTCAAGCCCCAGCTCTGCACTAGCTCCAAGCTGGGGTTTGGAAACAGCAGCAGGAGCTGCTGATGATTCCCAGTTCCTTGCCAGAGAGAACTGGTGCAGGAATTAAGGCTTGGCTTAAGTCACGCGCTTGGACTCTGCTACACACCAGCCTGTTCCAGCTCATCCCTTCCTCTTCTTCGTGTCTCGACTGGGGAGCAGCTGGTGGAAGAGGATGCTATGTAGCACAGAGAGAACATAGTCCCATGTACCAAGTAGGAAGCACAGGTTAAAAAGTGAACTAGTTTGCAGGCAAATTCTGTCAAAAGAGCAATTGCAGCTGGAAGCACAACTGAGTTTCATTAAAGACTTCCTTGGTTTGCTTGGCTGCTCTTTCTAGTGATTCTTCCTTAACCTGCCAGGCTAAGACCCTGCCAAGTTTGAGGTCTGTTGCTAGGAAAATGTATATTCAATCGTGACCTTTTATGCAGGGAGATAAGAATCAGTTTTACTGCTCTTTGCAGTAGAAGGTTAAGGAATGGGATGGCTCGTATACTTCATGGGGCAAACCCAAAAGTTCAATCTCCTGTGGCATTACCACTATGAAAATCCGATCAGGCTGTCACATTTTATGTTAGCTTGAATTTCCTCTCAAAGCAGTACCAAATTATGGTTTAATTGCAGAACGACCAGCACCTCCCAGGCAGCTGATGACCCCCCAGAGTGATGTGTCATCACGGAGTCTGCTGTTGAAGTGGATCCCTGGAAGTGACGGATCTTCACCAATACGGTATTTTACAGTACAAGTGCGAGAACTGCCAAATGGAGACTGGCAAACCTACTCCTCTTCCATCAGCCACGACGCAACGTCCTGCATTATTGAAAGGTACCATAGGATCCCAGGCTAACATAGAAATTCCCACACTTTCTACTTCTAACAGTTAGGAAGCCAAAGCAAGCATCGCTCAGCTTCACAGTTTTTTGGGGGGAGAGAGGTTAAGTGAGGTCACTGCTCCCATTTTAGAGGTGGCGTTCTGAACAGCAATTGAGAGATTTGCTGAAGGTCATGCAATAAATCTAATTAAAGTTGGACTGCAATGCATCTTTTTGAAGCCCTTCCTGAAAGCTCAGCACGGTAGATAACGCTACGCGGGCTAAACCATGTGTAGCTACACAATGCTCTGTAAAATACAACTAGTTAAAAATCCTTTCAGTAGTGACTGATGTTAAAATCCACTCTCAATGCTGCATTGCAATTATCTCTGTATAAGCTTTTCCAGAAGAAACGAGAAGCATTTTTATCTGTATTTTCCATACTGAAGTTTATAGATAGCATCAGAACGTTTAAACTTTGTTATTCAGGCTTCATTATATCCTCAGCGATGCTGTTGTAATTAAAGTCCTTGTAACATCTGCGAAAGCAATTGAATGTCTATGAGAAGGTACTTGTTTTGCTGTCCATTTCCTCTATTGGCCAGCTAGTACAAATCAGATTATTTCTAAAAGGCCGTGAGCTTTTGGAGAATCAAGTATTCAAAGCAGTCAGATACAGATTTTTCAGGTCTGTTATAAAAGCATCAGTGGCTGTGGTATATGGCAGCTCCCTGGTCATGTGCCAGAAGATAGATACATTGCTATCCTTTCGTCTAACTGGGCAGAAAAAAGAAAACTTGACAATTATAGGTACAAATATAGACCTGATTCATTGACCTTGGAGGTGTTATACCCACCCTGAATTATACCCAGTGTCTTTCCAGTCAAAACCTGTAAAATCAAGGAAACCGACTATGTCATTTAGACTTGACATTGGCATTACTGAGAACAAAAGACCAAGAAAGATGATTCAGATTATTCAAGTTGCTGTAGGTAAGTAACGCTGTCCTAATAGGGTGGAACTACTGAAAAGAGTTCCTCCCCGCCTCGCTAAAAGCATTTTCCTGTGCAAGTCCGGAAGAGTAGTGCACGCGCGATGCGAGAGTGCGGCCCGTCAGAATGCATTATCCCTTGATGTTTAATCATTCCTTACGAGTAACTTTACTTGGGTTTGTAGTCGGTGTTACATCTGCCAGCTGATGGCTAGACGCTACCAATTAATTAGCTAAATCCCCCGTAACTTACAGCTCTGCGTTTCTAGCCTCTGCATGTGACTCAAAAGGCAGCCTCCCCCACACCTTCTCCCTGCCACGCCGAGACAGAAGAATCTTTGCTGAGGTTATGTCAGCTGGAAATCGCTCTCTGCATATCTTAAAGCACTGCATAGATAAAAGAGCTGCAGGGAACCTGTTGTTACTGTCTTTATTAAATAATGCAGGTAATAGCATTAATTTGAAATTCAGTACGAATAAAACACACTGATCAAACGCTATGGTCTGGAGGATTAGTCCGAAGGCCGGCGCTCTGAATTCCAGTGCCTGCTGGCGCTGGCTGACCCTGGGCACGTTACCTGCCCCTCTCTACCTGTCATCCCCATCCGTGCACTGAGGATGAGCTGACCCACGGGTCTGTTTTGAGGCTATCTCAGGCAAAGCACGCTGAAAGCCAGGTTTCGCATAGCCGTGCAAAACTCGGGTAACAGCACATCTTGTCCTTTCCGACAAGCTCTAGTCGTAGGCTGCTCCGTGAACCGCGGCTTCGTGGCTGTTTTCTGGAGCCCGATTCAGCTATGAATCCGGGCGCGTTTTCAGGAACTCAGGCCAGCGGAAATCTGAGAAGGCGCCGATGGCAGCAAGGGTGCGAACACCCCCGTGTCCCGAGGAAGCTGGGGGAGGCTGCAAAGAAAAGGCGACGTGGAGAAGAGACAAACTGCTCGATGACTTTAGTTGCCAGTGGGCAGGCTCTCCGTAGAGGTTTGTTCTGAGGCAAGTTGCGATGATGTGGGGATGTTTCATCCCTCAGCCTTATTTTTTACGTTCCACAGCTTGAACCCCTTCACCTCTTACAAACTGCGAATGAAAGCAACCAACGATATCGGAGACAGTGACTTCAGCGCAGAGACCGAAGCAGTCACAACTCTGCAGGATGGTAAGCGAGGAGGAGAGGCACGCTGGGGGCATCGCCGTGGGCTGGGTGCTCCCCAGGGCTCCTGGGTTTGCTGGGCCCGCTGCAGTGTGTTCCCCACTGGGACAGCGGAGTGAAAATTCAACATCTGATGCAATTTTTTTCATAGGAGATTGATACAGGTAGTAATGAGATGTGGCTGAATTAATAACAGGCAGCCTTAAGTGTCCTGCTGTGCCCTCTGATAATGAATCATACTTTCAGGAGTCTCAAAATGGAATTAAACTCCGTTTGATTGGCTTCCAAACTCTGCACTAACCATTATCTTTGCAAAAATTGAATAATTTACAAGAGATCATTAAAAATAAATGTAGAACCGTGCATACATTTGAAGAAGTTTCTTCAGTTGTTTTCACTCAGAGTCCACATCAGTCTGCAATATGGCAAAATTGCTGAGGTATAAGTAAGAATATGAAGCTCCTGGAAACATGAGCATTTAATCCTGCAGATCAGGGCTAATAAACTGTGAATGACATTGACAAGGCTTTTATTTTTAGCCTTAGAGATCAGCTTCTAATTCCTTGATTGTATAAAGTCAATGCCTGAATGCAGAAGTAGCTGTGATGTCTTGAATGGAGAAAGGAACTCTGCAAAGTCGGAGAAAGCAGCAGTATTTGCCCTTAGCCTGGGAAACGGGGTAATACGGGGATACATATATATGGTGCTAGGAATTAGCCAGTATTTAATACTTTAAATATTTAAGTATTTAATACTTTAATAAGCGCAAGGAATGACTAGTTAAATATGACATTGAGATATAAAAATAGGAAACAATTTTGCAAAGGAATGTTTAAAGGATGTGATCTTGAAACCAGAAAAAGAGAGGACGGAGCTCAGGAGTATCCAAAGTTAAACAAGAACCCATGTAATACTTGAATAACGTGCCTAGCAGCCTTTTAAAGACATCCTGACTCTCCACCTTCCTGAACAGCGGCTGCTGTATTGGTGCAGGCTCTAACAGGTACTAATGAGGCAGCACTGACTCACCGTTTTGGAATTTAAAATTTTATTTTCAATTCTCTTTGAATTTAGCTGCAGTGAATCCGGATTTGTGCTTGGCCTCCTCACAATACAGCGGGGAAACACTGTGAAAGCTTCTCACCTCCTTAACAAACTGAACATTTATTCTGCTGAGCAAACCTGGTGCTGCCACTAGAGCATTGCACTGCGGAGGGCTGTCGGCTCCTGATAAGCCTTCCCTTCTTCGTATTTGAGCCGCTAAAGTGTGTGTGTGTGTATGTTATAGACCAAGGGCACAGGAGTGGGTTAACCCGTGGTAAATCAAGCTGCCCTAAATAAAATAATCTGTGAATATGTGACACAGAATCCTACAACCAAGGTGGGCTTGCCCCAACTTGGGTGGCAAAAATATAATGGAAAATTTGGGAGCGGTTTGCTCACACTTTCAAGCACACAAGCAGCTGGTTTAACTTCCTTTCAAATGCGTACCCAGTTGTGTTTGAGCGGCTGGCACACTGCAGCTTCCTCCAGATTTTATGCCCTCAGCTTTTCTCTTCTTCCCGCTCAAGTTCCCAAGGCCACAGATAGAGCAAGGGATGTGCGGGAAGTGGCTGGCTTCTGCCTGGATCGCAATGCTCATAGCCACCGCATCGCTTTTGAGACCCACCACGTAGCAGCTGGGATAGGACATTTTCTTCAGCAGTGAAGAAAGAGAATCTGATGAATAAAAGCTGCCCGTTTTCCACCCTGTTGCTATAATTGTGCCAGTGCCAGTTGCTATAACTGCTTTGATTACCTTTTTTCTTTTTTAGTTCCAGGTGAACCACCCAGTTCTGTGTTAGTAACTCCCCACACGACTTCATCTGTCCTTGTGCAGTGGCAGGTAGGTAAACCGAAAAATTTTGATGTTTCTGGAACAGTATTTTGGTTGCTTTGACTTGTTGACCTTAATGGTACATTGCAAGGGACATTTTCCTGAGCTGGAAGTATCGTAGTGAAGTTGAAGGACCGCAGCTACCTCCTTATTTCCCTGATCTAGGCGTATATTTTAGTGATGGATGGAAATTTCTGGCAGTTGCTTTTACTTTGTGCCCCATGAGGGAAAGCTTGGGAGGTGAAGGAGTTTCTGTAGCGATGCCCAAGATCATTACTTGAACAGATTCTCCTGTCCTTTCATCGATATCAATAGACGTGCATCTTTACATTGAAAACATTCAACAGAGTGCGGCACTGGTGAAGATCAGGTAAATCAAAAGCTCGCTTTCGTTCGCATCGCGTACTGCCTCCTTCAGCTGCAATAATCAGAAGCCTACGCTGTGCCTGAGATCCTGTTCATACCTTTGAGGAACTCCACATGCTCTTGTGGCTCTTTGAGGGCTAAAAATTGAGATTTCTTCAGAGAAAAGAAAGGAAATTTGAGCTCTCCGAAATATCTCCGAGTTGGATGTGAAAGTAGTTGTGCCAAGTCTGCATTTTATATAGGCATTTCCTCTGCCTTCCTTTATCTTTCAATACTGGCCTCCTGGGAGATGCTGGAACATTTTGTGACCCAGTGCCTGAGGCTTCTTTTTGCAGAGCGAGCATCAGCAGAGGGAACCCAGTGGGGTACTGCACGTTATCCATAACCTATCCTGGAAAGCCTCTGCCCACCCTGCTCCTGCGACAGTGTCCCCCACACATAATAAGGATAACTTTGGACAGATTGCATTATAGTGAAAAATGTACATATGCGTTTACAGTACAGATGGGGCTCCTTGCATTTTTGGAAAAAAATATATGTATGAAGGTCTGTTTATTGCTATGCACCAGCACTTTAGAAATATGCCTGGCTGTGCTGCTGGCTTGCTGGCCCAACTTCACGCAGCATAATACTGAGCAGTATCATTGCTTACAGCATGTTGAACAAATAGAAGACGTGTTGAACAGTTTTACCGGAGGAATTATGGAGAGATGTAAATCTACCACCCCACCTACAAATAAAGCCCCCCGTGAAGAAAAAAAGGTGTACAAAGAGAGGACGAAGAGGATGTGAGGCATGATGTACCGCAGAAGTAAACATTCCCCCAATTGACTGATTATTGGTGTGTAGTTAATGTGAAATAGGTGGTTGTTTAGGTAATTGGATGCTTTTTATTTCATGAAAATGAAATAGGCTTGTTGTGCCAGAGCCATCTCAAGGGAGTTGTGGGCGATTATATGTCATTACTACATGTATATTAATAGGTCCTGGTAATTCAGCCGTACAATATTTTTCAAATAAACAAAAATCTTCAAGTCCCACAATAGCCTCCAATTAAGAGGAAGTTTCACAGCAGTGTCTGAGAAATAATGTAAACCGAAAACAGCAGTCAAGCTAAACGGGAGAGTAAATTTCCAAGCAAAGCTAAATTTTTAACTTTGAGCTGTGTTAATAATTCACAAAACAAACTCTAGATGCACTATCTGTGCTTTCAGCTGCTTGGTCCAATCAGTCCATTATTGCTAAATTTAAAGTAGGAAGAAAATAAGTAATTTCCACGGAGGTCTGTTGTATCAATAATGCAAGGTTATTTCAAATGTTCGGGAGGATGTTACAGTTAACATCAGGATCATGTACTATTCTGCTTCTACCTTAGAGATAACAATTATTCAAACTTACATTTTAGTCTTTTTTTATTATTATTTTTGAACAGCACAAAAATGTTTCTCTTACTTCTCTACAACATTACGGGCTGCCACTCATAATCATTTTACCTATTTCAGCAGATCCCTCAGGCCTTCCTGCAAAATCCTAAATAATCCATTACATCAAAAGCAGAGTTTTGTCCATGAAAGACAGATAGGAAGGGGAAGACCTGACCTTTTAGCAGAGTACCCTTTTCAGGAAAGAATCATCATTTCCATGGCAGGGAGAAAGACAGTTTTCAAGCTATTTATTTTCTGAGCTTCCCTGTCCTAAATTTAAAGGAAGGAAGAAATGGACAATCACATGAAAATGTAAGAAAACAATGCTTGCTATCAACAAATCAGTGTGGTACCACAATGAGGAATTAAGCTTTATCTGTTAGGCAGTTATATGGCAGAGCAGGGAGTAACAGTCTCTTTCTCAGCTTCAGCAGTGTTTTCCTTTTAAGATTCTGTAGGATATTCCACCTCAACTTTTTGTTTTTCAATTTAAAAAAAAATTCTGAATAGTTAAAATAGGAAAAGGCATTGAATCTTTCCAAGAGCACCTTCCTTCTATGTAATAAGTAACCGAAATACGACTCTATGTAGTGTTCACAGTATTTTTTTCATTGTGTGAAGTTTATTTCCATGCTGGCTAGGCTTTGTTTTCTTGAAGCCTCTCTCCTCCTTTGTGGTGATGCATTCAAGATGTATCTTGGTGGGACAGTGCCTCCCTTCGCCTTGTTTTTGGAGACGGCAGTCCTCCCGCTTTGCGCTGGGACTCCTCCCTGCCAGGACAGAGGGAGGCAAGGACGCTGCCATGCTGCGGAGCCCTTCTCTGCTAGGGCACCGTCGGAGCTAAAGCAAGTTCAGTATCATACAGAAAACAAAAGAGGAAAGTCAGAAGATAGGAAAAGAAAAAAAAAAAAAGATCACGATAGATATACAAGTAATTGCCAGGAAACCATATCTCATCTTCTCCACCTTGTGGAGAAGAACTTTTCAGCTGGTCCATGAGCAACCATGTCATCGCTCATAGAGAAGGCTGTCACTTTGGTCTGTTTGCTCAGTCCCTCGAACAAGGGGCTCGGTCTGAGACTAGGAAAGGCTGTTGTACAAGAGGTTGATTTATTTGCCTTGTAAAATGGAGTCTGCGAGGGAATGCGATTGCCCTTTTTAAAATACATCACGGGAGTAAACACCCCATAGGGAGAAGAACAATTTAACCCAAAAGGCAATGTTAGCACAGGAACAAATGGTTATAAACTAGCTATGAATTATTTAGATTAGAAATTAAATGAAGGTTTCTAACCGCCCAAGTAGTGAGGCTTGGAAGAGCTTTCCAATAGGAATACTGGGAAGCAGAAAAATCAGCTTGTTTTCTGGTGGAGGTTGCTCTGTTTGTGAAAAGGGCTTTAAGAAGCTGGTTTTCTGCAGTCTTGAGGGCCTAGTCCTGAGGATTCTTGAGGTTCCTCACAATCCTCTATTCCTAGATCATTCTGTAATGCAGATGCTAAATAATAGTGAAATATGGTCAGAGCTTCTCCAAAGGATGGAGCACAATAATGAGCATGAAACAGTGATGAACGAGGTTCTCCAACCATGCCGAGTAAGTACAGCAAGATCTTGGGACTATCTGGATTGCTTTCAGCAGGCTCTGGGCAGGACAACTGCAAAAGAAGGCAGCTTCTTGCAGGAGCAGTTTCTGCTCCTTTTCCTGGTAGCTGCGTAGCTTGCTTATACTCTGGTTCACATAATTTTCTTTTTTTGGTTTCCATAAACTGCAATCTTTCTACTTAATTCCTTAATTCCTCACCCAAAGCAAAGTCCTTTGCACGGAGACCGGACAGCCCTCACTCTTCTCTTGCCGTCGTAATGAAGTAATGGAAAATTCTTGTCATTTCTGGAAGCAGAATGCTAGGTTATTACCAAATATCTTCCTCCTTTCCTGTGAAAATATTCTTACTTTCTTCATTAAAATTACATGTGGTATTACTTTCTATTGTGACAGCGTTTCACAGCAGTGGTTAATTTTTCCACAATGGACAGAAGGTTTTCCTTAGTAAAGTTCTCAAGACTGCTAGAGATCTTTCTGGATTAAAGGCAAGATCGTCATTAAAATCCTTTTCATTTACACTTTCAGCCCCTTAAATTTCAGTACAAGAATCTTTAGAAGATAAACGGCTCAGGGCATCTTTTCTTCTCTGCAGTTCTTAGCCTGTATTAGACTCATGAAAGTAATTTTTTTCCCAAACATGAAGAATCCCTTTGCTTATCTCTATTTAAGCAAGCCATTCAGACAAAAATCTCCTTTTCAGTGTACTGGCTGTATATCTGTATCTGAAAGAAGATGTGAGGGGCTGCTGAAGAAGCCTTGCTGAGGTACGACGTCTTTGAGCATCTTCCAGCACGTTGCAGAAGAAAAAAAAAACTCAATATCTGAGCCAGCCCAATGGCCATACGTAACATAGTGCTCCAAGCTGTTCTGGAGGAGACCTGGGTTTGCCTGTGGGACTGGGCCTATGCAACACACCAGAGTCCATCATACTGTGACTCCTCTCTCAATGCCTCTCTGAGGCTATTAGACCTATTTTCATCTTCCTAATTAAAGCCAGAATACACCAGTTAGTTGTTATTTTCTCATCAGTCTTTCAGTAAAATAATGCCAAAGGAAGAATGTTCTATGAACAGTCCCCAAGGAATATAGCCACTAAAGAAATTCTGTCTTCAACAAAATAATTTATTTCTTTTCATCTCGGAAGAAGTGAAATGCTGTTTTGCTGTTCCACTGTTGATGGCCAGCAACATGCATTTTCAGGGGCACGCTTATTTATATTCTTTCTCACACACAAGTTTCTGTGGACCAAGAAGGAAAGGAGCTTAGCTCTTAGTGTAGTGCATCAGGTGTCAATTTTTAAGTAAAGAAATTTTGTAATTGCCATAGCTGAGTGAAAGCATCAAAGTTGCCTTTATCTTGTGTTTTTCAAATTGCACAGCCTTTGACCCTGTGCATTATTAATGGCTACATTCACCAGAGAGCACTGCGTCCCGTCGCGCAGGACCCGTGGCAGCCGCTGCCCGGTGTGACGGATATCTGTTGCGATGCACGTCTTAACGAGCTTGTTCTTAATGTGAATGTTTTTCAGCCACCCAAAGTTGAGAGTCTAAATGGCTTGCTGTTGGGATACCGGATCTACTATCGGGAGCTGGATTATGACACTGGATCTGGAACGGAATCCAAAACCATCCAGAACCCTTCAGCTTTAAGAGCAGAGCTCACACGTAAGCCTGTGTTTTGGACCCCGTAATATCCCAGAATGGTAATCTGTTGTTATACCAGACACTGTATGCCCTCTTGCCCCATGGAAATAACACACAATTGTGTCTAAGAGTGCTGGGGATAATTTAGCTTTTACACAATCAGGGTGAAGTTGCTGAAAAATACTAATAACTCTGATCGGCGTCGCTTGTAATGGTGCGCTCCAGTCTGTGCCAGCATATTTGAATTGATGTTCTGTCCCTCATGTATCCTCTGATTTCCTGCTTTCTGCTACCTCCATTTCATGATTACCCTGGTATACTTTGTTCTGCCATCAGACAAAAAAGAGAGGGACTTTATTTTCCTCAGCTGGGAACCTTTTTCTTTCTTGCTATTTTTTAATAGTTTTTATAATTGACATTTTGTTTTTCTTTTTGCAGTATACGAAAACAGCTGAGGACAAATTTTAAAAAGAATTTTTATAATTTCAAAGTGCTTGGCCCCATTTTGGAAGGAAATAGTAAAAATGAGCAAGAATTTTAAGGTGCATTCTTGCCACGTTAGTCACGGGGGGTTTTGGCTCGCATGGAAAGAAGGTGGAGAGCAAGAGGAATAATAGAAAAATGAAAAGGATTTTTAGACAAAGGCTAGAAAGGAAATCAGAGGGAAGAATAGGCAGAATAAGATGATGGGAGGCAAAGATGTGAGCACTCGGTAGCCTGACAGATATGGTCCAGCAATGCGATGTGCTCACAGAGGGACCAGCTTTTGTCCTGTTTGATGTCAGTGGCATATTCAGAATAAGATAATACTCACTCTAAGAGCAGCAGACTAGGGTTGAGTGAGACTATTTTAAATATCTTACATCATCTCCCATGTTTCCCTGAACCCAAAAGAGTGGTTTCTACAAAAGCAAGAGTGATTTTTGTGGGGGTGTGGAAAAATGGTTGCTTTAAATATAACGTAAGCACCTAGCTCTGACCTCACCTATATGGCCAGTGCCGAATGAGACTTCTCAGGCTGTACAGAGTTTTAACCAGGACAGAGTAGAGATGTAAAGCTCCTGTAGGTGTAGGTATGCATAAGCGGTTTTTTCCGGACAAAAGCTGAATGACTGACTCGGTATATTATCATGAAAGGATAATATTCTAGAGGCTTTGGATGCTCTCTAGTCTCGCGAGCCAGGGAGCCTGTGAAGCCGACTGGTTTCCCCTCTTCCCTCTTCTTGGCTGGCCCTGCAGCTATGTTCCTAATAGCTGTAGGGTAGAAAAAAACATGCTGTACCTCTCCAGGGAGTCAAGAGAGAGAGAAAGGGGTGGAGACAAGTGTATTTTAAGAGAAATTTCCCTCTTTCTCCTCATAATGTGACAATTCTCACCTTAGCACACCTCTGTTCCTCACTGACCTATGGTTTGCACAGCTTAGCATGTTATTGCAATTCGCTCACAGCAGGAATATTGAATTCTATAAGTGAAACTGTGGGAAATCTAGCACACATTTAAAGAAACGGGTCCTGTCCTATTGTAAGTGTTTGCTCTTTGTGGCCCGTGTTCCACGTCTTTACCCTGCAGCTCTTCAGGTTTTGAATTTTGCATGCTGAGAAATAAGGATATAATACAGTGTTGAGAGTTTCCCCCCTAGAAATTGTTTCCTTTTTACTCATTTGTTTTATTTAGTCTAGGAGTCAGAACATTTCTGCGTTGTATATTTGTGAGATTCTCTGTTTGAGGAGGAAATGAAACAGCCCCGTGTGAGTGAGATGCCTTTGATGTGTTACGAGAGAGTGATGTGATTTTATTGCCCTTCAAGGTACAGTCCTAAAGCTCAAACTGTGTATGTGTGTGCTGCATCATTTGCCTCCGTCTCTGCTGTACATCATTTGCAATAACTATTTCCTTGCACTGTAACAAGCTTTCTGCTTTGCTTACCCTGAATAGCCCAAAGCAGCTTCAAGACAGTGAACAGCAGCTCTGCATTAACGACGTATGAATTAACACGTAAGTGCACATTGCCTTTAGATGAGACTCTTTGTAATGGTTCGAACGAAACTATAGGCAAACTCCTATGGTTCTCCTCAGTGGATCTAGCAGAAATCAACACAGATTAATGATTCTGCTTTCTCGAGTTTCTTTTTCTTTAAGCCTTTGCTTTTGCTACATCAAGAGACATTGATGATACAAGTAGGTAGCTGTTGTAAAAATGTGGCTGCTGGGAAGGCAAAACATTATTGACTGTAACAACCCAGTATTGCTGATGCTAAATGAATTTTGATTCGCTTGCTACATATTTTGCAGTCCATCTGAGTTTAGCTGTATCACATCATTAGTCCTGTGATTCAAGCATTGCGATGCTCAGGCATTCCGTGGAGTAGGAGGCCAGTTTAGAGAGGGCCCAATAAATTTATGTGCCTCTCCAGAGGTGTTTTCAATTGGAAATGAATAAAATAGCATTCGACAGAGTTAAAAGGCAAGTTGCTTTGTGGTGATGATGGTTCACTAGCTAGGTTTTGCCCAAGGCTTTTGAGTCACAGATTGTGGTGGGCTAAAAAAAAAAATGAAGCCCTATCCCCACTGAAACTTGCATGCATGAACTCTCATGTGCTCCATTTTCTTCCACATCCAGTTAACACTAAAATCTCCCTTGTGGCTTTTCATGGCAGCAATTAAAGTTTCCCTGTACAAGCTGCCCAGTACTATATCCTATACATCTTCCTATTTTTCCTTTGTTTGTTTACGAACTTAGCATCATGATTGCTGATTTGCCTGCTCCCTGTTTTGCTGTGCCATCTGGGTTTAGTGGTATCACGTCAAAAAGTTAGCGATGTATCGGCCATCGCTCGCAGTATACCTGAGACCAGGGAACGATGCTGGACTCTGAGTCAGATATAGGAGCACAACGCTTGTAAACATTTCCATGAAACTGGAATTAGATGAACCTGTATGATTAGACATTGGACCTTACCAAACCGATGGCATACTGTCAGCCACAGAGTTAAGTTATCTATGTGATTCATAGACAGCAGAGAATATTATTGGCAAAGGGAGAAATTTGGACCCCTGGCCATGCGTTTCTTAATCACTTCAGTGCCCATTTAAATACAGCAATTTACATTATTGATCACTGTCTTACTCTAATTTCACTGTTAAATATTTTAGATGATAAATATTTCTGTTAGGATCGATTCTTTCATCCTGAAAATGCAAAATCTGAAATGAAACTGCTCAGGCGCTGCCTCCCCTAATGACGTTGACATGATTCTACTCCACCCTTGTTTGCGTCTACTAATTACCCTCATGCAATTGGGTTTTTCTAGATTTTTCCCACACTGCTCTTGCTTTCCTACCTCATCTTTCAGAGTAGTTTCTATACGTCAGCAAAGAAATTGGTTGCCTGGTGGCCAAATGGAGTCCAGACTTCAAATTCTCCTCTCTCTTTGTGACTGATGTTCCTGCTGTGGTCACTTGGAAGGAGAAAGATGCCCATGCAGTACTTCGAATGGGACTCCAGATTCCCCGCTGCAGATCTTCTTCTGCGCCCTGCTTCGGCAGTGACGTTCTTGAGCAGTGCAGTCGCTAAATGACTCCCCGGATGAAAGTCCCTAGGATTAGGCAAAGGCTTGAGGACATGTTCTTCCCTACCAGTAGAGATCAAAAGGAGCCCGTATATATTGAACATTCAAAGCAAAGTCCTGCCTTTTTCTGTCTTTAAGAAAGACCTAGAGATGTTCCTCTGGCTAGTTACCCATCAGGAATGATTCCTCTTACTGGAGCAACACCGTGAGGAAACACTGGAAAATCCGGCCATTTCATTGCAAAGATCTTTCATAATTATGCAAATCCCGCTGTGATGTGTGAATTAAGGAAGGATGGAAGTAGAGATTGAACTAATTGTACTGTTTAATGCTGTATTTTGCGAGAGAGAAGCCTGGTGATAAAGAGGTGATGGAGTCTAAATAATACCTGTAATACAGTATAAATAATTACCTATACTATAATATTTTACTTTTTCAGAGTTGAAGAAATACAAGAGATATGAAGTACTAATGACAGCATATAATGTAATTGGTGAGAGCCCTACCAGCACACCAGTGGAAGTGTTTGTGGGCGAAGCAGGTAGGTAAAAGGAAAATGAGTTGATTTTTTTTTTTTTTTTTAAAGTACTGACATGTTTTAATATTCTCCAGATAATATTTAATATTTGTCCAGGAAATGAATGATTTGAAAAATTCCCTGGTCACGATCACTAACAGTTTTTTGGAGTATCCTGTTCTGGAATAGGTTGGCACTGACAGTTTCTTGCCACTTGAAAGCCAGTTGGCCTACACGAATAAGGGAGAAAGGGCATTTGAAAGAAAGAAGAGAAAATATTTTTTGGAGTTGCAGGAGGATGACTGTTCATACCAAATTAGCTTGAAGGAAAAATTGACTCAAGTTAAAAAAGTGAAAAGTGGAGCACAGGAAAGCCACGAGGGAAAAGAAACAAAACTACAAAACAAGGGAGACTTGGAAAGCTGGTTCTTTTATTTTATAGGTCTCTGTGTAGAGACATTGCCTGTGCACCACCCCTCGCTGTATTTTTATGCTCCTGAAGTCGAGAAGACATTGCGTCCAGTTTAATGCTAGCTTTGGAGGCACAGATGATGATTACTCTCAGGAACACGCAGACTCTATACCTGCATCCAGGCTCTACTCACTGTGGATCTAGTGCATGAATCCAGGCTGTATGTACGAATTGTAACTTGCTGATCATTTTAAAATCCTGCCATTGGAAGGCTGGGGGTGGAAATCGGGGCGAGACAGTTAACTAGAGACTTCTTTGAATGCTTTGTGAAAGAGGTGATTTTGCAGAGCCCAGATAGCCCACAGCTGAGTCTGTTCTTCTCAGTAACTCTAGCTGGGAAGCGCGGGACTGGAATAGCTGATGTCTTCCTCACAGCCAGGACGGTGGTGCCGTATTTATGGTGACCCCAGCTGGAGAGAGGCTGGTGCCGAAATCGTTGTTAGTTATGGTATCAATTTCTGCAGCAGCATCTTTTGAAGCTTCGAACAAGAATAGGCGACACGCATCCTCCTGTTGTTCAGTCTGCCGCCGTGAATGAATCTGATTACACTTTTGTTCTACTGTCTCAAGGCTAGGACGTAGAAGCTATCAAACCCAGAACTAATTCATTTTATTATTATTCATTAAATATTCTATTGCTCAAAACTAAGCAAAGCACGTTTTTTTAAACTACTGCACATTTTTTTTAAACTCTACTTAACCTTTTCATTTCAAATATGGTGTAACATTCACTATCTTTCTCTGAAAACATCATAAATTAATCAGAGCAGCATGGTTCTGGAGAGACAGCTGGCAACATTTACATTTTTTTTTCTAGTTTGCTGCTGCTCCAACTTCTGCAACTGCAGCAAAGAAAGCCCCAAGTGGAGCCAACTGTATCTGGCTTCAAAACACATTTTTGTTTCAGAGCTAAATATCTCACTGCTGCAAATGGAGCCAGCACATGCATTTATACACATGTACACAGCACAGAAAATCAGCTGGGGAAAACAAGGAAATGCTGTTATATCATGTCTTTTAATCCCATAGTCCAGGTCTTCCTTATCATAACTCAGACAGGGAACAGGGCAATGGAAGGAGCCAAACTTGGGAGGAAACAGATATCCGGGAGACCTTCTTGCACAGACAGGGCTCGTATATCTGAAGTTGTAGCGTGACTCAGATGGTTTTTTAGAGATACTGGATTTACCTCTGGTTAGGGACAATCCGGGTTCATGCGGTAGAAATGATGAATGTAGGATCTTCCTGCCGATTTTCACTCTTGTTGTGTGAAGTTATTATGCTTTGTTATATAACTGCCTCTTCCACCTCCAGAACTGGCTGTGATTTATACTGTGAGTAAAGTGATTGGAGCTGGTATTGCAATTTAAGTTTTAAATTGATTTGTGACACCTTTGAGTTAAAGCGTGCTGTGGAAATACAAGTTTTTGTTGTTATTGTTTGCTTGATGTTCTTACCCATGGTAAAGGCAGTTAAGCAGCAAGCTGGAAAAAATGGGTCTGCTTAGGTTCAGCAATGGGGCATCCATGTTAAAAATAGAGAAAACCTTCCCAATAAACAACAAGTGCTGACAACGCAGGCATAGCACTGAACACAAAATGACTGAAGGGGACCAGTCCCTGGTTTGAAGGCCCCAGATAACTTCTGTCTCAGTACCATTAAACGGTGCTTCATTCTGCCATAAGGGTTGCAGTAATTCCGGTAGGTGCAAGAACATTCCTCTCTTGGTTGTAAAAAGGAATATACAGCACATGCCTTCGGGGAAATATGCTGGGTTTGGGCCAGTTCAGTGAAAATACCCAATTCTGTGCTGTCCTGGTGTGTCTTTCATATAGCGTGGGGCACCTGGAAATAATACTGACGGTTGATGTGCCGTTCAGCTTCTACGGCCGGTGCAGCCAGACGAGCGATGCAGAAGGAGTGTCTGTAATTCCTTCCTTCCCTCTTGTGCTCTCCCCTGTTAGACTTGAAGATTTTCCTATCATCGTATCTGGATTTTTACAATAGAAGCTCAAATAGGCAACGGAGCCCCCTGACAAACTTGAAAAAAAATGCCATGAAAATCAACCTTCTGACAGTTTCAGCAATCAAACAAGTAAAAAGCACCCAAATGGGGAGTTTCTCTTGAGCTCTGGCATGCCGTTGAGCTGTACCCCAGCCAACAGCCTCCTCGGGCAGCCCAAGCGCTCAGGTCTCGCTTGGCTCTGACTGATGGGCAGGGGGAAATTCTGGGAGAGAACAACCTGCTTGTAGGCAATGGGCCAGACATGAGTAACAGACCTCCGTATCCTGACTTGCCTGGTGAATAAGGGAGCTGGACGCAAGTGTTTTGGGTTTTTGGTGGGTGGTTTGTTTTTTTTTTTGCTACAGGTGGAGCAAAACCTTTTTCTTGTTACAGTAGCCCATAAGATCAAAGCCCCAGCAAAGGCTGCATTTTGAGTTCTACCTGGGTGTTTGCAAAACTCACTGATGTGAAGAGCAATTCTTCTTTGTGCCAGGAGAGCGGTCTGGGAGTCCTTGCGCTCGGGGCAGCCGGGAAGGATGCGCTGCCTGTTCAGCCTGAAGAGAGCCAGTGTCCTTCCCCACCTGCCTCGAGCATCTGGATCCCGCTCCTCCACGGACCAGAAGCTCCTCATAACGTTGCCTTTTTAGAGCTGGCTGCAACTCTGCCCTGCTCATTAGAGAAGCATGTGCATCTCCCGACAAATGACAGAAAAATTGAAAGCCACCACTTGCAGAAATTAGGAAGGGAGTCGCAGCCCCTTCGGCAAGCCCCCTTCTCGCCTTGTTAATTCATTTAACAGTTCAGCTGTCAGGGATGCCAGCTTTGATTGGGAAGGCAGTGAGTGTTCAGTGGGTAGTGATATTCATCCCAGCCCTAAATGCAGCTGCTACCAGAGGTGCTGTTCTTCTCAACTGAAATTAAGACTCTGTTAGAGCAGCCACTATATCAAGAGCATTATTCTACCAGGTCGCTGTCACTATCTGATTGCGTGGTGGGCTCTGGAGTTCAGGAGGCTCCACTACCCGCATTTTAATTAAACAGAAATCACAGGTTTGGGGCAGGCGTGGTTCAACTAATTTGGGAAGGTGAATAAAATGGAAGGCAGCAATACAAATCCGGTGCTAATGAGCCTGCAGCCTCCAGTGCTTCTCCCATATACTGCAAAGCTGTTCTGGATGAAAAATAATGGAATTCATAATTTCTTCCAGCAGCTGCTGCTGGAGGAGAGCGTATGTGCGGAGAGGAGGTAGCAGAAGGGGTGAAGTGCACCGAGAGACACTAGCCTCGAAACAGGTTCTAAATCCACTTGTGTGAAGAGGGGAGTGATGTGTGTCAGTATAACTGAGGGTGACATTGGTGACCTTCAGAATTCACAAGAACTGATGAGGCTGGTTTGTTGTTGTTCTTTTTAATAATGATCTCTGAGAGCTGGTTCTGCAATGGGAAAGGGAAGGAGTAAAAAGAGCTGGAAGACAGAGACTTCTTAGAAGTCC
Organism: Mycteria americana; assembly: GCF_035582795.1. NCBI lineage: Eukaryota > Metazoa > Chordata > Aves > Ciconiiformes > Ciconiidae > Mycteria > Mycteria americana. Next base: position 5,157,266 of record NC_134376.1, on the reverse strand, counting down.
TCCATTGAAATGCCGCCTTGGTTGCTAGCATCATCTTTCAGAAAAGCAGGTTTCCTGGCCACCTCACTTTCCTCAAAGTGAAACTGTAGCTTAGAAAGGAATGGGAGTGGGACGGGGGACGACTGCTTCTTACCTCTCTTTTCTTACCATCTTCAAAAATTTGAGTTTACCTCTTGGTACAAAGCTTGCAGATGCCACAGCAAATTTCCCACTGTTATCTGCAATTATTTTCCTCTGCCCTCCTGCCTGCGGCTCCACAGGTGTTCCTGGAGTTCCCAAACTGTATTTTGTCCACCTGTAGTTGACACGCGGAGGGAAGCTCTGCTCTGCCGGTAACTCAGAGCTGCCTGGCCATCCCCAGCATTTTACAGGCAAGGAGTAGAAACCATCTGGAAAGCTCCGAGACCAAAAATAGTGATTTAGGTTTGGGAAAGAGAAGACAAAATACAGAGAAGCAGCCATGCTAAGGAGAAAGAAGCCTGATAAAGAAGCAAAGACTTGACTCCAGGCACCTGGCTCCCCGCTTGTCCTGGTTTCAGTTGAGATAGAGTTCATTTTCTTTATAGTGGCTGGTATGGGGCTAAACCACGACACCGCTATAAGCTGCTTCTAGCAAAGAGCTCTTGTCCCTTCTTACCTGGTTATCTGTGTCCGGGCAATGTCCTTTTGTCTCTCGCGCTAATGCCAGAGAAGGTTGTGAGAACAAGGCTGCTTTGTCCTTGAGTGTTTTCATCTGTTTCTGCAGGCCTCGCTCTTTTCCCGTGTTCATACAAAATACCCTCCGTGGTGTCACCTCCCCATCGTAGGTCGCTTTCCGCAGGAGGCAGTCCCTCAGCATGACCTTGGGCCCCCCTTTCTCTTATAGCACAGAAGCTTGATCTCCTTCCCTGCCCCGAACGTAGCTGAGAAGATGCTGTGCAGAGAAGTCCCCTGTGCCTCCTTGTTAACAGCCTACAAGAGGAATGACAACATTTCAACGCGTTAGAGCTGGCAGCTTCAATCACTCTGCTGTGGCCCCCTTGGCTGTTTTCTCCTATCTGTTTGGGACACGTGGGCCATGTCTCTTGGTGACTGACTGTGCATATGCAGATAGGAAGCGCGTTGCTGCTGGCACAGCTGGGTGGGCATTTCCATCCCAGACGCCACCGGAGGAGGGAAAAGAAGGATTATCGTGGCCATTTCACATTGCAGTAGTCTAAAACCTGTCAGCCTAGGGACAGTATCTTCCCTTGATAAACAAAAGGGGACGGAGGGAAGCTCCTGGAAAGTAATACAATAAATAAGTTATTGGTTTCACTTGCTCAAAGTTTAAACAAAGGGGTTGACCTTCCTTGGTACTTTAAAAGCACCGAGCCTTTGAAATGGTAAGGTATTGCCTTTTAATTGTTGACACTTCTGAACATCAGCAAAAGGCTGCTTTTGGGGTATGGCAGGGTGTTTGAAACATTGATTTGCCTTTTCCCCTCCCCTTTAAATTTAAAAAGTCTGCAGAGCTGTTCCGACATCATGCTCAGTTGTGAATGAGCTTTACGCAGCCGTTCTGGGAATGCCCTGCTCCAGGAGTGACACTGGGTTTTCATCCTGTCCCCAGTGTCTTTCTTCCTAATGAAGGAGAAGTTCTCCTCTGGGCTCAGAGTTAAAGATCCAAGCCACGTTCTCCAACAGTGGGCTAAAAGAGAGAGTAAAGGCGGAGCAGAGCAAGAAAGGGAAACTATAGGAAGATGGAGAGGGGAAAAAAATGGTGAGACATTTCCTGTTTGGACTGGGAAAGAAACCTCTTTTCAGTTTCTCTTGCATTACTGGAAACCATTAATCCTGTATCCCAACAACATTCCGTTTCTGAGAGTAGGATCAGCCACCGGGTACATCCCGTCAGTATTTCTTGGTGGATTTTAAACTCCTCCAGACTGACTCTATACATAGTTTCCACTTGGGGCTTGTCTGCAGCAAGTCCAATTTGGATTTGTTGTTCCCATCAATGCAGCTCCACTGGTGGTAATAGCAGTATAGATAGCACTCGGCTGCATTATCTAATCCTGCAGGGCTGTGACAGGATGGTAAAAAATAACAAACTAAAGTGTGCCTACATTAGAGCATTAGTCATTCCTTGTGTGTTACTGGTATTGCTGCAACGCTGGGGAATTATGGATATGAATTTTCCATATAAACCTTGGCTCCTTTGCCTAGTCACACTGGCTATTTTTTTTAAAGGTAGTTTTACGTTCTTAATCTGTTTACAGATGAGCATAAAGGTTTCATAATTAAACTTCCAAATTTGGTAGCTTAGCTCAGTAGCTGCTCTTATAATGGTAAGACAGAAAGTAACCGTGCCACTGTGAGTCTGTGGAAGAAGTGTCCTTAATGTCAACATGTCAAAAAGACATCCCTGCAGCTCTCTGGAGACTGAAATCTAATGTCAAGGCAGAAGGAAGCAAAGTCTAAGTGAGAGTCGTACTGCTGTCAAAGCAAGTTATTCTACCATACAGGAAAAGGAATTTTAAGAGAATGCACTGGAAAGCAGTGTCCAGATTGAGACATAGATTTGATGGGCTTATTTGACATCTTTAATTCTCCATTGACAATCCAGAAGCTCCCTAAAATGATTTGCAGTGTTTTCATGCTGCAAGTAAAAGCTGAATGCGCGCCTCATTAACAGCTCATTAAGTTGTTAATATTGGTCATAAGCAGCCTTTGGTACAGCACAATGCTTTATACAGTGCGGCAGCTCCTGCTTAGCTCTGGTGTAATTGCCTCTTTTTATCACGTCTCAATGGAGGAAAGATGTTTCTGTCCAAGCAAAAATATCATCAGTTTTTGATCAACTCCGCTTGCTTATCTCTGCCACTGCTATTGCTGGTGTGGGTGGCGTTGGGCTGCAATTGCCACGCGACGTTTTGCTCGGATGATGAACTTCCATCTCATAAACCCAACAATTTGATGGCGATTTTCGATACCGACTGTAGCCCGAGACAGACAGTCTCTCCGTACTCAAATCCATCATCGGGACTCCTGTCTTTGTTCCGTAGTTGGTGCGAGCAGCAGTGGGAGTGGTAGGACAAATTAGCTGTTCTGCTGCAGTGTTACATGGCCTGTGAAGAACTGAGCGCAGGGATAGCCCTGCACGGTACACAGAGGGCGGAGGGATGAGAAGCCTGATTGTGTATGCAAAGCCTTACCGAACTAACAGCAGAGCTACTCCATTAAAAGCAAAGGAATTAACCTTCCTTTCAAAAACATGAGCAATCAGTAGTAAAGTAAAACAGACCATAAATTGCACTGGTAAAGAAGTGGGGAAGCCCCTGGCTGATAACTCGTATTCAAGCAGACACAGGCTGGAGTCTGAGTCTCTTTGACTAAAGGGTTATATTTGCAGCCATCCCTCTAATTGTGCTCTGCTTGTTTTCAGTCATCCTGGGATATGTGAGCAAAATGTTCTAAGTATTTTCATATGGGTCTCAACTCCCGTGGCTTTGCCTCCTCTGTACGGCTTTGCTGTGAAGCCAGCTGTAGAGAACACAGTTGGTTTTCTTTTCTGACATCTGTTTGCTGTATCCATTGTCAATCATGGAACTGGAGGCATTTCAGGTTGCCTGCCGTAGACTGAAAACAAAAAAGTTGCCATTTTTTCTTATGAAAGCATGAATTAGCAATGTTCTAAAACGTTTTGGCCACAGCAATCTGGACAGTGAGATGATATGGGGGTACAGGACCACAGTGATGAACTCGGGGATGCTACGACTGTAAAATAAACAAAGAAAGAGAAATCTCTTGCTCGGAGTCGAGAAAATGTAAATTTAATCTCTCTCTCCCCAGGAGCACAAGGTCATAGTCCTCTGTGGGATCCCTGGGGTTCCCTGACCGTTGCAATCTCTAAATCCTAAATTAATTCCTCATGGGGGTCAGCTACCCAAACTTGTATTAAAGCCACAGCGAAAGGTTATCGCAGTGGCAGATCTCACCTGCTCAGTTTGACTTTTTCCCGATACGGCTTTTAACATTTGGTATATGGCAAACCCAATGGAGATTCACCCTAATTATTTGATACGCTCTCTTGACTTTAGTGGAGCATAAGGAGTTGTCGATGCTTATTAGGCTTTAGTAGGTGCTGCCGTTACTGTTAGTGAACATTAAGTGGGTGCTTTTGCCGGCTGCCATGGACCTGTGGTATTATGATATTAGAGTGTGGGATTAACAAATTATAATGAGTGGAACACGACTATAAATGGAGGAGGAGGAGCCTTGGGAACCAGAGAGCCTGGGGAAATAGTCTGAAGTAGGTAATTTTGCCTCTGTCTAATGGGTAGACTTTTTTAAGAGCGCGGTGCTTTCCCACCCGGTGCTGCTCCCACTCCTCCCGGTGCACGTGAGGGAGGGTCAGGCCGGAGCGTCAAACACTCCGCCGTTCTTCCCCATCCCTTGCACCCTTGAACAACCTTCGGTACCTCCTGGGGGGTGAATCCTGCGCTCAGCAGAGCTGACGCTGCTCCCAGTTACGCGACTTTCACACTGGGTTAGCCCCACTAGCTTTAGCGGAGCTAACCCTAATTTGCATTGATGTAAGTGAGAGGGGATTTTAGCTTGTAGGTTTATGCCTGTGTGTTTGTTTACGCATACCTAATGCTTGTCAGACTCTCGCTGTTCCCGCTCGTGGGTCCGTCTCTGCTGACTGATGGGCTGCCTGCCTGTGTGTGATCGTATCCTTGTTGACACAAAAGAAATAGAGGAAAAAGCTCATTTTATTATTTTCCGCCTTCTTGTTTTAACCACCTGTATGCTCTTTCCAGAGGCAGTCTGACAGTTCTGTAAGGGCTTTATTTTTGGGCCAGGCGCTCTCAGTCCCTTGATGGATAATGCCAGTATGCAATGTGATAGCCTATTTTAGGTTTGTATTAGCTAAGTAGAACTGTGGGCTTCAGCAAAAGAAAAGCGTGTAGTTTTTGTTTGCAGGCTCTAACTATTTCACAGTACTGCTCCACGAGATTCGCCTCAGTGGTAGGCATCGTGATGCGATCACGGTGCCTTTTTCTGCATCACTCGGATCGTGTCTGTCCCATGAAAATCCTGGATTGCGCATGGCTCATTGGGAAATCTGAACCCCATATTAAAAGATTAGTAATCACAGCAACAGTGTTCTCACCACCGCTGGAAGAGATGGTGAGGGACAGGACGAGAATTACTTCTGCTTGAGTCACTTGCCAGTTTATGAAGGTTCTTCATGAAGAAGTCATATCCGTGGAGGTTTCCTCAGAACATGATTGTGCCTCCTCAGCTCAAAAAAATGGCATTGGCAGATAACCTCCTAGAGTCTGGATCCATGGAAAGGATACTCCATTTCTAGTCCTCGTTTCATTTCAATGTTTTTCCAATATGTGTGGTCAAATGTCATCTCTCCTTTCCTCCTTCCACTCCCGCCTCCCTCTCATATCTCTGCAGATGCTTGAAGACATGCCTGGGCAATGTTGGGAAGCTTCCCAGTGCTAAGTAAAGAAGCTGGGGATGTTACATCTGGGTACCATTTGCAGCTGCTTTTATTTATGCTTTTTCATGACTTCAATACCCTTAAAAATTTGATGTGGCAAAACACAGCTACTGTACTAAGTGTAGTATACAGGGATGGGGCCAAGCGTTTGCCTACCCGAATAATACGGCACAGAGTAAAGCAATTGCGGGTGTGCTGGATTCCCAAAGTCCCCATCCTGACAGCTATTCTCTTTCTCCTCTCCACCCCTTCTCCTCCACCAAGGTAGGTTTTTCTGTTTATCCTTCTCTTTTTGCATTGATTAGCTTGTGCTCCCTCTTCATCAGTGTTCATGAGGGTGAGATAGATGTTCAAGTTCTTCTTGTATTGACTTCCACTGGTCTCTTGTACACTAGGAAATGTTTCAATTTCTCTTACACTGATCTATACAACCATGTAAACCAACACATATATCACACATATCAACAGCCCTGAAAAAAGGATTATTTCCTATTTAAAACCTGGTTATTTCCAGCTGCTTTACACACACGCACACATCCCCAGTAGGAGGCTGGGCTTCTCAAAGTTGAGGGAGACCAGATTGCTCCTTTCCTGAGACTCGTTTCAAGCTGCAGGGTGACACAAGCCTGCCGCAGTGAATAACTGGCAGAGCGCTAGGTTTTGATGCCAAGTCGTCATGCCTGAGTAAGAGGGTAGGAGCACTCAGGTCCAACGTTAGCAAACGGAGTTGCATTGGAGGGGTTAAGACCCACATCTTTTGTACGTGGGTCTGCCTGTCTTACTGCACCTGAAACACATCTGAGTAACCCCAGAAAGTGCAGTCCTTGGACAAAACGTGTCCTTCCATCACAAAATGTAGCCTAGCTTAAAACAGCCAGAAACTGGTGGGAAACATCTTTTATATTCTAAATATAGCTTGTGTCGCTTTGTCACAGCGGAAAGCAGCTTCGCAGTAGCTGGTTTTGAAGCACAATTAACTAATTGTTATTGAACTAATCAGCATCGCTCACGCAGCATTCCTGATGGCACCGAGGTACTGCTGCACGGGGAAGCGTTCCTCGCTCCCACCTCTCTTTTGCAGACACTGTAAGAAAATGGCCAATAAACACTGAACGTTTTTCTCTCCCGCTGCTTTTCCTTCGTGGAAGGAGTGACTGCCAACATCCACAGGTACACCTCTCTGTTCTTTCTTGGGAGGTACCATCCTTGCGTTCCTTCTCTAAGCCCATACTGCAAGAAAACCTCTTGCGTTTCACTTTGCCCGTTCTGCAGATCAGACTCGCTGTTTTATCTTGTGACCTTCTGTTTGTTTTGTTGTGTTTGGCTTTTATAATCCACTTAACTGTTGCTTATCCACGCCATAACTTGAGGGCAGTGGCTGCAACAGGAGAAGAAACAATTTGTTCTCCGTGCCGCTGCAGGGACAGAACTTCAATACGGTGCGGATGGTTTAGGCTAGACATTAAAAAAAAAAAAAAAAAAACCTGAGAGTTATTTTAAGAGTTATTAAAATAGGGATATGCTGGCAAAGTTTGTGTGGGGATGGCAGGGGAATCTGGAAAGAGGTCAGTGATGGAGATTACACAAACATCTGACCAGCCGAGCTGATCCCGGTGTGACGCAGGAGGAGGGATGTCTGAGCCCTCTCCAAATCCTTTCCAGCTCTATTTTTCACGACCGTGTGTGCCAGGAACCAGCGTGTAGACTTTGGAGGTGCTGCGTGTGCATGCTTTAATTGTCAGCACACGCTACATTGAATATTGCTGTCTCTTCTCTCTTGTTGTTGCTCGCCAGGTAGATAAGATTACGGCTGATACGTCAGAGCATCCTGCAGCCGCCCCTCCGTAACGTGTAGACATACAGATTAGAGGCTTTTCAGGCCTGGAGCTGTCTCGTTGTTCTGTGTTTATGCAACGCATTGTGCAATGAGATTCTGGCCTCTAGGTGCTAACACCAAAATGCAAATATATTGATTACTAGGGAATAAAAGCAGGCATGTTCACAAAAGCATGCTTTGATGAACTGGGGGGAAAAAATGCTTGCTAGATAGAAAAGGATCAGAGGTCTTTACAAAAGAGAAATTTGCTTGGGATTGTTTGGAACTGTGGGATCAAGCTGATGCACAGAAAATCTCCAGTCTCTTTCACTGCATTTTTCTCCTCATTTTTTGCCTGCATGATTATTTAAATGGCATGAGTATCGGGGAATCTTGTCCCAGACTTGTCTGTGAATTTCCTGACATAATACTGGCATTATAGAAACCATTAGAAAACCAGGAGAGGAGAAATCCTTTGCTCCCCAGAAATTAGAGCAGATGTAAGAGCAGCAAGGAGTGCTTCATAAAAACAGTTATTAAGTTTACCCAATGAATCACAAGGATTTGTAGCCTACCCGTGCTACAGAGCATCGTGGCAACTGTCACTAAGAAAAGGAATAGTACTTTCATCTTGATGAAAAGCTCTTGGTGCCACACATTCCAGAGAGCAAATATCCCAAGCAAGCAGCAAGAAAAACTAAGGTGAACCTTTCTGCAATGCACGGAGCTCCGGTGCGGGCAGGCCACCGGGGATTTTAAGCACCTTCTCTTTAAAGGTTATAAGCATTCGCAAGCTCAAATTGACTGCAGTGTGAGCTGAGGCTGTTCAGTACGACTGGAAAACGAGGGCAGTGATACGTTTAAATGTGGATTTAGATGTGTAACTTTATTAATGGGCTCATTTTGACTCTTGCATTTCCAGATAGATTTGTTGGCTTTACGTGATCCTGCCAATATCATCCCAGTCCACAGCTGACGATGGTTTTTTACTAATTACGGTACAACCTGCTCAGCCTTCCTCCTTATTTTTTGGCTGAGAGGGAGTTTCAAGGAGGCAATGTTAAAGGTGAACTGAAATCAGATAAGAAAAGAAACGTTTACAAATATCTGCATGAGATTCCAAGGCAGGATACGTGCACAGAATTAGACTTCATGAATACATACTTTTTTTTTCGGGGAAAGTGAAATGCTTTCTACCTGCCAAGAGCTGAGTTTGGACCCTCAGGGGTCTGTGTCACTCCTGCTATAGTTGATAATGTCACTAACACCTAAAGCAGTGTGAGATATGCAGCTTTAACCTTGCTTTTTATGTATTCGTGATTTCAACAGCCGTGAAAAAATTCAGAGCTCAGTAATCTTGAACTGCATTCCTAGAAGGTAAAAGGCTTTTTAATTCACCTTTAAAATGCACTTGCTTTTATTGGCACAGGCTGTCCATACGTTCAGTGAACGGTTTCAAACAGGTAGAGTCTTTAGGGATGTGTTTCCTTCTTTTTGAGGTATTTCATTTCACCCTTAATGGAACGTGCTGTCTGCACAGAGCCACATCAGGCATCAGCAGCACTTTCCTGCTGTCCCTCGCTGTCAACAAGAAATCTGTGCTTAGAAGAGGAGGGACACATCAGCCTTTGAAAGTTGAACAGAGGGACAGACTCACAGGGCAGAAAACCAAACAATTTGCATCTCGTCGAGGCTCTGGGGTAGCGAAGAGAAATGTCTTTTTCCACATCGCCTTCTTTTTTTTTTTTTTTTTCCTCCCATCAAATTTTCCACTGCCGTGCCAGCAAAAGTGCAGCTCCAGCAGCGAGCGTGTCAGTGGAGAATGATCACTGGCAGCTTTTAACCATTGTGTTTCTTAGACATGCTCCAAAATGGGTTGAAGGACAAGCGGTGTTTTTCTGGCAGCGGACTGTGCACACCAGCTCTTCTAATGGTCGCATCTCGGAAGCGGCAATTGTTCCAGGCTGGCACATGGGATCCAAAGAAAAATGCTATTGTAGATGCTGCTTCAGACCTGGGTATTGAGAGCACTTTGAAGCTGTCAGCTCAGAACAGACAGTAGTGTCACTACCTAGAAAGAAAATACATTGCTAAAGTGATCCATTTTCTTCTGTGATTGTACATATTCCTGTTTCCCTGAGCATGTCATCAGCTGCAAATCTCCGAGATGTATTTTCAGGTTTGTACTGTGTGATCAGTTGGGCCTCGCGCTCTGAAGTGTGCTGTGAAAGTCTCAAAATCTTGAGATTTTCGGTCCTTAATGGAACAGCACCACGTTGCAGTGAACGCAGCCAGGCAGCCGGCTAGCTGCTCCCTTCGCTCCTCCGCCAAGCGCAGAAGACAGGGCAGCAATCGGAGCGGCGCAGCCCTGTGAACAAAGCTCTATTTTACCGATGGTCATGGTCACCTCGTGCATTCGCTACAGCTGAAAAGGAAACAAAAAAAAAATATAATAAATAGTTTTAACTAAGCACGGGGATAAAGGCTATTTTCAATTTTGCCTTTTACGTTTTAATTGTACGGCAATAATTTTGCAATAGAGTTGCCGATGGCAAACATGCAAAAGACATTAACTTTATTTATGTTTTGGATTATTAATGTGGCTGTTAAAATTCCTCCAGTTAGTTTTGATTGAATTGTTTTTTTGTGCGATTCTGTCGTTTAATGGAGCGGTAAATAAGAATTTCTGATAATGAGCCCAAGCATCTGTCACAACAACCTGGCGCTGGTTATTAACATTTCCATTAACGGCAGGGTGGGCAGTGATAATATGGAAACCACACAGTTAGAGCAAAATAAATAGTTGGTGTCAGGCTGAGTGGGTGTTAATTACTATTTTATTTTATAACTCTGAGGGGAGGGAGTATTGGTAGAAAAGTGTGACTTATGAAGGTCATTCTCTCTAAAGAAGGAAGTCTCCAGAGGAACAGATAACCGGGGCTATCTAACTCAAGTAGTGAATGTTTTATCGCTTCTATTTATGGCCCATAAAGGGGCCGAGAGAAAAGAGGCGGCTTTCTCAGGTGGTCTGGGTGAAGGCTACGGCACCGTGAACACAGAGAAAGGAGAAGCGTACCCTTTGCCCTGCCTTTCTCTTCTACTTCTGGAGTTGGAACAGGACGCGCTTCGGCACCTTTTCTGTAAACAGAACATGTGCCGTTTTGTTAAGACCTGCCGGCGGCAGAGACAGCAGGTCGGGAAAACAGACCGTCCTCGCTAGCCGCCGGGGAAGAAAATCCACCTGCACCGAGTTGGATCCCGACAACGGGAAGGCTGGTGTGACCCAGGTGCGCTCAAAGATGAGTTTTCTAGCACGGCACAATGCGAAGAAGAAATGCCATCAGGAGCCAAAGAGGGCCAGCATGTATATGTGAAGGTATAATCAAAGCTAACAAATAGCAAACTAAAAGTCATTTTGTCATGCATAAAATATCAGTTGGATTGATTAGCGTCTGACTGGTTTGGGAGGTAATTTTAGGCAGTATTTTGGCCCTAAGTCTCGCAGCCTTGCAAGCAGGCTGTTCTAAAGACTTGCTGTGAGTGGGAGGCCAGGCTGACGGTGGCAAGGGGGCTGCCATGCTCTCCGTTGCTTTCGAGAGCGGCCGGTCAGGAGCGCAGTGCCGCTGCCAAAGGCGAGCCCCAAACGTTACCGTAGAATGAAGAGAAAACTCTCCTTTCTTTTCCAAAGCTGCTGGCAGGATTGAGTTGATTCAGCGTCTAACCCAGTCTGTGTGGAACAGAACATAACCACGTCCGGAGGCTCGGCTGCTCCTCCCTCCACATGTGCTGAGAATTCCCTGCGATATAGATACCTCCAGGGCTGAGTCTGTTAGCTGGCTTGTGGCGTAAACAGAGTCTGTCCTGGGTCTTTCTGCAAATGGAAAATTGCAACCTGGATATGAACTAGTTCTGCTTGTCACTATTAATTCTTCTGTCCTCCTTTCTCTCTAGCACCAGCCCTGGCCCCACAGAACATCCAAGTAAACTCCCTTTCTGCAAGCCAGCTGGAGCTCACCTGGGACCCCCCTCCTGCTGACAGCCAAAATGGGAACATCCAAGGCTACAAGGCAATCCTCCTGTTTCTACTGGTTTCATTTATCTTCCTTGGCATTGCTATTACTTGTGAGATAGCTCTACAAACTACAGTTGCCCTCACTGCATAGGGCAAATTAAAACAGCATTCGGACTGCAGTACGGAAATGGCACTAAGTCCCAAAACCAAAAGAAAGAGAATGAGATGGGGGGGGAGAAAAGGAAAAGCGCGTTGCTGTTTGTGGAGAAGGAGAGCGTGGGGAAACAGGGTATGCAGATAAGGAGGCAGCTCCACTTACGCAGGCAACGTATCTGCTCCAAAAAGCAACAGACACACAAGAGCTCGGGGCAAGAAACGTATTGAAGAAAATTAACTGAGCTTTCTATCTATCAAACGTTAAAAGCCATTAGGAGAAGCAGAACTTTCTCCAAGCTAGAAGCCTCAGCCAGGTCAGATTTCGGAAGAATTATTTCATTTCCTTAACTTTAACAAAATTAAATCATAGTATTAATTGCGTTTGGTTCATAGGAGATGAGCACGTTGCAGAGGCATGTTGTTTAGCTTCTCCAGCATGAGAATGGGCCCTCAGAGAGTGGAAATGGGCAAGTCTACAAACACTGGAGCTTGGCTTGGGTTCAGTGTCTGGCTCTGCCTCTCTCCATGAATTTAGGTCCATAAGCGAAGAAAAGCCAAGCCAATGTGAATAATCTGGCATCCCTTCTTGGCAGTAACAAGCATCCTTATATATCAATTCACGTTCTTTTCCTTTTGTACGTATATAGATGGCTCTAACAGCTTGGCTTGTAGAGCCAAGGTGGAGTCTTGCCTTGGCTCGTTCTCGCAACTTTCTGGCTTGCTTTGGCCTGTTGTAACGCTCTCGCTGCCAGGCCTGTCCAATAAGTAGGGCTGGCACCACTTTTCCTCTTGGAAACGACTTCTCCAAACCTAATTTTATGGCATCAAGATAAAAATTATGTAAGGGAAGAATGGGGAACAGTACCTCAAGGAACTTTAGGGAAAGTCTTTATTACCCTCTTCAGGAAGGCATTTGCTTGGCTGTCCTGTGAACGTAAATGGTGAAACCGTTGTGTGCATACAGAGGTGAATTATGGACCATGGTATCAGGATGCCAGTGCTGACAGGCAGCTAGCATTTCAGGGAGAATTTAAAAACTGACCTCTCGTTGCTGAACTCTGGCAGCTCATATCTGCTGTCATTAGGCCATATTCTTCAGCCTGTGCTCTATTTTTGAGTGATGTACTCAGCTACATGGTCACTGGACTCGGAGGAATTTGCCAAAGGAAGAGAAAAGATTGGGCGCATGGTGAAAAGTGTCAGTGTCCCATTTAGCAGAGAAGTCCAGAGCAAGACTGTGCCATCTTCCTGATCTTTTATAGCTGCAATGCCCAGATATTTTCTAGGTGTAGGATATACTAAAACATTTCACTGTCCCAACAGATTTATTACTGGGAGAGCGACATCCTAAATGACACGGAGAAAGTGAAGGTCCTTTTCCTCCCGGAGACAACTGTCCGGCTCAAAAACCTGACCAGCCACACGCGGTACATGGTCTGCATCTCCGCTTTCAACGCAGCCGGGGACGGCCCCAGGAGCAGCCCCTCGCAGGGCAGGACGCACCAGGCGGGTATGGGATCCTTGTCTTGTCTCAAAGCACAGACTTGGTGACGACCAGAGTGTAACTGGGCAGTGGCTAAGGGAAATAGGCGGATGCAGGAGGGCACTGGTGTTTAGATTTAGCTTTCGGATGTGTCATTACATCGTAACGGTCTTGGAGGGGAAAAAAGGGTCAAATAAGCGGACCATGTGGGAAAGGGAATGATACAGCAGAAATGAGAATGGACTTGGCAGAAGGACCAGTCCCTTCACAAGCTGGTCCAGAAGGAAACTGTCTGTGGGTCTGTTTCTGGCCTCTGCTATCACATCTGAAAATCTGAAGGAACTCACCTCCAGTACCTCGAAATTGCCCAAAAAGTCCTGTGAATTATTGTGCTTTTTATAATTCCTCCTTTTTTTTTTTTTTTTTTTTTTTTAAAGCTGAACCGGCAGCCACCCAGTCAGACTGAGCTGTCTCTGTGCTGGACGTGACCGGGGTGGGAGCGCTCCAGCACAGGGCGAAGGCAATGCCCTTGGCGGTGGCTGCAAAGAGGAGGTGTGCGCTCGGGCTGTGGGCTCACGTAGCACCTTCTCAGGGTCTTTCCCTTCTGCGTCCTGTCTCCTCGCTTGCTTTTGAGGTTCAGCTTCGCAGCCGAGTAGCTGCTTTTTTTAGAACAGGCTGGGTTTCTGACTGATTACAGGACATTTGGATACAATTGACAAATCCCATTCTCAACTTGTTTCCTTTAGATTTAGGCTGGGCAAATAAACCAATGTTTTATAATATATATGTATATCAGATTGACTACTCCTACCGCAATTCAATCTATTTGTAATCCTTTCAGCACCCAGTGCTCCCAGCTTCTTGGCGTTCTCTGAAATCACTTGCACTACACTCAATGTGTCTTGGGGCGAGCCGACAGCAGCAAATGGAGTCCTGCAGGGTTATCGAGTAGTCTATGAGCCTTTGGCTCCCGTCCAGGGTAAGAAAGACCTCCGATCATACATATTCATGGGGAAATGACAGAAAAGCACTGTAGTATCTTTTATCTCTGCCCAATTTCCTACTTGCTCTCTGCTGTTTTCCAAGAGAAGCCAGGTGGCAGAGGGTAAGTAAAACAATTCTGCTTTTGCCAAAACTGTTCAGCAAACTGTAATATTGTGGAATATAGCTTTTGTCTGTCCTCTCTTATTTTCTTGCACAAACTATATTCTGTGTGATTTGAAAAGTCATTTTACGGCCGTCGTTACCTGGTACGGGTGAAGAGGAAACTCAGCCTGAGCGTGCCTGATTGTCTCCCCACGTTGCGCTTTGAAATTGCTGAGTAGGCTCCATCCCAAAATAGTCGTCAGACACATTTGTGTTGCTTATCACATCATGTGTCACTGCTGTTATCGCAAAGATTGCCCGGGCATCAAATGTGCTAGTCATCACCGGTACCACTGCCACTTTTGACAGGGGAGAATAACTGTGATAGGGATTTAGTTGTGTCTGTTTACAGGGAGTTTTCAAGCAGCGTTTTTAACCCAGCACTAGATTTAAGCTAAACCACAACAATGTGGTGGCCACAAACGTCTCATTAATTTGCCAGAACGGCAACAGAGAAGGATTTGGCAATTTCCCTGAAAACAAGCGTAAATTCATTCCAAAGGTGAATTAGAAAAGATTACGAAGATATAAAAATATTAGTAAGACCATCCACAAGCTTTGTATCCATCCACTTTGTGGATGGTCTTACTAATATTTTTATGTTCCTGGTAGATCGCCAATAGTTCAATAGGATGTCCAACTTTGGCAGCGTGACAGCAGGGAGAGTAATTTTAGCCATTGCCAATCCATTTTAAACTCTTTCCCAAAGAAATGAGGATATCAATCATTCATATTTGCTTCTTCTGTGAGGAATAAAGATCTATATTGTCTGAATATCCATGTCTCGTGCACTGAGAAAGTTATATTCAGGGATGAAAACATGAGAATAAAAGCACTTTCAGCCTTTACAGCTGGCAGGTCTGAGCACAAAGAGCTAATGCAGAAAGCATTTCTAATTCTGACCAAGAAATGTGCACCGGGTATGCAGGAGGTTCGGGCTGTTTGGGCATTTCCTGCCTTTTATTCGTTCCAACACAAGGTTTAAGAACACATTTTTTCCCCTGAAAATATGGAAGTGTCAGATCATGTTTTCCTGCATGCATTTGACTTAACATCCTCAGAATCTTTGTTTTCTTTTCTTCTCTTCCCCACCTCTGCCTGTGCTATCTCTAACTCCAGTTTGTCTCCCTTTCCCCTGTAGAAGATTTCTGACGTGAGCAGGGAGGTTATGGAGGGCTTTTCCTCAGATTCTAAATTTTTGCCTAAATTTATTTTCCGGTTTCTACCCATTTGCTCTTGCGCCAACATTTTTCTTTCAGCAAACGTATTTACTCTCCCACCACGGTAAGTAATCCCTCCCTCAATGCCATCATTTTCCTCCGATAGAAAAGCCACGCTCCTTTATTTAGAGAGCAAGGTAAAGCTATACTCGTTTGAAGACGGAGCACGTATCGGTGCTGAATGCAGGCGGCGAGGCTTGCGGGGCTGGCAGCTGCCAGACCCCACGATCCCAGAGGGTCCTTCCAGCCCCGGGTCTCGCGTTCCTCCGTGCCGGTTCCTCCGCTACAATGCAGCGATAGGGACGGACCAGACCCCCTGGAGCTTTTTTCCTGCATCTTTGGACTTTTCACCCGTTCGTGATTTTTCGGCTGAGCATCCTCGCCGTCGCGACGCCTCCTGCCTTCCCACTCACGAGCCACCGTTTCAAACCTGCGTATTTTGCAAAACTTTCTACCGGCGATCTGTTCTTTAGCAGAGTCTTCTCCCTGTTTGACCTTTTATTGTTTAAGCTTGACAGGGTTATGTTTTACACAAAAATAGACAACAAAGTTGCCCTGGAGCCTTTTTTAACAGTTCCCTTTTTTTGAAACATAACTTCAAAATGACAAATGCTCCCTGATTTGTCTTGGAGAAATGAAATAGTACGCCGAGGGAAGGAGGGAGCACTTCTTCTGCTTCCTCGTTAACCAAGGAAAGATTCCCTGAGTTATAAATTTTATCTGGGAGAAAACTTTGAACAGAAATCGCTTGGACATTATTCTTTATTTAACTGATAAAAACTGAAAGAAGCATCTCGATTTGCATAAAATAAGCATCTGGATTGAAAAAGCTTCCTTCTGCATTTTTCTGGAAAGACAAACTAGCAAGCTGCCTTCTCTAGTGGGAAAAATATTTTCCCGCTTCCTATATTCTTGGTTTGAAATGTGTTATATACATCTGGAGAACCAGAAAAATGCCAAAAGAACTCTGTAAATTTGAACTTTCTGTTCTGTAAAATATTTTATAAATCAAATTATTTCCATTGACTTACTTTTAGAAAATTTCAATGAAAACTAGGGTTTGGTTTTTTTCAAAGCACTCATCGCCGCTCTGCCCTTTACGCAGCATTGAGAACCAAAACGAGAAACTAGCTATGAACACAGGTGAAGGAAACAGCACTGATTTTAATTCATCCGTGTACGAAAAATTCTTAGAGAGTGGGAAGAGTGAAACACAAGTCCTGACTTCAGCCTTGTCCGAGCTAATAGTGCTTTGATTGCATCCCCTATTGCAGTGGCATTTATACCCACAAGTCACCTGTGAGATATACGTCCTTCATTCTGCATTCGCTTGGTAACGGGGGAAATGACAGGACAAGATGAAAGGAAAGAACCTGGCCCTTGTTTCCTCCTCCAGGCAATGTTGCAGGTTACTTGGCAAAGAAGCGGCGGAGAAACACTTGCTTAGGAAGCAATCTGCAGCATGCAGTCCTCTTCATTTACCTCCTCCTTTCTTCCCAGAGTAATTAGTGAAGTTGCATGTAGTCTCTTGGTAATTTCCCAGTTGTGTTGTAAGGTTTTTTTCTTGTCAGTACCCACTTATCAAGCTTAAACTCTAATTATACTTACCAGTGCTGAAAATTGGCTATTATCGCTACTTAAACTCCTGTTAATTGTAAGAAATACTTTCTTAGCAAACTGTTAGATAATTTTACTTACCATCTAGATGTAATAAGCTCCACTTGATTTCTTTTTTTGCATTGCAACCTTCTCTTGGTTTTTTATCTGTGTGGCTCTCCAGGGGTGAGTAAGGTGGTGACCGTGGACATTAAAGGGAACCGGCAACGCTGGTTGAAGGTCCGAGATCTCACCAAGGGCATGACCTATTTATTCAGAGTGCAAGCCCAAACCATTGCCTATGGACCTGAGCTGCAAGCCAACGTCACAGCTGGGCCAGCAGAAGGTAAGTGGAACCATAAAACCATGTCGCAAGCCAGATCAGTCACACAAACGCGGTCCAACAGCGGGGAATAGCGCACTCGGGGCTTAACGTGAATTTCCAGACCAAGGAGAAGTTGAGTCACAGGAGCTGAGGACATCATTCAGTGGGTTTCGCAACTGCCCGTGAAAAACATGTTTCCTTTTTTCCTGAAATCTAGAAGTCTGATGTGAATAAACAAAACAGTGTGAATAAATCATAACACAGATGGGCTAGCCAGGGATTTCAAAGCTGCAGCCTGACAGCGCGGTGCATAATTCTGACTGTACTGCTCTGCGCTGGAGTCAGAACTGGAATAACTCTGCCGAAACCAGCAGAGGTTCCTGGATGTAAAGCCAGAAAGAATTTACAATTATTCTCTCCTGACACTTTGGCTTATGCAGAGGGAGAGGTCTGTGAATTTCCCGATATGTCAAGAGGAGCTACAGGCTGAACACCACCGGCTTGGTTCACTGTCTGTACCAAAAGAGTTTGTTTTCTTATTTGATCAGTGATTTTGAAAAACAGATAATCTAACAAGGCAAATGCCCTCCAATGATACGAGCCTGTCCAGTAAATCACGGAACATCAATGCAACAGTCACATTTCTGATTTTTGCTTCTTTTCCAGCTCAGGGAAATATTTGCTCTCTCCATCAGAGCCACGTCTGGCAATTCCACCCTTCTGGGTGCCAGCAAGCTTTCATTTTATCACAGTACCCTCCGTAGCCATTATCTGGGACAGCAGCACTGTGGATCCACGGTCTAATTCTTATGCCTCACCACAGACAGAATAAAGCAGGAATCCTCTCTGACACGGCCGTGGCGTTTTCCCAAGCGAATGGGCAGGCGGCCGTCCCCACGAACCTCTCCCTGAAACTCGGAGGCTGGTTTCACCTCTGAAGTCAGCAATAGCAGTGGCAACGTGCAAACTCTGCAGATATGCTAATGGCTAAAATGAGAGTGTTTTTTCTCTTTCCTTCTTAACACAGGTACCTGTAAACCCCGGCCATTGATGTGTAACTGCTGGTACTAGAACTAGTGAAAAATTTAGGTCAATAGCCCATTGAGCTGGTTTATGTTGTCTATATGTTGACCGATACGTCTAGATAATTTTTTTCCCCTGTATCAGTAGAAGAAATGAAGAATACTGCACTCTGTGTGAAACCACCACCATTTGCTATTCTCGTTTCATCCTTCAGGGTCTCCTGGCTCGCCTCAGGAAATTCTGGTGACAAAATCTGCTTCTGGGCTGACGCTACAATGGACTGAGGGGGATTCAGGAGAAAAACCCACGACTGGGTACATTATAGAGGCACGACCCTCAGGTAAGCCATGGGAAACACGGAGAGCTTGATGTCATGAGCTGCCTTCCTTCAGTCCATGCTGAAACCCATCCTGCGGTGGAGAGCCGGTTTGTCATCCCAGTAACGTAATGGGATTTTGTGAGAGAATGCTGTCGCCAGCCAGTATTAAACTGTTGCTGGTTTATTATGTGGTTTAGCAGATTTTCTCCTGTTTAGGAGTAGTCACAGAAAATTACCCTGAGTGCTCTGGCTTTCACTGTACTAAATCACTGGTAAATCATCCAACTGATGAGCAGATATAGTTAATAATTAAAACTCACTTAAATTCTTACAGCACCTTTCATGTGCAAGGACCAATAAGTACTTGCAAACTGTATTTTA
The DNA here is from genome assembly GCF_035582795.1 of Mycteria americana. NCBI lineage: Eukaryota > Metazoa > Chordata > Aves > Ciconiiformes > Ciconiidae > Mycteria > Mycteria americana. The sequence goes on along the minus strand of NC_134376.1, from coordinate 5,138,310 downwards.
AGGACCGCAGATAGAAATCTGTCCTCCTCTGTAGATAGAACACAGCAGATAATTACTGTTTCCCTGTTAATAACAGGGCCAGGACTTTAGCACCACTTACGCATCGCTTTCCCCATTTGTGCTGCAGGGCGGGCATTGCGGGGGGAAACGAATCCCCCCATCACGACAGTTTTTCTTGGTGCTTTCCCAGAGCTCCTTTGCTTCTGGGATTTGCGTCTTACTGAAGCCGCTCTCTGCTTTTTCCAGAATATTTCCCCAGTTGGACACTGTCATTTTAAAAGTAGGCATATGCTCCAGCCTGTTCACAGCCTCTTCCAGCTTGCTACCCCTTGCAAATTCAGTAAGTGCACGCTTTCTGGTAACCGAGACATTAAGAAAAACCAGTGAATGCTGCCAGACCCCTGTGTAATCTCACTTGATAATTTCCCTCCGCTCTGACAGTGAATGGTGATAACCGTTCACCGAGTACAGTTTTCCAGACGGTGATGCATCTACCAGATCCTTGTTTCACGTAGGCCGTGTTTGAATGTCACAATGTCAAAAGCTTTGCTGAAGTCGGGATAGATGATGTCTGCTCTTTCTCCTCTATTGACAAGGTCTGCTACCCTGTCACAGAACAAAATTAGACATGATTTATACTTGACATATCCATGTTGGCTGCTTGTTCTTTCCTTTTTTACTTCTAGGTGCTTGCACATTGCTTGATTATATATTGATTAAATGAATGCTTATCTGTTTGATTATATAAAGGATCCTAACTGTTTCTTGTACGTGTCTTGGACGTAAGGTTGCATTTAAAACCAATGATTTTAATTACCTTTAACCAGACCTGTAACAAAATCATTGCCTGCATTTCTGTGGTCATCACTGAAGATGCAGATTTCCATACTTGCATCTGATAGACTTTGCTCTGTAGCGAGGCTCTGCCGTGGCCCTAAAATTTCTTCCTAATTTCTGTCATTAACTTGACAATTGTTTTCAAAACAAAGTGAAGGAAAATGTGTATCTTCTCAAAGCACTGGAGTTTCCCAGAGCGATCAAGATTTTTTTTTTTAATTAGAGGCGTGACACCGCTGTGATTCTATTTCCCTTATATCAGCTTATTGATTTCTGCCCTTATTTCTTCATAGGTAGAAAACACCCTGTCTTATTTGAACAGCATTGTTTAGGTAGCAAGTTAAACTGGAACTGTTCACTGAAGTTGACTTACCAGCTTATGCTTCCCCAGACAGGGTTTTTTGAGTAAGAGCTTTTTAGAGGGAAACCTGCAGCCACGTACAGATTGTCTGCAAGCTGGCAATTCAACTCATGTGAGCGGTGACATTGCAAACTCATCCGATGTTCCTGGGCTCGTCTCACCGTCGGACGTGAACGAACAGTTTACAGTTCACGGCTAAGGATGTAGGATTTGTGGCCCACTCTTTCCGAGGAGGAAGAAAATAGCTCCTCCAAGGCAGGTCTGAGCTGCATTAACCCTGGGTCACTTCTGCTGGCCCCACTCCACTGATCCTGGAAACACACAGAAGAGGTCTTATTCTCCTGCTCTTGCAACCTGACTGTTGAGGCATTTAATTCCTCTTCAGATTATTTTAATCCTGTTCACGCTGCTGTAGCAAATGAACTAGGCATTTGTATGTTGGATTCTCATCCTTCGTTCTGGTTGCAGCTGTAGGAAGCGTGAAATGTGATCCAGGAGAGGAGACAGACTAATTGGAACGTTTGCTTCTTTCACCCAAGCGTCGGCTTCCTTTCTGTGCTGCTTTTCTTCCTCATCTCTGCACGGAGGAGTTTGAATTCTGAATTACGAGCTTAACAAAAGCAGGGAACTAATTCCTCCTGTCAGGACTGGTCCTTCAGAGCAGCTTCTGTTTTAATATAAATCTAAGAATTTGCTTCTGCACGTTGATTTATATGGGTAGTAGAGTGTGGATTGGAGCAACCTTTGTTTTTAAGGAGTTGTTGTCCAAGAGAAGAGCAGTTGACTTGTGCCCTTCACATAAAATCAAGGAAGGAAAAGATATATTTGTCCTTCTGAGATCAAAAAAGGGGCATTAAACAGACAGATGAAAAGCTTTAGCTTGTTGCCAATATTTAAATGCAATACCACTACCTTAGCGTTTCACATCTCAAGTGTCATCTATTATAGGCCTCATTACCCCAAACGTTAAATGCTGTATCATCTCATTTTCCCTGCTGTAGGTCCCTGCCAAGACTCTTCCATCAGAGTCGGAGGGTGGCTTTCTGTCAGAAATGGCAAGCCCTACCCCCTTTTGTCACTTCCCTTTGAATTTTTCGGTGCCCTGCTGTGTCTCCCAGGGCTCCGGCTGCCCTGCTGGGTTTAGCAATGGTGGCAGCAGGCAGCTGAGATTCCCCATTTCTCTCCCCGATTTACGGAAGGTGACCAGGCTGACTACCTCCTCTGCATTTTCAATATACTCAGACACGGGGATGGAGCAGGCGAACCAATATTTTTTCCAGAGTGATCTGTGCTAGAGGAAGACATTACAGAAACAGAAGAGTTTTTCTTTTCCTTCAACTTCTCTGTCCCCGGAGAAATGGCTTCCAGTTTAGCTCCTTGTGCATTACAAGAAATGCAATTAAGCAGCCTCTGTCACTGCCATCGTAAGCGCTCTCTAGACATCAGCTAGGCTGGCTAAGGAACGGGTATTAGATCATGTCCTCGGTTTTTACGTACAGAGGAAAAGACAGAAATGGCACAACGATGTGAAGGTTCCCAGTGCTGCCGGAGGGAGTGGAGAAGCTGTTTTCACCCCTCTTTTCCCAACCCCGTGCCATATCCAAGGCTCCTCTCTCTGGACTGTGCTTTAATGGGCAGGCACGTGGCCGGTGAAGTACCAAGCAGTCTCACACACAGACTTGCCTTCCCAGTTATCCCCTATCTACAAAGCAGGTGGTTTTGCATAACGGCCTAGGGATCCACGCTGCCAGGATTGCAAGCGGATACGTAACTGCCGAGCATGACACCTTCGTGCAGGCATTTGCCTCCTGCAGTCATCCCGAGCTGCAGGGCAGCCATGTAGGTGTTCGGTCGATACGCTTCAGGGCTTGTGTCGCCCCAGGAAAAGCCACTGACCCAGGACAAGCCGATATAGATTTCTTCTTCTGCTTCCTCTCCCCATGATGTGTTTTGGGTGTTGTTTGGTTGCTTTTCCCAAGCAGGGGATGACTTAAGCCCAGTGGGAGAGAATTGCGTCTTAACGTGCTTCCAATAATAAAATTTCTAGCACTCCGGCTGGCATGAACAGGCCGGTTAAACGTCAGATCAGCCACAAATCATGGGCATAGGACATAGGTAAATCAGGAAAGTGTTTTCTTTTGCTTCCCCAGAGGATTAGTTCCATGAAGGCAGCAGACGTTTCGGGGAAGAACCTATCTACTTGGAGCGGGGATTGTCCTTCCCAGAAATGCTGGTTTTCACTTCCCACACCCCGAGGGCAGATCTCACTTTAGTTTCCTTTCTGGTGTCTTGAGTAATGTTTTTATGTTTTCTTCCTTTTCTATTTATTTTTAAACAAATGAGGGAGCGCAGTGTCAAACATGGACACAAACCAGCAGAAGTCAGTAAATTCAAAGTGAAGGGTGCAGCTGCATTGCCGGCATCTGCCATGGGGCCTTTGGTTCGCTTCTGCTCGTGAACGACATGCTGAGGCTGACAGCTTGTCAGCCTTCGCTTCCCATTCTTGTCCTTTTGCTAGTTTGCATGATAATCCAGCCCTTTGCCTCTGACAAATACATCCACGTTTTAATTTTGTCCTCTGTAGGAGGAACGCTACCTGCGTTCAGCCGGTCCTTAACTCTCAGCTGCTTCTCCCCTCATAAACCTCCTAATGTGCAATTAGGAGAAAGTTTTACAGCACAGCTCTCCTCTTACTCCAAGAGCGGAAAGCTGGTGTTTAAGACCCGAATAACTGACAGCTTTCCATCTCCCCGGCCGCAGCCCGGCAGTTGTTTGTTAGCGGCCCGAGTTAGCAGAGCCGGGAGCCTTCGTTACTGACGGGCGGTTTTATTCGGCGCGGGGACCCCGATGAATTGCCTGCGAAGCCAGGCTGGCCGGCGGGTGCTGGGTATGGCTGCAACCTGCAGCGCGGCTGCTCGCTGCCGCAGGACGGCCGGCGCCCGGCCCGGGAGGGCGGCCGGGGCAGGCTGGACGTCGTGTTAGGTCAGAGGTGGTTGCACCTTCCCCTGTTATTCAGATCTTCTCCCCGCGCACGTGCCTCGCTCCCAAATTGGATGGAGGAGTCGAGGCTGGGAGGCAAAGATCAAATCTCACGTCGGCAGGAAATAAGGCTGGGGCAGGGTCTGGTGAAGCGTTGATAGAAACAAGAAGCAAAGAAAAAATTCTTTTTTTGAGGAGCCCTCCCTTTTCCATCACACGTTTAGGCCTCTCTTAAGAGGCCGGGTGCCCAGTGAAAGGCAATGTGAAATGAAGAACGGGACGGATGTTGTCGAAGGAGAAGCATGCGCGAGCAGTGCGAGTCCATCCCCGCTGCCGGCTGCGCTGCCTCTCTCGGGCCGTCGACGGGCGCTGGCTGAGCCTTGCACCTCTTTGTGGGAGGCCGGTGTCGCAAACTTTGCTTTTCTCAGTGGTTTCTATGAGTTAATACCCAGCTGATATCCCAACCACGGCACCTGCATCTTTCGTCCCTAAACGGAGTGGAAAATACTGTGTACAGTGTACTAATGATTTTCTACTGAACTTAAAGGCCAATCTTTGCTATCACAAGTGACCTTCTAATGAATTCTCTTTCAGCTGAACTTCTAACATTTAGAGCAAACCCAGTTTTGAGGGATGGGGGAAGAGATGCAGTGAATGAATTCATAAGTGTGTGTTCAATATTTAATCTCCAAGTTCACCACTGAAATAAATGCTTTTTTAGTTTGGATATATCTGATTACGATCTCCATCTACAAAGAGGGGCCTGAGTATTCAAGATGGAGATATGATAAATTAATTGGGGCTCTGGAATTAAAGATCTTGTTGGCCAGGGCTTGGGAAGCCACAGACTAGCCTGTGCATAGCATTGGCTTGGGGTCAGCAGCGGGGGAGACGTAAGGATGTCCCCCCTTCCAGGCTGCCACCGCGCAGGCTTCTGACCACTGTAGCTGCATCAGCACCTCTCTGGGATCCCAAGGATCACACGCTGGGTCCCATCTTGGCCAAGCCCTGTTTCCTACCCCAGGAAAAAAAAAGTTTGGGCAAAGATTCTTTCAATGAATGAATCTTTGAAAGGGGAGTTGGCCAGAGAAGATATGGCCACCGGCCGGAGCATCTCTGAGTCCCTGCGAGACAGGAATCCCTCTGAAGAAACATCCACCAGCAGCCTTTGCTGGCCCACACCATCGCCACCGTAGCCAAGGGGACAGAGAGGTGGAAATGCAATGTTGACTTTTCAAGGGTAGTTTTCCCAACTTACTGCAAGCTTTAGAGTGCTTAAATTTACACTTCTTGGTCTGTTGGATATGCTGCGCTGTGCACCCTGATACGTTTGCGAAAATGAGTGAGAAAGCGTGCGCGTGAACAGTTGTGTTTGTTGCAGTGAGCGTTGAACATTCATTTTTATTGTTGCCTCTTCTTCCCCCATTTAAGTGGCTTTCAATGCAAACAAATTGCTTTTCAGACAATTCACAATGGGCTCAAATTCTCTTATTGCTGTTTACAAATGTGTTTATGAAAGCTCAGGCAATTCTAGCAATTATGGCAATATTTTATAGTCTGAGATGCATCTTCCTAGTATTGGTGGTTGCAACAATCTGACTTTGAAAATGCATCCCTCACTCCACCCTCTTCTGAGAAACTAAATCCCAAGCTCCCTTTTTATTACATTGTAAGTTTACGTGGTAGAAATAATCTAGCCTTCTATTGCCCTTTAAAAGGGAAGTCAATATTTTATCTCTTGTTTTATAGCCATTGTAATATCCAACTAATACATAACAATGGTACATTATGATAACTTCATTATACTCTGATCATGCTGGTGAATAATGTATTGGTCTGAATTTTAAGCATGACAGAAAAATTACCTATTTTTATTGTTCTTTGGTATTTCTCAAATGTAGCTGGAACAATAACATTTCAGCCTGCTTTTTGCATCCACTGAGACTGCCAATCCTCACGATCAGAAAAGACGTAGTTTGGGGGTTGTTAGTCATTGTGTGTGTTGCTAGACGTGCAGCACGGTACAAATTACCGAGCCAATATTTACCGATGCCAAAGTTAAAACATTCACATGGAAATGCACCCGCAGTGTTAATCAATCCATCTCTGCTGCTATTCCCTGTTGCACAGAAGTAGGCTAAGGGCCAAATTTTGCTCCGTTACACCAGCACAATTCTGGAATCGCTGCGGCGACTCCAATTAGTTTATTAGGTAAATGCCAAGCAAACGAGAACGGGTTCCTGCCTTACGTTGCGGCAGCGGAACAAGTCGCTGAGGGTAGTGCCGCTGGCTCCTGCTTTGTGGTTACCTTGATAACACCTCAAGCGACAGGAGTCACGCTGATGCTTGAATCTCACAGCGCAGAGGACTTTCTTTCAAAGCAGGCAGCCCCTGCGCTGGTGTCGTATCTACGGAGAGGTTATCGTCGTATTCCTATTGCTGTGGGACATGCAGAGAAAAATAGACGTTGCTCGAACAGCTTTGGTACCTAAAAGTAAAAGCCCAATGGGATACTTGTGAGGTCAGATCTGTAAGAGCTACGCTGGCTTAGGCTAGCTGAGAGTTTGGCCCCATGCACACGACAGTAACTCCGTTCTGTCAGCAAAAGTGCTGGGCACCAATTGTTGCTGAAAAACAGTCCGTTTAGATTAACGTTTGAGTCCTGCACTCAAAATTATTGACTGACATTTTTAATTTTAGTTGGTTTTGTTCTTACTGGTAACAGCATCCATCTTGTTGAAAGTTCTTTCCATTGTAGTCAAGTGAATATAAGATTACAGGTATGGATCAGGGACCGGAACGGTGCCTGGTCAGGATGCGCATCAGGATCAATGTCAGCATGGCCGTTGAGAACTGAGGTTACCCTCCTGAAACACTCATCAGGATGGCATTCTGTTTCTAACATCTTTGAGAGGTTTATAATACAAACAAAAACTCATTCCTGTTTAAAAATGCATGGCACAGAAGTGCAGTGCCGGCTGTCTCGCCTTGCGGGCTGTGCCAGGCGGTGGGCCAGCACGTGCGAAGGACATATCACTATTGGTATCGTGAAGCACGCAGCACTCCAGTGACACCAGTCCAGCGGGCACCAGTTCATGCAAGGCCGCGCTACTTCCCGCCGAGACCCAAATCTTACGTGAGTCCGCAAAGCCTAGCCTACGCGCTTCGATAGCGAAGTCAGTTTTGCAATGTAAAAAGCGGGCAAAACCTGTGCGATGGGGACTCATTAACGTAGCAGGTTGCTTTGGGTTTACTTGCTCTGTCAAATAACAGGCATGCTGACGGGGTGACCTTACCTGATGAGGAGGGACCCAGATGGCTGGCAGCTGCTCTAGCCAGCTCAGGTCACTGTGGGTGCTGCCGCTGCAGATTTGAGAGGAGACCTCCTTCCATCTGGGCTACTATAAGACCCCATCAGGAATAAATGCCTTTACAGATGGGGTCTTGCAGGGCATTCTGACGTTGGCCTGTATCGCTGAGCAGCCTTCAGGTAAGCGTGTCCGCTGCCTGTGGTTGAAACGCACAATTAATGACAATTTTTTTCAACGAGCAGAAGGAAGCGCCAAGCCGCCCAGTTCATGCCACTTCTCTCCTTGCTGCTTTCCTAGATGAAGGACTGTGGGACATGTTTGTGAAGGACATCCCTCGCAGTGCTACCTCCTACACAGTCGGCCTGGACAAACTCAAACAGGGTGTGACCTATGAATTTCGGGTGGTGGCTGTCAATGAATTTGGCTACGGAGAACCCAGCGTTCCCTCTGTGGCAGTATCAGGTAATCACGGATTTTTTAAAAATATCTTTTCCAATGGAATTTCTTGGGGTTGGGGGGGGGGGAAGAGGGGAAAAAAAAAAAACCAACCCAGATTCCCTGGTTGCAGCAAATAATCAAGGGCAGCTTATTTTCACTTGTTTTAGAATAAAACCAGAGTAATATAGTGGTGAATCAAGGCTTGTTATTACCGTATGCTTTATTCTCAGGAGGAAAAATGCGTGTGTGCCGTTTTTAAGTTTGACAAAGAACCTTCTCAGGAATTTCATGAGTGTTTATATGCAAGATCTCTTGCTCTAAGACTAATTTACATAGTTAGTGTAACACTAACTGATTTGTTTAAAAACCACTAATTTGTTTGCTTTCTCTCCGTTCCTAGTCTGTTGTTTTGTTTACTCTGCTTCCTTCTTTTTTTCCCAGGGTCCTCTGATAAACATTTTCTGTGGTATTTTGTATTTAGCTCTCAAAAATATAAAAGTGTGGTTTCACAACGTAATTTCTGATATCCTCTGCGCTGGCAGTTCCAGCACGGTGCGACGCCTCCAGCCTGCCTTCATCAGAACAGCTCGTTGGTGATGCTCTCGGGCTCTTCCCACCCTCCCTGCTCTCTTGTGCTTATTCCCAGTAAACAGGGCTATGGCCTAAACATGCTTCCAAAGTCCCTTTGAGCAGCCCAGCACGCTGGTTTTCTGAAGGAACTTCAATACCTCGAAAAGCAAATTCCACTCAGCTTGCCTCATCTGGCTAGCTGGAGGTCAATGGCCTGTTGTAAAGTGGGAGAGCTTGCCCTCCTGAAAGCTTTGCTCGGGTCTCCTCTTACCCTTGCAGAGGCAGCTGTACTCCAGGTTGCTTTTGAGCAATAGGTTTCATCCTTGCTGTGTCAGCAAAGACAGACAAGAGGAATAAAAGAAGCTGATAAAAGTGGCTTTGTGATTCAAAATTCTGGAGAGTCCTGAGAACCTGGCAGGGCTCCAGTATCTGGAGTGGCTTTTATCTCTTTGCTCCTCCAGTGAAAAGCATAAACACCATTCAACAGTTACCCAGCAGGCAGGAGTAGTAAATGCTGCTATCGCCATCACGGCTGCGTTTGTCCGTACACAATTAACCACTTAGCCCGAGAGAGCTGTCTATGGATTTCAGTGTGAGTGCTACCCTTGCTTTTCTCCTTCAGGACAAGGGCATAGACAACTCACTTCAAACACCAAGAGTCAGTGTTTTTCCTATCTGTGGTTTCACAGAGGCTGTAACACAATGTAAGGGGTCAGCAATCATGTCAGTCTTTCCTTTCCTGGAAGACATTATTCCGCTGAAGCTGGGCATGCAGCTCCTTGTGATGCTTTTTATAAATAAACCATTTGTTTGTAAGTTCTCCACTTGAACAGAACTATTTAATTCACCTCCTTTTGATGCTTCAGTGTTCATCTTAAATTGCTGCATGAAAGTAAGAGGTTTCCGTTGAGATTCACAGTCGTAAAAGTATAAAGCATTTTAGGCTGGCCACTTCAGCTAGCACAGGGAGGTATAAATTGCACTGAATCTGCTCAGCCCAGCATGGCTTGTGCAGTTTGCCTTTAGGACTTTATTGGCCTGGACTGGCCTCCTAGCAAAGAAAGATCGTGGCTGCTTTTCACTGCTGCAGAATACCCAGTGATCTGGAACAAATCTGAGCTCATATCGCCAGGCTTACAACAGGCTTGTGTTTAGATCTAGGGCTCAGGACAGTCGGGGAAAGAGTGCCTGGGTTCAGTGATAGTGAGGGGTTGAAGTTGGTCTCCTGGCCTCGCCCGTTCCTACCAGGTGTTCTTCTACCTTATGGACTACAGGGAAATTATCTACAACTGCTGGCTGTGCTCCAGCGGTAGCATTTTTTCACAATGCTGAGGGATGCTGACAAAGAGAATATCCCCGCAAGAAAATAACAATACTTATTACTTGAAACCAAGACTGGCGAGAGAACTCGAGAAAGGGGAAGTTAGTATCCTTTTGCATCTCTAATTGAGGTCAAATGGGGTGAAATTACTTGAGATCGCACGAAATCCAGGGAACTGAATTGATACCTACGTGCTGCACATCAGGCTTGGCTAAGCTGGCGGAGAAACGGTATAGAGTAGCAGTGGACGTTGGAAGTTAGAGTTAATGGAGGTGCTGAAAGACACTGAACCCAGTGTACTTTGTTCCCTGGCACTAGCTGTATTTTTCAAAGAGCCACTGAGCAGCATTTTGGCAGGACAAGCCTCTTCAAAAGTGGAATAATCGTGGGTCATGACAGATATATTAGTGGTTCCTTTGACCCAGGGAGTGCTAAGCATACCACAGTACTCAGGAAATGTAGGTGTGCGGAGCTGTGGGAAGAAACCTTCCTCTCTTCACTTGGTGGTAACTTCTTCCGAGCTAAGGGATTCTGGAGCGCTGCTCCGGGTGTGTGAAAGCTGCTTGCGGAGATGTTGGAGCTGTGATATGCTCCTGTTCTGTTTGCCATCTTAGAGGTGTCAGCAAGGCCCTTGAAAGTCTGACTGCAGAGTAGACTATGTTACCTCCTTTGAACACCTCTCTCTCCTGAACACTATTATACGTGCATCATTCACTGTGGGGAAGAAGAGAAAATTTGGAAGGAGCATAAAGAGGAATTGTTATTTGGTTTTTGCTCTTTCAGCACAAACAGAAGCCCCTTTCTACGAGGAGTGGTGGTTTCTGCTGGTGATGGCTCTCTCAAGTCTGATCCTCATCCTCCTGGTGGTGTTTGCATTGGTCCTGCACGGCCAGAGCAAGAAGTACAAGAACTGTAGCACAGGTAAGACATGGGCTCCGTGCTGTGCACACGCTCTCAAGAGCTGCGGGAATTAGAAATGCCTTCCCTTTGAACCCCTGATTTAATGAGCGTGGACTGTCCTTATAGCTGTTTTGTTTGGCTGAAGACTCGGATTATTTTGCTGTTTGGTTTGGTAGAAATGGCTTTTGCCCATAGCCATACTGGGCAAAGGGTGCCTGCTCTTACCAGGTTTTGGATGCTAACCAGCCCTGGGCTCGGAAAGGACAGCATCTGGAAGTCCCAGGGACTGTAGCAAAAGCCAAGGAGTCTGGGTCAAATGCTTGGCAGAAGACCACAAAAAAGGAATGAGCTGAGACTTCATTTAGCTTTGTCATCATTCCCTGATAGATGAGGAGAAGGAGGAAGATTCTGCTTTTCCATGGCTATACCCAATGCAAATATTCTAGGTCTGTATGTGTGAGGACTATATCACAACTCCTTTATATTAAATAGAGTGCCCTGCATCTCACATTCATTCCCTAAGCCAAGCTGCAGTTGCTGGGCCGGGGGCCAAGCAGCTCGGAGGTGTCTTGGTTATCTGGACCTGTTAGACTTTAACACATAAGGAGCATCAAGCTTTGAATTTTTCTTTACCATTTCTTTATGATTTTTACCAGTCTCCTTTCTGAAAGGAAACAGGAGCTACCCGCTCTATAACTAGGAATGTTAAAATAGTCCCTTTTCAAAACGCCTAGTTCTTGAGCTCTGAATATTGTTTTTACCTTTTCTTTTCCTTACATGATAAAGTTCTGGAAGGGTTGTTCACATGCGTATTTCTCTGATAGCCTCTTCCACCTCCAGCAAGAAATCGCCCTGATGCCTGGAGGTGCCAAAAAAGGCCCATTAATGAGTAGGATCAGGTGGATGGGTCTTTGCGCTACCTGTTCTTAGGCATTAACATAATGAAGGAGTCTTCCAGGCAGTATTTAGTAATTCAGTCCCAAAGTGAAGATCTTTTCTTTCTTTATAATTCACTTCTAACAAGTGTTAGAGAATCAGATTTCAGTCCCATGAGATATAAGATGTATGAATACCATGGCATTTTACCGAGCTAATACTGTTACATATTTGTATGCGTAGCTCATAGGAAATCTCTCATCATCTTAGTTTTGCTCTGTGTTTGGGGGACAGACGTGAAAAGACAGGTCTGACCTGCACTGTCAGATATCAGTGTTCACACCGAGTCTTAATGCAGCACTGAAATTGAAGCTGAGGATAAAGAACCTGTCTGCTGCAAAGTCGCAATGTGCAACCGGCCCTTCTCCCCGGAACACGAGCTGAGCTCACACCTTTGGGATTACAAAGAATGAGCATGGGAGAGAATAAGCTCTTGCTATATTGGATCACAAGAAATAATATACTTTGCTGTATTTTCCCTCTTCTGTCAGTCCCCTGTCCTTTTCCCTGCCTTACATTGTCCAGTGATTTCTCACATCTATATCTTATCCTCATTACAGCTCTGACATCCTTTTCCCATTTGCTATCCGCTTACCCTTTCTCTTGCTTTCTTTCCTGCCTTTTTTTCCCCCCTCCTTTTCCTCTTTTTCTGCCTTTCCTAGTTTTACTTTCTCTTGCTTTGCTTCAGTCAGCATGAATGGGATTCACAACGCTTGATTTAGGACATCTTCGATGGCCACCTGAATTAGTCACCTGGTTTCTATTTATAGTCAAAAGACAAGAATAAGCGCTTTTGGAGCACAGTTCATTTGCGCTATTTTAGATACTTACCTCTGAATGAAATACATCCATCCACGACTCCTCCTTTCCCCTCTTTTGGCTCCTTCTACCAGTTCACACTCCTGACAAGCTCCTCTCCTCCACTCTGATTGTTCTCATTTGCCAGTAAGAAAGGTAAAGAGATTTTTCAAGTAATTAATGATGTCATAAAACACGAAGAAGGAAAAGTTAGCTCTTACAGTTGTATTTGGAGGAAAAGTGCCTTTGTTTTAGCTGAATCTTTCATTGCCTGGCTCCAGGTAAAACCATCTCCAACGTGGAAGAGTCGGTCACCCTGGATAACGGAGGCTTCACTGCTCTAGAGCTCAACAGCAGACACCTGAACATCAAGAGCACCTTCTCAAAGAAGAATGGAACCAGGTAAGAAGCTGGGAACACCACGCTCTCGGAAATGGCTTTTTATCTAGCTTCAAGCAACTGTTAAACAGGCAAAGGGGAGAGACCATTGTCTGGAGGATGTATGGAGGACTTTAATGCCCAAGTCACTGCCCTAGGCTGTGATGCTGGCTTCTAAGTATGATTTAATTGCATCATTTCAGAGAAATGACAACATCCCATACGCTCACCCTTTACGTTTCCTAGGTCTCCTCCTCGCCCAAGCCCAGGGGGGCTGCACTACTCTGATGAGGATATCTGCAACAAGTACAATGGAGCTGTGCTGACCGAGGGCTTGGGCCTGAACGAGAAGCCCTTAGAAGTGTCGGAGTCGGAGGTAAGGGTTCCCTTTGCCTTGCCAAATGTTGCCCAGTCGCTACAGACATTAACTTCCTCGCCGAATCCTGGCAAGTCTTTGAAGTCCCAATCCCATACCTGCATTATACCATTTTGTCATTGTTTGTCTGTCTTGGGGATCTTAAAATGTCCCATTCGTTAGGCTGTTCACATCACATCTTAAAATTAAAATGTCAAAAGAAAAAATTACAAGTAGAACCCAGCCACAGCAGATTCCAGACCTGGCCTTGGTAAATATTTTCTAGTGTTATGTAGAAAGGCGAGTGCAATCAGTCAGCCAGTGTGCGCTGGCCTCTCTGGTAAGGAGTTGCACGTCCCCTTCTGCCTGCGGGCTGCAAACTTGGAGCGCTTTTGAGAAAGTGCATATATGCTGCAAAATGACCAGCTGGCTAGTTATCTAGATGCGGATGAAGGTGGGACACACTTTGGATTGTTGCACTGACTGAAGTATGGGATGTGGTTTGAAGTTTCCACAGTGCCTTTTTTTATAGACAGCTCCAGCGAACACCAAGATTTGGAAGAGTGACCTTGAGTGGTGACAACTGCTGCCTCTGTTACAGAGGGAGTAAGTGGGGAATGAGTAACCTGCCAGGGAGCACACGGCCATGGCTGTGAGAGCCCAGCATTCAGGTTTCTGAACACCCCAGCCCGCAGCCTTAGTCTAACTCAAGAGGAGCCTTCTGCTCGAGTTGCCTTTAGACTCTGTTCTCCAAGGAAGGTGGGTGTATGCCGGCATTATCCATCTGGCAGTGCTCCATCTTATGTCTTATATCCCCTTTAAGGAGAAAGAAAGTGCCTGTGGTCTGTGAAAGTCCAACAGTGGCCAGGGGTGAATAGACAGAGTTCAAGGGATATCCAGAAAGGTAAATCTGTCTCTAAAAGCCTATGTTGGCAGCTGAGATCCTGACGAATCTGAACTGACAGCGCAAGAAGCGAGCAGTGGGCCAAACCACTCCAAACCTGACCCTTCTAGCAAGAATAAATCAAGAGCAGCAAGTAGTGAAAGAAGATGACAGTTTTCATCTGTAGCTTTTCTGCACCTGCAGCTACAGCTGCTTTTCCTGGCTACCTAGCTCTCACCTCCTTTTAATTACCACGGACAGCTTGCTGCTTTGTGCTGCCCGGTGGCCGACCCGTCGTGCAGGCAGCTTTCCTTGGTGTAGCTCAAGCTGCTGTCTCTACGCAATGCACAAGCGTTACCCTCCGGATTAAACCCATAGTGCTTTGGTCATGTCACTGTAACAACCCAGCATTAAACCTGTCATTAAAACAGTTTGCTGAGCATGATCATGAATTTAGCACTGGCACCTTTTGACATTAATTTCAATGCCCCATGTGGTATTTCCTGGTAACGCGCAAAATTCTGCTTGCACGGTGTCATTTCTGCCTTCTATACGCACTGTTTGTACAACACAGAAGAAAGTGATTTTTGGGTTTTTTCTCAGGCTATTATTAATATTATTTATTTACTGTGTATTGCAGTTGAGCCTGAAGGTCTCAGTTGAGATTCTAGTGTTTTTGTGAATCTGTGTGTGCATGCGAGTATGTGAACAAAATATGCCTCCTGTTTTTCCTTGGGGCTTAGATATGCAGCCCTTCTGTATAATGTCTTTGATGCCTGGGTTTTTTTGTGGTGGGGAGTGCTTTTAGGCATGAAATGTTAATACGCTCCCAGTAGAGGTAGCAATAGGAGATGCTGCCTTTTGATCAGCCTGAAAATGCTGTTTATGTTGGCTGGTACAGACAGGAGGTGAAGGTGGGTTGGGGCAGAGGTGGGTATAGATGTTTGACCACTCTCTTTTCAAGTATTCCTGTACCTATTAGCTCTCCCCGTTTGTCTTTTCTTTTTGTTTCTATTCTCAAAGGAGATCTTAACAGACAAGCTCTGTTTTCCAAGAACTTCAGAATTTCCATCTCTCTTAGCAGGCAGGAATGTTTCCCGTTATATGAAGAGTTAAAGATATCTTTTTATACAAGAGCTCTACACAGTTTTGGTCCTCTGCAGCGAAGAGGGTCCTGATGCTGTTTTCCTCTAATACATCTTTGCGTGGATCTCAAATTCCGCTTAATACAATGCACGTAAGGGTAGGCAGGGCCAAAACCTGTGCTTTTGCTTTCAACCTGCATGTCATCTTGTTGCTGCTTAGTCTTACCCCTGTTGCCCGAGGTGTCAAGATTTTATATGGAAAAGAAGGAAGCTCACTGGCTTCAAGTCTCCTGGGGTTTACTGAACATGAAGCGGTCTGCAAGAAGCTCTCGGGCTGACTGCCTGCCCTTACAACACCGCTGCCTGGGAGCCTTCCTCCGAGCTCCCTCCTGCTGAGGAGAGCGAGAGAGAAACGAAGAAAATTAAGCAGACCAAGCAGTACTCTTAAGTTACGCTTAAGTAAATGGTTAACTGCTTCCATGTCGTGAAAGCCAAACACCAGCACTGTTAATGAGGTTAAAGTAGTTTAATTGGCAGGTACGGAGCAAGAGAGTGCTAAGAGTGTAATTTCTAAATGATTAATAATAATAGGCTTTTAGATAATGAGTCAAGTGGACAAGGCTCTGGACAGCTAATCTGAAGAAATTTGGTGTTCACCATGTACAGAAATTTGATGATATATCTGCGATGTCATCCAGCCACAGAAGAGCAGTTTCACAGGAGGGGAGGGGAGGGTGGGGGGTGTTCTCACGTGTCCTTGTGGTCTCCGAAAACCTGTTTTCAGGAGATAATGTTCTCACAGATTGCGCATGTTATCAGTCAGTGCTGAACGCTGGCGATGCTCTGGTCTTCCCAGCTGCTCTCTGCCGTCTGACTGACTTTTGCTTTCTCAGCTCTGTAGGAAGATATTATAAATTTGCACTTAACACTTAATAGGGAATATGGTTTAACTTGTTTCCAATAAAGTTCTCCAACGATTTTGACAAGTTGGGCACCATGTGGAAACCAGCTGCAGGTGACACATTAAATAAGCAAGGGTTCCCGTGTCTGGAGAAATCTTTTTGCATACCGGGTTACCTTGTCTCTTTTACAGCATATTCATTTCGTGGCAACCAAAAGAAACTGCTGCCATCTACGTATTTAGAAATAATCTCATAAGGTTGTTTCTTATGCAGTCACTTTAAAAAAAAAAAAAAAAAAGATGATTGGAACTCTTTTCAAATTTCCCATTGACTAAGCTAGCCAACTCTGGTCGCTGACTTGCGACTGAACTGCACTTGTGCATTTTGTGCTATCAATAAAATACTTAAATAGCCTCTCATTTTCTGTATTTGTTGTTTCGTAGGCATCCATGCCCCTTTGGTTGACAGTCTGTAATGTCACCGCACACCCAATCACGCCCCAGCCTATGGAGGTTTCCAAGGTAACAAAGCCACAGTCGCAGGGAAGGGAGAAAACCGAAAACCAAGTAAAAAGCCCTGCAGCATTTCTATTTACTCAATAGTTTAAAAACCACTAAAAAGTAATCCTCTAGTATAAGCTGTCTGTATTGTCATGCAAAACAGGTTTATCCTGCTACTCCTTGATTTTCATCAGGGCAGAGAGGGATGTGGGATGGCAATTTAGAGAATTCCTTGCTGGTGAGGGTGGTTATGTGCTTATTAGTACCTTGTTCAGCGCAGACCTTAGAAGATACTTTAGAAACATGGACGGAATAGTCAGTTCCTGCCTATTCTGAAGGAAACACAAAGAAAACGCATTGTATTGACACTAACAAGTAGATTATCCTTTCCAGCATCAGTGCTTATGATGGCGAAAGGCTGAAGTTAGTGCAGCGATACATGTTTCATGAAAGTCGCTTCTGAAAGGCGCTGGCCTTACTTACACAGAAGGAGTGTTCTCTTTCAGTTGGTATAATGGACTAATTAGTGGACAGATTATCAGCAGGTGGTATTGTTTTAAATTCCCTCTTTCTGTTCATGGCAAGTCCACGTGACACTGTATTTCAAATGGCAGCAGCCCATCTAAAAGTGTTCCCAGTTTCTCCTCTTTATTATGTTGACTTCTGGCAATCTCGAAAGAACTTGGCTTAGGTACAGAAAGTATATTAGTTTGGTGGGTGAGTATTATTTTGCTAGTGATGGACAGAAATCAAATGGCTGCATCAGTATTATTATACCTATCAAATCACGTGTCGGTCTTCTGGATACAGCTTCTTCTCAGCATTTCTTCTTAGAGCTTCCAGCCTTTTAGTCGTCTTTATGTTTCTGTATGTCTCTGGGGACATCAGGAAGACCAGTAAGGAGCCACTAGAAGTTGGTGGGGTTTTCTCTCCTTATGCTTATGACACCTCAACTCAGCTGTGATCCATCTGTTCAGCAGGGGCTTGTCTCTCTGGGGGGTGGCTGAGCGTGGCTGGGTCAGTAAGTGATGGTGGATTGGGGAAGGAGTCAGAAGGCATGGCAAGGGCAGTGCCTTTGATGGAAGGAGCACATCCATGACAGCTAGAGGAGTTCACACCTTCAGGTGCTGCTTTTGTGAGTGATCCATAACCATCGGCCTCTGCTCAGGGTGTAAAGACTTTTGTTCTGGATGCCCACATCATCCAGATGTTGAGGCCGCACCTCGAATACTGTGTTCAGTTTTGGGCCCCCCACTACAAGAGGGACATTGAAGGGCTGGAGCGTGTCCAGAGAAGGGCAACGGAGCTGGGGAAGGGTCTGGAGCAGAAGTCTGATGAGGAGCGGCTGAGGGAGCTGGGATTGTTTAGCCTGGAGAAAAGGAGGCTGAGGGGAGACCTTATTGCTCTCTACAACTACCTGAAAGGAGGTTGTAGAGAGGTGGGGGTCGGTCTCTTCTCCCAGGTAACAAGTGATAGGACAAGAGGAAATGGCCTCAAGTTGCGCCAGGGGAGGTTTAGACTGGATATTAGGAAATTTTTCTTCACCGAGAGGGTTATCAAGCATTGGAACAGGCTGCCCAGGGAAGTGGTTGAGTCGCCATCCCTGGAGGTATTTAAAGGACGTTTGGATGAGGTGCTTAGGGACATGGTATAGTGGTGGTCTTGGTAGTGTTAGGTTTATGGTTGGACTCGATGATCTTAAAGGTCTTTTCCAATCTATACGATTCTGTGATCATCCCCCAGCTTCCCAGGCGCTTTTTACCTTAACATTAGACGATGGAGCTGCAGCAGAATGTTTGGAGGTGTAGGCTGGTGCACAGTGCAACACCTTGATTCTTGATAAGAATAGAGGAAACCTGGATTTGGGGATCTTTTGGTCTGCAGGTAAAGTTGGCTGCTTCTGCAGCTGAGGACCAGCCTGCCTGAGCTATTGCTGCCTGCTGCCACGCTCTGCCATGCCGCCACATCTGCGGTCATCAGAGGCACTCTGGTTGGAGCCCCTTACAAAAATAGAGAGGGCAGCGCTGGCAGGAGGTTCCCTGCAGCCGTGCCAAGACTCCGGGGCTGCTCTCTGCACCCACTGGCTGTGAAGGGGCCCAAACCTGGGGATTTTCCAGGCACGCCGCAAAACCCAGCCGTTCAGGAAGGTCTTTGGAGGGTGTTGGCTTCCTGAGGCTGGCAGCTGGCGCAAAGGAGCATTTTTCTGGGAGATAGACCTGCTGAGTTCCTTCTGGAATAATTATTAGAAGCTGATAGGGTTTTGTTGTAATATTAATTATGTGTCAAGGCACCTGAAGCTTTGCATTCGTAAAATAAGCAAACAGTATGTAATTCTGAAAGAGCCAAAGCATGGTTAATGGGGGAAGGGAAATTTTGCAAAGCTGTAAAGAGCTGCTTTGCTCAGACTTTTGGAAAACTCTGGGAAAAATTTCTCAGCCCTGTCCATCATCCTCTGTGCTGGAAAATGGGCACAAAATAGTATTGAAGCAGCTATCTAAGCAAAGAAGTGGGATGATGGATGCGGTGCCCTTTTCAAACGATGGTTCGCGAGGCATTTGAGGATTGTTCTTCAGAGACCATTAAAAAGGAGCTTTAGAGGAGAGACTAGTTGTGTGGCAGATAGGATCAAGAAGGATGTGTGTTTGCTGTGTGGTGTCATAGATCAGAACGATACCAACCTTTTGAAACTAATTGCAGCAACTAACTGTTACGAGCTGCGCTTACCCGTCTCTCTCCGGTATGTCTCAGGCAGCTACTACTTTGATAGTTAATGGCCTTTAGAATCGGCTATGCAGATTATCGGGAGGGGAAAAAAGGAATAACAGCTTTTGCATGCTCGAACCAGAGATTCTGAGAGAAGGCATGAGGTATGGAAATGACTGGGTAAATGTTTGCGTGCTGTATGGGATGTGGCTGTTATTGGTGGGAACATTAGTGGGAACAGAAGGAAAATGTGCGCTTGGATACTGTGGCCCAGGCTTTGCCATGGTCTCTGTACTCGGAGGAGATGTATGAGCCCTCTGTGATTCCTCCAGCTGCATCACGGCAGCAGTACTTCACAGGAGGGGCAGATGCACAAAGCTTATCTGGTTACATCTCAATAGAGCTCCCGCTCGATATTGATACGAGCTTTGAAGCTATCCAGCCACCGTGCATAAATGTTTCAAGGGGTAAGATCCGCTCTGAACACAGGGTTGTGCCGGAGCCATCCCAGGAAAGCAACCCCTCCTGCCTGGCAGTTCCTCTTTTCCAGATTTTCCATTCTCTTCCTTCTGTCGCCGCTGGTTGTGCGCCTTCTACCACCAATAATGAGCTGGAACATACAGATAGAGTTGTTTGCCTGAAAAAAAAAAAAAAGTGATTTTGCTTAATTCCCTTTCAGCAATGGAACTAATTTTCAATACTTAACGGGGCTTGCAAGCCAAATCCAGAGTACTGCGCAGGTGGCCTGGTCTGACCAGCACAAACAGCAGCACATCTGGCTAACTTCAGTGCGTTTGCATGGAAGATGTTCTTTCTGTCCTTGCATCAGAAGGGAGATTCTCAATTGTAATTGCAATCTTTTTGATTATGCGATTGAAAGCTGTTGGTTTCCCTAGGACGTCTCTACACTTCCCTGCATCTTGTGTCAAAATAGGAACTCCTAGCTCCCGCCGCAGCGCTCTGCAGTGATTTCTCTGCATCTCTTATCGCCAGCGTTCGTCGGGGGACTCTCCCTCTAGCAGCGAAGCCTGGCTAAACCAGAGCACAGTGCTTTTCTACGGTCCAGCATGTATCACACTTGGACTAGAAACCATCCTACCCTAAAATTACAGCTTTTGTCAGCTGGTGATATTAAACTTGTCTCTAATTTCTTTTAGAGTGGAACAGGCTAAATCACAGATGCTAATGACTGTTTTGTGTTTTTTTTTTTTTCCCCCCTGATGCTCCAGGCTACTGACTCGGATTATGAAGATGAGTTGCCAAAGCACTCCTTCGTGAACCATTACATGAGCGACCCCACGTATTACAACTCATGGAAGCGGCAGCAGAAAGGGGTGAAGCACCCGGCATCCTACAGATACGAGGAGTGTGCCGCCAGCGAGACAGAACCCTATTTCCAGACTGTTATCACGACACAGAGCTCAGGAGGGGTGTACACCCCAACGGGACAGCCCACGCCCGGCTCCCGGACTCCAGTGACAGGGTTCTCCTCCTTCGTCTGAGACGGGGCTGGAGGATACAGCCGAACCGCCGGCGGCACTCGGAGGGACCCATCGCAGTGACTGTGTGCGTGCGTGACCGGTGCGGCGAACTGTGGGTAACTTCTCTATCAGGGTAGAAACAGATGGGAACGCGAATGAGGCTGGGGTTTTTTTTTTTTTTTTTTCTGAAGACAATCAACTCTAAAAATATGGAGCTGAACTAGCTGAACCTTTGCTAAAAAAAAAAAAAAAAGGAATTCTGAGAAGTGATGATTTTAACCACTTGTGAATAGTAGGGGTTTTTTAACCGCTTTTTGTAACACTGCTTCAGGAAGCAGCTCCCATGCCCTTCTCTTCCCTCTTTCTTTCTCTCCCCTCCTCCTGTCCCCCCATTCCCAAACAAGGAGGTGAATTCCCTAGATGCAATGAGTGACTTTGTGATGTGATTTGAAGAGAAAACATAAAACCTCCCAGGCTCCTTTTTCTTCCTTTTTCTCTACTCATTTTCTTTTTGTTTTTCCTTTTTAATTTTTTCCTGTCATCAAGGTCAAGCAGGAAAATATAGAAAAGGGACAAATTTTTATGCGAAAAGCAGACACCTCCTCTCTCCTCATTGCTGCTCCCCACATTAGGAGCACTGGCTGATCAACTTAGGCTCAGATGTGTCACGCTGTCTGCTCTAGGCTCACTACTGGTGTATTTATACTGAATTACTGACCTGCTTTTCTTGTTCAAATGGGCCCTGCTGCATTCTCTAAATATTCCAACTCCAGGGCCTTTAGAAGAGGAGATGGCTCAAAAGAGCGCTGTAGAGAGCGGTGGGTGAAGTGAGTGGGAAGAATTCAGATGCAAGGTCAGTTTATTTTTGGTGTGGCTCTCATCCTCCCTCGTGGACCGCATGTGCCATTTGAATTGGTCATTTTTTAAAAGTCAAAGGACACAACCCAGCAAGCCAGAGGAATCTTTCGATTAAGATTGCAGTGACAAGCTAGAGAGTCTGCTAACTGATGAGGGTTTTGATCATCAAAGTTATGCTGCCCTGTCAATAGAAGTTGAGCATCCTTTCTCGCCCAGACTCTGCAGTGCTGCTTACTGGTCTGTAAAAAAGTAGACGGTAGCTGGGTTGGTTTGATTTTATTTTTTTAGTACAAAGGCATGTCACACAGACAGGGTGAGTTTTGGTGTCCACAGGTGCCTTTTATTGATTCTTCAGCTTCGTATCTGGGAGAAGCAACAAAGTGTCTCCAAATGAAGCTAACCAGGTTTTTCAAGCGTTAGGGTCATGAATTACCTTGTGCACGTTTACGGGCTGCTTCGTGCACTTGAAGCTACAGCCTTTGGAAAGAAGAGAGGGGATTTTTAGTTTACTTTCCATTCTTTTGTATAGCTCCCTTTTTGTTTTCTTCTTTTCTATCCTTTTCCTGAGTCTGTCATGTTTAGCAGCAAGTTGTTTGCTCACAAGGAGGTTGTCAGGGGTTTAAAGAATCCAAGTCCAGCCCTTGGACCCAGCAGCAGTCCTGGATCACCAGACTTTTTACCGCAAGAGTTTGAAAGGTGGATTTAGAAGTAGGCGAGTCCTTGCCACTCCAGTGTCTGGCGTTTCCTCCCAGGTGGATGTAGGTCGGCCAGGAAAATTGGTATCCTGCTGCTTGCTAACGTCCCGTCAGGGCACGTGTGGGCACGGTTATTATTGCAAATTCTCCCTGTCCTCTCTGGAGGGACGCGGGACAGCTGTGGCACTGGGTGATGGTGTCTTCGAGGCAGGTTGTTGAAACCAACCTGGCGTTAATTACGGTGGCTGCCTGTTCCTGCCCCTGGGGGCTGGTTAGAAGTAGCCTGGTGGCACCTCACCTGAACAGGAGAGGTCCAAGGGCAAGCTCAGCCCTGCTGTCACCTTTCTTCTTGGACAAGGCAAATGATCTCAGAACTGCTTTTACTCTTTGGCACCGCCTCTGAGCACTGCTGCTCTTGGTGCATACAGGTTCTGGATAGCTTTGGCGCTGGATTGCCGTTCCTCTCCAAAGGCTCCAGAAAGAAAAAGTTCAAAACCAAAAACTCCAGTGGGTGTGTTTAAGGGCTTTTGAGTTTGGGATAATGATCCACAGCTCATTAGATGGCGAGGGATGTGCAAAGACATGAGCTTGAGCCAAAACCCTGTGAGCCATCCCCCTCTCTGCACCTGGATAGGATGTGTGTGGGATGGAGAAGAGGCTCCAAAGAGGATGACGTGGAGCTTACTGTGAAGAGGAATGCAAAGCAAACAAAAAACCCACTGCCTTCTGTGCACTTTGACTGTTCTCTTAAGCCATATGGACTTTGCTTTAATTACTGAACTGACAAAAATTTGTTTGCAGTCTGAGTTTTTTGTTTCTTAGACAAAATTATCTACGTGACTTTCTGATTTGTTTTCTTTCGCCTTTGTTATATTTCCTGCATCAGATTACGTATTTTAAACACCTTGGTTTATATACATGTGACATAGCAATGCAATTGCTGTTGGAATTTTAATGGCGCTTATCCAACAGGTATGAGAGGTAGTGCTACAGGAGGAGCCGTTCAAGGACCACTAAGGATTTAGGGACGTAGATCAGTAGAAAGTAGATCAAACACCGAAGAGCTTGCTCCAAAGGAAAGCGTACTGCGAGTAGCTCCGTATCTCCTGAATATTGCCAGATCTGAACTGGTGTAAGGTGCAGTTACTCCCTGAGGCTGATCTGATACCGCATTGAGCAAAAAAGCAAGGAAACCGTGGGACATTGTGGCCACTGCTCCACTGAAGGACAACATGGGGAGCAGCAGGATCTATACAAAGCGAGGAGAAGAGTCTAGTCCTTTTTTCTCAGAGCTGTCTACAACTAAAAAGCCTGAGCTTGCTGAGGGTCTGCTGAGTTGGTTGTATGGCCCTTTTCTTCTGACTGCTGCCAAAATAACAGGTTAGGTGTGATTCCTTTAGGACTTGTTGATCTGAACAAAGGTGTTTCTGTTCCATTCCAGTCTACACTATTGTCACTCTCTGTTTTAGGTTTTTTTAGGAGTTGGCTTTTCTTACATGTGGGTTTATTTTACTTAGGCAATTGCGCAGCGTGGAAGCGCGTTGCCCTGCTCACCCCCAAGATGAGCGTAGGATATCTGGTCTGCTGCCCAGGATCCTGTATAGCTACATGCATGATGCCTGTGCCTTCTTGTTAGCATGCTGTACTTGTAAAATAAGATTAATGGGTAGGTTTTATTTACCTCAGATACCAGGCAAATTGTTCTATCTGGAATGAAACACTCCATCAGTTAGCAAGAAAGCTCTCTTTCATAGCTGTAATCTTTGGGAATCACAGCCTTGAAATAAGACTTTTAAACATTAGTTGTCATGTTACAATAACTTCACCCATCAAATCCACTTCTGTTTCCATCTTCCTGTTTAGAACAGTGTTGAAAAATGAAGGCTTATATTTAAAACGCCTTCTTAGGATATTTTATTTGTATTTATTTATTTACTTTCCCATGTTTCTCAGGTCTCTTGGTGGCTGTCACTAAAAAATAAAAACCGCGTCATGAAATGACCAAGGGAGACATTTCAGGGAACGGTTTAATAGGAGCTCATTTTTCATGCAATAGCCACGGAAATATCCAATTTCCTGCAGGAAAAAAGTGCCCAAGTCTTCACCCCCCTCCCAGGGCTGAGATGACACCAGCCACCACCATCAGCGATGCTCCCGGCGCTCCCAACGGCACCGAACCTCAGGTTGGTCCCTATCGTAAATCACGTGCGAAAGCGCGCGTAAGTGACGGAGCTGGGCTGTTCCGGCCCACGCGTGTAAGTGACGGAGCTGGGCTGTTCCGGCCCGCTCTCCGTGGAGCGTTTTATCCCCCAAAAGTCTGCATCACGCATGGTGTGTCCCCCACCCTTGCTGGTGCACGACCAGTGCTGCGAGCGGGGAGAGGGGACAGGAGAGGGCACTGTTTTACCTTCATCAGTGACAGTCTCTTTTCTCCCCACCCTGGGAGTCACCCGTGTGAAACCCCTCCCTGGGGAGGGCAGGGAGAAGCGAGAGCACAGAGAGCAAAGACTTTCGACAGCATTTACTAAAGGAATCACACTGCAGCCAGCAAGGCACTTTTGGAAGCAGTTGGCATTACTGGAGAGAAGAAAAAAAACATACAGAAAAAGAAACTAATCCATTACCCAAAAGGATTTTTTTTTTTTTTCCCCTCTTCATTTTGAGTGTTAAAGCCAGTGAAGCTTTGCAGATGGGCCAAGATCTCATTTTTCCTGCTTATACCCAGGTCTCTGCCAGAAGCTGCTGTAGCAATTGTTTAGAATAAATATCCAAGTCTGTCTTGACATGGGGATACATTTATTATCCTTGTCATTGCTTCCCTCAAGAAATCCATTGGGTCATCCAAAGATTATCGGATCTGCTCTCCAAAAAGGGAGGAGAGCGAGCTGTTTATACATACAGAGCACAGGTGTCTTCTCCCACTTACTGTTTTCAGATAAGCAAGGCAACTTGTTTTAGAAAAATCCTTTTAGAAAAGGAATTTATTAGGAAACTTCAAAAGAAAAAAGAAAAAAAAAAAAAAACGCCAAAAAAGACCCACAAGAAAGATAACCTTTGGCAGGGCCATTAGAAATCTTGAAGTCCGAGAAAGCTGTGACATGTAAGACTGAATATGATCCCAAGACCTCCTATCTTTAGTGATCTCCTTTATCAATAGCAGCCAGAAGGACACATGCAATGAGGGGTTACATTTGGAGAGGAAAAGCCATCACACAACAGTTTCTAGAAGGGCAGGTTGTACTGCAAACAGCTTCATTCGACCTGGAGTTCCTGCTAGTTCAATCACGTTTCTTAGGTTGTTTTTATAGGTTTTTGCCAGCATGTATGGAGTCCATATATCATCACGGCGTTACTAGAGGTCACGTGGGGAGAGGTATGTTGCTGTGGTGTTTACACAAAGCCACATGCATGACGATGTGGTTGTACAGTATCCATTGAAACCTCCTTACGGAAAGCCACCCTTGAATTAGGAGCACATTCACCCCAAGACTGAACATGTTGGGCTGGGCATGGGTCTTAAATGGCTCTACCTGGCAAGTCCCTTCAGTTCTTTGTATTTCTGTATTCCGTTTCTTCTCCTCCACATCTCCACCCCCAGCCCTCCCAGACAAATCGAGTTGGCTTGCACTTTGTGAAGGTGTACAGTTTGCCGCCCCTGGTAGTAGACAGCCACAACCGATAAGCACACACGTGACACATGGGACAGGTGAGATACGTTGGAACAAGGAGTGAAATACCACTGGGACTTGAGATTCAGGCTCTGACTCAGAATTTTATCTTCTCTAAGCTGCCACCTGCCCATTTTAAATGGCCCTGGAGCCTCAAGACTTGGCAGGAAATTCATTATTTTGATGCTGTTTGATCACTGTGCACTTTCTTGGGGCTTGAATCGCTGGATATAGAGACTGGAATGGGGTTACAGAACTTTATATCAAGGTGTTTTCCCATTTATGTCTGATTCTCTAGATGTAGGAATGCAACCTTTCTGCTAATGCGACGTGGTGGTGTTCTGCAGGTGGGGCACCCGGGAGGTGCCACCAGCGCTCCCCCCTTGGTGTCGTTAAGCTCCTGGGCAGCGCTGGGATCTGTAACGGTGCAGTGGGAGCTCTTGGGTAGCAGAAAGATGCAAGGAGATGGTATTATGGTGAGTTTGTAGCTGGTCACTTTGCCACTCTCGGGATGGAGTCCGTCCTCTGGTTTGGTATCTGCCATCAGTTTAGGGGCAGGACCACCTTACACAGCTGTGTTTGAGTTACCCTTCGGTGTACTACGGTTATCGGATCGTTGCTTTTACTTCAGTGTCTCCTTGGGGATTTGCCCTGGATTTTTGTTCCACACCTCTTGTTAGCCTCACCTTCACCACTCCACTATTTTATATGAGAAAGTTACTTCTTCTTTTGCAAACTCGCTTCTAATTAAAAGAACCCTTTTTAAAACATGTGTGTCCTTGGTACATTTATTTTGGGGAGGGGAAAAAATATTTTCCAGCCTCTTGTGTTATTTTTGGCTTGAAGAAGTTCCTGGGTGCCTTGCCAGCATGCTCACGAGTTAACAGCTCAGGATGGTGAAAACGTAACACGGGCTGAAATTCCTCCCTGTTAGTTCTGGACTGTAAAATCTTATAATCCCCCGCTGCTTTTCAGCTAAAATGACATTCGCAAATAGTTTCCACCCAAAATTTGACCAGCCTTAAATATTTTGTTATTTTGTGGTGATAAACTTCCTCCAGATCCTTAATATGGGCGAGTCGAAACCAATTCAGAAATGGAAACCCACAGGGCCACCATTTTGTACGCCTTCGTCCCCTCGCAAAAATAATATTTGTCCTCCTCTGCAGCATTGTAGCAGCTGTTAATCGGTTCCCACAAACGTGCTTGTGGTGGGGAGGTTGGCCCAGATCCCAGCTGGTGGGAATCAGGGCAGCTCTCTTATTCCAGGGTGGTTGTTGGTGCTTTTCACCAGCTGAGCATCTGGCCTAGAGAAGTCAACTAAACAGAGTCAGGTCAGCTACAGCTCTGGTGGGAGAAATGAGGGTGAGAAATCAATGTTTTCCAAGTGGGAGAGGGGGGGGGAAAGAAAAGTCAAACTGCTAAGGAAAGAACTCATATTCTCCTGCTCCTGAAAGGGATATTATAAATAATGCAGTGTTGTATAAATACAGGCAGCCCTCTGCAGCTGGTAGCTTGTAATAACCCAGAGGTATCAATGTACCCATTTGGAAGATCCTCACGCTGTAGAATTTTGTGAGCGAGACGACATTCTGCAAAATTGCCGTAAGATGCAGAAGTGCTTTTTTTGAGGTCATTCGGCTCCAAAGCGTATCGTTCTCCCACTTCCAGCCCTTGCTCTTCTCAGGACGCGTTTCCTCCGCCCGTGTTTTTATGGTTCGGAGTGGAGCACGGACATAAACACGGGAGTGGATGGGAAATCTGCCACGGCATTTGCAGCCTAAACAATACCAGAGAAAACAGATTGGCTTCCCGCCCTGCCCTGAACAGCACAAGCAATGGCTTGACTGAATCGAGTAATCTGGGCTTTCATTACTGACCCTTTTCCTGCTATTTGTCTCATTTGTTTCCTCTTCTTCCCCCTGCGTTTTTGCTCCAGGGTTATTTATTTTTCTCTTTGCTCCTTTTATTTTCATTTTTTTTAAGCCTGGCTCTTGTTTTTATTTTTTTTTTCCTCCTCCTCTTGCCTCGCCAATTATTTTCATTTCAAACCTGCATTTCCCACAAAATCAAAAGGAACTTTATCTGAACGCACATTTTTGTGGGGTTTTCATTCACTTCCACTGCGCTCCAAGAAAAGGAGTCCTTTTGCTTTGCTTTCTTGTTTCCTTGGAAATGCAGGGCACGTCCCTCCAAGCCAAGGAAACGTGGCCGCTGTCTTCCCAGGCCGGTAGAGACCTTCATTAGGTAGGCAATTGGCACGTTCATCACTGTTTGTTAACGAGTTAGGATAATCCTAAATCAGACGAGTCTGACGTGTGAAGTCATTCTGCGAAGTTTTACAAGGCAAATTTCTCAGCAGCGCTGAAACCGGTGAAGTCATTTGCACAATCAGAAACTGCACCTATATAAGGAGAAACGAGCAAACCGCAAGCTATCGGTGCGTGACAGTGAGAATAATCTGTCGGAGGAGGAAGCGACCAACGCCCGCGATGTCATGCAAAGGTACTTCCCTGCATTGTGCAACCTCGGGGGGGGGGGGGGGTTGGCGCACCGTTCCTGCTGATCGGGTTCAGATACGCGCCCTCGCAAAGCAACGGTGCCCGCAGCGGCGAAGCCATGGGCTGCTTGTTCTTCACCCTGATCCTCGATAATCCGAGTTCATGCAAAGGCTTGCACTTTGTGCACTAAACAGGCGGCGCAGATAAGGCTAAAAGGCAAGCCTGAAAAAAAAAAGCACGTGTAATATAGCCTGGGGCCTCATGCCAAGAGTGATAAAATGCCTTACAAACACAGGTGACCTCACCACAGCCCTGTCAAATTGGAAAGGATTAATGTCCCTCTTTTGGTAGGGAGGAAATTGCGGCCCAGGCCAGCTTTGCCTGTGGGACCGAGCCACGGTTTGTGTGACTGGTATCAGTGTGCCCGAGGGGCCTCGGCTGCAAATGTCCTCAGCGCAGGACGAAGAAAACACATCTTTCTTACAAAACAGCAGGATGAGTTATTTTTGGGTCTCTATAAATTGTCTGTTTTCCAGCACTATCGTTCATACCCTACCAGGGGAACGTGACTGACCTAATTAGAGTCTAATTCCAACAGTACAAGACTCGAGTTGTAAATACAAACTTATTTTTTTTTTAATTTGGGGTTATTTTTTGTGTACGTACAAATGCATCTGACTGGTCTAAACACCCCAGAGGCGGGGGGCAGGGGAGGAGCAGGGCAATTGGAGTCATCGGAGCAGCCGAACTATGGAAAATTTGGGATGAAGCAGGGCAAATTTCCAGATTGATTTATGAGACTGTGACTTAATCTGCTGGGAGACTCTACCCTCTGTGATTAAACCTCACGTAACCTGATGGAAATTAGGAAACGTTTTACCCCCCACCATGGACAGGACTGGCAGAGGAAGGATTCAGCATTTCAATCCTCCATCCAGCAAAGACCATCCAGGGTGATCGATGAAGACGCTTTCATTGATCCATAGCTGTCTCCGCACCATAGAAGAAATTAAAGAGGTGAGAAAAAGATGCTCATTTTCAGTGAAGCCTGTTTTGTGAAGCAGCTAAGGGTTAATCCAACCAGCCAAAAGCCTGGCTTTAGTTGCTATAGCAAATCCTCCCAGTGAGGTTGAGTGAGAGGCCTCCAGCCATACCTGCTGGGTTTCTCGGGAGGGACCGTGCCCGGACGTGCTCGGGATGGCTCGCATCCAGCACCCGCTGATAGGGAGCCTGCAATGCTGAATGAATCACGAGCCAAACAGCTTCATCCCTGCCCTTAGTCCACGCGCAGGATGCGCCCCGGAAAAAACAACCACAGCCCAGGCACCGGTGCCGTCGGAGACAGGAGCGCTGGGCCAAACTCTGCCCTGGGGCGGCGATGCCACTCTGAGCGTGGGTCTGGCCCAGCAGAGATCCTGGCTCTAACATGCATTACGCCCACCGGGCTGTTTTTAACATATGTCCTCGTGAGATAGGGTGGGTTTGGAGGTAAGGGGATCATGGTAGAGAAGGCTGTATGTCGCGTGTTTAGAGCTGCCGTCTTCAGGGCTGTGTCGTGATTTTTGTTTTTTTTTCTGGCTCGGCTTCTGATTTGGAAGCGGCTCGGCAGAAATTGAGGTCATTGCAAATGTGGCAATGCCACTTCGCTTTCTGGAAAGCGCTGGCTGCTTCATCAAGTGAGCCCGAGCTACCAGCTGGGAGGGCTGAAAAGACAGCGAAGTTCTTCTCTGGTACAACGTGGCAGGCAAAGGAGAGGCTGTCCTTGGAGGGGCTGGTGTCCGGGAGCCCGGGGAGTGCACACACACGCTGCTCCCTCCGTGCTTTCTGTAATTGGTTTTATGCTGTAATGCTGGCTGCGGCTTATAATTTTCTGTCCTTGCTCGGAAATTATAGAGGAGTGAAAGGGAGATGGGTTTCAGCTGTCAGCGCTTCAGGAGCATTCAGCGGCATTGCTGGATGAAAGGAGCAACACGGTGGTTTTGCTCTGCAGAGGTCTCAGAAACACCCAGGCACGAAGCGCTGCGTGGTTTTGGGCTCGGCGAGAAGGAAGGCAGAAACCGGTGCCAGCCCTCGGTCGTTCCCCGGCTGCTGGAGCTCTTCGAGGAAGTCGTACATCTGGTGCTTTCCCATTTAGTCCTTTCAAGAGGCTCGTTTGAGAGCAAGGTTTGTAAGGAAGAGCCAGAAATAAACAGCTCGTGATCCCATTTGTGGGACGAGAGGAACATAAGAAGAGAATTGTTCAAGATGGGACAATCAGTGAATAAAAGCCTGGTTTTTAACAAGGCTGGCAGTTTGCTGTGTCCATTAGAAGACTGTTGTGTGTTGCAGTGTGATTTTTTTCCATAGCATGTGGAGGAAAGGAAAACCTTTGGGTCTACAACGCAGTCGCTAAAGAAAAAGCCTGAGATGCAGTAGAGCACATGTCTCCTGGGGGTGGTCTTCTAGCCGGTGGTCTGTGTCCATGCAGGACTTCTCTCCCCTTGGCCTCTTTCAGTCCCACCAACCAGATGGTGGTAAAATCACCTCTCCTCTGGGGAGGACTCTGTATTTAAGTTTTTGTACCTCTGCCTCTCGGGGAGGTTTTACAAACAGAAGGGGTTTTTGTTTGTCAGCCCTGCTCCTTTGAAGTTCTGCATGAGGTTTAATATCAGCTTCTATGCCCCACCAACTCCGTCCTTGTTTCCCTGGTTGCTCTAAGATGTATCGTTCCATTTTTACAGCTACGGCACTACTAGTGACTACGGCCAGATATCACAGTTCAAATCGCCTTCTGTTTGTATTAACCATGGTGACCGTCAGCTTTTGAATCCCCACATATCTGCTTTGCTTGGCCGCTTGTCCCCTCTCGGTGCCGAGGAGCGCAGGGTGCTGGCCTCAGCGGAAGGGCACTGTGCTCTGGGATGACAGTAGCACAAGCGCAGGGAAAGCATCCGACGCGTGAAAGCCAAACGCCCTGCCACTGCTGCGATGAGGAGCGGTAGATAGCGTGCGAGTTAATATTGAACCAGGATTGTTGCTGGGGTGGTGCGGCGGGAGCAAACGCACCAGGAGCCACCGCGGTGCGATGGGCCGTGTGGTGGCCAGTGGACGAGCGAGGGAGGCATGCGGGACCATGGCTTCAGCGGTGTCCAGGACTACAGGACGCCCTGCCATGGGGGAAGCAGGGGTCACACTGAGTCGCTCCTCCTCCCCAGTATAAGAATATCTAGTCTAGTTATAGCACTGTGCACATCACCAGGGCTCCCACAAGCCTTTTTAGGGTCCTCAGGTTTTCTTACTGAGGGCGAAAGCAACAGCACCGTGTTGATGTCAGCACGAAGGGCAATGTCAGAGGGGTTGAGGCCGTGTCTGCTCATGACCCAGAGGAGAAGGTTCCTTTTGGACCTCTCTGGGTCCTCCACAGGCACAGATAATTAACCCTGGAAACATCTCTAGGGCTGTAAACCATCTCTGTCTTCTCATATATCACAGAATCACAGAATCGTAGAGGTTGGAAAAGACCTTTAAGATCATCGAGTCCAACCATAAACCTAACACTACCAAGACCACCACGACACCGTGTCCCTAAGCACCTCATCCAAACGGCTTTTAAATACCTCCAGGGATGGCGACTCAACCACTGCCCTGGGCAGCCTGTTCCAATGCTTGAGAACCCTTTCAGTGAAGTAAAATTTCCTAATATCCAGTCTAAACCTCCCCTGGTGCAACTGGAGGCCATTTCCTCTTGTCCTATCACTTGTTACCTGGGAGAAGAGACCGACCCCACCTGGCTACACCCTCCTTTCAGGTAGTTGAAGAGAGCGATGAGGTCTCCCCTCAGCCTCCTTTTCTCCAGGCTAAACAACCCCAGCTCCCTCAGCCGCTCCCCATCAGCCTTGTGCTCCAGACCCTTCCCCAGCTCCGTTGCCCTTCTCTGGACACGCTCCAGCCCCTCAATGTCTCTCTTGTCGTGAGGGGCCCAACACTGAACACGGTATTTGAGGTGCGGCCTCACCAGTGCCGAGGACAGGGGGGCGATCACTGCCCTACTCCTGCTGGCCACACTATTTTTGGTACAAGCCAGGATGCTGTTGGCTTTCTTGGCCACCTGGGCACACTGCTGGCTCATATTCAGGCGGCTGTTGACCAACACCCCCAGGTCCTTTTCTGCCTGGCAGCTTTCCAGCCACTCTTCCCCAAGCCTGTAGCGTTGCATGGGGCTGCTGCGACCCAAGTGCAGGACCCGGCACTGGGCCTTGTTGAACCCCATACAATTGACCTCGGCCCATCGATCCAGCCTGTCCAGGTCCCTCTGCAGAGCCTTCCTACCCTCCAGCAGATCAACACTCCCACACAACTTGGTGTCATCTGCAAACTGACTGAGGGTGCACTCGATCCCTTCGTCCAGATCGTTGATAAAGATGTTAAACAGGACTGGCCCCAGCACAGAGCCCTGGGGAACACCGGTATATAATGGTGCCCATAGCCTGGTGCACTGAAGAGGCTGCTGGCTGTTGATGTGACTCTTACCAATGGGGTTAACAGCTCTCTCAGAGACATTTCCTATGAAATAAATTATTATCTGAAACGGGAGAGGGGGGAAAAAAGTGACAATTTTGTGAAACAGGTGAAATTAGAAAATTGACGTCAACTCGCAGGCTGCTGCTGCGATTTTTCATTTGTTTTAGCACATCCGCTCCAGGATCGCGGTGGGGAGCACCCGTCGCTCCCCCTTTCAGTACTGCAGGACGTTTTTCCTGGGTCACCAACCTTGGACAGACGATAGCTGTGTAGGGATCCCAGCCCAAACTTGGGCAACTTTCTTCCTTTCTCTTAGACAAGGTGCTGGGATGCCGCGGCAGCCTCACCTGCAGCACTGCTATGTGGTTTGCTTGCCCACAATGCTGAAACCCTTTAAATGTTGCCAAGAAACACGGTCTGGAGAGCCTTCCTCTCTGCTTCCCCTCCTGGGTGCCATTTCAGTGATATTCCCGTTAAAAAAATAGCCTGTAAGTACACACCCTACCATCATTTGTACACCCCAGCATTCGGTCCAAAGGGCTGTGTAAGTATAAAAGCGTCACTTTAATACCTTCATTTTGTATAAAATTACGTGATGATGAGCGTTCAGGATCGCCCCACCCGCAGCTCTGGCCCGTGGTGGCAATTTTGGTTGGGAGGTGGACTTTTTATCAACTATGATTTTCTCAAATCCGTGGAGCCAGGGAGACAACAGCGCTCCGAGAGACGCGCAAAACCAAAACAAAACGAAAGAAAAATCAGGTAAATAAGGAGTTTGCAGAAGTTCACCAGCCACGTGCATACCCCGCGGGTGCGGCTCTCGTCGGGGACGCTGCAGAGCCCGGCTGCGGGAGCCCTGCGCAGTAACGTCCCCGCCACCAGCTATATGGGTTTCCCCTCCTGAGCGTCCGTCCCTGGAGGGTCACGGGGAGCTTCGCAGAGCGTGCTGCCGGGCAGAGAAGCGCTCCCGATGTGCGATGGGTCAGGGGGATGGTGTCACTGTCCCCGCTCCCCGGCTGCGTGACAGCACCGCGGGTTTGGTGAGGCTCTGCATCTTGTCTTCTCCTTACAGTGGCACCTCTAGATCAGCAGATTGC
Source organism: Mycteria americana (assembly GCF_035582795.1). Classification (NCBI taxonomy): domain Eukaryota; kingdom Metazoa; phylum Chordata; class Aves; order Ciconiiformes; family Ciconiidae; genus Mycteria; species Mycteria americana. The sequence continues at coordinate 5,104,253 of NC_134376.1, read as the reverse complement.
TCCCACTCGAACCTGTTTTGGACAAACGAGCGATTTCCTTGCATGTGAAGCTGCTGCACAGTTTATTCACTTTTCTGGGGGGTAGCTAACATCCTTGTTCTCCTCTGAAGTCTGGCTTTGCCTCAGTTTCTGTCTGAGAGGGGAGAAAATACTGATCCACAAACCTGTTTCCCGCTGAGAAATCACAACAGCTGTTAGCAGAGGTTATTGGAAAATCAAAGGGTTTGTGCGAGGGAAGAAATGCAGCTAATCCCGCCCGGGGAGCTGCTGCCCTGGCACCTGGTTTCTCCTCCCACCTCTCATTGCAGTTCTTGATGTCCTTCTGGTATGGGACCCCGCGAGGGGAGAACCGGCCTTTGGATGCAACGATAGAGGATATCTCCCAGGGTATGGTTGCTTCAAGGTGTCTTATAAGGGGCAGACCCCATAAAACAGAGAATGAGGTTCCTGCCGCAGCCCTGTGCCACAGCACGCTGCTGGGGTTCAGCTCTTCAGCACAGCCTGGGGAAGCAGGGATCAGGCACGTGCCTCCATAAACCGGCTAATTGATTACTGTCAGCCCCTGATTACATGAATCATTGAGCACATCACGGCCGTGCAAAGCTGGGGATGTCTGAGATGTCATCCTACCAAAAATCGCAGCGCTGCCGCTTGGCTTTTCTATGTGGGCGTGGAGGTGACCCCTGGACCTGCCAGCGGCTCGGCACCTGCCGTGCGTGTTTTATGAGGCAAAATAAATGTTTGGGCAGAGGCAGAAAACGCTGCTGGCCTCTGGGCACGGCCACACGCGATCTGCCTGCGCTGACTGGCAGATAATTGCAGAAGCACTCGGGCTTCTTCAAGGCTGAGCGTGCCCAAGGCAGAAGAGCGATGCCTGGCGCAGGGGAGCACGATGCACGTGGGCTCCTCGGCTGGGGCTTGTTTCCCCTCGGCCGCGTGGGTCTGCTGGTGGGCTCAGGGGACACGGGGAAGGGGACTGAGCTGGTCTGCACAGAAGAGGAGACTCATGGTCGTTCCCGGTGTGACAGGGGCCAAGGAGACCGTGTCCTGACCCATCCCCGCAGCCACCCACCAGCACAAGGAGTTGGCATACCCGTAGCTAAACTGGCCAGAGGCTCCACTGCGCGGTCTGCCTGTATGCATAATGCATTTTCCCTGTTTCTCCGGTAGAAAGCAGCCGGTTCCGTGCGTGTGTCTGGGGAGACACTGAGCTGCCTAAAGCCGAACAACAAAAGTCATCTTGTGCAACTCCACGCCTGAGAGCAAAGAGAAAGTCAGGGGCAGAAGTGAAATGGAAACCCATCCCAAAATGCCACGGCTGGGGAACTTTGGTGCTGGCTGACCTCCTTGCGAGCGGGGTGCTCACCGTGCCAGTGGATTTTTTAGTCCTCAACTGCCTCCTGCATGGATGCCCGTGCCCTGATGTCTTCCTGGGGCTTGAGCCATGGGCAGGCAAGTCAGCGAGACCACCAAGCTGTGCAGTGGGACGTGAAGAGAAACCCCCATCAGCTCAGGTACACACACACAGGTTGTGCTCCCCACCAAGTCTGAGGTGCAGAGAGCTCTGCCTGAGAATGACGGAGCCCTTTCAGTCCTGGGCAAGTGTTTCCCAGCAGGTCTGTCTTCTCCAGCCCCTTCCCTCCTGGACCCTAAGTAAGAGGTGCGGGAGGACAAGATAAATGGGGATGGGAGGGGGAGGCACAAGGGAAGGTATATGGTGATCTGCGCGGCCAGAAACCCCCCGGGAGCTGGGTCAGGGGACAGTAACAGTTCCTGGGCCCTCCCGATTATACCTCTCAAGAAAAGCAATGAAGCCAGCAAAAGCAAGACTGGACAGGGTAAGGGGGAGCAAGTCTGATTCAGCATGGCTGCTGCTGTAGGAACAGCCGGGGGCTCCCCCTCAGCCCCATGTGAACCTCAGGGCTTTCAGGTGAGAGGCAGGAGGAAGGGGTTAAGGAAGTTGATGCCCTTTGCTATCTTTTCCCCTTGCAGAATCAGAATCATATAGGTTGGAAAAGACCTTTAAGATCATCGAGTCCAACCATAAACCTAACACTACCAAGCCCACCACTACACCATGTCCCTGAGCACCTCATCCAAACGTCCTTTAAATACCTCCAGGGATGGCGACTCAACCACTTCCCTGGGCAGCCTGTTCCAATGCTTGAGAACCCTTTCAGTGAAGTAAAATTTCCTGATATCCAGTCTAAACCTCCCCTGGCGCAACTTGAGGCCATTTCCTCTTGTCCTATCACTTGTTACCTGGGAGAAGAGACCGACCCCACCTCTCTACCCCCTCCTTTCGGGTAGTTGTAGAGAGTGATGAGGTCTCCCCTCAGCCTCCTTTTCTCCAGGCTGAACAATCCCAGCTCCCTCAGCCGCTCCTCATAAGACTTGCAAAAGCTGTCCTTTCAGCAGTTTCAAATCTCAAGATGTGTGGGGCTGGGCATCTTATTGACATCCCAATCCAAGGAGAAACCTGCCCAAGGGTTAAAGTTTGAGCAACCAAGCAAACAAGACGACTCCCCCTTAGCTGTCATGTGAGCCTGGCTGCAGCTAAAGACCAGGGGAAAAAAAATTCATAAACAAAGGCTGCAGCTTCGAAGGAGATGGGTGCTCTCAGGGCAGGCTGGGAGACACAATGGATCTCCTGCCAAACTTTTCATTTGTCACTTGGCTGCTCCTCATCGCTTTCCTTAGCCTCCTGGTCCTGTAAGTAGAGCCTGGTCCCTCAGGGTGACCGGGGAGGAGGAGAACCCGGTGCCTGCAGCTGGGGAGGGGCTGGGGCCATCGCCCTCGGTATGAAGTGCCCAAGTACCTGAATTAGTGTTAAAAACTCATCCCCGGCCTTCCTGTGCTACCTTCAAGGCGGAGCCGAGGGGTGATAAAGGGGTGCTGCGGGGCTCCCCTGTGCCCTCCCCGTGCCAGCTGGAAGGGAAGGAGGAAGCTGGGCTGGGCTGGGAGGGAAATAAAAAGGAACTTCTTGATTATTTTGCTTTTCTCAGCAGATCCAAAAGGAGAAATAACTCCCGTGTTTTTAACCGCAGCAAGCTCTGGTTGGCTGCAAAGGGGACAGGGTGTTCCCGGCTGGGCTGGGCTCTGCGAGCTGGGAGCCGGGCAGCGGGTGATGTCTATGTCTGCCCATGTGCTTGTGCCAGCAGAAGCCCCCGTTTAAATAGTTATGTTGGCAAAATTGCCCTTTTGCTTATGTCACTCAGGGGAGCTGTAGCGAGCTATACAGGCAAAAACTTCATTTTGCTGTTATAATTTATGGCCCTGCTCGGCTGCTGTGCTGCTGCGGCTCTACCACCTGAGCATCGCAGTAGGTCTTTGCAAAGACAAACACAAGGGCAGGTCTCAGCTTGAGAACTTGTTCCCTCAGAGGCCTCTCTTCAGTCACCCGAGTCACAGATCTCTGATCTGGAGAACTAAACGAGGCCCCTGAGGTGCCCAGGTACGTACACTGTTTGCCTAGGCTGGGCTGCAGCTCCTTTCAGCCCTTGTCTTGTATCAAAATGTGCCCTGAATTATCTTGTCCCCCGAGTGATCCTGCATTTATTGCAGGAAGAGAGTATCCTCAGCAGGTCTGCTGCTGCTGCTGGTCCATAATTTTAGCTTTCTCTGGGTGGCAGGAACCAGCTATTTGAGCTGTTCACTGTGCCCAGGATGAAGAACCTTCTCTTTTCATTACCTAAATGCGTTTCCCATGCTCTTTGCTTGGCAGCTATGGGATATGGCCTTTCCAGGCCTTCAAGAAGCTGGGCATTCCCGGGCCACGGCCTCTGCCATTTTTGGGAACTTTCCTGGAGTACCGGCACGTGAGTACCGGCAGCTGCTGCTCTGTAGCTGCCTTAGGTTCTCGCAGCTGGTGCTGTTTTTCCCATCCTTTGGGCATCTCTTTCCTCTGCCCTTGAGTCAGTCGGATGGAAATGATGCTTTCAGGTAGGAAGCTCTTTGGACACACAGAGAACACAAAATTACTTTTAGGGTCTAGTTGACCTGAATGAGGTGTGCTGTGTTTTTCAACTGCTTTGTAATTTAAGTTATTAATTTCTCCCTGGACTTCTACCTGCTCCCTGGGAAAACTACCTGCTGAAGTTCTGTTGGAAACAAAGAAAAGAAATATTGGAGACATGTCTAAGACTGCTGATTTCTGAGAACTGCTTGTTTCTTTGCGCTTTGTGTCATCCCCATGAAGAGGCTGAAGTAGCCCCAGCAATGCCCCATCCAACCACTTGCTGTTGGGCCATCCTGAAACTAAGCCAAGCAAATTTCTAAATAAAACTCAAATATTAACAAAAATTATTCTCAAATAAAACTCAAATTACCAAACCTTACCAAATAACTAGGTAGTAGGTGGTCCCAGGAAACTGATTGCAAATGCAGGACAAAATGTATTAACTTCAGCTTCAATGAAAGAGGTGGTTTAGCTTGTGTTTGCTGGGCTTACAGCATGCATGTGGTTTCTTACCAATGGTTTAGTTGATGCCTGGTGAATGTTATGTGTCCCATAAGTTTCATCCTTACGTGTAACATCAGCTAAAACCTTAACGGAAACAAAGCAAAACAAAAAAGCCATCGTCACTCCAGTTGAGTAACTGCAGTGAAAGATCTCATGAGGATAAGGCAGTAGCAGCCCTAACTTGTTGAGCTGAAGATGAAGGGACAACCTGGGATCTAGTTCTGCCTGCTAACGCTGCTCACGCTAAAGCTGGGTACCCTGTCGCACCTTGTCTTCATTACGTTTTTAGCTCAGGTTGGCTAGTGGAAGTTCGAAGTACTTCTTTTTTTTTTTCTCTCTGCTCCCTTTTTTCCCTCTAGTGCAAATGCCCCCCAAGTGTCTATGTGACTCTTGAGAGCTTCCATGCACCCCCCAACCTCTGCCACTTATGACGGGTCTGGGGGACACGCCGCACTGCGAGCTGTGACCTGCTTTGATCACTCTTCGCTGGCAAACTGTTAATTTCTCCTTTCTTCTTTTGCAGGGAATCCTGAATTTTGATCAGATGTGCTTTGAAAAGTATGGCAAAATCTGGGGGTGAGTTTCTTTCTGCAGAACAAAATTGCCTGTTTGGGGTGCTCCACGGCCCCAAAGTAGAATGGAAAAAGGTACGTTGCCACCATGCCTCAGCACTGTAATTCCAGCAGTGACAGCTTGGGAAAATCCAGGTTCACCACTGGGAAAGTCTCCAGCCATCTCTCCAAGGCTTCTCTCCTGCTGGGATTTCAGTACGGTGCAGGGCCGGGATGATGGTGGCCAGTTTGGGGGGGTCATTTGTTTGCATAAGCTTTGAAAAGAACCTTTTTTTCTTTTTCCCTTTGGGAGCGTTAAAAACTAAACGGCAGTGTTGGTGACCTCAGGGCGGGGGAAGCTTGCACCACGGAGAGCCCAGGGAGCCCCCTCCATCCTCCAACACCCGCCAAATCAGCACAGCCGTACCTTTATCTCTTAGCTCCAGATGCATCAGTGGGGGAAGGCACCAGTCATTTCCCAGCCACGCAGCCTGCCCAGAAAACTCCACTGCTTGGTGTCAAACTGAGCCTCATGCCTTTGAAGCCGCTCTTCTGTCTTGAGCAGAAAGCAAGCTGCAGGCTGCCGCAGTGTTTTTCATCTTGCTCCCTGCTTCTCCCAGAGCCAGGGCACGAGCTACCTTTCAACCTGCCTCTGCGCTCCCTGCACAGAGCTGGTTTTGTGCAGGGGCCTCTTATCATGCTTCTCTTAGGAACCTCTCAAACTGAAGCAAAATTGTTGCGCAAAAAAAATCCTAGGAGGCTTCATGAAACCTAACACATTTTTTTGAAAGATTAAATGTTCTCAAGCCTCTTGAAGACGGCAGCTTCCCTCGGTTGTGGCCCAAGGCTCCCTGCCCTTTAGCCCACACCATGGCTTTTAAGTTTTTCTGTCTCTGTTGATTGGAAAATGGAGGAGACAGACAAGTTTTTCCCCTCTCATTGCCTTATAGGCCATGCAGAGAAATCTCTTTACCCCACAGGTAGGCTATTCGGTGTGGATTTATTGACTTCAGCTACCAGTTGCGGAAACAGAGCTCAGACAGCCCAAGTGCAGAGGATCAATGTCGTGGCAAAAGCTGCCTTTTATCTAAACCCACGCTGCTTTGGCAACTCTTTAATACACAGACGATTGCTAGAAATGCACATGCTGTCTGTGTTTGGCACTTTCTTTCCCTTTCTCCTTTTTTACTGCATAATAAAACAGTTTCAGCCTCATCCCTTCGGCTGTTTTGTCAGAGGGGACTCAGCTGGCCCAAACCCTCTGGGCTCCAGCAGTCAGTGTGCGTGGCTCTGGCCACGGGCAAAGCAGGCTGCTTTTGCTCCAGCTGACCCTGAGCGATGGACTGACTGTGGCTTTCTCTTGGCTTAGGATTTTTGATGGCAGGCAGCCTGTGCTGGCCATTTTGGACCCCATCCTCATCAAAACCATCCTGGTGAAAGAGTGCTATAGCATTTTTACCAATCACCGGGTAGGTATCTAGTCCTGTGCTTTCTCTCCAGTAACAGAGTGCATGAAGCAAGCAAGAAAGAGTTTCTTCTTGGTTTCTGTTCTCTTTCTCTGAGCCCTTCAGCAAGTAGTTGCTCTCTGTTGTGCCCCAGTTTATTGATGGTACCAACAACGAAACTCTGCTAGGGAGGTGTAGAGGCCACTGTGGCTGGGACATTGGATCATCAGCCTGGATGTACCCTAGGACTGATGTCATTTTTGACTCTTATACTTTTGTTTCCATTTCTGTTGTTTGCTGGTTGAGGTAGAGCTGATATGACTTCAGGGGCCAAGTCAACACTCCATGGTGGTTTGGGGTTTTTTTTGCATTGCTGTCATGTGGAAGGGGGCTGGAAACCTTCACCCATCTCCATGTGTAACCATGTCCCTTTGGCTGTAAAATTCTCCCTGGGCAGAACTTTGGTCTGAACGGGATCCTGGAGTCAGCCCTCAAATTGGCTGAAGATGAGAAGTGGAAAAGAATTCGCACTGTGCTGTCTCCAACCTTCACCAGTGGGAAGCTGAAGGAGGTAAAGCAGAGGCCACTGGTACTTTGCATTAATAGCTGGAGGAGGACTGGGCCGTTTCGGAGTACAAACTTTCCCCTCAAATGGGGAAGTCACCCCATTTGTCAAGACCACATTCATTAGCACCTGCGTTGTTGGGTGCAGTTCAGCAACATGGTGGCTGTCTACCGTCATGGGGAGGGAGTCAGAAGAAGGGTATGGGGGATGAAATGGCACACAAGGTCTTGCAAGCTGAGGCTGTTGGCCCCACGGCCTGTATTTTCCTCTTGCTAAGCACATCATTCAGACCATGGGTGCCCATTTTCCATGCGCTCGGGAGCCATGTTCACTCCCAGCTGGAGTGGAGGCTTAGATGGAACGGGAGCTGCGTGTGGATTTTGGGAGAAGAACCTTGCTCAGTCATAGTCAGATAAGGTCTGTGGACTGGTTAGTAAGATGAGAGAAAGCAATGTCTGAGGCCTGGAAATGATACCTTCCCCATGCCTGCCCTTCCTCCACAAGGCAAAGGCTTGGCAAGTTGCAGATGGCGGTGTGGAATTGCCCAGCCTTGTTTCGTGGAGGTGAAAGAGTCGACAGCGCCTTCTGCTTTGGTTTGCATTTCAGATGTTCCCTATCATTAATCACTATGGTGAAAAATTAGTGAGAAATATTGAGAAGAAAGTGGCCAATGATGAGTTTGTGACCATGAAGGAGTAAGTAACTGTGTGGGGCTGACAGGAAAGAGTTTGTATTTAGCGTGGGGAAGGGGTCATTTTGGAGAGCCTTTTCCATGCTGCAGCACAAATCCCTTGTCAGCTATGGAGGCAAACTCCATAGTGGTCATGGGCATGACATGTTCCTCAGCAGTGGGCTTGCTGTGCTCTGCTCTGCTCAAATGGGGTAGCTGTGCTCTGTTCCCCGTTTCATTTTACCGGGGATGTATTTTGAGGAAGGAGTAGGGCCCGTTCCAGAAGCCCCACAAGATGTCGTATTTTTGGATGTAATTTTTACAATCTCTTTTACAGATGGAAATCAGAAGACAGCCTTTGTTACCCCGGACTGCAGTTCAGTGCTTTCCAACTACAGGCTAGGTTTTTGACACTGAGAAAAACTGGGGGATGAATGCAACTGGGGAAACTTGGGAAAATATAATGCCGGCTACTGCGAAAATCAGGACAGGACCTACTATGTTAGGACTCTGCACTGAGTCGATTAAAAGAGATTCCCTCTCAAGGGATTCCCTATCAAGGATTGTTCCTAGATGAGCTCTTCTTCACTACTCTGGTTGGGTTCATCGCATTCACTCTCTCTTCTTCTCTACCTAGCATTTTTGGAGCCTACAGCATGGATGTGGTGACCAGCACTTCTTTCAGCGTGAATATTGACTCCATGAGCAACCCCAGTGACCCCTTTGTCACCAACATGAAGAAATTTCTCAAATTCAATTTCCTAAACCCCGTGTTCGTATTCTTAGGTATGACACACCTCATCTCGTACAGCCCTGAATCAATGCCAGAGGTGGTGACCACCTGCATTTCCTGGTAGCTCCCTCAATAGCTCTGAGTCCTCTTTTCCACGTGGGAGATGCTTAGCACTTTGCAGGATTAGATTCACTCCAGCAGGTCTGTAGAAATATTTCCCCAGGGAAACCCCAGTCAAGATTTGTACAGCCCATGTGGGTCTGTGCAGCAGCCTCCTACAAGCAGAGACGCTGTTCGCAGAGATGCGACGGAGAGCTTCTCTGTCACAGAGAGCTGCACTGAGTGTGACATCGTGTCCATATAGTGACATATGGAGGAGATTCTCAAATGCTATTGCATGCCAGCTATGGTTAGGTAAAAAGAGAGCTGAAGGTAACAAAAAGCAATTTTTTGGTCAGGGTCCAGATTTACCCCTCTCCTTTCTATGCTTTGTGTCAGGTTTGAGTTTCTTGGGCCCCTTTGAGCTAAAATATGTGGTTCTTTTCTCTCCTTTTAGTGTTGTTCCCCTTTGTTATCCCAGTGCTGGAAAAGATGAAAGTGACTCTGTTACCATCAAATGTCATGGACTTCTTCAAGGGTGTCTTCATAAAAATGAAGAAGGAACGGGAAAAGGGCAGCAGCATGGTGAGTCCAGCCCAGGTGGCCTCTTCTCTTCACTGTGCTGTCCTTCTGAGTGCAGGAGGAACCTGGTGGCATCTTCAGAAGCTGTGGTGTACCACCTACTCTCCATAACAGCTCCCAGCTCATCAAACCTGGGGAGGGCCAGAAGCATGCCCCACCTGAGCTTCCACGTGGAGAAAGTATCTGTATTCATACAGGGTCTCCAGTCTGAACCTCAACGTGCACTGAAGCCTTGAGCCTGCTGGTGGGGCTGCAAATGGAGCAGGTGTCTCAGCAAGGAGCTTGTGCTGGGCAAGGTTTGCCTCCTCCCCACCCACGTCTTCTCTGACTGCCTCTGTTTCTCCCCAGGACCGGGTTGATTTCCTGCAACTCATGGTTGACTCGCAGAGCTCACGTGACAGCTCCAAGTCTGCTGAGACTGACTCGTGCAAATGTATGTCTTGAGATCTGTCCTCCTCTCAGCAGAGAGCATGGTAGTTCCTCGTGCGGTTAAAGGAAGGACGTAGGAGAGGATTTTAGTCATTAACCCTACGGGAGATTCAAGGTCTCAGTAGTGGGGCCATAATGATGCTTATCACATATCAGCCATATTTTATTATATCCCATTTCCTGGGATAAATCCTGAGGTCTGTTTGTGCAACAAAGAGCAAACAGAGTTAATATCTCCTTACTCCCATTTCTTATTTTATCTTCTCTGAAGGCCAGTGACGTTGGCTGTACTTCATAAAGTACACAAAGCACATATGCTGCACGTACCTTGCTCATCTGTGAGCTCATCTCTGTTCCTTATCCTAGGTAAACTGGTAGATTTAGAAAATAATGGCTCAGCCAAGGCATAGTCCCAGTCCACCAACCTCAATCAAGGCAGGGTGCTTGTAAACCTTTGAGGTGCCAGGACAGGGTATTTGTATGGCACCCTGCACTGCAGGCTGCATCCTGGCAGCGCTTGGACGCTACTGCAGTACCAGCGTTAAATCCTGTATTGTCCTTATTACCGCTGCCACACTAAGCTCAGGGCTACTAATCCCTCAGCAGCGCAAGGCTCACCTCATGGCTTGGACGAGCTGCTGGACACCTCTTCATCTCTAACTTTTCCTGGCATGTGCCCCTATTTTTTTTGGCCCAGGAACATGGTTCCAGAAGACAACAGAGACTTTCTAAATCAGGCTCAGGCTGCACTTACCTAGATTCTGCTCTTAAAAGCAGCAACGTAGCGCTGCTGATCTTGACAGCAGTTTTCTGGCTGCACAACAGTGCCAGAGCCACCCCTTTGTGGTACCAGCGGTTGCCAGTCGATGTCAGCTGGATGTTTCCTTTGCCAGCTGTTAAGTAGTTATGAATACGTTACCTAGGTTGACAAGTGGGATCCTGAATTCCCAAGGGTTAATCACTGTAGCTTTCAACCTCTTACATGTGCTTTTATGCCTCTTTTCAGCATTAAGCGATGAGGAGATTCTGGCCCAGGCTCTTATCTTTGTCTTTGCTGGTTGTGAGACCACCAGCAACACCCTCAGCTACGTATCGTATAACCTGGCCACCCATCCTGACGTGCAGCAGCGACTTCAGGATGAGATCGACGCAAACCTGCCCAACAAGGTAAAGGAGGGTGGGGAGATGCTGGGGTTGTTTCCACCTAGACCCTGCCTTGTAGACTCTGAGACAAAAGCCAAGCTGGAAAAAAAACCAGAGTGGAGGAGGTGCTCGCACTGAGATTTCCCCTCCTCTGGTCTCTGATGCCTGAAGGGGAAGTGTTGCGGGGGTGTTGGGGTGGGGGTTGAAGTCCCGTGTTCATAGCCATCCTGATTCCTCTCCCCAGGCTACTCCCACATACAATGCCATCATGCAGATGGAGTACCTCGATATGGTGGTGAACGAATCCCTCCGGCTCTACCCCCCCGGGGGCCGGATTGAGAGGGTCTGCAAGAAGACGGTGGAGCTCAACGGTGTGACTATTCCAAAGGGTATGGTGGTCATGATCCCAGCCTATGTGCTGCATCGTGACCCAGGGTACTGGCCGGAGCCAGAGGAGTTCAGGCCTGAGAGGTGAGGGCCAGGCGGGGGGAATAGCCGCACACTCAACTTCAGCCCTGGGAGTGGAAATGGCAGCAAAAGTGGGGAATGCATGATTATAACATTTAAATTAGGCATTTATCATTGTCTGACATCTAGTCCCAGCATTACCGTGAGGGGAGTTTTATGATCTACATCCATAAACTGTGCATGGAATTTAATTAACTGCATTGAAGGGAGCGACAGTGAGAGCAGCTCCCAGCAGCTGTAACACTGAGGGGTTTATGGCCAGATATTAAAACAAGAGCCATTGGGTGACTGGCACAATGCCGTACAAATCAGCAGTGGAAGGGCAAAGATGGGTAGGAAATAAAACTTAATTCTTCAACTCAAGTTATGGAACAGTCCTTGCTTAGGAGTCTCTGTCAGACCCTGCAAAATGAGGCAATAGCCCAAGGCAGACCTGGGAGACCCTGGGCCTGCTAGTCTTCAGGTGGCCACGAAGACATTGAGGGCTGGCCCAGAGAGAGCAGGACCAGATCTGTGCCCTTGCACCAGGAGCTGAAATGCCCCTGGAAGCTAACCCCGGTGTGGGGATGTGGTGACCTTTGGGGCAAAACGTGGCAGCAGTATCAGGCAGAAGTTAGGGAGGGAGATGGGTGCTGCTGAAATCACCTACGGACCCCTATGGTCACCTTGTGTTGAATGCGGAAGGAACCACCCAAATGGGAGTACTCTGGCAATGGGCATGTTACACCAGTTGCTCCAGTAGCTGCATCCTAACTCCAGTTGACAAACTGGGCATGGGTAGCTGGACAGGAGCTCTTTAGGGATCGCTTGCCTTGCTGGGAGTTCATCAGAGGGATGTGCTGGTGTCTCAGTAGCGAGATACTTCACTGCTGACTTAGCACGGCTGAGGTTTGTACCTGGACCTCATGCACCGGGAATGAAAAGCTTTCTGACATGAAAACTAACAGATCACTAAGAAGTATTACTGAAAATGCTCAGTGGCAAATTTCTCTGTGAAGCTGATTGTTCTTCCCTGTTTTTCATGATGAGGAGAGGAACGGCTGGCGTGTCTCAAAAGCAACCCTCCCTTTAGTCACGCAGGGGGAGAATGTCTTTGTGTTTGCTCGGTCCTTTGATCTAAAGGGAAGACATGAAGCTGTAGACCTGTGTGGTTTAGGGTTTGAAATCTGGGTTCAGTTTTTGAGCTGAGAGGGAGTTCTGAGAAAAGAGTAGTTATGGAATCCATTAGCATATTTCAGGTATTCCCTGTTCACCTGATGCACCTGGAGATGCACAGCCAACTCCAAGCAGCAGGAAAAAAGCAGAGGCATAAGGTATCTCTTGAGACAGAAATAAGGGGCTTAGCTGGGTTCTTCTAATACGCACAGAAACACAAAAAGCTTTTGCCTTCCCAGACCCCTCATCACTTCAGATCTGAAAGCTGGCACCTACTGGAACAGTAGCTCTTTCTAACTTTTGTTGTTCTTGTTGAAATCAGGTTCAGTAAAGAGAGCAAAGAGTCTCTTGACCCCTACACCTTCCTGCCCTTTGGGGCTGGCCCCAGGAACTGCATAGGAATGAGGTTTGCTCTCCTCGTCATGAAAATGGCTCTGGTCGTCCTGTTGCAAAACTTCTCATTCAGAACCTGCAAAGAGACTCCGGTGAGGATATGGGATGATGTGTTTCATCATCTGCCCTTTAGTCCCACTGAGATGGTCCTGCACGCTCTCTTTTGCCTACATCTCAGGACAAACAGGGTCCTGTCTCACATGCACGTTAAATACCTCTCTTCCCCGAGGAGTTCGGAGTCCACTGAACCTTGCCTGACGACTTGGGTTTTACTACTTCACACAGAGATCAGGGAGGAAGATTTCACTGTGGATTAGAGAGGCATATGGGAACAACTGTATTTAAATCTTCTCAGTTAATTTAAATGGTTCACCACAAGTTACTGATACATTTTTTTAAGCCTCTACAGAAGCAAATTTAACGTTGGTAGAATACGTCAGGCTGAAATCCCTGAAGTCCTCTGCCTCTCTTTGGGTGTACCGAAGCTGTGGGGTGCTCGCTCCCCCATGGTGCGCTGCCGGTCTGCCTTGACCCAGCTTAGGAAGACCCTGCTCCAGAGAGCAGAACGGGAATATCCCCCAGCCCACTCCAAAGCTCCGCTTTGCAACGCAAACACGGCTATTCCCCGTGAGAGATCCCAAGAAACCAAAATTCATCTCTTATGGGCCACCAAGCAGTCTCTGAAGGGTAACAACTTTCAAGCAAGCACAATCTGAGCTAAATCTGAATTGGCCACCCTCTCCCCCTTTGAGGCTATGGAGGAGCCCACCAGGTTTTTGTTTTGCCCGGGATCCCAGTGAAGGATGCGTGCGGTACTGATGGGACAGGCCCTGCAAGACGGGGCTGTTTGACGTAACCTAAATGCGATGGCTGTTGGAAATTATATGTCAAGCAAGCCCTCCTGAAAACATGGCAACTCCCTGTGACTCAGAGGCAGGTAGCACTACGTTTGGTGTTAGTTTCCAGCCCCGACCCGGCTTTCTGCACTGACTGCCGCAAAAGGCTGTGCCATTAATACCTTTCCTTCACGAGGCAAGCTTGGGAAATCAGAGTAGAGGGGCCAGCAAGTGTATTCAAAGGACATTTGTTGTAAGAAACAGAAAAATCCTTATTAAATTATTACTTGGCACGGGTGCTTGGCTGGAATCTCTGCAGATTCAGATTGCAACTCAACTAGTAACCTGGAGGTGAAAGACTGTAATAGTCCATTAACAATGCAGTGACCTATCCACCCTCCCCCAAGTCTAATGACATTTTTCTAGTCCTCTGCAATCCATAAAATTGATTCTTTTTATAACTGCCTTTAATTAAAAGGAGACAAGTTAAATATGTATTGTATTATTGGTGCCCATAGGTTTATGGGGCTCTTTCAGCCCTTTTTTCTACAGAAGATGTCATGTACATCAGATCAGAGCGGGAGGGAAAAAAATCATGCTGGAACATCCCTTTGGAATATGTATGTGGAAGCTGCAGCCTCCTCTCACTCCTCCACTGATGGCACATTGGGCTCCGAGCCACATTACTTAAATTTCCTGAAACAAAGCTTACTGGGATATGGGGATTTTAATGTAGCTTGTCAGGCTGGGTGTGTATCCCCCTTGTCCTGATGGGGAGAAGGAGAGCGGGGATATGAGCAACATTGAATTGATGGAGGAGACTTGGTAAAACACTCTTCCCTCCCCTGCAAGACGACTCCCTTCAACACCCGCTTTAACTGTTCTTTTTATTGAGATTTCCAGCCAACCCCATGGGAGCCCGTCGCTTTTCTGTGTGAGGATGCTTTTTCTTTGGTACTCAATCTGAGCAGAAATCTTAGTTTCGTTCTTCCCGGAGAGCTGATCGCTCCTCCAGCTCCCGTTATGATCTAGCTCCCCTCAGCACTGACACAATTCAGCATTAAACAAAATGGCACTGCGTGCCCCTCCTTAGCTGCAGCCCCCCGGATGGATTTTGGCTGCTTTCCCCTCCACGTGCAGCCTGTTGATCAGTGCACCGAGCTCTTCCTACCCTGCCATGTGAAAGCCAGAATTCACTAACCAGTTTATTCAGGAGCTGAGACCTATTAAACCCCAGCTCGTAGCTGTTTTGCATGAGCCACAGTGATAGTCCTGCTATAAGTACACCTGAAAGTTAGGAAATGCATTGGAAACAACGGGTGGCTGAGATGTATGTGGGCTGTAGGGGTCCTCTTGGTGTCATGACTGTCCGTTTCCCCAGCTTACATGGTTATTTTGATTTTTTTTTCCTCCTGCTCAAGATCCCGCTGGTTCTGGACACGAAGGTTTTCATGCAACCAACGCAGCCCATCGTCCTGAAGATGGAACCCAGAGCCCATAGTGATCTGGAGAAGTGAAGGAGGCAGGAACAGATCAGAGATTCTTGTTTGATGGTGCCTCCTCTAACTCTTGAGAGGAGACCCAGATTGACATGTGCGCTAGAGAAACGTCAGTGGTGCAACCCCCCCCATTTCACAACAGGGCACTAGGGGTTTGGCCCAGCATAATTGCATGAGCATTATCCTAATGAACCCAAGCCCCAGATCCCACTGTCCCCATCACAATAGGCATTTTGCAAGACCATTTGCACTCAAGTTATTTGGGCATTTTTTTCTCTCCCTCTGAAGAGGCACTTTTCTAAGCAATTTGATTCCAGACACTGTCAGTCTCTTCTGGCAGTGTAATTTAAATCAAGATAGGGAGAGCAAATTACACATAGTTAAGTAATGCTACCATTGCTCCCGTTCCTGCTGCCTGCTGGGTGACTCTGTATGATTCTGGTTTTATTCTCCTAGGAGTGCAGAGTTGTCCAGGGCCATTTCCTCAGCTGTGTGCTATGACCCTGACAAGTGTTAAAGTGGTCACGTCCTTGCAGGAATGAACGCCTGCGGCAAATTTTCTGATGCTGATTTATTTAGATTTTCTTATGATTTTAGATGGCTTTTGTGTGATTCAGATTGCAGATGAGTTAACCGGAGGAGCCCAGAGACAAGCAGTTGCCCCTAATGACTGGAGATTTGCAGAGTGGGAGAGAAGTGGCCCGCCTGTGTTTCCTGATTGTTTGCTTATTTTACCGCAGGCGTGCAGCCATCTCCCATAGAAGGGATTGTCAACACAGGCACCATCTATACTGCTATCATGACACCTTTTAGTCTCTGATTTATATTAGGCCCTTGTAAGAACAACTTAACTGAACTAATAATGATGCAGAGTGCAGCACTGAGAGCCTTCAGATATCCCGGAGAACCCTAGTCTGGAAGAAAGGTGTCGCCTTTGGCTATTGAGAGCTGGAAAGTCTTGCTAGACTTTGTCATTTCTGTAGATTCTAGAAGACCTGTACGCTCACATTTCATATCATTCCTCCAGAAACTGCTACTGGAGGGCTAACTGCAATAAAGAAGCTCACTTACCTCCTCTGTAACCAGCTGATGCCAGTCTCTGAGTCTGTTCTTCCCTCTATACACAAGTGAATCCATCTGTAGGTCTCATAAGCCATTGGCCAGGCAATGATGTGGTCTCATCATGTCTCCCAGCTGGGCTTCCTCACTTCTTGGGTGGGATTTTCAAAGGCTCCTCAAAAATCAGTGCCCCAGAGTGGAGATAGAAGTCCTCTTTTGCAGTTCATTCTTCCCCTGTCACCTTGTAGCACCACAAATTACTGAGGGTGCGGTCTTGCTAGTCTCACCCAACATTGGCCTTTCTATGAAAGCAGAGGGGTCTGATTCCAGCATCTGCTCCATGCTGCAACCAGCTGACCTCATGCAGGGTTCAAAGTGCTCTCCATGCTCTCTCCTAAACACCTCAGGCACTTGCTTCAGTGTACCCTTCCACAGGAGGATGTCTTCTGCTTCCAAGCTGCCAAGTTTCAGCGCTGGGTGAAATCCTTGCATGTGCACATATATGTACAACCCCGTCACTACCATGTATGATGCTGCTTGCATTCCTGGAGGATGAAAACTCATTATATCTGGAACGAATCCAAGGCATTACCCCATGTGTATCGTCAGGAGTAAGAACTGCTTCTGGAGATGTGGCCTTTAAGATATCCCAGTCCAAAATAAATGGCTGAGCAGAGCCATTGATGGTGTGAGGTGTTTTCCACTGCAAAATTGGGCTGAGGAACTTTAGTCACTAGACAGCAGGTTTTATATTTCTTTTATATTCTTAGCTAGATAGAGTATATATATTATTATATTTTTTAATATATTTTCTTTCTATATTTTTGAGGAATTGAGTAGAAAACCCCAAAAGAGACATAATAACCTTTCTGCAGCAGATTAAATTCCCCAGTGAAAGACACCCTTGCCTGGAAGTGTCAGGGGAAGAGCAAGGCTCTAGAGGGTCACTGATGAGCTGGGTGAGAGGGTTAGAAAATTCCCAGCAGCTCGGGCAGCCACGGCTTCCCCTTCTGCCTTCATAACCTGCAGCAATGCAGCTCCCTTCTGCCACCAATGTACAAAAGTGACAATTCGTCTTTGTTTTCAGCTGCTACTGTCCCCTTTTTCAAAGCCATGGCACTGTGTTTGACTGTGATGGCACATCTCGGGGGAGAACGACAAAATATAGAAGCAGTCAGAGCCCTGGAGAGCAAACAGCCGAAAAGTGCCTGCACCGTCACAGCGGTTCGCAAAAAGGGGCATGGAAAATCCTCAGGTCTCTGCCTTGAGAGGTGACCGAGAAGATGAGGGTGATGAAGTCTCACACAGTGTCACAGGTCAGGGATGAATTAATACCCTCGCTGGAGCGAAGGCCACAGCTTGCCCGGTGGCAGCGAGGGAAGGGTTTTACCTCCTCGCTCCACGCCTGTGTTGGAATTAATCACTCACATACAAATGTCAACGCTACGGAAAACATCCTTCAGGATAATCTCTCTCACAAGCTGTTTAACATTTTGGTAATATACAGTTCGCTTGCAGGTGTCAAAGGATTTCAGCCTCTCTCATCTCTGTTCGAAGGCATCTTCATCTGCTGGCACCTAGCACCGACGAAGCGGGCGAGCAGGCTGCTGCGACCGGCAGCGCCGACGTACCCCCGGCGAGTCCGACCGGCGAACGCGCAGCACTGCTTTCTCTCCCGGCACCTGCGCAGGATTCCGGCAAGGACAAAACGATGCTGAGGCATGCCAAATCTCATCTTCATTTCACTGAATTCAGTCGTGCTTAAGAGCAGAAAGTGCACACCTTTGCTGATTCCCACTTGTCTTAGAGGGAGGTTTGCCGTCAGATTTTGGCTTTGTGGAGTGGCCGGGGAGGACCTTGCAGTGGGGAATCACTCGGATACAGCGAATTTTCCAGCAGGCATAGCACGCAGGACACTGTTTCTTGGCTTTATTCCAGACTGAGCAGCTATTTGGGGGTTGTTCTGTGTGAACCCGTTCTGGTCTGATTTCCAGAGGTAATGAGCATGCAGCACTCCCCCGTAGCTAGAGGGAAAGAGAGCTGTGCTCTTCAACAGCTGCGTGCCTCAGTTTACCTGCACGTAAAATTTTTAAAAAGATTATTTACAGCTAGGCAATGGTGAGCTTTGGCGTGCATCCACCTTATGCCATGCTTTGATTCAAATCACAGCAAGGTCACAGAGTGAGCAAACGGGTTTCCTTTTGGATGACACTAAAGCAGAAGTGCTTCAGGAGCTCATCTAACATGCTCCAGCTGCTGACAGCTTGAAGCAAGTCCTCTATTCCCCCTAAAAAACATATAGGATGAATATAGGGCCCTCGGCATCAACTCCTTTGCTCTACATATCCCCCTCCTATAGCACAGCACCTTTTCCGAATGCAAACATAGCTTCAGCTTAGCAACAGCTCCTTCTGTACGGATAGTCCACCATCGAGTTGCACCATTCAAACCTGGCCCCGTTCCCTCGGGCTTCAATTGTTTAGGCTGGTTTCAAGCGAGAGCACCCCCTTGCACTTAACGTGGTGCTCATTCACTGAAGTGGTATCGCTGCCAGGCTTAACGTGCTCCAGCGCTTCGCTGCCTCTCAGTCCTCTCCCACCACTGCGCGAGCTGGCGAGCGGGAGGTCCCCAGGCCGGTCCGGGGTACAGTGGTCACGTCTGCCACAATTTGCAAGACACTTGGAGCTTTCCTGACCTTGACCCAGGCTTGCATAGAGGTTGTCCGTGTTATTGCTGCTGGTGCTGTACTTGGACCCGCTGCTGAAGAGAGACAGGCCTCCAGACACCCTTATTGAATGCTCGATTCGGTTAAAATCGATGGAATAATCAGCCCACAGAGCCTGCCCAAAGGTCAGGAAGCAGTGATTTTTTTCCTGCAGCAGCTTTGGTCCTGAGCTCTTGTTTCAGTGTGAGGATTGCAAGCAAAAAGCACTTCAGCAGCTAGGTTAGAAAAGTGTTATGACTGCTGGTATTAGGCTGACAGGCTAATGTAACAAGTGCATAACAAGGTCTCCTAAAATAGAGAGGTAAATTCTTTGAAGCGCTCCTTTCTTGGACAACTCAAAAACGAGCTGGTGATGGACACGGCGCAGGCTGGGCTGGCGTCCTGCAAGGCAAAATGCAGAAGAGCCTCAAAGAGGAGCCCACCAACGTGGAGGAGGTAGAGGATGTCAGGAGAAGGGGTGCCGGACCGCGGGACGGGACCAGGTGGAGAGACCCCCTGTTTCTCACCCCATTCCATCCCACGGCCCCAGAGTTTGCCCCCCCACCGTCTCCCCACCTGCCTGTCGCACAGAGACACCTCTGCGGCTCCTCAGTCCCGTGTGTGCTGGCAGCAGTCATCTGCCGTGTCAAAGGACACGACAACATCGCCTTAACGGCAGGAGCCGTCTTTACCCCTCTAGTCACTCGGGCACACATACGCTATCGGCTGGACACACAATATACCGAGGACCGAATTTGCAGAAACACTTTGATCTTTCATTTTTAAGGCCAGCGATTCAGTCCCCCACAGAGCTAAGGTAAACGGCTGCGATGCTGCTTCAGTGGATTCAAGGTTTCAAGTCAAACAGCAGTCATTTAACCACTCTTTTAAAGTTCATATCATTTGAATGTCATATGTCAAACTGATGCTACTTCCACTGAAGGCAAATAGATGTTTATTCCCCTCGCAGCTGGCCAGCAGTCTGGCATTCATTATTGAAGCCTTGCAGCTGCCAGGGATTGGCGGTACCTGTAGGAGTGCGTCTATCAAAGCCTTCCGCCTCTTAAGGGTTATTCCCTGTAATATCAGCTCATACGTTTTAGTTCAGGCTCATTTTACAGCTGCCGTAGGTTTGCAGTTGTTTTTTCCTATGTCTGGGCAAGGGCAGGCGTTGTGTTTTGCCCATTCTCTCCAAAATTATGTTGTTAGCTCATTTTTCTTGGCTTCTCCTGGGTTCAGACTCACCATCACTGTGCACCAGCCCCCGAGGTTTATGATGGGAATGTTCCTCTGCTTGGTCTTACGGCTGTGGGCAGCGGCCAGCCCACAGGACCACAGTGCTGGTGGCCCAGCTGCGGCATCTTGATGCAGCTCCAGCTCTCCTTGGGGCACAGCAAATTCTGCTTCTGGGGAGTAAGTTTATGCATGAAATACCTGATATTTTGCAGCTTATTGGGCCTTAAAATGTTCAATTGGCTGCAGAGGATTTTACAAAAAATAAAAAAGACAACAGAGATGATCAGATTAGTTTGCATTTAGACGTTGCCCTGAACCTCACAGAGCGATTTACACCTGTACAAAGAGTCTGCGGAGTGATATTGCATCAGACCTGGAGCATTTTACAGCCACTTTGCACAAGCACAAATGACAGCATAAGGTGCAAAGCAAACAGCCAGCCGGACAATTACAAAGTGCCTTCACGTGCCTTTTTAATCCTCATTACGGCCCCCTGTGCTGAGACTTGGCATCTTCCCTTCCCTGACAAGGGCCGGTGAGGCTGCGGAACCAATTTAGCCACCTGCCAGACTTGCAGGATCTGATTGCTGGTATCAACGTGTCCTTGGTCCTGGAGAGCTGGATGCTCCTTGCCAGCGTCTGAGATGCATCTTGCTAAATTACAGTGGTGGAGATCACAGCTGCCTCCTGTCCTACCAGGCTTCTGAGCAACCTGTGATGTTACGTTCAACTATACGTATGTCTTTTTGTCTATTTTTTTTTTCCCCTAAGCTTACCTGCATAGGTATCACGGGAAGGGGGGGTGACGTTCATCTGAAAGACCATGGGCAAGTTCCTTGCCTGTACTGATACCCCCATGACACAGGCCCGGATGCTGCGCGTGCTGTGTGTGCACGCAGGGTCGTGAGCCTCAGGACGCGGTGAAATGGGCTAAAAGAGGGTTATTGAGCCGCTTTCAGAGTGAGAAGCTGGAAGCACCGCCGGCACGTGTCTGAGCCGTGCTTGTGCACTCAGGTTAACGACCCAATATACAGCTGCCGGCATCGTTCTGTATCTACAGTAACGTTTCACGAGCAGTATGATTGTTTGCCGTAGCTCTCACGTTTATGTCTGATACTGAAAGTCCTTAAAAGAGAGCAGCTACCTGGTGTTTCTCAGCACTCCCAGAGCTCTCGCCCCGTTTCCCACTCGGAGCCTCCTGCTTAAAAGCTGGTAGACCTGAACTTTTCCCACTAAAGATGACAAGAAAGACCTGGCGAATGTTGAGCTACGCAGGCAGGAGACAGCCTGAATAGTTAGACTGGTTGTATGCAGTTGGGAGATTGGCTGTCTAATGTTCTTTCTGGGAATCTTATTAATGTTATCTTATTATTTCATAATAGATATAACCCATGTGCTAGTGCTGGCAGGCTGTAATTGGGCCTTGCCAGGGAATTACTCATATTTTTCATTCTTGAAGGAATGAAGAGCGTATTCGGTTATGCTAACGACCTCATTTGTGTGGATTCCATTCACTTGATATGTCTCGCTCGTGAAGTATTACAGCTAGAGCGATGATTTCTCACTCAAAGTAAACGTCGGGGTGTCTCGAAGCAGATGCTCTCCTCTCCAGATGCTGAACGGATGCCTACGCCGTGTTTGCCTCTCCGTTGGCAGCTGCAGACTCACCCAAAGGTGGGTCTTTTTGCAGAACACGTTTTGCTGATGGTGATTGCGCATCTTTTCCCCTCTCGGTGTCTTGGGGTGCTGCAGGAGACGTGGAGCTCTTTGAAACCGGGGGGGAAAAATATTCGTTATCTGTTGCTGCTTTATAAATCCTTTCTGCCTATTCAGTAACCCTTGTTTTGGGCCTTGGGCCTTTTGGGGTGGCTTGTAAAACACTGCAAGAGGTAGAGTGTCTACCCAAGTTCTTAGCGGAGGGGTTTTTTAACTCTCCACAGGGTATAAATGATAGTTTCAGCCATGGAGAACCTTCCTCCCCATACTTACAATTACTCTCCTTTGTGTGTGTATCAAAGCACAAGCAACATATCCTTGTCAATAAAAGCCCTTTCTAATTTTTTTTTATCCTCCCCAGGGGAGTCCTTAGAGCCCTGTGGAACCTCGAGCAGCCCTTTAATTCCTCCCGCTTTGGTCCTTGACACTGCTTGGGGCCGGCTGTCGTAGCAGCCGCGTCGGCTGTGAAAAATGCTGCTCCTTAATCGAGCAGAGCGGTGGCTGCTGAATGACACAGAGCACTACCTGCCCACGGGGACCCAGCGCGCTGGCTGTTTCTGCAGCGTTATCAAAAATGTTTCCATGCATTTGTTTGTAAAATGTCTTTATCCAGCCAGGAGAAATGTCCCTTGAAGTCAACTAACCAAATAAATAAATAACAGTCAAAGACAATCCAGTGAAAAAAAGTTTCTAGAGGGAACTAAGCGATGGATTGAAGGAGATCTGAGGCTGTTGTGTTGCACAACTTGGCGCACGATGTGACAGGAGAGAGTACTCGCCGCGCTGCTTCCTGGTCTTCCGTTTTAAATGAAGTCCTAAAAATGCTGATTTAAAAGGGGTGAAGAAACAAAATAAAATAGCCTGATGTACACTGTGAACACTCTTTAGACCTTCTGAATCTTTTTCATAATACATCTGCTGGTAGCCACGTCAAAATAAAGCTCTTCGACTAGGGTGCAGGAGGGATGCTGGAGCTCCTAGAAGTTTTTCAGTGTGTTCATGCACAAATCTGAGCAAAGAGAGGAATGATTTCACTTTTCACATATAATAATAGCAAACAACAGGAACCCTGACCTGGAATTTGTCTTTGCTTTCCAAGAGCATCCCTGAGCGGTCTGTGGAGACCAGAGGAAAGTGCTGATTAATACCACCATTAATGAAAATAAACACAGGCTAAAATTCCAAGCACCGCGATTGCTTCTCAAAGCAGCCAGGGATAGCAGCAGATGCAATAAAGCAGAAATCCACTTTGGCTGCCAAGGGATAATGTTTCCCACTTCAGGCCCAAGCCTGGGGGGAGAACGTACCACCCATAGCAGAGCAGCCCGTGACCTTGAAGCCCTCATACGTTTGAAAAGCCATCTCAGAAATGCAGCAGACCTGAATGCTCCCAAGGGCGGCTTCCCAGCCCCTGCAAAGGGTTTAGTATCATCTACTGACCTGCGTGGGACCTGGATACTGTTCGTGTGTATGTTCATTGGCTTTTTTCGTCCGCGTATTTATCTCATTGATTTGACCAAAGGAATTACAGGATTGAAAGAAAATTAATAGTTCCCTGCCCAGCCAACTTCTTATTTTGATTCATTCCTTTCTTGTCACTTTGAGTGAACTAAATATTTAATCGTGTTACCAAAAATAATTAGAGCTAATATCACATAGATTACACAAGCCAGTTCTAACAATAATGTTGGTAAGAACATCTAAATAACCTGATATTTAATTATAGTCTGGCTTGTTTAGTGATGTACAGGTTTGGGCCTTTCTCTTGCTCCAAATTTTGGCCAGCTACATTGATTAAATGAGAACTTTTTACAGCTAGCGTTCAAATTATCAAATACTTGCCTAAAGCAATCTCATTGATCAAGTGTATCATTTGTAATACAAATGTTTTTATTAGGAGGCTTTGTTCAAGATAAATGAAGGATCAAATTAACTGGAGATTGGATTGAGTAGAAAATGCTGCAGCTGGATAATTTCAAGCACTGAGGCTGAACATTTCTTTCAAATGACGAGAAGTCATCAACTAAGTCTTAATATAAAACACGCACACGCAGAGGCATCTCTGTATTGATTCCTCTCATTCCTATGGCACGCTTTATACAAAACACATTCCGGTTTTGTAGGATAGGCTATAAACCCATCACCTCCCTGCAACTAAAGCAGTCTGGTTTTACTCTGGCCAAAATTAGGTATGCTATCAAAATACCAACGCGCACCAAAACCCTCTTCTCGCTCCCTCATTTTTCATCCGCGTTCTGTTGCCTCTGTTACTACCCAGTAAAACGCCTTGTGCAGCTCTGCTCTTCACCCAAATACCTCCTTTGCATCCAGAATGGATGCATTTCCCTCTTTTTAGGAAAGAAAACCACTAGAAGAGAGCCAGCAGGAATATTTAACTATTCCAGCATTCGTGGTAGCACAGCAGGGTCTGGACGTGATTGAGAGTTTATCCATGACCAGCCAGTGGAAAATGACCGTGTGAGTGAAATGCTGTTACTTTATATATATACATTTTAATACAGTCTGAATTAGGAAAGCTATTTGGGATTACATTTTTTTGGCTGTCATGCAGAGCTGTAGATATTAAGTAGTTGCTTTCTGAAATAACTCTCTCTTCTCTACATCCCACTCCCAGAGCAACGTGTAGAGTGTTTGCTGATACAGGAATTACAGATGTTGGAGGAGCTGCTATAAAACCTCCCAAGATTTACATCTCCTCCGCGGGTCTCTCGTGGGCTGACTTCACAGGGAGAGGTTTTACAGGCATTCAGGATCCTTTTGAATGTATCTCCAGAGGCATCTGCAATAATCGGAGGAAATCCCTTGAAGCCCATCAGATAAAATACACAGAGTTAGGAAGGGAGCACGGAGGTCAGTCAGTCCCCATGGACAAACTATTTTTGGCTTATTCAGGGACACGAGGCCAAGTTTCCAACTCGTGCTGAGCGCTGGCTTCGTGAAGACCTCCAGATGCTTGCAGCCTCACCCCAGCTCCAGCTTGGTCTGGCTTACAGCATGAAAATAAATGTGAATCTCCTGGAACTGCTGGGTTTTTTCTTAATTTGGGGTAGAGAGGAAAGTTCCCCTCTTATACCTGGATCTGACCACTCCTAACGCCCGTCCCAGCGCTCTATTGATGTACCAGGATGGTGTTCCAGCAGTGAAGTACACAGCACAGCTTTTAGGGAGAATTATTACTTTATTCATTACTTCAGTGAAAGAAGTAATGAGCCCAGGTGGAATTACAGGTGGTAATGAAAAACGGAGACTTGTTTTTCTTAGATATCATTTGTGGCCACTTCAACTATATGTATATGTATGTATGTATACGTATTTATATGTATGCAAGTACCATACGTATGTAACATATGTATATATGACAGAGATACAAAGGATTACATATATATATATATATGTTTGTTATGTCACATCCATATTTTGGAGCTGCAGGCTCTGGGTTGTCAGGGCTCGTATTTTGCTTTTATGCTGTGGCCAGTAATAGCTCATTGCCCTCCTCGTAAGGTTTAAAACCTGTGACCATTACATTTGCCGAAGGAGGCTTAAACTTCACTTTGGAAAACTGCATTGTGTTGGTGCGAGGTGTATTTTCTCCCGGAAGAGCTACAGCTATTGTAATAAAAACAAGCAAACAATCCAATTTATGAGTTATATTTAAAGAGATGGGGAGCAAGAGCAAATTAACCCCTTCACGCTGTAGCCAAGGCTGCAGCACAAGGACGTGGCTGCCATCTGCCCAGGAAAGGAGAAAGGAAAGCAAAGGCATGGATTGATAACGGGTAACTTGGTACGAGTCAAGCCATTTAATTTCTATAGGGAACCCACTGATTGAAAGCAGCACTAATGCTGATTAATCCCCCTCCCTCTTTTCTGTCTCCTAATTTCTCGCCACTCGGTGCTCTTTCTTCCTTTCAGCTGATTTCCACTGTCCCTGTATGTCAAGACGCCTCATGCTACATGCGCTGAATACACGGAAAATCCTGAAGATTGCACTGTTGCCTTTCTTAGCCTGTATTACAGCTTATACCACTGTGTTGATCTCTGCTAATTCTAAAAGAATTTACATAGTTCATTTAATTTCTGTTCTAGTAATTTACCACAAGAAAATCTAGATTTCTCATCAGACTTTTGGGGTTGGGTTTTTTTCAAGTGAGATTTTGCAGCATTGCATCCCTGTCTGGTTCCCAGGGCTGTTCTCAGGGGATGGGCACTGAGGGGATATACACTCTCTCCAGCCAGTCCAGCCCGTCCCAGATGGGTTACACAGTCCCTCCAGACTCTTTCTCAGTCTGTCCCAGGTACGAGGACGGATAAACTCAAAGGGGAGATAAGTTCATGCTCCTCATAACTGTCCTCATTTCAGGAGAGATGACCCGGCTTGATTTCACCAGGAATTTTTGTTTTGGTTTGGTTTAGTAGATAATATGATTTCAGGGGGAGAAAAGCATGATCTAGGTTTAGAAATGACTCGTGTTTGGCCACCCAAACAATATAAGAGCTCTTCAACTCTTTTCTGTGTTGGGAAATATCAGTTGAGTTCAATGTCCCGCCTCTGTCTGCAGCATCTCCTGGGAAAGCCACGGAAGTGAGTCATGGGTTGCTTCATCCACCAAGACCTTTACTGATTGCTGCTGTTGCAAAAAGCAATTTCCCCATCTGGGGCTGCTGTGTGCGGTTGAAACTGCCTGTGAAAGCAGAGGATGTCTGGGAGACCGGCCGATACAACACAGTTTCAGGCAGGAATGCATCTGAGGATGAAGCTTGGCAGGGAAAGCTGAAAAGGGGAAAGCGCGCAGAAGTTGCAGGAACAAAATCCTGATTTTTCTAGCAATCCTGGGGAAGTGCCAGGATTTTCAGTATATGGTTTTTCTTTTCTGAGTGTCAGACAGGCCTGCCCAACAGGCATAGTGGTGAGGTTTAATTGATTGGTTTTGAGAAAAAGTGTTCCCAGTTGCCAAGGAGGCCAGGCTGTACATGCTGGTTAAGACGGGCACTACTCTTCTCATCCTCTGTGTTCACATGCAATAATAATAATAATAATAATAATAATAATAATAATAATAATAATAATAATAATAATAATAATGACAGCTAACAGAGGTTCTCCTTAGGATGGAACAATAAAAAAATACATGGTTTGGGGCAAAATAGTTCTGACTTCTGCCTGAGGTTATGGACATGAAGTCTATCTGGTCAAAGAAACAAAGTAAAGCCATGGTCAACTGGTGTCAAAGAGAGGGCTGGGAAGGGGGAGAGCCTTTAGTTGGCCAAGAGATTGTAAGCTCTTGCACAGAGGAGCGGTGTCTTGGAGGACTGAGGATCAGCCAGGTTGCATTGGAGGCCAACGGACTTCAGACTTGGTCCTTGCTGCCACGAGAAGCATAATCTCAGCGCTGCTGAGGTTGATTTTACATCTGACTTCAGCTGGAGCAGGCTCGAGGATTTCGTTAATTCAGCACCCACTCCATCTGCTTTACTGAAAATGTGTGCGAAGATTAAACATGACAAGGAATTTGTTTCCAAGAGACTGATATTTTGGGGTGGATTAAGAAATGTAAGTACCCTCCATTCCCTGGAGAGTGAGGCAGGCTGGCTCTGCCTCTCGGCTCTGGTCTCCTCCAGGCTGGCCAGTACCACGGAGCAGAACAGAAAACGGCATCACAACCACCATGGCTTTTGGGATTTATTTCTCTGCTTTTCCTACAGACCCCTTCGATTCAAACTCCAAAAGAAAACAAGTTCATCAAATGTCATCTCAAGAATATCCATCTGCATCCAGGCGTCGTGCGTCGTGTGTGTGAGAAATGACTTGTCGGGCAATCCTAAGGCTCGTGTTCGCCTGTTCCGATCCATCTCCTGTCAGCATTCACACCCCTGTTGACAAACTGAATTTCACCTTGATTTCATCTTTCCAGATAACACAGATTAACTGGAAGCTGTGTCATTTTTTTGGTTTGCTTTGAAAGCATGCAGCAGGAGCAATCCTACAGAAAAGATACAGATGTTGTCTGAGAAAATCCTGCCCTCCTAGTAAGCGATTCAGACCAACGTATTGCTGGAAACAGAGGTACCGGTGACTTTTGTAAGACTTTGAGCACAGTATATGTAAATGCTTGTGTTATTATGCTGGTTTAATACTGTTTTCAAGCCTCCCAGCCAGCATCTCCCCCGGGGTTACAGACTCCATCTTCTCGCGTCCAGCCTGGCATGGTTGGCTGAGATACTTCTTGAAGTGACTCTAGGAGATTCCTGAGCATCTAATGTGGCTTTGGGTGCAAGGCAAGGACAGTCAGCCCACAGCTCAGGCAGGCAAGAACAGAGCTGGTGGCTTCATATCCCAGAATAAAACCATTTGTATTACGCTCTACTCGGTATATATTGCTGTATGCTCATTCACCAGCGAGAAGAGATCATTCCCTCTCACTCTATCCAGAGAAAGAGACATAGGGAATGGAGGCTGTGATGAGATAAATGGCTATTATGAGGTATAGGCATTTTTAATTAGCTCCTGCAGACTGCACCACACTGCTAATGAGCTCTTGCCAAGTTTCCTGTGATTCCTCTTTACTTTTTGTAACTCTGTAATAGTAACAATATACTCATTTTCTATAATAACCATGATAAAACCCAGATAATCCTTCTGTAACTCCTGCATAAGCTTCGTGTAATTAAATCAGTTGGTGAAACATTCTTGGTCTAAGGGACGGATGAATGCAGCACAGCTCTGCTACCTGATGAAGAGAACGATGCGGAGAGCGTATTCCCCATATCCTCCTACCCCCAAAGCAGTATAAACCCAGTGCAAGACTGGAATAGGCTTAAAAAGGCACACAGTTGTGTTTGGATCCCAAATTAGCCCATGGTTGCCAAAGCAGAGGCCAGAACATCACCAAACCCGTAAATTTGGTGCTGAGGGAAGAGCCTGGTTTGTGTTAGGTGGGTTGGTGACTAGGCAGCTGCTGGGCTCCCAAAGCAGAGAGTAGCTCCCAGATGGGTGGGGAGGTGTGAGGAGGGATGAGGAGAAGAGACATCACAGGAGTCCCGCTTTCATCTGTCCTTTAAAAGAAGGGGGAGTGTTTCTCAACAGTGCTGAGAAATGCAATTTAGATAAATAGCTGGCGGCTCCTATGAAGAGTTTATCCAGCCTGTTATCTTTCACTGGTCTGCTCTGATTGATGTACCCCAGGTGGTGTCATACGTGCTTATTCTTTTCTTTCCTTTTCTTTTAGTTAGGAGACACGCTTTTTCTATAATTACTCCTCTTCTAGGAATTTCTCATGCAAAAGTATATACACATTGCAAAGGAACCGTCTCTCTGCACTTAAGTTGGGTGAACAATTGCAGATCTGCTGCCCTCCCTCCAGGAGCCTGGTGATGATGAAGCCTTTTGTGATGCTGCCTTTAGAGGAGAACCCAGCTTCTTACTTTCCTGGCTCATGATTAAGCCTGTAGAATTTATTGTCAACTGCAAGAAACTTACCCCTGGGCAGAGAAAGGCAGCAGCCACCCACAGCAGTGCTGCAGACTGATTCCTGCGAGGATTTCTGAGCATAGCTGTTGGAGAGCGAAGCCATCCCGGACAGTCCTACCACACATCCCCAACCCTCAATTTCACAGTCAACAGAGGCGGGGAGATCAACAGAGATGAGCGACTTTCCAAAATCCCCATCATACGTTTCCTGGGTAGCAATTCACGCTGCAGCACGGCCCAGGTAATGCGGCAAACCTCAGCTCAAGGCAGTGCAGTGGAGGAAGGTGAACTTGTAAAAAAAAAAAACCCAAACAAGCCTCCTTTTGCTCACTGACAGCCCCACACGCTCACAAGCACCAAGATATGCATGTAGGTGGTTCAGGGTTAAGTTGTGGTGATGCAGAGGGTAAGGGGTGCTGGCTGCTGACTCCTCCTTGTGCTCTCCTGGGGCCAGCAACCTTCTGCTGGGTTTCAGATGAGCATTTTGTACCCATTAGGAGCTGACAGTGATGGGGATGTTTTGTCTCTCCATCTTCTCCTACACCCCCACACAAGTCATTAAGCAACACTTCAACTCCTCTGCTTTGTGTCTCTGTCCCCCGTCACCTGTAACGGCTTCATTCATCAGTCTGCCCTTTGTTTTGGCTGTGTTTTAGTGTCTACTGTGGGTTTTTTTGGTCTGGGTGCCCTGCATGTGATGCGCTGTGATCTCCATGACCTGCTAGCACAGGGACCAGCAGCACAAGGCAGTCTTTCACATCTTCTTCCAGCTCTTCTTCTCTGCTGGGTGCTTCCACACCCAGATTTTCTTTGCTCTGCTGTGATCTCCTCACTTCTGAGCATCTTTCTTCTGACTTTGCTTTAATAACTTTAATAACACGAGAAGAGCTTCAGAGATGTGGGGGAGGACCACCACATTTACTCTTTTGAGGGAAGGACTAAGGAAAGGACGTACATCTAGAAGACAGCAAAATGCATTATGAAATGGATACGATGCCCTGAGAACAAAAGTCCGTTTCACCAAGAGACAAGAAAAACCTAACCTCAACAGTAAACTCTGACAGCATTTGGACGTGCTCTGATTGGTAGAACATCCAGATTTTCTGTTTGCAAATTGGGCTCTTAACTGAACCAGGTGCTGAACAAGTGCTTTCCACAGGTCACTGAGTCCAACTTTATTCTAAATAGCACCAGCCCCAGGCCAGATTCACTCCTGAAATAAATGGACTCATCTCTCACTTACAAAGCCACATGCCCTGGCATGGTGCATCTTCTGCGGTAGCCTGCGGCATCAGGAAACACACAGCAGGCTGACTTCTTCTTCAGCTCTCCTGCGGGCGATGCAGCTACGCACTGGGCCTCGTACGGGTTACTACCTTTCTGCTCCAGTTATTGCCACAGTTTATGAAAGCCTGCAGTGAAAATGTTGTACTCATGTTAAGGGGAGGTGAAAGGACAGAGGAAGCCCAACATGAAAATACTCAGAGTGTTGGACGGTCTCCTTCCCTTTGTTTGACCATCTTGAATTTTCCTACATCTCTCACATCCCATGCCGTAGGAGCCGCTGCCAAACTGCTGCTCTGTTACAGTCTTTCCTACCTGCTATCTATTAGATGGACCCCATTTTGATCTTACATGCACCGATTCCACTCTGCTGACTGCTGAAGCTAATCTCTTCCCTAGCTAAATGCAAGCAGCAAGAGAAGCCTGGGTATGGATGATCACAGAATTTGATCATCAAAAGTCCATCCCAGTCACCTGAAAGCTGAAGTATTACTTTAAAATTTTTTTTCCTCTTGCTGCTAAGAGGAAAAAGGAAAAAATAACTTCAAAATTAACTAGTTACTTACTCCTTACCCTGACAAAGGGGTTGCTGGGGTTGCTCATTTTCTCGGTGCACATTCTGAAGTACTAGTGCCACATCCAGGCTGTCAGATCCAAACACACTGGGGAAAAAAGGGTAGAAAAGATAACAAAGATTTAGTGTTTAAGGCCTGAAATGGGCTTTTATGCTTCCTACCCATGCACCAAGCTTGGAGACACTCAAACCTCAACTTAGGCCTTAAATCGTCAGGCAGAGGTTTCCTCCTGCTGCGGATGGAAGAGGATCTCCTGCATCCTCAGCAGGGGCAGAGTTTCAGAGCCTTGTGCAGAGCATGAACCTGCCCAGGCACTGACAGGTCTTAACGACCCTGACCAGCCTCACCTATGCTCTCCACCCCCACCCATGGGTCCAGAGCCCATTTAAGCTCAGCCTGGCACCAGCAGTCCTCTCCCTGAGCTCAGCTGGAGGACCAGAGGTCTCCAGTGCAAGCACAGCCATGTGCCTGCCTGACCATGGACCCCCATCATCCATGTGAAGAAGGTGGCCTTTCCACCTAAGGCCAGCACGGTAAGGCCCTGCTCTGCTTCAGGATTAAAACTGGCGGGTTTGCGACTCGCGCTGTATAAGTGTGAGCCTGCTGCAAGGGTGGCGGGGGGCAGCGGGGTGCTCGTGGTGGGGCCCAGGGAAGGATGGGGACAGCCCTGCCCCAGCCATCTGTGTCCCCTTCCCAGCCACAGCCCTGTGCCTGAGCACCGCGGCTGCCAGCCTGTGGTTTAGATAAGCCTTCCTCAGCCTGCTGCACGGGCTTTGCACGGAGCTGTGACTATATCAGAAGCCTGATTCCTTTAGGATCTGATGGTTTTGGTTGTGAACAAGTGCGGGACCCTGGTGCCCCCAGGCAGGGGTATGGGAAGCAGAGTAATTCCCTTCTTACACACAGAGGTTTGTCCTTTCCTATTTACTTCTGAACATTTTTCATTACAATGTTCTTACGATGCTTTAGGGCTGGAAACACCAGGAATATAAATCAGAGGTTGTCATTCACAGCCATCACGTTATTATACATTAATATATGCTTTCTGTTAAAATATCACACATTTACTTGTGAGTCTTGGCTACTATCAGAAGCTTATTGCAATCATTTTCTTTCCTTTTTTATTTGCACACATGAAATATTGTGTTTAATGATGAATTGGTTTCTGACTGAAGGGATCAGGCTGTTTGGAAAGTCGCAGCCTGCATGGCCTCTGTGCTCTGACTTAGCAATTTAGTTGCCTCTGTTCCCCTGGGTTTTACCTCTTTTCCTGCTGGTCAAGGTAGTGAGGGAGCACAGAAAGCCTCTTCTCTACTTCTTTTTCATGGCTAAGGTGAGAGCAGAGTCCAGTATCCTCCTTAGACTAAAAATCTGGGGAGAAAAAAAAAATAACATAAAAGGAATCTGTAATTCTGGAAGGATTTGAGGATTTCTCTGGGGAGGCTGAGAGCAAGGAGCCCTCCCTTGCTCTCCTCCGCTGTCACCGTCAGCACTGGTCAGCTGTAAAATGCTTCTCGAGGAATGAAGGCATAGAGAGAGGCAGGTCTCATTATCCTGTGCTGTCTGGTAGGAATCGGAAGGGAGGTAGGTAACCAAACGATATTTTTTGGCTGTGAGCCTCCAGCTGCATGACGTTTCCAATTATCCAAGCCCATACATATGGATGCGCAGACCCCCGCCGCGCCGGCATGCTCCCTGCTTCCGCAGCGGCGGAGGGCCCGGCCGAGAGAGCCGGGCACGGCTCTGCCGCCGTCCCGCTCCCGCAGCTGGGCACAGGCAGCTGGCAACGCCTGATTTTACGGAGAGCAAAACTTTATCCTTGAGATCTCTGCACACCATCAGGCTGCATGACGTTCAGCAGCTTTTTGAAGTGTAGTCCAAAGCCTCGATGAGAGCAAAGATACTTATTTCCTACGGAGCTTTTTCCTCCCCTGATGCTTTAGCTCAGGACAGCGGGCAATTAAGTGAATCCCAGGCAGACCAGTTTGGGCATCCTGTAGGACCACACGTGGGTTTCCTGCGGGGTGCGAGCAAGGATGCTATTGTTTCTCAGAAGGGTTATTAATGATTGGGAACTTATCCGTCTGCTGGGGTAAAAGCTGTTACACCCACACAGCTTCAGCGAGTCGGACCCCAGAGAGCCAACACAGGCCGCAATCAGAGCGCGGGGCGGCGGGGAGTAACCCGTCATACTGATCAACCCTTGTTGGCAATAGGAAGGTGGGGGGGAGATTTAAAGGTTGCTCTTCTCCCAGATTTTCAGGAATAGCTGCAGGAGCTGGGCTTTATAAACTTTACAGTAAGGTCTGGTGATCAGACAGGAAAAATAGATTAGATATTTTTTCTATAAGCTTCATTTATACTCATCAGAGTGCTACAAGTAATAATACCAGGAAATAGATTTGCAGGCAGAAGTATGATTTTTAAGTTAACGATGTTCATTTAATTTCAGCTCTTGTCTCCTAGATGTGCCTCCTCCTAATGCTCTAAATAGCTCCTCTGCCTCTTTGATGTTTACACCCTTCAAATGCATAAAGACAGTTCTCTACAATTCCTCATTTTGCCAAGCAATACACACTTAGTGCTTTTCATCTCTCTCCATAAATCAATCCCTTTCCTCCAACAGGAGCTAGAATAGGATTTTTTTTTCCTTATTAGATTTGTAGTGAGAATTTCTTTTCAGAAACAGATAAATGATACAAGGTTTTTTCATGACAAAGCATCCTATCATACATTATTAGCAAACACTTCCACAGTAGAACAGGAATAAAAATAGAACGTGGGCTATAAAAAAGAATGTATAGCAGGATAGCATCTAATCTCGCAGCATGGTACTAAAAGTGGAGCAGTTCCTTCACATTTCTTTGCAGATCTTCAAGGAAAGATCCAGGAGGCCTAAGAAACGCTTAGCATCTTTTACTTAAGGATTTCGTTAAATTCTATGCGATCTTTGACATCAAGTTAATGAATTTTCTCCTTATTCAAAAAGCCCACCTACTGTTGCGATGTGTTTGAAGCTGCAGATCCTTTCTAGCCGGCTTAGCTGCTGCTCCCTGCCTCGCTGTCCTCCTTCCCTGCGTCTCAGCACAGCGGTGGCTGTGCACACCCTCTTCCACAAAATGTTAACCAGGAAACCACCTGACTTATAAATTCTTTCGGATCTGGCTTATCTCAAAACCAAATTTTTTGATTACTGATTTGCAGTGGAAGCCATCAAATGTGAACTACTTGGGGTTCTCACCTGGCGGGCCAGGTTAACAAGTACATAATGTGCTTTTAAGATTGCTTCTTCTAATGGACCCTTCCCAGGGATCACACCCTCTGACTTAGACGGCTGGCTGTGCTTTAGAGGCTGCAGTGAGATAAGGCTTGCCTGGGAAAAATAGTCACCCTCAGATTTCCCATATTTCTGAAAGCAATTTTGGTTGAAGTCCAGCAAACCCTGCAAAAATGGATTTAAAATGAAATTACAAATGAAAGATGAATACTCAAATGGACAACAATTTCAGCAGCTATTTGTCAGGAAAAGCTTAGGACTTTGGAGATTAGTCTGCCCAGGCAATTGCTGCCCTGGGACAGAGGCACGTGCAGGTTGCACCCGGATACGTGTTCAGCCGAGTGACGTTTGGCCTGATGTTCTTTCCTGCATTGTTCTTTCAGCTATGAGTATTGGGAGTGAGGACAGGGGAGGCTAATCGATGGGTTTATTTTCCTTGCTTGTGGCTTCAGGGGTGAATTAGAGAATGGGAACATTCCCCTGGGGCCAGGCAGCCCAGCTGGGCTGGCTGCTGGGTCTCAAAGGCTACCTGGGAGCCAACACAGAGACAGGCAGAGGCAACAAGGTTTAAACCTCAAGCATTTCAGTGATTATTAAGTAAATGTGGCAAATAATAAGCTGTGCAGCTGCAGCATATATTCAGGGAGGGAGCCTGGAGGTAGCTTCTATCGTCTTGCAAAGGAGCAGGTGCTGCAAAGGAAACCAATATCTGAAACTTTTAGCAAAATGCCAAAGATCTTCTCTAGAGCTGCTGCCAGCAAGCAGAGAGAAGGCAGAAAACCCAACACAAAGCCGATGTGGCTTTATAATAAACAAACCAAACCAGTGCCAGAAGTTGTTGTGCACTGGGTTTTGTGACCACGCATTTTAATTTCTTACTGTTCGTGCTGTCCTTCGAGCTGGGTTAGCACAGCAGTGGGTCTGACCACTTCCCTGTGATGGCTTCTTGTTGGACACCGTTGCAGATTTCTCCCTTTTGAAGCACTGTCGTCTTGTTGCAGTAACTTCATTGCTTCCACCTTGGGGCCTGCTGGGTCCCTATGAAGATTTATGCTCTGGTATCTTGAAGTTTGCCTTTTGCTAGATTAAAACAGCTTTTGAATGTGTTTGACTTGGGGTGGCCATTGTAGAATCGTAGAATTGTTTAGGTTGGAAAAGACCTTTAAGATAATCAAGTCCAACCATTAACCTAGCACTGCCAAGTCCACCACTACGCCATGTCCCTAAGCACCACATCTACACCTCTTTTGAATACCTCCAGGGATGATGATTCAACCATGTCCCTGCGCAGCCTGCTCCAATGTTTGACAATGCTTTTGGTGAAGAATTTTTTCCTAATATCCAGTCTAAACCTCCCCTGGCACAACTTGAGGCCATTTCCTCTTGTCCTATCACTTGTTACCTGGGAGAAGAGACCGACCCCCACCTCTCTGCACCCTCCTCTCAGGTCGTTGTAGAGAGCGATGAGGTCTCCCCTCAGCCTCCTTTTCTCCAGGCTGAACAACCCCAGGTCCCTCAGCTGCTCCCCATCAGCCTTGTGCTCCAGACCCTTCCCCAGCTCCGTTGCCCTTCTCTGGACTCGCTCCAGCCCCTCAATGTCTCTCTTGTAGTGGGGGGCCCAAAACTGAGCACAGTGTTTGAGGTGCGGCCTCACCAGTGCCGAGTACAGGGGCACGATCACTGCCCCAGTCCTGCTGGCCACACTGTTCCTGATACAAGCCAGGATGCCATTGGCTCTCTTGGCCACCTGGGCACACTGCTGGCTCATATTCAGCCAGCTGTTGACCAACACCCCCAGGTCCTTTTCTGCCAGGCGGCTTTCCAGCCACTCTTCCCCAAGCCTGTAGCGTTGCATGGGGTTGTGTGACCCAAGTGCAGGACCTGGCACTTGGCCTTGTTGAACCTCATACTGCTGGCCTTGGCCCATCGATCCAGCCTGTCCAGGTCCCTCTGCAGAGCCTTCCTACCCTCCAGCAGATCAACACTCCCACACAACTTGGTGTTGTCTGCAAACTCACTGAAGGTAAGTTACTAACTAACAGGGCTGGATCTTTGTCACCTGTCATCACTTCAGATCAAGACCTTTGTAAGAGAAATAGTAGCAAAAGACCTCTTACACTGGACACTAAAGAGGACAGAGGACTTCTGTTGGGGGTGATTTTACTTCTCAGTGACATTCTCCACATAAACCTAAGTGCTGATAAACACCGAGACCCGAAGCTGTGAAAGCTGTTTATGAATATCTGTATAGTGTTCACCCACCTTAGCCCTGAGGTCTATGGCAGGTCCTGGGACAGGACCTGAGGATGGTGATGGCACCCAAGCTCTGCCTGAACGTGTTGAGAGCCATCTCTTCGGGGTTAGCAATGTAGGCTAGGGACAGGTAGGTGTAAGGGTGGGATCTGCAATAGCCCAGATCCAAGGACTGAAAGTACTTGGATACCTTACCTGGAGGGGAGATTTTGAAGTGTTAGCACTTTACAGTTCTCGGTGTTGCTGTCAGTGTAAATATCTGCTTTCCATCTTAGAAAAATATAGTATTCTTTTATTTTTAAGTTGGTACAAAACTATCTTAAACATCAATAACTAAATGTGGTCCCTCTCAGCCAACCAAAACTTGAAAGGTTGACTTTTCAACTCAAAGGCCAATGTGTCAAAAACTTGTAGTACTCTTTTGACCCATTTTAATTGTCCTTCCTGATATGTGCTTGAATGTCACTGGCCCTCTATGAGGAGGCTGAGAACTGCTCAGTTTTGCTATTGCTACTGAAAACAGAGCACTATAGCTGCCCTTGCTGTTGTTGCACGGAAGTGTAGCACAGCAAGAAAACAACAGTGAGGAACTGGTGGTGAGAAGGCTTCATAAATTCAGGTTGTGGGTTAGTGAAGAGCCCAAACTGACCAATTCTATTTAAGACACACAAACCCCGTCCCGAAGAAGGCAGTGTGTTTGGTATGTAAATGTCACTGGTAAGGAGCAGTTGTATGCCTTGGTGGTGCAGAGCAGGTAAATGCGCTACGCCATGCTCTAGGCACTAAGCTTCTCACCCCAGACGCTCCCCAGGTGGATATCAGACCTGGCATTGGAGAGTCTCTCCAAAGACAAAATAGATCCCCCTCTGCCCTTTGTGCGTGTATATATGCACACATATGTGCATGTATATATCTATACATGCTTGCTAAGTCTGTAATAGCACAAGCTGTCTGTGTTTGCTGCACGTTCTGTTTCTTAGGGCAACATTTAGACTGTGAACTCCCCGAAGAAAAGACTATCTTGCTGAGTGTTTCCAACATGCCTAATCCTCCTGGGCTTTCATTTCCTGACTGGCTTTTAATGTAATGTAAAGAACAGGAATAATATCTTCCATTAAAACTTTATTAGGTAGCTCTTCCACTTATGAGAGCTGTTTCACTTACTCCCAGCCAAATTAATTCCAGTCATTGAAAGCTAAACATGAAAATTCAGGAGGGGGAAGCAGAAAGCCACCTGCAGTCTTGAAAAGATGAGGAAAAACAAGAGTGGTGGGTTCAGTGACCTGTCTGAGAAGACGCACATAGATGCAGTATAGATGAGCTATCCGTATGGAATCCTAGGCCAGAGCTATATGTGACAGGACATGAGAGGACAACAGCCAGCATGGGAAACACTTCATTTCTTGGCAAGGAGAACCTGCAAATGCATGTCCCCCACTTCTGCATCCTGCTGATTTCTACTGGAGTCTGTTATAATTATTGGGAGCATCAGACATCTGCTCACTTCCATGGATGTTGCTAAGGCTACTGGTGGGCTGATTGATGTGTGGTTACCACCAGAGAGCAGCCTGAGTGGCAGCTGCTGACCTTCTTAGGAGCATCTGTATTGCTCCTCAACTTCCCTCTGGCGCTTGCTGTGACCTTTGGATACAGATCGATCCCAGATTAGTGCTTGTTAACAATAAATACCCTAAAATTAGGATACAAGTAGACAAGTTCTGAAAAGGTTAGACAAGCTCAGGGCAAGTTAGTGCAAGACTCTGCTCGCCATGCTGGCGGTTGGTCTGTGTGGTCTACTTTCCAAAAGTATTTTCTAGTCCTATTACCTACAATTCCAGAGCAAAACCAGCTGGAGAGCCCCAGGATGGGGGAGCTGCAGCGCGGCACCTGTGCCTTCTCAGCTGGGCTGCACAAAGCCCTGATCTAGTCCAGGGGATGGACTATAACTTATTTTTCTGGGCACGCTATGGTGTGTTGATGGCACTAGTATTTTGCCAAGCGAAGATGGGTAAATGCATCCAGCTGTACTGGACTGGCTTCTGTTCATGAGTGGCAGGCAAGGTTTTTCATTTTCCCTTGAACAGTTATATGGTCCTCCCCGCTCCATTTGCAAACTTCTGGCTACACAACTATATCAAAGTACACTTATACATTATATATATGATATGGAAGCTGTAGGCCACGTACTTAAATTTGTAACTAGATGTTGTACCCAGCCATGTAGGAAAGTCCATAGAGAACATCACTCATCACCAACTATGAACTGGTTAAATAAAAACTTTGATCCGTATCATCAAAGGTATTCTGTGCATCTTTGCAACTTCTTCAAGTGTTCAGTAACAAAAAAAGCTCTGAGGGGAAAATTACCTGTGTCATGGGTGATATAAAGCTGCACCAGTACCTACAAAGTGCCCTAGCAATACAAGAGAATTGAAGTAATGAACAGAAATGCTCAGTGAGAGCTTTTTCCATATTTTATGTTAATCATTAGGGTAGAGCTGAAATTAGCTTTAATTGATATTAAGGGTTGAAAAAATGAATCCTCTGGAGAATGAGTCTCTTTAACCTTTAATGATGCAGTAAATAAAATAACCTGTCAACATTTGTGCAATAGTAAGGGTTTTCAAAATTCCATATCTGTATGGTGAACGATTCAATACGCCTAATTCTCTCCATTACAGCAGATAAGGTGATGTCAGTGCATAAATTCAGCTACAGGTTTTCCATGTTTCCAAGCTATCTGTCATACCCTGGTAATTCCCCGCGCTGGCTTGTTCCTTCTAATAGGGAGATGGAGAAAGGAAGGAGGGACTGTGAGAACTAAACAAATTCTGCACGCTGGCTTTTTCGTTTGTGCGCTTTGAGTTGTAGGCTTCTGATACCAGAGTATCAATAGAGGAACTGTGCCTCAGTAGAGGATAAGGTGAAAGGAGCAATGCTGCCTATTCTTCCTTTCAGGTGAAATATGCCTGAAAATGTTTCATTTTTCACTTTAAAGGCAAGGTGGAATTGCAAAAGACTTCAATACTTTAGGGACACTTAGTTTGGTAATAGTCAGACCATTCTTCTATCTGTCAGGGCTCAGCCTGGTATTGAAACATCTAATAACTGACTTGGCGGAGCACATGAAATATTCCTCTGCTGTAAGCAGGAAACCTGTTTTTCATAAAATCCATTTGATCATTGCAATCAACTGGAAGTATTACATCATTTAGGCAAGTTACTGTAACATTGATGGTTACTGTGCTATAGTTAACTGAGAAACAGAAAACAAATCTCCCCACTTATAACCATCTTTGTCTTTCATCAGGACCGATACAATAACAGTTTTCACATCATGGGGTATATATCTCCTTTGGAAAGTTCCCAGCAAGCCTGTCTGTATTAAGGGGAATATATTTCTGCATACTTATAGAAGTCTTCCTGAGTGATGCTAGTGTTTTACCAGGGTGTGAGTCTGTTACGCTTGCACAGTGATTTGGCAATAACTTCTCTGAGACACGGTTGTAAAATCTCTGAGAAAAGCGTATTTTTTTAAATGTTGATGTAACGTTGATTTTCTTCATTCTTTTTTCCTTCTTACTTAGGGTCTGGGAGGATTTAAGGGAGGAAGTGAAACAGAAGTGTCCCCCAAATTAACTTCTACCTTGTACTGTGTTTGGAAGCTCTTTCCTCTGACAAAGACCCAGATATCTTGGGACAATATGATGTCCCAGGCCTGCCAAGGATGTGTTGAAACAGTGAAAGGAATCAGCAAGGTCTAGATAAAGTAAATGTTTTATCAGTGAAAACATTTGAAAGTCGAGTTAAGCAGTGATCCGTCTGCTTTAAAGAGGAAACGGCCAAATCGGTGAAAACAAATCTGATGAACGCACAGCTAGCAGGACCAGCAGACTCCTGGCCAAGTCACATCCATGGCTGAGGGATGGCCAGTGAAGCAACGGAAAGTGCAGGGAATGACGGAGGCAGCCCTTCTAAGCAAAGTAATTTTATGGAGCTAAGACACAGAGGATCTAATTTTCTTCTAGAAGACTCATTACCATGATTTTGTTACACATTATTTATGGGCTGTTATGATAGTCCTGGCAGGTCATAATTGGCTGAAGCCGGAGAATTAGTCACATTTTTCACATTTGGAAGAATGATCTGTACAGTTACGCTAATGACTTCATTCCCGGAGATTCCATGCACTGGGCAGGGACTGCCTGTCTTGGCGTACGGCTGGATTAACCCTTTCTGGTTCTGAGCACCATGCAAAGGCGCTTGATTTTGTTCATGAGATACCACCATGAGTTTACTTCAAAGCAGCTCTTTGGCATGTAAGTGACTCGCTGCTTTCTTGATGGCTTCCCTTTTCTTTCCCTTTCCTTGAATCTGGAGTTAGTTTTGGCTAGAACTATTTTTCTATGGGGAAAATCCAGGTTTTTTTAACTAGTCTGTCCATGCAGGGGCATTGCACTCTCCCCAGCAGAGCTGCTGCAGCATTACAGCAGTAAGACAGGCCCAGCTCTTCCACTGATGGTTTTTAACCCCCGGTAAGAGATGAGCAACAGTTTAAACCGAGGAAGGGCCTTATTGGCAGCACTCCTAACTATGCCTTGCTGTGTACATAGCAAAACCCAAACAATTTTTCACAGATTATGAATCAGAAGGGAGCACTATAATTGTTTTATCTGCCTTTTGGGACAGCACAAGCTGCTTACTCTTGAATTAGAGCCTGGTGAATGTTGCTGTATCTTCCTGAAAAATGGACAGCTTTGATTTGGGGATTTCCAGTGATCAGGAATCTACTGCGCTGCTGGCTGACCACTCCCAAACCTCTTAATTGCCATTGTTGTTAAAGAATGGACATGAATTCGTGACTAAATTTGTGCTATGTTGGATTGTATTGCAGTTTAGTCTACTCAATTAAATAGAAAAGCATGTGGCCACAGGAGAAAATTATAGACGATAATTCAGAAAATATTGCCTTGGAGTGAAGGATGCCAGGAGAAAGTTAAGGGGTCACTTGACGTGGTTTGCAGCTCTTCTAAAAACCTCTCCCATTTTATTAGCATCCTTCTTGTTTTGTAGGTGTCGGGACCAGCACAATGTACTGGGGTTAACTGGCGTGTGAAATTCAGATCTGGGAGAACCTCCCACCTGTTTTTTGATATTCCCTGTTTATATGGTCAGGGATGGCATAAGTCCTTTGGCCAAAGCATCACGCTGATGGCCGGGCCCAAGCCATAGACCGCTCTGGAGCAGTTCAAGAGCGAAGCAGGTCGCAGCAGGCTAACATCCCCCCATGGGCAATGTGTAAACCCCATCCGTGGCTCTGGGAGGCGAGGCTCAGCTAGAGGTTGTGTCCAGAGGATTCCTCCAGGAGCAGTGGCCCTCCTGCAGTGCTGTCACCACCTCCTGCGAGCTGCTGCTGCTGCTCTCTGCAATCCATCCTCTGTCGCTCCGGCGTGGAAAAGGGTTGGCCAGTGCTGAACTGAAGGCAACCTCTTAATCAAACTAAGAGGTGGGAGCTATGGTGTTTGTAAAATACTGTGCAAATGGGAGGGTTTGATCACGTTAAATGAAGGATCAGATTCATTAAATTAAGTGGAAAGCAATGTACATGGATAATTTCAAGGGTTGAGGCTGAATAAGGTTTTCAAATAGGAAGTGATCAGCCGCTATACACAACACACAGCAGCTCTCAAACATTTTTAATGACAGTATTTGTACACACTTTAGTTTAATTAACACATGGCACAAGAGAGGTTTGGTAACTAGGATGTAGTCTCACACCAGTCGTCTCAATTATAACACATGAAACTTCAAGCATCAATACACCACGAACAACATCACCCCTTCCTGCCCAGCAAGGTCTGGCAATTTGAATTTCCATCACACCTTGTTTCTCTTGGATGCGACAGTAATTCCTTCCCTCCAGATGGAGAAGTCCCCTTAGAAGTAAGTGGATGATCAGCTTCTCATTTGGATTTATTTCTTGTTTTCTGCATTCAAAATTAAGGGGACTGTGTATTGTCACTGCCCAGTGATCCACATTACATTTCTGACAGCTATGTTTATTAGTAAATATGTAGTAATTGCTTCCAGAATTAACTAGAGCTGCTCTTCTGTGTCTGTACGTGTAGGAGAGATTTCCT
Organism: Mycteria americana; assembly: GCF_035582795.1. NCBI lineage: Eukaryota > Metazoa > Chordata > Aves > Ciconiiformes > Ciconiidae > Mycteria > Mycteria americana. Next base: position 5,061,490 of record NC_134376.1, on the reverse strand, counting down.
GTGATGTGTGATCCCTTTGTTAGCACAGCACTCATTAGACGTCAGAGAATTGCTGCAGACGTGGCTGGGTTTTACGCCTCTGCAGGTGCGGTGTTGGTCCGGGGGACCAACTTCAGAATAATCGGTTTCTCTGGTCTTAAGAGTCCCTGTGAACTCAGCTTGAGAGGGATCTGCAACAATAAGAGGAAAAACACGCTTGGAGACAGACAAATTAAATAAATAGATATTAAAGGAAAGAAACTTGGCCACGGTTTGGACATAACTTGATCCATAGTGCCTGAAAGTGCAAAGCATCTGGCGTTGGCACGCACGGTGAGAAACTAGGCGAAACTTCGCATGCGAGTTTCAAAATGTAATGTGCTCCTCACCTGAGTTTCTTTGCAGGTCTGGAAGGTGAAATGCTGCAATAGGACAGCGATGGCAACTTTCAGAGTCAGGAGAGCAAATCGCATCCCGATGCAGTTCCTGGGACCAGCTCCAAAGGGCAGGTACGTATATGGGTCTATGGCCTCTTTGTTTTCCTTGCTGAACCTGGATAATGACGTGGTTGGGGAAAAAAATGAAGGCAGCAAAACCCCAAAAAGCTACATATCTGTATTACTTATCCAGAGATCTCTTGCTGGTGCCCTACAGAGGCTTGTTTGGTTTTTTGCTAAGGTATCTCAGCACACCCCAGCAATCGAGCGCTGTGTCAGAGCCCTCGTCCAGGATGGGGTAGGATCCCACTTCAGCATTTAGTTTAATTCTGTCCATCCAGAGTAGAAGTTAGGAGCAACGTGAAAATAGACACGCTCTCCCAAAATGACAGATATTTCCTATCTGTTGTATTTAGTGAGAGAGAAACCAGGGGCTGTCTGTTAGGAGCAGCCTATGGCTTCAGTCTTGCTGGGAAATGAGGGGTTGATACCAATTATAAAAAATAACCAACTAGGGAAAAGTTATCACTTCCTTGAAAACAAAGAGGGAAGGCAATTCTGGAAGGATCAACTCTGGTATATTTTGTAGCAAAGCCTGTGTGATGGAAACAGGTTTAGTAATGAAGATTATACAAAAAGATGGATAGCAATTACAAAAAACTCACCATCTACCCACTCTGTCAGCAAGCCTAAAAACTGTGTACAAGATGTTGTGAGGTATCAATGTTATTCTCCCAATAAGATTATGCTGTTTGAAACCCTGCTTTAAGTGCAAAGCTCATTTTCTTCTTAAAATGACATTCCCATGAGCCTGCAATTTCTCATCGGTATTGTTTGTAAAAAGATAGGAAGAACACCATTAGGAAGCTAATCAGAGATTAATACTTAATTACTATGTGAGGGAAAAGCAGCATGATATTTCTTCCCTTTCATTATGCTTTTTATACCTTTCTGGTCTGAACTCTTCTGGGTTTGGCCAGTACTCAGGGTTGCGGTGCAGGGTATAAGGTGGGATTATAACAACGGTTCCTTTGGGAATGGTCACTCCGTTTATTTCTACGTCTCTCTTGCAGGCTCTCTCAAGCCGTCCTCCAAGGGGGAAGAGCCGCAGGGTTTCACTCACTGTCATGTCAAGATATTCCAATTGCATCATTGCTTCGTACGTGAGAGGAGCCTGCAGGATGACAGGAGAAAGCGTGTTCAGGTATGTTGGCGTGAGGACTGGATTGTCCTAAAATGACTGCTGAGACCAGAGTGTCCCCAACCCCTACTGCCCCAGCTGTGACTCAGGCTCACTGAAGGTAGAAAATGCATAATTGGTTTCATTTTCCATCCCCGAGTGATGGAAATGCCTGGAAATCCACATCCACTTGTGCGTGGGCGCAGAGTATGGCAAACGGGTTTGTGCAGTGGGGTGGCCATGTTTCGGCTGCCAAAAAACAATCGCTACAAGGCAGAGTTGTCTCAGTGTGCGTGTCTCGGAGCTGTTGGAAGATCCCAGGGGGACGGTGTTCAGGAGCTAAAGATTTCTCCTTGTCTTGACTGAACAAGGAGGACAGCAGGGTCCGAGGGTCTTCACCGTTACTCAACGTTCCCTTACCTTGTTGGGTAAAACTGCATCAATTTCATCCAGCAGTTTTTGCTGCACGTCGGGATGCGTGGCAAGCTCATATGCCAGGTAACAGAGTGTGTTGCTGGTGGGCTCATACCCAGCAAATATAAAGATGAATGCTTGCGACAGGATCTCTGAGTCGGTCAGGGCTGTGAGGAGAGAGGATGTGGGGAGATGAGCAAAACCAGTATTGGGTGATGGTCTCAGCAAGGAACAGGTAGGAACGGGTGGGGTTGAGGCAGGCTTGTTGCAGTTGTTTTCTGATACCACATTTATAGCTACTCCGCTATCTGTCTGGAAAAAGTAATTTCATAGAGGAGCCAGATGATTTCCTGGGTAGAAATGATTGACGTGGCAGTCCTACTCCCTGGCAAAGGACCTTGGGGATTCCCCTGAGCCCTGGTGCTGGCAACAAGGGACAGACACTTCTGCCTGGAGCTCGTCAGTGGAAATGGTGGTGACCCATCGAGCCTTTCTCTGGGAAACAGCTCCCCATATACTCCTTGCTCCCATGGCCCCTGTTCCCGTGATGAGTATTTGATGTTGTTACCCTTATATGAGTGATTTGCTTCATTGCTTCCATGACTGGTTGAGTTCTGGGATTCGATCATCAGCTGCAGAAAATCTACTCTGCCCTGAGAAGAAAAGCAGGAAAGTTTCTTTGGTGACAGGTCCCTTGGAGGGCTCAGATAAGCAGATTTCATAGCCTAAGCACAATTTTTAAACTGAAGGCATACCCAAAATGCACATGACTTCCTTATTGAAAAACATTGCACTTGCTTTTTATTTTGGAAACCTATCTGTCCTTTTCATGAAGCCATTGGGTGGGAGAGCAGCGTCTTGAATGAGTTTCAGGAAAGGGATCCAAACTCTAAAAGGGAGAATTTTGCCACGAAGCAGCTTCAATTTTTGAAAAGTGAGAGGGGAAGGCGCAACCCTGAAAGATGGTATTGCTGCCCTTGTGCTGCTTACTCTGCTCTCTCTCATCCTCTGCCTAATGTTCTTCAGGGAGCCTTTTCCTTTGACTTATTACAAGTACTGCAAACCCAAGCTTAGTCCAATTCTACTGAGCCTTTATCTGGATTTAGCTTCACACCATGGATGTACAAAGTCCACTTGCTTCTCTGCCAGGACTGGTCAGGTGAGGCTTTTCTGACAGTATTAAAATCAAGTGTTTACACTTAAGTAGATTCAGGGTTTTGCTGAGTCATTGTCCTTTGGCTTCATCTTTGATACCATCACCCTAATTATATTTCACTTCAGTGTATTTTCTGCCACAATTGCTAGCAAATTCACGCTTGCTTACCTTGTGAGTCTCCTTTTCACGATCCTGCTTAATTTTGGAGATGGATCTCATGAAGAAATCTACAGCATCACTGGGGAAGAAGCTTACATTCATCTTGGCCAAAAGAGGAATAACAAATGGACATACAACTGAAAAACAAATTGAGAATAAAATCGCACACCGTAAACAAACTCTACTTCATATAAGATAGCTATGGATGTTACTGAGGAATTAACGATGCTACTGAGAAATTATTTCCTCTCCATTTCTTTACCTGGGCAAAGCCTGGGCCGTTTTATGTCCATTTGTGATTCCCAAAATCTACAGCATGTCCATTTGTATGGACAAAATCTACAGCATGTCCAGTTGTATGTCTGTGTGTGATTCCTAAAATCTACAGCACCAGAACCTCCTCTATGCACAGATCACAACTTTCCCTGTGTTTTAGCAAGGTATCTAATCTTAATTTAAGGCTGCAAGTGATTTAAGGTCCATCTCCATCACCATCACTGTAAGCTGTTGCACTGCTAGGAAATTGTATCTAATTACAGTCCCCACTCAGCACTCTTTTCCAGAAAATGCATTTCAGATAGCACCACTCTCTTCAAGCCTCACAGCTGAACTTGCTTTTCAACCCTTGAATCATTTTCCAGCACTTATTTGGATATTGGCTGCGATGTTCGTACGTTTCTTGCATTGTGGATGCCAAAAGGGGAGGAAGTTTTTACCCATCTCCTTCCCAGAGTTTTAGCATGAAGCTAACAATGAGGAAATGATGAGACAAGAGCCATTAGGACTTCCATCCGAGCTAGTGAAGTTATCTAAGCAATAGTTGATTGGTTAATGTACAGGCTGCACCAGTCTCTGATATGCTTGCTAAAGTCACGCTTCAGTAGTACTCTGACACCTGAATGATGTTGCAACAAAAAAGTCATTTACATGTCAAGATGAAGAGTGGGTCAAAAAAGTCAAACTTGACCAACTTCTGCATCTCTCTGACAAAGGGGTCTTTGGGGTTGTTCATGGAGTCGATGTTCACACCGAATGAAGTGCTGGTGACAACGTCCATGCTGTAGCTTCCAAAGATGCTGAGGAAAGATGGAAAAGATAGACTGTGGTTAAATAGTTGGACCAAGAGAATACATTTTTTCCTAATGCCTATGTGACGTTCAAATATAAATTCTCATAAGACCTCCTGCCCTTGTTTTGAAAAGGAAATTGGATATATGGTAACTGAAAAGCACTTATAGTGAAAGGGATAGATTTTGAGAGCTTTTGGTTTCAAGCCTGCGTGGGTTTTGAAATCGGACAGCTTTTCTGAGGATTTTAAACCAGCATGTAGCTACATGATTGGGTTAGTACAAGGACAGCATGTGGCTCTTGAGCATGCTAGCTTCTAGGGGAGGGCTGGTAACACACCTTGCTTCAAACATGCCATGAAAAGGGTCCTGTTCAACCCAGCAGAGCCCTATAATATTACAAACTGTCCAAGTCCTCTCCTTATGGGGTTTTTGGTAGGGGAGAGGTTTGCTGGTGTGTGACTACTGGTGTGCAGCTGCCCCTTCTGCATCTGTGCTTTGAAATGGGGGATGAAATACACAGGTTTTGTTCCAGAGCCCACGCGGAGGGCACAGATGAGGACGACGCACCCGGGGCCACACTACAGCCTCCCTTCCCCGCTCTCCCCAGCAACGGGAAAGTGATGGACGAGCATCCCACAGTTCTGGGGTGGGTGGGCAGAGGCCAGCAACCCCACTGTCCTGTGGCATAAGAAGGTGCTACACAGAGATCCTGAGTATATGCAGGGAAATTTGGGGTTATCTTGGATCTGTGGATTCACAAAGCTGTGCTGGAGCATTTTCCTCCCCATCTAATTCACTTGAGAAGACTTCTCTCCGGGTCTCTGCCTCTAGGAAGTTTCACTGACATTCCAGCTTAAATTTTCCCTTTCAAATTTCCAGCCAGGCTTGCAGCTAGCCCTGTTCCTCATTTTAGAGGTCTGGTTTACTCGGTGAGTGATCTGCGTTGCCAGTAACGAATGAACCGCAGCACTTGCTAACAAGGTTTGCTGCTTAGCCTGCTGCTCCTAGCAGCTACTTACTCCTTTACAGATAGAGTGTTGTCCTTTTCCACTTGCTTTTGAACATTTTTTGCCAAAACTTCCCCATAGTGCTTCATTATAGGGAACATCTGTAACACAAACCAGAGATTGGTCACTTAAGTATAGTACATTTTACCCCTTTAAGACAGGCTTACAAAGACTACAGGGAGTTTCATGAATATTTACAAATAAGACCTTTCTGCTAAGATTTTATTTTAAGCCTTTTTCATTTTAAATTAGGCATAAATTAAACAGGCTAGCTTAGTTGCCAGGCTGTGACTAAAGAAATCGGACCCCTGTGACAATCTCAGCCTGAAAACATTGTCTACTGACTTTCTGATTTACTTTGTACCTGTTCCTCTGTGTTTTACCTCCTTTAGTTTCCCACTGGTGAAGGTTGGAGAGAGCACAGTACGAATCCTTTTCCACTGTTCGTCTTCAGCTAATGAGACAGCATTGTTCAGCACCCCTGCTAGTTCTACATGCTAGAGGGGAAAAAGGCAAGGTGTTAACCCCAAAAAAGATAGTGGCTTCCTTGCAAGGACGGGAATGTAGCATGCAAGTCCCTGCCCAGGCTATTTCAGGGGCATTACTACCGGCAGCAGGCTAAGGCAGAGCCTAAAGCCTCTCTCAAGACACACACACATAATAATCCCCTTTCCTGCCATAAACCAGCTGTGAGATGCCGTTTCCATATCCAGAACAAGTAACCCAAAAGCCCAACACCTGTATGTGTGTGTGTACCCGCACCTAACTGTGCCACCCAGAGCCTGCATCCCAGCTGGTGGCGGGACCCTTACAGATTCCTGCATGCTCACACAGACTCAAATTCATCCATATATATATATATAGGTGTGAGAGCAGAATGTGTTTGATGTGCAGGCAAACAGCTTCCTCTGTCAGCCTGGCTATGCAGTCCCCAGGCTGTAAGACAGGGGAACAGTGACATACAGTGGCCATTTACAGTAATCTCTATAGTGTAGTCACTCGTCCCCTATGGGAACCCTGCTACATGCTTGGCATGCTTATCTCCTCCCGTACTTTGTTTTTCGGACTCTGTGGTGCATCACGATGCTTCTGCTCTTACCCTCCGGTTGGTAAAGGTGGAGTAACACTCTTTAACCAGCACAGATTTAATGATCTGGGGGTCCATGACAGCCACCACAGGTTGCCTGCCATCGTAAATCCTGGTGGGGGGAGAAGAGGAGACAAACAATCCCAGGTAGCTGAAGTGCAAGGCTTGGCTGATGCCCATGAAACAAAATGTGTTAAACAAATGCTCCTCTGTCATCAGCCTTGCTGCTCTGCAGATGCCTAAGTACAGAAATGTAGAAAGCAGAGATGGACAAGGACTCCCAGGCCTTGTCCCATCTCGTTTTGTAAATGATAAAGGGGGCTAAACACCTTCCAAATTCACTGGGAAACGAGCAGGGCTCAGTCCCTCAAAGGACCAGATACTAAATGAAGCAACTGTCTTCACTTTCTCCCCTGACTCTCTGTGTTTTTCCGGGCACTTAAACACATTATAGTATTAGAAGGAAACTTGTTCGACCCCTTTCAGGCTCTTGAATTGTGTGTCTGGAGACTTGGGCTGACAGCACTGAAATATCCTTGGAGATGAAACTCAATCCTTGTTTTCCTCTTTTTAAGCTGCCAGTTCTGAATGCTTTCCTAGAACAGATGTAGATTAAGTGGATTTATGGACTTTCCCCATTTATGTAACGATATATTTTCCAGACTCTATTTTTTTAAAGTTGCTATAGGGACCAATGGATGCATTATAGAGGATATGCAAGTTTGCAGCCCAAGTTATAACAGCAGCAATAAAAGCCATCGGAGATGTCCGGAGCAGAGCAACGATTGCTGCACCAGCTCCCACCGCAGCGGGTAAGGATCAGCAGCACGAGGAAGCTGGCAGACTTTGGGTCTGCTTCTTCACGCAGTATGGGGAGCCACTCACGCTCCTCCGCTGTTGGTAAACCAGGGGAACCCGACCTCCTGGTTCCAGAGTCTCCCTTAAGTAAATAGTAGTTTGGCTGCTGATTTTGTTAGAGGCAGGTGAGGGCCTTTTGTTATCAGCTTTAAAACAGCTTTCACAGTACAGGTCAAAGCAATTTCCATATAACATGACAGCGGCACAGCCCTGCAATCATCAGGCTTTAGTGTAAGCCACCACGAGCACCCCATCATTGCCGTACTCCTCGTGCTGGGACTGTCAGGGCTGCAGGTGGAGAAAAGGGAGCTTTGCTAATGAATTTTTTCTCCCCTTTGTAGGGTTTCTAGTTTTACCTTAAGAAGAGATCAGTGGTTCATACTCACCCCCAGACTTTCCCATATTTCTGGAAACATTCAGTGTCAAACTCCAAGAAACCCTGTGGAAAGCAATTTAAAAATTATCTCAGAGGATGCAGCAGAGGGGATGATGTTGGAGATGATGGGCTGGGAGGCATATCTGTAAACTGATGTTCAGAGCTGCCTTCCGAGTTCTCCTCCTCTCCAAAAACATCACGAAGGACAGCATAAATGTACGTCGCACTTGTGAATGAGCTGTTTGCCAGGACGCTGGCAAAGGGCAGCTGTAAATCAGCCACCCACGAGTGCTTGTTTGGAGATGCTGTAAAGGCAAGGGCCCATGGTCTGTGCTACCGAGCCCTTATCCGACGCTGGCCTCTGCACAACCTCTGCTTTAGAGCAGAGCTTGGCATTCGGAGATAACTTATCATCGCCATGTATCTGTTTAGCTACAGCTGTATGAGCAAAGGCGGATATTTCTGGAGCCAGGAAGGCTTCAGTCACTTACTCTGCGATATTCCAGGCAGGTCCCAAAGAAAGGCAGAGGTCTTGGCCCAGGAATACCCAACTTCTTGAACAAACCAAATGGCCAGGTCCCATATCTGTGGGACAGAAAAGACAACAGAGTGCTACATCACCGTGGCATTGGGGCTGCGAGCTCTCCTAAATCTGGAGACTGCAGCAATGTCCCTCTGGCTCTAAGTAGAGCAGGTTGATCCAGGAGCTGGAAAAAAATGGCCCAAAAGAAAATTGCCCTGTAAAAACTACTTAATAAACATGATAAGGCTCACTGCTGCTACACAGAGCTTCAGAGAGATCACTTTGATGTAAAAGCAGCTGTCTCCTAAAGGCATAGGTGCTCTGGTGGAAACGGGACCTTAAAGCCTTTAGCAAAAGTCAAGAGAGGAGCTCGTTGCCAACCAAAGGAGAGGCAGAAAAGGGAGCTGGAAGAAGGAACACCAAGCTTACACGTTTTTATTGAAGAGAAATCAAAGCAGTGCCAGAAGTGATGTCCCAAACATGGCTTTTGTCAAGCTGCGCTTTAATTTCATTTATTGTTCTCCCTCCCCTTAGCCCAGCGTTAGCTCAGTGGTGTGTCAGGAATTCTTGTCTTGATGGTTGTCTCTTTAGATTTTATTGACAGCTTTGCAGATTTCTTTCCTCTGAAGCACCCTTTTTGGCAGCTGTAAAGTTATTACTTCTACCTCAGGGCCTTCTGTTTCTCAACAAGGGCCTGGGCTGCAGCCCTTTGAAGCTTGTCTTTGGCTGTGTTGAAAGAGCTCCTCAAAATATTTGTTTTTAGTTAGTAGCTGCAGCTTCCCAAGTGAGCGGTTCATTGCAGAAGGGATGTAAAACTGCAAAGGTTTGGCAGAGGGATGCTGTCAGAGATCCTCTTTGGAGCCACGTGGCAGCAGCCGCTCAGCCAGCATCTTGGGGATGCTTTCCTGAAAAGCTAGAGTCTAGGCTGAGACTTAGGGGGGTTTCCCTTGCAATTAGTAATATTTTTCCAAATCTGGGGGACCCCAAAGGAGATCAGTCCCCCCAGCACAGGTTCTACCAGAGCACAGAAGCAGACCTCATCTTACGGTCCAAACAGAGCAGGCAAAAACCAGGGAACGGGGTGTCGGCAGGTGCAGAAAGGTTTCGCAGAGCTCAGTTTGTCAATGTTTAACCTTTTCTGTCAAAGTTTAATTCAGTACCTAGGTATAATATGTTTGTGGATTCTCATTTGTAATGTTTATAGGCAGCCGGGGCTGCAGGAGGACGAGGAAATGCCAGGTTGGGCTGGTTACAAAGCTCAGAAACTCTATAGGAACATAGGCTAGGCTTAATCCATTTGAAACATGCCCAGAAAAACACAGTCTAATGCTCTTACAACTAAAATGTGACAGTTTTCTACAGGCTGAGAAGGACCATTCAGTGTAAAGCCAAAGAATAATCATTACTTCTTCTCACCATGGACATGTACCAGCAATGCCTGATATTCCTTCATGCGTGAACTGGAACAGTGTTGCCGCAGATGGACAAGAAGCATCTGAACAACGTCCCTGTACTAATGGGCAGTGAAATTAGCCCAGATATCAGAGCACAAAGATCTGGGCTTCGTCCCTTTTGCCACAAGAAAATTGCAAGTGGCTGCAGAAGGTGGGAGTGTGGTAAGCAGCAACCTTAGATGGCCACACAGTTATTGAAATATGAGGGTTTAGGTCAATAATAAGGGTGGGGCTTGGGGGTTTTTTGAAGAGTCTGCCCCAAACAGGCTTTTAAGTGATCCAAATCACAGGAAAAAGTTTAAAAAAAAAAAAAAAAAGGGCTAAAAGTTTCAGAGCTTACTGAACTGCTGTGGTTGGAGCATTGCCAGGGCAGACAAATGGATTGTGCTCGTGTGCACCACATTAATCATTAAGGTTTATGGCTAGCAACATGCTGTCTCTGCCTAAGGGCTTGTCAACACTACAAAGTTTGTCAGTCCAGCCTTGTTGGCAGGGGCTGCCAGCAGCGATGCTGTATGTCCCAGCAGAAGGGGGTTTTCAGGCAGCCCTGCTACGCTGCAGTGCCGAACAGCATCAGCAAAGCGGCCGAAAGCATTTTCTCACTAGTGCGGCCCCTCTGAAGCATTGGGGTACAATTCTACCTGATGGAGTCTGTGTGAAAAGCCAGGGACAGAGAGCTGACCTTGCTCTGGGCTTCATTTCTTCCCCCTGTAAGGGTGGGCTGTGGGGATGGGCATGGGATGCTGTCCCTGCCGGCACGTGGCAAATCTAACTTCTGCAAAGTGTCCCTCCTGGTCCAGGTGCCCATGCACGGAGCATTTTACCTGAGCACTGCAGAAGGAGTCAGGAAGAGTGAGAACCGATCCTAAGAATGCTCTTTTTCTGGTGCCTTTCTGCTGTTCTCCACCTTTGCAGGTCATGCAGTATGGTCATCTGCTGCCTCCTCCCCTCCATGGGGCAGCCTCGGTCAGGGAGACACAGCCTTCCTTAGACTGTATTTCTGTGGAAAATAACCTAACGGATCACGAATCTGCTGCTAACGAATGCCTGGCACCATTATTATTCAATTATCGCTTTGATGCTTAGCAGCAAGATCGTAACAGTGCATGGGAACGCTCCCAACCTTGGAGCAAGACCACGCATCTGTATGGTCTTCAGACTCCTCTGCTACTTCCTAGAGCCTTGGTAGAGGCTGGAATCTGGAAATCACACCTACCTGTCTTCGGCAGATTAGTTGCATGAAAAGGAACAAGGGCAAGAACAGGAAAACAGCATGAGCAAAGAACTAATAAAGAATATTTTACTCACGCTACCAGGAGGACTACGAAAATAAGCAAAAGGGCCCATGTCTCTGTAGAGAAGGAGGGAAGAAGGTTCATTTTGGTTCTTCTCTGGTTGGCTTTGAGTTCTGTCTTGATGTGTTCGTCCCGGGTCTGTGGAAAGTAGGAGTGTTTTGCAGTGTGCAATCTTTTGTGTCCAGTCATATGATTTAGGGACTGTCCTTCTGTCACGAAGGAGGAGGAGTGGCAGCAAAGTATGCTAATCTGAAAAACATGATTCATGCGATAAATGCCTGGCTGAACTGTCTAAGGTTCAAATTATTTAATACATACATTGCCAGGCCTTTCAGCTAGTTTCTCTGTTGTAATAGTAAGTAATAACTGACTTCTTATTGAGTAATGTTCCTGGGCTTCTACACCAAAACAAATAAAACCAAGTTACAGTGAAAAGGTAAATCCCAAAGCAGGTTTCAGAGTTGGTTTACAAAAGGGAAAGAGAAGTGAAAAGGTTATTTGTATATTGTATGATGAGATCTTTTCTGGCAGCTGAATTAACTTTGGCAGAATTTAAGATTTTTTTAAAAAATATCTTTCTTTGTGTTGTGAAGAGCAAGCGCTGCCTGCTCCTGCTTGTGGTGGGTCAGAAGCAGCTTCTAACAAAGGCAGGAATTTGCCCCCTATAAAGGCTTTAGAAGTCCACCTTGTTTGCTGGTTTGGGGCCAGGCGTTTTGTAAGAGAAATTTTGTCATTTCACAACTGTAAGCAGTTAAAGTACCATCATCTCCAAAACGCCAGCTCATGGCTCGTGAGTAAAAACAGCACCCACCCTTCTGCAGCAGCTGGCAAAAAGCCACAACAAATTCTGTAATGGTTCTCCTGTAAGGATGGTGCAGAAAAGCGATAGCATCCTAGAGGTACGGACATGCTAAGAGAAGATTACGACGGTGGAGAAAGCTGGGTTATCTGGATGGTGTGTGTTAGTGGCCGTAGTGTTAAGGCAGGAGGCTGTATGGTTTGCACAGATGGGTACTACGGTATCTTTAGGGCTTCATTCAGAACTCTAAAATGAGCAATTCCCTTCCTGTTGGCAGGGCTGCCATCTTCCAAAGGGAGTTTGCTGACTGCACTGGGTGCAAATAACTGGGTGTTATAAATATTTGGCGCATCAAATGCCTTGTGTCTCTGAGGATGTTGCTGTGATTCATGCTGGGTTGACTGATAAGTGGATCTCAGTCCACATGGTGATAGGAGGCATGTTCTGAGAGTCGTCATCTGACTTAGCTCAGCAGCATTTGTATCTCATTTCACCTTTGCCTGGCCTTTGCTCTGACCTTCAGAGACAAATCAGTTGCAGATTATTTTGTAATAAACACAGTCTACTTTAGTTTGACATGAACAGGCAAGTTCATGACGTAGTTATAGAAGCCTGTGTCGGGTCCTACCTTGCTTGATTCAGAGATGTTGAAAGAGCATGTGATTAAACAGGTACTTTCCCATTCAGGAGCTTGTCACAGCAGCGATTGTTTTTTCCAGGGTTCCCCTTTGTGCATTTTGACATAGCCTTGAAATCTGAATTTACTGGGCACCAAATGTTCCTGACTCACTGTGTTGGGAAACAGGTTAATACAGTTTGTTTATAAAATAAGATTGCAGTAGGGCTCTCCATCCTAAGTAAAAATAAGCCTCAATCCTTGTCCTGTTTGGGTCATTTTCAAGGATAAGAATAGTCTCTGGAAAAACTTGTAAAAAAACAGATAGGTGCAAAGTCTTGTTGCTGGTTTTGCATTGCGGTCTTACGATCTCTGCCAAGTGGACTGTGCTTATTGACTTCAAACAAACAAAAACCCACCATCCCCTTGAGAAAGCTGATAGATCAACAACAACAAAAAAATCCCCTCACGTGATTAATGCGTGCCAGAGGAAAGTCAATGACCCAGGAACAAATGACTGATTTTCACATCACATGTAAATCCAGCTCAGAGCTGGGTTTATGCCCTAACTTGCCCTATATTAAAACTGTAAACCTCCAACTCTAGGCTGTGGTGCCTCCTAAAGTTTAGGAGGATATGGCAAGCCAGCCGGGAGGTCATGTTTGAGAGGTGGCTTGGGCATCTTCAGAGGGCACCCTGGGGAAGACTTCTCCTGCCCTCCATCTCTGGGAAGGAGGAGAAATATCAGCTGTTTGGCATCATCTTCAGCCAAGGCTGAACCACACCTCACAGAAATGGTGGGAAGGAGAACCGCGTGGCCAAGTCCCAGCCTACCCTCTCCCTTCCCACCTGAGGTCTCTGCCCACCTGGATGTAGCTGCACTGAGTCATCACAGTTGTCCCTTCACCCTACCCCAGTCCTTGAGATGTGTCGTATTCCTTACCACCACGGGCTTTTAGGCCCGTCCTCTGCTTCTCCTGGGCATTTTGAAGTGCACTGCATCCCATCACGGGTTTTGGTGAGCGTCCCACCCCAGGCGTCTGGAGCAGAGGCACACTGCTCAGGGGCCTGAGAAGGTGGCAAGCCCAGAGGTGCAATTATACCTGTGGGAACACCCTGCTAGCAACACGAGTCCCATTCACAGGTGACAAAGTCACACGTGACATGCAGTGCATGGTGGAGATGCAATGCTCACCCTTGTCATTTAGGCTGCTGCACCGTATGGTAACTCCGCGTTGCCACCATGCTTCCAGGACAGCCACAAGCTGAGGGTGACGGGTTTAAAAAGCCAACATTTGCAGCAAATTCAGAAGAGAACTGAGCTGCTTTTCCATTTCTAATGCCCCTAAGTAGCTCAGATTAATGGATTAATGGCTTTCAGGAAAGGAAAATAACACCGCATTGTTATTGGCAGTGTAATGAAAGGAGTGCTCCTAATCCAGGTTGTGAACAAGGTGTGGTGAGGAGGAGGGATTTCTTGTATAATAATGACTGGGGGCTGAGCAGTAAAATGGAAGAACATGTATTTCTTCCACAAGCTGTGAAACCAAATGATGTAGGGTAAGAAAAACACGGTGGAATAGCAATTACGAGTGGGGCACAGGTGTGGAGAAGAAAGAGCAGTTCAGAAGAGAAAGAGCTATTGGCAAAGAAAAAAAAAAAGCAGTGGGTAACATTTTGTGTTCATGATGAAAAGGACTGCATGGGCGTAAGGAGGGCCAGGCTGGATAAGCCTGAATCTTTAGGTCTAACTCACTTTTGAGTATGATCATGAAAGAGGTTCTCCTGAGATACTTTGGGGAATTTGTTTTAGATTCCCAGGGCTGGACCAGTTGCAACAGAGACTCTGCAGTGCTACTTGGGATATAAATACTGCTGGGGAGTTGTATCATTATGGTGTACTTTAAACTCTCTAGATATAGATCATAAAAAATGCTACTAATCACGCAGAGCTCAGGTGATTTCTGTATGGGAGATGGCAGTTTTCTGCACTGGAGAAACACCAAACTGGCAAGCAGTGGAACTGGTTTAGCTTTGGTGTTGATAAGTAATTTAAGATATTCTAGAAGAACAGTTAGGAGCAAAACTACCTTGGGCTGAACGAAACGCATTCCTTTAGTTTAATGTAAGTAGAAGTATAAACAAAAATAAGCTTATAATTAAGCCTCTCTTTTTCAAGAGAACAAATTAACGAAACAAACCAGTGGAAGATCTCAGGGCCTTTAGGGTAGACGGTGCCTAGCTTCCTTTCCAAGTCAACGGTGCTAATAGTTGTGTGCCAGTTGTGTGCCGAGAGACTTGCAGGAATGGACTTCACACCCAGCTGGCTGAATGGCTACATTAAAAAGGATGCTCAGAATAAACCAACCAGATAGGAGGTGGAGGAAAGAAAAAAAAACCATGACTTCGTAGTTCAAGGTATACTATTATATGTTCTGCCCATAAGATCTTCTGGGATGGGAGCTTGTTTCTGTGCCTGACTTGGAGCAGCCCAGTGCTTGAACATACCAGCTCACTGGGGTCCAGTTAGGGGGGATCCAGCATATCGGTGGCACTTCTCGAGCCCTTGGAGACATGCCCCCAAAAACCTTTGTTTGTTTAGTCTAGCTAAATGATAGCTGGGCTGGAAGGTGGTTGCTATGAGATAAATGCCAGGTAGAAGAGATATTTAATCAAATTATGATGTTGGCATAGGGACAAAGGGGTATAGCCCAGCCACGAATAAATGCTAGGCTGGAAATGAGCACAGTCCTGGCCTGGAAAGCTCAGGAGTCTTCCCATCATGGAGTTAAAAGAAAGAAAGAAAGCTCAGATAATGCAAAATGGGGCTAGATAAGACAGCTGCTGGTGGGAGGAGGGAGCAATACATTAAATTTCTTACCAATGCCCTTCTGCCAGAGTGATGTGAGGAGTTCACTTTCTGCATAGGCAGAAGATGTGGAGAGGCAACTATTTATTTTCCCTGATACACAGTGGTTTAGTTACCCACAGGAAAATACTTTATAATGAAGGCTACATTTTGTTGTCAGTGGTTAAAATATTGATACGCTGCCGCTGGTTAAAAAGTCAATGTATTTGGAGGGGTCTCCAATGATACTTTATGTGGTTCTGTGTATAGATGACTGATACCCTCCTGCACGTAGATTTCCTTGGGATTTAAAAAGCTCACAAAAAACCTCAACAAAAACGTAATTAATTCCCTTGGATGTTTTGTTCCATATACTGAGCTTTGGAACTACACAGAAACTAGGACATTTTTCTGATGCTTTTTCAGTTAAAGTAATATCCCTGATACGTACCAATCTTCCTTCATAATCTTTACGATATATCATTATATTCCTTTTCATTCTAAGAAATGACAGCTACAAAGCTATATGATAGCTGGATCGCTAATTAACTCTGCGCGCTGCATTCCTCTGCCCAATCCAATACGAATGTATGTTTGAGGTTCTCTCACTTTAACCTTACAAAATGAGTTACGAAAAAATAAAGGATCCTGCCAGCTCCGCACATGACTCCTTACCTGCAATGCAATGAAAGGCAGGGTGACATCCCGCAAGGCAGCAGCAACAACAATCTGCATAAACGCAAACTAGAAGAGATGTATACAAGGTGCAAGATCGTGTTCTTTCCTGGATGTTATAGGGAGGATACTCTGATGGGGCAGCTGCATGCGAGTGCTGCTTTGTTACGCCATAATGTTGGCAAAGTCATTCCAAGAAGTGTGTGCGCACGTCATTGCCCGCGCAGACTTCTGCATTGGTATGTCACAGCCCGGTGAAGTCAGCGCACTTGACTCATTCAGAGCAACGGATCTTTTACAGCGTGACAAATCAAATTGTTCATCCGGAGCATAAGGATTTTGTTATGCAAAGCACTGCATGAGATTGTGCCTAAAGCAGGAATAACGTAATGTCTTCAGCCGTTGTCCCCGCCACCGCTGCAGCTTTCCACAGGGTGACCTGCTCTGACTGTATCTCAGCAGGTTCAGCTCCACTGTGGCTGTAGTTAGGCTGGTTAGTAAGGATCATGAGACTCAAGTATTTGCAATAAAAGAAACCAGAATCCTTTCCCAGTGTGCTTTTAGACCACAGATCACTTGCCTTTCCATCCCCTGACCCGGGGGGGTTTGCTTTCTTCATTGCTCTTTGGTGGACTGGGATAGACGAGGCCAGCTCTCGTGATGCAGATGTGCAAAAGCGGCCGATGTCAGGGCTGTCATGCACGGAGGTTCATGGAAAGGGCTGTACATGATAACAAAGACGGTGGGGTTTTTTAATGCATTTCACCTAAACATGAGTGTTTCCAAATTGCTGCTCCCTCATCCCTACTCTCTCTGGTCAGCTACCTGATCTGCTCCCAGCTACCAGTAATGCTAGAAAAGGATTATCTCGAGGTTATTTTCATATCACATGTCAGTGCATCCTGATATATTCTTTTTCTCTTCTGTTTTCTAAATAGCATTTCCTCGGGGTCTCAAGTTTCAGCTTTAAGTCAGCTGAAAAAGTCAGCTTTTTTTTGTTAAAAGTAAATGGGATTATTTTGAGAACCAGTCCCTAAAATGATCTTATGTGAGCAAAATACAAGGGCATTTAGGTCAAGTCAGTTATACAGGCTGTTGTTTGAATCACTCTGTGATAAGTCCTTTTTAGTATGCATTTGTGGTAAGATAGTTACGCTATTAAAAAAAAAAAAAAGTAAAAAAAAAAAAAAAGTTGTGTCATCTCTATTGCAGGTCAGAAATGAGTCTGAGAGGTCAAATGAATTTTAAGTACCCAGTAGCATGGACCACTGGGTCAAAGAGTCCCTCGAATTGGCTTATCTGAACTCAGGAGCTTGTGCAGATAAGTCCTTTGGGATGTCATACGTTCTGATCTCAGGTTTGCGTATAACAACATCTCTCACTGCCCAATTTGCCCATGCGGTTACCTTGTTAAATCTTTAACCACTTACCAGTCTGTGACGATATTTCAAATCGCTGAGCCTGGAAATCCCTAACGGAAGTGTGGGAGAGGACGGGTCCCACCAGAAAAATTTCCACCAGTCCCATGAAACTAGATATCCAGTTTCTCCAAACCAAGGGGCTTTTATTGGAGCCTTCAGTGTTTTTATGCAATTTTGTGCCCCTCTAGCTTTTGACCTATCACTACCAGCCCCCCCTCCCTGGAAGAAGGCACCTTGGCTTTATGGAGAAATGCCTGGCTTGGCCGATGAGGGCATCTCCAGCCCCAAAGCTTTCAGGTACTTTGAGGAGCAGAGAGCTTATCTCCGCAGCAAGGACGCTTGCACTGCCGCTAGCTTTGCAGGCTGCTCCTGCTGCTCTTTTAATTTAGAGAGAAGTGTATTTTGGAAAATAGCTCGGCGTGCTCTCACTGGAGAGCTGCGGTGCCTTCGCTGCCTCCGGCTGCGGTTCCAAGCTGGCTGGTACCGATGCCTCGGAGGTGAATTCAGGTGCAAATCTGACAAGACACGTATACATGGCAAAGACAGAAATAGTAGCTTTAAAACACAATTATTCCCTTAGGCTGACACTCCTGCCCAGCAGCGTGGCAGGTTCTCAAGGAAAAAGCAGTGGTAAGGAAAGCAGTTTCAAAACCTTTTTCTGAAGTTTCATGGCCTCATCCTTTAATCCTTACACACCAGAGAAATCCTAACATCTGTGATCTGCGTTACCGGTGCTGAGTACCTGACTGAAGAGTGAGAATCAGACCCTAATTAAGAGATATTGATCATTACAAACAGTTCAGCCGGTGGCCCTCATCCACCTCCGTGCTGATTTAAGCATGTCAAGAAGAATTGCAGAAATAATGTGAAGTTCAGGAGCACTCAGAGCTGATGATGAACCTCCTGCCATTTCATCCCTTCACCAGGATGGTTCCTGGTGGCCAAAGTGCCGTTAATTTTCCACGTTAACTGAGGGAAGGGCCCTTTGGAGCCCCCACCATACGCTTTCCTCTCTCTCCCTCCAGCACCAGCAGCAATTCCCACTCTTCCCAATAACCTTCAGCTTCCCCAAGCCTATATGTATGACAAAGACAGACCTTTAAAATGTTGGACAGAGACCGAAATGGAAGGGCACTGTGATAAATTCCGGCAGCGGTTTGACATGATGGGAAATTCATTCCTCCCACATAAATTATTTTCTGCACTTTTCAGGCTTTAGCCTTTTACTGTGCATTTTCAGCAATAAACAGTGAAATATGACATTATTTACTTGTGAAGCACTAATAATGCGTACACGCCATAAAACCTGATGATGCTCTGGAGAGCTCGCAGTCACCAGCATAAACACAGGGAAAATAGAACGTGCCGGAGACCCTGCGCAGGGACGGCCGCACGTGCCCCAGCTGCTTCCCTGCTTTATGCCTCCCTGAAGCATCACTTATTGCAGGCAGCCCAATTTATTCCCTGCTGACTTAGCTCCCCAAACACACGGGATGCCCTCTCCTTTAGGGTTCATCTCCCCTGATTTTATAAACATCCCTCAGCTACTCTATCGCTACCCGACCCAGCTTGTTCAGTGACACATCCCCGGCAGAGCCAAGCTCAGCAGGGGCTGCGAGACGGGGTAAAACCTGAGCCTTGCTAAACCCCACCACTGGGGCTGCGGTGCTCGGGCACAGTTAACTCGGCATGGCTGGCTGCAGGGGTGAAGTGTCGGAAGTGATTTTCAGCATGTATGCGTGGATAATGCCATAATGAAGTCCAGATACTTTAACTTTCCTGCATGATGTTTTTTTTTTCTTGAGGCCTTTCATGTTGATGTGGTTTGACTTGATGTTACTGAGCTTTGGGTTAGCTTAGCCTGGCTTCGCATGTTCAGACATAGCCATGCCCAGACTGTCTCCTCGTACCCACACCGTGTCCTTGGCACTTCTGTCCTTGGGTCTTGGGCTGGGAGCTGGCTGGATCTGCAGCAGCAGCCTCCTCCTGGAGAAGAGGTTTGTGGGATGCATCCGTGGCATCCCCGTGGTACCGTTCCTTTTGTTTTGTGAAACGCCAAGCCGGGGAAGTTTCAGATGAAATTAAAGGTGAAGCCTGGGATACCCCTGGGTGCTAGAAAGGCTCTGAACCCAGAGGGATTCCTGCAAAAAACCCGGTAAGGGCTTGGGTTAACTGTGCAGGGTAGCTAGGTCATCCTTTGTCATCCCTTTGGGCTTTGGCAGTGTGAGGAGCCCGGTTTTCTTATGGAACCCTCAAAATGCCTGAGAGACGAGAGCTGGCAGCGTGGTTAGCCTGTCCGCGAGCAGGGAGGAGGAACCTGGCCTCCTCCAAAGAAAGCAGAAAGCAGCTTTGGCCATATCTATTATCATTATTGGAGCTGTCAGCTGAGATTCAATACAGAGCTTTAGATAGATGTATCGAGTCCAGCTTCCACGCTGACTTACCACAGCAGCGAAAGAGCCAGCTCCTGTCTCATTTGTGCTCATTTAATCCCATTGATTTCACCGGAGCTAAGGGTGAGGACGAAGGCAGCAGCGGGCTCTGCAGACCGCAGCTCAGGGCACCGGCTTGGCTCGACCCCCTCGTCCTCCCTGCACCATCCCCAGGAGACGACGGGGGGATTTGGGGCCCCGGTGTCTTATGCAAACCCCAGGACCAACGCGCAGGGATGAGCTCTTCCAGAATAAAAGATTTTGCCCCAAATCAGGTCACTGGGAAGCTGGACCGTAACCCTCTCATTTTCTGATTTCCATTATTCTCCCTCTGCAGTACGTTCTTACAGCTTAACTGTTTTACTCCATCTTAAGGTTGTACCGAGAAAGGGAGACTATTCGCTATTTTAGCAGAAGTTAAGCCAATATTTCTCTGTTTTCCAGCCCATTCCACAGAGCTGTGCAGCAGTCGGTCTCAAAGAAGCAGGGCCACCACGTCAATTCTCCTGTCTGTTATAAAAATATTGTGTCAGGAGTTAGATCCCTGTGGGGTGCTGATTTACTTCGAGTATCTATACATTTCTGTAGAAAATGAGAATATTCAGGAGAGGTAGTCGGTCTGTTCTAGGACTCCAGCTAGAGTTTGATGTCCAGATTAATTAAAGGGCTGCAGAGGCTGCGAATGTGATTACCTCTTCTTCTTATCTTGTTCCAAAGTCCATGCAATATCTACAGTGTTTCAAAGTTATATATGTTTTTTAAAAAATCAATAGCAGTGGAGTTCTCATTATCACCAACCTACAAATAAAGTTGTGTGAGAAGCAGAGAAGGGAAAACATTGTGTGGAAACAGGCTTCACCTTTACATTTGCGAGTGGATGTTCCTCATCATAAAAAAAACTATTGAAAATCTCAAAAATTACTAATGCAAAACAAAACAAAAAAACCCGTAACCCACCATTGTCACCTCCTGTAGGTGAGGCTTTAAAAAGTGGTTAAAAAGAGTACTCGGGATCAGGTACTTGAGGTGAAACAGGTGCTGGATTTTGGCTTGGCCACCAAATTCCAGCCTGCAAATTCTTCTCTATCTTTTTCTTCATGGACAAGGACAGTTTAATAGTAGGTCCCCACAGAGGACCTGGTAGGACCTCGAGAGATAGAGACGAGTCTTTTCTTTGGCCCCAAGAGCATAACACAGATACCTCAAATCTTCCCTTCTCCCAAGACATGTGGGTCTTAAGTAATTGCTGCTGTTCAAATCGCTCTCATTAATTGAGAGCGTAGCACGTGAGATGAGGGGAGACTTTATACCTGCGAAGGATGCTTTCTCCCATCCATCTCACAGGGAACTTGCCATCACCCCACTTGTGCCCTCCATGGCTGCCACTGCCGGCCGGACCCGCGGGCGGAGGAAGACAGCTTTATTTTACCCAAGGGCCGTGCTGATTTGGGGCATCTGTTGGTGGCTCAGCACAGGGCTGGCGGGCTGGGCTGGGACCCTCCAGCCGCAGAGGGGTTCAGGCCTTGCCTCTGCCATCGCGCCTCTTCCAAAAGCGACTGCCACGGCCCTGTCGGCTCCAGGGCTGTCGCACGCTGCCATCTGCAAGCAGCAAGGTCAGCGAAGTTGCTAGCACCCTTTTAGCTTGCTGTGATAAACACACAGTCACAAAGGTTTTGTAACGCAGCTCAGAACAGGATCTGCCCTTCGTTATCCAAACGAGGTCGAATTTGTGCCAGCACATAGCTATGAGTCACGGCAGGTTTCGATTGGGATTTCTGATTCCTGAACAAGGACTGATGAGGCTCCCCGGTAGCTCCCATTAATCTTCTTCCCCGCGAGCTCTGCATGGCTGCAGTTGAAGAGGTTTTGTGTTTGCTCTCACTCATTTGCACAAAAGGTGACGGTGCGATGGGTCTGACAGCCAGGACATGGACAGGAAGGATTTTGTCTGGGTTTCAGGCCAGGGATTTCACGGCCGTCCTTTGTCATGTCTCAGCAATGCCTTGGAGAAACGCAGCCGCAGGGAGAGGTCTCGGTCTGTGCTCGTGAGACGTGGTGGCTCGGGGCAGCTTCTCTGGGGATGAAGGGAGCTGCTTCTCGCCGGTGGGGCCAGGGCATCCCGTCCCCAGAGAATTTCTTAGCACGACGGCGGTGCAAATGACTGCCCACCACACCGATACCGGTGTCCGTAAGCAGCAAAGCCACCTGTGCTTTTCAGCTTCGGAGGCTTCCCACTCAAAATCCTGTGGTTTAAGTCTCTCCTTAGTATTTCGGGAAGTTTTCAGACCAATTACATTTTTAATGATTGCCTCTCAGCTCGTCGTGCAGTGGCTTCACTTCTACCTTTGTTGCAGCCTAGCTGCATGCCCGTGTACAAACCGCCTTAAACACACCCGGGATGAGACCAAAATTCATCTCCCTGCTCCCCCACTCTCCTCCCCAGCCCACACTCTGCCACAGAGAGGAGAAACCAGCAGCCCTGGGTTTGCAGGCCCAGGAAGCCAAGGGAATTACTTTTCTATTGAACCTTTCATTCTCCAGATATCAAAACACTTCGTGAAGTCGGGGCCTGTAGGGAAGCAGAGCTGCTATTTATGTGATCAATAAAAAGTTTTACACGGAGCCTTGGATGCTCACAAAAGATGGGAAAGAATGTAGCTGAAACAGCTCTTCACATGAAAACAAGATGTTTATTGGTATTGAAACACCCTGCTAGGCTGAAATCAGATGCCAAGCGATGTGAGCTCAAGCCAGGATGGTTCTCGTTGGGGAGGGGAGAGGAGCAGGCTGGCTTTTTGCATAGGACTAGCTAAAATTTCCCTGTCATTATGTGTAATAATAGAAGGATAAATGCACAGCATGGTGAGATGATTGAGGCTGGAGCCAAGGGGGACAGAGCCAATAACATTTTATATATTTTCCTGCCATGTGAATTCTTCACACCTTGATCTACTTTTCCTTGATTTTCTTCTTTTTTTTTTTTCTTTTTTTTATTGAGGCAACAGCCAATAAAAGAAACTAATGGGTTAGAAACCACGTAAGCAATCTCCCACTGAGCTTTATTCCCCACAGGCTCGTTGCATCAAAGGGAAGGCAGCAAAATAGGGCGACCAAATGCTACGTAATAGCAAAAACAAGTTGGCTGCTGCCTGCTCTGCCCCAGGCTCGGGGCAGGTCACGTTGCCTGCAAGGGCTGTTGGACTCATGGGGACCACGGCAGCCACCAGGGCCGGGGTGAAGAGGACATTTCTGGGCTTTACACACGGCAGCAGTTCATGCCTTTGCTCTGCATTCCTCCTTCCCCACTCCTTCAAATGCAAATACATCTCTCCAGCTGCCCCACTTCTTCCTGTGCCACCTCCACGCTCGGAGAAGAGGTTTCTTGCTTGCTGCGATTTCTCTCTCGCCGAGTTTGAATCCCGTTTTCTGGCTGGGAGTTGCAGAGAGACAATTTATCCCGTATACCTCCTTCCTGCCCCTTCATCAGGAAGGGCGATTTCACCCCACTCACGATGTCTTCCTTTCCTCGCTCCACCTTAGTGACCTCAGCAATGTCCAATTAGCAAATCTGGGCCTCCTGTACTCAGCAGCTATTGCTTCCACCTCATTCCAAGTTTACCACTCTGCCGGTTTTTGTTGCGCTCTTTCCAGCACTTGGCAATTTTGCTCCATAATAATGGGATCAGCATCTCGTAATTAGTGCGAACCATGGTGCTACGTCCTGGGAAATGAGACACGGTGGGAAAACACTGACTGTCCCCAAGGCTTCCTGGGAGACATCAGCCCTGAAGTTTCAAAGCAGTCTGGAGGGGCAAACGCTGGTTATTGCACACAGATGTGACCCACGGAAAGTGCAGCGCTAAACCTTATGCTCTCGGTACGAAGCCTTGCAGTTAGCACAGAGCAATAGCAGCAACGTGGTACGCAACTTTATCAGGGGCTCTGAAAGTTGGAATAAGGACTTTACGCAGGATAAACTCAAGGCTTTTTGTAAAGGCTCATCCTTACCCTAAATCCTGCTCTCAGCCGGTGCGTTTGCTCAGCAGGGTGGGCAATGCAGCTCAGGGTGTCCTGCACCAGCTGCCCCAGGCACCACGTCTTACCATGCTTCTCTCTGGAGACCTCCTCTCCCACCCTACGCACGCCACGGCTGTGGAGCTGCTCTTAATTTCCTGCATTACCTAGCCACAAGCAGTGCTGCTGGTAACAAGCTCTGAAAAGACACGGGGAAAGAGCATCAGGATATAATAAGTCTTATTTACAGCTTGGAGAATCTGCATTTTAGAGCGAGACACCATACTTAAAAATCAGGAGAGACAAAGGGGCACCTTGCAAAAGTGAGTGTTGCCTGGGCAACATCAGCATCTGCATCCCCGCATCTCCCCAGCCCCCTGCTTAGCAAATATCCTCACCGCGGTGCTTCCGTGCACGCTCAGACTTACACCTCGCTCCCCCTCACTCGCATCCGCATCTGCTTCTCCAAGGTGAATGTACAGGGACTGGCACAAGAAATCTACATATGCCGCTGGCAAGAAATGAATCTTCCTTCAGTCTTTCGGCTTGTCTCGCCTGCTGTGCTCTGCAAAGTCCCAGGTCTGTGCTTGCGTGCAGTGCTGGCTTCACCCCACGCACATGCCTTCAGATGGAGCCGGGCACAGATGTGCCCTCCCTGTTTGGAGCTGAACCACAGATCCTGTGTATCTGGCTGCGTCTTATCTCAAAGTTACATTTATGTAGTATTTAGGCTTGAGGACAGATGCTTTCCCCAGCCCCCACCCCGGATTTTTTTTAACACTGTAAAAGAAAAACACACTCATCTTCCAGAGTTGGGAGTTCTCTTGACAGCAGAACAGTGTGATGGATGTGCCAGGGCATCATTTCATCAGAATATCAAGCCATGAGGTTGGCTACTGCCATTCATTCTTGTCATTTGAATCCTCTTGATGTGTAAGATCACATTAAAATCCTGTAAGAGAAAAGTGCTGCATATCTCCTTGTCAGGGAGGACTACGCCAGCCCCGGGACAGCGCAGGTGGAGCCCCAGAATGGAGCCCCCATAATCCAGGGGGCAATGGTGAGTGACCTGCTGCACCACTTAGACACTCACACGTCTATGGGGCCTGATGAGATCCACCCGAGAGTACTGAAGGAACTGGCAGATGTGCTCACCAAGCCCCTTTCCATCATTTACCAGCAGTCCTGGCTAACTGGGGAGGTCCCAGCTGACTGGAGATTAGCAAATGTGATGCCCATCTACAAGAAGGGCCGGAAGGAGGACCCGGGGAACTACAGGGCTGTCAGCCTGACCTCGGTGCCGGGGAAGCTGATGGAGCAGATCATCCTGAGTGCCATCACATGGCATGTAGAGGATAACCAAGGGATCAAGCCCAGCCAGCATGGGTTCAGGAAAGGCAGGTCCTGCTTGACCAACCTGATCTCCTTCTACAACAAGGTGACCCACCTAGTGGATGAGGGGAAGGCTGTGGATGTTGTCTATCTAGACTTCAGTAAAGCCTTTGACACCGTTTCCCACAGCATTCTCCTGGAGAAACTGGCTGCTCGTGGCTTGGACGGGTGTACTCTTCGCTGGGTAAAGAACTGGCTGGATGGCCGGGCCCAGAGAGTGGTGGTGAATGGAGTTTACTCCAGTTGGTGACCGGTCACAAGTGGTGTTCCCCAGGGCTCTGTGCTGGGGCCAGTCCTGTTTAATATCTTTATCAATGATCTGGACGAAGGGATCGAGTGCACCCTCAGTCAGTTTGCAGATGACACCAAGTTTGGCGGGAGTGTTGATCTGCTGGAGGGTAGGCAGGCTCTGCAGAGGGACCTGGACAGGCTGGATCGATGGGCTGGGGACAGTTGCATGAGGTTCAACAAGACGCAGTGCCAGGTCCTGCACTTGGGCCACAGCAGCCCCATGCAACGCTACAGGCTTGGGGAAGAGTGGCTGGAAAGCTGCCTGGAAGAAAAGGACCTGGGGGTGTTGGTTGACAGCCGCCTGAATATGAGCCAGCAGTGTGCCCAGGTGGCCAAGAAAGCCAACAGCATCCTGGCTTGTATCAGGAACAGTGTGGCCAGCAGGACTAGGGAAGTGATTGTGCCCCTGTACTCGGCACTGGTGAGGTGGCACCTTGAATACTGTGTTCAGTGTTGGGCCCCTCACTCCAAGAGAGACATTGAGGGGCTGGAGCGTGTCCAGAGAAGGGCAACGGAGCTGGGGAAGGGTCTGGAGCACAAGGCTGATGGGGAGCGGCTGGGGGACCTGGGGTTGTTTAGCCTGGAGAAAAGGAGGCTGAGGGGAGACCTCATCGCTCTCTACAACTGCCTGAGAGGAGGGTGTAGAGAGGTGGGGTCGGTCTCTTCTCCCAGGTCACAAGTGATAGGAGGAGAGGAAATGGCCTCAAGTTGCACCAGGGGAGGTTTAGACTGGATATTAGGAAATTTTACTTCACTGGAAGGGTTCTCAAGCATTGGAACAGGCTGCCCAGGGCAGGGGTTGAGTCGCCATCCCTGGAGGTATTTAAAGGACGTTGGGATGAGGTGCTTAGGGATATGGTGTAGTGGTGGGCTTGGCAGCGTTAGGTTTACAGTTGGACTCGATGATCTTAAAGGTCTTTTCCAACCTATACAATTCTGTGATTCTGTGATTCTGAGTGGAGCTCTTTGTCGGACCATTCATTGAAGGTGAAACAGAAAAGTCTGCAGGTACCTAATCCCAATCCAGCTCCATTTTCCGAAGGAAGAGAAGGACAACTGTCACGGCATTTATTGTTTGCAGTTTTCTCCACCCCGGTCATTAAAAAGTTGGGCTTTTTCTTTCATCTTTCCAATGACAAAAGGAATTTGTCTTTCTTACACCTTTTACTCTTCTCTGATTTTTTTTTGTAACATCTTGAGCAGTGGGCTGGTGGCCAGATTTCTGAAGGTGTTTAAGCATCAACAGATGCAGCTGGGTACCTGGAGGGATTTTTCCAAAGCATCTTGCTGTAATTGTTTATGATATTCTTCACTTCCCATCATGATCTCTTTGGTAGCATCCCTATTCCTGCCAGCACTGCATCTCCTTTTGCAGAACTGAGTTGGATTTTGCTTCTTTTCTTACTTTTAGTCCCAGAACTCCAGGAAACTGTACAAAAGGGGAACAAAATGGGCAAAATTTGCTGCAAATGGTTACATTTAGGTAGATTTTAGCGTCCTTATAAATACCAATGGGACGCTGAGAAGGTGCATGCTTTCATTTACAGCAGCAGAACTCCAGCATGAGCAGAGTCTTTTCATAGATGTGATCTTGCACTGAGAAACGTACAGAGAAATCAACTGCCTGCTCCCTTTGAAATGCAAAATATTCCTGTGTTGCAACATCACGGCCAAATTTGCCAGTGGATTTTGAGCACTTGTGTGTTTTCTTAGAAGCAGCAGTTAATTTGCAGAGAGCTTCCTTGTCACTTTTGCCCACTGTAAATTCTGGGGATCACGTTTGTGTTGTGCTTCCTAAGCAGGTAAAAATCTGAGTGAGATTTGCAGGCAGATCTGCAGAAAGCAGCGATCTGAGGTTGGCCTCCTCCGCCGGGACAAGCTGCAGGAGCCATCGCAGCCCAGGGCTGTTATTAAAGAGCGAAGGGATCTGCAATTTCCATCCTGCACTGCCATCTATAGCGCAGTGCTGCGCACAGCAAACAGCATTGCCAAAATCAAACCAGAAGCCAAAAAAAAACCCCAACCGAGGCAGCAGGCTGTGAAAAATCTTAGTGCAATGAATTAAATTGGCAATTTAGGGACCATGGCCCATGATGTGTTGGACTGGACGGGAGCGGAGGAGCTTGGGGTGTGAGTCCCACCTGCCCTCCTCTCTGGGCGTCCCTAACTTTGGGGGGTTTGCAACACCATTTCATCCCCTCCAAATCAATACAGAAATGGCCACCTTTCTCGAGGGGACAGCTCAAGATATACTAAATCAGAGGCGTGAAACCAAAACCCATTTTGACTCTGATGAGCAAAGGGAATTTCTTTTATTTTTGATTTTTAAACCAGATGTTGCTTTCATGCTCTGAAACCTCTGAAACAGCTGAGTGGATTTTCTTCAAACTCCTCACACACACAGAAATTCACCTTTGGGCTGCGAACAAGCTTAAGAAATTGCGCTGTGATGGAGATTTTTTTTTCCCCCTCCCCTCTTCCTTTTTTTTTGATTTGGAAAGTTAAAAGGATCTTAAAATAGAAGCTGAGAATTGGATTAAACGTCCCTTTGTTAACTCTTAGCACTGCTCCAAGTCTGCAATTATAATTTCTTAAGGTGCCTGGCACCCATCCCTCTCACGTTTCCAGCTGCCACGTTTTTTATTAAAATAACTGCTAAAATAACGCTGAGGACCAACTCATCTCTGGTGCAGCCTGAAGAGGAAGCTTTGCTGAGAAAACTAAGAGAAAGCCCAAGTTTGGCCCAATTTCACATGCCTCCAAAACTGACCTGTGAAACTGGGGAAGGAGATGGAGGTTGCAGGAGCTGGGGAGCCCTAAATCAGGAGAAACCCCCTGTGCTCCTCGTGGCCCACCAGCATCCGTCGGCAGGAGGAACGGCGCAGCAGTGTCAAGTGCTTTGGCCTGGGCTATTTGGAATTGAAATATGTATCATGAGACCTGCAATGCTAACAGAGCAGAAAAATAGCACAGCCAGTTCACCGCCAGGAATGGATAAATACCTCACAGACAGCTTTCCTGACCTAAATCTAGCTAGAAAGGGACATGAGAAATAAAAGTTGTAGTTACATGATATACATACCATATGTAGTTACCTAAGAAACCTTGTAATACTGTGGAAATCCAAGGTTTGTTCCCATCAGGTCTCTGTTTTTCAAGATCAAGCTCAAGAGCAGCTTCCAACAGAAAGGTCATGCGGGATGTGTGATCCCAACAACAGCCTCATGGTAATATTCACTAATGGTCTTGGGAAATGCATATCTAGCTTATTACAGTCCCTTTCTGTCTGATATGGGAATATCTAGGAGTGTTGAACACTTGGGAAATGCTTTCATTGACAAAGGATGGGCCAAAATCACCAGCTCCTGCTCTCACCATTAATTTTCAGTGACCCCCATTTGCCCTGGTGAAATGTCTTGTGTAAGTAACTACTCCCAGTCTGAACAGGGAGCAGACAAAGCCCCGTGTTGGTACAGGAGGAAAGAGGGGTGGGCTTTGCCAGTGTCCAAATAAGGGATTTCAGCCACCCAAGAGCACTGGAGATTGAGGGGGAGCCATGTGGGACCTCTGGAAGGATTTGGTGAGAGCAGCCCTTCGCACAGAGGAGCCAGACATGCTCTGTGCAGATGGACGCATTAGTCAGCTTGGTCAGTAGCTGTTGTAACAGAAAATTATATGCTAAATCAAGCACTGGAAAACAAATTGCACACTCAGCTTGGCTGGAAGGCCAGCCTCTGGCACAGACAGCTTTTCTCAGTGGAGGCACATCCACCTCCCATGGGACTTGCTGCCAGGATTTGCCTTTAGCAATGCTGGATGGCCGGAGCAAAAGCCGGAGTCTCAAGGGCAGCTTCAGCACGTGGGTGCTGTGTTTGCTGCCAAAGCATGGGTATTTTCTCAGGTTTTCCACTAAGGGTACGGCATGGGGCTGCCTGCTGGAGGTTTGGCTTGGGGTGGAAGCAAAGCAGGAGGCTTGCCCAGGCAAGCCAAGATGTTCCGGAGGGACGAGATGCAGATTCACGTGCCCTCGGGAAAGGGCAGCATCTGCTGCTCTTGAGCTGGAGGCAGGAAAGGGTAAACCAGAAACTCACTTTAGCATCTTAGCTAACGAAATCAGCAGTAAACCTCCCCTGTTTACACCTCCAGTAATTCCTCCCCTTGTTCTTGCAAGCCCAGTTCAATTTTCTTTTTATTCTTGTGCATGTACCTCAAATAGCTGATTACTCGTGCTAGACCCTGCCAATAAATTGTATGCTTTTTATTTGTTTCCCTTTCTTCCAGAGTCGGTTTGCATTAAGTACCACTGCAGCGTGCAGAAGGGGTTGAGGCAACGCCTTGGTGGCCCATAAAACAAGTTATTATTGAACATGGCCCCTCTTTCTCGCAAAAGGAGCCCTTGGAAGATGCAAGCAGCTGGAATATGGGTATTTTCATGACCATAAAAACCTCATTTTACTTTTATTGCTATTGAAAAGCCCTGGATAGGTGCATTTCTCATCCAGCTGATTAATCTGAGGTTAGAGGCCGCTGCACCAACAATTACAGATACGTACCTTTGTGTGCATGCAAGCGGTGTATCTCAACCTCTTTCCAAAAGAAAATCAAAAACAAAGTGTTGCTAGCACGGAGACACAAAGAATACCCTCTCTTTTTCATCCGAGACTCCAGCGCAGGCTCGCTACGCCCACTTAGGCTCCTTTCAGCTCCCAACATGCCTCCGGGTTGCCTAGCAATCCTAACAACATTTTATGAGGCCTTATTCCAGAGGCACATTTTGCTAATGCCGAATTTTAGCTAGAAGCTCCAGGAGAAGTACGGAGGAAGCCTGAGATAGCACCACTCCAATTTATTACAGCCAGGATACAGGGGGAAAAAATAAAATACCAAATTATCATGACGGGCATTTAGCAATAACGTCTTGCGTCGTATCCCTTGAGCCAGCGCGCTGCCAGGGGTGGTCTCCATGCCATCAGCCGACTGTAGCAACCCAACCGTCTATCTGTGAATGTGCCGAGGCTCCAAACAGGCACCTCCGAAAGGAACCGGCTGCCAGCGGCCAGGTTTCTGAGCAAACATCTAATGGAAAGAAATGATGAGGGAAAGCAACTTCTGGCTGAATGCAACAGAAAGGATTCGGTACCACCAGCTGTTGCCATCCTCATGTCGGGTAGCTCCAGGGGAGCCAGCCTCCATCACCCCGGGTCGCACCCCAGGGTGACTGATGCTGGGAATTAAATGGGCTGAAGGGACGGTGGGCTCCAGCATGGCTCGGAGAGCCTGGGGGGGGCTGCGACCCCTGGTCCCCCACCGCCTGGGCTGGTCACACAGCTCCACCCTGGCAAGGCCCTCGGCACATGCGCAGCTCCCCAAAATCAGCGGGTTCAGGGTTGTGGGCTCTCAGGTCCTACGGCAGCAGACCCCAGGTCTGCGCTTGTCGAGGTGACGCACTAAGCTGGCACGACCTAGACGGGACAGCCGTGGTAAAAATCACGCCGGCTGGGCCGTGGCAGTGCTGACTGCAGTCCCGCCTGGGTGGCTGGTTCGCGGCTCCGCACACCGGCAAAGTTCAGATGCTGAGCGGGACGGGATGGGAACAGGTCTGCTGGCAGAGCGGCGGGTGGGTGGAAGGAGGCTGGAGGGAGATGACATCCACCAAATTACTTTCCGCTCTGAGCCATATGGAAAATAAAGGTACTAAAATGCATAAATCTATTCCAAATCACATTCCCTTGGTTTCTCCCTCTCTAACCCCAAACAAATGTATAACCCAGGAATAAACGAGCCCTTGGGGTTAGAGTCAATGTTTCTGAAGGCTACAGAGTTCCTATTTTTATCTTTTAGTTTGGCGTATACAAACTTTATCTAAGACCCAAATTTTCTAGAAGTTACTTCTAACGGTTAGAGTTTTTAAATCCTACCTTTAAAAATTCATCCAAGATTACTCCATAATAGTAATCTCTTGCTAATGTAAACTGAATTAGATCCAACCATTAAACTTTCACGATTATTATTTTGTTGATGAAGAATGACCTTTTGTTAAATTCAGCAACTGTTTCATTTCTGTAAAACATGTAGTTATAAAAAAAATCAACAGACATGTTTTCATGCCTTTTTATCTCTCTCTCCCTGTTTTTGGAGTGTTTTTATTTTTTTTTCAGTTTCCAGGGCGCACAGGGTTTTTTTCTAAGCAGGTAAACACGTCCCCTCCTGCCTGTAAAGCAAGCGGATTAGCATGAGGGAACTGGTAAGCGAAGATTTCTCTAAACAAAAGTGAGACCCATTTCATTGATTTTTTCACTGGCCAAGCTGAAGGACAAGTAAATTGGATTTTTAAAATCCTTTCACTTTTAATACTGTATGGTATTATTAGTAATGTAAGTAAGTAAAACTGTTTATAGCAGATGTTCTTCTAAAGTTGACAGTGTGCCCTTAAAGTGACGCATGATGATTGTAAATCCAGGGTTTTCCAGCGCTTACAGCGAATGCCCTTATCGCACTAACATATCTAACTAATGCAACCGACTGGAAAGGGGACTGCAGAATGGGAAAAGGAAAAAGTTTCACACTTAATCCAGGATTTGACTGGGAAGCAGGTTTAGTGCTGGAAATATAATCAAAGGTTAGGTTTGCTCAGTGCTTTAGAGGTGTCTGCAAAACAGCGGGACAGTTGCAGGAGAGTCCCTCCCCCAGCATCTGCTCCCTGCTGAGAGGCTCCAGTCATCCCAAAGGATGCTCAGGGCCCACTGAAAGCACATGTGGTTTACAAGTGCCTTTGCTAGTCCCTACTTCAAGGATAACCCATAGACAGCCAAACCCAAGAATAGGTCACAGCGACTTCAAATTTCCTCTACTGGGATGCTACGCAGCGGCTGAAGTCCAGGGTTGTTGCCACGTGGGTCTCTGGACACCTTGGTTGGATCCATGTTGGGGCACTGTGCTCTTCACCTCTGCCCTCGGGCCCCTGTCCCTTATTTGAGAAAAAACAAAGCCACATGAAGACCAGCCACCACATCCTTTCTCTAGGTCTAACCCAGCCGGGAGGGTGTCCAGCGTGTACGTGCGTCCTCGGGATGCTCTGAGCCAGGAGCCCTGAGCAGGGCGAGAAAGGCTGAATCCAGACCTTTTCCCTTTTTCCTGGCATGGCTTGGCTCAGTGGGGTCTTTTTTCCCTTTGGAAGGAAAACTTTTGGTATCCAGTGCTTTACCAGCAGTGTGGTAGACGATAGCTGGTTAAAAGAGAAAAGGAGGTTGTCCATTTCTGGAGGGGGAATTTATTGAAGGAGCACTTGAACGCACTTGATGCCCAGGATAATGCGGGGTCCAGGCTGCTGGGGCAGACGTTCACGACATACAGATGATGTACCAAGGAGGCCGTTTACACACATAACCTGCCATGGGTTATGGATCTGATTCCAGATTGCCCTGACCTTCCCTGTGTGGTTTCTGCCTGTGAAAATACAGGAAGGAAGTCGGGATCAGGCGTGAGCGCTGTGGTTTTGGCAGCACGTTACGCTGCCTGTGTATCATGATAGATATATCATCGTAGGTGTGAATCATGATATAAGGTTTGGGACAGTAAGCATGCAGGTCTTGTGGTTTTTGTTTAAATGTTTTGTAATAATACAGGGCAAATTCGGTAGCTTTACTGCCTCCTCTAGCTTCTTGGGTAGGTTGTAAAGCAAGATATTTAAGATCAGCTGCTTCCAACCCTCCAGACAACGCATGGAGCTTGTTTTCAGCAGCGACAGGCAGTGTATGCTACAGTTGCTCATAAAAGTTCAAAACCATATTCCTTTTGGGCTGAAATGCTTCGTGTTTGATATCAGATTTTATACTTATTGGTTCAGTTGTTTTTAGCTGTTGAAAAGTATGTGGATTTTTTTTTTTCTCTGTTCGCATTGATGGAAAGTGAGAAAATGAGATCTTTCAGAAATGACTAAAGCAAATAATTTAGACCTGGCTTGTGTTATGTATTTCACCAAGGTCTAAGTTTCAAGCCAAACTGAAAGTAAGTTAGCTAAGCAGGTTTAAAGCTCGAAGCGCACATGCCAGCGTAAATTTTATGAATTATTTTAACTGCAACCCATGAAATGGTATTGCTTTTGTAAAATTATCTCGACAACAAATGGTCTTGTTCAAGGCTTTCCAAAATGGGCTATCATACATCAGACAGTCTCTGGCATGGATTCTAGAAAAGCGACAGCATTTCTGCATGGGGAATGAGCAGATCATATAATATCTTAGGGAATGGCAGAGTCTGGGCATCAGATGTTCCTAGGTCTTTATTGTATTTCAGAGAACTTGCTGTGAAAATATATTCTTGATAAGTGTGATTTGAAAAAAATCCCTGTGAAACTTAAATAAACTGTGATAGAAACATTTCCAGCATACTGGAGTTTACTGTAAACAGGATCACAGCTGATTTAAAAATGAAAAAATTCATTACTATAGACAGAACAATCTTTCCAGGCGGTGCTGCTCTTGGGAGGGAGCCAACAGATGCAACATCTCATTTAGCCCCATCTCGCCAGGCACCGAGGCCGCTGCTCAGCACCCAGCACAAAGCACACAGCACCTTGCAGGAGGCAGCCCTGACCGAGCAGGCTTTAAGCGATGCCCGCCTTGCGCTAGGTCCCGCTGTCTGCATGCCTTTTTCTGTCCCCAGTACTCCCCCCTTCAGCATAGCAGCCTATTGGCATTAGGAAAAAAATGGGTTTGCATCCTTTGTGGGCTTTTGGGACCACGAGTGCTCCCACCACATTTCTGACTCACTGGTGTTGTTTTCTTCAACCTTCTGGTGATTAAAAGCTGTGCGGGAGAAGAAAGAATTCCTCTATCAATGTATCACCTCCTCCACAGGCAAACCCTTTCTTATCATGCCATCTGGATTAAAACCTGGCTCAGAACCGCTGTGAAAGCTTTGTAAAGCTGTTGGGATTGAGGAGGGATATTTACGGGTGTCCCAGATGGGATTAGGGCTCCGGTGGGCTCCCCAGACCCTCAGTGGCAGGTCACATCCTCGATGCCGCCGCGAGCATCACAGGTGCCCTCCTGGTCAGAGGTCCGTGCCGTGGACGCAGCCTCTGCAGGCAGGCAGATTTATACGTGCTGCCCCAGGTCAGGGCCGAGGGACGTCGCTGGAGAGACGTAAGGATCAGGGTTAAAAGCACAGATCATGCAATAGAATTGAGAAAACGGGTAGAAATCCCATAGGAAACTGGGTTAGACACCGTGAGCATGCATGTGTGTGACAGACACTATCATGCACCTGAATATGTTTCAACACAATGAATTTTATTTAACTTCTTGCAGCTGCTTGGTTAAGAAGAAAATCCTACCAGGCGTGTGTAAGTGCAAACCCCTTTTTGCTCCTGTGTGACAGCGCTGTGATTTCCCTGAGAGAGAAAGCAGAATTAAAACCCACCCAGGTGGAGAAAGAAGTGAGGCTGCTCCCGAGCGCAGGTGCGTTGGGGAAAGTAGCTCCACAGATACAGGGCACATTGTTCATCACTTACATTGCTTCAAATCAGTTTGGACAAAAACCACGGCAGCATTTAAAACCTACTTGATGGCTAAGGGAAAAGGGTTGCGGAGAGCTGGGCAGGAATTTGAGGGAACACTGCCCTCTTCTTTTGTATTTTATCTAAGTATTTGTGTGATGCAGGTCCTGAAGTCTCTGCTCGCTTGCCCAAGGATGCACACTTTACAGCGGGGAAGCCCTATCGCCCTTAACCCCATCAGATTGGCACCGTGCTCAGGAGAAATGCTGGCTAGCACAGAGACAGCAGAGTCTCTTTTCCTTAGAATAATTGCTTTCCTTCACTCTTCTCCTCCTCCTTCCCCAGGTCAGGGCTGTGCACATTAGGCTAGCTTTCATTGTGAACATCAATGTGTTGTCTAGCTGCTGGGTAAATACATCAAGCGGCTCACGCCCAGCGTGCAGCTCACATCGTTCCTTTCTGTCGAAGCTGCTTTTCAATTACGCTTTGGTCTGGGGGTAGAAGAGATCTCCTGCGGTGTCAAAGCCGGGCAGCTTCTTTGCTGAATTGGAGCTTGATAAATATGTATTCAGTCTCATGCATCAGAATAGCGAGCAATAGCCATATGAAGTGCTATAGAGATGCAGCATTTCACTTACAGAAATTAAGTGTTTTTAAGCAGATGCCAGTCAGCAGATAAATGCAGAAATGTACCCTTTTATCACTGTTTTTGCAAGATTTGTGTTTGCCCAATGCGGTGGTATCTGGGTGACCGTAACAACCCATTACATTCATTTGCCCACAACTGATAGCGCAAAAGATTCCTGCCGTATATCGCTGTATTGAGACAGTCAGCGATGACACACTGCCAAACAAATATTTGACAAAGGACAGTCAGGTTTTGCACCGCTCTCTGAGTAACGCCGACTCTATCCCAGCTACTTTCTGCTCTCGCTGTCCCCTTCCCAGCTGCTTTGTTTGAATGTTTAATTTCTCCTCCTGGTTCACGTTGCCCTATTGCACAGACGCGGGAGAGCAGGGCAGCATCTTGAAAAGGCTCAAGGTGTCTCTATGAAGCGCCAGGAGGGATTATTTCTGCACGTGCCCAGGCAGCCATGCTTGTACAGGGTCTTGGCATCGCACCGTGCTAGTGCCCGAGCACCGTCCCGGCTGGAGCAAGCCCATAGCTGGCCAGTTCGGACGGCCAAGGTGCCGTTCCCACATCCAAGCATTGCACCAGTGCCTGGGCGCATCACAGGGGTGGCACGAGGACCGTTGTTGTCCCTCCCCACCAGCTCCAGCCCCCACCAGGGCTGCTCCCCTCCTCAGCTCCCTGCAGTTCGTGGTACCTGGCTGGCAGCTCCCGGCCGTCTGACTATTTTGGTAGGCAACTTGGAGTCAGGAAGTTTGGCCACACCTGCAGACATAACCGTCTAAAACCCTGCCGAGGAAAATGAACCACTTTAAAGTCAATCCAGCCATACAGGATGAGATTAATTTAATTCAAACAATTTGAGTGCATTTACATCAGGCATTTACACTGGGGCAGCCAGCTTGACTTTAAGCAGGATTAGTTGACTGGGGGAGCGCAAAGCGTTTCCTTGTCTGAAGGGCCCTTGGTTTGATGCTGTTGCAGGGTGGATTAGAGCCGAGCAGAGCATTGGAGGCTGCCGAGCAGAGCTCTCTGTTCCTCACGGCGCAAGGAGCTTAGGGAACAGATGCCGCAGGCGGATGGGCTGCCGAGACACGATGCTAAGCACAACCCATCAGGCAGCTTGGAGGAATCCTGTTTCTGTACGCCGCTTGATCACATTTTGCATGAAGCTGGCATTTATCTCGGGGGCAGCGCTGGCTTAAGCAGCAAATTCCACTCAGAAGAAATTTCCAGGCAGAAAGAAAAAGAGAAAGAATCTCACTGATTGGTGCGGCGGGAGTGTCTCGGTGGCTGCAGAGTGACCGTGACACGTGCGGACATGCCCATCGGCATCCCCAGCTCCACAGCCCTGGAGCAGCAACGCTGCGCTGGGTCTGCCCCGAGCGCTCGGGAAGCCTCTGAGCAGCATGAGGATCTTCGTAGCCGGCCTCACGTGCCAGCCCTCGGGTTATTCCCTGACTGGAGCTGCAGAAATCTGTAGCCTGTATCCAATGTGGGAGAGGTAATGGGACCCAGCCCTGGCAGCGACACACCTCTTGGCCCCACATCAGACAGGTCCACAGGGCTGACTGCAACTCCTGTATTTAGAACCACCGCCCCACTCCTGCCCATGCCGGGGATGGCTCCTGCCTTGCCAGCCGACCTGCCCGCAATGCGTTTTCCCATGCAGCCGTGGAAACATTTACTGACAACGTCTGGTAACAGCCTCACCCTATTTCTGACCCTTTCAGGGTCCTTCTGATCAAATGACATGATTTTGGGTTTTAGAAAACCCTTAGACATGAACAAAAATCTCTCCACAGCTGCTTTCTCTTTTTTTTGGACAGGTCAAACACTGCTCCAATACTAGCTCTCACCTTGCCTGCTCCCACACACCTGCCTACCAACTTGGGTCCATTTTTAAGCACACTTAACAGCACTCTCATCCCGGTGTGAACAGGCAAAAGGCGTGAGCTTGCTCTCCCGTCAGGCAGCACGCAACTCTGGCTCTCACCTACCAGACGGCCACATTTTACATTCTGGCCCTGAGCGCTTGCTGATGTTGAGCAATTTGGGGCAGGAGAGGAACTCAGGCAGACGAGTGTGAGCAGAGCAGCTCCCCACCGGGGCCCAGGTTATGCTGCTGCTGTGTGCCGTGACCCCGCTTATTTGTTCCTCACCGTTTGAGAGCACTATTTTGGCTGTAATTTAATTCCAGGCCTCCAGAGCGGCCACTTCTTGTGTCCACTTCCCTCCTTCCCAAGCCCCCTCAAGGGATGCCTTTCCTCCCTCTCCTGCCCTGGGGACTGCGACCTTTTGCTGTGCCCCGCTTGGCTGAGTCTCGCTGGGGAGCAGACGCTGCTGCGTAGGAAGCGGTATCGGTGTTTTGTTAGACGGTACTTTCCTTTCTTCCTCTCGGTTCGTATTGAACTGTAGTGGCAAAGAGCACTCTTACTGAAGATGATGTCTCGGGTGAGATGTCTAACTCAGGTCCCGACTGCTCAGCAGTCATTAAACATCTCAGGGAAGATGTTCGAGGAACTTGGATGTTAACCTTGTGGTCCTGGACCAATTCCAGCTCGTTTAATTACAGTCTTCACAGCTGAAATTTGCTCTGCACTTTCGACCAGTTATGGGATTTTTTTTCCCCATCTCCTCTAAGCTGCTGAGCAGCCTTGCTACAAGCTGCCACATTCCCCACACGAGCCGAAGCAATAAGCAGTTACGGCTGCTCCCTCTCCCAAGATTTTCAAATTCATTATATTTTCTGGTTACTTAACAATTTGGGATTTTACAAAATATCACCGGCTCGCCTATACAGAAAAGTTTTACCTGTTTAATCTGGATAATCTAGCCAGTACAGAGCATACATGATCCACATACATGCCATTGGTGCAAAGTACATGACCTTTATCATTCATGTAACATAATATAAATAACTCTTGTGAAAAAAATACAAAAAGTAATTTGCAGGAAGAAATACTGTCATGCAAGCTAAACAACCTACACACACTCCCTTATAATGAAAAACTATGAGTATAAAAGCTATATGGGTACAGACATATACATGAGTATAGATATATAAAAACTATATGAGTATAAAAGCGTTAATACACTTAACAGGTGTTTTAAACTCACTCCTTTGTGTACCTGGGATGAATTCCCCCCTTCGGCAAACCTTTGCAAGCAGTCCACGGTTACTAAAATCGCGTTGCGATTAAATCCCCGCCTAACGCTGCGGTGGGGTTTTGGTGCAATGGCACGGAACGCCATCTCCCCCAGCGTAACGCGGTTTGAAAGCACGGGAGCCCTGTACGGAAACACGGGCGATGTCCTGGGGCCCGGCTGCGGGGTGGACGTGCCCGTGCCCCGCAGAAAGCCCCGAGCGGGGAGGCTTTTGGGGTGGGGGCACCGCTCCAGAGCAGGGCAGGCGTCTCGGAGGCGGTTCAACTCACGGACCCGGCAGAAAGCGGTTTTTCTGCCGGGGCAGGGGCGAGGTGGCGGGAGCCCCTCAGAGGGGGTCGCTCCCTCTGCACCTGCCCGAGGAACGGGGCCGGGGCCCGGCGCCCGGCGCAGCCGGCCCGCCCGGGCCTGCAGGCGGCGCCGCGCCCCCGCCGAGCCCGGCGCTGCCAGCCCCCGCCCCGCGCCATAAATCGCGGCGGGGCGGCCGGGCCCGGCCGTGCTGCCGGGGAAGGCGGCGGCAGTAGCAGCAGCAGCGGGCTCGGCTCCCGCCCCGCGCCCGCCCCACTTCCCCCCTCCACCCCCGCCCCGCCGGCTCCGCCCCGGAGGCCGGCACGCTGGCTCGCTCCCTGCCTGGGAACATGGCCGAAGTCGGGGAGGACAGCAGCGGGGCGCGGGCTCTGCTGGCGCTGCGCTCGGCGCCCTGCAGCCCCGCCGCGGCGCCCCCTCCCGGGCCGCCGCCCCCGGCCGCGCCGCCCTCCGCCGGCCCGGTGCTGGCGCGGCTGCAGGGCCGCGAGTTCGAGTTCCTCATGCGGCAGCCGGCCGTCACCATAGGCCGCAACTCCTCGCAGGGCTCGGTGGACGTCAACATGGGGCACTCCAGCTTCATCTCTCGGCGGCACCTGCAGCTCAGCTTCCAGGAGCCGCACTTCTACCTGCGCTGCCTCGGCAAGAACGGCGTCTTCGTGGACGGCGCCTTCCAGCGCCGCGGCGGCCCGGCCCTCCAGCTCCCGCCGCAGTGAGTGCCGCCGACGCGGGCCGGGCCGGGGGCGCGGGGGCGGTGGCACCGCAGGGAGGCGGCGGGGGCCCGCGGGGCTGGGCCCGCTGCGGAGGGAGAGGGAGAGCCCGCGGCCTGCGGGGAGGGACCCGGGGAAGGGCCTGAGGGGGCGGAGAGGGACCCATCCGCCCCGGGGAGGGGACGTGGGTCTGGGCGGAGAGGGGCCTGCTCCGAGGAGGGGGACGGCGAGGGGTCGCTTGGCCCCACCGAGGAGACAGTGAGGTGCCTCCGCCCCACGGAGGGAACATGGGTCTGCCAGGAGAAAGGCCTGAGGTGATGGTGAGGGGCCACCGCTGATGAAAGGGACAGTGAGGGATACACCTACCCATGGAGGGCCTGAGGGGACGGTGAGGGACTGCCTCTGAAGAAGGTGGCCTCAGGGCCTTCACCCGGACCACAGAGAGCCTGAGGGGATGGTGAGGGGCCCCTCACTTGAAGTTGGTCATGGTGGGTGAGGGACCCTCTGTGCAATGACAGTGTGACCCTCACCTGATGAAGGGCCTGAGGTGGCGGTGAGGGATGGCCACCTGGTGACCAGGCAGTGGCTCCCCCTCAACATCAACAAGGGATGTCCTCACCTTCCCAGCCTTGCTGCCGTCCGTGACCGAGGAAGGGGGATGATGTTCGTCAGGGCTGGGGCTGCTCCCTCTGAAGGAACTATGTCTGGGGAAGAAATGTGAGCCCCTCGCCTCAGAGTGCTTCTCCAAGAGGGCCATCCCCCATGTCATCGTCTTCCATGCCTGCCTGCCAACAGGCTTGTGTTCAACTTGTAGCCCTTAAGAGGTTTCCAAAAGATAAATAAGAATGACTCTTGTCAGTGGACTAAAACTTGCTACACCCAGGGCTTGTCTTCCCTGGAAAAGATTTAGTGGAAAAAAGTTTGAAAAACACTTTGGCAGAGTGCTTATTTTAGGGTTGGCAAGTTGGGTGTTGTTCCTGGTGTCTCTCTGGGGCAACGGAAAAAAGAGGGAGTTGGGCCAGGCCAGGGGTGATGTCGCTCACCAGGACCCCCGGAGAGCAGGCACCCAAGGTGTCTTTGCTTTGTTGAGGAAGGGGAGAGGGCTGCAGAAGGGTTTTCTATGCTAGCAGGGAGGTGGTAGTCTGTGCTGTGTTTTAGATAAACTCTCTTGCAGAAAGAAGAATAAGGTTGGCGTTAATCTGTTTCTTCCTCTGAAAACATTGTTTATGGTTGCTGAGCACTGTCCAACGACTGCAGTGCTTCACCCCAGGGGCAGCAGCGTGGTAGTGGTAGGTGATGTAATTCCTGTGTGCATCTCTTCAGGTCGTACCAGACAGACTGTGTCTAATGCCATCTCTGAGTGAAAACATGCTGTAAAGGCAGGAGGTTGGGTTTTTATGATGTTTCACTTTTTGTTGTTTGTATAAAACATCTGTTTTCATCTTGCAGTTTTTTGCCTTGGTACCATTTACCTCCAGCACCAGGGTCCTGGAGTTATCCCTCTCTCGCCAGCCTGTTGCTCAGGGGAGGGTTTTTTAATTACTCATTTCCTCTGCAGGCTGCTTCATTTTGTACTTTGTAATTTAGTTATAACTCCCTAGCTGCTTGCTCTCTGAGGCGTTTTGGTTTGTAACGTGTTTCATTTTCTAAAAGAGATGTCCTTTAGTGTCTGTTTAATTAATCGTGCTTTGTAAAACAAGACCACCCGAAGCCCAGGGCATTTCTGTTGTCACTCCCTCTGGCTCTGGGTTTATCTGTGTGAGCTCTCTCCTCCCTGTCATTCTGTTTCTTCAGTTGGTTAATCATAAGCATTGTGCTTGAAAACTCTCTCAAGCAGCGACTTGGTTGCTTATTTCTCTCCGCTTCCATTTGCTTGTGACTCCTGGAGTGGGAACGGCAATATTCCTTCATCGCTTTAAAGGGAGGAGTTTAATGTACAGTTATGAACTCTGCACAATGAGGCATCTTCTTTGCTTGGCTGCTGTTTGAGCTACATAAATAAACTTGATGCTCCTCCCTTTCTGACTTCCAGAGTAGGAAAATGTTTTGCATCAATCTAAAGGAATTTGCCCCCTTGCTTCTAACAGGTAAACAGCTCCTTGCCTTCTACTGGCCAGTCAAGGGTTTGTAACCCAGACCAGGAAAAAAAAAATCCTGTTGAAGCTCGGTATACACAGTCTTGATTGAGGCTTTAAACTGTTCTCCTGTCCACTGTTATCCGCACTCTTGAAAAACCAGACAATTCCCTCCCAGTCACCCCCTTCCATGCGCACACACGTACATACGCCAATCTCCCCCCCCAGTAAACAA
The DNA here is from genome assembly GCF_035582795.1 of Mycteria americana. NCBI lineage: Eukaryota > Metazoa > Chordata > Aves > Ciconiiformes > Ciconiidae > Mycteria > Mycteria americana. The sequence goes on along the minus strand of NC_134376.1, from coordinate 5,019,389 downwards.
AACAAAGCGCTGGTTGGTGCCACTTCTTTTCTGTAGAGAAGCCTGTATGCTTACTGCTAGCCAACTAATGCTGTCTAAAGTAGGACAAAATGAAGATAGGTTGTAGTACACAGATTCACAGTACAAACCACAATTTTTTCTGAATGTTGTTTTATGGTAACACTACTGCCCTGTTTGATACAGCCACGCCTTCTCCACGTACCAGCAGAACGTACGGTTTATGTTAAACTTCAGGAACTAATGGACATTCCATTCAATGATTTAGGTAAGAGGTCCTTGTGATGTGGAGAGCTCTTGCTGGTAATCTTCTAAGAACCAGTTGTTTGAATAGTTGTCCCCCCCTTTTTTTTCCCCACCTGTAAAGGATAGCAGAAATATGCAAAGTCCAATTTCTTTGGGACCAATGCAGTCACTGCTGCTGTTATATTACAAGCAAAGGAGATGCTTGTGCATCATGAGATCATGAATGGAAGCAGAGGGTTCCAGGAAAAAAAAGTCTTTCAGATGTAATTCCTACTATTTGTTAAAAAAATAGACCATGGACTCATAGATTCTATTTGTGAGGTTTCTTCTTGCATCACTTTTCCTGTATAAAACTTCTGTTATAAGCCTTCTTCTAAGTTTAGAAGTAGTTATTCCTAAAATTTACGGAAGATTTTGTCAGGAGGGATGGGGAAGGGAGGAAAGAGGAAGAGTTTGAGACCTTTCTTGAAGACTGTACGTACCTTCTAACACAATAGACCTGTTCAAAATCAAGGGCCTTTGAAAAGTTTCGTATCGCTTCCTCCATCGGCATCATGTGTATGTATAATCTGCTGTAACCAGAATTTCACTGGTGGGTGGGAGTATAATATTTCACAGCTGTGTTGATATGGAAGATTGTATTTCACAGATGTGATGACATAACTATGAAGTATAATTAAACAATAATGACCAACAAGGAGGGCATTTCCTAGAGGTTAATGACAGTTAGAAACAAAGTGGGTGGAAGAGTGGAGGGCCTGCAGTGCAGCTGAAGACCCCTTAATCTATTTAATTAACATGAGTGCCACACTACAGCAGGCATTACAAATATAAATCAACATGAAATTATGGAAGTACTTATATAAAAAATAAGTGCTTTAAATCAAATTAAGGATTGCTAGAAACTCTTTTTTAGCTGTGCTAGTGGAAGCTGGAAATCTGTGGATAAATATCTGGGTATTTTCATACAAAAAAGAGAAACTCAAGACTATCAGTAGGATGTGCACTAGATTTTTAAAACTATTGATACAAGCAAAAATGTGAGATACAGCAGGAACCATGAGCTGGAGTACTTTTTCCTGCTGAAGACAGTAATTTTTTTAAATTTACAGTGTAATCAGGTGTTTACAGGATCAGGTTAGTGCTGAATTATGAACAACTTTTTAACTTCAAAATTGACTGAATTTTTAAAAGAAGTAACAATAACAAGTTAGGGACTTCCAGTAACTAAAATAAGCATTTCCCCCCCTGCCCGAACCAAAGGAACTGAAACAGTTGAAAATTAAGCTTGCTAACCTGAATTTTAAGCAGCTATGGGTCAGGTTTTCAAATGCTCCTAAGTACAAAAGTTCTATTGACTAAAAACTGCAAATGTTGATTGAGCGTAGCCTGATAATAGCACTTGAGCTTTCTGAACCGGGAGCTCAATAGATTGGAAAATAGTGCTTGTCTGTGAATATTTCATGGGATATTTGCTTATTGCTTCTGTGACTGTTTTGTGTTTTTGCAGTAGTGCTATTAATGGAGCCTGAAGTTTGTGTTTTTAAGTGTAAATGGATAATTCCAGTATGAGATTTCTAAGCGTAAAAATAAGTTTTTAAACTTGTAGTTCTTTTAGCATTTAGGAAATGGAAGAAATAAATGGAGGAGTTTTTTAGTTTGAGTGTAAAATACAAGAGAAGTAAATATATGGATGTATGAAATTAAAATGTGGAGTTAAAATAAACATTATTATGTATTATGCCCCATTATAAATTAAACTTCTGTGCACGTGAAGTTTTATTAAGAGCATGCTGCTTTTATTTATAATGGGATTTTCCTAGGTACTTAATAAACTTGACAAAAATAAATAGTCCAATACTCTGAGCACTTATCAAGATGCTGATCCCGCAAAATTTTATGCGTGCATTAATCTTTCTGTATTGTGAGTACCTGAGTTCACTTCAGTGTTTGGGTAGTGTGGGTGTCTCAGCAATTGGGGTTTAGTAACCAAGCAGAAAATTGAGAGCTAGATCCAACGGTCTTTTCATTTCCCTTTCTAAGGGAGATTGTGCAGTCTGTTAGCCAGTAACTCGAGGCAGTAATTAAAGTAAAAAAATTTGACATAAACTAGAAAAATGGAGATATACACAATGTATCGCAGTGTTTTGATGACCTCACTAACCACTCGGCCTCCATTCTTGTGGTTAGAATGATGCCATCATGGTGTGTATGAGTGCGGAGGGAACTGCAAGCTGTACATACACATGCTAAGGAAGTGCTTTGACCACATAACCACGACTACAGAACTAGTTGTTTCTGAAATGCTGTGTATGTATGTTGACTCTGATAACTCCTCATGTAGTTTTACTTCTTAAATATTGCATGGTCTGCATTTGCAACCATTTTTTTGTTCTTTGTTTGAAATGCATCATTTGCTTTGTTAGAACTTGTGGATGGTGGGTTTACTCTCGCTAGAAGCTCTTTAAAGATTTGCCGCCTTAGTGCTCTGTCTTATATTTTTTATGTTCTTTTTTGATTTCAAAGACTGTCTTTGAGAACAGGTTTTTTTGTTGCACAGTGCGATAGTGATAAAGAGTTACTTGATTTTAATTACGGCATTTATGTCAAGTAATAATTTTTGGCTAAGCAGCTCAATTTGTCATGGGTTATATTAAATGTTTAAGGAAAGTTTCTCTCATTATGTGAAACTACTGCTCGATTTGTTGATTCAAAAATAGCTGTGCTGTAAGTCAGGTTGTGAATATAAATTAACACTATGCAAAACTCGGTGTATGTTCTCTTATGTATTCTTTTAAACCAAGCTTGGTTCAGTTTAGCTGATGTGTTGATTATGAAAAGATTAATTTAACCAGAACATGCCACACTTGTCTTGTACATTCTTGTGCAGAGTCTCAGCTAGAAAGGCTCAAATGTAGATTCAGGTTGTGCTGGTGTAACTTCTCTGTGTTAGCAAACTCTCAATCATGACATGTATGCTTAGCTGACTGTGGGATTCTTCCAGTTGGTACAGTTGTGTTTTTATATAAATCTAGGGGATGAATGAGTGTGAGAGTTTTTGCTTTTACGAGAACAGGAATAAAAATGATGAAATCTGTAGTAATTCATATCTTGGTTATTTTGGTGCCAGCTGTGTGAGCATCCTCACTGCAGAGTGTCTGTTTTGACTTCTGGTAACAAATAAAAACAATGCTTTTTGGCTTTGTTTTTTTTCCTTCCAGAAAATGGGACACGCAATCTTGCACTGAATAACTGAAAGCATAAATGACAACCAGATTAATGTGATTGTTTTCTTTGTAAGCAAGCTCTTAGTAACAGTGCTCCGATAGCCATTTGGCGTCAGAGCTGTTCTGTGGGATGCCAAATTCTCTTGCTCGGTGTTGCAGTTTCCTGGAGGAGTAGATGTGGCAACAGGATGTTGGTAAAGAACAGGAAACTACTTGAATTTGCTACTTATGCCATGCAAATAAAGTCTTATTACTGGCCCATGTGTAGTAATTAGGGCGTGCTATTGACAGAAGTTTTTGCAGCAATTGCAGAGCGTGGAGCTTGGGAAGTGTGTTCAACTGTGTGCTTTGAGGGGGGTTGCGCTCAGTACTGCGGGGTAACAAAAGGTATATAGGCTGGTGAGGCTAAACCAGTGTTAGAGATTTGAGAGTTACCTCCAGCTGTCTGTCGTATTCCCGGTGCATCTCTGCTAGCCCTCAGCTCCATATCAATTCTTCTGACATGTCCTAATTTACTTTGAGCTCCTTCTAGCTGTAATAAGTGTCTGAGCAGGCAGCGTCTGGGTGTTCTGCAGTCGGAGCCAAGGGGCGCTGGAACCAGAAATTCTTAACAGACCAAGGTTCACCTTGCTGCTGGTTAGGTGTGGATGAGCCAGCTATTCCTTCCCAATCCAAGTGGAAATGTGGTTTAGAAAAGAAAAATCATGTGCTTTTGAGTTGGCGATGTTAATGAAAAGGGAGAGGAATTATCTCATTTGCTTTTAGTACAGATTCTTTCCTCTCCTTTTTCTTAATAGCAGTCCAGAGTACAGAAGCCTTTTTCACATGTAGGTTTACCTAACACCGGCTTTGTTTTAGTTTCTTTGCTTCAGTCCCTGTGCATCTGGCAGTTTTCTGAGGGTTTCCTAAGGCTGCAGACTCATGGCTAGGATATCCACTTCAGGATTACTACTTCAAAACAACCAAAAAAGTGTGAAAGCTAAATATGCTGTAGAGCTTAGTCTGCAGTGTATTGGGTGGTTAAGGTCTTTGTTGTCTTACAATTGCATATGTCTAGGACAGGCAGTGAATGCCATAAGAAGACTGCTGAGTTTATGTGGTGCTTTCTGGCTGGTAACCTTAGGTAGCTTTTAAACGTTTTGTTTATGTTTCTGTATTATGTATCTGAAGTGGCTGGTGGGCCCTGATGTACCAGACTGCAAGATCGACAGCAAGAACACGGGGAGCTGGAGGCTTTGCAGTGATGTTTTGAACAAATCTGTAAGATGAAAAAGTTGAAGCAGTGTTTTGTCTCCTGAATGCGGGCTATGAAAAGACATCTTAATGTACTTCTAGACTTGGTTAATTGACTAATTGTGAGTACAAATTACTGTGTGGTCTTAATGCATTCACTTCAGCCAGTAATTCACTATTAATCACTGAATAGTTTTTTCAAGTACTTATAAGTCTCCCTATTTCACTTGACTGCAGACTCCTTATAAAAGCAGATTGATAAGATACTTATAGAGCAGATGAATCTCTCACTTAGGTAAATGTGAGTGAAGTTGTCTATCCAATAGTCTATTCTTTGTTTTCATAGTACAGATACAATTTTACTAATGTCTATTCACTCTTGTTCACAAATGGTTTTTGCTAGTAATTCACATCTTCAGTTTCTTCAGAACAGCTGAATAAAATGCATGTGTGCATTCCTTCTGCATGGCACTTAATTTTTATGAAATACATATTTTATTGGACAGTAAAACATTTAAGGATCTTAATGGCCTAATTAATACTCTGTATCCACTTCTGTCTTGTGTATTTTGCTCTTCATTATCATACTGCTCCTTTTTTCATGTCCTTGTGCATTTTTTATCATAAAAATTTCAAGCGGTCTTGAGAGAACACTCTATTAGAAACCTGTTCTTTGAATATTCAGCAACTTTAAGATTTGATTGATAGTCCCTTCCCTCCCTACCCAATCTATTTTTAGTAATTTAAAAGCGAGTTTAATTTCTTGGGTTGTCATTTGTGTATGCGCAATTTACTTTGGTGGTTTTCCTCCCTCCTTTAAGTGTACCAGATATGCAATTTTCATGTTGTTTGAGGACATCTTGACAGTTTGGGAGAAATAATGTAGAAATTAATTGGGAGCTCTGCCTTAGCTGAGGGAGCAAAGATGGACAGTCTTTGTCTGGTTCTGTTAATACATACTGTGTGATTAGGATAGGAGGATAAGTGGAAGAAAACCTTAAGCACATTGTTGCCACTTACTATCCTGTTTCAAGAATCTTCTAGCATAAGAGACTATTTTCACGTACAAGTACAATCCCTTCCATCTTTTAGAATGGAATGAGGAGACACAAAAACCTTGCAGAGGTGGTCTAAGCACTGTGGAAAAGGATGTCCCTCCCCTTCTCTCTGAAATAGAACATTATAGCTGTACCCTTTTTTCTGCTTTGTGCCACTTTAAAGGGAGCCTTGGGAAGTCTTCCCACACAAACTGTTTTAATCTCTCTCCCTTAAGGCCACATATGGAAGCCACCAACATTTTGACTAAGCAGGACTGGACTCCCTGCAGAGCCAGTTTGTGCACTTGCTAAAGGAATTGTTCTTGAGCAACTTAAGGCCTTTCCTCTCTCGAGGGCATAAGAACTATGGACTCTTAAACACTCAAAATCCTAGTTGTGTGGGAGGAGAAAAGGACTAGACACAGAAAGCAAATTTTGTTTCCACCTGATGGGTAGACCAAGAATATTTTTGCTTTTCATATTCAGTTTGAGGTGTAGCCCAAACTAGTAGGGGTAGACTCTTGGTATAGAAGATGTGCCAACTGCTTTTTTTATTGATCTTTTTAATTGTTTTGTGGCTTGCGTAATGTGGTGTACCTTGGATTGGCTGCCTGCCCGGTGTGCGTAAAGGGGTGTTGACTGTCAACAAGCCTGGCAATTGGGTGGCTTTGCCTCCTTCTGTCTTGTCCATTCAGCTGTATAATTACGATGTCTCTTTTTCTACCATGTCTCTCAGACACCGTCTAATGAGACAAGCCATAATGAAACTGTTTCAGCACTGTGAAGACCTGCAAAGGAAGTCAAAGGCTGGCATATGCTTTGCTGCTAATGTCTTTCTTTATGGAATATTAAGGCAAGCACTGAAGTTTTCTTCAGGCATAGGAATTCTTAGGAGAAAATTCCTAATTTGTGGTGGTTCAATAAAAGTGTTGCTAGCATTTTTTGTCTTTTGTGTAAACAAGGCATATCCAAACTGGCTGTTAGAAATAGGCGCAATCAAGTAGTTTAGACTTGCACATGATCTGTTTACAATTGAGTGTCCCAGATCAGCGCTTCACTGCAAACAGAGCCACACAATGAACTTGGGAAACAAAATTGTTTTGATGGACAGTGATTCCGAATCTTGAAGTCTCTTGGTGACAGTGACTGTATCCTCTTCTCCAAGGGGTTCACAGTTTCTTCTCAATTTCATCCTGCTTTGTGTTCCACCAGATAGTATTGCAAGTATGAGAATTCTTATTTAAAAAAAAACGTGGCAGAGAAGGGCTAGAATCCTGTTCCCCGAAAAGGTGATATTGCAAACTATGAAGTTCATGTGAAGCTTCCAGGTAAGATGCATCTGTTAAGTAAAATGTTTCCCTAATTCTATACTATACTGAAGCAAAGGAAGGGGAGCATTAGAATATGCCAGTAATATGACAAGTTAGCTCTCTAAAATTTCCTGATTTAAAAATAATGAAACCACTGTGGCAGAAACTTACATATGTGCTATCGTTTTGAAAGAGTCCTTGTCATCTTAGTTCGTTAAAACTCCTTTCAAGGAAGAAACCCCTCAGCACAGTCATATATGCTGGCAGGATTTAAAATACCTTAATAATCTTGGGATTGTTTTACATTGTTTGCAATCTTAGCAGTGTCCTGCTAGGTGGTCTTTCACAAGCGAGTCCAGTACATCATCTTCTGAATCACAGTAAAATTATTTTCTTTTCCTCTTCTTTAGTAGGAAGGAAGGTTGTGCCTGGGATTCTCTTCTAACCTTTATTTTCAATGTCAGTATTTTGGAGGCTGCAGGTAGATTTCACTTTGTAGACATTTGTGTGAGAGATGCTCTGTGTTGCCCCAAATGTTTATTTGGCTGCGAGTCCAGAAGATGTCAGCTTTTAAAACATTTAAATTGCCCTCAGAGCTGCTTTTAAAACAGTAATCCTGGCTTCCTCTACTGGGTACTGAATGGATTGTGAAATGTCTTCAGAGGGAGTGGAACGGACTTGAGTGAACATTTTGCAAAGTCTGACTCCATATGGATCGTTTTTTTATAATGTACATAAATAGTACATTAGCTCTTCCAAATCACTTTCTAAATGAACTGAACAAACCTCAAAGGAAAATACATCATAGTCATGCTCTGCACGTTAGAGCCCTCTTAGAGTCTGATTGAATTCAAAGGTTAGTAACATCCCACACGCAAGCTTTTTCTGGCATATATATGTGGGAATTAGGATCTTTTCCTGAGCTTTACAGAGGTTATTTTGTTTTGCACAGCCTTTGCTAATGTGTTTACAGGTAGTTCCTTTGATTTGGAAGGGAAAGTCTTCTAGATGGCTTGTGAGACCTTTCAGGGAGATGGGCTGCTTCCTTGAAAGCAAACCCTACGATGATGAATGGCCCATTAGAAAAAAGTTGATGGCATTGCAAATGATATTTACATGAGAATTAAACTGTTCTAGTGTATCCAACAGAGGTGCTGAAACAAGTGCCTCTCTCTGATGGTTATTAGGAGATCTTATGAACTGATCTTTTCAGTTAGTTTTTCCTCCTTCTCCAGGGTATAAAAATTTCCTGAGGATCTGCATGCTTGTAGTAATAAAGGAAGAATCTTCCCAAGAAGATGGGAGGTAGGATGAAAATAGGGGTAGAATCGAAGTTGCATGTTGCCTGTGGCAGCCGCGGCCAGATTTCTGTGGTGAAAGGGGCAGGATCTGCGGCAAGCTGGAAATTCCCCAGCAGTTGAGCAAAGTTTTAAAATGCTTGCTGTTGAGTTAAGTATGGAAATGAATAACTGGTGCTACTTGTAGAGGCCAACTATGGCACTGCAAGTTAGTTCCATGCTGTCACTACATATTTAATTCTCACTGTACTGCTTAATTTCTTATTGAAAACAGAACTCTCTGTAGAAGCTGTTACAGGGAAGTTCCCCAGAGCGTGGGTGCAGGTGGGGCTTTTTTTGGCACCGAGGTAGGTGTTAATTGTGGTTTATGATTGAGGGAGAAGCATACTTAGTTGAGTGTTTCTGCCAAGATGAGCAAAGCAGGAAAATAGTTAATATTGACCTTTTTCATTTTAACCAAGATCAGCGTGAGCAGCAGAGGCTTGGAAAGCCTCTCAGAAGGGCTCTCGAATTTCGCAGAAGCAGGGAAGGAGTGAGAAATGCTGGTGGTGGCCATGCTCTGCTGAGTCACTTCTTGTGGTCTCTGCTGTGGTAGAATGAAGCCAGACTTAGGCTCTTATCTTAAGGTTTGTCTTGGAGGGGGGAAAAACTCAGCACATCATGAATGGGGGCTAGGCAGCCTTTTCTGGCGCAGAAACACTGTGGACAAATGTGTGTGTTACAGAGCTAGTAGTCACCATTTCTGTTACATCTCTGGAAAGCAAACTGAATGTCAGACTGTCTACTCACTGCCTGGTGCTGGCAGAACAGCCATGGTCCAGGGGTCCTGAAGCACTCGGGGGCTGCGTGTCATCACTGGAGCTGAGAGCTGTGGTTTGGCAGTACTCCCCTAGGACTGGGGAAAGTGGGATGTGAGAAGTCCTACAGGAAGGTGAGGTGCATCGTTACCTCTGAGCCCTTGGCAAGGGCTGAGCAAAACTTAGTCCTGATCCAAGACTGTATGCAGTGTCTGCCATTTCAGTCTTACAGTGGAAAGTTTGCCACGGCCGCATGAAGGATAGGTGTAGGACAAGGGTGGTGACAGCAGAATATAGAAAGAAGTATCATCCTACTTTGTTTCATACAAGTTGCCTTTTGTTGTGCAGTTGAATTAACGTAGTGGGACAGCAAGTTAGCATGGGGGTGGATGGAAGAACCTTGTTTGTCACTGGTGTATATTGTATTTTTTAATAGCATAAAACCTTGGCTGCTGTCAGGCACACACTTGAAGAATATTTATCTCCACAGAGTGCTTTTTTCTTTTAAGCTTCTGTTCCATTCCATAGTTCTGCCAATTTGATCTGAAATTTAGCTTTGGTTAATGGGTATTATCTGGTAGGGTTGGGATTTTGTTTTGATTTGGCTTTTTTTACTTTGAAACATCACATTGGGATCTAAAATGGAGCTGCTTTAAAACCCAACAGTAGGGTATGGTATGTGTGTGTTTTTCTGCCAATGTTGTCAGAGTGGCAACCATATAAAATTAATTTCTGTGTCCTCCAAATATGCCCCAAACTTAACTAAAGTGCCGTGCCAATGAAGAGTCTTCCAGGGTTTTGTGCAAATGCTGGCTTGAGACACATCTTCGCTCTCTGTCAAAGCAGGAGTGATAAGTATGATGTTGATTCTTCTAAGATGGACACTGGCTTAACAGGACTGAAATCCCCGCTTTCATGCAGCCTATTTTACAGTGGTCCGTAGAGGCCAAGAATGACTAGGAGGTGTTCACAGAAGTATTTGAACTAGGTTTGTAAGAGCTACTTATTCTGTCACCCAGTCTAAACAGCGATCCAGCCCCATGATGAATGCAGTTAAAATCCCACGAGAGGTCCTGTAGGTCCTAAAAATACATTTATCACATAAGCAAGGTGGGCTGCACTTGTGGAGAGAGACAATTGATCCTGCCCTGTGTTGATTTTCCTGGTGCTAGCATGTGTGGTAAGCAGGAGGAGAGGAGTTAATTTTAGCTTGATTAGCAACACAGAAGGGAGTCAAGATGACTGCATTGTAAATGGCAGTGGGATGAGATCAATGAGGGTAGTTTATTTCCATGTATCTAAGTGGGTGTTCTAAGCAATTTAATTTTTCTTTTTTTTGTTGGTTTTTAAGAGAACCAAGAATGTTAATGCATTTAGTCCTTGAAATCCTTCTGTGGTTGCAATTCTGGATACTTTAATGTTGTTGCATGGTGGTTATTTTAAATGAACACCAGGTGCTTGTGTTCTGTTCCTTAGCAGTTCCTTGTTTCTCTGCTCTGTTACCTGGTTCTATAGCAAGTGGTGAGTGATTCTTGGTACTGGACTCTCAGTTTTTCTCCTACTCACCTTTGTTTATATTCTGGAGCATATTCAAAACTGTTTATGATTAAACATTGCTCAAACAGCCAGGTTAAGATTTATTGACATAAAGAAGGCTGGGAGGAGGGAGTGGCTGGCTGGTCATCTGTGTCTACTTCCAGCTGATAGTGGTGTTATTGAAGTTGTACATGTGTCTGTGCAAAGGCTGTGGTGTGTCAGCCAGGCTGCTGTTCAAAAGCGTGGTGGCAAGGGAGTGATACATGGCAGCACAGTCTTTTTTCCTTTGTATGGTACAGTAAAAGCTCAAGCAAGGGAATATATATAGGTGATGCACTCCTTCCTCTTAAGCTTGGGGTTCTGAGCACATCCTGTGGCTCTTGAGCAGGGGACCACTATTTTTCTCTCAGTGGGAGAGGCTTGCACACCTCTGAGGAGAGAGATCAGGCTTTAAACATGCTAATAGGGTTATGACCTACAGGAGTTTTAAGCAGGGATCCTTTTAAAAAAGAAACATATCCTTTAAAAGACAGTGGTGTTGTATGGAAGGAAGGAGGTTCAAAATGGAAGGTTGGAAGATGAGCACTATTTAGGAAAATAAATTCAAATGAAAATACAGAAATATCGGAGTTAGAAAGAGGGTAAGTTCATTAAAAAACACCCATCTTCTCTGAAGCGGAAAGAATTTGTTTCCTGGCCCCTCTTAGCTATGTATAAACCAGAGGTGTTAAATAGCTATTTAGCTTTTGAAGGAGTCTATATGTAGCATGTTGGGGTTTTTTTTGTTTATTTTAAAATCAGATTTTGATAATTTCCAGGCTTTAGAAAAAAACCCTTAAAATGCAATGCTGACAATGTACTAAAAAACCTAACAGACTGATCAGCCTAATCCCTTTTCCATGGAAAGGGATTTTTGCAGTTAAAGACTTGATAATGAGTGAGATATACACAAATGTTGCAGATAATTTACATTTTCTCTGAAGATCAAATATTTATTGGCTGGTGAAGAAATGGTTAAGATAGGATCTAGACCTCTACAGGCTAGAATACCTGATTAGAGCAGCAGTGGTACACAGGCTGTTGTGTGTTATATAGAGTCTCTTAAATATCGTTATTTTTATGTATACAACCACACGCACAACAACATAACATAATAGGCTTGCTGTGTGTTACAGATGATATCAGGCATCTGCAGTGCTGATAGTGAAACTTTCTGGTGCTGGCAGCCAACCTCATTTAAATGAAAGCATCATCTGCTCTTTGTGCCAGCCCACTTCTTCGGTGGCAAACTTTCATATCAAGTTTTTGATGTCAGGCCACTTGTTCTAACACTTAAAACACCTCCCTATTCCCAAGCTTCAAAATAAATGGCAGCTTTATGGTTAATTTTAGACTTTAAGGACAGCTTACTAAATGTTCTCCACAGGTAGCTAGCTATTGACATCCCTGGGAATGCAACTGCAAAGTTTTTTTCCACTGTTGTTATACTGAGAGGCATGATAAATGAGATGGACTTTAACTGACTGGCAGAATGCTGTTTGGTTAAGATGTAGCTTACCATATGACACACAGAAAAAAGTTCACTGTATCTTAACAGTTTGCTCAGAGACATGAAGTTGTTTATACTAAGGACTACACAGGGAAACAGAGCAGCATCTGTAATGGTGTGGTAGAAGTGGGGCCAGAATTAACCCTTGGGAGACTTTAATAAAAAAAAAATCTGACAAAGAAAAACCCCAACCAATATTGATTAAAAGATAGATGTCACTGATGCTGCAGATTAATTTATATTGATGTAAAATCATCTGATTTTTGTGGGTGTAGGTAAGACCTTCTAGGCTCAGATGTTTAGCACACTGGCAGACTTGAGTTAGATCTTGCGATGCTTCAGACTGGCTGTACTCCGTGTAATGTGCCCATGTGCTGCTGAAGTGGAGCTTGCTTGTTTTTAAAGGAATAGGAGCACTCCGGAAGAGAAGAGGAATTTGTCTTCTGATAGCAAGCTCTGTGCCTGGCACTCCTGGTTTGGAGTGAATGGCATATTTTGAAGCTGACTCCCATGTTTTGAAATGTGAAACTAAGTGAGGTACAATTATAGCACCACTTCTTTGTTTCTCTGTGCCTGGTGGATGGGCACCAAGTAACTACCATGTTGTCTTAGCATACATACTTAACAAGGTGGTCTTTGTGGTGGGCTTTAACAGAGTCCCTGACTCAAGTACCAAAAATCTGCCTTAATGGTATCTGTTATAAAAGCCAGTTAATGATATTCTTTTGATTATACCAAGGCTTGGTTTCTGAGATCATCTGACATACTTATAATCTGTCTGGAAATAATTGTCAGGATTTTTCTGGATTTATTTTAACATAAGTGTTTATAGGTGGGGTTTTCTCTGTTTTAAATAGATAAGTGAATTCATCCCTAGTCAGGTGTGGATTGACCAGTGTTCCACTGGGTTTGTAAATAAGTAGTGATAATGATGGTATTTCAAGAATATTCTTCAGCTTTTTTTGCAGGTATTGAAGTGAATGAAGACACACTATTAGCTGGCTTACAGTGGTTTCTGCTGGAAAAGTTTCAGAAAGGTTGTTTTTGAAACTGCACGTTCCTGGCTCTTTGCACTCTGATAGCTTTCTGTAGGAGACTGGAGCAGCTTCTGGTAGGTTTTTTGGCATTGGACTGAGCAGGATTACTGTAAGACCTATCCTGCAAAGCTGGGGATAGTGGAATCTGGAGAAGACCCACCCATAATGTGAACTTCCCAGGCAGGGTGGTGACGCTAGAGGAAACCTCCTACCATTCCTGCTGGCTCTCCATTAGCTGATTGAAACACCCTTCTCAGCAGTTTCGGTGGTATTCTTTCCTGCTCTTCCATGAGATGCTGTTTTGATACTCTGAATTTATTCCCTGACCTTGTTGTGGTATTTCATTACGGAAAAAATGGCAACTACAATATCTTATGTGTTAGTTTTTCCTTTCCTGTGCTGTGCTTTACTCCTCAAAGAGGGGAATCCGGAAGTGAAGCTGTGCTTGACGTCTCAAATAATTTTTGAAGGGTAAAATCAGAACATTATTAAAGAGATGTAAGGGATATAAAAATAAAAATACAGCTTTTGATTCTTCACTGCTAATTCTTCAGTGTGGAACAGCCTTGAATGTTCTCACTTGAACAAAAAATTAACTGTCACTGTTTGTGTCTGTGGTGTTGCTCAATTTATCAGTTTGCTCTGTGACAGCAATTAAAAGGCTTGCTAGATAAGAAATTGTAGGGATGATGTGTAGAATAAAATGATTGTTGAAGTTTTACAGCATGGTATCATAGCGCAAACTCTCCTGAAGCTTTTGCTTTCAACATTGAGTTGTTGGACCCTCAAAAAAAAAAGTGCTTGTCTTCTCCTGTGCACTTTTAAAGAAGATATATATGAACCAAACCAGCATTTTGATGTTCTTTGGGTTGGGCTTCTGGTATCTCTTTCCCTTTTTAGCCTCCCTGATCAGCCTAGGGGTGTTTATGCTCTTCCCCCTCCACCACCTGCTTGGCTCCGTTTCACTTGCTGCCTTTTCCCGGGATGGGCAGTGGCCGAGACCTTGCAGTTCGTCAGCACGGCAAGGTGGGATGTCTGCAGAGACTGGAGGGACTGAAGCAACAAAAATAACTTCTGCATATGTCTGTGTGTGCATGGTGCTGGCAGGGAGAGGAATCCCAGAGTTCGCCCAAACTTTCCTGTGAACATTGCTGTCTTCGAAGGAGTTTGCTAAAATACCTATTTGAAAATCTGCCTGTGTGTGGAAATGTTTCTCAGTATGTTTGAACCTTGATGAAATGGCATAAAGGGAAGCCCTGTGCAACTGAGCTGAATAGAAACATTCATTACAGCTAATTTACTCGGTGCTTTTAAGAGACATAGCTATTCATAAGTTGTGGTTTTGCCTGATGCTGCTGGTAGTGTTTGTTTCAAATAGATACACTTGCCTGCACACGCTCTTTGCCCATCTGAAATCTTGTCTGGCTGTGTTGGAAACCTCATTTTAAACATGGTAATGTGCAGTGTTAGGCAAATCACAGTGTAACCTACGGTGCCTTCTCATTAAGGGGAAAAAATCCTTTACTGTGTGTTCAGATCCAGCTAAACAGCAGCAAGGAGCATAAGGAGAAGGTCTTGTCTGTGACAAAGAGAAATGGCAATTTTAATTTTTTCTGAAGCATTGTCCTTGTTCAGCCATCTTACTGCGCTTGCTTTTCTCAAGGACAATCAGTGAATAAACTCTGGAAGCACGAAGGTACTAAAAAGCACTTACTTTGCAGCATGCAGAGCTTGTGTATCCCATCTGAGATGACCACAAACCCGCTCCTGCAGACGTGACCTGCCGGTTGCTATGGGAGAATTGCCATGGGTACGGGGCTGCAGGAAGCACTTGTTGGAACGCAGAAAACATTTTTCGGTCTTTGTTTGGTCCTCTTGTGTACGGCTGAGTGACTTTGGGTTTGAAATAATTAAGCTGATAAAAAAAAAATTGTGACTTTTCTGTTTCAGGAACTTTTGAAAATTTCCAGCCTCAGAGCATCAGCGTGGTGGTTGATGTGATTTACCTGATAAAGACCAAAGCTTTTCTGAAAATGAATGAATTGCCTTTCATTTTCTGAAAGGAGAAGTCAGTGTTTGGATCATGTGATGCTTCCATCTGAGTCTGTGGTTACATGCTCTGTTTTCTTATAATCTGTCATAAATCTGCAACATTTCTGCTGGTACCTCTTCCTTTCCTTCCTCCCCTTGATATTTGTCCCCTCTGCCTCCTCTGTGTTGGTGCTTGTGTCGCCATGGAAGGCAAGATTAGGGAACTGATCTGCCTGACAACTTACTCCAACAAAAAAAAGAAATTAATTATTATTTCAGCTACCTGGTTTGACTTGCTGTGCAGTTGTTTGGATGGTACTATTGGCATGAGGGTGACATTGAGAGGGAATGGCTGGGGGGAAGGGATGATGGTGGGGGTAAAGGAAATGCCTCTGACAGCAGAGAAACAGGTTTAGATCATGTTAAAATAAATCTACATGAGATTGAGTGGCATAATTGATAACTCTTTGGGGAGAAGATGATTTGTAAGGCAGAAGAAGCCAGTGGGCCATCCATGTGAGCTGCAGAACTTTAGCCAGCTGTCCAGTTACTCATCCCAGCAAGTCCAGGGTGACCATGGAAAGAGGAGGATTTCCAGCTAACTCAGATGCATTTCAGGAGAAGGATAGAAAATCCTTCCAGTAATCTGGAATTATAGGCTAGTTGCTACTAATTCCACTGGATCAGGTATGAGGAATTCCAGTGTGAGTTTGTCTTTACTAAAACCAGGTTTACATTAGCTCTAGTACAGGAATGATACCGAAGAAGTAGTTAATGCCAGGGACCCCAGTACACTGAAGCTGAGCTACTTGTGCATCTCGTGTAACAAAGCAAGGGAATTAGTTCCTGGTACTTTTTCTGGAAAAAGTTCCCAACAGAAGAAAATTAAAATTCATGAAGCAGGAGTAAGACCACTCTCTTGAATTCATCTAATTATTTCAAACCTGTACTCACTTACATATGCACACAGACAATTTTAGTTCAGTCCCAGCTGATGTATGTACTTCTTTGTATATCTGTAATGTTAAGCATGACAGTATATATTAGATTGTGTTGCAAAGCATGCAAGGCAAGTGATTTGTGAGCTCAGGGTAACTGTGAGGTTAGAAACCAGTCCTCCTGATCTAAACTCATGTTGTGACTTACAGAATAATTATGACCAACCATTTCAATGGGTTGCTCTGTCTTTTCAGCAGTGATGGAGATTGCTATACTCCTTTATTTACAGATAATCTCAGTGCTTTCTAAATCTAGTTTTCCTTCAGTTATGCTAAAAAAACTAATGGTGACTTTTATAGCTTTTCCTCTAATTAAACAATAGTGGATAATACCAGAGGTGTTTTTGCAGGGAGCTCTGCAGTTTATTTCCTTGTCCTGCTGCTGTCTGGCCACGTGCTTGTCTTGCCTGTCTTCAGATAGGGTTGATTCATTCCAGGAAGAACAAATGTGGATTCTGGGCTTCACCATATACTTGCAGACCCTTTGCTTATCTCTTCTTGAATGCAACAAATGATTTTACCGTTACAGATCTTTCTCTGATGTGTGTTTGATAAAGGACTTTATGGGTAGGCCTTCAATAGGATTTCTGTGTTAAATCTGATCAGATCAGTAGAGCAATTGAAAGGGAAATAGCAAATGCTGAAAACTCATAACTTTAAGACTGTGGTAACCTCCAAAATGAACCAAGCACTCTTAAACACCTGGCAGTTCTGCTGCCTATGTCCCCTAGCCTAAAGAGATGTGTAAAGAAAAGAATTACAATGGCTCTTAAATTGCCATGGTGATAGGTACATGCTTGTTTAGTAATGTGTATTTAGACTTAAGAGAATAAAATGTATCTGTCTTTGTTCCTCCAGAACTCTTTCTGTAGTCTCAGTGCAATTAACTTTTTCATTTGGAATGCAGATAGCACTAGCCAAGTGGATGATATAACTGGTTTCTTATTGGTATTGCTTACAAAGTGTTATTTAGGGAAAAAAAATTCTAGGGTAGGGAGTAGAACAGGAAACATTGGATGATTTTATTATTATGATTTTATTATTATTATTTTATTATAAAGGAGGGGTGAATAGTACCTAATCTCCTGTGACAGCTCAGACAGCTTTCGGAGCTTGTTGTATGGTTTTGACATTCATTCAAACTAATATTCATTTTAATTCACTTGTGATTGAAAGGTGGTTTTGTTACTCATGTTTTTGCCCATCTTGCTGCTTCAGACAGCTGTAGCTCCAGTAAAATAATCATTTTGAGCACAATACTTCTGATGATTATTCCCATCGGGGAGTAAGGGTCTAGTTTATTTTTATGAAGATGGAGAAAATTGATTTGGTTATTTTACTTACTGAAATGAGGGAAACCCTTCTAAATATTTTGCAACTGAAGTGTTTTGGTTTGTGCTGGGTAATGCAGTGAGGCTTGCTGTGGAAAAGCCGAAGTTCTGAAGAGCGTCGCTCTCCTTGGGCAGAGTGCAGCATCACAAAGCAACAAAACTTGGTCAATAAATGTTCCGGACTCAGCTGTTTTGCGGTGGTCACAGCAATTATCAGAGCCTTGTTTTTGAAGAAATGTGAATCTGAGGTAGTTGTTCTTGTCTCAGTTTGTTTATCTCTCCATGGGCAGACCTTCAGGGCTTAGATATATGTTTAGTTAAGTGAAGCACACTCTTATCTTTTTCTAACCAAATTTAGTGTGATATTGGGTGCACTGGTGCCTAAACTTTCCCAGTGAGTCTTTTATGTCGTCCAAGGCACCTCCTTTCAGACTGCTTCAAAGTATTATGGGAATAGGGAGTGGATTTATGACTTAATGGGAACTTGATTTTCTTCATAGATGCAGGCATGTGGTTCTTCCCTTAGCTGATTACAGAAGATGAAGAAAATTAGTTACAGGAGGTAATTGGGACACTTCTCTGTAACAGCTGCTACATACAGTACCAGCACACTGATCATGGCCTGAAATTTTGGTATATACCCTACAGGTTGACTGAAAGGGTGAGAAGTATCTGCCTTGCCCTCTGGCAAAATCACATCAAGTACCTTGAAATAACTGGTAATGATAATATCTTGACAAAGATGACTGATGGTAAATTCTCACTTGAGCTGAGAAACCCAACATGTTTTTGGAACTTTGTGCATGGGAATAATACCGTATTCTTCTGGGTAAATTATATGTAATTGACACAAAGAAAAAAATGGTTTCAGAGAAGTTACAGGAGACAGAGTAACAGCTGTTGTGTGGGGCTTGTTTGGGATTTTTTTTCTCTTTTACAAGGGTTTTTGTGGCCATCCTTGGTCAAACTTTAGCTAGTAATGACATAGTTCTGTTTTATCACAACACGTGCTGCTGTAATTAGAGCTCTGGCTCTCCGTATTTGCTGAATCCAAGGAATTTACTGATTGTAGAGATAACTGCCTCATCCTTAAGAGCTGGGCTACTGTCCCCTCACATCATGGCAGAGTAGAAGATTTAGATACTGAGAGTCAGTGGTGTGGTAACAGTATCTGCAAGTTTAAAACAAAAAGTGGCAGTTGCAGCACAAGGAGACGATCATGCTTAGCTAACTTTTGTGAATGAAACCCCAGGACTGTTGCTACTGTTCTGATTCAAATTGTGAAGTGTGTTATTTTTAACAAAGCATTTTATAAAATGTTGTCGCTCAACCTGCATCTCGGCACTGTTTGTAAAACAGATGCTACTGGTGCATTTATACCTGCAACATTCAGGAATAACAGGATTTCATAAATTATGGCAAGATAAAGTAGACAAAGATAGTACCAACTTCTTGATGACAACTGATGTGTAACAGTCTTCCAACTTACTTTTCTGGTTATTTCTTTTGCATAATAAACTGGAATGATGTTTATATATGACACAACATATGATAATATATGTTTATATGTATTACATAATATATAAAAATATCATTCCAGGTTTTATATATACATTTTTGCATATGTATATTTTTACGTATATTTTACCTTGGCTTTTTTCATGATTTGTCTTCTCCATTTTGTCACTGTGCTTTTCCATGGTGTAAATGTAAAAACATAAATCCAGCACGATTTCTTGTCTCCTTTTAAAATCTCTTTAGCCTTTTCTTGCTCTTACGCAGCAGATCTTAGCAGAAGTCATTTGGTGTTGAACAGCACTCAGGGTGCTCTAACAAAGAAATCGGTGACTGTAATAGCTTCTATTGAACCTGGTAACTATGTTTTGGCAAATGCATCTCCGTTTTCTTTGCATCTGTGAGCAAAAGGTGCTTTGAGGAGGGGGAGAATGTCTGGTTTTGAGTCATGCAGGGTATGGAGGAGTGTTTTATTGGGTTTTTTACCTAACCATTTTTCCTGAAGTCTGCCTTGGGGGTGACTGTTTATGTAAAGTCCAGTGTTTCCTAGCACTTTATTTTCAGACCTTACGTAGATGAAATGCTTGTGGTCACTGTCACTGGTTCACCACATGAAAGGATGCTTAATAGCATGGGTGCTGTGTTGTCAGCATGAGGAGCTCGTCCAGGAAACTATTGGAAAATCTGTCTTAGTTAAAACAAACAAAATTCTAGCAACAACTTTTGTATCACTGTAACCATGTGTGGCATGTGCACTCTTCCTCCTTCCCTTGGTCTCCAATGTATATATAGCATCCATTCAGTGAGTGCTATGGAGTCTGTGAACTCAAGCATGCAGCAGGGAGCCAGCAATCCATTTTCTTTTGACTTTCTCCTGGCTGTAATCTCATAAGGCAAGAATTGTTTCTATGTAGTTTACAGAGGTTGGGGGGGAGGGAAGGGAGGTGTTTGTGTGTTTTGAGTTTCAACACAAACTAAAAAAAGCTTTCTATTCTCACTGCCTTACAAGGCATCCTAGAGAAATAGGAATCCTTTCCCACAAGGAATTGAGATGTGTGCAACATACTATAACTGTGTGTGAATACAATATATATACATGGTTTATATGGCCAGGGACTGGAGGATGTACCTGTCTGTACTAGGTTATTGAGTAAAACTCAACAGTTCTGGAATTGAAGCAGGTTGCTTCCTGCCTGTACCAAGACCAAGAGACTTTGCAGACTGTTAATTTACCCTTCTGTAATCAGCTGGAAATTTCAGTGGCACTTAAGAGTTGCCTCTTGGGCATCCTTGGAAATACCAGTTAACTTCATTATGCTTTTTATGTTGAGTCTAATTTGTGCTTTCAGATTGATCTTTTTCTCATGATGGAAATGTTAAGCAGTTAGTAGTAATTGCTATGCATCTTTGATAGGAATCATGCAATATGGATCAAATAATGTAACTCAGTTTAAATAACTTGAAATACAATCGGTAATCTTAAGGAATGCATACTCAGTTCAGCTTGGGCTGTCTGTCTTGTCCTGCTCATCTTCTGTACAAGTGTAATTCTCATAGGCTTAAATCCTGCACTAACGTGCCTCACTCCTAAATAGGACTACCCGATATAATTTGAGTTTATCCTCTTTTGGTCAGAAAGAGGGTAATTAAGGGAACAATTAGAAAAGCTCATTAAAACTGCATTCAGGTTCAGTGTAATGAAAAGTGAGCTTCCTGTGACAAGATGATTCAGAAATCATGCTTTTCTGATTTCTCATTGGCACGGTTCCCCAGTATTAGTGTGTGTATGCTGATTTGAAGCAGTGACTTGGGCTGTGCTGTTGTCACTGTTTGCATTACTGTGGTGGTTGTGATAGAGACTGGAACAATAACGTTAATCCCAGGCACCTTCTCACCCCTGAGGGAGGGGAGGAGTTCGTCAGGAATTTACACTGTATTTTGCATTGCATTACCATTCCTTGGGTCCCAGGTTTTTACAGCAGTTAAAAGCATATAGGCTCTGCCAATGAATTACCCCTACCTTGGCTTTGCAGGCAGTGCCCATGCTGGAAACCAGCACAGATGAGGCTGCAGGAGCCTTTTAAAGCTGTGAGCACCCTTGCATATATCTGCGCTCTGATTTTTCTGGAACTGGTTCCTTACAAAATGGCCACGTACGTGCTAGCGAGCATAATGTGCGAAAGCTAGTTGTATGTCCTAGGTTCTGCTTCAGTGGATTGGGAAGCCTGTCTTTCTAAAAATGAAATCACAGCAGCCAACAAATTGCTTGCTTGTGTAGTCAGCCCAGCCTCTCTGATTCTCTTCCCTCGTTCTAGTCTGAGATTGTGGGTAAGTCACGCGGCTGGATCGGATAGCTTTGGGGAGGCTCTCAAGGAACAAGTAATGTTAGATGGGCCTTCTCAGCACACATTTAGTGGGTTAGACTTCATATTTCAGTTTGACTCACGATTGTGGAAAAGTAAGAGTTAGCTTTTGTTAAGATTGCCCATAGTCGCAGACCAATGGGACTGCCTCACAGTGTTTTGGGTGCAGGTATCAACTTCTTATCTAACATTGTAACAGCATCAGTAAGTGTAGTATTGTTGAGGAGATAGTTGCACCATCACCTGGAATCAGTAATGTGTAGGAGATGTGGATCTTGAATTACTGGGTCCTTCTGAAAAGGAAGACTTAAGTGGCAGTGGAACAGAGCTGCTTACTGCTATGAAGCTGCAGTGGGGATCTTCTGGCCTCTACAGTGCTGCAAAACCGCCTTAGGGCTCTGTGCAGTCAGACCTGTTGAGGTCAGCAGCAGGTTGGGATTGCACTGAACACTGTTAAACAAGGACTGATTTGTCCTTGACTCAGATGTTGAAAAATGCTGAGCACCTGGCATTACAGCAGAGAATTCCATTGCTCTGTGAAAGAAAGCTCAGCTTTTCCTCAGTAAGGGCTTGAGAAATGATGAAGCTTTACTCATAACTAGTATTGAGCCTTAGTCCATGTGATGCTCATTGCAAATTTGTGTATTCTCTGCTTTTTTCCTATAAGGAAATCCATGTAGCAGTACAAAAGTTTAACATCCAGAGCACTGGTTCAACAGTCTTGTTCCAGGTTCGTATCAGTAAGCTGTGTGCCTGCTGCTGGCAGACTTTGCAAGGCACGGACACTCTGCTGTTTTGAATTGTGTGTTTGTGTTGAGTCTGCAGGGAGCCATGTTTAGAAGGGTTAGATAAACACGATTAGGCTGCATTGCCAGCAATGATGCTCTTATTTAATGCATTAATGAATGCAGGTGGCAGGACCTCTGAAGTGAATTAAATGCAATGCAAACTCCTGCTGTATGTAGCAGAGCCATTGTGAGTCGAAGCTGCTGAATGCTGAGCCAGCTCATTTGAGAGATGAGGTGGGAGATGGGAATGAGCTTCCTATGCCTGAATGATAATTTTGCACTCTTCACAGCAGGTTTCTGAACGTTACCTTACAGCAGAACTAGCTTGTGTGGAAGAACCAAGAGCAAGAGAGTATGTTTTCAGAGCTGTGATGGGATGTTTCTCTGCATTTCTATCGATAGCAGCATTAAGATAAGGTGGTCGCAAATGCGGATTTACTTGCCTGCCACCTTGTTCTGTTACCTGGCAGGATTCAATAATGCATTTGTTAAAAGAATTACATACAGCCTATACCAGCACTTACAGTGCTGGAACAACACTGCTAGAGCCCCTTCATTTCCTTCTATAGGCAAGATGCTGGAAGCCAGCACAATTACTGTGCTCTGCTGGCCTTTCCCACGGTGAAACCTGGTTTTTATTTCCTGCTGCTTTAACCTTGCTATCAGTGAAATGATCCCTGGAAAGCTTGTATTGATTGCACATTATTGTCTAATTAAAGTGCAATAAGAAGAATTGCAGAACACTCGCTCTTACAGCCCTGTGCCTATGGTAGACACTATAAATTAGAAAGCTTTCTGTTCAAATATGGAAAATGTCAGTGCTTATTTCCTTTTGAATTTCCCAGCATCTCCTGAAGGCTACAGTTGTAGATGTATGATTTATTTTTTTTTTCCCTAAATAACAATTAGAAAGAAGTGTTATTTAGAAAAGAAATGAGGCCCTATAGGCTTGCAGGGGCCCTGATCCTGTTAGCTATAACCCATGCTGTCTAAAAGGGAGGCACTTCTAAATGAATGTATTTTAATCTGAAACCTGCTAGATGATCCTTTAGCATCATGTGCAGAGATATAAATGGGTATTAGTTATACAATATGTAGAGGCCAGTCTTTAAATAGTGCTGACTGGTCTTACCTGGAGGCTGTTTGTTCCTCTGTCTGGACTTTATGGTTCTTTTGCTCCATGTTGCTTGTGGTTTGATACTTTCTAGTAACTTGTATCTTTGAGTTATGTGCATGGAGCTGATAAAAGATAAATTCTAGTCTTGATATAGCAGGAACTTGAGAGTATGTCATTGTAGTTCTGCATCTTGCTTAGTCATTGATTGAATATAGGGCCTTGGGGAAATTGCTTAACTTACCCAAACTTCAGCTTGCATGTAATCACTAGGTGATGCGCTATGACAGATATACAGAGACTTGTGAAAGATCAGTAATTCTGCCCAGGACTCTGGGCAGAAAGATGTGATAGAGAATGGTGGACTTCTATGCTATGAATGAATGATTTGCCAATTGCATACAAAAACACTTAAAGGTGTTTTAGTATCATGTGTGAAATTGACTTTTCCCTTTCTTTCCCTTACAGATGTACTTTCAGATTCCCTAGCACGGTTATAAAGATCCAGTTCACATCTTTATACCATAAAGAGGAAGCAAAAGAGGAAGCCTCATCACCTCCCCTTCGGCCACTTTATCCTCAAATATCGCCTCTGAAGATCCACATCCCGGAGCCGGATCTCCGGAGCGTGGTCAGTCCCCTCCCGTCCCCCACAGGCACTATCAGGTAAGATGTTAACTATGCAGAGTGTGCTCTCTGGAAAAGGTGTTCTCCACCAGCAGTCTGTCAGCCCTGTGTTTTGTCTGGTATACTTGGTAAATGAAATACCCCATTAAAAAAAACCAACTTGTTGAATATCTGCTGTTCAAAATTATGGAGGACTGTTAAAAACTGTTATGGTGGATAGAAGTAGGGCACAAGGGTTTTGTTTAAGAGCTCAAAGGGTTGGGGGGGGGGGAAACTTGAGTCTCAGTTTCACACTATAGAGTTACTAGTCTATCTTTGGCAGTGGAATTAGAAATATCTATCAAGAGCTACCTATATGCATGGAGAAAAGAAAGCAGACAAATATTTTCTATGTTAGGACTGCCTGTTTTATTTTTATCTCAATAATAATCTGTTGTTGCTGGGTGGTGCTGGTGTTATCTGAAGTTAGGGACAAGGGTGGCCATTGGCACGTGGTTTCCCGGGAATAGAAGGAAATGGGGGTAGGATGCTGACCATGTACTGAGGGGCTGTAGCAATCTGAATGTACATCTGTGCGAGTATCCTGTTTTGTAAATTATCTAATTCATGAATGTGCAATAGAAGTAACCTGAACATCAAGTTACTGTCTGGAATATTTTCTTTCCTTCCTTCTCAGCAGAGTTGATGTTACGGAGTTGCAGGAATCTTTTTTTAACATTAAAGCTGTTACTTGAAGTATAATATACTTAATAAAGTAAAGTAGACTCATAGTATAGGATGATGTATTAGAGTTTTAAAAAGTGCAGGCCTCAGAATAGCAAGAGTGTACCTGGTAATAGTAATAGCCTTTGGTTTGTTTTCTTGTCTGTACATTTGTAAAAAGGTATAATACACTAACATCTTCTGACAGTTAGCACTAATTCAGTGAGTAGTATTCAAATTTACGTAGCTGAGAACAACTTCAGTGTCACAATGAAGCCAGTTTGATTTTGCATAGATCTGGAGGCGCTTGCTTGTTTGGGTTTTTCCCCTGGTCTTGCAGAGCTGCACAGATGTGCAGTGCAGATATTCTAGAAAGAGGGGGCTGGAGGTAGCTGTGGTTTTAGTCCTCTGTTCAGGCACTGCTTTTAGTTTATGTTTAACCTTCTCCTTTTAGATGAAGCTTGTTGCTGGGAGGGGAGGGGGATGGTTTCTTTGCCAACATATGGTAGTTAGTTTCCATTCAGTCATCTTGCGCAAAGCAGCACAGTGTGGTTTGTGTTACTAACAGAGGCTGTATCTTTTGACTTTGGCATATGCCTGCAACTGATATTTGACTCTCTGAGAATGTTTCTTTTGCATAAGGAGAAAGTGGAAATAGTAGTGTTGAATTGTGCTCAGCCCCTAACGGAGTGTTTACTAAGGATGATTAATGATTGCATCCATTTGTCTTGAGCAGAAGCTAATCCAGCCAAGTCTTCAGAAAACCTCAAAAGACATCTGAGGTTTCACTTGCCAAACCCCTTTCGTTTCCGAGTTCCTCTTACATAGGAGGGGCTGACACGTTTGTAAACATCCCTGCTCAGCCCCTTCAACCTTCCCCTCTCCCCCAGCAGGGTCTTGCAGCTCTCGTACCCTGTGGGCCAGGCTTTGGGAAGTGATTTAGGTGTTTCTGCCCGAGAAAGGGAAGGCTTTTTGGGGAGCGTGTAGCTATGCATTCTGGCCATCTGTCTTTCAGGGGCAGCTCTCTGCTATCTTGGTGACTTGAACAGTGGTGGGTGAGGCTGTGGCACAGTGTCCTCTCCCCCTTCCCAAGGGCAGGTCTGGGAGGGCTGGTGGGGGCTCAGCGTGGGACCCACACCCCTCTTCCATCGCTGGCTTTGGGAGGTGGTTGCATGAGCTGGGCTCTCCTCCTCCTCCTCCTCCCTCTCCCCCTTCTAGTATTTACTTTCCTAATTTGGTGCGTTTGCCTCGCTCCTCCCTGATTGGCCCATGGAAAATTATTGCAGTTTGGATATCCTGGGCAGGGTGAAATTTCCTTTTTGGAAAGCGGCTCCTGGCCCCCTTTTCCTGCCTCCGCCCTGGTGTGGGGCAGGGGCTGTACCTGCGCTCCCACTGCCAGATCCAGCCCAGCCCTCCTGACCCCCGGCCCTGCTCTGCCTCTGTTTACATTGCAGCTTGCTTCCCTGCAGGTTCCCCCTGCAAGCTTCTGGGTTTTTTCCAGCCTATTTATTTTCCCCTCTGCAAAGTGCACTGCCTAGAGAGGGAATGAGCTTTAGTTAAACAGAACCAAACCTGCCACCCTCAGCAGCTTTGCCAAGCAAGGTTCCTGCTTATTCCTAGGGAGAAATGTGTCCACTGTTTTCTTAGCTAGGTGTTTTATCTCCAGGAGGGGCCATTTGT
Source organism: Mycteria americana (assembly GCF_035582795.1). Lineage (NCBI taxonomy): Eukaryota > Metazoa > Chordata > Aves > Ciconiiformes > Ciconiidae > Mycteria > Mycteria americana. The sequence goes on along the minus strand of NC_134376.1, from coordinate 4,992,973 downwards.
AGATGTGTTTTGAATGCTGTTGTACAGCTTTAAGGGAAAATGTTGGTTGGCAGCATGCTGTGAGGCTTACACACAGGCATGGCTTATTTCTTCCTGTTTTGAGTTCAAAATTCTTCTTAAAAAAAGTCAGACTTGCATTTTCCAAAAAGGAAAAGGCCAATGTGGCTGAGAAATTGGTAGACGCAGCCTGCCATTTTACACACCATAAGAAAGGGCAGAGTAGCACCAAATCTCTTCTCCATAGATTCAAGGCATTGAAAAGCTGTGTGAAAACCATGTGTAGTTTGGTTAAATTCAGCTGTGCCTGTTGGGAGATATAACTGATTCACAATTTCAGGAGTTAAGGGACAGTCTTTTGGTACGTGGCTTTAAGATTCTGCAGCTTGCATTTGGAGGATACTCTTTGGGTGACACTGGTGACACGAAGTTCTTCACCTATGCTACAAACACTTGCCTTTGGCCAAAACACTTGGCTTTTGCTGCAAGTCCATGTTATCTACATGAATGTGACTCCATATACGTGTTGCAGTCTAGTCCCCAGAGTGGCTTGTGCTTGGATTATAAAACAGATCCACAGAGACAAGGTGTGATGTAGGAGCCTCTTCCTGGTCTCAGTCATGCTGAGTTGGAGTTTGGATATATAGTGATAGTTTTCCTTTTATTATCTTCCAGTTGGTGTTAATGACCCTGTAGTAGTAACTTAACTCAGTTTTCCAAATAGCATCTCTCTCCAGCACTGCCCCTCAGGGTCGGGGTTTTTTAGTATTTATGAAAATGAAATTATTTCTCTGTACATGCTTCTCTATTCTAAACAGAAGTTATGTTCTCACTGATATACCTATATATTTTAAAAAGCTACAATAAAGAAATACTAAATGCTGTACTATGGAGGTCAGTATCGTTATTCATATTTTACAGCTGCTACTTCTGGCTTAGCTCTGCACCAGAATGGCTGTGGGCTTGAACACTTTGTCTTGTACTTGTTTGTTTTTTCACTGCAAGGGCATGGATAGTTAGCTCACACACAGTCTTTATCAGTAAAAAAAAAAAAAAATTCTTTGACACGTAGGAGGAGGAGCCCTTAGAGCCCTGTGAGAACCACTGCTTGAGAAGTGTTTGGTGAAGTTCTGTGATAATAGCTAAACTGGTACATACTTGTGTGTGGACCCAAATTTGTATTTTAATTGTCATACTTAATGTGCCTGCCCATGTTCGGCCATTGCTAGAAGAGTCGATACCTAGTTTACAATGAAATTAATGGTATGAATAATGAAAGATCATCTGGTATCCTTCTGCATCTTTTGTTTTATAAGCCTGATTAGTAAACCAGAAGATGTGAGCTGAATTGCCATGGTTTCATAAGCTATATCCTTTAAACCTTACTTCCTTTTTTCCTTATTTCCTTTATTTCCAATAGGCAAAACTAGTTCAGTAACATGTTGCATGCTCTGATAGTGGATTACTCAGAGGCCTGCACTCCAGGAACTGCAGTTATCTTGGCTTAGCCACCAACTTGTTTTGTGGCCTTTAACGGGTCATTTAAATTCATTGTCTGATTTTTATGCATGTATAGTGTACTTACTACTTTCCAAGAGTGTGTAGCAGATAATTTATGTATTGAGCTTTTATTCTGTAGAGCATGACAGAAGAGTGTGTGTGTGCCATGTTATAGTAGACGTGCAAATGCTGGCTATGCTTTGAGTCAGACTTGGCTTGGAAAAAGGGAGTGCTTTTTAACAGGCTCTGGGACAGCCGTACAACACTGTTTCAGAACACTTGGGATTTAATCTGAACTTGCACATTTCCTCTAAAGGTGTGTAGTGGGAAGCTGAATGAACCCTGGCTTCAGTGGATGCATTCACTCACTGGAACCGGATGCAGAAATATTGCCTGCTCCATTTCATTCAGGCTTTCCTTCTTCCTATAGCACTATTAGCCATTTAACTGAAAAGCTGGTGAAGAGCTCCAAGGCAGGTTTTTTGCAGGCTCTTTTGCATTGTCTCAGTTATCCATTACTTCCTGCATTTGGGCAGAATATACAGCTCGGGCAACTCCCACAATTGGACAGACTGGTGATTATTTTTAATCACCCTTGTCTCCAAACCACAAGCCAACTAGTGTGGTGCATATACATCACATAAGAAAAGCAACAATCTATACTGGGCTTGGGAGTTCCTACGCATGTTTATTTCAGATAATGGACCATGTGCTAGAGGAGATGGGCCAAGCCATGTGCTGGAGGAAAGGCTGCAGATGTCACCAGCTACATGAGCACTTCCTCTTCCCCTGCTCAGTATAAAGTGTTCACTGAATCCACGGTCGGAGTGAGCTCACTTCCTTTTGAAGAGGGGAACTGCTGGAGCACAGACAAGTAATAAGAATTTCAACTTTTGCGGATAGCTAACTTTCTCCCACTGTGGCTTGTTCGAGAGCTTTGTTTTTCTTCAGTGTTAAGCAGGCAGAGTAGCTCTCAGATTTCTCCTTTCACATCAAAATCCAGCTTGGTTTGGCAGTCTCACCACTTGTGATTTGTTTCTGAAACATGCAACGTGCAAGGACTTGCCTTTCTTTGAGTTACGATTTTGGGGCTAGGCCGGGGAAGAAGAGGGCGGCAGAGGATTCTCACCCATTATTGCTGATTGGTGTATTGTGGAAATGCTTGTTTTGCAAGCCGAAGTGCTGTACTTTGACCTGATTCTTGCTTATTGCACATAAAAAGCGTCCCTGTATCTTTTGGTGCCCCTTTTTGCAGGCTCATGAAATGGAATATAGGGGTAGCCTGAGGTTTGTGGCATTTCTGTAACCATAGTCCTTGTGTGCAGGGCAGCACACCTCCAATTTGCATTTCAGGAGGAGACAGTGGAAGATTTTAAGAAACAGGGATTCTCCCTTTGTACTCAATAGGGGCTTAAAAAAATTGCCTATTCAGACAGGAATCTGTATATTGGCAGTGTTGCCAAGGTTGTAACTCTTATCACTGCTGTGTCTCTTGTACCTGCTTCACAAGTGTGCACTTAAGCATTTTTCAAAGGCGCTGCCCATGTGCATACCATATCCTAAACCACAAAGTTGAAGAGATGGGTTTTTTCCTCTTTAGCAATGCAGATTCCAAGTCAGGTGAACAATTTTATGTGGGATCCCAGGTAATCTTTCCTCTTTGTCATAGAGAGGATAGGTGCTTTATCTGCATACCTGGCTTAAATTAAGCCTCTATGGCTTGATCCCTACAGATACCTTTCCTGCAGAAAAGAATGAAATTAAGTAATAGCGCAACTTTCCTGCATTCACGTACTGCCTCTCCTTCTGGGGAAATTGGCACTGGAGTTTGGGAGTGTTTCTGTTCCCAGCTTGTTCATAGACTTCTAATATGACTAGAAATATATCATTTAACCCCTTGCTGCTTCATTTTTACACCCCACCCCCAACCCCCCACCCCCCAAATGTGGCTAGTGTTGAGAGAGTCTGGAGACTTTTACATAAGAATCTCTCTCTATGTGCTCAGGCAACAGATCTCTATAGCCCAGTATTCTGCCTCAGATGGGTATCCTCGGGGTAATATAAGAACACAGAAAATAAACAGTAATGCTAACTTATGTGCAGTCTGCCTCCACCATTTTCTTGGATCATGGGCTGCCTCGGAGCAGGGACTTCCTGACCATCTGTCTAATAAATCCCCTGATGCATTCCCTGTCTTCCTCCTTTCCCCAAGAACTTGTATAATGGCCTTTTGCATTCACATACTGTTAACATCAGCCCTGTCTTAACAGTATGTCGTTCCACAGTGTAACTACAAACATGGAAGCACTTTCTCTTGTTCTGGACACGCTGCTTGGTTTCATTTTGTGTTCACCATCTCTTCTATTGGAAGAGGCCAGGAGCTGAACAGCTCCTCTTGGCTTTGTTTTTATAGACTCTGTCACCTTGCACCTCAGCCTCTGTCTTAAACTATTTTTCCTGTGTGGAATCCATTCCATATCTCTAATCATCCTAGTTATCCCCGTCAGTACCTTCTCTGAATCTGCTATATCCTTCTTTTTTTGAAATGAGAAGAGACAAGTAACACACAACGTTCTGGGTGTGGACACACCATGCACATAGTGGTACATCCTTGTTTTGCACTCTGATTCTTTAGTTAAAGCAAACTGACATTGGATATTCCAGTAAGTTGTATGTATTCTCCAATAGCTGGCATTTAAAGATTTAATTGTTGCTAGAAAGTGCTGTGAACTTAAGAGGCTAGATTCTTGTTGGCAGGAGTTGAAAGTGAATTGTGATGCTACAAGACCTGTTATGTTCTCAATAGCCAGAAGTTAAGTTCTGTGTTTAAAAGGCATTCTGCCAGTTACACAGGCAATTGATTGTATTGCAGACACTGGGTTCAGCCCTAATCTTTCTGGACTTCCAGCTGAAGAAGGGTTAAGTACTAAATGGAAACCATGCTGCAAAGGACCGAGGTGATTCAGCACGTGGTTGTAGTCTGATTCTAAAGCTGAGTCTCAGCATGGTATTTGGGGAACTGCGGCTCAATGGCTGCCTGCAGTCAGTGTTTCAAGTTGAGATGCTGAATCCTCGGATATCAAAGATCTCTGGGACTTGGGGTATTAACCATGATGCCATGGGATTAAGACTGTGGGTACCTGCAGCTGGCTTGCTTACATGCTCTGTGTGTCTTCAATGGTATAAAACATTTGCTTCCTCTCCAAAATGCCCTCTTCTGTAACAGACACAAGCTTAACCCAAATTAGCTTGGATTGCTTGTAAGCTAAGATTGCCTGCATGGATGGTAGGCATGGATCACAGCAGTAAGTTAGGCTGTCTGAGAGCTGGGTGAAATTGCAAACCTAGCTGTGCTTTTCTCAGTAAAAGGTTATAGTATCAAAATGGATCAAGTTATTGCCAAGTATTGATGCAATATTAGTATCCACCAAATCATAATCACTGTCCCCGTGGTTGATTGTTGTTTTATAGCACAAACAGGTGTTTGTAGGGAAAAAGCTTTTTGTTCCGTAATATTTTTAAAGGGGGCGTGAGTGCATGCAAGCGTCCCCGGCCAGCCCCAGCTCTGGGTGGCGAGGAGAATTCCAGGAACTCCAGGAAACTGATGTCACTGCATTGTGTTTGCTTGTTTTCTTTTGACTGCACTAATGTTTAATTTTAACTTTAACCCTCAGAGGGGTATTTTTAGTAAAACTGTTTCTTCACTCCTTCTGTCCCATGTTGGCAGGGGGTGGGGGGGGGACAGGTTATGCCTCCTTGTTTTTTCCAGTAGTCAGCTCTTTCTCCCTTCCCTCTGAAGAGTGCTCTGATGATTGACTGAGAGCTTGAACACTTAGCAGCATGTGTTACCCTGTCTCTTTGCCTGGAGTGGCTAAAAGTTCATGTCTGTTCTGTACCCGTCTCTTGATTTGATCATTGATCCACACTGAAAGGAGGCAGGTCTATCTGGGCAGAAGTGTTCCACTCTGGTAAAAGAATAATATCTTTTCCAAATATTCAGCTACTGCTGTGGCTGTCCCACAGGACAGCTGCTTCTTTAGGGGACTGTCGGGTTCTTCAGTGACTACCTACTGGGAGAGACTGGCTTTTCTAAAAGTTAACAACACTTTAGGTTGGAGAGGCTTTGTCAGCACTCAAGAGAATCACAGCCCTGGAGCGTAAGGGTTTCTTCCTTTGTTTTTTAAAAAATATCAAGAGATTGTACTTACAACTCATTGTCAGCCTCGGAAGCTAAAATTTGAACAGCGAAATCTGGGCTGCTTGCTCTGCTGATGTTGAATCGAATCAGTTCTTGTCTGAACTGCATGGGACAATCTTTGAAGCCATACTAGTTTTATTTATTAAAAAAAAAAAAGCAAAGGAATACAGTTCTGTGCAGAGCATGAATTTACTTGAACTTTTCTCTTTTCCACATCCTTGACCTGAGTTTTGGCTGCTGTCTCTGGTTTGCTGTTCATGTATTTCTGCAGACAAAGAACAAAATCGGAAAACTCTGTTTCATCCTATTGCACTCCTAGTCTGTGTGTTACAATAATTGCTCAGGTGCCAAACACAAAGATTAAAAAGAATTGCTGTGCTTTTAGTTTGTCATTGTTTCATGTATGAAAATGACTTTCATTTGTAATTATCTGCACATTATAAGAAGTGTGTATGTAGAGAAGCTATTGAAAAATGACAGCGGAATAATTAAATTCACACCAGCTCCCCATGTGAATGCTAAGACATCAAGAGTGTCTTCTGTCGTTTAGTGATATCCACTTCCAAAGTGGGCTCAAAGCGTGGAATAGCGAACTTTGATTCATTTTCCTGCACAAACAGGCCTCTTCTTTTTGAAAGACTAGGTAGGAAGTGCCTTTATCTCTGGCAAAGGGAGATTTATAGGTATGGGCTCATCAACATTATATACCTTGCACCTGCTGAAAGCTTCACCTCCTGCTGCACATCTGAACAGCATCACCCATTAATGCCAAGGACTAACAGTGGGCGCTGAAAGGGTTACCAGGTGCTGTGCAACACTGCGTGGCTAGTATATGGGAGATGGGTGAACTTGGGTTTCCTATTGCAAGGGTTTGTTGTGGCTGAATATTTCTGTTGCCTTTTCCCTCTCCCCCGGCCCCCCATCCTGTAATTCACTTTTAAAAGAAACCAGTCTCGCTTGTGCTGAGCTCAGCACTGCAGCCATTTGCAAAGACGCCACAAGGAGAAGCAGCACTTCTCAGTTTACAGGCTGGACTGCGGTAGGAAATGGTCATTCCTTACACTGTCAGATTGCTTATGCACCAAAGGTATTGCCCACTGAGCAAACAAGGGTTGTCTCACTGTTTTCTCTCCATCCGCATGTGTACGTGTGTGTGTGGGAAGCTATTTAGACAGTCCCCTTTTTGAGGAAGGGACCGTGTTCTGTGTTTTTTCGTGCAGCATTTAGCACAGTGCTGTGATAAGTGTCAGTTACTGCATTTATTTGCGTCAGGGTTAGCACTGTTATTGGCCATTTGGCTGATAAGAGGATTGCTTATGCTGGTTTTACTGAATTCTAGTTCCCAGCTGTGGGCTTCAATTTGCATCTTTTCGTACAATTTGAACTGCTTATTTTGCCATGTGTATCTTCTGTGTATTGTTTTGCTTTCTTGCTCACCATTTTTCTGCTCTTATGTAGAAGACCTGTGGAATCCTGGGACTTGGCTATGTGTCATGATGCTCTGGCATTGCACCCCTCAATGCCGGACGGCGCAGAACGGAGGAGAGACAGAAAAAGGGAACTTCAGATTCCCAGACTCATCCCTCTCCTCCCGTCCTACCAACCCTGCAAATCAAGGATGTGTGATCCCTAGACAAGCCGTTCTGATTAGTTCTCATCTTGTAGCGTTCACTTCTGTGTGCCTGAGTGGTGCTGCAAATTATAGCCACCTTTTATTTGTTTGTAGCTTTTTATCAACTTTAGCATGGCTTTCCTGCTCAGTAGCTGTTCCTGTAATGCCATCTTGTGGTGGCCCTGGGACTCTAAATGTGTGTCTTCCCCATGCTAGCCAAAGCTGATGGGTGAGATACCGTCCGTGTTGTATACTAGTGATTGCAGCTCCCTTTTGTTAGCTGCATTTGTGTGCTGGTGAGTCAAGGAAGTACCTGTCTCTAGCTGTGTGGCACTGATCAGGGTATATGATCTTCTGAAGCTCGGGTGTTGTGTTAGACAGGGACCTTCATGGCAGATGCCTGCACTGGGTGCTTTAACTATGATACTGTACAAGAACATAGCCTGTATCTGTTAGAAGGATTGATTAAATATTACCTCTGTTATAAGGAGAGTGGTGTGTTGTTTGTTCACAAGTTATAATAGCAAGCTATTTATTTAAGTAAGTATTCACCCCTGATACAGTGTAGTTGTTTTAAGTCCCACATTGTTTTAAGTGCTTCTCTAAACACAGAAGGATTGTTTAATACTTTGAGACTCTGCTGTCTTGTGATTGTAGAAAGCGGGAGAGGGGGAGGGCAGTGGGGGTGTCAGGATTTTGTAGAAATTCCAATTTTATCTCTGTCTTTTTTTTCCTCAATCTGTCTGGGCTTTGGATAAGCCACAGGGGCAAAAATAAGTCCAGTGCATATCTGCTTCTCAGTGACCTGGGAGCTTTACTGTACCTTAGAGGGTAAGAACTATGTGTCTTGTTAATAAATGAAGTAACAAATAACTGTATTTCCTTTTTGCCTCTCCAGTGTTCCCAACTCTTGCCCAGCCAGTCCACGTGGTGCTGGATCCTCAGGATATCGTTTTGTTCACAACATTACCTCGGATCTGCAGCTGGCAGCAGAGTATGCCGCAAAAGCAGCATCAGAACAGCAGGCAGATGCATCTGGCGGGGACAGCCCAAAGGTTCAGAGAAAAACATTACTTACTCAGCAGTGCTCACTGGGAGGCTTATTAAGACCTGGCAGTTTATTGCCAGTGCTGGATATAGTTAAAAGGGGTCTAAGAATACCCTGGCCATAAGGGTGCTATATACAGTATCCTCCAGGGTTTGGAGACCATGCCTTCAAACCAGGATCTTATTAGTGGTAGATGATGAATCTGCTTGCTTAGCTGCCCAAAATGTGTTCAAGTCATTCCCTAAAATGGTTAAGGGAGAAGAATTTTTTTTTTGCTTGCTTGATAAATGAAGAACCCATAAAGAAGAGGTACATTAAAATTCAGAGTCTTGTTTTCTCCTTTTAATTAATGGTATTTTGCAAAACACAGTTGGAGAAAGGGGAAGCAGGGGAAGAAACCAGATCCTTGCCATGAGAAATCTGTAGTCTCACTTTAAAACAAACATGAAGGCCTGTCAAGCAAGTGTTAAATGAGGAGAGTAGCAAGTGGAATTTAGATTAAAAAATAACTTAGTTATAATGATAAAATGTAATTTTGGTGAGCTGATCTTCAGATCAAAGTTAAAGGTCTAGATCCAAAACCACCTGATTTGGGACTGGGTGGAGGAGCACAATACTAGATGGCTTTTTTTTGTAGATTGAATTCTCCCTTGAGACAAGAAGGGCTATTCTTGATGGAGTAATATGAAGAGCTGGGAATATGAGATCTGGCAAACAAATTAAAGTTCCTAGAATGAAACAAATCCTGCTGGAGAGGAGAAGGGACAGGATCAAGTTTTATATTGGGCTTGTTGCTGGGAGGAGAGCTGATAGCATATTTGCATGAAACCTTTCTAACAAAGTGTAGTTGTAGCTGGGCAGAATTGAAGGCTTTAGTTTCATGAACACTGAAAGCAGTGACTGTACCCTACACTCTCTAACTCTTTGCTTCCAATTGCTTGTCCTGATCCCGTTCCTTGCGCTGGTGTAAGCGTGTGTGGTAAATTCAGTGGGGAATGGAATCACACAAAAAAGCAACTTTAATTGGTGTTTGTGGGGAAAGGGAAGGTGATACTTTAATGTGACTAAGTCCTGTAGTCCTGTTTGCGCACAAATGCTTGTGCGAAATTGGAAAGTGGCTGTATAAAACAGGAGTGAAAGGGAAGAGGGTGATGCTGCTCTTAGTTGCCCTGATGCTCTCTTAGCATCTGTGAAAACTACAGCCCAACAGGCTTTTTTAGTTTGGGTTGTTGGTACACTCTAGTGTGGGAATTCTTTGCTAGTGACTAAATTTGTTTGTTTTTTTCCTCAGGATGAGTCCAAGCCACCCTATTCTTATGCTCAGCTAATTGTGCAGGCTATATCTTCAGCACAGGACAGGCAATTAACACTAAGTGGGATCTATGCCCACATTACCAAGCATTATCCGTATTACAGGACTGCTGACAAAGGCTGGCAGGTGAGTTCTTGACACTGACAAGCTTTTAAACTACTTTGACAGGGCTTATCTGCTTTGAAATGCATTTATTAAAGATTTGGAGCACTGGGAATAGAGCTGCTTTGACTATTCCCAGAGTGAATTTGTTTAACGTAAGCTAACTAGTTTGTGGGTGATTAGGGTTTTTTTAAAATACTTTCTAGGGCAATGTAGTGTGTTACCATTGGGCTCTCTGGTTTCTGAAACCCTTTTAATACGGTAGTCATGTGTTTTTCACTTTTGTTTTTTATTCTTCCGCATCCTTGCTATCAGTCACTCCTCTACTCAGATACTTGCCTGAATCTTGCTTCGTCCTTCACCTTGTCTTTGTTTGGCATGATCTGTCCAAGCAGATGATGTCCAGCCTAAAACTGAGCTCCCAGTTTTTAATCATAATATCTTAAATCATCACAGATGTTTTATTTTCACAGTGTATCAATTGCATTGCCTAAGTCACAGTTTGCAAGTTTTGAATCTCAGAATGGGAACTTGGGGAGCTTCGAGTCTGTGCCCTCCTTGTGGTATTAAAGGAAATCTGACCAGCTTCATAGGAGAGTTTGAATGTAGTTAACACATGCTAAATCAAGCTTAAACGTTCACTTGAGGGCTGCTTTCAAAGCTCCAGAAACCTCAGCTCCACCTGCTTTTCAGACTTTTTCTTGGCATTGCACCTCTGAAATGGGTGTTGTCATTTGAATATAATACACTAATGCAGCTGGAAAGAGTCTTGCAGCTGCTGATTTCATTGTGTTCAACTGGCAGGATCAGTACTGCTTGGTGCACTTTGAGTACAGTTGGAATAAATACATTTCTGCCTCCCTGGCATTTCCCTGCAGTTCTAATTAATTGTGGAATTCACTTCCTGCCTTAACCTGCTCGGCAGAGTTGTGCTTCGTGAACCAGTTGCTGCATCCTGCTTCAAAGAGAGCTGCATTTCAGTGGAGGCTGAAGTTGCCTTTTCCCCGCCTCTACCAGTGGCATTGTAAGGCTTCACTTGTGAAGAGCTCGTCTAAAGCTGCTACAAAAGCTCTTGTTTTGTTTTGAAAGTGGAAGAAGAATGAGCTTGTGCACACCTGGGCTTACTGAGGCTTTCCCCTAGCCCAAAAGACAGCACTACACCCAGTCAGAGTTGGGTTTTTGCAATGAAAAGGATAAATAGTCTTATGAACATTTGGAGAGCCGTACAGTGCTAGACTCATGCCATATAGATAATGGATTCTTCTCAGACGCAGCTGTCTGAGGGCATGTTGGCTGGCTTGCATTATGATTACCATGAGATGCAGTGTCCTTTAGGGCATGTTTGGACACCCCGGCGATCATTTGGCAGGTAAGCAGTTAGCACAGGCTCAGGCAATTTTTTCCGCTTGCCTAGAATAAAGCCTGTCTTTTGAGAGAGTTCTGATGTGGTTTACAGTGATTTCCCCCCTGCCTCAGCAAAAGCTCTGCCTTCATTGCTTTCCACAGAAAAGTCACTGCACTGCCTGGCTCCAGATGTATTTAAGTGATGGTGTAGTACCAAGCAAACCCATCTTTCAGCATGGTTAGTAGAAACTCTGACACTTTTCCCCAGGTTTTCTCTTGCAGTTCTCCTGTGACTTTGGAGCTGTGTGAGTTGAGTGACTTGCTTCTGTCTTCAACACTGATTCTGGCGGTGTGGATTTTATTTTTCCAAGCTGTGTGGCAAAACCCATTCATCTTTGCTATATGCTTCCTCATGGCAAAATAATCATCTCATTCCTCTGCTTCCTGTAGAATTCCATTCGGCACAACCTCTCCTTGAACCGTTACTTTATTAAAGTCCCACGCTCCCAGGAGGAGCCTGGAAAGGGCTCCTTTTGGCGAATTGACCCTGCCTCTGAAGCCAAACTAGTAGAGCAAGCATTTAGAAAACGAAGGCAAAGAGGAGTGTCCTGCTTCCGAACACCTTTTGGGCCTCTCTCCTCCAGGTAACTTAACTTCCTCTAATCTTTGTGCCAAACTCATTACAAAGAAAACAAACAAACTTCTCCTGAAGTACAGTGAGCAAACTTTAGTTCTGTTTATAGTTTGAGAGGTAGATAGTCCTGAGGCATAATCTGAAAATTGTTCTGACTTAAGTGTTTACAAAAAAAAATCCAGAACCAAACTACAAAATTGCATCAAATAACATATCTGTTTTGGCATCATTTCAAAGAAATTCAAAGCAGTTATCACCAGAGTAAGTGTTTTCAGATGCCAGTCTCATTTCAGGAAAGCTGTGTTTAGATGTGGATTAGATCATAGTGGGAATAACTTTTGTGGTATTTAAAACAGTCTCCTGTAGGGAAGATCAGGTTGATCATGGCTGTCAGCAGTGAAGCAATGGAGGGGTGTTCTGTGTAGCTGCTCCAGTCAGCGGTGTAACTGCACCAGAGGAACTGTGTGCAATGACAGCTTTCTCTGAGCCCTGTAGCTGTGAGGATGAGACTTGCAATTCAACGCTAGCTGGAGCAGTTTCATGTAACGTTGCTCCCACACCTTGTTTCTTTTCTGTCTGTTAAAATGGGGAGAAACAGGAGGAGAGGTTTTCAGCTGATCAGCTTCTCTATCTTGTTTGTCATTAAAGAAATGTTTAATTCCTCATGTGTTTGGTGGCCACATGGGACCAGAGGTGGGAACCAAGTGGTTGGGGAGGGAGGCAATGGGGAAAAGGAGCAGTTGATCTGTAAGCATATGTGGGGCCAGACGCTTGCATCTACATTGCATCTTTCTTCCTCTTCCTCTCCCCATCACACTCAAACACTGACAAAGATCCTTTGAAAATGGCCTGAAACTATAAAACCGATCTGAACGTGAGGCACTTCCAGCTTCTCTGTCAGCAATGGGTCTGAAAATGAAATGTTAAGCATACTCTGAAGGGTCCAGTTTCCGTCAGCAAGGAAAAATATGACAGTATTTGGTGCTAGAGCATTTGTGAGGTTACCGTGTACCTTTCAACTCTTCCCAGCAAGACTATAGTGGGTAGTGTGGAAGAAAGGCTGTACTTCTAGAGAATCCTGTACTGGAGATAACTCTTGGTCTCTGCTGCTGTCTTCTGGTCGAAATGCATCTACACTTGCCAACACTACATTCTCTGGTGTTTCAGGAGTGCTCCTGCCTCCCCTACTCACCCTGGCCTGCTGTCCCCTCACTCTAGTGGACTACAGACTCCAGAGTGCCTGTCACGGGAGGGCTCACCCATTCCACATGATCACGACTTTGGGTCAAAGTTAGCCTCAGTTCCAGAGTATCGGTATTCACAGAGTGCACCTGGTGAGTAGCTCCTGTTTCACAGAGGGTGACTGTTCACTTGCATCAAGTGCCATGCTGAGGACACTGCAGGAATGCTGCTACCAGTGTGTTACAGGAGGATCTAGGTCTTTCTTTCCACTTCATTGTTAGAGACTGATGATGCACATGCAACTTCAGACCATTTTTTCTTACTAGTCTTTGGATGAGGGGGCAGGAGATAAAGGAGTATGTAGAAACACATGAGCTAACCTTGAACTAGGTGGCTCTAAAGAACTGACAACAGAGTAGCCATGGTAGCGGGTAGCTTGCTCACACTGATTTACCAGTCTTCTGGATAAGATCAGCTTGGCTGTGCAGAGCTCTGTGGTGCTGTGGCCAGGGCCTTGGTAATTTGTTAAGCCCTGGTAAGTATCTGCTTGTCAGCTGTGCTGTAACTGGCCTGATGTATAGGGTGTTCCCTGCAAAGTTGAGAGGCAAAACTCATTACGTAAAGCTTCATTTTTTTTTGTGCTTATTGTGGTTTTTGTCCACAGAAATGTGCTCAGGTGGCAAGTAAGGTTTTTGTAAGTTAAGAAATAGAAGATTGAAGGTGGTATTTTTGAAGCCTTATTTTTTTGTTCCCTATCCCTACTCCTGCCAATGCTGAAGGACTAAGTATTGCAGATTAGAAGTGCATAGGTGAAATGAGTGGAGGCCTTTTTGCCTCTCCTATTAATGTACGCTTCTCTCTTCTGTTTAGGCTCTCCAGTCAGTGCCCAGCCAGTGATTATGGCTGTTCCTCCCCGACCATCTACTCTGGTGGCAAAACCAGTCGCATACATGCCAGCATCAATAGTGACTTCTCAACAGCCTTCATGTCATGCAATTCACGTAGTTCAACAAGCTCCTACTGTTACAATGGTCCGAGTTGTGACCTCCTCTGCAAACTCTGCAAACGGATACATCCTCACAAATCAGGGCACAGCAGGAGGAGCTCATGAAGCTGCAGGAGCAGTGTTGGACTTAGCTGGTGACCACCGAGGTAGCTTTTCACCTCCCTTGCTACTCTGCTAATAATTCTTGAGCAGGCTTGGGGGGGTGGGTGGTCAAATGCTGTTTCACTCACTGGGTGCTTAGCCCTTAATAAAAGATGTTTCTCCAGGTAAACTTAAACCAAGTAAGAGCTCATCCATTTGATGTCTCCACCAGTGAGCAGGACAACTGTGCTCCCTTGTCTCCTGTGGGGAACAAATGTAACAGACTTTGGAGGCTGAAGAAACATGCAGTGCTTTAAATATTTATATTATCCCTAATATCAATACTATTGCACAGCTGACCTGTGCATTGGTCAGCTGGATGTGCCATGGAAATGTATGCTTTTTCTAGCTAAAAGAGATGGTCTTGGAAAAGACTGAAACTCTCTGCTTCAGGGTGGCCTTGTAAATAAATGATTGAGCCCTTCTCTTCTGCAGGCCTGGGTTCCTAGAGGAAAGCATACACTTCTGGAAGTGCAGGCAGTGCCCCATTAAAGCAATCTTCAAAAACCAGTTACAATAAAGGCCTCTTTTTCCTAAGCTGGAAATTCCAGCCTTGGGGGATTTAGCGAGTTAAACCTTCTCTTGCTGTGATCTAGACAACACCTTGTCTACTTGCCATTTCAGAAGGGCTTAGCGCTACATGATAGATGTGTGTTGTACCAGCAGCAAGGCTAGTTACTCTGATTGCTTTTATGTGGGCAATGGGGCAATGGTTCTTCTCTAAGGGAAAGAAAAAAATTAAAGACCTTCCCCTACAGCAATAGCAGGACCACTGGCATTTTTAGTTCAGCACTGGTTATCCTGCTTGAGTTTCACTCACGTTCTCTAGAAATTCCTGTCTGGATCCCATACATGTTCCTGAAGCTCTAACAGTTGCAGCTGCCTGTCTGTCACCTGCTCCCTTCTTTCATTCACTAGTTCTTGCTGTCACTCGTTCTTTCCCTACTTGTCCCTCTGTTACTCCTACTCATATCCTTTTCTAGTCTCTACCTTCCCTTTGTTTTTCCTGGTTGCTCCATTTTCCTTCTTAATCTCCCAGCTTTCCATCAGCCTGCCTGCAGGTCTCGGCTCAATGCTTATGTCCCATCTAACTTTACTCTTGTTGTCTTCTAATGTTAAAATGGGAGAAGTCTTCTCTTCCTACAGGACTAATGAGTTTGTGCTTCCTGTCTGTCTTCTCTGCTTTGAGACCCACAGATCCCCTGGAAGAGAAGAGTGGCCCTCCGCTCCTGCATGCCCAGCAGGAGGCTGTCCTGTATCTGTTACATACCTGCTGAATTCACCCCTTACTTGTCCTGGGAAGTGAGATAAGTGGTTGAGTGCTCTCAAACAGTTATCTCTATCCAGGAACTCAGCCCTCCTTTCCTCCTTTTTTTTTTTTTTTAGTATTTTTTTCCTCCCTCTCAGTTTCTTCCCATACTTCCATAGCCGGCGAAAGCTTGCAGTTGTGGGAAGACCTTGTAAAACAACCTATGTGCAGGCCTGACAGCAAGCTGTTGCAGACTTTTGGCTCCAGGCATTGTTTAAGATCTTAATGCCTTCTCCTGCTGTGTGGTATTGAGAGTCAGGCCAATTCGCCTGTAATTACAAAGTAAGCTATGAGATTTGCAGTGCCTGCTGCCCATATCACAGCTGTAATGTGCCAATAAGGGAGATGATGCCTTTTTAGGACAAAAGGTCAAGTTTATAATCTTGATTTTTTTTTTTTTTTTTTCCCCCTGGCTGGGCAGCTTATGCTGTAAGAAAAATATTCTTAATATTGATAGAGTATATGTGCAATACAGAATATTTTATTGTTTTCAAATATTCATCCCTGACCTTCTGATGTGCTTCAAAATAAGCATTTCAGAGGGACTAATCTTCCCTATTCTTATGTCCCTGATTGCAGTGTTCTTCCCCTAATGAGCAGGGTGAGTGAACCATTACCTTCTCAGAGCTGACTGTACTGTATGAATCAGCCTGCAGAAAGTGTGTGTGTGTGTAGAGCCTGATCCTGCCTAAAGAGTTCTGGGCAGAATCTGAGCACTTCTCACAGTATTAGGCCTCTAGGAATACTCTCAGGTCCTTGGAGCCCAAATATGTTACTTTTGTGATGAAGCTGCCTCAGCCTGAGAAGCAGTGCTTTCTGTTCCCACTCTGTAAACCTTGTAGGACACATCAAGGACTTTGTGGTGCTGAGGTATTTTCACCTTTGTAAGCCTGGGGTATGTGTCACTAAAATGTTAATGAGAATAAAGCCTGCTCCTAAGCCAGGGTGGTAAATGATTGTTGTCTGTTCTACTCTTAAGCAAGCATGGATGAAAAGCCAACGATCGCATTTGCCACGATACCTACAGCCAGCCGTGTTATTCAGACGGTCGCCAGTCAAATGGCACAGGGTGTTCCGGGACAGACAGTCACGATCCTTCAGCAGGCAGCTCCAGTGACCATTGGACAACATCAGCTCCCTGTGCGGGCAGTCACTCAGAACGGGAAACATGCTGTCCCCACCAACAGCATCACTGGCAATGCTTACGGTAGGCTGTGTTTCCATTGCTTTCTGGTTTTTGATTGCTCTCTGACCTTAGCAGTTAGGTTGTAAAGCTGTAAGGGTTTTCTCTTCTTAGGTATGCAAGTTATTCCATGTGTTCAATTCCAAAGGTTGTCAACTTCTGTGGCTGTAAATGTCAGTGGTTGATATCCTTCTGTCCTCCTCTGTTTGCTCCCTTTCCCTAGTGGAGAAGTTTTGCTATCTACCATTGCTTCTGAAAAGTCCAGGGTCTTTCCTTTGTCCTTGGCTATGCATTTATTACTACTTATACTCTCTACCTCTTGTGGGTTACTTGTTGAAAGTGTTAGTGATTCTTGTGTAGAGCCTGTTTTCATTTGTTTTCCTCTGACAAACAGTCTTTGCTTTCAGCATGCCAAATAACAAAATTTCCATGGTGCTCTTTAGATCTTGTGAAATATGACTGTATAGAGTATTAAGAAAATAACATACTTTCCCATCTTAAGGTCTTAGAGCCTAAGAGAAATAAGCTCTATTTCATCAGGTTAATGAATGTAGGATTTTTTTTATATACAGGATGTGTTCTAGTCATTTGTCAAGCCTGATTTTTAAAAATTCCGTACTAGCTGTGTCTTGGCAGCCTCCTCTTACTGCTTGTTCAGCACCTCAGGTGTTGTCCAGTTAAGGATGCTGACTGGGGATGGTAGTATCCAGGTTTCTTACTCCCCTTTTCAATGAGATGCTAAGCACCTCTTGCTCTCCCAGGCTGGTGCTTACAGGGAGTTTGAAATGAAGGTCACTGGTGGGATTTTGATGGCTTTCATAAAGTGAAGTAGGAATGTTTCTACAGAATTTTCTGCCACGTCTATTTGCAGTATCACCTGACTTGCACATGAGTTGCAAGAATCTTATTGGAGCAATGAAAAAATGATAGCAATAAGGTTTTTATGCAACTAAGATATTAAATAGATCAGATAGGTGGAGTTGCTACTACCTGGCGGTAGTGTTTGTCTAATGTAGAATCAGACAGATTTTATTTAATATTTTTATGTTAGGATATTCTAGTATCACTAAAATTTTTCTAGCTCTCTCATCAAATTGGGAAGTATTCCAGTTGCATCTGAGGTTTTTTTGTAAGTGATAGTGAATTTTCTGGCTGACAAAACAGAGCCTGAGTCTCTTGACTCTTGCCTGTACGAAGTTAACTTCAGCTGCATGGTTTAGGTTCTCTAAGTCACTGAACTGTAATTGGTGACTGCCCTCATCCTTACCCTATTTTTTTTTTCCTTCATCCTCTTGATACACTACAGCCTCCTTCCCATGCCTTGGTAGAAGTTGCTGGGCTTTGAGGGCCTTTGTTCTGTTTGCTTTGTTTATTTATCCTAGGGCTCCTTTTTTGATGCACTTAGCAGTGAACACACTACTAATGTTCTGTCATTCCATCCTTTGCAAATCGGTCTGGAGGGCAGAGGATGTGCTGTCTCCCGAGTCCCCTTTGGCTGCCTCTGATTGATGCAGAGTCCAAAAACTGCGTGTGTTTTGTTTTCCAGGCAGTGTTGTGTGCCAAAGCCAGTGTGTAAGCACATTCTCTGTCTGGAACTAGGAATTGTAGACATTTTTACGGAGGGTTGCTACTTAAATAGTCTTTTTTTTTTTTTCTTACCACTCTTATTAATGGGAGGGTGAGATCTTTGGTCAGTACTGGAATACAAGATTGGGAGCTAGAAATTCCTATGTTCTGATCCCAGTTCTGATGGGAATGCATTTGGTTGTCTGGGGTAAGCTCTTTCCTGCCCCTTTTACAAGCAAGATGTCAGTACATTCAATATTTGGATTCTGATCTAGTTTCCCAACAGACTGGCTGTTCTTACTGTGCAAGCAGGGCTAAAGAGAGCCCTTTAAATTGAAGGCACAGCACACAGATGTTGTAGCTTGCAAGAAGTTCTGATTGTAGGTGGCCAGAGAACTACCTCTCAAAGGGGAGGTGTGCTGTAATTTTAACAGGGGATTGATCCTCCTTTTCTGGGGATGAATGCTTAGCTGGCAATGCCTTGTTTGACAACGGGTAGGAAGAAGGAAGTTCTCTCATGAAGAGGTTATTACTAGTTTGGTAAACTTGCACAAAGCTGAGATTGTGGGGGGAGAGGGAGAGACAAGGCTAGCAAGCCTTTTAAAATGGACTTGAAAACAACACTTGAATATGTGCCAGCTGTTGCATTTGACTGTGATATTTTGTTTTCTTGTTTTCTGGAATAGCAAACACTTGTGCTACTTCATCACATTAATTCTCTT
Source organism: Mycteria americana (assembly GCF_035582795.1). Lineage (NCBI taxonomy): Eukaryota > Metazoa > Chordata > Aves > Ciconiiformes > Ciconiidae > Mycteria > Mycteria americana. The sequence continues at coordinate 4,974,117 of NC_134376.1, read as the reverse complement.
TCTCTCTCTTGTCCTACTTCCCAGCTCTTACAAATCCATTGCAGCTTCTTGCAGCCCAGGCCAGCTCATCCACTCCTGTTGTAGTCAGCCGGGTATGTGAGACGGGGACCGAAGAGACAGCAGCAGCCTCTTCCAGCGAACCTGAAGTCAAAAGACCCCGGATAGAAGAGCCCAGTGGAGCAGTCCCAGCCCAAACTGGAGTCATCACGTCTACAGTGCCACAAGGACAGGCAACCAGTGAATGAAGAACTGGTGGGAAGAGCTGGAGTGATGCGGGGTGGGCATGGGATGGCAGCAGCCCCTAAAGCAGCTTTCAAAGGAAACAAACCACAGCTGTAACAGCTCAAAACATAGCAGATAAAGAGCTCTTTTTAAAGTCAGATTTTTAAATGGGAGGTCAACAGCTGTTAGAATCACAAGGTGCCAAAAAGAATGGAAAACCCCTCCCAAGAGCCCGTACCTGGAACTCTGTTCTGTCTTTACCTATGGGATATTTTCTCCTTTTTTTTTTTTTTTAAAAAAGATTCAAAAAAAATACAGACAACTGATTGTATGACTGCTGGGATATTTTTAACTGTCTTTTCCCCTTTTGGCTCCAAGGGGATGGGATTTGCAGTTCAGCATCTAAAGGAATGTAACACAAATACAGTCTACTCCCTGGAAAGAAAACTCCTCATTTTCTATGCCTTAATACTGTGCTTCTCAGAGCTTTGAACCATAGGACCATTTTAAAAAGGCCACCTAAGGCAGTCAAATGCTGAAAGATGGGTGCAGTATCTTACAACAACAGCATTAAAGAAACATGGTACCAAGCTTAAAGAAAAAGGCAAATGATTCTGGTTTTTGAAATGGAAAAATTCTGAATATGAACGAATGTTTATTTATGTGGGGATTCAGGAGGAAGAGTTACAGAGCTCAGCCACCTGGATTTCCAGATGCAATTTCTCTCCATTCCCTCTGAGGGAGAATAAGATGACAGAGGAACTGTATTAATTTGGTTCCTGTAAAGATATTAAAACAAAGGGTTTTGTACCTTCAATGATTTCTTACAATTATTCATCACTTGCTCTGGACAACAGCCAAAGTATCTTGATGACTGAGGATTGCATGGGGAAGGGTGGCTCCAAAGGGTTCTGTGTGCATTTGATTGATCGCATCCTGTGCTGGAGCGCCAGGTTTTGTTCAAAATAGCACTGTAGGTGAAGACATTGCCACTGTCTCTGCAAACTTGAGAAAATACTGGTTGGTCTTCTGCACTAAAGCAGTCCGCTTTCACCTCCTGTTGGTATTGTGGTCCTCAACTAGATGGACGATGGTCAGGAGGCTGGGGGTGGGTAGGAGTCTGTCACTGACGCTCTGCCATGGCTAACAGCAAAGCTCCTGTGTTGTTCTTCTGAGAGGGAAGCTGAGAGGTGGGGTGAGAGGCAGCAGAGTTCATACAGTGTTTGTTTAATACAAATTCTGTAAGCATGTAGAGACCAAGGCAAAAGAATTCTTTTATTTTCCGTGTGTCAAAAGCCGCTGAAGGTCTTAAACAGGTTTTCCAAATGGAATTTGGAGGTTTCCTTTTGTTGCCTGGCTCCCTCTCCCATCTTTCCTCCCTTGATGACTATTTGGGCTGGCCAATAGGAGGAGGCATTTACTCAAACTGTATTCCAGGCTTTTCATGTAGGACAAGTGTGTCTTAAGAGTAAAGCAGATTTGAGTCACTTCAGCCACATGGAACAGTGGATGTGTGTGATGCCTTGTGATGGGCAAAGAAATCAACCTCTGCGTAGCCTCCAGCTAACCCCTTTGGTTTTACACCTGTTTGTGATCCCTTTGGCTAATGTGTCTTCTGGCAGCACAGCAGAGATCTTTTAATTTAGAAAATGTAATGGCTTTGGTAATGGCAAAAGAGATTTAAGAGGGATGGGATATGTCTTTGGTAGGTTATCCCCCTATCTGTACTGATTTATTGTCAGGTTGCTGTCTTGTACAGTCTGACAGTGCTATTGCAGAGCAAAGAGGCAAGCCCACTGCATAAACATGTTGCAAAAAGATTTCCCCAATGTGCAGTAAATGTTACTGTCAGTATGTCCGTGGGGATTAGGGAGTAAGGCACAAGTGTTCAATGTCTGCTGGAATTTGGGGAGGGGGAGGAAATCCGCAAGGTAACAGCTGGCATCACTTGTTCCCTTCTAGGTTTCCTTTCTCTTTGCCAAATCCTATTCAATAGCCAAGTCCCACCACTTGAATAAAAGCCAGCCATGTTTTATTCTCAAGCCAATTGTTTTGTGAGAAATATTTCTGAAAGAAGGAAAGAATTTCTTCATCTCGTGATTTGCGGTTACTTTCTGCAGTTAGAGGCACACAGAATATTCAGGACAGTTCATTTATCTACAGCTAGGCTTTCATAATTTAGGTGTGTGCCTTTAGTGACAAGTTATTAGATTGGATTTTAGTACTTTGAAATTATTTTGTGAAGGAGGATTGTTACAGACCACAAAGTGATTGAAGCAGGCCAGCCTCCGGCTGTCACTTTTCTGCTAGGAAGGCTATGTGTGGCATAGCAGAAAAGCACATGGATTATCTCTGCTTTCTGTAGCCTTTTCAAAGCCAGAATTCAATAAAATGGACTTCAAGGAAGAACGGGCAAGTGAGAATGAAGCATCGTTTATCTGTGATTAATCGTTACTGCTGGTGATTGCTGGTTTAGATACAGGCATGTCTCTGAAACAGCCCTGAGGCTAGGGAGCTTTCCTGAAGCAGAGGAGTCTTTGGGTTTCCAGTACGTTGGGTGAGTCAGCGCAAGAGCAGCAACCAACAGAATACTGTTTAGGATGTGAAGCTACCAAAGTTTTGTGGATTTTTCTTTACTGCTGCTTTTTTCTTGGAAAGTCTAAATAATTAGGCCCTAAACTTCTGTAAACTAGTCCAGCACCATAGAAATACATCAGCTGGATCACAGTGTTTTCATACACCAACAGCTGCTTTATAGATACCTCTTGAAAGTCCATCCTCAGGTTGCGTGTATAGATCTGCCTCCTCAGTATTTAGAAGAGAATAACACTTTCTCCCTCTTCCTCTTGTGGCTCTCAATGCCTGCTGGTTAAAATGTGAGTTGAGGATAAGCAAATGTCTTAGATCTGTTCACCCATTCTGCTTGAGGTGCCTGGAACTTATCAGTTCATCCTATCAGGGGATTTTTGCTTTATCAGTCTGCTGCATCCCCCTGCTACTACAGGAAGCAGCCATGCCACTTGAATTTTTTTGTAGGTTTGCCTATACGTTGCCTATATCATTGCCTGATATGAGGTAAAATAACAGCTCTTCCTAAATCCTGTTGAGAGCTATGGAAAAATGTGATCCTCATCTGGAACACATGAGATGGGGACATCTTGTTTCAGACCTCCAGATTAATTCTTTCAACACACTGCTCAGTCTGGAAGACAGCACCACTCTTTACGTATCAGTCCTGATTCCCCAGGCTTTCAGTTTTGAGCACAGCAGAGGAATTAAAATTAGTGTGACAGTAGAATTAAGCCTTCAGCTAGAAAGAAAATATTACCTTAATGGTTATATGCAGTACTCGGATTATTTTTAAATTGATTGCCTAACTTGTTTTTGTCTAAAGCTGCATCTCATGTCCTCAATTAATTATATTAACTGAGGGAGGTTTGAGGGGGAGAAGAGTAGGAGGCTTCACTGCATCTTCTGCTGGCTATATAATGAAGGTCAAGGCATGTTGAACATTTAACCTGCTATAACTTAGACCTGAAAAAACTTTAAAACTGAGTTCTTAATGTGTGAATTCACTTTTGTCATTCCCTATTGATTTTTTTTTCTTCCATCTTAGGCAATGATAAAGACTAATTTTACTTTGATTGCAGTCAGTTCATAGCCACTTTTGTTGCCTCAGTTTGCAAAAGCTGAATGCAGTTGTTCTTGGGTTTATTCCACTGGAATTCTTTGGTTACTGTTTTGTCTTGACCTTGGTTCTTGTGATACAGGAAGCTTTTTACAGTGAGGTCAATTTAATGTGATGTAGTGATAACACAACACAGTGCTGAGCACAGAATTGAAGTTCATGATTAGCTCATATATTCTTTTCAGCCTCTTTTTCTTCCCATATTCCTCCCTCCCCCATACCATTAACGCTGTCCCCTGTAGCATATCCAGTCATTTTTATCCACTGACAGGAGCAGCACCTTGCATTAAGCTCTGCCCAAGGACTCAAGGATGAAAATACCTGTGGGATACATGGGGCTCCAGAGCAGGTTGAGAAGGGTCAATTTGGTCACCCTGTATTTAATTTAAATTTCATGCTGTGCTTTAGATGTGCTACTGTTGGGCACAGCTGGTTCAGGAGCGTGTTTTCAGAGACATGTTAAAGCTTTGTAAGAGGAAAGTAATAGTTAAATAACAGTTGAAGCCTTTACAGTGTTTCTGCAATCAATGTCATGGTCTGGCTTCAGGTTTTGGGGGCAGTAAACTTGGTTTTGTGTGTTTTGGACATCTGTCTTGTGTACTGACTTAGAACCGTCACTCGGAGTTAACTTCTACTTTTTTTTTTCCCCTTTTTCAGTAGGGAAATGCAGGCAGTAAAATAAAACACTGAAGCACAGAAGGCTAGGGACCTATATCTAAGCAAGTGAGAGTGTCTGACCTGAGCTTTCATACAGTGTGGTGTGGAACACTTTTCACTGACTGCTGGGGATGTTAAACTGATGTTAGAGCTTTCATCTGTGTTAGCGAGGAGGTTTCCCAGTGAGATATTTGGTATCACTCTGATGTGTGCTAGTGTGTAAATGAATGTCAATGTAGAGTGAAAGGAGCAACATTTCTGTGCCATACCTAGGTTTGAGGATCTTGGATGACAAGGATTTAATCTAGCAATAGTTCTGTACCTTTCCATAGAGGATCAAAAGCTGTTTCTTCAAGCTTACTGCCTCTAAGGATTAAATTCTAACTGGTTGTTTGTTCCATCTTTGTTTCTGAGGTTTAAACTATGATTCATAAATTATAGTTTATCACTGTGATAAACATAGATCACCTAAAACTGTAGTATTAGGGAAGATCAAATATCTATTGTCTCTGCCATTGGCCAGTTATTCTGTATTTCTACACAGCTACAACTTGGGTTGGAAGAAACCTTTGGAGGTCTCTGCTATAACCTCCTGCTGAGAGCAGGTCCAACTAGATCATGTTGCTGTGAGCTTGTCCGGCTGAGGTTTGAACGTCTCCAGAGATAAAGGTTCCATGACTCTGGTCCCTGTTCCACTCTGACCACCCATGAGGTGAAAACTTTTTCTCAGCTACCTAAGAAGAATTTCCCATGCAGCTGCATGTGTTTGTTGCCTCTTGTCCTATCACATCACACCTCTGAGAAGAGCCTAGCTCTGCCTTCTCTGCATCTTCCAGATAGGTAGTTGAAAACACCAGTCAGATTTTCCCCATTTGCTTCCTTTTCTCAAGGCTGAACCAACCTGGCTGTCTTGGTCTCTTGTATACCACATGCTCAAGCCCCCAGGGCATCAGGTGGAATTGCTGCAGAAGGGTCCTGTCTGTCTTGTGCTGGGGAGCCCAAAATTGAACACAACGTACTCCAGACACGGTCTGACAAATACTGGATGGAGTGGAAGAAGAATCACTTTCCTTGGCCTCCTAGCTACACTTTTGCAAGTACAGCCCAGTACCTGTTTGGAATCTTGCTGCAAGAAAGTGTAAGAAACAAGAGTTGCAAAGTGAACTGGAAATACTCTGGATTGCATTTGTACATATGCAACCATCTCTTCTCTCTCTTCCAAGGAAGAGTGCCAGCTTGGGTCTTGGAGCTTTTTGAATGAGAGGCAGTGCTGAAGGATCCTGATCACTTGTAAAAAATACCTGTGCTTTACCTTATCATATGATAGTTGCAATCCAATGTGGAACTTGCCTTGAGTTTCTACCCTGATGCAAAATCTTTCAGGTTTTTTAGTCCTGCTGCTAATAAGTTGGACTAGGGCATTAAGATTGAACCTCTAAAGGAACATGATTAGCTTCATAATTTTGCCCTTGCTGCACACTGAGCTTTTGAGTTTGCAAATGCCATCCTGCAGCAAATGATCTGTCTTAGTTTGCCAGCCCGTCTCGGGCAGCTCCTGTTTCTGCTGCCCATCACAGTTTTTCCCCTCTATTTGTAGTTGTTTCTGTCAACTCCAGAGTCCTTTAATCCAACTCCTAATTTAATGCCATTGCTTGAAGGTCTGCATCTGGTGAGAATCTGTGTGTTAGGTTGCAGTTATACAACAGATCGTTCAGTCATGTAACTTTTTGCTTCCTTCTGGGTGAAAAACTATGCGAAAGCTGCTACTACTATAGCATACACTACTGTTGTAAAGTGTAGCTTACAATGGAGCCAGCTGTGCTGCAGAAAACAGTTACACTACAAGGTCATCTGGATTGCTGGAACTGATGGGAGTGGGAAGTGATGCCTTCTTGCATTTTGATCTGGACCTGATCAAAACGTAGCTGTGACTTCGTGCTGGAGTGCCTCTCTCTGTGGCTGCATAGTGGCTATTTGGCTGCGATTAGTTAGATCAGCATCTGTCTGCTAGGTGGGTTATTTGCAGGATGGCACATGTGTTTGTGCACACAGCTGTGGATATATGCACATATAATTGGTGGAAAATACCTAGCTGTGATGGTGGGCTTTCTCTGTGAGGTTGTCTTTCACGGGGCAGCAATACAGCAGTGAGCATTTTACTTTGGCCTGAGCAAGACATTTTGAAAAATACTTGGTTTTCTTGGAGCACTATATTTAAATTCCAAATTTCTAATCAACTTTTAACCTTTGTATTTATATGTTCAGAAAACTCTTTTGATACCTTTTCAATTTACCAACACTGAATTAAAACCCTTCAGAATGTATGGCTGGTCCTCTCCTTAAATGTCACTTTAAGTTTCAGAGCCTGAGGGTAGTTGTGCCAAGTCTACCCCTTCGCTCTCAAGGTAGAAGAAACCATTGACAATTCATGGGTGGCAGCTAAGGAAGAAACCCTTTAAATATTTTTTCAGAGAATATTAAATTAGATCTGTGTAAGCATAAAATTTATATTTATTAATGTGTGTGTGTGAATGTGTGTGTAAATATAGATATATAAATGGTCCATGACTATTTCTTTCTCTTAAATGGTACTTTACACAGACTTTTATACAGTATGTTGGTAAATTCCCACACCAGGCACTGATTCTAAAAGAATGATGTACCTATATTTGTAACAAATGTGGGCAGCCTGTAGAAGCAGCTTTACTTCAATGATTGCTTTCATTCCTCTCGCAGAGCGGAAGAGGCAACTTGGTACTTGCATCTTCCTTGTGTAGGAGCCCTGCTTCTGGCTTTATCATGCTTTCAGCAACCCCAGTCCGTGCTGCTTTTCTGGCAAGCAAATCCCCCAAATGGCACTAATGAAAGTTGGAATCCTTTCTCGCCTCAGATTATCTCTAGATGCAGTATCAGGGAGTTCTTTACAGATTCTGCTCTGTAAGTAATGGGACCTCATTTCTAACAGAGGAAATTAATGGAGGGTCCATGAGGATGCTTTAAGGTTGAGGAATTCCTGTCTGTCTGTCACGTGGCTAAGCTAACACTGGGGCACTATGAAATAGTTTCTTTTCCTCTGTGGTGAGATTATCCTTCTTTTATGATGCTTCTGTCTCTTCATGTGGCATGAGATGTGTATATCCTCTTAAACAAATGCATATGCGTTTTTTTCTAATGTTCCCATTCACAGGGAGTAAATTTTACCTAACTGGGCAAATTTCAGTTGTGGTTTAAGTCCACAAGGATCACTAAATTCACAGAAGTGTGTGTTTTGACCCACTTGGGCCTCTTGAGAATTAATCTTAAAAGCAGGTGATACTTGGCTTCCTAATCCTAATTGCTCTTCCAGAAGTAGAAATTTCTTTTTCTGTAAGGACTTGAGTGAATGTTTCACCGTGGTTTCTGCTTACTGTCTGGTGGTTGGGCTTTGATACTTAAGGGAGGACAGGATTGGTGGTAAGAAGAGTAACCAGAAGAGGAGCAGTGAAAGGAAACAGCTTTCCTCCTCAGCAGAAAACAGCCCTTGTGAAAACCAGACTTCCCCTGGTATTTGGTTACTGCTTTGTGTCTGCTGCTGAGTTAAGCAATGCCCCCAGTATCCCAGACCCTGGCACCTTTGCCATGATCTAGACCTTTCAGTCCTGCTTCTACCCCACCTCCGTTTCACTTAAAGCAGTCCGAAACGGAGCCTTCCTTAAAGCTAAGGGCAACGTTGAGGAGAAATGTCTGTTGGCTGAAGAAAAGCGAGATTTAAATGGATCAGAAAAAGTAAGATTTCCTTCTGTTTCACTGCCTTGCTGCTAAAAGTCTGGTGCAGAACATCCTAATGTTCTGCTGATTTATACGCCGCTCTTTGGAGGTGGACAGGCTGCTAAGTAGGCAAGTTGGCTCTGTAGCAAATGTATTACTGTAAACCTAAACTTGCTTTATCTCTTTTTTTTTTTTTTTCCCCCTCCCCCAAATGGCCTTGAAGCAGAGGGAACCAGAGTACTGTTTGTAAGATCTTTTTGCTTTAATGGAAAAGACAATGGAGAATGTGTTTTTAAAAAAAAAGTTTCATTCAAGTATACTGATACAGAAAATGGAATGGCTTTAAAATACAAAAATCTTACAAGACCATATGTTGTCTTAGTTTCTGGACATGCCCTTTGTACTGCGAGGAGGCTGGCCTTGTCCAGCCTGCCAGTCAACTTCTGCATAGCCAGAAAGAGCGTTTAAGAGTCTGTAGCTATCCAAAGGACTGTTATTCAAAGGACTGTTAAAAGCTGTTTAGGGATAAATCAAAAGGTGTATGTGAGCAACGGATGGTAAAGCTGGAAATTCAGAGCCAACTCTGAATGTTTGCTTTAAAAAAAAAAAAATCAGAAAAATCTGAATCTCCCCCTGTTCTGCAGATATGCATTCCCATTGAGTCCTAAGGGGAAGGCTGCAGTGAGATGAGGACCTGAAATACCTCCGTGGCTTGACAGAAGTGTTTTGCTACAGAGATCTGGAGGAGCCTCACCCCTTTCACCTAGATTTGGCACTTAATTTAAAGATGGGGATGGATGGGGGAACTAAAGCCATGCTTGCATTTCAGTTCCTGGTGTTGCCTGTACAAGACACCTCCAGCCAGATGTTTTGGGTTTTGTGGGTTTTTTACAGCTGATATCAAAAGTATTTTTTGTGACTTGTTTTCGTTATCAGTGCTTTTTAAAAAGCAGGTGTGTATCCCAAGGGGGAAAGCTCCATCTGGGGCAATGGATGTGAAGTTCATCATCTTCATCTGGCCATGTTGCAGCGCTGCTCCTGTGAGATGCTTAACGGCGCGGGCAGACCGTGGCTCCCACGAGGGGTGGGAGAGTGTCCTGGTCGTGCTGAGGAGGCTGCTGCTCACCAGAGGAGACAGCAAATACGAGCATCTGAGGAGCAGGACCTGCATTTCCACATCAAATGGGATACAGTGGTTTGTTTTTTTTAATATGGAGCCATACTTTTTTTTTAAGTAATTTGATATCTGAATGTGATTTCTAATGTATCAAGAACGTTAATATTTTAAAGCTATAACAAAGTTTTAAATTTCTACTATTTTTTTCATTTATTTTAACTGTTCTGTTACCTTAATTTGATGTATGTGGTTGGGGAATGTTGCTTCTCCTCTTAGCATTTGTTTCTATAACCAGAAATAAAATTATATATGAAAGTAAAGATGCCCTGAAGTTGCTTGCTGCTTTTGAGTGACAAGACTTGCATCCTTCCAGTGTAGTATCGTAGGGGGGTTAAGATTCCTGCAGCAGTTTGTGTTGTACAGTTTACCCCTTCTCACAATGTGAGGGGACAGAGTGTTTTAGTATTTTTTTCCTTTTATTATTTTCATTAAATGCTGTAGGAGGGAAGTATATGACTGGACACCTTGCACTGGTTTAGAGTTCACAGATATCCTACTTTTGATCCCTTGTCTGTTATTTGGGAAGCTGTTAACTTGCAGCGGAGTGAACATATGCGCGTGTGTGTGAGATCCGTAATGCTTCTCCTGGGGATTATAAACTCTTCCTCCAGCTCTAGCTTTCATTTTGTCATGAAATGAAACATTGTTATTTTGAAAGAAACTATTTCAGCATATTTCCCTGTAATTTAGAATTGTTTCATTTAAGCATATGAGGTCAGACAATAGTTCTTTATCCACCTACCTTATAGTTAGGTTCTTCCTCCCTTGTCCTCCTAATGGAGCTACAATTTAAGTTCAGGGTTTATTTTGACTAAAAGTCATTCTGAGCTCCAAAACTGAATAAGAAAAAGACCTCAGTTGACATAAAGCAGCTGTATTTGACTAACTAATGTTTAAGAAAAAGAAATTGTACACAGTTTAGCAAAGATATTCAGCTAGAGCCATTTTTTCTGGCATCTTTTAAAATTGTCCCATCTTTGGCTCCCTACGTGCATCAGGCGTGTGTTGCGACGCAGCCAGAGGGGAAGGCGTGCAGGGAAAAACCTGAATGCTTGCTCCCCTCTGCGCCGGGGGGCCTGCTGCCTGCAGTAGCTCCGACTGTTAATAGCTGGGGTGATGGATGCCGCTACGTCTTCGGAGGGCAAAAGGGAGCTGATGCTCTGCTGGCTAATTGCCAAGGCATGCCGTTAATGAACTTTAATGCCGGGGGAGGGCATAGGGCAGAGAAGTAGCAAAGGGCAAAGCACCAAGCTTCCTCCTGGGCCATGTCCTCCTCCCTGCAGGGTGATGCACAGCATGGCAGTGAGAGCTTCAGGCTTACTAGCAGTTACCCTCCCCTTACTAGCAGGGGAAATGTGAATGCCTTTTTAACCTTTTGGAAGCTCTGAAGACCACCTGCTGAGCAGCTGTTTTTAACACCTCTTGCCCTTTTTTGGAAAGCATAGCCTTTTGAACAGGTTGCAGGAAAGGCTAATATAGCATCTTTCATCGTCACGCTCTTAAGAACCCAAACTCTGCCATGTCTCTGCCATGCGGTGATGTTTCCCGTAGGTTTGAGTCCCGAGAGCTGCTCTCCTCCAGGCCGTGCAGGATGGCCTCAGAGCCAAGCTTCACCTTGGACTCCTGTGGTGGAGAATAATAGCAGCAGCATCTCGAAATAATCGATGAACAGCCAATAGAGAGGATTTTGCCATTACCCCTTCTTCCCTCTTCTCTGCGGGCAGGATCCGGCCCAGTTTCCCCAGGGCTAGGACCAGCCATGCCCCAGCCCCCCCGGAACTTCCCCGACAGCCGGAACCTTCGTGCAGCAGCAGCCGCGTCCCCCCCGGAGCCGGCCCCGTCGGACCGCCCGCCTCTGGGGGGCTGCTTTGGCCGCGCACCGAGGCGGGGGGAGCGGCGGAGCATCCGGCATGTTCACGGCGGCGGCCGAGAGCTTCCTCAGGCAGGCGAGGTACCGGGAGGGGTGCTGACATCCCGGGGTGGGTGCTGAGGTACCGGGGCAGGGCGGCAGGGCTCCCTCGGGGCGGGCCGGGGTCCTGTCGGAGGTACCGGGCCTGGGGCTGGCGGGGGTCGGGCTGAGCGGGAGAGACGGGCCCCGGCGCTGCCTCACCGGGGGGGGGGGGGGGGCTGCACACCTCTAGCCCCGGGCTTCCGAGGAGGGCCAGGAGCTGGCCCCGAGCGGAGGGGCCGCGGCCGGGGTCCCGACGCCCGCTCCCCGCTGCCAGGGAGATCCAGGAGGAGGAGCTGCGGAGATTCGCCTCCCGCGTCGCCGCCCTCCTGCAGGGCCCGGAGCTGGGCCCCGAGGCCGTGGACTGCCTCCAGAGGCTGCACCTCACCGTCGCCGCCACCAAGTACCCCCGCAAGTGAGTGGCCTTGTGTCTCTGGTGTTCGCAAGAAGCAAAGCGTTACTTTCTTGCAAAAAAAAAAAAAAGGGGGGGGGGGGGGGCTAGGGCTTTGAAAAAGTGCCCTGTTTTGAAAACACTGAGCTCGATATAAACGTAAAGCCTATTTTTGCCTTTTTTCCCCCATTGCCAAGCAGAAGATGCCTGCCTCCTTTTGCAGTGAGGGTAACAAGTGTTTGTGCCACTGAGCGCTTTTTCAAGCTGGACTAAGGAGCAAAATTCAGAAGTGGAGATGATAAGATGGCATTAGTCAGGGTTACTGTCAAGGGAGATCATCCCAAGGCAAAGAATATGCAGGAAATAAATCTCTGAATCTTTTCTTGCCTTGCAGTGATGCTTTACTGTGACTCTTGCAGGCTAGATGGCAAGTTTGTGGAACTGTTGCAGACAGTGCTGTGTTCGTCCGAGTGCCCTGAGCAGATTCAGGTGTTATGTGCTGCCATCCTGAGAGAGATGTCGCCTTGCAATGATCTGATCCTCTCCTGTGGTGAGATTCAAGATACAAAGCTCTTGAGCCTGGTATCCTCTGTCCTTTTGGCTCAGGTAAGTGACCTGTCAAGTCAGAAATCTTCCCTTGTCAATACAGATTTGCTTTCTGATTGTTCCCTGTTTGCTGAGCTCAAGGAGAGTGAAAATCAATTGAAAATATCTATGAAAAAGCAGAAGCATTTCCATGTTTATTTAAGGAACCTAATTATTCTGCTTTGTGTAGGAAAAAAGGGCAACTTTTTTGTGGTTAGTATTTGATAGCAAAGACTGCTTAAAATTGTGATATGTAGAGACTGAGGACCTCAAGCCAGCTTGTAAATAACTGGAAGCAAAAAGGAACATTTTAGTGCTAGCTGCTATAACAGACTTCAAGTCAGGGCTGCTTGAACCTGCAAAAGATTTGAGAGTGAATTTATTACTACTACTTTTTCTTTTTATGTTTCATGTTCAAATGTAAAAACATATACATAGAACCTATAAAACATGTGGGCTATAAATGTGGACGGTACTTCAGAGATCTAGATTCTCCATGGAGAAGAAAACATGAGGACCTTCCTGTTTTGAGTGCTGCCTGCATTGACTGCCCTCTGGGGAATAAGCTGGAAACTTTTTTTTTCCTTCTTCTACTTCTTCTTTTACTATTATTGTGCCTATTAAAGATAAAATATTTTTCTGAAACTTCTCACTCTGAGTTTCACTGTGTGCTTAGAAATGCCTCCTACGTTTCTGATTACTCCTCTGAGTTTTACTTAGCTAGAGGAAATGAAAACATAGAAACAGAAATCAGTGACTTACTACTTATGTGCTGCCTTATAAAGCAGTTCTCTCCCATATCCAGTCTTGAGACTGTCCTGCAGTTCTACAATGTAAAAACATACTCTGTGCATTAATTTTTGTTAGATTGCTACTAAAATCATGAAGAGGTTTTCATCAATTTTTGATGTTACTAAAACTTACTATATTTTAGCCATTTCAATATCACTTCTCTAGCATGGAGTACAATGAGCAGCAGCCTCACTCATGAAAGTAGCCACACTTTAGCAGAGCCTTTAAAAACATCTTCTGCATATTTTCATTTGTCACTGCTTTGGGTGGAAAGCATCCTCTTTCTCTTTGCACCCCTGCCTCCCCTTGGCTCTGCAAAGCTGATGTTCTTTTTGTAAAGCTTTTGGCTTTCCAGAAGACTCAGCCTCTGGTGTTGCATTAAGAGCTGGAACCTGCCGTTGATTTGAGTTCACTCAGGTTTTCCTCTGACCAACAAGAGATGGGTCAGCAACACGCATAAGTAGCCCCATCATTTGCAGTGGGCTGCAGCAATGTATCTGCAGGAGGAGTGGGGTTGTCTCTTCCGTTTTCCATCCCCGAACCTTAAACTTCCTTGTCTGTATGTTGCTTTGGTCAATTTATTCACGAGAGAAGCACAGAAATTAGCCCCAGTCATGCGTGAGGTTCCCTCGTGAAATTCTTCACTGGAAGCTCTCCTCCAATTTCCCAATTCCTTCTAGTGGTCTGGTACAAATCTATTAGATGGGGAGCGTCAGAGAGCATTGGTGTTTGTTCATTGCCTTCAGCAGCCAGCTGTCCAAGACCCTGAGCAGCAGAGAAGGTTTACTTTTTGTTGGCATGATGACATTCATGGAGAAGGAAAACTTGTCAAAAGTCTGGGTTCACCTGTCATCTTTGACAAAGTTGTCTTGGACAGAAGGGTTTGACGGCATCTCAGAGCCACAGCTATAACAGCCTCCAAAAGAGGAAGCTGCTTTATTTTCCACATTGTGAGGATATGGACTAACCAGAGAGTCCTAGAACATGTTACAACAGTCCATTTTCTGTTCATAAATTTCTAATTTCACGATTGAGCTAGCAAACTGACGACATGGGGAGTAGTTAGTGCTAATACTGTCTGCTCTAGAATTGATGGATCATAGTGTTTAATTTGAAGACATCCATTGTAGCTGTTAATTTCCACTTCAGGTGATGGTTGTCCACAAACCCGTTGCTCCATCAAAGTACTCTCCCCTCCTCGGATCTGTGAATTCACATTGCAGAAGACCTCTGTAAAATGTGGTAAAATAGCCTGTGCTGTGAGTTCTTTTTATGTTTGACACTGGTATTGATGCCTGAGGGAAGAGTTTGTATGGTATTGGTCTCTAGCACTAGTAGAAGATTATCTGTCTAGCTTTACCTCTGCTTTATTTTTAAGGGAAATAACAAGGCTGAAGTGTCTGCTGTGGGGCAGCGTATTGTAAAACTCCTCGAAAGAAGACTGCCTGAGAGTCAGAATGCTCGGTACCTTCTTCCTGTCCTGTCAAATATCATCAGTCTTTCACCAGAATCTCTAACTGAAGGTAAATATGTAGGAAGGCCTGAGACTACCATCTGGCTGTGATCTGTTTAGTGATGAGAAGGCTCTCTGAAGGCTTTGGCTAGGAGTAGGACTTGGAAACTGCTGTTAAAAGTGACATCTCTGCCACAAGGAAAGTGAACTTACTGGGCGAGATATATTCCACCACTCAAAAATGGGACTGGGCCTTCAGCTGCTTTGACCCCTTCTAGGGGCCAGAGTCTCTGTTCTGTATGGATTTGTATCACAGTAACATGTACCCTAGCTAAGGTCTCCGGGTGCAGTAGAAGTGTGAAATTGTAGCTATCCTGAAGAGCATCAAGCAAAGAGAGAGAGAGAAACAGAGACGTCTGTGTATCTGTTCAAGAGAGCAGCAGAAACAACTAGGGGTACTCTTCCTAAGAGAGGCAGGACTGTATGGGTAATGGTGAGCAATATGCCCTGGTGAGTAAACCGTAGGAGAGCATTCCAGGCTTAAAATAGTGAGGAGCTGCGTTGTGAGCAAGTGTTTCTGAGAGTTTCCTGTGATGTTTGTGTATGGCGTGCAGTATGGAGGAGAAGCTTTGGGGAGGACGCTGGGCCAGGGTGTATGGGCTGGCTGAGCAGGCAGGATTACCTGCCTTAGCTTCTGCGTGTTCTCTGTGAGGGATTTCTGCCTTTGTCTGCAGAGCTGCCTGAATAGATTTGACAGTATTTTTGCACCTTCCTCCTAATAGCAGCTGTGGATGGAGGCAAAGGAACAAGTAGCTCTCGACTGATCTGGTACCAGAAGTCCTTGGTTCCAGCACTCACTCCCTGACTTTTTGTCTAAGAAAACAGACAAAACAATAACGAGACTGACCCTGTGGCTAGGAGTGAGAAAAGGACACAGAGCTCTTGAAATGAGTGTGAGCGATCCTGGACTCTGAAGTAGTATGCGGAGGAGTATAGGGCTTCCACCTTGGGGTACCAATTTCTTTACTGATTGCTGGATCAGAGAGTCAGTGATCTAGGCTGGAGGAAAAGCACAGCGATTGAGGGGTAGCAGGGGTATGTTGCAGAGGCTCCTTCTCTGCCCCATCTAGCAATGACCTTGTGGCTTTCCTTGGACAGAGCAGACGAATGTAGTCAGTAAAAAGATGGCCGACTGGCTGAGGTATGCGAGTATTCAGCAAGGAGTTGCTCAACCCTCTGGAGGCTTCTTCTCCAATCCCCGAACCAGACAGGTAAGTGCTGAGTTGCCATGGTCATCTCACAGTGATGTTTGTTAGTCAGTTACGTGCTGTTTTGGGTTCCCAGAATCAGCTTCTTTTGGGACATGGTAACCTGGAAATGCTGCTGTTCTTTGTCACACTTCATGGGGTAAGTGGCCAAGACACATAGGAAAGCAAAGTAGGAGGATTTATAGCTCCAAGATTTAGGAGTTCTGCTGTAGAGCCAGAGCTTTGATCCTTGAAGTAGTTTTGAGGGGAGAGTCTTTTAGTGACCATGTATCTCGGAGTAAAAGCTGATTGCAAATGAGGCCTGTGTCAGAGAGAGGAGGAAAGTTTGGAGTGTTTCAGCCGGGAAAAAGGATCCAACACAGTTGGCTTTTCTCTCTCTGGATAACTGCCCCCCTGCAGGCCCCATAGTACATATAAACGAGGACTACTTGTCTCTGTGGGCTCTGGAGTTTTCCCTGCCTTCTCACTTAGCCGCTCCCTGGGGATCTCACCTGCTGCATCTTTTCTCGCAGCCTGGTCCTGTCACAGAGGTGGATGGTGCCATTGCCACAGACTTCTTCACAGTGCTCTCAGTGGGTCAGTACTACACACAGGACCAGTGGCTCAACGTGCAAGCCTTCTCCATGCTGCGAAATTGGCTGCTCTGCTATGGGGGCACGGGGTTGAAGACCCCTAATTCAGGTACGAACTGAAGGGCTGCAAGCCATTGTGGGTTGCACCTCCAAGAGTGGTATGTGCTCTGAGATGATTAGGTGGCTGCCCCAGCAACCCAGCAAGTGGCAGGAATATGGGCAAAAGTTCAGAGCTATTGGACTAGAAGCAGGGAAACTTCTGCAGGGAAGGAGGGAAGGAATATCACAAAACCTCCCAACTGAGCCTTACTGGCCCTTCCACGAGGGATTACTCGTTCAGTGAGTCCTCTGGTTTCAGGTGAAACCCCGTGGGTCCCTGAGAAAAAAGGCCCGCATGGTGGGAGACAGCATCTCCTTAGTGTTCTTGTAACACTCCCTTCTGCCCCAGCCTACTTTTCTTCGCAGTACACCTGGGGACAGGCAGCTCCCTTGCTGTTGCTGGGCAGCTGTGTGGGTTACGTTGCCCATGACATGAGCTGATATGTGGTAACCTTTATTCTGCAGATGACAAATCAGGAATGGACAGGTCTGTTATGTCTATGGTCTCAACTACATCCATATCTAGTCGCCTGCTTCCCCCAAAGGAGCGTCTGCGGGAGAAAGCCTTTGAGTACTGCCAGCGGCTTATTGAGCAGAGCAACCGGCGTGAGTCTTGCCACGAACCCTCCTTGGAGTTCTCTTGGTAGTGTTCTTGAAAATGTGTCTGGTTCACTGCCTCTTTGGGCTGGGATCTCCCTCCCTAGAGTCTGCAGTCAGGCTCGAGGCATGGGACCTGTTGCAGCTGCTGGTGCAAGCCATTGACCAGCCGTGAGCTGGGGTGTTGGGAGGGATTTGGAGGCAATAGCCATGTTCTGCCTCCTACCCTTGATGTGCCAGGGGGGCTGTGCAACCTAGTTCTCATTAGCCTGGAATCGGGATCAGTATGTGTTCCTACCTGTCCTGAAATCTGGGTTAGTGCTCAAACTGACAGCCTAATGTTCCTGTTTGGACTCAAAGTTTAACTTGGACTCCTTTCTCCGGCAGGACCCCTGAAGAAAGATGATGGAGACCTGCAGAAAGCTGTAAGTACACAGAAGTGGGGCTTGAAGCTCTGGGAGTTGTGGCTTCCCCCACTCTGATCTGAGTCTCTGCTCTCCTGCAGTGTCTCATTGAGGCGGTGACAATCATGGACATCATCTGCAAACAGGACTCCTCCTATGTGTACCGTGCAGTCTCCTTCCTGAAAATCCTGCATGGCAGAATCTGTGGGGATGCCACTTATGCCAGGGCACTACTGCCCATTGCCCAGTTCTTCCTGAACCACAGTAAGTCATCAGCTCTCACCCCCTCCTCCACGATCTAGTCTTGCATACTCAGCCTTTTGTCCTGGCAGTTTGCTGGCTGCCAGAGTTGGTAGTTCAGCCTTGGCTGTACTCTGGGATGGATGATCCCACTCCAGGAGACCCAGGAGCTGGGGTGTCCTGTTCTCTTTAGAAAAACATAACCCAGATTTAGCTTAGCCCCTGGCGCCCTTGTTGGCAGGGCTGCTGGGTGGGCTGTGCTC
This sequence comes from Mycteria americana, assembly GCF_035582795.1. Taxonomy (NCBI): domain Eukaryota; kingdom Metazoa; phylum Chordata; class Aves; order Ciconiiformes; family Ciconiidae; genus Mycteria; species Mycteria americana. The sequence goes on along the minus strand of NC_134376.1, from coordinate 4,956,014 downwards.
AGCAACGTGCTGTATCCTCCCAGGCAAAATGGCAGCTGTGGACTCTGATGCAATCTACAAACACTTATTCACTGATATCCCGGCTCAGCTCTTCCACAACCCATCACTGGCCTTCGAATTTGTCCAGTTCTGCAAAGACAACAGCCAGCTCTTCACTGAGACCTCCAGCATATTCAGGCAGAGCTTCCCAAATCTCTTCAAGGTACAACTTGCTGGAGCAGCACAGGAGAGAACCTGCTGCATGTTTCTGTGCCCCAGAGCTTTCTGTTTGCACCCCAGAGCCCTCCATGTGCTTCCATGGCAGTGCTAGGGAGAGCACGGGCAAGAAGGACTGTTACAAAAGCAAGTGTGAGTTTGAAGAGGGAAGAGGGTTCTGGGTGTGATTAGCACTGCCAGTAGAGGACAGTCTGCGTTAGTATTACTGCAGTGTGTTGGGAAGCGCAGTGAACACAGTTAGGACGCAGCATTTTGTTTCTGGAAAACTTAATAAGTTGCAGCTTGCCAGCCACTGAACCAGCTGCCAGGTGCCTGTGTTGAGCTTCCAGCAGCCTCCCAGGTTTTGACCAAGCCCTTAGACTTCTCGTGATTTTGCTTTTCAGAAGTTACTTTCCCTTCTCCGTCCCTTTTGGTCACAGTGTGAGAATCATCTGGGTGTGTGGTGGAGTAGCAGGGATAGTGCAGCAGTTTGTGCTTGTTCCTTGCAGTTCCTGGCGTGGAACAGCCCACCCCTTATCTCTGAGTTTGTGGACCTTCTCCCATTTCTGCTGGATGCAGGCACAGCCATTGAGATCTTCCATTTGCTGCTTGACCTGCCCTGTTTGACAGCAGCTCTGGACATCCAGCTGAGGTAATGCTACCTTCCCTTCCTCTTGCTTGCTAGTCAGGGTCTCGACGTTGACTATAGCCTAGTGCACGCTTCTCTGAGCCTCAGCTGCCCTCTGGCTGCTGCTGTCACAGAACGAGAGGCATCTGCTACAGTCAGGTTAACACAAAGCTGCACAGATGTCAGCCCGGTTTTCCTAGTAATGTGCTGTGCATGGGAAGAGAAGGTGACTGGCTCTTACACTTCAGTACTGGACTGTCTTTGGGGCTCAGGGAGCTCTTGTCATTCCCTTCTCCGTATCCAGCTGCAAACGGTTGCCACATGCTGGAGTGTCTGCCATGAGCCACCACCTTAACATGGAGGTGTGGGCTACCCTGGTCTTCCCTCCCTGCTCTTACCCCTTTTTTCTGGCTTTGTTCTCTTGGAGGCATACAGAGGTTTCTTCCTGAGGTCATTAGGAACTGTGAGTCTCCAGGAAGATGGGATAGGACTGAGACTGGCTCTCACTGCTGTACCTCTGCTCTTCCTTGTCTTCCCTGACATTAGCAGCTCTTTCTGGAGTGCTTCGAAAAGGGAGTCATCCTAGAGGCAAGATGTTGGTGGGCTTTGATGACTGAGGGATACAGAGTGCCATTTTCCCCTTTACCAGGAGTGATACAGAAGCAATTCTGGAACTATTGCCTGAGCCCGGGAGGTCTGAGCTCATAATTTTCTGTCATCCTAGTTCTCTGGCTTCCAAAGGGCCTGGATTAGACCAACTTGCTGTCCCTGTTTCAGTGGAAAGGGAGTTATTCCATTGTTCAGGATTCCAGCTATGCCCTGGCCCATTCTCATAATGCAGCACATTCTGTGTGTGCCTCCTGCTAGGTCAACTGTTCTTCCTACCTCCGAGAAGGCTGCCAGCAATCCAACTGTGAAGCCGGCCACCTGTCTGGAAGCCTTTCACCATCCCCTCTACAAGAGCATGTTCCAGTATCTTCTCCGCACCAAGTCCGCTCCCGAGGATGCCCCAGAGAGGTAGGAGGCTGCTGTAGGAGACTGCCACAAGGGTTTGGTTCAGCCATCCAGCTCTGGGAGGCAGCCCTGGGATCACTGGGAAAGGCGTAGCCGCTCTCAGCTGGGGTGAGGTGGATTTGATCTTCCCTGCGTTATCTTTGCCAAGCGTTCAAAGGCCTTGTGGTGTGGGGATAGGGAAGGGCAGCCAGGAGAGTAGCTGGGAATAAGCCTTCAACAGTAACTCTTCTGTTGCCCACAGGCTGATTCCACTTCGGCAGCTGCTGGGATCCCTGGCCAGCAGCCCAAGGGTCGTGCAATGTGCGGAGACTGTCCCTGTCTTACTGGAGCTCTTTTTCAGGGTGGTGGCAGAGGTGGGGCCTTTTGGGGGAGTTTGGCTTCTAGTCATGCCGCGGGGATCTCTTGTTATATGAAGAGCAGTCATAGAAGCAAAATTGTTAAGACACTGCAGCTTCAACAGAGGGGTGGATGAGGGGAGGGTGGGATGGTCTAATACTGGCATGTACCAGCACTGAGCTGGCTACTTCATCTGGAGAAGCAGAAAAGCTTCATGGTACAGTCAGGCTTCACACTGATCTCTCAGCCAGCTGTAAAGGAGGTGGGTGAGAGCAGAACAAGTGCCTGATACCCGCTTTGAGCACTGCTCCCTTCCTGCTAGATCAGGCTGTTTCTGTGCTAGCCGTCTTATCTGGCTGTTTAGTTTGGGTTTTAGCTGCTGGAAGTCACTGGTATTGCTGAAACAAGGGCTGTTTTTCAGTTTGCAGACGGGCCGCTGATAAACCAGCTGGTGGTGCTGCTGCTGCAGAGGAGTGACCAGCTCTATGAGATCCCAGCATTTAAAGATGACGTGTACAGGTAGGTGAGATGGGATAAGAGGCCCAGCCAAGCTCCCAGCCCTTCCACTGGCTGCAGCCTGGCATCCCAGGGCAGCCCAAGAGCCTTTTCAGTTGTGGCCCAGTCCCTGCTGCAACACATCTTTGGAGAGTGCAAAATGGGAACTGCACCTTCAGCCCTGCTGGAAGCATCCTGAGTGTACAGCCACGGTGCCAGTGGCTGGGTGCTGCCAGCACCTCCTCAGTTTGGTGATGACCACCTTGCTCGTGGTCTGAGCTCTGCCCATCTCTCTCCTCCAGGGTGCTGAGCTCGCAGCTGGTGATGCTCTGCAAGCTGCACCCTGCACTCATTGTGGAACTGTCCAAGGAGATTCTGGAGTTCTCAGGAACAGTCAGCAACATCCAGAACAAGGAAGCCATCTTCACCCATGTGGTAAGCAGGGCCTGCTTGCTTCTGCTACAGGTTGCTCCAACTGCAGTGCAATCCGTTGGTCACCTTCCCTTTCCTCCTCTCCTCTGTCCTAGCACTGGCTAATCTGATTTGCCATTCCCTAAAAATTATTCGATCCCCTTTCCTTCTGCTTGCCCTGAGCACATCTGCCTTCGCTTCAGGTCTGGGCTATTGGAGAGTACATGTCTGTGTCCTATGACAAGCGCTGCACCGTGGAGCAGATCAACCGGTTCTTCGAGACTCTAGAGGCCATGCTATTCGAAATCACCCAGCTCCGACCGCTGGCCAGCACCCCCAGCTATGCGCCCCGCGCCATCAGTGTCCTTATGGCCACCTTGACCAAGTTGGCAGCTCGCAGCCAGGACTTGATTCCCAGGTGAGGAGGGATGGTGGGGAAGGGCAAAGGGCTGAAACGTGCAGATCTTACGGGTCCAAACACGGATGTTTGCTAGCGTTAAATAATCAAGCTTGGCAACTGATGGAACCTGAAACTGAAAGAGGAGAGAGGAAGCAAGCTGTGGAGGAGCACAGTTGGGGGAAGTGGGATTCATCTGCTGACTAATGCTCTGTGTATCAGGAGGGAGGGGGTGGGTAGCGTCTGGTGTTCACCTACAACAGAGTCTTTTGGGGTACACAGGCTTAAGTAGTGACCTTGCTGAGTGCAGAGGTCCTGCCAGCTGATGTCCATGTCCTTCTCTCCTGCAGAGTGTCCATGTTCCTGTCCAAGATGAGGACGTTTGTGCAGAGCCCTGCTGTCACTTCTGTTTACTGTAAGGAGGACCTTGAGGAGATCCTTATCCGGGCAACTGAGCTCATGAACCTACTGAAAATGCCAAGCGTGGCTCAGTTTGTGTTCACGCCGCCTGTAGATGTGGCTAGGACACGGTTTCAGAGAGAGGTGAATGACTCCCTCCCTTTTGCCCTGCGGATAGTCACCCATCTCCTAGAGCCAGCTCCTGGCTGCATGCCAGGGTGAGGACATGAGGTTTCTGAGTGGCTCCAGCCTCTCTTGTAACTCATTGAACACTGCTGACGCTCAAGGCTGAGGCCCTGCTCTGAACTGGAAATGAGGAACAAATGATTGTGAATGAAACAGAAAACAGGAATAAGTAGCGCTGAGGCTGCTTTTCTGGTCTGAAGCTGTTTGTATTTCTGTCTCCTAGTGCCTGTTGCTTGTCCATCTCCTAAACTTGTCTTGTCTCTCCCTGGTGAGTACGGATTGAAAGTTCCAGTGGATTTGTGTGAATGTGGCAGGAGGGTGACTGCATGCGTTAATAACCTGCCAGCATACCATGCCCCTTTGGAGATGTACTTCTTCCCTCCCCTCCTCTGACTTGTTTCTCCCTCCCCTTTGGCCTTGCTACACCCTGGCTATGCATGTGCTTCTTTTATTGCCTCTCTGCTTGCAGCAGATCAGCCAAGCAAAGGCCTGCGTGACATGGAGAAAGCAGAAGTGACTCCATGAAGTCTGCTGTGAGCCCTCACTGCTCTTCTGTCTTACCCTCAGAGTGAACATGTCGAGATGTAAGAGACAGCTACCAGACGGGAGCTTAGAGAGATTTATTGATCCAGTTTATTGTTGACACCAAGAGCATTTCTTAACATACATCAGCCCCGTGTCAAACAGACACCATGCTGTGTTCTGTATCTGCATGAGAAGTTTATACACATTCGAGCTGTACAGTATTAACAAATGGGGGAAGTAAATAGGTCCCACTGCTCCTCCCAGGAGAAGCAAGCCCTCATGCACACTAGTAAATAGCTGCGTTTATTTACAGACTGTTTCAATACCTGACTGCACTGAGCAACATACAGCTCTGGGGCTGTTTCCCACCTCCGGGGGTGCCTGGAGAGCCAGGCTCAGTGGGGAGCAGAGGGTTGTGTTGGTACCGCTGGACCTTGCCAGGGTGCAGCCCCAATACTGTCTAGTGCAAACCAAGCCTCCCCTGAGCCCTGGCTTCCGGACAAGAGGGGATTAAGGAGTGCATGCAGTTTGCCCAGGGGCTCTAGGCAGCCTATTTCCTGCCCTACAAACCTGCTGAGCTCCATGGGCCAACATACCTACTTGATTCAAAGTCGAGTGAATCACCAGGAGCCCTGTGGGGCCCTGAGCCTTTGCTCGCCTGCCCAGTACAGCTGAGTCAGTGGCGGGAGGGATGCGTTGCTCCCAGTCCCTGCTGGGGCGGCACCCCAGGCCAGTTGGCGTGAGCATGGCCTAGCAGAGAAGCAAGGCACTAGTGTCTTGGTGAAGGTGTCTTGCCCTAGAAAAGGCAGGTCAGGCTGCATTGAAATCCAGTAGTGGAGTGTTTCCCCTGCGTCGATTGTTCTGACATCTCTCTCCTTCTGCAAAGTGCAAGCTTAAGCACAGAAACCAAAACTACAGCAGTGAAGTATCTGAGGTTTAATTAAGGCCAACCCTGTTAAGCATCCCTTTTTTAGCATCACAATCCTTGGAGAACTCTTGTTGTGAGATGCCATGCGAATATCTGATTCGCTGCCAGAGCCTAGACCATGCTGGTTTAAGTGCAGGGTGTGATGTAGGGCTTTGCTGCAGGCTGTTTTAATAGGGTTTGGCTAAACTAGGTCTTGGTATCTGTCTATATGTGGAAATCAGGTCGGGTTTATCCCGTTAATGTTGCTAAAAGCACGGAGAGGACTTAGCAAGCAGGAGGCCGGGTGTGCAGGGGACCGGCCAGCCGCACGGTGGAGCTGCCACCTCAGCTCTGCTGACACCGTTGTTGGCAGCAGATAGCAGAGCTGTTTCTGGGACATTCAAGACTGACCTTCCAAAAGGAGCCTTTGCTGCCCATCATCACCCGTCGGCATGTCAGCAGCACGCACTTCTGAGATGCTCTGAGCTGGGCAGGAAACAGGGTGGCCTTACAATGGCCTGGCAAAGCTGGATAGAGAGGACTAGGACACGGTGCCAAGATGTCATTTGTCTGCCTGGGCTAGTGTCAGCCACACGTGGGGTCTGGCACCGCAAGCTGCCGAGTTCGCTCAGGTTCCTGGTGGCACAAACCCACCGCTCCCAGGGACCGGCACAGAAGCACTAACCTGGCCGTAGCCCCTTGAGGAGGGCAGCAGCTCCTGCGTGGGGAAGTTCTCTGCTGTGAATGCAGTCAGTCCTGGGGGCCTTCTGCCAGGATCATGGTGCCAGAGCCAGGCAATAAATCTGCTGCATGAGCAAGGGTGAGTGAGTCCTTTTCTTCAAGGGGCTCCCTCCAGGGACTCGCAGGGACCTGCTGGTGGTGCCAGCCCTTTGCTGTAGCTGCTTCCCAGCCTGAAGCAGGGCTGGGGGCAGTGTGGTTGTAGCCCAGCAGCAGAAAGGCACCTGACTTAGGGTATGGCACTGGGGAACTTAACTCCTAGCAATGCATCCTGCTTGGCATCCCGCTCCTGGGTGCTTGTGCTGCCTTTACCACCCCCAGAGCTGGGCACCCTTTTCCAGCCTGATGTGCCAGCACCACTGCCGTGGCCACTGCTACAGCAAAGCCCAGGCCTGCCCCACATGCTAATCTTTAAATCCCAAAGGTGTTTCAAGCCTTCTGCCTGCCAGCGTGAGGGATCACGCAGAGCTGTCGGCCTAGAGGAACGGAGGAACCTGCCTACAGTCCCCGTGGGGGGAGCATCCCCTTCCTGTCCTCTGCCAGAGGGGACGAAGGAACAGGAAAGCTCCTGAGAAGGACGACACAGGGTATAAGATGAGGCTGAGCAATTGATCAGGAATGATGCTCCCAGCCAGTGCAGTGGGAGAAGCGTGCACCACCCTTGCATGTCCTTTCATCTGCTGCAGCGCAGGGGCAAGGTGTCGAAAAGCAAATTGAGGGCAGTTGTGGAGTCCTGGTCCTCCCTCTTGCACTCCAGGCTCCCTGAGGGCAGCCTTAACCAGAGCTGCTGCAGAAGGACGCTCGTACCACAAGAACTAGGAGGAAGAGGAGCTGGAACTGATTTTTTTGGCTATTTCCATGTCCGACTTGGCAACCAGAAACCGCAGCTTCTTCCCTCCGGAGCGGATGAGGTCCACCGCACTGTAGAGAGCAGCAACAGCGAGAGAGGTGAATTCTGGTTCCCCGCAGGCTGGCAGCCCCCCAGGAGCCTGCCAGGTCACGGACATTTGCAGAACACCTGCTCATCTGGAGAACACCCCCCACTCTCTGGTTTTTTGTGCCTGCTCAGTGTTACAAGCAGGGTCTGTTTCTCTTCTGCCTATAGCTTTACGGGGAGCCTGGCCTCCACGCAAGTGCTGCCAGGACGAGGGCAAAGCAGCGCTGAGCTGCTCTGCCCCGTAGGCACCTGGGCTCTGCCTCAGAGAGCCAGGCAGGGTGCGAGCTGGTCCATCCCACTTTGAGAGGAAGCCTGGGGTGGGATGGGCTGGAGCAGCTCTGCATTGCTGACACCCACCTCTGGGGCTCTCATTTATTTCCCAAATGTGCTCGCCAGCTTTTGCTCCCTGACCCCTCTTCCAAACCCCTCCACCCAGCTGCCTTCCCCCCTTTCCAGTGTCCTGCACAAGTCGCTCCTCGCTCTGCGGCTTGCCCCTACCGCAGCATCCTCTGCATTGCTGGCTGGGACCGTAGCACCAGGCAGTTGGAGACCCTGTGCAGCTTTTTGCTGCAAAACAGCTGAAAACCAGGACTTGAGCATTAACTCCCTCGGTGCCGATACCAGACCGGGCCCTCCGGCAAGGTGCGACTCACCTTTGGTAGTCTGCCCCAATGAGACTGGTGCCATTGACAGCCAGGATGCGGTCCCCGATGGAGAGCCTGCCGTCGGCGGCCGCGGGGCTGTCCTCGATCAGCGTGCGGATGTAGATCCCCGGGGAGCAGAGAGGAGTGTGCTGTTGGCAGGGAAAGGTGGTGAGCAACCAGCCAGGGCGGAGGGGATGCAGAGGTTTGTGATCCCAAAGGGCTGAGCTCCCCAGGCAGGGTGACAGCTCACAGGACCCTGACGCCAGGCAGGACCCTGGAGGTGCTGGGGAATGTGACGGCTGGGCGCTGGGGACGATGTCACTAACAGTACCAGGAAGGAAACACAAACCTTCAGTTTTATATCAATTTATACACAGAAAGGAGAGGTGGGGGCAATCTTTTCCTGTTCAATTTAATTAAGAGTAAAGCACCGTTAACCTGCAGCCGTCTTGGGACGGAACTCTTAGCTCATGGCTGTCCCAGGGGCTCGGTGATGCCCTGTTTCCTACTGACTAATGCACGGCCCTGAAAGGCCACTTAGTAAGATGATCCACCGCACTAAGCCAGATTGCAACGCCGCCTTATGCAACGAGTGCCATCGCTGGCGGAGCTGTTCTGACACCCCGTGAGCTCTCCTCTGCTTCCCTTGCCACCCGCTGAAGGGTGGAGGAAAGACCTCGGCTGAGTCATTTTCCTTCCACAAGAGCGCTGAGCCTGTTTGCTCACTCCAGCTGCAGGACAGTTGTGATGGACTTTGCACGCACAGGACAGAGACCCAGGAGCAGAGATCTGCTCCTCCCGAGAGATCGCTCTGTGCTTCATTTTCCCCAGGAGAAGCAGCCTAGCTCCCGTGGCAAGCCATTAGCATCTTTGCTGGCTTTTCTTGGGGTATAAAACATATCCCACGTGTCCCACTTCAGCTAGTTGGAGGGCCCTGTCTCGCCATCAGTGAGAACTCACCAAGCCGTCGATCAGCCCCATCCCCAGCCCGATGGGTCCTCTCTCCAGCTCTACCACAAAGACGTAGCAGAAGTCATCAGTGGCAGAGCTGCGGCTGGAAGACTCTGGCGTGGGGTAGTCATAGGGGGTCGGCGAGCATCCTGGCAGCAGAGAGACCGGCTTACCGCTCTGGCATCGCCCAAACCCAGCCTCACAACCTCCCACAGAAAGCTGCCCCCCAAAAACCCCATCAAAGCCAACCTCGGGTAGCCCCAGGGCTGGTTTTCTGCCAGGGCAGGAGCTGGATGAGATGCTTCATTTGCTCTCACCTGCCTTGTCCAAGCAGTGACAAGTCCCCGCAGGAACCGCGTGTACGGGGAGGGCTGCGCAGGAGAACGGCAGCAAACACCCTCGTGCCCCAATCCTGCGCCCCCAAAGCAGGGCAGCGCCAGCTTTCGGTACCTTCGGGGGTGCTGCCTTTGGTGCCGTTCATCCCACTCCTCCGGGGGTCCTGCAGCCCCTTGCCGGTGCCTTGCGGGGACTCCGGGCTCCCGGAGTCGAAGTTCAGGGGGGTGGTGGGTGGCGTCAGCAGGCAGGAGGGGTCCGTGGGCGCCGTGCCGGCCTTGGGGGCCGGACCCCTGCCCAGCTGCAGCTGCTTGAGCTTCTCCTGGAGCTGCGGCTCGCCGGCGGGGTGCTCACAGGGGCAGCCGTTGGTGGCCAGGCAGAGCGGGGGGCTCCCCTCCGGCTCGGCGCAGCCCCCCAGGGAGCAGTAGTCCTCCTGGGTGACGCTGCTCGCCAGGGCAGCAGCGGGGCTCTCGCTCACCTCCAGGACATCTGGCGTCGTGCATGCCTCTTTCTTAAGAAGGAGAAAAATGCTCTGTGGGACCCTCTGTGTGTGCTTTTCACACCCTACCTGCACCCCACCACCCTGTCTGCTTTGCCAGCCAAAGCCTTGGCAATTCAGACACTGCCAGGACTTGTCCTGGCTTCCCAGCACAGCTCCCATGCCCCAGTTTTGTGGCCAGGGCCGTGCTGGGGATGCTCACAGCCAGCCAGGAGGGGACTCCTGGTCATGTCCCTGCTGGGGGATCTCATCGGAGGGGGACAGTGGGGGAGCACGGCTCCTCCTGTGGCCCCAGAGCTGGGTGATGTGGCCCCAGGAGGTAGCGGTGCCTGTGGGTGCTGCAGTCGATGGGGACAGGGTGGGAGAGGAGAAGGGGACCTGCTGGAGGGACATCCTCCCCAGGGAGCTGGAGACAAATGGCGGTTGAGCTTAGCACCCACAGCACGTCTCGCCCTCCCCGTGCTTTATAGGCATTAGCTAATTAGTGCTTTAGCGCAAGCCTGCCTGGCTACGTGGGGACAGGCAGGGTGCAGGGCAGGGAGGACAGGGGCACATGCAGGGAGAAGGGGAGCGCTGCCTGCAGACATCCCCCCTTCCTCCCTCCTCCCCACTAACGAGATTGCTGGGACAAGCCTGTCCTTCCAGCTCACCTTCCCGCACCCCCCAGGCGGGGGGATTAGCAGCACTAATCCTTCCAGCAGCTCTACATGAGGGCATCGCCGCAGCTCTGGGCTGCAGGCGAGGGCAGCAAGCCCTTGGCTCTGTGCTTGGAAGGGTCTCCAGAGGGACCCAAGACCCTCCTGCCCACCCAGGAGAGAAGCAACCCTTCCATGGGGTACAGGTTACCTTTGGGGGTGCTGAGCCTGGCCCCTCGCTGGTGTAGGGGCTTTTGCTCTGCAGGCTCCAGAGGAAGTGGCGGACGTAAAGGAGGTGCCGGTAGATGTTGTCGTCCAGCGTCTCCACCTCCAGGTCCACTTTGAAGCCCCCGCTGGGCAGGATAATGGGTGGGTGGTTGTCAAAGGACTCCAGCATCTCATCTGAAAGGCGGAGGGAGGGAGGCTAGCACTGGTCCGGGCTGCACCCCACTCCTGCCTCTCAGCCACATGCGGTCTCCCAGCCGGGACCGGGGACATGGTGAGCTGCGAGGCAGCAGCATCCCTCACTCGGGAATGCAGAAAGAGCCCCAAGCCCTTCTGAGTGTGCTTTGCATCCTTTGCAATATCCGAATCATGGGGCCATGGTTATTCCTGATCGCTGCACTTACTACAGGAGCCCCAGGGAGGGGAAGGGAATTCCCCGTTTGGTTTGTACATAAAAACCTTGGAGGGAGCCTGCGGGTGACCAGAGCATGGTGACCGGAGCAGCGCTGAGCACGAAGCCAGGGGCTCACCGGGCTGGAAGGTGGCCGGGCTCTCCTCCTCGCTGGGCTGCCACGCTGCGATGCAGCCCACATCCATCACCGCCTGGCACTGGCTCAGCACCCGGTGGAGCTGCGCAGGGCTCAGCGCCGGGAACTCGGCTCGCAGGGACAGCCAGGTCATCTGAGCGGGGAGACAGAGCACGGGGCGAGTGGCAGAGGTGAGGATCTGCTTTCTCCAAGGAGCAGGGGCCCGTGAGGGGGATGGGAGGGAGAAGCCAGGCAAGATGGAGTGAGCCTGAGCATCCCCTCCTTGGTACTGCCCACCCACGGACCCACCACCCCTGGAAGGGGCAGCTGGTGACAGGTTGCAGAAGAAGGAACATATCACCGTAGGGACCCCCCCAAATGCCGAGCGAGGTCGCTCCTGTCTGTGCCCATCCCGATGCCGTGAGCCCCTGGCCAGGCACCCCTCACCTGGACCAGCTGGGAGCCAGGCATGGCCAACAGGTTGGCCACACTGGTGAGTTTGGCAAAGAACTGCTGGGCAAGCTGCTCAAAGCCAGCACCACGCAGCCACTCCAGGAGCAGCCGCACGCTGGCCCGCAGCTTCACCCCCTGCGACCAGTGGAAGCAGCTGAGAGAGGACCCTGTGGAGGTAGAGCATCCATCAGCACATGTTGGGGAACAGGCCCCCGGTCCCCCCATCCTTTGGCTGGAGCCCAGACCCTGCCCCAGGGGTAGAGCTGCCCCAGGATAGCAAAATAAATCCAGGTTAAGGTCCCCAGCATCCTATAGCTGTAACTCCTGGTGGTGGCAGGACCTCGCCTAGCACTAACAGCAGGCAATGGGGCTGCTGTGTTAATGAGGGCTAACGAGCACCTCAGTTACAAAGCAGGCTGCAGTAGTTTATTAATGAGCTGCGCCTCCAAACTGCTCCCAGCCTCCTCTGCTGAGGCTCATAAGGGCAGCGCTCTTGCAGGGGGTGAGGATGGGGCATCTGTGGGGTTAAACCCCTCCTGGGAATGGGGACCCTGCAGGCAGCAGCTGGGTCTGTGCTTGGCCTCCCCATAAGGATGCTGAGACCTGCCCACCTCCAGCCCCCTGAAGCCCCCTCCCTCCTGTACCCCCCGAGGTGGCACTGGGAGGGACTGGAGGGTCTCCCAAAGGGCTGGTCTCCTACAGGTTACCCAGTCCAGGCTGGGTGTTCGAGGAGGACTGACCCTTATCCAGGAGCTGGTTGAAGAGCAGGGTGTTGGAGAAGAAGAAGAGGTAGGCGAACATCTGGGAGGTGATCTCTGGGTGCACTTCGTACTGGCGGAGCAGGTCCAGCACCACCTGGTAGATGAGCACGACCCTGCGGAGCTCCTCGGGCAGCGGTGGGGACGCCCGCCAGCTCTCCCGGCCATCGTTCTGGAAGGGGTTGCACTCCAGCAGGGCAGGGAGCGACACGTACAGACACTGCAGGGAGAGCAGCAAGTTCGCAGCAGGACTGATTTAGTTTCTTTTTTTTTTTTTTTTTTTTTTTGCATGAGCCAAACCCTTCTGACCCCCTCACCTCTGCAAGCCAAGCAAACCCCGCTGGTGCTGTTCCAGCAAGGGGCTGATCTCGCTTACCCCCCCCTCCCCGCCCCGGCCTTGACACGCTCCGGTATTGCACAAGTGTGTAAAAAAAAAAAAAAAAAAAAAAAAAAATAACGTCTCTCGCGCTTTTAGCAGTTGGAGGTGATGGCGTGGGACAGCTCAGCTAAAGGGATCTGAAAACTGACCTGAACCAGGGCAGTGGCCGATCAGCTGGGCACGAGGGTGAAAGAAAAACCAGCATCGATGGGGTTGACCTTTCCCTATTGCTTAAATGGGAGAGCAGCACCTAGCACCCAAGGCGACGGTGCTGGGGCGGAGGGTGCTGCTCCGGCAGAGCAGCGCAGGAGCAACCCCTGCGTCCCTGCATGCCGAGGCCAGCGGACAGGCAGGGCCGTCCCGCACACAGCAGCCTTTCTCCTGCCTCACACTGCCCGCTCTGTTCCCGCTCCCGATGCCGCCCGGCTCTCGCGGTCCAACGGCGACAGTCCAGGGGCCCCTTTCCATCGCGCCCTGAATCACACCATTATGCCGTGCCAGCCGGAGCCAAGCAGCTCTCCCCAAATGCCTCCCCCGAGCCGCTGCACTGCAGGCAGGGAAACACGCCGCAGTAATTCAATACTTTTCCTGGGCTGCGACCAAAAATCGGGGCATTTCAGCCCAAAGGAAAACACCTCGGTGTGATGCAACTGCCAAAGAGTAAAAGCTTAAAAAAACCCTCCTGTGCAGCCCGAGAGCGCTGCTGGGGATGCTCATGCTGGCTGTGCGGGACGCTGCCACCCTCCCCAGGGAGCACGTACCTTGGAGATGTAGTAGACGCACTGCTGGAAGGTGTACATGATCACCTCCTCCAGCACCGTCATCGCCTCCTCGCTGGCTGTGATGGTCGAGGAGAAGAGAGACTCCTTGGAGCCTACGGGGCGGAGAGGAGGATGGGGGAGCAAACCTGCAGCAGCAAGGCGGGCTGAATTCGCCGCTCCCCAAATTCCCAGGGTGGGGGTTATTGGTGCTCCCGGGCTGGTATCGCCACCATGGCATCCCTCAACAGGGGCAAAGAGGCTCCTCTTGCCCCAGAGGAGATGGGGCAAGCCATCTCCCATGGCTCACATCGCCGCTGGCAGCACAGCCCAGTGCTGCACCCCTCCTTCCAACTGCCTGTCTGGCCTATGAACGTTTTAGCTTGCTGCAGAGACCAGAAGGTTTCTGAGGCTGATTTAATCCTTTTTTCCCTTTTTTTTCTTTTTTTTTTTTGCTGGTGTTAACAGGGGCTCACCAGTGAGCAATTCTGCAGGGCTGCCTGCAAACCCAGGTGCCCTCGCAACAGCTGGGGGGGCAGAAAGCCACCCCCGAGGCATTAACCGCAAGCTGCTTGCGGTGGATGGAAAGGGGAGGCTCAGCTGCGAACACAACACAACCTGGCCCCGAAACCGAGCAGCACCACGGCACGACGCAAGGCTGCTCCTCCTGCACAGATTACCCCAGCCTGTGCCGCGGAGACGTCCCCGCTGATGAGGATTACGGGGAGTTAAAGGAGCATCCTGGGGACACTGACCACCACTTGTGACTGGGGATTAGCAGAGCAAAGTCGCTCCGGCCAGAGAAGCAAGCAGGGCGCTGCGTCCAGCCCTACCTCTGATGTCCAGCTCCTCCTCCATGCTCTGGATGTAGGTGGGCGATTTCTGCTGAACGAAGTAGAGGACCTCAATGGCATTGGCCATCCAGAAGAGGATGTGCTGCAGGTCCGGGAGAAGGTCTGTGATGGTGAAGCAGGACAGGGCAGCAGGGTCCTGGCTGGGGAGACACAGCGGGTGTTACGGCTGCTGCTCCTCAGCATCCCCACTCAAGCTTTTGGGGCGAAAACAGCCAGCCTGGGGCAATGCCAGGAGAACATTTGCACTCCCCCACCCCCAAGCCCAGCACCCCCTTAGGAAGACACTTTGCAAGCAAAAATCTGGTGGTTCTTGCTCTGCGGGACAGCGAAGGGGACCCTGTGGGGACTGGGCTGGCCAGAGGCCACCTGACCTTTGTGGGGTGCCACTTTTGGGCAGGGGACTCCCCCTAATACAGCTGAACTACAGTAAATACTCGTGGCTGAAGAGCAGCTCTCCCTGAGAAGTATGTGCTGTTCCTGCCAGCTCTGGACGGTTAAACCCAGCCTGCCCGCGCTGGGCTGTTCAAAAATAAAACAAAATAAATAAAAAGCATCTGGGAAGTTTCTCAACTGCTGAACCGCTTTTTCCTGCTATAGGAAAGGCCTGGGAAGCATCCTTGGAGCTTGTCCTAAAGGAGAGCTCACAGCAAGCACCAACAGTTTCTCCAGATGCTGCTTTGGAGCCTGGATTTTGGAAATGGCTGGGAAGCCGTCCTCACGCCCTGCTGGGAGCCAGCCCGCCGCACCACTGTGACAGCCCCAAAGTGGTGCTTCCCACCCCAGGACACCATGTGCCACCATCCCTGGACGCACACATGCGATGCCAGCCTCGTCCCCAATCCGCAGGGGGGTCTTCAGCATGAACGGGGTGAGACCCCGTGCCAGGGCCATCCCTGCTAAGTCCCTCAGGGATGCTGAAGCCACATGTGCAAACCTTGGCCTGGTCTTGGATTGGAGAAGACCCCAGACCTGCTGCAGGTCCTATTTCCCACCCTGAGCTCGCCTGCTTTTCCAGCCCCACACATTCCCAAGCAGGGTCCTCGCAGGCACCGTGGTGAAAGGACCAGAGGGGCAAATGCATGGGATTGAGCAGGAAAACACAGCGTGCATCAGTGCTGGGAGGGTGGTTATAGCCAGCCATGGGCTCCCCCTGTTTGTGGAAGGCTTGAATTCTCCCCGTTTCAGGGCAAAGTGAGGAGGGGCGGCGGGTTGCACTTACTGCTGGGACTGCTTCTCAGCCAGCTCCCGCGTCCGCTCCTGGGCAGGGAGAGAAGGGGAAAGCAAAATGAAAACCAGAGGGACAGAGCAGCATGAGCATCACCCCAACCAGCACTCGCTGCTGCCAGGCGCCAGGCTGGGGGAAGCCCCCGGGGGGGGGGGGGCCCAGCAACGCCCCCACCCCACCAACACCCCCGTCCCACCGCCAACTGACCCACACCGTCCTCTGGATCATTTTGGCTGCTTTGAGCAGCAGCTGCCCAAAGTCGCCCGGCTTGAAGCTGGTGGCTGAGTGCTGGATGCAGAGGCAGAGCAAGAAGGCGGGTGTCAGCTTGTGGTCGTCCCCCCCTGGCTCGATCAGGGTCATGATGCGCCGCAGGAGCACGTCCTCGGCCGCCGGCTCGAACTCCAGCAGCAGCTTTCTGCGGGGTGCCTTGGGGCCGCCGACGGGCGATGGGCCCCGCTTTTTGGTGGCAGGGTCCCTCTCCTTCAGCAGGCTGCCGCACGCCCCGCAGACGGGGGGACCCTCGGGGACGGCAGGGTGCAGGGCTCGCAGCCTCAGCAGGGTCTGCGCCGGCAGCGGCTGCGCCTTCATGGGGTCCTTGTAGAGGAGCAGGTAGTAGAGACCGAGGGAGAGGAGGTCCCCGTGCCGCAGCACGACTGTCCGGGCCACCTCAGCAAAGTTGACGGAGATGCCGGCCCCGGTGATGGGCTCCAGCACCAGCTTCTCCTCCCAGTGATGCCGGGAAGGTCGGAGCTTCCTGATGGTGCAGTGCAGGGGCAAGATGTCGGGGGCCGACAGGCTGATGCTGGGCTTGCTTGCCTGTGTCCTCTGGCCCACCGTGTGCTGCTCGCGGTTCAGCAGGTAAACCAAGCTGTCCTGCCAAGTGGGGAGATGCAGCATGAACCAGGGAGGGGGGGCAGAAGGGACCCTCCTTCCTGCAGTGGGGTGGGTGCTGCAGCTTCCCGCTGTCCCCCGGCCACCCACCCGCCTGCTGCACCTTTGCACGGCAGAGCCACGTTTCTCCCCATTTTCCTCGCTGCCGAGCAGGACAGCAGCGATCCCTGCTTTGGGCACGCTAATAAACGGGCACAGTAACTTTGGGCATGCAGTAAATGGGGCTGCTTTGGGCAGAAGGAGCCCTCCCTCCACCTCTCACCCCCCCCCCCCTTCCCGCAGCTGCTTTTCCTTCCCACCTTTTCCCCCCAGAGCGCAGTGATGCCTGCATCCCCCTGCACGGGGGAGGATGGGGGGACCCCGGGCAGAGCAGCCGCTCCCTGCCCGGCCTTCTCCTCCAGCCTGCCCGCACGCCCTGAGGCGGCTCACGGCCCCACCCCGTGCCTCAGTTTCCCCGGTTGTACTAACGGGACGGCTGCAGATGGGTGCGGGCTGCAGCGTCACCCTGCCAGAAAGCTTGGAACAGCCAGATCCTCCACGGGGACAAAGTAGCCATTAACTACGAGAGCCGTCCCAGTCCTTTCCAGTTCTCCAAGTGCCTCCAGCGCTGGGAGCAGGGGCTCCCAGACGCGCTGTCTCCTCGCTGCCTCTCCTCACCTTTGCCACTCAGGAAGCAGCCAGACAGGGGCCGGGGCAGCTCAGCCATCACCCGCAAAACCGGGCCTCCCTTCTGCCAGGGCAGGGATGCTGCTGCGGGGGCTTGCCCCGTGCCCCTCTGGGTCTTTGACCGGGGGTGGCGGGTCCCAGCTCCGCGCCCCCCGTGCTTGGGGACAGGCATGGGACAAGGCTGCGAAGTCCCAAGCTGGCACGGCTCGTTTTCTAAAGGATGCTCTTCCGCGCCAACCCCCCCCCACCCCACCACCACCCCCCCAGCAGCTCCGGCCATGCAAGCAGCCCCCCTTCCCCGGGGCTTGGGGGCGGTGGGAGGAAAGCGGGGGGGGGGGTGCCGGGGGGGTGCAGGGGGGGGTGAGCGGGGAGGCGGCGCGGTGCTTACATGCTGCTGGCTGTAGCCCTGCAGGAGCAGGAGGTGCGGGGACTGGTAGAGGGAGTACCGCATGCTGCCGCCGCTCCGCGCCGCCGCCGGGCTCCCGGGCAGGGTGGAGCAGTGCCGCTGGAGCCGCTCCCCGGCCCCGGCCCCGGCCCCGGCCCCGGCCCGCCGAGCCGGGTTGCCCAGGCTGGTCTCGCTGAGGCTGCGCCGCAGGAGCGGGGGGGGGCCGCGCCGCTCAGCCCCCGCCGGCGGCCGCCGGGCCCCCCGCGCCCGGTGCCGCTGCAGCTTCCGCGCTTGGGCGTTGATGCCTGCGGGGATGGGGGGGGGGAGAGCAGCGTTCAGCCCCCGCCACCTCCCCGGGACCCCCGCAGCCGCAGCCCCCCCCCTCCCCCCGCGTCTGGAGGGATGCTGCAGCGCGGGAGCGGGGATGGAGCAGCTGCACACCCCCCCACCCGCCCGGGACCACGCACCCTCCCTGGGCTGATGTCTCCCGGTCCCCTGCTGTCCCCGAAGGGTGACGCCAGGACACCAACGCGGGGAGTTTTGTGCCCTAATGCCATTGTCGAAAAGGGGGTGCCCCAGTCCTCCCCCATCCCCAAACCCCACTGACCGGGGGGCAGCTGGGCCGGGCTCAGCGTCCGCAGCATCCCCCGTGTACCCTGGCCACGCTGCCAGGGCTGGGTGGGGGAGAGGAAATCTGTGCTAAAAAGAAATTCAGCTCAATCTTTGCAAAAATAAGAGCCTGGATGCTGCTTTCGGGCCTTCGGCACTTGGTGGCCAGGAGCAAGCGGGAGCTGCGGGGAGCCCCCCCGGTCGCCCCGAGCACAGCCAGGCATGGGAGCTGCGAGCTGCGGTGGAGCCTGCCTGCCTGCCCGCCTGCCTGCCTGCCTGCCTGCTGCAGGAGCAAGCTGTAATTAACTTCTCCCAAGCATCAATTCGGGCAGAGCCGTCCGCAAGACGAATGGGAGCTGGAGCGAATGAATAGGCCTGGCCGAGCTGCAAAAGCAGCCCCTCGCGTGGTGTCCCCAGCCCCGGGGCGGGGGTCCCTGCAGGCCCCTCCGTGCTGCAAGCGTGGCTTGAGCTTTGCAGGAGAAATAAGTTGTGGGTCCGATGGGCGATGCTCATACCTCGGGTCGGCAGCCTCCTGGGAGCAGGTCGCTGGCATTCGGGGAGGACGAAGAGAGGGGGGGAAAAAAAAACTAAAGGATTTGCTTCCAGGAGCAGCACTGCAGTGGTATCAGTGCAGCACGGAGCCAGAGTCCCGCTCACGGCTCGTCCGACCAGCGAGCAGGCTTCAGCCAGCAGGATTTGGGGACAGCCAGCGGGATATGGGGACGGCAGAGAGGAGAGCCTGGTGCCCAGGGCTACTTAAAGGGACACTCACAAGCTCAGACCCCAAAAAAATGTCATCTGCCTTATTTGGCGAGGAATGTTTGTTTGTTTTAAATCGAGCGCTCCTTTGCTGGGAAAATGAAAGAGATGGGGATGGGGAGGGGGGGTGGGAGAGGGAGAAAATAGCCCCTGCTGTTTACATGCCTTGGGATTAGGGCAAGGCACGGTCAAGCCGCCCCGAGCGGTCCAGTGCCCCGCGTCCTTCTTAAAAAGGCAATCGGCCCTGCTCACGTTCCCATCACGGCCAGCGGCACGGCATGGGACGCCTGCGCCACGCAGATGTGAAATCCGGGGGGTGCAACAAGCCTGGCCGGGCAGGAGCACGGCCCAAGCCATGCTGCTGGGGATGCCAAAGGCCACCCCAAATGTGTCTGCAGGAGGCCTTGGCTCCCCTCCAGGAGCCCCGTCCCCAACCCACAGCATGGTAACGGGCCAAAGGGATGAAGGGCAGCTGGGGCAATGCAGTCCCAGCCCGGCACGTGGGGGAGGAGGAGGAGAGGGGCCAGATCCTGGGGAGCAGCTATTGCTGGAGCTCATTGCACTGGGAGGGAGCAGGGGCTGCCAGGACTGGGGTCCCACCGCCCGGAGAGACACACCGTCACCGGTCCCTTATCTAGGGGAAAGGAAGCTTCTGTATTTATTTTGTGTAGAAAAAAGCTGCTTTTTTACTGCCAGTAGAGCCCCCGTCACAGGCTCGCCACTAACCCTGGAGCTGCGCTGGAAAGATAAACACAGCTCTTTTCCTGAGCATAACAAAGTCCCTCCATAAAACGGGTTGTTTTTTTTTTTTTTTCAATCCTCTGGTACTGTTTTCTCCTCCCGAGCGTGTGCAGGTTATTCCACCCAAAACACTGCATGAGCATCCCTGACACAGCACGGCCAGGACAGAGCTGGCAGCTGTTGAAACTACATGGCAATGTGGATGGGAACAGGGCAGGATCGTACCCCATCCCTCAGGGAGAGCTGGGCACCCCGAGCAGGGGCACCCCGAATCCCCTGGCCAGGCCCCGCCAAGCTGCTGCCTCTAAACCCATTCTGCACCCTGGGGGGAAACCTGCCAGTTGTGGTGCCTGGGACCGCGGCTGGGATCTGCCTCTTTCTCAGCCTAGGAAAAGTTCCCTTTTCCTAGGCTGAGAAATAAATCAAGCAATAAATAACTCCACAGGCCCCAGGAAAGAATAAATGCTTTGAATTTACCCAGGAGGGGCTAACACCGGGCTAGTCCTTCCTAATGTAATTGCTATGCAGACCCTGCAGGGAGTCCTGTCTGGATGCAGTCATGCTAAGGTATATCAAAGCCAGATCCTCAGAGGTACCTGGCAGAGCATCTTTTAATACAATAGCCTTAACTCCTAAGTTTCTCGAGGTGTGCACGCGATTCAGCCTCCAGCCTCGCAGGAAAGCCCTGGCAAGCTTTGGACACAGTGCAAAATGAGGCTGGTTTGGAAGATGAACGCCATAAAGATGCCAAGTGCTGCGTCTCCCTCCCAGTACCCTCCAGTTTGCGGGTGTTTTCCCCGGATGCTCCCTAACCGCTGCCTCGTCGCTCCCCAAAAGGAGCGGGGCCAGGGGTAGCAGTGAGAGAGGGCGTCAGCCTCATTTACTGCGGAGATGCTCTACCTGTGCTGCTAATTAGTGGCATGAGGAGTGAGTGCCATCCTCTCCAGTGGGAAGCAGCTAATAAACTAATTAGGATAATGGTAACCGAGCAGATAAAACTCTTAAGCTATTTGCTAATAGGTCATGGATGGGTGTGGAGCCTTTCCCCCAGCCACCAGCTCAGCAACAGGGTGGGCAGCAACGTACCAGCTTGCGTGACACCAGTGGTCCCAGCCCTGCCGCTCCAGAGATGCCCTGCGTGGGGAAGGGCCCTGCAGGTATTTCCCTGGGGGCTTTGCTTTGCAGCATCCCTGTGCTTCTTTTTTTTTTTTTTTTTTCCCCAGGGAAGCCACAAGCCCAAAGTCCCTTTATTTTTGCACAGATGCTGCATTTTCCACACCAGTGCCCCACCACCCTGGGCAGGCAACTGATGCTTGGCAAGGGGACCTCTGCCAGCTCGAGGCTGGTGACAAGGGTGACACCGGTGGAGGGCACTCACAGTCAGTCCCCATCGCACCAGGAGTTCTGTGTCTTTTTAGAGTGCCGGATGAGGGGGAAGCAGATGCCTCCCCCAGACATGCTGCATCACTCCCATCCATCTCCGGCAGCTTGCGGATGCGGTGGGAAAGCGTGGTCCCAGCCCTGCGGCATCCCTTTGGGCAGTGCCACCAGCACCGGGTGAGACTGGCAACACGGCCCCTGGCGCCGCTGAAAGAAAGGGCTGCAGGAGTGAGATTTTAATGGCTAAGACAAATGAGGGCTGTGTAGTCTGCAGAGCAGACAGCCTAAACAAATGTGGGTGTAGGTTTTCTGTCTTGGAAGAGCTTGGTCAGCCGTGGAAAATGCCCAAAGGTTTAAAAAATGGAGAATTTCCACCACCCCACCCAGGAGTGCTGAAACAAATGAAGTGATATCTACATCGAAAGCAGCATAACGGGCTTATTTCCAGATCCAGGGCACGCGATCCGGTCAGGAACTGCTTTTCCATCAGAAATCACCAAAAGGTGCCGAGCCCAGGCCAGCTCAGCGCTGCACGCTCCAGCACCGGGCAGCCTGGAGCCCGCCTCTTCCCTGGCCTGCATGGGAGCCTTACCCTCCCCACGGCTGCCAGCCCACCCAGGATCCAGGTCACGGGTGGGAACGCTGCTTCCTGCATCCGAGAGGGAGAATTTAAGGCTGAGAGAGTTGATGTGACCTTGGGCTCAGGCAGGGAGCTGCCACGTGGCCCTCCCCGCCGTGTGCTATAACCATTGTGCTTGGCTCTTGCCCTTTCCTCTGTTCAAAAGAAGCTGTTTTTAGAGTCTCCGCTCTCCCAAAGCGCTTAACGGCTCTCTGATTCCCAGCTGAAGAAAGCCAAAGAGAGGACCAGAGCATCCACGTTCGCAGCTCCCTCCCTGACCCGAGCCCCGCAGCGGTGCTGGCAGCAGCAGCCCCTTCCTCTCCGTTTGCATCACACGTGCAGCGAGCTGGGACCAATTCTGTAGCGTCCCCTCCCTGAGCAGACACAAGGACTGGACAGAGGGGGGGGACGGAGGGAGCCCTGTCTCACCATCGGGTGCCAACAGACCACCCTGCACAGCGTTAATAGGAGGGCTGGGGGCTGTTTTCCACTGCTCCTCCCTCCTTCCCATTTCAAGGCAGGAGGTGAGTCCATCCCTAGCTCCCTGCGCTGATGCCCCAAAGCTGCAAACTCCACGCTCAAGATTTTGGGGCACCCAGGCAAAATTGCAATTGCAAATGGCAGCTGATGGGGCTCCAGCAGCCTCTGCTTTCCCCTGAAATGCCCACAGCTGGTTCCCTTCACGCCGTGTGCCTGGGCTCCTTCTAGCCCTCGTTAAAGCGGATGGAAAAGGAGCCCTGTTCCCACCAGCATGGGACAGGTCGGGCCATTGGTTCCACTGCTGGTGGGGGGACCTTGGCTCTCATTAGCTGAGTTCCCAGGGTAATCCTGCACCGTCGTTAGGTTATTTTTGACAATCGCAACTCTTTCCTACAGGTGTAAGGAACCACTCAGTGCCCATCCCAGCAAAACCCCCTGGCTGACACCTCCCGAGCCTGATCCAGACCCCTCCATCAGCAGGTCAGGCCCATTAAGGGCACCATGCAATTAAAAACCTGATTTTAAACCTTGCGGCCCTCGTCCTCGCAGGGCTTTTAGCTGAGGGTGGAAGGAGGGAAACTTCATTGCTCTGCGCTGGGGTCACTTATTAACCTGCCGGTTCCTGATGAGGCACTGTCTCCTCCTGCCAGCCCTGGACTCCATCAGGCACCTCCACAGAGGGCTCTCCTGCCCTGCATTGCTCCCTCTTCGTTAGCTTTTCATTTTGCTTGATTGCTCCTGCAGATTTGCCCAGGGTGTCTGGCCTGGGGGACGCCCATGGGGAGTGGGACAGGGGGTGCAGGGGAGTGGGACAGGGGCACGTGCCGGGCACGAAGCTGCGCCAAGGCGTGGGATACCATGATGCTGGTTCACAGTGATGGGAAGAGTGAGCAACACCCGTGGTCTTGCCTGCTGCTGCCCAGCTGCACGTGGGGATTTCGTATGGACCCCTAGACTGGCTGGGGTAAATATTTGAGGTCACAGGTACCAAATTTATGCAGGAGAGTGCCAAGTACCAACTCTACCCAAGAGCTTTGCAGCTGAAACACAGCTCTCCTCCCACCCAGCACTTGCACCACTCTCCCATGCCCTAAACATAGGCAAAAGTTACTGGTGTGGGGTGCATATCCCGCAGGCAGCTTGGGGGGGGGGGGGGGGGTTGCAGCTCCCCAGACCCTCTCCCTGCCCCACGCCCGGCTCTGACCTGCGGTGGTGGTGTCCACGTCCCTGGCCGCCAGCTCCTCCACCTCCGCTCTCTTGCGCAGCTCCAGCCGCCGCGAGAAGCCCTCCCTGGGCTTCCAGAGGTCCTGGATGAGCAGCGGCTTCTCGTGGTCACCCAGGACCCTCAGCCCTTCCGTCTGCCACCGTTTCTCGGGGCCCTCGAACCTCCCGATGACGTCGCACAGGGCGTACTGCCCGGCGCTGAGCTGGCTCAGCCCGTAGCGCTCCAGGGCTTCCTTCACCAGCTCCCGTGCACCCGAGCTGCCCGTCGCCAGCACGCTCTTGTAGTTGGTGCCTGCGCAGATGTTGCCCCCAAAGATCTTCAGGACGCCGGGGGCCGACAGCTGGGTGGAGAGCTCGGCTGGGTCATCTTCACCGGCTGCCGGGGAAGCGGAGGCTGAGCTCCGGTCCTTGTAGCTCAGCGTCCGGTACAAGACTTGGGAGAAAATCCGGCTCTGGCGCTTCAGCCGGTTCTTGGACGGTGGAGCCATGGTGGAGGAGGACCCATAAAACATCGCGCATGAGGTTGTCATGGGGCGCAGCTGGGCAGGGAAGAGGAAAAAGGGAAAGATCAGCAGTCTGGAGGCCAGATGTGCAGCAGGGAAGAGCAAGCAGGAACCGGCTGGTGGCCACGGAGGAGCCACTGTCACCTCCAAGGTGGAAAGGGACAGCAGCGAGGGAGGGCCATTTCCCTTGTGCAACCCAAAGCACCAGCGACCAAGCTCAGCCGGGCTCCTTGGCATCAGCACAGTTACCCCAGGATGGATTTGTCCCTGAAAACAGAGCCTGGAGTGATTCCAAATTTCTCCATCGTGTATTAAGCGAAACGCAGCGGGAGGAGAGCAGAGCCCAGCGGGAGCTGGCGGGGCCCATCCTGGTCAGGAGCCAAGGTGTCAGGAGTTACTTTCACTAACGAGTTTACGGAGCAATCCCATTTTTTAGAGGTGAAACAGAGAGCTCAAGTGCAAATTCAATCACTCTGAGGTCATCGCTAAATGCTTTTGCTCACAGAGAGGCACAGGGTGAAAATGGGCTTTAATTAGCCTTTCTAAAAATGTCCTGACTCTGGCAAATCTCTTAGCTGTTGCTAGTTTGCGGAGGACGTTAAAGCACGCGGTGGCATCGCTGACAACGCTACCCTTGTCACGTTAGCCAGGGCAGGGCTGCTCGGGGCAGCCCCGGACGGGCAGCGACTGGAGGAGAGGTGGCCAAGGCCGTGCGATAGCTCCCGGTGCAGCTCGGTCCCCGGGAACAGGCTGGAAACCACGATGCTCTTCTGGCTTTAGGCAGATAGCGGTCCTGCCCGATGCCACTGCGGACATCTGGGGCCGGCTTTGAAATTGCATCCTGGATGCACAAACACCGGGCGCTTGCACAGCGCCGATAACGCCACCGGCTGCACCACAAACTGCTGGCGGGGAAGGACCAGAAAGAGAATTTGAGCATTTCTGATTCAGACAGGACGGGGATTTCCCTCACCTCCAGATTTATAATGTGCAGCCTGCACGCAGGGAACAGGAATGGGCAGGGACTTGGTGCGTACACAGGGGACCCCCAAAATGTCCCATCTGCAGCCCTGGGAGTGCTTTGATGCAGCAGTTGGCGTGATCCAGCCATGCACGGCCAGGGAGATGCGGGGTGCCGGCAGCTTTCCGCATCTGCAGCTCTGTCTCGCCCAGGCAGGATCTTGCCGCCGGAGCAAACCCAGCGCTATCGGGCAGGATGATGTTGGCCCTGGAAAGCCTCCAAACTACCATCTAACTCAGGAAGAAAAAGCGTCCCTGCTGCTAATGGAAGAGGTCACCTTCTAACCCAGAAACAACCTCCCTGCTGTGCATGGAGGATTTCTGCAGGGTGTACATCTCCCCAGCCCAGGACTAGAGGCCCATTGAACGCTGCAGATGGGGAAACTGAGGCACCAGCAAGCGCTAAGGCTGCGGGATGTGCCTGGGAGCTGTGTGATCCTGCTGCACCCCAAGTCACCCGTTTTCTCCCCAGTCCCAGCAGGACTGTGAAAATGCTGGGGTTTGTCCTTCTTCCCAACCCAATGGCTCGGGAAGCAAGGGCACAGCAGCCGTCAGGTGCTGCAGGGCAGGGAGGGGAGCCGGCAGCCGCCCCAGCCCTGGCTCATCGCTGCTGCCCGGCTCACTGAAACTGGGCTTAGCAATCAGCCTGGAAAGCAGAGATTAGCATCTGGTGGTTTGTACCTCACCAGCCAAGCATTGGCCCCAACGGCTTCACCGCAACTTGCTGGGTTTGGGGAAGGCTGTTCCTGCTCCCACCTTGCAACTGGGGAAACTGAGGCAGGGATGGGGTTAAAGCTACAGCTCCCCCCAAGCCACTGCTCCTCCTCCAGCTGAGCCTGGAGCTGCTGCTCTGGCTGGGGACATCGCTCCGTTTCTGCTGTGTGACATCTCCCGGGAGTGCTGGGGCAAACCCAACCTGGGGAGCAGGTCAGGGCACTGGCAGACAGTCGGGTTCAAGAACAGCTTCCCCAGGCTGTTAGCACGGCCCCGCCAGCCCTCATTAACATCGGGCAGAAGAAAAACTACCCCAGTGTCCCTACGAGACCTTGCCATCAAGGATGCAAAACACAAAACTTTGTCATCAAATCACTGTTTTCAGTTCACGGATTTAATTTCCTCCACCCTGAACAACCTCCAGCACAAAGGGAAACTTTTTAACATCTGCTGCTGGTAAAATCACTCCTCCAAGCCCACATCACAGAGACACCATCCTCGCTTCTCACAGGTCCCTGCCTGGTTTTGAATATGTTATTTATAGCTCAGCTATTTTCCTGCTCTTTCCATCAAATGCAGCTTCTACAGAGTGCAGGGGCAAAGGCATTTTGCAGGGGAAAACATACGAAGCCTGGATTGAGAGAAGCTTCTAGCCTGGTCACCTTGTTATTCAATAGCTGGAGCAACACTGGTGCGATTTTACCAGGCACCAGCCCAGGCCACCTGAGAAATCGCAGCCTTATCCCGAAGACAGCGTAATGCCCGGTCTTAATCCCCTCGAGGACTCAAATGGATGTGATAAGATGATAACGAGATGGGCTCTTCCTGCATCTGTACGCTCAGGCATGCCGGTCACGGGCATCTTGGAGGAGGCTAAAGGGAAAACCGCGGTACGTGCAATGCTGTCGGGTCCCGCTGCGAGAGCGGGGATGCTCCAGCTGGACCCAGCTGGCGGGGGACAAGCCGGCAAGAGCGTTAACTGTTTGGGCACATCTTCCCACGGGTCGGAGGGATGAGTGCCCTGGACCTCCCCAGCCTGGGCAAGCCCCCTCCTCGCTGCAGGCAGCCCGGTTCCCCACCTGTGCCACTGGAGGCACACGCCTGCAGCTATGGAGGCATGACCCAGACTTTCCGAAGAGTCCCTTTCTTCAGCAGTCAGTGACATCTTCTCTGCTAACGACTATACAGGAATTAGCCAAAAGCCTGTGACTGCCTCCCGGCGGGATCTCTATCAGGTATCTTCCACTCCTCGCACACTGTGCCTGGCCACACCAAAACCTGCTATTTTCCCCAGCCAGCGCTGTTGGTATTTATTCTGCAGAGCTATGACAAATGCTTTTGGTATTCACATGGCCACCACATGTCCTTCCATCACCACAACCAACTCTGCAACCAACAGGGACTTCCCTGCGGGCTCCGAGATTCCTGCTCCCACCACGGGTGAGCAGATCCTTCCCGCTGCCCCCACCCAGCACCCAGGCAAAGCCTCCCCTTACCTTGCCATCCTTCTCACGGGCTTCTTCTCCTTCCATTCATCCTCTTCCTCAAAACGGGCCTTCCCCCCCATCACGCATCGTCCCAGGCAGGCGTCCGTCGAGCCTCTGCAAGAGGAAGAGGAGGAGCGGTCCTGGGCTGCTCACAGACATCGGCTGCTCGCAGTGAGGAGGCTTTGGAGGGCTCAGAGATGCTGCGACTCCACTGTCAACATGCATCGCATTTCCTTGCAGGCCACCGAGTTGCGTATAAGCCCTACAGCTCAGCACCTCACTATATTCCCCCCTGTGTCAAACTACACAGCCTGGTCACTCGCTGCAGTTGAGGGCTGCTGACTCCTGGGGACTCACGGGGGACACGGGGCCGGTGACGGGCATGTTTGCACGTGTTCATCCAGCCACGGCCCATAGACAGGGAAGACCAGCCCAGCCCCAAGCTCAGGCTCCATCGCAGCAGGAACACGGCAGCCTCGGGGAGGATATGGAGCAAACCCAGCCACGGTGATGCTCACCAATAGCATCCACCCCATCGCAAAGAGACGGGGAGAGAACAGCTACAGGAAAAGAAACGCTGTCGGAAAGGAAAGGAGAAGGGGAGGAGATAGGACCAGCAACAACCTCGTAACCTTTATCTCCTCCCAAGCACACACCTCACTGGGGACCCTCTCGCCCATGGGTGAATAATGAGTCCTGGACCAGCTCCTTCCCTCAGCAGCCGCAGCATGCTGGGATGCTCACCGAGATCTGTTTTTCCTGAATTTCAGTCTATTTTGCTGGACATCGAGGACAACCACCAAGCATTGTCCCCTCGCCCACCCGGCAGAGATCTGTGGGAACGCAATCACCAAAAAAGAAAGAAAAAAAAAAGCACCTGTAAAGTGCCTGCAGTGATTTCATGGATGTTTCTCAGAAAGAGCCGGCAGGGCACAAGAAATACTCTTTTCTGTGGCTCTGCCATGATTAAAGACAAAAGCGCCATCTAATTAAATCACCTAATCAGGGCCTCGGTGTGCGTTCAATCCAGCCCCTCTTGCTAGTCCACCACTGGGGTGATGGGGATGGCGAGGGGAGAAACTTTCCACAAGGTGACGGGTCATGATGCGAAAAACAAAGAGATGCTGAACCCACCTCTGCCACTCACCGTTCCTTCCGATGATTAATTGCTCCCGCCAGTTAAATATTTATGCCTTATTTCCAATGTGTCTGGCTTCAGCTGCCAGGCATTGATTCTTGTCTTGCTTTTCTCTGCTCAATTAACGAGCTTTTGGCTACCATGTATTTTCTCCTCTGCGAGAGTATTTAGATGCTTTTGATTTATGAGTAGAGTAACCCAACGGCGGTCTCATCTCTCACTGTAAGACGTTTTCTGCAGCCCCTTGGTCCCTTCCCCTCGGTTCCCACATCTTCTCCGCCAAGATGGAGAGACTGGGTTTGGCTGTCATAAGCCCAAATTCGGTTCTGGTAACACCCTTACCAAAAATGTAAATAATTGCTATTTTTTCCAGAGCAAAATTTCCCATTACCCTGAAAATTTTCAGTTCCCCAGCACAGAAATCGGGATGGACACACAGCCATCCCCCAGGCAGCTCCCACTGGAGGAGGGAGCCGGTGAGCCCCCGTGCTGCCTCTCCCAGCATCTGCGAGCATCTCCTGCCGAAAACGGTGCACGGTCAATTTATCATCCAGATTAGGGACAGGAAAACACGTACAACTCCAGTTATTATTTTTGGGTGCAAAATGATTTCCATTTTCCACTCTGCTCCAGTTAGGATGCCTTTCGCTTGCCCAGTTGACGGTCCAGATTTGTACCAACTATAAACACTGTGCTGCTCTGGGTCAGCCCCAGGTTTTTCCAGAAATCATTTCTATCTCCTTCCAGATTATAGATAAAAGCACTGAAACGCCAAGGGCATGCTACCAGCTAGCAGTGCCCAGCAGTGATAATCTCCTCTGATAACTGCCTTTGAAATGGATCAGGTTTATTTAATACCGGCTTTCTTGACACTGTACAATGTCAGCTCTAAATACTGGACTGGACTGACTTTTTTAATACTGGAAAGTGCAGATTTTTACAAGAATACCACCTCGCATAACTCAAATGCTTCACAAAAGTATATTACAGCCAGAGAGTTACCTCTCGTGTCAGAGACTGAAATGATTTCTGCTTGCCAGGAGTTATTTTCCATATAGCCACGTTGGATGGCGGGAATTTATTCCTGGACTGAAGTCTTTAATCAATTAAAGCCTGATCCAGGTTTCTCCCTCTTCTCCCCAGGGGGATGCTATCAAGCCAATCAACCTGTAGCTACCAGGTCACCTTACTCCCTTTTGGGAAGAGCAGCAACACTATTAAAACACTTTTTAATCTTCTGGAATTTCCCGGAGACTCGTCCCTGTGCAGATACAGCTCTGCGCGGATGAGATTTCAGCTATAACCATCCCAGAATGGCAACCAGAAAAGCTATTTCCCCAGCTCTCTATTTGAAAAGTTTCCATTTTTTTATTTCTTTCTTTTCTTTTTTTTGGACAGAAACCACTCGAGTCGCAGCCTCGGTCTAATGGCAATGACCACAGCCTGGATGCTGCGAGCGGAAGGAGAGGCCGCCCCGGCGCTGCAATGTGGAACAAATTATAACTCGGAGAGCAAAGGAAATGAGAACACCCTGGCCACGGCAGCTTTGACGCGCGCTCCTCGGCTCCAAATCCTGCCCCTCTGCAGATCCCGTCCCTAGAGCCGAGGCTGCCGGGTCCTGCCGGGGCAGAGCCCAAACCCCTCCGTTCTGGCCCAGAGCCCTCACTCCCCTCCATTCTGGATCAAGTCTCTGCTTCAGAGCCCGGCCTTTTCTTGCATGAAATTACTCCCATCTAATGAAGGGACAGATCAGAGGCTGATAACGTCGATAGCAGCCCCAGTGCCGTCTTTAGCCGGATCAGAGTGGGTAAACTCCTTACCGCGTTATTATTAGCAGTAGGCACTCTGCGGTAGCACCCTGGACCCCACGGCCCAGGGACTGTTCAAACAATATAAAGGCAGTCCTGGTCCTGTAAATATGAGCTAACAGTTTGTCCTAAAGGCAGCTATAGCTCCACAAACAGATTATAATGATTTGGGACCCAATTCTGCAAGAACAACAGGAGTCCTTTTAGCAGGTTTTCTTTTCTTGCTTTTTTTTTTTCCCACTATTTTGCAGGGTCTTTTGAGCCGTCAACGTGCATCAGCTCTCCGGTAATGCGCAAGTACAAATGCCAGCCCTCTGCCCGGGCAGCTCTATTCACACACACACGCAAGAAACATTTCACAAAGAGCGTTTGCTTTCTGCTGCCTTCCGAGCAGCAGTCTCAGTAGGCTGCCTAATTATAAGATCTTAGCAATAATTTTTTTTCCAGCGATAATGAACTGATCCTGGAGAGCGCTGAAAATAAGCACTTCCCAAGCAAGTAGCAAACTCCCCTGAGTTTTCTCTGCTAAAGTTGCAACTCAGCACGAAACTGCTCCAGCCTCACGGGGACACAGACCATCCCGGCACCTCCCCGCCAAGGCCTGGGATGCCATGGCAGTCACAAGCAGCTGAATGCAGGTGAAATAGCATGTGTGGAATAGCAGTGGGATCCCAAGGAGTGTGCAATGGGATAAGGATCCCAAGGGGTGTGCAATGGGGAGAGGGTTCCCAAGGGTATGGAATCAGGAGAAGGATCCCAAGGGGTGTGCAATGGGTCAAGGATCCCCAGGTGTCTGGCAATGGGACAAGGATCCCAAAGTGCTGCGTCCCTCCAGCACAGCCCTGCCTGCCTGCCCGCTGCCCGGTGCTGTTCGGCAGGCAGCCGGGCAGGTTGGGTCTCCAACGGCAACCGGACAACCCTCAACCCTCGCCGCCGCTTTCCTCCTGCCTCCACTTTCCAAGGCGACGAGAAACAAAACGTTCCCGTCCGAGCAGGCCGGGGGGGGGACGACACACCTTCTGGCCCCATCCCGGCGAGAGGCTCCCGGGTGCGGGGTGTCCCGGCGATGCTACAGGGGGGATCTGTCCCCGCACACACGCACATCCCAAAAAAAAGGGGGAGACCTCGGCTGGGGTCTGTCTTCGCCAGCCCCCGCGCTGCGCGCCCCCCCGCCCCCGATACTCACCGTGCGGGGCTCGGCGGGGCAGCCTCGGCGCGGCCCCCGGCGGCTGCAGCGCCCGGAGCCGCCGGGGCTGCGCGGCGCGTCCCGCCGGCGGGGCGGAGCGCGGCGGAGCGGCCCGGCGGAGCGGCCCTGCGGCGCCCCCCAGCGGCCGCCCGCCGACACTGCCCGCCGCGCAGCGCCGAGCACCGCGGGACGTGCCACGGCCGGCGCGGGCGCGGGCGGGAGGGCTGCACCGTGCCGGCCGTGGGCTGTGACCGGCCACGGCGCGGCGTGGCGATGCCCGGCTCTCCCCGCCCGTGCCTGGGCACGCTGCCCGATTAAAATCCCAAGGAGCGAGACAGGCAGGGCTGCGCGGGCAGCGGCACCTCTCGCCTGCGCGGGCAGCCGCTGGCTTTGGCTGAACGCGTTTTATCAAACAAGCTCCAAAGTCGAGCTGGAGACTCCTGTGGCTGCACGCAGGCCGGTGGTGGAAATCGGGACGGGATGGATTGTGACCGCACCGAGTTATTCAAGATGAGGTGGTCGCCGATGCTCTGCCTTCCTCGGTTAAAAATTCTCCTTTTGGTTAAATGTGTTTCTCTGCCTGACGGTGCGGGGTTACGCTTCATGTGGGAAGGTGGATCTGCCACCCAGACACCCTCTGGGAATGCCAGCATAAAAGCAAAGCAAAGCCAGGAGGCCTCCCAGTCCAGGTTGATCGCCAGCAGCAAAGAAATTATGGGTGAGGTGGAAGATGTGGGTCAGGTTTCAGGGTGAGTTCAGCTGCCCCTAGAAGCAGGGAACCCTCCCCAGCAATCTGGAAAAGCTGCAGAGCGTCGCAGCCTGTGGGGGATCCAGCCCTGGAGTAATTAGGATGGAGAGGTGTGAGCGAGAGGGCAGCCAGTGGATGTGCAGAGCCCCGGGCAGGCAGCGCAGGCCAGCAGGCTCCCTGGGTGGGGGCAAATTCTCCCTCTCCAAGAGGAGCCAGTGCCTGTGGGAGAGGCTGATGGGAGCCGGTGGGTGACGGTGGGGGGGTTTCCCCTCTGGGGTCCGCAGCGAGCAGTGCTTACCCTCTGCCCAGTCTGCCCACAGATTTTCCTCCTCCCCAGATCTGGCACCCTTTCTCCCCTGCGATGGCAGCACCGGAGCTTAACACGTCAACCGCAGACTCGGCCACCGCAGGAGGGGAAATGACAGGGCCAGAGCAGGCGTGCAGAGTGATTACACTGACACCACTTTGGGGAGATGCTGGCGAGCCCTTCAGCCAGCGCCCGCCGAGCACAGGGCCACCGTCAGCAAACTCACCAATTTTTGGGGGTTTTTTTTAAGGAAACTCTGCAGCTTGGAGCTCAACCCATCCCCAACCTCCTGAATTTCCCCATGCAGCTGGTGCGAAGGGCGAAGCGACGCTGGCCCCTCTGGCAAGCTGAGCCAGCAGATGGCAATGCCGTCCATGCACCGATGTGAGTTGGTGCTCAGCGCTCCATCGCTGTGAGCGGGGCCTCGCTGCAGCTGGTTGAGTGGCTCCTCTCCTCACTGGGGAGTGATGCCATGCGGGGCAAGTCAGATAGAAAATGGGTTTATTTCCAGATGCTGCAGGGAAATGCATTTTGATTTAACAAGCAGGCAATAGTGAGGTATCTTGAGTTTTTATTTCAATCCTACTCCACAGGAAACAATATTTGCTAGAGTTATCTTCCTTATATTTGTTTTTAATTTGACCCAATACTGTGTTAAATATAAAATACTGATTGAGCAAGAATGGACGGTGAAAAACACGAGATGCTAAAAAGATCCCTCAAACCCTCCTCAACAGACATCCTGAATGTTACAAGTCGTTTAAAATTAGTATAAAATAGGAGGACAATCCGATAACCTGCTCTGTGCCTCCCACCCTGCTTTGCAAGGGAAGGACTTAGGAAGCAAGAGAAGAGGGGGGACTTCCCAGTTACGGAGAAACCCACTCGGCAAATCCGGGCTGAAGGCAGGGTGGCGATGTCCCCGACGGAGCCCAGCCACCCATTCCCGCCCGGGTGTCTGCCCTGCCCTGCCCTGGGTTTTCAGCAGGAGGCTGAGATGAAGTGGCCTCAGAAAGGTCCTGCTGGCACCTCCCTGTGCCTCGGGAGCCCCCAGGATGGATTGAGGGCCGAAAGCCCCCAATGGTGAAACAGCTTCCAAGATAAATCCCTTGGGATGAAGCCTGCGGACAAAATGCGATGGTGGTCCCTGGGCATCCTCAGCCCCTGCCAGGGGACGTTTGCCCGGCGGCTGGGACTGCTGTGTGCATGGTCTATCCCCAGGGTGGTTCCCCCGTGGGATTTAGTGATGGCGGGGGAGGAGATCCAGGCATGCTGAGCCACAGTCGTCACTGTGCCCTGCAGTGGCTCTGGGAATCTGGTCCCCCAGACTCAGTGAAAATTGAAGCGTGTGTTTGTAAAGC
The DNA here is from genome assembly GCF_035582795.1 of Mycteria americana. NCBI lineage: Eukaryota > Metazoa > Chordata > Aves > Ciconiiformes > Ciconiidae > Mycteria > Mycteria americana. The sequence continues at coordinate 4,922,579 of NC_134376.1, read as the reverse complement.
ACTGGTTGTCCTCCAAGTGCTTCACAGGGTCCTCACATGAGCCCTGTGAGGTAGGTTGGTGTCTTCACCCCCATTTTACAGATGGGGAAACTGAGGCACAGAGAAGGGTAATGACTTGCCAGACAGAAAAAATGGCAGCTCCCGCTCTGAGACCCTATATCCTGCTATTCCAACCCCAGACATGCTCCACCAACTGCTGGTTACTCACAGCTCATCCTTCTCCACCCCTCCATCTGCAGTAGGTGACGGAGCAAGGTTGTGTCCTGGGGGCCTGGGACAGGCAGCAGCAGAGACTGGGCTCACACCAGGTCATTCACCCCCTGTCCCTAAGACCACCCGTCACCCCAAGAGGTGTCCCAGCCCAAAGGCTGCTTTGGGGTGCCCCAGGCAGAGACCCCCCTCCAGCCCATGCCGGGCTGGGGTGCCAGGCACAGCACTCAGGGTCCTTGTAGGAACCTTCTGCCTATGGAAGTGAAAACCCACCAGATTTTTTTTGCCGACCTGGTGACCACAGCCACCACATCAGGAGGGGAAGAGTATCTGGATGCTTTCTCTTTGGTAATTTGCTGCAAAATGGCACGGCCCTGGAGAGCTGGTCCCGGGGCACCACAGGCTGGGGGGACACTAAGCTCTGTGAGAGGTGGGACAGAGCCAGGAGCTCAGCTCCTCGGCATGCTGCCAGAGAAACAGGAGATGCGGGACAGTGGCCATAAATCTCCTTCCCTTGCCACATCACACTGAGACTGCTGCAGTTGTGATTAATCAAGAGGCCAAAGAGACATGATGGGAAATGGATGCCTTCGGGGCTCCCGGGGAAGGTGCAGGCAGGGCTGAGAGCAGTGCTGCTCTGCCGGCCAGCTCCCGGCACAGACCCCGGCACACACCAGGGCCTGGCACGCTCCAGAGCCCAGCACGCACCAGACCCTCCCGGTTCCAACAGCTCGGCTGGCATGTTTGGGGAGCAGGACCAGATGTGGTTTTCCCATTCCCTCAGCATCAGGGCTGTTCCTGACGGCTGGATGGGTGCTCCATGTCCCATTATCCTGCCTTGGAGAGCACCGTGTAGCCGTGGTTAGGGGTTTAAAAACCAAGCATCACTAGGACCTCCCCATCACAGCTCACCTCTGAGCATCATGCGGATGCGTCTCTTCCCTGTGTCATTCCCAGGAATGTCAGAATTCCTCCAAAAAGGATTTAAATCTGATACTGAGCAAGAGGCTCATCATCGAAATGGGAGCAGAGAAGGCAGGCAGCCTCGTGATCCCAATCCAAGGAGGTTCGCTTCCCTCCCTCAAGGAGGAAGAAAATCCCCTGATACGGAAGGGCTGACCCCAGCCGGGTGGATGCCAGGAGCCGGATCCCCCCTCTGCTCCCTGCTGAAGGCATGCACGCAGAGCCTGGGAGCGGGGCCGTGCTTCGGGGCTGCCGCCAGCACCGGGACCGGAGAGGAAAACAAAGCACCCCAGGGAGAAAATGTCCATGGGGGCTCCGAGGGCACGTCTAGGAGGGACGTACCGAGTTGTGCACTTAATACTGGCTTAGAGAAAGAGTCTTCCAATGCTCGGGGACTCTGGGGAGCCCTGGAAGAGATTCAAGTTTCAATCCCATGTAAGGCTTTGTTGACTCTGGACCTCCCCATCAAGAACTTGGGAGGGGGCAGTTAATGCTGACATGACTTAGGACCATTTAGGAGCCAGGCCTGGGTGGTGTGAGGGTGCGGACGTGCCCCCTCCCTGGCTGGAGCAGCCGCACGCCCAGGCATCCCGGGGAAAGGGGCTGGGTCTCTCCCCCCATCCCAGCTCCTCCAGGCCCCTGGGTGGCCCACGCTAAGAGCTCCAGTAGCCAAACCCAGGGTGTCACCAGCCAGGGGTACGCGGGGCCAAGGTCCCCGCTCCCGTGGGATGCTCGGGGCCAGGAGGGTGAGCGAGGCCCCCCCGAGCCCCCGGCAAGCAGTCGCTCCCCTATCGCCCGCAGCCCATTGGTCAGTCACCGTGTTACGAAACCTTTGCCTAAAAAAATAAACAGTTCCCGAGGTTAAAAAAGAAAAATCTGTTTAAAATCAACCTCCAGGCTCTCCTGTCCCTGCAGAAAGGGCACCAGCGGCTGCTGCCTGCGGGGCGAGTGGGTGGCTTGGGGCAAGCCCACGGTGCAGGCTGCCTCCCCGCTCCCCTCCATGCCCCCACGTGCCAGTTGATGCAAACGATGTCTTTAAGGCATCTACCAGGATGTTTTAGCCTCCAGTGCACCGGGCCGGTAGAGGTACCTCCAAATGGCGTAGTAGTGGATGCCAGCTCCGATGGCCACAAAGAGGTGCCAGATGGCATGGGCGAAGGGGATGCGGCCGTCACTTTTGAAGAAGACCATGCCCAGGCAGTAGGAGAATCCACCGGCCACCAGCTCCGGGAGGCCGTCCCTGTTGGGCTGGGAGCAAGCAGGGAGGCAGGGCTCAGTGACGGCCGCGGCGTCTGCCCTTTCCCCACTGCTCCATCAAGACCAGAAGCGTGGCCCCAGCTGCGGGGTGCAGGCGGGACCCTCGCTCTGCCTTCTGCTACACCCTCCCCTCCAGCAAGGCAGCAGGGACCCAACAGCCTGGCTTTGCCGGGAGGCTTTCAACGCAACGGAGCCTGGGCAGCAGGCTGGAGATGCACGTGGTATCTGCGGGGCACCCGAATCATTTGCAAAACCGAGCCGGGCCATGTCGTATTCGGAGATGGCGTTATCTGTCATGCAGCCTGGATCACGCCAACCCACTGGACTTGTCCCTCGCGCTGAGCCCGTGTGCTTCCCGGCAGTGGCTTACCATGGAGAGAATGACCAAGGCAGGGAAGAAGCCCATGATGACGTAGCACACCAGCTCCACCAGCTTGTACCTGCGACCGACAGAGAAGCTGCTTGGAGGCAGGTGCAGAGGGAGCATTGAGTTTTACGCCTGTAACGTCTGCTGCCGTGCTATAGGAAAAGGGGTGGCGGTGCCACTACGGCAGGTCCCACGTCCTCCTGCTTGAGCCACAGCACTGCGGCGGGGCTGGCACCCTGCTCCGGGGGTGATGGACCCCCACCCTGGCTTGGGAGCCGCCAGCTCAGGGCCAGGAGCTTGGGGCTTTGGGGAGACATCTGGGGCCTTTTGCTTTCTATTTGGTGCCACCATGTGGAAGAAGCGACTCACGGCAGCGGATCCCTGCTCCCACGTCCCTGCTCCCACGTCCCTGCTCCCACGTCCCTGCCACCAAAGCTCCTAAAACCAGGGTGCAGATGGGTAAGGATGTGGTCCAAGGAAGCCCTCCGCTGCCAGTTGGCCAGGAGGCTGCCCAAGGACCCTGCACCTATCTGTCCGTCCGTCTCCATCCTTCTTGCTCTCCCCTGCAGCTCGACTGCCTCGGGGCACTAAGAGGGGCTGGCAGAGCTGAGCTGGGCTCTGTGATACCCACCAGCACTGGGCCGGGTAAAGGCACTCACCGCTCATGGAAGAAGAAGACGTAGACGGTCCCAATAGACGCCATGATCCAGATGATCCAGCGCATGTGGGAGGCCCAGGGACCCAACTCCCGCAGGTTCAGCCTGCAAGGTGAGTCTGCGGTGAGGCGGGTCCAGGGCAGCACCCCAGACTGGGCTGTGGGCAGCGAGGTGCCAGGGAAACGCTGCCCTCACCCCCATGGCTGTCCCACCAAAGGGTCTTCCCAACTTGTAACTTCAACTTAAAGGGGCTGAAATCCATAGGAGAGGAAGGTTTTGTGGAAAGGGGTAGGGCACAGCCTCGAGCAGAGCCAAAGCCGGAGAGGGAAACCCTATCTGTTGGAGCCGGGCTGATTTTTCTCCCCTCCAGTGCGGCCAAGTGATGGCCCCCACCCACCAGCAACTCACCAGGGAGCGTACGATGCTGCGATGAAGAAGTAGATCACCATCCTGTCGAACATGTGCAAGCAGTGCTCCACGGTCCTGCAGGACAGACAGACAGATGGGTCACAGCTTGTGGCAGCCTCCAGACCCTCTCCCCCTTCCCAAGCCCGGAGCGATCAGGGCTGGTACCTGAGATGCCTCTTCTTCCAGGAGATGGTGTGGAAGATGGTGGAGACGATGAAGAGGCTGGACAAGCCAAAGCCATAGATCCAGGCTGAGATGGTTTCCCACTGATCGTCGGAGAGGATGTAGAGGATGGAGCTACCGAGGATGCTGGGCAGGATCCAGAACTGGAAGGGAGAAGCAAACCTGTTGCTGACTCTCTGTGTTTCCATTGAGGAGCTACAACACAGTCTCTGCTTTTCCTCTTAGGTGTTTTTTTTGCTTCTGGTTGAAGCTACCACCTATAAGGGGCAGGCCGGCTGCCCACGCTGGCCAGGCAGGGTCTCTCCCTGCGTGGTGCAGCTCCAAAGTAGCTTCTCCAGGTGGAGGTAGCGGGGGGGAGGAAGGCACAAGGAGGATGGCTACCTCTGAGTCGTCTCCCAGGGCTTGGAGTGGGAGCTGCCAGCTCTCGAGGGAGTCCCTGATGTAGGCAGCCCCATGGGGCACCTGTCACCATTCCTGCTGTGAAAAACACTCCATTTTCAGGGAGCTTTGCAAAATACTTCTGCTCCACTAAGCCCACAGCCGGCTTCCCTGGGGTCACAGGGCCATGATGGATGAGAGCACGGAAGATGAACCCCAGCTTCCCGGGACAGAAGGAGGGAGAGCATCCTCGCTCCCCGGGAGCATCTGGGGCACATCTGCCTCATCACAGCCCCGAGACCCTCAGGAGCTGCTCCAGGGCTGAACACAGCCATTTTTAAACATAGAATCATAGAATCATTTAGGTTGGAAAAGACCTTTAAGATCATCGAGTCCAACCGTAAGGACTGGTGTGCTTTGAGGTTCCTCAGGGGATCCACAGAGAGCCGAGCAGCATCCTCCCTCACCCTGGGACGGGGACAGGGACTCACCGCGTGGGTGGCACAGTTCGCCGCATGCTCGTACTCCGTCGGCTGGTACCTGCGGTTGGACGGGACGCGGTGATTCATGAACCTGCATTGAGAAGCAGGGAGAGAAACACGCTCAGGGGACAGGGTTTGGGGGAAAGCCCTTTTGGAGGGGTCTGCACGGGGACACCCACCAGCCTCCCAGCCTGGAGCCCCACCTCGGCTCAGCTTTGCTCCAGCTGCCCTGCAGAAGTGACCCTGGCGCTGGGCACGGCTTGTCCATCTGGCTGGCCCCAAATGCCAGGACCCCAGGTCTTCAGCTCAGGCTGAAGCATTTCCTGATAGATGCCGTTGCTTGGAGAGCAGAAGGCAGGAGCCAGCTCTGCCTGTTGCTGCGGGCAGGAGAGGGCAGACAGGGCAGCGGTGGGAAAGACACAGGGGAAGCTGCTGCAAGGATGGATCGATAAGGTCTGGAGCATCTCCCGACCTGTCCAGGATGGGCCACAGGTGATGGTCAGTGGTGTGTCCAGCTGCCAGCTCCTCTGACACTGGCACCTCTCACCATCTTCATTTCACAGGTGGAAAAACTGAGACACCGTGTACCGACACGATCTGGTTACAGCCCATCTGCCCCAGAGAAAATGGACCAGCACAGCCCTGGCAGCAGAGAAGAGGACACGTGGCTGCGAGTCCATGACCCATCCAGCAGTGACACTTTCATGTCACAGCAGCGTGCCCGGCTCCAATGAGGGTATCCCCACGACGCCTTCGGTTTCTGGGTACCACCTGCGTCTACCTCCTACCCACGGGAGCCGCGTGTCCCAGCACAGATTGTTGCAGGGGGAAACCCCGCCACGCTCCCTCGGAAACCTGTACCTTCGTTTCTGTTTCTCTTAGTCTGAGGTATCAGCTTGCTCTTGGCGTTTGGAGGAACGTATCGATTTCCCCTGTCGGATCAACACACAGCGATAAAAAATAGCGTTGGGCTTGGCTAGTCCATTGCTAGGTACATAACGCTGTATTAAGAGGCAAATTAAATGTGCATCCATGATAACAGGTCGGAGCAAAGCGCCTTGCTCGGCATCCTCTTCTGGCAGGGGCCAGCAGTGGAGGCTTAAAGAAAGGGAATAAGAAAAGGGGAAATAGAGAGTGATCCTTCCCTGGCTGGTCCTGGTAATCAGGGGTTTAAAGTCCTTTTCTGCTGCGGCTCAGCTCAGGACGGCCGAGCTGAGCGGGCGCTGGCAGGGCTACCCTGCAGGACCTGGGCTAATTGCTTTCTGACCCCGTTTGCTCCGGCACCATCTGCGGCGCGTTTCACAGCTGAGCTGCGCCCGTCGAGGGGGCTCGGGGGCTGGCAGGACCTTGCCGGTGGGCGCAGGGTGACCCCTCGGTGCAGGGCACCGGGAAAAGCAGTAAAAGTCCCCTCTCTGCATCCCCGAGCCACCCATGGCTGTGCGGAATCCTCCGCCATCTCCTCCCTGCTCAGACCCACCGTCTGAGTCGCTCACTGCTATCTATTAAAAGTGAGGCAGGAGGGATTAAATAGCTCAAATACCAGGGGTCTGAGCGTGGGGGGAGCGTGGCCACAGCAGGCCCGGGCGTGCAAGGCGCTCCCCGGCAGGCGGCAGTGACAGCCCACGCAGGGACCGTGTCCCCAGCCCCTGCCCTGCCTGCAGCCGGACCCCGGCACCGCGGGAAGAAGCGTGGTCATTGCCACCAAAAAATGTCTTGAATTAAGAGGGTGAAACAGAGGGGATTAAGCTCCCACCGCTCTGCAAATCGAGGACCTGCGCCGGGTAAATCGGGGCTTAGCAAGGCTGCTATGGCTGGGAAGCAGCCGGGCATCCCCGGGGACATGGCTGTGCCCAGCGTGCCATCGCCTCCATCCCAGGGGACACCAGGGACACCCTCTCCATCCCGCCGCTCTGGCCATGAGGGCTGGCCGGACTCCACACGCTGGAGCCATGTCCCCCTGGCAGGAGGACATTACTGTCCCCAGTGTTGCCCAGAGACTGTCCCCAGCTCCCCTTTGCTTTCTGCTTCCCTTTCTTTTCCCTTTTAATAATAAGAAGAGGAGGGGGAAGCCCAGACATCCCACATGACGTCGAGGTTGCTGAGGAAACGTGTACGAGGCCTTTTCCTTGAATGTATTTGTTTTAACAAAGCCCCGTGCTGTCTCCCCTCTGTTCAGAGCAGTATCGGGGAGCAGCGGCGGGGCCGGTTCCCACAGCCCCACCCCGGGGCCGAGGGGCACCTGGACCCTTTGGGAAGGGATCCCTGGGGAGCAAATATCCTCCCTAGCTCTGGTACAGGGATGGAGAGGCCGGGAAGGGCCACCCCTGCCATCCCCGCAGGGTAAGGTTGAACAGCGTGAGCATCCCTGAAGCCCAAAGCTGTGCTGGTGCGGCACACTGCAAACGCCTGCTTTTCCCAGAGGGAGAAATAGCCTCGAGGAGGATCTTTTTTTTTTGGCCTGGGAAGAGATCATTCTCGTTTTCCTGTCCCACTTTCTAATAAGCATCATCCTGTGAAGGATGGGAAACGGAGCATTGCAGATGTAGGGTCTGGGCGCAAAATGCTGGGCCAGCCTGGGTACAGCAGGGCCCTCCCGGAGCAGCCAGCACTGCATTTTGGGGCTAGCTGGGCACATTTTCATTGCCCTCTGTGCTCAGGAGCAGAGTTGTGCAAACAAGCATGGGAGCAGCTGGTGTTTGCACATCTCCTGGCAGGGCAGGATGAGTCCCCGGCTGCCCTGCAGCACCTTGCTCCCCAGGGTGCAGGGGCCATTTCCTCACCTTCTCTTCTCTCCTGGGACTTTATCTACCTACCAGACCATCCCGGGATGGTCCCAGTTCACATCATCCCTGTGCACGCTGGCATGGGTGCAGGGCAGGGCGCGGGGAGCCCTACATCACTCCCAGCTTGCAGAAAGTTGCCATACTGGTGTGCAAAACCAGCCTCAAACCTGAGCTCCAGCCCGGACAGACAGACAGACACACTCAGGGAGGGCACCTGCAATTCTTGTTAGAGCTGATGAAAGCCGGGAGCCCCAGGGGTGGCTGCTGCATGTTTCCCAGCCCCGGCTCTGTGTGACTGGGGTCAGGGGAAGGGGAATTGCTGGCAGCCAGGCAGAGCTCCGGGGTTTTTCAATGCAAGAAAATAAGGAGAAGAAGGGAAACACTGCCCCAAACTTAGATCTGATCCCTGCGGCAAGTCTCCTGCCTGGCTAGCTGAATCCACGATCATCGCCAGCTCCACGTCATTGCACCCGTATGCTTGGGGACACACTGGCAGTGTCCCTGAGGTGGGAGGAGACGACAGCGGCTTGTCCCCAACAGCCTCCAGCCTACGCTGCCACCCGCCCAGGGACCCAGCAAAGCCGCAGCGATGTGGCCCACTCGACATGGCCAGCCTGGGAAGCTGCGGGCAGGTAATTACACACCGGCTGGGTGCTTCGATGCATTTTAGCAGGTGCCTTAGGATTGCAAAGTCCAAGAGACACAGAAAAGTTTAAAATCTGCTGCATGGCAGAAACACGAGCACGTTAATTTTCAGGGATGGTGCATGGGAAGCAGAGACCTGAGGGGTTCCCGGGCACCTTTTTCTCCCAGTACCGTTTCTGGCAGACGCTATACAGACCAGCTATATGAAGATGGGGGGCCTGGTGGGGGTCCGAGCAGGGGTTATTCACTGCAGCCCCAGGGTTTTTGCCTGCCCTGCTTGTGCCTGCTTCCCCCTGGCCCCTTTCCCAGGGAGGGAGACTGAAAAGGGCCAGTGCAGCAGGCTCCGGCCGGGGAAACAAAGAGCCCCTTGTCCTGGGCAGCCGGGGCAAAGTGCAGAGCCGGCTTCCCAGGCTTGTTCCTTTCTCCTTCTCTTTCTCCCACTCTGTTTTTTTGTGGCTTTGGAGTGAGGTTTTTTGAGTTTTTTAAAGACTTTTATCCAAGAACAAAGTTCTGACCTCAAAAATCACGCAGATCTGCCTGGCTCTTGCTTTGCCGGGGTGTAGGAGAGGAAGGTAAAAAGGGGATTAGGGGATTAAATTAAATTATTCCTCAGGATGGCTCGTGTGTGAGTATTTGAGCATCTGAGCTCTTCTGGGGGCACCAAGACAACCTGCATGAGTCACTCCATGGGCAACACACACTCACACGGGCAGACCCATGGAATACTTTGCAGGAAAGCTGTCCCCTACACACACGGGGCAGGGACAGCCCTAACAGAGACCCAGGCCAGGCCGCGATTTGGGAGAGATGGGGTTTCGTCCTGCCTTCGACACTGACTCTCTGACCAGCCTCTGCCATGTCACTTCATCTCCCTCTCACCCCCCGTGTTCCCCCTCTCCAAGGGAGGATAATAATTTTGACATCCTTTAGGTGAGCTGGTGGAAGGATAATGTGAGGAGGGTGTAAAATCACCACTAAGATATGGATGGGGAGGTGTGAGCTCCCATTGAGCAGCTCATCCCTGCTCTCGCAAGAAGCTGGTCCAACACCTGACACCCCCAACCCTGCTATAAATCAAGCTATATACATGACACACGGCTGTATATCTATGCATTGAGGAGCTGGGCTCCCCCTGCACATTGCTGAGGCCATGGCCATGGCTGTGATACTTGAAGAGCCACCACATCCCCTTCACAACCCGTGAAGCGCTAAATACTGGAGCCATGTGTTGCACTGTGGGCTGGGGGGAGGAAGGAGCAGCCGACATGTCCAAGGTTGCTGCCAGGTGATGTGAATCTCCCCAGACCAGCTAATCTCTACAGGTTTCACCTGAGAATGGCTTATAAAAGGGCTGGGCTTGCTCAGGAGCTGGTCTGATGTTTTGGGGGTGGGATGCTGGTTTGTTGTGCATTCACCCTCCTGTCCAGGGAATGGGGGCATTTCCAGGCTGTGTTCCCTGTTGGGCAGCTCCTGGAGATTTGACTGCAAATCAAGGGGATTTCTCCTTGTGACTGGGTGTCACAACTGGTTTTTAAGTAACAGAGGAGCTGTTGAAGGATTGTATCCTGATGGTGGCATCTTGTCAGAGAGGAAGGATGGAGAAAGCCTTTGCTGGATGCTGACCAGGAGTGGTGGTACGTCCTGCTGGGGCCCTTTGGGTTGTCGCTTGGTAGAGCAAGTGTTGTGATGCCTGAAGTGATGGTGATGGAGCAGATGTGTCCCTGACCCCTCTTTAGTGCATGGTCTGGATTTGCCCTAATGAGCCCAGAGGCTGCATGCCCAGTGCAGATGCCAGGGCTTGGTCCTCAGGCTTGTGCTCACGTGTGAGCTGCTGCGGTGGCATCCTTGTAAGCTGGGGCTTGGTGTGTGCTCTGCTTCTGAGCCGTAATCTGGTAATGCTCCAGCTGCAGTCCCTGCTAAGAGCCTTCATCCCCTTGAGCTCCTCTGTGGCTCATAATTAGCTCAGTCCTGGGGAGTTGTGTCTGATGGTGTGGTGCAGGGCCCTGAGTGCTGCTCGCTTAGGGGTATGATCCCAGGATGCAGGAGACAGAACAGGACCAGGCGGACGTGCTCAGGGTTCCCCCTCAAGTCCAGGACATCAATTCTGCAACTCAGTGACATGAGAAAGGCTCAGCAGCCCTCTTCTCTCTCCCCATGTTTGCAGCTCCTGGAGCCCTCAAACTCTGCAGTACCGCAAACCTGCTTTATCCAGCCCAGGAGCACTCGAAAAATCTTGCTTTTCCTTCCTACCTATTGACACAGGAGTGTTTGCCACTGGGAAGCAGAAATGCAAAGGCTCAGGCTGATGCTGCCCAGCATTGCCATCTGTAGAGCCACCCACGCAGGCATGTGCATGGCTGCGTGGCACCCCATTAAGAGCTGAAACCTCTATTTCCATGCCTGCTCCTCGGTGCTTGCGTGCTCCTACGTGAACATATGGTGCTCCTGCTTTGGAAAGCTGAGCTGTCATGCTGTACGCTTGTGGTTTGGCTCCCTGGGCCAGGGGAGAAGGGGCAGCTGGGCCAAGCCTGCTCCGTGGGCTACTTGGGCTACTCCTTTGTCTCTAGCCCATCCCATGTGAGAAGGGGCAGGAGGGCTCACAGAGCAAGAGACCGCAGCGTTTTCTTTTGTACTGTTTCCTGGCATCGTGCAAAGAGCTGGCAGCTTGGCCGGGGAGCAGAAAATGAAAGGCTTTTCATCTAAACCAGCATTTCTCAACCTTTCTTATGGGTAAATTAGCAGATCACCAGATTTCTGGAGTAACCTGCCCAGATGCCCCTGGTGCAAGCCTTGCTTTCACAAAGCAAGTCAAAATGGGCTGCAGATTGAATTGTCATTCGTCACCTCTGATTACCCTCATGCCAATTTTGTTCGTTCCCAGCACTCTGACATGTGGTAACACCCTGGGCTGGCTGTAGACCATCCCCTGGCACTGTATAGCCTGCATGCCATAAGAGATGCTCAACAAGTCTGCTTGCTGATTTAGAGATGCTCCCAGACAGGGACCGTGTGCTCTGCCATGTCTGAGCTGTACCTGGCTCTGAACCGCAGGCACAGATGTCCCCCCGAAGGGACAGGGAAGACATCCCCGGCACATCCTGCTGCCACAGCAGTGGGTACATGAGGGGACGAGGATGGCAGGAGGGAATGTGCTGCTATTTCCCTGAACACGCCAGGGACCACGCCAAGGGTATACCTGATTCCTGTTCCTTGCTCCTCACCCTAGCAGAGACAAGCACGGGAAGCTCCAAGCCAGACTGGACGCAGGCATAGACCATTCCTGCATCCATGAGAGCCTGTATATGTCTAGCAGGGCTTGGTTGGTGGGTGGAAACTCGGCAGGTAATTCCCAGCAGGGTCATAATTGTCCATATTCTCATCCTCTGTGCAGGGATATTTATTTTTCTCTGGCAGGTGTTCTGCTCTTTATGTAGATGGTATCTCTAACTCTTCCAAGGCAATTCATGACCCTGCAACTACAGCAGAGCTGTTTGTTTATTCACAACAGATGGGATTGGTGAGTGTTTCCTAAATTACTTTCTGAGCTGGGACTTCTTGTTTCATTTGGTACTTGTGAGACCTCCAACAACAGCTGATTAGTCACAAAATGACTCTGTCCCAGGTGTTTTGTGAATGTTAGGAAGACTGTTTCCAGAACTGAAAATTCTCTATTATTCATTATTTGCTTGTTGGGAAAGTCATCGTGCATGTTCCTTGCTGCCTTGCCTGCATTGCCCTGAGCACAGAAGTTGGAAAAATCCTGAGCTGGCTCTGCCTGTTTAAACTCTGCAGCAGCCCAAGGTGGGCAGGAGTGAGTGTGACCACCAGCCCCTCTGCCTGCTGGCAGAGGATTTGGACAGTTTGGGGGCTGGAGCCTTCCCAGCTTCTAACCCTGGCTGCCACTGTGACTGAAATTACACGGGCAGGTCACGGTTTCTCAGATCCCTAAGGTCTACCCATAGCATCCCCTGAGAGACGGGGCCAGGCACTCGCTTTGGATTCCTGGATGCTACTCAAGTACAAATGATATCTGTAAATTATTCAGCAAATGCCTCTGGACGACAAAGGCACAGAGGGAGAATCATGCATTTCACCAGCCAGGGAAGCAGACACTAGGATTTCCATTAGTATTTGCAACAGAGCAGGGCTGTGTCTAACGCTACGGTACCAGCCAGCGCTGCTGAGCACAGCAGAGGAGGTAACTCCTTGCTCCTGACCTGCTGATCTCTCTCTGCATAAAACCCTTTCCTCAGCAGCAGCAAGCCTGGACTATAAACTTGAACAGGAGCACAGACTTGGATCCAAACTCTCCTGAAGGTCAGCGCTCCTCAGCTCAACTAATTGGCATTTGAAGCAAACATCAGGAATATGATGCTTGTGGTGTTGTGTTATCATGAGAAGTTGCAGTGTATCACACCGAACCCATCAGACTCTGCATTTCCACTGCATGGAAATGTTGAGTTTCAATGACACCTGGGGAGCCCCAAAGGGAGACCTGAGCTCTGTGTGTTTGGTCGTGTCTCCTCTGCCTTGCTCAGCCCCTGCTCTGAGCATCCATCCCCTTGCAGCATCTCTGGGTACCCAACCAACCTCCTTCTGCAGCTGCAGCCAAGCACCCCCCAAGAGCAATGAACTGAAATAACAGCCGTGCTCTTTTCCCTTCCTTTCCGTAGGAGTTGTAGTTGGTTTGCATTGCTTTGTCTTGCTGGGCAGCTGGGGGTGTGGGAAGGGAGGAGGAGAGGAAGGCGAGCCTGGGAGCAGTCCTGGCAGAGCCCAGTTTCTTGCATTCGCTGACCTGCTGCGCTGGGAAGTGGCTTGAATTTCCCATGCATCGCGTTGGCTGCTACCTCGTGAAGCTGGCCATAGCGAGCTGTGCCAAAGAATCACATCAGGCTGATATCCAGCACTGGCTGAAGGAAGGAAAAGACCATCGTGCATCCGTTTCCCAGGCAGCGAGGAGACCGTCCTTCCCCCAAAACCACAAGGCAAAGGGCTTGTCTTGCTCACTGCTGCGCATCTCCAATGCAGTGATCCCCCACCTGAGCCTGTCCTGCCGGGTCCCCCGACCCTCCCAAAGGAGGGAAAGGGGCAGTTAGAGGGAATATCCCATCGCAAATGATGCTCCGAGTACTTGTTGCCTTCCAAATACCCGACTCCGATGATAACTGCACCCTGGGCATCTAAACCTACATGAGATGAATCCTACTGGTGCTGTCTTCGGAGGGTTTCTGAGTCAACCTGGCCCCACAGAGCAACCAATATAGAATTGGTCAGTGACATCAGGTGATCCTGGTTTTCCTTAGGTATTTTGGGGGCCTCCCCATCTCTTGGAGCAGTGCATTTTGCAGCAAGGGGATCTGCTCAGCTGGGGGCAGCCTGGCAGGTCTTGATGGGGCTGGTGCTTGCATGGTGAGGAACCCCTGTCTCTCGAGCAGCTCCAAGCTGCGATATCAATGCTGAAAGCATTTCCCTTCTCACTGCTTCATCCCATGTGGGCTGTGCAGGAAGCAGAGCTCTTGGAAAGCGTCTCAGTGTGTGTGGGAGCAGGCAAGGGCTGCTCATGCTTTCATTGCAAAGCAAACAGGGACCAGATCTTCCCAATGCGGTAGCTCTGCTCAGACTGTCAGCCTGGCATTGTTTTTCTTGTGTTTGGGGTCTAAGCAGCCCAACGTTTTCCCTCACTCCTATTCCTGCTGGTTCTCCTCTCTCTCTTGCCTGGAGATGCTGGGGGGGGGGGGTGGGGGTGGTGAATGTCTCCTTGTCAGTAATTACCGGTGCAGGGAGCAACAAGGAAGGCATTCCCAGCGGCCTTTCCCCAAACTCAGAGGATTTGCTTTTGAGCGAGTGCGGAGTTCAGATCTCCACCCCCTTGTGCTGGTGTGGAGGTGGCAGTGTCTACATTGCGGACACCAGGTAGGTGAGGACAAGCCTGGACCATGCACCTACAGAGGCCCCTGCTCTCCCTAACCTCCTGCTGCTTCTGGGCTGAGAAATTAATGTGGATTTTCCTGGCTGCTCCTCTTTGTTACTCTGCACAGGGCAAGACAAGCAAACGCAATAAGATTTAGAGCTTTTTACGTGAACAAATCGAATCGTGAACTGCTATCAGTTAATTAGGATGATTCAGTGCCCTGCACAGCCTGCAGCTCCCAGCAAACCCCTCTCCACCGGCTGCTCCAGAACTGCTGAAGCCAGCCAGATGCAGCAGCTCCCTGCTTAATCATGTTTGCTTTCAATTATGGCTCTGGATGGCCAAAGTCTGGGAAGCATTTTGTCCCTGCAGGGAGACTGGGGCTGAGCTGCAGCCCCACGGCAGCTACACGGGCAGGAGGCACCGGACCGTGTCTGAGTAAAAAGTGGGCCAAAGCAGGGTCAAAGCCGGTGGTGAGGTGAGGTTTGGTTACTGGCTCGGTGTAACCTGGCCGACGAGACTCAATGAAGATGCTGTTTGCACCGATCTGTTGCTCTGGTGGGAAACCAGCGCTGGTTTGGTGAGCTGGGAGGAGGAGAGGAAAGGGTGGAGGGAGAATGGGGGAATGACTATCTGGTGGTTGGATAAAGCAGGAGGAATAGCATCTGCTTGCATCCTGTAACTGCACACTGCTGCCGGCATTGTGGCTGAATTTGGCCTGTCAGGCAGGAGGTGAGTATCGCTGTGCGGGCTGTGAGCGACTGGGAAAGCCTTGCAGCAAGGGCACGCTTGAACTCCCTTTCCCCATGGTGGCAGATGATGGAAGAGCCTCCTGGACCCCTCAGCAGAGCAGAAACCACCAACAGCCTCATTTATAACCACAACCTGCTCAAACAGCATTGCCATGCATCCCTAGTCCCACCATGGCGGCAGCCCCCTCTGCTTGCTTTCTTCCCCTCCACCCCAGCTGTGATGCTCCATCTCCAAAGCCCAGCCAGGAGGGATTCGGGGACACCTCAGTGCCCCTCCAGCCTTGAGTTTTCTCCTGGCAGTTCACAAAGTGCTCCTGCATTGATTGCTGCCTTTCATCTCTTTGTTCAAAGCCTGGTGCCTTTGCTGTGGCTTTTACACAACAGGTCTTTCATCACCATGCTGGTTGTTATTTATTCCTTTTGGTGGGTGTATTGATGGCCAAGTTCCTCCTTTCTTGGTCCTCACTCAAAATTAGATAAAACAACATTAAAAATGAAGCTGTTCCAGGCTTTTCCACCACAAGAAAACTTTCTGATTTTTTTTTTCAAGGAAGGCCACAAGCAAAAGTTTCTCATCCTCTGAAAAGATGTCACAAGATGGTTCTGATGCCTCAACGGCCATGTGCCACTGTGAGCCCCGTGGCTCCTGCTCACACCAGTTGCCATTGCAGAGCCTGGTCCCTGTTACTTGCAGCTCAGGGAAGCCGATAGAGCATCCCTGGCAGAAAAGAAGGAGCAGCTTTTAGGGTCTCTCTCGGGATATGTGATTGCAAAGCATTTCTGTGGAGAGGAGAGCTGGTGTGCGTGGAGCGTGGGGGGGATGGGGATTAGCCAACTGTTATTTTTAAGTATTAGGCTAAGAGGATCTCTGTGGTGATGTAGGAAGCTCTGGGTTAGCATCGCATGCTGGCGATCGCCTTGGTGCGTCTTGGGGTGAAAGCCAAGGGAGCACCGGTCTCCTCCTGCTCCCCATCCAGCCCTGGCACCCAGCGATAGGTGGAGGATGCCCTGCGGACCTGACCCTTCCCGTGCCCTGCAGCCCCTGCCCTGCATGTGGGCTCTGTCCCTGCAAGGCACTCTGTAATACCTCATCCCCATTTAACAAGTTGTCTCCAGAAAGGACCATGACACAGTTTGAGCATGCTCATTTTGGATAAATCAAGCAACAGGCTGGTAGATGGGTTCTACTGAGGTGAGGGGCAGCCCCTCCTCTGCTACCTGGCTCCCAAAGAGCCTCTGTGCCACTGCTGTGAGGCAAAGGTACAGTTTTCCTCCTCCTCTGGGGTGACAAAGCTTTGCTTGGCTCCATCTGCCCCTGGCCCTGTCTTCTGTGTGCCAGCTGGGAAAAACAGTTTTGAATTCTTTGTTTTCACAAGGAGTTTTGGTCCAGATGCATCTTGCAGACCTGCTGGGTACCTCCTGCATCTCCCCCCAGGTAAAGGTTATCAGGAGGCAGCTACAGCATCAAAATGGTCTCTGAGCAGGTGCCCACATGTTTCAGGCAGCTTTTGGAGGTGCAAGCATGGATTTTCCTTGTGGGACACCTGGAAGGAGGGGAGCTGGTGGCTTGGGGGGGTGGGAGGGAGGCCTCCTGCCCCTCACCCAGCCCAGGCAAACATCCCTCAGGGATGCTCCTGGAGCAGGCAAGAAACACCATCACCACTCCTTTCCAGGCAAGTTTTTCTCTGGTATCTGATTCTAACAGGACCACTGGGAGTCTGGCAGTGGCAGCAGCAGAGCTGAATGCCCCCAGGAACTGTGCCAGCCTGTGGGACCCTCTGCAGCCATGAAAATATCCCCACCAGTCATAGAGAGCTGGGGACAAAGCCTGTCCTCAGTGCAGAACTGAGCACACCCAGCACCCCCCTGAGCCCTGTCTGGCCATGCATTGCCCAGCACTGTGTGATCTGACTTGCCTTCGGCCACCCGGCACGCTAGAGGGCTGCAGGTAGCCCCTGGCCCCGTGTCGCCCACCAACTCCCTGCTAAAGGCCACATCTGATCCTGCAGCAGCGTGCGTGGCCAAGTGCCTTCTGACCCGTGCACAGCGGTCCTCAGGTTTCCTCCTACACAGGTAATGCCATGAGGTTTCCTAACACACCTGAGCTGCTAAAACAAGTCCCCGCTGCTGCTGCTGGAAAACCTCCCTGGGTATTTCATGGAGAGGGGGAAAGGATCCACCACTGTTGCATCCCATGTGAGCCCCACAGAGCCCCTGGGTCCAGGCTGGGGAGCCACCCCGAGGGGGCTTCACCTGGGTGCAATGGGACACTGGGCAACGTTGGTCCCTCCATGGAGGGTTTGTGGCCAGTGCTGGGGTCAGTCCCCCGGCAGTGGGAAGACAACGGCAAAGTTAGACCCAGCAAAAGGCAGCGAGGGCTCCCAAGGATGCTCAGAATCCCTTAGGGATGCAGAAAAGCAGGTAGCCTTCTCCCAAAAGACCAGCCCGCACCTGCCCTGGGCTTTGGGGCACTCAGCAGCTTTTGAAGGTCCCTTCGGGCTCCATCCCCGCCGGAGCAGAGCCCGGGCAGGGGCTGGGGCTGTCCTGGGGGTCCGCAAGCACCCGGGGGTCGGGGACCGCCGCACCGACGGCTTTACCTGGCGTAGCGCGTCTTCTGGAAATCCAGGACCCGGGACACGAACATCGCGGCGGTGCCATGGGGGTCCCGGGGGGCGGTGGCCGCTCAGCCCCGGGGCGGGGGAGAAAGTGCCGCCCGGGGGAACCGCACCAACTCCGCCGGCTCCGGCGGGGCGAGGAGGAGAAAGGGGCGGCCGGTCCAGCCCAGCCCGGTCCAGCCCAGCCCGGCCCCGGCCCCCTCCCGCCCCCCCCGGCTGCTCGGGAGAGCGACACGGGGAAAACAAAGGCGACCTCCGGGAGGAGGGGGGGGGGCGGCCCCGCTGCCGCCCTCAGATGTGCAAAGAGGAGGAGGAGAAGGAGGAAGAAAAAAGGGAAATGGGGGGGGGGGAATCCCGTCCAACTCCGCCCGGCCACAGCAACCTGCACGATCTCCCTTAGCCGCCCCGGCAGCTTTAAGCACAGCTAAAAATATTCCCCCCTGCCGCCACCCCCGGAGGATCAAACAGCAGCAGATTTGAATTGAAAATGTGATTAAAGCATCGGGGGGGGGGGGGGGGGGCGGCGAGTGCAGGCAGCCAGCCCGCTCGCCCAGCCACGCTGCCCACGGCCGGGTCCTCCAGGAGGGGCACCGAGATATCCCTGCCCGCATGCTGCCTGCCCCGGGGCAGGGCCAGCCCGCCCCGGCATCCCCAGGGAGTTGCTTTGTTTGGCTTTGCTTTTATTTATTTGATTACAATGATTTTTTTTTTCCCCATTATTTTCCAGGGGCCCTGGCAGGGTTCGGCGGCTCTGCCCCAGCCCCATCACTGTGGGGTGCCCGTGGGTGGGGACACGATGCCCACCAGCATCCCACCATCCCTCCCTGCTCGGGAGAAGGGAGAGGAAGCAGCACAACAGCAAGGCAAGGACTGGAGACCCCAGGATCCTCACCCCATCTCCATCCTAAGCCTTCACCCCTCCACCCTCTACGTCACCTGGGGAGGCTCTCGCAGGAGGTGAGATCCCAACGTACATCTGAGATTGGGCAGCTCAGAGAGGGGCTCTAAAGGGCGATGGGGGCTTGTCTACAGGCAGATGGCCATCATCCCTGCCCACCCTGTGCCAGAGACTGCAGACACCTTCAGGCGAGCAGCTAAGGGACAAGAAAGGTGACGTAAGGCCAGCAGCAACTGGAGGAGGAGAGCCCTGGTCTCCCCAGTGCAACCTCTTCTTGCTGATGCTGTAATAACGTTGATGGAGGAAGGTGGAACAGCCGAGGACATCTCGACATGAAGGGTTATGGCCATTTCCATGGGAAATCGCACACACACATCTTCAAAAAGCCGAAACAGACAAAAATTAAGGGATGCCTCAATTCAAGGCATAAACTAATCCTGGCACCCTCTACAACCCCTTCCAAAAGCAGCTCATCCCCCCAGGGGATGCAAAAGGGGTGATGCTCCAGGTGCGTGCTGCATTGTGGGCTGTCCTCAACACACACGAGAAGCACCCAGGTTCCCCGATGCCGGGAGCTGGCAGCGGGGTCAGCTTCCCTTCACGTTTCCCATCATGGATGGAAGATGCTGTCAGGGACCAGGCTGGTGACAGTGGGATCCAGGAGGTGTGAGGGGAACAAAATAAGCCCCATCTTTGGTAGGACCTTCCCAGCGTATCTGGGACAGCCAAGGCCTGGCTGAGAGCGGCAGGTCCAAGCTGAGATGCAGAGTGAGATCATCGAAAACCTCTCCCACGCTCTGCGACTTAGCCGGGAAGATTTTTTTCAAGTTCCTTCCCCAGCCTTCTAGATGACGAGGCTTTGGCAAAGGCTATTTCATGGTGCCTGTGCCCTGCTTTACCTTTCTCTGGGCCTGAGTAGGGGAGGGAGAGAAAACGGCAATAAACCGTGTTTAGCAAAATAACCCCCATCCCCGAAGCCCCCAGCCTGCAGCTGGGGGTGCTGGCAAGGGACACCTGAAGTGAACCATCAGTCCCGAAACAGATCTGTCTCAGAGGGCAAAAGGCAAATTGAATGAAAAATAAGTTACTATTTTTGAAGCCTGAATCCAGTTGTTATGGCAACCAAAGCCTCGCGCATCGTGCTGGGGAATGGCTCCAGCCCCAGCGCTGCTTCCAAACCCCGTGGCCGGAGAATCACAGGCAGCCGGGAGCGGCTCGATGGTGGGATGCGGAGACGTCCACGCTCACACCACCCATACCCCGCCGGGACGCGTCCCCTCCCCACATGGCAGCTCCCCTCGCGTCCTTGCTTTTCTTTCCTCCTCCATCCCTGGTGCTCTCCCCACCTTCTCGCAAAGATCTGAGTAATTGCAATGATGTTAAGGAGAGTTCCCAAGGTTCAGGGGTACACTGAATGCAGTGACATTTTTGTAAAGTCACCAAAACGGAGGGGTCTTGCAGAGTTTTCCTTTACAGTAGGAATGGGTCATGAAGCCCAGGGCTGCTTTCTCCCCAAAATATGCAAAGTCCCAAACCCTGCAGGAGTCCCATAGCTGGAGACACCTCTGTGCGTTGTCCCCCACTCCCAATGAGGGGTCCCAGTGGGATCCTGGCTGTGACCAGTGTGAATATCCGCGCCTTTGGGTGCTACAATGGTGGCGTTGGCAACACACGCTGTCATTGCATTTCCCCAGGGAGGGAGGTTCTCCTGCACATTAAGCTGCTGGAGCCAGCAGGTAAGAAAAGAGACAATTTGAGATTAAAATCTGCCATCTCTTAGCAGGAAAAACCGCCCCACGAGAGAAGAAACTTTGGATGGGTAGAAGGAGTTACAGGACACATGGATGGGTTGGCAGCAGCTGTAGTGGAGGCAGAGGCGAGCGTGGGGGCCAAGACCAGCTGGGGGGTGGCCGTGGGCCGTGGCAGGGTGGACGCAAGGCAGCAGGGTGCTGGGGCAGGGCAGCTTGGGTTTAAGCCATTTGGAGGAATCTCCTCACCAGCAGCTGGAGGGTGGTTAAACGTGGGGGACTCCAGAGGGTCCCTTATACATTGGGGGGCTACCGGGCTGGTGAAGGAGATGGCTCCATCGCTCCCCGCCACTGCACGTGCATCACTCACAAACTCTCCCGGACCAGCTGGCCCCAGAGGCACGAACCCCAACACCCTGCTCTCCCCAGCATGGCTCATTTCCCTGAGATTAACTCTTTTCAGCACCAAGCCCTTGATTTCAATCCAGTTTCCAGACATTCCTAGTTCAGTTGCCTTTTTTTGCCAGCAATTCATATTATCGGCTGACAAGCTGCTGCCTGGACCTGGCAGCCCGTGACTCCCCTTGTTCTGAAATTGTCTTCTGCCCACGCCTGGCTGTCCTGCGAGCTGGTGCAAAGGCCGATGCACCCCTGGCCACGACAAGGCCATTGCACTCAGGTGTGAGCTCCCTAGAACAGCCTGTGCCCAGGAGCAGAGCCTGGTGTCCCCTGCTGTCCCATCTGCTGAGCCTTGGGGACCTCCCGTGGCACGAAGCAGAACTGCAGGGGCACCGGCGGGCGGGGACCGTGACCCTGTAGGGTCTGTAGGGACCGTGACAGTAGCGCGGCCGTCGCGGCCAAGGCTGGGGACAGCGGGGACGCGTCTGAATCGGGGACCGCCTCCTGGGCTTTGAGTCTCCCATCCAGCCGCCGACCCCCGCGGGCCCTGCTTAGCTTTAGAACGCCGCTGTCCCCCGCCCCGCCCCTTTCCCGACCGAGTTCGGCGCCACTACCCGAGCGCATGCGCGACTCCTCCCGCCCCGCAGGGCGGGCGCATGCGCGGCAGCAGTACGGTGGCCGGGAGGAGAGCGGGTGGCGGGGGTCGACGGGCGGGGGCGGGGCGGCGCAGGCGCGGGGCCGCTCCGCCGCCCGCAGCGTAAACAAGGGGCCGGCGGGGATGAGGAGGCCGCGGGTGCGCGGCGGGGGCCGGGGCCGCCGGGGCTGAGGTGCGCTGCCTGCTGGAGGCGTTCCCCCCCGCCGGACGGGGGTGGCGAGGGCCGTCCCGCCATGAACTTGGCCAGTCAGAGCGGCGACGCCGGCAGCGGCCATCTGCTCTTCGCCAACTTTAACCAGGACAACACGTAAGGGGGCGGTGCCCGGCCTGAGGGGGAGCCCGGCCTGACCGGGGGGCCCGGGCGCGGGAGGGGGTGCCTGAGAGGGCTGCGGCCGGGGGACGCCTGGCCGGGGGACGCTGAGCAGGCCTGGCCGGTGGGGGGGCGTGGCGGGGTCCCCCCCTCCGCCCCGGTGCCACCCCTTCGCATGGCAGGGGACCCCGCTGCAGTCTCTGCCCCCACTGCCACAGAGTGGGGCCGGGGTCCCCCTCGTCCCTGCAGCGAGGAGGGGTGGGAACAACCTCCCTCTCCCCTCCGGCTTGTGTGTGGAGCTGCAGGGTGTGAGGCCGCTCTGGTAGGGACACGCAGCAGAGGGCTGATGGGCTGCTTGAGCTGGAGTTGCGGCATGTTGCCTTCTCCCTTCCCCGGGTTGTTGCCCTGGAGAGTTTTTCCTCTTGTACTTGCGAGGCATTGCTTGCTGTTGCTTTGGGAAGGGGAGGGAGGGCTGTTTCTCCTTCTTGATGATGTCCAGCCTTTAGGAGAGACTGAAATCCCATCTTAGGGAAGACCCAGGTCTTCCAGGTGGTGCAAAGACTTAATCTGAAAGCTCGTTGTAGCTATCTTTTCATACAGCTTTTTTATTTTCACCTGCTGGCTGTGTTGAAGCAGCATGCCTTAGGTTTAAAGGTATTTCTATGAGCCTGTGCTTCTTTTGATTTTGAAAAAGAGGCCTTTCTCATCTAGTCCTTGAAATTGCACTCATTCATGCTTCAGTTCTAGAAGAGGGCAGTTCACGTGGCACATTTCTCAAATTATTTAACCATTACAGCATATTTAGATTAATTGATGCATATTAGTTTTTATATGGGGTATTAAAAAGCAATATTTTTCAATTTAAGAAATCCCTAATAGTTGGAATTGGAGCACTAAAGATCCTTTAAAGAAGGATTCGACTATCTTAAATACCTAAGAGATGAAACTGGGGGGCAATAACCAAAATAACTTGTACTTGAGAAAGGAGGAGTTTTGTTTTAGGAAGTGAGTAAGAGGAAATGATCTCAGGTTGGCATCACAGAACGTAATCCATGTGTGTGGTGGTGGTTTTTTTCTTTTAACAACTTATTTGTTTGTTTTACAAGCAACGATATCTTGTCCTCACAAGAGAGATCTTTGACTGTCTTCAGCATGTACTGTGGCATATGGGAACTGTGAAGATGAGAAGATTATTTATGGCGACTGCCAAGATTGAGGAGAAGGGTTGCATCGCAGAAGGAAATACTCTGTTTGCTTCTGTAGGTTTTGTTGGGGGTGAACAGATGAACAAGGGGAGCTGGATAGACTTGAGACGAGAGACTTTAACAGTAGATAACTTACAATAAATGATGGGCAGGGAGCAATAGTCTTCTATGTATTTGTAAGTAAATCATTATCCATATGTTGGTTCGAGCCAAAGACTTTTGCAACTATTTTTCACGTTTTTTCATCGAGTACCATATAGAGCTTGCTCTGTCATTATGCATATAAAACATGCCTGTGTTTTGCTCAGATACCATCCATTTTTTACCTATTACTAGATAAAAGAAGTCATAATAACTAGGAAATCTGTCGCCTCTTTCTTTTGCAGTTTATAAAGGTCATTATGTAAGTTTTTAAGTTAAACTGTACTGTCCAACTTGGTGATCTAAAAGCTTTACTGTTTCTCCTTCCTTAAAGCAACTGCCTGTTTTCAGTTGTGCCTTAGCTTTATGGAGAGCTGTATATATCTAAAAGATCACCGAGTTGTGACAAAAAAAATTTATTCTGAACAAGAGAGCTGCTTGACTTGAGAACAAACCCAAGACAGAAGTAAAAAGAAAGCAAATGTAATATAAGCTTATCTAGCTGGTCTTTGGCTTGTACACCTTGAAATCTTTCTTCAAGGAAGAGTAAAGTGTGATTCCTTTTTAACTTTGAGTTTATGGGGAAAAAAGGGACAAGTGGCTAACGATTTCTTTCTTGCTAATCCTCAACTGTGTATGCTACTCAGCTACTTTTCCCATTTCATTTTTGTAAATATCCAAAAGTGTTCTTCAATTTCTGTGTGATAGCTGATTCTTTTGGTCTTCAGCATTCTAATGGCCACTATGTGAGTAGATTTAAAAAAATATATTTTTTTATTTAGACTTTAGATTCACTGACAAGAGAATTTTGGTGATGATTTGATTTATCTGTTTGTGTGATCCAGACCTGGCTCATATATCTTTGTAATTCAAAGTCTTGGGATACAAATTCTTTCTTGTCATCTTGGCGTATTTTTACATTTTCAGATATCCGTTATAGAAACTACAAAAATAGAAAAAGGCTCCTGTTGGTATTTTTTTGTCTCAAAATTATGAGAATAATATAAAAGGCCACTTATTTTGAGACAAAGGAGGTGATTGGATGATGTGGAATAAGTATCCCTTCTTTCTAACAGTGTCTCAAAAGAAATCTCTCTAAGAAAAGTAGTAAATATAAAACAATAAGTCTTGCAGATGTCTTTATGAGCAGCTTCTTACTAAAACACTTGTCTGATGTGGTAAGTGACCCAAATAACCAAGTTGCATTCTAGTTCTTAAACTGAGTAGAATTTCGTGGTTGTGTGAGTTCCTTATACTAAAATTTATTTGATTTTTTTTTTTTCCTACCTGTGATCTTTCTTAGTTTCTTGTTTGAATAGAGAAACAAGAAGTCAACTCTCTGGGTTTATTAGTATACTAGTCTAGATATCCAGATCATCACCACTCAGCAGGTGAGAAGAGCTAAAAAGAACCTATTAGGAATGAATTACACTTCCCTGTGCTGGGCCTCAGAAAGCTTGCTTATTTTCAACTTATATTACAAGTAACTATAGTCATTTTCCAGGCAGGCAAGGTAAAAAAATGCATGTTGTTTCAGCCAGTATATGAAAGACAAGCTTTGTTTACGTCTTCCCAGTCAGTAGAGCTCTCATCATGTTTTAAGGTGTGCTTCAGTAATTAGAAAAATCGCTGACAAACAAAACTGGAAAATAAATGACATGGGTGCATTGTTATTACATTTAAAGCTTTTACCTTCAACTTAACAAGGTGCCAGTTCCACTCATGCTCAAATGTGTCTTGCTTACCTAGACAGCAGAGCCAATTGCCTTGTATTAAGAAAAGATGGTACTTGTTGTTGGTAAAAATAGGTATCGAGCTAACTTTTCCTAGGCTTTATGAAGGGTTGGTAACTATTGTCTTCTGTAGGAAGATGAGCTTCATGGTGGCTTTTAGTCTTGGGAAATTGAATTGCTGATAGTTAGAAGAATATCGTCAACATAAAAGTTGCTGTTGCTTTTCCCAGTTGTTGCAATCCCTGGTGACTGAAGCAGATATCCTCTGTCTTGTAGTTGTTTTTTTTTCCCAGACTTAAGGTTTTTTTAATGTTCATTCATGGATACGATATGTAGTGACAGTGTCTCTTGGAATAGTATCTACGTTATTGCAAGTGTTGTCTTGCCTCTTTATTCCATATTGCCCTAGGCTTTATTTACATGAGAGTTTTGAATTATTGGCTGGGACTGGAACTCTGCCTGAAAACACTCCACCTATAATGCAGCAGAAGCGGTTGGTTTGTGGGTTCTCTTTGATATAATACGTTTTCATTAAGGAAAAACATGGAGAAGGTCATTTTCAGAAGATGTTAGTGTGCTTGTTTTGGACCTAGCCCTCTTCCCTAGTGAATCAATCATTGCACAACTCAGCATGACTGGCATTCTCTGATTGGGAGGCAGAAGCTCCGGCTTGCAGATAAAATGGAAGTAACCGATCAGAATTCAGGTATCCTAGCAAAACCATGCAGTAGAAGCTTGTAGGTGACCTCAGTGCTAGGTATGTTTCAGTAATTAGAAATCTTTAACGATATATAGTTGGTAAGAAGTATTACTTAAACTCGAGTGCTGTTTGTATTACTTTTGGGAGAACTACTAAAACTGAGCACAGATACATTTATGAAAAATTAAACTCGCCTCACAAACTCATACAAGCTTTAAAACCCATAAGGGAAATGCGTAATATAATAGAAGTATGTAACTTTTTTACCCAAAGTGTAACTTCAAGATCTCAAAGTTTACATGTATCTATGATCTCAAAGTTTACACGTATCTATAAAATAGGTAAAACTTTCAGTCTTTAAATTGTTACACAAATATTCCCAGAGAAATGCCTTTGGAAGAACTTAAAAATTAACTTCTACGGTCTTCAGATTCAGTTTACAGAAAAAAAACAACAAAAACCACCCAAAGAACCTACTTGTGAAATAATGCAAGCTGACAGACTGTAGAGAAGTCTTAGTTGCCTTTTTAAAAATAATTAATCAAGTGACAGCACTTGGAAACAAAATAGTCGCTGTAGTTTTGAAAACAGACTCCTGATGAAAGGGCAAAATGAAGCCTTGCATCTGGATTTCTAATGAAAACACTGGTGTATGCCTTATTTGCAAGGTCGTCTTTAATCTCAGCTTTCATTTATGTATGGAGTTACATGTGACAGGTATCTGTCCATATATCTATTCTTTCTGATTTAATTCTGCCCTCTTTTTCCCAAATAAATCAGTTTGCTTCTATGTTCTGAGCAAAAGCTTGTAGTTCTAAAGTTGTATAGCATGCTTCATGTTGCAGAAGTTGTATTAGAATTCCCTTACCATGTGATGTTTGGATCTCTGTAGTCAACTGCTTGTGGTGAGAGGAACAAGGGTTAAGTGCTGAGCATTCACTCCTCTGCCTTTGTTTCTCCTAGGTTCAGGTGTCATTCACCTGTGATCCTTGAGGACAGGCGAGCTCTTTATTCTAAGGAGGCTTTAAAGCTAAACCAAAAAAAGGAAGGAAAGTGATTGCGTAGCTCTTGTGCTCAGGGAAGATAGCTGAGAGAAGCAATCGTATGTCGTGTTACTTGCTGTTGTTGCAGTGGAGATAGCAGCTGAGGTGGGCTTGCCTGATGAATCTGGATCAGAGGAACTGTTGCTCAGTGTGTGACACTTTGGGCGGGAATTTGGCCTGAGAGTAGTGATGTTGACTTGGGTTAGGAACTTTCTGTTGTCCCAGCTGATTGCTGCATGTTAGGTGATGAGCAAGTGTAGTCTCCTTTTGCTGTAGCAGATTTAAGTTTGCGTTGGTTTTCTTTTAATAGAAGAACAAAGGAAAAATCTCCTTTGGGTTGTCAGAGTGTTGCTGATAAATCTGTTGACCGTATGAGTTTGTGTTTAGCTCTTGTCCAAAATAATAACATTCTTGACCTTTCTTTTAAGACATGTCTGTAAGATGTTACAACTTTGGTTTCAGCAGCCATTTGGGAGGGGGAAATAAAGCAAAGTAAGTTTCCTTAGTAATTCTTTTCATTCTTTTTATTATTATTGTTGTTGTTTTCCCCCTCTTCATCATAAGCCTTTGACAAAACGTCTTTGGAAATTTACATTGGTTTTGAAATGAGGTGGAGCATTAGTATAATGAGACTTGTATCATAATGAAAGTAGGTTTAATTAACCAGTTCTTTAAAATAGTAATGACTTCTGGAGTCGTGTTTATACTGCAGCTGCAATTGATTTTAATCTGAAAGAGCTACCCTTAGGAGGATCTTTCTGATTAATGTAGAATATTTCTGATTAACAGTTAAGGTCCTCTATGATACGGAAAGGGAAAAACTGGTTTTCTTCCTTCTGTATGTATATTAAAGAAGCAAAAGAAAACCTGTATGATTCTAACCCATCTGAAAAAACTTGTTTCTAAAGAGCCAGAGAGATTGAACCAGCTGATTTCCCACTCTAGGTGAGTGCACTTACAGTGAATGTCAGAATCTTGAAATGAGTGTGTGAAACATCTCATAGCACTGCTTGCTTGATGAGGTTAGTTTTAATTATTTATGACAGCTGCTCTTGAAAATACTCTCAAGATTTATGCAGTCTTGGGTCAGAGTATGATATTATCTTTGAAAAAAGTGGGTAAACGCAGTTTCATAAATCACAGCTATATTGGTAATTTTGTACTGAGCAGACAACCTTGATGATGAAATACCTCAAAGTCTACAATCCAAGGTGTGTAATAGAGGCAACACATAATAGAGCTAAAAAAACACCTGTGTGTAGCATAATGTTAGAAGAAAAAAGGCAATTTTTTTGGATATTGATTTTATTTTCAATTTCAGTCTCTCATCAGCTTCTGAAAATTGGTGATAATAAAGCATAACAACCACGTTGTAAAAGGAGCTTCTGATAAACTACAGTAGCTTCTTGTTGGCCACTGTCTATTTGAGCAATAGTTGAATGGCTTATTGATCATATTTCTTCCCCATATGGTTGCACATTTTTTCGGAGGCGAGGTAATTTTGGCTAGGTACTTGTTTTGTGGGATTTGGTCATTTAGATAGCTATCAGGTATCTTAAGGGCTTAAGTGTAATATTGGTGCGGGGGAAGATGGGGGATTTAAATCATTATGATTATGCTGGTATAACTCAGCCTACTGAGTTCTCTTATTACATATAAAAAGCCTTTTTCCAATAGTTTCATAAGAAGTAATTTGAGAGTACATTTAAAAAAACCTCAAATCCTCCAAAACCAAGAATGCTGTTCTAGAAGAAAAATGGGTTGTTTTGCAGTTATGCTTGTATACTGAAATGGGTTTAATTATACTGACTTGAGCTGTTCTGTGTAAACAAATGATTTGTGACTTCTTCACCTTGATCCTGAAAGAAATAACAAAAAGTAGTTGGCATGGTGGAAAGGTCTGTTCTGTGCTGCTTCATTTTGGGTTCTACTCAGTCTAATGGTTTTTATCACATATACAACTCACTTTCACCCTTGTCTAAAGCTTATTTAAATGAGGTATAGGTAGTCAGTAGGACACGAAAAATGGGCTTGCTTACTGTTTTCAGTGATACTGTCAGTAAAGCAGTGATACAGCAATATTCTGTATTTAAAGCTGTAAGTACAATACAGGAATCAGTTCTGCCTAGTAATACACTCACAAATAGCTGCTATGTGGAATTCTCCGTGAGGAAATCATCCTGTGTCTTTTGTAGATAGTTTATATTGCAAGGAGTCTTGTGACCACTTATTTTTAACTCGGTTGAGTGCTTGTTTACCTTTTGTGAATTGACAGTTTTAATGTCATTCTTTGTTAAACTTTCTTTTGAGGGAAGCAGTAGATGCTCTAAGAAAAACTAACTCATTACTTTTTTTTTCCAAATTATGGTTTCATAATTTTTCACAGAATTTGGATTTTCATTCAGTTGTATAAAAGTAGTTGAGGAAAAACACTGAAGCATCTTTGGCAACTAATCAGATATAGTCTGCTGAGCATACCAATTTTGTCTGAAGTAAAATTAAATTCAGTATTTCTATGTATTTCTAAGGAGCAGCAACAAAATTTTGTTTTATAGTTGCTTCTCTGTCTGTAAGCCTAATACGCTTTTTTTTTAATATCCTGGTTATTGAATCTGAGAAGGCTTACTTCACTTACCTGGATGGTGCATGTTTTAAGTTGAAGGTTTAAATCTTCTCAAATATAATTTCTTAACCAGACTGTGCCAGTTGTACTTTTTTTTTTTCTAGAAGAGAAGGTCATACCTTCATACAGAAGTTGATTTTGTAGCTTGGGATCTTAATTTCAGAGGCTAAGCCATTTGAGGAACAATTCTTAATCTTCTGGGTACCTTGAAGTTTAAAAAGGGCTCACTTTGGAGCCATGAGAGGAAAATACAGAAAGAGCAAGAAATCTAGGAATCTGTATTGTATTCTAAATGCAGAGCTAATTGTTAGTGTATCTGAATTATAAAGAATCATCTTGCTGAGTTCAGAAGGGCATTTTGGCAGGCTGACAGGCAGGGTTGGGTTTCAGCCTTGTATTGAATTACTTGCCACAGTTTGGCATATCAAAATACATTTTATTGGAATTTAATTAGTTTTTCTCCATGTGTCCTGGCAGTAAGAAATATATGAACTATAAGCATACTAATACACTTCTGCACAACTGTATTGACTGTTAATTTTCTTTTTCTGTGGCATAAAATTATCCTCCACATGGGGAGGGGAAAATAAGAATGTGCCATTGTCTGCTGCCTTGATGTGTAAAGACCTGCAAGACAAGCCTAAAGGTTTTTCTAGTTTAAAATGTAAGACTTGTCTTTGACTCTGACTGGAAAAGCAATTAAATGGTCTGTGAGCTAAGTGTGAAAATTGAGTAATGGAGGAAAGAAGGGTTTGTAGTCAGTTTTCTAATGTTCTACTATTGTTAAAATCTGTTTAACATCAGTGACTAGCATTTTTAAGAGGGCGCCTCTGATCAAAGATTTGGCGTGAGTATTTGTAAGACTGAGACGTAACAATGAGACGTAACAATTCTTTGGAGGTGCTAGAATATCATCAAATAAAACCAGAGAAAATTAGAGTTGGCAGTCTTTAATTCCTTTTTATTTATTTTTTTTTAATATGAAAGCTCTTTTGGGGTGTTTGGGGAAGTTTACAGTATAAAGAGCAAAAAATCCCCAGACAGCCCAGTTTAAAAGGTCTTGGAGGTCACCTCTAATGATGAGGCAATGAGGTAATTGGTTTGCATTACATTTATTCAAGTCATCATCTTTCCTCCACACTAAAGCTTTTAGTTTGTGTGGAGAAATCACCAGTGTGAACTGGGCAGTAGGCTTACATTAAGCTGTGAACTCTCATTTCATAAAATGTGAAGCAGGATTCCGTACCTGGTGTAATTCTGAAGCTATTTGGCCTTTGCAGAATTGAGGAAGCTATCTGTGTCACTGTGGCTTTTTTGGTCAAGCTTTTTATCGCTTTTCTTACTGAGCTAACCCACCTGGAGTTTTAGAATAGGGTAAGAATCTGTCCAAGGGTAATCACAGCTGATTCAGTTTATGTTCCTGATGGGCTTGTTTCTTTTTCAGATCCCTTGCAGTTGGCAGTAAATCTGGCTACAAATTCTTCTCTCTTTCTTCTGTGGACAAATTAGAGCAGATCTATGAATGCAGTGAGTATCTTCTTTTTTTTTCTTTTTTATCCCCTCAGTTGGCTTAATTTGGGAAGAATAAGACATGTTTCATTTTTTCACAGGTGGTTTGAAATTGACATAAGAGGAACCTTAAGTGTATGATGAAATATCACACAAATACAAACAATTGATTGCTGGCAGGGTAAAACTATCAGTGTTCTGTATTTAAATTTAGCCGGTATGTTGTGAAATTTGGTAATAGCTATGGGGAGAACTCTTTGCTTTTTCTAATTTTATGTCCAATAGCCAGGTTATGTAGCAGCTGGGCATAAAAAAATTTACTGGTATGAGAGAGTGTCTTTTGGATCTTTGTATGGCTACTGGGACAGGCAACCACTAATATACCTTTATCAAATAAGAAAACAAAACCTTTATTATCTTTTTCTTTAATCCTAATATCTGCTGTTAGAAAAATACTTTTTAACATGATAGCTGCAGGTTTACTCAACCACAAGGGCGAATAATCCAAATTCCCATAACTTCTCAATACTGATCACAGTTGAGTAGGATATGAGATGAAATGGAGGGAGGCCTGGGGGAGAAGTGGTGTCCCCTGTTTTGCCAGCAGTTCAGACTTCCCTTTTTTTGAGGTGCGAATAAGTAAACTATGAATGCTATGCATGAGTATCCTTGCTTTCCTGTAAACTCCATGTGAACAGATGGTACCCATAGCTATGACGTCAGCATTTACAGTAGGATCCCGGTGTACCATGCTATACAACACAGTTGTCTTCAGACTCCATTCCCTAAGTGACCTAACCCTGTGGCATCTTAAGTTTGAAAATGGTGTGTGATTCAGATCACCTATTATCCGTGGTGACTGCCTGATTCTGTATACAGTCAATGGAGAGAAGTAATTGTGAGGTTCAAATTAGGCACCTGTGGTCAGGTTAAATTGTGTTGCAGCCACATCTGCCTGTTTGAGTCATGGTCTGGTTGTACTGGTTAATCGGTGGCTTGAATTCCATTTTATGCCGTTGAGTTTAGGTACCTGACCTCTGTAGTATGTTAGGCACTTAAGTATCTGGCCTGGTATCACCCCAGGAGACTCAGTGAAGATGACTCCTGTTACACGAGACACTGAATAAACATACTGAGAGAGACTGAACTGAACTCTGCAGGACTGCTTCTAGGTAGTCCTTGAAAGAAAAAGTACAGATTGGATAAAGTGCCTTGCTCAAGATCTTGCAATAAACTGATAAAGCAGCTGGGATTAGAATTTAGACCTGCTGATTCCAGTCTTGTCTTCAAACTGTTCTGGGATGCCTGTATTAACTTAAAATATCAAAGAGGTTAAGCCTTCTTCCATGAGTGTTAAGTCCATAAATACAGAGCACAGAATGTGAGGTAACATTTAGTAGAAAATTTGATGGTTTGACCTGTGTAAGCCAGCCTATCTTGACCTCTGCTTACAGGCCATGCAATGTCTGCAGCAGACCTAAATATTTGAGATCTTCAATTTTCGTATGCAGCTAAATAATTTTCAGCCTTGGCCTTGCAAACCATGCCTGTTTAAAACTTGATATGGGGGGTGGTGGGCTTCCTATGTATTGACTGCTTCCTTTCCGCAAGGAAGAGTATCTTGAGGCCTCCTGGACACATGCCTCCTGCCTCCCAATTTAGTTTAAGTGGGTCTAAAGGCTTTGTTGTTGTGAGTGAGCACTTTTAAGGACCCCTCCCTCTCTTCTGTAAGATTATCTGCCAGTTCTTGTGTAGGTGTATAAAGTAAACTACAGAATATGCCCCAGCTGTCTTGTGTTTGGAAGAACAACCAAAAAGAATGGGAGGTTTCTTTGTCTGCTCCCATCACTGACTTCTACTGTGACTCTGTACAAATCTCCTAACTCCCTGCTCAGTTGATCCCCCTGTAAAAATAAGTATTAGATTGGAGGGTGCTTTAAGGCTTAATGAATGCTTATAACATGCTTCATGTTCTTGGATTAAAAATGGAATAAAAGCATGGCTGATCATAATCTAGCTGGTTCTAACCAGCGCTTGTCTGTGATGCTACATGCTTGTGTTTATGAAACTGTAATCTTGTTATGTATTTGCTTGTTCTCCCCTCACTGCTGATACTTAAATCATTTTGCAGTTCTTTTTGTTCTTGCTGTATTTTGAATCTGCATTTCTGGTAATGCTCACTTGTGTAGTGTAAAGAAGAAAATAAAAATAGGAAAAAAACCTGATTAACAGCATTGCTGTAGGACTTAACTAGTGCTTCTAAACATACGATTAATTCAGGTCAGGTGGATGTAGGATGTGCAGTATAGCCTGGTACTCTACTTGAATGGTTGCTCATTAGGAAGCATACATGACTTGGCAGCTGTGAAGAGATTTTATCACTTCTTCCTGTTAGGGGAAGACAAAGGAACAGAGGTCCATCCTGTATTTTTTCAAGTGAATTTAATTAAAAGCCCATCACAGAGCCTTTCTCTAAAGGTAACTGTCTGTACTATAGTAAGTCTTTTTATGGTGAGACTGAAGGATTGTCTATACCTTTTAAGCATTTTCCTTGTGGGATGTTTTTTCTGCTGTCTGTGACTGCTTAGTTCTTGATAGTGCCCTTCTCTGCTGCCTACGCTTCCCATCAGTGCAGCGTAGGACAGCACTTTTTCCATCTGAATCTCTGCTACTGTTCCTCCTCTGAAATACCAGTTCTGCCTGCCTGCCTGGGAGAGTAACAAATCCCAGAAGCTGTGTCTTAACACAGTTGCCCCTGAATGGGGAAAGAAGCTGTGCTCGCCCAGGAGCAGGGAGTAGTCACACTGTGGTTTTTGGGTCTCTGTGTGCTGGTTTTCTGACTCTTGCAAAAGGATGCCATTATTATGAAGGACTCTGGGCTTAGATGG
Source organism: Mycteria americana (assembly GCF_035582795.1). NCBI lineage: Eukaryota > Metazoa > Chordata > Aves > Ciconiiformes > Ciconiidae > Mycteria > Mycteria americana. The sequence goes on along the minus strand of NC_134376.1, from coordinate 4,889,117 downwards.
AAAGCTGATAACCTGTACTGTAAAATATTTGAGAATCTTTTATGTTACTAGCGTGGTTCAAGGAACATGGACGTCTGCATTTGAAAGTCTATGCATAAATTTATTGAAGCGGATATTTTTTATTTCTTGTGTTGTGTGTGGCATCAAGAAAACAGAGAACAATTCCTTGAAAACAAAGTCATTGCTAAAATACATTATCCCTGTTGCAGAAGTGAGGAAATTGAATTTGCAAAGCCTCTGTGAGCTGTTTTGTCTTCTCTGGAAAAGTACCGTATTAAATATGAGATTTAGATAAAAGTCAATTATGTTGCATAGAATACTGAAAATGCTTAGTATAAACCTGCTCCTTTTCCATAAGGAGGCTATTTCTCTCAAAAGAATGTAGAGCATTAAATATTTTCAGTTCTTTTTTGTGAAATAACTGCCCAGAAAAAGCACTTTCAAAGCAGACATGTCACACAGTGATGACATTGTCATATGCTGAGAATGTTGGACAGAACTTTTTTCAGGGAATTTCTGTCATTGGTCATGAGAACACTGCCAATTATTTAATGCGTCTCTTGGCCAAAACAGAAGCCTTCAGAAATAAGCTTTTTTTACTGGTAGTTTTACGGTTTGGAACGTGTTAAGCATTGAGCTAATCCAGATACTGACTTCTGAAAAGTTTGGTTGTTTTGATGGATCAAGGCCAAGGGCTCAAGTTGCTTGCCTTGATTCAGTTCTGTAATAGAAGGGCAGATGTAGCCGGTAGCTGTGGGAGAGCTGCAGAGAGTGGCAAAACTCTCCAGCTTTCTCCTGCTGTGAAAACTATGTCCACTATGTCTCTGGGGCTTTTGGAGGGGAGCTTCAGGGGATGGGAGGGGGAAGCACACATGCCAGGGTAACTGGTGGTGGGACTTGGACTCCTACCACCTTGGTCCAATACTGTGCTATAATCAAATGCTCTGAAAGTGCTTCTTTGCCAGAGATCCTGGACTCTCCTCCCTCCTGCTGTCTTCCCCACATTTTGAATGGTTTCTCCTTTGCCTCCAGTGCTTCCATAGTAGAATGCATGACAAAAGTAATGCTGTTTTATGGCTATGCATACCTGCTGGGCTTCGGTGATTCTTGTACAAGGTGTGCAGAAACTCACATCATCAAAAACCCTTCCATGCATAGTATAGCTTTAAAAACAAAACAAAAAAACACATGCACAGAAAAACCAAAACCCAAAAAACCTTTACTTTCCTAGATCTCTGCAGAGATAAGAGAAGATTGTAAGATTCTGGAATTTAACATTTGCTATTTTTTGTATCTTTGGGATTTTTTTTCTGGTGGATCTTGGGCAGGGGGGAGTGGACACTCTGTTCTGAAGTGTAAACTTGCATGATACTGCAGGGGGGGGACGGCGGGAAGTCTTTGTAAATCAACATTTACTGTGTCGATTTTCTGCTTTAAAAACCTGTCCTGCATCCCATGTTGACTCTGAGCCGTTGTGACAGAATGCTTGTGGTGGTAGACTGTATTTTCCTAGACAGTATTTCCTGTTGATGTGCATCATTCTTGTTCCCTGAAATCTCCCTCTGTATTTTTCCTCGTTACTGTGGTTCCTCAGCTGACACAGAAGATGTGTGCATTGTGGAGAGACTGTTCTCTAGTAGTCTGGTGGCAATAGTTAGCCTTAAAGCTCCACGCAAGCTGAAAGTTTGTCACTTTAAGAAGGGGACAGAGATTTGCAACTACAGTTACTCCAACACCATCTTGGCTGTCAAACTCAATAGACAGGTGAGTAGTAATTTTGACTAGGTGAAAACATGGGGAGGGGTTGTGGATCTTATTCTGACACTTCCTCTGCTGATTGATTGTCTCTTCCTTTGGTGACAGAATTGCTATTGGAAATTAGCTTGTACTTTTCCAACTGTAGCTTCTGTATGGCATTGCAGCACTCATATTTGGTTAAGTATTTTTGGTTCTATGTTTATGTATTTACTTAAGAAAATGCCCTGAGTAAGCTGGGAATGCTTTGAGTAGGAGGTTGGACTAGAGACCTCCTGAGGTCCCTCCCCAGTGTGAATCATGCTGTGATCCTGAATGTGAAGGTACATGAAACTGACAATTTCTGTTCAGGTGTAAACTTAAAGTTGTTATCTATTCACTTTTTATGTTTTTAAATACAGTTTGCTGAATTCTTTTAAAAAAATAAAAATTTTCTTAAAAAAAAAAATCACTGAACTGGTGAAACTTTTTAGTTAAGTACCTGGAACCGTAGTTTGCTGTATTACTAAATCATTAGTAGACTCTTCTGCAAATACAGACTTTGCTGTCTTCAACCAGTTCATTCAAAGTAGAGAGAATGGCATCTGAAGGAGAAAATCTTCTCAGTGTCTGTCCCAGCCCCCAAAAATGAGGTGTGGGAGGATGGGATTCCTGTTTAAAATCATAAGGGAAACAGTGGCTAACTTGATTTCTGGCATAGTGAGGTAGCATTAAATGAGTAACATCTTGTTAGTCATCCAGATGTGGTCTACAAAGTGTAAATGAAATGTTGAAGAACTTAATCAAAGTTTAAAAAATAAAAAAAGCCCCCCTCAAATGATTATGAGTAATAGGCTCTGTAAATGGTTAAAAAAGTCTGGTATATTTTTTCTGTTTAGCCAAAGCAGAAAATTATTTCCTCATGAGAACTGGCTTCTTGTCGGGGGGAAATACATAAGGGCAGGTACAGAATAAGAATTAAATAGCTTTAAATGAAGGTTTATGGCTTGCTGACTTAAAATGATTTACATTACTAGTTTTATTTAAATCAATTTGCACTAGCATGGTTGAGAGAAGTCAAGTGCACTGGTCAGTTCAAGTGACCAAGTGTAGTATTGTGCTGTTGAAGCCTTGTCAAGAGGTGTATCTTGTGTGTCTTCTATCAGACTCTTATTTCTTCCCATCAGGTAGGTACAACCTTTTCTCTATTGGAAGGTACCTACTGCATTTTTGGATACAGTTTTTTTTTTTTAGGATTGATACATTAATATAAACTCCAGTTTGATATTAGCATTTTGTCCTCTTTCCCATGTCTAGAGGCTGATAGTATGTCTGGAAGAGTCTCTTTATATACACAACATACGAGACATGAAGGTATTACATACAATCAGGGAGACACCTCCCAATCCTGCGGGTAAGTATGTTGTTAGAAGCTAGCATAAGTCTGAAAGTGCATTCTGTGTCAACATATGACATTTCCCACAGGGAACTGTAGTATTGTTAATTCCACTTTCAAATAAAAGTAACAATTAAATACATGAGTGTTGTCTTAAAGCCTACCCATTTAATCCAGGTGAGGTTTTTGAGAACAAATAGCAGACTCTGCCTTAAACTGCATCCTCCCAGTATTTTAGTCTGCTAGAGTGGATGTGTTGAAATGTTAGAAAGAAGTAGTAGAGATACAAACTGGATTTTTGCCAGCACTTGGTATAGTTAAAGGCTTTGTCAGGTTAATGTTTTAGGAGTCATGGTAGACATGGGGAATGCTACTGCTTAGTCAGTTATTGTAGCTCTTGGTATTCTTCCTTTTCTACTTTACATTAATCTTTAACTTATGTTAAATAGTTGAATATTTGCAGGTTGACTCTGAGATTACTCATCCTTGTTCTGTTTCTGTTCATACCTTGTGAGGATAACTTGACTTATCTTCGTAATATTCGAACGCAGAATCAGAAAGTTTTGCTGCATAAGTCTTGGAATTTGCCTCTTTCTAATTCTGTTTCTGCATCCCTTCTAGGGTTGTGTGCTTTATCAATAAACAATGATAACTGCTACCTGGCCTATCCAGGAAGTGCAACTATTGGAGAAGTACAAGTCTTTGACACCATCAATCTGGTAAGGGTCTTTGTGAATGCTGTTTCCACTTCTAAAGATGCAGTTCTTGGAAATGACTTAACTTGCTCAGAGAGGAATTACTAGACAGTCAGGTTCCTCTACATCAGTTTGCGGTATCTCTTGTAGCTAGTCTTCACAGAACGTTGTCAAAGAAAATACAGATGCTAATATTAGATTTGTTGACTAGAGTTGGGCAAATTGGTGGAGCAAAGTAAAGTGATTTCCATTTGAATTGTCTTTTAAGTATCCTTCTACTGCTCGTACTCTCTATGCACATGCTTCAGTGGTAATTTATGTACTTTTACTTAGCAATTACTGAAACAAATATTGAAGCTGTTGTCCATAAAGTTAAGACCCATATTTGCCTTGAATGCTCTTAACTATGCAGTCTTAAGCTGCAAACGTGTAGTTTTTAACCTGTACTGAGGTTATATTTTATTGATTCACTCCTGCAGAGAGCTGCTAATATGATCCCAGCTCATGATAGTCCCTTGGCTGCATTGGCATTTGACGCAAGTGGTACTAAACTTGCCACTGCATCAGAAAAGGTAAGGCGACTTTTTATTGACTTGCCGACAGTGATAAAAATGAAGTTTGTTTCTAAGCATTTTAAGTAAGTTTAAGCGTGCACAATTCCATCCGCAGGTGCCAAAAAAGAAGGCTTACAGTTATAATGGCAAATCTAAGTTGTTAACTGTTAATGATATTTGACACAATTTCCATGCTGTGAAATGTTGGATAATAAGGTTATTTAAATAAACACATTTTAATCTGGCTGTAATCAGGGCAATCCTCTAAGTGTTTCTCCCTTTAGTCCAGGATACTTATTAGAAATTAGTTGTCTTGTTTTGATGCTGTCTTCCTAATGAAAACAAGACAGTTAAAGTCAGAATATAGAGAAGTGTCTTGCCAGGCTTTGGCACATGATGACAAATTGTCCATCTAAATTGTATAAATTAGAAAGTCTGAAGCCTCTGCTTTTTGAGTAATAAGCTTAGAATATAAGGGTGTGTAACTGATTGCATCTGATAAAGGCACAAAGACATCCAGGTGACTGTACTTGTGGTACTTGTCTAGTGTGGTCATTCTCATGATCAAATATGATGAGAAGGACTGTTCTTGATGCATAGCTTGTTCTCTGCATTAGTAGCTCCCACCTCTTGTTGTTTCTCTACTCTTCAAACACATCCTACGAACAAGCGCCATAAATATTTCATGCTAGTATGTGGTGTGCATCAACAGCAATAAGTTAACAGCAAAATGGTTTGCTGCTTGTAGTTGTACTCTGCTCACTAGAGCTAATACACAATGAACGAACTTAGAATGAAAAATGATTTTTTTTTTTTTTTCCAGGGGACAGTAATAAGAGTGTTTTCCATTCCAGAGGGACAGAAACTCTTTGAATTCCGAAGGGGCGTGAAGAGGTAAAGTTCAACTGGGCTAATTGTCTGATTCTCATTCCTTATGGTAGATCTCCAGTATGTTCTGCAATTGAGCTGGCATCCTGATTTTTGCCTATTTTCATCTTCATTCATCCCTGCCTGTACGCTTATAACAGTTTCAAGCTTGAATGTCTTCCAATTTCACTCCTTTGGACATGACTATTCTACAAATCAATCCTGTCGGAATTGTACTGCCTGTTGCCTTTTAAAAATTTATTGGTGAGGGAACTTGCTTAAAGTGGGTCACCTTTTGTAAGATATATTGTATTCTTACAGCAATTGGAGGCAGTACCTCTGATATTCTTGCTCTCTTCTAAATCCTTCTAGTGCTGTGATCATTGATAGCCATTGTGAGATGGTACTATGATTTGTGGTGGTAGAAACTCTGTAGTTCTACTGTACTTTATACAGAGATAAGACTTGAGTTCAGATTGTTACTAATTGACCCCCATATCTGGTATACATCAGAGGTGAACATCATTAATGGGGATCTTGCTCTTGAAGTGCTTTAAGAAGGTATCGGAGGATTCGGAATGCTTATTATGGAAATGTTCTTTTTTCTTATTTGCGAAGCAGTGGTGACTGAGAAATCTGCTTAATTATTAATTAAGCCAACTAATTTGGCTTAATTGCAAGTCACCTGCAATGACTGACAGGAGAAGAAGAGCAGGTGAGTATACCATGCAGCCACTGTTCCTCCTGGCTTTCTCAGTACAGCTCGTGTGAACATTATGGAGCTCCTTAGTGGTGAATGTGCAGAAAGGCTCCTACCTACCAAAATGAAGAAGCAATATTCTCATTTAAGTCAATTCCCATGAGTTAGTTAACACTAGCTTTCTTCTTACACCAATTGGTACCATAAAAAATAATGCTTCATTGTTTTTCCTTTCTTCCCCGCCCCCCCCCAGGTGTGTGAGCATCTGTTCATTGGCTTTTAGCATGGATGGCATGTTTCTGTCTGCATCCAGTAACACAGAGACGGTGCATATCTTCAAACTCGAGACTGTGAAAGAAAAGTAGGTTTCAGAGGTGCCTTAGGTTTTTCAAGGAAAAGGCTTTAAAATTGATTATGCTCAACAGGATGAATTCTCCAAAGTGTGGACAGACTTCTTTTGAACACTTCTGTAAAGTAAAGGGCATAAGAAGTCACTTATGAATCGGAACTGTAGCTGAGCTGCATACTGTTCTCCCAGTGAATAGAAAAGGTATTTCTGCTGAAGAGAAATTGGCTGTCCCTGGCAGAGGAATGTGGAGCAGTTTTAATGTTTTTAATTACATTTGTGTTTCACCTCTTCTGACATCCATATGAGAAGAGCTATCTCAGCAATGCCTTCCAGCTGCCTATAGGGCTTTAAAAGGCACCAAGTTGTAAAATGTTCCTATTTATGATTTGAGAGGACAGTCTTACTCACATTTTTGTGGAAGTTGTTGGAAACAATGATTTGCTTGGTGATAAACAGGTGAATAAAATCTTGAAGTGTAGCACTTTCCAGTAGATCTTGCTCTTGTATAATGAACCTTATGAAATGCAGTAAGTATCAGTTTACAATCGAACATGCTTAAATAACAGGCTGAGGGTATTGTAGGATACATTGTGCCCTGTAGCATAAACGGAGTGCATTAGAGTTCTCAAGGGTGTTAGTTATTTCTGAAGAGAAACAAGTAGCTGCTTAATATCTTTAAAAATAAAAAGGTGTTTCAAAGCGTTTACACACCTTTCTCTCTAATGTGAAGGCCAAGTTGGTCACTTTTTTTTTTTTTTCTTCGACTTGCAGACCTCAGGAAGAGCCTACAACCTGGACAGGTTACTTTGGAAAAGTGCTGATGGCCTCAACAAGCTATCTGCCCTCTCAAGTAACAGAAATGTTCAACCAGGGTAGAGCCTTTGCTACAGTCCGCCTGCCGTTCTGTGGGCACAAAAACATCTGTGCACTTGCCACGTGAGTAAAGAAATTGAGCCTGCATTCATCATCCCCCTGGGTTGCCATGTTGGGCTGTGGAGAGGCTGATGTTGTAGAACATAACCTCCTCTCCAGCAGAGCGGGTAGTACACAGCAATGGATCACCTGTAATCGTTTCAAAGCCTCTTCCAGTTTAAGACCAATGTGTTAGAGCTAACAGCTCACAGTCCTGTGAGGGGAGGAGGGAAAGGCATAATATTTGGATGAGAATAGACTATTTCTAAGTGTTGTCTAAAGATGTCTTTTAATTTTGAAAGAACAACGTTGAGAACAGGCCCATGGGCTTGTGGCATTTGCTTCCATTAGGGCTAGGGGGAGTGATACTGTATGTTGTGTTAGTGAATTGCAAAATTAGGCAATCCAGACTAACCGTTAAAGCTTTAAGTCTTTGAAAGCAAGCTCACATTACTCTTGTCCCCAAAACAGCATAGCATTCATTAAAGTTAATTTTGAGGACTGAATCTAATCTTTATTCTGTCTTCACCAAAGGCAGGTCCCATTTGGCACAGCTACCAAAGCAATGAGCTGAGCAGTAGTAAACTTATTTGGGGGGAAGGTTTATGGTTTTTATGCTAAATTGACTTCATGCCTGTACTATCACTTCTCTGATCTCAAAGCACCCTTTAAGTGATAATTAAGCCTTGTAACATTTCTGAAATAAGTAAATACTTCCCATTAGAAGTCTCTGGAGTTGCACAAAGCTTGATAACAGGTTGGTCACTTCTGAATCTTGTTTTACTGGGTTATATATAAGTTGCTTGATTCCTGTGGTATCCCATTAGCCCCAAAATGTGGTTATGCCTTACTTTTTTTAAGCACAGTTCTTTCCTAGGTGCTCTAACTGTTAATATGTTCCCTGTCTTGAAGCAAAAGTGGGGGAAAATAATGGCTTAAAATCATGGGAGGGGAGGAGAGTGTGCTGATGCAAAACTTCAGTTCTTACTAATCTCTTGTGCCCCCTAAACCTTTCTAGAATCCAGAAGATCCCTCGTTTATTGGTAGGAGCTGCTGATGGATATCTCTACATGTACAACCTAGACCCCCAAGAAGGAGGAGAGTGCACACTAATGAAGCAGCACAAGTAAGTCCATATTAGCTGAGGACTGTTGTGTTTTATTTTTTTTCCCACAAAATCCAGTTTGTTCTTAAACTTAGTTCTGTTCTACAAAAGTTTAACTTGGAACACCTCATTTCTTTAAACTAATCTTTTTCCAGACCTCTGACATGAATGAGTAACTTCAGAATCCCCCTGCGCCTTCCTTCCTAGTATCTACTACACTAAGCACAGCTTTACCAGCAGAAACTTAACACTGTCCAATTGCAGTGAAGGATCAATCGCTGTTAGCTGTATGATCCTGTTTCCTCTTACTTGGCAGTTTGATTTACTTAAACAAGAACTTGAAACGTCTGACACCATCCTCTTCATCAATAAATGAAGCAGTTACAGAGATGAGAAAGAGATGTTACTCTGACTTCAGAGGGGAATCCGGCCTACGAAATTTTCTGTATTCTCTCTCTACCGGTCTCCTTATTAAACTTCCTTGCATATAGGCCAGCCAGCTAATGTTCTGTAGCAGTACTGTAGAACACTTACAGAAAATATGACAAGGTGGTGTTATCTTTTAATAAGATTTGGCAGGAAAAGCTGGGGTAATATAGTCAGATTATTTACATGATCAATCACAGAATTAAAGCCAATAACTCACAATGATAATTCAGGTTTGCAGCTTTGGTCAATCTACAATACTGGTCAAAAATCATACCTTTATCTGAACATTTTAAGGTATGACCTCTGATTTCACTTGTAGATGAAGTGAAGTCTCAGAGTGAAGTCTTTATCAAGTTCTTAATCTCTGAAATGCTCTAGTACCTTCACTAGAGGGTTTGCTAGTATATGTGTATGAAGCAACCGCTTCTGTTGTGGACAGAGCTCAAGAGACAATCTGTAATATTGCTGATTGGAAGGGTTAATTGGTTTTTTTTTTTAATCATGCATGCTTGTTTTGAGTCTTTTTTTCGTAGCATCAGCTACTAGGATTTAGATCCTGATGCCGTGTCAGAGGCAAGCATGTCGCTGATGTGTCTTCAGTGTTAAATATGAAGTGTTGTCAGATGCCTTCTTGACAGCCCTCTGGAATGGAGGGACCAAGTTCCTCCTGTTGCATGTGTATATGTATTATTCTTGCATGTCTAATGAGATATTCTTCTGTAGCTGTCAAGTAAAGCTGTCTTATGCCCAGGTAGATCACCTCTCCAGCTAACCTCTCTCTGCTTGGTAGGCTCGATGGCAGTATGGAGCCAGCCAACGAAATTCTAGAGTCTGCATCCCATGACCGGCCGTTGGTAGCGCAGACATACAGTGCTGCTGTGACTAAAGGTACATATGTGCCTTCCTCACCCACAAGGCATGGTAAGGAGAAGGCTGGAAATGGGGCAGAGAGCACCTCTGCGTATTGCTTCATTCTAGATGGCTGCTCAGGCAGCTCATCTACTTCAACACTGAGCTTTTCAGAACTGTGGGTGTGATGTGGAGCATTGGTGAGCAGTAGGAAAAGAGCACTTGTGATGTACAGTAGTCTCCTGTAGATGGATCACTCATCTTTGCTACTTTCCGAGTGGAACTTTGTCTCAAATAGTGGTTGATTACTGTTGAGATAGTCGCAGTACTTGCCGTATGGTTCTTGAGATGCCTTAACACAACTATTTCATACAGCAGTTCTGCATCCAGACCGCATGCAGAGCATCTGAATTATAGCCCCCCACCCTTTTTTTTTTTTTAACAAGGTTGATAAGTGCTCCTATCATTCCTTTATGGGAACAGTGACTTTTTAGCCTGATTTGCTGCTCTGTTAAATTGAGAGGATGAGAATTTGGTTAATGCTGCAGCTCTCTGAGTGGTGCTTCTACCATCTTTGTATGGCACTCAGGTCAGTGCTTCGACTGCAGAGGAAGGACAGTCTGCATGTATAGCATAAATACTGCAGTTGCAGCTGTGACACATGGGTGGAGATTAAGAAAAACATCAGCTGCCCAAAGCACAGGTGCGCATTGCGTACGTGCAGAGTACTTCAATTTTGATCATAAGCTGCTCTTGTCTTGGAGAAACACGTTCATGATAAAAGCAAACATAGGGTGGCAGTGAAACTATTGCAAGTAATGTCTGGTACTTCAGCTCTAATCGTTCACGTTGGATCCAAGCCTTAGTTTGTGCTGCTGATCCCCCAACTACTTGTTCCTTTCTCTCCAGCCTATACGGATGACCTGGGTGCTGTGGGTGGAGTTTGCCTGGAAGATGAAACCAACTCACTTAGATTGGATGAAGACAGTGAGCATCCTCCCATGATCCTTCGGACAGACTAAACTTTGACCTGTGAACTCACTCCTGAAGCAGAGAACACTGGCTTGATGTTTCTTGAGGAATCTCGTGTTATGCTGCTATGAACTTTGACATGAGTTGGGAGAGAGGATGACAGACTCTTACAGTTTTAAGTCGTAGCTGTAGTTCTAATTCTATACAATTGGAAAAATATATGGTTTTCAATTCAGTGGCTTTTAATCTTGCTTATCTATTTTAGCTGTGTTTATTTTTTTTTGTTGCCAAAACCTGCTGTTTGTGCAGCCCTCAGAGCCTACTAGCTTTGCATGCGTTCATGTGCCAAGCAAGCATAGGAGGGGGAGAGAGAGAAGCCACTTTATAACAAACCCAAGTTTGTATTTTTTTTATATATGTATATAATATTTAGCTTATATAAGGAAAGAGTGGAGAAGTGGTTCTGGAAGCTGAGACTAGTTCTGCACTGACAAAGGTCCAAATGGTTTCCTGTGCATGGGCTTGCAGGCATACCTAGTGACTGACATGCAACCTTTCAAATGCAATGGCCTGTTTTTTTGGGTTCTCCCTCCCCTTTCCTGGACCATTTTGTTAATTAAAATTCCTTCTGAATGTTGTGTATTTGTGGGACTGTTCTGTTTGTTGGGATGGAAAACGGGAAGTGTTTCCCTGCATAAGGATATAGAATATAGAAAGTGCCTTTACAGGGAAGAAAAGGAATTGCTGCAGGAAGAAAGCTAGAATGAAGGAGGAATTGCTGGAGGCTCTCGCTTGTACACCTTTAGTACTTGGGTGTCTGTGGCCCATAGTGGCTGATAAGCTTGTGGGTTTTTTTAGAGAAGACTTGGAATGCACTTTCTTTCTCTCCTGTAGATTGTCTTATTTCCTTGGCAGAGTAGCAATAACCTTTTTTTTTTTTTATACTTCTTTAAATTATCCAAAGCAAGGATTCTGTCAGGCTGGATGGAAGTCCCTGTAGAGTATGGCAGCCCCACTCTTTAAACAGCCTTAAGGTTTTCAGCTGGGAGGCATAGCTCTGAATTCTTGCTTCTCTTCAGTCCGGGGCTGAGTGTACTGCTCTAATAATGAAGGTTCATGATTTTTTTTTTTTTTGCCCCCAGATACTGATGTAAATATAAATGATTTTGGAAGATGAATTTTCTTCTGGGTTCTCTTCTGCTGGATAACAGTGCTTTTTCTTTTTATTTTTTTTACTTTATTTCCCCTTTCATCAGAGTACCTCTTGTGATACACTCCGAGGACTGGTTGTCTCTTTGGCAGGTTTGGAATAACTCTTTAACTGCCCTGACCCTGGCTAGGGCTTTCCAAGGCTGAGCAGTGCTGCAGACTATTTTTAGGGTTGTAATGTGCCTTCTCTTAAGTCTTGGATAACAGTTAGTGAGCAAGTGATTAGCAAAGTACTTGGTGAGTATTACTTTCCTCTGCCAAAATGAGCCTGCTTTGCCTTTTGTGTAGCAATGTGGGTTGCTTCTTTTCCCTCTACTGACTGCTTGCAAAGGAGTAAAAATAAAAACAGACAAGGAAGTTGCAGATCTTGAGAGGGGGACAGAAGCTGAGTACTCCAGCTATGTGTGAACTCCCTAGCACAACTAGACAGTGATGTGCTTTTAGGATTTGGTACTGCTAACAAGGCTTCTCTCAAGCAATAGCAGGCAGCGGTCTTTGGGGACAAAGCCTTGTGTGGGCAGGTGGGCTTCCCCTTCCTCTAAAAGTGCAGAAGATGGTGGTAGCCCCTGCCAAGAGAGCTGCCTGTATCAGCGAGGCTACTGTTAGTCTGTGTATGTGGAAGGTGTTCTTACACGAGCACATGTGGAAGAGAAGGGATCAGGCTTGTTTATTCACTGAAAACCCTTGGCTGTCTTAAGTAGTTGGCTGGAGTGGCTTGCGGTCTCCTCTCCAGAACCCAGCACACTCAAAGCAAACCACTGAGCCATGCTGAAATCTTGCTTAGTCTCTTGACTTTGAGCTCTGGCTGACAACTAAATTCCATGGTCTGGAATTATTTTTTTTTACTGCAAGTGCTATCAGCTGTGGAGCTCATAACTGCAGAGTAAAATACAAGTCTTGAAGTAAATATAAGCTCAGTGAGCTTTGCTGGCAAACTGAACCACCCAGGAGCTGCCAGATGTCTGGTTGTTCCAGACTAAAGCTGGTAACATTCCTGATAACATACTTGGAGGCTTGGCGTAGACTCCACAAGGAGAGTTTGCAGTAAACACGCGTAAGCAACACAGGACTGCTAAGCACACAAGTTTTACAACTCTTGAGCGTAACAAAGGCCATCTTACGTGGTAAGATATACCCCTTAATGTAATCACTAACTTTTACTGCTACAAATTGAGAACACTTATTGTACTGATTTTAACCCTTTCTTGACTTTTACACCTTATCTTCCACAGGTGAGTTGGAGAGCCTATATTCACTGTATTTGTGTCTTCCATATGCTGTAGTATGCTCCTACTCCAGAGCCACAGACTGACTGTTGAATCGCTATGCCCTGCTTGGTTCACTCTTAAGTAGAAGCTGGAAGCCACTTAAAATATCTGTATTTTTGTTGTTGTTGTAACTGGGAAAATCTTTTTAGAGAGCAAAAATATTAATATTGTGGGGTTAGTGACCAGCATGGAGCTAGTAGGGTGGGGCAGGTGGTTTCTGGTCCCCACTGACAGTGTATTTAAGAGTGGTGACAGTAGTTTGTCTTCATTGCATGAGGATATAAACTCTTTCTCAGATAAAATGTGACTAATATAATTTCCCTCTGATGGCTTTAGGCCCTCAGTAACCACCCTGTTGTGGTATGCTACCAAAGTTAGAAGCCTTTCAGGTTGGGGTTTCATCCCAATGACACAAAGATGTTTGGGTTTTTTGGTTTTGGGTTTTTTTTTTTGTTGGTGGTTTTTTTTTTTCTTAAACATACCAGAAATGCTGTTCGCAGATGCATCCTCACCTGACTATGGAGTGTATGATTGCACTGCTATATTCTGTGGATCAGGTGGTGTCTAAACATTTCTATTCTGATGGTCTACCTGCCCTGGATTCCCCAGGGTAAGCCAAGGAGGCTCTAGCCATGTGCTGTGGCCATGGGCTTGTCATACGATACGGGAACACCTATACAGCCCCTCTTGTTTTAGACTGACCTTCCCTGGAAGGACAGTGTTTGTTCTGTGACAGTGCATCTCTCTCTAGGTACAGACCACACTTCTTGATAGCTTTTTTTAACTCCCTAGGGGGTTGGGGGCAGAGAGAGACAACTGAAACAACCAAAGCTGGGGAGGGGGGAACACTTATAAACTTGGAATACTGAACTCAGGTCTTAGATTGCAGTGGGTTCTGTTCCCAGTGAGTACCGTAGGGAAGGAGCTGTTTCTCTTGATGTGTAAATAGGTAGTGAGTGTACATACTCCGCGGCTGTCTCGACATCTGTCTGTTTACTCTACTTTGTATTTCTAGTTCTGAAGCAGAAAGCTTTTATCTGCTCCGGACTTGTCTTATGTCACTGTTTCCAAAATACAAGTGATAGATACAAATCTAGCAGTTAAAAGGCTGGTCCTGGCAGAGGAGGAGGAAGTAAAAAACATAAAGAGGTTAATAAAAGCTGTTTCTTCTGAGGCCCTGTTCAGCAAGACGTTTGTGCGAGTGCTCCCTCTGCGATCAGATGTGTGTATGTACCTTGCTGCTTCAGGTCTGATGTAAGTGAGTTTCTGGGGCCTGTTTCTGCAGAGGGTGGGGGTAGAGGTGGTGGCTTTTCAAGTCTGCCTGAATGCAAATAAATATCTGACAAGACTCTTAATACAGTGACAAGTGTCTCCACAGAGGAAACTTGCATCTGATCTATGTGTAACAGTAAAAAGGGAGGAATGAACTAAAGAGCCACCAGCTCGGTGAGTAGGTTAGCGTAGAGCCCTGAGAAGCCGATCAGCAGAGTGGTCTTTGTGACATCCCATGCTGTGCTTTCTTGGCTCTAATGATGGCGTTGGCACCAAAGCAACATGCAGTAAGACGGTAGAATTTCTTTCCTTGTAGGTCGCTGAGCTATTCAGTACACCACTTGTGTGTGCAGATGCTCCGCTGCTGTTTGCAGAGCGACGGGAGTCTTTGTCCAAAGTATTGGTGGGGATTAATCACTGCAGAGATATGGAAAGTTTTATTCTGTGCTCCAGCTGTCCTGGCTAACAGTGGCCTTGATTTAACCTGTTAACATCTGAGAGCAAGGCAGAGTGTCTTCTCCACATGTGCAGAGCAGGCCTTTGTTTTTCTGGAATCTGTGCTGCGCCGTGAAAGGCTTGCAATGAAGAAAGCATGGCTCTGACTGTAAATAAATCCTCTCAGATTCCAGTTGCACAACCAAAGGAATTCAGCAGATTCCTGTTTTTCTAACTATAACATGCCTTCATTTTAACACACTTCAAATTGGCGAATCTCATCTTGCACTGCCTTGAAAATAACAGATGAGAAGTTTTTATTCTGGCTTGCAAATAGCTACAGTTGTGCTCGTTACAGATGTCTCAGTGCTGTGGCTTTGACCATGCGGCTGCAGCGATTTGTACGCTGACTCCCCCTGCACTGCCTTTGCATGTGTCCAGCTCATTTTGCAGGAGTGGGGAGTTGTTCCTGAACCTGTAGCTCTGGATTTCTGTGGGGCATCGAATCAACCCTTTGTCTACCTGAATCTATTTGCTCTTGCATTTGCTTCCTTACGTGGAGAAAACCCTGCATCCTGCAGTGCTCACTTACTCTGTTCGATATCTGTGGCGATAAGTGGAAAAATCTGTCTAACATTCCACCTCACCAAGTGTCTGGCTCTCGCTGCTAGCCCATCGCTCTTTGTAATTTTATAACTGCCTAAGAAATTAAATCTGTGTTGTGATAAGTATTCTGTGTCTTCTTCCTTTTGTTTGCTGCTTGGAGATGGGGCCAGATAAGATCAGGGTGACGCTAACGTGTTCTGTACTCTGTGGCCCAAACGAAACGCCAGCAGTAATAAGCTCTCAGTCCTAGCTGTGCTTTGTGGCTGCTCTCAAAAGACACCATCAGCTTGGGTTTTGCAGGGACTGGGAAAGGACGAGCTGAGTTTCTCCTGGCACATTTTGCTTGCAAATGTAATTTTCCCCTCTTGTTTCTCCTTTAAAGCTGCTGCTCTTGGGACTTGCGCTCATGCATTTTTCTCCTGCTCCTCAGGTGAGTTTAGATAACTGCCTTTATTCTTTCTTTTATGGGTTTCATCCGATGCAGTGCTTTCAAATACGCGCCCCGCTCACTGCTGTCACTCCAAGCTTGTTGCTTCTCAACCTTCAAGCCCAGGAGGAAGAACTGGAGCGAGCCCATGAGGATGGGTGAGGAGGCATCTCCTGCTTCTGTATGTATCCTTCCTTTTGCAAAGCCACGACAAACACTTTGATCAGGGTGGACGAGAGGAGAAAAAGCCTTTCTGCTCTTGCTAGCAATGGTGGAGCATGCGATGATGGGACTCTCCTTGTTCTCCTGTGTGACTGTTTCATAGCGAGGCCTCAGCTGTGAAGCTGCGGACGGCTCCTCTCCTGATCTAGCTCCGGAGGGCAATGCTGTCCTGTCAGTGCCATTTGTGTGCCTCCACTTGCTTCAGGCAAAATAGGTTATGTTGGCTCAGATGAGTGTTTCTAAACTGTTCATTCGGCTGCTGGTGATGTTTCCTGTCACCTGCCTGGAGCAAACTGAGGATCTGAGAGAAGCTGCTGGTGGATTCAGTAAGTGGCAGCAACTTCCAGCTGCAGTGGTGATGCCATCAACTCCTCTGTCCCTGTGCCCCCAGTGGATGTGGTCATCCAGACCCACTGTTTTGGGAGGTCCAACTGCCCCTCTGCTCCTGCCCTAGGAGAGCAAAGCAGAATATTCTCCAGTAAGCATGGGAAAAATCGTAAACAATGGGTCAAACCCAGCCCTGAACTAGGCAGCCACGGTTGCATTCAGATCGGCAGCCTCGCGTCGGTCTGCTGTTACTGATTCTGGCCCATTAAGCCTGAATTCCCAGGGAAGGGACTAAGAAATCTCATCTCCAATTATTTATCTTATTACAAGGGTAGACGTGGACTTGTGCCTGTGTTCCTTTCTGGCGTGCTTTCTCTCGATAGTAGGCTTTTGGGTTTAGCTGTGCTGCAGTGGTCTACCAAGTGATCAGGTACTGAGACCCTTTGCTATGCAGGGCTCAAGTCTAAGATGAAATAACTCGGAGCAAGAGCACAATTCTGGTGTAAACAGCCCAACCGCGTGGGCCGTGGCTGGGCCGAGCGTGCTGCCGGGAGCAGCGGTACCGCGCAGAACGGCTCTGGTGGGCTCGCACTGACCACAGCCTTGCTGGTTTGCAGCAAACCTTTGATGCAGCATCACTGGTTTTAGAGTGAGCAGGTAGAAAGGAGGTGCTGGGGCAGTGCTGGGGGAGCGGCAGGCGGAGGCGAGCACCGTCCCTGCTCTGACCCTGCCCCGGTTTGGGGGCAACTTGTCCCGCTGCAGCACCCACTCCTGGCTGACTGCTCGCCCCTCCCTGAGCGTGCATCTTCGGTGTACTGCATCTAACCTGGCCTGGACAGGTCTTGGCCAGGCCCGTGGCAGGGACTTCTTCAGCTGGTTAATGGCGTGATGCGAGCTAATGCTGGAGTTGAGGAAATCTGATGCCTGCTGTTCCAGCACCTTGTTATGTTTGGTTGGGGTGTTTTTAGCAGTGAGTTTTATTAAGTTACAGGTTATAATAAAGGATTTGGAGATTGCTAAGTCCAGGTAAGTCCATAAAAAGGCTAGAGGCTTTTGACAGTATTTTGATATTCTGGATACTATTTTGCAGGGGCAAGAAAGGCCCTGGGAGAAGGGGGCTTGTGTTTGCGCCAGTCCAGGTTGGGTGCTATGCCGGGGAGCACCGAGTGACACGGGGGAATGGACCCACCTTGTCCACGCGGTGGGTACAGACTGTCACCTTTGGGTGCCAGCGTGGCACGTACCTGCTTAGAATCTCCTGGTGAACAGGGCTGGGTGAGCACCCTCGGCGCAGGCGAGCCGTGCTTGCAAAACCCCTCCTTGGCGCTTCACCATCTGGTTCCTCGGCAGCTCCAGATCAGGGCCGATAACTTATTTTATCTGTTGAGGGCAGTCGGAGCGACGTCCCAGCGGAAGCCTGGCCCTTCTGATGGTGAAGGTGACGGTGCGGGGGGCCGGGGGGGCCGGGGGGAGCCGCGCTCTGCCGCCGCGCAGCCACTAGATGGTGGTGCGGGGCGTCCCTGCTCCCTCCCGGGCAGCATCCCAGCCTTCCTCCCTGGAACATCCATGTTCTGACCTCCTTTCCCTAGGAGCATCCCAGCCTTCTTCCCCTGGAACATCTATATTCTTTTCTCCCTTCCCTAGGAACATCTCAGCCTTCTGGCCCCGGAGCATCCCTGCTCCTTCCCCGGCAGCGTCCCAGCCTTCCTCCCTGGAATGTCCATGTTCTTTCCTCCCTTCCCTAGGAGCATCCCAGCCTTTTGCCCCCAGCGTGTCCCTGCTCCCTCCCCAGCAGCATCCCAGCCTTCTGCCCCTGGAACATCCATGTTCTTTCCTCCCTTCCCCAGGAGCATCCCAGCCTTCTGCCCCCAGAGTGTCCCTGCTGTTTCCCTGGCAGCCTCCCAGCCCTTACACCCTGGCGCATCCTTGCTCCTTCCCTTGTTCCCTCTCGGAGCATCCCTCTGCCCACCTCTGCAGCACCTTTAGTACGTGCTCAGGGCATTTGCTCTGCACTGGTGCTCTGTGACTTGGAGCAGAACAAGATAGAAAAAAAAAAAAAAGAAAGAAAGGTCTGTCATTGCCCTCACCCAGCCCCTGAGCCAAAGCTGCTCAGGGAGGCAGAGGGCTCTTGGCTGCTGTGCATGGCACAAGCCTCCTGCGTGGGAAAGCTGCTGGGAGGCTGGAGAAGGAGCTTATCTGCAGCCGTGCCAGGCTGGGAGGACCGTGGTGGGGCCAGGCTGTAGCAGAATGGTGGTGGTTTTAGCTGTGTCGTTAAGCCAGTGACTGTACCGCTACTCTGCCATGTTTTCCCCAGCAAATCGTATTGCAGCTTTTGAAATTGGGCCCAAAAATTGAGTCCTGGCAGGAGAGGGCAAAGCTCTGGGCTTCACCTGGCCCCACTACCTCTGCTGTTGTCTGAAGCCTGAGCAGGTCTGGTTTGTAGGAAATACAAACCCTATGCTGTGTCCTCTCCCTGTGCACCATCGGCGTACGGGGCTCTCTGCTCCAGGTGCCCCATGGGCCCCCCCCAGCCCTTCAGTGCCCTGTGCTTGCTCTGTATGGACAACAAGCCCAGCGCAATCGCAGAAAGCATCTCTTCTCTGCAACGATTTTGAAAACGAAAGCAGGGAGGCAGAGCCGGGAGATGTTATCTTGCTCTGTTTTAACGTTTCAGATAAGAAACAGCCTTTCATGTCTCCCAGGACGAAAGGCAATTTGCATTTCAAGAGGTCAGGATATAGCTATTTCTTTTTACCATCTGAAATTAGTTATTAAAAGTCTATTTGGAAACAAAACAACGCACGCATAGAAAGATGGTCTCTGCAGGCTCAAATTAACTGCTCCTGTCATCCTTGATTTCCCTGGCTGCTGCTGGAGGATGCTGAAACAAGGAGGTACGGGCACCACCGGAGATGCAAACGGTGTGAAACCACGAGCTCCTTCGTACAGCTGGAGCGGGGGCCATGGGGGACCTGCCGGGCTAAGGGGGACAGGGGTGTCCCCTGGGAATCAGGGGGCTTTGCACCCCGCTGCCGTGCACAAGCTTGGCTCTTGAAAGGGCGCTGCGGCGAGGATAATTCAATAACCGTCTCCCTGCAAACCCTGCCTCCCTGCTTGCTGCCAGCTCCCGTGCTCGCCCAGGAGCGGGACTTCAGCCTGGCCCCGGCAATCCAATTCTGCCTAATAAAAAGCCTCTGGCAGCCCCTGAGCTTGGCCGGGGCCGGGGTTTGCTGGGTGCTGCTCACTTTGTTTTCTCAGCTGCCACCTCTGCCCTCCCCGAGCTCACCGCTGCCGCTTATTTATATTGGAGTTTGCATTAGCAGATGCACTCTGGGATATTCAATTACCTATAAAGAGCTGTAGCGATGCAAGCTTTTCCTGGAGCGATCAAGGGGGTTGGTGTTTTGGTTGTTTGTTTTTTTTTTTCCCTTGGTTTTGGGTGTTGGGTGTTTTAACTTGCTTTTGAGAGAGACACGGGGATGGGTAAAGGGATGGCATTGAATTAAAAAAAAAAAAAGTGGAGTAAAGAGGGGGAGAAATAAATAAATAATCCTGTTTATGAAATGAAATGGCCGGGTAGAAAAATGATCTCCGGGAAGAAAGCAGCTCCCAGGGCTATTTTTAGCTCTTCTGTTTCTTTTTCTCTTCCCTCACCCCCCGCCCCCAGCACAGGCTGGGGGTTTGGTGCATGTCAGTCCCGCTGCTCTCCCTCACCTCTTAAGTGCCAGGTGATGTTTTTTTAAAATTTGTTTTTTATTTTTTTTGCATCTTATTTATAGCCTGGAGGCAGGGGGAAGGGCAGCAGCAGGCAGGAGAGGCCCACGCAAGCATCACCCTCAGCCCTGGCTGGGAAAACTGGGGGGCAAGCTGGCAGTGGGAGAGGCGGGGGGGGTGGCGGGGGCCATGCCTCTGCTGCAGGACCTGTGTCAGCAGTGGAGTTACCCCAGAGCTGGACTTGGGCCCCCCCTTTGCTCCTCAGCAGCTTCAGGGGCTGCTGTAACCCCCCCGAAGTCCCCTTTGCCCACATCCTGCGTGGTTGCAGTTGCTGCATCCGCTGCAGCTCCGCGGCAGGAGTCACGTCTGGTGCATTTTCATCCTTTGTGAGCCCCACGCTGTTGCAGCAGCCAGGGCTGTAGGAGCCCTGGAGAGCCATCGGGTCCTTCTCCTCCCCCCGGGCCCCATCGCTCCTCAAGCTTTCCTCTGCTGCCCTCAAAGGTGCTTGGTGCTGCATCCCTCCCTACCCCGTATCCTCCCTTGGCCCCAGATCTCCCGTCACGTCCCTCCTGGATGGTGCTGCTGCCCCAGGACCCCTCTCCCCGCATCTCCTCTGCCGCCAGCTCCATCCGCGTGGGCTCCCATCTTTGTGCCTCTATGGAAGAAATACATAATTCTTTTATTATTCAATTAGGAATTTAACACACAATCAGGTGATCGCTTTAAGAGGATTTCCTATAAGGCAGGATTTTAATAACCGGGCTACGAGTAATATATTCCCTTAACTGGTTTATTCCTTTATCAGATTTTTTTTTTTTTCTAAGCGCTTTAATGCATTTACTTTCCCATTGTCGCCACTTTTCTCTGTGCTCTTCCTCCCTCCCCAAGCTTATGCAAATCCCCCGTAAGGCGTTTAACGCGCCGTGTGTGTCAATAGTGCCGAAATCTTCGCGACGGCATTAGGCTTCATGCATGCCCCGGCTGATTAAGAGGGGTGGTGGGGCCAGCCCGGCTGTCCAAGCCCCCTTTCAGCCCTCTCCATGGGGCCGGGGAAGGGGCCTCTGGGCTGGAAGCTGCATTTTTCTAGAGAAAAGGCTGGAGCTGAAAGTAGCTCTTTTCTTTTGCAGGGTGAAACGTGAATAGGGAGCGCAGGGCTGACCTGTCTGCTGCTGTTTACTGCCCTGTCGCTCAGCTTTCAGGGTGCTAGGGGGTGCATGGAGGTGTTAAACTGGGGGGGGGAAACGTCTGCGGGTGGGATGTGAGCAGAGGAGCAAGAGGAGGGTGGCAAAATAACCCAGGAGCCAATCTCAGCCTCAATTTGCTTGCACATCGCCTGCCCGCTTGGCACCGCCTGCATCGCCCCTGGGTGCCCACCCGCCTTTCGGAGCTCTGTGGGAATGGCTTTGCGCATCACCAGCAGGAAAAGCAGATTTTTTTCCCCACTAATTACACTGCCAAAGGCTTAGGTTGGCTCAGCCAGTAGCTCTGCCCATTGCCATGGCGCTGGGTGATGCTGCCCGACCTCCCTCACGCCGCTGGGCTGCTTTCCGAGGAGGTAGCACCTTGCCAGCAGGCCTGGCTTGCTGGCCTCTGGGGCTTGTTTTGGGGGGCTTGAACAGCCTTCGTGGCCGTGGGGGTCTAACGTACCCACGTGGGCAGACCGCTCCAGTGGGTGGAGGAGAAGCCTGGAGCACTGGCTCTGGGCGATGCGATTGCCCTGCTCACCTTGGTGGAGCGTTCACTCTGAAACCTACAGACAACTGCTTGAACACTGGAAAAAGGGACGCATGGGGAGGAGGGAAGCACGTGGTAGCACGATGGGAATAGCCAAAGGGGCTGTGTTGCCTGTAACTCGTGGTTTCCCCATCGCCAGAGGGGCTCAGGCTTTGTGGCTGCTGGCGAGGCCCTTTGTGAGCCTGGCGTGGGGGAAAAAACCCATCCAAGGGTGACTCACCATTTTCTCCTTCCAAAGAAAAATCTCTTCTCTCAACCTGGGTCTTTAAATAGGCCGGTGAGTGGGAGCAAGCTGAACCGGCCCTTCCCGGCCGTTGTTTCCTCTGCGCCCGCCACTGATTGTCTCCTTTTTTATCCCATCCTGCCGGTCTGCCTGTGCATGCAGCAATTATGCAAAGTTGCAATCAAGGAACTGAATTAGCAGCTCATCTTGGATTAATTAGTGATGGATGCAAATCTCTTCCAACAAACAAGGTGGGGGGGGGGGGATGCAAAGGCTGTGGGTATCCTCTCTGGGTTTCTCCAGATCTTCCAGGCTCGTTTAGCTGATCTGGGGGTGGGAGGGATGCACAGAGTAAGCCCTTGCAGGAGAATTGGGGCATCGGTGTGGACAAAGTTGGTCCTTGGCCTTGGGACGAGGGCTGGATGCCCCAAAGCTGATGCTCAGCTCAGCCCCTGCCTCTCCCTGGAGCGTTTAAGCCCAGTGCGTTGGGCTTAGAGCGACTCCTCCTCCCACCCCAGTCCTGTTGCAAAGCTTGGGGAAAACCCAGTTAATTCCTGCGGCATCCAGTGCCGAGCTCCCGCCAGCACCAGCGATTTCTGTTCGCCTGCAATCGGATTGCGACAAACCCCTCCAGTTGCGTTGAACAAATTCCCTGGCTGCTCTCTGCTTCTCGCAGGCCCTGATAATCCCCCAAGTGTGACTCCAGCCAAGCGACAACATCCCTGTTTAATCCCCGCCGTCTTCGTGCAAAGCCGGCATTCCCAAGGATGCTCCCGGTGCTGGCACAGCACGCTTGGCCAGCATTGGGAGCAAACCCCAGGGAAGGATGCGAAGGCTGCAATGCTATTTAAGGGAGCTTTTCCAAGAGGGGATTGCAGGCTCGGGAACAGCCTCCCCTTCCTGTGAAGCGGAAGAGATGGACGCGCAGCGCTCCCGGGAGCACTGAGCATGGGGGGTTGTGTGAGGAGGGGGCGCAGATGTTTCATCCCTTTGCCTGGTCCCCCCTGCTCAGCAACCACAGGTACGGCGGCACCCACTCCGGCTGCTGCAGAGGGGACACGGCATTGGGCGTGGAAAGCCCGGGGCACCCTGGCAGGGTGAGCACGGTTTGGTTAAGGAGCCAGGTTTTGCCACTCCTTAACCAAGGGATGGCTCATGGCTGTGTTCACAGGGACGGGGACAGCAGGGACAGCCACTTCCCGCGGTCCCCAAGGGTGTAAAGCCATGGGTTTTGGCAGTGCAGTGGGATGCAGTCACCTGAAAGGTCTCTCCTTCCTCTCACCTCTGCAAAAGCAATGATTAATAAAGCCTGACTCTGCTGGAAGGGCAAGAAAAAAAATGCAATACAGGGATTTCTGGAGACCATCCTAATCCGACTTCTGCAAGACAAATGAATCAGCAGCGTCTTATTCTGCCCAGCAGGATTAATCAGTGTTCGACCAGGCTCCAGGAAAGCGAGGTGAGGCTCTGAATAGCAAGGAGCCGTGGCGAGGCAGCCGCAGGGCGTTAGCTGGTTCATGGAGCCGAGCAAATCCCTGCTCGTAATCCGGCAAACGCCGCTGGGATGCACCCGCTCGTGCCGGGAGCCGTGGGACAGTGGGGAGAGGCCGGAAAAGGGGAGAAGGCAAGAATACCTCTAAAAAGCTGTGGTGTGGGTGAGGGATGCTCTGTGGCCTGTGTTGTTGGGCGTGGGGGTGCAGGGGAAGGCCCCGGGACGGGCTGTGTGTGCGGGATGTCCCTCCTGCCGCAGGGACCGAGAGGACCGGGGTGCCTGGGCCAGCTTCGCCCTGTCACACTCGGAGCATCGCGCCTGGCAGGTTTTCCCGGCTGTTAAAGTGGGTCAAGCAGAAACCCGAGGAGCATCCGAGCTCACCAACCTTGAGCCAGCTACATCAAAGCTGAATTATTCAGGGGCCAGCTTAAAAAATTGAAAAGCCCAGCAAAACTCGGGGAGAGCCCAGCTCATGGGACCCCTCCCCATGTCCCTGTTGGGCAGAGGCGGCTCAGCCTGCCTGTGCTCGGGGGGCACTTTGGGAGGCTGGACGGTGTCATTTGGGTCTAACACTGCCCTTGGGGATGGCGAAGGCAGAGAGAAAGCACTCGGCAAAGTTTGCCTTGATGGATTCATCTCCCTGTGGTCCCCCATAGCCCTCCAAGCCGTAGCAGTTTCTTTGGGTACCCCAGCACAGCCCCGTTGCACCCACAGCAGAAATAGCAGAAAGGGAACTCCCTTGTCCCCCAGAATGGGGCTCAAGAGGTCGTGTGATTTTAGACAGGACGGTAAAAGTCAGGGGCTTATTTGCCACGAGGTGTTTGGTTGCAGCATCTCCCCATGGCTCGGGGAGCACCGAGTGCACTTGGGAGCCAAGATGCTCCCCTGAGCTCGGTCGCTTTTACAAGACACCCCCCCCCAGCTCCGTACCTGGGGCTTTGGGATGGGGATAACTGGCTCATGGGGAGAATCCCTGCGGAAGGCAGTGAGTAACGCTGCCTGGCGAGTGCCGAGGCAGCGGGGCCTCGCCAGTGAGCTGTGAAAAGGCAAGCGCACATATGCTTCAGCTCGTCCTGCTCTTTTTGTAGAGCACTCGCACCGTCTGGGTGCCAACCAGCGGCAGGCGCGGCCGGGGAACCCCCACCACAGTCACCCCCTTTTCTTACATTTCCGAAGTACCTGGCAGGGGGTGATGGGGGCTGGTGTAAGGGGGACATACCCCAAGAGGAGTGATGTGCTTTGAGATTTTACAATGACACTATCAAATCAGAACTGAAGAAACCCAGCCAAAACAAGCAGCCCGAAAAATCCCCCCTTGCACTAGTGTACTGAGCTTTGCAGGTGCTCAGCCAAAGGGGAAGCAGGGAAAGCCGAGCCCCTGGCTCTGGGCAGGGCTTGGCGCAGCAGTCTGGCTTGCTCTGAGCCAAACTCCGGCTATTTCAGCCAAGGAGAAAAGATGGACATTTCCACCTGGCCTGTTTTCCTCCCTGCGGTGAATTTGCAGGAGCCCCTTTGCTCAGCCCTGCTCCCGGCAGAAGGGCAGCTGAGGAGGCGCAGCCCATTTTGTCTCTAATTTCCACCGGCGTGAGCAGCAGCAGTGCATCCCGCCGGCCCCGTGCGCTGATTTATACAACGCAGCATTTATTGACTGCGAGAAGATTGTAATTCACAGCCCAGCGCGCTGCAGCCATGGCATGTGAGCAGGGATGGTGCTTCTCCTCCTTCTTGCTGCCGCCATCCTCCCACGCTGCAGGTGGGGAGAGCCCAGCAAGGGCTGGTCCCCCAGGGCTCTCACCCAGCTCGGTGGGGGGGCACCTGCTGTCCTCCCCGCCCCGTGCCTTGCTGCTTCTGCAAGAAATCCTGATAGCATCAAAACCCTGCGATGTCACCTGCGGCCTTGGCCGGCTCACCCAGCTCAGGAGGTCTGGGGACATGCGTGGGGTGTCCCTGCTTGGAGCACCCTCCTTGGGGACACACGTCCTCTCCCTGGACAGATGTCCCCCCCACCCCATGCTGTTGGTTCCCTTCCTTCTCTGCTTCCACCCCCTGGTTATGCTGGGGAGCAGAGACACCCCCCCCCCCCCTTGCTTATCCAAAAAGCTGGGGGAATTGGTGCGTTCTGCTAGCCAGACCTGCACTCCATCCATCCATCCATGCATCCGTCCATCCATCAGTCCTTCTGTCTATCCCTCTATTCTTCTGTCTGTCCATCTATCCGTCCATCCATCAGTCCTTCTGTCTATCCATCTATTCTTCTGTCTGTCCATCTATCCATCCATCCATCTGTCCTGTCTGTACATCCCTCCATCCATCCGTGGGACAGCTCACGCTGACCCCCCTCTTATGCCAAAACCGTCTGCGGGGTGGGAAGGACCCTGTCCCTGCACAGCTCATGTCCTAAATGAAATTACCAGGGCTTCCTTCCTAATTAATCTCTTTGCAATTAGCCCCGGGCCTCTGAACCCCCCAGAGCTCTAGAGCAGGTACCTATAGGCAGTACCTACAGGCGGTACCTATAGACAGGGATGCGAACGGGCTCTGTTCACTGCAAAAACCTTTCCTGCGGCTGACCCAGCCCTCGCCCGGCGGCCCGGGGCTGGCGGGGGGGCCCGGGGCGCCCCGGCCTCCGGTGCGCGTCCCGGGGGGGAGCGGAGGAGGAGTGACGGGGGGAGGCGGGAGGACGCGGGCGGGCGGGAGGCAGGGCCGGGGCCGCCTCCGCTGCTCGCCCGCCGCCGCCGCACTCGCTGCCGGCAGCCCCCGCTCCGCGCCCCCCCCCCCCTCCCGGAGGAGGCTCCGGCATGGCGGGGCCGGGGGCCGGCGGCCGCCGGTGCTGAGCGGGGCGGGCGCAGCGCCGATGCCGCAGAGCCGCCGCGGCGGAGGGAGGTAAGAGCCGCCGCCGACCTGTTGGGCACGGCCGGGACCGCCTGGTGCGGGGGGCGAGGAGCGGGGAGACGCCTCCCCCGGGCCCCGGCCCTGCCCGGCTGCCGAGCATCCTCCCCCGGGCGCGGCCGGGGCCGGGATTCCTCCCCGCTCCCTCCCGCGAGGGGCTTCTCCTTCAGCCCCAGGACCGGGATTGTTGAATCCCCCGTCCTTATTGCAACTTCGCTGCGTGCAAGATGTCGGGGGACCCTTTCGCCGGAGCAAAAAAAATCGCTTCTCTGCCCTGACGGGGTGGGTCTGCGGTGCCCGGGGGTCCCCCGGCACCGGGGCGCAGCGGGGCTGGGGTCCCCCGCTCTTGCCCAGCCCTGCGGGTGCCCTGGCCCTGGGTGAGACCTCCCACCCCCGGCCGTGATGGAGGACCCCCTCCCCTCCCCTCTCCTCCCCTCCCCTCCCCTCCTCTCCCACCCTGTGGCCAGAGGGGCGGCAAGGCCCGGGTCCCCTCCCGTGTAGACGGGTGTAAATCCAAAGGGAGGGGAAAATCTGATTTACCGCGGCACAGGGATGCTCGGAGAGGCGAGGCGGATGGGTGCTGGAGAGCTGGTCCAGCACCGTGGCCGTGCAGCGCATCCCGCTCTGCTCCCGGCCCCGCGGCATCGAGAAGTTTGGGCCACAGCAGGTACGGGGTGTTTCCAGCCGGCGTGTTCTTCAGCTGGGATCTCTGCTATGGAAAAACCCTGCAACAGGCTTTCCTGGCATCCCGGGAGATGCTTCCCACTGGGTTTTATTGCCTGGGGTAGTCTCAGGCACAGGAGGGTGATTGGTGGAGGGGATCACAGCCAGCTCCTCCATGAGCAATGTGACGGAGCGGTGTCCCCAGCCGAAACGTGCCCCGCTGGGTTGTCCTGCCCGCGGTGCTCCCGGATGGGGGGGTCTTGGGGTGCACCCCGGCGCGGTGCAGGGTGGGGACCCCAGCCTGGCTCCATCCAGGCCTCTGCGTGGCCTTGGGGCCATGGCAGCACCGCTCTGTGCCACCAGTCCCTGCAGCGAGCAGATGCATTTTAGGCTCTAGGATTGCACTTGCAGCGTCCGTGGGCACCACGTTCGCCACCCACCCTGGGGTCCCCCAGCATCCGACCCATCCTGGCAGCCGGGGAGATGCTGCAAAACCTCTTTGCTCCTGCAAACGCCACGTCTGGCAGGGAGACCAAAGAGATCACTGTAATTGATTTTTCTTCCCTTGCCTGCCTCAACCTGCTGCCTCGGAGGAGATTTCCCCCCCGGCCGGCTGGGTGGTCCGCGGGCAGCGGGCGCGGAGGCAGGCTGGCATCTAGCGACTGGCGCCGGTAATACAGAGCGGCCCCCGGGCTGCTCCCCGGGGCCTGGGCTGGGCTGGCCCCAGAGGGCTGAACCATGTTTTGGGTGGCTCTGGTAGGGTCGCTGGAGGATGCCAGGTGGTTTGGGAGCTCGTTTTGGGATGCATTAGGTGCGGACCCTCTCGGGTGTGCTGCTGGGGGTCTCTCCGGCAGCTCTCTGAGCATCTCCCTGCTGTGCTGTGGCCCCTCGGAGAAGCAGATCTAAAATGCTCGCCTTAAAAGCCAGGTCGCATCCCATCCTCTCCCTGAAAAGGCTGCAGGAGTGTGTCTGCCCAGGCCAGTGGCTCTGCCCCAGCCCCGGGCAGCAGAGATGCTGAAAAAAGGCATAAACCAGAGTAATTGTGTGCAGCCGGGATCTTCCCGTGCAGCCGCCCTCAGTGAGTGGTTTTCACCCATTAATTTCTCTAATTGCTTTTGGAAAGTGCAGTGGTATTTGGCATTGGTAGCATCGTGGTGAGGTGTTGAGCTGGGCTGAGTGCTGTGCCCTGGGGGAGGCTCGCACAGACCCCCCGATCACCGCTCGCCACCCCAAATCCAAACTCCTGCCCAGTGGGTCAAGGGACCCCACTCTGCTCGGGGAAAGCATCTTTCCAGGTGGAAAAAACATAGAAGCTGCGGCGGTACCGTGGGGTGACGAAGGCTCAGGGCCAGCCACGTGCCATCCATCCCTTGCAGACCCCTGGCATCACCCAGGGGACGGTCCCTGGGGGGACACAGGAGCTGTGCCCCGGGGTGTCACCGCTCTCCCTCCCAGGTCGGCCACGATGGGCTCAGTGGGAGCCGAGCGCTTCAAGGAGCTGAGCCCGGCGGGGACGCCGGAGGGCAACGTGGTGATGAGCTTCAGCTTCGACAGCTACCAGCTGGAGGAGGACGAGCTGCAGAGGGGCAGCCAGGCCAAGGGCATCCTCACCTTCATGGAGCCGGGTGAGGGCAGGCAGGGCCCCGACCCACAGCCGGGAGCCGGGTTTCCTGCTGGTTTCCCACCCATTTAGGAGCTTCCTGGGATGGGCTTAATAGCCACAAATGCCATAAGATTGCCTAACGCCTTTTTTTGGACCTGTTCGTACCCACGTGAGCTGCACAGCATCCCGTGGCAGCGGGCTCTGCAGGTTGGCAAGGAGCTGAGGTTCATGCCCTGGCTCTCCTGCCCGGCTCACCCCCAGCCTGCAGCTTCACCCTTTCCCGTGCAGGGCTCAGGAATGTCCCTGGGATTTACCCCAGCCCTGCTCCGCATCCTGGGGCATCGCCGTCCACCTCCACACCCCTCCAACCCCTCCTGCACCTTGGCTTTGGCTGTTCCCTGCGCTGCCTGGCTCTCAGGTTATTTGGCTG
This sequence comes from Mycteria americana, assembly GCF_035582795.1. Lineage (NCBI taxonomy): Eukaryota > Metazoa > Chordata > Aves > Ciconiiformes > Ciconiidae > Mycteria > Mycteria americana. The sequence goes on along the minus strand of NC_134376.1, from coordinate 4,860,041 downwards.
CTATTAAAACTCATCAGCCCCCAAAGCCCAGATGTTTTCCTGCCTCCTGCGTCTCTCATTGAAATGCCTTTATTTAGAGAAGGAGTTTCTCATGGCTGGGGCCATTTATTTGTGAGACCTGTGGGGCGCTGGGCTGCTTGCTGTGGGTGACCCCTCGTTTGCCATAAAGGATGTGGAAGCACCATTCACCGCCCCATGGCGGGGGTCTGCTGCAGGTCCCATGGCTGCAGCAGTGCCCCTGTCACATCTTTTTCTCTTTCTTTCCCCTTATGGGGCAGTTTCTGAGGATCCCGAGCCCCAGGATCGATACCATGGGATTTACTTTGCCATGCTGCTGGCTGGGGTGGGTTTTCTTCTGCCGTACAACAGCTTTATCACCGATGTGGACTACCTGCACCATAAATACCCAGGTAGGTCTCCAGCAGTTGCAGCACTTCCCTGCCACCCCAAACCTGGGGAGAGCTCGGCCCTGCTTCCAGGGGAGCCGGACCCCCGCCACCCCCCATCACCTGCCTCTCCGCAGGGACCTCCATCGTCTTTGACATGAGCCTCACCTACATCCTGGTGGCCTTGGTGGCCGTCATCCTCAACAACGCGCTGGTGGAGCTGCTGAGCTTGCACACCCGGATCTCCGTGGGTGAGTGGGGGTCCCCACAGCCCCCAGCAGCACTGGCTCCATGTTGCCCCAGCACCACCCGCCTCCATCTCCCACCTGCAGGCTACCTCTTCGCCCTGGGGCCCCTGCTCTTCGTCAGCATCTGCGACGTCTGGCTGGAGCTCTTCACCCGCAGGCAAGCCTACGCCATCAACCTGGTTGCCGTCGGGGTGGTGGCCTTTGGCTGCACAGGTATGCGGGACAGTGGCTGGCACTGGGGCAAGCACAGCCCTTCAGATAGGGGTGGGAAAACATCCCCATCCCCAAGAGCCGTGGTCTCCTGGGACAACCTCTTGCTCTGATCCCTGTAAGCTGACCCTCGTGTCCCTGCTCCGTCCCCTCCACCTCTGTCCAGGCACCACAGGACTGGACAGGGGCACCAGCACCAAGCCGTGCATCAGTCCCCGACACCACAATGACTTTGCCATTTGGGCCACCATTTGGGCTTCCCAATGCCTTGCACCTGGTGGCCACTCTTGGTGGGAACAGCCATGGTGGGCCATCCAGGGAGGGCAAAACCCCCCACACACTTTTGGGGCAAGAAGGCTTTGGGCGCTGCATTGGCTGTTCAGGAAGGGTGTAGCTCCTGGGTGGCACGGCACGTGGGCCCCCACCGGGGTTTTTTCCCCCCCTACCCGGCATTTCGGCTGCAGCAATAATCCCTCCTTCTCCCCTCGGCGCATCTCTCCTGAAGTGCAGCAATCCAGCTTCTACGGCTACACGGGGCTGCTGCCCAAGCGCTACACGCAGGGGGTGATGACGGGCGAGAGTAAGTACCTGCGTCCGCGTCCGCGTTCGACTGTGTGGGTTCGCTTGGGGGGGACCCTCCTCTACTGTCTCCCAGGGCCCCGGCGAGTCACACCCAGGGCCCTGCTGTCCCCAGCACAGCCTAGCCAGGTTGCCAGCAGATCAGGGGCACCCCAGGGTGCTCCCCAGCAAAGCGGGGTGTTTAATGGTTTGTAAATCACTTGCAAGGCCCACTGCACTGCCACGTCAAGCTGGGGGTGGGGGTCTCTACCCAGAGATGGCTCCACTGCCCCCCAAAAAATCACTTACTCCACACCTGGAGGCATCATCTCCATATGGTGGGGGACCGCTGGGGGTCCCCGAGCCATGGGGTTCGGCAGGACCCGGTGCCAATAGCTCTCCTGTGCCACCAGGCACCGCCGGGGTCATCATCTCACTCAGCCGCATCTTCACCAAGCTGCTGCTGTCAGACGAGAAGGAGAACACGGTCATCTTCTTCTTCATCTCCATCGGCATGGAGCTGACGTGCTTCATCCTCCACCTCCTGGTGAAGCGTACCCGCTTCGTCCGCTACTACACCACCTGCTCCCGCAAGGGTCTCCCCGAGCCCCGGGGGACTGGTGACCATGGGACAGGCTACCGCGTCCACCACGACGTCACTGCTGAGGACATCCGATTTGTAAGCCAAGGGCGGGTTTCCTTGATGCCCCTGGGTCCCTCTCCCCACTGGAGCCCAGCACTGGTGTCCCCGCTCTCCCTCACACAGGAGAACCGGCTGCGGGGGCAGCCGAGCTCCCCCCGGGGCAGCCCAGGCCCCGAAGCTGAGCTGGCCGGCAGTGGCACCTACATGCGCTTTGACGTCCCTCGGCCCAAAATCAAGAGGAGCTGGCCCAGCTTCAGAGGTGGGTGGTGGGCTCAGGGCAGGGGGGTGGGGGCAAGTCAATTTTGCAGCATTTTGTGGGGCAGAAGGAACGATCGGTGGTCTAGGACTTTGGGGAAGGGTCATCCCTTCTCAATGCACCCAAAAACATCGGGCAATCACATCTTTGGAAGCCACTGTTGGGGTGCAGGCAAGCCTTTGAGGCTCTGCAGAGGGAAGGGCTGTGGGTTTTGGCTGAGCCGTGCTGCCCATACCTGCCAGACATGCTGCTCCACCGCTACGTCGTGTCCCGGCTCATCTGGGCCTACATGCTCTCCATCGCCATGACCTACTTCATCACGCTGTGCCTCTTTCCCGGGCTGGAGTCAGAGATCCACAACTGCACGCTGGGGGAATGGCTCCCCATCCTCATCATGGCCATCTTCAACCTCTCCGACTTCGTCGGCAAGGTAGGAGAGAGGCCAACTCCAACACGGTGGGGCGGATGCCTTCCCTTCCACCATGCCTCCTTTTTGTGTCCTCTTTCAAAGCCGCTTGGCTCCACCAAGGGTCATCTCCACCCCACGGGTATCTAACTAGTGTGAGGTTGCTCACCAGCATGGCTGAGGTTGGGCTCCTGCAGCAGATGGTCTTGCCACCATCTCAGCTTCTCCTTGCTGCCCCATTTTGGGCACCATATTGCCCTTCCCATCCTCCTTGGCCCCCAAGCATGGTCTCTGCCTCTCGCTGCAGATCCTGGCTGCCCTGCCCTATGACTGGAGAGGGACCCACCTCCTTGTCTACTCCTGCATCCGCGTAGTCTTCATCCCCCTCTTCATCATGTGCGTCTACCCCAACGGGAGGCCCACCTTCGGCCACCCTGCCTGGCCCTGCATCTTCTCTCTCCTCATGGGCATCACCAACGGCTACTTCGGCAGCGTCCCCATGATCCTGGCCGCCGGGAAAGTGAGCCCCGAGCAGCGGGAGCTGGCAGGTAGGACCAAGCCCTCCCAGGGACCCCATGCGGGATGGCCAGAGCGCCTTGACACCTTGTGTCCCTTCCTGCAGGGAACACCATGACTGTGTCCTACATGACGGGCTTAACACTGGGCTCGGCCGTGGCATATTTTGCCTACAGCCTCACGAGTACGTCCCACAGTACCTGTTTCTACACCGAGACCTCCAACAGCTCCTCTACGCTGGGGTACTGAGCTCCGGGGCGGGGCGACGGGGACAAGATGGGACCTGCTTCCCACCACGGTCCCCACCGCCCCGCTTGGCCCATGTCCCTTCTCAGGGAGGGAGCCCGGAGCCAGAAAGCTGCCCCGGGATGGACAGGGACCAGCATCCTGTTGGCATGGGGCCATGGCATCCCAAAACAGCCCATGCTGCCCCAGCCAGGGCCACTTCTTGGGGTGACATTCCCCTCACCCCGGGGGATGGTCCCGTTGCTCTTGGGGGGGTTTCCCATCGGCGATGTGCAGCTCTCCGGTGGGGGAATGGGGGGGTGTCTTCTGTTTGAGCCAAGCCATTGCCAGGAGGAAGAAAATACTGCCAAATCCCAAAGGTAATAGGACCAGCACTGGGGAGGAGGGTGATGGAGGGCTGGCGAGGAAGAGGAGCACCAAAAGAGGACACTCCTTCAGGCCCCGGTGCCTCTGGGAAGGTTGTTCTCGGCTTTCATTGATGGTGCTGCAGGTTTTCACCAAGAATGGCTTGAAATCAGGATCCCTCCCCAAATACGCCAATCGCTGTGTAGAAGACCCAATTCACTTCTGCTGGCTGGAAAAAAAAGTACCTTTTTTTTCAGTTGTGTCTTTTTTTTTGGCCCCCCCTAACTGCGAGAGGCAGGCACTTGCCTCCCCCTACCCCATGCTGTGGGTCTGCCCCATCACCTCCCTCTCCTGGGCTGCAATGGGGCTGAGGGGGGATCCTGATGTCCTGAGGAGGGGTCTTGAGGCCACCGCACTGTGGATACCACCCGCGGGCCACTGCCGAGCTTCAGGATTTATTGCAGATTACGCCAGATTACACGTCTTCGCGACGATGCCTAGTTGTTACCCGTGCCACTAGCACTGGCACAGCCCTGGCACTGCAGGCACTCGGCTGCTGGTGATGGGCTGGGCTGGCAAACACACACAGGGTGATGCCTGGTGCCTGTCCTGTGGGGTTTCGGGGTGCCCCTTGTGCTGCTCCCCATCTCCAGGGTCCCCTCTGTCACCTGGGGCAGCTGGATTTGTCACCGGGTCCCATCAAACCTCTGCCAGTCTGCAAACTGCTGCTGAAGTGCAGTGCAACACCCTTGCGGGCAGCAAGCGGGAGAGGGAAGGGGCTGAGCAGAGCAGAAACCATCTGGAGAAGGTGCCAACACCAGAGGCTGCCGCTTTTTGGGACCGGCTGCACCTCGTTGTGCCAGGAGGCAGCAGGTGCCATCTCCCAAGGAAGCGAAGCCCAAGGGCTGGAGGCAGTGGGAGCAGGAGGCAGCGAGCGCCAGGCTTGGCACCCCCGACCCAGCCCCACCGGCACCGCAGGGTCTCTCCTTGCCAAGCCCCCGGCTGGTTGAAGTGCAGATCGCACCAAAAAGAGCCAATGCAGTGTTTCATCCTCAACACACCATCCCTGCAGGGCTCGGGGTACGGGAGTCACCGTGGCTGCAGGGGAAGAACTCGCATCTCCTGCCCCACGGGCCCCAGTGAGCAGAGACCTCCGCTCCGGGGTCCCATCCCGCCCATCCGTGCCACCCCGCAGGGGGACTGTCGGACGGACGGGGCTCCCCGAAGAGCCACGCGGCGCCTGGGTTGGGTCTTTCCCCGAACACGAGGCAGGGGCTGAGCCAAAAAGTGACCATTGCCACCAAGGGGAGAAAAACCCCGCGGTCAGGACAAGCGAGACAAAGAAAGATGCTTCGTTGGGTTGCTTTTTTTCAATTAATTTTTTTTTTTTATGAAAAAAGATCACACGGAGTTCTCCAACAAACAGAATGCCAAAAAAATTGTTTTAAACAAAACATAAACAAAACAAAACAAAAAAAAAGACAAAAACCTGGCTCTCCTTTCCTCTCGATTGTCTGAAATATCCTTGTGTTCCATAGAAGGCAGTGGGTTTTAAGTGCTTTCTATTTAACATTAGCATAAAATCTCTCTCGCGCGCTCTCTCTCTCGCTCTTTAAAATATGCTCACACAATTTGCTTCTAGAAGTACAGTACACTTTGAGCGTGGGGGGGTGTGCCTGTTCCCAGATCATTTACAATCACAATCCAACAGGAAATAAAAAATAATATTCTAAACGTCAGACTGTGTTCATTTCTGTCATTGTTTTTTTTTCTTTTTTTTTTTATAATTTCATAATTTTTTTCACAGTTTTAAAAAGTTTATATTTATATATATATATTTATATTTATATTTATAATTAAAAAGTTGAATCCATTTAAAGACTTATAATACAGGAGGGCTAAAGAGTCTTTTGGTACATTAAAACTGTACAGGCTAGAACCGTCACTATCCGCTGCGCCGAGGCGCCGGTGGCCCGGGGTGGAGATGGTACGAGCTCAGCACCATGTGGTTCGTTTAAAGGACGAGGGGTAACTTCGCAGGGGCGTCCCTCTCCCCTGAGCCCCGGCCTCCAGTCTCTGGTACGCAGCTGGTACCAGGGCGGATAGTTTCCAATCTGTCCTTGTCTTAAGCGTCTCCCCACCGGAGCCTGGGCTGTGGCTCCCGGCCGAGCCGGGCCCCGCTCCGCGTCCTAGCAATCTGTAGTGCGAGTCGGTAGTTGCAAAGATCAGTGCGTCTCTTGGAGTTTTTTTTGTTTTGTTTTAAGTGCAAGGATGTTGCGTGGTTCTCCTCCAGTGTCCCCTCCAGCCGGGTGCAACCCTGGTGCGGCAGCGGGTGATGCCACGGGTCTGGCGTGTGCCCAGCGGGAGCGAGACGGTGGGTCAGCTCCGCAGAGGGAGGGAGGAGGCGATGGTGGCGGCTCTCCGGGAGCCGTTGGGAGGTTGGCCGGCTGGATGGAGCAAGCTGAACGGTCCCCTCCCTGAGCCCAAGGTGGCAGTGGGGCTCTGGCTGTGGAAACACAGCAGGCAGGCATGGCCGGGCTTCACGCTCTATCCCTGTTCCCATCAGATGAGGGGCGAGGGCTTCCCAGCAGCTCCGCATCTCTGCTCAGGCAAGGCATGGGGGGTAAAGCTGGGGGAGGGATGCCAAAATCCAATGGCCTGTGGTCTCCTCTGCTCCAAGCACGGAGCAGCAGCTTTTCCCAGTCGTTTCCTGCCCCCCTTCACCGCACGCTCCAAGACGAGTTCTTTGTTCGCCAAGTGTCACCCCCTGGCCATGCATTTGCTCCCCCCAGTGCCCTCCCAGGGCAGGAGGGATGCAGAGGGATGGGGAAGGTGGGTTCAGACTGTTTGTTCGAGGCAGTGGGAAGGCAGCATCCCAGGCTGGATGTTGGTTCATCTTCTGCCCGGCTCCTCCCAGCCCGGAGGACCTCTTCTGCCATCTCCGTGCTGGGGCCAGCTCTGCCCCTTCGTGCTCCACACTGCTGGCCGGGGTCCTCCAGGGAAAGGGAACCGCAAAAAGGCGCTGAGAGGATCGAGACGAGGCGCTGAGAGAGACTCATCTCCTTTCTCTTTCACCCTGTCCTTCCTAAAGGGTCATGCGAAACTAAGCAGGAAAGGGAATATAAGGACGGAGAGGAACGTACGCAGAAGGCTAGCAGGTGTCCTTCCACGTACAGGCGGCTTCCAAGTTACTGATGGGAGCAAATGACACAAAAGGGATCCCTCCTGCCGGGGGGTCCCGCTGGTGAAATGATCACGAGACCCATGTGCTTTCCTGGACCAAAAGGAGGAAGGGAGAAGTTGGTCAAGTGTCACCTTACTTAAAGCCACTTCCAGAAGAGCCTTGGGGTTCAAGTACCCCCACCCCCACCCCCCAACGGCATCTTCCTCAAGTCCTGTAACTGCTTCCCCAACCCCTTTCTTCAGCCCTCTCCTTCCTCCTCGTGTCTCTCGCGCTCTCCTGTCTGTAGTGTGACACAGAAGTCATGAGCATTGAAAGAAACAATCATGTCGTCTGAACAGGCACGTCCTCAGGTTTGTCCTGTCCCTTCCCAGGGGGTGGCATGTGTCCCCTGGGCAGTCAGCAGATGACAGGGACCCCATCGGTGTTGAAGATCATGCCCGTAGTGGGCTCGTAGGTCCCTGCAAGGTAGTAGAGGTCCTCACTGTCTTGGTATTTCTTCGTCTTTAGCATCTGCTCATACTGATCCAGACCAACAACAAGACACTTGTGTGAGATGGTCTGGACATCGTTTTCATCCACGTGAGAGGACTGGTAGAGGGCTCGCTGCATTACAGGAACGGAAGGAGGGAGATGGAAAGAAAAGGAGTAATTAGATCTCTCAGCATTTACAGCGTCACCTTCAATATGCAGGAAAAACATCCATCGCAACTGGCCAGGGCTTGTGCTCACACTCAAGCAGAACTCCCCGTTCATCCCCGCTGCCAGCCCAGGGGAGGGACACTGGGAATCTGCACAGGCCCAGGAGCAGTGTGGACACAATCCGCCCAGTGCACTAAACCTGAGCCCTCGCTTTCCCTCAGCTCCCACTGATGGGAATGCCGCAGCTGCTGAGCACACGGACAGGGGAATACGGAGGCCAGGAGTTTGTCATCCTCACTTCAAGGATGCAAATGCAAAGATGGGTGCTGGATACCAGCCTTCTGTTCCTCCCAACACCCAGCACCTGCAGCTACTCCCACCCTCCCAGAAACACCCATCCAAAGTCCTGGGCGCTGCAGACTCAGCAGCCAAGGCAAAAGGCAAGAGCCAGAGAAGCTCGGGGGGCATTTCCCCAGCAGCATTTGTTACAGAGTCCCCACCATCCCCTCCCAGCCCTCCTCCAACCTCACCAACCTCCATAAAGTCCTTCCTCTGGTTGGATGCCTGCAAAGCTGTGGACAGACTCCTGCCCGACTTCTGATCCCAGCGCTGTGCCCAAGAGGAAGAGAAAAGAGACAACAGAAATGAAAAGCAGGTGAATTAGTTGTTTTTCCATGCTATCACCTCCTGCCCACCACATGTGCCTTTACAACCACTGGTAATAAATACTAAGAGTCTACTGTAAACCACACTGCACACGTGTGCAAAATTCCGTATTTCTGAGCACCAGGCCAGTCGTCCTTGTAAAAAGACTCGATCTGGCTTTTGACACTCTTTTTGGACCGACACAAAAGTCTTCATTTCCTAGTGCAATTAAACCCACCCTTCCCCTGCTCAAGGGGTCAACACTTGTCCACACCACAGGCAGCCCCCACAACATGAAATGATGGGGCCACCCCCATTACAGTACCAGTAACAAACTGGGCCATGGGTGTTTTCCTCATCCTTGGAAACAAAAGGGAACAAGCAGCTTTGCAGCCCTCTCGGCAAAGGAGACCAGCCTACCTTGCCTTCGTTGAGTTTCTTCCCAGGGTTGGTTTCTTCTGGGTGATAAAACCATTTGACTCGGACCACCATGTTGTTCCCCCATGACTCCCACATGCTCTGGATCCGGCCAATGTAGGGCAGGTTGGGGCGGCCAGCTGAGAGGAAGACTGCACAGTCTCCGATGCGGATTATCTCCTTGCCCCGGACGATGGCCTTGTAGAAGAGCTTCCTGGCCTTCCCTTTCATTCCTCGCCTCTGCCAAGAGAGGATCACACAGGTGAGCAGCCAGGGATTGCCCAGGTTTCCCCCACCCACCACTGCCTGCCCTGTCCCGCACCCCACCCTTTGCTGTTGGTAGAGCCACAGCATCCACAAGCATTCCCACAGGAAACAGAGCAGAGGGACAGGCCATGCAGGATCGCTCCCCCAAACACAGCAAAGGCCAACACCAATCTCCTTGCAAACTGGAGACCTTGGCCGGGGACACACCATGCCAGCGGAGTTTCACCACCCCAGGAGAAGGGAAAGGGCATGGGTAAGAGACACCACAAGGCAAATGCGAGCGAGAGCACTATGGAGCGGTGGAAGAGGCTCTGTTTACCTGTGTGGGTTTCCCAAACCACTTCCACAGCTGCCGTGCGGGGAGGAAAGCAGCAATCTTGGGCCTGTTCTCCACCGACGGCAGTCGCTGGCGCTTGGCCAGCTCCTTGGTGGTGGGCAGGTGGATGCCCTCGCGCTTTTTGGGCCTGCTCTTGTTGCCACTCTGCTGCGGTGCCGGCTGTTGCACCGGCTGCTGCGCCGGCTGTTTCTGGCTCTGGGGGTGGGAGGACGCGCGGGATTTCCCTGCCTGCTTGGTTTGCTTGGGTGGGAGGGTTTGCTGCACTGAGGAACTTGGCTGGGCCTCAGCTACTTCGTCATCAGAGCTACAGGAGGAGTCTTCATCTGTAGTAGAGGAGGAAGAAGAGCTGGAGCTCGATGAAGAAGAGGTCGATGAGGCCGAGGAAGAGGAGGAAGAGGAGGATGAAGAGGAGCTGCTGCTAGAAGAGGAAGAGGAGGAGGAGTTGGAGGAAGAGAGAGGGGTGGATGCTCTCGAGCTGGCTGAGCTGCTGTCCTGGGCTTCCCCTCGGTTCTTCTCAGCCTCCTCTTCTCCCTCTGACTCCGAGCTGCTGTCGCTGCTGTTGCTCTCAGACTCCTCCACGGCTGCTGGAGCTGCTGCCTTTTCTTCCTGGTCCTTCGAAGCAGTGAGGCTCTCTGCTGAGCCATCGAACTTTCCTCCGAAGCTGGCAGGAGAAGGGTCTCCCTCAGCTGCTTTGGCTCGGGAAGATTTCTGCTTGCCCTCTGCACCCACTGCAGGGGAATAGCCCAGCCCCAAGAGACTCTTGCCGTCTCTGCGACTGGCCAGGTTCGAGTCCTCTAGCATCCTCATCGCCTCCTTCATCTTCTTTGTCTTTGGAGACATCACACCCTCATGGTCCAGCTTGATCAGGATTTCGTTGTCATGCTTCCTCTGAGCCTTGACCATGGTGCCAAACTCTTGCGCCTCTTCTGTAGGACGCCCTTTCTTGGCCTTGGCTTTTGACGCCGAAGCATCGCTGGAGCCGAAGGCTGCCAGCGTCCCTGGGAGGTCGCTGTAGGGCTCCGTGCTGAGGATGCTGCCAAACACAGCAGGCTGGTAAGTGGGTTGCGGGGGACTATGCAGCTTAGTGGAGATCTTCATTTTGCTGGCTTTTGACCGCTTTTCCTCTGTGGGGGCAGGAGAGCCTCCAGTCGTCAGCGGTTGCGATTTTCGCGACCCCTTCATGCTTGGCTTGCCCAAGCAGGCTGGCTTCTCTGGGACTGAAGAGGTAACAGGTGAAGATTCAACCTGATCCTTCTCTTCTGGCAAGGCAGCCTCTTCTGCAGAGGGGGGGGAAACACAAAGACATGATGGTATCCATCCAAATGGGCTTTATTAGCTCAGACACAACCAGACACCAATGCTGACGACTCTGGCCAAGGGTGGCTTGTTCCTGACTGCTCAGGTATCCCCAAAGAGGCGCAGGTCCTCACTGCTCACTGAACAGCCTTACTAAGCAGCCTGGCCTGATGCCAGCACCTGCGAGCAGCTGATGGGCAATGCCCAGCGATGCTGCTTCAGTTGCAGGGGAACCAAACTGCAGATCTCCTGCATCTTTGGCCCTACTTGTGGCTGCTGAGATGCTCAGCTGAAAAAGGGACCCTGCTCTGCAGCCTTGACCGACAGAAGCACAGTGCAGGCCAGCTCCTGCAAACTGTAGCCACAGCAGAGCGAGCTGATGCATGGATGCTCTGCACGCAAGCAGTGCATCCATTCCCCTCCAAATCTTGCCCCAAGCAACAGCTCTATCTTGGGGAGAGCGGTGGGGAACTGTGCAAGGACTCTCTCAACTCCAGGTCTGGCAGTGGTGACAACCTACCAGCTTTTGCCTTGACGCTTGGCTTTCTCCCTCGCCCTTTGCCCTTTGACACAGGCTCCTCTGACCCCAGTGTAGCTCCCTCTTTTCCTTCTCCAGTGTCTTTGCTGGATTTACGGCTACGGCGCTTGGTGCTGGGCACCAAAAGGGCCGGCGAAGGCTCAGCACCTGGAACAGGTCAAAGAGATGCTCAAATGCAACCAAATAACACACAAATCAGAGATGCGATACAGGGAACATATCCTTACCAACTCCGCAATAGGGACTTTCTCCCTATGGGTTATATCCCACCCCAGCTCTGCATGTCCATAATTGATGGTGCAATCTTTGTGATTGAAAGTCTGTGAACTTGTCCCAGAATCTGAGAGGCAGGTGGCCCGAAACTCCCTACATTTCCTAGTGGGAAGGGTCATGCAAAAAACTGAACAGCAAGACTCACACTGGATCTTGTAGTCAGGTGGGAGAAGCCGAATGTGAGACAGTGGGATACGTCCCGTGTCCCCATCATCAAACTCTACTGTGATGAGATCACCATCTTCCTCCAGGTCCAGGGCTCCTGCGGGTTGGGGGAGCAGAAGATGGGATTAGGGACAAACATCAGAGTACAAACCCCTTGTCAGGGAACTGGGGACATGGGGGAAGACAGGGATCCTGCACCAGCTCCAAAGCATCCCATCCCCACCTTTCCTAGGCTGTGCAGGGAGAGCACAGAAGGCTTGCTCTGCAACGGAAAGTCCCTGATAATACTAAACCAGCCCACCCAGTGTACAATTTTCCAGTCAGCAGCACTGCTCCAGAACATAACCACCATTCAACTTCCCACCTCTTTCCCCTATTTCCCTCTATTCTTGCAGAAATTCACTTCTCTGTTTTCACTGCAGCATCTCTTTTTTTGACCTGCATTTTGTAACTACTCTCAGCAATCACGAGCTGCTGCTTTTCACCTTCTCTCCAAGAGAAACAAGCTGTGTTCCCACCCTCTCTTCTTGCATCAGCATCACTGGTCTATAATTCATAAGCAATTCTTTCCACTACGCACGTAGTGCAACCAAGAGCCCAAAAGCAAGACCAGCCATGGCAGAATTGTCCAGGGCTCTTCACTGGCTTTTTTATGGGACCAGATGGGGGAGTTACAGAATCACAGAATCACAGAATCATATAGGTTGGAAAAGACCTTTAAGATCATCGAGTCCAACCATAAACCTAACACTGCCAAAACCACCACTACACCATGTCTCTAAGCACCTCATCCAAACGTCCTTTAAATACCTCCAGGGATGGCGACTCAACCACTTCCCTGGGCAGCCTGTTCCAATGCTTGATAACCCTCTCGGTGAAGAAAAATTTCCTAATATCCAGTCTAAACCTCCCCTGGCGCAACTTGAGGCCATTTCCTCTTGTCCTATCACTTGTTACCTGGGAGAAGAGACCGACCCCCACCTCTCTACAACCTCCTTTCAGGTAGTTGAAGAGAGCGATAAGGTCTCCCCTCAGCCTCCTTTTCTCCAGGCTAAACAGTCCCAGCTCCCTCAGCCGCTCCTCATAAGACTTCTGCTCCAGACCCTTCACCAGCTTCGTTGCCCTTCTCTGCACACGCTCCAGTACCTCAATATCCCTCTTGTAGTGGGGGGCCCAAAACTGAACACAGTATTCGAGGTGCGGCCTTACCAGTGCCGAGTACAGGGGCACAATCACTTCCCTAGTCCTGCTGGCCATGCTATTTTTGATACAAGCCAGGATGCCATTGGCTTTCTTGGGAGTTGATATGTCAGAGGCAAAGCTATGAGTGTGGAGGTGATTTAGAAACCCCCACAACATCAGAAATCTTTGGTGCCTGGAGTTAATTCTGACTTTTTGAAGTGTGTTGAATTTCTCTGATATTTTAAGCTCCTAAATTGCTCAGACTTCTTCCTATGAGAGTACATCTCCTGGACCAACAGGATGTTACTAAACCAGCATCATGACTGAGTTGGCCATGACCCGGAGGAGAGAAATGGGCCAGGCTCCGACTTCCAGGACATTCATAGCAGACCTCAGGGCTTCCCCAGACAAGCCTGACATCCCTCATCCCACTAAGACATCCCTGCTTCACAGCGCAGAGCAGCCAGGGTGGCCTTACCTCGGACAACTGTCCCTGGGTAGAGGCAGCGGTACTGCTGGCTCCAGTAGGCTGCAATCCTCGTGCCCTCAGGAAGGAATCGCACCGAAGGTGGTTTCACATCGATGATCTGCTTGGGGCAAGAGGAGGGCAATTACTGATGTTCTTGGCACCAGCACAGACCATTCCACCACACTTGGCATGTAGCAAAGCAGCTTTGGAGAAGGCAAGGGACAGTTTCCCTGTTGGGAAATGGCCTCCTGTCTGCCCACAGGGCAGTGACCCACACCAAGGGCAGCTCTGCCTAGACTAGCCACGGAGGCAGGACCAGGGCATCCCTGCAGCCCCAGCTGGGGGAGGAGGAGGCTTCCAGCTAGCCTCCCCCACCCCGAAACAGGGCTCAGGCACCAAGGACAGACACCCTTTGGCCTCACATACCGCTTCCTGCAAGAGCTGCTCCAGGCAGTAAATGTGGGGACGGTTTCCCCTCTCGCCTTCCACCACCACACGGTATCTGAAACACAAAGGCCCGGTCAGACAGGGCACGTGGAAGACATCACCCCGATCAGCTAACACCTCCCTCTGAGCCCTACCACCAGTTTATTTGAGAGCATTTAACGAGAGGTAATTGGATTTTCCTCAGCGCTGATAAGCCAGAGTGAACTCTCCTTCCCTCCTTGCCAGACTCTGTCAGTCTCTCTCCAGCCAGCTTTACACAAGCCCAAATTGATCCCTGCATCAGCTATGTCCCCATTCACCAGCAGAGCCCGGCTGGATACGGTAGCCCCTCAACTCACATGTCTGGTGAATGCACCGTCTTGACATGCCCAGCATAGAGCAGCTTGTCATCCATGGGGATGAGGACACGCAGACCATCTTTCAGCTCATCCTTGTCAATTATGCAGGAGCGGGGAGCTGTGAGGTGTTGGAGCAAGACAGGGATTAGAGAGCACCATACATGAAAAAGCAACAGTAAGGGCAGAAGGAAACCTCATACTCCCAGCATCACCCTCCCCTAGGAAAAGGCCAGTAAGCCCTTTGCAGAAAGGGCTCTCCCTCTGGCTAGCTCCTGGCAGAGGAAAATTTTGCCCTCTTGGTAATAATAAAAAGTCCCCCCTCTTGGTAATAATAATATACCAATAAATGAAAATAGGGCAGCTCAGAGACTGGGCTTCATCTGGATGTCACAGTGGGCCACTCTGATAAGGCGTGGTTTTGGCAAGCCAAATTGACTGGAAAAGTGGTATCTCCACCCCAAGGACTCATGGCTTTGGATGAGGAATGTGTGAAAGCAGCACAGTCCTCCTCTGAGCAGCCCTGGGAAACTTGCCCAGCTCCTCTACCTGTACAATTAGCCCCTTGGCCCCTCCTGCCCTCACCTGGCGTGGGTGGTCGCTCAACCAGCATGCTCAGTGGGATGTTCTCATCCTCTGAGAAGCTGCTGTCTTGGTTGGGTTCAAAATCCTCCTCTGCTGCCATGCTCTCCATGAGCTTGCTGACAGCTCCTCCTTTCCCTCGGTTCTGCAGGAGAGCAAGCAGCACGTCAGCTGGATGACAACAGGCAACAGTCTGATCCCATCTCACCTTCCTCCAGCAACAAATAACCTGAGGATATTGGGACAAACTTGTCTCCATCCTCACCAATGTTAATCACACAGAGAGTTAAGTGGGTGTACCCTAACTTGCTTTTTGGTTGGACAAAGACCTTTGTTTTTCTGGGTTTATCCCCAAGCACCATTGACAGCTGACCAAAAGCTATTTCACACATCCTAGCCACATCTCACTCCTGGAGGTTATGAGCAGACAGCTGTAGCTTTTGCTCTGCATTCACCATCTCTCTGCACAGTGTTCTTGAGACCCTGTCTTCACTAAACAAGCAGCAGGCACTGTTCCTATTTCTTCTCAAAGCCCCACGATCCGTTTCTTGCTGTTACACACAGACCATAAGCATTACACTCAGAAATGACGTGAGAAAATGCAGTAACGTGTGTTATGAGAGAAGACAGGCTACAGCAATGGAGCAGAAGCCAGTTATGACCTGGCTCACCCAGTGCTGAGCAAGGCAACTCCATCACCAACTCCTTAGTCCTTGCTACCCATGAAGGCTCCCCCTCCACCCCATGGTGGCCTTAGAGAAAATCCTGCCTACTCATTAATTTGGGGGACGAAGGCAAACAAACGCCAGATGGTAGCAGCAGGTACTACCTGATAGTCTTCCTTGTATTTTAGGCTTCTCAAACCAGCATTTTGCCTGTAACACACCCAGCAAAACCTGCATGTCTGTTTTCACTCCCTCACGCTGCAACAGTGCAGGAAAAGAGCAGGGCTCTGCCAGCCACCCTCCAGTTCACCCAGACGAGAATCAGCCCCTCACCTCTTTTTTCACCTCCTTGGCTTTCACCTTGGCTTTGCTCTTCTTAGTGGAGCCCAAAGCATTCGCCAGGCTGACACGAACATCAGATGGGGAGCTAGGGATGCCAGGAGGAGACATGGACGAGGAGGAGGAGCAGCAGGGTGTTTCTTTACCCTTCTTCCGCTGCTAAAAATAAAAAGAAAACACTCCCATCAGTAAAGAAAGGATTGGTAAAGATCTGGGCCCAGGGAGAGGGGAAAGGTGGAGCAAAGCAGGCTGTGCACAGGTAGGATGACATTCAGCCAGCAGTTAGTTCACTGACCACACCACGTCCTACATCTCCCAGCTCTGCTTTCAGGCTTCACACATTTTGGAAAGAGCTTTTCATTACCCTGGGGAGCAATTCCTGCCCATCAAACCCTCCCCCAAAGAGGTCCAAGAAGATCCCAGCCGGCCTCATGTGACAACTAACTTGTCTAACTCTCTTCACAATCAGTGCTCCTCCAAAACGCTGCCATGAACTGAACCAGAGCTAGAGGGAGCTGAGCTTTCAGCCAAGATGAAAAGCCAGCAACCCAGAGATCACTACCACCACCAGCCAGGGAGAGCCCTCAGAAGACACCATATAAAAGGTGAACAGCCTTAAAGGGCAGCGTGGGGGCCACAGCTCAGCAAGCGGATAAGATCGTGCAGAGAGTGGGAGAGAGATTTCACAGATGCTTTAATGCAGGATTGTCCACTCTGGCCAAACCAAGCAGGATGGATTTGGGACATGGAGGGTGACACAAGTAACCTGCCCTGTTCAAACACAAGAGGCTTTTACTCCCTGCGAGTCAGATTCAAGCCTGACAGCTCCTCCGGGTGTATGTGGGGCTGGCAGGGGTGACAAGGGGCAGCCAAACAGCACTGGGGCAACTGCTGAGACAGGATTCAACTCTCCTCTGCCCTCCCCTCAACCCTCAGCTCCCAAGGGTCCCACACCAATTCTGCCAGTGCATTGCTCACCTTGCTTAGCTCCTTCCTCTCCTTCCCCTTGCTGCCCTCCTTTTTGGGGCTCATGGGTGCCCCCTTGCCACAGCGCCCAGGCTTGGAGACAGGAGTGGAGCTGGCAGGTGCCGCGGGGGTCAGCATGGCTGAGGACATGGTAGCGTCGTGGAGGAAGATCCGCTCACTCCGGCGCCGGTTCCACAGGTCATCATCGCTGGCCTCCAGCCCAAACTCAAAGCTCAAGTCCTTGGGGGACTTGAATTTCTTCAGCTTGCGGCCTTTCTCAGACCCAAGTTTGGCCTTGTCAGTGCTCCCAGATCCGGAGTCGAGGCTGCTGGGGACCTGGCTTGGCGGGATGCTGCTTGCCTCCAGTGGCCCCTTCTTTCCCCGCAGCAGTCCTGAAGGTGACTTCTTCCTGATCTTGATCTCACTCTCTGAGTCAGTGTATTCAAACTCCGTCCCTAAGTGCAAAGGATTTAACCATCAGTCAAAGTCCTGGCTGAGCCAAGAGGGGCCACGTCCCACTGAAAGCTTTTGGGCTCCACGGGAGATGCCGTGCCGATTCAACAGAGCCCTTGGTGCTCCCCTTTACAATCCTGATATCCCTCAGATCTGCATTTCCACCCCATAAAACACTGATTTCCCTGAAAGTAAGTCTCCCCTGCCCCAAACAAGAGTCCACCCATTCAGGCAGTATGGGCCAGTGTGTTCCCTGCCTCCATTTTCTCCCTTCTCCCACAACCAAAACCCTGCAGGGAAGCTTGTAAGACAAAATATCCTCTAACATTTGCCCCTCCACAGAAAGGAGATCCTCAGCTGAAGTGAAACACGAACCCCACACACTGAGCCTTCCTCTCCTCCTGGTGGGAGTCCTCTCCAGTCTCACCTTCGTTTCAGGAGAACAATCTCTTTAAGGAACTGAATAAACCCAGTTTTCAAGCTTATTTTTTCCCATTGGCCATCAGACACCACAGATCTTTTCATTGGCTCAGGTAATCGCCTTAAGGTCAAGAGAGGTAAATGATCTTTTGTCTGTGGCAAATGGAAATCCCCTCACATTGGCCTCTGCTCAGCATCACGGGCACAGCAGTACCCCGAGGCCTGAAGTACTGTAGTAAATGCCAAGATGTTCACCACCTTCAGTGTGTTCCCCAGAATCTGATAAAGGAGAGCAAGATCATATGTTTCCAGGGGCAGAAGGGAAACTGAGGCAGCACCTACACACCCACCAACATGGGCAGGAGGGCAGGCAAAGCACTGTGGCTGCACAGGCACTGTGCTATCAGAGGGATACAAACAGCCAGAAAGAAACTTGCCCAAGGTCATGCAGTAAGTCTGTGTTGGAACAAGAGACTCAGCCCAGATTTTCTAAATCCACTTATTTCCCAGGGCACTGGACCTCATGGGATGGCGCAGCACCTCTGAAAATGTGTAGAAGCATCAGCAGAACCTAGTTCACCCTCTTCAAAAAAGAGCATCAGCCAAAGAGTTCACCCTCTTCAAAAAAGAGCATCAGCCAAAGGTCTCTCTTGTATCCTCCTCCAACCTGCTGTGGATCTGCCCTCTCTGCACTCTCATTTGCATGACTCTGCCTTCAGACCAACAAGGTCTGAAATCAGGCCTCACTTGACAGAATTTCTTCTCAAGCCCAGCAGTGAACAGCCCCTGCTGTGATAACCACTGCTTGCAGAAGACCCTTGAGAAGGGACATACAGGACCGAAAAACATTCACGTGGGTAAATGAAAACAAACGAGGCACAAGCATGGAGAGCATCTTCTCTCAGTCCTTCTCTCTCAAATATGCTCACTTTCCTGGGTAAATTCAGTCTGCAGGAACCTGCTCTCATCTTCTAGCCAAACCTCTTCCCCTGAGACAGCCCTAGCATGAGCAGGAAAAGAGCAAGCCTGTCAAAATCAAAGCTGGCAAGGCTCAAAATGAAAAACCCACTGGAAATTACAACACCCCTTCTCCTCTCTCACTGCCGCATGAGACAATTTCTAGATGCTTCCAGTTTCAAGGAGGGCAGGTTACAAGATGACAAATTCTTAACAGAGGCTGATGGAACAAGTTGGAAAAAGCCTAATATAGCATGGAAACAGTGCTAAAACAAGCTGGGCTCCCAAGGAAGACATCATTTTCCATTCCGAAGCATGCTATAAATTCCATTAGCATGCTATAAATTCCATTATCACTTAATAAATATTAATAGAGAATTTATAAATGGAGCCCATATAGATCTGTCTGACCGGGAACGATGTCACCAATGGGCACTTGTGCAGCAGGGCATGGGGAGAGGAAGAAATGAAACCTATGTTGTTACACACTGACACTGAGACAAGGATGGGGACAGAAACAGGGTCTGGCACTGCACACACACGAGCAGAGGAAGGAATGCTTGTTTCAAGTCTCACTGGCCAGTTTCTATGAGGAAGCTGATGGGATGGGCTGATTGAAGGGGTTTTTCTTCTGCTTGGGTGTCTCTGCTTCTCTCGACTATCTAAGATCAGCTGCATTTAGCACATGCTTCCTTCCCTAAAATGTAACAGCACTTCACTGCCTTCAGCATTCTGTCCAAGGGGACACAGTATCTCATCGCTTGCCTTTGCAGCATGACTGTTAAAGATTCGCCAGGTAGGAAAAGAGGAAACTTTGAGAAAGGCACAGGCAACTGCCCCTAGGGAAGCCATGGCTGCAGCTGCTAAACCTGCCATACCCATGACTGGTTCTTGTTTTCTTGCCAGGTGATTCCCCCCACCTTCAGCATCAGAACCAAGCAGCCAAAAGCAGAGAAAGGGCAAGACAGTGTCTGGGTAGCAACCTGCTCTCTTGCAGCACAGCAGGACCTCCTGAACCTTCTACCTTGCTCCCATGGCACCAACCCTAACCATGCAACTCACCCATCAGGCTCTGTCGCTCCTCCTTCTTCTTCGCTTTCTGCTTGGCCTCCAGCTGGATGATGGAAAGTGGAGGTGGAACGATGGGGCTGGGCATTGCACTGGCAGCAAACCTTGCTAGAAGGCCCAGGCCGCTCTCGTCAAGGGCAGGCGATGAAAGCCTGTCGGTGCCGTCTGTCCCGTAGTCCTCTGCTTCCTCTTCTTCCTCTTCATCCTCCTCTTCCTCTTCCTCTGAGCTAGAATCTAGCACGCAGAAAAGAGGGAGCCCATTACAAATCTCATGGATTGTGCATCAGCCACATTTCCACCCCAAACCGATAACTCTCCTGTTGCTCTGTGCTCACCTAAGTAGCACTGAGCCACCCATAAGCTGAGCCAGAAGATGTTGGCCATGGACACACACGTGTCTTTGCAGCCATATAGATGATATCACCCTGCCTACCACCACCCTTGAAGGACACAGCAATACAAGGTATGGCAAAGAGGACCCATTCAAGGCGAGGGAGGGAAGAGCAGGGTGTGGGCAGAGATTTGAAAAGGACACCACGCACCCCTTCCCTGCAGCTTTCAGGAGGAATTAAAAGCTTAATTCCTTTGAAAATCCCAACCTCAGAACTGTGGGATTCCCCTCCCACCCACCACCTCTTCCATAATGAAATCTATTAGCGTAATCAGAGTCAGAGATCAGCATGGAAGGGGAATACCAGAGATCAGCCTGCACCATGGTGGGAGGCAAGGAGGACACAGAGAGGAGAAGGGGCAGGAGGCAAAAATGCAAAGGAGAGGAGAGAAATAATAATTTGAAAGTAATGGATTTGGAATGCATAAGGGGGGAAAGTGTAGGTAGTGTTGGAGACAAGAAGGAGTGTTTAAACGCTCTGCCTCAAAACTCTCCGTGCCTTTCATTTCCCTCTCTACAGCTCAGGCTAGAGAAGCCCAGCTCAGCACAGGCAGGAAGAGCTGCCCACAGCCCAAAACCTAATTCTGGCAAAGAAATCAGCCTTGCTGCCTGCCTCAGCTGACACCTGCAGAGAGCAGTAGGCTGGGGTTTTCCTTTACGGTGTGTATATACAGCAGGTATTTTGGGGGTAGATGCTCTGAGAGTGGCACCTCTCCCTTCCTACAGTGCTTCCCAGGAGTCTGTCATCAGCTTAAAGGCAATTAATTTTAACGGCATCTCATCCAGTTAGTGTTGGTGAGCGAAAGTCACTACACAAATGCACGTATACCACACGCATACATATACACACACATATATGAGCACACAGAAATATAGACATCTAACTGCAAAAAATGGGCCTGGAAAAGATATCTCATTTCTCTTGAAATTGAGGGCTTAAGTAGGATCATCAAGGTTGCTGGAAAATTTCCACCGCTAGCAGGAGCCCTGCTCTCCCAGCCTGAGCCCACTCGCCAGCTCCCCACCAGCAGCTATCCCTGCGTCTGAAAGCCAGCCAAATGAGAAACCAGATCCCTTCAAAATGAGCTGGAATGAACATGAAAATCCTTTTCTTTTCACGTATGCCCTCTGGGATAGATAAAAACGTCCTCAACACTTGGTTGTTAAAAAAAAAAACCCAAACTAATAACACAAGTGTTATTTTTCCACTTTGGATTATTTTTCCATGACATTAGAAAGAACAGGAATATCAGAAAACCATGTTCTCATCCTTGCATTTGATCAACTGAAGTAATGGGCAGCTTTTTTGTTGTTGTTTTTTGTTTGGTTTTTTTTAACAAGGAGAGCTTTTCTCTGTAGCATACATCAGATAGTCACAGAATACTAATTTTTAACTGCATAAAAATCCCTTCCCCATTTCAGTTGCTCAGGCCGGTTCCTTGCAATATAAAAATGCTACTAAACCTACAGTCCTGCAGTAAATACCAAGAAATCCACAGTCCTGCTCACTCCCTACATAAAAACCACATGCAAAAAAAAATCCGCAGCAAATTAGGATCAGATTCCTTCCCCTACCAGAAAAGGGGGCACAAGTGCTGTTTTTCTACAACATTTTGCCAACAAAAAACCAAATCCAGATGAACTCGGCTATTCTGAGACGCAGAAACCACCTGCCTGAAAAGCAGCAAAACCGTGCCCGAGTTCAGTGACACACCATGGGGTACTGAGACCCCCTCCACGCATCCCACTTGGCTCCGAAATTCAGTAATTCTCAACAAGACCAGAAAAAAATTGAAAAATATCAACTTATACAGCCCCTCATGCCAGATCTAGAAAGCCGGCTCACTGAACAGCTGGGGAGGAAAACAGGCCAAAAAAGGGCAAAATTTGCAGGAAAATCCCTCCATGACCTGTCCTGCGCGAAGCCCCTGCAGCCCCTTGGCTCAGCCGCATCGACTGCCCAGGGGCTGTGCCGAGCACAGGCAGCACCGCTCCTCCGGCACTTGAAGACTCTGCACGTGCGAGGGCACGAGGGTGCCCAGCAGCTACGGTATTTCAAATGCACCAAGGTAAAACAGATTTAAAAGCCAGGATGAAAGTGGCTATTACTCACGCTACAGAAAACGTACGATACAATAACGTACCTGGCAGTTATTCTAACCTCCTTCAAATATACGGTGTCGCACTATGGAAAGACAACCGAAGCTAGTCTCTTGTCAGCATTTTTACCAAAACACTTATATTTTTATCTGCATGAGATTCCATTTGCAGCCTGAAAATAAACACGTTTTAACACTTTCACAGCACAGATCTATCCTCCTCCACCTCTCATGGCGAGGGCAGATCTTGCTAACTCCACTCCACATGCACAGCGCAATCCCTGCTCCCGATTTTCCGAGGGACAAAAACTAACAAATGAAACAAAAAGAACACATTTGGGGCTCTGCTCCAAACCCACATGCTTCTGAACTAAGTCCCAAAATTTATGGTCATGGTGGCAAATAAGCTGCTGGTGCTCTATGGCCATCTGCATGGCTTCTTGGAGAGACTCATGATGCCTCTATTTAATGTGAAGCAGGAGTTTTACTCCTACTGTACCCAAATTATGTGTGGGCTTAAAACGAAGTATGCGCAGATGCCTTAACACAATTGAAGCCTGAATTTTTTCTCCTGAAAAAGGTGATTTTTAGGTAACAATGGGGAAAAAGACATTTAAAAAATCAGTTTTTCCTTCCATGGTAATTCTGTTAACACTGAGCAAGGGTAAGGGAAAAATATTCAAAGTTAAAAATATCTTTTCTAATTGACATTTTTAAGAGCATGTATATGTGTGTATATACCCACACACACAACCACACGTGTACATACAACTCTATAGCCAAAACAAACAATAAATTCATATTTAAATGCTACTGATGCCAGATAAACTGGAGCCAAAGAAGATTTTTTTTTTTCTAAAATGAATTTCACCTGCATTAAATTAAAAACCAAACCCAATTAAAAATACTAAACTTTCTCATTGCTTTTAACAGCTAAGCTGCCGTGGTATTTTACTGTAGGAGAGCAGTAAATGAAGATTTGTTAATGATGAACAGAAATTGGTCAAGCAATTTGGTTTTTAAAGACTGATGTAACAAGACAGATTGAGGGGGATGTGGAGAGGAAAGGCTTGGGAAGGGGGGAGTAAAAACACACACTTAAAAGAGTCATTTCACATTGTAAAAAAAATAGCATGAATTTCTCATAACACCAAGCAGGCCTACAGCATACAAAGCAGGCTAAGTACAGGCAGACTTTAGACAGCTACTGGGTCATTGACATCTGATTTGAGTGACCTGTCCAAATTCTGGAGGTTACTTATTTCTGAATGTCCAATTTAAGATTGTACCTTTTTTTTTTCAAACAAGCCAATTCTCACAGTTGGAAGATTATTTTTTTCCCCCCATATGTACTGTGCTGCTGACTCCAGAAGTACTTATAAAAAAATTAAAACTATTACAACTATCACATGGGAATGACTGTGTAGTCATGACTTGTGTCATGTGTACACAATGTGTACACAATGTGTACACATGTGTACACAATGACATGTGTAGAAAAAAATTCACTTTTTTTTTTCATTGGGATAAAATCATCTTCCAAGACAGGGAAAGGAGAGTGGGGAAGAAGGTACTAATTTCTTATTACTAATTTCTTAGTAATTTTTCAAGGAAAACAGAGTATTGAGGAGGAGGAAGGATTGGTCTTTGGCCTTGGAAAGCTCATGGTATTACCTATCTGATGGTTTTCAAAGGTCCCATGAGGCTTTGGCCCACATTAGCAGTTTCCTCTCCGAGGTCACTGGATGAAAAACCACAAGCTTTGCCCATTATCAGAATGGTCTGCAAAAAAGCAGCATGTCCCTACCTCTTCTATCTGAAACCAGATGAAAACAGGTCTTCCTGCAGCTACTCCTACCTCTGACATAGATATTGGCAGGGCCATAGCCAGCCAATTACCCTGACACTAGGCTCGTCTGCATCATGGCCCAGAAACCTTTACGGACAGCGGCAGAGCCTTTGCAGGCAGCGCCGTGGCTTCTCATCTTGGACCCATCTGCAAATCCTTCCCTTTGCTGGGTGGTTCTCCAAAAGAAGGTGTGCAAACAGTAAAGCATTTCTGGAGTCCTCAAACACATACACACAAGCAAACCTTCCATGCAAGACTCTTCATGGACAGAGGAAAGTCAAAAGTGGACAGCAATCATCTTCAAAATTAAAATAACCAAGAGAATGCAAAGAGCTACGTGTCATTATTCATGGAGGTAACATCGAAACATCTGAGGCTGACAGATGACATAAAGAAAAGTTATTTTGCCTACCTACATAACAATGGTCAAGGTTCGGGTTCATGGCTAGTGACCCTCGCTGAGAAGTGTCTGCCCTACAACCAGCCAACCACTTTGCTTCTTTAGTGCAGCGTGAGAGCAAATGCAAGAGACCGACACAGACATTCAAAGCATCATGGATAGGGGCAGGGGTGAAGGGGTTGGTCAAGCAGCTGCAAGGAGAAAGCGAGCACTTCTAGAAAAGCTGAGGTTATTAATTGGTTTAGTATCAGGGAAAGCCATTAGAAACCCTATTACCCAAATATCCCTTCAAGTAATGCTTCTGAGAAAGAACAACCAAAAAAAAAAAAAATCATTTGCAGAAAAAAACAAAACTGTAACCAATAATCCCTCCCCACCTCCCCCTCCATGCCCACCTCCCACCCCAGGAGGTTTTGCATCTTTGGTTTCCCCACCATTAAATGACAACCCAGAGGGATTTACAATGCATTTTCCCATTCATTCCAGATTCCCCAACCTCCTCCCATATCCACTCCCCTCCCCAGACTTTATCCCATAAAACTGGGATTTTTTTTTTATTTTTTTTTTTTAAAAAGCAGACAGGTTACTTGAAAAATTGACAAAGCCAATTAGGGACAAGTTACCTATCTGCTTACCTGGAGCAAAACCAAAAAGCAAACCCAAAAAACCCCCAAGACCTTGGCACCTAAAAGGGATTGATATCCTCAAAATTTCCAACAGCAGCAAAATAAACAAAGAAAAGATGCAGGAAGGAACAGGGAAGGGAAGAATGGAAATTAACGCAGACTCTTCATGGAAATGTGGCAATCTCACCCTTACATAAAATCCACCATCCCCAAACTTTTTGGGTTCTCTAAAGAATAATTTTTTTTTTTGAAACGTATTTCTCTCTTTTGGGTTTTCTTTGAAATGCACTGGTGGGTCCAGCCCAGAGTCACATCAAACCAAATCAGCATTCTGTATCTTTCTGCTGTGTTTGATAATTTTTTTTTTTTTTAGCTTAAATTATCTTTCTTTGGAGGTTGGGTTTGGAGGGAAGAAAAAACAAGCAGGTGCATGGAGGAAATTAACATCAAAAAACTAAGAAAAAAACCAAAACAAAAGCAAAACTATCCAGCCCCATTTTCAATTAACAGCCGTCTGAGCAGTGTGAAATACTAAAAGGCTTTTGCTGTGCTACATCCAGATCTGCCGTGTAACTTAGATGATAACAACTGGGGATGCTCTTGCTTAGCATTCAGCCCAGACGAGCTACTTTCTTTTGGGAGCTGAGGGCTCATTAAAATGACCTTTCCCCATGATTATTATTTAATGAGCGCACTCTAAAACAGAAACCCCTTGTGTCTCTGGAGGAAAAGTCTCAAGTAATCTCTTTTCCCACTGAAGTACTAATGATAGGCTGACAAAAAAAAAGCTGCAAGAAAAAAATTGGGGTGAGGGTGAGGGAGGGAAACTGCAGAGTCAAATTTAATGCAGTAATTGCCACATCCTTGAACACCGTGGGTTACGTCTGGGCATCCGAAAAAAATTACCACCCAAAAAGAGATGCAAAAACTTGCCGTACACATTTTAAAAAGTGAAAAAGAAAAATTTCTGGCTGTTAAATAATGAGGACCTTACACCCAGCACCCTCCTGCAGCAGCAACAAGGACCAAGTGCCTCCACGTTTTATCTGCCTGCCTCAAGAGAGTCTATCAACAGAGGAAACAAACTGAAAAAGAAAAAAACAAAACTGGGTGAACAAAATAAAAATTAAATTAAAGGGGTTGGGGGGGGAGGGGAAAGGCCCAGGCTTAATCTGGACAAAGGCAGCAGGGATATTTGAATAATAGAGAGTACCCCAGACTAGGTTAATTCCAGTTCTACTCATGGGGAGTGGGAGCAGGAGGGGGATGCAGAGCAGGATGAAGTGAAGCGGCAACCTAATCGCCTGATAAGAGACACAGCAAGAGAGACAAGGTACACAGGTTTAGTTAAAAATGAACTTGATATGTTTAATAAAGCTTGGTATACCAAATTGCAGTACAAACATCAAGTCACACGGCCACACAACAGTATCCCGGTATTAAAAAAAAAAAAAAAAAAAAAAAAGGAAAAAGAAAAGAGGAAAAAAAAAAAAGGAAAGGAATTTTAAAAAAAGCTCCTTCTGAACCTCTACAAGGCTCATGCCAAAATAAAATAATAAGAAATAAAATAATAATAATAGTAATAATAATATAATGGTGGTGGTGGCAGCAAGGAAGAAAGTGAGGGAAAAACTGAAGGGAGGAAGGGAACAGGAAAGCAGGGAGAGGTGGACACTAAAACCCAGTTGATATAAAAGCTCTAAAAGAGCCAGCCAGTAATAATATCACAATGATACAGGTACAAAAGGATAAAAAATAAACGTCGGGCTGATAAAGCAGGCTACGCTGCCAAGAACAAAGATGGCCGCCCTGACTCCGACCATCAAAATGGCTGACCCCGGCCCGCCAGGCCCCTCGCTCGCCCTCGCCCCCCGCCCCGCCCGCTCCCACACAGACATGGCAGAGGGGTGCGTTTGGGGTTGCGTTTGCTATAAGCTAGTAACCTTGATCGAATGAGTCCTCCGAGGAGTCGCTGAAGGAAGATCCTGCCTCGGCCTCCCGCAGCAGCAGGCAGAAGGGCTGCTTCCGGCCCGCCGCTGCCTTCGGCTTCAGTGGCCGCCCAGCCGCTGTGCTGCGGGGGGCTGCCTTGGGGCCACCGGCCGCCCGGCCGCCCTTCCTGGCCACCGCGCTGTAGAGACCGGGCGGCCGCGGCTTAGGGGCGGACGGGGGCTGCGCCGGCCACTCGTCCCTCAGGGATCCCTCCTCCTCCTCCTCCGAGTCTGTATCTGCGGTCAAAGTGGGTGGGAAGAGCGTTACATCAGAGAATGGGGGTTTGGGGTTTTTTAGGTGGGTTTTTTTGGGGGGTGCTTTGGTGCGTTTCTTTGTGAAGACGCTGTAAATCAGGAGGGGAAAGTGGCTGCAGGAGGGGCCATGTGCCACCATTTTCCACCCCTGCCAGGTCCCTCCATCACAAGTCTCGGGCTCAGCAAGTGGGAGCCAAATCAACACAGAAATATGTATCTCCTTCTTTTGGTCAGAAACAGACACTCTCCACCTAAGCCGAATGATTCCTGTCCTCCCTTGAGACAGGATCCAAGGGGTTTTCAGCTCAAGAGCAGAAAACTGAGGCAGACATTTCTGCTATGAAGATGTCCACCGAAGGTGCAGCAATGCCAACAACCAGGCCATCAACCTGAATTAGTCTTAACCATGGTTATGTTCAACACTCTGACTTTAAATCTCCTTTTCCACACAAACCAACTCTCCCAGAGGGTTTTTGACATGGGCAGCAGGAGCAAGCCCAGCTGCCAAGCGGGCAACGCATCTAACTCCAAATATCTAACTCCAAACGTGCCACCCCAGATGCTCTGCAGTGTGCAATAGAAAGGACACCTAAACGGAGCACAGATCAAGCCGCTCCTCAGTCTGTGAACTGTGGCTTTACAAAGCTGCCAAGCCCCATGGGCAGTGAGAAGTTATCCAACGGTCCCCTCTGGCATCTGATGAGTGGAACGAGAAGTATACGGCACCCCTGGACGCAATAAAAGCGTGTATGAATTGTCACCTCGTGGTTCATGAATGCACTGTCAACCCCAAGACTTTACGGACATTGTGGCGGGGACCTTTCCAGCCTGTGAGCAGCAGCAGATGTTCTCCAGTGTCAGCCCAGGTCGGGCATCGCTCCCCACCTCCGTTGTGTTGGTTGCGGAGATGAAGGAACAAGGGATAGCAAGTTTAGGAGGCCCAAAGCCCAAATACGCAAATGATTTGGGGCATCTGACTTCTGTTAAAATCTGTGGGAATAGGATGCTCAGCTCGCCCTCTGGATCTATGCCCAAGGTTTTCAGGACTCCAGCTAGAAAATCATGAGGTTAGGAGGCAGAAGGACTTGGCACCAGTCCCACTTCCCCTCCTCCACAAGAGCAGCCCACCAGTCATGGGAGGTGCTGCCATATGCTCGACCTGCCTCCCCACATCCATCACGCTTGAGTGACCAAAGTTTAGTGACAGGCTAAAGCCCTTTCCTTGAACCTGCACACAGCTGAAAAATCACGCACCGAAAGTCGGTTCCTCAGTGACAACAATCCTCCTGCGCTGAGATTCATGTGGCAAAGGGGCACATTCCCACACCAGGAAACTCGCTGGAGAGGAGAGGGGTGAAACAGCAGCTCCCTTAGGTCTGGGAAGGGAGGTTTTGTTCATGAAACCACAGTACCAAGTGCCAGGGCACTGCAAAAGCTCCCTCTGCCACGAGCCAAAGCTTTTTTCTCCAGCAACAGCCTGTGCCTCCTCTCCCCATTAGCTCCAGAGCTCCCAGTTTAGGAGCCATGTGTCTGTCCTTGGGAGTGAAGCACATTCAAGAGCAGAACTGTTGGGTGGTGTGTACAGCATGACCAGCCAAAGGCTGTGTTCAAGTCCAGTGGACACAATGGCTCCTATTTTGCCATGTAAATGGCTAATATCATGCCAAACATTTGTTCGGTTGGAGAATCACTAGCTCATCATCCTCCCCATTAGTGACATTTCTAAACTGTTTTTTCACCAAGAGATACATTTGTTATGCATATAAACACCTCAAAGAGTTTTGGGACTTAATGGGACTCAAATAACTGCAAGCATGGGAAAGACAAGGGACTTAAATAGCTGCAAGCAAAGGAAAAGATGTGTGTGCAAGTGAGCTAAGACAATTACACAACCAGGCCTCAGACTATAAACTCCAAGTCCCTCTCTGCCCCATTGTCTGCCTGAACCATTAAAGACTCTTCTACCTCTGGGTTCTACCGCCTTCCCAATGCTATCTGCAATTCAGTTTTTTCCTTCTGTAACAGGGGTTCCTAGCTCCACTCGGCTGCAGGAACCTTTGACTCGAGTGCACTTTGGGTTCAGAAATGGCAATCAGTACATAGGATGGAAATGAACACTGATGAGACAGATGGGAAGGCTGAGCACAGTCAGCCAGAACTAAGCCACAACACCAAAGAAGGGAAGGAGGATGCTTAAAAATATCAGTGCCCCCTGGCAGCCTTTGCCTTCTCCAAATGCCTCCATGGCATAATCCTAAGACCATTCCTACCCAACTCACCAAGGACCTTGAAAGTCAACCGTTAACCACCTCCTGGAGCAGAAGCTATGAGTCCTCATCTGACAAGTAGATGGAGAGTGTCTGCTCCCACCAAAAGCAAGGGCGTGGGTCAACTTCTTTTTTAAAGCATTTTTCCCCACTGACGATCAGTATAACACAGGCCAGGAAGAGACGCACTGATATTGGCTACCTCTTGGATGGCAAGTTGGGCGGACAACTCATGCTCACCCCAAAGACACAGCAGCACTGATTAGCCAGGGATTTCACTCATGAGCAAAACCAGACCCAAAAAAGAGCCCTTCCAAGAGGCCAGAAACCCCCACCAGAAGCCCCCACAACAAATTACACCGTAAGAAGAGATAAATGAGAGATAAATGAGGGGTTACTTACTATAGGAATAGCTGCTAACTTCAGATATTGCTGGTGAATGGGAAACCTTGAGCTGATTTTTGACTTTTAACCCCACCTCCATCTTCTTCATTTTGGCAGCCACTTTGTTTTTACCTTCCTTGGTGGTTTTCAGTGACAGGCCCAGGTTCTTGGCCAGGCTCTTCTTCTCCTCCTTGCTCGGCAGAGCCTCGTGGGGTGGGAGGTACCTGCTGCCACCTCCACTAGTTTTCGGCTTTCCCCCAGAGCTGTCAGCAAACTTGAAAGGGGATTTGAGCTTGTCTTGTTTGGTGAGTGACAGGGCCTTGTCAAGCTTGCTGGCCAGCTGCTCCTGATCCGATGGTACCTTCTTCTTCTTGAGTTTTAACTGCCAAGGTGAAAGGAAGAGACACAGGTGAATATAGAGCAGGTATCATGGCAGACCTGAGGGATTTTACTAGCCCTCATAACAGTGTCTCATGCACACTAGTTAATAAGGCCTCAAAATGATGGGTTTAAGCCCCAGTTGGCATAACCCACCACGGTGCTAGGGAGGAAGAAGAGGAGGATGTCAGCAAACAGCACAGCTTTACCTTATCAAGCACTACAAAACAGCAAGATTAACTTACAAAAATAGAATTTTCTTCCAAAAGAAGTATGTTCATAGAACAACATGTTTTGGAGTTCTTTTTTCTCAACACCTTCTGGCTTTTAGGATATGTTTGGGTTGGTTTTACAAGCTTTTCTCTAAATCATGAGGATTAAAAATCTTCTTTACCCAAAACCCCAGCCAAATAAATATGGATTTCCACATAATCAACCAGCTCCAGAGGCTGGGATGCCAGAAAGACCCAAATACCTCTCGGCAAGAGCATCAGCGCCACTGCATTACAGCCAGGGCTGTTACACCCTTTTCGGTATTTTCTTGCTTCTTGAAAAAAGTAAATATACTTTACATGTGCTACAGCTAGATAACAGCAGCTGTAACTCAGTACTTCGCCTGCATGCGTTTTGGATTTCATCAGCAGCTTAAAGCTCCAGTAAATATCTAATTGCCCCAACAGGAGCAGAAGAAAACCCTGCATTTAAAATAGCAAGGTTGTGCTCCCTTTCCTCCCTTGCTTTGGGAAGTCTGTTCCCCTCCACTATCTCAGCAGGCAAAGGGGTAAGACAAGCACTGCTCTGGATTCAGAGCTAGTGCAACACTGCAATGCTCTGGCTGGCTCAAAGGCACTTGCCTCTCTGCTGCCTACCAAAGAGATCCAACCTCCATAAGCCAATGCTAGCCTTTGCAAATACCCCTCGCCTGCACAGACAGTCCTCTCATGAAGAGCTTTTAAACCCATGTGAACCGAGAGCAGACGCTCTAAGATCAGGAGGAGTTATCCAGTGCAACCCAACACCAGCAAAGCAGGAAAGAGATCTGCTTTTGGCCCATGGCTCCATGTTCCCCATGAGGGCACTGACCTCGTTTGAGAAGCTGGGAGCCGCATCATGCTCTTCCCAGCTCTGGTTCCTCCCTTTCATCTTGCCACTGCCGCTCTCCACATCCTCGTCCTCCTCCGGGAGGGCCCCTTTGTGCCTCTTCTTCATGCCCTCACCAGTCTCAGAGTCTTCGGAGAGCAACAAGGACTTGCTCAGTCTGCAAGCCAAGCACAGGATGGGTCAAGGTGGGGGGCTTTCCTCCCTGTGATCCCCACCAAGCTCAAAAGTGAGGTTAAATGCCTCCTAGGACAGTGGGGATCCTCAACAGGAGCCAAGTCCACTGTGAAGAGAGCAGTTTGGACAAGGTTTTCCACCAAACAGCAGAGCCAAGGAGCCCTTCTTGCACGCTCTTGGCCACCAGCACAGATGAGGGTGCCTGAAATCAGAGACCTGCAAGGCGGTCTCTGAAAGGAAGTATTTGGTGTCTTGAGTAACAGCCACCGAAAAGTGCCTGATTTGGTACGGAGCAGCAGAGGGAAGGATAGACAGCTGAGCTGGCCCTGTAGGTCTTTTCCCACCTCTACTTCCATGGACTCTGTAGGTGCAGAGAGATTCCCGAGGCCCAGGGAGGTGCCTCACTGTCCAGACACTTGCTCTGGTTGCTCGGGTATGAGCAAGGAGGTGGTAAGGAACCACCACGCAGGGTGGCACAGAGGGACAAAGGCACTGCAGGGACTGGCTCGGTCAAAGGACAGGCAATCCGCTTTACAAGCCCGGCCCCTCTGCAAGAGGCATTTGTGATCTGCATCTTCGGTTTCACTTCGGGATTTGGGGGGAAAGGAGAGGGTAAATAAATGGTGAAAAAAACCAAAAAATAAAGTAGGTGAGACTATAAGCACATCTTTCACTGCTCCCCAGCTGTCTCCAGTAACTATCTGATGGGTGATCAGTCAACACCTCAAGACCTCTACCAAGCCTCCATTAAAAGCTCTGATATGCCGCCTCCTTCACACTAAGCCTGCTGGCCCAGGTCATACCACCACCACAAAGCCACTGACATGGGGCAGCCTCCTCAACTTCCAGGCATTTCCCGTCCCCTCCAGCCGCTCTGCTGACCTCCGCACACAGCTAAATCAACACCTCAGGCCCTGGACATTGGCTGAGGGTGCATCTCCATCTCCCACACCAGGTTGCTCAAGCATTCCTGTGATGCAGGGACATGCACACACAACACAATCATGCATGCACACATGCACAACTCCAGCCACCTCTGGCTGCCTCCAGCCTGTCCAGCCATCCAAACAAGAGGAGCAAAACACAAAGCCACCGAAAGGACAGATTTTTCAGAAGCACATGGTCAGTGGGAGCTGGGCACCTGAATCTAATTTGTAGTCTTGAAAGGACATTTGCAAAAATACATAGCACGCAGGGAGACAGCTTGGAGGTGCCTTCCCATTGGAGGGACCTGGCCATCTATGGATGGTTAGTTGGCCAACGGTGGTGAGATCCAGGCATCCAAACAAGAGCAGCTGGACTTGCAAAAGAGAAGAAAGCAGAAGACAGAATGATCCAGACACTTGAAAGAGAGAGGTCAGGCGAAACCAACTCCCACTGATTAAGGGAACAGGAGATGAAGACAGCAGAAACACAGCAGAAAGGCCCTACAAAGTAGGTAACCTGGAACAGTCCTGTCCTTCCAGTTTTTGACATCAGCATCAATGAGCTCTACAGCACCTGCTTGCACCGTCCGCTCTCCTGAAAACACACGAGGACACGCTCCCCAACACCAAGAGCTCACCTACAGGTCCCTGCCCAGCCGGCTGCTCTGTATCTCCTCACCGCTGCTCAACTCAGTCTGTCCTACATGTACCGAACACCACAGACACGTGCTCTACCAGCGGGGAGGGAGGAGGCTGGCACCGTATTCCCACCGCAAGGACACACGTTAAACACACACGTTTCCACAACACCACTGCTGCCAGAGACCGGCCTGCCAACACAACGCCACGGCGAGCCCCCGCTGCATCTGAGATGCTCTCCCCAAGTAAGACCCTGGTGCAGTGACCCTGCCATTTTCCCGTCTTCCCCAAATTCCAGCCTTACTTTCCACTCTTGCTGTCACTCTTCCCTCTCTCCTTAATGGGTGACAGAGCGCTTGATCCAAGTTTCCTCTTCCTGGGCCTTCCAGGGCCTCTTCTCGTCAAGCTTCTACTTTTCTCGTCATGCTTTTCCCTTTAAAAAAACCACACGCTTCACTGTTAACCAAGGCAACAAAAAAAAAGCAAAGAAAAAAAAAGGCAAAATCAAATTTTGCAACCAAAAAGCAAAACAAACGGGAAAAAAAAAGGCAAATAAATCCAAAAAAGAAGAAAAAGGGGAAAAAAATTAAAAGAAAGCAAGCAAGAACGGGAGCCAACCCAGAACCTTCGCCTGTCACCAAACTGCTAAACTGAGCTGCTGAAGCCAAGGTTGTCTCTAATACGGTCTCCCAGCTGCATTCACCAGTGATCAGGTTGTCATGTCACATAGCCTAGGAGTGTGCTGTGCAAAGCTCTGGCGGACCATACCAGGAGGAGAGGAGAGGAGACAGGGAGGGATGGAGGGCTGTTTTCTCTCTCGGACTGAGAGGCAGTGAAAGTGCCCAGCTGGAAAACAAAATACCAAGTGAGTAGCCTGAGACTTACTCAGAATCCCTGCGGCGCTGCAGCTTCACCAGCTCCCGCTGCTTCTCCTTGTACCGACGCTGCAGCTCCGCCAGCCTCATCCTGTAGTCCAGTTCCATTGCATCCATGTTCTCAATGGCCGATTTGATGGAGTACATCTGGGGTGGGGAGGCAAGAGGAGGCAAGAAGGTCAGGACATGTCCAGGCACCCGCCTAGACAGGGATGGTGCACACTGGGGTGTCCTTGCAATGGCCAAGATCTGCAGCCTGGCAGGGAAGCCCTCCATGCTTACAGTGGAGCACAGCACCCTCACCCACCCCACAACAAGCACAGCCCTAGAGCGGTACCGGAGCAAAACCAGCCAAGCAAAGATGTTCTGTGGCTTACGCATGGGATGGTATCAGCTTTGAGGGAGAGCAACCCTGGGAAAGAACCTGCAGGATAAAATACACCCATGGAGTCTCTTTTCCCTTATTTAAAAAGACAGATCAAAATATTCCCTGTCTTGGAACACTTACTTGCTGGGTACAAAATAATTTGTCAGTCTCTCCCATGGGGAAGAGTCAGCAAAGAAAAAACAAGGAAAAACCCTCCTGCCACTACCTTTATTTATCCCCCCCCGCCAAAGCAGTAACATACAAGTTCCTGCTGGCTTTTTATTACAAACACCACTTCTGGGGCTGCTGAGGGTCCTGCTGAGATCAATGGTGTTGATTCACAAACAAGGGAGGAAGCTAAATCGCACCACACCGACTCCTGCGCAGCTACGAACGCGACGCGAGAGAACTGCTGGCTCGCTTTGCTGAATGCAGAAGGGCAACACAAGCCGGGTGGCAAACTGAGGCTGGAAGAGCAAGCTGTGGTGAGTGGATGGACCGTGGCTTTTCAGGCTCAGCCACACTAAGAGCTACTTACGGGTTCATCTTTCTTCTGCATCCAGCTGTACTTTTTGTTGGGATTCAGCTCTCGAGGCAGCCGGATGGTTTTCAGACTTTCCATAAAGGGGGTGGAAAGTACTTCCATGAGCATGTGGGTGCTGGCAGCCAGCAAACTCTCCAGCGTTGGCCGGACAGGGAAACTCTCTGGACCTGCTGAGGACAGAAAAAAAAAAGCTATAGAGGTTCACCTTCCAAGACTGCTCCTCCAGCAGGCACAAGGAGAAGCTGATGTCCCTTTCTGGACCATCGCAGCTCAAGGAGCTTCCCAGCCACCCTTGGCCCCCACTTGAGATCTCCTGTTGTACCCAGCCATGGTGCAACTGGCAGTTCCCATCATGTCTCGCCTCAGGAAGTTACTGGAAGGTGAGATCTTTTCAGGACCTGCCAAGCTCTTGGAAAGCATCATCTGGAGCTACTGGGGCCTCTTGTGCCAAACCCCGACAGACTGTAGACTCAGTGCCTGCCAGAAGGGTGTTACCCTGGCAGCTCTCAGCAAGTGGGGCTCCGTTTCCGCTACACATACCACAAACTGTCTAGACACGGCAAGGGCCTTTGGAAGGGGAGAGCAGTACAAAAGCCACACGTAGCTCAGCCTACTGCAACAAAACCCCTACTCCAACCCCATCCAAAGTACCAGCCGCTCCTGCAACTCAGGACAATGCTCTCCTTGCTGCCTGGCTGAGGTTGCAAGAGATCCCACCTGTGCCTCTGCTCCTCTGCCCGCACAGAGAGCACCAGGGCCGTATGCGGGGAGACCCAACCTGGCCCAACGCTGGCCAGACTCTGCACTCACAACTTACTTTGCATTTCTTGCTTCCTTTTCTCCAGCTCCATCTCTGCAATTTCACTCAGCAAAGTGATCCCTTGCAGGAAGGAGTGCTCCAAGGCCTGGTCAGGTAACACCTCCACCTTCATCTGGGATGGAGCGACGCTGGTGGTAGTCAACAAGGAACAAGCCTGAGGCATTTCTGTGGCAGCCACCAAAGCATTCATGCCAGCCAGCGGGTCACCCGGCTTGATGTCCAGACATGGGATTTGGCAAGAGATTGCCTCTTCCGTGTAGGAAGGCATCTCTGGCCTCTGCTCCCCCTCCTCAGAGGGCAGGTTGGGAAACTCCCTCCCCCGGGGGACATCGGCACTCTGCAGATCCATGGCTACAGAGGCCTCCTCCTGCTGGGGCGTCAAGTCCATCTCAGGCGGCTCGTTCTCCGCGTGCACAAGCGAACCGTCATAGTCCATGTGCACAGAGCAGGTTTCTGCTCCACTCCCAGTCTCTGCCTGAGCCTCTGCTTCTGCAGGGCAGGCCACAACCTGGTAAGGAGGTGGGCAGCTCTGGAGGTCTTCCTGGTCCTGCTCCATAGCACCCAGGGCTTCACCTTGATGCAACAGGAGATTGCAATTGTCCACATTCTGCACTGGGACAGCTGCAGAGGTGGTGATGTTCAGAGTCCCCATGTCCTGCTCACAGATGCCTTCTTGGCCTTCCTCCATCTGCACCTCTGATTTCACCCTCTCTTCCAAGGACGACTCTTCTGCTGCTGCTGGGATGGGCTCTAGCATTTTGGACGGAGACAGGTGGATGGGCTTGACCTCTGGGGAAAGCTCCATGTGCTCAGAGCCTTCAGCAGGCAGCGGGACATCAGGAGCCAGGCCATCCGCATCAGATGCTGCGGTGGGCTGGAGGAGGTAGGGATAGTGTCTTCCAAAGGAGGGAGGCAGGGACTGGAATGGATATCCTGGGGGGATCTCTGCAAGACATCAGAAGGGACAGGCTGTGTAATAGCCGGGTCTCCAAAGCACCTTCTCTCCCACTAACGCATAGAGATGGGTTCCCTTTGCTTCCATCATCTCTTCCTGTTCTCAAGCAGTGGCTGCTTTGGGCACCTCTCTCCTGGCCAAGATGCCACAGGCAGCAGCACCCCAGAGGTCCCTTCTGCACCTTTCCAGCACTCTCCTGCAACTGGAGAGAGATCTGTCTCCTGCATCCTTCTCCCACTGAGACTTCAGCCCTGGAGGAACCAACCCAGGCTCAACCCAAGGGAAGAAGACAGCCCACAGCCCCATGTGCTCCTATGACCCAGACATCAATCCAAGTCATCACATCACCCCTTGCCCTTGCCTCTCCCCTGTGTTTTAGAGGAGCTATGTGGTTTTCTCTAGGGGAAGGGATGGAAGCAGGAAAGAGCCGAGGAGAAAAAGGGAGGCAGGCACAAACACAACGGGACTCTGCCAAAGCAGGGCTCTCTTACCTGGGAACAAGGCCTGATATGGACCGGCAGCCTCTTTTTCCAGCTCCAGGTCTTTCTTCTCCACGGTCTCAGGCGCCTCTTCCTTTGGAGGGATGGCAGGGGCAGGGGGTGGAGAGGCAGGGGGTGGGCTGGAAGGATGGGAGCTGGGGGTGGCAGGGTAGGAGTAGGCTGGCTGCGAAGGTGGCTCCTCCATCTTTTGGATCACCTCAGCTTTGAGCACAGACACGGGTGAGGCCCTGGGAGAGAGGGGAGGTGGACTCACAGCCTTGCTGTAGGATGTGGAGGCGCTGGGAGACAGCACAGGTGGTTTTCGGTGCACCAGTCCCGGGGCAGAGGAGGAAAGGCCTGATTTGGCACTGTCCAGGCTCCTTTTTGTCACCTTCTCTTCCGTATCTGCACGCTGTTCGTTCGCCTTCAACCTCTCCTGCGACAAGAACAAAGCAAAACTCAGCATGACATCTCTACCTGCTCCTGGAAAGCACAGATCTACCACCAAACGAGGCCAAAACATGGTCTTATCAAACATGGACTGAAATAAAACACATATTCCTCAGTGCAACACCATTTTAAGGCCAATCTGATGGAGGGTGACACTGATCTGTGATAGCTTTCTTTACAAATTCCCAGCTCCAGAAGTCATGTGAAGGGTGTCTCAACTTTCACTTGCAACCAAAGCAAACCATTTCTCTTTCTAAGTCTCCAGCCTAGCAAGCACACACGTAAAATGAAGGCTGAAAACCAGATGACCACTATAAAAATTAAATGGGTGTAAAACACCCAAATGAAAGCTCATGACTTCTAAAATCATCTGGTGAATGGGAGCTGGCTCCAGGACCCAGTGTCATTGCTGCCAGAATTGCGGCTGCTTCTCTGAGCCGCTCAGGAGGTTTGTTTGGAGGTGACCAGGGATGAAACCGCTCAACTAAACAGAGACATCCCTAGGGAAGGAATCAAGGTCACGCTGCTGCTGGGCAACTCTCCTGACAGCACTGCTCAACAGTTCTCACCAAACCCCTCCAAACCCCACCCCAACCGTGCAGGATGCACTGAATGCCTCGTATGCTACGGACCAGGGCAGGATCGCTCAATGCATCCGTACCCTTGAGACATACTTGCAACACCGGCACAGCTGGTTTTTCCCCCTGGACACCCCAAGTTCAGGCTCATTTCATGCCCAAGCAAGAAGCTCCTGAAAACGTACCACGAGCTGGGCGCTCCTCTGTAGCTCCATGGCGTGGGCTGCTTGCTGCTGCAGAATGTACAACTCGTGCTGCCGCAGCAGCTGCTGATGGGAGAGAAGCTGGAGCTGGTGAGCATGCTGGAGGGAGCTCCTGGTCGGGGGGTACATAGCAGGCCACAGTGGGGGTGCCCGGTCCATCAGCTCCGCTGGGGAATGAGTAGAGATGCAGTCAGGGAGGCAGGAGGATGGGGGTGGCTAGAGGATTAAGGATTGCGCAGGGCAACTACCTCTACCCCAGTCCCAGGGCGTGGGGGATGCCAAACACCAGCCTATGCAGAAATGCAACCAGAAATGCAGAGGGGCAAGGGTGCTGTCTTTCCCTCGGCAGCCTCACTCCCACCAGCCCATGGGCCATCTGACTTGCTTTGCTCTCTACACACCCTTGGTTTGACGGTCCCTGGCTGAGCCCACGAGGAGTTTCTCCTAATCAAGGACCCAAAGTCTACGGGGTCCTGCAGGGGATGAGGAGCCATTGCTGAAGATTACACATTTCCATCTCTGAAACAAACCTAACAAGGGGCCAGCTCACACCCACCCTAGAGCTGTGGCTGCTGGTCCCCACAGGCAGATAATGCTCCTATCTAGCCCTCTCCAAAGTCTGTTTCCTCCACGGCTGTCAAAGCATGGTCCACAGGGACATGCTCACATCCTTACCGAAGTGTGGCAAGTGCTCGCTGGGGATCACGACAAGCTGCCCTGACTGCGGGTCTCTGGCAAACTGGTAGGCGGTAGGGAGAGCTCCCCCCATGGCAGGGGGGAAGCCTGGAGTCATGCCCTGGTGCAGGGAAGGGTGACCAAGTCCTAGAAGAAGAAACACCACAGTCACAACTCAGGGGATGCAGGCAGCTCCTACGCACACGAGAAGTCATCTACCATTTGATTGCTCCAAAATACCTCCTTCCTTTCCCCCTGTGATCAGACAGCAGCCTCACTGGGCACTTAGCAACACCTCTCCCTGGATTGCACCGATGTGAACACCCCATGGACACATTGCTCCCTCCCAGGGCACTCACCGTAGGGATGGCCGGCCAGCCACATGGAGGGGCTCCCCGTCCTGGGGAGCCAGGGGTGGGCTGCCAAGTGCGAAGCCGGGTCTGCAGACCAGCGCCCGGAGCCTGTCAAGGCTGGGCCTCCCGTCACCATGAGGTTGGAGTTCAAACCGTTCGTGGTGCAGCCAGAGGGGTGTATCCGGGCAAAATCTGCCAGCTCCTTGCTCTCTCTGGTCATGGGGGAGGCAAGAGAGAGAGAGAGAGAGGGTCCGAGTGCTGCAGGTTACTGCGCTGCTGGAGGAGCCCAGGGGTATGGAACAGTCTGTCGAGCGAGCGTGTTTTCAAACTAGGGTCAGACGCTCAAGGAGAGCTGTGATGGAGGTGGTTAAGATCACATCCAGAATAAAACATCCCATCTCTCCATCTCTTTGGAGCAGGCATGGATTTGCAGCAGTCTATTAGGATTGCTCTGCTGCGCATTCAGGTTCTGCCCGTAACCCCATGGTACCCCACTCAGCACTCCTCTCCGCACCAGCAAGGCTGGTGCCAGTAGCTTCACCGGGATGGATGTAACCCTGTCCCTCCTCCAGACAGGCTGTCCCCAAGCATGGCTTGTCGCACTGCAGCAAGAGATCCCGTCCCCCTCCGACCCTCACCTGAGCAGCTTCTCCTGATCCCGCTCCAAGCGCCCTGCCAGGAGGTGGCTGTCCCGGTGGCGGCTTCTCTCATCCCCGCAATCATCTTCCGAGCGTCCGTGCCCTAAGAGACAACCCGGCACCATCAGACACAAGAAACATTCCAGGGAAAGCTGCCCCCTCTCCTCTGGGCATGGAGAGACAGCACCCTGGGAGCCAGCACACCCAAATGCCACTGTTCCCAAGACTGTATCAGGTTCAAGCCCTAAAGGACAGGGCAAGGCTGTCTATGTGATCAAGATATTCTCGCTAAGGCGGCTCCTGGTAGCACCAAGGTGCATGTGATTTGAGGTTCGTGTCTTCAAGCCATCAAGGGACCCACTCACCAGGTCAGGCCGGTCTCCCAGGACAGGATAGCCACCAGCCTGGGAGCAGCAAGACCAACGGGACCATTTTTGCTGAAGGACAGTGGCAGATTTCCCCTCTCAGAAGGAGACGAGGCCCAGCTAAATCCCTGCATCAAACCACACAGTCATGCTTAGCACATCTCACGGGGGGGATTTTATCTCTGCACCTTCTGAAGCACCTTCTGCTCTTGTAAGCCCGTCTGGGAGCACTGGGTATGCTCTGAAGCCCTGTCCTTCTGCAACAGGCAGAACCAACACTACAGACCCTCACAAAACCAGCGTGTTCTGTTCTGTAATTCAACCTGTTAGCAGGAATCTGCATGCCCCCCCCCCTCGAGCCATGCAACAAGAAAGGGTCTGGTGAGGCAGGGACACATATGGCAGATGAGGGCAAGAGTCCAAAAAGGGGGGCTGGATGTTTGGCTCGAGAAACAGCTCATCCAGAATCAGAATAGCTCTTGCAAATACAGCCTGGCACGGTAGCAGCCACGTCTGCGAGAGGTTAGGAAGCACCTTCACAGGAGCGAACAGCAGCCCCTCGCTGGCTCTGCCAGGACCAGGTACGGGGGCTACCTTTCCCTTATTTTATCCAAGGTCTTCACTCCAGCTGCCTGATTTTAGGCTTGCTTTTCCCTAGATTTTACCCTGGCTTCTTTCTTGCATATGTATTTTTTCCACAATTCCCTGTTGCCCCTGCCCATGTCATGCTTTGGTGGTGATATGACCCGCTCCTAAATCCCAGCCCTGCTTGCAGCAAGCTGCCGGCCAGTCTAACAGGGCCAGGAGGAAGGTGTTTGCTTTCCGCCAGCTCTCAGTGCACCCTGCCAGCACATCCCCTGCCCGGGCGATGCTCTGCACCCCGCAGGGCTCAGCAGCGCAGCACGGCCTTGCATGGCTGCACCCTGGCTCCCAACAGCCCTTTCCAGGGTCCTCGCTCTCCCGTCTGGATAAGGTTTGGCACACGGGAAAGCATCTCGGAACATTAAGTCTATTCTGCTGACAGGCAGTCTTTTCAAGGAGGGCTCCGCTGTGTATTTCCACAAACCTGGACAGCCCGTGGTTTTTTTGCTGTCAAGTCTCCAATTCCCTCAGCCTTTACTGTCAGAAGGAATCCAGGAACAAGACAACATCTCTCCCAGCTCCTCTCCCCAAGGCTCCTTCCATGGACTTCAGGCAGAAAGCAAAGATGCTTTAAAATCTGGCGCACACGTCTCCCTCCCAAAGGACTTTCCAGGGTCACCACATTTCCCTTGCAGCCCGCCAGGACACTGCGTGCAGTGGCTGTCCCCAACCAGCCCCTCCTCGACTCACTGAATGATGCAGCCTCCGTTGCTCAGTTTTACTACCCAGCCTCCGCGGCACAAGGCACCGGGGCTTGCGAATCCCTCTGAAGCCCCAACATCCCTCCCTGCCTCTCCGTCAGCATCCCCACTCGCACACAAATCCCCTTCCACTCCCTAGCCTGGGTTTTCCCCCCTTGGAGCCCCTTTTCCTATTTTTTTTCCCCAACCGATGCCCGACTGCCTCTTCAGTGTCAGCAATATAGAGCAAGCCCTTGGTTAACTCACAGCCTCCCTCCCCTCCTTGGCACAAGGTGAGATGACACCCCTCCCCAGCCTTTTATTAGAAACATATTATTTTGTTATTTTACCACCACTCCTCCCTCTCCCATCTACATTACTTGCACTCCGTTATTTATAGACGGATTTATCATCTTTTTCTCATCCCCCACCCAAACATACACACTTTCTTATTCGTCTAATTCCCGCCTAGCCCCCACCCCGCCGACAGGACGGTCCCTTTTCTGTACAGACTAATGATTGTCCAGACAGTGAATGATCATTTTGTCTATATATATGAACATGACGCACGGACCGCATAGAAAAATTCAATCAGTTATGCATGGAGGAAAGGCTTAGGTCTGTTTCCTTGACAACCAATGCCCAGCACTACATAACTTGCATTTTACTTGCCAAATACTACAGATTAGCCAACTAAAGCCTGCTTTCTCCTTCTTAAAAGGTCTAAACATTCAAGCACCGTCCACTCAGCGCAAGCAAGCTAATGTTATTAGACGAATATCTCCTGGCACACAAAGGGGGGGCAGCATTTGGGGGGCGAGAGGAGGAGAAAAGCAGTCTTGTTTTCTGTCTGAAAGCCAACTGCATCACTTAGCAACGAGCCCGAAGGCCTGCCAGAATTCAACCCTTGTTTGCAGCCTTTTAGTTCGGCTCAGTAAATTACATTTAACGCAAGCTGGGAGGGTCTGGGACGATTGAACGGCTGAACAAACAGCTCCCTGTGCTGCCCACGAGGTCCTCGGTCGGCTCCCGCCCGGCTGTGGGGAGGGTGACGGGAGGCGATGGGAACGGGGAGAGGGGCTGCCAGCCGGGAGAAACCGCCTCTCACCGCTGAGGTTTGGGAGAGGGAGGCGAAGGTAGAAAAATGGGAAAAGCAAAGGCTAAAAATGGAAACCCTACCATTGCTTGCCGGCCGCTCGCTTTGGCATCGCTCCTTGGCACACCAGAGCCGAGCTCTCTCCGCGCTGGGCAGTCCCCAGGCGTTATCTTGCTACACAAGCCAAGCAGAGCACCAAAACACTCGCCAGAGCCATCCCCCTCCTGCCAGCACCATGGCATAAATCAAAACCACGAGACTAAAACAGCACAAAGGTGGATTAAGGGGCCTCTTTGTCACTCCCTTCGCTAACAGGGATCAAACACGTGGAGAAGGGTTGGCCTCAGAGGTGGACAGAGGGGATGGCACAGGGGAAAGAGGACTCCCTCTTGCATGGGGAGTCCTGCTCCCTGCTGCGGTCTACAACATGCCCTTGGCTGGGAACAGGAGGCAAAGAGAGCTGAGGATGCCAAACTCGGCTCACGCCACACAGCCTGCACTGGGTGGCTGCTCTCCCCAGGGAACAGATCCCACAGGGAAGTCCCAAAACAGGTCTGGGGAACCTACCTTTGATGCTGCTGAGAGACAGCGAGCGATCCCGGTCTGCCAAGCTGGGCCCCAGTTTGCTGCTGCTGCTGCTGCTGCTGTTGTCCTTCTGCCGGGCCACGGCCACAGCGATGCCGACGGGCAAGTGCCTCACCTCCACCTCACCC
Source organism: Mycteria americana (assembly GCF_035582795.1). Lineage (NCBI taxonomy): Eukaryota > Metazoa > Chordata > Aves > Ciconiiformes > Ciconiidae > Mycteria > Mycteria americana. Next base: position 4,816,673 of record NC_134376.1, on the reverse strand, counting down.
TGGGAGCCGATGCTCTCGCGGCCAAAGGATTTGGCACTCTCAGGTCTCTCAGGGTCCCTCTTCAGCTGCTTCGCTGGCTGCTGCGACAGCAGCTGCTGCACTTTGGACGCACCCAGCTGCGAAGAGTCCAACTTCATGTTGCCCAAGCCACCGAAGGGGCTCTTCTTGCCACAGCTCTGCCGGGATGCGGTCTCCTTGGCAAAGCTGCCGCTGTACTTGATGAGGCTCTGCATGGCTGACCCTTCACCATGGGAGGCAGGGTGGAGGACATCCGCAGCGCCCCGTGAGCCCACCACCGAGGACCGTGGCAAGCCGCTGGGGTCAAGGTAGACCTTCTTGGCTTCCTCCTCCGCCCGGGTGACGTGGTTGTGCTGCGCAGCCAGCACCGCCATCTGCGTGGTGGCAAAGTTACCCATCTCAAAGGGCTTCCACTTCTGCTCGGGCGGTTTCAGCTGACCGTGGTCCAGGTGCTGCCGGGAGGAGTCCAAAGTGCCGTAGACCTTTGCCGCTTCTTTGGAGCTGGATCGCTGGAAGCGGTCCCGCTCGCAGGGGCGATGCTCTGCCTCCGGATTCGGCTTCAGCAAGTCCTTGGAGGCCAGGAACTCCCTGCTCTCCGGAGAGCCCAGCCCCGGCCGGTTGAGGAAGGGCTCCGAAGCGACCTGTCTCTTCAACGCCATGGAGTTCGCCCTGATCACCGAGCCCTTCTCCCTCAGAGCCTCCATCCTTTTGGCATCACTGTGGCAAGAGAAGTCCTGGGACAAGAGCGTGCGGGAGGCGTCTGCGAGGCACCGCTCCGTGGGCGACTGCAGCACCCCCACCTTGCCGAGGTCCTTGTCCTTTGCCTTGTTGTCGCGGGCCTGCGAGGCAATTTGGATGGGCCCGCTCCTCTCGTCATAGGCTTCGACCGAAGGCACGAAGGTGGGGGCGATGACTTTGTGCTCCCTCCCCAGCTCCTTGGCCGGCGGGAAGATGGTGTACATGCTGGAATGGACGGGCTGTGGAGGGAATGTCGTGGCCGGTGTCATCTTCCCCGGCTGCGAGGGGTGTGGGGACGGGCAGCTGCAGGAGACGTGCAAAGCGCCCACAGAGGGCAGGAGGGGCTCCCCCCGCTTCAGCCGCTCGGCGTGGGCATGCGCAGAAGGCCTCATGTTCTCATCGTGCCGAGTAGGATCCTTGGCACAGCGGTCCTGCTCGGCACCCAGGACCTTCAGCATGGGGTCCCCACCACCGTTGCAGTTGCTGAGGGAAGAGCTCTGCAGCGGGTTCTTGGACTTGGATTCCCCACCGCCCACACCCCGATTTGGCATGTGCTCGGCCAGGAACGGCGAGAGACGCTCACCGACCTTCACCGCCTTCTCCACCACGCTCACTTTCCGGTCACTGTCGGGCTTGCTGTCCTGTGTGAGGTCTACTACGCTGCGGGGCCGGGGCTCCTCCTTCGGCTTGCCCTCCTTCTTGGCAAAGGGTAGGGACAGATCGCTTCGGCATGCCCGCTCCTTCCCGCTGGGGTCTTTCAGGCCTTCTTTCGAGCTCTTGTGCAGCTGCCCAAGGTCCTTCTCCCGGAGCAAAGTGCTCGACGTGTGGTTGCCCGCAGTCCTCGAGAGCGGAGGCTGCGGGTGTAAAGCGGACTGGCCCGCGTGGCCGGACAGGTAGAACCCATCTGCAGAGCAAAAGCAAACAAAATTACCACAGGCCTCCAACCCCTTCAGTCCTACACAGACACAGGCAAGAGGTGGCAAACTGGGAGGGAACGGGTTTCAAGGATGTCTCAGACATGGCCAGGAAGGACCAGGGCAGAGGAGACCAGGCAGGTACCTCCACGTGGCCCAGGTGAGATGCAGAACAGCCCTGTCTCCGATGCACGCTGAGCCTTGCGACGCCGCAGCATGTAGGGGCTTCAAGGAGGGACCTGGCCGGGTCCCCTACAGCACAGCTACATCCAAGACCTTGGTACGGCTAAGACCAGGAAACATCCCTGGATGACAACCTCAGGGGGTTCCTGCTCTTCACCCTCAACACCCCAGCATCCAGCAGCTCCAGCAGCCAAGCAAGCCCAAAGGACAGGGCGAGCACCCGGGGGTGACCGAGGGGAAGGGCGCGCGGTGACCCAGACTCACCTTTCTGTGACTCGAAGAGGCTGTGCTGACCCAGCTGGGCCAGGAGAGGACTGCCAGCGCTGGGGGGCTCGAGGTGGCTCAGGGGAATGTACGACGGGTAGAGCCCGTTAGGCAGATGGGAAAAGCCTGCAGAAAATGGGAAACAGAAGAGGGAAACATGTTTCAGCCCAAGCGACACGCCGCCTTGGAACGAGCCCCGCAGGAGCACAGACTGTTGTGGCTGTCGGTCCCTCGTGCGCCAGGAGCGGTGGCTGCGAGGACGCACGCGGCAACGCACACCGCACACAGCCCACGGTGGGGAGCGCTGCCCCTGCTTCAGGTACTGACCCCCCACTGTGGGTCCCCCAGCTCACCCCTTGCACCTCTGCCGGGCTCTAACTTCGCAGCCGGTAGGCTGCAAATGGAGCGTGCTGCTTTCTGAGCACAGCCTTAAATCTGCGGGCTAAACGACCAAACCACCTGGCCGATAAGCTGTTTTATCATGAGTACAGCGACCTGTGGGTGAGGGCACTCCCTCCCAAGCACGCTTCCCAAGCGGCGATAAGACCCTTTTGCCGGCACGGCTTTGCCAACACAGCCCGTCCCCGCTGAAGCTGCCCCACACCGGGTACGGGCTTTGGGGAAAGCGTGAGAGCATCCTCCACAGCAGCTCACACAAAGCATAGTTTCACATACCCAAAACCAGCATCTTATCCCCAAGGAAGGCAAAACAGAGGAGAAAACTTGCTGCCTCGCCACGAGCTGATACAAAGGCAGAGTGTCCCCATGCCCAGCTGCCAGCGGTCTGGATTGTGTCCTGGACACTGGGCCTCCTCCAAGAGTGGGCCTCCCAGCAACGTTCTCATGCAAATAATCATCAGCAGCATTTCATCAGTGAATACAATCACCATAATAGTGGTAATAACACAACCTCTTGGCTACAGGCAGCAATTCCTCTGCAACACTGCCACCAAACGGCACCCGTGCAATACTACAAACCCAACACTGCAAGAACCAGCTTCCCAGTTGGTGCCATCATTTAAAAACCGATTAAAAGCCATCAGGAGAGTCTGAAGGAGCCGGTCAAGCCCCCTGCAACCCTCCTCCCTTCCCCTCAGACCCCATTAGCAAGAAACCTCCCCAAAATTCAACAATCCCACTGAAAGCAACCAGGCAACGAGTTTGTCAAGAGTCCAGCATTCAAATGGATCAAAACAACATCACACCAAAACCCAACAAGAGACAGAAGTTCAGTCCCCGAAGCTGCACGTGGAGCACCATCTGTGAGAGCTAGTCAATATTTCACATTATTTAGACAGCCGGGATCTCTTTCGCATACATGTTTGCATCCCGGCACATGTGCTTCACCGACGCGGTGCTCCGCACAGCTCCTGGCCCAGATCCATCACCCGACAGCTCCCAGCGGCATCACCCGCACAAGCCAACCCTCCAGCAGCAGGACCAGGGGAGCTGCCGTGCCCATGAAGTTCAACGCAGAGCCCATTCCTATCAGATTAAACTTGCCATTTAATCTTGTGCAGGCTGCCGTGAAGGCACTGAGTGTGCACACACATTCACACCTCTCCTCGGTAACCCCAAAACCTTCATATTGGAGCATTTCCAAACACACTTTCTTATTCCAGGGCTGGAGAGTGCTGGGTGGCACCATGAGACACCTACCCTGGATTAGCTGTGAGCAGCTCCACTCCACAGCATGTTTACCTCGGCTGTGCCACTTCCACCGCGCCGCTCCAGCACGGCTGGGCTGGCGATGAGCCAGCGTCTGGAGCAGAAGCGACACATTTCTGAGGGAACGCAAGTCCCATCTGGCAGAGCACATGGTTGCAGCATGGCAAACCCCCTGGAGCACCCCCTGCCACACCAGCCCGGCGGCCCCAGCCCCAGACATCCCCACATGAGCCCCTTCTCCCAGCCAGACCTCAATCCTGGCTGCAGCCGCTCCAGCAGGCAAGAGCACCAGCATGGAGATTGTGGCGAGACACATCCCACACTGCAGACACTGCCATGTGCAGATGCCCATGACACATCCCCGTTTGCACATGGTGCAAGGACATGAAGCCACCCGCAGAGCTCCAGGAATGGGACACAATCCCTGTCATCCAGCACAGGGACGCCTGCACACAGCTTAAGCTACTGGTACCCAAAGAGGAATTTTGAGACCAGCTACACTCCTGGTCCTAACTGGGGCAGCTCCCTGCCTGCAGCATCTTATCCCACCCAGGGATAACACAGGGTCAGCCCCAGCCCCAAATGCTCTGGGGCTCCCTCCGCAATCAGCATTACCACATCCCACCGCTGGGATCCAGCCTCAGCCCAGGGCTGCAGGAGGAGGAAGAGGAGTGGGAAGGTTGGCCGAAAGAATGAGGGAATGAGGAACTGTGGGATGACAGTGGCCAAAGGGCAGATGAAATCCCCTCCAGCTGCCCAGCATAAGACGAGCTGTCACAGAGGTTTTCTAGCCACTGTGCTGGAGCAGGGAGCAGAGTGGTGACAAGCGGCTTCATGTGCAGTCCAAGCCGTGGACAGGTTCAGGTGGACAGGTTGGGGACCCTGCAGGGCAGTGTCACCACCCCAGCTGGGAAGCAGCAGCAGAACCGAGCTGATGCCACCAGCCAAGCCCCAAGGCCACCTCGCACCAGGCAGCCCTTCCCAACGCCTCCCGCAAGTCACGGCAGCAGCGCTGCTCCTGGGAGAGGTGTAATCCCAGCACGGGGGCTCAAAGCCCATCCCAAAGCTTTGCAGGTGGGGAAACTGAGGCACAGGCAGCTGCAAGGACCTGCCGGCATCACCCAGCTGACCAGCAGCAAAACCAGAGAGCCCACTGAACCCCAGCCTCTGGTTTACCAGCAACACTGTTTTCCCTTCCTAAATGCCCGGCGGGAGAAGCTGCCCGGGCTGTATTTACCCGGCCCGTTCCCTGCCAGCAACCAGAGCCGGGGCAGGGAGGAGGGATCCGAGCCACAGCTTTCCTGGGGATGAACCCAATGCAAATCCAACCCCGAGGCACTGCCAGAGCATCCCTTCCTCTGTACAGCCCTCCAGCAGCAATGCCGACAGGCTGGCGCAAGACTCACACACAGCCTGAAACCTGCTGCTCCGCTCCCCCGGGCAGGACCTGGAGGTGAAGCTGCTCCTTCATGCACTAAGTAGCTGCATTTGCAGGAGGCGGCTGCGGGCAAGTCACTCCCTCCTTGGATCTCCATGCCAGAAAGCAATGCCAAGGGGAGAAACTCTACCGCAGTGAGCAACGCACAGCTCACCCCAACCATGGGCTTCTGCCAGGGGAAAGGGAGGGGTAAGGGGGAAACCACAACCATCTCCATCTGCCCGGGGCCAGAGTGTTTGCTGAACCAGCGCAAGATCCGCTTCGCCGAGGGACACGCCGACAGGTCTCGGCAGGCTGAGCCACGCTCCTCCAGCCGACTGCTCGCCCAGAGGCGGGCTGGCACCTCGGCGCAGGCAGGGAGGTGCAAGCTGGCAGCGCTGCCAGCACCAGAGCGGCTGTGCCCCCCTTCCCTTCCCTGCAGTGCCGAACACGCGTGCCCATCGGCATGGGCGAGGCACCACCAACATGAAGCTTTGGTGGAGTGGGCACACACGATCCAAAGCAGCCCGGCTCAGAGGGTAAACGGGTTTAAGGGGCTCAGAGATCGTCCCTTGAGCCACCTTAACCCTGCGGGAAGGCGACAGCTGGCAGGCAAAATGTACGTCCCTGCTCGGCTCCCCCTGCGATGCTTCAGTGGCTGTAGTGGATGGGCACGAAGAGGGGACACACGCCCATCCCCTCCTTCCCAGCTCCAAGATGAGCTGGTAAAATGTACCTGCTTTGCACGACTGAAACATAAATCACTAAGGGCTGTTATTAGAGGAACTTGGAGGGTGCAGATGTATCAGCCCAGTTGAAAACATTTTTTTCATCTTTGCTCAGCTCTCCAAAACGGCACGGGGGGTAGGGGGGAAGAGGTATGGCCGGGTGACTCACCACCAAGAGGGGATGCGACTGATGGGGAGATGAGATACCAGGAACCGCACAAACCGCACACCAAACGTCTGGAGGCCGGAGGTCACGCCGGGGGAAGCAGGAGGGAAATGGGCCCCACGTGCTCAGCCTGCTCAGGATTTGCCCAAAGCTCCCCAGGAGGGGGAAGCCACCAGAAAACATCACCTGGCCGAGGTGGCAAAGGCGGGCGGGCGGATGTGCCCGCAGTGGAGCGGGCTGCCACATGGTCGCCCAAAGTTTTTAACCTGCGGGCTCTGTCTCAGTCCCCCTGGTCCCCAGGCCTGAAATTCAGCCCCAGCCAGACGAGTTGGCCAAGCCTGGGTTGTGAAAGAGCAGGGCAGGAGGGGGACACGCTGGAGCTGAACACATCTCCCCCACGGACACAGCTCCAGCCAACGAGCCAGCCTACATGCCTGATGTGACATGTGTGTGTGCCAGTGCTGGGAAAGCTGCTCCACCCCAGCCCGGCTGCAGGTGACCGGCCAGCACCTTCATGGCATCACCACGCTGCCCTCCATGCTGGCTGCCGATCCGGCACAGAGGTGACAGCTCACTCAGGTACCCACAAAGGGTCAAGGACAGCAAGCAGGAGTAACACAGAGACACCACTCAATGAGGAATTCACTCCCCTGGTCCAGTTTTCCAAACTAGCCGGCAGCACTGATGCGCCAGGGAGAAGTGGCATCTGCGAAGCCTCTGTTCATGCCCCAGGGATGGCTCTCCAGTCCCTGCTGTCACCTCGAAGGGAATCGCACAACAGGACACAGCAGTGTGAGAGCCCCGGTGGCCTGGATGGGCAAGCAGGCAGCCACGTGCAATGCCGGCTGCAAAGCACACCCCAAAGCTGAGCCCTGGGCATGAGCCATCTTTGCCCGAGAAGCCACAGCCCCGTCACCGGAAGACCAGCAGCCTCCAGTGCCCCGGGAGAAGTGAAGTAACTCTCCCCCATTGGCCCCGTCTGCCCGTTACAGGTTTCTGCCACTTATGAAATATTTCCAACCGCCAGCATCTCACCCCATCCTCCCTGGGCCTTGATGGACGGACACACTGCCAGGAAGCAGGCTGGCACCACGCAGCGCTGTGCAAGGTGCTGCAGCCACAGAGGGGCCCGAGCCAAAAAGCCTGGCCCCATGCTCCCTCCAGTCCAAGCCCAGAGGGGCTGGGAAACACAGCAGCGAGGCTTTGGGTTTATTTCCATGGGATGTTTTCAACTCTGGGCACCGGAGGGAGATTTGCAGCCCCGTTGCAGCTGGGTTCTCAGCTGGCTGCTGGGCTCTGGCATGGAGCAAGAGCCGCAGCCGCCCTTGGCCGGGAGCACGGTCACCTCTTCCCCAGTCCGACTCGCAGCGCCTCACACGCAGCCAACTGGGACACCAGTCCATGCCACAAACAGCTGGATAAACGCTTACGTCCTCATGAGTCCCCTTTCCCCGGCAAGGAGGGAGGGGAACCGGGAGAAGTCCAAGCACAGCGAGTACCCAACGGCTGCCAGCCCCCTCCCACCGCCGGCGGGATGGCTGCTGTACCAGCACCAGCTGCCCGTGCTCACCATCATCGGTACATCCCTGATCCTCTCCCTGCAGAAGCAGCAGCTTCCCGGGGGAGACTTTTTTAGGCACCCCCCTCCAGCACACACTTCCCCATCTCTGCCCCACGACACAGGGGCACGCAGCACAGCGAGGCACAGCCGCCAGCTATTCCTCATGCACGCATTCATGGCTGCAAACAGCTGAGAGCCAGGAGTGCTGACAGTGTAAATCTTCGCCGCCTCCTCCCCTGTCTGCCAGGGCAGCTCTAGTGACACCCGAGGCACCGGAGCTGCCTTGACTGTGCCACGCACGAGACACCAGCGATACGAGCCCCCGAACACACCGGGCTGAAACCAAAGCCCCCGGACCAGATGCGCCTGGACTGCAGCGGCAGACGGTCCCCATGCCTCTCCCCGCAGCCCTAAGCCACTGCTGCAACCCACGGCCCTCCGCCCCAAAACCCAACCCTGCCGTATTTACACCCCGTGCCACAGGGCTGGCAGTTGCTTCAAAGCCTTATTTTACAGCCTCAGTTCTCTGTGTCCCCTGAAGGCCTTCAATCTCATCCCCCAGATCCAGAACAGCCAGGTCAATTTAACTGCCCATTTAATCTTCTACGGGTCCCAGCAAGCTCAGAGACAGCATCCTCCGGAGAAGGGTCCATGCTCCCGGCCTTTGCCAGCTCGAACACTGCCGCACTGCTTTCCTTCAGCTGCGAAAATCACTACCTTAAAAGCCAACGTGAGTTTCCCCCCCAGCTCAGTGCAGCTCTCTATTGTTTCTTTTAATTTTATTTTATTCCACGTGGGAATCTGTGTCCAGGCTGCTTTATTTTTAAGTGGCTCTTGCTCAATATTTACTATTGCTCGCAGCTGCGTCAGCACAGGAACACCACGCGCTCCCGCCGGGTTTCCGACGAGCCCTCCCGCAGCCATTACCCCGTGCCGATGCCGTGCCATGGTTTTACTGCCGTGCCACCCTCACGGTGAATCACCACGCTGCCGGCCCCCCCCCCGCGGCAAAGGCACACCAAAGGGCAGGGTGCGTGCACAGGGCACGGGGGGGTTCCCTGCCTCCATGGAAATAAATATCATCAGGCTGAGCCCTGCCGCTCACCTCCTCCTCACCCAGAGGCTGGAACAGCCCCAATGCCCCAGAGATAGTGGAGGAGCAGAAAATGGGAAGAAGTGGCTGCAAGGGCTCAAGGGATAGGTGCTCGCACTCCAGCTCTGCCCCCAGCGTCTTGCAGACTCATCCGGTGCCTCAGTTTCCACTGTGCAACAAAGTAAAAGCAATCCGAGGTCTACCAGTGCTTCAGGGCTCGGGGCCACAGGAGAAGGACACCGATGAGATGCCCTGAAGATCTCCTGCGAGGTCACCTACCAGCTCCCTGCTGACAGCGTCTTCATGGGGGGCAGCAAGAAGCCACCCAGGTGGGGACATGAAGCCCTCTGGCAGAAGAAAGGTGGCCTTTCCTCCTGCTGGAGGGGCCAGGATGGGAACCATCCCACTGGGACCCTTGACATGATGCGCAGCCGGTCTGCACAGCCTGAAGCAAGCAGTCTGGGAAGCACCGACCCGGTCCCACGTTAATCCTGACGCAAAAACACTCAAACCAGTGTCAACGCTGCCGGGTCACTGCTGGCTGCTACAGCAGAAGCGTCTCTTCTACGTCCTCAGCCCGAAATCCCCCACCGCATCAAATGTCTCTCCTTTTCCGCTGGCATAATTAAAACTGACACCCCAACGGGGGTCCACCAAAACCTCCAAGCTCTCACTACACAACCGCGGAGCTTTCCTCAAATAGCAAGGAGTGACCCAGTGGGCTCTTCAGCTCCACATTTACTAAGATGCTGTATGGAAATTAAAAAATAGTAATTTTAACTCTCAAACTGATTAGCAGAATCCCCAGGAATGCAGAACCTGGCTGCTAGATTGTAGTCTCCCCTTCCCCTCCTCATTTTCTAGGGCAGCATCAAAATGTCTTTGCTTTGGTCCATCCTTCATCACGGTGAAGACCCTCCAGCCACCGGCGGCTGGCACAGGGGCCCTAGGGCTGACTCTGCTCCTGGCACCGGGCACACACCTTCATTATAGGTGCTCCCCCTCCTTCCTAAGCACAGAAATTTAACTCACCCCATTTTAATTTTTTTTTTTTTTTTTTTAAATCACCCAACCTCAGTGCAGAAGATGCGATGGAAACAGGCGAGCCCCCACTCCCTGCGGGCCAAGCCCTGCCCATGCAATTAACCCAGCGACACCCATGCGCCCGCTCCAAGCACCATCCCGTGCCTTCGTTAGAAAAGAGCTCGCTACCCTTCGCTGCCAGAGCCGGGAGAGCTACAGGCGCTCGGTGCGGGGAGGTTATTGCGGGATGGCACGGGTGCTGGTCCCCACATCACCTGCACCGAGTGCCTGCCAGCAGCAATTAAATCAGCCTTCAAAGAGAGATCCCAGCTTTCCCAGCGCCATTAGCCGTGCCCTGGAGGGAACACGGTCTATTTTCAGCCACAATGACTTAAGACCAGGTCACCAGCAGGTTAAATGGGACTGTGCAGCATTATCTCCCTGCCCTCCCATTGAGAAATTAAACACCGCTGCGTGATGGGCAGCAGCCAGCCCTGCGGATGCACGCCGGGGTGCCCACCGAAAGGTAAATGCCACCTGCCCTCTCCTCCCCTCGGCTTTCCATCGCCGGCCGTGGCCGCCCGCTGCCCTGGCTGCCTTCCCTCTGCATGGGGTGGTGGGTGGGGGGCCACCACAGGATCGCCCCACGTTCGTCCCTGCCTGTCCTCCTGTCCAGCACGGTGAGGGGTCGCAGCCAGGATGGTCCCCACCATGCCCAAGCCCAAGCGTGCTGGAAGGAGCCTCAGCACCCCTCATTTTGCAAACCCAAGCCCGCACGGTGCCAGATCGGGGCTGCTCATCTTGCCCCTTCCTCCAGAAATCAGGTGGCCCAACTGCAAGTTCCCAAGCTGGGGACTGCCCCAAGCCATGGGTTTCACCAGGGCCACCAGAGAGGTGACATCTCCCCACGGCAGCTCAATCCGCTTTGCCAGGAGAGCCACCACCAAAACCCAACCAGTCAACCCACCGCTAACATCTGGCAGGGAGGTGGCAGCTGGATGCGGGTTTGTTTTGCCTCCCAGGCCCCTGCCAGGCGCAGTCAGCACGAGCCGGGATGACTCAAAGCCCTGGGAGACACGGCCTCTGTCGCTGCTTATTTTAAACCTTGTTTGCAAAGAGGCTGCTGTGGCTCAGCACCTCTCATTGTGCCTTGCAAAGGGGGGTGGCATCACAAGGGGAAACTGAGGCACGGAGCGGCATGGCACCCCAATCAGGCCTGAAGGCCACAACACCAACACGTGCACACTCAGCAAACAGCCAGCAACCACCGCACAACACGGGGGTCCAGGCAGCAAGAGGGGACTGGCTCCAAGAAACGTCCCAGGGCTGGAGCGAGGGCATCGCCAATGACCCAACCGAGTCCGATCGGCTCCGGCTTCATGTCTCCCGCTCGGCCAGGACAGGGCAAGCGTGTGGTGAAGCCGGAGGTGCCCACCTGTACTGCTCCATGTGCCACGGGGGCAAACGCATCCCTCTCCCAGAGCCCAGCGCTGACCTCCACAGCATCTGCAGGGACCAAAACCACCCTGGGAGAAATTCAGCAACGGGCTGCAGACATCTGGGGGTGGAAGAATGAGACCCACAGATGGAGCACAATCCCATAAGCTTCTTTTCCTTAGGAAACCAGGCTCAAAAGCTCAGCCTATGCCCAGCCTCTCCCCCCGGCCCCACATTCAGCCCTTGTTCCTTCCAGAGGCTCCTGCGCTCCCCGCATCCTCCTGAACATCAGCCCACGCCACCTTTTCTGCACTAAAAAAGCGCTGAACCGTGAAGCGAAGGAGTCTCTGCGGCCGGCAAACACCCAACACCATGCACTTCCCTGCCGCCGATAACGGGAGATAAACGCAGAGGCAAATATTATGGCGGTGCGGTTTAATTCCTGATGAATTATGCAAATCTGTATTCAAACTGAAGCACAGCCCTTGGGCTCTTGACAAATTGCCAACCCGGCCCCGATGTCACAAGGCAGGGACAGCCAGCCCTCTGTCAGGTGAAGCACTAGATGGATGCCCTATATATGTATATATACACACACATATGTGTTTGCACATCTCAACTAGGGAGATCAAGGAGCGCCCGCAAGAACGATCCAAGAGCGACTTTTGCATTTCTCCTTCCTCTCAGCTGCGTTTAGCCTGGCCAGGGAAGGCCACCGAGCTTTCATGTCCTCCACAAGATGGAAGCGGCTTGGGTTGACAGCGACGTTCAAAGCAGGAAAGAAGATAAAATTCACCATGGCTGGGGCTGGGAAGGAGGGGAGGCAGAGGGGGGCAGGAGGGGAAAGCTTAAAAACGCTTGTGCCAATATGAATGTGGAAAGGAAGATCTGTCCACAAAATAGTCACAGAGAGGGCTCATCTGATGAAAGCAGGAATTTCCGATCCCACACAAACCCCGAACATCCATTAAAAGCAGCAGAAGAATCGCCGCTTTGTGTCACTAATCTCATTAGGGAGAAAGCCCCGCTGTAGCGCTGGGATTGCAAAGGGAAACCCCAGCACGCTGCGCACGCCCGGTGCCGTGTGCCTGCCCGGCGGAGCGGGGCCGGGGGAAAGCTGTCCTGGGCTTTCACCGGCACCCCGGGAAGGCTCCTGCACCCATCTTTACTCGCCTGCCCAGTTCTTTACTCGCTGGAGTATTATCCGCTTGGCTTGCGTGTGACACGGCATGTGGGATGCCTCCCCACCTAGCAGATCAGGACACAAAACACCAGAATTACACACGCTGTATGGCGATAACACGGGGGCTATTTCATTCACACACCGCTACCGGCACTGTCTGCAAGCAGAAAAGAGCTGAATCCCTTCAAAACCCTTCCTCCCAAGCACGCTGGCCATTTCAGGTTTTTTTTTTTAATTAAAAGCAATTAAACCAAATGTATTAAAAGCATATTCAAGCCACAGGGAATTCTGCTGAGAAGGGATCAGGGGCAGAAAGGGAAGCAGGGGCAATATATCTAACCACCAAACGTAAAAAGGGATCTTTGCTCACAGTAACGCGGCAGGGCAAGATGGATGGCGGCAGAAGCAAGAGCAACCTTTGCAGAAGTTGCCAGGGATACAGATCCAGAGAGACAGGGCCGAGTGCCTTAAAATCTCTGTTATTCCCCTAAAAAGGCACGTTCTCTCCCAAACACACTGTGTTGCTCCTTCCCTTGCTCCGAGCCCACCATGTTCGGCTTGCCTGCCTGCATCCAGCTCCCTCAAAATGGCTCTTTGGCCACTGCTACGCTGGCAATAAAATTTATTCCCAAGGTCATTTCACTCTTTTGCCACTATTTCAAGTCTTGCTGGATTTAAACAAAAACCGGCCTCAGATATACCAAGCCCTCCCTCAACCCCTCCTTTCCGCCCATCACCTCCCTGATTTAGAGATACCAAACTCTCGACTACCTTTCGCTTCCCATAACCGTCAGCTACAACAGCTGGAGAGGAAAACCGGAGCATATTGCGCACCCAACAGCTGATCCTCGCGGCGTGGGGAGAGAGCCCAACTGTCACCGTCACGGTGCTGCCGTACGGCAGGGCTCCTGCCGCGCCGTCCTCCCCAGCCAGCGTGGTCGGGGATGGGTATAAAGGGTTTGTGCGGTTGCCGTCCCTTTGGTGTTCGAGGGCTGGAGAGAAGCGAACGATAAGCAAAGCAAATAAATAGCAGAGAGAGATGGTGTGTTTCCCCAGCCGGTGGGTGCGTCGCGATGCCCACAGACATCCAGCTGTGCCATCCCAGAGTGAAGTCAGCCAGAAACGCGGGGCTGGGAGGAAACATGGGGAGAAGGAAACCCCCAAATCCTCATGGCCAGGGAGAGGCAGCACCCTGCAGGGCGGCCGCACCGGAGCGCTCCCCTCCCAAACTTTGCTTTTTAAAGAGCATCCCCAGCTGGAAAAGCCAGCGAGGGGCTGCGCAGCTGGATGCGGTGCTGCTCCCTCACCCCAGCCCTGCAGGCAGGGAGCTCGGGGCTGCCCTCGGCTCCACACCCCTCTGCTTCCCCAACCCCGCCTGCATTTTCGGGTCGGTTCAGGGCCCACCGTGCTCTCCGTCTCAGCAGCGAGGCAGAACAAAGCGTGCCCTTGTCCTCGGCACCTCGAGCAGGCGATGCTGGATCGCGTTACCTAACCCAGACCAACATCTCCTCGTCCCGGCAAGGCAGCTTTCGTGTCAGCACATGCCAGGCTGGCCCCGATTCCCTGCATCACCTCCCGCCCGAAGCTTTAACTGGATCAGTTTAGTACACGCTGAAAACACATGGAGCCTTGTTTCAACTCGTCAGGCACTAACCCCAGCTAAAGGAGGTGATCCGACACCCTCCCACCGGTCGCAGCCACGGTCGAGCCGCAAGGCGCTCACCTGGAAGGCTGCCGTAACGACGTTAATTCCCCTTAACAATGTTCATTTCCATATTCATCAGAAGATGGTGAAATGACAAGATGGGGGGTTATTTACTATATAATTATAAACTAATTTCAGCTTTACTCTGGGTCATCCTAGGAAGGAGATCCAAAATTTCCCTTACGAAAGCCCTGCTCCGCTAACCACGTCTGCAGCAAGATTAATTCCCGGCAATTTCCATCTCTCCAACAGCTGCTGCGCTGGGAAAGAGCAGGAGCCTGTCCCCGACACTGGGGACCTGCCTGGTGCCCTATGCCATCCCAGGCTAGGATTTATAGCACCGGCACATCCTCCGGATCAAATTTTCACTGGCACACCATCAGTCGGGGCCGGGACCGGTGGTTGTCCAACCCTACCAAGGAGACTCGGTGCTGGGTGGGGGGCAAGGCTTGCTCGGGGTGGGAGAAGGGCTGCTAGAAACCATGCTAATAAAGCACATATTTCCAGTGCCGTGTATCAGAGGCAGGGCCAGGCTCCTGTTCGTTCCGCTGGGGAAGGTACTAGAAACGCTAACACAGCGGAGGATCCCGCAGGACCTTGCTCCAAGCAAGTTTACATCACCACGTTGGCCCTTGGGCTCTCGTCCACAGTCCGAGCCCAGCGTCCCTACCACCAGCTACCGCCACTTGGGTTGGAAACTTCAACAGGGGCCAGAGGACAGGGTGGACAGTCCTTCCCACCCCTCTTGAAGAATGGAGATGCCACCCCCACAACCCACCCGACCATCAGGACACTGGGGAAACCACCAGGACATCAGGGAAAGGAGTCCCCAGCACCCCAGGAGCGCATGGTGGAAGACTCTCAAAAATGCAGAAGCCCCTTTTTCCCCCCCTATTTCATCCCCAGTGCAAAACCAAAGAGACCGCTCCTGCCTCGCTCACAGCCTACGAGTTGGCCGCAGGCCCGAGGGAGGTGCAGGGGCATCGCTTAATGGCCGAGCGCTTCCTCCGCCCCCGGGGATGCCGGGTGTAAACAGGAGAGCAATGGTCCGAGCACAACATCCCTGCCCGGCACAGGCCAGCATCACCTCCCCGAGCCCTACCGGGACAAGCACGCTCGCTGCTCTGCCTGAAAACACATACCAAAAAGCATCTAATTTCACCAGGGCCTCAAGGGAGGAGAAACATCTCCCCAGGCAGGTCTCCGGCCAGTCCGCATTCCTCCCGCGGTTACACGGCGAGCCCCTGCCCCAAGGAGCCCCCCGCGCTCAGCCCCTCGCACCACCCCCTGGGCGGGCAGGGAGGGGGAACCGCGATTTCAAGGGCCATTAAACACCGATGGTATTTTCCTTGCAGCATCAAAACATGACCAAAAAGAGCCGCCTCGAACCACAGCCAAAATCCCGCCGCTGGTCCGGGAGCCCCCTCCTCCCCAGCCCAGCTACGGGAAGGAGCGGGGCACAGCTCGGTGCAGCACCGCATCGGTGCTATCCCGGTGTCTCCTATCAGCAAAACGATTTTAGCGTGGATGCAGTTTAGATGAGCAAATTGTGCTTCTGCTGGCACTGCCGACAGCAAGGCCTCCTCTGCAAAATCTGCCGGCTCAGCAGAAGCACAATTTTGCCATTATAAGGATGGCTACAGTGGGATTTTGCTGGCACAGCAAAGCTATCCTGGGAGGGGAGGGTTATTTTTTTTTTTTTTCCTATGCTCCTACCTGGCCCAGCTGTCTGGAAAACTTCTCCCTGGGCACAGCAGGCCTGGAAGCAGGGATCGTCTCCAATCCGCCTTAAATCCCTGCATTTGAATGCACATGCTAATGTACAAGTATGAAAGCAAGCAAACCAAAATCTCTCCGTCTCTGCCTGACCGCTTTCCTTTCAGCCACCGCTCTTGAGCTGGATTTAACACAAAGCCAGCTCTGCTCGTACAGGTGTGTCCCTTTTCCCAGGGACTGGAAAGTGTTTCTGAAGTATATTTTAATGGAAGAGGCTGGACATCCTTTTATACAAACGTGGATCTCTTCAGGTAGCCCCGCCACACGCATCCCACCCAAAAAAGGATACCTCAGTACATGGCAAAAAGCAGATTTTTATTATTATTATTTTAAACTCAGAGAGTCTTTTTTGCATGTGGATTATATTTGCTCGCAGGCAGCCCTGCTGCCTGGCAGGGACGCGGTCCCAGAGCAGCCCTTCACAATTGGGTCCGAGGGAGCCTTTTCCACCTCCCCCAAAACACCGAAGCTGCCAAGAACAACGCGCCCGCCGTGGGATAGAGCCGAGACCAGGACACTCGCTTGGATCTGAAGACGGTGGGGTAGGGAAGGAGCAAAACTATAAACTCCCCCATATTTTGAGCCACAGGCTGCAGAGCAGAGCGAGCTACTGCTTTAATGGACTCAGCCGCCTGACTCCATCGATTGCAGCCTCTTTTTATGCAAGGTCTTCCCGGCAAGCTCGGCCGCTGCCAGGGATGAAATTCCATTGCAAAGAATCACCTTCCTCCCCCAGCCCTCGGCGGGGCCCATCGGGAGCACCCCGCTGCTCCCCGGCCCCCGTAACCCCCCTGCCCTCCTCGGGGACGGGGACATGGCGATGCCCAAGAGCACCCAGGGCGGGGGACACATGGGATGGCAGCCCGGCAGCCGAGGGCTAGCTCACCTCCCGCCTCGGCCTCCAGCTCACTCCTCCCTCCGTGCGCTTCCAACAAAGGGGCTTCTGTCCCCGTCCCCCCGGCCTGCACAGCAGTGGCCAAAAGGCTACCATGGAATAGAAACCCCCCAGAGAAGAGCCGAGGGTCCGGGGGTCACTGGACACAGCCCAGGCGCCCATATTTTGGCGCTGGGGCAGAGCCCGGACTGCCATAACGAGCAGAGGCGACAAGAAAAATAAGAAGTCGGTGCCGGCGATAACTGGATCCTCAAATATGGCCAATCACACTATTTTTACAGGGGCGTATTTATTTTAGGAGGACGCTGGGACGGATTCAACAGTCTCTTTCTTCAGCCCGGCGGTATTTAAAGATCGGTTTGAACTGGCTCTATTTAAAGGCTTCGCCTCCTGCCCACTTTTCTTAACCCCTTGCATAAGCCTTTGCTTTCCACCCCTCCAAACCCCTCCTAAAAACAAAACAAACCCAAAAAACACAACAACAAAAAAAAACACCACACACCAACATCAACACTGCAAACGCAAACCTACAAAGGGCCCCTCCGTAGCAGGAAGCAATCATCGTTTCAAACTATATTGTTACAGCCATAAAAAAAAATAAAAATCCCTGCCTATCCCACTTCCGTGGTATAATGGAAGTTTCAACTGTTAATTGTACGTATCTTTTTAATGCAGTTTAGCCTGGTTGTGAATTGCCATGCCGTGGCGAAGCCAAGCTCACAGAGCGAGCTTCGCGAGCGATCATTGCGGGAAGCGCACAGGGGAGAGCCGGGCACCACGGAGGTGCAGGCAGGGATGGAGGGGATTTTCAAAACACCTCTCAGAGAAAGGAAAATAAAAATACAAATAATAAGAATGCATTAAAAAAAAAAAATTGGAGGGATCACAAAACCCATTCCCTCTGTGAGGGGCCCCAAATCCGAGGCTCGCTCCCAGCCCGAGAGCTTGTGGCACAGTGGGAAAGCTCACGGACAGCGGCAGGGAGCAACGCTTTGTCGGCTTGGCTCGGCTGGAGCTCGGCACTTGCCTCCCAGGCTGCCTGGATTTCAGGGAAGCACCAGAAAAGGAAACTTTGGGAGGGGAAATAAAAGAATACAACAAAAGGAAAAAAAAAAATCACTCAATTAAAAAAAAAATATCAACAACAACAACAAAAAAAGAAACGACAAGCCGCACTTGGTCTGGCTTGAGATTGTCCAGACGAATTTTTGCAGAGATCACATTCTGCTTTAGCCGGAGTTGGAGGAGGGGGAAAAAAAAAATTACCCGGGACAAAAAAAGGAAGAAAAAAAAAACAAAGACAAAAGGGAAGGAAAAAAAGAAGGTGTTTGCCCATGTGCTTGGCTTCATAGCCGTTCGCTTTACACCTCTCCTCTTAGCACCTGGGAAATTGGCACTGCCACCTAGTCTAAAACTAATAAATCTTTTTCCCTCGATTCGGGCTGCTTCCTTCACTGCAGATGTTGGCAATCAGGTTTGCAAATTTCAAAGTCATTCATCCCGGGCGGCTGGGAGAAAAGCAGGTTTATTATTGCAAAACCTGTCACCCTCCCAACGCCTAAAGTAAACTCCGAGTCACCTCTCCACGCCCAGGGGAAAAAAGGGGGAAAAAAAAATAGAGCCAGAGAGGGAAATCAAACGGTCAGAAATTCCTCGCGTCCTCCCAGGGCAAGCTCGGCAGCAGCCCCGCAAAAGAGCGGGCAGGAGTGCGGGCAGGAGGGTGCAGGCAGCGGCTGCCGGATCCCGCGTTATCCCACCCTACGGATCGCTGGGAAAGGGAGCTCGGAAAGGGGGGAAAAATAAAAATCCCTCAAAAAAAAAAAACCCTAATTTAAGGAAGTAAATAAAAAGCTGACTGGGGGAAAAAAAAAAAATAAACCCCGTAGATTTCAATGTCTGCTTTTTTTTTTTTTTAATGGAGAGGCAGCCATGGGGCTCCCCCAGCATGGAGCACGTCGGGAAGGGGAAAAAAATATAAGGAGGGAGCAGCCCCTGCATGGAAGTTTTGTTTACAGGTTTAAAAAATAATAATTAGTAAGGGAAAAAAAACAAAAAACACCAAAACCCGCGCTGCCGGCAGCGCTGCCCGGAGGTGGCAGGGACCGCGGCTGGGCTCGGGCTGCACCCAGCTCCGGCGCGGAGGGAAACCACCAAAACTGCCCCGTTTTGCCCCTTTTCCCAGCCCGAGGGTGTTTTCTTGCCTGGCCGTGAAGCACCCAGCCGGGCAGCGCAGCCCCTTCCCCTCCGCACCCCGATCTGCCTCTCTCCCAGCTTTCCCGAAAATCGGATTTCTTCCCCGGATTTATTCCACAAAACACCCGCGGCCGCTGCGGCGGGGGATTTTCCTCGGTGCCAACAAAACCGCGCGCTGGGGGTGATTTTTTTCCCCCATTCCCCTATTTTTTCCCCTATTCTCCTATTTTTTTTCCCCCCATTCTTTTTTCTCCAAATCAAAGCCAGGCGAAGCAGAAAACCCTTGGGGAAAACATGCGAAAAAGCTGCAAGCATACATATATAGATAGATATATAAAATTATTAAATTTTTTGCGCTCAAAGCCCCGCCGGCTGCCGGCCCCGGGGGTCCGCAGTATCCGCCGCTGCCCGCGCAGGCGGAGGGGAGGGAAGGCGGAGGGGCTGCCCGGGGTCCGCGGAGCCTTACCCGGGTGGGAGTGGAGGCTGATGCCCGATGCGAGGAACTTGCCGGGCTGGAGGGCGGCGGGGAGCCCGGCGGCCATGGGACCGGCGGCGGGAGCCAGGCGGCCGGTGGCTCCCAGGCGGTGGCTCTCCATGGCCAGCCCGGAGAGCAGCGGAGGGGGGCCGTGCACCGAGCGGGGGGGCCCGAAATCTCGGCCATCCATCATCCACTCGCCGGCTTCAAGGAGTCTCCCGGATCGCTGTCGGTGCCCGCCACCGCCTTCCCCCCCCCCGCCCCCCACCCCCCCTCCTCCTCCTCCTCCTCCCCAAAAAAATCAGATGGTTTTCAAAAATAAGGCGTCCAAGCGTCCCATGGCGCGGTGCAGGGAGCCAGCCCCGGCGCGGCGGTCTCGGCGCTGCCTGCAAGAGAGAAGAGGGGTGCGGTGAGCCAACCTGCCCCGACCCCTCCTGCTCCCAGCCACCCCCCGTAAATACCCCCCAAAAACCCACCCTCACCTTCCCGACCCGGGGGAAGGGGGGGAATAATCCAAGGAAAACTTGTGGCAAAGGGCGGGAAAAAAAATTAAAAGTATTTAACAATAATTTTTTAAAAAGAGCGTTGAATTTGTCACCCCCAAAGCCAAAGCCGGCCCGGGAGCGCCCCGCCGCAGCGCCCGCAGCCCGGCTCCTGCGGGACTGACCCGGCGGGGACGGGCGGCGGGGAAGCGGCGTTGTCTTTCTCCTCGGAGCGCAGGAAAACACACACACAAAAAAAACCCACCCAAACAAATAAAAACCCTCAATTTTCCTTTTTTTTTTTCCTCCTTTTTTTTCTTTTTTCCGTGGGGCTGCTGTACCCCGCCGAAAGCCGCCCCGGGAGCGGGGAAAGGGCTCCGGCGGCACCGCTCCCTCAGCCCCGTTTCTCGCCTCTTTTCCCTCATTCCCAGGGCTCCAAACCGCCGCCTGGGTTTTGGGGTTTTTTTCCTCCCGTTTTTCCCAACGCCGCTCCCGCTCGGGAAAACAAAACACGTTATTACTATTTCCCGACAGAATGAAACAAAAAAATATACAGATATATAAAAAATATATATATAGTTGTACTTGCAACCTGATGAAACGATCCCCCCCGCCCGTCGGGTTTTGCACCGGGATAGCGAGAAATAATAAACACTGCGGGGAATAAAGTGGGCTTTTCTTCCCCCCCCCCCCCCCCCCGAGCTCCCGGAGCCCCGGGAGCCGCCGCTCCGCTCCGCCCCGGCCCCGCCGCCCTTCCCGGCTCCTCGCCGGCCGCTGCCAGCGCGGGGGAGGGGGGTGCTGCCGGGCCAAGAAATGATCAACAAAAAAAGAAGGTGGAAAAATGCGAAATAATAAGAAAAATCCCACCGCCTTGGTTTTGGGTTTTTTTTTAATTTATTCGGGTGAAATTTAGAAATTTAATTAAATTAAATCCTGCCTGCGTGGCTGAGCGGGGCGAGTCTCAGCCCGGGGCTGCGGGAGCGGCCGGATCCCGGCTTGTAACTACTAAAAACAGAGGAAAAAAATGGCTAAAAAGGGGCAAAAAGCACCCCGGGATGGGGCGGGGGGGCCGGAGCGAGGCGAGGGGGGACGCGACGCCCCCGCCCCGGCCGGGCCGCCCCGGGGGAGGGGGCCGGGTCCTACCTCGGCGCGGTCAGGCCGCCTGGTCGCGGGGCATGGCGGCGGTGCGGGGCTGGGGCGGAGGGTGCCGGCTCGCCGCCCTGCCCGCCGCCCGGCTCCGCTCCGCTCCGCTCCTCAGGGGCAGCGCGGGAGCGACGCGGCGGCCGCGCCATGGAGCGGCGGGGCCCCGCCGAGCTGCAGCATCGCCTCCACCCCCCTGGCCGGCCCCGCGCGCGGCTCGGCGGCGCTTAAAAAAAAGGAGGAAAAAAAAAAATTTAAAAAAAAAAAATTAAAAAAAAAAAAGGGGGAGCGCGAGCGCGGGGCGGGAGGGAGGGAAAAAAACGGGGCGGGGGGGGGGAACGGCGGCGCCGGGGCCATGAAACACGCATTGTTCTCCGCGCGGCCGGGGCGGGCCCGCTGCCCGCCTGCGCCGCCCCATTGGTCCATCGGCCTGCCACTCACCGGCGGGTAAACAGGCGGCGGTTTCCAGGCTCCCCGCTCCCCCCGCCCCTCGCGGTGAGGCGCTCCCGCCGCCGTTTCCAGGCCCCCCCCTCGCTCTCCCGCTCGGAGCAGGCGGCGGTTGGCGGCCGCGGCGCCGCGATCCGCTCGGGGGAAGCTGCCTCGGGTCCCCCCCGCTCTGGGGAAGCTGCCGGGGGGGTCCGCCCCACGACCCCCCTATTCTTTATTATCTGTGGGGTTTGAAGCCTTCTCCCCGCCCGTCCCCCCGGCAGGCCCAGGCTGAGGGACGTGAGCCCCCCCCCGCCCCGGGAAGGGCTGAGGGGGAAGTGCCGGCGGGCCCTCTCCCACGGCCCCGCCGCGGACAAAGCGGCCTTTCAGGGAGAGGGGGAGAGGCTGGGGGAGGGTCTCCTTCCCTCCCTGCGGGCCCTGCCCCCCCCCCCCCCCCCAAAATGTAAAACTAGGGTGAAAAGGGAGGCCGCGGGGCGGGGGAGGAGACACCCCCCTCCTCCGATTTAACCAAAACTCTGTTTTTTCCAGCTGGGCGCGAGAAACGGGCGGGAGAAGCCGCGCTGCCCGCGGGGGGGGGGCACGGCCCCGCTCCAGCCCTGCCCGCCCGGCCTCGGGTTCTTCCCCGCCGTCCAGCCCAACTTTTACTTTTCTTTCTTGTTTTGTTTTGGTTTGTTTTTTTTAATTTTTCCCTTTTGCGCCCAGCCCTGAGCAGCACCGAGCGCCCCCGGGGGGGACACGCACGGGAGGGACACCCCATCGCTGCCAACGGCCCCCCCCCAGAGCCTCCCAATCCACTGCCCTGCTTCTTTATTTAATTTTTTAAAATCAGCTTTTATAACGAAGGGGGGGAGGGGAATCTAATTTAATCCCGGTATAAATAAAATAATAATAAACACCCCCCCCCCTCCCCGGGCAGGAGAGTTTCGAGGCGCCCGCGGCCGCCGGGGCAGCGGCCAGAAAACGGCAGAAGCAGCCCCAAAAACGGAGGCCGGAGCGGCCCCCCGGGACCCCCCCGCGACACCTCCCACCCCCCCCACACCCCCCCCGGCACTTTCCTGCTTATTTTTAATCGTTTGAAGAAAATCAGCGCCGCGTTCCTCGAAAAGCTCTCACGCTCCGAAAGGCGCTGTGTTTAACGCGAAAAAAAAAATAGATATATAATAATAGGTGGTTTTATTTATATCTAAGAGCAAAACCCGGCTGCGTCAGAGGCGAGGGCTCAAACCCCCGTGCTTCCAGGGGGAGGGCTTTTTTTCCTGTCTCCTTTAGTAAACCAAAAAGGGGGGAATGGGGGGGGGGGAGATATTAATGGCTTAATCGCTTTTATGTGGCTTTAAAAGCATATTTTATAAATGTTTAATGCCTTCACGCCCGGACCTCCCCGCCGCTCTCCCCGGGACGGGGGGTTGGCATGCCATAAATCAGGAAAATGCTAATAAAAACCCCGGCTCGGGCGTGGCGGGGGGGGGCCGGGCCCCCTCCATCCCCGGGCTACCCCCCCCCCCGCGGCTCCGGCCCTTCCTCCTCCTTCTCCTCCTCCTCCTCCTCCTCCCCCGGCCGGGAGCCATCTTGTAGCAGCAGCTCCGGGCTGGGGCAGCGCTGCTGCAAAGCACCGAGCCGCCCCTCTCCTCCAAAAAAATGCCCCCCCATATCTCTATCTACACATTTTTATTATTATTATTATTATTTTTTTCCCTGCGACGGGCGGTGCTGCGGCTGCCCTGGGGGCGGGCACCATTTTCCCACCATTTTCCACATTAACGCCCCCCCCCTTCTCCCCCGGTTATGTCCCCGAACAGGGAACACCCCCCCCGCTGCCCCCCGGGGGGACCGGGCTGGGGCCGCGAAGGCCCCGGGGCAGTTTGGGGCTGGCGGCCGCTCTCACGTTTTCCCCGCAAAGCTTTACCGCAAACACCGCTTTCTCCAGTAACACCGATCTTTTTTATTGAAAAGTATTGGGGGGGGGTTCCCGCGAGCAGCCGCTGGCTCCGCACCGCGCTGCCCCGGGCTCCCGGCAGGTTCCCACGCTGCCGCCCGCCCCCGGGCCGCCCCCCGCCCCGGGGAGGGGGCACCCCCCGCCCGCCCGGCGCGCCCGGGTCCTCGCCCTCCGTCTCTCCCCTTCTGTTCCTTTAGTTTTCTTTATTTTCCCTCTTTTCCTCTTTTTTCCTCTTTTTCTCCCATTTTTCCTTTTTTAAATTTTTTCTTTATTTTTTCTTTATTTTTTCTTTATTTTTTCTTTATTTTTTCTTTATTTTTTCTTTATTTTTTATTTTTTCTTTATTTTTTCTTTTTCCTTTTTTCTTTATTTCTTTTTTTTTCTTTTTCCTTTTTCCTTTTTTCTTTTTTTCTTTTTTCTTTTTTTTCTTTTTTTCCCCCTTTTTCCCCATTTTTTTCCCTCTCCCTCACCACAGTCGAACACGAAATTCTCTCTCTGGGCCAGCCCCTCTTCCCCCCGTCCCCGCGGAGGCAGAGGGGAGCGGGCAGGAGCCAGCGGAGCGGTGCGGAGCTCACAGCCCCCAGCCCCACACCGGGCATTGCCCCCCCCGGGGATACAGGTAGGACGAGGGGGGGGGGCTGCGAAGGGGTGGGACCTGTCTGGAGATGTGATACCCCCCCCAGTGCATCTTCCCCCCATTTTGGGGGGCTGCCAAGGTTTGGGGGGGGGGACTCACCCGTTCATTGCAAACCCGGCGCTCGACTTTGCAGTTGTGGGCTGGGAGCAGGCCTCGCTGGAACCCCATCCCATCCCAGGCCATCTGCTGGGACCCCCCCACCTCTCCCCCCCGCCCCCCCCCAGTAAACCCCCCGTGACCTCCATCCACACGTATATAGAAAGGCTCGGCAGCCCCGGCAGTGGGGTGCTGTGCATCCCTTTCGCCCAGCGTTTTTAACGTGCTTACTACACGTTTTCAGGGTGGTTTTGGAGCTATATTTAAAGCGTGCAGTCAGTGGCTGGATTTAGAAAACCAGGCATAAATCACATTAAAACACGGACGGCGACGATCCCAACGCGGCAGCAAAGCTTTGCCCTGATTTCATCATCCCCCCCCTCCCATCTTAAAAGCAGAACGAAGTCCGACAGCGGGGTCCCGTCCCTCCCAAATAAAACCTTGTGGGGGCAGAGGTGGGATTTGAAGGCAAGGGGGTCCCTGCTGGGATTTATTCCAATGAATCCTGGGGGATTTATTCGGGGGGGGGGGGGGCTGGTTAATTCAAAAGCCCGGGGTCCCTCCCCACCCCAGCCCCCTTGCCTGCAAGGAAAGTGCTGCTGTCCATGGGGAGGGGGGTCCCGATGAGGAGATCCCTGGGAAACAGCTTGGGAACCGAGCGAAGAATTCCTGATTAATGACCAGAACAGCTCGGGATTTCGTTTTTCTCCATAAATCCTGGCTGATTATAAACCCTGCGCTCAGCCTGGCTGCGGGCTTTGCATGGGGCGGGGGGGAGCCCAAGAAATGCCCCCTCAGGGGCTGTACCCAACGCTGGGGAGCGGCTGGAGGCTGCAGCATCCTCCCACCATCCCAGCTCCGCTGACCCATTGCCCCGCCGGCATGGCAGAAGGGCCGGGGGGGGGACACAGGGACACGGGTGGTGCCCCCCCACACTTCACAGCAGTTCCGATCCCGCAGCTCCGAGGTTTGTAAAGCCAAACGTCTCCCAAACCGCAGTCTGGTTTTCAAGTCCAAATAAAGCCTGCTGGGTTTTTTTTTTCCCCGCCCGGCACGGGAGGGCGGGTGTGTATGCACAAAACCGCCCTGCCTTCCCGCTCTGCCACCTGCGCGCTCGCTTGTCCCCCCAAACCCCGAGCTGGGACCCCCCATGTCAAGACCTGCCCCGTGCTGGGTGCCCCGTGCTTCTCACACCCTCTGCGAAACCCCTGGTACCGGGCTTTTGTCACAGCTAGCCTGGATCTCTGATAGATCAGGGTGGTTTTATTTTCTTTTTTTTTCCCTTTTACCTAATAATACGCTTTTTTCATCCAAGATCAGGAAAAAAAAATAGGCAGGGAGGAGGGCTGACATGCACAACCCATAGAGAGCTTTGAGAGGAGCGCGAATCCCAAAGCTGTAATTACTGCCTGCGTTTTTCGGCTATGGACTGGCTGCTAAATCGGGTGTAAGGCGCGGAAACGGCAGTTACACCTTTCAGCGGAAAAAATGTGGTTTAGCAGAGAAACGTGCATGGGAAACCTCCCTAAATCTGCAATCCCCATATAACACCCCAGTATTACAGGTTCTGCATTTGTGAGTTTAAAACAATCCTACGTCCAGGCGAACGGGAATGCTGAGCTCCGAACAACGAGACCTTCTATATCAACGGAGTGAATTGGGGATTTTTCCCTTGATCTGTCAGTTAAATCAAAAATACCCTCCTGGATGTGGGACACGAGCGAGCGAGAGGGAGCAGCATGTGCTATTTTGAGGTTTGATATAAAATAGATACCCTTGGCTTCAGCATTTCTCCGTAGCCCGGCCCACAGGAGCTGCAGGTACTTTTGTATGCATACAAAACATTTTAAAATGGAAAATATTCACAGCTGCTCTTGCCATTTTGACAGGGGGGAAGGAATCGCGGGGCATGTTAAGGAGATATTAAAAGCTGTGGTTTGAAGCTCCTAAAGCATTTACTCAGCGGGAGATCGAGAGAAAGAAGTTTAGAAGTTAACTGCATACTTGTGTGCCTTTGCTCTGTCCTTCTTAAAATTCACCTCTCCTATCTGCTTCTAATTTAAACAAGCAGGGCCCTCCAGGAACTGGAAAATCCAGATTTGCAGCATCTCCTAGGGAAAGACGATTTCCTACGTGCCCCCCCAGCGCGAGGGTCCTGCTGAAGGTTAAACTCGCGAGTGCTGATGGTTTTGCACCAAGTTAATCTCCCCCCGATTAAGAGACCGGGGGAACACCGGTGAAAACTGCCCCGATGTTGCCGGCTGGTCCCCGGCTCGGTCCTGTCCCTCTTCCAGAGCCAGGCATGGGTTTCACCACCGCTGCCGGCATTAAATGCTCGTCCCCGCACCATGCCCTGGCCTGCTTTGGCTTCCCTGCCTGAAAACAAGGTAAACCCATCCACCTCCCCAGGGTACATTATCATGGCTTAAAATTAACACTCACAAATGTATTTTCAAATCCCTTCATGAAAGGCACCAGAAGCTCTAGGTATTATTAGAATAGATCTTTCGCCTTTTAACAGGTGTTAATTGCCATTAAAACCAAACATCCACAGCTTTACTGGAACAGCATCTGAATTTCCGTGTCGCACGCTGCACGTTGCAAAGCCGGAATGTGTGCTTGGTCTTGCTTTCTTGCACGTGCCAGCCTGCCACGACGAGGTGCAATCGCTAAATCCTACCTCAGTGGTAGTTATCTTGCATACTGGGACCCGTTTTTGGGTCCCTCGATGCCAGGTTTTTTCCTTCGCCCTCCCCACCACGCTGCAAATCATTGCACCAGATGTCATTGCAAGAAACTCAACCCCCCCCCCCCCCCCCGCACCGGACTTGCTAGCAGAAAACAAGATGGGATGCAAAACCTGTTCCCAAAAATACCCCGAAGAAGCAAGCAGGAACCTGCCCGTGAGGAAATGGGTCCCTAAGGCTGAATCCGGCCTGCAGCTGCCAGCAAAAGCACGTGCTGGGTGTCACAGGGATGGGAATAACCTGCTGTGACGAACACAGAGTAAATCAAAGTCATTAACAGGCAAGGACGGGGGAAGGCTGCCAGCCCTGCCCTCCCTGCAGCCGCCACGCTGGGGGCTCCTTTCCCCGCTCCCTTTGGGGTCCGTCGAGCCGGCCCCATCGCAGCATCCCTCCATCACCTCGCAGCCTGGGATCTGGGACCGCCGTACGGAGAAGCCGAGCGCCAGGCAGGGGAGAAACCCTTGGGAAAACATTGCGGCGGGAGTTTTCCCTGCGTCCAGGAAGCCGCTGGCTCCTCGCATCCCTCGTGGGTATTTTATGCACCCACCAAGCGATCACACCTGCCTGGCAGTCCCCGCCGCAGCCCACGCCAGGTACCAAACCACTGATGCTAAAACACGAGAGAGGGATTCAATGGGGCAAGAGGGGAAGAAATATCTGCGGTTCCAAGCCCTCGAGCATCTCGCTAGACCCCAGTGTTTCTTCTCACCCCCAACGCAAGGAGGGGGTGTCCATGGCTGGCTCCTGGAGCTATCCCCTCGCTTTTCCCATCACCCCAATCCTCTGCACAGCCCCGAATGGAGCCAAGGGGGAAGGAGCGGTCGGACAAGACGAGCCCTTTCTGCTCCACAAAGCTCATCAGCCGGCAGCACTGGCCTTATAATTATTATTTCCTTAAAGACGAGCCGAGCAGCTATAGACAAAAAAGTCCCCTCTTGTTGGAGCTGGAATTTGATGTCCTAACGACTGTTTTTGTACCGTGCCTCTTAGAGGAAAGAGCTCGGCAGGAGGGGGAAAGAGAGATTTAATTATAGAGCTGCATTGTGATTTTGCACACATAGCTGGCTGTTGTAATCAGGTTACAAGTGTATCTGATTTTCTTCCCTCCCCTCCCTCTTCCTCCTCTTTCTCTTTCTTTTCTTGTCTTCCCCCCCCATCCCCCCCCTTTTTTCCTTTCGGTGGTCCAAATTAGTTGCTTATGTTTGGGTGTTGCAGAGACAAGCTGTTATTTGGCTTCGCCCAAGATCTTGATCAAGGAACAATGTTTCCGAAGAGCCTCGGCAGCTCTTTGCCAGAGAAAGCCGCCGGTTCCCGGCTCCGGCAGAAACCCCCGGGCTGTGCCGGGCACTCGCATCCACCGTCCCGGGGCTCCCCTCCCACCGCCGCGATAAGGGGACACACACGTACACAGCTGCCCCTTCCATGCTCCCCGCCAAATTCCTGCAGATCCAGGATTCCCTCGATAAACAGAGGCTTTTGAAGAAGAGGAGGAGCCCCATTTACCTCCATTGGGGAGGGAGGAGGAAAAGAGGAGAAAAGAGCATTTTTAAAAGCAACTTTATATTTTTCTATCCGAGGCAAGTGATGCCACACTTGGATTGGGGACTGTTGTTGGGTTCATTTAGGAATCTATTGTTGTCCATGTGAATTCTTTTTTACATTTCAAATAACAGGATTATTTCCCCAGGGGGTAATATCCTGTAATTTGAACACAATAATGGGAATAAATTACTTACTTAGAACTAATAACGACAGCCTGATTCCAATATATATAGGAACTGTAACAGCTTTGGTTAGTTAAAGTGTAATTGTGTCGACGGATGACATTTTCTTTCAAAGGAATCTGAATGACTTTTAATTAAATTTGCTGGGGGTGGGGAAGAGAGGGAGGGAGACGCTGGGAGATCTCAGCTGCCGGGGCTGCCGGCGGGTCCCAGCCGTGGTGCCCCAAGCCGGGCATCGCCCCAAGCCGGGCATCGCCCCAAGTCAGGCATCGCCCTGCGGTTGCAGAGTTTCCAGACCAGGCACGTAACAGGGGAGAAGGAAACCATCCCCCAGCCCCGTGGCCAAGGGAGGTTTGCAAGGTTGTAGAGAAAGGGGAAGGGACAGCGTCCCCCACCCCAGTTTGCCCAGTTTAGCATTCCCAGGATGCCAGATTGCCACTGTTCAGACAGGACTGTGCTGCCCCGGCCACTGCTGGGCCATCCCCGGCCTCGAGCATGGATGCTGCATATTGGCCATCGCTGTCAGGATGCCGCGGTGAGAGCCCACCAGACCCCAGAGCACTCATCCCGTCCCCTGTCCCACCTCACTTCTGCTGCTGCTGCTCCAGATGGGCAGGGACAGATGGAGGGATGGTGGGGATGGAGAGATGGTGGGGATGGAGGGATGGTGGGGATGGAGGGGATGGAGGGGATGGAGAGGATGGAGGGGATGGTGGGGATGGAGAGGATGGAGGGGATGGTGGGGATGGAGAGGATGGAGGGGATGGAGAGGATGGAGGGGATGGAGGGATGGTGGGGATGGAGAGGATGGAGGGGATGGTGGGAATGGAGAGGATGGAGGGGATGGAGAGGATGGTGGGGATGGTGGGGATGGAGGGGATGAAGGGGATGGTGGGGATGGAGGGGATAGAGAGGATGGAGGGGATGGAGAGGATGGGGGGGATGGGGGGGATAGAGAGATGGAAGGATGGAGCCCAGCCCATTTCCCGAGCTCCAGCCTGGGCCAGGCAGAGGGCAGGGCAATGCCTGTATCCTGCCCTGGGCACCGCTACAATGCCTCTGTGCTAATATTGCCCATATCGTCCCGTTGCCACCTCAGCCCGGGGCACTGCCCCATGGGGGTCCCCGGGGAGGGCAGCTCTGCCCGAGGGGGACCTGCGCCAGCAGCCGTGCATCCCGGCTCCTCTCTTTCACCCCAAAACTCCCCTGCAAGCCCCGGGCTTTGCACCTCTGCCCACCGCTGGCTTCGCTGCCAATCGCTCCTTGGGTTTATTTTTGAATCAGGAGCGCGCGAGGTTCCCTTTGGAGGAAAAAAAAAAGAAAGCATCTTTCAGCCACGGCACGCAGAGAGCCAAGTTCCTGCCCTGAAATATCTGCGAGAGGAGCAGCGCGCCGCTGCCAGCGGCTCCGGCCTCCTCCAGGACTCATTTTCCTCTGTTTATCTTGAAAATATTTCTGCGCTGAGGTCCCACCCCGCGCAGCAGAGCCCTGTGAGGCCGCCTTCAGCCTGACACACGGCCTCTTGTTTATCCAGAGCAAGTTTTACAAATAGCTTATTAAGCCCAGAGGTCTGTTTGCCGGAGGAAAACCTCGCTGAGCAGCCCCTGCAGCCCCCACCGAGGCTCCTGCCAGCCAGCCCCCCCCGGCCCCTCTGACATGCATCGAGTGGCTCAGGCCTCTGCAGCTGCAGACATCGGTGTTTGCCAGGTTTTGGAGTCGCTCATGATTTAAAAAAATAACAAGTGTGCTGGTGATGCGGCTCCCCCTGCCCTCATCCTCTCCCCGTTCCTGTGGCC
This sequence comes from Mycteria americana, assembly GCF_035582795.1. NCBI lineage: Eukaryota > Metazoa > Chordata > Aves > Ciconiiformes > Ciconiidae > Mycteria > Mycteria americana. Next base: position 4,786,231 of record NC_134376.1, on the reverse strand, counting down.
GAGGTCCCGGCTGGGATTTCAGCGTGGCACAGGGGTGCTGCGGTGCTGCCGGCTCTGGTTCGTGTGATCCCGCAGTGGCAGCCGCCGGGTGGTTGTTGCTTTTTGCAAGACCCCACTGCAAAGGCTGCTGGTTTGTGGGGGTTTGCACGGGTTTGGGTAGCGGGGATTACGTGTTTTGGGGGTTGCCGAATTGGTTGTGCTTTGGGGGTTGCTGAAAACACGCCCAAACCTGCGGGAGATGAGGACAGTGGGATGCTGCGTATGGTGGTCCCGGCAGGTGCCTGGCAGGACTGTGCCTCAGTTTCCCTGCCCGCACCTCTGCTGCCCGCCCAGCCCCGGGAGCCCCCAGGACGGAGCTGGGACAGAGGGCTTCAGCTCACAGCAAACAGCGTCAGGGATGTCCCACGGGGCTTGAGCCCAACCACGGGCACCCCTGTGGCCACAGGGTCCGGCAAATCCGTGCCCAAGCACCTCTGTCCCTGCTGCCACCGCTGCCCTCAGCAAGCGGGACAGGAGCCCGGCTGTGCCCCCTCCCCATCCCCGCTCCCCGGCGCTGGACTCAGCACCGACCTGGGGCACCAAGCCCGAGCGTCCCCTCCCCAAGACTCCCTAAGGCATCGCTCCCGGAGCACACACCCACGCAAAACCCCGTAACATAGAAACATTCATAACCTGGCCGATGAGATTAAATTACCTGCCCCTGGAAGAATAAAGGAGGCATTCAGCCATTTTTTAATGTCTTTTCCCCTGCCAAGGCCAGACACCATGGTGATGGTCGCGCACGGAGGCAGAGAAACATGAGCCCTCGCCTCTCCCTCTGAGGGTGACCCCAATCCGCCCTGTGTCCCCCCTTCTCCGATCCTTTAACACCCAGGAGAGCACACGCTTCGCTCGCCCGTCAAGAGCTCCCTTATCTTTTAATAAAACCTTTAAGAGCAGAAGTCAGGCAATGCCAGCACAAAGGCAGCTAAACCTCCTCCCGGGACATTAATCATTTTCTTTGACACGTTTTGCTAATTAGCCAAAGCGTTTGCCTCGACAGGGAAGAAATTGGGGCCTGGGAAAAAAAAATAAGAAGGGGGAGAGGTGGAAAGGGAGGAAGAAACGGGGCAAGAAGGAGCTGACGTTGCTCCTGCGCCATCCGGCATCCCTGAGCATCACCTCGCTGGGAGAAAACCCGGCCGCAGCCCCGTCCCGAGGTTATCGGGACACGGTGACCCACAGTACACGTTTTACCTTCCCCGTCCCACTCCTTATTACCCCAGTTATTACATATTGCAGCAGCGGTGGGTTATTTGAAACATGCTGTTTGGAGGTTTAACCCACTGCTTTATCTTTTACATGGCTGTTAATCCTCGGGACACATGTTTCCTATCAGCTGTTGATATTTAACATACAATAAGTGTCTTATTAAATTGCAGCGACTGGCTCCGCGCAGACCGCTCCCCCCAAAACCCACCCCAGGGGCACCCCGAAGGCAGATGGGGCACCCCAGCTTGGGCACAGCTTTTGGGTGCACGACATGTTATACCCAATGGGAGAGAACACAGCAGGGTGAAGGCTCCTCTGCAGCGGGAATTCAGCCTTTAAATCAGGTCTTTGAGCCCCTGAGCGGCCACTGCTCCCACACACAGGGAGAATCCCTTGCAACTTTTTAGAATTATATTATTTTTAAGGGTTTTCTGGCAACTCCACAGTGGGTGCTGACAGCAGGGACGAGTTCATCCCAGGCAGGACCAGCTACTGCCCTGGCACAACTGCTTTTTCCAAGAGTCTGACCCAGTTTTCATAGGACCTGATGGTTCTGGGGGAATAGGGACCGTAGAGAGAGCAACCCACAGTGAATTCGCTCTAATCCACTGCATTGAAAAAAAAATCCCAAGGGGCAACCATTGCCTGCGCACGCCTCCCTCCTCCCCGACACGGCAAAATATTGGCTCCTGTCCCATCACTTAACATCAGGTCTCCATCCAAACCCCCTCGGGAAGAGCAGGGCAGAAAACCGCACGGCACGACCCCCTTTTCTCCGCAAAAACAAGTGTAAGGACAACTAAATTGGGCGATACAGTCCCCCCAACGCTGGAAGAGCACCCACCCACGGGTGTCCCCTGCCCACGGCGGCTTGGCCGTCCCCATCGACGGGTACTGAGGGAGCGAGAGCAGCATCCCGGAGCCAAGTCAGTCCTTTGGGTAGCATTAAAAAAATAAATCACAGCTCTTTGCTCCACTTCAGCACGAGCTTCTCATTGCTGGGGGATGACACACACCACCCCCTCCAAAACAAGGCACTTTATTATTATTCTGTTTCTAATTTGGGGGTTGGAAATAATTTTCCATCCTGGCTTCCAAACGAAACCATCCCCCCCCCCCCCCCCAAAAAAAAATATACTGATCTGCTTTCCAGAGAGCAGCAGCGGGGTCGGTGCTCTGCAAGAAAAGGGTGAAGGTGTGAAAAGTCAGGCGGGAAAGCTCATGGCAGCCAGGATCGAGGAGCATCCCTCTCCGTGCTCATTTCCAAGAAAAAACATTTTTAAAAGCCAATTCAGTTAAATATAGAGCTGTCCCAGGCTCCCTCTGCGACCAGCCGGGGGTGGGACGGCTGGTCCCACCGGGAAGCGGCCGTGCTCCATCCCTGCCCTCTGAAGGATGGGGGGAAAAAAAAGCAGATCCAGCTTGCTCCCTGCAAGGCAGCAAGGAGCTGAACTGCACGGCAAGGTCCCACTTCGTCCCGTCCCGTCCCGTCCCGCCTTGGGGACAGCAGGGACATCCAGAAACGTCTGGGTTGACTTACACCCCGTCCCCACACCGTCACCCCAGGTTGTGCCGCAAACCTTGCCGAGAGGCTTCAGGAGGGCCCCGTGCAGCCGGCGGCGCTGGCAGGCATGCCGAAACCAGCACGCAAGGAGCTGGCGCGGGGCGGTGGAAACCCTCCAAGCTTCCTCCGCCGTTGTATAAGAGCCACTCAAAAATAATAATCCCCAAAAAATTCAACCCTGGGAACGCGACCAGGCTGCTTCCCAGGCAGCTGACAGAGCGTGGTTTGCACAGCCAGCCCTGCACACATGCAGGGGGAAAAAAAAATGCCTTCAGGTGAGGCAAGCTCCGCAGGAAGGTCAGGATCCCAGATGTTTTCATACCAAAGATCTTTAAAAAAAAAACAAAAAAAAAGGCAGAGCAAGGCACGGAGGCAGAAACACCCGTCATGCCAAGCGGCCGCTACAAAACAAGTATTTTTCCGTGAGTCACCAGTGGAAAGAGCAGATCAGGCATCCCGCGGGTGGGCTCGGCCCCAGCCGGCTCCCCATCCCACCATGGCCGGGAGGATGCTCGGCTGGGGGACGCTGCGTGTGCAGCCCCGCGCACCTTTGCTGCGCCGCTCTCGGCCCCGGGCCGGCTCGGGATGCCGGACCCTGCCGGGGCTTTTTCCCAATGCTGCCAGTGAAATTGCTTTGGGATCATGCTGGGATGGATTCGATGGAAAGCCCCAAGTGTTGAGGGCCTCCGGGTGCCAGGCTGCATCCTGGTGGTGTTTAGACATGGGGAGCAGTGTTTAGTCTTTACCAGTGGTGCAGGATTTTCCCGGTCCCCCCCCTTTTCCCAGCCATCAGCATTTCACATGGAGACCTAATGTGTGCCCTCACCGTGGCCTCAGGGCTGCTTCGCTGCTCCACCGCTGTCCCCTGCTCCTCCAGTGTCCTCCAAAATGCTCGGGGACGGAGGGAGGCAGCGGCAGGGGGAGCAATAAAAATAAATAAAGAAATGGGGAAGGAGCAACCCGAAACAAACAGGTTTGATTTATCGGTGGCGGGAAGGAGGCGAGCGCGTTGAAAGGCAGCGCAGGAAGTCCCGGGGATCATAAATCCCGTCGGGAGCGGATAAAGCCGATGCGCTTCCATGCGCTGGGAAAGTGGGAGGTTACGGGGAGGGCGGGCGGGTAAAGTTTAGGGAATCTGGAGTGGGGTTTTTTTTTTGATTTATAAAAAGGCAGCGATAAAGGGGAGGCAACACCACAGCCCCGACCGCCCTCCCCGGGGCAGCACCCAGGGCAGGGTGCTGGCTGCAGCCCGGGAAGGGATGCGATCGCATCCTCGGGAGGGCTGGAGCTTCATCCCGTCATCGTCACCCGCAGAATAACAGCAATACTGGCTGTGTTGTGGGTACAGAAACGGCACGTACTTGTTTCTGGCTGAGTTTCCTGGCAGCCCCAGCCAGGATTTGGCTGCGCAGGAATTTGGAAGCTGCCTTAAATCCAGAACGAAATGAGAAAAGGCTGAGCGCGACTTTCTGAGCAGAGTTCAGCTGCAAATCTCTGCTTGGCGGCAGCTCGGAGCAGGGCGGCGGCCGCGGCCAGCCTCTCCTGCTCCTCCCGATGCATGGGATTAGCGATGAGATTGGAGACGCGGCTGCCAGGTATTGCATCCCCCTCCACGGGGGCATCGGGGAGGGCTCCCCGGCACCCCCGGACACCACCGCCTCCCTCCTCCCCCTCCCCAAAAAGCCTCCTCGGCCGTGATGCACCTCAGCATCCAACCCTCCATCCCACTTCCCCCCGCCGAGACAGCCCCGCCGATCGATAGCGCCGATATGAAACCCCATAAATCCACCTCACCTTTGCCCCGGGGCCGCTGGTGGCCGCTCTCGCCCCGCGGATGTGCTGGCTCAGCTGCGGACCGACGCCAGGCTTCACCCTGACCTTGAGGTTGACGGGGCGGCGATGGCATTGCTGGGAAGACCCGTGGTCGGCGGCCGCGCTTGCTGCTCATTTTGGGGGGATTGAGGAGGAAGGGAGTGAAAAAGAGGCGGGAGGTGTCGAGCGCTGTAAAAATGAGCAGCAAAAATGCAAAGAAATTAAAAGCCACCCCAGAGCCTCCTCCAGATGCTTGGGAATATGCTTCCCTACCTCGGGAGCTCTGCACGGGCAGCCATCCTTATCCAGAGTCAGTGCTGGGGCCATCTCGGCTCCATACCCATCGGGAGTCCGGCTCTGGCTCTTCATGCCCCCAAATCCACTTCCAGGGACCTGCTTGCTGGGTCCTGGTTCATCATATTCATAAGAAATTCAGAGTTTCTTGGGAAAAACAGGCCCAGTGCCTGTGATGGGAGATTACCTGTATCTGCTCAAAACTGGTCCCCACCCTGAGCGCGGATGCTCTGCCCGTCCGCAGCCGTCCCTGCAATACCTGAGCTGCCGTTTTGGCTGCACATGAGAACAGCCACACCAGCTTCAAGCTGGAAATCGGTGTAAACCACCACCATTCCCAACCTGCTCCGCTTTCCCAGCCAAAGCTCAGCTTCCCCAGCAACATCCCCGGGTGGAGAGGGCTCCGGTGATGGATGGTACCCATCTCTGCATCACCGGAGGAGGCTCCGGGATTCGGGTTACCCCTTGTCCTGGAGAGCCGAGGAGCAGCAGCAAAGCACTTTCCACCGCAGTGATTTTTTTCTCTCACTTAGGAGAACATTTTTAATTAATATCGCCATTACCCCGTGCACTTGCTGTATAAACAAGACCTCTCCTTGATGGTTTAAATGGCCTGAAATCACACACCTTAATTAAGGCATCCGTCGGGGTAAATAACCGGCCTTGCCGTTCTGCCAGAGGGAAGGGGAAGCCCAGGCCGAAGAGGTAGGTTTGCTGCAGGAATGAATACGCTCTGAATATACCCCAAAAAACCTCACTTTGTGTTTCCCAGCTCTCTTCTCATTCAGGGACAGGGACCGACACAGGGGACCCCGCACCGTGTCCCCTGCCAGTCCCTATATTTGCCCTAAAGGGACTTTTCTGCCTCTTTGCCCCGGCTACAGGCTCAAGCACCGTCCGTTCCTATAGCACCTGGGACACGACAGACGTTATTCACCATCCCAGCTAGGTTTTAAATATTAATCTTTTAACTCCCAAATTGGAGCTTGCAGGGGAAAAATCAAATCTGAGGGGAATGGGATCCCAACCACAGCACTCCCTATTTTTCAGGCATCTCGGTCAGCCGCTCAAGCATCGTTTTGGGGAGCGAACGGCTTTTCTGTATTGGGCTGCGGCTCATGCTGCTTCTCCCTGCCAGAGAAGCCCTTGAGCATCGTGGAAAGGGCTTGGCTTCGCTTTGGTGGAAAGCTGCTTTCTCGGCAAAACCTCAAAAAACAAGCTTTCTGTAAAAAAAATAGATGGTTTGGGACGACCGCGGGATGCTCGTCAGGGATTCGGGGCTGGCTTTGGCCCCCCGGTGCCCCCACCAGCAGCGTAGCCCAAAAAAAAAGCCATTTTTGCTAACTGTTAATAACCCACTGCAGAGGGGAGGGGAAAAAAAAAAATCGCTTCGTGCCCTAACTTATGCACAGACAAGAAAATGTCGTTAAATGAAACCAAACAAACGAATCAAGAGGCAAAGAGAAAAATCACATTAGCCCAAATCATAAATCCCGGAGAGGGGTATTTACAGGCTGAATTACCAAGTGCATTGAAACTGCAGAGAATCCGAAAAGCAGATAGCCATAAAGGCAGACAACGGCCCTGAAAAAATGCTTTGATTAGGATCTGGGCAGCATTCAGCCCAGATGTTCATTTGTCAATGAAAGAGGGATGGGGGGGAGGTGAGAAAGGCTTTAAATTAATCTTTACAACTAGAAAGGAGCTTGTAATATGCACCATATGGGGAGAAACGTCCTTCGAACCCCCTCGCCTTCCCCCAGCCCGGCGTGTTTGGAGTCAGGCTGGGACCCCCCGGCCGGAGCGCGTCCTCCCCAGCCCCACCACCGTTTCATCCCCCTATTTTCTACACGCACCAAGTACCCCGTGAACCCAAACTGCTTGGCTCACCCCCCTTCCACATGTGCTTTTTTTTACTGTGAACAAAACAAACTGCAATTCCTCTTATAACACCAGCTCTCTTTTATTATCCCCCCCCCCCCCCCGACTCAGATACCTGCTCCCCCCCTCCCTCCAATATCCACATGTGGTTTCTTTTTAACCCTTCCGAGATGGCGGCAGGCGGGGGAGAGGAGGGACGAGGCTGTTTATTAAATGCCAACCATTCAAATTAATTCCCCTAATGGACTCGCCGACATCATGGTGTGCATTTAAATGAACGCTTTGTCATATTTCATAGCCAACCTGCAGCTCTCTGCAGAGCAAACCTGCTGGAAAGCCGGGCCGAGAACAGCAGCAATGACAGGGACAAACCTACAAAGAAATAAGTAAGAATTACATACAAATCCCAAACACGACATGGGGGGTGACAAGGGAGCTCGGGAAGCCCTTGGAAATTTGCAAGTGGGGTGCAAGCGAGACGCCGGGCAGGGCAAAAAGAGCTGTGCAACGGCAATGGGAGCTTCTTGTCTGCATGGGAGGAGGAAAAACCCTCTCGCTGCCGGGGTAGGAGGGACCAGAGACCCCTCGCCCAGGCCGGCACGAAGCCACCGCTTCCCAGCTGGTGCCTGGGCTCCACTGAAGCCCCGGGGAGCCCCACCACGGCGGGGACCAGCCCCAGCAACCCCCCGCTCAGGCGCGGGGACCCGGGGAGGAGGCAGACCCCCCATGCATCCCCCCGCAGCACCCATTCGGGGTCTGGCGTCCCTCCTCGCAGCACGGGCTGGGATGCTGAAACCAACCCCTCCTCGGCAAGCTTAGGGCCGCAGAGCCGACAGCCCTGGCTCCTGGCAGAGCATCCCTGCTGCTCTTGAGTAAACAGGCCTTCCCCCCCCCTCCGCCCCCGGGACAGCCACAGGTTACTCGCCTTGGCTTCGGCTTCAAGAGCTCCCAGTTCCTTTCATCAGCCTGACGGGAAGCCGGCGCACGCACACACACACACACGCACGCACTCGCTTGCTCGCTTGCTGCAAGCACCAGCTCTCTCGTGCTCGCAACCTCTCCTCCCATCTTGTTCCCTCTCTTCCCCCCGCCGTTAAGAGCTGCCGGGGGGATTTCTTTCCACCTTTGAGGGTCCTCCTCCTTTTCTCCATCCTGCCCTGCTCGGCTTCCCCAGGGGGGCCGGAGGACGAGGAGGGGCTGGGGGAAAGCATTGCTGCTCCCCTCCCGTTTGGCACGCCAGCCCGAGGAGGGGCTTTCGCACACCGTGAGGGCCAAGAAAAGGGGGGACCTTCGCGGTCGGGGATGGGGATGTGGGCGGCAGCCCTGGCCACGGGTTTGGCGTGGGCAGGAGAGCAGAGGACTGGAAGCTGGGTCTGCCCCCGTCCTTCTAGTCCCGCTGCAGGCTGAAGGTCACTGAACACCCGTGGGCCAAGAAAGCAAAAAGGATGAGAGCAGGCGCTGGTCCGCAGGCTGGGGTCAGCAGGTGGGATGCCGGTGGCTTTGGAGGAGCAGAGCTCTGCTGTTTTGAAAGCAAACGTTAAGTCAGATCCGGCTGATGTTGCCCGAGCTCATGGGTTATCACCAGCCTAAGTAAAACAGGAGTCGGGGGGAGGAAACAGCTCGTATTGGAGGGGACCACCGGAGCACAAAGAGCATCCTAGCAAGAGACTGGGCTTAGACAGAAACAGGAGCTGGCTCAGGAGGGGGCTGGTGCTGCCCTTCCACACCAGGCAGAGCTCTGGGCCACGGCAGCAATTCGGGGCTCCTCGGTCACATCCGGAGCGAGTGGCCGAGCCCTGGCAGGGCCACGGGAGCCGTTCAGACGATGGCTCGCTCTCAGTAACACCCGTACGCAGAGATTTCTTCTCTTGCCCCTGTCCTTTTACCCGTGCGCATCTCTGAACATGGGTGCTTCGTGCTGCCGAGCCGCAGCCCCCGCTCCCAGGGGTCCCGGTCCTGTCCCCCCCCAGCTCATTCCTGGACCACCAGGGCTGGGGGAGGGAGAGGAGACCATGGGCACGGGGTGCTCGCTGCCCATCCCCAACCCAGAGGGCTGGGATAAGATGGAGCCGGCCAGAGCAAACCAGCCCAATGATGCACCCGGAGAGCAGGGGGTGGAGGGGGGACACAGCTTCCCCACGCGTCCGTCCGTCTGTCCATCCCCTCTCCCACCGGCACGGCAGCCCCCGCTACAAACACGGGCTGAAAAGACGTTAATAATAGTCATCATAACAGCCCTTTCATTTTCTTTCAATATGAAAATAAACCGGCACTGTTTGCAGAAGGTTCTCATTTAGGGAAACATCTGGAGTCAGCACTTCTCCCCCAAAGGGCAGCGAAGGGTTCAGAGGATACCAGCCCTCGCACCAGGGACGAAGAGGAGGAGGAAGGAGCCGATTTGCCCGGTCCCCCGGGGAAGGGACGCGACACGTTTCTGCTTGGTTTCTGCTACCTGGCCTCAAGCAAGCAAAGCACCGGTCCCCCCCGGGGCAAAGGGTGCAAACCCCCCTTGGGACCCCAACAAGGAGAACAGCCCCTGCAGGTCCCAAAAGCCGTGGGTGCCAAGCAAGTCTTGGCAATGCTCGAGGTCCCCCCAGGGCCAAGGGGACACCCAGGTTTGGCTGCTGGGAAGGACCCTGGGGACCCGAGGGGACGGGAGGAGCAGGGATGCTCCTGGTCCCCTGGGCAGTGGGCGAGTGGGGAAAAGGGCTTACGGAGGGGCAGCACATCTGGGGACACGGGCTGGTGTCACAGCCCAGCCAGGGGATGTCACCCCCTTTTCCAGGTCCTTCTGGACCTTCTTCCAGGTCCTCTGAGGGCACCAGGGCAGGAGCAAGCGAAGCCCTTCCTCCCACCCCGGGGGCTCGCAGGTGAGGAAGGGTCTCGTCCCATCCCGTCCCTCCCTGGCAGGTCCCCAGAAGCCGACAGGACGCTCGGGGCCAGCTCGGGGTGCGTGAGCAGGACTGCGTCCCGGCTGGCCTGTGTCCCCTGGGTGGGACGGTCCCCACGCAGGCTGCAGTGACACCAGGCTGCAGTGACATCTGCTGGGCTCCCACTCGGGGAAACCCTCTGGCCCCGGGCTGGCCGCAGACCCTCCGGCACCGCACAGCCCCACACCATGACCAGGCCCCGCTCCCGCACAGAGCCCGGGGGCTCCCGGCTCCGGCCGGGGCTCCGCGTTTCCGGCCCCATCCCTGCACAAGAACACCCTGATCCTCTCCGGCTCCTGTTCAGACACCTCCATGCCGCATCGCCCAGCGCCAGCGCCGGGCAAAGCCCCCAAACCACTGCAGCCAGGGGAGAGGGGCAGCACCCACCCCAGCACCCAACACCCAGGCTCCCTGGGGAGGGGTCCCGGGGGGGTTGTGGTGCTCCCGAGAAGACCGAAGAGCTGAAAAACCGGCATTAAGGGAGAAAATGCACAAATTAGGAGTGGGGGTAGGGATGGGGTGAGGGGGGGAAGAGTTGTTTATCTAGAGCTGATTTTGATTTTCTTCTTTCAAATATCAGCAGGATGCTGAGCCTCGCCTCATTATGCAAATAGAAGCAATTAGAGCTCACCCAGGCTCTGCCCACGTGATGGGTTTATGGCACTCGCAGAAATCCTTCCTGCTACATGAGAGGAATAACAACAGCTCCCCTGTGCCGGCTCCAGCCCCGCCACGGCCGGGAACCCGGAATGGTTTGGTAAGGGGAGCCCCAGAGCTGGGACAAGCCCCCCCCATCGCCACCCCCAGGGCCTTTCAAAGCCCTCGGAGAAGGGCTTTCCCAAGGAAGAGTCTCCCTCTCTTCCATGGAGACACCAAACCCACTGGCAGCAAGTCCTCACCGGCTCTCGGGATGGGAGAGGAGGGATGGATGGGGAGAGCATCGCTGGGAGCGACTCAAAAGCCTTTTTCTCCACCAAGTCAGAAAGTCAGCCCGCCACAGGGCATCACTGCGCTGTGGGACTGGTGTCCGAGTGGGCGTGCTTTGCTGAACACCAGCAGAAAGAGGCAAAGCAAAAATACCTAGATTCCTTCAACTGGGCTTAAAAAGCAAAGAAAACTCACCCAAAGACACCGCGCCAGCCCCAGTCCCACCTCGGCTGCAGCAGGATGCTGGCCCGGGGGCCGGTGGTGGGAGGTGCGGCGGCGGCTGGGGTCCCTATCCGGCTCTTCGCCTCCCCAGGGGCACACGCCGACCTGCAGGGACCAGACACCGGAGCGTAAATCAGGCGCGACTCCCATAAATCCATCATCTTCTTCCTGATTTACATCAAGGTAGCTGGGAGGATTTATTCCCAGTACCTGCCTTGACTTTCCCACCCCCAGAGAGCATGTAAAAAAAAAAAAAAAAAAAAAAAAGGAGGCTCTTTGAATATTGATCCTTCTCCTAAATCTTTTTTTTTTTCCTCTTCTTTTGGATGCAAATGGAGATTGATGAGCCCAGGCGGGTGGCTCCTCACCTCTGAGGGCAATTTCTATCTGTGTTCCCGGAGAGAGGAATGAGCAGCGGGACGCCCGTGAGTCCCGCTCCGCAGAGGCCATCATCCATGGCCAGGGGAGAGCTCCCAGGAACCTGGTTCAGCCCGAAGGTGCTAGCTGCGGAACGGGCTGGGAGACATCATCACGGACCGGTTTGCAGTGTTACTGCATTTAAGCTCGCGAGCATCCCGCAGGAAACCTCCAGCCTGCATCCCTGTTCTGACTCCATCCCTGACTCCATCCCCGCAGCGGCTGCGCCTTCCAGGGCTCCTAGGTGGGAAGAGCACCCAGGGAGCCCTTTCCATCTCCCCAACTAGAGCTGCTCGGGCTCACATCGTGAGGCAGAGCATGATTGCCGAGGAGAGATGTATCTCTGCAGCCAAAGCATGGTTTGGGAGCAAGACCCTCGTACCTGCCCTGAAGGATGCAAGTGTGACCCAAAGCTTTAGGAGCCACCCAGGCACCCAGCAGCAAAGTTGGGGTACCCCCACTTTGCCCCCCGAAAGAGAGACGCTTGCGCAGAGCTTCTCCGCGCACTGAAAACACTCAGTGGCACCGTATGTGACGCCAGACACAGAGACGAAGACCCTCCTTGGTGCTACCACCAGAGGATGGGGTCCGGCTCAGCCGTCGGCTGCAGCGCTCCGCAGCCGAGCTGCCTTTTTCCCAAGGACTTGATGCTTTCCAGACCCTCTCCCTAAGGTGCCTGCGGGCAGGGGCTGTAACGGGGGCACCGATCCTGTAGGCAGGCTGCTTCGGAGGGACTCCTGCCTGCACAGGGTGCAAGACCCCATCGGAAAGATTCCTTCCCCTCCTGATGGGACTCGCACCAGGGCTTGGCCACACCACGGGGAAGCGGGAAGGCTCCAGTGCAGCCAAAAAAAGAGGGGTCAGGTCCCGACAACCCCAGGGCTTGGCACGCAGACGACTCTGCCCCACACTCATGGGTCCACGGAGGAGCCAAGGAACCGCAGAGGGCAGGAGTCAGCTCCCCGGAGCTGCTTCCCTGCCGAGTGGTGCAGGCAGCGGGAGCTGCAGGTAGGCAGCGGGAGCCGGGAGCCGCGGGGAAAGGGCTGAGTCAGCACCAGGAGAGTCACCCCCAGCCAGGCCATTTGGCAGGCAAAGGTTGGGAAGGAGCTTTTCTTCCGTAACAGGGCCAAGCAAATAATTCATAGCGGATAAATAATTCACCAGGAGTTTAGCCTTCCTCTGGCAGCGGATTGTCTGCGAGCTGTTAGCAATTATCCCGTATTTATTTGCAATCCTGAATTTTTAGTTGAATTATTCAGACAAGTCGTTGCCGGGCTGAGGAAAAGCCCGGGGAAAGGAGGCGATACCTGAAATGACAGGAAAAATCATCGTCAGGATGAGTCCGCGGCTTGGGAAGACACGGTGTTGTTATGATTATTTAAGTATCTGCAGTGCAAGAAACACCCAGAGCTGCAACGGGCCCCGGATGCAAGGCAGAAGTGAGCGGATGGATGCAGAGGAGGCACCGGATCGTTGGATTTCCACCACCCGGCTTCACGGCCAGCCACGAGTCCCTGCACATCCCTGAGTTTTCTGTTTCCTACCAGAAAATTCATCCGCTGGGAGATTCGTAGAAGAGGATGCCAAAGGAAAGACAGCACGAGCAAAATAAATGCACATTTCTGTTTGGATGAATATCTCCAAAATAGTTTTAATGAGGTGTCTCCCTGGTTCGTTCAGCAGCAGGGCTGCTCGGTGGCTCTTCTACAGCCACACAAGCCCATGTGGTGGGGACACCCACACGTGTCTTAACTCGTGTCATCAGAGTCAAGATAACAGAGTCAACAGAGTCATCAGCCCGAGGGCTTGGTCCCCGTCTCCCGCACACAAACCAGAGCTGGCCTGCAAAGACACACGGAGATGGGCTTTGGGAGGAAAAGAAACCAGTATACTCAATTCAAGTGAAAAAGACATTTTCTTGAAGGACAAAGCAATGCTTCCAGCAGGAAAGAAGAGGAGCAACGTTGCAGGGATGCAGGGAATGAAAGCGGCAACAACCAGCAGCAACAACCTGGTGCTGTGCTTCTCGGGCTCCGGCTGCTGGACCCGCTCCTGCTCCCGGGGAGGTTTGGCTCTTCCCTTGACCAGAGCAGAAGATCCTCCACAGCAGCAAGAGCTCCAGCTTCTGGCCCTTGCCCAGGCAGCTCCGTCTACTCTTCATTCCCAGAAGAAGAGACTGATGAAGGACAAGACTCAAACCACGCAAGGCAGCCTGCCACCTTTCCCAAGACACAGCCATGGATGCTCAGCTAGCGGTCGGGCTGGAATCGCCTCTCTTCAACAAGAAACAGCAATAAGCCACCCCACTGCAAGCTACAGGACCCTAAAACTCCCAAATGCAGAGAAAAGCTTGGCAGGTGACTCCTGAAAACACCCGGACATACTGAAGAGTCTAATAATAACAAATACAATCTCATAGTTGGATTTTTTTAAGCCCATCTTGTGATTTTAAGGGTTTACCTCACATTTACTGGCTCCTCAGGGCTAGCGACCCAGCACCCCGGGGCTGGCGGTGACTGTCCCAGCAGCGTGACCAAGGGTCCTTGTCCCTTCCCGTGGTGGACAGCAGCTTTGGCAGAGCTGGCGACCGCTCTTCTGCCTTCCCAGGGCCACTCCAGGCACCACAGGGTGGCCAAGGACCAGAGCAAACACCTCTCCCAGCTCCCTCGGAGGGATGGTGTCCCAGCCCACGCTGCCACAGCCCCCGCTCATGGCACAAAGCATCCCCCCCAGCCAGGAGCTTTAGCAAACTCCCGTCCTCCACCAACCAAGGCTTCGCAAGACTCCTGAATTAACAAAGCTCGCTCTCTGTGAGCCAACTGCTATAGGCTCCGGATCAATGAAATAGGTAAAAAAAAGAAGAAAAGCGAAAGAAATTTGCATGACTGTTCCTTGACGGATGTTTCGTTACACAAAAGGAACACATCTCCTCCGGCTGGGCTGAGATCCTCGCAATAATAAGCATTTCTTCTATTTTCTCTTGAATTGCTAGTTATGCATTTAAAATTATTTAAAAAAAAAAAAGAAAGAAAAAAAGCGGTCACCTAGGGAGATGCTAGCTCAGAGGCACAGTGCCGTGGAGAGGTGTACGGGGAAGAAGGAGGTACCAGACCAATGCAAGCTGCTTTCTGGGCTGCCAGAGCCCACCCAAAAGAGGACGAAGCCCACAGGAGGGTTTTCCCTCTGCCCAGAAGGGACTTCCTCGCGGCTGTCACACGCTGCCTTCCTCCACTTCTTGCTCCTCACCCTCACCTGGTTCCTGCCAGCTCCCAGGACGTTCAGACAAGCGGTCCTCAGCCTGCAGCCATCTCCATCTCAGCTGGGACAGCCCGGACAGATGGTCTTGGTGAGTTAATCCACGCGATTTTGCCCAAATTTGATAAGGGAGCGATTTATTACGTGCTGCAGACTGGCAGGGGTGGCAGTAAGCAGGCAGGGGCGGCAGCCAGCATCCCCAGCAGGAGGGGAGAGGCGGGCAGAGGTTTGGGCACAGGGAACGACCCAGGGCTCAGGTTGGGAAGCCCAGGAAAGTTTCCTTCTCCCTGCTGAGGCTGCCCAGGTGCCTTCGTGGGGCAGGGGCTGGGTGGGAAGAGGGGAGATAGAAAAAGCCATTGAGCTCTGGGGAGGGGAGCCAGTGGCCCAGAAGGGTGGGTGGGGACATTGGGGACCCCCTGACCAGGTCACACCAAGCATCTCTTCAGGTATCAAGTGGGTCACTGGGTCATGACTCCCCAGTGCTTGCTTGGTCTCACTGTCCACTGCCTTGGCTGTATCCCCTTTCCCCAGGGTACTCTGAAGGACAAAGAAGGCGTCAGCTTGGACTTATCTCGCTAGTCTTCCTTACCAGGGCCCACCGCGGGATCAGCAGGGACCTCCATCTTTCCTGGTGTGTCATCCAGTATGATGGTCACCAGCTCCTGAGATCATGTCCTACCAAACCAAGTGGGTGTCCAGAGCGCAGTGTCCTACGTGTCTACTGCTGACAAAGCGGGAAGGCCCAAAGCACATGGTCAATCCGTGCACCCAGCGGGACCTTCCAGGCAGATGGCAGGAGGAGGCTTTCCTAACAGCAAGATGATGGATAACCATTTCCAAAGGCTCCTCCTAGCTCCATCCCACGCAGATCACACTTGCTCAGGGTCCTTCCCACTTACCAACTCTTCCTTCTTCGACTACCCAAACATGATCCACCTCTTCTTCTCCAAAACCACCATTCCTCCTCTTCCTCTCTGCAGGGCTCCCATTGCACGTGCAGAGGCTCCCGGCACCCACCAGGGCAGCAACATCAGCCCGGGGAGCCTGAGCCCAGGGTCTGAACACCTTCACCCAAACCCCGCCTGGAGGGTTGGTTGTTTTGCTCCAACGCTGGCCCTGTGAAGGTTGCTCGCTGCTGGGAAGGCTGCCCAGGAGTGAGGGCAAAGCAGTGTCACAAGCTGTGGTAGTGGGGACATCTGCCTGAGGAGAAGGTCGGGGGACAAGACCCAAAGCAACCACAGAAGTAACCTCAGCATCCACCCCGCTGCCTCACCACCCGAGCCGGCAGCCTGGCTCAGCCCTTTCCCAGGGCTGGGGTCTCCCCTGCAGACCCCAACAGGGTGGAGGCTCCCGTCGATGCCAGGGGATCCCAGGGGATCTGCTCGGCCCCCTGGGTGCAGCTGGGTCGGGGCTTGGCACCCAGCAGCTCTTCCGCTGGATGCAGGAGCTGCAGCCAGGCACTGGCACATAATACACCGTCCTGGAAGGAGCCTGCAGCGTATCGGAGAGCAGCCCGCGCCACGAGCAGACCTGCCCTGTCCATCCCATCCCATCCCATCCCGTCCCACCCCGCGGGAGCTGGCTCGCCAGGAATGTCCCACGTCAGCGCTTCGCCAGCGATAAATAAGGGAGGAATGTGGCAGCTCTGGCCCCCGGGATCTGCCAGGCTTCTCCATCGCAGAGGAAAAACAAGGGCTCTGGAGATGCTGGCACCCTCGCCCCTGCCAAGGCTCCCCCTCTGCCACCGCCAGCCCGGGGGTGACAGCGAGGGTGCCCGGAGCTGCCTTCTTGCTCCTGTCCCTGCATGGCCCCGAGGAGGAGGATGATACACAGTGAGGCACCCCGAGACCTCCAGGATGGGGGGAGAAGCACAAACAACAAAAAAAGAGCTTTTATGCAACAACCAGATACTTCCATCCCAGCTGATGTGTAAGGATGGGAAAGGGAGGGGGGAGAAAAGCAGCAGCTGGGATTTTGGAGAACAATGTGGGGAGAAAAAAGAAAGAGGGAGGAAGACGAGCGCGGTTGAGTTGCCCGCGGTTGTCAGCCCTTTTCAGGGGGAGGGTGGCGGGAAGGTTAGTGATCAGCCAGATCTGAAACCAGACAAAACTATTTCCACATGCCAATAAAAACCCTGAGTGCGAAGGGTTTGCAGGGCTCTGGGGCCCCCGCGCTGCCTCTAAAACAAAACAGAAGAGCTGGGAAGCTCACACGGGCGGGAGCTGGCACGTGGAAGGGAGCGCAGTGATGGCATCTGACCTTTCCTTCCTCATCCTCCTCCTCTTCCTCGCTTGCCGCAGCTCATCCCTCCTGGCATTGCTCGGTCTGCATCAAGGGGACACATGGAAAAGCAACTGGGCAGCACAGGCATGGCTTAGCGGGGCTGGTGATGTGCGTGGGGGGGTCTCACCTCCCACACGGGTCTGAGAGCTGAGAACCTCAAACTCATCTCACTTGTGTCTTCAGCAGGCTCCAGCACGTGGGGTCAGGGATCAGAGGGCTGAAATCACCCCCGCCGCCGTGAAACCAGCCTTTCACAGCAGCAGAGCCGAGGCAGCCCCCTCCCTGGGGAGGCTGATGGCCCCAGCCCTCCCCACGCCGCGATGGGGATGTTCTCCAAGCCACAGCCGAAAGGGACCCGCTCCCACCCGTGTCCCACCACGCGGTGACCTTGGCCGAGCCTTTAACTCGCCCACAGCTTAGTCACGGCAGCCGCAAAACCCAGCGCAATCGCCGAGACCTTGCCAGAGAGGAACGCGGCTGCCGCCCCGAGCCGCTATAAATCACCACACCGAAAAGCGCGGCACCCACCTCCCCGCTCCCCGGCTGTAAATCTGCAGGAGCAGAAACCAGAGCGGCTTATCGGGAGAGGCCACATCGCCGCCCCAGCCCGGCTCAGCCCTCGTGCTGGCCACGCGGGTCCCCGCTCCCTCCCACACCTCCCCGGGGAGAGGAAGAGGACGCCCGGTTAATATTAACTGCCAGCAGCACTCGCAGCCTTATCGGACAGGCAGCAGGCGCCCCGCGTCTGCCCAGCTTCGCACCACCCCGACGCTCGCTCCCACGCTTGGGGTAATGGCCACCTCCGTGGCCCCTGTAAGGGAACCGCTGGTCCCAGAGCTGAGCTGTGGGGTGGGACGGGTGGATGCCGGGGATGGACGGCAGCTCCAGGTCACGAACAGAGCTGAGCAAACCTTCGGCATGTCCCCAAGCCCTCTGCGTGCCCGTGCTGTCCCCCAGTCCCAGTGTTGTGTCTGTCCCCATACCTACGCACCCTTCCTGCCGCTCAGGCAAACGATGGCTGGGACCCAAGCCCAGTCCCTCAGCCTGGAGGAAACCTCTTCATCCTTTGACCGTTTGCTCAACAAGCGCGAGGACGGGACAACTGTGATGTTTCCCTCTTTGTTGCAAAGGTTTAAGGAAACTTGGACACCTCAATCCTACAGGAATCTCCTGTTCTCTGGTGGGTACAGGAGCCAGAACCACAGGGCAGCGCTGCCGTCCCCTCTGGACACGGGAGAGGAGGCCATCGAGGAATATATCCAAGAACACGCCAAGTATGGTCCTTGGGCACTTAGGGCACACGTGGAAACTGAAGGGTTTCAGTCCACGAGGCAGCCTGGAAGTCACTGCCACACTGATCTGTGCTCACACTACCAGCTCCTGTCTCTCCAAGAAAGGCTTCACCTTTGCTACGTTAACTAACAGCACAGAAGAAAAATTGAGCACAGATCTGTGCCCTGCCCCATCGTCCCATCCCACCGAGGCAAAACCAGCAGTCTCTGCTGCTCCTGCTGCCCAGAGCCGCTTCCCAGCCTTCCCCATCCCAGGGAATCCACAGGTTTCACCAAAACCAACAAAAACTCATCCGCTCCAAAACACTCTCCCCTTGTCTGCACTCGCATCCTCCCTCCCGCGCTCATTACCTGGGTGCTGTTCTGCTCAGGTCCTCCTGGCGTGCTCATCACCGCAGCATCCCCACCACCGCCAGCAGTGACTAACATCTTCACGTTTGCTCTCTCATCCTTGCCCAGAGGCAGGAAGGAGCCCGCACGTGTGTACACACACTCTTCAACACGCCAACCCAAAAGCCCCGGGTTAAAGCCACCATCTCATTTCGGTGTAAATCAAGGTTTTGCTGGGCGTTTGCATCAAAGATGGCATCTTGCCCCGAGAATGGAGGGCATTGACTTGGCCGTGGTCTGTGATCCCAAGGTGGTTTGTGCTCTTCCTCACCAAAGAAACATCACCATCAGCATCACCACAGAGCATCTGCAAATGCCCAAACGTGCCTGGTGGGGCATCCAGGAGACCAGGTGATACCCCACGCACCGCAGCACATCCCTCCAGCCCAGCTCTCCCCGCTGTCCCGACCAGCACCAGCACACAGGGCTCGCCACCGCCCGGCTGCTCATCATCATTGAGCTGCCCTGACCCAGGCGCTGGGCGATGCTGGCGTCGGCAGGGCTGCAGGCAGGGAAGGAGAAAGCGAACTGGGAGTCACATGGCATTCCCAGAGGACCAGCGCAGTGGGGAGACCTTGAGCATCTTGGTCTTCTTAAAAAAGAAGCAGCTCCTGGCAATGGAAGGAGAGATCGCGTCCTACTGCCACGGGGCGAGCAGGGCTGCCTGCACCACCTTCACTCCGGTCTGCTGTGACTTATGAGCCCTTTGAGTCACGTACACTTAAAGCTCTCTTCAAGTCTTTTAATGATTTCTTTTTTAATCCAAGACTGTAAACGGAGCTGGATTCCTGTGGTTAATCCAGCGCAGGGTCCGTGCAGTGAGCCCACCTAACGCAGCTCCAGCGAGTCATCCAGTCACCACACCACGCACTGGGGTGAGCTGCAAGTTGCACGTTGGCCATCAGGAGTAGCTGGCTCTCACTACGTGCATCTTGCAGCCCAGGGAAGGTGGTATGGACCCAGAAGGTGTGTACGGACCCTCCTCAGTAAGGGACACGTGCAGAAGATCTGACCATCTCCACCTCCAGCCCAGAACATCAACGGAGGCGGCTCAAGGAACTGCGGGATTTTGATAGACAGCGTTAGCAAGATGGGAGTGGTGTCACAGCACAGGAAGAGTGCAAATGCTGTCCCCATCATTAGGAAAGGGGAAAGCAACTCAAGGGAGAAATGAAAGACTGCTAGGCCAACGTCAGTAGTAAATTGAGGCTCTAAAGCCCATTTAGAGAGACGCTGTGTAAAGCAAAGATAGATGTGGGACCCACATTTTGTCACCTACACCTAAAGAGAGCAAGATCGTATTGGATTTCCCCAACATCACCTGACTTTCTTGAGAAAGGAAGATCAGTCCTGGGACCACAACTAATCCTGGCACAAAAAGAAAAGTCTGTGGCAGCAGCTCTGGGAGGAGCCGGTTTCCCCTGGGAACTCGGTGGCCCTGAGGAGCAGCGTGATGGAAGGGAGGTGGCCACCAGTAGCACGATGCGGAAGGTGACACATTCAGCGAGGACAAATTTCGGGTATAAGAAGGCAGCATTGAGGCAGGGATGGACTCAGATGTGTTGGGACATCAGGAGCTGACGGAGAGCCACTGATGGGTGAAAAGGCAAATGCAATTTTAAATTTCAGAAGTGTTTTCAGTAGAGGCAGAGAAATACAAGTGCCATTAGACCAGACACTGGGGGAACTTCATCTGAAAGGTAAGTAAAGGGGAGTAAAATCTTGAGAAGGACAGAAGACCTCTTCCAGCTGAAGGTCAGCACTGATCCAAGAAGAAGGGTACAAACCAGCATAACTTAAAGAGGGTGGGAATTTGAAGTCTGCTCCCAACCATCAGAGCAAGGAGATGCTGGCACACCCCTGCAGAAGAAAAGCAGGCGTGAAACCCCCAACAGCTCAAAACAGAGCAGGATCCGTTCCCCTGACATGGTCACCAGCAATAACAGGAGACGACAGTCAAACCGGAGCCTTAACCCTGCTATAAATGAAGAGAGACACATTCTGATTAAAACAACTGGGCGCCTAGTTAAAGCCTGATTGCAGTAGGCTGCTCACACATTTGTTGACCAGCTGAGCCGTGCTCCTGCGGAGCTTGTAGGGCAGGGGTAGGATTACTCTGGAAATGGGAACATTCCTCAAAATCATACAGCCTGATCCTGACGGAGTCAGTCACCCTCCCCGTGGCAAATGAGCCTGCAAAAGTCAACAGGACGAGAAAGAAAACGGTAATGAGAGATTTGGAGTTTGAAGGTACCGCTGAAAAGCAGGTCTTAGGTGCAGAGAAATGTTACCCTGAGTTTTAAAAGAATAAAACCTGGTGCAAACATCAGAGCTTCTGCAGGCGGCTGGTGAAAGCCTTGCCCTCTCCCGCCACGCTCGGTGGTCCTCACTTCCCACCCGGATGAGCTTAGTGATGTGCTACATCCAACATCTGCAAACCATGGAAATGCTGGGAGGTTGGAGACACAAAATACCTCTTCATCACACTTGGGATATCAACTACCATCACGAACGTGGTTTGTGGAGCTCAACTGGGCTCACGTCCCTTCAGCTGCACCAAGCCCATGGGCTTCGGAGAAGAAAGCTCTGATCCCAGAAGGGACCTCAGGAAGCCACCCAGCTCCATCCACAGCATGGCAGGATCTGATGCATCCCAGGCGTTGCTGGTCAGGAAGCGCTGGTACAAAAGCCGTGCTGAGCACAGCTCTCCTGCACGGTCGCTGCCCCCCTCAAGGGAATGGAAACCACAGCAGGGTTTTACGATGCATTAAACTCAATGTTCCCAGCACCTCTGGTAGCGCAGGACCTGCTCAGAAGCGTTATTCCAGCCTGAAGGGCAGATTTACCAGAAACTAATCCAAACGGAGAAGCAGCCGCGGGGCCGTTTGCACACCTTCTGCCAAGAAATGTTGGGGCCTCCAGCACGAGAGGGGCAACAACTTGTTTCTTCCTCTCTCCTTTCTTTTTCCTAGTAAATTAAAAATAATAATAACGGTAGTAAACTCCCCTTGGCTTTATCCTCCCCCACCAGAGCAGATTCAATTAGCAGCTTCCCTGAGTGGCAGAGGTGCGATTACTTCCCCAAACAGGACACATTAAGATGTAGGGCAGCGGGAAACTTCCATTTGCCCCCCAACGAAATTCCCCTCCCCAGCCATTCCCACCGCTGCGGATCAGATAAGCTTTCCTGCTTCACTTCCTCATTAACAGGTTTGGGAGGCACAGCCTGTGGTTTGGTTAAAGAAGCCCCAAAGACACGTTCACCTGGGGGAGCTCACACCAGACTCCTTTCTTCATGCAAAGTGGATGCCATCGCCCATCCATGCGATGCTCTCTAAATCCAAGCATCCCCCGAAACCCTGTTGGTACCCACTAGCTGGGCACAAGCTGCTTCATAACCTGAGTTGGCAGCTGGTGCTGCTGATAGCCAAAGCACCCCAAAATATCCCCGGCACAAAGTGAATTCCCACGATATTGGTGGGCAGCTGAAACCTTAACAGGTCCTGGATCAAAAGGGCCGGTCCCCAGCATGGGACATGGCTGCAGCCTCGTGGCATCCCAAGTACTCAGCTAGCTGCAGCAGCTACAGCCATCCCCATTCCAGCATCGTGCCCCACAGGAGGGGCAGCTATCAGCCCCCGCAGAGGACCCGAAAACACAAGCTGTTCCCTTTCCACCCACGTATCATCCTCCTGACGCTCTCAGACAGGTTTTCACGCCGCTTCCCGGAGCCGAGCTCCCAGCGAGGGCTGCTGTGTCCGCACGGAGGCCAGGGAGGAGAGGCAACGATGCTCCACGCCGCTCACGTCAAGCCCTCCGCATCCCACAATTTCTATTTGATTCTCTTTTAAAGGGGCTGTAACGCAGCACGTATTTATACTTCAAAACAGCTTGTTTGTGTAATTGCCAAAAAAATTGGGAAAAAAAAAAAAAGAGAGACACAAAACAACCCTGCTACAATGGCTAATTAGCTCGCTCCTGCCTCGTACCCTGTAAACAAATGTATTTGTAACCAATTTGCAAGCACTTTGCATAAGGGGCCCAGAACACTCGTGCCTGTTTGATGCATTTTGACATTAATTTGATAATAGCGGCTTAACAAGGAATCCAGGCTCCCTAGCTATAAATATGCTGCTTTTCCACTTCCTTTTATCTGCACAGTGAAATAATGTTGTTTTTCCCCCTGCTGCAATAACCACCATCCAACCCTTTCATGAATGCCCTTTATGTCCTTTAGCATTTTCAAGGCCTTTTTTTTTTTTTTTTTCTCCTCCTGGAGAAAGTAAAAGGGTTTTATTAGTTTCATTTTTAATTCCTGTTCATCAGGGGGAAGGAGAAGAGAGGACAGCGATGGTGCTCTGATAAAGCAGCTTCCAGGAGACGGGGACAAGAGACTTGTTTGTTCAGAAATACTTCTCCATCCATCCATGCTTCTGTCGTGGGATGAGCTTTATAGGATGACCTTTCTCTGCTCATGCTTCTCCTCCTCTTCTCCACTCGCTGTGGCTCTCCCACTCCATGCAGGCCTTCGCTGGCACACCAGAAATAAAATTCAAGCAGGGTGAACTGGGAACGGGACCCTGGAGTCCACACTGATGCCAACCAGAAAGCCACCGTGGCCCCCAGCCCCAAAGGGTGGCACTACAGGACCACCCCACTCCAAATCTCTGCTTGATGGGACAATCCACACCACCACAAGAACCATCACACGTCCCACGGGGACAGCACAAAAACAGCTGGATCATGGGGACTGAACAGGGGCTACAGCTTGTCCATGCCCTGACAACACCGTTTCTCCTCTCCTTCTGGTCCCTCCCAAGACTTTCCACCTATCCCAGCATCAGAACCTCACGCACACACAGGTTCTCACTCGTGCACGCGTCCTCCACCTCTGCCTCGCCTGTCAGCCCCCGGGGAGAGGCTGTCTCTGGGGCCTGGGAAGTAGCAAGCACAAAATTAGCACCTTGGAAATTGTCAGGTGCATCCTGCGGCCACAGAGGAAGCCTCTGGGAGATGAAGCAACCTGGCCTCTCTCCTCCATACTCGCTCCTCCCCTGCCTCTGCCTCGGAGCCAGCGATGCACAAGCTGCTCCCAAACTGATCCGGGAGTGAGAAGTCGCACTCGGAGCACAGACCCAGAGGACCTCTCCTCCTGCCATCCCAGGCCTAGAGACCTCCCAGACAAGGTCCCAGCAGATGGAAGAACAAGCGTTCGCTGCTGTAGGCTGAGAGTGAGGGTCTGGGAGGTGTTTTAGCCAGGACTCTGCAGACGTGCCCCCTCTGAGGTGCTCTCACCCAAGACACATTGAATGCTGAAGAGCAGCTGGTGGGAGATAAGGGCTGTGAAAAATAGATCAGGTAGACCAGCCCAGAAAGCAGCGTTAGTGCTCATCCATGCTTCCCATTTTGACCTGCACTGCTCAGATATCCAGTAGCAAGAGACTCTGCAAAGTGAGAAGAGGACCAGATCTCCAGGCAGAAGAGAACTGGATCATCTGGTCCATTTAAATGTCCTCCTCAAACCCTTAACTACAATTACCACCACCTTCTTTCCATGGCTAGATATTGTCAAAGATGCTTCGCCCCTGCCTCCTCGCTGAATCTCCGGGACTTCTTCACACCCTAAGTGCATCAGGCCCCCAAACTGACCTTCCTCTGCCCAACGCGCAGGCTGCAGACCTGCGGTGTTAGCCATAACCTGCTGTTTTCCCAGCAGGCTGGTACTCGCTGCCCAGCAAGCCCAGTTAAACCAGGCAGCAAAAAGCCAGTTGGGCAGAAAATGGAGGCAGAGAGGTGGGGAAGGGAGCAGGGGACAGCCGCTGCCCCACCGCGCGGCACTTCGGCAGGTGGGGGAAATCATTAACGACCCAGACCTGCACGTACAAGGTCTCCTCTCCCCTTCATATGGCAAACAAAGACAGGCACAGCCTTGTTCTCCGCCAGCAGGTCCCACCCTACCCTCTTCACACAGCTGGGTCTGGAGGACGATGAGGATCTGGGAACTGTCCTCCAAGGTCTGCACATCTGCACGCTGCCACTAGCTCAAAGCTCTCTGGCAGCCCAGGGATTATCGAGCACCTCTGGAAGTGCAGGGCTCCAGCCCTGCAGTCACCCGTCCCCACTGGGAGACAGGCAGAACAGGAGAGAGAAAACCCACAGGGCAAGCCAGTAACCTTCCCAATTTTTTTTTTTTCTTTAAACACATCTCGGATTGCCATGACCTGGTTTGAGGCACTTGCCCAGCCTCCTCCTTCCCCACAGCAAGCAGAAGTGCCTCTTGCCCCATCTCCCTGACTCCCCCTCGCAGAGATCAATACTCTATTTGGCCAAATACTGGCTGTATAGGTGAGGATGAAAACAGAAACACACCGAGACATCCAAGGGGTCAGGGGAGATCTCTCCCCCTGCCAAGCTGATCTCTCCACCGCTCAACCCTTTCATACCTCCCCTCCAGTTCCCCCTCCTGGAAACCAAGTCATGTCCCTCCTTGCCCACAGATAAGCTGGCAGAGAGCACAGGATCAGTACCGAATGGGAACTGGGCTGCTCCACACGGGCCTTCCCCAGGCTTCCTCCCACCAGCGTACCATATCGACCACAGCCCTTTCAGCCATTTCCCCTTTAAGTCCTCCTCTGGGATCACTAATGCCGAAACCCAGCGGCAAGCAGTGATAAGTTGGAGGCTTAGCAGAGTCCAAAAGCACATTCTTTCCTCAGCCTCCTCCCTCCTTATCTCTTTCCTCCCTCCCCCAAAACCACGTTTAGATAAAAGTTATTGGAACAATAAAATCCATAACTTAAACACGAGTGCAGGAGGGATGGAGGGAGGGTCTCCGCTCCGTGCCCTGGTGAACAGACCTGCCAGAACAGAAAAACAACAGAGGAGAGCCCACAATCCCCTCTGAAATAAAACCTGGTGCAGAACCTTGGATTACTGCAGGGAGAGACCGCAGCACACGTGCTCTCCTGCAGTCCCACCAGAAGTCATGCATGGACTCACTCACCTTTTAAAAACAGATCACACATCAACTTTGAGTGATCTCCTAGTGCTTCACCTACCTGGGGTGAGTTGATTTAAGCACGTGAGTACATGAGCTGCACTGTTTTCCACCAAGCTGTTCCTGAAGCCCAGCTTCTCCCTGTATCGCTATCCTGCGTCCTAGAAACAGAAACACAAGAGACAGCTCAGTAGGGTGTATATTTTCTTTAGCATTGACCAGCCTTTCCACGCAAGCAAGCCCAGCGGCTGGTGCTGCTCCAGCTGTAGCATACCCAGGGCTGTGGTCCAGCACATCCATCCCACTCCCCTCCACCCCTTCAATATTTGGTGGCAATACGCTTTCAGCCACCACCGCAGGCCCCCAGGATCCAGGGACCACGCATCTGCCGTGGCTGCAAGGGCAGAGCCGCTGCTGCCAGGGCAGGTTAATGCCTGCAGGGTTTCCTTCATCACGAGCAGCCCGTGCTGCCTGCTTCCACCATACAGGCTTCCCTTTCCCGCAGCCTCAGCCATCCCAGCTCAACTACATCCATGCAGTCATGGTGGCATTAACAGGATTTTGGCCACCCCAGTGCACACTTATCCAGATCCTCGATTTAAGCTCTTGGCTTTGTGCAAAGAAGTGGTGCAGGTCCAGATTGCTGCCCGAGGGTTGGTGTGGTCAGAGAAAACTTCTCAGAGTGATGGACCTTCTGCAAGTCACTTTGGTTCACTTACCCAGGGATAACGGTTGTTTTGTCCCACAGCAACATGGCTCAGCAGTTGAGTGCTCAGAGATCCACAGAGGAAAAGCGCTTCCTAAACACAAAGTAGCTCCTCCTTTAACGTGCAGCTGAGCCCAAGGCCACAAGCACCAGCACATCTGCAAACCTCAGACCTGGGGGAACAGGGCTGTAAACCCCATTAGCGCTGCTCACCCCAGCACTCCCAGCAGGTGACACTTCCACAGCTCCCAGTCCAGACTGGGGCTACACCCAGGCACATCCCTGTCCACACACACCTCACCGCAGCAATTCACCTCACATCGCTTAAACTTCAAGTGCCTCCTAGGAGGATGGCTGTGGTTTTAAAGGGAAATAAGAGGCAGGAGGCAACGAGAGAGACCTGGTTCAAAAACAGTTTCACTCTTTATTTGAAGTCTTACATGCCACCAGCGTACATGAAAGTTGCACATTCAGAATTCGACTCACTACTAGAACAAAGGGCCAGATGCAAACACAAGCGTCAAACGAGTGCACAGATGGAGGAGCCCGAACCGAGGAGC
Organism: Mycteria americana; assembly: GCF_035582795.1. Lineage (NCBI taxonomy): Eukaryota > Metazoa > Chordata > Aves > Ciconiiformes > Ciconiidae > Mycteria > Mycteria americana. The sequence goes on along the minus strand of NC_134376.1, from coordinate 4,759,450 downwards.
TTGTTGGTCTTTGCGACCAGGCTGCGCCACATCCCGATGGCACTTCAGGTGTCAGAGGCTAACCCGCAGTTTTGAGGGCCACCTCCCTTTGCCATCTCCAGGGCGTTGGTTGTGACCTGGGTCTTCTCTCCCAAGGCAGCACCGTTCTCTTTCAACAGGCTAAACAAGCAGTTTTGGTGACATCTCTACCAGAACCAAGGGCGTTTGGAGACCAACTGCCCATTTAACGCTTTTCTGAATTCCCCTTTCTATCAATGCCAGCAGTTTTTACAATGAGAAACAATTTCCACCCGCTGTTTATAGGGAGAAACGACAGAAATAGGGACTCTTACACTGACATTTTATTTTCAAAGAAAGTTTTGATAGAAAAACATTTTCCCCAGCAGCCTTGGGCAGGGAGTTGCAGCTTCCACTTCAAAGGACAAACTTCAAAAACAAATCCAGTGTCCTAATGGTTTTGTGCTACATTACTTAATTGTCATACGGCTAATTAGCAATGCCTGATTTCACATTCTCTGTACATAGATGAAGTTCACAAAAGAAGGGGCTACTTAAAACAATAAATAAAACAAGGCACCAGGCAGCCAGACTCTGACAACATTAACATAAAACGTTACACTTTACCATTTAAAAAACTGAAATAAAAACCCCATCATGATTAAACCTATATTGATCTGTCTTCCTTCAGATCTCAGAGCTTTGAATCTCCGCAAGGAAGGGGGGAGAACGCAATGCAGGAAGCGGGGGCTTAGCGTGCACGTCTGTGTATGCATTTCGCCAGCATGCAGCAGAGATCTTTAAAATTCTAATTATTTCCCTATCACCAAGTAAGATCGGGATCAATAGACGGTACAAACTGACCCCTTTCCTTGAGTGTCAGGGGGAAATTAAAAAAAAAGAAAGGGGAGCGCAAAACAAGAGCGTCAGAGGTCAATGCCACAAAACAATAGATATTGATGTCTCCATTCATTTCAAACAGCGGAAAGGTCAATGCCTCCCTTGCTTCATGTTTTATGGCTGAAATCCTGCTGCTAACAGCAACAATGTTAGTAGTCAGACCTCATCCATCCTTTTTTATTATTATGATTATTTCTAACCAGGTTAGCCATTTTGAAAATTTGACGAAAGCTGGGAAGCAGCAGTGGGGGGCAGGGCAGGAGGAGAAGAGGGGAAGCTGCCCTGGAAATTAATGGAAGGGATGGTTTCCATTAGTTCTCAAGCCTGCCTGTCCCCCCACCTGTGCTCCGGTTTGTCCCTCGCTGCCCCCTAAAAAATGAAAAGGGCCTGAGGCAACATCCCTTCACTATTAATCATTATTCCCCGTACAACATCCCAATTGGTTTCTATGGAAATGATTCTCCTGCTAGAGTACCCCGGCTGCCTGCGCATCTAATCAAAGAGGTAGGAGAGCTGCAATGGAAGGAGATTTGCCTCTGCAATACCCAGCATGGCTCGCGTGCTCCCTGCACGGGGCTCTCTGCAGACAAGGGGCGAGGAGTTTTGGCTGGACACTCTTCACTGGGACGAGCCAAGGGGGCATCGCATCTCCCTTAAGCAGATGAAACAACCCTTCCGCACTGATTAACTCCACAAATGGAAAAGTCCCACAGTTCTGCGGCCATGGGGGGATACCCCATCCTAAAAAAGGGCTGCTGGAAGAAAGCACCCAGCACCTCACAACACACAGTCCCATTCCTGTACATCGCCCCAGGACTTCCATGCCTCTGAGGATCAGCAAGGTGAAGGGACAGATCCCACTCTGCTCCCCTGGAAGTCTCACACGCCTCGGCAGAGGAGGAGGTAGTCATGCAAATTAAAGCGAGCAGGGTCGCTGCTCTGCTACCTGCATGAGCAACCCCAGCCCTGCCCTCTCCTCCCAAGGGAGCACCACCTCACCTGGGGGGGAGAAGCATTCTGCACTCCTGCAAGCTCCCTTGCGCGAGTTGGGTGAGCCCTCCTCCCCTTTCACAAGTGGGGAAACTGAGGCCAAGTCTCACAGTGCGTGTCTCGCTTCCAGTTCAACGTCCACATCACACTCCTGCCCTGCCTCCTTTCACTCCCATCTCTTCTCCTCCTGCCGAACCATCTCCCTAACAGACGAGCAACTACAATCCAAGCTCTCCTGAAGGGAGAGGCCGTTGCCACACAGCCCCCTTTCCAAACCAAGCAGTGGATACACTGCCATTTTCTAAAGAAATCAGCTTTGCAAAACGGCTGAGGAAGCAATACTTTAAACCTACAGTCCTTCTAAGAAACCTACGGAAACACTGATGACTTAGCCCCACCAAATTCCCCACACCAAAACCACTGTCACTCTTCAGCTCTAGACCCTCCTAGCCTGCAGAAACCAAATGCCATGTTGCTCAACAAGATTCTGGACATTAGCACAGCAGCAAACAACTTCTGATTTTACCCACTAACAGCACGTGTCCCAGAATATCATTCTCCCAAAGAAACATGGACACCCTGTTGGTGGTCAAAGCAAAGATCTCTTCTGCAGTCCCCAAAGATCGGAGTTCTGATTTGGAGAGCAGCAAGAAACACGCCAGCGGGGACTGGGAATCCTGCAGAGGTAGCCCCTGCGAGAAGGGCACCTTCTGTAATTGAATTCATTTATTTTAGACTATGGACAGTGGCATCAGCAGGCTCAGAGATCACCTCATTAGATGCTCACAGAGAGCGGGAGAGAGATTTCTGGAGAGATGGGGACTGTGACCAGAGAAAAGGAGAGGGAATTTCATACTAAATAAAAGCTAGGAACAAAACACCCGTCTCTCTGTTCTCCTCTCCTTCTCTAACGCTGCATGCTGGAGTCTCAGTGCTGAGTGGGCTCCGAGTCCCATATATTGCTCTGCTCAGAACATATGGTGCTATGTTTAATAGCCCGGCTCTGCCAATTGGGGACTATTAGGGTGGGTTCTTTTCCCAGTGTAAATGTTGCAGAATATAAATTGTAATTAACACCAATGCCAAAATAGCACTTAGAGAAAATAAGCACATTATTAACATCTGGTGAATCCTGCCTGGAGTGCAGAAGCAGCGGAAATTCTCACTCACCATAAGAGGATTTGTAGAAGAGATATCGAGCATTGGCCCAGAGTTGGGGAGTCGGGAGTGGAAGGAGTTTTTAGCTCTTTATCACTATTTGTGGTGCTACCTTTATTACCTGTGGGTGACCTTTCCTAGCCCCGATTATAACTGGTAGCATTTGCATCAGGACTTCTGACCCACTTGTGTGAATACAGATGTCTAAACATCATACTCCAGGCAACAGAATAATGGTGTTATAAAACATGCCTGATTGCCTGCCCTGATCCAGCAAGACACGAGGCAGATGGGTATTGCTTTGCCAGGCACAAGGTACAGCATGTTTCATCAGGTTACTCTAACCCCCAAGACCAAAGGGTTAACATCACCACTAAGCAACAGGTGTTTTCTGCATACCGCTGTCCCCCAGCCCAGGTTTTCCAGCAAGACAGGAACAGGCAAGCTGGCGGTTCTGCCAAACTCTTGCCAGTGCCACAGCGTGTATGTGGAGAGGAAATCCCTGCGGAGGAGGGGAACGGCCTCGCTCCTACTGCATGTACCGAGCATCGGGATCCCTCCACAGGACAGAACATTAAGCATTAGAGAGCTGGCTCCATACCCTCAGCCTTCTCTCTACCCTGCCCTGAGGCTAGAAGCACAAGGAGGAGAAAGCAGCTTTGCTAACACTTCAAACAGCTCCCTGCCCAACCCTCGCCATTTATTCTAGGAAAGAAACATGGACAAAAACTAGGCAGAGCTGAAGTGGCTTGAACCGGACAGAGCGGTGGCTCGTGTTTCTGCCAAAAAGTACATCTGATTTGCTGAAGTGAGGGAGGAGGAGAGAAGAAAGATGTTGGAGAGGGAGAGAGGGATTCAAACAGGCAAGCAATATGACAAGAGGTAGAAAGAACGACCTCGCCGGGAGAGCGGGAGAGAAAACAGTGGCAGGATGCCAAGAACAGGGCACCAGCTCCTCGCACTCACCCGCACGGTGTCTAACCTGAGGCAGAATCTCAAATACTTCAGGAGCACCCACGGCTCAGCTGCAGCCATTCTCGGAGGAGCACGAGCCGGCCTCACCACCTTGTTACCAGCTGCAAACCAGAGACCGCTGCTGGCACCCTGTCCTGAGTGAGGAAGGGAGAGAAGCTCAGGACAGACAGCAAAAGTATGCACGGGTTAGTTTTAGCAATGCACAGACTTGTGCTAGTAGAATACTAACATTAACCTGCTCGTTAACACTGTAACCTATCTGAGCACAAGGGTTACCGCAGTCTGGCTCAAGATTTACACCAGCAAGACAGATTTCCAGGCAGGTTCATGCCTGACTGATGGGAAAGTAAGGAGGGAAAGTCCTCCAAAGGCGTGAGGTGCATTTTGCTATAAAATCTATCCCATCAGACCAGGCTTCCTATGAACCACTGGTCACGGAACAGCGTTCGGGAGATGGTATCTTGTGTAGAAAATGCTGACAAGGAGATGGGGACATCATCTTTGGATGACACTGGGTCTCCCCAGAAAAGCGCTGCTCAACACATTAGGGAGTGTTTAGGAGATTACAGGTGGAGACATTAGCTCCGGTTGATAGCTGTTTTGCAAAAGACAGACCCAGTGCACTATCACAAAATACGCCAGCAAAAGGGAAATCTGACTGCCACCCAGAAACATGGCTCCAGGAATTCATAACTCAGCTTTTGGTACAGCTGTCTGATGCTTTCAAAAGTGCTCAGTAAATAAGGCAATATGAAAGTGATCCAGACCACTACTGATGCCTGAGGAAGTTCTGTGGAGCAGAGAAGCTGAATGAAATCACACTGTGAAAATACTTCCTAACATCTCTAAAATTAGCATGAGCTCAAGGCATGGAATCTAAGGACAGAACTGGAACACTACATTCCCATCTACACTGCAAGACAGACTGCATTTAAATCAGATCTGAGCCTCAACTTATTCACTGTAGGCACCATCTACCCTAGGACAAGGATTTCCAAAAGAGCTGAAAACTTCTTCCACCAGACCAACTGATGGAAACAGCATCAGCAAGAACATACCATGGTCGAGGCGCTAATGACCTTTATTTGTTATTCAAAAATAAAAAAAAGAGTCCTTGTGGTACTTCTCAATCAAAAAAACCTGTTTAAATATCTGTGATTGCATGTGTGTGACTACAAATGCATATTTATAACATAGAAAAGATGTGATGCACTTCAATTGAGCAACACATTTTTGTGCCTCTTAGCTGGCTTAGGCTTTCTACTTTGCCAAAAATCGACCGAAGCAAAGAATGATTTCCACCAATATCACAAAGCACACTGCCAAAGTACACAGGGGCCCTTAGGAAATACAGGCGACACAGGGGAAAGAGCATCGTTAAGTCAGTTTCTCTTACCTTTAACTTCAGTAAAATAACAAAGCAATTAATATTAACCGCAAGGAAATACTCATCAGATTCCAGAAGCCTTTCAGACAGGATTTTCAGATGCAAGCAATATCCAATAGATGTTTACCCACTGCAAAGGACCAGCTTTTTTTATTTTGCAATTGCACCTATTTAAAGTGATTGTACAGCATCCAGTGAGGTGGCCAGGAGCTGAAGATGGGGAATCCAGGCCAACAAGAAGCTATTTCATGTGTTCATGCTGACTGTCCTTTCCATGCTGTGACAGTCACCACCACAAGTTGGGAGGTTCCTCGGCCACTCTGCTTTTAAACAAGGTAATTTCATCCAAGTGCCGCATGGGGACATCTCTGATGACCTCTGTCAAGTCCTCATGAAGCAGAGGGAAAATGACGACATTTAATGCAGGGCGGTCCGCCTGGAAACTAAATCAGACACAGGTTATTAGCCGAGGAGAAACACGAATTCTCCAGTGCAAGAGAAGCGGACTGCAAGGATATAGATCATGCAGTGGTGGGGGCAAGGAAGGGTTGTTCAGAGGAGGCAGGAGGGGCAGCTGGAAGTCAAGGTCTCCCACTCTCCTGTGTGTCAGCGGGGAGCGCAGGCTGGGCTTGCACCCCTTTTCAGTGAGTTTGTTAAGCTGACACAAGCCCAAATTCAGCCTAACATGGGGAGGGAGGAAGAAGATTTAATAAATAAATAAATAAATAAATAAATAAATCACAACATACAGGTATTCTTAGAGGACCAGAGAAGAGCTCTGCCCAAGCTGGGCAAGGTTCTCAGAGATAACAATTTAAACCACCTACAAACCAGCAGCAAGTTGCAGAGCCATTAAGAAAATCAGGCCAGAGCAGTGCCAGGCATTCCCTCGGGGCTGAGCCTGGGATTATCACTTCAGGCTGGGTTGTTCTGCATGCAGAGTCTACACTCTGCAATTAGAGCACAAGCAAGTTTAGAAAGCTCAGATCTGCAGATAAGCATTTAAGTGTACACACACACACACACACACACACACACGCACACTGCAGCCTCCTTTTTAATCTAAGTTGCAGAAAACCTGTCTTGGCACCACAGGAATTTGCCCTAACAGAAACGCACGCAAGTATCCCTGTTTGCCACTTGAATTTTGGGTTCCAGTTTCTGAATCTACAGCCTTAGCCTTTTGGTCCCCTCTTAGAGAAATCTGCATTCTCCTCCTGCCCTCCCAGCTTTTCTTGCCAACATCACACCACCGGGTCTGCCTTCCAGCACATATCCCAGACCTTGCAAGAGACAGGCCTGATATGACTACACAAGAGAGGAGCAGCAGGGTTATAACTACAGAGCAGAGGAAGAGAACAGCAAAAGTTAAAGCCATCTATGCGTAAAAAGAGCCATACAAAAAGAGTCCAGGTCTCCATCAGCAAGTACTCTACATGATAGCAACCTGGTGAAGTAAGAGAACATGGGGAAGAGAAATAGCATTACTCAGTGTAGCATAACAAGAGTTCAGTCTTTTAAAGCTGGGAGGTAAAGGGAAGTTATGCTATAGCTTAAGAGTTACACCCTTAAGATTAAAAGACTTGTGACTATTAGCCCCATGCCACCAAGATGCTTCCTCCAAACCATGTGACAAGGGCCAGTTCATTATCACTCTAAAGGAGGCAGAGTCAAACCGGTAGCATCAGTCCCTTGAGGCTGAAGCAAGTTGTGTTGGGTCGAAAAAAGGAGTTCACTGCTCAACAAACTTCTCTTATACAGGTGTGTGTCTGGAAAATTCCCAGCTCATCTCTAGCTCTGAAACGGACAGATTTCTGTCAGAGAGGGAACGGCTGGAGATTTGGCTGCTGGAAACACACGTGAAAATCCCAGGTAGCAATACAGCCAGCTGAAGAAAAGGCCACGAGAGACTGGCATTTCCCCGGGAGACAGAAAGGATGTTCCCATCCACAAATGATTTGGAGTAGACCTGCCAAAAATGTAGCAGAGAAACTCCCATTCCAAGGCTAGTTGCTCAGTTCTGGTGGGTCAAATTAATTTTCCTGAACCTAAGTAGCTGCAGGAGTGAGGACTTCCAGCAACAAAACTACCTGGGGCAATTTTATACCTTTCTGCATCACAGACCTGCCCTTCATGCCTCATGTCTAAGGGCTGGCAGAAAAGGACACCGCTCCTTGAGTGGATCTGGGGGCTTGGGTAGGAGCTGCGCAGTTTCTTACTTCTACAGCACTGCCTACAAGAAATCAACCAGCAAATAACCGCCGATCTAGGAGGCAGTTGGTAAAATCTGCAGTGAAATTGCATAAAATATAGCAAATAACTCTTTGATAGTCCCTCCTCTGCCTCAGCTCTTCATGTTTCTTATCCAACACCACAGTCCTGCAGAGAAAATCATGTTAATAGACCAAGTTTACTGAAGTTCAGCTAGGAAGAAACAGCCATCTCCCCAAGGCAAAGAAACCTCTGCTTCTTTCTTTGTATACAGACTCTCCCAAATTAGATCTGCATGCCGCCTTCTCACCATATACAAAATTGTAGTTTATAAGCAGCCTTTACATGTAGCTATAAAAACGAGAGCCTAGACAAGTTTACACGACAATCTGCCACCAAGACAACTGAAAAACCCCAACACAGTAAGTATACCTTCCAAAGAGGCTGGATTTATATGAGAGGTTTGAACTTGATCTTAAAAAAAAAAAGGGGGGGGGGGGAGAAAAAAAAGAAAGCTTTGTAATTTTCTCCCCCCCTCAACAGGAAACTGTATGTTACTGCAAACCTTGTAAATTCCATACCCCAGCAAGTTGACGCCGGAGAATTCTTTCCATGTACAATTTGCGTGATTTAAGAAAAAAAAAATCAAATGCACATGGTTCACTATTATTCTCAACTAAATGTGCGTGCAAAGCCTCTCCTTTAACTGCCTGTTAAAAAACACCCTGATTTTAACGAGCAGCTGTCATAATGTTAAACTGGGATTAGCAGTTCCCAAAAGCAGACTCCCTCTGCAATCTATGCTCCTTTAGTCCTTCCCCGGAAGGCAATTCCTTTCTTCATACACCTGTCCAGGTGGGCTAGATTAAGTGAGAAGCACTTAGAGCACTAGTTCGAAAGGCCCCAGGCATGGGGAGGAGATAACAAGAAGGGGAAGAGATTGAGTTAATGAGTTGCAGAATAGCTCCTGTAATCTTGAAGGTTCTTTCCTCATTCCACACCTGGATGGACTTCAAACTGGATCTACCTCTGCAAGCGCATGGCTTGTAAAATTAAAACCCGAAGGACAGAGAAGGATGTCGACCTGGGGAGACAAAAGAGCTGCAGTTTCAGACATGAAACCCTGCTTTTTTTCCAAGGGAAAGAAGCCAAGGATATGCTTGCTTGCTCTCTCCTACAAAACCCCCAGACTAAACTCATCACAATTAATTAAATGAAAGCAAGTTTTCTAGGCAACTGACTAGCAGCCCCTTCAAAACAGATCCTTTAATCAGAAACAACCACTGGGATAACAAAGAAAATACCCCCACACACACATATTTTCCAGCATAGCCTCTGGTCCAGCAGACTCAACACCAAACCAGCAACCACCCAGCAGGAACTTTTACAAGGAGGTCTCTGAAGTGTCCTCATTTGGATGTGGACACATAGTAGGCCTGGCTTCAGCAGCTGGCTGGAAGCATCCATGGTGCTGGGAAACAAACAGCGAAGTGCACCCTGTGCCACAAACTGCTCCTGGCATCAGCAGAGGTATAACCTCGCTCTACAGTTAGATCTTGAACTGGTTGCATGTGGTTGAAAGGGTTAATGGCACTTTGTTATTTGCCTCCAAAATTATCCCAGAACAGGTGTGGACTGGACACAGTAAGGTTATTTTCAAGTGAACAGCTTGGTAAATAGCCTAACACTACGGTCTCAATTACTTCCAACCAGCGTGGCAGGATCCAATATGTAGGTCAGGGACAAAGTCAAAGAGAAAGAGAAAAAGTCTAAAGCAAGGCTGCACTTTGATCAGATTTCCTCGATTTTAGCAAGACAAAAGAGTCACTCCCTGGAATGCAGTTATCTCCTGGCAAACACTCTCAGTGTGTGTTTTCAGACATACCTCTCTAGAGAGGCCAGTGAGTCCCCAGGACTCCACCTGCCAATAGAGCTAAAGGGCAGCCCAAAGCCTTCGGAGAATCTCACCAGCCAGCCTGTAATGATGGATTATGCCCCCCTGCAACTCTCTGCACCATAGACCCCAGAAGATGACAGCTCCACTGCGTTAGGTGCTGCCCAAACTTACCTCCTCTTACTTGTAAGGAAAGGATAAGGCAGTATCTGGGACTGAAGAATGTATTTCCCCTTGAGACTTCCAGAGAAACCTAAGAAAAGCCCTACACCAAATTCAGACAGTTCAGCACATCCCACTTCACAAAAGCTGGCAAGCAGGAATAAGGGCACACAAGGTGGTATAATTAAGCACTGGCAACAAAAGCAGCACACACCAGATAAAACAAGGAAATACGGTGTATCAGGAGTAGATCAAGGCCAGATTTTTGAACTCCACAAACTGAGATGAGCTTATGGGAAAAGAAGCTCTAGAGAAGGAAAGTAAGGAAAGAAACCAGGAGAGCTTCATTTGGGGAAACAGAGCACAGCGGGGACCGAGCAGATGTGGAGTCTGGTTTGCATGACTCTCACAAATGCAAACCCATCTCTGCTGCAGTCACACATCTTCTCGCCCCTCCATTTAGACTTCCCCCCCAGGCTGGTGAGCTGCTTCTGGAGAGGCACAAGTTTCCCAAGAGAAGAGAACTCAGACCAACTCACTTTTTACCCTGTAGGCAGCTCTTTCACTTACATGCACAAAAACTCTGTTAATCCTCCACCAGGCACAGCATAAGTCAGTTTTCACTGGAAGACTTGCTCACATCTGAAAGTTCAAATGTGGCATCTCTCTTGAAAGCTTCAGCCAGCATACCTGAGCCAGGCTGAAAACTCCCATCCCCGAAGCATGGTGTGGTGGAACAGAGGAAGTGCCAGGAAAAGCTGGAGCAGCTGACAAGTGGCATGACCCAACATACATATACACACTTTTCTCATCTTTTCAGGGAAGGCCAGACATACACTTAAAATTTGTTCCACTGGCCATGCCCTGAACTCAGTACCAGGAAACTGCAAAAGCCCTCCTTGCTTACAGTGGCTGCCAATAGCATAAAATGAAGCTTCTCCAGAGCGTCTTCCAGCCACACCAAATAAACCGCGGGTGGGATTCCCCCAGGCCCCTTCTTCTGTGAGCCTGGAGGACCCTTGCCCCCCACTCATCCCCCAGAAGCCCCTCAAGAGGGGTCCAAGGCCTCTACACACTGACTATAAAGCAGACCCATTCCTTAGTGCCATTCTCACTTCCAACCCTGCCAGAGTACCAGTGCTGAGCAGATCTCATTTTCTAACCTCAGAAACAGACTTCAAAAGTTCCCGAGGAAAGCTGTTACAATTCCTCCGGTTGCTCTTAACTCCACACAATGAGATATTTCCTCCATAAAGTGTTTTCCTTTAAGGGTGTCTTCCATCCCCTCATGTCTACATGGACAAACCGGCATTCTCCCAAGGCCTGCGATTTCCCCTCACCTGAAGTCCCATCACTACAGCCTCCAACCTGAGATGAAGGGGTGCAGATAGGATTCTGGAATTCATTTGCACACAACACTGCCAACTCTCCCATTATCTTCAATGCAGCATCCTCTGCCACTGCATCGTGCCATGGGGAAGGAGCAATACACGTCAGACTCATCCCAAGTAGAGGCAAATTACATCTCTCCACTGTGGTTTCTCTCTGTAAGGCAGGAATGACACTCCGCTACTTCTCCTGTGAACTGAGGTTTATATCAAACATGCTCACAGATTGAGGTTCTTACATTATTTTGCCAGCTGAACTCTGCATCAGTCAAATGTGACCGGACAGCTAAAGGGGGAGGGAATAAGAACCCAAAGAGCGATGCCAGAGTGCCCAGGACACGTCCTATGGGAGTGCTCTGCCAGAGCAAGCTGAAAGTTATTTCCTAATCTCTTCCACAAATTAAAAAGCTACTGCAATAACTGCTCAATTAGATTTATTTTACTATGGAAATGCTTTAAAGCTGCAGTTAATGCTTCCGTTCAGCCTTTTACACCCTCATGAAGAGAAAGCATGACAGTACTATTCCAATATTATTTCTCAGCCAAGAGAGAGAGGAGGACACTCCTTGAAACCTATTTCATGCACAATCTACCCTCTAAGGAAGGTTTCAGGACTAAATTCCCTTCAAAACACATGAGCTAGCACTTAGAACAAGCCATTTGGGTCAACCACAGGAATGCATTTAAGAAAAGGGTATTTTAGTACCCCCAAAAGAAGATACATTAATATGCCAAATTGTTGATGGTCCCACAAGCCATGCTGGCTTGTAAAGTATTTGAACCCACCCATAAACAACATCCCTGGTAGAAGCAAAGGTGTCTGGGCCACACCTCAAGCAGAGTCAGCCTTCGCCAAGCCCGCCAACGAATTCTTGGGTAACGCAAGCTGACAAGGATGCAGTTTGTTATTCAGTCTGTGACAGAATGATTCAGGGGTTTCTAAGAGCAGGAAATGAAACAGACAATGAAAGCTGGAACAGGATGCTAATGATTCACTACACCAGCCTAGCGATACATTAAGTCTTCTGCAATCAGACGCAGGGCCTGAGCCCACAACATGCTTAGGCTAGCGGAGTGGGATTGGCAGCTACTGAGCTGGCTCTGGGATCCAGGAAAGCCAGCAGTGTACTGAGAGGGACTTTTTCAAGGTCAGAAGGAAGAGAAGATGGTGAAGGGATGCAAAAACAGCTTGAAAATCTCAAATAAGACCTGAGTGGTAATACCAGCTTTTTGCAGTGTCAATACAATTGCACCGGTCAGGTGGACAGTGCAGGAGGGACTGGAGGACTCTGCTGAATTCAAAGATGATCTCGTACTCGCTTCCTGCCCTAACAGCCCCCTCCCACCCAATCTAGCAGTAAAAAGGATTACCCAAAAGGGCTGTTCTGAGGCCAAGCCCACAATGAGAACCCAGGCAAGAGGAATACTGCAGGGATATCCAGGGCAACAGCAACAAGGGAGGGGGGAACGCTTAGCTCTGAGGTGAGCAAAAATTCATTTGGGATAGTTCAGTCCTGTGCCAAACACCAGGAGAGGGACTGGCTCGCTCAGCACTTTCCAAATACTCAGTTTCATCCCCATGCTCCCACCTGGAAGCCCTATTTCTGCAACTGAATCCCAGGAGGGTGCTTCATCCCTTCAGCGAGCATCATGACTCTCACAGCCACACAGGGCTACTGGAATCAGCAGTTTAAGAAAAGGTAAGATTCAGCCAAGAGTTTCATGTTAAAAAAGAACAATAACAAGCAGGGGAAAATTTAGGTAATGCTACAGAAGCTTGAATAGCAAGGTCTAATTCAGACTGAAATAGCTATTCCTGGAAAGTGGCAGGAGTCTTATTGTGAAAGTCACTTGAAACTAAGCGGTGCTCATATCTGACACAGGCAGAAGAAGGAAGGTTAAGTTAGTGTTTCTCTTTCTTTGGGTCTTGGATCCCCAGAACAGGCAGATTGTCCTAAAACAGTAAAATTCTCTGCATTCCAGCAGCACTGGTTAACCCTCAGAGTTACCCAAGTCACACACTCACTTTGCAAAGCCATTTGCCGGAGACAGGTAGCCAGTGTGGCTAGGAGAAGAGGGGCAGAGAGCTTGAGCTAAGACTGCCAGCCCACCACTCCCCACCCCACAGCTCTTGGGGGATGCTGTACCAGGACCCCAGCCAGCCCCAGCCCTCTGCACCTTCTCCCAACAGCTATCAGACCCCAGGAGATGACAACAGCACTTTTGGGAGATGTGAGCAGCTAAGCCCAGCTACCCACCCACCTCCCCAAAACACACTTCAGCTGCACCACAATCTTTCGATTCCTGACCATGCTCTCTACCATGGCTTAACTTGGATTGCATTTCTATAAATCACAACTCACCTCTATGCCTTGCCACTTTCCCCCTATGTATGAAGAATCTGTAATGACATCGCACGCTCAGAGATTTTTTGTTTTGCTTTGCGGTTTTCTTTTTTTTTTACTGTTGCTTTCTTGATCTTTTCCAAGGTGTTTTTTCAAGGACTTTTCACAGGCTTGTATTGTCTGGTGTTGTAGAGTCCTTGAAATCATTACAATGATAGGAGCTATCTAAACACTTAAGCTAAAACCAACAAAATTCTAAAGGAACACACTGGAAAATAAAATCTGTCCTTGAGGCCAAGGGGATATTTGCCAAAGCATTTCCTATCCCCTCTTCCAGCCTGTTTTCTGCTGGTAAGCTTCACCAGGAAAGCAACTTCTCCTGGACATTTGTGAAGTGCTCACTAACCACGCCATGTAGCTGTGCAACCCTGAAGTCATCCAAATTCCTTGCCCACTAGATTTCTGGGGCAGAGAAATACAGGCGTATAAATATGAGTATTTAGCATGCAACACATCAGCAAGCTGTGGGACACCTTCCATAGGTCACAGCTCCATCTACTGACTATTTCACAAAATAACAGTGTGGAAACCCTCGGGGAAAGCTGTTCGAAGCAAGCCCGGTCCCCACGGACCAGGCTTTGGACACACGGCTCTTTGCAAGCATTTAGAAAGAAGCCCCGGACAGCAACTCAGCCCAAAAGGGAGAAGCACATCTGCCTTTTCTGCAAAGAAGCCTCTTTGCACAGCAACAGGTCTGGGGTCACGCTTGAACCTACAACAGTGGGTCCTCAAATTGTGCTATTTTAGTGTTTCGGGAATTACTGCTGCAGTGGTTTTAACAGAAGAGTTATTTAAACAAAGACAACGCGTGCTTGGAGCTAAGCACTTTGGCAAAATTAGGGTCCAAGCATAAAAGGGAAAACATTGTTTGTTAGATCCACTACTATGTGAAGTGTGGCAGCAGCTGAGCACCATGTGATAGGAAAAAAAAATGTCATTTTACAGAGAAACTGAGACGAGACCACTGTCACATGTGAAATCTGAGGAAGATCAGGGAAGTGAATACGGATCACTCAAGCCACATCTCCCACTCTAACCACTAGGCCCTTCTTATGTGCACAGAGTACCTCCCTGAACCATAAAGGAGATTACCCCTCCCATTCACACAGAAGAAAAAAGAATAAAGAAAAACACTGCAATGATTTATCTGCCCAGAGGGAAACAGTCTTCTCTAAAGCTCAGAGGAGACCTTGCCCTTGCAAGCCTCTTGTTTGCTGATGAGGGCTCCAGATGAGTGCTGTTCTGCTTACTGTGTTTCATTGCAAAAGAGACAGAACTGAATCAGAGGCTTTTAATGACTTAAATACATAAACTAATTTGTCCCAAATAGCAGCAAACTTCAACCAGAAAACTGCCCACAAGAAAGCTGGACACCACAGGGCCTGGTTCAGAGCTGTCACAAGACTTAACGGACATGAGAACAGCTCTCTTTTCGGAACAGAAATACATAATACTAACCTTATTTCACAGTCAAAGGGAAGAGCAAATTTGATAATTAGTTCAGCCTTTAAGCCATTGGCGTGATGCAGGAGATTTAATACCCAAGCTCCCATCACCATACCCTGTATATACACCATCTTCCAGTACAACTCCACAGCTGAAACCAGTCTGTTCTCCTCAAATCGGTCCCAGCCTCTTCTGTGATCTGAACCCTCCTGTGCATCCACATCTCAAAAAGGATTGCGCTGCACTAGATCGCATTTTCAAGCCCTCCCAGCTCTACCACCTGCAGCAAACTACTGGTGCATGCCCAGCCCTAGGCCTTTCCAGCTCCCACTTGCATTTCTTCTCTTTTTAGAGGCATTGGGAGAACAGGAGTCACTTTGACCCCATCTCCCTGTTCAAAACCTGTTGGCTGCTCTCAGCCTAAACAAGACCATCTCCATAGCCCTAAAACAGGAACTCTACTCCTTAATGGGACCCGAGGAATATGGATCAATTCCTCCAGCTCAAGAAAGGGAGCAAAGAAAGGCTCACAGCCTTGCTTTCCCTCCTCTTGCCTCCTCCTTCCCACCCACTCTCCATGTTTTCTCCGCACACGCAGCATCTGCACACATTCCAAACAAAAAAAGCCAAACAAACAAACAAAAAAAGATGAATCACCTATTTCATTCTGGCCCAAGGATATATAACTTCAAACTTGCTGCCCAATGGGCTCTTCCAATTTAAAACCTGGATTAAAGAGACACTAGCAACACATTTTTAGAGGAAGCCATGCTGTGTGAATTAGGGCCTTATCCACAGGTTTAAGCAATGAACTAGCTCACACACAAATTTTACTGCACATCTCTTTGCCCTTGGAGTAGTAGACAAAATGCAGTCAAGAGAGAGTCAATTCCTGACCCCATCTGAAGGCACATTTCTGCAAGGATGAGAATGGGATCAGTGGAAAAGTCACATGGTTAAAGACTCGCTGATGGCTCGTGGAAGACTCCAGGCTTTGCTTACACATCATTTTCTGTATTTTGTTCCTTCCATTTTATTACTAGAGACAGTTGCATGAGAACAGGATCTTTGTTGCTTAGGAGAGCATCTGCTCCCACTGCTTATCCTCCTCCTGAAGTCATAATCTTATGTGACATCAAAATCGTTTCCAGAGCCACCAATTACAATGTCATAGAGGATTATGACTTCAGGTGTAGAATTTGCAGTGCGAGCAGATGCTCTCTTCAGGGGAAAAAAAAAACTTCAAAAAACCCTGTTTTCATACAAACGTCTCTGTTAATAAAATACAAAAGAAGAAAAATAGTATGACAGCCAGAACTGTTGCTAAATATAAAAATAGTTTTTAACATTTCCACGAGGCATCAGCTGCTCTTTGGAAAGTTCCCAGGGTTTAAATTATTAAGAGGTACAGAATGTAGTGAGAATCCGTCCACAACAGAGAAAAAGAGGGAGGAAAGACTGCAGAACGCGTATTTCTGCTAAGTGGACATTAAAATTTTGGCCAGTGCTGCAAATGCCATCTCAGAGGGGAGGGCAAAATAGAAAACGAGAACTGCGGATTCTTGATTCTTTCTAAGGATCCCCAAAGCACAACCGAAATCCACCAATAAATGTTTTTACAGATATGAAGCCCTGTGAAAAACAAACTCAAAGAATCCTTGTCACATCACAAGGAATTTACTTAGATGTTTCCAACAATCACTATCCCAGAAGGACACAGAGCCTTTTAGAGGCTGTAACAAACAATCTCATGTGCAGTTTGGTAGGTAGCTAATATAGTCATAGGCTCTTCTGGATTTGATCCGCAGAAACAAGCCAAGTGTAATAAGTCAGTTTGAAGCTGGAAAAAGGCTGGGGGGGAGGAGCACCCTTTAGGATGCAGTAATAATGCCATGTGATTTGAAATTTTTATTAGAGCTTAACAGGGCAAAGCAACAGTAGGTGACAAAGAAAACAGACTGAAGGCGGAGAAAAAGCCTTATAGAAAAAAGAAAAATAATGGAAAGTCTGTTGCATGGGAAATATTTTGTAAGATGACTGCCACTATTAGAAGATTTCAAGCCAAGCGTAATTAAAAGCTCTCTTTTCAAATGCGGTTCACAGCTCACAAACGTTTCCCCACCACGTGAGCCTCAGAACACTGCAAGGGGCCAAGCAAAATGCATTTAAGAACTGCCAAACGTGCAAAGGCAGTTTGTACGAATTCTCCCCCCCACACACCCTCCGAAGAAAAACCCTTCACAACAACCCTTTAAAGGCTTTGAATTGCGCTGCCAGGGGATTATCAGTAAGTGACATTTACAAGTGATTAGAGGACAGAGAATTATCTTAGTCACTTGTGGGAAAGGAGGAAAGCTTCAAGGTCAAATCTCTCAGTACTTAAAATGTCGGCAGATGTTTTGTTTACATGAAAAGTGTCATTTGATTTATGATGGAGCTTTACATCCAGAACTTCAACTCAGCCAACGGAACTGCAGAGAACATGGGTGGGACTGGAATCAAAAATTCATACAATACCTTCAAATATTTAACTGATTCACTCTTATTAAAATAAGAGGCTAGTTCATGTGCCAAGCGGTTACACAGTACCTATTAGCTTCTTGGAACAAGTGCTCCAAGCCATATAAACCTTGGCAAGCAAGGAAATGGAGATAAATCTTCAACAGCTCCAGAAATCCTACATCAACCCCTTTCCGCACTCACCTCCGGACAATAGATTGCTGGAGATTTTTGCAAACGGTAAGAGATTCTCCCATAAACATGTGGCACATGATGACCTCAAGGCTGTTGGCCATGAATGACATCACTGCGTCAGACTGCAGAGTCCCACTCCGGGAGACGATGCAAAGCCGCTGGAGAGAGGAGCAATGACTCAGTGCCTGGAAGAACTGGGCGCCTGCACAGAAGTACGGCTGTTCCAGCCTGCAAGAATAAACAAAAACAAGTCAATGGGTAATTCATGCTTGGGCCGCCTTCAGACAAGAGGGAAGACAGCACATTCATGGGGGGTTGGCAAATGGAGCAACCAGTGTCCCCCACCACCTGTTTCACTTACACGTGCGATAACCTTCTACCTGCTTGTGCCAGCGGTATGGCATAACAAACCTGACATTGCAAGCTCAGACCTCTTGCTTGCTAGTTACTCTTGAACGGTGCATGCTAAAGGACAAGGACACAAATAGGCAGAAAGCCCCTAAACTGCAGAATTCCAGTGCCCACAGGGGGTTTTGCAAGTTTTCCACAAAGCATGTTGGGTGAGATGGGACTTAGATCTGACCAGCAGATCCTTCTGGTCTTATGACAAGCACAGCCTGGCTTTTGCTACTTAACATCCACCGAGCAGTTGATGTGGATTTAGGGACTTACTGCTCCAGTGCACCAAACACTGATCAAACCGGTCACCTTCAGTTTACCGCCTAGAGAGAAGCAGGCATGAAAAATTCACAACGCACACGTGGTGATGCAGAACTTGGGCCTCTGAGCCAACAGAGTGACCACAACCAGCCCTCCCTGGTCAGAGGATGGCAAAGGATCAAAGCTACTGCTCTCCCACAGGAAGAAGAACCATCATCAATTCAACCTTTATCTTAAACACTTGGCCCAGAGAAGAGAGACAGGATCCTCTATCATGGCTATCCACAATCTTACGTCACAGCCCAGAGCAGGCCAACAAAATTACATGGTGAAGCCATACCTGACCAACAAGGGGTCCATGTGTTAACTAGCAGCATAACTGGATGACTCCCTCACAGAAACCAGTCTGCAGGAAGCAGAGCCTGCTCGGGGCCGGTGTCACCACTACGTCTGCTTAGTGCAGATTTACTACAGGGCCTCGGAGCACTTGGGAATCCCAGTCATTGGGTCAGCAAGGCCAGAGCTCCAAGAAGGTTAATCCATTAGGTGATAACAAGCTGTCGGTCCCAGCCTGATCTGGATAATCTCTGCGTAGGCTTTTGTAGTACGTGGGGGTATCTCAGCAACTTAATCCTGTTAATTGATAAATTCTGGTTTAGAGTCTCAGCCTGTGACTGCTGGTCAGGTAGCACTGCCTGAAGAGATCCTAACAGCCCACAAGCGCTTTGAGTAATAGCTTAAAATGAATATTAAGGAAATGGGAAGCCTCTCCAATTTTTCAACAGTGTTATTGGTCCATTATAAGTTTAGGACAAAACGCGCAGAAGCCCCTGCAACCACACAGCAGGTTTCTAGGTTAATCTCTGTGACAGGACAGCCATACTTGCAATACTGCCTTTCACTCGCTAGATGACAATGTTGCTTTGGAATATCCCCTTAAACTAGCTTCTCAGCCTGGAAAATGGGGAGGGGGGAAAAAACATAGAAGCAGCAGAAAATTAGTCAAATGAAAAGGAAACTACATTATCAGGAGGAAGTGCTAAACATTAAAAGCCTCTTAAACCCATATAAAACCTTAGACTTTACTCAAGACAGAACAATGACACATCAAAACGCCTGGCTGTTGCAAGGAGACACCCTTGTTCGTCCTTTATTCAAGGCTCTACGCTGCCTCTCATCTTTACCGCTCTTGGCCTCCATTTCAAAGTCTCTGGAAACTACAGGACCTAGACTGAGCGAAGCAACGCTGCACACCCAAACCTCCTTCCCCAGATCTTAGTTCTTCCATGGCTATTTAGTCTCCTGAAGGTTAAAGATACATTCAGGTGACCCAAGCCATTAAGCAACTGAATTTCCAAAAGCTGCCATCCCTTGGATGAGAGACCAACACGCTCCTTGCCTGTTATAAATGGGAAGCAGTGGAAAATGAAAACCCTCCTGAGGTGTTTTAGCCACCCTGGCTCCCTTCACTATTGCAATGGGTCAGGAACATGCACACAAACACCAGTCTCAGCTGATGAGCAGGAATTTTAGTCACACTAACTGTCATGTTGATCACAGGAGTGACCTTGCTGTTACTGCTGTTAGGCATTTTAGACCCATTTTGTGAACAGAGGATGACAACGGGACTGACAGGTCTAGCAGTTTCACCAACAGAAGCTGATTTAGGGGAAAAAAGAAGAAGAAAAAAAAATCTTTCTAAAGTAATGACATTTGTGTTTATTTGGACCAGTGCAAGGAAACCATCACAGTTCATGCCCTTTGCTTTCACAAGCACATTTTGGCTACTGTGAAGCTCCTTTATGCACCCTTTAGGATCAGATCCTTGGTAGGATCCTTTAAATCCTACCACGAGAGGAACACCAACAGGACAAACTCTAAATGTGGAATGTTTTCAATATATTATCATGAAAAGAAAAAGAAATAAAAAAATAAAGAGGCAAGATTTTAATACAAACCAAAGGCAGAAAAAAATCTAATTGGGAAACCTAAGGAGAACTCTACATTATCTAGACATTGTAGGAGTCTCTTCCTTCCTTTTTAATTTTTAAGGAAATTTAAGAGATGTACATGTACACAAAGCCAAAAAGTCAGCAAAGGCGTGTAGTCTTTAACCTAGCCCTGACAGGCTGCTAGCTCCCAAATATGCAGCATCCACTCTTCCTTATCTAAAAGGAAGGCAGTTGCAGCATAAAGACTTTTTGCTCTTAAAACACTGGTTAAAGGGCATATCCTGAGCCCTCAAGGACAGCATGCGATGCCTTCCCGTTCTCCACAAGTCAGGAAGGAAAATACCCAGTTTTCAAGCCATTGCAGCTACATTTGACCAGAACAGGAACACTCGCAGTTTTAACACTAGCCACAACAAACCACGCACTACATTTCTGGAGATCCACGAACAAAATGGGAGATGTTCAACGGCAGCCCCTCACCTGAGATCTCTCAAACACTTGCAGTGTTTCAGCATGTCCATGAGAGCAGACATATAGACCACTTTCCCCATCATGCCCAGGTTGGCCAACGAAAGAGTCCGCAAATGCTGGCACTGCAATCCAATGTTAATAAGCCCAGAGCCAGTAAGAATATTTGGCAGTTGTGCTAAGGTGAGGCTCTGCAAGTAAGTCAGTTGGCTAATGGCAGCCACCTCTGAATCCCCCACGCTTTGTGCCCGGACACAAGGAGGCAACGAGTTCCGAATTGCTGGCTCGTTGCGGGGCATGGCAGAGGAAAAACTGGACCCAATTATTTCCAAGGTTTCCAAAAATCGGAGGCTTCCCATCAGAGCCCAGAATACTGAAGACTCTATCTTCTGATTTGCCTGGTCCGCTAAGTTCCTCGGATATGTCTGTATCCCAATCCGCACTTTCCTTCCAAATGTTTGGGGCACCAAATTAGACGCCGTGGGAGGCTTTTCCACATTTGCAGCAACATCTGTGATGGAGCAAACTGGAAGTGCTAATGAGAGCAGGTGCTTTAGCCTGGACAGAAGCTGGCACAAGTGATTCCCTATGCTTTCTGAGCTGTGATGGTGAGCTGCAGAGAGGTTGAGGTGTCTCAGGTTGCAGCAAGACACTACCAGGCTTTCCAGAATGCCACTGTCAATGTCATCTTCCGCTTTTCGAAACAAGGACTCCGGAGCCAGACAGTGAACGCAGCCACTGAGATTCAAACTGGTTAAGCTTTTAAGATCCTTCCCACCATTAATAACCCTCTGGATCAGGTGACCACCAGATAAGGTGCATCGGCTAAAGCTGAAGTAGAAAGGGTTGTTGAACTTCAAGTGTTGCAGGAGCCCAGAGCCATTAATCCAGGCTTTGGGCAATTGTAAAGCATCCAGACGTACATTTCGAGCCATAGAGTCCAGGAGGTTTTTAGTGGCTCCCGTCTCCGCAAAGCTACCGGGAGCAGAAATAAGGAAGGCGTGAAGGTTCTCAGGTGTCCGATCACTTAGCACTGCCAAGTACAGCCTCACCACCTCCTGATTAACGTAGCCAGGAGCCAGCCTGGCATAGAAGACACGGAGGTTCTGGTAATGGGGCACATTGCTCTCACCTACCATTAGCTGCCCAGAGAGCATAAAACCTTCTCGTGAACGATCAAGGATCTCAAAATAAAGCAGCAGTTTCTCAAGGCTAGTGCAGCACGGAACGACACCATATGACGGCGTGTAAAGGGTTTGCTTCAATTCCGAGACACGGCTAAGAGTGGCTTTACACTCACTGCTTAGCTGACTGGCATCGAAACCCGGATTTACATCTATCGCCAGGGAGCGCAGGTGCTGGAGCGTGGACAGCATCTTTGAGAGACGGAGAGAGGTGACGTGGCACCCAGACAAGTTCAGTTTTACCAGGTTCTTGCATCGTGTTACGTGATCAATAGTGGAGCTGGGCAGCCAATAGCACCCAGCCATGTTCAGCTGGTAAATCTCTTTTCCGATATCCCTCATCAGTTGCTTCACTTTGTCTTTGTTTACCTGTACTCAAACAAAACCAGATTCAATGAGATATATGGCAATGGTGTGTACTGACTCAGTTTCCCATCTGAAGATGGGAATAACAGTGGTTAGCACTTAGATTACATGGCTCATCCAGAGGTCTCAGGATGCTAGCACAGTCTAAGAATTATTATACTGCTGGTAGCTGCCTTAGCCTGCTATGCTTTGGACTCTTAAGATTACACTTCCTTTAGCTTCTTAGTCTGTGCAGTTCTGCATTACTGACTGTGAGGCCAAATCTGTTCAGCAACTGATAGTGGAATGGAGGACCGTTTCCATTTTCTAACAGCAAAGCTATTTCAGGAGAACTAGCTATCTATGGAAACTCAGATTGAAAGGAGAATGTTTTCCATTCTCCTTCATCCAGTTTGCTCTTTTGGAAATGAGTAAGAGAGGCTTCCCCTTGCCTGCACTTGGTGATACAGTCCTCATAAAACGTATCACCCTTCATTCCCAAGCTTTATTTTTGTTATAACACATATACAATTATTTCTGGCTTAGCTGACTGCATGCCTGACAGCAATATGCACAAGATTTTTTTGCACAATATCATGGAAAATGTATTTTGAGAAAATGATAACTTTACACAACCACAGCTACAAATGGAAAGTCACGTTTACTTTCATTTTAGCTTCCAGAAGCACAGAGAAAATAATTTTCATTGACGGTATTTTATATAACTAAGGAACACAGAGCTGTTCTAACAAAGCATTCTGGAAAACAAATGCTTTTATAAAACAGTTTATTGTTTATTTGATTTCAGAGTTCAAGAGCAGTTCATTTATGCAGACACATTGGAAAGTTCTACTTCTTGGCATTTTTTCAGAAGTCAGATTTGTCTTCATAGCTAACAGAAGAAGCAAGCTACGCTCCCCACCTTATAGTCTTTCTGAAGTAAAACTGTATGGGTTAGACTCTTGTCAAGGCAAAGCATTGCGAGTTTCCTGCAGGTTCTCCTGACGTTCAGGACAAGGTCTGTGCAAGGGATGTAGCTGAGGATGTGCAAAAGGATCTCATCCGAGAACTCCATCAAGTTGACGCCATTACTTTCCTCCTCGTTCTCCCCACTTACGATCTCCTGGGGGTGGGGGGAGAAAAAGAAAAAAGAAAAAAAGAAAAGCTACTAGCTCAGAAACTTCAGCAAAGCTTGTGAGAAAACAGATAGCCCAAGTCTCATAAGGATTTATAAAGTGAGACAAAACAGAAATACTTGAATCTTTAAGTACTTCCATCTGCATGAAGAAACCAAAAGCTTTCCCTTAGAAGACAATATAGAGGTAGTACAAAACTTCACACAAGGCCACTGTACCTTCACTCACTCTTACACTGTTGGCTACTTTAGAATGAGGGAAAAAAGGTTTACATTCATTCCACTTTTGCCAGTCACTTTGCAATGAGAAAGTGACTGTCTCTGATTCTTTCTAAATATAATGCAGCAGTCTCTTTCTACATATTTCCTCTAAGTGCGTGCCCTCCATTTCAATAACCTTAAGAGTTACATAACCATATATATATATATATATATATATACACACACACACACAAACAAAACTGCAGTCCAGCATCGGATCACCCGTAGCTCTTCTGCAACATGCGTACACCCTAACCATACGAAACCACACGATTGACAGCTGGGCTCCAAAGGGGACACGAGAGCCCCTTTGCTCCTCCACTCCAAGCTGCCTTCCTTCGACACTGAGGTGACAAGAGGCAGCAACCGCACCCCAAACCCACCGGGACTGCCTGACAAGAAGGCGACGGGGTGCATGCTGCCTCGTGCGGTGCAACGGCTGGACACGGCCCCCAGCCCACCCCACCGTGATGATGGTGGTTTCGGGGGGGCGGCTGGGACTTTAGCGCCATCTTTAATAAAGCTCAAATTGGCATTAATACCATGGCATCCTCTCAAGGGAAGGGGGAAGCTGGTCCCGCCTCACAGCCCCTGTAAACCCCCCACAAAGGCATCCCAGAGGAGGGCGATTTCGGCGCCCGTACCCAGCCCCGTTAGACGGCGGCAGGCCCGCCTCAGGAACCGGGTACCCGGGCCACCTCCACTCCCGCCGGGCAGCCCGGGCCGAGCCCCGCGGCGAGAGGGACCACCGGCACCCCCCGGCCCTGCCGCCGCTATTTGAGCCCCCTCACCGCCCCCGGGGCCGGCTCCAGCCCCTCTCGCCTCGCCCCCATCCCTGAGGGGGGCCCGGCTCCCCCCAGCCCCAGGCCAGAGAGACGGCGGCGGAGGACGAGCCCCGCTACAGCACGGTTAACGGCCCTCCGAGGGGCCGGAGCGGAGGGGGAAGCGGAGGGCGCGAAGAGCCCCCCCGACCCCGGCTCACCTCTCCACAGCGGAACATGGCAGCGGCCGCGCGGTCCCGCCGCCACCACCGCCGCCTCCCCCAGGCACCGCTCAAACCGGCCGCGTCCCGGCCTGGCTCCTCGCCGGCCCGGCCGCCGCACGGTTCTTCCGGCGCTGCCATGACCCGGCTTCCGCGGCTCGCCACACCCCCGCCGCCCCCTCGGCCGCCCCGCGCCGCCATCTTGAGCGTGGCCCTGCGTGCGGCGAGAGGGAAGGGAGGTGCCAGCCGTTGCTCGGCGCCATCTTGAGAGCGGCGCCGCCATGATGGGAGTGGCGGGTCTATGTTGGGACACCCGCCTCGGTTGTGCCGTCCCCTCACAGTTTAGCCGTCTCTGAGGGCGCTCATCTTGAGGGCAGCAGCTCTCTGCCCCGAGCGGGTGCAGAAGCGAAATCCGGCTTGTTCAGAGGTACTGGCTCCCTCGCCTCTGCCCCAAGGCCACTGGTGCTGAGGCATCGGAGACAGCAGCATCCAGGCGAATGGCTGCTCGGCCTCCTCCGCTCTTGGTGGCTCCCAGCCATGGGCCCTCTGCCACCCCAGCAGCAGATGACTCACACCGGGCCCACACCCCGCGAAGCCCTGAGTCGGCTCCGAAAATGTAAATCCACCCTGTTGCAAGGAGCCATGGGGCGCAGGGGTGACAGTAGGCGAGCGGGGGGCAGAGGGAGCCCCGCCGGGTTGGCGGGACACCCCCACTGGGCTGTTCTGCAGCCCCCGGGGCACTGGCTGCGTTAGCACCCTAGTTTTCTGGGGAGGCAGTGGAGTATTTGGGAGAACAATCCTCTCCCAGTTCCTGCTGTGGGCTGGAAGCAGCCGGGACGTGGAAAACAGGGCACCTGTGAGCACTGAACGGGTTGGTGCTAACAAGGGGGCTGCAGGTACCACCCCCTTCCTCCCAGGAAAACCCTAAATATAAACCCATTGGCTTCACTGGTCTTTCACACATCATCAGTCAGGGCTCTAACCAGGCTAAATATTCTAGCTTTGGCTGCAGGTGTGAGATACGATCCTTCACTTTGCTGAGGCACAGAGGGCCGTGCAGAAGTCATCCAGGGCTGCTGTGAGTGCAGCCATTGCACACAGCAATGTCCAAGGGGAGCAGCTGGCTCAGCACTGTTACTATTAGCTCCTCATCCCAAATCTCAAGTACAGACAGGACTGGAGCGCTGGAATTTCCAGTTACGTGTATGCTTCGGGAATTTTGTTCATAGAATATGTGTTTTAAAGATGACCTGCAAAGGAAGATGAATAGGTTGCTGCTTTCTTCCTGCTTGATTGTTGCCATTTAAGGCCATGAATTAGATTAGGGGTAGACTGGGGGTTTCTCTTAGAAATAGCAAGTGCCTCAAGTTTTGATTACCTATTTTGCTTCTAGGCCTGTGAGAAGGCTCTGGAGTTGAAGAGGAAAATCCCTCAGCCCTTAAATGAGGGAGAGCCTCAGTAAGAGAATTTGTACCTGTTTTGTTTGTCATGTGTTTCACTTAAATAGAAGGCAATGACAAATTAAATCCGGAGGCCCTTCAGTCAAGACCGACTTGTTTGACATCTGGGAAAATTACCAACCTACCATATTTGCAGTCATCAGGGAAAGCAGAGACCAGGGTGGAGGACACCTGCATTTCCAATGCAAATGGTAAATAAAATCATCAGCAGGGCCCATAAGCAGAGTAAAGCCTTGCCCAGAGAGCCAGATCGGCTGGAGTAGCCTGTGTTAGGAGTAGCCATGGGTTCCTTCCAGCCCTGGGGCATACATGGACCAGACAGCAGTTGACAACCCTGAATAAGAGCTGGGAAGAGAGATAGGTATAAGAACCTCCCAAGGAGAAACCAGGCTTGCAGCAGTTTGTAAGAGGAGGTGCACTTGGACTCATGATCCACCAAATAAACGAGCAATGTGGCAGTGTAGATAAGACATGGAGGTTAAATACAAGGCAGCAGCAGGACATCAGATGGGCGGTAAAAGAGGAAGGAAACGAACAGCTACACTGAACTCTGGCATTTCTCTTGACGGTTGCTGGGAGGTGGCCAGACAGTGAGAGGAGAAACCCTCCCTGCTGTGCCTCACTTCAGGAACGCTCTTCTCAGTGTGGGCTCTCGGGAGCCTTCTGTGAAGATGGGTTCAGTTCAGGGCTGGGCCATCTCAGGGCAGACTTTGATCATATGACTAATACACAGTTTTCTTAGCCCAAAGAAGGTAGGCACATATCATGCTGTCCCAGTCCAAGAAGGCAAACAAACAAATTAATGCTAGTATCAAGATATTTTGCTCTGTATAAGACAAAATCTCTTAACTGTTCAAGGCCAGACTGACCTGGGGATTTTATGTTTTTCCCTCTCGAAAGTCTTGGGTCATTTCTCTCCTCTGATTATTCTTAAGACTGATACAGTCTGGACATCTCATCTTTTTGTCAGCATGACTAAAGCCCAGCTGGACTACAGTGGCCAGAGCACTTGGGTGAACTGCTAGCTCCACTGCTGTAAGTGATTTTCAATACTTGATACGGTTTAGTACAGTAAGGCTTGCTAAAGCAGATTACAGATGGGTATAATACAAGTCAGGGCAGGCTCCAGGTCAGCAATCCCTCTACAAAGACCAGCTTCAAAGACCAGGACTCCTCCTGCCCCAAGCACAGCCGATACCCACAGTCCCATCCATGAACTGATACCTCGGAAAGTCCATTTTCTGAAGCTGACACTTTGCTCCCTCAGAGGGGACTTCTGCGAGGAGACCAGTTTTGTTTGAATGCTCTGGGATTTCCTGGGACTTTTGCATGCAGCCAGCTGGCACCTCTCCTGAAGCAGCACACGCTCGCTAATGAGAGAACGGGACCCCCCCCCCCGCCAAACAGGGACCGTTTCTGGTCAACACTCCCTGACACGGCTAAGAGACAATAAGGCCCTTCAGGGCTAAATCCTGAGAGCCACAAATGTCTCCTTTGCCAAGGACATCGCTAATTCCTGGTGGTGGCTTGATTCCATAAGCGGCTCAGCGAGGTGACTTTCCAGGTCACCAGCTAATTACAGGTGAAGTGCCAGTGACTGTCTCCAGCAGGAGCGAAAGTTGGGAGCTCTGGGGGAAGAAAGGACGTAAAACATGTTTGCTCAGCTCCGTTTAGCTGAGCCAGCTCCGCCCGGGCAGCTAAAGGGAGGCGAGAAAGGGCTGGGTGGCTTGCAAGGATCTACAGCTGAGTCCCACCATCTCCGCAGCCTGAGAAATCCTGGTACCTCACCGCTGCTGAGCCAGACGGGACACGCTCAGCCTGGCCCGTGGGTGGCTGTTTTAAATCTCCTGGTCCCCCCCACAACCCCTGGCTATTTGTGTGCTGGAGAGGAGGAGGAGGAGGAGGTAACCAGGGGACTGATTATTCCCTACACATCTTCTCCTTTGAGTCTTGCCCATGGCTGGTGGTTTCAAGAGCCAGGACATGGCTAAACCAGCTCCTCTACTGCCCTTCCCGTGACAGGCCCCTTGGCATTTCCCCACCTCTGTGAAACAGCGAGGGGCAAACCAAGCCCTCCGAAACACAATGATGGAGAAACTGTGGTTAAAAAAAAAATCCCCCCCTCTTCCAGCATCTGGCGTTCCTGGGAGGAAATCACCCTGGGCTCCCCCCTGCTCGCCAGAGTCGGGAGCAGTGAGTAATGCTCACAGGCTTCCCTGCCCGGCACCACATTCTTTTCTCCAGCATGTAATGGCCCAGAGGAGGAATAAACCGAGACTTGCTGGAGCAGCCTGCGGAGTAGCTGTGCATGCTGCGGCCTCATGCTGGAGAGGCATCAGGAAGGGCTGTGAAAGGCTCAGCCTCGTTTTACTGGGGGGCCTGGTTGCCTGGAACAGCGAGTGAAATAAGAAGAAAGGAGAAAAAAACACCCTGCAAAGTGTTAACTAATAGAAAGCTTTGCCTGCTGTGCTCTGGAGCATGAAAACCAGCCTGGCTCCCCTGCGCCCAGCGGCTCTGCACCAGCCCATCACTCACCCTCTCCCTGTGCCCGCACCTCTCTCCCCCTGAGCTGCTCTCAGCCCCCGGCATTTTGCTGCTCTGTGGTTTCTCCCTCACTGCCACCATCATCTCTTCTCTTCTTTGTGTCTCAACACATTTTTCCACAGCAATCAGTGACCATTTCAGGGATGGCTGAAGAAAGGCGCCCCATTTCCCTATTGCCATCATCTCTTTTTGCCTCCTGGCCTTCTTCCTGCCCCGTTCCCACCAGCTCCCTCCCTAGGAGCTGCCATTGCCTCCTCCTCCTCACCCCATTTCCCCAAGACCTCAGGTTATAAACCCAGTTTGGGCCTTGCTCCAACCTGTTTCACCTCCCCTGTTGCAAACTGGTGCTTCCAGTAACTCGTCTGCCCAGCCCAGTGTCTGCACCTACAGCCCTGCCAGGCTCCTACTGCACCCGGGGCAGCCGGGAGGGAGGCCGGGGAGATGAAGGGCAGAAACCGGCAGGTCCACCCCGAATACAGCATGATGCCAGAGCAGGATCAGGCCAGGCAGAGGATTAAAGAGCCAATGGAGCCTGTTCCCTGCCTTTCATCTGCTGTCAGCGTGACACAATCACAGCCATTAGCTCTTCAAAGACAGGCAGGTTGGAGGAGCCTTGGGAAGCCAGCACGCCTGTGAGCGAGGCTCCAAGGTCTGCTCTGCCCGAGTTGGCAATGCGCAGCGTCACCTGGCTTTGCTCTCCCTGGCCCCTGACCTGGCAGCCTTGGTCCTCTCTGTCTCCTTCCTTCCGCAGCAGTGGCTCCTGGATCTCATGGGCTTTGCTGTGCCCAGTAGGGTCTCGGCTCCCAGCACAGCTTTGTGAAGGTCCCAGCTGTAGCTGCTCCTTTTCACAAAACTGGAGAATTTGATCCATCAAACAAGGCTGAAGCTTCACAGAAGGGTCAGCAGCCCAAAGGACAGGGACAGAGCCAAGCAGCCTTGCAGACCTCCTTCGCAGCAGAGGCTGGTATCTGCACTGTCCAAGCAAGCCCTGGAGCTGCAGGTGTCACTTGCCATGCAAGAGCATCCTCCCTCCCCACACCCCTTTCCCAGCCCTAACAGCCCAGTGGCCCTGCTTTCTGAAGTCAATTTTTTCCACTTCACAAGACTTTCTCTTGCCTTCTCCTGAAAGCGGCTCCACCCAGCAAGCAGTTTGGCAGAGTATGAATCTCCCAGCCTGAACCCAGGCCTCCTTCCCAGAGCAAACCAGAACAGACAAGCTCAGGCACCTGGTGCAGGGAGAAGTGGGGACACTGCCCCACAGGCCATGGAGGGCTGCAGACTAGCCAAAGGAGCCTTGGCTAAGGGAGAAGCCAGCTGCTTTAGCATGTTCATGGCACCACCACCCCAATTTGCTTTCATACTGCACTCTAGTCATACTGCACTAAGGAGAGACATTTCAGAGGGTGCAGTTGGATCCCCGCTAAGCCCAGCTCCTCCAGCAGCTCCCTATTGCACACACTGGCAGTATCTGGAGAGCTCTGCAGCCCAGGGCAGCCTTGGCAAGCAGGAGGTTTGGCAGGCTCAGCTCTTCCCCGCTGTATCACCACAAGCCATCTGGCTCACGCACCAGACAGCCCGCAGCACCAGCATCCACCCCCGGTCAGATAGCTGACCTGTGCAGCCTGGCAAGGCTAGATCAGAGCATGTAGTTAACTGTCAAGAAGTGGCATGGAAGAAAAGAAAATGAACAATCAACACCAGTCAAGCCTCTATAGTGTGCACTTTTATTTGGACTGGTCTTAAGTCAGTGTACAGGTAGCCCCTCCCTCCCCCACGTACTGGCACCACTTCTCCTAGACCCTGCGGGGGACTGTAAAGCCTTCATTCACATCTATCACTGGGGAACACAGCCCGCTTGCTTGACAAATCGAAGAGAAAAAGGATCAAGTGTGTTTTGTTTTTAAGGCGGAAAGATACAAAAAGACACTTGTTGGGTTACATAATTTACAGACAAGCCATTATAACCTAACACCAGTAACTGGCATCGGCTCCCTCCGAGCTGGGCTGCTGCCTTCACAGAGGCGAGTAACTTCCTGTAACAATGCATTATAACAATATTTGGAATGACTATTAAAAAAAGAAACAAATGTACAATCAAAGTCCTCAGATGCATTGTAGAACTTTGGGGGCGTTCGCTCCAACATGTTTCATTTTAAAGACTGCTGCTGACACCTTCACCATTCCAGTTTTTTAATCCTGAGTCAAGCGCCAAAAAAAAAACAAATAAAGCCATGCCAATCTCGTCTTGTTTTATGCGCATTTATGGGTTTCATTTCATCACAAGGGTGTGGGTGTTGGTAACAGTCCGGTTTAGAAGCATTTGCGGTGGACAATGGAGGGTCCGGATTCATCGTACTCCTGCTTGCTGATCCACATCTGCTGGAAGGTGGACAGGGAGGCCAGGATGGAGCCTCCGATCCAGACAGAGTACTTGCGCTCAGGTGGGGCAATGATCTGCAGGGAAGAGGAGGAATCGGTCAGATGCATCGTGTCACACTACACTCACTGCCCACACGTGGCCCTACAAGACAGAGCTGCCCAATTCCCTTCTCTAGCCCTGGCCAAGATGCCATGAAGTCCAAAAAGGCCTAAGACACAACCTTACACACCCACCTGCCTCCCCTCTCCGCCTTTGCAGCCAATATTTACACTAATCCCATTATTCATATGGTTGGGTGGATGCCATCTTGTCCAGAGCAAGGCCACTAAGGCTGCAGCAGACACAAAAGTATGGTTTCTACCTTTTCTAGGAGGAGTTTAACTTACCCCCCACCCACCCACTCTGCATTTCAGCATTAACAGGAGTGCTGAGAGGTTCCCCTCACTCCATCCTACCTTGATTTTCATTGTGCTGGGTGCCAGGGCTGTGATCTCCTTCTGCATCCTGTCAGCAATGCCAGGGTACATTGTGGTACCACCAGACAGCACTGTGTTGGCATACAGGTCCTTACGGATATCCACATCACACTTCATGATGGAGTTGAAGGTAGTTTCATGGATACCACAGGACTCCATACCTGTGAGGAAGAGGCAGTCTCAAGTCAGCAAGGGCTCAGACACAGCCAAGGAAGCCCGAAGAGCTACTATGGGCAACCAAGAGACCAGGGGCCCTTCAGCAGGAAGGCAGTACAAAGCCATGGCTCCAACAGGCTCGACCTCCTGTTCTACTGTCCCAAGTCCCTCTAACAAACGCCTTTAAGGCTGTATGAAAAGCGAGGCTAACTGGTGGGACAGCACAGACCTTGCTATGGACCAGCAGTAACATGGTAACTGGCTGCCATGGTCTCCAGGTCACCCTTTACAGAAAGGAACATTGAGGAGCACAGGGTATCCTAGAAGAGTTGGACTTACCCAAGAAAGATGGCTGGAAGAGGGCCTCAGGGCACCTGAACCTCTCATTGCCAATGGTGATGACCTGGCCATCAGGGAGTTCATAGCTCTTCTCCAGGGAAGAGCTAGAGGCAGCTGTGGCCATCTCCTGCTCAAAATCCAGGGCAACATAGCACAGCTTCTCCTTGATGTCACGCACAATTTCTCTCTCGGCTGTGGTGGTGAAGCTGTAGCCTCTCTCTGTCAGGATCTTCATGAGGTAGTCCGTCAGGTCACGGCCAGCCAGATCCAGACGGAGGATGGCATGGGGGAGGGCATAACCTTCATAGATGGGCACAGTGTGGGTAACACCATCACCAGAGTCCATCACAATACCAGTGGTACGACCAGAGGCATACAGGGACAACACAGCCTGGATGGCTACATACATGGCTGGGGTGTTGAAGGTCTCGAACATGATCTAGGGAGAGAAAAGAAGGGGTTGAGTCAACAGCAAAAAACAGGTTCTTGCTACAGACCTACGCCAAGTCCATGCAAGTGGTTTTAACTTTTGTCCCTAAGAGACTTCTCTCCACTCCCCCTCGAAGTCCATGCTTATCTTGCCTGGTCTCCACCCACACCTGCCAGGTTAGAGCCTGAGCAGGGACACCACCCACAACAGACCCATCCACATGTCACAGCAAGGAATAAAACAAATGCCAAGTAAACTACAGTACAGTCACTCAAGGCTGGTAAATGGATTAGTGTGTCTAGTCAGAAACAGCAGTTAGACAAGTTGCTAGTTCAGTCTCAGAGAAAGCCAGCTTAGAAGAGCAAACAAAACCTGTCAAGGTCCAGCAAAGAGGAGACTCAGGTCAGGAAAGGAAAACCCTGTAAAGATGGCAAAAAGGGAGAATAGTGGTGAAGGAGGAGAGAGGACAACATGGAAGAGGAGAGCTGGCCTGCAGCAACATCTGCTGTAGCTCCAAAGCTTTACACACCTGTGTCATCTTCTCTCTGTTGGCTTTGGGGTTCAGGGGAGCCTCTGTGAGCAGCACAGGGTGCTCCTCAGGGGCTACTCTCAGCTCGTTGTAGAAAGTGTGGTGCCAGATCTTCTCCATGTCATCCCAGTTGGTGACAATACCGTGTTCAATGGGGTACTTCAGGGTCAGGATACCTCTTTTGCTCTGGGCTTCATCACCAACATAGCTGTCTTTCTGGCCCATACCAACCATCACACCCTGCACAACAAAGAAAAAGCAGTAAGCACAGCTGAAGGACAAGCCCCACCAGGCGGATAACCTTCTTTTCCCAAAGCTGGGTCTCCCACTACTGTCCCTCTGCTGTCCCCACTCTATCAGGAGAGGCATTCAGCCAACTGCTCCAACACACACACTGCACAAAAGCTCTGCAGGAGGCCGCGTTCCCCACCAGCTGCGTTGCAGTGCAGAGGCCTCTTGTGTTATAAAGCCAAATGGAAGTGTCTCTCAAAGCTTGATGACTCTAGAGGAAGCATTTCCACCAAAAGCTCCTCTCTCTTGTCCAGTAACGGGCACCCCAGCCACCTACCTGATGTCTGGGGCGACCCACGATGGATGGAAAGACAGCACGGGGGGCATCATCCCCGGCAAAACCGGCCTTGCACATACCGGAACCATTGTCAACAACGAGCGCAGCGATATCATCATCCATGGCTGGCTGCGGAAGAAAAGGAGAGAAAGAGACACATCAGCACCACCGCTCACGCGCCAGCCACCGAGCCCCGCGGCGGGAAGGGAAGGGGAGGGGAGGCGATGCCGCCAAGGCCTTCCCCACCCATTTCCTTCCTGCCGCCGCGGCACCGCTTCGCCCGGCGCCCGCTAGAGGGGGCGACGCCTCCCAGGCTGCGGCGCGGCGCGATTTGGGACAAAGGAAGTCCCTGCGCCCTCTGGTTATTACCATAAAAGGCAATGGATGCGCCGCGCCGGCCCCGCTCGCCGCCGGCTTTCGGGGGGACGCCGGCAGCCACTCCCCCCGGCCACGCCCCAGCACCCCGCCGTGTGCCAGCCGGCCGGGCTCGACGCCTCGCCGGGCTCCCCGCAGCTCACGCACGGTGCTCGCCCCGGTGCAGAGCGGCTCGGGGAGCCCGGAGCCGCCCCGAAAGCGCTCCTGCGGCCTCGAGAGGGCCGCTGCAAGGAGAGCAGTAGCCACCTCGCCCAGCCCGCTAGCCCAGCGTGACCGGGGCTCTGCCCCATCGAACAGCGGCAGCACGGGTGGGATTAAAGGCGGGGGCTTACGCAATAGCCGCCCGCCCCGAGGGGGGCGAGCTCAGCCCCGGCGCCTCCGACAGCGCCGGTTTAATCCGCTGGCGAGAGGGGGGGCGGCGGCAGCGGCCGGCACATGTGCCAGCCCCGCACGGGGCAGCCTGGGAAGTGTAGTCGCTGCCCGGAGCGGCCAGGCTGCCCGCACAAGGGCACCGCCGCCGCCCGGCCTCACGGGGGCTTCTCCCCTTCTCCCCCCCACCCCCTGCACGCAGCTTTTGTTCCCGTGCAGCAGCCTCGCCCTCCGCAGGGGTGCCGCCCCCCTTCCCCGCAAGAAAAAGCCACCGGGGCTGTTTGCATGTGCCCGGGCGGGGGGGGACGGGGGGGACCGCGCCCCTCTCCAGCGGGGGACAACGCCCCCAGGCCCAGCCGCGCCGCGGGCCCCCCGAACCCCCCACCGGCGGCTGGGGGAGGGGGCAGCGTGGAGCAGACAAAGCCCCGCGCCCCATTCCCCCCCCCGCCCCTCCCTGGGACACAATAGCCGAGCCGCCCGCTCCCCCGGCCCCACGCACGGCCGCCAGCAATCCTCTTAGAAAGCGGATTAGCCCCACGGGCGGCAGGGGGGCGACCCACACACCCCCCACAAGCAGCACCCCGAAACCCCTGTGAAAGCACCATCTCCTTCCCCATCCCCTAAAATATGGCAGCGCACGGCGGGCCGGGCTCCCCCACCACCACCCCCAGCAAACAAAGAGCGCCTTCAGAAGCGGGCGCGCCATCTTCTAAATAAGCTTAACCAACCCAATATTAATAAGAGCAACGATTTAACGGCGGAGCGCGGAGATGAGCCCCCCCGGTCCCGCTCACCTTCGGGGAGTTGCGCGGTCAGAACCGGGGCGGGCGGCGCGAGGCGGCGGCGGGAGCGGGGCGCGCGCGCGCGTGAGGCAGGCAGAGCTCGCAGCGGCTCCCGCCCGCTGCCCGCCCTGCCTTTTATTGGGCCGCCGCCGCCGCCGCCTCGCCATAAAAGGAAACTTTCGGAGCGCGCCGCTCTGATTGGCCCCTGCTGCGCCTCCCCGCCTCGTGCCGCCCCGCCTCCCCGGCGCGCGCGCGCCGCCCCGCCCCGCCCGGCGCGCGCGGCAGCGCCCCCCGCCCTGCAAAGAGAAAAAATATTGGGGGGGGGGGGGGGGGGAAGGGCAAAGTAAATGGGGGAGTGGGGTGCGGGGGGGGGGGGTGCAGCCCCCCCCAATTCCACTCTGCTTCGCTGGGGAAGGGGGCTGTCGTCCCCGTGCTCGGCCCCCGCCGGGGGTCGCGGTGGCCCGGCCGCCGCCGTGCAGCCCCCCGGAGGGGAGCCGCCGCAGCCCGCACACAAAGCCCCGCGGCGGGGGAGGGGGGGGTGTCCCGGCTCGATCGCCCCCGGGCGGTGCGGGAGCCGGGGGAGGCGGCTGCAGCCCCCCCAGGAGGGGACGGGGGTACCCCTGGGGGCAACGTGCTGCGGGACCCGCTCCCCCCGGGGGGGGGGGGGGAGCCTCCTGCCTGTCCTGCCTGCTCCTGCCTGCTCCTGCCTGCAGCGCTGCCCATCGCCCTGGCCACGGGGAGGGCCCGTCGCCTGCACCCCCAGGCGCGGGGCAAACACCGGTAACCCCCGCTGGGTCCCGGGCTGGAGCGGGACGCGGGGCCAAGTTCAGTGCTGATGTCAGCAGGCAGCGGCGACACGGCTGCTGCCAGCCGGCTGCCAGGCCCCCGGCCCTTGAACCCGCCCGGGGAACGTCGCGGCCGGCTGCGGGCACCGTTAAAGGCCGCGTCCCGGCGGCCGTACCTGAGTGAAGGAAACGCTGCCCTGGCTCTGACTCGGGCGCTGAGCCAAGCGGGGGGCCCTGGTCCCCGCTCCCCGTCCTGCCCCGGGCTGGCGGGGGTCACTGCGGGAGCAGTGATTTGGGCGGATTTGGGCAATATTTGTTTCTGTCCTCTTTGATCCAAAGCTTGCCGGAGCGGGAGACGCGGCCGCTCCTGCCCGGGCTGCCTTTCTGCAATTCCCTCTTTGGCTCTTACAGCCAAATACCGGCTGGAAATAAAGGCGAGGGCAGCGTCCGCGGAGCAGCAGGCAGCGGCGACAAGAAGGCTTTGCGTCTCCAGAGCGTTATGTGAACGCAGGCTGATTAATCAAGTTAATTAAGCAGCCCTGTAAGTAAAGTAGCAGCAGCCACTCGCAATCTGTTGCCGGTTGGAAGCGCGCAGACTTCGACGTGGGGACCTTGCGTGCCTAGTCTCAGCGGTTTGAAAACAGCAATGACAGGGGAAAAAACATTAAAATCTGGGGAAAAAAAATGCTAAAAATGCCTGTTCTCCACGGGACGCCCCTCGCCCGGCGTCGCAGGGGTGGGCTGGGGGAGCCAGCCCTGCCATCGGGGTCTTGCAGCCTGTGCTGGCGAGCTCTTTGTCACTGGGATGCTGCAGAGATGACCGTGAGGATGAGGATGGGGCCTGGAGGATGGGCCCCCTCCCCAAACTGCCAGCCGCCCTCCCAAGCGGGGGGTCTGGCCAACGTGGGGGGGACCCAGGCGTTATCACCCCCCCAGCATTGCTCCCTGCTGTGGGACAAACAAAGGAGGAGAGCAGCAGGAGGAATCTGCAAAAGCCCGCTGAGATGGAGATTTGCAATTACCTGGGGGGGGCCAGGGGGGGATTGGAGGAGATGGGACAGCAGGGGTGGATGGGAACACGAGGAGCAGCCCTTTTCCATGGGACGGCATCCCCTTCCCCAGGAGGACCTTGTCCAGGAGTGGTGGAGGTGCCCCAAAACCCAGCACCATGACTGCTCCCAGATGGGTGCTTTGGAGGGGATGGTGTGGAGTGGAGGGACAGGAGCCCCATGGGCTCTGCTGGGCCACCCCAGGGCCATGCCTCCTCCCTCAGGTCAGAGGCAGCCATGGTGATGGACCTGCCCTGCCGGGCCACACTGTGGCCATGCCTCGTTCCCTCCACGCTGGAGATGGCCACGGTGATGGACCTCCCTGCCAGGCCACCTTGGGACCATGCCATCCCCTCCGCACTGGAGATGGCCATGGTGATGGAGCAGAGATGACTCCAGCACACGGGGACTGTCCCCACGGGAAGCCCTCGGTGGAAGGAGACCCAGTCTGGGTGAGCTGGGGTTTCTGCAGGGCCGTGCTGGAGCAGAGCTGCCTTTGCATGGTCGTTTCCCTGCCGCCTCAGGTGGCTCGTGCAAGATCTCTGTATCGCAGCTTCCCTTGCAGTAAAATGGGAGTCATCGTTGTTAATTACCTACCTCACAGGGAATTAATTAATGTTTGCGCTCCACTTTGAAAAGGCTGATTATTAATTAGAAGATGCTACGTCAAATAAGGGGAGCCACAAGGCATGGGTACAGCTGATGGCCCTTGCGGGTGTAAAGCGTGGTCCACGATCGTGCTGATAAGGGGTCTGCAGGTAACAGCAGCGGGAAAAAGTCCTACAACAGCACTGGGGTGATGAGTTTGGGACGGGGAATGTCAGCAGGAGGTCAGGACCGGGTGGGGAGGCCACCGTGGCTCATGGGGGTCTCGGTCAGCTGGCCGGGGGCCTGCATCAGAGGGACGGGATGCTCCGCTCTGCTGCGTCCTGGTGAGCTGCTTGGGTGGAGCGGGGCTGGGGAGCCAGGTATGCAAGACAGCCCATTAGGCGGGGAGGGGAATTACCGGGCAATTAGCATCTCTTGATTATTGGACTGAATCAGAAAGCAGTCAATCTGCCAGCATCCGGCGGGCAGTACCACCGGCCCCGCATCTCCTGGCCTTGGGGGGCAGTGGGATTTGGCCTCAGTGGGGATGGCAGGATGTGGCCCGCAGCACACGGCCAGGTGCCACTGCTTCCTCCCAGCTTGAAGACACTTTGATAGCGAAGCCACCAGCCAGTCACCGTGTTCACCACCCAGACCATGCACGGTATGACGGACCAAGCTGGCTCCGCTGGCCGCGGCTCGGGGCTCTCCTCCCATCTGCTCCTGGGGTGTTGCAAGAGCC
Organism: Mycteria americana; assembly: GCF_035582795.1. NCBI lineage: Eukaryota > Metazoa > Chordata > Aves > Ciconiiformes > Ciconiidae > Mycteria > Mycteria americana. The sequence continues at coordinate 4,721,284 of NC_134376.1, read as the reverse complement.
GAGAGGAGAGAAAGGGGAACCGAGCAGAGAGGTCCCTGGCTGTCGTGTTACCCTTGGGCAAACATCACAGGCTCCCGAGTTTCCCTGTTTTGCTTCACTTCTCCCTGCGCGTCCTTGGCGCTCGCCTGGCCCCGGCTCTGGACAAAACTATCCAGGGGAGGATCCTCCTGCCCTTCAGCGGCTGATAGGGCTGGACTTGAATTTCTGCACTTGTGGGACAACATGTGAGCTCTGCTTTCTACTCGCTTCTTCCAGCCCTTCCCCTAGAGCAGAAGCCCTTTGCTCACGCAGGGATGGCATCTGCTGCACATTTGGGGAGAGGAAGGTCAAGGCGAGGAAATAATCCCAGCAGCTTTTGGGGCTGGCTTCAACTTCTGCACATCCCCTTCAGCTCCTCCATCGCTGTCCTCCCCACGCGCTCGGGCCTCCGCTCTCTCCCTCTTGCTGTCGTGACAATGAGAAAAAAGGTGGAAACTTCTGAAACCAGCCCAGTCGCTTTAAATCACCCTCCTGCAAAAATCACAGCGGTTTTTCAGAGTGCTGCCTTTCCCCTCCCTTCTCACTCCCCAAGGGGAAGAGGGAAAGGTGCTGGCCACATGCCCTATTTCGCAGGCACAGGGACTATCCCATCGCCTTCCTCTTTTTCAATTCACTCCTTGCAGCATCAGCTCCGATGGGAATTTGCGGGAGGTAAAATCTAAGCAGGAACCCCAGGCCCATGTCCCCCTTTGGAGGTGTTCGGGGGCCTCAGCGCAGCCCCCACTCTCCCTTTACGGGGATACGTTCAGCGTTAAAACCTGAAGCAAAACAGCCCCTGACATTTTCCTGACTCGTTGCGTTGCATCCCCGATGCTAGCTCATCCCCAGCGAGCTGCAGGCTCTCCTCTCCCCCTTTAAGCATCACTCCCCACTCTCGTACATCCCTCCCCAAGGTTTCTGCTCTTTTCTATTGATCCTCAAGCTCTCTCCGATTTATCAGTGCCTTTTGCAGAGAGAGATGAAAGCCTTTGCCTCTGCAGACCTCCATGTGCAAGGGACCATACTCCCCCGATCTGCTGTATCCGCGGTGCATCGAGCATCTCCCCCATCCACAATGGAGGTAAATTAATGATTTGTATCACGCTGGAAAACTGTATAAATTCACCACTTTCCATCTTTGGGCAACCGATAGACATCCCATGCCAGGTTTTGCTGAGGCTGTTGGAAAGGGCACAGCCCTGCCCAGGTAGCAGAGGTGGTAGAAGGGGACACGTGCCTGGTTTATAGACTGCTGTCCCTGGTAACAGGACTTCTGGAGAGGTTGAAGCCCTGAGCAGTGGTTTTTCTCCCCCCATTTCCCCCGCCATGCCTATCCTCGCTGCCTCCAGCCCCATCTCTCCGTGCCCCTGTTCCTTCCCCAGCCCCTTCATTGCGTACCCCGGGCTGATCCCTGCGCCAACATTTCCAGATCGTGACGCTGGCCCCAGGGTCCCCCAGCCCACGCAGGCAGCAGGAGACCAGGGCTTCGTTCCCAGCCTTGCAGGCACCTGGGAAAGCGGCCGGACGTTACAGTGGCGGGGGAACGAGCAAGTGCTGGGGCTGGGCACCCTCTGGCCAGCTTCATCCTGGCCCCCAGCAGCCATGCTGCCCTCCCACCCTCCCTGGGCTGAGCTGGCTTGGCCAGAGCAGAGCAAAGCCCTCCCTTCCCCCACCGGTTAAATGTGCTGCTGGTGCTGTCTTGGTTGACCTTGACAGCAAGAGCCGATGAGGCCCAAGCGTTGAATTGTTTTTGGCCCAAGGTCATTCCCCGGCACAGCACGATTACACCGGCACGGCCGGACCCCTGGGGCGATGCTAGCCGGGCTCCCAGCCTCAGCCCTCCCGGCCGCCCCGCACATCTTTGGGCTCCGCTTCTCCCACAGCGATGGGACGGGTACAAGCTAAGCCCTACGCCGGCCTCTTCCCCCGGGCAGGAGCTTCCCCGCAGGGACTGAGAGCGGCGGAGCAGCCCTGCCCCTCCAGCCAGGCCCGGTGTCAGCTTCAGGGGATATTTCCTCCAGCTAAAAACAGAAGGGGAAGAGAAAAAGCTGATGCTCCCTGGGCTTTCTCTGCAAGTCTCAGCTCTCTGGCCCTGCTCGCCCCACCCGCATCCCAAACACCACTGAATGACCCCTCTGCCATGATGCAGCCCCGGGGGGGACTTTCCCGCAAAGGATGCTCCCCGGGGCTCGGTTACCTGGCCCACCAAAAGACTCCTGCGCGTGTTACGCGGCTCTATGCCGAGCCCTATGGTGTATTTCAACTGCTTCTTAATTACTTTGAGAATTGATTTTTCTCGGTCGCTGACGATAAAGGCAGGGAGGCAGCTGGACAGGGTTTTCCGCTCATACAGTACCTAGGAAATGAAACAGATCCTGGGCTACCCAAGCATGCCGGGAAATTCGCTTTGATCTCTGCTGGGCTCATGGCACTTTCCATCTGGGGGCTTCAAGCCTTTGGCAGAGGTGACCTGTCCCACCTCGGAGAGAGAAGGGAAGAGTGCTGACTTGATTTTCGGTGTGGGAAATGGAGGTGCAGAGAGCAGGGATGCCCATTGCCGCCGGTCACGAGGGCTCTCCCACCCATGCCAGGTGATATGAAGCGCTTCTGACTGCAGGCAATTCTGCTTTGGGTTTGGGGGTGCGATTCCCGTTTATCTTCAGCAACAGGGGTCACGTTGGCTTCGTGGTTAAATGGAAGAGAGGGGTCTGAGACAGCTGTGCTGCCACGGCTGGGGCAGCCCTGAGCGACCGCAGATGGGGACCCCCACCCCTCCGGCGGTCCCAGACCTGCACCCAGCTCCCCTGCCCACGGGCGCAGGGATGCTCGGGGAAGGGTGGGGTTTGCCTGTTCCTAGAAGGAGGGATGCGGAGGCACACGTCCCAGCCCCATCCCTGCCCGGGCTGGCCCCCGGCTCTGTTTGTGCAGCTGGTGCCAAGCCCTGACGCAAGCGGCTCGCCCCAGGCGGGGAGTCGGCGGTGGAGGAGTGGGTCCTGCTGTTGTCAATGCCCCGTCCGCTCCCCGGTGCTCTGCCAGGTTAAAATAAACCCTCAGGAGTGATTCAGCCTGTTACGGAGCACTCAGCCCTTTCACCAGAGCCACCAGAAATGAAACCCAGCTGCCATCCATCTCCCCCCACCTTGACTCCCTGCCAGGGAGCGGATGCAGGGGAGGAGGACCCGGGAGGTTTTCACCCGGTGCCAGGCAAACCGGGCTTGTTTCTGGTCCCCATGGCAGGGATAACAGCGGGGTGATGCCGCTCACGACAGGCAGTCGGCGAGGGATGGAGAGAGCCCGTGTGCTCCGTGGGCTGATGCCGCTCCCAAGCAGCCCCTCTGGTCCAGCTCTCGCCGAGATCTGCAGCAAACCCAGGGGCAAGCCGGCGAGCTTGCACCAGTATCATCCCTCCAATGTCATCCAGAGGCCACTCCGCACACAAACCGGGGACGAAAGGAAACCACAGCCGCAAAACCTGTGTGCAGAGGCACCGATCCCCGCTGCATTTTATTACCCTCTCAGCCCATTGCCCCTAAGTTTCCATCCCTCACTCGAGACAGTATTTCCTCGTGTGCTTTGTTTGGCTCATTTCACACATTCCTGATGTGAGATAAGATCTCAAGAGAAAGGCAAAACAAAAGCCGTGGGTGCCATGTGCTGACTGTCACTCCCCTGACGCATTAAGGTACCCTGCCCACTCCTCACCAGCTCACCCCTGGGACTAGCGAGGACACCCTGATGTTCATCCCGCCGTGGCCTGGTCCGTGGGATGGAGATCTGGAAGGAGAAAGTGTGATGGGACTCGGGTGGGTTTGTGAGTTGTCAGGTCCCTCCTGCTCCCGAGGAGGAGGACAGCATCTCTGCTCTCTCCTGGAGCCAAGGTTCCTTTGCCACCCTTGGGTGACATCTCCACTGTCCCATGTGGGTGATGTGTGCACGGGCGGGCATTGAGCCCATCCAGGGCGGTGGAGGAGTTATTGGCTCTGAGAATATTTGAAAAATGCACTTAAGTCCCATTAAAACCTCAAGGGCTTGCCGGTGGCACTCACCGGAGCAGTGACACTGCCCTGGGGACTCCCTGCCTGCCCTGGCCCAGGTGTCCCCCACGGGCTGGCACATGCAGGATGGTGTATGAACACAACCCTCCCTCCTCCAGCCCCTAATGACAAATGGGGTTAAGACATCCATATTCCTGCTCTCTTCCCTTCCCCACATCGGAGCCGGAGCTGTGCGGGGTTGCAGAGGTGGCTTGCAGACCTCCTCCATCGCTGGAGCACCATGGGCAGCAGAGCAGCAGAGGAAGCCAAGCAGATACAGGGGCCACCAGAGCCACAGTGGGGCTCAGATGGAAAACGGGCTGAGACACGAAGGGTGGCTGTCTCTACAGCTTTTCGTCCCAAGGAAGGGGCAAGCCAGCAAGCAGAAAACCAGGGAGTGATTTTCCTACAGGGGCTTTGCAGGAGACAACCCCAGCCTGGAGCCCCCTTGGTCCCAGTACCACTCCCCGCGGCTGTGAGATGGCTGCACAGCACCTTTCACTCTCTGGCAGCCCTTGTTCTTGTTTTGCAAGAGCTCGGGGGGTGGGGGGAACGCGCAAGAGGAAGACAACAGCAACGAGCCCTGGTGCCGGGAATGAGGAAGCCCCGAGCATGGGGCAGCTCCGGCCCCAGCGCAGCCTGGGCTCGGTCCTGGCAACAGCCTGGCAGGGCAGGGGGTATCCCTGCTTCACCCTGCCATCGCCCGGCCCGGGTCCCTCGCTCGGTGCCCGCTCAGGGCTGGCTCGGCAGGCGGGGGGGCTGCTCACCCAGCCCCATGGGGACCAGAGCCCCCTGCACGGACCCTGTAGCCTCTGGGACCCGGAAAGGTTTTCTCCTGCCCATCTAACAGAGGGCACAACGCTTCACAGCCAAACCCAGATCCCCTCCCTCGGCTTCTTCCTCCGCCGCAGAAATCGGCGAAAGGAGGAGACGTGGGAAGGAGGGAGGTCGGGATGGCGAGGGTCCCCTCTCCTTGCCCGCCAGCACCCACCCCTCTCTGGGCACACATTTTAATGAATGCAGAGTGGCCGAGGGACCGACCTACCCAGCAGCTCTCAGCACAGCCGCCGGCCTGGGGAAATAAGCCTTAAATGGCAAAGCCTGGCCCTGTCTCCGCGTAACCAGCCAGCGAAAGAGGCAGCGGAAACCGGAAACCAGAGAGCAGCTGAGGCCCACCGCCCGCCGCTCCCCATCGCTTCATAAACCCTACATTCTCCAGGAATACACCTTAGAAATGATCCCCTCCCTCCTCTGCCCCATCCAAGCGGGGGGTGTCCTCCTGCGGGATGGGTGCCCTGGATCATCCTGCACCCCCAGATCATCCGGCACCCCAATTCCCGGGGCAGGCACGGGGAGGAAAAAGGTCCCCGTGTTTCCCCTCCTTTGTGCATCAGCTCGAGGAACAATGAAGGACAAGAACCCCTCCAACCCCCGGCTGCTGGTTTTGCGTGTTAGCATCCAGCAGATGCCGGGGCACAAGTTGTTGAAGTGCTGCAGGCCTGTGCTTGCTTCCAATATAACTCTTCATGCTCAGCAGTGAAAACATTTCTGAGCTCCCAAAGTCTCCACTGGGATGGAAAGGAGCTTGGATGCTCACCCATCTGGGGATTTCGAGGTGCCCCCTCAAGTCCAGCTGCCTGTAAAGGACAGCCACCGATCCGCCAGCAGCCTGAGCCCCTCTGCAAGGTTGATGTTCTCCACTGGGTTGTGGGCAAAGGGGGTCTCGCAGCGCAGGACAAGCCTACCAGCACCATGAATTTCCTCCCATAAATCACCAGTCCCACCTAATGAACCCTGCGCTGGTGCCCGGCATGTCAGGAGCTCTCAATATTTGCTTTGGCTGGTTGATTGGCCATCCCTTTTTTTTTTTGATGAGCATATTTCTTACACTTGGTCTATCCTGATAGTAAGTGGGCAGCGGGCTGTCAGCAAGCCGCTCCTGGCTGATGCTGGGGTGGAGAGCAAGGTCCTTTGCCCAGCTGCTCCCATGGGTTCATGTCTTTGGGATGGGGCAGGCCGTGCGATCCCAATGCTGAGACTTGCTGCGTTACCGTTTCCCAGCATGTTTCTCCATAAGCACTCTGCCAGCAGACTCGTTAGCAATGACATCTCATTAAAGCAACCGTCCTTGGGGGAATTGGCTTGCACATATGAATGCTGGTTTGGCGTTGCCCTTCTCCTCCTCACCTTCAGACGGGAGCGAGGACCAAGCGGTGGGAGAAGACCCGTCCATTGGGATACGCGCAGCAACTCCCCTTGCTGCAAGGGAAAATCTGCAAAGGGAAAGTCAGAGGGAGAAGTCTGAACACATCAAAAAGAAACAATCTCAGCAAAGTCACGATTATTTAAAAACCACACAGACAGTCGCCTCCCCACAGCTCTCATTGAGCCTGTAGAGGAGATGGGTTTCTCCTGTGCCAGGACCGGTTTCCGAGCTCGCCAGCCCGGTGGGGATGAAGCTTCGCCCGCCAGCCCCGCTCTGTCGCAGGGTCCCCACCCCGGCTGGCCGGGGACAGGGAGTCGCAGCACCTGCAGCCCCTGGACTGGGAGCGTTTCCTCCTGGAGAAGAAGTATGGAAACGACCTGGAAACTGGCTCTGGGTGGATTTAATCCCATCTGATTTCCTCTTCTGTGAGCTTCAACCAAGTCTTTTGAAATTGTTTTCACTCCTAAATAATGAGATGTTTCCAGCGTGGGATACGTTCTTCTTCATCAAATAGGGAAGCACCAGCCCCTTCATCTCCCTCTGCTACGAAGGTCCTGAGGCTTAAGTTAAATAGGACACGACCATCCCTGTTTGGTAGAGACCTAAATCCCATAATTCTAAGCCCAATTTTAAACAACAAAACGGGGCTGCGGGAGACCAGCGGAGCGATCGGTCCCTACAGCTGTCCAGCGCTTTGCTGTCCGGGGTGGCTGATTTTCACCATTAAAGATGATGCCACCACCAGCAGTTGGCTGTTGTCCTGCATCACTGGGTCACCTCCAAGCTGCTTCCCATTGCTCAATCTGGCAGAAAAATCACAGAAAATCAGGCTCCGAGGACGGACACCCCACATCTGCATGGGAAGGGTTTCCTCACCTCTAGCCCGCGTCTCTGCCGCTGACAGTTCAGCCCAGGATTTCTGCCATCGGTCACTCACTGTGGCCACGGAGGACAAGGTGGTCCCTTCCTCTCGCCCACCTGTATCTCCTCTAACTTCTTTCCTCCAGACAGGTAAGGGGAAGGGGAGGTTCCCCGCAGCCCAAGCGCTGGGTATCCTCAGGACTTTTCTAAGGCAGGCAAAGCTTTTTCCAGCCCATCACAACTTGGTCTGGAGCTCAGGTCTCCCAGCTCACCTCCACCCTGCTTTATTTCTAATATTTCACATGCGGGGGGTTTGAGCATGACCAGGAGAAGAAAAACAAAGACAAACAAGTTTTTTAAACCCCCTCACCCTATCTTTTTCAAGCCACAGAGAAGCTCAGCCCCTCTCGGCATGAGCTCCTGGTCCTGGGAGGACCTCATTGTCCCTCCAATGCAGGCAGCGGAACCAAGCCATTAAAAAAAAAGGACTCCGAGACCCTTCTCCATGGTTTTATTTTTCTGCTGGCAGCTGCCAGGAGCAGTCACGCTGCTCAAGGAGGTCAGACGGTATTTTTTCCACATGGGTTGTCTTGACCCAGGGTTGAGCAAGCCCTGCCCTCCGGCCAAACCCAGCAGCCGCAGCCAGGCCGGGCGCCTGCGGGGACTGCAGGGACCGTCCTCCGTCACACCGTTCCCACAGTCCCAGCCTTCGAAGGTTTCACCTTCTCCGAGGCGGAGCAGTGCCTAATGACAAGCGAAGGATGGTGCCACACCTGCAAGAAAGCCATTTTTGGAAGGACACCTGGGGAAGAAATGATTCCCATGTTGCTGCTCTGTAATTAGCATTAATTACTGGGGCTTGTGAAACCTCTTCCCCATTTACTTCAGGCAGCACCTGACGGAAACTGTGGGAATCCCGTCTGGCTGAGTCAGCCGGGAGCCGGGGAAGGGACGATGGGTCCCCGTGGGGTGCAGAGCCGAGTCCCTGGGGTCCCCCCCTCTGCCCCCCAGCCCACGGGGACGGGGCTTTGGCAGGGGGGCTGCAGGGCTGGTTAAGACACCAAAGGACAGCCGAGTCTCATCCATCTTGCCCTTCCCAACGAGGTGCCAAGGTCCTTCTCCACCCTGGTGACAACCTGGCACATCCTGGGGCTGGGGGGCTCTCATGTGCTCCCCTTTAAAGCATCCTCGCTCCCCAGCCCTGCCTCACACGGTAGAGCAAGAGGGCTGTCCCCAGCAGCACATTTCCTTGGGTATTTGCCTCTACCCCAGCTCATTGCCTTCAGCAACACCCCGAGGTGTTATTATAGACCGGGGGAAAATCCACCCCAAAAGCCTAACCCCAAGCAGCCGCTCCGTCACCACCAAATGGCAGGGTACCACCACCTGAGTCACTTCTTCTTTATTCTTTTTTTTTTTCTTCTTTTTTTTTTAATGTTAATGATTCGAATGAATCAGGACATTTCATCATCCGGAGCCGCTTCAGAGTCATCTCACCCTGCCCCAGTGACTCCTTGGTGGCCTGGGGCTGGGACACATCCAGCCTCCCCTCCGGGGCAGGGGCCGGCTGCTGCAGCCTCACCCCTAAACCGGCAGTGTTTGGCTTCAAAATAAAATGATAAAACAAGAGGAAAAACCCCTCCCCACCCGCAGGGGCTGTTTTCTCCCCGGCCGCTTGCAGCAGCTCAGGGTGCTCCAGTGTCCTTGGGGGGCCAGGGGTGACCCCAGCCACCACCCTGGGGGGGTCCCAGTGGCACAGGGCGTCACGATGGGGGTCCCAGGGGCAATGCCTGGGTGTCCCCCAACTTTCCACACACTATCACTGCTGTGACCCCCAGGGGTGGCCGTGGCCCCCGTCCCCCACGTGGGACCCCCGTCCCTCCCCAGGGACCCAGGCATCCCCTCACCCTCCCATTTGACCTAACCTCCTGTCCATAAATGGAGAGGTTTGAGAGTGCGTCCCCGGGGTGGAGGAGGAGGAGAAAAAAGGAGAATAATGCCAAGAATGCAGGACACAACGTGAGGAGCCCAGTCCCGGCCCCCCGGCACGGGCTGGGGGCTACGGGGGCGGCTGCCCCGGGTGCCGGAGGAGCCCGGCCAAAGCCTGGCCCAGCCCCGCAAGCCACCCCGGCCGCTATTTTTGTTTCTCTTTCTCTACATTTCTCACCAGCTGGGGACTTTCCAGGGCCAGGCTGCCCTGTTTCCACCTCGGCCCCGTGGAGCAGCCGCGGGGTACAGAGCGGTGCCCCCGCCGTGGGTGTCCCTTTGCAGCGATGTGTCCCCTGCAACGCTGTCACCTTGCAGCAACGTGTCCCTGCGCGGATGATGCCCCCACCCCTGCAGCGGTGTCCTCTTGCAGCAATGTGTCCCCCTGCAGAGACGTGTCCCCCCGCGTCCTCTCTCCCCTTCACCCCAGCGCCCACAGGACCCCCAGCCTGCGGGAAAACCACGCCAGGATGGCCGTGGGATGGAGGGGTGGCCTTGAAGGTGGATGGCACGGAGGGTGCCAGCAGCCGCAGCCCCAGCTGGCACCATGGGCTGGGCCTCCGCTCGGGGCCAGAGTCCAGCTCCTTAAAATAGAAAGTGAAAACATTTGGGTGCCCCATCCGGACGGGGAGAGGGGTGTCCATCCCCACCTCCACCGGCTGCACGCTGCCCCGGCGTCTCGCCACCCAGCCTGCTCCCCAGCCACCCTGTCCCCAACGAGGCGGTTCCCGTCCCCAAGGTCAGGGTGGATCCCTTTGGGTTCTCTCGGAGAATTGCTCCAGCGGCTCGCTCAAATCCTCCATAAAAGGAAAAACAGCCGGCAGGTAGCACTGCCAAACTTAGTCATCCCCAGTCCGGCAGCGCTCACAGCTCCGTCAGCAGCAATTTCCTCCCCGTGCTCCCCTCCGCGCGGGGGGGACAGGGAGGAGCGGCTCTGCCTCGGCAAACACCCCGTGCCGAAAGCACCCTGAGCCGGCCGTGACGCGCCGGGCTTGGCCAAGGGCCGCTGCCAGACTCCCTGGGCTTGGGGGGATGCTGCCGTGGCCCCACGCGAGGTCCCGGGGGAAATGCACAGCCTGGGGCCAGGCCTGGGGAAAGCAGAAAGCCTGGCACCTGGTGCAGTGGTACCGCAGTCGGTCAGGCACCAAAACCCCACTTTCTGCAAATAATTTGGTCTAGAGGCACGGAAGTGTAAATGCACCTGGGAGCATCTTGAAGCACCTGGAGTTTCATGGGTGAAGCCTGTTTGCTGCCCGTGGGACAGGCATCACAGAGCCCGTCAGAAATGTAAAGGACCTCCAGCCCATGCAGCGCGCAGGGACCGGATCCTGGTCCCATCCTGGTGCTGGGCTGGCACCAAGGGTGACCCCCAAGCCGGCCCATCCTTCCCCAGCCATGCCCAGGGTGGGACGTGCAGCACCCCTGGGTCTCCCCCGTGCTGCCTCCTCCCGCCCCGCCTCTGCCTCGATTTCCCCCGTGGAGGAAGTGGGGCTGCTCGCCCACTCCACCCCGGGGTGGTTTAACAAGCCCTCGAGAAGCGACCGGGGCTCAGCGCCGCCACGGCTCGGCTCATCCCTGCCAGGGATCGTCCGCCTGACGCAGTCACCGGGGTTGCATCACAGGAACAAATGCTCCAGGGTGCGAGGGAGGAAGCGGCGTTTTCTCCCATCACCCCGGCAGGCAGCCCAGGTGTTGGTCTGGGTGGCCATGTCACCCGTGGATCCCTCGTCACCTCACCACGGGGACATGGCAGCGCCCTGCGGTTCAGAGCCTTCCCCCGAACCAAGGGGCTGGGAGGGGATCAGGGTGGTGGCATCCCTGCCTGCGCGATGGGGCAAACACCCCAGATACTGATGGGGAAGCCAAAGCAGTGAAGGGGCAACAGCCAACCCTGCAATCGCCCTGGCAGCAGGATTTCAGCAGGGTTCTCACTGCAGAGCTTTCCCAAATCCTGGCTAAACAAACCCACCCCGGACAGGCAGCCATCTCGGCCACGCACCCACTGTCCGCCCCGTCCCCTAAACTCCCTTTTTGCAACCGGTTCCCCACGCAGGGCAGAGGAACCGACGATGAAGCTCATGGCTTCACCTGGGGAGCAAGATCCCCCCCGTCCTGGCCACGCTCAGCTGGCACCGGCTGTTAGGAGGCTTTTGTAGGCAGCCTGCCCACCCTGGTAAATGATTCACCCCAGTGATAAAAGACCGGGGAAATGTTCTGGTGACATCCTGCCACATCAAAGGTGCATGCAGGGCCACAGGGTGTGCGGCATCCCGGGGGCAAAGGGAGCCCTGAGGGATGGCCCGGGCTGCTTTGGGGTAGTTTGTGCTTTTCCAGTGCAGTTTTCCTGCATGCTTTGGTGAAGGGTGAGTAGGTCCGTGCTAGGGTCGGGTCCCACCCGCTGGACCAGCAGCAGTGGGGATGATGCTGAAAGCGTCATGTGGAGTGGGGGACTGGGGGACGCACAGCCCCTCTTGTCCCTGCGCTGGGTACCACGATCTGGATCAGGCCGTGATGGAGTGTGTGGTTACACCATCACTTTGTGAAATCACAGCTCAAGACAAAGCAGCCCAAGCGATCAGGTTGGAGTCTGCTGTCGGCAGCACCGAGCCTTTGGCTTCACCGGCAGGAATGGGCCAGTGCTGGGGCACCCAGTTCCCCTTGCCGAGGTGCTCGCTCCCACCCTAGGCTCAAATCCTGCAGCACCAGCACCCAGACTGCCAAGAGCCCTGGTTTGTGTTTGCGAGCGATGCACACAAGCAAGGGATGCGCTCCTGGAGAGACGCTGCCTCCCCAGAGGGGACCAGAGACACCCCTCTGTCCCCCGGCACCGCAGAGGCTGGAGGGACCCCAGCAAAGCCTCCGCACTCGCTCCCCTTAGCCGCTTTGTTCGTCTCCATATTGTCCACCCTGGCAAGGATTTCCACAAGCTGCAACACCCGTCCAACCCGCTGCAAAGCACGCCCGGGCTGCTGGGTGGCACTGTTGGGATGCACACTGCGCTGCGCAGAGCTGCGCGCAGGGCCGCGCACACGCTGCATGCAGCGCTGCCTGCGCCGAGATGCACGCTGCACCCGGGATCCTGCACAGCGTTGCAGGCTGCGTGCAGGATTGCACGCACCGAGGTGCAGACTGCACACACGCACCTCGGCGTGCGTGACCCCAACGCACGCAAAGGCGCGCGTACCGACGTGCGCACTGCAGATGGGATTGCATATACCGATGTGCGTGTTGCATAAAGAATTGCACGCTCCCGGGCGCATGCTGCGCATGGGTTTGCACACACACCAACGCGCACGTTGCACAAAGAATTGCGCGCTCTGAGGTGCACGCTGCACATGGGATTGAACGTAGCGAAGCGCACACCGCACGTGGGATCGCATCTACCAAGGTGCACACCGCACACGGGATCGCATCTACCAAGGTGCACACTGCACACGGGATTGCGTACACCAACATGCATGTTGCAGAAGAAATTCCCTGCCGCGAGCTGCTCGCTGCGTGTGGGATTGTGCACGCTACACATGGGACCACGCACTGACCGAGGACCTCGCCCAGCTCCAGCCCCACCACACTGCCATGGTCCCTGCTCCCCTCCAAATGCTTTGCCCTACAAAACCACAGTAGTCCCCGTCCCGTCCCCTCTCCTCCCAGCGACCCTCAGGGTGGCTCTGCACAGGGGACCCCGTGCCTTCCCTGGGGTGCAGGAAACCCAGCCTGAAGCACAGTTTTTGGGTGCATGCCCAGGACCGGGGAACCGCTCTGCCCCGCCTGGACCCCCAGCCCCACATCATCCGGGTTTTCTTCTCCTTCTCGCCTCCCCTTCCAGCCGGGAAGCTCTCGCCCAGCTTAACCCCGGCTGACGGGGGACCGCAGGAGGGGGCTGGGGAAGGGGTTACCAGCACCTTCACTAAAAGGGGGGGCTGCACAGGCGAGCCAGCCACCCCCCATCCCCGACATCCCCGGGGCGCAGAGCCCCTTTCCCGGCGGAGCAGCAGCCCCTTCCCGGCCCGAAGCCGAGGGGCCTCCCGGCTGCAGCCGCCGCAGGGCCGGATGCTGAGACCCGGGGCCCCTGCGCCGAGGTTTTGGGTTTCAGCGGCGGCCCCCCCGCCCCGCATTCCTGCCTTCCCGGGGGCCTCCCTGCAGCCAGCCCGGCCGCAGGCCTGCCGAGAGGCCCCCCCCGCTCTCCCTCCCCTCCCGCCGCGTCTCCCCGCAGCCCTTCGCCCGCGGATAAAGCCGGCTCGACAGCCCCTGTAATGGGAAGCGAAGGCAGCGGGGGGGAGGGAGGGAGGGAGGGAGGGGTGGGGGAGGTGAAAGCCCCCCCTCCCCGGCTCCCATGGCCACCGCTTTCACACCGGGAAGCCCCCGGGTTTGCCAAGCCGGAGGTCAGATCCGGCACCTCTTTGCACGTAGGGAGTTGCGCTCAATTCAACAAGCGGCGCCAAGTTTTGGGTGCCCCCACCCCAGCCCTACCACCCCTCCTGGCAGACCCTGAAGGAAGGATGGCCTCCATTTTCATCCCAGATGTGGTTTTCCACGTGCCAGATGGCGAGCACAGCTGGGCACCCCCTGCCTGTGCAGGCACAGATATCTGCTCCCCCTGCCTCAGTTTCCCCATGTGCAAAGCTCCCTCCAGCCTCACTGGGGCCCTATAAGGATGCACGGGAAGCCCAGATACTAAAGGGAGATGGGCATGGATGTACCTAAGGAGAGAAATGAGGGGCTGCAAGGACTCCCAGGCTGTCCAAGAGCCAAAATCCTGGTCTGGGATAACACTCCCTTCCCTCCTGCAGCCGGGAGCACCCCCGGCCTGCAGCTGCCCCTGACCCTACAAAAGCATGGCCTGCCCCGAGCAAGAGCTGGGAGGTCTCTGCTTGCCCCAAAGGCTCCCTCCTCCCTTCCAGCAGCCCTTCTCCTCCAGCAGGTCAGTAGCCAAGGTGGCACGGTCCCATGCACCGGCTGCTAGCGGTGCCACAGGGATGAGCAGTGCATTGGGCTGCAGGCCAATGCAGCTGGGGGGGGGATTTGCAAGCACATGAGAAAAATCAATGGGGAGCAAGATATCGAGTCACTTGGGGACCCAATTCACCTCTTTCCACCAGCACCCCCATTTCTCAGCCCCACAGCTCAACAGAAGCCCCGTTCCCTCCTGCATCCGGAAACAGAGCAGGGGGGGAAGGTGCCCCAAGGAGGCAGAGATGCCCCCCCCCCCAGCCCAGCACCCGCAGGAGGCAGGGGAGGGCTGGGTGGGAGGTGCGGGGCTAATCCCCAAAGGCCCTGTTCCTAATCCTGACTAATGGACCCTTTTCACCATCAACAATGGAGTTATCCATCTGGAAGGGGATCTCCGGGCCCAGGAAGGCACAGCTGGCGGGGGCCGGGCCCAGGCAGGGAGGTTTGACCCCCCCCATCCTCAAACCGCTGCCTCCAGCCCTTTCCCTGGGCCAAAATCCCAGCCCTCACCTGCCCCAGTGCTCCCCACTGCAGGTATGGGTGCAGGTATGGGTGCATGCGCTGCTGCAGCCCTGCATCCCACCCCAGGGTGCCCTGATACCTCCACCAAGGAGCCAAATAACCCACCTCCCTCCAAACCACAGACTATAAAAGGTACATCTCCCCTCTGCCTCCCCCCCCCAGCCCTTTATAGGGATCCCTGGGGCTTCCCAGCTGGCTCCTGTTACTCCTCCTGTTACTGCTACCTCGTCCTTAAAGAGATGGGCCTCCCTGCTCCGGGGGTGTCTGGGGGGAACCCCCCTGGTCCTGTTAGGGTTTGGCCTTGGTTTCTTTGCAGTCTGAGCCTCAGCCCTCTCACCTCGCTGGAGGGGTTTGCACACAAACTCGTGCACCCGTGGGGTGCAGCCCCCGAGGGGATGGGGGTCTGGACACCAGCCCTCCGCAACAGCATCCTGCAAAGCGTGCCCGTGCGCCCACCCCAAACTGTGCCTCGAGCCTGCAGCGAGATGCTAGGGTGATGGCAAGCACAAAAACATGAGCCACCTCCTCCTCCTCTTCATCCCCCATCCTGGGCAGCTTCCTCCTGGCCTCTTTGCCTTGTCCCCTGTTCCTGATGTCCCTCCCAGCCACCCTCTGACACATTTCCAGCCATTCCAAGGCTTCTCCATCCCTCTTACGTCCTCTTTGGGATGCGCTGTGCACCATCCCAGGGTGAGGACGGAGCGAACGCGTTGTGTCTGATCGTAGCAGTGTCGTGCCAGGGATGGGGACTGCCATCCCAGCCGTGCTCAGACCAGCTTTTCGGCACGCTGTGGGTTTGGAGGGATCAACTGTGCCCTGGGGATCCAGGCAGTGCCGTTCCTCTGCCCACCAAACCCTTTGGCAGCCCCGGACGAGGCCATGAGCGGAGGTGGCGCTGGGGCCGTGCATCGGGCACGGTGCACGGGCCGCAGCGGGAAACGTGGATCTGGGCATGACCAAGCGAGAAAATCAGAGCAGAAAGGAGCTGCTGTCACAAGCTGAGTCACCTGCTCCGCCTGGCGCTGCCGAGCGGCTGGGGCCGTGTTATTTTGGAGAGCTGCGTGGGCAGATGCTGATAACACACTTTCTTCTTCCTTGCAAATTCTTCCGTGCTGACTCCGTGCTGCAGCGAGGAATTAAAAGCGGGGACGGCGGGGCTGGCACTGAAGTCTGCCTCTCGGCCCCCTGGTTTGGGTCGCGGCCACAGCTTCTGCGCTGATGGGGGCAAGCTGCAGGTGAGAGCTGAGCACGTGCACGTTCGCTGCACCTCTGGGCATCACCCTCCCGCTGCCACGGACCGACCCGACCCTGGCCCCATCACCCGCTGCCGGAGGCTCCACTGAAGTGGTTTTGGGGCCAAAATTCACTGCCGAGCTGCACGTGGGTGGCCAGCAAGAGGCAAACACACCGCGACGGCCAGCGAGAGCCTCCCCCACCACCGCATGTCAAGGCAGGGCTGCCGCCATGTTGACCATGGGCTGGGAGGCACTGTGGGAACCTGCCACCATCACACGGACGCGGCTTATTTTTCCCCCAGGAAAAGAAAAACCTACCAAAAAACCTACAAAAAAATACAAAAAGCCCCCAGGGCTCTCGCACCCTCCACTCGCAAAATGTGCTGCATTTTGCTGCAAGACAGGCAGCAAAGAATGGACACGTCCCTAATTTTTCTTTGTTTCTTCCTGGGTTTGTCTTTTTTTTTTTTTGAAAGGCTGCAAAGCATCCCCTGCTACCTGATTATTTTGGCCCACAAAATGCCCCGTGTCTCTCATCTGTTGCTCCTGGGCACTTCCATGGGGTTATGGGTGCCCTGGCAGAGCTCCCGGGGACCAGGCAGGGCACTGGGTCCAGGACAAAGAGCATCGTCCCTGCCGCTGAGGTTAATAACCGCTACACAAAAGGTCTTTTAAGCTTTCCTAATAAAATTCATTCTCCTGCTGGATGAACCAGGGTCTGGCCTCCATCCCACCTCCGCAGGGTCCTCGGGGGGAGATGGAGGAAGGGGCAGGTTTTCGCCTTAGCTTCTGATAATGTAAAAAACACACCAGAAAACAAGCTCGAGCAGGAAGAGAGGGACAAAGTCCCCAGGCCCAGGACTGCCCAGCCGTACATGCTTTCCTGTCCACTTTCTTCCTTCATTTGTTTGAGGCTTGCCTATGCCCAACACCCAAACCTTTTTGAACAGTGCACTTCAAGCATTTCCCTCCCTTATTACACTCTGGACGCAATTAAATTAGGATAAAAGCATAAACCCGGTTAATAAAGCACCGAGCAAGTGCCACGGCCGGTACCATGACCGCTCCTGATGGCCAGGAGACGCAGGGACACGTCTGAGCCCTGAAGATGCTCCACCGCCATCCTTCCTTGCATCCCGGGTTGTGGGGCTGAGCAAGGCCCTCGGGGCAGCATCCCATGGGAAAACTCCCCTGGAGCGTGATCTGCCGCTCTGAGCCCCTCTCTTTGGGCTGCCCTTTGTTTTCCCTGGTGCTGCTGCTTTTTTTTTTAAATACTGCCTAATACAATTTTAATGAGGCTGGGGCGCCTGCCAACTGTCGGGAGAGCCGCCGGAGAACCTCTGCTGAGCTGCCTGGTGGCATATGGCAGCGAGGCCGGGGCAGCTGGGCACCCCGGGGTGTCCCCTGTGGCCCTCAGCCATGGCAAGGGACATGTCGGGGTCCCCTGGGAGATGCAACCTCCAGTCGGGGTGTTGGGTCGGTGCCTGGGGCTTGTTCCTGGCCCCGGTCTGGTGGTCCCTGATTGCCGGGTGGTTTTGGCAAAGCCCTTTATCCCATCAGAGGACAGCTCGCTGGGCTGCACAAGGTAACCCCATCCTGCGCGAGGGCTCCTGTCGTCACAAAGCCCTATCTCGCTTAGGGACAGAGGTGGCTGGAGAGACAGTGGCCACCTGGCAATGTGGTCCCCAAACTCTGTCAAGCCCCCTCCGCAGGGTGAGGGGGGTACCCGCGCTGGGGGGGCTTCCCAGGCCAGCCTTGGCCATCTCGCAGTCGCTGCCACCACCATAAGGGACATCGACACCCCCGGGACATCCGTCTGCACGTGCCAGCGACAGCCAGCCGGGGTTCGCAGCACACAGGAGTCCCAGGGGAAGCAGGCAGCCGTAAGCCAGCCCGTGTCCCCCGTGCCGTCACGGTGCCACTGGAATGAAAACCTGCGAGCAGCCCCCTCGCAGTGAGCCCCCAGAATCGCTCCAGCAAGGACAAGGAGGGCTCAGGCTAGGCTGGCAGCTGAGATGTGGCTTGAAGCCAGAGGACAGCCACACTCCGAGGGGTGACCCGGTGGCTCTGGCTCCGGACATCCCGTGACGCAGCTGTGCCCAAAGGGGCTGCGTGTGCCGGAGGAGAGGAGAGGGCTGGACACACGGCCCAAAGCATCCCCCGACCGCTGTGCCTCGGGCTGCTGCCTCTGCCGCCATGCTGTCCCTTCACCTGGGGACGTCTCCCGCCACCCTGGGACGGCTCCTCTGCCCTCCCGGGGGGCACAGGGATGAAACAGCCCATTGCACCCCAATAATGTTTCACCAGACGTTGCCGTACGCCGCATTTGCTGTCTCTGCCCCCTGCCGAGCCCCTCTCTGCCTGCCGCTGGCACGGTGCCGGCGTGCCCTGCAACCCACCCTCCCTGCAGCGGCCCCGGCCGCCAGCTCCGTGTTCAAGCCCAATTTCACAAGCTCGACTAAAAGCCCCAGGACCGCTCGCAAACGACGCTGAGCTGCAACAAAAAGCATCCAGGCAAGCATGAAAATCCGAGGGCGTTTCTTGTGCCTGAGGCAGGCAAGACAAGGGTCACTCCATGACCGGGGCTCCTTTTCTCTTTGCTTTTCTTTTTTGGAGCCGGGGTTTATTTGAAGTCCCAGCGGGTGAGTCACGCAGCCCCTCCGGCGGGGACACGGCCACGCTCCGGAAAGCCCTTGTCATGGATGCCGTGCGCCAGGGATTGGGTCTCCTGCAGGAGCAGCGGTGGGAGGGCTGCAAGGGGTAGGGTGACCTCAGAAGCGTTTAGTCACGGCGGCTTGCAAAGGCGACGGGAAATGCAATATATAGAGGGAAACCCAGCGCTTTTCTTCCTGCTCCAGCGCACCCGGCTCGCACGGATGCACATGGGAGATGTGTTTTGGCCGCTGCATCCCCAAGCCGGGGGGCACGGTACCCCTTGCCACCGCAGTGACTCATGGGGACGTCTCAGACAGCATTTGGGGCTCTCCCGTCCCCCCCAAGCAGAGGGTGCAGGCAGGGTGGGTGCAGGCAGGGTGGGTGCAGGCAGGGTGGGTGCAGGCAGGCTGCCCGCTCGGCGAGGGCAGGCCCCGCTGAGCCAGGCAGTGCCAGCTATCCACGCCGTGCTGCTGGGTGGTGGGGAGAAAACAGGGTGGTTTTTTTTTTTTCTCTGCATAATTGCTATTTTTTTTTTTTGTCGAGCAGAAAAGCCGTTTCTTTCTCGGCCTCGCCACCATCTGCCTGCTGTGGCAGGAGAAGGCAGATCCCGGCAGCTGTGGGCCTGGGCAGCTGCTCGGCCTTGCAGCCGGGTCCTAACGCCCGGGTGCTTTTAGCAAGAGGAGCAAAAGGAGTTTGTGAGATAAAACATGGATCTGCCTCACTGGAGCTGGGGAGGATTTATTTGCAATCCAGCTGAGAGGCTGTGGGGTTGGTTCTGGTTGCAAATGGTCTGTCTGTCTGTCTGTCCAGATTTGCAGGGCTGTGCGGCAAGCATGAGCACAGAGCAGGTCTGGCGGCGGCATCCAGGAAAACAAACCCCGTCCAGATCTTGCAGGTTCGCCCCAGGGCGGCTGTGCCAGCGATCCCCAGGGCAGGAGCGGGTGGTTGTGGTGCAGCCCAGAGGTGAGACAGTGGCCCTAACCAGTACGCCCAGTGCAGAACCAGTGGAGCCTGGAGGGCCTGGGGAGATGGGGGCTGGATGCATCCCTGCCCCGGGGGGGCTGTGAGCCCGGGGAAAGTCTTTGTGCCAGCCAGCCCTGAGTGCACCCTGTCACACCCTCCCACCCGTGCCCACGCTCCAGCCCTTCCCTTGTCCCACTTCAGCCGGGGCAGGCGGTTCAGCTCCCTGATCCGCCTGAAAACCATCCCTCCCATCCCTCTTTCTCCGATTTTCTGTTTCTGCACATTTCCCCAGCAAACACCTTGTTTCCCCCAGCCGGGAGCGTGCGTGCAGCTGGGGGGCTTCAAATCTGCCACCCCAGCCATGCTCCTCTTTATCTGTGTTCGTTTCCACGTTATAGACCTGAGAAATGTCCCCGTCCCCAAGGAGCAGAGGACAGCACCCCTGGGCAGCACAGGCAGCTCTCCCCGCGCTGCATCCAAGCTGCGGTGCCTCCCCATCCCGGGGTCAGCCCTGCCGTACGTGCCACCGGAGCGTGGCCTCGCACGTGCACGGCAACGCTGCTCACCTACACCCTGAGAAATGGCCTCGAAATACCCCCCTCGCACAGGAGGGCCCATGGTTTTCTTCTGGCTTTGCTGGGGGAATTCAGATTCCCCAAGGCCCAGATGCTCCAGCCTCGCTGGTGCCTGGCACAGGGCGCTGGGATGGCTCAGAGATGGCGGGGGGCCATGGCATCTCTCACCCTTCTCCCCTCCTGTCCTGCAGCGTGGCCAACAGCCCGGGAGGGGCAGAGGGGTGCAGGGGGGGGTCCAGCAATGTCGGAGGAGTGTTGCGGTGGGATGGGGATTTGCAATGCAGAGGGGATTCTTGCAATGCAGGAGGGGGACTTGCAGTTCAAGGGGGTGTCTTGCAATGCAGGGGGTGGTCTTATAATGCGGGGGGATCCTGCAATGCACAAGGGGTCTTGCAGTGTGGGGGTGGGTCTTGCCACGCAGCGGGGGTCTTCTTGCAATGTGGGGGGGTGTTCTTGCAATGTGGGGGGGTGTTCTTGCAATTTACCAGGGCTCTTCCTACGCAAGGAGGGGTCCTGTTATACAGTGGGGGTCTTGCAATGTGTGTGTGGGGTGTCCTGCAATTCACGGGGACTTTTGTAATGCAGGGAAGGGTCTTGCCATGCCAAGGGGTCTTGCAATGTTTGGGGGGTCCTGCAATTCACGGGAGCTTTTGCTATGCCTGGAGGGGACTTGCCTTGCGCGTAGGGGTCTTGCAATGTATGGGGGGTCCTGCAATTCAAGGGGGGGGTCCTGCAATTCTAGGAGCCTCCTGCAATGCAGGGAGGGGGTCTTGCCATGCAGCGGGGGGTCCTGCAATAAGGGGGGGTCCTGCAATTCACGGGGTCTTTTGTAATGCAGGGAAGGGTCTTGCCATGCCAAGGGGTCTTGCAATGTCTGGGGGGTCCTGCAATTCAAGGGGGCTTTTGCTATGCCTGGCGGGGTCTTGCCACGCAGTGGGGACTTGCCTTGTGTGTAGGGGTCTCGCAATGTATGGGGGGTCCTGCAATTCAAAGGGGGGGTCCTGCAATTCAAGGAGCCTCCTGCAATGCAGGGAGGGGTCTTGCCATGCAGTGGGGGGTCCTGCAATAAGGGGAGGGGATCCTGCAATTCACGGGGGCTTTTGTAATGCAGGGAAGAGTCTTGCCATGCCAAAGGGTCTTGCAATGTAGGGGGTATCCTGCAATTCAAGGGGGGGCTGTTGCAATGCAGGGAAGGGTCTTGCCATGCCAAGGGGTCTTGCAATGTAGGGGGGGTTCTGCAATGCAAGGGGGGGGTCCTGCAATTCAAGGAGCCTCCTGCAATGCAGGGAGGGGTCTTGCCATGCAGCGGGGGGTCCTGCAATTCACGGGGGCTTTTGTAATGCAGGGAAGGGTCTTGCAACGCAGCGGCGTCTCGCTGTAGGGGGGGTGTGGTGGGGGGGTGGTGGTCCTGCAATTCGGGGGGGGTCTCGCTACGCCAGGGGGGGTCCTGCCACGCCGCGGGGTTCTGCAGCGATGCGGGGGGCGGCGGGGGCGCGGCGGCGGCGGCCGGAGCGGCGGGGGGGCGGCGGGGAGGGGGCGGGCGGGGGTCGCGGCGGGGGGCGGCCCCGGCGGGCGGGGGGCGGCGCCGCGGCGGCGGGGCTATAAAGGCGGCGGCGGGGCGGGCGCGGCGGCAGCGGCGGTCGGTGGCGGCGGCGGCAGCAGCGGCAGGATGACGGCGAACGGGACGGCGGAGCCGGTGCAGATCCAGTTCGGGCTCATCAACTGCAGCAACAAGTACCTGACGGCGGAGGCTTTCGGCTTCAAGGTGAACGCCTCGGCCGCCAGCATGAAGAAGAAGCAGATCTGGACGCTGGAGCAGGACGGGGAGGACTCCAGCGCCGTGCTGCTCAAAAGCCACCTGGGCCGGTACCTGGCAGCCGACAAGGACGGCCGGGTGAGCTGCGACAGCGAAGAGCCGGGCCCCGACTGTCGCTTCTTGGTGGTGGCTCACGGCGACGGGCGCTGGTCGCTGCAGTCCGAGCCCCACCGCCGCTTCTTCGGCGGCACCGAGGACCGTCTCTCCTGCTTCGCCCCCGCCGTCTCGGCCACCGAGAAATGGAGCGTCCACCTGGCCATGCATCCCCAGGCCAACCTGTACAGCCTGGCCCGCAAGCGCTACGCCCACCTGGGACCTCGCCGCGACGAACTGGCCGTGGACCGCGACGTGCCGTGGGGCGTGGACGCCCTCATCACCCTCCTCTTCGTGGAGCAGCGTTACAGCCTGCAGAGCTGCGACCACCGCCTGCTGCGCTGCGACGGCCGCCTGGTCCCCGCCGCCGAGCCCGGCACCGCCTTCACCCTCGAGTTCCGCTGCGGGAAGGTGGCCTTCCGCGACGGGGAGGGTCGCTACCTCGCCCCCTCGGGACCCAGCGGCACCCTCAAGGCGGGCAAAAGCGCCAAGGTGGGCAAGGACGAGCTCTTCGCCCTCGAGCAGAGCTGCCCGCAGGTCGTGCTCCGAGCCGGCAACGACAGGAACGTCTCCACCCGGCAAGGTACGAGGGGATGGGGGACGCACACACGCGCGCCTCGGCCGCCCCTAAGTCCCGGGGCTGTCGCCGCCCCGAGCTGCCCCCCCCGCATCCCTCCGGCGTCGTCGTCCCTCGGGCATCGCCCGCCCCGAGCTGCCCCCCCGCATCCCTCCGGCATCGCCCCCTCCGCACCGCCCCGGAGTCGCCACCTCGGAGTGGCCCCCCCTGCAGCACTGCCCCCCGGGCACCCCCCCCCCGGCATCCCCTGCCTCCTGCAGCAGCAACCCCACAGGGTGCCCCAGGCACCCCTCTGCCGTCACCTCTTTTTAGGGTCTCCCTCCCCCTGCTTGAACCCCCTCTCACACACGTCCCTACACCCCTCCCCTGAAGTCACCATCTCCCCCGGGCACCCCCCCGCACCCCTCCAGCACGGCTGCCCGCCGTCCCTCCCCCAGTCCTTCCATCCTCATCCGCCCGCACCCCTCCCACATCCCTCTCCCTTCCCCCTCCCGCCTCCCTCCAGCATCGCCTGCCCGGGGGCCCCCATCCCTCCAGCACCCCCGTTTCTGCAGCATCGCCTGCGCAGGGTGCCCTGCACGGGGGAGGAATGGTGAGGGGCCTGCCTGGGGGGCAGGGATGGCCGGGGGGGCGGATGGGGTCTTCCCTTGCCATGAAGGAGGCAGGGCTGCCATCCCTCGCCTTCCTACCTGCGGAGCTCATTGTTCGCCCAACAAAGCCTCCACCAAACTCCCCCTTCCCCGAGCATCGCTGAGCCATGCGCCCTGGGAGCCTCCGGTTCCCCCCGCGTGGGGCTGCGTTCCCCGGTGGGTGGGTGGGTGGGTGGGGTGCCGCCCACCCCCCTGGCCTTGGCAGCATTACATAAATGGCTTCTCCAAAATGCCCGCCTCGAGCCGTGACCTACATCCACCCGCACAAAGGCCGCCGTTCCTACGTGCCCGCTGCTCCGCCTGCGCCCATCTATCTGCTCGCTGGAGAGGCCACCGTGCCACCTGCCTCGAGCGTCGTGGCCACACGGCACAGCTCCCCGGGCATGCGGCCACCCGCCCGCCTTCGAGCACCCAGCATGCTTCCTGCCCCCCCACTCCCCAACTTGAGGGGTGCTTGCTGGAGGACGGGGGGGGTCTCTGCTCCATGGGCAGGGCGATGCTGGAGGTGCACGGCTGCCTGCCACGGCCGGGCCGGTGTGGGAGCCGCGGGGCACATCACCGGCGTGCCAAGTCAGGCCGGCACACGCCGAGCGTGGGATGCGTGTGAGCATGCCTCGCTGCAGCAAAGCCTGGAGGAACGAGCAGCGGGGGATTTTTTTTGTGTGTGTATCTATAACATTTCAAGGTTGCAGCTTAACCCTCGTCCGTGCCTGGGCAGCTCCTTGCAGGGAGCTCGCTGCCTTTCTCCTTTCCGAGAGCAAATCCTGCGCTGCAAAGCAGCCCCTTCAACAACAACAAAAAAACGCCTGCAAAGATGGGCAGTGGGGACTATTTGCCCAGGCGCAGGGGTTTGAGGAGGAGGAGGAGGACGGCGATGGCGGGAGGCTGCCGCAGCGCCGTGGGGGAAGGGCTGCTGCAGCCCTTTGTCACCGGAGATGGGAAAACCAGATGTGGGGGGGAGATGTGCAGGCTGGGGTCCCCCACGGTGGGATGGGACGATGGTGGAGGACCCTGCGGCGTGGTTGGGAGCGCTGCTGGCGGACCCGCCGGCTTTGTGTGATTTGGAACGGATGGGGGGGGGGGGGGGGGGGCACAAATCTCCCCAGCAACAGGGGGCTCTGGGCTGTGCCCGGCCCTTTTCCAAGCAAAACACAGCGGGGAGGGGTGTGCTGGGGCCGCACATCCTCACTTAAGTCCGTTTTGGCCGCAGAAGCCTTTTCCACTCGGTTTATCCTGCCCGGCAGCAGCGAGAGGCTGGGAGCTGCCGCTCTGTGGGGCTCACCCTCCCTTCTCCTGTCGGGAAAGCGCCTTGTCCCAAGGTTATGGAGAAGGCAGCCGAAGAACAGCCGTTGGAGGAAGCGGTTGCAGACAGCCCTTTCCCCCTGCAGAGCTGATAAGCACCGTGCTGCTGGCGGATGCGCTGGAGGCCGATGGGGATGCGGGATGTGGGCAGGGAGCGGCTGCGGCTCAGCGCAGGCTCGTGGGAAAAGGCAGCTTGTGCCCATGTGGAGTTGGGGAGGGAGCAGGGATGGCAGTGGCTGTGTCCCCCCCACCCCACCCTGCTCCATGGGAGGAGCGGGGATGGGGCCACAAGGCTTTTGTGGCTCTCCTGGCTGGGAGCTGGAGCCGGTCCAGCCTTGGGACAGTGCTGTCCCACGAGTGCCGAGTCAGCTCCTGGCTCGAAGCCTCCTCCCTGTCCCCGGGACGGTCGGTGTCACCATCCCTTGCACACAGGGCACTGGGGACCGCAACGCCAGCAATCCAGGCATGAGGTGGGCGCCAGCCCTGCCTCTGCACCGGGGCTGGGGGTGGCCCTGGCACCTCTCCCCTGCCTCCAGCCGCCGAAGGACGGGGTCCCTGGGGAGCCCCAGGCTCTGTGAGAGCCCCCATCTCCCCACTGCACCTTCAAACAGAGCTGAGTCGGGGTGCTGCCAGCAGAAAGCAGCCTCCTCCCCCGCTCAATGGCTCCTTTCTAGCCCCGGTTGTGGCAACAAAGGGCCCTTTGTGGGGGCGAGGGTCCCCGGGGGCAGAGCGCTGGCGTCCTCCCCGCTCCGCTGGGCCCCTGCCAGCCCCCCGCCCGGCCGAGGTGTGCCGCCTGCCTCCCCGCCATGATGGGGGGAGAGGATGGGCCGACTCGGGAGCGAGGAATTTTGGGAAGAGGGGTCCAGGGAGGGCGGTGAGCGAGCAGTGCGGTGACAGGAGCGCGCCTGGGCACACCAGGTTGGCGATGGGGAGCTCTGCTCTGGGGCCAGGAGTCCTCCCGGCATGGGGTGGGTCGGTGCTGGCTGCAGCCGTGGCCCATTTCCCCGCCTGGTTCATCTCGGTGCCGCAGCGAGGTGGGGAGATGTGGCTCTGGGATGGGGGGCACGGCTGGGGGCACGTGGGCTTGGACGCAGCTTTTCATCTGTGGCACGTTGGCACTTGGCGATACCACGAAGCCACAGGAGATCCATAGGGAAGGAGGGGTGGGTTTTCCAGGAAATCTGTGTTTCACCCCCACCCATGACCCCCTTGCAGAGCTGTACCCCCAGCAGAGGAGCTGCATGGTCCCTGGGTGCTCCAGGCTTTGCTCTTAGACAAAAACATGCTTGGATTTATGTATGGGTGCAACATAAGCCCGTCTGAAGGGCAGGGAGGGACAAGTCTCGGGGCACTTGCATGGCTGCAGCGTGGGGTGGAGGGGGCCAGAGCCCTGCAGGGAGACCGGACCCGACCTGTGCAGGCAGAGCTGGGCGCAGCCACCCCGGCTGCTGGGGCACGAGGACCCAAAATCCTGCCCTGCCACCCACGAGGGCTTGGGGGTTTTGCAGGGTGCTGCCGGCGCTTCCTCAGAGGGAGGCGGGCTGGGTTTTGTTTCAGGCATAAGTGTGGGTTTTTTGGAAGGGAGCCTTTTGGCCTCTGCGGAGTTGGAGGATGGGAAAGGTGCAGCCTCCCGTCTGCTCCCGCTGCTGGGCAGGGCTGGCAGCTGCCTGCGGGCCCTGCCGGCTCCCAGCCGTAGAAAGGCAGTGAGCAGAGCCCGTGCGCAGGCAGCTCCTGATCTGTGGGTCTGCCCCCCGTGGGTTTGGGCATGGGGGCTGCTCCAGCTGGCTTGTTCCACCGGTTGCCCGTGGTCCTCCAGGCTCTTGGCCTCCTCTCCATGGAGCACATCGCGCTGGGTCTCACCAGCATCCCAGGACGGCTCTTAGGACACCCTCTGCATGAAAATATAGAGGGAAAGTCTTTTGCATGCTATAAACGCTCCCCCGTGCTGGGTCTGCAGCCCCTCACGGCATGGAGGTTGGCATGGCCACAGCAAACTGCTGCTCCTGTGGATGGAGAAGCTTGTCTCTGGGCTGTGCGGGAAGGCGTGTGCATGCTCTGGGATGGCCACGGGCCCCCGTGTGCATCCGCCATCCCGGGCTGGAGAGCAGCGAGGGCCGGGGCATCCATCCTGCAGACCCGAGGGGTTGGCAGCGGCTGGAAACCTCGGCAGCTGAGGACTTGGGAAGCCCTTTCCTGCCCCAGCGCTGGCTCTCCTCCCCATCGCCCTTCCCCGGCTCTCCTCCCCAGCCCAGGGGCTTTGTTTGGAGGGGGCTCGGTGTTAGGAAGCCCTTTGGGGGACACGCGCCTCAGCCCCCCCGCTCCCACCTCCAGCCTCTCCATCGTCCCCAGGACCCCCGTAGCAAACCCGTGTTGCAGACGGGGCTGGAGGCCATCCCACGCAGGGGATTTTGGGGGGCACAGGCGTGCCTCCGCTCTCACCCCTCCTGAAGCGCCGCCCTGCCGCGGCGTGCTCGCCCCCCTCCCGCCTCCAGCTGTAATTAGCAGCTTCGTCAAGGTCAGGCAGAGTCGTGCCGGCTCCAGACTGTAAATTTACCGAGAGCAGTAATTAAAGCGTGATTGGAGCGGCAGCGGCTCGGCCGGGCGCTGCGGGAGATGCCAGCTCCCTGCAACAGCCCTGAGCTGCAAAAAGCAGAGGTGGTGGCGGGGGGTGGCTGGAGGGACGGCCTCTGTCCTCCGCTGTGGGGACATGGGGACATCTCTCTTGGACCTGCCATGGTCCTACCGCCTCTGACCCCCCAAACCTCCTGCTCCGGCTCAGTTACAGCCCTTTGAAGCCTCCTTCTGCCCCAGCTGTAATTGCATTCCTTTCTGCTGAGTTGGTGTAACCCAACCCAGCGCCCCTTTCGGGGAGGGGGTGGTGGGAGACCCTCCTGCTGCTGGGCCCTGCGAGGCAGCGGGGAAAGCCAAACCTCTGCACGATGGCGGGAGCGTGGGCAATTGCACGGCGGCGGGGCGGGGGAGAGGCTGGTGGGCTCGCTGTGCTCTGTAGTGGGGGTCTCTGGGGGAGAGGGGATGGCGTTGGGAGGCTCCCGGCACTTGCTATCCCATTTCCAGCCCATCCGATCCTGCTCTGCGGCACAAAGCATCTCCCCAGGGTCGCCCCGTTGCCTGCGCGGTGCCTGCAGGTCAAGGAGCTTTTCAGCTAAAAGCGCGGTGAGGAGCAAACGCCTCTGCCCGCTTGCCCCCCACGCAAACTGCAGCAGCAGCTCTTGCAGGCTTGGGGGTGCAGGCAGCCGTGGGTGGCGGGCTGTGTCCCCCCGCATCCCCTCCCGCAGCCCGGTCCCTCTCCGTGAGCCCCCGCAGAGCCCCTCTTCCCCCTCTCCGGCTCTGCTCCGGCGGGCGGGCGGGCGGTACGGCTCTCGGGGGGGCTGGAGCAGCCTGCCGCAGCGCTGCTTTCCCGGTGGGGGTGCAAAATCAAAACCAAATATTTCCTCTGACCGCTGGCTTGGCCCCCGCAGCGCTGGGAGGTGGCGAGAGTGGGGCAACCACACGAGCCGAGGACTTGGCCAGTGGGGCTGGTGGCCGTGTAGCACCTCTCTGCCCCCCCTGCGCTACCCCAAATAGCCCGGGGAGCAAAGCAGGGGGTGGCTGCGTGTCCATCAGGAGCTGGAGAAGGTGCTGCGGGATGCAGGATGCCTGGTGGGAGAGGGGATGCTGTGAGCAGGCAGCGGTGTGGCAGCGGTAGGACAGTTTGGGCGTGGGAGATAAGATTACAGCCAACAAAGCAAAGCCTTCAAAGCCGAATCCCTTTGGGAAAGGTGGGAGACTGATATGCAAAGTAGAGGCTGCTCCCTGGGGGCCACTGGACACGGATGCCTGTTTGGAGATGCAGAGGGGGTGATGGAAGCTGCCGGGTAGCTGTGTCTGCCCCAGCTGTGGGATCTGGGGGAAGACATCTCCATTTCCAAGGCCCATAGCTGGTGTGCGGAGGTAGATGGTCCCTTCCCAGGTGGGTCGGCACCCACTGGGTGCAGCTGGTAGGACTTGCTGGTGGCTTTCCAGTGCAGGGCCACCAAGGCTGCAGTCCTTGAAGTCCTCCCAGCAACTGTGTATTGCAGTACTCGAAATCCCAGCAGCCGAGAAACTGGGAAGCAATGTGCTGCACGGGGCTGAACACATTGCCAGCCCCACGAGCAGGTTCTTGGCTCCAGGAAAAGGCAGATTTGGGCAGAAAGCTTGCATGCAGGCGTTGCATCCTTTCCAGGACCAGGCGCGTGGTCAGACTTGAGCCTGTAGCACCCATGCAGCAGGGGAGGGACGCGGGTGCTTTCTGCTCTGAAAAACTCATCTGGTTCCTCTAAACCGCAGTCTGTATCGCCGTCCCCTCCCAGGCTGCTCTCACTGGTTACAGACCCATGCCCCACTGGTGGTACTGGGCCCCATCTCTGCCCATCGTGGCTGTACGTAGGCGGGGAGGAGCAGGGCTGGGCACCGCACCCCGGCTCCCTCCCTGAAACCCGGCACGGCAGCTCAGCCGCCTTGCTTGGCTCCAGGCTACGGCTTGTGACTCGCATCCCAGAAGTATTTTTAGGCAGAAATCCACCAAGCTGGAGAGCTCTGGAGAGGATTTGGCCCTGCTAGCCCTGACTAAGCAGGTTTGCTTGGGCTCAGTGCCTGTGGGTGGATGTGCATGTGGTCCCGGGGGGGGGGGGGGGGCCGGCAGTGGCCCCAGGACTGTGGCTGGTGGCCCCGGGACTGGCTGCATCCACCTCTGAGGCTGGTGCCCAGGATGGGAATGGCCATCAGCTGCCAGGTCATGGCCACAGCAACGTCCCTTTGGTGCAGGGTTGGGTCACCCCCGCTGACAGAGCTGGGGAACAGGCTGGTGTTGATGGGTTTTGGGAGCCAGGGAAAGGCTTGGCTGCCCCAGGGCTTTCCCAAGCCTCCTCTCCCTGCAAACCTCGCCGCCCCAACGGGCTGTGACAATTTATGGATGAAAAACGGTGCCACGGTCCTTAAACACGCCACGAGCTGGGGATTCATAGGTGGTACGGCGGCCTCTGCTAATGGATTGAATAACCTGGCTGTCACCTTCGGGGAAAAAACTACAGCCCTTTTCTGTGTGAAATATCTAAGTTGGTCTTTGCTTGGTGCTTAATCGTGATGGAGCTGGAGAGTCCTGAGCTGAAGCTCATGGCTTCCTCAGCTCAGTCCAGCCATCGTTTATGGCCTTAACACTTGAGCAGCCAAATGAAAACCTGGATTTGAGCCCAAAATGCCGGAGGGGAGGTGTGTGCACGGGATTCAGGAGTCACCAAAGCTCACCCAGGGGAGCAGGAGCCCCTCTCAGTTGGGTTTCCTGGGCTGCCCTGGCACCCGGACCCGCTGGAGGTGGGTTGGGGTGTCCCCCCCCCCGGCACCCCCCCACCTCCATCTGCCTCTGCCCTGCAGGGATGGACCTCTCGGCCAACCAAGATGAGGAGGGTGACCAGGAGACCTACCAGCTGGAGATCAACAAGGACACCAAGAAATGCGCCTTCAGGACCTACACTGGGAAGTACTGGACCCTCACCTCCAATGGGGGCATCCAGTCCACCGCCTCCACGAAGTGAGTCCCCCGGCCCCGCCGGCTCTGGGCCATGCCTGGGCTTCGGGGACCCCTCTGCATCTCCCAGGGGAATCCAAGGGGGATTTTCCAGCCTAGGTGCTTGCCCCAAAGTGCTTCCCAGCGAAGGCAGTGAATTCCTCAGGGAGTCGGGGCTGGGTTGAGGCTTGCCGCCCACGATGCTCGGGAAGTTCCTTGGGCCGCGTAATCCTTCCCGGCTGGCTGGGGCTGTCGAAATGCTTTACCCTGCAGTTCAACCCTACGCTAGCTAAGAGCTGGGCGGAAACCCCAAAAGCGCATTTGGCTGCCTGCCTGCCTCCTGCCTGCCTCCTGCCTGCGGGGCAAGCACTTCCCATCGGCATGGCCACCGCGATGTGGCTCATCCCACAAAAATGGATCGAATCAGGGTCTTCCGATCCAGCCGTGGCCCTTTCCGAGCCGGCGGGGTGGCACCAGCAGGGTCCCCGTCCGTCGCACCCCGCCGACCGCCCTCTCTGCCCCCGCAGGAACGCGAGCTGCTATTTCGACATCGAGTGGTGCGACAAGCGCATCACCCTGAAAGCTGCCAACGGCAAGTACGTGACGGCAAAGAAGAACGGGCAGCTGGCGGCCTCCATGGAGACAGCAGGTAAGGGACCCCCTTAGGGACCCCCGGCCCTGCGCTGGGGCGGCAGGGGACGGACAATTCCTCCCCGAGCCAAGCTCCTCTTCCAAGTGATGCTCAGGGATGCGGGCAATAAGTTTTTCTTAATGGCTGCACCGCTTGGTGCTGCGGGATGGGGGGGAGAGATGGGGTGGGTGAGAAATGGGTGGGGGGCACAGCCCACCCCTCCTCACTGCTGCCTGCCAGCTGTGGGGTCCGGGCTCTGTGCCCCCCGGGGCCGCTCTCACGGCCCCTGTCCCCTCCGGCACAGGCGAGACGGAGCATTTCGTGATGAAGCTGATCAACAGGCCCATCATCGTCCTCCGCGGTGAGCATGGCTTCATTGGGTGCCGGAAGGTGACCGGCACCCTGGACTCCAACCGCTCCTCCTACGACGTCTTCCAGCTGGAGTTCAACGACGGGGCCTACAACATCAAGGGTGAGTCCCCGGGGGTGGGTGTGGGCTGGGGGGGTGACGGCCATTAGGGTCCCCATGGTGGCTCATGGGGCCACCTTGTCCCCTCTCCCTCTGCCTGCAGATGCCACTGGGAAGTACTGGATGGTGGGGAGCGAGTCGTCCGTCACCAGCAGCAGCGACACCCCCGTGGACTTCTTTTTTGAGTTCTGCGACTATAACAAAGTGGCTATCAAAATCAATGGCAAATACCTGAAGGGCGACCATGCCGGGGTCCTCAAGGCATCCGCCGACGCCATTGACGCCTCCACCCTCTGGGAATATTAATGCACTTTAGCGTATCTCCCGTTGCCAACTTTTCTTTTCCCTCCTCTGTCCTTTTTTCTTTTGGGTTTTGTTTCTCCTCTCTGTAAAAGGATTTTCAGACTGGCTTGCCCTTCCCTCCCGCCGTAGAGTCGGTGCGTTACGTGGGAGATGGGTCTCCGTAAATCTCTGTAAGAACTGGAAAAGTGATGGGGCAGCCTGCCTATAGCTTTGTAGAGGGGTCTGTCTCTATCCACCCCCCCCACCTCCCTCCAGGTTTGCTGGGCTTGGAAACTGCCGTACCCCCCGCCCCGGCCCCAGGCATCGCCTTAGGTAGTTTATTTTCCTCCCCTCGATTGAAAAAGGGAATAAGATCACCTCTGTGCTCGCTTCTGCCATATCAGCACCGGCACCGCCTCAGTCTGTGTTGCCGGTGCCCACCCGTCCCATCCCGCCCCGCTTCGGCCAGGGGCAGAGCGACGGCGCTGGGCTCAGCCGGCTCCTCCCGGCTCCCCCCGGCAGCTTCTCTCCGCTCCTGGCTTTCGGGGCAGGATTCATCCCCGGCTGAGCCCTAAGAGATGACCTTACATATCACAGCATCCCCGGGGACGGGGCTGGCATGTGCCGGCACGTGTCCCCGTGGTCGGGCCAGCAAGCCGAACCCCTCCCCCCACCCCCCCACCCCGTGCACCTGGAAATGATTTTTTAGGGTGATCCCATCTGGAAAGCCTCAGCTTTTCATCTCGCGGAGCCCCGCGCTCCTGGTGTCCCTCTGCCCCTCCTGTGCTTCTGGCTCTGGAGGAGCATCGTAGACCCCGGTGGTGGGTCCAGCCTGGCAGGCGCCGGCCCCACGGCTGGTCCTGCTGCTGTGCCTGGCAGGGGATGGCGTGGGGGGGCACGCAGAGCAAGCCCGTGCCGGGTGGGGGGCTTCATCCAGCCCACCTCCAGCACCGGCGGGCTTTGGTCCCCGCAGGAGCCTGGCTGGCCGATGCAACCTCTCCCGGGCGGTGGCTGGAAGCATAAACTGCAGATTTTGGTTTACAGAATAGAAAAGTTCCTTAGCAAACTTTGCACAGTGATATTTGCTCAGTACCTTTGGTTTTGGGTTTTTTTTTTTTTTTTTTTTTTCATAAAATACTGGAACAGTGAAGTGAATCACTGAACACCTAATGCTGAATTAGGAAGTGCCCGTTCCCGAGGGCGGCAGCTCCCGGTCCCGCTGCCCCTGGGGCACCTGGGCTCGGCTCTCATGCCATCGCAACCCTACTGGAAAAAAAAGAAAAAAAAGGAAAAAAAAAAAAAGACCAAAACAGTATTTTTGTTAGTCTCTATTTATATATGCTCTCCATGGCACTGTGTCACCAGCTGTTGTCTGTACTAGGTCTGCATTAGAGTATAACGCTGTTTGTAACGGGTGATGCTGACGTGTTCGTTAGGGTGTTGAAAGGCACTTTATCCTTTGGGCCTTCCCGGGGCCAGTATTTGCTCCCTGCAAACACACCGAGGAGCCTTTTCCCCCGCAGGACCCCGCTGGGGGGGGGGAGCGCTGGCCTCCCCCCCCCTCCACCCCATGCCAAGGGTGCTCGCGGCATCGCTGCTGTGCCAAAACAGGGCCGGTCCCTATCGCCGGAAGCAAGGTAGGGGCTCGTCAGCCTTAAAGCCACGTGGAGGGATAACCCTCCATAGGAGCTTGGTGCTAAACTCTCGGCTGGGAGAGCGAGCGACCCGTCCCCTGCCAGGGGGACAACGCCGGGCCGGGGTCCCTCGCCGGCGCAGGGGATCCCGGCTGGGACTCTACCTCGGCTCTGCACTCACATCCAGGGGCTGCCTGCGCTCGCACGGGCACCGCGTGCCCGCCCGCCCGCCCGCCCGCCCGGGGACCACGGTGCCCCTCGAAGGACCGAGTGTCTTGATGAAGCCCTGCGTGACCCTGTGACTTGGCACACACTTTTCGCTGGCCTTCGCCCCCCCGCCCCGTGTCGCCTCCTCCCCGTCCCCTGTCGCAGTTCGAACCATGTAACTCCCGCTCCGGCTTCTTCCGTGTGACACTAGGTCAACATCTCTCCTGTCTCCTCTTATCGGGTGTCGTGACTCTCTGAAAACATCTCACTCTGAAAATTTAAGTTTTGGGTTTGTTCGGTTTTTTTTTGGTTTTGTTTTGGGTTTTTTTTTATTATTATTTTTTTTGTAAGTGCCATTTGTATAACTTAAAAAAAAAAAATAGCTTCAAATGGAGAAAGATGAATAAAAAAATAAAACCTGCATTCGGATACAAGCAGTGGTGCGTGGTCTGTCCGGGCGACCGCGGCTGGGGCTGCAGCGGCCTTTTAATGAGAGTCTGAGCATGGAGCATTTGGGGTGGCGGAGCCTTTGGGGGCCAAATTGCTTCACAGAGATTGAGCTGGCTCTAGAGGGCTCAGATGAGTTGGTGGGAAGGGGGACGGTGCCCAACAGGCTCATCTCCACCCAGCAGGCTTAAAGCCAAAGCTGGCTGGAGGCTGGGTCACCTCTCGCGATGCTCAGAGCAGCCCTGAGCCACCGAGGCCACGGGCGTCTCTGAGGATGGGTGAGCTCTGCCCGGGTCAGGGAGCTGCACCAGCAAACCATCCCTTCCAGCAAGCCATCCCTTCCTGCAAACCAGCTGGGAGCGAAACCGTGCCCCCCTTCAGCTGGCAGCGCTGTGAAGGAGCTGCTTTTTCTCCCCTTGGCTTGGATATTCCCCCCCCATAGAAGAGCCCCAAGGGGGAGGCACCCGCTGGGAGGGGAGAGCAATGGGGTGCTGGTTTTGGGTGCGTGGCATAGTGGGGGTCAGCAATAAGCCCTTTCCTCTGCTCGGTGATACAGAGAAGGAGAAGGTTTAAAAAAAAAAAAAAAAAAAGTTAAGGAGAAGGGGAAGATTAAAAAAAAAAAAGTAAAGGACGGGAAGGAGGTGGGAAGCCCATCCGCTGCTGTCCAGCCCAGGCCAAAACATGGCATCCAGCCAGGGGAGCCGGGATGTCCGGGATGTGCCCCCAGCCCTCCCGAGACAGCCCAAACCAGCCCTAAAACTCAACCAACCCACCCAGGTTTGATGCTGGGGCCAACCTCAGTTTCGGCTACAAAGACGGGGTGCAGCACGTGCTTACGGAGGGGCTGGGGGCCAGCTCCATCACCCGTGCCGAGAGCAGCCAGCCCCTGCGCTGCCCTTCATCTCCCGCAGCCAGCTTGGCACCTGCAGGTCACCGATGAGCTCCTGGTTTGGCTTTTAAAATCTAAAGCTGGTTTGCTAGAAGCAAATTTTGGGAAAGAGGGGCTGCACAGCCCCTCCAAAGCACATCCCGGGCGGGACGGTGGGAGGGCATCGCCAGGAGGGACCTTCAGCTTCAGACCCGGGTTTAAGCATGGCAGCAAGGGCCGAAAGAAGGAAGGATGTTCATTCCTTACTATAAACAGGGCGAAAATAAGGCTGTGCAGGAAACGCTGAGCAGCTCCGATTGCCCTGTGCTCGCCCTTGTCCCCCCCAGTGACATCCGCATGTGCAGGAGCAAACCCGGCCGTGACACCCGCCCCGGGGAGAGGTTTGCCCCCGCAGGGAAGGGGCTCCGGAGCTGCTGTGCCGCGGCACGGAGGACCCTCACCCTTCCCATCTCCCCCCTTTCCTTTTGCTTTTAAGGCCGCATTCGGTATTTACCATCGCTCCTGCAAGGAGGGAAAGCCCCCCCCAGCCTTTCCCCCCACAAAGCACGCATCCTGGTTTCCATTTAAAGGAGCGACTGGAAACTATTTTCTATCCCGTCCAGTTTTTCCTTGGGAGCATGTGGAACGTATTAAGCTTTTCCAGGAGGGTCAAATGGGTTTTGCCTTGCAACTTGCAGAGTTTTCAACGGCGCAGGCCGAGATCTGGCAAAACAGTCCTCGCCCCTGCTGCCGCCTGGCATTAGCCCCAGCACCAAGCCGGCGCAGTCGGGATGGAAGGACGATGTTTCGGCTGTAATAAAAGCACAGAGGTAAAAGCCAGAGTGCACAAATTTATTTACAAAAATTCAAATTACAATATAATACAGGAACTTTTTACACACGGAATATTAGAACAGTTTACTACCAGAAGGTAAAGAAAAATATTTTTTGTTTTTGTTTTGTTTTTTTTAATAAACCACCTATTTATTTTCAGCTATTGTTATACAAAGTTGCAGAACATGCACATCTTTACAGGGTTTCTTTTTCTTAATATAATGTTTTGCTAAGTGCAAATACTAAGTTTTTCTCTCCACCTTTTAAGGCAAGTAAAATGGGACACTGCAATTAACCATAAGAAGTACCTGTTACAGGATCAGCCTGGGCACAGCAACCTCCCTGTTGCCTTTTAAAGGACAAATGGTTTCAAGGACTGCGAGGCGGGAGGGAAAAGGGGACGCGGGAGTTAGAGACCAGATCACGGATGGCTCTGGTGGTTGTGCAGTAAGTTTTGTTGGTTTTTTTTTTTGTTTCTTCAATAAATCAACAGAGACCCAAGTGCCATCAGAAACCACACCTCAAGGTCTTCTGGGTTAGAGGGGAGGAGCAGCCACACGCTTTGGCTTGCAGAGTAATTTTCGGTGAAACGGGTGTTTCCTTGGTGAGAGAAGCAGCGCCGGGAGCCCAGCGTCGCCCCAGGGCCGGGTGGGGGGCCAAGCCCATCGCTCGGGGCTGCTGGGCACGGTGCACCTCCCCATCACAGACCAAGGACCGATTCCTCAGACACAAATAAGCTCGTGGTTTTGGCGGGGGAGATGGAGACAGTGGTCCTCTCTCCCCCTACATCTACCAGTCTCCTCCAGGACCGTGACCGTTGCACCACAGCAGCAGACGACCCTCACATCCTAACCACGAGGATGGACCACGGACACCAGCCTCCCCTTGCTGCTTCTGCCCGGCGCTCCTCCATCCCTCTTGCTCCATCTCTGCACTTCCCTCTGCCAAGGCTTAGTTCTTTACGCCCACGCATCTCTAGACACGCACCAAAAGATGGGATTAGACCATCATTTTTGCCAGTGCTCCCAGCCGTGCAGCTCTGCGGGACGCTGGAAGAGGTCATTGCACGTTTGCTTTGTCGTTTGGGCCACCGGTTCAGCAGCTGAGCTGCGCCCCGGCTGCCCAACCCACCTCCGCTGCCTGACCCCCCCCATTGCACAGGCGGGTGCTGGAGGACAACCATGACCACCCTGCCAGGGAAAAGCACACGCTTCAGAAAGCCCGGAGGGCTCGTCCAAGCCGGCCCTTGAGCCCACAAGATCTCGGCTATTAAAACCCCAGGATTCTCTCTCTGCAAGGGGAAGCCACTGGCGCTTCCTCTGACCTGGGTCCCTTTCCTCACCGCCCGCTAACACTGTGAAATCCAATGGGACGCCCTGCTCCTGGCTACCGCAGGAATCACTCGGTGCAAGCTGGGATTTAAACCTGGCTAAAACTCAGCTGAGCAGCAAGCGATAAGCTCCTGCAGCCCTCAGACTACTTCCAGAAACAGATTAAAAATAAGAAAAATTATAGCAGCAAGGGAATACCACTTGATTATTAATGCTAGAGAGACCATGGCACTGAGGAGCTGGACCAGAGCACTCCCCAGGGTACATTCAACCTGTAGGCAATGCCCAAGAGGGGAGAAATTGCTGACTCAGCTCCAAAAAGCATGGAAGTCCCCTCTGGGAGACCCTCCTGGGGACAACAGTCCCCAGATGCTGTCCTGGGCCACGGTGGAGGCTGCCTCCCTCCGGGAGCACCCCACCGACAGCCTCGCACCCATTGCTCCCTGCATGCCCAAGGAGATGCTGTGCTGGGAGCTGCAAGCAAGGGTTTGGCAGATGCCAAGAGGTGGAGGCAGGGAGTTTTACCTGAGGGGAAAAAAAAAAAAAAAAAAGAAAAAGAGAAAAAAAGATACCCAGATGCTCAAATACAGGTGGGAATAACAGGAGGGGCAGTGCAGCGAGCAACCCAGCAGGACGGAGCAGGACGCGGCCCAGACCAAACCACTCGGGGAACGACGGCACAACTGGCTGCTAAAAGCTAGCCCAGCATTTCTGTGAGGAGGTTTTTTTCCACTCCAACCATTTTCTTTTCTAAAGGGGGCCTGTAGCAGACAGCACAGCCAAGAGCTGTGGGGAAAGGGCTTTGTGCCAACGCTCCTCCCGCAGCCCAGCAACTGCAGCCCCCGCTTCTTACAAGGAAGTTTTGCTTTTCCTAAAACCCTCGCTTCCTAAGCCCAGCAATACTCGCCTTCGCCTTTTAACATGCTTTTCAGAAGCCAATTAAGCTGAAACACACATTTTCAGAAGTTATGAAGCGCCGCGGAAGCGGCCAGCTTCCTGCAGCACAAGGCTACAGCCGCCTGTTTGGTTGCAGGGGGTTCGGCTGAGGGGCTCGCGGCTCGCCGCCGCCTGCGTGCACAACTACAGGGGTAGTTCCTAACTTTTCTGCCACAGCACACATCACACACCACTGTCTACGCATCTAACCAGGTATTTGCTCAAGCGGTTTTTGCAATAAAGGGTGCAGCTTACGCTCCGGGTGCTTCTACCAGCTGCTGGCAGAGGAGGACTTGGAATGCCAGGCGAGACCAGCAAAGCAAAGGCCACGTTTTGGAAGCTGAGAGGCACCCACCTCTGGGGGAAAAAAAACCTGAGCCTTTCAAAGGGGGCAAGTTCAGTTCAGCCAAAGATTAAGGTGCCCGAGTCTTCTGCTAGTTCCTAAAGCCCTGAGACAGCTCATGGCTCGGGGCTTCCTACTGAGATCTCAGCAACGAGATGGCTGCTGCATCCCCCTCACTCCACTTACAGAGCGAGAAATGCTAAAAACACTAGATCGACTTGGTTTTTAACAATTTATTTCTGCTGGGAGGTGCTAGCACGTTACAGGGATGCTGGAGAACACGGGAACCCCAGCCTCGTGCCTCTCCGCAGGCAGAAGGCTGGGGCAGCTGACTCCTGTTAACTTGTTCCTGAAGGTCTTACTCAGATGCCAAGTCTCTCCTCTCTTCCCTCAAGACTCACTTGACCACGCGGCAGCTGCTCTGGCCAGCAGGAAGGTAGGAATTTTGGAAAGTCCCCGAGGAACGGCTGCAGCCCTGCGCTCCACAGTCTCACTTTCCCTCCCAACAGCTGCCTGAACAGGCTTTGTCAAATCAAAATATCTGGATGCCCAACATCAGGAGAGACCCCTTGGAAATGCAGCACCAAGCCCTGTTGCAGCACAGAGGTTGAAACGTTTGATGGCAAAGGTTCAGAGAAGCTCTAGAGAGGGGTGCAGTGCAGGTACGCGCGAGTCAGAGCGGGTCCCCTTGCAGCTGGCTAAACCGAGAGCGGCTGGAGCAGGAAGGGGGGGACACGTTACTGGGGTGGTTTTGCCCTGCAGTGACTCTACGCCAAGTGCTGTTTGAACCAGGTCAGAACCGGTGTCGAGGCTGAGGGCCAAAGTGCATAGGCAAGTTGTGCTCCAGCTGAACATTGATCTGGGGAAAATCATAGTTCACCCTCATGTTAGGCAACGGGGGGACATAGGGGGCAGGGATAGGGCCGATGTTGAGGGGGATGTTGTTGTACATGGGACGGACAGGAGGGAGCGGGAAGGGAGGTTGCATGAAGGCGTAAGGGGGCATCCGGGGTTGATGGAGGTTCTGAGGAACAGGTCTGGGGATGACTTCAATTCTCTGGATTTTCTCCATGGGCTTTTCTGCAGGAGGGCCGATCCGCTTGAAGCTGTTCTCTGCAGAGGGAGGAGAGAAGGAGAGAAAACAACCAGTCATCCCACAAACAAAAACTCACCGAGCTTGGTCCACAGTCTTACATTTGCAGTCGGCATCCTCCATCGCCAGCACGTTCCTTAAGCGTGCTCTCTACAGCACCACTGCTTGCCCCTTCCATGCTCCAGGCACCATGGAGCCCAGCAGTAGCTCTCCAGGTTGGCTCCTGTCATCAACACCACCCCATAAAGGGGGAACACCTCCTTTTGCAGGGACGTGGGGCAGCCCCTGCATGCCCCTGTGCCCCCCAACACAGAGCACAGAGGTCATGCTGCCCTTCAGCTACTTTGCCAAGTGGAAAGGAGACCGGTCTGTGCATCCACGACGCCCGTCGCCAAGTGAGAGCCGGACACAAGCCTTGTGCCTCCCCACGGTCCCAGCTAAAGCCTACAGGCAGCGGCACTTTAAAGCTAGACCGGTTCCCAGGAGGAACAGGGCGATGGCTTGCATTCTTCTCTGCAGCAAGATCTGGGTGATGCTTGGTGCAGCACAGCAATGCACAGAGAAGCCTGCAAACAGCCAGGCCGTGGCAAAAATCCAATGAAGATCCAGAGACTTGTCAGTAGCTGGGAACCCTATGCTCTCCTCTCGGCCTCAGTCTCATCTCAAAGCACAGGTAAAGACCGTGACTTACCGCCATTTTTCTTCCTTTGCTCCTCTTCAGCTTCTTTCTGAATCTCCTGGATTATCTTCTCGTCATCTTCCTAGAAATCACAGGAGTATCAAGGGTCAGTGGGCTAATTTCTGCTGCAGCAACCTTCTATTCTCTCAATTTTCTTTTCAGCACGTTTGCAGTGGCATAAAAAGGTAAATTTGGCTGAATTGTCCTCATTTGGGGTTGACCTAGGTTTAGTCAGAAGCAGGGCTGCACTGGGGGATTGCAGCACAAGTAACTTGCACAGAGCTAAGCCTACTCTACGGAGTATGACTAAGAGGCTTAGATCAGCTTTCCAGGGAGATCAGTGCTAAAATTCATTGACTTGATGGAAACCAGAGAGCTGCAACCCAGCTCTGCCCATCTGAAGAGCTGCTGGAGAGCTGTTAATCTTTTAAATGGCAATAGTCTATTAAATATTTACATTATGCTAGCACTTCTAGAGTTTTCGGCCCAACAGCTGGAATTAACACAACTTAAATCCTGGCTCTAGTAGCTAAATGGTGCTGTGATGAGGCCATTTAGATCTTATCTGTAACTCTGAGGAGGGCATAAATCGCAATATGTTTCTTTAATGTCTACCTAGAGGTTATAGCAAGAATATTCAGACCCACTGCTCAACAAGAACACAAGGGCAAGCCAGAAATTGAAAGCGTCCTGCCTCTCATCATCTTCAATTTTCTCAACCCAAAGTAGCAGCGGTGAGACCAAACAAGGCAGTGAAGCCTCAGGTGGCTGCAGGTATCTAGAGATGGCATTTACACCACCTTTTATTAGATGAAGGGAGCATGACGGACAAAGTCCTGGAAGAAGACCGTGCAACTCCTGAGCTAGGAGAGGCTTGCCTGGAGGGACGGTCACCGACAGCCCATAGGGTCCAGGCAGCTCTCAGGCTTTACACAAGGCCATGCTAGCATTGGCATGAAACCAGAGAATCACCCCAATTCATGCTTCAGCATGAACTGTCCACTCCCAAGAACAGCTGTGAAAAATTAGTTTCTTCACTGCACCACAGCATGCAACAGTTATCAGGGTAACAAAGATCACACGGAACGACTAAAGAAACAACTCCCTTTTAGTGCCAGGCAGCAGATGCTTCTGCTGGCCATATGTGCAGCGATGGCAGCAGAGGTCCTCCTGGTCTCTACAGGGTTGCATCTGCTGCTGCTTCGTGTCCGTTGGGATGAAACACTACCTGGCACTTTCAGAAAACAAATGAGAATAGCTAAGCCTCCTGGAGAGCGTTTGTACTCTTGATGTTAGTTATTAGGGAAGAAGGCCAAGAACAGGAGCTGTTGGATGACACACAACACCTGCATCAGGCATCAGCCACTCTGGGTCTACCTGCATACAAAGGAGCATTTGGTTTGCTTCAGCAGTTCATCTGCAAGCGCTAACGGTGGAGCAGGAGGGAAACCCCAAGCCCCACGTACCCGACAATGCGCAAGACTCCGCTTTGTTTTATTCATCCTAATTCCAGTACTGCCAAAACCCATAAATTTCTTCCTGAACACTCTTAATGTGGAAAATATCCTCTATTTTGAAGAGCGCTCTGGGACTAAATTCAAAATGTGCTTCATGTGTGCAGCTATGCTGAAATTACTTTAAGCCTAGCCAGCTTCCCAGTTCCAATCTCATGGTCCTGCATATGTCTAGAAGCAACGCCTGGGAAGCTTGCTAAGATGTCCTCTCCTCCCACCACCAGATAAGGTTTCCCTGGGAGACTGAAGTTATCTTAATCTGAAGACAGTCAAACTCAATACTTCCCTCCCTTTTATTATTCTGTGAGCCAATGGTTAAAATTAAGACTTTCCAGGACATGCTTTTTTGTTTTCCAAGCAGGCTGCTTCCATGGACTGTTAATTACAGCCTATCTATCTCCATAAAAACTGCTGAAGAATGGCTCTTCTGAGCCTATACAGAACTTCTAATTACCCCCCAAGTATCAGATTGCGATGTTCCCTGGCTGGAAAACAACCTGGGCATGCTCCGCAACGGGCAACCCTACATCCTCCACTCCTTTGGGGCCACCCTTTGAGAGTGCTGCTTGGGGAGCAAAGCT
The DNA here is from genome assembly GCF_035582795.1 of Mycteria americana. Taxonomy (NCBI): domain Eukaryota; kingdom Metazoa; phylum Chordata; class Aves; order Ciconiiformes; family Ciconiidae; genus Mycteria; species Mycteria americana. The sequence continues at coordinate 4,679,447 of NC_134376.1, read as the reverse complement.
TCAACATTTCAATTTTTTTTTTCTTCCCAGAGTATTTTTTGAAATGCTGTTGGAAAACTGAGATAGCCACCTCTCCCATCTTATTGCCATTTACTGGAAAAGATGCTCCTGAAGGGTTTTTTTTAGTTATATGACAAGTAAGAAACATATTTTAAGCTCAACTGAACAAGATCACCCTATCTCCTTCACTCACACAAAGGCATAAACCTCACCTTGAAGCCTAGAAACACGCAGAAGTCTCTTCTGACTTAAAAAAAGCTTTTACTTTAGTTTAAGTCTGTGATTAACCCTCTGAAACAGTGCTTTCCAGGGACACCACCGTCCTGCCACCACCACCCGTCATGCTGCGGCTCCTGCAAACCCTGCTGTTGATAGCAGTCAGTCCTGCAGAAGTCTGGGGAATCGGACAGGTCAACAACGCAACTTTACAAGATCCTCCTGCAGCGAGGGCTACTCGACCCCCGCAGTTTAAACTGCAGCTGACCTCCACACTAATGACGGATCGACAAAGCCATCTGCCCCCAGGGCTGGCGAGCCAGCTGCACGCACACCCAAGGTGATGCTGGCTTCAATTACTGCAGCTCCCAGAGCGCCGGGGAAATGCGGAACAGCAAACCCCATCTGCCGAGTCTCCAAAATGACGTCTATCTCGCAAGGACAACATAAAACAACGTAAAACTTGTGTTTTTGAGATCCATCCGTTGCATGGATCTCAAATGCAACGGCCAGAGATCCCTACTCAACCCCATCCCCTCTTGGTCTTCGAGAGGGGGCAAACCTTGCAGCACAGCCCGGATGCAAAAAACCTGCCAAGAACAGCCCCGGATCGGGATGACGAGTTCCCGACTAGTTCCACGCTGCAAATCATAGCAGAGGCATAACAAGCCACATCTCCAAGCACGGAAGTTACCAGCTTCGTCGCTTCTCTGCTGATAAAAGTGTAATCTCACATTGAAAGGTTAAGGAGTATTTATACTTAATCCTACATACCAAGCCTTGGCTTAAATTTTTTTTTTTTGCATCAGTATTTCTGAAAAACTGGTATCCATTAATATAGAAAGAACAAAAATACGCTACACAAAATGCACCTTCCTGCTTAAGAAGCTGACATTAAATTTGGCAAGCGATGAATACACAGCACAGTTCAATACCTGTAGTATTTAGGAAAGATCCACGTCCCAGCTGGAACAAAAAAATTGATATGTGCACAGCAAGATAATTTTAGGATATTTGTGGAGGAAAGCTGATGCCACAAGTTCTGGCTATTACATGTTGCACTGGCACAGGTCAATTAAAAAACAAATCTCAGTGCTGTAAATATTCACCACGTACAACAGCGATTTTCACAAAACGCCACTAATTCTTTGAGAAGCAAAGGCTGTTTTTTTGATTCCACAGTAATTGGAGAGAGATGGCTGATTCATCTAGGGGTAAAGCATCCACACCAAAACCTAAGTTTTCATTAGCACGCTGTTGTGGTAAGAAGCCATTTAATGTCACATGGGGTGGAGGCTGCAGTACAATTTCAAAAGCCTCTTGTGTCCCTTTTCCTGAGCGGGTTCAAGTCCCTTAATAAAGGATTAGATTATAATTTTAATAGCCTGTTCACAGGCTGTGTGGATTGAATGGATTTATCTTGTCGAGTTAACAGTCATCTTCCTGTCAGCTGCCTTGCCTACAGCAAAAAAAAAAAAAAAGAAAAAAGAAAAAAAGAAAAAAGCAACTCCCCCAAACCCTGGGGGGGTCTCAGCACTGGCCAGCCCGCATGTTTTTTGAGCAAGGATGTAACTTGGCTCTCCTCCTGAGACAGAAAATGCAGGGCAATGCTATAGCGTGGCCCTTCCCCGTGCTCCGTTGCATCACGGGAGAAGGGAGGTGGCCAAGAGAAAAATGCAAAGGATCCAGGAGATGTATTCACCCTTCTTATCTGCAAACACTGCAGAAAGCAAATGCGGTTATTAATAGCAGCTGCATTTTTAAGTGGCAAAACAGGACCGAGCTTTGCCCCAAACCTGACAGCAGCATGCTCTTTGCAGGAACCATCCCCAGTCCCGTAGCCAAAAAAAAAAAATAAAATGTTCGTCCCTGGGCGGTCTGAGAGCCTGCCCTTGCGATTCCCCACCTGCAAAAGGATCTCGGCATGGAGGAGGCTTTTCCTTTCAGCCGTCTCCCATTGAATCCAGGGAATGCGGCAAGCACGGAGCCAATCACAGCAGAAAGGATGGCTCGGGTCTGTGGATGGATTAACTGGAGAGCTGGGCTGGGTTGCTAAGCGAGGCACCTTTTCATGGCAGGGAGGCCCGTTTCAACAACGCTCGTACAGAGAAGCCGCATCCAGCATCCGCGCAGGGCCCTGCACGCACGCAGAAAGAGCCGCCGGAGAAACAAACAGCCCATCGGGAACAAGAAGATACAGCAGCGAAGGAGATAAAAGCTTCACAAGTCACACAGAGACAACCTCCCCCCAAATAAAACCTCCTCTGCCCAGAAGAACAGTGCCATCCATGGAGCTTTTGAAAGCTCTGTTTTTATCTACTGTGCTTCTCATTATCTTTAATTATTAAGTGTCACAGGAAAGCGGCTGCCTGCCTCCTGAAAGAGGGAAAACAAGAGACCTCGTAACTATTTCTGGGCTGTGCAACCCCTCCCCTGCCTTTATAAAGCGCCTTCACCACCATTGCCTCCCCCCTTCTGGCTTTTTACTGCTTTCTTTTTCCACGTATGTGTGGCCGCAGCCGTTACTAATAAACTTGAAATGATTTTTCACAACGGAGGCTTCCAAAGGACTAAGGGGTTTTGTTTCAAATCATTCCCAGATCAGCTGCGGAGAGCCTGAGCAAGAACAGGCATCGGCTGTCTCCGGCGTGTTCCTCCATGCAGCAGGAAGCAGGGGATAAAAGCAGGCGGTGTTGTAACTGGAACAGGGCATCCGCAGTGCTGCAGGAAAAGGGGGGCCAGGACGGGGACGAAGCACACGCTGGCGTTTAAGAAATGCAGAGTTATTTTAGCAACAGGCATTCCATATTGATGGCTTTCTGCGAATACCGCGGATTAACCGTATGCTTATGATTAAGGCATTTTATAGCACGATAAAAAAAAAACACCCCCCCCTAAATTTAGGGGTGCTTCCCCTCCCTGCAAATCTTACAGGCAGTGCTGTGTACTTCATGCATTGCTTTAATGCATTTGAAGTTTTACACAGTCTTCGCTCAACATCTTCTGTTTATAATGCTAGGAGGAGGGATAATCGCAAACACCTTATAATGATTAGTCTTCTGCTTTGAACTTTAATGATGGGCCTTTGGGAGTGTTTTAAGAATTTACTGAAAACATCGTAAACTTTAAAGCCAAAAAAGCCGCTATGCAATATTATTGATAGTCCAAAGATGAGTATTAAATTAAAAATAATACATATGAGAGCAGAACCTGGTTTACCAAAACAGCCAGAACGCATTAGTCAAATTGCATCACAGGATTTGTACAAAACGGCTAAAATGCACACATCAGCCTCAGGTTTGCTACAGATATTTAGAAGTCAGGGCAAACACAGCCCCCCCAAGACCCAGAGCCTGCTGTTTGCAGAGGCAATTCTCACCGCTCCGTCCCTAGCTTTGTCTCTGGCAATATTGCATCAGCCCCTCCTGCAGCCAGCAACGTCTCAGCGAGCCAAGCCAAAGCTAGCACGGGCTGCAGAATAGGCACGCGAGGACTTTTGCCCAAACAGCTTACAGACAAGAGCTGCTGGCCCGTGTTCATATCCTACAGGGGTGCAGGGCACCGATTAGCTCTAGAAGAAACGCAGTGATTAAGCGATTACCGCCTGCTACCCTGGAAGCTGCTGACCACAGCCCGATTGCAGCTTGTCTCTAAGCCAGCAAATACTGCACCAATACTTATAAATTAGACTCAAGTCTGATTACAGCATAGGGACAAGATTTTAACTAACCTTTTATTATGGGAAATTCTGAAGCCTTTGCTTTACTCTCTCAAGATCCTTTGAGACAAAGACTAACAGATGCTGCAGTTCCTAGAGGACTGTCTTTAATTTGTTTTTAACCCAAGCTAATGAATAGGTTTACTTATACTTTCACAAGAATCATTTCAGACTCAGAAAACATTAAACATTTGGAAAAGAACAAAGGTTCCCTATTTTAAAGAAACCTGAATTTTGCTGTAAATAACGGAAAGTTAGACCCAAAACAGGTCCTTCACAAAGGTATGAAATCATCCAGGTCTGACAGAAAGCTGAAGTCTACATCTGTGAAATGCGAATAGACAAGAGCATGGTACTGTGACCATGCCACTGGTCTGCTGTGAAGACTGTTCTAGCTGAGGCTGTACGTGAATGCATCAGAAATCAGAACAAAAACATCCTGTCACCCTCTCTAAGCCAAGCTCTGGTGCCACACGTGTGCTCTCCTCATTTTGCAGCAGAGCCTAATCTAGGGAGATGGCCGCCAGCTCCTAAACGATGGGCTGCTAATTCCACAGGTGACGAGATGGCCTGGGCTTGTCTTCTCAGTAGTTGCACACACCCAGAGCATGGCTACAAACACGCGCAAGCCCACAACAGATACTCTCTTCCCATACCCGTAGCACCAGCCATCTACTGACTTTGACAGAATAAAAGAAATTGAGCCAAAAGAGGAAACGGAGGAGTTGAGAAAGGCACAAGAAGATGCCAATGCAGCAGCTGGCAGAGCCGGGACGGGATAATCCCTTGGATGGACATTGTCCCGAACAAAGAACAAGACACAACTGACACAATGGCCTTTTGCTCTTTTGTATCCCCATGCCAAGATTCAAATTTGCTCCCCCTCTTCACACCTACCACGTCAACTCCTGTTTACGTCCCATATAGGAGTGCAGATCACCCAGGTAGGACTGGGTTAGTGTCACTAAGCCCCTTACAAAGGGGGACAGTGCACACAGGCATCCATCATTTCAGTCTTAGAAGCCAACAGTTGAGTTTCACATTATTCTTTGCACCGCAAGTGAGGACAGCCACCCAACCTCACCTCCCCAGCCCACCAGTGCTCCGTCATCCAAAAAAAAAAAAAAAAAAACCCCAAGAAAAAAGAGCAGGCAGTGCCAGGTCTTTGCTGACGGTGGGAAATTTTTCTTTGCCACAACATTGGTTAATTAGAGAGCTGGAAAGTGCCTGGTGACAGTGCCCTCTTTGTGCTGCTTATTTATTTATTTATTTTGAAGTACAGTACGAGCTTTTTGAGAGGCCTCATGTTTTCTCTGGCTCTGAACAAATGCCATCACCCAGCACAATCAGCAGCCTGATGGGAACAAAGGACGCTCGCGCTGCCGAACCCTGCATCGCATCCTGCTGGAAGTCGGGGAGGAGTGGGACAGGAATCCAGGGAGCGCATAACCAGGTGTCGGAAACACTACAGGGGTGCCTAGAAGAAGGTGTCTGTGTTCGGTTTAACACCTTGCATCGATAGGATAACGCAGGAATAAAGGCAGGCAAGCAGAGGACTAGGAAGTTTACGCCGGTTGGGACCCCGCTGGGAGACCCCCAAGAGCCTGCAGGTAGAAGGGAGAGATTTAGAGCGGCTTTTCCTTTGCTCCGTGCAGGCGCAGGAATGTGCATAGCCCCTGCAGAAAGAGGGGCTGGTAGCAGTCTCTGGCAAGCTGCAGCAGCCTGAGACAAAGAAGTGTTGGGACAAACAAAGCTCAGACAAGCCCTGGGAACGCAGATCCACATTCACGTTGCTCTATTGCTTTGCTGAAGTCAAGGAATTCAACTCCTGCTCCTACTTACGCTCTTCTGGATTTCTGATATTGAAGACCTCTATTTACAGAGATGCTGCACTAAGTTTTCCCATGCTTGTCACAGCTACAAGCTGTATTAAGTTACTACGGCTTCCCTTACAGCTTCAGTTCGCCCTTTGCAGCTGTTGGTAACAGCCGTGAGAACGGACCCAACTCTAACTTTGGACCGTTGGCTTGCAGGCAGTTTTCTCTATCTCTGCGAAGGGACTCACAGAGCGAGCAGATGATCTGGGCACCAAAAAGACATGACTCCCCTCGCCTCCAGACGCAAAGCCGTACCAAACTGCAACTCAGCTGCAAAACTAGGAACGAGTCCCAGGAATCCCAAGGCTGGCTACCGTGCCTGGTGCCAGCACACGCTCCCCACCAGCTCCTTCCACAAGCCCCACTCCCCAGAACAACGCTCAGAGCACTTCCAACCAAAGCCCTCATCTAACAGGAGCTGTTTTTCCCTAAAGCAACACCAGTTCCTTCCAAGTTGTGGTCAGATGTGACTCTGTGCTGATGTAGGCTTCCAGTGTGTTTTTTAGCTGCCTTGGGAAAGGAAAAAAGTTGTGCTGTCTAAAAACAGCCGTTTTCCTCTGGTGGAAGGCATGTATTTCAATGTGCTGGCATAGAACGGTAATTGCAATCAGGGTGCGAATCATTCACAAAAGTCCTTCATTACTTACTGTGGGATCTGTCCAGAGAGAGCACTTTGCACAGTCCTGGCAGGGAGCCCCGGGCGACCGGGGGTGTTGGCAGAAGTGGTCGTACCCGTTAATGGCAGCCCGGCAGAGGTAGCACATCTGAGCACCGCAACGGCAGGACATGCGGTTGCAACCCTCCGATTTAATTAGGCCAGCCCCACACTTGTGGCATTTTCTAATTCGGGCAGCTGTCATTTTCTCTTCTCTGCAACGCAAGAGGAGGGAGAAGAATTAGAGAAGGGGTGTTTGCAGTCACCAGCCCGCGGTAAAATTACTGTTACGCTATCCCAGCAATGCTTTAACCCCCTTTCCCCAGTGCACCTCTCCCCTTTCCCTTTCCTCCTACGCCATCCCCACGGTCCACTGCTGTTCCAAGGAGGTCTGGGCTCAGCTCCACTTGGAGCCAACCCATGACAACTCAAGAACAAATTAAGTGAAAGAAAGTCAATCACTGGCTGCATGCTGCAGACCCGATCCTGGTTTCCATGCGAGCCAAAACGCCGCAGCGCCAGGCTCTGGCTTGGGAGGAATTTAAGCCATAAGTCGAAGGGCCAAAGGGCACGTGGATGCTCGACTTGGCTGTGGAGAAATACAGCCCGGGACATAAAGTTCAGGAAAAGCAAACCCTTGGCTGTCATCTGCTAGCTAGTTTTATGTTTGCCTGTTGCTCCAGCTACAAAATTGCCACGACCACGTAGATATATATTTTTTTTTTCAACCCTGGCTGCTATGCTCCAGATCTATTTGGTTTTTGTTAAATTTAAATCAGTAACTGAAAAACAATCACATCTATCCCCACAGAGACTGGGCTTTCCCCCTTCTCTTAAGATTCCCTACATACATTTTCCAGAGGTTATTGCTTTAGGTTCAAGAGATGGGTTTTACTCTAATGGAGCACAAATGGGAATCCAGGACAAAGCACAGTCCCTGTCCCCAAGAGACATCCTGGCAGCGACACAGGCTCCAGTGCAAAGGCTCAGCTCACAGCAATACTATTTTGGCACAGAAATGAAGGAAAGCCTTGGTCATTTAATTAAAAGACTTAAGAATATAAGTTGTCATTCTAAGGGCCAATTTTCTGACCACTGGAGATCACGTTACAATTTAATTCACAACCTAGAAGTGAAATCTGATGACAGAAGAGTAAAAGAGACTGTGTTTTCATTGAGGGAAGCACAGTTCTCTGGCTGTGCCGATCTGACAGTGGGGAACGATTGTCCTTCGCCAGGCATCTCCACCCAACTACTTTAGCGGACCTGCAAAGTCAACATATGTTTGGGAGATGACAGGGAGGTATTTTTGAGGAGGATCACAGCAGCAAACCAGGCTACAGCACAGCCCCACAAACCACTCCACCAGCACAACCGGAGGAGCAGGGAACGGTGAGGTGGGAACTTCAGCTGCCTTGCAGCTACCCAAAGCTCCCACGCAGTTATACCTGGCATGACCCGCATCCAGGCATTTGGAGATACGCTAAGAATAGAGACCAAAAAAAGCCAACTTGAGACTGACTTTCCTCTGAGCTGCAGCTGCTCTTTCCTCCGCTACTCAACAGGATGCTGCTGATGCAGATTTTTTTTTTTTTGGAAACTTTGAGCAAGGCAGGAAGTTTGGCCTGAACTCCAGCTGTGCTTCCCTTCACTTACACAGGGTTTCAAAAGGAAGCTTTTATTGTATCAGGCAGCAAGACTCATCTCTCCACAGAACCGTTCCTGCTAAAGGTTTTGAAACTGACTTTTTTTTCCTTATTAGGGACACGACAACTCATTCCCCCTCCCTCTCACCCCTCTTTCCTACAGGAAAAGGAGTGGCAGAGAAAGTCATATCAAATCTGTAAAGATTTTGTTCTGAATTAGGGACTGCGGGATGAGCAAGCAACAGTCATTCAGCCTCCCAGTGGTGGAGCTTTCCAGCCTCTACTCATGCCAGACAGGCTCTAAATCAGAGGGGAAAGGATTGGGCAACGTGGGCAAGTCCCATTTGACTGCACTAGACATGCAGCTCCATGGATGAACGTTCCCTTATTTCCTAAAGGCAGAGGATTTTGTCATTTACTGTAGCAATGAGGGAGATCAAACTTCAAAAGATTTTAGGGAAACACTCAGGATTTACACATGCGTATTTCAAAATATGACTCCATCCGGTAACAATTCCTACAAACCGGTTAGAAACAGAGACAAGTTTCTGTAAGAAAACACATCCCCTCCCATGAAGCCAGAAAGTAGTAGCTGAGCAAACCACACGTTGTCTCCACTCTAGATTTTCAAAGGGTAATACCGACTTACTGTGACTCAATACACTTCTTTGCCTCTGTGCAACACCTCCCTTCTCCCCCCCACAAGCAACACTAACGGGGGTCTCTCACCTCCGAGAGGGACGAGGTGCCAGCCTGCGAGACAGCGGGCTAGCCAGAGGAACAGGCTGGGCTGGTGACAACTCTCCCACGTTCTCAAATTACTAGCTGGATCCGCTGCCAAGTTATCTTTCACAGAAAGAAATCCCATCCTGGGTGCCTTCTGACCCCTCAGCTTTGACGTCCCTAGGACCTCCCTGATGGAAGGCAGTGACACCCAGCAGAACTTTAGGGCTTCTCCTAGTCACAAGAACAGAAGGGTTTCTCACCCCCTCCACGCCAGCATGTATTGCCTAGTGTATTGCTATTACGAGTTCATCCACCCCCCCATTTTTGCCTGGTTGTGGAGTTTACTTACATGGACGTCCTGTATTTGATGTCATCCTTCTCAGCCAGCTGCTCGCAGGTGAGGTTCATGTGCTCCTTCCACAGCCCCTGGCACTTCCGACATGTTTCCTGAGGAGGATAACAAGAATTAAAGAAAGAGAAGACCCAGCACACCACTAACAGCATTAGGAATTGGAAAAATTCCCATGCCTTCCCCCACCACGCTGCAGGTTCTCAGTTGAGGACGGGGCTGGCAGTATGGTACAGAGGTCTGCAGGTCTGTTCTCCACCGAGAATGAGTCTCTCAATAACAGGAGCCAAGGGGTTTCCAAGGTACAAGAACCCAGGTACGCAATGAGTCCGTAAATCCTAGTTCCCCTAAAACTCATGGAGCAGCCACCAGGTTCACTGGTTACTTCCCCGAGGAGATTACAGAGATGAAAACATGGTGCTAAAGGACATCAAGTTCATCTGTTTCCTGACCAAAATCCTTCACCTTCATACAAAAGGCTTCTAATTCAGCAGGCGATGGAAACCTTGCAGCTGCATCAAAAACTCTGCTTCACCATGCATACGAGCAGATCCATATTATGCTTTGTAAAACCTCACAAAATAAGGTTAAAGCAGTTTATGTGAGTAAACAGATTAAAAAGGCAGGATGTGGACAAATGTCCATAAAACAGAGGTGGAATATGAACAAATATTTATTAATTTGACCAGAATAGCTGAACTAAACTTAGAGCAAGGGATTAAACTCTCCTGTTCTTGTAAACTCTTTAGCAAAGAGGCTCTAATCCAGGACTGGTAAAGCTGTGTGGAACAGGAGAGCTGTAGAGGTATTACTGGCAAGGGAACTTGGACTAACACTGGGGATAGAGTTGATTTTTTCAGTTGGTTGGCCAAAGAAAACACAATTTTGTTTTGGGTCAAACAAGAGATTTTCCTTTAATTTGAGGAAGATTAAAACACATCCAAATCAAACTTGGAAAAAGTACACGTTTTGCAATCCAACTGTTTCATCTTCAGCATGGCTGGGGCTCAGGCTTTCAAATCCAACTTTCTCCCCCTGGCAGGAAAACCCATACAGCTGTGAAGCATCCTCTTCCCCTCCACACCAAAGAAGGTCCCAAAAGAGCTTTGCCCAGCTCTGGTCGCACTACTAGCGAAAGAGGACAACTGCAGACACAGATCTTCTTTGATTGCATTACCTTCATTTTATTTTAACTAAGAAATCGGACATTTATACGAGATACGATAGAAGTAACTGCTTAAAGACACACGTAGGCAGCAACACGCTTTTGATCGCAAATCAGACAAACAGGATGAAGACCAAAGCTTCCAAGGAAGCCACCCCTAGGAGCGGGTGCAAAATGTTGACTTGTTTGTATTTCTGCTCGCTGGGAGATGCGTAACAGCTTGTGCTTTCATCTGGAGAATTAAAGGCTCCTCATCCTGGCTGGTAAGCCGGACATGTTTGCAGACTGCAGGGTAAGGGCTGTAGTAAGAGGAGAGCCAAGCGTGTGACTGTGTCCCAAAAGCTCAGCAGAGGATTTTGTGATCACTCACCTTGCAAATGCACCCTTTGGCAGACAGGCACTAGTTTTAAAGGGCAGTAAATGCCTTGGTTCTATTGATCCTCATGAATCATTCATCATACACTGCGTTTTCCTGCTAAAGCTGTTAAAACAGGCACCATTTTGTGTGCATTTGTTGGCAGGCCAGGCCTGGCTGTTATCAGCATGGGAGGATCAGACTTGGAGCCATTCACGTACCTCGATGAGGACCCACCTTTCTCTTTTATTCTCGACACCCGGCCACATGCCATTCCAAGATCAAAATTGCTGTAGTTTTTTTTTTCTTTTTTACATACATCAAGGGTTAAACACAGTCTTTGGAGCCCTGCCACACAGAACCACTTTCACACGCCAGCAACAAAGATTTAACAGCTTTTTGCCAGAAGGGTTGGCACACTTTCCAGCCAGGAGCCTACTATTCCCAATTACTTAACTCCAGGAGCCTCCTTCGCTGCCGAATTAGAAACGATGCCCTTCTGAAGCAGATGGTGCCGCTTATACTTTTGTACCAAGTCATTCCCTTTGCCTTTTGTTACTGCCACCATCCTTGCTTTGCACGCCGCAGCTATTTAAAAACAATGCTCTCCCTTGAGCTGAGGCTGCTGCTATTTGCCAAACAGTTGTCTCCTACAGCCGGGAAAAGGGATTCCTGCGCAGGCGAGGAGAAAGGGAAGAGGCACGGCAATGCAGATTCCCAAGCGCACTGGGATGGCAGGAGATAGGAGGTATCTGGTTCTTCGCGTTACCGTGACCACTGCACGGCGAGTGCCATCGCAGCTGAGCACATTTCTGGGATCCCTCCCAAGACGTGTTGGCCATGGAGAGCTGCAAACCCATGGGTGGCTCTGCCTGCCTGTTCCAATGCACCCCGTGAAGGAGATGTCCCCATGGCTTCCTAACTCCGAGTGTCACCTGGTGCTGCTTCTGACCAAGCCACGTCCTCTCCAAAACAGAGGCAGGGGAAAAATGGGCAATACACGTGCCATTAGCAGAACTCGCTGCGACTTCTCCCTTGTTCTATCCAAGACAATGGCACATTGTTGGCAGTTACAGGAACCCGTGTTGGAGCCCTTTGTGCAAAAGCAGGGAGAAAGCCCACAGTTCAGACAAAGGCAACTGCTCCAGAGCCATAACTGAGGTCGCGGCTCTTGCCCGAGAAAGGAAAAGTGACTTTGATTTTTACTCTTATTCGAATCCAACTCGCTTGGCTGCTGAGGGTTTTGTACATCTCACGTGATGACAATTCTGATCTCTACAATTTCCACAGGGGGTTCTTTTATTTTAGAAACAGCTTTTTGTTTGATAAAGAAACACGTTCTGCCATTACCATATTAATCAACCTAAACACACAGTAGGATGGCTGATTTTTTGCAACTAGCCTAGATTATTTCTATTGTAAGAGCAGCACTGGCACAAAGACTGGCTACCGCAATATAAGGCAGCGCCTAAACCCACACAAAGAAGGAACGAGTCCTTCCCAGCCCTAAAATCTTCCTCTCCAAACCTAACAGCCAAGAAGCAAGTCAGTCCACCAAAACCAAGACCCTGCCCAACTTCACCTTCAGCACCTTGTCCACTAGCAAACCCTGGCCTACTAGCGTAGGGGTACCTCACGTGGGAAAGCACGTTTTGTTTTAGTTTTAACAGCTTTTCAGTTAAAAGTCATAATTTCTGGATGGTGTGAACTCCATGTGTTTCTCCTGCCTTTCCCCAGCCCACTCCTCCTCGCAGGCAGGTACAGCTAACACAGCTCACGCTTTCGGTGCGAGGGGCGGCGTGTTTGCAGATGCCTTGGCATCAGCGAACGGCTCCAAACCAGGCACGGATGCAGGAGATTAAGTATCTGCTGCCTGTTACATCTGCCCGAGCTTGGCAGGCAGCCTGGGACAGTCCATTAATGTGTCGGGCTGGGACGGCGGAGAGGAGGATGTGATGGAGAGGGTGTTTAATCACACACTGTAATCTCCTCACTGTACATCTGTTAGAGGTAGTGGCTCCGTTTCCTCTCGCTGGCCGCCAGGAAGCAGCCGGGATTAACACAAACATGTTTGGGTTCAGGAGGATCCTTTGTTCCCAGGGTCAGCGGTGCGGATACGCAGCTTTCTGTGCTCAGGGCCAGCCTGGCTAAGGGCAGCCAGTTTGCTTTTAGCACAGGCATTGCAACCCTTAAACGTCCTTGTTAATTGTCCCAGCATCTAATGAAGGTAGAAGGGAGTGTTTTACAGGAGCCTACCACCTTCCTCAGCACTTCTACTGGTATTTCCAATGGATGCTACAGTTTTAAAACACAGCCTAAACTTCCTTTTTTCCCCACTCTGCTGTCTACTAAAAATAACTTTCCAAGGTCCAGCCCACATATTGGTGGGGGGAAAAACCCAAATAACCAACTTCTCCCTGCCAGTCTCCACGTCCTTCTGGCTACAGTCAGGCTGTTGGACGCGCTGCCGGCAATGCAGATGCACCAGCTTTCCTGGTTTCAACCCAAACAAATGCCACATGGACAAAAACATCAGATGATACACACAGATCACTGACCGACTGCCCACGGCATTCCTGCGTGCCCGCTTCTTCTGTAGGAGTTTATACGAAGCCATTTACCGATTGAGCAAGATGCAAAGGGAGGAGGGGAAGCTCAACTTAAACAACAGCAGGCGATGGACTGGGCTGTCATCACCGCCCTCCAGCTCTCAGTGGTGGCTCTGAGCGGAGTCCAGCGCTTGCCTTAGCTCTCCATATGCTGGTTAATTAAATCCTTTTGCCGCTGCGCTGTGCAACTCCCCGCGTCCCCCAGGAAGGGCGAGTTGCACACTCCAGCAATCTCTGCCGATCGCACGCACGGGGACATTTGCTGCTGCGCTCCCTGCTAGGAGTGAGAGGGACGTAAAACATACTGCGTATCCCCTCGATGCTCGCCGGGACGGAGCCCCAGTGATTGATTCTCTGCTTCTTCCTGCTTTTAGACACACAATAGCGCAGGCTAACCTCAAACAGGCCAAGTTTTACCCAAAAGCAGATGTGAATGCAATAGTCTTAGAATAGCACCTCAGGGCTAGTCCATACTGCGCTGGTTTAATTAAAGGGCTGCAATTCCCAACCAGACGAGTTAATGGGAAAACAAAGAACCACACAGTCTTCTTCCCCACAAAGCCTCCACTGTCCATAAAGCTGCACTGACCTTAACTAAAAATGGATGCAGAAGTAGCTAAATGAATGCAATCTTTAAGCAGGGATAAGCTCTCGTGAGCAAACTCCTTCAGGGCTGTTTCTGGGATTTCCTATAGATTAAGCTGGGATAAAGAGGCTATAATCCAGCCCAAGACAATCCATTTTGGTGAGAGACCCCTCTTTAGAGATGTATGAACACCCAGCGCAGGGATGTAGGACCTCAGCTCCGCAGGTACCCGACCGCCCAGTACAGAGAGCGCTCCTTCCAGCACGAACCGCTGCGACAGCTCTCCGGTTCCGGAGCCACCGGCATCGCTGCATTCAACAGGCGAGATGGGCAGCAAGTACCAACTCCCAACACTCAAAATCCACGCAGCGTGGAGAAACGAAAGCCGTGCCTCAGATGGGCGAGGGGGCAAGGAGCAAGGGGCTGGGAGGACATGGGTGCTGGGTGGGTTTGCTGCTCCCCCCGGGGAGCTGTGCCGGGTCCCCCAGCAAGGCTGTTCCCCGGGCAGCGCTGCCGCTCAGCGGCCGCCGGCCACACCGCAGCTCCGGGCCCCGGGACGGAAGGGAGGAGATGAGCAGCTAAGAGAAACCCAGGGAAAAAAAAAAAAAAACCCTGAAGTCTCCTCTCCTTAGCACAGCTATAATTTATTCTGGGAGGGGAGAGGTTGCGGGGAGAAATAAAGCTAAAGCAAAGGCACAAGCCTTGGACTGAGCTGTAAGAACGTGCCAGGGCGTAAACATCAATGGGGATCTGCGAGTGATGGGAGAGTTAAAGCTGGACAAGGAAAATATGCATTTATATCTGATGCCCACCAGGAGGGCTGGTTAAAGCTTTTGTGGCCATGTATTAAACCCCGTTACCAAAAACGATGACTGCAACCAACGCCTCCTGTTTTGCACATTCTTGCTAAATCCAGCATATTGTACTCCCTCCCCATCTTTAAGACACTGGAGATACGCAATGCCCTTTTGCTTCCAGAAACACACCGGCAGGCCAGTTCCCACAGAGGTTTGGGTCATCTGTGTTAGAATCCGAGAACCAGAAACACGTGGTAACTCCCACCCCACGCTTGCTTAAGTCAGTAGGACTATCTCGTATCTGTAATTCAGAAGTTCCCGAAACACATATACGAAACCAAAGCAAGCTCTTCCCCTCCCCAGAGCCTGACTTTAAAAGGCTAGATCAACTGCTGGTTTGGGTGCAGTGGTTAGAGACCTATAGAGCAAAAATATCTGCAGCTTCACACAAGAAGTGCTGCTCGGCATCAATATCACCCTACAGCTGGTCAGGAGTGGAAACTGCTATCACGAGAAATTGCTCACTGATCGCATGCTCACTTACCGTACTGTAATTGGAGCAAGAGAAACAGCTCTTTCACTGAAAAGGATCATGCTTTAATTTGAACTTGTACAAAACTTTAAAGAATTTTATTATTTGGGGTGGTTGGAAAGAAGTAGTTTTGTTTCAAAGCTACTTCCTCTCAAGCTCCAGAGATGTGAGGAATATATCAAAAGTTGCAGGCAGCAGGTCAGCTGCGTAAAGGAGCACTGGAGTATTTGCATCACACATTCATCTCACCAGGATCCCTTCTCCTAAACTGGGAAACAAGTGTTTCTCATAAGGATAAGCTCGCTCCCCCCCCCAAATAACACTTTTCAGAAGCTAGTCCCCTGCCCTGAGCAGACTGGTGTTGCACACAGCATCTCTCCAGCTCAGCCCACCGGGAAGTTTGGATATGGCCAGCGTGGACTGGCTTTGTGACCCACCCAGAGGTGGTCACCCACCAGCCTGAGTCAGCCTGCACTGCAGGTAGAGGAAACCATCGCTTGGTCACTTTATAAAGGCAGGTTAAATATAGTCTGTCACCTCACACCGAAGATGTCTACATCAGTATACCTGAGGTCATACTGCTCCTTCCCAGGACAGAAAGTTAAGAGAAATTCAGTACATGCTACTGGAAACACATCTGTAGTAGTTAACCACAGTTTTTAGATCTGTTGGACTGATTGCTATATGCCTTCCCAGCCAAGGTAAATAATTAAATACTAGCAGACGAGTTCAAAGCACTCAGCAGCTGACCCTCTTGCCTCTCCCCCCGGTGCAGATTGCCTTACCCCATTCAGCAGAGGAGATCTAAGAGGTTATCCATTTAATCCTACGCACAACCTCACACAAAAAGGGACGCTGCTTCCAAGAGCTGGAACTCTTAACTGATGAAATCTAGCAGGGCTAAACAACAGCGGCAGCAACTGTGGAACTGGTGGAAACAATAGAGACCTTAGGAGAGGAACAGATTTAGATTTCAAGACAAGCAATCTGATTTTTAAAGGATAACTCTGGAAGATTACTCAAGGGGTTGCACCCAACAACATCAAGAAGGTTAAGGTGTAACAAAAGCAAGGTATCTTATTTGCAGAGGTACCTGCTAACGATGCATTGTAAGACTGAGAGGAGGAACAATTACTGAAGTTAATTTTGAAACTTCCCTCTTACACCACCACATGATAAACAAATGCCCCCCCGTCACCCCGCCCCAGACAAATCCCTACCCAGGGCTTTCGGTGGCAGAAACTGGAGAAAGCCTCCTCCAGCCCTGTCCTATTTTTCTCGTGGTTCTCTCTCCCCATCGTCTCCCAGATTTTATTGTATTATGAAAGGATCACACGAGGAACTCTGTTACAGATGTCCTCTCCTCCATCAACAGTTGCGTGGAGACCCAGGTTTATGTAACACACCTACGACCACTTTTAATGAGTCTCTGCAATATGGCAATTTTGATGGTAATTTAGCAGCATTAACACACTTCATTTCCAATTTAGAGCCTTTTTAACTGTACTCTCTACCTAGAGCAGAAGTTAACACTCCAGGTCTGAGCGGAGAAGCTATGCTGGTAAATCGCTTTAGTCTAGGTACAAATACACCCTCAGAAACTGGGCAAGTACAGCTTCCTTTGCCAGGGAAATTAAACCCAAACGAGGGCAAACTCCAAAAGTAAGGCGCTCCTGGCTCTATACTGTCCATAGTAAAACACAAATAAATAAAAAATGTTGGGGAACTAGCAAGGATAAAGAAAAATGAAAGCAAAGTGATACCTGACCTCCTAAAAATCTCGGAAGTTCAGATGATTTGTTTTAACGCCTACGTGGTACAGAGTTACCTCTTACCTGCTGCTCCTGACAAGAGCTGTGTGCAGACGGTAAGAGGACAGCTTTGCAGCCCCTGCACCGAGCCACACAGCGCACAAGCCGCAGCAGCCAGCCTTGTAACTACAGTATTTATAGCTATAGTATTTACGGCAGATAAACTGGAAACGGCCCTCTGAACTGCTAACCTCCATCTTCCAAATTCGCCAATGTGACAGTGAGTCATCTGCAGCTCATTTGCTACGCTAAAATAAGCTAGTGGTAAAACCAAAGCCGATGGCCCGTACCAGCAGCCTGCTGAAACGTCCTGGTGAGAAAGAGCTCTGCGCGAGATTTTAAAAAGCCAAAACCACCGAGAAGTGCAGCGTGATGGAAGAGTTTACACCTGAAGTTCCAGTGCAGACACACACTGGATTTCACCGCATTTCCTCCAGCATCACAAAAGCTATTCAGACGCCTGTTCAAAATAATAAAAAAAAAAAAACAAAAAGATAGCAAGCGAGTATGCAGCAAAATAAAGCACAGTAAGGTACTGAAAACTAATCAGGGAAATAGATGTGCTGGCAACTCACTGATTCCTCTTTCAGAGCCCGCAGATGGCGTTTCCATTCCTTCCCGTACCTAAAGCACCCGTGAGCTCAGCCTAACTCCAACTGGGCCTGGGTTTCTGTTTGATGCAGAGGTGGCAAACAGGCCTCAAAACTGCAATTTGGGGGTGGTTTTTCAAGCCCTGCTAAGGCTGTTAGGCCCCACAGCTTCGGTAGATGCACCATGCCTGCCCAGGGCTGCAGGGAGCAGGGGGACACTGGGAAGGAAAGGCAGCGAGAAAAGTGACGTCCAAAACCATCGGGCAGAGGCTGCAGCGATCAAGAGCGTCTCTTACCTAAAGCATACCTTGCAATTGGGGAAAACACCAGCTTCAGCCCTTGTATGCTGTCACGTCCCCGTAGGTCACTGCACCAGCACCGTGTGAATGAATAGGGGTATTTCGCAGGCAGGACCATACCAGCCTTAAGGTTTTGAAATAACAGAGGAATGCCCAGTGCACACCCCGCAAACCCCCGCCAAGGAGCATGGCAGAGGGGATAGAGCGATCCGAGGCTAGTGTGCAAAGTGCCTGCTTACCCCCAGACCCGTCTAATCTTGACCAAAGCCGATCAGCCGCCTTAACTCCTGAGGGAGGACGGGCAGGTTAATAACAGTGGTGCTGCAATATCCTGCCAAACAAGGGTAACCCAGGGCACAGTTGTCTTCTAATTAGAAGAGTTGTTTAATCTGTAATTTAATTTTCATTTAAGTCATATAATCCCTTTCAATTAACTTTTTTTTTTTAAATATTCACAGAAACATCTGGGACTTGGAAACACTTTGGAATAAGAGGAAGACCACCTCGGATCTGTGGACATCGAAGCTAAACTGAGTTAGCAATTCCAAGGGAAGCCTCTCCACCTGCACCAGCTCTGAAACAAAAGCTGGTGATCCAGCAAGACAGACTCACTTCTGCACAATCACGTGAGGCCCGGCAAGAGGCAGGGAAAATGAGACCAAAAACACCTTGGACCCTGAAACATTTGTGAGGTCCCAGCGCCGTGCAGAAGACAGCCCATTGCAAGACAAGTGAGACGAGAAGAGCACGCTGCAACCCTTGGCATTGTGAAATCCCAAGGCAAGCAGTTCCCTTTCTGTTACGCTTACAAACACTGATCAGAAAGATCGGTTCCCCTCTTCTCCCCCTGCTTTAGTAGAGCACACAAGTTCAATTAAGCACACTGTTCAACTATTTGCATGGCATGACTTGTCTACAAACCAGAGATGTTGCAAGGCCATTTTCTGCAAAAGCAAAAAAAAAAAAAAAAAAAAAGAAAAAGAGAGGCACAAGGCACCTCATCTCCAGGGATCTGTTTGAGACCCAGCACTCATTCCCAAGTAGCAACAGTCATTTCTGCCATGACCCAACCACAACGGCAAAACAAACTGGAATATTTCATGTTGTATCGCTGACATCAGTTCAGTTTTGAGGGGAGAATCCTGGCCGGTTCAGGAGAAGAAAAGCCATCCTACCACCCCGGGCCATCGAGGAATGCTGCTCCTGGTGCAAGACCACTGGTCACCTTTACTGCACACAGACCATCTCCCTCCTTCTACACCCAAACAGTAAGAAAAAATTAAAAAGAACTGCACGTAGGGAGTGCTTTGGTATGGCTGAATGTAGGTAAGGATCAAGACTGGTGCTTTGGGGGTTACCTTATCAAAAGGGTGGATTATTAAGTTATGCTGTACATGCAGTTCCTCTGAAAGGATTAAGTACGATACCCTCAGAGGCCTACGAACCACAGACAAAAATGCAGAGTGTGGGATACCGAAAGATTAAATCAACAATTTTGGCAGCACAAGTGAAGTATTTAGAAACAGGCCTGGTTTCGGCCATTTCCCCAGCCCCAGAGCGGCTTACAGATCCTGTTCTCATTTTCCCGGGACCTCTATTGTAAAGACAAGGAGAGGAAGGAAAAAAAAAGTTTGATCACAAACACACCATCATTAAAGAGTTGAAGAATATGCGGATGCTACTGAAAACCATTCCCAAACTGCTTCCCCAACACGTGGGGAAGCGTTTAGCTCCTGCTGACACCAGTTAGTAACCCCGGGGAAGAAGCTTTCCATGGCAGCAAACCCCGCTGCCCTTCCTACAGTCAACCACCAAGGAACAGAGATCTTCAAAACACCCTTCTCCGAAAGAGAAGCCCCAACTGTACACGCGCTACTGGAAGCGGTGATCTAGCGAGGGGCGGCTGGAATTAAACACGAGATGCGTAATGTACTGAGATGGTTGTGCGAGCCCACGTCCACCACTCTCACTTCAAATCTCTGACTCATTTCTTCAAGTCGGGAAATAACAACCAGTTGGACCGTGGTCTTTCAGCTGCCTGCCAGAGGAAAGAACGGGGGAGCCCATAAATGAACCATTTTGTTCCGGTCAGCGACTACTGGAAGCAAAGGAGGCTCATGGACAGTCCGGGAACATCACAACAGACTCTCTTAACCAGTTATCCCCCCCCCCCCGCCCCCAATTTCAGAGCTCAAGTGCTGAATAAGAACCAGAACTAAAGCGGCAGCCAACAGGTTTTGCAGGGAAGAAACACGAACTGTACCACTTAAAAATCGAGCAATTTAACTGATTGCCAAACAATCCATTTGCATTAACATCGCGAAACAGGATATGAAGCACTTTGTAGCAAGAAACAGGAGATTCACTTTATTAGAAAAATACTTTTAAGGTTCAAATTCATCGAACCATTTGCAGCCACGCATGATTTGTAAAAGACATTACTGGCTGACAATGCTGGCTTTTGGCTTACCAACACCATCCGCAATTACCACCTAGAGGGACATTACCTCTTCTCAGCTAATGAGTGAAGCCAGTGCCAAGTGTCAGGCACAAAGACCACATTAAATGCTGTAGAAAATGCCTCTTTAGGGTCCAGGGAGAAAACTATTCCGAGACATCCCTGTAAGAGACCAAGACATTTGGCTTGGCATGAAGGACTAAAGGTGATTGTCAAAAAGAAGTGGGTATTGTCTTCCTGTGGTTACCTAGATTTAATCAGAGTTATCTAGACTCAATCAGACTATCTGAAAACCATCCTGGGTTTGGGCCAGATCAACTACTCCCCATGAAATTAAGGAGAGTCACAATTCCTAATTGCTGTCTTAAGCAACAGGACTGAAAACCTAAGGCACCCCTCAAGCAAACAAAACCAGCACCTCCGGGTAGATGTTGTAACTGGGTTTATTTTAGCCTAGAATTTACTATGTCGCAAATCACATCCCCACCCATGGGGAGCTGGTAAGACCAGCCCCCTTCCCCTGCCCGACTTCTCGCTTCCACTTCTGACCCAGGATTTTATTGCAAAGAGAAACCAGCATTATTGGCCATAAAAGGAAAAGACCCATCTGTCACATTTCTGCAGAGGGGAGTCAACGAGGAGGAACTTCAGCGACTTCCTTAAAACTCCGGAAACACCAGAGGCCACCACCGTCCCCCCCATAAGGATTAAAGGGTTTTTCTCCTGCTTCCGTCAGGGATGCACATGGGCAACGACACCAGACCGTGGAGGAGCACAGATGTCTCATTTTAAGGGAAGACAAAAGAGGAGGGAAACAAAAAAAAGACAGCAGCAAACAGGCAGAGTCGGGCAGTGTTTGGGGAGCTCTGCCCTGGGCTCCCGTGCGTGGTCCGGGAAGCCTCTGCGAGGGCACCTCATATGCACCATCCACCGTTTTACCAGGTGACCCAACATACTCCTTTCCACACAACCCGAGTTACGCATCTGCTGGAAAACTATGTTAAACAAGCTGAGAGTTTCATTTAAATCAGGAATGCATTTGCCCTTTTAGTTAGTGCATGTTTATGTTTGCTTAACAAACCCCTAAGTTTCTTCCATCGGATACTATTCCGAATTCCTGAGCTTAAATGCAGACACGCTCAATCCAAAAATAAGAGCAGTCAGAAGCGATTTTATTCAGGAACAGTAGCTTTGCTTTTATGCCTTTTTTTATTTTAAAATGCAAAAGTATTCTCTTACCTTTACACCATTAAACACAGGCATAGTTAAACCCACTTACGGAAAGATGAAGGCCAAACGGCCCTGCACTTAAAATCACTCACCGATTGCCATCAGTGCTGTACACCCTGCATTTCAGATGCATCGACAGCAAAAGCTGACAGGAGAATTTCATTTTTTTGTGTGGCACTAGTTTCACTTTCAGAATCACATAAAACAATGCAGCAGTGTTGGGTGGAAACCACAAAACTGATTACGACTCCAGAATTAAAAACGAAGCCGAGCTTCAGTTTGTCAAGTCTTATTAAGGGAGATGATGTCTGCACAACGGCATCTGGGGAGGAAAGTCAGCGTAATGCTCATAGGGCACGTTAAGATCCCAAGACATCATCTAGTGTAGTTTTTTGGGAGGAGGTTGCTATTACTGAGAAAACTACCTAGTTGGAGCTTTATCTTGAAAAGGCATTTTGGAGAAAGTGAAAGCATCATCGTTTCATACTCACTATGTCTCCGAGTTTCTTCCCCACTGTGCTTCCCACACGCACGAGACTTGTGGTGCATCCCTCCTCCCCAGCATCAGCCTCTCAAACCAGAAGACTTTGAGCAAGAAGGGAGCCAGACAACGCTACAAGATCTGCAACCTTCCCCTTTATACCGAAGGAAATATTGCTCTGTCCCATGCCAGACCTTAGGACAAGCTGCTTCACTCCGTGTAACTCCCAAACATCACCAATTGCTCTCCAGCAAAAGTCCCCCCTGCACAGCACCCAAAAGCACTTCCAGTGTTTATCTTGAATTTTGTTTAGCCTTGTTCAGGCGCATAAGCTTAACTTTTGGTAACGCACGCACACACACACTACAACCGAGCACCTTTGTGAAATGGTTTGGTGTGTTAGATGCTGCCTGGCAGCCACAGTGAGCAGCTGTTGAGACCCTCAACCCTCACCCCGATCCCGCTTTTTTTAAAAATATATATATAAACACTACTACCTGACTTTCCAAAGAGGATATACTATAACAGAAAACCCACAAAAACGTCACTTTTTGGTTTTGGCCACCAATCTGGAACCTCTCCCTTCTTTTCAGAACAAGCCTGAAAAACACCTTGTCTTACGGAACAGCCTCGTTACAGGACAGGCAAACAGAAGAAAGTTAGTCTCCCCGAGACACAATAAACCACCAAAATTAAATATGGATCAGATAGACATCAGACAGCTTCAGGCTGCAAGGTTTCTTTGGGTGCATTGTTCAAAACACATTCTTCTTAAATCAGATCTTCACCACCCACTAAGTGTTTGGCCGGTTGTGGGTCCCACTCCTAAACCTGCTGCTGATGTCCCTTTGTAAGCAAGCCAGTGGGCTACGTTAGCTGCCCCAACAACTTCCAAAGCCAATTTATTTTATGAAGTAAGAGCCTCAGCACACATACTCAGAGGAAAAAAAGAAAAAAAAAAAGCAGTAAAATGAGGTGTTGTACCTGTTTTCAGATGCAAAGCATCACAGGACTTTTTTGACATGAGGCTGCTAAAAATAAGTCATCCTTAAAAAGTCCTGTTATTTTTATACAGTCACAAGGATCACTGGATTGCTTCTAATTATCCCATCCTTCCTTGGAATTTCTATTTGTGCTTAACAAGACACAACAGGCTGCCTCACCAGTGCAACCATCACACATCTTGAATTACAGGCAACTGGCTAAGTTTAGTTTCTCCTTGCGAACAATTTTGGGAGAACAACAGTTTAAAAAAGCCTGTTTTAATCTGGTCTTTGGAGTCTATGTTAAAAAGGGACAAGCTTACAGTTAGGTGCCAGATCAAAGTAGAAACAGATCTTACACTGGCCATGCTTGAAAACAAAACCAATCTCTAGCAGGGATTCACAGCAGGGTTAGAAGTGTTCCACCTAAACAGGATCAACAAGGAGATTCCTAAAAAGCCCCTAGAGCAGGACTAGGTCTACTGGACTTCACTGTCTTGCCTTCACTTGGACTTCACTGTCATCCTCACTGCTTCTGGCTTCCAGGGGACATTTACTTTCCCCCAGACAGTGTAACACGGAGGAATCTGCTCTAGGCACAAGAGAAACATAAATAGTTAGCCATCTGCACTGCGCCTGATGTACCGGACTGGCAGCTGTATCTTCACTGGTAAGCATGCTATCAGTGCGCAGTCCCTACTCTCCCAGTATCTCCCATGGTACGAGTCAGCAGTCAGCTATCACTGGAACTCATTACTGCATGTCCAAATATTTGCATAGAAAACTTGCTGGACGCTTACTCATAGGATGCCTGGCTCTTGCATGATCTTCTTAATGCTCCCTCAACACCCTAAGGGGAAGAACATTTCCAGAATTAACACCTACAGCCCCACGTTTTTCTAGCAAGCCACATCTACTTGAAGCTAGAATTCCCACCGTATTTCAACTACTATTATTTTACACTACTTTTTTTTTTTTCCTCCTTTGAAAAACGTGATGCTTTTATCTGAAGAGTCATCCATTGCAATTTGTATTGTCACAGCAACACAACTCCCTCCCCTGCCCCAAACCCCATCCCCGAGGCTCATTGTGTTCGTTACCAGACAGGCACACAGCACGCTGCATACAGATGAACGGCGCCTCTCAAAGTGGTCTCAGGCCTCCTCTCCCTGCAGCTGTACCGACACAGCTCCTGCTACGGGGTATAGTCACAACAGTAGAAGGGAGGGAGTCTTACTAAGTCAAATTTCTCTATTGAGACAAAGAAATAAGCTTTATTAGTACAAGGCATTTTTGTAGCATGTACATCTATACTGGTTAAAACAAAGAGACCAGGTTCATAACCAGTCTGAGCAAAACAAGAAGAAAAAAATAATATTTAGAGCAGGTGTAAGAGTTTTGCTAAGGCAGCTTGGACATGCTGGTAAATAAAAAGGGGAAGATCGCTCCACAAAGGAGCGTACTCAAGAACAGGGCTCTGGAGCCCTCTTACGGCAGCTTGCTCTCAGCTTCCTTGGAGCAAAATCCCACGTATGCCTCATAGTATCTCTGTGCAGACAAGGATGCAATGCCATTGAGATAGGGTGGGAAAGAACATCATCTGGCTGGGACTGAGCCTTGATAACACAAACGTTAAAACCCCACACTTCCAGCTACTTGACTGCTCCCGATGAACGTGCAAAGACTGGACAACCCCCATGTTTAAAGGGGGTGACAGAAGACACCAAGACCAACCTCCTCCAAAGCTAAAGTGTTGCTTTAGCTGTAGAAATGCATGAGGGGTGCTAAGGAAATTACTAAATCTACTGCTCCAGTACCAACAACCGCTCCACAGGGATGTCAGGCTGTCCAGTGCCATGCAGGAAGGCCAGACTGGTTTCATACCAATCCCTTCTTCACTTCTCCAGGCCAGTAAGGTCCAACAGAGCCACAGAGCTCAGTTATAGACAGGTCAAAAAAATCTCTGCCCAGCACTCAGGGAGCACAGGGTGAGGAGGCAGCTTGCCAGGAAGAACATGGCTGCTAGGCACTGAAGGGGTTACAAAGATTCAGCAGCAAGGAAATATTTATGGAGGAAAGATGCTGAGCTGTGCATGTTTCCCAGGCTGGAGATGGTTTTAATTTACCTCTTGCAAAGGCTGTGATTATTTGCTGCTGCTTTTTGTTGAAAGCAACTATTTCAGGCTCACTTGCTCCCTCTGGTGTCACAGCTCTGCAGCTGATTCAGAATAAAACCACTCCCCAAACCCACACAAACTACAAGGAATCCTGGTGTCGTGTCCCCCCCTCCTCTGGGAAAGAGGGGGTGATATTTATAAGCATTAGCAATTACCACAGTCTTGCCAGGCACAAAGCATTCTTTGACTACCGACATTACAAGTATCTCCTGGAGTTTAGAGCTACAGTCAGAGTCTCCTTCTTTTCCAGCTCTCCCCTTCAGAGTCTGGTTTCTGCCGGACTTTACCACACTCCTCACTAGGTCTTCCTCCACAGCAGCTCCCGAGTACATGGTTCTGGTCAGTGGTGGCATGCTGCTATTAAAATCTTAGTTTAGATCTTTTTATGAGCACAGGGATTTTAAAGCTAGGAGAGTACCCTCATCATTAGCTAGACTGGAGTTTGGCACCTGATCACCCTGGGACCAGCTCTACTCTGGGGGAGGAAGCCATGCCCCGTTAGCCCCCTCACATCACTCCCCAAACTGCAGAAACCTGCACAGCCCCACTGACAAAAAAGAAGCAGTCTTCTCCATGATTAAAACTATCACCTCCCATCCAATACTGCCTGCCCAGGCATTTATTAGATGCCACCTTGCTGTATAGCTCTTTTGCCTCTTTCTTCCAGCCTCAGGCTGCTTCTCCTTTGCTTTGCCTTAGTGTTTCTTCTCCTTTACTCTCATCACTGAGTTGCTGTATGATGCTGCTATAGCACTGGGGGCAACTGAGACACTGGTTCTTGTCCCCCCCCTTTTTCCTTTGTGAGCTGCAGCTGCTCCTCTCCCCATCCCTACCTGGGGGATGCTACCCACAGAGGCTGCCCAGCCCCTGCATCCCCCCCTGCACGCTCACAGGCACAGCAGTGGCATCGGCTGCCCCACACCTCTTCCCCAAGCCAGCAGCAGCAGCTTACCCAGCCTGGCAGAATCCCTTCTCAGCCCACGTGAGCAAGGTTTCCAAGCTCTCCTCGTAATGCATCTACCCCACTTCGCATTCTCGGATTAATACGTACCTTGAAGGGAACCATAAATATTTGCCTGGATTTTCTGTTAATCTTGCTATGACATAGCTATTAGGATTACTGGAGTGCGGGTTGATAAGCAATGGGGTGGAGTGCTGGAGTGTTTCAGGAGATGACAGTAACATCTCACTGTATTTTACTGATGTGGATGCTTTGGTGACCTGTGCTAATCCACTTGGAAAATTACTATGAAAGAATAAAGAGTCTTAAAATATGAAGCAGGAGGTGGAGTGCTGCAAAGAGGAGTTTATTTCCAGACCAGCCTTTTCTAAGCATATGCATAAACATCTGTATTCAACGCTAAGTGGAGTCACAGACAGAAACACGCAGAGAAGAACCCAGAGCAGGACCTTCCCGCACGCCCACATCCACGTGCATCGGTTCCATAGCAGGAGAAATCGAGGAACCCTAGTTTATAGCGTAAGATTTCTCTCAGTATATACGTACAGAAACAACTCCCTTCAGCCTGGAACAATGGCCGTTTAACAAACCACCGTGCCAAAATGACGGCTGTTTTGCAGAGTTCAGGCTAAAAGCGGAGTTTTAGATGCACTGATTACCTACAGCCTTTTTCCATACAGATCTCTTACTTCTGAATATGAAGATGGTGTTAGTTTTCTCCACCAGCAAAATTAGTGTGACCTAGTATGGTATCTTACACTAGAAGTCCCTCTAGACCTGATCCTATGGACAGGGCAGGCATGCTGCTCCTGCATGCTGCTCTCTGCACCATCAGTGGTACTTTGTCTAATGGCTCTCTAAATTTTTCTTCTTTGAGTCTGTCCTGTGGCCTTTGAATCACACATGTTCCAAGGTTGTCTCTCCCCTGGTAGTGCTAATTAACACAGCACACAATCCCCGGGAGCACATTACCTATTGAATCCAGGCTACCGCTTCTTGCGGTTCTTCAGCTCCTTGGCTGTCAGCCAGCCACGTCTGTTCACACCTAGTCTGGCTTAGCCTGGACAATCCAGCTGAATCACAGCTTGAAATGGTGGGGCTACAGATTGTAATGATATTAAAGCAATAGACTGCAACCCAGAATGAAGCCAAAAGTAGTGACCATTAAAGTAGGGAGTCCTATAAAAGCATCTATTGCCTATATCAAAAATTCCATTTACAATTAAGTCTAAAATCTCCCTTCCTCCTTCTCAATCAAGACACCCAACTTGATCCAAAAGCTCCAGGCTGACTCAAAGCATGGGTTTTCAACCAGCTTTGCCTTTTAGACCTTTAATACTATCTTATCTGTTACATTTAAGATGTTACACACATTTCTGAAGGTGTACATTTACAGACTTACCAAGTGATCTCATAACATTTCTCTTTAAAGAGTTAGCTTTAACATCTTACCGTAAGGCAGGATTTCTAGACTGCAGAGAATACTTTTAAACTTTTCCTAAGGGTCTTCTAGCTTCCTGTCATTCTTGACTAAGAATCAGAACAAAACACTTGGTGTCACTAACGCCATAATATAAAGAAAATAGGATCCTTCTCTGACTTTACAGGCCCCAGCATGCAAGTCCAAGGACCACAGCAGCTTTCCTGGTAATTGCATGGCTTCCTTTCACTTCTCCATGGTGATGTGAGGTACTTCAGAGGAACTATCCTGTCCAAATTTTTAGGACAGCATCTATCACCAAGCCCACAGAAAGCAGCAAGAAGGCCCACTGATACTCAAAAGAGAGAGGCACTCCGAGCAGAAAGCAATCTGGAGTAACACATGCAAACAGATCATGGGAATTTTGCATCTTCCTGACAAGGAGTTGTAACAAGTCCATGTGGGAGACAAGTCAGAGGACCTCGGTCTGTTTTGGTACAGCTGTGCAGTTGCACAACTCATTACATACAAGAACAGTCCACCCAATGCATTGAGTAAATACCTTTCCATTTTACATAGCCAAATCAGCCAAGCCAGCCTTTCCCCCACACCCTCCAACTCCCCAGCGCCTTTGGGCTCCTCAGGGTCAGGGCTGTTTATTCAGTCTCGCAGGCAATGAAAAAAATTAGAGAAAAGGCATACAGGAATGGCAGGGGAGTGTGTATGTGCGGGCAAACGCACAACACGCACATTAACATCAACACTTGCTTCTGCAGATACTTTCTGGACACTGGAGATGACAGACACCCTTTTCTACAAAAAAAAAGCTGGAGAATAATCCTCAATTTCAAAATAACAATAATTGATCGGTGTCTTAGCCATGGCAACTTGCTACATGTAAACGGATGCAGGCGAAGGGTAACGTCTCTTATTTAGCAGCTACTTCATTCTCATTTAACTTTCAGAGCTCACAGGAGGGAACAGAAAAGCTAACAGCTACAGCTAATGCACAGCAGCTTTTGCCTGATCGGGTCATCTCATTCCTCACCCTGGCTCTGCTCGCAGCTGGATTTTAAGGCTGCCCCTCGCAGCGACAGATTTGAGCCAAGCGCAATTTGAGAAAGCACGTACACATTTACGCATACGGCCATGCACAGCTATTGCTTGCCAGTCATTTTCCTCTGGTACGAGTCGCCCACATTGGGACCGAGATAACTGATTTTATACTACACCTTTTAACTTATCTACTTATGGAGGTAAAGCAAAAGGAAGGCAATTGCAAGTGTTGCAGCAATACGTAAGAGTTCAAATTACGACCAGGGGCTTGTACCTGGTCCTTAGCGGATCACCTGCATTTCTCCATATCATCACTTTTCCTCATTTGCACGCTTTGAGTTCACCACAGTGCTTGGATCAGGAAAAGGAAAGCAAATATATAGTGGGCACTGCCTTTCGAAAGAGCAATGCTTTTTTTTTTTTTTAGATCACAGGTCAGCTTTGACTAGGTAAAGGGTGCTTTGCTTTTAGAGGACCAGCTCAAAACAGCTGTGTTAAATCTCCTATGCAGAACATGGTTTAGTCTGGCAGATGGAGATGCTAAGTACAACTCATTAATCTGTTATCACTTTCACCCACCCACAAAAATCCCAGTGGTCTGAAGTCACGGTTTTCTGACACAAATCTAGAAATCTATAGCTTGTACAACAGCTGCAACCAGAATAAAGTTCCAGGAGGAAAAAAAATGCTTCATTTAATTACATGGGTAGGTCAGAATTATTCAAGACAGGGATCTCTTACAGTAAAACAAAGCCTCTGAAAGTACGTGCGTGCTTGTTTGTGGTACAAAACTGGAAAAGCGTCCTAACGACTGCTGCAAAGTGCCCGCTGTTCGCTCTGCACATCTGAAACACACCACAAAGCGTTACAGTCACAGGATAAAAACATACTCCGAAAAGCAGCTTTTCTTAAAAAATACCCCAGGTTTCATCTACAGACAGAACGGCTCCAGAAACAACTCCTGTTCACGTAACCACATCTAACTATCCTCTACCCCAAACACGGGAACGGCAAGGACCAAGGCTGAAAACAACTATAAAGGCGAGCAGCTGGTTGGTGTTGTGCCTATCTCCATATCTAGAAAGGTTCAATGCGTTCATTCTGGGAGGCCAAGAGAACCTAAATATAGTAGCAGGCTACCAGCAAACACACAAACTGGCACAGCTTCCAGCTACCTGAAAGATCCATCCCTCTCTTCACAGGCCACTCTGATAGCTGCAAGCCTTTCCCTTGTTTGGGGAGAACGTGCCGTAAGGAGGCGCGTTCGGGTTTTACTTACATGGATAATTGCATACACAAACTTTAGGATGGAGGTAATGCAATAACACCACCGACACTCCTCTCTCGCCCCACTCGGGGGGGATCATCTGGCTCTTTCAGATTGTTTTTTTATTAAACCTGACATCCGCTTGTAAATAGGAGGTAGCATCCTCGCTTCACGTGCCAGGAGCCAAGGCCTCTTACAGCAACTGCCTCTTAGCAGAGCACAGACACCGTCCAAGAGCATCTGTTTTGTTTTAACCTCTGCCCTTTAAGGAGGACCCAGAAAGGGAAAAAAAAACCAAAAAAACAAAAAAAACCAACACAAAACCCTTCTAGCTGCAGACTGGCTTTGTTGGTTGTATGAGGCTGGATATCGTGGTGAGGCTTTTCAATACAGAAAAGGCCTTGGGGAGAGATGCTCACCTCTCAGCTTCTGAATGGCATCTCTGCCACTAACAGCCCGCAGATACTGTGTTTTAAGCAGCAACCCTGAAGACAGACCCCAATTTTGACTGGGCTTTGAGATTTAGCTTTAAGGCATGCATGCTCCCAACACAAAAAATGAGGTCAAAGAAGCTTCTTTTGAAAAAATAAATAGAGCAATAAAGCATTCTTTCAGATTAGCTTCACAGAAGATAAATCACTGAACAAATACGACCATCTTATCTTGTTGGCAAATGGTACGTTACAGCGTCCAGCTCTACGGGGAAATATGTTGGTTGGTCTGGAGAGCAAACTGACTTTTCATTGTCTAGAAAAATGCTGCTCTACTTTTTACAAGATTTGTTTGTTTTTAGAAAAACCATATGATCTCCAAGCAGTGCCAAGCCTGCTTTGCCTCCTGCTTCTCGACGCTTTCCTGCATGCCTCCAGACTTCCTAGCAACCTTGCGGCAGAAACACGATCCATCTCCTTTTACCAGAAGGACAACTTGCTTAAAACAAGATCCCAGCTGCCCTCCTGCTGTTCTCTAAATGGGTGGCACGCAGTAGCCATGGGACCCCACAAACGCAGGGGAGAAGGCGGTGAAGCAGGCAGGGCTTTCCCAGCGCACGGAGGTAAAGCTTCCCCCAAACCCTCCGTTTTCAGCCTCTGTTTGTCTCTTCTGAAGTCAAACACTAACACTACGAGCACCCGGCAAGGAAAGCAGCCACCAAATAGCTAATGGGTGGTTACAGAAACATTGCTGGCTGCAGGATCCAGCAGCAGCTATGCCTGTTCAGTATTTTGGCACTGATTTATGACAAGCGTACATGCGTTTCCATTAGCCGCAGCTTTCTCTGTTGACCCCTGGGCTCAGAGAGGCAGACTCGACATTAAACTCCCATCAGCTTTCAGTACCGCTGACCTCATCCCCAAAACTCGCAGCGATGTTTTACATCAGCCGGGGCCGATGCATTCCATTAATGCTCCCCCGGCTCAGGGAAACATCTGCTCTGTTTACACTGGTAGCAGCATGGAGACCACTTAAGCGTCACCTCTGCTCCCCGAGCCCACGGCGGGAGAAGCAGCCGCACACGGGCCAGGCCCTGGACCTCCTGGCCCCCAGCACGACGACCTGGCCATTAGTTATTTGGCAGGACAGAGGTTGCTTAAACCATCAAGGTGCAGGAGAGGTGTTATGTAGTAGCAAAGAAGGTGGTTTCCTTCAGGCCAGAAGTGCAAGCTTGAGAGAGGTATTTGTGCCAACTCCAGCTGAACAGGCTGATTGGAGATAAGGAAGAATTAAAGAATGCCAGAAAAGAATTAAATTTTTTTAACCCCAATGGTTTTACGGATTCATATGTTCATGCACAGATTCAGTGGATATGGCTGATTAACGCAGGTTAGAGCTCACATGCGGAGGGCACCTCTCACTGTGCCACCTCTCCAAATGCGTATCACCAGGGTGCTGGGTGCCAAACCCACCCTCGCACCCCTCCGGCTCCGCTGCCGGGGCAGGGGTACCTGCAGGGCGGCTCTCCCTGCAGCAACGGGAGGGGACAGGATGGATACCTTCCTGAGAGCAAAGCACAGCTCATCCCAAACAATCCCACCAGGCATCACCTTATACACCACAGCTTACCAGCAGCCACCAGCTTCTTACTGGGAAAGCCTAACAGCTCTGAAACACCTCTTCACGTAGGGGCTGCTGATTCATCGTTCTCATATGCCGGCTGGTTATGGCAAGTCTCCACCAGATCAAGGGGATGCTACTACATATTTTCCCAAGGATTTTTGACAGCTAAGACCTCCAAAAGGAGTCAAACCTGTGGCAAAACCCTAAAACACTCGTTGCTCCCATTGTTACAATGTTAGATGTGCATTAAATTAACACCCGATGTCTTCTATTGCTGCTGGAAGTTTTCTTTTCTATTAACCATCTAGTCAAGGCTATAGTTGCTAACAAGCCCATGAGGACACATAGAAACATATCAGTAGCCTTGGAATATTTGACAGCATCTCTCACAAATAGAGACAGAGTGTGCCACATACGGGGACATTCAGCAAGGGTCGTAAGTTTTTATTATAACGAAGTCAGGAACATGATCGGCTATTTCCATCACTGATCATTTCGCTGGTACATGGATTTGCTGCATTTTAGATTTTCACCCTTTTACAGAGCTTTGCAGAGCTTGGACTATAAGCTCGCCCAAGAGTTAACATGAGAGGATCACAAAAAGACCTTGATTCTCACAGAGGTCTTACGCACTAGAACCACTATTCAAACACCCTGTAAACAAGCAAGAAATCCACCCCCAAAACACCTTTTTTTTTTAAAACTGCATGCTAATGAAGGCTGGTTTGATTTGGGCTGTGGCAGGCAATTTAGTCCATCCAACCCCACTGATGCTGAATGTGATGGCAGGTATTGCGGTGGGAAGAGAATAAAAACTGTATTTGCTCTCAATCTTCTGTAATACATTAGGGATGAGTGACATGATGTGCACAAACACTCCCTGTTTTTCACCTCGTTCCCAGTGTCCGAAGTGTCAGCAGCTCACAGCTTTGCCAATTCCACCACAAACACTGACTTAAGAAAGCATTTTTATCTAATCCTCTTTCAACCAAAGAGATGAAAAATCAGCAGAAGAGGAAGAAGCTGGCACTAAATGACACAATTCAAATTGTCCCTTTCCAGTTCCTTAATTCACATGTTAGGGGACAACCACAGCTGGGAATCTCAATCTCTGGAGCAATTAAAGAAAATTAAATTCAGGGAATGAAGCCTTATGCACTCAAGCTTCATTAACCCTGTCGCCTTTTAATTAAATACGTGCACATGAAATTTTGGACCGAGAAAGCATTTGCCTTACCGACAATGCTTGGGTTTAATGGCAAATCAGTACTTGCCTTTTAAAAAAAAGAATACTGAGGTTGTAAACTCTAGACCTCTCCCACTCCACAATGGCTTTATTAAATATGTGGTAGAAATTACTGCTATCATCAGCTCCCACTTAACGGGAATGTCTGCTCTCCCTCAAATGCCCTAAGCTGCACTAGCACAGCTCTGCTCCGGTCTCGCTTCGAGATAACAGACAGCCCTACCAACACCACGGATAAAATATGAGCCAGGATTTAAGAGCCCTACACTTATTATGATCAGTTAGAGAAATAAAGTTGGCTAGCTACAGCAGGATAGATTTTTCAGCCCACGGAGAAGAGATTAGAGTAGCCAGCCTCTCTTAAATACTGTTCATCCTTACAAAAGGCTCAGGCAGGCGCCAAAGGCGGTGCGCAACTAGGACAGTTTATAGGATAATCTTTGAAAGGGGATATTGTCAAGTCTGCCCAGCCTAAATATCCAGCTCGCTTTGTGCAAGTTACCATCTGACTTGCGAGGGAGTCATGCTGCTCATATGCCGGCCTCCCGGCTTTGTCGAGAATATAAATGAAGCACGCTACCAGTTTATCTGGATGCACGACCGCCTAGCAGGGACTGAGCACAAATTGCTTTGATGCTTCCCCATATTCATCCAAAAGCAGTGTCACCCAGCTGATGCACGTGCAGGCGGTCACGCATACTGGGACCAGCAACAGAGAGGGAAGAAACACACAGTCCCTTCCCCTGTCTCCAAGAGACTTCTATGGAATCTGCCACCTTGAGCCAGCCATTTCACCCAGAGACATGCTCTCGCCCCCTCATCACTAGCAAGCAAATTTATACCTCTGGGAGAGATTAGTCTTCAGTTTGTCTTTTTTTCTTTTAAAGCATCTTTTTGGGAGACGGACTTCAAGTCTTTTGCCAGCACACTCTGATCAAATTTGTGTTTGTGTTTTATTGCTGACCTATGCATTTTAGCTGTTTTAACTATTTCAAAGACGACAGCATCTGTTTAAAGATATTACTTTCTCTAACTGTCACTTACCGTAAGAGTTGATACAGTTTCCAGTAAATTACACCTCCCTTTTCACACTTGCCCCTCTCTCAAGGAGCAAGCTAACGCGACAACACAACTGCTCACGCAAGGCCTCCAAGGGATGCCAGATTCCCAAGCGGATGCTCTGCCCAATTGAGTGAAGAGGCACAGCTCCATTAACCAGAAACAGGCCATTCCTTATGCTTACAGCAGCCCAGTATTCACAGGTTAATTGCTGCATCCTCAAAATAACGTTCTTGTTCTGATTTCATAGCAGCCATATTCTCTTACACAAAGCAGGGAGAGCTGTTTGCTGCCATAGGATGCCCTTGGTACTACCAAGGACAATCTGAACGCATCGAGCGTGACAGGCTCTCACTGAATGCAAAAATAAACGCAGCCACTTATGCTTCCTCAGCCTTTGACACGAACAAGGGAAGGGGCTTCCTACTACAGCGCCAGCAACGAAGAGCACATGAATTTTGTGATGCTTGAAGTGCTACCAGGCAGAACACAACATATCACTCCATTCCTCTGCTCCTGGAAGTTACAGGTCCATTAACCTTTTTGTGCGTGCGAGATGGTCTTCCCACTTGCGTGTGGCAAATAGGCAAGGAGGACACGCATGGTGAACGTGCACAGGTATGCTACCAGGTGAAGGAGGCCGTTTCCAATGCAAACCTGCTCGTACAAAGAGTTCTGCTCCCCAGTTCTGATGGTATCATTTTATTATGACAACATTTCCTGACCCAGTTTCTATCTTGCTCCTCATTCCTCTGCTACAAGTAGTAATTAGGAATGTCAGTGTTCTGGCTGGATTGCTACAGTCCCATTAATAATGCAAGAGTAGTAACAGAGAGAGAGCAGAAGAAAAGAGGCTTCAAGGTTAAAAGCAATAAGAGAATGCATTTTGGGGGGCACTGGAAGGGGAGGGAGAAGGACAAGAAGAAATGCTGGCCTACTGAGATTATAAACTATATACTTCAAAACATATTATTCCTTTCAGGTGGAAGTGGTGGGTGAGTCAGTCATGGTTAATTAGAAGATAATATGCAAGAATGACACACAGAGGTGATTTTTACTAAGTTAGAAGAGAATTTCTGTTTCACCTTCCCTTTCCCCCTCTAAAGTTGCTGCCTCACCACTTCATGTTCCCATTTCTCCATTACTCATGTTTCAGAGGTCAATGGTAACCTGGCACCCAACCCATGACACACACTGAAGTTTCCTCTCTCCAGAAGAACTTCTGCAGAGACCAGCCCGTACCTGCCCATCGACAGCCAAACCTTTAAGGCCAGTAATCAAGCTGCTCCTGGTGCACTTTAACCTGAGGCTCTGCTGAAGCTGTATACAACATGTACTGTGAACCTAAAATAGTGCTGGCTTTGAGTAGGTAACCCAGCATCTCCCTGTGCTTCCAAGGTCAGGGAGTCTTCTCCAACACAGACAGCAGCTCCCTCAACAGCAATAGCTTCACCGTCTAAGGCACACAAGTGTCCTGATAGCATTGAATAAAGCTGCTGGAGCTGCATCCTTGACTGCATCACTTTGAAAATCCCTCCACCTCTTCCTGCTAAGTCCAGAACAGAATCATAGAATAGAATCATTTAGGTTGGAAAAGACCTTTAAGATCATCAAGTCCAACTGTTAACCTAGCACTGCCAAGTCCACCACTACACCACGTCCCTAAGCACCACATCTACACCTCTTTTAAATACCTCCAGGGATGGTGACTCAACTGCTTCCCTGAGCACCTTGTTCCAATGCTGGGCAACCCTTTCAGTGAAGAAATTTTTCCTAATATCCAATCTAAACCAACCCTGGCACAACTCGAGGCCATTTCCTCTCGTCCTATCGCTTGTGACCTGGGAGAAGAGACCGACCCCACCTCTCTACACCCTCCTTTCAGGTAGTTGCAGAGAGCGATGAGGTCTCCCCTCAGCCTCCTTTTCTCCAGGCTGAACAACCCCAGGTCCCCCAGCCGCTCCCCATCAGCCTTGTGCTCCAGACCCTTCCCCAGCTCCGTTGCCCTTCTCTGGACACGCTCCAGCCCCTCAATGTCTCTCTTGGAGTGAGGGGCCCAACACTGAACACAGCATTCGAGGTGCAGCCTCACCAGTGCCGAGGACAGGGGCACGATCACTGCCCCAGTCCTGCTGGCCATGCTATTTTTGGTACAAGCCAGGATGCTGTTGGCTTTCTTGGCCACCTGGGCACACTGCTGGCTCATATTCAGGCGGCTGTTGACCAGCACGCCCAGGTCCTTTTCTGCCTGGCAGCTTTCCAGCCACTCTTCCCCAAGCCTGTAGCGTTGCATGGGGCTGCTGTGACCCAAGTGCAGGACCCAGCACTGGGCCTTGTTGAACCCCATACAATTGGCCTCGGCCCATCGATCCAGCCTGTCCAGGTCCCTCTGCAGAGCCTTCCTACCCTCCAGCAGATCAACACTCCCACACAACTTGGTGTCGTCTGCAAACTGACTGAGGGTGCACTCGATCCCTTTGTCCAGATCATTGACAAAGATATTAAACAGGACTGGCCCCAGCACAGAGCCCTGGGGAACACCACTTGTGACCGGCCACCAACTGGAGTAAACTCCATTCACCACCACTACTCTCGGCCCGGCCGTCCAGCCAGTTCTTTACCCAGCGAAGCGTACACCCGTCCAAGCCATGAGCAGCCAGTTTCTCCAGGAGAATGCTGTGGGAAATGGTGTCAAAGGCTTTACTGAAGTCTAGATAGACAACATCCACAGCCTTCCCCTCATCCACTAAGCAGGCCACCTTGTCGTAGGAGATCAGGTTGGTCAAGCAGGACCTGCCTTTCATAAACCCATGCTGATGGGGCCTGATCACCTGGTTGTCCTGTACGTGCTGTGTGATGGCACTCAAGATGATCTGCTCCATAAAAGAAAAAAAGGAGCCTACAGGTTTGGTGTTGATTCCTCAGCTGTTCCTATTGCTGAATGAAAACTCACATAGTTTAGCCCTTCCGCTGTCAGTCTCATGCACGCCAGGAAGGCGGCTTGTTTGGGGCTGACTGGTCCAACACCAAAAAGCAGGCATCTTCTAAAGGGGTTGGCAGTCCCTAGTTTTCTTGAGGATTTGCAAGACACATGAGCTAACTTTTAAAGGTCATTTAGCAGAGCTGCCCAGCCACACTACTTCTGTCCCAGTGTTTGGCATTTACAGCTTTCTACATGGTATCAGGCCTCGTTAGTGGTGATGTATGAAACAAAACAAAGCACATGCTCTTTCCATTAGCTGAAATCACACATCTCCCCCTTGCAATATATATTCCAATATATCAGCTTATCAATGTTATTATTTAACTGCAGCATAGCTCCCTCTGTCACTTAAGAGAACTATTCCAAAGTCCTCTAGCACTAAAGGCTTAGATGACCACCCAGAAGGGATAAAAAGCCAGCAAGCTCATTGAGATGAGCTCATGAAAGAATAGCAAAGGAGGAAAAAAAAAAACTGGAAAGATCAGCTTCAGAACTGCATTGCTTTTTCAAAGAGACCTTTCAAGTATCACTTCCTCTGCGGAGAGGAAGTGAGAGGAGCTGGAGGTTCTCCGACACAAACAGCTTCCCCTCCACGACAACGATGTAAAAGGATGGGTGTTTTTAAAATAAAAAAAAAGGAAAGAAAAAAGGAAAGCAGGCCAGCCCTGAGCACACTGTGACCAAATTAGGAAGCAAATTCTACTGACAGCCTCCAAAATGGACATCGTCTGCAGCAGCCTTGTATTAGCTCAGGAAGTCTGATGACTCTGTCATCTGCTGAAATCTGTTTATGTGCATACAGAAAGGAGAAGCAAAACACCTCCTTGCACTACACACGCCAGGTTAGGCCATCTCGGTGCTCCAGCCCAAAGGAGACAGTCATCAGCTGCCCTGACACAATACTATTCAAAACCTTCACTGCTGACTCACACCCCTCCAAAGATAACTGCCCTGGAAGCGCTAAGGTACAGCAAGACAAGGTGTACGTAGAGACTTGGGGTTTTTAAAGTGCATTTTTAAGTGGTTGGCTGTGGCAGATGAAGCTGAGGTTAGAGATCAGTGATTACTACGACAGGAATGTGAGGGGGAGGGAAGATGTAGCTTCTTGACTAAGGTCAGAACAATGTTTTTAATTTGGCTTGGGAACAGCCTTTTTCCATCCTCTCCAACCTCCATTTCCACTGCAGCAGCAAAATGATAACCCTGCTCCAATGCTCTGCAAATACAAGTAGCATCAGGCAGAGTTTTAACCTTAAACTCGCCCCTGCTGCCATGAAGGGTACCTGTGCCGAGCTCCCACAGCAGTCCCAGGGCAGCTCGGTGGCATCACTACCTGTTGTGAGGGCAGACAAGTGACAGAGGCTAAGTTACTTCACTGTTTAAAAATCAAACAAATCAAGCAATCTGAGCACTCTGGTCCGTACAGAGGTTTAGAGTTTCTCCCTGATGTTAGGGCAATCACATTACATTACTCCCTCTTTTATTCCCTCCATGAAATGGAAGAACACCACTCCTCCCTTTCTTTTTCAAAGGGACCTAGGAGGAAAAAGCAAAACTTACAGCTCATCTCAGCCTGCAGTGTGTCTCAGCCTCTGCTCAGCCCTCAGCACAACTACAGCCTTCAGGGTCCTTCCAGCCTCAGCAGTATGGCTATGGGACCACTCCAGCAACTTGCCACCATCAAGGCAGCCAAAGACCTTTCACACCCCGGCACCACCCACCCATGGTGCTCTTATCCAGCCCCTCGTGGAGTCCATCAGCTTATCTCCAAAGACTTTGTTCATCGCACATCTGCACCGACCCCCACAGATTTGCAGCTGCTCTCAGCAGCTCCTTTGCCCAAATGGTCGCAGGCTGCGCCCAGGGAGAGAAGGCGAAACAAGACTGCTGAGGCTGAAGTTTCCATCCCCACATGAAGTTGTTTTCAGCTTATTACCTCTGGACCTTTCCTCGGCAAAGGACAAAGTTATGAAGGGAAGATAGCACTGCTACCTCTTATGGACCTGACAAAGAGGTATTCACTGGTCAGTAAACAGTGGGAGAATTGCCTTTTCACTGAATGGATATTGCTATATAAGGTAGAAAGCAAGCACAGGAGTAAGCTTTGTTGCTTGAAATTGCACTGACTTAGACGGTCTATTTTTAAAGAGACTAGTTTGAGCTCTTGCTTTCAGCAGCTTTTTTTCCCCCCCTTTAAGAGACAGATACCCCATTTAAACTGACCTCCTTCCTCAGGTCCATTTCCAGGCTGTGCTTGGCCCTCTCCTTCTCTGTCAGACTCATTTATCAAGTGAAGCATTTCCACATACCACTGCATAAATAGACTTGACCTTGTAAAAACAGCAGCACCTGAGCTCCCACTGATGGAGTCTCTCCACCCCACCACAGCAGTTAACCCAGCCCGCTCCTACCCTCTTTCCAGGTGATATTCTTGGAGCTCCTACAGCCCCTTCCTACATGTCCCAAGGAAGGGTGGCAGGTATATAGACAAGGCAAAGAGTGATTCTGGGCTGATCATCGTGCCTCCTCTCTGGAAAGGGGCATTTAGGAGCAAGCTACTGCTGGCACCACTCAATTCTTGTAGCTGCTCCCAGCCCAGACCAAGTATACACCAAAAAGCAAGCTACAGGAGTTCCTCCCGGGGGGACAACTCACTCCTTGTCCCTGGCTTTCCTAGATGCTCATTTCCTAGATGCTCCCTCTCAGCCAGGGAGCAAGCTGTGGGCATGCACCGTCCAGCTTCCAGGGAAGCAAGGAGAGCCCCTGGCATGTGGCTTTCCCTTGTTCCCCTTGCAGCCCCCCCAAAGGTAAGTATCTTGCCCAGCATAAAGCTGGGGATGAGAAGATCTCCCGACTCTCAGCACTGCCCACGCAACTTTGACCCTACACGCCTAGATGGGACAGACCACGTGGTTTAGCACGTGTGCACTCTTCCTACACAGGACTGTACTTTTAAGGCTTTGCTATACCAGGAGCACTCTCCTGTTATCTATCTTCCTTTAGGACTTGGCAATAAAATCTACTGAGGTGTTATCTGCTGCCTACAATCACCTCAACCCCACCTTCGGCCTTGGTCCCTCCCTCCTGCCCATCCCTTTGAGGAGTGATACGGAAATCACCAGCGCTCCTGCTGCAGTACTGCTGGCGCTGCCGTCGATAGCATCGCCGCTCGCCCTGCCTGCAGCACAGAGCATCGCTGCTGCAGACGAGTTTCAATGTCCTTTTATGGAAGAAAAATGAAAATCGCCTGCCCAGCCGTGGAGTGCCTCAGAGCCGAGCTGAGACGACAGACGGAAACTTGCCATTTGTTGTGGTTTTGGCAGTAATAGAGTGGAGCGTGTTCCCATGCGCACCGCTCATTTAAAAAGGGTGCAGCAAAGGCAGTGAGCTGGAGGAGAAAGCCGACAGCTCCAGAGCAGGAGGTTTCAGGGATGCAACGCTGAGGACAAAGATGGCAGAGTCACAAAAAGATGGCTTAGACTGTTCTGCCAGCCTGGACAAGTGGGAGACAGGCCTCCGGACAACAGTGTACGCAGGCACGAGTGCTCCATTCCCAACCGTCCCCAGCATAGCAAGGCCCTCCACATTACATTTCCCTTTCTTCCTCATCCCAACTAATTCCACTAAGCTGCATTCACACAGACACAGGAGGATGGGAATTTAAACAAGGCAGTTGGTTCTTGAGGTCATCGCCACCAGAAAGAAATTACAGGGGTCTGCCATAAGCGAGTGCCATCTTTGGCTCTGCTCTCCACTAAAGCTTTAGGGCTAAGCTCTAAGTAACAATCAAATCTAAATAAATAGGCTCAAGGAAAAGCATACGGAGAACAGCAATAAGAACGGCTGAGCAGAGAATGGGACGGGGCCATGGGACCTTCAAAATGTTTGCGCTGCTGTCAGGAAGCTGAATGAGACAGCAGACTTCAACAGCTGGGAAAACATGTTGCAAAACAAGGAGAATTAAGTAATTCTCCATATGCACATCCTACTCTGAGGCACTTTGGACAAGATCAATTTCTCTAACCAGAACAATTTTTTTTTTCTTCCATGTTGCACACGTACCCTGCCAGTGACAAATTTTGATACAGCTTAAGCCCAAAACCGCAGCGCATCTGGAGTCGGGCAGGGCAGCTCCGGGCAGCAATGGGCCAGCTTCTAGCATAGAAGTAATGGGCCCTGTGGTATGTGTTGGATGACATCCTTGGAAGGCTATGTCATCCTGAACACATCCCCTGCTGCTGGGTACTTGATTACACAAACATTTCCCCTTGCACCCTATAAAACATTTTTAACTGGATCATAGGTGGCTGGGGCTGCCTTGTTACCTACCTCTGAATCACAAGCAGCTGTGTGCCCCATTACCGCACCAGGTACAGAGATCACAGGCATTGCAGTATGCCCCTTAGCTCCTTCTGTAACTTTAAGTCTTGTTCATCATGCGACAATTTACTTCAGCAAGGCCACTCGCGTCAAAGCTGCTGCAAACCATACAACGTGACTTACGCTTATTAACATAGGTTGTGGATGCAGTGTTAGCACCCTGCTAAGAGAAGCCATGTTCAGACACAGCTTGCTAGGCAGAAGTCTGTACAAGCTTAAACCTGTCTCGTTTCCAACAGAAAATGAAGGTTAAAAGCAGCTGGGTGCATCTGTTCCTAGCCAGCACCTTGAAATCAATCCTGAGACATTCTAGCAGCTTAAAAAGAAGTCCCCTAAAACACCACGTCTTGGTCCTGCAAATTAAAAGTACACACAAGGATTGCTGTGGCCAGAGAGCCTAACCCGAAGACAAAAAGGCCAAAGAGCGGAGATTTTATCCATCTGACAGAGGCACATCAATACTCGTTTTTTCAGCGTGGCAGTTCAGACGCCCAGCAGGCAAACCCACTCCCCAAACAGCCTCCTTAACAGCACGCACAAGAGGGGCAGCTGCCCAGTCCGAGGGCAATGCAATTCAGCACCGTGCAACCACACGCCATCACCTCTTCGCGTCCAGCCAGCACCGAGGCAGACAACAACTCTGTACAAGAAAGTAACAAAAATTTTAAGCTATGCAAAGGTGCTTAAAGGAAAAGTCTTGGAAATGCAAGTGTCTGCAAGGCCTGGCTATGAATTGAGCGTTGAGGGTTTCCAGCTCTCCGGCACCGGAGGGACGGCACTGCTCCGTGCATGCATTATTTCCATGGCAACGGCAGCTTTCACCTCCCCATCTCTTCGCTGGCTGAAAGCCCTGCAGTGCTTTGTGCTGAGACTGCAAAGAGGGGAGACCATCTCCCCCACCCGCAACACGGCGCTGGGGATAGCAGCAAGCAGCCCGGGAACAAAAGCCTTGTCTTCACCAACAATATGGGGTCTTGGGAGGAGGGAGGCAGAGCAGAAAGGATGGACTTCCTTTTCTGGTGGGAAACAGTACTTCCCCCAACGTGCAAAAGTGCACGCTCACTTCCCAGTGCTGCACAAGTCAACAAGCAACATGTGCCGCTCCTAGTTTTACCAGAATTGCCAGCTTTGGTTTGCTCTGTCAGAGCACAGGGAGGAGAAACACGCATCATTAGAGATGAGAAATTCAAGCGCTGCTTCCACGCAGGGATCCCTGCGTAGAATAAGATGGAGGTTGACCGAGCAGGCTGGCAAATCCTCCTGCTGCTGGGAAGCCTGGCTCCATGCGCGGTCAGCGATCGGTTACAGAGCAAAAATCTCAAAACTCAAACCAGTCTGAGCAAAAGCTGCCTCTCCCCCAGCACCAGCTCAGACTGCACACACAGAACGCACCCATAGGGTGGATTGGGCAATGTTTTTCCTCGGCTAATTAAGCTTCTCCTCCACCCTGCAGTTCATGATATTAAGATTCAAGCTCTGGCCACCTAACTAGCAGCCAAACTTCACGCCACACAGCTGGAGCCACGGTGGCCCTGGCAGATGGTGCAGGCTCATCTGCATGCTCTCCATGCAGCCGTTCAGTCACAGAAGGCGACCGGCAGCTCTGCCCGTTGCTGAGGTTACAATTAGCCACATTTTGGTCCCTGCAAGGTGCAAATGACTGGAACTACAGGTGAGATGCATAAGCAGTGACCTGGGTATGCCTAGAGCTGCTCTTATTATTGAGCCCAACATACATATATATATACAGCCAAAATGAAGGCTTCCAGCTGGTTCCCATCACTTACTTTACACTACATCCATAGCTGGCCCAAATACGAATCAGCCTCTCTGCAAGATTTAAAGGAAAGCCTGGGAGTATCAACATGAACTCTCAAAGCAAGACAAAGGATCCAGGTGATGGAGCACAGAAATACAACAGGACCACTATCTGGTCCTCCTCTACACGCCCTTGAAGAGCCTTGAGGTTTCAGGAGAGGCACATTTTGACCTTTCCCTTTCCACACTTCCTCTCGCTGTAGCTTCAGCTGTGCAAATGCAGTCCTTCCAGGCAGAGAGGGACTCCTTCCAGCATCAGTCATCACCACCACAGAGTCTGCCAGAGGCACTGCTAGCAAAGCCAATGCATCCTCTCCAACCTCTGTACAGTTCCCTA
Source organism: Mycteria americana (assembly GCF_035582795.1). Lineage (NCBI taxonomy): Eukaryota > Metazoa > Chordata > Aves > Ciconiiformes > Ciconiidae > Mycteria > Mycteria americana. The sequence continues at coordinate 4,635,605 of NC_134376.1, read as the reverse complement.
GACTAGCCCTTTCCTCCCTAAGGGCAACAGTTTCCTGCAAGCAAGAGCATTAACCAAAATTCTTCATTCTGGAGAGAGAGAAGGTAGTCAGAATATGAAGAACCACTGCAGTTGCTGCTGTGAGACAACACCACATCCTGCTACCTGAATTCCTCACCCTCAACTTCAAATCCTAAAGTCGTTTAAGACTTCTAAGAAGAGCACAAAGCTACTCAGCAGATTTTCAGCTAATGAATCAACACAAGCTGTCCAGGAAACCAGAAATCCAGCCCACTGGAATGCTGCAACCCCAGGGAGGGGGGACAGGCAGTACGCTAGGAAGGAAATGAAACAGCAAACCAGAAGGAAAGGGACATTTCAGCACTGACCCCTCTTACCACAGTTACTGTACCACATTACACATTTTAGGAAAAAAACGACTTCAATTCATTTTGCACGTTGAAGCGTTCATGTTCTTCAAGCCTGAATTTTGTTCTGTGGTGCTGACATATGTACATTTTGAAAACAACTCTGGGTTGGGGGGGAAAAAAAAATTTTTTTTTTTATTTAAACGTGAATCAACATTGCCACCTAGTGCCTAGCAAACCTCCTTGCTCATGACACTTCGATGATCCATCAGAATCACATTTCTTTCCCAAATGCTAGAGGCGGGTGTTAGCAAAACATATCTGGAGATCAGCAATCTAAAATGGAATCGTGCATCTTTCACAAGCAGCCTTCCCCTGCCAGTGAGTTCAATTTTCACTACAGAATGCAAAGTTCACTGCTGGCAACTTTAATTTCTCCAGACAACAGAATTTGACTTCCTATTACTTTCTCAATACAGGCAAATGGTGGTATCGCATCAATACAAGAACTCAAAGCTATGGCAGCAACATGCATAAGGTTAATGCCCTCAAGAGGAATTTCAGTTATTAGCAGAAATCTCTGCTGGGGGACAGGCAGTTCCCTGAACATTGCATGAGAATTCACTGTTGTGGCTAAAGTTATGCAAGACGCCTTGTAGCTTCAGTGCTAGACACTGATACTGAACTGGCCTCGGCTCACTGGCACCAGATAAGTGGGGTTCTGCATACATTCAGGAGACTGGGAAACACATTTCTATGCTTCTGTTTTTCCCCCGAACAGATGGTGCAGAAGCAGCAGCAAGCTTTCCCCACTCCATCCCCCCATTGGGCCTGACGATTCTCCCGTTATGGCTATTAGCAAACTTTGAGAGAAGCACAAAGATCTTCTGCCCTTTGAATGGACACATTTCAGTGAGCTCTTCAAGTTTTTTGTCATTTCAAACTGAATCTGTATTCAGGCAACAGCATAAAAGAAAAATGCAGATGCTAATTCTCTTAAGGATAGCACGTAAGGTCGTTTCAGCTCATTCTCCAGAAGTTTCATTAGATAAAGGATTACAGTTTGGTTTTATACCTTCTAAACACCCAGCTCCCTGTTCACCTAAACCAGTTCTGTATATGCAACGCAGCAGCCTAAGGCATCTAGAAGCTTTTTTAGCCAACACCTTCCTAGGAAAGAAAGGAATATTGTTCTCATCTATCCACCCACACAATTTTATAGAATACCAGTAGGATCCAGCAAATACTTCGACTGCTGCCCCATGCAGCCACATTAGATATTCATTCACCTGCTACCAAGTGGTGTGAGTTGTCCTCCCAGCTCTCCTGCCCAACACTCCAGAAGAGACCAAATGGCAAAGTATCCCCCAATTACCTTTCTGCAGCGGGGATTAGGGCAGCTGAACCGCTTCACATCGCTGTCCAGTAGAGCTGGGAAGTTACAGAACGGACACCTGCAGCCCAAAATAAGATGCCATTAATGCAGAGTGCCAAACATATCTTTGCTGAAAGCGGATTTAGTCAAATAGCTACATGGTAGTTAATAAGGCTGCCAACCAAACACTTGCTGCCAGGATGTGCTGACTACCGCCTTTTTGCTCATATTTCTTCAATCACTTCCCTGTTTGCAATCAAAATATTATATGCTCAGCACTGCTTTTGACCATGTAATTTAGAGGATCAGCACAGAGCTGGCAAGCACATCTTGGGGGAGACAAGCCTATTGAATTTTAATCTTCTCCTAGTCAAAGGCAGACCAACCTGAATAAAAACAGACCTGGGAAGGCAGAAGCCTGAATTTATAATACAGCTCTCTGAAAGCTACCTATCTCATAGCCAGCACACATTTAGGGGTTTCAGGGAACAATTTTCTACAACAGTAAGTGCAGTCTGCATCCTCTGCTGGACACCTACCTGACAAGCTCATCTGCACAGGCAGCAGCCACCTCCTCCTCAGCTTTCCGCTCATAGTATTTACAGAGGATGTTCTCTGGAAGCACTTTCTCCAGCTCGCTGGTGGGGAATGAACATGTGCAACTGCCTTCCATGCAGCTGAGCTCTGACTAGGGTTGGAAGGAGAGAGCTCAGGTTCAGTACGATGCTGGCGACAGACAAGAACTCAGTACCCAGAACATTTCCAAATAAACCAGCACAGAGCCTTGCTTAGAGAGAATAGAGCTTAAGTCAGCAGATGACTGCCAGAGAACAGGTTTGCTATGGAAAGAACACGAGCAGTTAAACAGATCAGGCCTCAGACAAACACTGGGCGTGAAGATGCTGTTGATAGCTGGGATCACAGTTCACTCACTCCACGTCCACTGTGACCACAGAGCGGCCTGTTATTACCGTACATTCTCTGCTGAGAACTAGCACTCTGCTCACGAACAGCGTGTTGCATTCTTGTCAATACAGTCATAAAAAATACAGCTGCCAGTTTATATGTTTACATGAAATATAGATCCCTGAGTACAAAAGCATCCCACAATTTGATCATCATATCTCAAGGCAAAGCAGCATGCACACCTCAGAGCAGGTTAATAACTCGTTTATAGCTCAGCTAAGTACCAGGATAATTGTTAGCTAAATTGGAGTCTAAGAAGGTTAGTAGTATCACCGAGGAACCAACCCCCAAATTAAGTTGGGATCACAGTGATATTATGAAGGACAAACACTCTTAGCTAGGAGGAGACTGGCCAAGTCAGATAAGATTGTGTTCTCTGGGCAGATACCATTGGTTTATTAGGTAGAAAATAAAAACCAGAGGAGTGCAAGTTATTGTTGTTATTATGAATGCTGTAGAAAGTTTTCCTAGTAATCCAAGTTCCTAAGCACAGAGCACAAAAGATGGAGGTTAGCAAAACTGAAATCCTATTCAGCAAAGATCCTATTGTGAAGTTGTTGGCTTCACTTGATGGTGAGACTCACTTGTTGGATTTGGATTTCAGGACACAATTCCATTCAAATGTTTCCTGGGAAGTGCAGTTACATCTGATTTAAGCAACAACACTATGCAAACAGCGATGTGATCTCCCAGTAGCAATTTACCCATTTTCCCCTCATGCAGTTGGGAAATTCTTACCTTCCCAGAGCCAAAGACTGCCTCCTGAGCATATTTAATTAGGCACTCCTTGCAGAACAAGTGACCATCTGCACACTGAGTTAGTTCTTCAAATGCAAACTCCCCGTAACAACAGCGGCACTCTATCATCTGACCATCCTGCAGCCATAAACAGAGGTATTAGCATCATCAAAACATCGACAGCTATAGCAACATACAGGCACATACAACTGCAAGCCATAAACAATGCCAGCATTAATTCTAAAAAAGAGCAACAGTTATACACTGTTCCATTAGATAGCCTATTTGGTGGTCAAAGCTCACTAAGCACAACCAGAAACTCAGTTTTAAGTAACTTAATATCTACATGTCCTGCTTGACAGGTTCCAAAAAGCTATGGAACGCATGGTGTTTTAATAATTCTTAGCTCACAGGCAGAGAAGCATCTTGGGTTTGGGAAGCTGCAGTCGCAGGGAAGCAGCAGAGAGTACGTACCATTCATATGGGGAAAACCAAGCTTCAGATCTGTTGCCCTCTAAAGGAACATTTACCCACCTGCCTGGAGAGACCTTGTCTCAGCCTCTTTACTGCAGAAGCTTGCCACTGTTACAGAGTAAGTATGCCCACTTCTTCAAAGGTCCAACATCTCCAAAGTTGTAAGAAAAATGGGCATTGAGAACAAAAAGGTAATCCACAGCTGCTGAACTGATCTCTAACTTTTCTCTCTTTGTTTAAAGGGAAAGACCTGATTTTCAATTTTTTAGAGTCCTTTCTGCAAATGAGAAAGGTCTTTCCACTGGCAGAACTCCAACAGCAGCAAATCTGTTTTAAACAGACATAATGGTGGTAGCAAGAGCAAACCTGGTACTATTCTATTGCAATGTTTGTTCTGGCCAGTAAAGATACAAGCAGCAGCTGACTGAATTACTACAGATCATTACATGCATCAATACTGTCTTGCTGGACTCGGCTCTTGTCTACCTTTTCTAAAAGCCAGCCAACACACACTATGCAGGTTTTGCCAGCTCAGCAAAAGCAGCACAGTGCAAATGCAGCTTCAGAAAAGCTCCATTCCAGAAGCCAAAAGAGTCTGTGAAGTAGTAAGTGCAAAACAATGTTTATGCATAAGCTGAACTCAGGAGACCACATTGTAGATACTGACCTTCTGATACTGCTCCTCATTCATCTGCAGAGCAAGGAGAAAGTCTGCATGCTGTAAGAGAGACATATGCATCTGTATTTATAGAATAGATAAAGCAATTTTCCAGCCTCTACACTCTTTTACATTATCTCAGGACTTACAAACCACCATAAAAGGCTCACTGTCTGCTTACAACATCACGCGGCCCATCCTTCCAATCCATTAAGCTATTTATGATTCAGCTAAAACAGATGGGAGAAGCAAAGGCAGCAAGAACAAAGAACAGAATTCTGTATTATGGAGGGCTGCTGGTTCAGGTTTCCATGGGCAGAGATGATCTCACCCAACGGGCCCCTCCAGAGAAAGCCCCAAGGAACATTAGCCTTGTGTTTAAAAGGAGACGCTATCCATCTGCCTAAGAGACAAGGATCTTTAAGAAGCTACTTTAGAAAGGACTGTAGGTGCAGAGCTGTGAATTCAGTCTTCCCTCAGACTACGAGGGGAAGACAACACACCAGCGAGCGCTGCAGGGTTCTGCTTGAAAATACACAGTCCTCAGCACAGGACAAGACGTTCTGGAGACACAGGACTGCCAACTGGTGGAAGGCAGAGTGAGTGGACACACTGCCTTGGGCCTGGCCATTATTCACCACCAACACTGAGCTGCAATTACAAGCCCTAAAGAAGCAGAGAAGCCTGCTAACAATTAGAGAAAATAATTAATTAGTAGAGCTTTTACTACTTTGTAGCAAAAAAAAGGCCAGAACAGTGTTGTATCATGGACTATACATTGACATTAGCAGATGTATGGAAGGTTTTCAACAGCAAAAGTAGCAGCTATATATTTAAGTAAATATGAGACACTGTGCTTGGTTTTTTCCTCCATGTGCTGGTTTTGGCTGGGGTAGAGTTAATTTTCTCCATAGCAGCTAGTATGAGACTACGTTTTGGATTTGTGCAGAAAACAGTGTTGATAACACAGGGATGTTTTCGTTCCTGCTGAGCAGTGCTTACACAGAGTCAAGGCCTTTGCTGCTCCTCACCCCACCCCACCAGCGAGGAGGCTGGGGGGCACAAGGAGTTGGGAGGGGGCACAGCTGGGACAGCTGACCCCAACTGACCAAACGGATATCCCACACCATATGGCCTCATGCTCAGTATATAAAGCTGGGGAAGAAGGAGGAAGGGAGGGACAGAGTGATGGCATTTGTCTTCCCAAGTCACCATTACACGGGATGGAGCCCTGCTTTCCTGGAGATGGCTGAACACCTGCCTGCCCATGGGAAGGAGTGAAGGAATTCCTTGTTTTGCCCTACTTGTGTGCGTGGCTTTTGCTTTACCTATTAAACTTTCTTTATCTCAACCCATGAGTTTTCTCACTTTTACTCCTCTGATTCTCTCTCCCATCCCACCAGGGGGGAGTGAGCGAGCGGCTGGGTGGCACTTAGTTGCTGGCTGGGGTTAAACCACTACACTCCAAAACAGTTACACAGGAAGAGTCATACACGTTAACAGGTAGTAAAGGGGCAAAGGTAGTTATTCAACATGTTGCTCAGCATTTGAATTTCTCTAAGAGGCAGATTTCCATGTTTAGGGCCAAGACCTCTATAGTAGTTGAAGTCATTCGCACCACGAGATCAAAGCAGCTCCTACCACTCACCTCTGCCATCTCTTTAACTTTCTGCTCATAGAATTCCTGCTCCAGTAGCACTGGTGGGAGAAGAGAGAGCTTGTCATAGGATCTCCAGTGCCGTCTCTTATTCTCCAGGAAGAACATGCGCTTCTCAATTTTCACATCTCCTAAAGCAGAGTTAAAGGCACAATGACATGGGATGGAGCATCCAGAACTAAGCTTAAATGTCTCTCCCTCCATACACCGCTAGCTGCTTAACTTCAGCATCTCGAACAGCACTGTACCAAGCAGAGGTACTAATGAAGAATATCTCCAAAACAGATACCAGACAGTGACAGAAACATAGCTGTTTTGGGATCACATCCCTCTTCAACAACAGTACTTTCTGCTGCAAGCCAGTTCTGCTTAAAATAACCATGCAGAGAGCGCGATACATACGGCTTGGAATTTACCTTGCTCAAATTTGAAGTCTATATATGAATACTGATTCATTTCTTTCCTCCTTTTTCGTTTCCCACTGGTTTCAGGAGACAGCTCCTGCCATTTTTTTATGGCATCTGAAAAGGCCTAAAACACAACATACAGACTTAAATACCTGGAATAAAGCAGAAGCACATACTTCACCCTGAAGCACAGCACAAACATGTGCATAAGTGACCCAAAACCAGAAAGCCCAACACCCCATATAGAGGCAAGTATACCTCTTTCCTTTGCTCAACTTGTTGCTTTATGTACTCATAAAACAATCATTCCATAAAAACAACAGTTGAACGATGCTTCACAACACCTCAGCTATTAACTCTAATACAGCTGGTGCCCACTCTGATGCAACAGAGCTGGTTTAGCTTTTTTTTGTTCTTGGGTTTGTTTTTTTATTAAAAAAAAAAACGAAGCTCAAGTACTCAGTGATCAATCAAGTGAGTGAAGAGACATGGAGTTTTTGTTTTAGTTAAGTCCTGGAATAGTGGAGAAAGAAGCTCAAACAAGAGGAGCATGTCAGAGGAGTAGATCCAAGTCAAAAGCTTGAAGCCACATTTACATTCAGTTTGTTGATACTTAAAACAAGTTTCTTCACAGCTCCATTACAGTGAAACTCTTTGAGTAATACAGGGCTCATTCCCCAAGTCATAATAAGAAGAAACAGGACAGTGAGACTTGGGCTTCTTTTCAATTACATGCAGTCAGTTAACTAATAGCAGCAGTTAAATGTTTTAAGATTCAGCTAAATGTCTAGGCTTTATTGGCAATTATACTGCACTTCAGCAGCAACATACAGGAACACTCCTCAGTTTAATGCATCACCTACAATCAACTAGCTGGTGTTTCCCCAGTTCTCCTATTAGAGAAAAGTAAAAACTTCCTGCAGCATTCTGTCTGGCCAATAAATTTTTTTAAGTCTCTACTAAATGGATTAATACTCCTTAAAAGGAACATTATGAAAAAACCATAACCACATGCTAGCAGATGGTACAGTATGGCAAAAGACATTGCACTGCTCTCCACAGACATGGGAGATAACCCTAGGAAAGAAAACAGAGTTGAACCGGAGAACCTTTCGTGTGATTGCATAGTGTCCCTTGAGTTCATGTAGTGCCCACTTAATATCTTGGCTGCTCAGCATTTTGAAGTCTGCCATAAGGAGGTCAGCTGCCTGAATAAAGCACCGCTGATCAAGTGGGGCAAGTTTGGAAAAGTCGAAGTAGTCCACTTTAGGCACCTAAGGAGAAAATGTGAAAGATATAAAAAGGCTGCTGTAAATACACACAAAAACACCCCAAACCACTCTTTCAGTGATCAGGACCTTCTACAAGACCACCCAAAATTCAGGTTACATGGCACCCAGTCCTGAGCACCTATCTAACCATCAGCTTAGAGCACAACATGGGTGTGAAGCCTACTGCTCTATGCACTTGTGTGGGTAACCTGCCCTGAGCTGTACCACGCTGCAGCTCTGCTCCTAGCAGGACGCACGCCACATAGTTTAAAGCAACCATATCCTGGGCTGCATCACAAGAAGCGTGGCCAGCAGGTCAAGGGAGGTGATTCTGCCCCTCTACTCTGCTCTGGCGAGACCCCATCTGCAGTACTGCGTCCAGCTCTGGAGCCCTCAGCACAAGAAGGACATGGAGCTGTTGGAGCGGGTCCAGAGGAGGGCCACGAAAATGATCCAAGGGCTGGAGCACCTCTCCTACAAAGACAGGCTGAGAGTTGGGGTTGTTCAGCCTGGAGAAGAGAAGGCTGTGGGGAGACCTTATAGCAGCCTTCCAGTACTTAAAGGGGGCCTACAGGAAAGACGGGGACAGACTTTTTAGCAAGGCCTGTTGTGACAGGACAAGGAGCAATGGTTTTAAACTAAGGGAGGGCAGATTTAGAGTGCATTTAAGACAGAATTTTTTTACAATGAGGGTGGTGAGGCACTGGAGCAGGTTGCCCAGAGAGGTAGTGGAGGCCTCATCCCTGGAAACATTCAAGGTCAGGTTGGATGGGGCTCTGAGCAACCTGATCTAGTTGAAGATGTCCCTGCTCTTGCAGGGGGGTTGGACCAGATGACCTGTAAAGGTCCCTTCCAACCCAAACTATTCTATGATTCTATGAAAGCCGTTGTGCATGGCTGCAGAAGACAGCGAGGAGAGGATACACTTAGGTTACTATGAAGGGTGAACAACTTTATTGGCTTGAGGTTGAGAGATGCTTCCAAGAGTAGAAAGAGGTATTTGACATTACTTTCTCTCAGGCCACACACAGATATTTTAACATACTCAAAGCAGCTCAGAGGAATTTTTGTCAAATGGACTTAAAATAAATCAAGAAACTGTAGGGACATTCACAGTTAGGAAGCTGAAAGGCAATGTCTAAAGGCCACACAGGAATCCTGAAGGCCAAGTCTACCTCACGTGACAGAATGACCAAGGAATTCTTGTATCAGTTCTCAAAATGAACACTTCAGATGGGGTGGCTGACAGGCAGGCAGGGCAGAGGGTGTCGCTGAAGGCAAGAGCAGATATGGTGCAGCTACCTAACAGCAAAACAGGAAAGTCTTGAAGTTATCTTGCAAGCAACTAAGTATTGCTATTTAACGTCATCTTAAATGCACCCAGAGGCCTCCTGTAACATATAGCTCAACCAGGTACTCTACAAATACACATGAACAGAACCAGACATCCCAAGATCTGCTCAGGTTGAACAGATTGGATGGGAAGCATGCTGTAGATGAGGATATTCGCACTTGCCTTTGTCTCATCTTGGCTGGCAAGCAGACTGCTGCTGGGATTTAAAACCACTCTGCCTTCCTTCTTTGGGTAATCTGGATTTTCCAGAAGAAAGTTACAGAGTCTGAAAAGATAAATATAGTTACTTTAGGGTTTGGGAGCTCAGGTTCATTCCTTGCTTGTCCAATTTTTAGTACCTTATAATTAAGAGACTGGGCAGGCAAGTCACAACCTGCCCTGTAAGAACCAAGGGAGGTCTCAGACTAGAGCAAACAAAGTAAATGACTGAGAATTAAGTAAAGAATGATCGGCTGTATGAGACAAATAGATTTGTCTTTCAACAATTATATTTACATAAGAGAAGCTTGTACAGGTGACCTACTAACCAGCCTGTATCTCTCCATGCCAGAGGTGAACAATCAGGCTTACTTCCCCACTCATACCCATGGGTAAAACCATGCAAAGTGATGCCTCCTTTGAGCACGTGTCAAACCCTGCACGACTAAGAGTCAAGGTGTACTAGCTTTCCGCTGCTCTGGAATTAACATTATGAAGACCATACAGGAAAGAACAGTCACAGCATTAGCAGCATTAATAGAAATCTAGCAAATGCATCTATTGGAAAAGCATACGAACCCCTACAAAACCTGCGAAAGGTTGATGTCTTCCTCGACAGAAGTTTACAGATTCAAATTTTAACTAAAGCCTCCAGTCTCTATCTACTTTAATGTTAGAGCAGACGCAGAAACAAGTTTAAACTGTATTTGCATACATATGTACTCTGAACACAGGTTTCATTGTAAAAAAGCTTGAAATCACACCAGCATTGTCCAATTCACACTAAAAACTGGTCTAGTGAGAACAGCATTTAGAAAATAATCACTAAAAATTGCTGAAAAAAATGCATACTAGCCTGTAGGACCTCAGCATAACTGAGGTCCTATCACAAACAATCATAACTTTGTCAGGTAAATTTAGTTTAACTGAGTATTTCAGCTTAGAAAATACTCTAGCAAGTAGTTTCAGAATACCCCATTGCCAGAGGATCCACAAATACTTCAGAAGCCCTTTTGAAAGGGAAGCTTGCTGTAGGCTGTCTGAATCAGACTTTCACAGCTTATTCTCAACCACCACTAACCAGCTGTGATACCTAGGTCAAGTAACAGAAGCTGTTCCTCAGTTTCCCCAGCTGTAGAATAATATCCTCCTGAAAGGAGCTAGGATAAGCAATTAACATTTGTAAAACTTTGAATGAGAAAGGTGCTAGGTTGCAGCAAAGACATAATTGCAGCTAATTTACATTCCTGATGTCAGAAATCAGTCCCTAATTAAGCAATCTGAACTGGCTTGAAGCATTAACCCACTATCAAGGCATGATTACTTTAGCCCTGCTTTCACATTCAAAGCAGAGGCATTTCTTTTTGTTTAATCAGGTATTGACATATTGAGCCAGAAGCTTTTGACAGAGTGTGAATGCTTCTGCACACAAAAGCTGAATAGATGATACCCTGCTAAGAGGAGCTCCCACATCTTATCTTTCACATCAATTGAAAGTTTTAAGATACTCATTTTGGAAAACAACAAAATATCTTGGCACTGAGCATTTAATAGCTTCCAGCCCTCCCCCCCCCCATCCCTTTTGTAAAAGATAACTGTTTTAATCCAACAAAACAGAAACTTCAAGGAGCTCAAATCACTGCAGCTCAAACGCAAGGGTTTCAGCCGGGGCACAGTCAGAATACATTTGAACTATTCTGCATGTTGCCATTTCAATGCTCAGGATTTTCAGAGATGTTAACCTTCAGTGTCTGACAATTAGTTAAGTGGGTCCCAGCACGCAATGCACGCACACTTGCAGCACTGTTCATTAATATCTGCACCACAGGATACAGAGCCAGTTAAAAGCCTCATCCCTGCCCAAACCCAGCCACTCTTATTTATTATATTTCAAGCCTGATTCAGCTTGACATACCATGGAGATCAAAGAGACCCTGCCAGCAAGGCTGACCAGTGCTTTGACCCATTTGTTCTCATACAAAAGATGCAGTGACAACTCAAAAGATAGTTTGGTTAAAGGAATAAAAATATGGAGAAGAAATCTTTATCATCCAGTAAGTGGGTAACGCACCGCTGAGCAGACACTGTAGATGGCCTACAGGGAAGCCTGTAAGCACCTTTTCTTCTCACTGGGTCTGTGGCACACAATAGGAGAGAAGAGATTTCAGGAGCAAAAAGGGAAGGAACGCATTAAGACTGATAGAAGCCAATACTGGGATTTAATTCTATCAGGCTTTGCTAAATCCCCACAGGACACAATAACGAGTTTTTTCACACAATCTGTGAGAGGGTCCTGCAGCCAGATGCCTAACTTCAACAGCCCGATCGCCCCGAGGAATGGCCCTACCCATCTTCTACACTCCCAACGCAACCATCCACACCGAGGTGCAGGCACCTGAAAGCTTCTCTCATGCTGACCACACCACCGCTGCAGGGGAAGCACTTTCAAAAGATAAGAAAGAAGTTACAGTCTGATTACTTTCTAACCAAGAAGCCCTACTTTGGAGACATGACTTCACAACACAGGCAAAGGCAGCAGAATAGGAAATCTGGGCCCAAAGGATGGGATCATCCTTAGTTCCTTGACAGTTAACTTATTTATGGTCCAATAACTAATTCTAAGCCTCACACTCTTGAACACTGCTTAATTAGTGCCCTAGTTAACTGGAAAGGGCATCGGATTCCAGTGAATACTCTGGCAACCAACACCTATTCCTCATTCTTGTATCACATAACTAGTTTCAACATGTTTGAGATAGCAGTGACAGCTGCAGAGAGAGGAAGAGAGAGGGGTCACCTAGCATCAGACACAAGTCACAAGTGATTTACTTCAAACCATTCTCCCCTCTGTGTTGCTGGTGACACCACACACAATCCTTCGCTCTTCAACTGTGCAAGCTTTACCCAAAAGAGTAGGGAGATTCTTCTGAGAAACTTCTCAATAAGGTTAATGGGTTTTTTTTTTTAAACTTTTGATTCTAACATGACCCCCAGAGATATCGAGCATGATGAACACTAAGGTATTCTTCATCTAGAATCAATGCTACAGCCCTTAAATGCATTTGCTCTATTCTACCTGCAAAAAGTGATGCGAGAGAACTCAAACAGTACCACTGCTACTTGATTAAGTAAAGGGGATAAAAGCCAACATCATGACGCTAAATAAGGGAGTCCAAAACAGTGTCAGCTTTACCTGGAAAAAGCCAGTGAAATGAAGAGGTAGGAAACTATTTTCTCCAACTCAAAACTCACCAACCCACCTTCATACTATGTTTTACAGAAGTCATATCAACACCTTAATCCTGACACTCACCCTTTTTAAGAACCCTAGTAATAGTTAAGAGTAAATTATATGTAATATCTTTAAATAAGCAAGTTGTCTTAAAAGCAGAGAAGCTACAGCACATCAGAATTAGAGAGGATTTCAGAAAAGCTCTATTAGAAGGAAAACAATTCTCTGCTCTTTGGCACTATCAACGCAGCACTGACTCCCAGCCTGGATATGCTCTAGAAGATCATCATTAGCAGGTGGGGAAATGGAAATGTGACTGCAGCCAGACTGTTGTATGCTACACCCTGGCTCTTAGCTCTGTACTTACACATTTAAGTCATAGCAGTTCTTGATGCTGATTAGCTCTTCAATATATTCCTTCTTCACATCTGGGAATCTTGCTTCCTACAGCAGGAAAAGCTAAAGGTTACGTAGGTATTAGAGGACCTGCATAGCACAACCTAGCAACAGCACCAAAGACAGAGATTTATAGGTAATTATCTAGCACGCTCCTGAGACAAGGGCCAAAATGGATTTCAAGAGACCATTTATAACCATTCAGCCTGGATACTGCAAGCCGCTGGCTTTCCTTTGCTCCACAGGATGATTGCTAACAGCTCTCTCTCACAAGAAGAGTATGGATAGTGATGTGAATGGCCATGAGCAGCTGGCCTAACGAGTGATTCAGGCTGGATGGAAAGGAGAGGCACATAGGTATGATCTACAAGACAAGAAAAGCTAATATTTACCTTTAGACAGAAGATTAAGGAGTTCCAGGTTGTGTGCTGAAATACAACATTCCAAAGCAAAAGGAAAAAAACCCAACAATACATATACCCACCCAAAGCACCCAGACACACCAGGAACGAGATCAGAACAGACAACAAACGCTCTACTGGCATTTCTGTGAAAGCTCTCCCAACATCAGCCACGTAGCAAAGAGCACCCTTTGCTGCTCCCTCTCCCTGGGTTTCTGTACAGGTCTTGCAGTTGATTGCACCAAATGATACTTTGCTTTGCAAGACTGGACAGGTCAGGGTTGTCAAGCAACCCTGACAACACAAGAGCATCTACTTGCCCATCTCAAAGCAAGCCACTGATCAACAAGGTCTCACTTGGAAAGAACTGAATTTTGCTGGGCTGCTACTTGAAGAACATTTTCCTCAACCCCAGTTTTCTCAAACAGAATCAGACATGGGATGTGAAGGGAAGAACTGGAGGGGATGGGGGTGGTGGTGTAAGATACAGATGCAGTAAAATACGCTTGTTTGCAAAAAAGTATTCCATAAGGCATCAAGAGAGACCCTTCCTCCCTAGCAATCAAAGGGTGGAGTGTGCACTGGAGGGGAAAACATTAGACATGTGAAGCATCACCACATTTGTTTTGTTTTTTAAATATACACCATGTTGCCCAAGCTGCTGAACATACCAAAGGTTAAGGAGTACCCTTCTTGCTGGTTCAGTTCTTGCAGCTAGTGCCCCTCATACTAAGCTTCACACGCAGAGTCAGAAAAGAGCATGTGGATTTAACATAGACGAGCCTTCACACTGCTTATCCAGCAATTCCTCGGTGCTACTGCTTGGAAATCCACACTGCAAGGGCAACCCCTGGCCACTATTGTGCCCTCTACATGGCCATGGACCAAAGTACTCTAGGAAAGCCAGCTGAAAGCAGCCATGGCTCTCAGCCGTGTATCTCTAAGCCTTCTCTACTGCACCCCTCTATCCCTCTACCAGTGATAGCGTCTCAGTTTTGCTCGATTAGCTCTACATCCATCCCTAAACCAGATCTACAGAGTTGGGTTAGGAATCAGCCAGACAAAACCAAACGAGCAGAACTGAGAGGGCAGTAGCCTTTAAGGGAACAGACCCATATTATTTTACCTCACTGTGCCCTTGAGACCCTGCAATCAATTCTGTTAAATCTCACTGGCCAATAGCCCACCTCAAAGCAAACTGTGCCCTCAAGATTCACATCCTCTCACCACTTCTGCCATACTGCTGGGATTAGTCTTTCAAACCAAAGTTCTCCAAGACAGTTCATTGCATGCTCCTCACCTGGTGCACAGCTGAGTCTTAGCCAAAATGAAGAGGATTTGCAGCTGAAGTCAATAGGGCTGTGCTTTGAGCACATGAATACTACACACCTTGAAAAACCTGTCTGAAAATAACATGCACACTGAAGGCAAACAAGCCCTGGGAATACTTACTGTCTCTCTGATGAGCAGCGCAGTGAGGTCTTGGTCCTGCCCAGCAGCTCCTTGTTCTGGCACATTACTAGAGCCAAGTCCGTGAGAGCCCTGTGCGGGGAATGCTGGACCTGGCTGTTCATTGTCTATCACTGCCTGCTGACCCGTTTCTTCTGGTGGATGCGCCGGCTGGGGCGAAGCGGGACCTGGAATCCCATCCTGCTGTGGTTCGGGTCGGGGGAAGGCTGGCCCGGGAGCCTCCTCTCCATATGCCCTCAAAGATCCTGGGTCTGCTTCAGGCTGCCCTTGCTGAGGAGCCCAACCATTTACTACAGCATGTGGCTCACCTTCCAATGGCTGGAAGTATGGGTGATCCAGCTGGCTGTTCTTGTGGATCTCCTGGTCTGTGGTAGTTGCAGCAGCTGTTCCTCCAAGGTTTTGCTCCGGCTCCAAGACCTCTCCTTGCCATCCCTGGGCTTCCACCTTTTCTTCCTGTTGTGGTGGGAGGTCTGCATTCTCCAGACTAATGATTTCTCTATCAACAACAGGCTGTGGACTCGTCTTTATTGCTGGAAGCAAACTTGGGCCAGGCTCCTGGTTACTTGTAAGTTCAAACCTGGAGCCATTTAGCTCAGATGGCCCGGGCTGCTGCAAGGCGAAGTTCATATTCTCATCTCTGCTTGGTCCAGCACTGCTCTCCACCATGTGACTATACCGGTCTCCCTGACACAGCAGAGTTGAGTTTTCATCTTGCAGATATATGCTCCTCAAGGGCTCAACAGCACTTTTAGATCCTCCTTCTCCCACAGTGTTTGCACCCTGCCATTGAGCAGCAGGTCTGATGACATTGGGACGCAGAAGCTGCTGATGCTTTGGGGTCTAAAAAGAAGACAGACAAGAGTAAGTAGGAGTTCTTGCCTGCATGTCAGAATCCTTGCTCCAGATGATCTTTTGCATCTAATCAAATTTCTGATGGGAAACGGATGAAAAGTCTGTTTAGCAAGGTGCTTAATAAGGCATAAAACTGCAACTCGCATATCTTTGTTTCACTGAACTCCATCCTCTGTCTGTCCCCAGGTGCTAAGAGAACATTTGGCAGAACTAGGGATGCACAGGACTTTCAGACTGGAATAATTTCCTGAGCTCACTTCAGTCCCCACTTCCCTCCCAGTAAAATACTCTGGGAAGGAGGAACTAACTGATGGTGTATTTGCATTCTCACCAATTTATTTAAACAGGCAGGAACCAAAGCTCAAAACATTAATCTCTGCCCTTGTTCTTGCCTCTGGCAGACAGACTGCTGTATGCCAACAGAGTCTGAATATTCTCTGCTACTGTTTTCAACTCAGAAAGAGAAAGGTCAGCTTTGCAACCCATTTTCTCAATGCCTCTGGTTACTTTAACAGAAAAATGGAATATATAGCTTAGATATGAAATTAGACACTTAAAATAATCAGGGTAAGCTAAAGCCTTTGGCCCTCCTCTGTGTGACTGCCTGTGTGTCATGGTTTAGCCCCAGTCAGCAATTAAGTACCACCCAGCCGCTTGCTCACACCTCCCTGGTGGGATGGGGGAGAGAATCGGAAGAGCAAAAGTAAGAAAACTTGTGGGTTGAGATAAGAACAGTTTAATAATTGGAACAAAATAATAATAATAATAATAATAATAATAATAATAATAATAATAATAATAATAATAATAATAATAATAAAAACAACAAGAGACAAGAGAGGAACAAAACCCAAGGGGCAGGGGGTGAGGGGGGAACCAACAGTGATACAACCACTCACCACCCGCTGACTGACACCCAGCCAGTCCCCGAGCAGCGACTGTTACCCCCCGGCCAGCTCCCCCCAGTTTCTATACTGAGCATGACGCACTATGTTATGGAATAGCCCTTCGGCCAGTTTGGATCAACCATCCTGGCTGTGCCCCCTCCCAGTTTCTTGTGCACCTGGCAGAGCATGGGAAGCTGAAAAGTCCTTGACCAGTGTAAACATCAGGTAGCAACAGCCAAAACATCAGCGTGTTATCAATATTATTCTCCTACTAAAATCCAAAACACAGCACTATACCAGCTACTAGGAAGAAAATTAACTCTATCCCAGCAGAAACCAGGACACTGTGCCAGTGGAAAGGGATTTCAGGTGGGCTGGCTTTGTAAAACTGCAAACATGTAAGTACTTGCAACAGCCCAAGAATCCAAACAGCATAGAGGAATATAAAGCATACAAGGTCAAACAAGGCATGTTTTGAAAACCCGCCTTCTAAGGAACATCAAGTCCTCTTACAAAGCACTTCACCTTTCTGGATTTAGATAACTTTATGGAAGCTACAGCCTTCATTAAGTATGAATTTAAATAGAATGCAGTTTAACAATCTAGTTCTCCCCTCCTGTGCCCAAAATATGATTAAACACTTAAAGCCAGCAAAATTCCATCATTTCAACATTCATTTCAGACATCCTAAGTAAATTACTGTAATCGGACAGGACTATCAAAGGAATGCATCAGATATTTGCACAAGAGTTGGCTATAAAGGCCATGAATAAAGCAGGGCAAGTACAAGAATGAAAAATTACCTCTGCCAAGATGACTACATCATCGTCATCTTCCTCATGCTGCTGCTCTGCTGGTGTTTCCAGCAACAAAGGTAATTCTTCATCCGAGGAATCCGATATCATGATAAGACCTTCGTCCCTGAGGTTTATCCAGTCTGTAGTAAAGTAAGTAAAGTTAGCTATTTGCTAAAAGTAAATAAGTGAAATTACAGGGCACAAGCACCGAAACATCTGAAAAGCAATCTTCATGTTTGCATTGCAGCAACAGAGAAGAAGCGCTCAAAGGTCACTGGTTCCTCTACAAGTTACTGTTACGGCCACTCCTACCTCCCTCAGCCCTTTGAGCAAAGCACGTGCACAAGCTATAGCTCAAGAGACCATAGCGGCACATACATGAAACAGTCACTCATTGACACTTATGCAGAGATTCTTCTACCCCAAACTTCAGCACGAGTCAAGCTGCTGCAAAAATTATTCTGAACAAGCCATGTACATACTACTTCCTAATTTTTGCAGAGACATCCTGAACGTTCAGTATCTCTGGGATGATACATTCTTTCATTAATGTGCAGTGCATTCTAGAGGGGAGATAAGGTTCCCTGTGCAAGTTGGCCTCTTCTGAAAGGGTGTGACTTTGCAGGGGTACCTTATGCAAGAGAGATCGGGCCCCTGACTGTGGGTGCAGAAGATATCCTGCTATTAGATGACAACCTTGTCCCTCAAGGCTTGTCAAGAGTGGAATATAGATGCTACTGAGCACAGCTACTGGAACTCAGGAGAGACACTCCAGCCAGAAACAAAGGGTTTCTGTACTGCAGAGACAGCATAGAACCACGCTTTCCCTACAATTTGACACAACGTTTTGGCTAATGCTTTAGCATGAGTATTCATTTATCACCTTTCAGGCATACACAGAAAGCATCGTTTTGAATTCCACTCTTGGAGGAAGGGGTGCCAATACATACAGCCCTATAGGACATGAATGCAAAGCCAGCCTCTCTCCTATGAGGTCCTCAGAAGGGTGGAACACCATAAGCCCCTCAGATCCACTGAAATACCTCTACATGGTGTTCCCAAGAAGTTAGCAATCTGCCTTAAGGCAGTACAACATGAGAAAGACAAGAGCCAAATATTTTGCATGTCAGCATAAAACGAGAGAATTTTCTGTAGGCGGCTGTGAAGTAAGTGTAACAGAGCAGCGCATGACACGGCAAAACAGACCACTAGCAGGTTCCCATTAACAGCACTCTTGCAGGTTTAGTATCTATGAATCCTGCTGCTTGTAAGCAGAGTTTTACAAAGAGAGTTTTGGAAATATGCACAAATGAGTACTCACCTTTTCCTCTGTGACTACGGAAGCTGTTCAAGTTAATTACTTCTTCGTTTCCACCTCTCTCTGCCATTTTAAACTGCCGTGCCTGAAAGCGTCAATGCCCAGGCATGACAGTCAGACTTGCATGAGAAACTAGAAGACAAAATAAAAACAGGAGAGAGTAAGGCAAACTCAGCAGCACCCTAGTCAGGCTTTCCCAAAACTAAGCCGCCAAGTCATTTTGGGGGTTCTCCTGGCTCTCCCAGCACAGCCTCTCCACGAGGATTTTTTTCTGTACCACCTTCTTGCTGCCTAAAAGCAGACATGTTTCTGTTGTCTTCTGCTCCAACAGTTAAGACAGCCAACTGAAGAGTGAAATCAGGCCCAAGAAGCCTCTCTGGAGAAGACACGAAGATGCTTATAGCTATGCAACCACAGAAAGGGGGGGGGGGAGATGCAATTCTGTCCAGACAGGACTGAAACCCTCCCCATATGTGGATCTTCTCCTGTTTCCAAGAAGTCAAAAACCTGATGCATCAACTCACATAGCGGTGTTTCTGCCACCATCTACTGGTGAGAGGAGCAAAAGCCACTTGCCTGAGCTGCCACAGGGCAACACCACATAAGCCTGCATCTCAAACGTACCAGTTGATGTCATTACAACCATCCCCTATCGCACTTAATGCCATGAAGTCGTACCACACACAAGTGCTGCAGAAATGCTAGCACCGAGGTGAACAGCCAATGCTATGGGTCAGACCTGACAGCCTAGCTGTCGAGGAGCTGAACCGTGAAGTGAGCCACGCTGCTGAAATGGAGGCACCAGCATCAAACCCCGAATTCCCTTGTGTGCTGCCAAGCTGAGGCACAACTTCAGAGGGACCAGAGATGCTTTGAGCTCACTTCCACAATGTCCATGCTGTTGACACATCAGAAAGAAGCTGCACCCCTGGCAGGGCAGTATATAAGCACGTGTTTTGTGTCTGCACTGTGAACCGGCATGGGAACAAGTCCCACTTACTGAGCATACTTTCTTGCCATCATCTGCTATTTTAAAGAAGAGACCTCCCTGATTTATGACACATCTCCTCCTCAATGAGGGTTTGGTACAAATTCCAGGGTACACCACCTGCTCTCAAACCAAAAAGAGCATGACAGGGATCAGGGTCCTTCACAGGACTGAGCTTTTGGGACTAAAATTTGCTACCCCCACCTGTTCTCAGAAAGGCACAATGAGCCGGCTGGAGGCTCCCGAACAGGATTAGGAGATCAGAGGAATCACTGCATCCTGAACAGTAGGTTTCCATTTTATGCTCTGTCAGCTCATAGCTCTCAATTCCTGCTATCGCAGAGCAGCTGAATACATACAGGAACTCCAACCACAATTTGATCACTGGAACGAGAAAGGAGGTCTTTTTATTGAGAAGTATTAATCTCATTATTAGAGCATGGAGGAATCTGTATTATTAAATATTTACTGATGCATAAGTTAGAAGAAAATGGTGGGTCTGCTATAAAATCATGTTTGCTAGTATACAAGAGCAGTATAAATTCCTCAATAATTCTGCTTAACCTCCTCTGCAGGGAACAGGATTTGCAGCTAAGACAGCAAGATGAAGAAATCAGTTCAGATGCATACTATGTACTCATATCTATAGCCCCCCCAAGGAACTAGTCATTACCATCTTCAAAATATTTTAATACAGGATAAAATAATAAAAAAATAAAAAGTACAATTTAGCACTTTAAAAAGCCAAAACCCAAGCCACATGTCACAGAAAGCGCGTGCTGCACAGCAGCGCTGGGAGTCGTCCGGCTCTGGGCAGGAACGCACCCTCCTCCTGCAGCACAGACACGGTCCAAGGCCTCGCACTGCAGGCAGCGGGATAAGTGAGCACGGTGGCAGCGTCTTCCCTTCTGCAGGGCAGGACACTGCCTTAACACACACAAAGGGTGCCAGCAGCACGGCTCAGCGCCTGAAGCAGCCTTCTCCAGAGGGAACCTCCACCCTAAAGGCTTGGCTACAAGCCGCCATGCTCACCTGGTCCCAGCACTGGTGACGGTCCATGTTTGAGCGGGACACTGGGCTAGGGAACTACAGAGGCCTCTCCCAACCAGCATGAATACGAATATGCAACTACCCCTATATTTGAGCCCTGAAACCTCAGTAGCACACCCTATTTCCAGCAAGCAGCTCCAAGAGTATCGCGGGCATATTGATGCTTTGAAAACACTTCAAAACCAAGATTTTGGGAGTGTTTCCACTAGGTTCTTTGGCTTCTGCCTTATAAGCAAGGAGAAATAAACCTTACTTTATTTGCCAGAATGGCATGTAAGCGCTGTTCTTATCACTGCAGACAGGTGCTGGAGCTGCAGCTCAGTAGCTGGATCACTTTCACCAGTAAGCATACTGGTGAAAACCCTGTCCTTTTTAAAAGGTCACATCCACATTACAGTTGTATTTTCCCTGGTACTCATAAATAGCTACCACCTAGTCCTGCATCGGATTTTTCCATGCTTAGCCCTCTCAGTACTTTAGAAAATGAGATCAGTACACTTCTTGCCATTTAAAAGATGGAGAAATGGAAGCATGGAAAGGACCAGTGTGGCCAAGGCCACCAAGCAGGCTAGCTGAAGCTCATGTACCCAGGCCAACCACTTCTGCTTCCCAGCAGGCTGGTCCTACAGAGCACTCCTTGCAACAACCAACAATCCCTGCACAGCTCGCACCCGCCTCGTCTCAGCTGCCTTCATGCAGGCTCACACTCAACAGAGGAACCTCTTGGCAGGCAAAAACGGTGAAGGATCACTCCAAGACTGGCTGGGGAGGAACAAGGATGTTTGTGAAAGCCACAAATCAGCCCTCACAGCATCAAGCGGCATGGACAGAGGATAGACAGGTGTCTGCTCGAATTTGCTCTGAGCAAAGCTAAGTGGCTTGGATATTTCTCCCCTACGGGGGCATGCAGTGTGTTAGCAGAGTTGCATACGCGTGTACGCGTGGGCGGGTCAACACCACAAATGCTAGGCACAGTCACCAAAAAAAATCTTCTCCCAAATAGCTCAAATGGTGCTTTGTCCAATGCTGGCTAAACTGCAGCTGTTCACATCCAAGAACAAGAGATAAGCCACAAGACTAACATTAAGATCATATTCTCTATAGGCAGCTCCGGTTCCCGTAGAGACAAACTTGCACACTTCAACCTTGAGCATCAAGAAAGAGGTACAGGAAATAATCTGAAATGAAATTTGGGATAACAGACTGTCTACCCCCCTGTACAAGAGAAAGATGTGCACACATCACCAAAAGACTCATGGTGGTTTAAAAGCAGGAATATAATAAATAGCATTAACTGTAATACACAGTCAAGGCAACAAAAAAAAAAAGCCAAGCCTGGAAAGAACTGGCAATGTACCACTTTTCTAGTTCAAAACAGACTGCATAAAAACCCAAGCAGCTTAATAAAGCACTGCTTTGAGGGTAAAAGCCAAGCGTCCACTGAGAGCTAGCAATTCATTTTGTCAATACTCAATACAGAGCTCAAGTTTAAACAAATACCTATAAGCATGGGCCAGTTCCATCTAGTGGCATGAATAAGAAGTTTATTCTTGTTTATAGCACTGGGCCGCCAAGAATGTGAAGTAACAAGATCAAAGCCACCCTAGGGTCTTGCCCTACATAAACAACATAATAAAAAGCAAACAAGACAGATGGAAAGAAGCTATCCCACACTACCTCAGTGATTTCAGTGCCTATTTATAGGTAAAGAATAAGGCTACCTATAACCAAGCTCTAACATGACCATCAGCTTTTTTGCAATACAGTCAAGGACAGGATACTAGAGCCGTTTTAAAAGAAAAAGACCTAGCAGCAGGCAGATATACATTTTGCAACCTTTTTTTCCCCCCCTTTTTCTTAAAACAATCCCACCTGCGGTCCAGCACACCAACTAGATTTGGGACTTGAATCCTTATACAGTATCCAGGTGACACAAAACTCTCATCATGACTTCAAAGCCACCTGCTGACAGCGCAGTGAAGACCACCGCGCTGAAGATGCGGCTCCACCAAATCTCCCCTCCGTTTTCCACATTACTCCATGTATTCATAACTCTGCACGTCCAAGTTGTTTCACTGCACAGGCAATAAAATCCTCCCTGTCAAGGTTTTTCCTACAGCAACTTGAGAGGAGAACCACCCATTAACAGAACAGCTACTGGGAAAAAAAAAAAAAAAATCAGAGACCATCAGGGACTTACATATAACTGTTCTCTGAACTGACTAGATCTCAGACTGACAGTTGAAGTCACACGTACTTTCTGAACAAGCGTCTCATACATGCAAAAAATATAACCTACAAATCCACTGGTCCCAACCACTACGAGTTGACGGATCAGCTGCTAAGAGGTGAAGCAGGTCTCAGGTACACACAGAACGCTTACACAAGGATTTCTAAAACCCATTTAAAATCCCTGCAAACACCACGTTACATATTTTTAGCCTAACCTAAAAATAGCAAGCATCGGTACTGTGCATATATTTAAACTCCTGGTATATGCAGGCATTTCTGGACTGCAGTAATTGGAGCAGAACTCAAATCCACTCCCTCCACCTCGCATTTGTGCTGCAATGAGCATCTTCAGATGGTGTTGGAATTTAAAGCGACAGTTGGGGGGAGACCCCCCTCCTAGACACACGGTAATGTATTTTTTCCCCCACTTAAAGCATTTGAAATCTTGAACTCCCACATACCCAAGATGGGACTAGCCTCAAATTGCTCTTTTCTGGCTCTAGCTCAAGGCAACAGGACTAGACAGAAAGCACTGCTGCGGAGGTAGGAATTGAAATCCCAACCGAACGGGGGGGGGGGGAGAGCAACTTGAAAGATACGTCAGCAACATCAAATCATTGTGTGTTTTAGCCTCTCCCCCATACAGCAACACCACTGTTGCTCACCTACGTTGACAGAAGAGCATCAACTCCTACTTTCAGCCTGCGGGCAGCAAACGTGTCTGCTGGTAGCCTGCGAGCAAGGTGAATTTCTGGCTCGTTTCAAGCTGCTGAAACAAAGAGAAGCTACTTAAATAATGCATGGCTTGTGACAAGCAGCAAAATGAAAAGCTAAAAATTCAGCCTTAGAAAAAAAAAAAAGAAAAAAAAAAGCACGACAGAAGGGAAATAAACCAGCCCGACTTACTGTCAAGCATTTCATTGAAACATTTCAAAGGGTTCACGATTTGCTGGGGGCTGCTCCTTGTAACAGTCACTTAGCAAAAGCAAGGAGAGTTTAACAGCGGTCGATCGTGTTAAGCGGCATCATCCCAACCGAAAATTAGAAATCCCCTGATCATAAGCCCGACAAGAACCGCTGTGCATAAACAAGTCCTATTTGCCATGCACAAGGCAGCTACCGCCACTGCATCGCACCTCGCAAAGAAATAAAGCCGGAGGTTAAAATGTGGACCTGCAGCGGGGTTTCTGCTGAGCAGGTTCGCACGGAGGCCTGCCCACAGCTCAGGCGAAAGTGGGAAACCAGGCTGAAACAAAAGCATCGGCCCCAGCCCAAGAGCCTTACCCCCGGCCTCCTGCAGATAGGACTGTGTGGGCAGCGGCTCATAGGCAAGACCCCCTGGTTTCCAGCAGCGGCTCGGTTTGCTAAGAAAACGGCACAACCAGCTACAGATATCACACAAAAGCTCCTCTTAGGAGCACAGAACAGGGGTAGACTTATGGCAACTGCCTCCATGTAGCTCTGCCACCAATTTTTGGACCTGGAGCACGTGCTGAAGAGGAACAACATACCAGAAGATCATTTAATAACAGAATTGGCTTCTAAGTTTTAAAACACTCCCTAAGTGTTTCACAAGACATTAGCAGCTGGCTTGTTTACCAAATGATTTCAGACAGATACGTACACCCTCTAAGAGGAGAACAGGATTCCTGAGATCCGAGAAAAAATCAAGGAACAGAAACTGAAATGAACAATTTTTTCTCCATTAAGAGCCAGGTAACGCAGTTCTACTGCAGAAAGCCAGAGAATTGATTTTGTCACACCAAAACATAAGACAATATAACACTAGAAGCATTTTGGGGCAAGTAAATCAAAACTGAATGTTTACCTCCCCATACGTACAAGACAGCCAACACACATATTGTTCAGAAAACATCTCCAAAGAGCAGCCACTATTTCTGCAGCCACACCAGCATCACGACCAGCTTCAGAAGCAGTACTCCAGGCTAGAACATTATTAAGATGGACCAGGGGGACAGGGAGTCTTCACGCTTCTCTAGCAGCAATCACAACCTCTAGATATCTCACAAAAGTTCCCTATTCCTCACCCTCTCTTACCCAAGAAGAGGAGCCGCACTGCGAGGCACGCACCGAAGCGAGCGATGCCCTTTCCACCAAGGCCTACCACTGGTGCGAGCTCTCTTGGTAACCGCGGAGTGCTTAGCGATCGCTGCATCGGCGAAAAGCAAACTACGAGCTCACTAACACGGGGCTGTCCGGCTTTACTAAAATCCTGCTTGTGGCTAGAACAAGGACCATGTGTTGTAGCTTCGTGCAGAGCTCTGCTGTGCATTTTTGCAGTCAATTCTCAGTCAACGGCGTTACCAGGAACGCATCAGAAGATATTTTGAAAAGAGAGGCTATGGATTAACAGGGTACAAGCCACATCTATGCGTCACTGCTCCAGTCTAATGCAAATTGCTTAGTCAGGAGCAATTAAGAGAGCAGATTTTTAGGGATTACTTGGGTTCAAATCCCTAACTATACTTTTCCCATTTTGCAAGTCAACTTAGGACTTACAGGAAACATCTCAACTGTCTGTACATCACAAGATTTCCAATCAACCTCACTTGCAGTTCATCATTCCATTAAGGTGACAGTATCACTTAATCATAATTTTTTGAAATACCCAATCTCCATTTTTATTGCATCTATTAACACAAAGTACAAGAAGAAAGAAATCTGTCCAGTTTTATCTTATTCACCTAACAGCTTGCCACCTACAATGACACCATTTTTCCTAGCCAAACTGATCTCTGCTGTCTGAGCTCTTCTCTAAAATGTAAGACTGTTTTGAAACAGACTGACTTGTTTTCCAAAAATGGGCAACTACTAATTCAACTCAACTGAAAGTTTCTGATGCCTTCAGGCTATTCCCTGATGACTGGCATCAAGGTCAACTGCTGGACACTTCAGTGCCTTCCCACGACCCCCTGTCACTCCTTCTGCTAAATAACAGGGCTCCGTATCGTCACATCTCTGACCAGCACGAGACTGCTAATTTTGATGTATGCAAAAAATCACGCTCTGCACAAGAGGTGGGGAGCTTTGGATCACTCATTTGCCTCCCCTACCAAATTGAGTCATGAAAAAGAGAGTTACATTTACAAAGCCTGGTTAGAAAGGAGAGTTAATGCCATTGCCTCGAGCAGCTCATTTTAAGAGCAAAGTGAAAATTCAAGGCTTTGAGGGAGGAAGAGGCATCTCTGCAGTTAGCTCCTGGAAAGGGTACTACTCTGCCTGCCTCAGACTTCTGGCATGTGCAAGATCATACTGTATAATCCCCAAAATCCAAAACCTCCCTCCCACATCACAAACATAGGTGCCAGCTTGGCATTTTGTGTTCAAGCAACAATTCAGACACTAGCAGCTCAGCACTTAGCTACGGCAGCACATGCACACAAAACCAACCCCTTTGGGCTCACAGCCTATCTCCCAAGCCATCAATTTAAAAAACTGTTTTGTTCTGATTTTGTGGTATAAGGGTGGGGATGAACAGAAGAGCATGTGAAACCATGTGATTTGCAGCTTTGGCACTTCCAGAGCGAGTTTTACTTCCAGTTTTCTTGCCCCAAACTCACATGCATCCCAAGAGAAGGGGGCAGAAGCTCCTTTCTCTGAGCAGCACCGTTATTAAACCCAGTAGTATCTGAAAGAGCCGGACTCCACGGACTACCAGGTACTGCACATACCTGCCAGGGCTCTACATAACATTTATTGCAGCTGCCTTCTCTTCCCCATCAACCCAGCGACCACACAGAAAAGAACAAGAGAAATGCCCTACGTGCCCCAGGATATACATGAGAGTGCTCCTCTGTTACTTGTACTTCATAGAGCTCTCCAGGAGAAAGGACACAGCATTTCCTCTCCAAATCCTTAGTATTTTTTCTCCTTTTTTCTTTCCTTTTTTAAGGGATCCTGAATGTCACCTTTAAAAGGTTTAACAGAACAAAGAAAACCAAGTGCAACCTTTTAAGTAGTTATTTAACAAATTGGATGCACGTCTTCAGGAGCTTTCAGGTTACCATCTTAGCACCATTTTTCACTGGAGAGGAAACAGAGAAATAAAGGAGTTTAAGGTTGCTGGTTAGAGTAACCCTACAGGCTACAGCACTGACATTCACATAGATGAGCAACAGCAGCCTGCTCCGCTTGCAGCCCTGTGTGCAGGGGGCACCGGGAGCAAGAAGAGACAGGCTGCACGCAACCAGCAAACTGCTATTAAAAGCAGCAGCAAGGGACTAACTAGACCAAAGTCAAGAGGGCTGGAAAGCACAAAGAGTCAGTTTTAGTTGCAGTAACAGCCAGAGAACTTTAAAAATCACAAAGGATTGATAGGTTGCAATGGCATCCTAGATGTTAAGCTGCTGCCCAGCAGACCAACTCTGGAAACAACCGCTTAAGCTGCACTTGGGAAGTTGCATTCCAGCAAAAATGCATAATGCACCACCAGGAGCAAGTGTGGAAAGGAAGGGGGTATTATTTTATTTTAAATGTGACCTGAACCTATCACAAGAAACTTTACTTTCAAGGATGGCTTCAGTCTGCAAAGCACACCTCACCTCATTTCACAAAGCTTCTGACAATACAAAAGCTAAGACCTGACCCTGAGGTGGCACAGAAGGGAAAAAACCCCGACTTACTGCCATAGCCCACCTTAGCAAAAAGGAAGGTTTCTGTGTTGATCTGCACAATACTTTTAGTATCGACTTAAAAGCTTGCCACCAACCATTTTAGGTGGCAAACATCCCAGAATTAGGGACTTCCAAAAAGAATGACTTCACAGGTCACATCTTCTGGTTATTACAGCCGTACCCTTTTTTTGATCCATGTTAAAACATCTGCACTTGCCATAATTTCAAAGGTCAGTGGCCAGAAGCTGTGGCTCCACGTTAAGAAGGGTTTCACTGCAGTAACTGCTTAAGATGGTCACATTCCCACACCACAGCTTGTCGCCTCCTGAGCTCCACCAGCATTTGTTACACCTTTGAAAAGAAACGCCCTGGAAAACTGTTTTGTAGGATTCAGATCAGATACCTTCTCTTCTCACATGTCCACCATAGCATAAGATGGAGAACAGAACTAAGATGCTAAAATAAACTGCAAGAAGGGGGAAGATCTTAAACTGCAGCCTAACAGTTGACACTATGCAACCACAGCAACACCTAACTAGCACTCAAACTATACGTGCTCCTAGTCCAAGATCAGGCACTGCTTTTGAAAGATGCTTTTACACATTCCATTGAAGGGCTTAAATACGTACAAGAGCCAGCTTAGAGCCACTGAGCCAACAGGCCAAGTTCACTCTGCAGTGAGAGGAGTCTTAAACTGCCTTAAGTACCGAGAGTAAAATACCGATAGAAACCTTGCAAGGCACGTGCAATGCCTGAGCAGCGAGTCCACACGCTGCACTGATTCCTACTGGAAAGAGTAAAAAAGCTGCCTACCCCACCCAACAACTGCTGCACGAGAAGGACTGCTACCAACCCACCTGAAGAACGGTAACTGTGTCCTTACTGCTCAAGCACCACAGATGACCACTTGTTACAAGATTTTCAAGCCAGCCAGCAACTGCTTTTGTAAAACCGGGTTTTGTTTTATTTGCAGCCACACTTTCGCTCTGCGGCCAACCGATTCCAGCCCAGCAAGCAGGCTCTCAACAGCAGAAACTGAGGGCAGCCTTCCAGGCCCACAACAGTTGTCCAGTCTGACTTCACCCATGCCACGTGGCAGCGGCCATTGCTGGGTTTAAGCAGCATGTGTTAAAATAACAGAAAAGTAAAGAGTTTGTATTTGAGATAAGCTCACCACTACATCAGAACCAAAACCAGTGAAATCGGATCGTGGCCAGATTTAGAGATGCTCCACATCCAGCATTATTCTCTTCTGAGACTATTAAAGTTCACAAATGAATGAGTTATCAGCTGGCCAGCTAAAAAGCAAGGAAAGAAGCACTGCACATTAATTCTCCAGGTCCAGTCATGCAGATTTAGGAGACTCCAAGGTACCTAACAATTTCACTCCAAGGGAAATAAACATTTTGCATGTGCAAGACTAAGAAAATCACTACAGGCCACAGCTAAGAGGTTACACAGGCTGCAGTCAGACCATTTCCTAAGGACACAACTGTTTTCAGGCTGCAAATTTGTGTGCCTACCCCTTAGTCATCGCAGTCAAGTGTCCAACACTGTTTAAGCCTTCACATAGCAGAATATAAATTCTTTTCCTGGGTGTTGCAACAGTACAACATCAAACAGATTATTTAACCATCTGGGACAGAGGGTCAGTAAAAGCAGCCACAGACTGCTAAACAAACACAAAAACATTACGCTGAGGAGCACTCTTCAGACACTGTGTTCAAGTCCGAGGTGCATTCCAGCCATTGCAAGCTGGTCTGTGCTAGTCGTGCCTGATCCAAGGGCACCTCCCAGTTTATACACAATGAAGCCTGCTCCACTACAATAGGATTCCGGTTTAACAATACATAGAGAGGACACGAACTATTTATGCTAGCCAAGTTACTGCTAATGGGTCTTGCCAGCCTTGGTCATCTGTGGCTGGAAATCCTAGCAGCAGGGGATGTATGAAACACCCTACACTGCTGGTTTCCTGCAAGGGAGAAAAAGCTTCTTTTCCTGCTTCCCCATTATGCTGCTGCTGTCATCTTCCTCAAATTGCATTACAGCGCACTACAGCGAGAGCAGGGAGAGGAGGAAAGCCTTCTAGGCAGCATCGCTGCTCTGCTGCAGGCAGCTGTCAACATCGCTGCCTGTTCCACCCCGATATCCCACTGTAACACGTTTATCCAACAACATTTTGTACATGCCACGGGTACGTGGGTAAGTGCTCCCTCCGCTACCGGCCTTCAGGTACCTTCAAGCAAAAATGATCTGCAAGAGAG
This sequence comes from Mycteria americana, assembly GCF_035582795.1. Classification (NCBI taxonomy): domain Eukaryota; kingdom Metazoa; phylum Chordata; class Aves; order Ciconiiformes; family Ciconiidae; genus Mycteria; species Mycteria americana. Next base: position 4,605,636 of record NC_134376.1, on the reverse strand, counting down.
GTTTCCCTCCCTTCTCCATCAAATATAAAAATGCATCATGTCTTCAGGATGGTATTTGGAAGCAGAAGTGTAAATCTGTTCCTAACTCTGGTTTTGCAAAGGCTGCAAAAAGCTAACTGCTGTCTTCCTTTCTCCAATCGAGAAACAGCAATAACAGCGCCCGCAGCTTGGTAAGAGCACGTCAGTATTGACAAAGCAGCACAGGAGCCTTGTGCGAGAAGTGCTTTAGACAAAGTATTGAGGCCATTTTCCATCCTTATATTCCCCAAACAAAGATTCTAGCTAGTACAAATCCTGATCACCTTATACTACAGAGTAATATCACATGATACCTCTACAGATCTTGTCCAAATGTTTATCTAAATAATGCAAACAGTAGCTTGGCCTCCTTAGAGAGGTAAGCAGACCGAGTGCGAACAATACAGCACTTGTCCTCAGAAGCCAACTGAAAACATTTCAGGTCACCCTGACACCTACATACACTCCCACATTTATTTCAGCTCATCAACTTTACTTCTCCTTACGAGTAACAACGAGAGCCTCCAAAAGTCACCCTGTGAAAGAGACAGGCACCATCGGCATCAGCAAAGGAGTCAGGCTCCCCCAAAGCCAGCGAGGAAGCCATGCTTAATTCAAATTTCCCCCGAGCTGGGTCAGAAACACTATGAGATGGCATCATGGCTCAGGGTAGCAGCTGCCCCATGGTGAAATCTTCCCCCCAAACCCAGTGCTTTTTCCACTTAATCAGACACTGACAGTTCCCCTCACAAATGCGGGGAAGGAACCACAGCAGTGCTGGTAATTAGGAGAAAGGTGTCATTCAGCGGGAATACGATTTCTAGTCCTTGGCAATTAAGCTTTCTCAAGGACCGTTATGAATTCAAAACCACCGCAAGCTCTTAAGCACTGACCCAGAGGAAAAACGTCACTCCTGAGATACTCCAAAATAAACCTGAAAGTCTATAAAAGCGACATGAGGGCTGCTGAGAGCAAGATTATCCCAGCTCAGTAAAACATTCCTTATTATCTCACATCTCAGTGCTTTGGCAAGGATAACTTATTCAAGCCACCAGGACACTGCTAAGTGGCCTTTTTCTCTTTTTCCTGTTCTCCCTGCCTACCCCTCCCCAATTTCCCAGATTTCCCCGTCCCAGTAACCTTCTTAAAACAAAACTACTGTTCTTCTCATGAGACCAATGCTGATCTGCACATTATTTAGCTCCATTTCAAACACAGGAACTACCACGTCAGTACACAAGTAACCTTATCTCCTGGGCTGCTACTGGGAGATAGCTAGTGTCCCGAGCCAGCTGCATGTTTCACACCTTCCACTGCTCACTCTATCAAAAAAATGCACCTACCCCATCAGGCATAGATCCTACTGAGAGGAATTGAAGTTACATGTAGCAGCTTGAAAAGCCCACCCATCGACCAGGCATGCAATACACAACGGTATTATTTTAATGCACACACAGACTTCGGAGACTATTAGCGCCTCTCCTTTAACTACTTAAGATGTCCGAATTCAATAATTTAAATGGAGACTTAAAATATCTCCAGACCAAATCTATGTGAAAAAAAAACCCCTAGCTTCTGACGAGAGGAATTAATGGAGCAGTTCTGAGTGTCCTGAAAAGAATGCAGCCAGCGGCAAGCCCCGACGCCCATCGCCGCGCCGAGCTGCCGGCACTATGACACAGTAAACCACTCACAATGACTTTAAAAAGAAACAAATAAAAATAAGACACCCATTCCAAATTAATGAATGGGAGCTGCTTCCAGCAGGCACTAAAAAACACCCAAAGGGCTCCACATCTCTCGCACTTGGGTTTGTGCTACTCCGGCTTGCTAATCAGCTCCTGGCCCCCAAGATACGCTTCCTGCCTCTCTCCAGCTGCACCAAAGTCGCCGGAGTTGCATGCTTGCTCCACCTATTTTTGCCACAGGACTTTTTAGCGATTTGTGTCCAATTTCAAAGCATAAGCCACACTGCCAGTGATCGTAGCTTGCCGGCAGCAGTAACGCCCACTGCATTCTCGGGCAGACAAAGCATTGGTCTACCCAGGAATTTGGACTTCCGAGGCAGCTTCTGAAACACAAACAGGCTGCCAGCACCCTGCTAGAAACTAGAATGTACCTTATCATCAGTCAAGCCTGCCCCAACCGCTTTTCCAGGAACTGTTATTCGTGCCCTGACTTACACAGCTGCCCAAGAAGGATGCCTGCAGCTCGGCCAACAAGAAAACATCCTAGGAAGGAAAGAAAAAGAGATCGAAGAAGACCTGTTACCAAATTGCAGCACTACCAAGCGGGCTGAATGTCTCTACAGATCTTCTTCAGGAAGTGCGTCTGAGTCCTTTCCCAAGTCTTGGTATTCCGGGCACAAACTTCTGTCAAGATGATTGTTTATTAACATCTAGTCACACCATGCAGACACCCAGCACATGAAATCTATTATGATGTTTACAGTATCGAAAGGCCTGATGTAAAGCAGGGGAATTTTTGCACGGCATTCGTCGTAGAAGTGAAAAGCTCAGATTGAAGCTGTAAATCCCACAGTTCTGTAATTAAAAGCTGTCCCTGCAATTCTACTAGTCCTTAAGAAAACAGGTCCCACTATATGGTTTGTGCTGCACACTCCTATGGCACGGTAGTTGTACAGGGATGTACCAGAACCTGCTCAAGATTTGGGTCTGCAGAGTGACGGGTCTCAAACATCCCCCCTCACCTTCCAAACAGATTGCTGGAGCCAAAAAGCTCTTACGCCATCCTCTGTGGAAGCAGGAGGAGGCCACTTTATAACTGAGCATGCAAAGTCCAGTCTATCCATCTGACCAGGGATGCCTGCCTTCTCCTCCACTGCTACTGCTGGAAACCTGCAACAGCTCCAGAGTACGTCAATCGAGACAGCAGAAATTGTAAGAAAAAGGAACCAACCACCACAGAGCAGAATAGAGAAACAGGGATCTGCTCGTAGGTCTTAGTACTAATGCTGCCTGTGCCTTTCAGCCACCAAGGCAATTAGCTATTGCTTTTAGGATTGTTGCCCGAGATAAAGCAAGAAGAGTCTGCTGCTCTGCATAGCAGTCAGTAAGCTGGAAAAGACAGACAAGAAGAGACACTGTGAAAAGTGTGCAGACAACTGAGCTATAGTCCCTCAGCATTACGCCTCAATAGTGGAAATAAGAGCGCACAGCATCAACATTAAGCTTTTCTTTTTTAAAAAGCGTCAGAGGTCTCAAACCTGTGACTGAACCGTAACACTTCACGTCAGAAACTGAACCTTGCTTGACGAGCAGTAAGGAAGCTGAATAGAAACACCGACAACTAAAGTTATTCATATGAAAGCTATGTTTCTGGTATAAGTATTTTTCAATAAGACTCTAAGACGAGGTGTCAGAAGACATTCGAAGACAACACTTCAGGCCATAAAGCCAAGGTGAGATGAAAAGAAAAACCTCCCGGGCCAGACTCGCAGGCGCAAGCGGCCGTTACCCGCCCAACAGCCGTGCACGGGTTCCAGCGAGTGCAGCTGCAAAGCCAGCGGACCTGTGGGACGACAGCGGCTTTTTAAGCCAACCTACATTCTGCCCATCCCAAACCGACGCACGGGAGCACTGCCTGGGCGAGCTTACGCTCCTCTCTTCACACGCACGCTGGAGTGAGCTACAACTCTTTGGTCTCAGGATACTTTGTGTGAAAACCCGACCTTCCTCCGGCCGTTTGGGGGAATGAGTGCAGCTCCAGAGGCAGAAACACCCATCAGACACCTCTGTTACATAAAGGCTGTGCACGTTAGCGCTTCCAGCGTTTGCTCTCTCCCACCAAGCTGAGCTAGCACTCAAATCAATAGGGAGAGTAGGGGGAAGACGAGGAGGAGGAGTATCTCTTCCACAGATCCCTCAACTCTGAGGACAGCTGTGTTTTGGGTTTCTTTTCTGCTCCCACAGCAGATGCCCAAAATGTCAAGATGTCCCAACGGCACCAAGCGTTTCCACAACAAGACGAGGGTCAGAAGAGAAGAACAAGCTTACATCCGCCTTTCCCCACCAGCTCCGGAGCCGACACTGCTTTTCTTGCCGAGTATAAACACGCAGCCCGGGGTATCTGAAACGAGCCGGGGGAGAGAGCCCACGGAGAGCAGCGCCGGGGACTGTACCTGGGGGTCCCCGCCCCCTTCAGCTCCCTACTGGGGGGCACACACGGGACTTCAACAGGACCCCAGGGCCGGGAGGGAAGCGAGGGCCTCGCCGGGGCCACCGCCGAGCCCGGGGGGAGAAGGGAGCGGGGCCGGCCCCGGGGAGGGGGAGAAGGGACCGGGGGGAGAACCCGACGCTGACAGGGGGAAGGACCCGGCCCAGAGCGGGGGACCCAGGCCCTGAGGGGGGAAGGACCCGGCCCTGAGGGGGGAACGCGCGGGGCAGGGCCCCAGCCGGGGGCAGCGACCGAAGCCCCGCCGAGGCCCAAGGGACGAGGCGGGGAGCCCCGGCGCGAACCCCGGCGTCCGGAGCGAGCCCCTCCCCGCCGCCCGGCTACCGCCGCTCTCCCCCGCCCCGCCCGGGACGCAGAGGCCACACCGAGCCCGCGGGAGGGGGCCCGCGGCCGGCACTCACCGGGCCCGTCCGCCCCCGGGCCGCCCCTCCGGCCCCGCTTCATTTAGCCGCCGCTGCCCCGCTCCTTCCGGCCTGCCCGCGCCACGTGACCGCACCGCCCCGCACCATAGAGAGGAGCGGCGGGGAGCGGAGAGCGGCGCGGGAGAGACGGGCGGCCCGAGCGGTCCCGTCTCGGCAAACCTACCATAGAGGCGGGAGAGGCGGTCCTCCAGGGGGCCTCGCCCCGCCCCCTTCCGGGCGTCCAGTGTTTTCGGGGAAGGGGGCGGGGCCTGAGGGGAAGGGGCGGGGCGAGGAGCTGCATGTGTTTCCTAGGGGTGGGGGTGCTCTGCTGGGGGGGGCAGGACCCCTATGGGGGGCAGGTCCCCTATGGGGCTGCTCTGCCAAGGGGGGGCAGGACCCCTATGGGGGGCAGGACCCCTATGGGGGTGCTCTGCCATGGGGGGGAGGGGCAGGTCCCCTATGGGGTGCAGGTCCCCTATGGGGGTGCTCTGCCAAGGGGGGGCAGGTCCCCTATGGGGGGCAGGTCCCCTATGGGGGTACTGCACCATGGGGGGAGGCAGGTCCCCTATGGGGTGCAGGTCCCCTGTGGGGGTGCTCTGCCAAGGGGGGCAGGTCCCCTAAGGGGGTGTTCTGCCATGGCGGGGAGGGAGGGAGTCAGGTCCCCTATGGGATGGAGGTCCCCTATGGGGGTACTCCACCATGGGGGGGGAGAGGTCCCCTATGGGGTGCAGGCGAGCAATCCCGCCGCGGTGGTTAAGCTGCTGGAAGGGAAACCCGGGTGCACGGCCTGGCAGCCCTTGTGGGCTGGGAGCCAGACCCGGGGTGATCACCCGCAAGGGCTCTGCTGCCTTTGAGAGGCGTTGAATTGTGGTTTTGGGGTGCAAAGCGGCTCTAGAACAGAGCCGTGGGGCTCTCTACGCCCTCGCTGCCTGCAGACCAGGGCAGGTTTACTTCCCCCGTCACCAGCGCTGCTAGTGCAGCCCAAAAGCATGGGTGAAGCCAGGAGCTTTCTCTCTCCCCTAAGTTGCTCATAAGGACCCAAGCTGGTCCTTCTTGCCTCCCTGGGACCCTCGCACCGGATCAGTGGGGGCCAGTTCCCATCCCAAAAACTCCCTAAAATCCAGCAACCCTCATCCCTCCCCCTGCCCAGCCATGGGACAGAGCAGCTTTGGGGACAAGACACCACTATGAATTTTTGATGACATTAATTTCTCCTTTGATACCTGGTTACAGGAAGCTGAGCCCCCCGGGGAGGGCAAGGGCTGGGCCACATCCCGCTCCCACGAAGCCTCCCAGCCCGAGCTCAAACCAGACCTGCAGAGACCCGGGAGATGGGGAAAAATAACAAAGAATAGTGATTAAACCCAAATCTCATAGAAAATGATCCGTCTGCAGCAATGCACGTTATGGAAGGAGCGGGGCAGGGGCCCCAGGCAGCGGGAAGGGCTGGTGGGCAGCTGGGGTGTCTCGGCATCCCTGCTGCGAGGGCAGAGGGACAAACCCCACCTCCGCTGAGGCTGGTCCCCCTCGCTGCGTGTGGGGAAGGCAAATGGCTTTTCCAGGCAGCGCCGGGGAGAGCAGTGCTCGCCGGAGCAGAGCTGCTGCTGCTGCTGCTGCTGCCACCCCGTCCCGCTGCCAGCCCGCTGCCGGGACAGGTCAGCCGGCAGCTCCCGCTTCTGCAGCTCGGGATTTCCCCCAGAAGAGCTCCCCGGGGCAGTTCTCGGCGAGGGAGGATGGAGCTGAGCACGTGTCTCGGTGCCCTGCTACCCCAAAAACACCGCCGCCAGCCCAGTGCCTCTTCCGAAAGCACCAGCGACCTCTGGGTCATCTCCTTCCTCGGCTGCATCCTGGCTGCCATGTGCGTGGTTGGGGTGGTGGGAAATATCTACACGCTGGTGGTCCCCACGAGGTGCACCAGCTCCATGTACGTGCACATCGTCACCTTGGCCCTGGCCGATCTCCTGTACTTACCCACCATCCCCTCCGTGGTCTGCACGTACTTCGTGTGGGACTGGTACTTCGGAGACCTGGGCTGCAGATCTTCTTCAGCCCTGACCTCCTCACCATGCATGATGCCAGCATCTTCACCCTCACCATCATGAGTGCCGAGCGCTACCTGGCCATCATCAGGCCTCTGGACACCCTGTGCGGGTTGAGGGACCACCAGCGGGTGGTCACCTGCCTGGTGTGGCTGGTGGCTTTCCTCCTCGCCCTCCTCACCATGATCCCCATCGACCTGCGCACCAGCCACCGTGACGGGGTGACCAAGCGCGTGTGCCACCCAAGCTGGTGGATGGGGACCTACAAGGTGTATCTCACCATCCTCTTCAACACCTGCATCCTCACCCCAGGCGTCATCATCCAGCTTGTTGCACCAAGCTGGCTAGGACCTGTAGCGAGGTGGTGCAGGGAGAAAATTAGAAGGGCCAAAGCCAAGCTAGAGCTCAATCTGGCTACTGCCGTAAAAGACAATAAAAAATACTTCTTCAAATACCTTAGCAGCCAAAGGAGAGCTAAGGAGAATCTCCAGCCTCTAGTAGAGGGGGGAGGGAACACAGTGACCAAGGATGAGGAAAAGGCTGAGGTACTTAATGCCGCCTTTGCCTCAGTCTTTAATAGCAGGGCCGACTGTTCTATGGGTACCCAGCCCCTGGAGTTGGAAGATAGGGACGGGGACCAGAATGGAGCCCCCATAATCCAGGGGGCAATGGTGAGTGACCTGCTGCACCACTTAGACACTCACAAGTCTATGGGGCCTGATGAGATCCACCCGAGAGTACTGAAGGAACTGGCAGATGTGCTCACCAAGCCCCTTTCCATCATTTACCAGCAGTCCTGGCTAACTGGGGAGGTCCCTGCTGACTGGAGATTAGCAAATGTGATGCCCATCTTCAAGAAGGGCCGGAAGGAGGACCCGGGGAGCTACAGGCCTGTCAGCCTGACCTCGGTGCCGGGGAAGCTGATGGAGCAGATCATCCTGAGTGCCATCACACAGCATGTAGAGGATAACCAAGGGATCAAGCCCAGCCAGCATGGGTTCAGGAAAGGCAGGTCCTGCTTGACCAACCTGATCTCCTTCTACGACAAGGTGACCCACCTAGTGGATGAGGGGAAGGCTGTGGATGTTGTCTATCTAGACTTCAGTAAAGCCTTTGACACCGTTTCCCACTGCATTCTCCTGGAGAAACTGGCTGCTCATGGCTTGGACGGGTGTACGCTTCGCTGGGTAAAGAACTGGCTGGACGGCCGGGCCCAGAGAGTGGTGGTGAATGGAGTTTACTCCAGTTGGTGGCCGGTCACAAGTGGTGTTCCCCAGGGCTCTGTGTTGGGGCCAGTCCTGTTTAACATCTTTATCAATGATCTGGACGAAGGGATCGAGTGTACTCTCAGTAAGTTTGCAGATGACACCAAGTTGTGTGGGAGTGTTGATCTGCTGGAGGGTAGGCAGGCTCTGCAGAGGGACCTGGACAGGCTGGATCGATGGGCCGAGGTCAATTGTATGGGGTTCAACAAGGCCCAGTGCCGGGTCCTGCACTTGGGCCACAGCAACCCCATGCAACGCTACAGGCTTGGGGAAGAGTGGGTGGAAAGCTGCCAGGCAGAGAAGGACCTGGGGGTGTTGGTTGACAGCCACCTGAATATGAGCCAGCAGTGTGCCCAGGTGGCCAAGAAAGCCAGTGGCATCCTGGCTTGTATCAAAAATAGCGTGGCCAGCAGGAGTAGGGCAGTGATCGTGCCCCTGTACTGGGCACTGGTGAGGCCGCACCTCAAACACTGTGCTCAGTTTTGGGCCCCCCACTCCAAGAGAGACATTGAGGGGCTGGAGCGTGTCCAGAGAAGGGCAACGGAGCTGGGGAAGGGTCTGGAGCACAAGGCTGATGGGGAGCGGCTGAGGGACCTGGGGTTGTTCAGCCTGGAGAAAAGGAGGCTGAGGGGAGACCTCATCGCTCTCTACAACTGCCTGAAAGGAGGCTGTAGAGAGGTGGGGTCGGTCTCTTCTCCCAGGTAACAAGTGATAGGAGGGGAGGAAATGGCCTCCAGTTGCGCCAGGGGAGGTTTAGACTGGATATTAGGAAATTTTACTTCACTGAAAGGGTTCTCAAGCATTGGAACAGGCTGTCCAGGGCAGGGGTTGAGTTCCCATCCCTGGAGGGATTTAAAAGCCGTTTGGATGAGGTGCTTAGGGACATGGTGTAGTGGTGGGCTGGGTAGTGTTAGGTTTACGGTTGGACTCGATGATCTTAAAGGTCTTTTCCAACCTAAACGATTCTGTGATACTGGAGGTCCCAGCGGGCTCTTGTTCTCAGCATGGAGGAAACCAGCCCATGTCCCATGCAGAAGGTCCTGTGTATGATCTTCAGCATGGTGCTCGCTTACTGGGCTTGCTTCCTGCCCTTCCGGCTGTGGCAGCTCTTCAGCATCTCTTGGTACGAGCGGGGGGACCGGGGTGGCACCACCGTCACCTCCATCAACTTCCTCGTGACCTGCCTGGCCTACGGCAACAGCTGCCTCAACCCCTTCCTCTGCACGCTGCTCTCCAAAAATTACAGCAAATACCCATAGAGCCGGCCCCGGGCCGCCGCAAGCCTGCCCACCCCCGACCCCTGCCGTCCCCCCGGCCACGGCCCGGCTGCGGGGGGCTCTGGAGAGGTGCTGCCTGCGCGAGGCGGGTGCCCGTGTCGCACGCCCGTGTGCCACCAGGCTAAGCCCTTCTGCCGGGGGACACGGTGCTGTTGCCGCCTGTGCGAGGCCGGTAAGAGATATCGAGTACAGTAATAAATAAAAGGATAAAAGTCGGCTCCCCTGCGGGGGGGCAGCTCTGATCACTGAGCTCGCCCTGAGCCTTTTGCTAAATGTCCTTCTCACAGTTAAGTTTTTATCTGGGAACTCTACTGAAAACTAGTTTATTGCCAGATTAGTCCAAAAAACCAATTTCCTGGAGGGAATTTGGGCTCCGGGCTCCCACTGCAAGTCCTCTGGAAACCGCTTTTCCGGATCATTTCAGCCAAAGCCTTTGAGATGAGCCATTTGCTGAGGGCTCCCCGCGGACCATCCTCCCAGGCTGCCCATGTGCCACCACCGTCTCCCCCATCCTGCGAAACGGGGATGAAATTTCAGTGCCCGGGAAGCAGAGGGAGCTCCCTTTGGATTTCCACCAAAAAGCAAAGGCATAAGGAGCCCCAGCACGGGGGGGTCCCCACTCTGGCAGTGCATGTGGGTGCTGGGGGACCCCACCCTGTCGTCATCCCCCCCACCCCACGGCCATCGATGCTCGTGGAGGTGAAGCGAGTGACACGGAGCCACCCAGGATGTCACATTTCCCTCTCGGCCAGCGGCTGTCTCAGGCGGGGACCCCGCTGTGGGGCAGTGCCGGGGGGTGGCAGGGGCTCACGCAGGAGGTGGGCTCAGCCCACCCACGGCTGCAGGAGCTGGTGCTGCAGGGGGTCAGCCCTGGCCCTGCCAATGCCCAAATATGAGGCTGTGTCAAAGGACAGTACAGGCACCCGGTGACGGTAAACGCAGCCCACGTCAGGCAGCAGGGATCAGTCCCTTCGGATAAAGGACCTTCGCTTGCTACGCTCCTGCGGAGCCAGACCAAGCAGATGTACCCATCGGAGCATCCAGCCCAGATCCACATCGTGCAGACATGTCACCACCCCCACCCCTTCCAGATCCGTACCAAAAAGCAAAGCATCAGTCCTACACGTCCTCGGCACGCTCAGGAAAAGCTGCCCAAGCCAGGTATCACTGGCCACCTCCCTTTGGGGTCAGCAGTGGCCAGACACGCTCCCGGGCCTGATGCCTGCGGGACTTTGATGGCAGGTCTTGCCTGGCCATGTCCAAGACCAGAATCAGGGGACGCAGCCAGACTCATTTAATCAGCATCCAATTAAAATTTAATTTCAAAATCTCCCAGACCAAACGCTTTACACCAGCCCAGGAAGATGCAATGTACGGTAGCTCTCTGAGCAGGGCTACCTCTGTAGAAGAGACCAGGTTGGACCAGCAAGACTCATGTTGCTTGCGTATCTTTTCCACCTCATCACCATGTCCAGGAGGTTTCTCCCGCAGATCTTGTCCCAAAACCTGACCAAATACCCCCACCAGTGCCAGGGTCTCCCCAGCCCTCCAGGAAAATTTCTCTCCCCCCATCCCTACACAGGGACTGCTGTGGCTCAGCCATGTGGTTTCCAGCCGCAGCCCGACCTCCGTTTCGGGTGCCAACTCCTTCTGGATCTGGGACAGAGATCTGCAAACTTGGCGTGATTCTCCCGCAGCCATCTGCACTGCAAAGCCACGCGTACCCGTCCCTGAAACACCCCTCTTCTGCAGGCCGTAAAAGCCAGGTTGTGGTGGCAAGAAAACATCTGTCCTTCTAACCTGCTGGTGCCTAGCCTCCTTCCCGTCACCTTACATCCAGCCATGAGCTCTCCAGGCAGATTTTCTTTTATCGCGTCTCTACAACACAGCAGCGTCGGCGTCCCATGTCAGGGGCTCTTATTCTCTCTAGGGATATAAGCAATAAAATAATGCTGCAGCCAAGGCTGGGAGAGGGTCTGCAGGACAGCTGGGTGTTGTTTGCATCATCCATCCATCCAGCAAGCAGTTGTGAGATTGCAGAAGGGAACAGAAATTATTTCTATTTCAGTATAGAAATTTATAACCCCCTTCTGATCTTGTTTGATCTTGTTTCAAATTAGAATTAGAGGCAGCATCCTCTCCTCCTGCCCTCCATCCTGCTTCATACCTGAAAGGATTTCATCTGTGATTATTTATTGGCAAAGCTTTGGGGTTTTGGTTTCACCCTAAGCCACAGGTGAAGAAAGGCTGAAGAGGGAAGCGAGAAGGAGGGTTTGGCTAGGCATCAAACTGTAAAGCACCAACACAAAATCTAAAGAAGTTTGCTTGTGAATTAAAACCCATTCTGCTGTGTGTTTTACAAGTACGTACTAGTGGGCAGGGGCTGTCTTTCCCCAAGCAGGCAGAGTGCCCGGGACACAGAAGCATCATCATAAATCAGAGAAGAAATTACCGCTACAAGACCAGTGCTCCTGCTCATAGTCTGGCTTTGCACGTCCTGCAGAAAGAGGCAGAGACTGGAAAATTTAACTTGCCAAGCTTCCAATAAAAGAGACAATTACTTGAGCTCTATACGATTTCTTCACAGAAGTGTTAATTTTTTATCATGTCTTCAAAAAGTTCACATAGCGCAGACGTCCCACAGCAACCCCTCTACAGCATACCACATCCACTGGAGCAGGCTACAGGAATCCTCTACGTCCGCATACCAAAAGGATACCAGAAATGAGGAATACTTCCCCAAAAGTATTTATTAGAGAAAACGCAAAGCAGGACCAGTGTTTGACAGAGCACTGAAGGACTGACAGCATTTCTTGCTCCGAACCATCAAGCAAAAGTTGTTCAATCCCAGCTGCTGGCTGAAATGAGGGGGTGGGTGAAATCAACTCCCCGGTCGTTCGCTCATTGTATGTTACTGCATTTGATCACATTGTGAAGTTACTCAAACAATAAGAAATATTATTGAATTGTCCGTCTGTCTTCCCCCCCACCTTTTTAAAAATACACACAGATTGAAGAAATCCTAGCTTTCAGCTTTGGAGAGGGAAGGCTCTGCTGCAGCGCACACCAACACTGAGCACTGAATGATCACTGCCAGCACCGTCCTCAGATTCGTACCCGTCTTTCTCCACTTGCAAAACACTACTAATTAGAAAAAAAAACAACAAACAGGAAAGCAGAGATTCGTCAGCATTAATGAATCTTTCTCCAACTCTCATTAAGGGGGGGATTATAATTTCTTTCCCAAAAACTGAGGTTTTGGAAAAATAACAGGACAAATAATAAGGTAAGAAAGGAAAAAAGATTAAGGCTGGTAATTAATCAGTTAAAGAATGAATAAAACAAAGTGTTCTACCTGGAAAGGAGGACTTCTATCTGGGCAGTCCATATAAATCTGTTAAATCAGTTGCATTTCCATACCTTGTCCACTGAGTTAGCTACCACAACCACAATCCCACCGCAGAGGGGCTGGAACTCGGAACAGCGTGAGCCAGTTTTGCGAGAAAACAGTGATGCTCAATATTCACGAGAGACCCGTCACTGCTAACACCAGGACAGCTTCATCACACTGAACTCTGTGTCTGTCAAACAAACGATTATTTTTTTTTTTTTTAATCTTACTCAGTATTTTGTAATGCTACAGAATTTTTAATGACAGCAGTATTTTTCTGTTGTTGCTGCGTTTAACACTCTGCCTCTATCCTCCACCCCCATCTCCAGCTAAGCTAGGCACAGCACGACCACACTCCTTAATTATGAGCATATCAATTTTCCTGTGACTTTCACAAATATTTTAACAAACAAAATGGTGGATACCAAGAGTTTAAAGTTGTGAGTTTATTGCATATGTAACAAAAATGAACATGACCTCCTGGGTCCAGCCTACTATACAATCACTGTTTATTCCAGCTGGTTCCATAACCACATTAAATAGAACTAGTATTTCTTTAAATACTTTGATTTAGACATAAAATGAAACATTAGTGTACAACTTTCACAAAATAAATCTGCAATAAAAACAGTGGGAAGAATAACAAGGATAGCAGCAATACTTAAACATGACATTACAAAATAATAAATTAAAAAAATACATTATAAAGTGGTCGAGGAACAAAAAATTAAGAAATTAAAAACAGATCCATACTGTGTTTCTGGGAACTTGCTGTGCCACGCGGCCCTGAACCTGGGCACCGGCTCCAGAGGGCCCGGTGTCTGGATCACTAATTTACAAAATCTGTTGGATTTCATAACCACCTCAACTTGAACTAAGTACACACTGCTGAGCAAATGCTGATTTCACCATCTGGAGCTTCGAGCAGCCTTTTTGAAGCAGGGTCTCGTCTAACATAATGCCCAAGTTAACGCTAACATTCATAGAACAGTCTCGTTTCTTCCCGATTTAAAACACGAGCAAAGTGGTGGTTTCCTACATCCCTGAGCATATAGTATAGGCTGATGAGCAGTATCAGGGCAAGCACTGAAGGTCTGTGCCAATGGACCAGCTTTTAGGTTTGCCTTTAGGACAGGAACAAAAGACACACTGTACCTTGTATTTCCTTCAGGTCAGATCCAAGAGTATCCGTGTACAAGGTGGAACGTGTAATGACAAAATGAACACCAGACTTGATGTTATTCTTTGGGCAAGTTTGAGAAATAACAACCAGTTCAAGTGCTGGCAGACCAAGTGGGAATAAACATACAAATTCAGATAGCTGAGGTTATCCGACGGCTCCCGAGAGCTCAGAGAGTCAATGGCTCAAGCCACGCAAACCCTTGTTTGCATTTCATCCTTCCCTGGCCTTGACACCAGCCATAGGAAGAACAAGCCATCGCTTAAAACCCATTCTGCCTCACTTCTTTATTTTCCTCCAACCAGCTTTAAGGCCTGCCTCAAACGCATGTACAGAACAACACAAAAAAAGTCTTCATCGTCACTGAAGTGGCACAAAATTGCAAAGACAACACGATGGGAGAGGTGGTGAAGCTGTTTAAAAGTGAACTGAAATAATTAAAAAGACAGTGCCCTATTCTCATTACTGTCAGCATGGAGGAGGTACCTTGACAAGGGCTTTTAAATACAGCAAAAAACAGACGGACTTTTCAAAACAACAATCCTTGCCTATTCTTATTTTGTGCATTCAATAAAACACTGACCTAGCAAAGACATTAGGAACTATCATATGTCAACTGTGTCATTGACATAAAGCTACTTGACCTATAGATCTCCAAATCAAGGGCCTTCACCTTCACCTCGCTTGGTTTTTACTGAGCCAGTTGTGCTGCATGTAGAGCTTGCGTGATAGGATTTTTGTTAGCAGTGGGCTTTAGTATCTTTTTTTTAAACTCTTTTAGTGAAAAATCCACATGAGATTGCATGCAAAGCTTTTGGGCAATAATCCATTCTGCGTTTTTTCCTATCTGACTGGTTTATTGCACATTCAAACGTACTGAAAGGATTAAATACACTCTATGAACAGGTACGACTTCACAGCCATTTTGAAAAGGCAGGGCTGTGGGGATTCTGCTACTCAGCCCAAGACCATACAGATGCTTCTCTGCAGACAGTTGCATTTCCTCTCTTCTCTGCAAAAGAGTCACATAGTTTCATTTACGTCCCAACAACCAGTACTGCAGAAACTGGTCCCCAAGTGCCAAAAGATTCCTACAGAACATGGGTCTAAATATGCCTCTCCTGTACAGTCTTGCAGGATAAGCATCTTTAGCCACCCTGTGCAAATCTCACAATATGGTACAATTTTACACCTCCAATGCAATCCTTACTCCCAACAACAAATCACAAGAATTATGGTCAATGGAAAAAAGAAAACCACAAACAAACATAACAGAGAAAGATGCCAGGGTTTTGACAAGTGTCTACCTTCTGTCCTATCACAGTTTAAAGCTATTATCAAATTCAATTAAAAAAAGACAAAATAGAAGTATTCCAGTAGACATCTTCTAAGAACGATCTCTTACCCACAGCTGAATTTCAACGCGCTATTCCATAAACATAACATCTGTTAAATGTTTCAGTAATGAATCTCTCTAAAAATCAGGCTTGCCAAAGAAAAAAATCCTATACAAGCAAGTCTGCTTTACTGAAGTTTAGACATGTTTGACAGATAACTGGGTCTTTCTGAAGCCGTGTTATTTGTTAAAATACTGTCTCATCTTGGTGTGCAAACTGGAAAAAATGTTAGTGATTCAGGTATTTGATTTGCTTTTGTTTCCCCTGGGAAGTCGTTTTAGCAATGTGTTAGAGAACAAACCTTTTAATATTAGTTTCAGATATTTGAAAAAATAGCCTTATATGGCTCTCTGGAGAAATTTTTATCCCTACAGAACTGAAGTCATAAATTCTTCCAACAGCTTTCCATAACATTTAAAATGTACTCACTATATAGTTACCCTTTTACCTCAACCTCCAAATAAACCTTTCCCAAGGCCAAAAACTTCAGAACAGAAGTCTGCTCTGTTAACTTAGCTTTTAGCGATTTCCATGTGAGTCTCAGAATTTGAAGCCACACAAATACATCTCGGGTAAAGCAGTGGCACAGAAATCACAGCTTTGGGACTGAAGAGATTTTTATCCTCCGTCTCCTCCTTACAAGGCTTCTCTGCAAGGTACTTAGATCTGAACAAACTATGGAAAGTAATTCTGCAGGAGGAAATAATTGTTTTCATGTGCAAAACAATTAGATTTCAGCCAGGACAACCAAAAAGAAATCATACAACACCATTTAAGCTGTCCCAGATTCCTTCACTTTTCTCAAGGTGAGCCACAGCTTCCACTGGGAGCTTCCTGCTAAGGCAGAGCTTGGATTTCTTTACCTTTCAGTTAAATGTTCATATGGAGGTATTTTCTGCTAGAAGTTTACTTTTTAAACAGGTGTTTAAAATGTGCAATGCAAATTCCAGTGCCAGTCAGACACGCTGGACTCGACAAGGGCTCAAGCTTGATTTAAGACAAACTAACCCGGTACACCTACCAGTGGCAAGTCCTCAGCAAATCAAGCTCATTCTTAATTACACTTTGATTCTCCTATTAAAAAAACCCAACAGGTCACTGACCCTATCACAATATGTGTTACAAATCTAGCAGAATATCCTGTGTAACCAAAGCCAAATGCTGAACTTGGCTGCATTTCATTTTATGGGGGATGGAAGAAGAGGGAAGGGGTTATTGTAACAAAGGGGAGAAAATAGAGTTGGAAACCACCAACAAAAGCCCCTACCCCCACCCTCATCCACCAGCGGCGGAAGGGAAACAGCCCCATCTCTAAGTTGTCTAGAGTTCCGATGCTTCAGACAGCTTAGCAGGAAGTTCACAGCAAGCTTCTTCTAGCTTTTGATTTGGTGGTCCATGAGCTAGCATCTGTTTCCTTTGGTTGCTTTTTCACTCCACAGCAAACCCACATGTCTCTTCCACAGCTGTCAACAGCTTCTCATAAAGCTTCTCGTATGACTCATAAGGCGGAATGTCAATCCGGTTAAAGCTAGAGGTAAAATAACAACACATTGCAGCATATGAATCTAAAATATTTATTGGGAAAAAAAAAAAATCTAGACCAGCTACATATAGATAGAATTTCTAAAAATCAAAGGAAAACCTCAGCCACTTCGGTGGCCAAAGGAGACAAGATAAAAAACAACTGTACTTCTGCAGCAGGAATGCACAACTTAATAGGGGAGCGTTTGGGAGGAGGAGGCAGGTGGCAGATGCAGGAGACTTGCAAATAAAGCAAGACATCAGACAGGCCTACTCCCTGCTCTGCCTGCAGACAATCTGTGCCTCTGCTGAAATGATTTCCTGTCTCTGATAGAGTGAGACTTCCGTACAAGAGCTCAGTTCTGTGCCTATACTGTACCAATAGCACACTTCTACACTGTACATCTGAAAACTATTCTTTGTAACCCTGGCTGAGGGCTCACTGCTGTGAGTCTTTTCTCCGTGAATACTTCTGCTGAACATGTAGAAATAAACTTACAAACATCTCACTATCCAGAATAATCAACTCCGGGATAAACAAAACCCACAGACAGTACAAAAGACAAATCAAGCTGTAAGAAGAGAAGTTGATTATTTTGCTGGCTGCAGGGTACAGATATTTCCAAGGTAGCAGAGCACGCTTGGATTCATCTATGTGTATCACATGGCTAATCCATAGCCAGGACCAACAGAGATGACTCCTTTAAACCAAGACAAAGGGAAAGCGAGCACTGACATGCAGAATGTTTTCATCTTACCAAGTGTGGGCTTTTGGAAGGTTGTCTGTGTTTGCATCTATTAAATGGATGGTAAACAGTCTGGGTCCTGCAGCGCCTGTAGAACCTTACAGACAGACATTC
Organism: Mycteria americana; assembly: GCF_035582795.1. Lineage (NCBI taxonomy): Eukaryota > Metazoa > Chordata > Aves > Ciconiiformes > Ciconiidae > Mycteria > Mycteria americana. The sequence goes on along the minus strand of NC_134376.1, from coordinate 4,588,093 downwards.
TAGTTAATGCACTTCAACAAAACATCATTCATGCACACAGATTTTGCTACTTCTAAAAAGGCAAGATAGAAAATTACAGTTCCAGCTGCAAACATAAGTGTCATAGGCTAAATCTGCAGATCAGATTTGCAGCTGATGGCAGAAGCATTAGGGCTGTTCATGACAATGAATTTGCAAACTAGTATTTTGGAAAGCTGCTACATTTTATATTAACAAAGTTGCACCTTCAAAAATGAAAAGACTTAAGTGCAAGAAGGTTTTTCTTGTAAAAGAGAACTATGTATTTTAATTTTGAACATCAGTTTGCTGTCAGCCAACAGACAGAATGTTACCTGGAGAATCAAAACAGCCTAGGACACTGCCAACTTTTCATGACAAAAATTGCAATTTTCAGGAACTTGTTTTAAAGTCTAATGATTTGTTGCAAAACGATGAAGGGAATACAACTTTCATGTGAAAAAGTTGTTCGGTCAGCTCTATAATCACGCGCGTGCTTGCATGCAATTACTTTAACAGTCCACAGAGTTGTAGGAGACTGATAAGCTAATATTGACACCAGTCAAAGTACTACACGATGACACATTGACCAGCTTGTATCGCTATCAGCAACGGCTAAAGTGGTCACCACCAGCAGCGCTGCTGACAAATGAAAAACTGCTCTTGGGATCTAATGTTTGTAAGTGCTTGAGTTATCCAGTAATACACTGATATTCTACAAGGGGCTAGTAAATACCACACGATTTTTATCTCTGTCTCCCACCACAGATTAACTTGGCCTCCATATCAGTCACCTTGTAAAGCCTTGAAACCTTGAAGTGGGACACGCGTCGAACCCGTCACAAACTGCAGCAGCCTTGCCCTTCTTTCTTCATCAAATGTTTCCACTGCTTGCCAGAACCACTTCACGATATTGCTATCTGCCATGCAGTGCTTTAGACGTGTGTTTGACTTCCAGTCGTTCAGGTCTATCTTATCCAGGCCTCCTATGATTAGCTGTTAAAGGATTAGAAAATGCTTTAACATTCGGAGTCATTTCAGGTTTGCAGCTATAAAAACATACATCCAACTATTTCACGAAGCGTAGCATTCTTTACGCGCTTGACCCACCTTTTTGATGCATGGTAACGCTCTAAAACAGTTTAGAGGAGGCAGTAAATCTCCTCAGTTAAACTGCAATGAAACTGAGGCCGAGGAGTACACTTACCAGAACTAGAATTTTCGCAAGAAACTAGAGTCAGAAGCCCATTCAAGACCTGCTTTGTTAAATCTATCCTACCTGAAAAGTACAGCATATCTTTATGAGGGTACAGCACAGGCTTGGAGGAAGGCATGCCAGTACCTGCGCTCCACAACATCATTGTCCTGATGGGGGTTTGTCCTAGAGGTGCCCATACCAACTACACAGAATCCTGCTCTGTTTATGGCAACATCCTAGTTTCTTTGTTGTTCCATAACCCACAACAAATTACAGAAACTTTTCATCTGTTTTCTGATGTCGTTTGTGAGAGGCTCTAACACAGACCAGACATATTACTTCAATCTCTTTTCCAGATGACACCAGGTTGCAAAATACTGTAAAAGGAAGTCACTGCTGGCCATGAATCTAACCACCTCCCCTGGCAACGACAAATAAATGGCATAGAGAAAACTTCATCACTCTAAACAAAATGTGTGTTATATTCTAAATTTCCCACAATATTTCATACCGAGGATCACATTTCTGAGAGCTACCATTTAGCAGCTGCGTTTTTGTGCCACCAAGACAGCACCCACTTACGCTTATTTACATTATTAGGACAGTTGTGACTGTTCTGACGCAGACAGTATTGAAATATCTAATGGATTTTTAATCTGCTTTTCAAGCAGCTAGCAAATGGAATGCAGTAACTTTATGGGATTAATCAGTATGCACGAACGACTAGCATGAAGCTAGTGCTTCCAATACCACAAATGGGCCATATTCCACAGGTTGCCTTTTTTTTAAAAAAAAAAAAAAAAAGAAAAGAAAAACAAAAGAGGCAAAGCCAGAGGAAAAATGGCTCTAACAGGAATTATTTTAAGAGGTAGCATTCTGCATCTCGGGATTAAATGAGAAGACAAATTCATTGCTTTTCTATATGCTCTACACTTCTATTTTAGTCCCTGTAACCCATGCCCTGCGTGAATATAGAAACAGCCATGCATGAAAATAGTTACTGAAGAAAACAAGTTCTGAGGTAGGTGACACGTTATGTCTTGCCAACAATTCCTCAAACCTGCAATACTCCCTCCCTGCTCAGACCCACCTGCTTTGAGCATTAGTCCTTGGCTAGACAACATGGTGTATTTGTCTTTCCCTGTTTAAGTAGCCCTCTCAATAACGTTAACCCAAAGAATGTCTAGAATAAACCAAAAAGGGTTTGGTTAAACAAATACACAGCTTTCTGGTAAGTAAATTGGAATAAGTTTTGTGGGTTTGCTTTTTGTTTGTTTGTTTTGTTTTTTAAAATCAGTGCTTGATTGTGGATCAAACAAATTACAAAACAATATTCCATGTGGATAAAACATATACCTCAAGTTCCTTCTGGTCAAAAGGCTTAAGGAGATGTTGAGGAATAAGTTCATTAAAACCTTTCTGCAGAGCCAGGAACTGTGCCTCTATTCCTCTCATAAATCGCCAGTTTACATACAACCTGGGGGAAAAAAAGAAAGTCAAGGATGATGAGCTAGATAGGACTGGGCTTTTTATAGCAGAGCTCGAAAATGCTCGTTTTACAGGGGAACTTGTTTTAATACACACATTTTGTATTAGGAAAGAAGTGCTTATCAGTTCCTTTTTCTATCAACAATTAATTATTGCACCATCAACAGAAAAACCAAAGTACACTTCACAGCTTCATCTTCCAAGGTCTTACAATACTGCATTGTGTGAAAACACTTATGCCATTTATGACTCAGGTATTTCCCCCCAAAATACTTATTTAATTAGTTTCACTATATTAAAAAAATTCATCTGTTCACTACCTTCTTTCCACTACATTTGCAGGATATATTTTTGTTCTGCAATACCTGACATATTCTTTCTTGTTCTCTTCTGTCACTGGAATATTCCTGCCATTTGGTTTGAGTTCATGCTGTAAAATCCGCCCAAAAGCATTGTGTTCCACACAAAAAGTATGGTCCAGAACTGGGGTGATATCATTCTCTCTGGCAATAGAAAGATAAAAGGTAAACCTAGTATTTTTGATATTTTGATAACTCTCAGTGGTGATGCTGACAGTTTGTTATTTGAACACTTAGTCTTCAGGATAAACCTAGTAACCAGCCATCTGCATTCCACACCACTAGAGGAACATTGCCACAATCACCAATTTCTGTATAGCTTAGGGCATGGTGAAGAGCCTGATCAGATATGGGTCATCTATCGAATTCTAGTAGTACTCAGGATAATGAATAAAACCCTATATATACACACAAACATATATTTATACACACACAGCAACCCTACACACACACACACATATATACACACACACAGCAATAATCTGATCTGCTGTCATGTATTGGTGTGAAGCACAGAAGAGATCACATTGCAGTGAACTTCAACAACATCAGTAACTTTAAATACAAAATTCAAAACAGCATTTAGGAAAAAAACCCCGAGAAAATACAAAGCAGTGCTGAAGAGGCTCAAAGCTACACCAAATGGTGGATTTTGTTCTGAACTGTAAATGTACAGAAGCCTAAATTAATTCCATTTATTTCCTTTTTAATCAACGTTGGTTTTCTTTTGAACAAGGCTGTACTTCCCCTCAGAACGCTGTCCTGAGTTTGGATTTTAATACTGTGGTGTTCTACCACACCCATGCAACGTTTAACGATTTAGTATCTACCTTGCTGCAAGGAAAGCTAGCACAGAGTTTGCAATGAGAACTTCTCCTCAAGTACCTTGAGCTTTTTGACATAGAAACAGTAGTTTAATAATTTTGTACAGATCTCCCTGTACAAATGTTTTCTATAAAGCATTATTTCTCTACTGCCAACATACTCTACCCCATCTTCTCTACAGTAAGGCAATTGACAAATACAGTACTTACAAAATCCAGACTAAACTTTTGTGTAATTCTGGGTCAACAGATTCCAGATCGGAGAGCTGAATGGGCTTCCCCAGAAGCTGTTTGTAAAAGGGAACTGTGAAACCCCCATTGATATAGTGTCCATGGAACACAGCCAAACCCATTATCCGACCAACAAAATGGAAATAAGACAAATGGTCCTGCAGGGAGAGAGGAGAGGAAAAAAAAAAAATCAGGCAGCGGGAGGACACTGACATCTTGTGGTTACATCTGCGCCATCAGTCGTATGCTCAATGCAAGTTATCTGCAACCCCCTGGGCAAGAGGAGCCACCATTTTTCCTCATAGCATAACCAAGAACAGAACCATTTAATGCTTAAATGCCTCAAACAAGTCTCTGTGCATTACCTGACTAATAAATTGGATACAAGTCCTCTAGACCTCTCAAAGAGCAAAGCTCGGGAAAAGAAAATCCCCATGAAATCCCCAGAACCCAAGATACGACAATTCCAAACAAATTAGTTTATTCTGTGTTTAACCATCAAAATCTTTTTGCTCTTGAGGAAGCAGGCCATGTGCTCGTTTCCTTCATATCTTTCATGCTGCTTATAAACTGACTTTCAAAAGCTGAGGCGTAAGTCCTGTGGTTGAGATTTTTCCAATCTATCTCCCCCATCTTACAGAGCAAATGTCAGGAAATGTCACGTCAGGAAAAATTCTCCTGTACTAATACAGAATTGCTGCTCCTTTTAGGGTCTGCATCAATACAATTTCTCTAGTGAGAAAAAAAAGCCAGCACAGCAGCTTATTGAGAAAGGGCAAGCAAGCCCCTGCAGTCATGGGGTGAACACTGCTTAGGATGCAATGCTGTTTACACAGTGGCCTGCATTCACAGTGAAGATGAATTTCACCTACGTACATCTTCTCAGAATCATCATGCATCCCAGGCAATACCAAGGAGTCTCAAAGAAATCAGATGCTTATCAAAGGATACCTCCTCTCCCATGTTTTTATTTCTGAACAAAACCCTTCTGCTTCATACTAAATCAGTATTAAGACTCATTAACTCATTCTTATTCTGCTTTACCCTTCAGTTTACACTCTTGTCATGGAAGAAAAGCTACAACAACAAACTGCAGGGGACCTCTGTTAAAGTAGGTATGTTGCTCAGAAGTTAATACTTACAGGATTGATAGAAGAGTCTGGATTGATTTGCAGCATGTAAATATTATCTGTGGAGTACTGGAAGAGTCCATAATAGGGATTCAACATTTCATGGCACAGTAAATACAACCATTCTCTGCCAAAAAAAAAAGAAAAGAAAAAAGGTATTTTAGAAGGGTGCAACTTCCACTTGAGTTTCAGACAACACAATTATTGTGAATCATCAAACTAGTCATCAGTTATTAAATGCTTATTTCAAAATCAGATCGCCTTGTACTGCCCTCCATTTGCAGACCAAAAAGGTAGGCTTAAAAACCCATAAAGTGTCTTACTCCACTCACAGGCAGACTTGTTTTAGTTTAGAAGTACTGAAGTGATTAACATCAATTAGAGAAGCTATAAGCAAACTGTTAGACAACGCCATCAAACTGAGTCTGAACAAGACCCACTTCCAAAAAAATCTTGACTTTGTACAGAGTTCAGATATTTGGAGACTAAGAGATCTGCTCCTCTGCAACAATGACAGTATAAAGAAATATTCAAAAAATCTGTTGTTTAAAATCAGCTCGATCACTGGAGGTCTTTAGAAAAGCTGCTTTTCTGCAAATGCTTGATGACTAGAGAATTTCTGCTTTCAGCAGAGCCCAAAAGGGGCAGAGACACCAAACACATTAAAAGAGGAGGGCTTAGGTAAACTCTCTCACCTCAGTAACATACAAGGACCGGAATGGAACTACACCTATTTCTGACCTCCCAACTCACCATGACAAATACCCCTTTATTATTAAATTTGGACACCCATCCCCCAAAATATTCTGAGAGAACTATCAACTTTAATGCTTAGAAGCAGAGCGGTACTGATCTGAAAGAGTCTGTTGCAGCAAATGGGCAATTATGAAAGCCATCAGGGCAATAGGATGTCAACAGTGGAGACACTCAAGGTTGCCTTGGGTAAGGCAGCTCAGAATGTTCCAGCTTCTTTCTTTTGTCCAGCGATGGCTTACGCCTTTGTTTAGGATTAGTTTGTCTCCACTCCTGCTCCAACAGATCAGAGGACTCTCCTGAATGTGGCTGAGACATAATGAAAAGGAACCCCTGTTGTCTTGCAGTCCTTTCACTGGAAATCAGACAGGTGTATTTAACAGAACCTCTACCGTAATTTGGATTTTACTTCGAAGTCTGTATGCTTCTTGAAAGACCTCACAATTCGAGCTGATCACACTTTCACTTACGAAACTGCAGCCTGTTGCTGGGATCAGCGCTTTCTGCAACAAGATCGATAGCCTATCCTAAACAAGCCTTTTACATTCACTGGGTAATGGTGATGAAAACAGAGTACGTATTGGGAAAGAGGGGAAACAGAAACACCTCAGTGTGGTATTAATACCAGTACCGTTCCCAAATCCAAGGCAAACCAAAGCATTTAGTACAAGCCTTTGGACACCAGGAGGGCTGTGGGACAACTGTGAAATCACATGCTTCCATTTTCCAATCTACCATGAAACGAGGACTGAACATACGACCGCTACCTATAAACTAGATCACAAATAACTTAAATATACCATTAACAGGTAATTTGAAAGGGAATTGTATCAGCCACAGGTCACTTTAAGGACAATTTTACAGTTAAAAAGTGTCAGACAAACCCCCAAATCTCACCTTGCTACTCCTCCATAATCCAGGCCTTCCTCTCCTCGAAATTTCACCATAAGCCTCTTTTTCAAGTCCTTTGGCCTCATCTTCATTATCTGACGGTAGGATTCCTGTATGTGTATTTTTACAATTAGACATTTTATTTCCTTCCTGTAATTAAGTCTACTAAGATGCATTACTGTAATAGATAGATCGCTACTCAACTACAGAAAACATTATTCTGTTAAAGTGCTAATCTAAAGCAAATTCCAATGACAACTCCGTAACACTTGGTGGTGTTTACCACCTCTTTCATGAAGCAGACTTGCTATAATCAAAGATCAGTTTTACTTATCCCTTGACTTACAAAAGCTGCTAATAGTAGTAAAAAGTCAATCAAATACCTCAAATATTTCCTCTCTGGATACTTCAATGCGGCAGTGACCAGCCTGAGGTTGCTGAAGAGAGAGCTCATGTCTAAGAACTTTCAACTTTTGTACCAAGTCTCTTTCATATCGTTGTGCAGGCAACTCCTCACCGTCTTCTAGTGACCCCTCATTTGGAGCTGGCAGAGGCTGCTGGCTGGGCTCTTTTAGCTGGCATTGATGGCTTTGAAAGAAAAGTAAAGTATTTATTCTGAAAGCATAACAACAAAGAATATGTAAAACAACAATGGAAGAACTGATTAAGCTTCTCTAAGAGGAACCTGGAGTGAAATGTATATTCAGCTGGGTAACTTCTATAGCATCATTACCCTACATTCAGGGACGTTAAGGAATACAGATATTTACAATAAAGATTTTCAGCATTTTTCAGCTCAGTTTTTATATGGCAATACATTGTGGAAGGCTGTGGAGCATGATCACTGAATGCTGACTGAGCAGTAATTAAAAAGGTTGTGTGGTATTTCTGCCATGTAGTGACAACTTTCAAGAGTGTAACATGGAAAGAGACCTCTAATGGAACAAACAGCAGCTTTATAAATGGAACTATCTAACAACTGCAATTAATTTTATTCCAGCTCCATGCAAAATAAATCTGGGGATTCTTGACACAGCAAAAGTACTACATCTATGGTTATTAAAAGAGAAAGATGTACTTGTCCCAAATAGTTGCAGCTTCATACATTCAACTACGCTTATCTATCAGTGCTTTATTTGGCTTGTGGAGCAATGATTTTTTTAGACAGAGAGATTCCCCAGCTGGCTTCAAGCACAGACAACTCAGATCCAGGAAAAAGTCTGATCTTGGGCACAACCAGTGCTGCCAGGCTGCTTCCAGGGTCAGCTCTGTAACAGTTCAGCTGCCTTTGCATGAGGCAGAGCTTCAGCTTATTAAATCCTGCTAAACCTGAGCTGGCTGTGCACAGCACCAGGCAACCAGACTCCAGCTGGCTTTATATTCCTGTTGTCTGGAGCTCACAGGAGCACAAAGCCAGTTCAGGTCTAGCATAGCTAGCACAGAGCTAGAACTGCTAATCCAGACAGGCATGAGCTGACTGCTGTGGAACTGCCTGGCAGACCCTCTACCCCACACCCCAGCATTTCCAGAACTGCATATTCGCTCCAGCACAGCTTGGTGCAATTTTGTCAAACCAGCTTAAAGAGATCAGTGTTGTGCCAAAATAAGCAAGCCCTCCCTTAAACCTGAGGACTGCAAAGCATAGTAAAAACATTTTTTAAGAGTCTCTGCAAAAGGCTTAGATAAAACCAGCACTGAGAACCAATGCTGGGACCCTGACTAGACCACTGGTTGCATCTGTTCCCCCATATCGTTATCATGCAGTTTTTCAGCCCCTCATGACTCCCAGACTGCAGTTAAAATTGGACAAAAATAAAAGGTTTAAGAATCCAAACTTGACATGAATTATTTATCAGGCAAGGTTCTTACTTCATGATGTGATGTAGTCGGGGATCTGTGAATTGTGTGGTTCTGTTGTTATGATCTACAAAATATATTCTTCCTGAAACTGTACTTCTAACTTCCCAACCTGGAGGCAAAGGTCCTAGTTCATCACAATTCACACTGTTAAGGTCTCTAAGGAGAAAAGCAAACAAAATGTTAAAGCATTTCTGAAGTTAAGATGAAACCGATTTACATTCAGGGGAGAAGGGGGAATAAATTTGGTGCTCAGTGATTCTAGGCTATGAAAGCCTTTGGAAGGACAGAATAGCTATTTTAATGCTGTCTTTTTAGAATCCTCAATCTAAGCAGTGCAACTCCCTATGTGTGCATGGTATACGGATAGAAAGGTAAATCAGCAAAACACCTTCTGTCTTTGAAAGGCTTTGAAAGTAACAAAGCCGTACAGCTTAAAAGGAACTTTAATATGCAACATGATGATTTAGATGATGACAGGGCTTCTGAGGGCTGTAAAAGGAGGAAGAGATTTTTTCATAGCAAAAATTTCTCAGAAAAATTCCCATTAACACTAATGTGATCCACGTGCAGAAAACCAAACAATTAACCAAGGATAGATTAACAAGGATAGAATCCCAACTATTTGACTGATAAATCATTGAGAGTAAGGCTTTACCAACACATTCACCCCTTTCATCCTAGATAATTTTTGGGTGTCATTCTAAGTGCTACTAAAGGTAGTCACTCACTTTCAGGTAGTGTTTGAATTCAACATGTAGGATGTATTTACACCTAGAAAATTGAAAACGCTTAAGGCCCCAGCCACCTAATAGAGGAAACCACTAAGAGTGGCAAGAAAAGGAAGGAAGGAAACCTGAAGATTATTTTTAGACAGAAAAGCTATTGTTAAGTAAAGTATTCTCTAGAGAGCTGGCATGGATTCATCTATTATCCAGGGTTGAAGACACCACTCTATATATTTCCTTACCTAAATCTAACCATGCAACATCAGTGTAAATGAGTAAACTGAGAGGCTTTAGAAAGGTAGAAACGCTTCGTACACCAAAGGCTTCATTAGTGTCACAGTGAGTATAAGCCAGCAGGGCATGCACAGGCAGACAGACAAGCCTTTGTTAGGCTCCTTAAAGAAGATTATGGTTGTAACCATTTGTTTCAATCAGCTGTGCATCTGAAAGTACTGCAGAGATCTGATTACACTGAGTTTTAACCTACATCTGTGCTAAATGCCAAGGTTAGGTTTTTGCACTAGAAGTTGGTAGCATGAAAGCCACCTTTAGCTAAAGTAAGAGTGACCTGTGACTCACAAGACACTTACATTGCTGGTCCTGAAAACCTGGCTCTAAGATTTGTTGAGAGAAGAAGCAATACCTTTCATTAGGCCAACCAGCATCACTTGAAGAAGAGACAAGGCTTTGGGCACAGAAGCCTGACACGAGTGACACGAACGAATGAGCATTGTCACTTCTTCTTCCAACGACAGCAGCTAATCTAACATCAGCTATTTTCTCTCTCAACTTTATTTTTCATATCCTTCCATATACTCTGGTTTTATCAACACTTCTCCCTACACTACTTTATATCATTTTTCTAATATCCTGTATCACATTCATGTATTATCCAGCCAGCGCAGCAGCTGAAGAGTTACAAACTCTGCGTTTCACTCTTGAATCTGGTGTGCTGCTGGTCCAGAGAAAGCCCAGATTCACAGCTCCTCAAGGAAGAGCATCAGACCTTAGCCACAAAGACATGGATTAACTGCAGGTTAAGGTTTAAAGAGGCTTTACTAAATTAATCATGTGGAGGATTCAAATTTTCTAGCTGCAAATCATTGTTCTAAAGCATAAAAAAACCCCAACACCACTTCAAGTTTAAAGATGACAAGTAATCTCTGCTTCAGTTATACATGTGAGCACTATTAGAGCAAAAGTTACAAGTTCAATAGTCAAGAAACAACGGCTTTAAGAAAGTAGTAACTTTTTTCTTCAATTTGCAGTCCAAACTGTTTTCATAGCAAAAAAAAAAAAAAAAGGTAAGATTCAGAAATCTGTAGCTTCACCGAAAAACAAAGTCACACTGATATTTTAGGAAGAATTTGCCAAGTAGGAGTTCCTGAAGGACTACGGTTTTTTTCCCCTTTTGTTTTACATGATTCACAAGTAGATAATTCTTTCTTTCAAAACCAGCAATCCTTAATGTTTATTGAAAAGGTAACTAGAATGATCCAAAATTATTCCTCTGCTTGTAGCTCTCCCTTTAGACAGGCCATTTCATAGACTTTTGCTCGTAAAGATTCAGCTTACTGCTATATACACCACCCCCACCCCCAAAAAAAAAACACCAACCAACCCAAAACCCTGACTTTGTAACTATAAATACATACCTTGGTATCCTAGGGTCATGCCACGTGCTAACTCCAGTCTGTGTGTGCAAAAAATAAACCTGTCCCTGTACCGTTGTTCTTTGTTCTATGAAAAGGGAAGAAAGATTATTCTTAATTACAAATCTGAAAAAAAACCAGAATAAACCATTTGTTCAAAGCCATTAGTATATTATGTTTCTGTCAGAGCTAGAAGAAAGTACTTGAGCCATCCCACCTGATCTTTTGCAGCATGGACTATTTTATCCTTAAACACTGTCTTCACAAATTTACTTAACTACACATTTCAGTGTTCTTTTTGAAACTCACAAATCCATGCACCAGTGTGTTTTAGTTTGCATTTTTATTTTTAGATTTTGAGCCAACCCAAACCCCCAAACTGGATTTCTTTACTCCTAGATTTGGCGTGCTCTTTTCTGAGATTTAAATTCTCCTTAATCTTATCCTCCCTAATCTTCTGTACTACTGGCTTCTTTGTTGCTTTTATATTTTCCTGATCTTTTCTCAAATGTGGGCTCAAACCTACACAACATGCCAAGGGGGAAGGAAAAAATAGCATTACTGCTCTAGTTTAAAGAGCTCTTTACATTCGTTCTCCCTAGATACACAGCCAAGATTAGCAGTGAATTTTCTGTAACAGCATTATACCACAACCTCATGTTTAATTTACCATCAACCCCTCAGTGTATGCTGGCGTAGCCAACTGCTAATTAGCCAAACTCCCATCTGCACTGCTTAGTTCCTTTTCCAAAATGCAGACCATTAGACGCACGTGGATGCTGCATGTTTTAACAGGTAAACCACATCTGTATATTAAAATAGGAGAATTTTTCTCTGAAGTCTTTTGAAAAAAAAAAAAAAAAGATCAATTTTACAGTTCTGGAAAACTCTTACCGTAGCCTTCTGGTAGGTCAGGCGACTGGTGACCATGCGGTCTGTTCTGAGGTGTCTGTACATGACCTCTGACTTCAGGAGTCCGAAGTCGCTGTGCCTGAAGCCTCTGATCTTGACTGGGGGACTCTACGAAGCGACAGTTGCCTCCGCCAGCAGCCCCCGTAGTGTCTGTATACGGTGCTGGTTCCTCCATAAAACAGCTCAGCGGCCTTCCTGGTCCGGAATCTTCATACACCGTTCTGAAAATGGGGAAACTTCAAGAGTTTCCATCACAGAGAAGTGAATGCAGAAATAACTGTTTCTCCCCCCCCCCCCCCTCTCTCCATTACTTCAAGTACTGCAACTTTTAACCCAAGATATGCCACTTTCTTAATGTTTTTATACCCCAACTTTCTCATGGAAGTGCCAGAAGCACTGGTAACAAAAAATACCAAGTCCTACCCCGTTTAGCTTATTTTCTTCAAGTAAGTATCCAGCTATAACCTTACTACCTGATACGTATTCCCAGACAATATATTAGTCACACTAATATTTAATATTACTAGTGTTAATTATATTCTTTCCACATATAAACCATTTTTCTGATTAAGTGTAAAGAAAACAATCCTTACCCTTCATTCTCCAAAAGCCCTCTACAGTCTACTACAGAACCTCCTGTGCCTATTCTGTCCCGTGTCTGTAAACTGACTGAAATAAAAAAAAGAAACACAAGTTCATAATAAAAAAGAACAACTGTTCCCTTAAAAAAAAGGTAAAGCCGAACAACCCACATTTATACAGGGTAAAATATTAAAGCAAGCTGTATCTTACACACAAGAGCACACCACTTCCCAAAACTCCTTCTATAACCCTAAAGCATTACTGATTTTTTAAAAATGAAGAAGAGAAACCAGATGCATCACCACATCAAAACTTAAGCTGAGTCTATTTCTGTAAATATCAACCATATCAAGTTCTACATCTGTGTTTCATGAGGACCCTGAAAGGTAAGCTGGAAAGAAATTACTCACCACTAGATGTCATTGTTACGGTGAGAATTTGGGTTTTGCCAAATATATTTATACATCAATGAAAAGGTTGGGTTGGGTGGGGGGCAGCAAAACATGGTAAGATGGGGTAAATTAGCCGTAAAACTAACACTGCGTTGTTGAAATTTGGAAATGGGTTACATGAGTCGAAGGTATTAAAACAGCAATTTGCAAAATTTCTTTTAACTCCTCCAGATCCTCTTTTCCACGTAAGATTCTCTTTGCCTGCAATCAGTTTCACAGTAACATTTACCCTTCCAGTGCTGCATTAGAAACCTTGCCAGATGCATCCCCTCTTCTTAATATTGTTTCCCATTATCAACTGAGAGAAAACAAACTCCTACATAGGAGTACAATGAACATTTTCAGGTTATGTAATTTAATCCCATTAAAGTCAGAAGAAACAACACAGAAAAGGCACAGAAGCAGTAATGACTACAGGTTTCTTTTTTAATACAACATCTCTCCATATAGTATATTTACCCAAGAAGATGAAAGTTTAGCTGAGAGCATTCTTACCCACTATTTGGCCTCGTACAGCATCGGTATCTGTGGGATTTAGTTTGCATAGATCCAAACGCTGGTCTGCAAATGAGAATAGGAAAGATCAACAAAACACTGTGGGGGTGGAAATACTACTTACTACTCAGATACGAGGCACCAAAGGTTTCCGATCGCGCCAGGTAGGAATTGCTCTTACATCCAGTATCTTTTAGCCTGCTGATGGCATTGGAGAGGAGTCGGACACACCCCAGGAAGCCAGCTCCCTGTTTCTTGTGGATTTTTTTATGGTTCCATACACTAATGGTTATGGAATCTGTCTTCCCAACATATCTAGAAAAATACATATTAGGAGAGTAATTTTAGAAAAAAGAACCTCTTTTTACTCCACAGATTTTATGCATTATTTGGTACAAATTCTGATACATTTTAGTACATTGTTCATGCTGCTTTATTATAAATACAGAAGTGCTTATGCCTGAAATGGTGTTATTAATGAATTACTGCACTATGATTTCACACAGCATGTTAAATTGATATTGCTGCAGCATGAATTTAACTACAGACAGTCTCATTAAAAGCTATGCAACAAACTGATTAATGTACAAAACTTTAAAATTTATGTTTCTAATAATTTGAAGAAAATAAATCACTACAACAAGGACAATCTTTTGTAAAAGCTGGACTGCACTGCTCCAGTAGAGCTTACTCTAAGCAGTTGTGCTGTGTACCTGACGCACAAATATTTCCAAATTCAAACACCTAAAAGCAAGGTACCACTCCTTTATTAACAGGTAATTTCTTGTTGCAAAAAACCAGTCCTCCTCAGCAAACGTGGCTCTTCTTTCTCACGCAAAACAAAGTTGCAGTGCCAACCCTTGCATTCCATTTACTAGTTAAATCTCTCGAATATTGTTTACTTATGACCTTTCAAACAACTCACAGATCATAATGCTGGTTCCATTTGGGGTCCAATGTGTTCTTCACAGTGTCAGTTGAATGGCACTGACCTGACCCATCAACAACTATTTTTGCAAATGGGTCAGGAAGTCCTGTGGAAGGGAAAAGGTGCTATTAAACATAGTACTTTTTGTTTTGTTTCTTCCAAGATAATGCTATCATGAGGTCCTGCTTGTGTCCCGTCCCGTCCCTGTCCCCCCCCAGGAAAGTTGCCATTATCCTAAAACCATTTTAGTAAATCTAAAATAGAGAATTCAGTTCCTAATTAGATAACGTACTTCCGTCATACAGCTTGGTATCTGCCATAAATTGTGAAAGGTTTTAGAAAACAGAAGCTTAAACGTGCTTAATTTAACGGTGCATACTCATGCATACTGATAAGTAGGCATTTTTATTCAGTCCTTAACATAATACTGAGACTGCAGCACTGGGGTACTTTACTCATACCCCTGGCATGCTTTACAAATAGAACCGTCTTTGAGATGGATGCTCTTGGTATCCCCCCCCCCGAATTGTAAGTAGCAACCTGCTTGTGGTCTCATCAGTGAGACTTTCAACTACAATTTGTGAGTCCTTGGTCTTTCCAATCCTAGAGTCTGTGCTATCTAAATATAATTCAAGGTAGCGTCTACTCATGTAGTAATGCAATGTTACTGCAAGAATGGAACCACAGAACAAATGACATACATAGATGAGCCATGACAGCAATGCACAATCTACAAATAAATCTGATTAATCAAGAGCAGAAAGTTATACAATTAGGGCATACTTACTGAAGAAATCTTTCTTTGCAAGATTCTTGGCACATAATACTGCAAAACAAAATATCAGATAAAGAGATCTTAAAACCATTAAAAAACCCCCAAACTTGCCAGCAATCATACCAGCTACAATACTACCTGATCATAATTAATAAAAACCCACTCAAATATTAAATGTGAGCATTGTTTTCTTTATCTGTGATTGGAATATGTATTTACATAAAGGAAAAAATTCCTTTGCTTTTGTTCTATTGTTACAATATACAGAAGAGTTAACGAACGTCCCTTTGTGTTCAAACCTCCTAATTTTCTATACTGCATGCTTACACAAATGCTAAACCAGAATTTTGTTGTGTTGCTTCAGAACCCACCCATTTTAGAACAAGGACTAAACAGCTTCTGAACCAAGAATGGTTCTGGGACTCCTGAAGGAGACCTCTACGCTAAGTCCCATCAAATACAGTGCAAACTCCTGCTCTTTGCACGCAAAAGGTACGTGATACACCATAAAACAAAACATGGGAGGTGTGCTATAGCAGCATAAGCAGTTTGCAAATACAAAAAGGTTTTGTGGTAAGTATGATAGGTCCTCACTCAGGAGAAAAAAAAAATATAGCGAAAAAAATTGCATCAATATGTTTTCCTTTGAAAGGGCCACAAATGAGACATCATTTCCCTCTCTCCAATTCTACTAAATAGCACAGTAGTTTAAGCAAAAATTAGATCAGGAAACTCGCATCAATCTCCATTTCTACTAGGTCTATTACCAGCTACAAGCCTAATTTTGCTTTTCAGTAAGGACTGCTCAGTACGATCTCAGCAATCCAAGTTGTTCAGTATCCATTAAACTCTTGTAACAGGCCAGGAATAACAACTACAGAGCCAAAGATGAAAATATTAGAGCTCTAACTTATCTAAAACTAGGACCCAAGAGGGGAAGATAACTATAAAAGACCTAACTATTTTTGAGGTAGTCTCTTTCCCACCCAGTTCTGATCTTTCAGCATGAGAATGAATGCTCAGAGGATACTCAAATGGCCATTTCCCCTGGTAGGGACCCCTTCTCATCTCTATCACACCTTGCTCCCGACTTACACTCAGTCTCACCTTAATTCTATATTGGGGAAAGCGAAAACACGCTAGCAAAAAATATGGGAACAAATTTTTTTTTTTTTTACATTTCTACTAGAATTCCACCTCTCAACTCGAGAGCAACGTTCCCCACCTAACATAGCTAGCAGAATAAAATCTGCCTCACCTCACATGTCAAGCAAAGAGATCAAAGTAGTCCACTATTTAACGCAGATGTTAATGGAAAAAAATACACAAATCCTCCATCTCAGTAATAATTAAAGCAGCCGCACCAGGAAACTATTTTTAGAATGGATTAAAAATTACTTATTTCTTACACTGGCAAACTGCATAATCAGAGAAAGCTTCTCTTGTATTTTTTTTTTAACAACTGACTGAAAAAGAGAAGTCTGCAGGACTATGGCAATTCAATTTGAAACAAAACAGGATTACAGAATCACCATCCGCTGTTCTATGGAAGCACGACAGAGCAACCTTTAATTTCCTCTTCCTGTTGCGAGTGCTTCAGAGGAAAAAATACCCAGAAAAACAGGGAATAAGTACAGGTAAAATCAGAACTGGTATGTCCTAGTACTAGCCAAAAAGAATTTTAAAGTTCCTGCGAGTGGTGGAGCTTTTCTTCTTTTTAAAAAATCAAATAACTCATTTTACTTCCCCATCCCCAATTTTAAGAATACATTATCGAGCTGGAAAAGTATGCCATCTGTAACTATATCTGCATATAGTCTGACTCTATAATTATTACCTTTATTCTGTATTTCAGGTGTGCCTTCTAGAGCTAACTAGCAGTGTAAGTTTCTGAAGCTATTATTGAAGAATTATATTTTTTCATTTAACTCTTTTCCCTCCGCCACAGGCTTTCAGTCTACAGTAGAGGAGCAGGGCTGCCAATTTTCCAGTTGCAGCCTGTTAAACCCTCAATTTTAGGTTGCAAAAATCATTACTCTTTTGTGTAAGAAAAATATTGGCACAACAACTAATAGCCGAAATAAACCTTTATGCAATCTCCAGAATCAGGCTGCCCGAGATGGACCATTGGCTGTGTTCCACTATTTGCATATTAAACCAAGTAAGGCAAAAAAATATTTTCGAGTACTCTATCACTTAAAAGCCATAGATTTCTAAATTCCAGTAAAGAAACAGGTGACAAAGGTCAGCAGCAGGAGACTTGGACATGAAACCACGCCAGCGGCAGAGCAGACAGCCCCTCCCTGCTCTGCAAAGCTGCGTTTATGCCAGATTTTCTTCTTAAATACATTGCCTCCAACAGGACTTCAGCAAGACTGCTAGCAGGGTCTGACTGCTGCTACTTCAAACCCGAAACCCATGAACTTGGGTAGATTTAGCTATAAAGGCTTAAAAAGTTATTAATTTTATCCCTGCACCAGAGACAGCATAGGAGAATGGGATGGATACTTATCTGCAAACCAGGCACCTGAGACACGCTTTGCACAAACCCCATCTTTGCCTACTTTCCATCTTTCCAAAGAGTTTTTTCTTTTCGTTTTTCTTTCTTTTAAACAAGAAAGGTTTCGGGCATGTCAGCAGGAGCAATCTCCCTGCATTTGTTGCAACGTTACAAGAGGTACTAATTCTCCTGACTTGGGCATTTACATTCTGCCTTCTCAAAGGCAACCAACGTGTTTCAGCTTGCCATAGTATTTGTTTATACTCCGCTCTGGATTGCTGCACAGCACTGAAGAACTATTTTTTTGAATACAACAGATCCCAAACAACACTGAAACAATGTCTTTACATCTAGATTATAATATTTATAAAGGGATGGGAATGTTTTTTTAAGTACCTGACATTATTGAGATAATTTCAAAGGCCAAATTAGCCAGCTGGGTAAAGTACTAGTGTGAAAGCGTATTTGGCAGGAGGTGAAGAAAGGACGAGCCTTATACAAAGTCAGTATTCACCCTGGGGATGTCTTCAAGGCAGATGTAACGAACGAGTGGAGTGGTTCCTCTGCCAGCCCCCGGTTGTCCACCCTGCTTCCAAAGCAGGAATGAATCATCTGCTGTGGTTCAGGAGGTGCCGCAGGAGCAAGCTACAGACGGGTGTAGTAAGGAAAGCACAGAGTGGCACCAATGTCTGAACAACCCAGCCGAGAATTGCATCAGAAAGCTGCTGCTTTTTTTTCATCACCAAGACACCTACCTCTGCAGCAAGACCAGCATTTTCAGAAAGGAGGCAGAGAAAAGACAGCCTGGGTGAGGAACCATTTCAAACATCCCTGAGTAAACAGACCCAGCCTGCAAAATCAAAGCCTTCGTGTGCAAGAACCTCCTCCCAAATTGTCAGCGCTCAAAGGATGGCTGCTAGTCTGCAAGAGAGTCCTCACATTGCTGTCTGCATCAACACCAGATTTATTCACATATACCTCGTCCCATCACACAGTGCTAAGATGCTACAAGGATTTTTCAGCTGCACAGTGCTAAGATGCTACAACTGTTTTCAGCTGCACAGTGTAAAAACTAGGCAGTTGTGTTTGGTGACCTGGGGCAGGGGGGAAAGAAAAAAAAAAAGTAAGCAATGAAAATACTCCGTAGGTCCCAGCCTGTACCAATGCAAAACAGCAGGCAAATTTGCACCTGGGACTGCATTCATTCACACTTTGCAGGTTAAAGGCAAGAGCCTCCTTGCTCAAATTAAGGACTTTTACACATGGATAGGATCTGAGCTAACGATGGCCTTCAGTTCAGTACTCAGAAGCTAGCAAACGCACCTTTCAGCCATCTTTGGCCTTCCCTTTGATATTCCAGGTTAATCATTTGTGCTTGTACAAACAGGCAGCTAGATTCCAGGATACATTCGTTTTACTTTCTGACAGAAGATAAACAGAGGCCAGCAGGCTGATGACGTAGAAAGGACTTTACTTAATATTTACTTCTGTGTAGACCATCTTTAATCATAGAGATATGTAGCATAATCATTAAAAGCATCACAGGTTGGTTGGTTTGTTTTAAGATACAAGCAAGAAGCAAAGAACAACAATGAGGCTTTGGAGGAGAGAGGAATAAAGATCTTAACATAAAATGAAACCGAAGTTACTGCATACCATTGAAAAATAAAATGGGCTGCAAAGCAGGTCAAATTTGATGCACCCAAGTAATGGAAACATCTCTGCTAATGCTTCAAAGCCTGCCTAGCTTTTGACTTGTGAAGCTGGTAACCTGTGTTGGAGGTAGGGTTGCTCCAGCTCTACTGTGCGACAGCAGGACAGCCCCCCATGCACGCTAGCTTACAGGCTGGTTTCTACAGCAAAAATTCTGCCATTCTGAAAAACAGTTTTCAGAAGGCTGCATGGCAAAAATAATGTGCTTGAAGTGTAAAAAAGCTTCCAAAAAAAAAAGAAAAAGAAAAAGAAAAAAAGCAAACATCAGCTATTTACCACATGCTGCTCTAACGCCCCAAAGCGCCATGGCCCACAATTAAAATCTTTGCTTGAATCTGTTATGTGAAATCATGTCTCGTCCAAACGGTTCGGCATATTTTGTGGAAAATACTCTGAATACCACAAGCCAACCCTTCTGAACTGCCTTTACGAATGACTCTGCTTACCGTTCCTATTCTCTGCACATAACTTTAAATGAGACTTCACTGCAGATAAATGTCTGTTTTTATTTCTACTACTAGGCAACCCATGAAGTTTTGAAGCGTTCTGCTTTTTTTAAGGGTGACAATCATTTATATTTGGTAGGGTATGAGAGAAAGAGTTTAATGGGAAAGGAAAGATGGCTGAAGGCACGAAGTGTATAAAAATGCAGTTTCTTTACAGCTGGCCACATCACTGAACTGAAATATACCACTTTATTCACAAATTGGAGTTTATGTTGTCACCACAAAGGCCAAGGTTTCTATTCTAGTCCTTTTTTTGTTTGCTTTAGGAATACTTTTGGTCTTTCTCTTCGTCTGCTTGAGACTGAAATGCATAAATCCATGGACTGCTTTAACTTCTCAGTAACCGAATCTGAATCACTGCAGCGCCTAGCACGCAGAAAAAGATAAACAAAACTGAAGTCTTCCGTTACATTTGCCAAATAAACCAATTAGCTGTACAGAAATAATTTTATACAGACGTGTACACTGAGTGGCCTTCACTAACGATCTTAGCATCGGGGTGCCAACAGGATTTGCAATCTGACACGCAAGCCAACCAAAAAACCCCCGAGACCCCTCAGACTTCAGACCATCATGCCCTGACATTGGAAGACTCTGCCTGAACTCATGCTGAAACAGACCTTGACTACCAGATTAAAGCAATGGTTCATTAAGAAAACCCTCAATTCTCAAAGAGTTGCTAGGTTTGATACACGAAGCCTTTTTGTGGCCCTTTTGTGTAGGCTGCAGTAAAAATCAAAGCCTCTTTTCAAGGCATGCTTTCTTCGTGGGTTGGAACTTGGCTTCGTGTAGCCAGTTGCAAACACTAGACAACTTTGAAGAGATCTTCAAAAAACCACACACCCAGAAAAAGCCATTTTTATTAGTCCATTAACATGTCATTAAAGTATCTACTTAGCCAGGAATCAAAATTCCGTCCTACCTAAGCAGAAACCCGTCACGAATGAGAGTCAGTCCTCGCAGTGCAAACAATACCAAGTTGACAAAACACAAGAGTTTCATCTCCAGGATTCCTAAGAACTACTCAAACTGAAAAATCCTCCTGGGCATGACCAACACACCAGCAAGGGCTGATTTAGCCCTCAATATCATAAATCATTAACAAAACCAGCACAGGACTATTGGAAGAACAAGACTCATTAAATTCCCAGTTAACCGAGACTCCGTGCAACACAAGACTAGTAAAGCAAGTTTAAGAATGAACTGACTGAGATGTAAAACTTGGAGAAACACTAAGAGTTATGGAATCAGCTGAAGAACTTTGCAGGGATAAAAAAGGGAGATCAATAGGAAGCTGGATTAATGCTGATGTACAGAATCAGAGAAAGGCACACAAATCGGAGAGGTGGAAATACGCATATCCAATTATCCTTCATACTAACTTTTCTTTCTCTTCTTCCTCCTCTGCTCACCCATAACAAATGCCTGAGATAAAGGCTACCTCCTAGATTAAATCTTTCATTAAATCCTAGCTATTACATCAGTTTTCTTATGACTTTGCTATGCCTTCCTCTAATCCAGGCCAAGAACCTTCTCATACTCTCTACACAGTCTCCCATTTCCTAGATAGGCATAAACCCCAAGCATCCCCGACTGCTCGAATCCTACAGACATGCCCTCAGCCCAGCCTCAGCTCCGAAAGCAGAAGCTGCCCATGGAATTTATTTGCCTCATGTACCATGGGGCAAATTCCAGCTATATTAAGTTCCTATTTCTCACTCAAATTGTACTTCCAGGTTTTTTGTTTTTTTTTTAACGTTTATTTTTTTAGCGCAAGCCTTTCATAAACTGCTGCTTCACCACCTTCAGCTAATTATTCTTCTTGGCCCTACAGTGACTGCTCAGCTGTGAGAAATACAGCCGGAGATGCTGGGGCAAGAGTGAGACCGTAACTGGTGAAGGCTCCTCTGTCATCAAGATGCCGTCCTTCAAGCACCATCTTCCCTCACATCCTCGTGCCTTTTCTTTGCAGGCTGTCTCCCAACGTGTTCAAAGCACAACCACTTTCTTAGAGAACTGGAATTCAAGAGGCAAGTCAGTTATTACTATCTCCATTTTACAGCCATTCTCAAAAAACACCCTATCAATTACACAGTTTCACCAGAGAAAATGTTAAAAGAACATAAAGTCATGTATATCCACTGTATGGTTTTTTAAAACTCAGTCCTCCCCCCCCCCAACACCACATCTGCCAGAACCAGAACCACAACCAAGTGGAATAATAATTTTGCAGAGAGATTTCCCAAATTCAGTCAAGTTTTTCCTTTATTAAAGTGTCCACAAATGGTCTCCCAACTCTCTGAAAACCAAGTATACGCTCAGGCTTCAGCTATCGTATCAGCTTCTGTATACACTAGTAAGAAATAGAAATATCTGAAAGAACTCAAAATTTCTGTTAAAACCACGCAGAATAATATCCCGTTCTCAGGGCAAATACAATCTCTTAGCTGACAGCTAAACAAAACAATTTCAATGACAAAATTCCTACTGGAAATACAAAATGGCACTTCACATTTACTCCACACTTCATTGTGCAACTTGTATTTACTGGGATCAACACAATTCTGGATTTCTTCCCTTACATCTCTTGTATCTCCAACCACACACGCTTGCATTGAATAATTCATATTTTCAAGCAAGTAGTGTCTATCAAGATAGGCTCATCTGCACAGCTTGCACATACTTGTGCTCACATTTTGAAACAGAAACCAACGTGCGCTGTGCGACATCATTGCCGTAATAAAGTTAAAAACACGCCGCGAAACTATGTGGCTCAATTTTCTTAACTTACATTAAAACTAAGGAATAAATCCATGCTGAAGTCTTAATACTTAGCTTCTATAGTTACCCAAGCACTGAGAAAGCATCTGGAAAAAAATTCCTAAAGCATGAAAAACATGTTCCTCCACCCACATGCGCTCATAACTCAGATTCCAAACTGAATTTTACTAAGATTGCCAAAAATATTTTGCACTTTTAACACTTGGAGTTTTCAAAGCACCTTTTTCAAATCTCTACAAATGTCAATACCTATCAGGACCATATACTCAACCTCACATTGCTCACAACAGGTCCCAGGCAGAGCTGGGGATCAAGCTCAAACCTAGCCCTACTCCCATACTCCCGGTAAACAAAAGGTCCTTTCTAGAAATACTGTCTACCTCTTCAGACATACAGATTTGTTTCTCTGGAAAATGCTAGATGAACAACAGTGAATTACTAATCAAATACAGAAAAAAAAAAAAAAACCTGAACACTCTAGATATTACTTAGGCAGAAATTACATATTAAATAGTTGACACTCCTCTAACGGAGAATGAGAGCCCCTGTGCAGCACTGTCTACTGCTCAGTCAGCATTTAATTTAGGTGTGTTTAATTTAACATGCCTCTGATCTCCACTTTCATAAGTTAAATGTATAAAGCGTTAAACACCTTATTTTCATTACCAAAGAGAAGCTTATAAGGACTCTCCTGTGCAGCTGATCATTTGCTTACTAATTCAGTACATAAAAGGCTTTTCCAATAAATATTATGTTCACTATAAAACATAGAAATGTAGATTCCCCTTCTTCCCAGATATTCTTTATG
Organism: Mycteria americana; assembly: GCF_035582795.1. NCBI lineage: Eukaryota > Metazoa > Chordata > Aves > Ciconiiformes > Ciconiidae > Mycteria > Mycteria americana. Next base: position 4,564,533 of record NC_134376.1, on the reverse strand, counting down.
GGGCTACCTATACCACTACTACAACTATATGTTTTATAGCCAGTTTGTGAGACTCAAGTTACAAGTACGTTTCTGTATTAACAGCAGCTTTCCCCCAAAAAAACCCACCATCCAATTAATGGACTTAGAGCTTTTACAAGACATCCTTTTCCTAAGTCTGGGAGAAAAACCTGCACAACTGCTCTCTGCTGCTTTATAAAGGAGGAAAAAGTACAGAACAAGAGACCAAAACCAGAAGCAACACATTTGTGGATTCTTACCATAGACCTAGAATTAGTAGAAACCCCAAGCAATCAGGCCAATTAAACCATATCCAGCCTTGGGGTCCTGTCCATGGAGCAAAACATTTTTGAAATTATAGGAACGGAACACACAACTTTTGTACTTTCTAACTCAGTATTATCTCCAGCTCTCTTCATATGTATAATATCTTGCCTCAAAATATGTCTGTTTTACAGGAAGCAGAAAAAAAAGTCTGACCTTCCACTGTACAACACGTAAAACCTGTGAAAGCAGAAACCTCAGTACTGAAAATCTTGGCAACTAGATACAGCCAAGCAACATTTCAATAGAAACACTGAATTTCTGTCAAACAGTAAAAGGTCTAAAACTTCCAAGCTAAAATGAAGCATATTTTCAGTTTAAAACCTAAAACATATGTTTTGTATCTCCAAAGAGTGGCTGGTATTTACAGCCCTTCACATACAGGCAGTCTCAATATTTCAACAAAGCAATGTGAATTTTTGAAAAGGAGGAAAAACAAATGCAATTTAACACATTCTCAGTCTCAGTTTAAGAACTGAGATTTGTTTTTCCAGACAGAACCAGTATTTAGCTTCTTTGATATCTTACTGCAATTAAATAAGGTACAAAAATCAACTTTATAGGAACAAAATTTTCCAATGGGGGCATTGGAATTTTAATAAACAGTACAAAATTAATGTCTGGTTTTCATCAAGCTCTAAGTAGATTGCTTAAAAGCAAGAACATTGTTATTTAAAAAATGAATGGCGTTAAGTTATGTGTAAGTTGTAAACTACATAAACTATTAGTTCATCCCATGAGGGCTTTAACGTATCAGTAGAAGAGTTTTAGTTAAACAATTCACATGGAACATTGCCTTAAAACTAAATATACAGGTTTGGCTCTGGTCAAAGTAGGACTGCTGAACTCAGTGTTAAACTAAAGCTGCACTGTGAACCAAGAACAGGAAACTGGCAAGAGAATTGCTTAGGTGATGTAGAACGCTTCTGATGTTGAAGTTAACTGCCAGCAAAATTAAAAAAACAAACAAACAAACACAAACTTTAAAAACATTGAAAATAAGAAACAACAAGTTTTGCCAGAGTCATTTTTAGAAGTTGCAGTTAACACTGATGACCACCACGGTCACAATATTCAAGAATCCACATTTCTTCATTCATTCTGAAACATTCGAGTGAAGAATCTCCAATACAGAAATTCCACAGAAAAAGAAATTCAGCCTATAGAATATTAGGTATTTAAAAAGAACAAACCTCAGGAAAAACAGTGCCCTGGGCTTAAGCTGTTCTACTAAAACTCAGACTCATTTTGAATTTCTTCAATAACTAGACTTTTCTATTCTAGACTTCTTTAATAACTATTTCTTTTATAATGAGCAGTTGCTAGAAATCTACTGCAAAGAATAACACTTACCAAGCACCTCTTCTAGCACTACTACCAACTTCGGTAACTGCTACCAGACAAATTCCAACAGGTACTGGATGACTTTTCAAGAGGCACAGTCAACACCCCAAATTTTTTTGCAAGTAAATGAAAAGCATTCTTTCTTTCAAGCAAGGCATCAATACCATATCATTGCTTTAAAACCACATACCTCAGGTTAACGAATGACTTACACACTTTCCCTAATTTCTAGTGCATCTAGTTGTTTTCCATGCTCGTATTTTAGCTGAGGTATGCCGAGTGCTTCTTGGCATGTTTGGATAGAAACAAAAAGCCTCGAGTCTTGTCATACAAAGCTTTTCAAAGCCATGGGCCTCACTGCCAAAGAAACTTTTTCATGCTCTTACAGCTTTTGCCTTCCTTATTCGCAGATCTGTTGTTCGTTTTGCGGTAAGCATGATAACAAACAGATGAGATGGAGTAGTACTTTCTGAACAGACCAAGAGCGAGCTCAGATTTAAAAATCAGGGCGGTGAAAGTCAATATTCAAGTGAAGAGTTAACAGTGTACAAAAGCCTAGAGCAATGAGTTCATTTTGTTCTAGGCTACTTATCGAATGGACAGCCAAAAACTGAACGAGCTGGAATTCATTCAGAAGTACTTCTTTCTTCCCATAGCTCCCTGGGCTGTCATTATCAACCCGGGGATAACAAACATACAGATCAAGATCGAGCTGGTGCTGGAAAGAAGTGGCATAGCCTAATAGCCCATAATAAATGAAGTTTTGATCCTAACTTGGATCTTAGTGCTGAGGTATAAATGCTTTTAGTGGGGAAAACTGTAGGATTTGCCCAAGCTAGATGGAATTAAAACATTCTACTGACTTCTCTTCTTGATGATTACCTTGTTACCAGCTCTTGTACATGTAAGGTTTAGTGAACAGTTTTAACCTCCATTCTTTTGCTGGGTTTCAGCTGCTGTCAATACAGAACAGACAGTATAGATTACCGAAACGGGAAGACTGCATTTGTTTTAAAATACTCAGTCAAGTAAAGGTATTACTGCAAAAAAAGCCACAGAGTTGTTCAAAACACCACCTGGGTACCTTGCTGTAGCAAATCTGTACTAGAAAGGAGGTGAGCAGTTTTATTCGTCACACACAAGTGACACCGTATGTCGAGAATGGAGCAGGGTTTCCAATAAAACACTATCCAGTATTTTTTTCCAAGTCCATTCAGCCAGGCTGAGCAGAGCTTGGTTGCTGGTATGGGCACAGCCATCCCACGATCAGTCCGGAGGTGGATCACCCTTGCAGCAGCCACTGTCAGACCGGTGTTCTGCAGGAACACTAACCACAAGCCTGTTATAGCAACTCAAAATGCAGCCACACATCTATTTTCGTCTTCATTACCATTTCATATTCAAATTATATCCATCAGGTTCCAGATAATTCAAGAGGCACATGCAAAAAAATGAAAAAATGACACCTTGACTGTCCAGGTAAAATTAAAAAAATTATTCAGACTGACTAAGTGCTTAGCTACAAAACGGGAAAAATTACTTTAGTAATTTGCAATACAAAGGCTAAAATAAAGGTGCAAAGTTTAAATTCAGGAAGAGGAAAGAAAAATTGTGTTTGCACAAATTAAATTCTTGGCATCACTTCTGATTTTGAATAAAGTATATCAGCTGTTTTATAATACTGTTTTTAATTCCTGGAAATTTTCAACTCTAAAAATCTTCAGCAGTTTGTTTCGTGATTATTCAGCCTTTTATAATCCCTTTCAAAATCTGCCCAAGACATTACAAACTGCCCTCCACTTTCTTTATGCAGTTTTTTCATTTGTTCAGAGAGCTCCGCTTAAACCCTCCTTGTTTACAAAAATGAAAAAAGCACAGGAAGCACCGAACGCACGGCTGTATTTGTGAAGAGCACCGATGCTAAAAGGTGAGCAGCGGCACTGGATACCTGCCAGTCAATAAGCTCGTCTTGGCTTATTAGCCCGGGCCCTGTGCCAGTGCTGCTGAACTGGCAGGGGGTGCGTGGGGAGCGGGAGGTGACAGCGGTGGCACCAGTTAATGGGAAAGGAGGGGGGGTGCCTGTGTACGTGCAGGAATAAGGAAGCTGTGGCAGAGGGGAAAGAACAGGACAGAAGCGAGGCTTGTTCCAAAAAAAGACTGCAATTACAGAGATATTAATAGATTTGGAAGCCAAATTTTTATCATTCATTCACCTACTCTTGTTCTTTCTACTAAGCCCAGTACAGAACCACTATTTTCTTCAATCACTATTTTCTTCTATGGGACATTTATCCATCTGTTGCAGGAAAAACATCCCTATGTAACAAACTTTCCTAGGAATTAGTATGAAAGCTTTTATGAAGAGAAAACAAAATCTGGTTTAATAACCAGTCCTATTTAAAAGCTACAATAAGAGAATGATGCACAAGAGACTTCTTTGATGCTGCCGTTGTTATACGGTAAATCTTGCCTACAAGAAGCACATACACACACTCTCTACAGTCTACCTAATCACGTATTAGTCACACAAGTGGTAAATCCCTAAAAGCACTTTGGCTCAGGTCATGCAAATGCTGGATGAACCAAGTTACATCAGTTCTCATCTGATTTCCAAGCAATGAGATGCACGTGACTGCTGCTCTGCCCGAGGAAATGTGGGTCAATACGCGCGCATCCTACTGCTGAATTTGCACGCTCTCTAGGGACTCGCAGCAGCGTGACTGGGGAGCGCCGGGCTGTCTGCAGGCACACGCTGCACATGTATTAATGAGATTATCGCTGCTCCTTGCCGGCGTGTTCACACTACACCGCCAGTCGTCTGTAACAGATCTTCAAGGAGTCCGGAATACATACGGCAAAATACTCCGTGTGTCTTACGGCCATGCTCCATCTAAAACGTTAAAATGATTTAGAAGGCTGACAGGCACATCGCACGACAGTAGCTGTTAAAAGGAAACATCTTCCTTCAGAAATAATTAATCACCTATTGTGTTTGAGTATAAACATCCAGATCTAACAGGCATGTGTTTCTCTCAGCCGAGCAGCGGTGAGATGGACAAAAAACCGCTACTGCTTCAGAGCTGGAAGGATTGCTGCTCGCTGGGAGACGGAAGGTAATACTGAGAGGCATTCCTCCCCAAGACGTGCTCTAGCTGGATGTGGTTAACCAATAATCTCACGTTAGCACCCCCTTCTTCCAAACACAATTTGCAATTTGTATCAAAGTTCAGCAGATCCATGTTATATCAGTGTTATCGCTCTCTTACACAAGCAAAGCCATCCTCTTCACTTTAGGTATTTTAAACAAAATGTCCAATTCTTGTGTGACCTTCGGGAGGCACAAAACTGAGAGCTGAATAGCACCAAACAAGATTTCATGAAAAGGCGGCCTTTATTCAGAATAAAGCCGTATCAGCCTATGTGTTACTCCCTTGTTCTAATTATATAGGACAGCATCTATTTAAACTGCCAAGTTAATGACTTCAATTTTGATCAATAGTCTCTGTTTATTCAGCCCAGCGCTACTGACAGTCACCAGGGATGAACAACAAAACAAACAGACTGGTTAGGGCCAATCTATGGTTCAGCAAGAAAAACCAATCCACAATGGCAAATACCCTTCAATTTAGTCGGGAGGTGGGGAGGGAGGCCTATTGCCGATGGACATGGACACAGTCCCTTTCCTTCGTGCCCATAAAACATTTATCCCTATTATTCTGCTAACAACCAACTTGTGAGTTGAGTGAGTTTAAGCAGACCTAACATCACGGATACAGAGTGATTCCAACCCTTATCTTGTACCATCTAGCTATGTTAAATATTTCCATTTGTTTCCAGATTAAGCATGGTAGGACATGACAACAGCAAGAGGACGTCACTAAGCCTTTGGACCATAAGCAGTGACTTCCCTCACTGTCACTGTACCCACTACGGAAAGAAATTTCCTTTGGAGCAGCTTCAAGAAAGGCTGGAACCATCTTCTTGAAAGCAGGATGGAAAACGTCCTTGATTAAATCTCCAGCCAAAAGATGGTAGGAATGTTTTAGTTACAGGCTGGCTTCAGAGAGCAAAATAAAAATAAAGTTTAGAATGAAAACAGATAACCTACAGCATGCATGTAGCATTCTAGCGAAGAGGTTTTTTAAATTAAAAAAATAAACGCTTTCATTGCAAAGTCGGTTTCTCAACAGTGGCTTAACAGCAACATAAGTGGACCTCCCCCCTGGCCATTTTTTTTAAGAAAATTTGCAGGCTACTCAATAAAGGAAACCCCCTTTCTAATCCCAAGTGAATCCACAGTCACAAAGGCTGGGATCTTGATGAAAATGTTTTAGTGCATTATTCCAACCAGGATGTTTGGTTACAATTTTCTCAACATTACACATTCATCACTTTGCCTGCAACAGCAACTGTTTGCTATTTTCCTTGTACAAAATGTCAGTGTCCATTACATCAATAAATTATAATGCCACTACTGCTTCGAGACACCTCGATCAACAGTATTATATAAATAAACCAGAGCCTGAATGAAAAGGTACGATGCCTCTTCCTATACGACCTTAACGTATGTGTTTCATATTCAGACATAGGATTTTATGCAAGTGACACCACTCAGCTGCAGGATCCTGCAACAAAAAATATGAAGAAAGTTCTCCTAAACAAAAAGTTCTTTATCAAACTACTATATTAACACATCCAAAGTCCAAAATTTAATATCTAAAAAAACCCAATACACGAGGACAGCTGGTTCAATCAAAGCCTAAGACGTTTGCTTTCCATTTTAAATTGATTAAATAGAGTCAATACATTACATTTCGCACGGATGGTTAACAGTGCTAATATTCCAGATAAAATGAAATGCTGTATGAGGGAAATTCTCACTAGGGCTAGCTCTCACTGGTTATATTACTTGCTCTCACAGTAATTTAGTGTAAAGGAGGCCTAACAATTTCACTGAACAGGATTACAAAAAACATCTCTTCACAGTTCATGACACAGAAGCTCCCAGAAATATCTATTTCTTTACTACCTTCTCAACACAGGGAATGCACTTGAAAACAGGCTATTGTGTGCTTTGTGGGAACCATAAAATAATACGATGTTTGTTTGTTTTCAAGAAGGTGATTCCTATTTATCAAGTAGTTGAGATATTAAAAGCAAGCCTTTTATTTGCATTCGTATCGCTAACAGGACTCGCACACCTAGGAATCTGATATTTTCCAGGCACTGAATGACAAACTACTAGATAGAACCAAAAGAGAGCAAAATTTAATAAACAATTTTCATAAGAGAAAAATCTTTAAACACCATTTCACTCCTTACTAAAATAAGCTATGTGGCACTAATTTGAAGTGATAGTGCTGTTCTTTTAATTAAAAAATGCCAGTAGGAGGTTGATGCACTGGCTGATGCTGTAAGCAACATGCTCGCAGGACGTAGATGAATCTTTGTGTAAGGAATTAACGCACAATTTCATTTGGGTTAAAAAGAAAAACAAAACCCCTAAGTCAAAACAAATGTATAGGGAGTGTTATTACAGGTGCTCGATAAAGTCATCTGGATGTTTCCCTCAGAGAATGTTGTTAAGTTCTGGGAGAAAAAAAACCCAAAACCAAACCACTCTCAGTCCAGTCGTGCAATTAGGAGTTTAATTCATGAAGCTGGATTTACCTGCAGGTGTGTGGTGGACTTAATACATATATTTTTCTCCCCTTCCGACCTCAGAGCTCCTCTCCCACTCTCCCAGGTTGCTCCTTCGACACCTCGTGTCTGCACGGCCGGGACTGGGACCGGGGACCTCTCCTCGCCCCCTCCGGCAGCACCGGCAGGCCAAGGGAGGGGGGATTCATTCTATCAAGCTACTCATCTCCACGAGTCTTGGAGACCCAGTATGCATAACATCTCTGCCCTTATCAAATTTGACTGAAATCAGATTATTTAGAGGAGAATGACAGGTGCGATCCCATTTTCAGCCTGGTAGTTTTTTAGTCTGAAAAGAAGATTAAGCTTGTCCTGTAAGTTTATCCATCAGCCTGATGGTGAACTAAGGCAGCACCGCCTCCCAAAATCTGTAGACAGCTTCTGTGTGCCAGGTTTCCCTGCTGATTTGTGAAACGAACAAAAGCCTAGAAAACTGATTAGTATCAGCTTTCCAATCTAGAAGAAATCCCTGCAAAAATATTTGCTGGATCCTTTTCCCCTTGGTCTTTCAACATCTTAATTCCACCACCCCAGAAGAGGCTGGCAGCTACGACTGGGATCTCTCCTGCAGGAGTCTTTGTTGCTGCTATCATAAAAAAAGAGCTCTACGTCGGCATCTGGAAGCATGACCGTCCTTAAAACTGGCAGCTGCTCCGCCTGATACAGCCACCCTGGTGAAGAAACATCACAGAAACAAGTAGGACATTTTGTCTTTACTTGGTATACAGACTATCAAAGAGAAGTCAGTTTATCCAAAGGCTTCTAGTATATTTACTCACCACTCCTACAATGACTATTTCAATCACGTTTACGCTACCAGCATCACCTCAAACATCACAGATTAATCTGATTCCTTCTGGTGTTTCAAAGTCTGTTTTCTCTCTGCACACTTGTAGGATTTACATCCTAAGGCAATGATAAAAAAAAAACCTGGTACCACTTTCCAACTGGGCTTTATTTTCTTTTTTTTTTTTCCCCCTCCTTCTATCAAAAATAGTTCTCATCTATGCTCTAGTTCAATTTGGAAGTAGCACATGCAGACTTGATAAGCATCCTGCGAAGGAAATGCCTTGAATTGCAGACTACTTACAACAGATTTTCCCAAGCAACTTTTTATAAATCTCATTTGATGGCTGGCTTGCTAATTTCTATTGAAGTTTATCAAAACATTACTTGTAGACAAGTCAAATTACTTCTGTGATGGGGGGGGGGGGGGGGATATCACTTGTGACTGCAAGTCCAAGCCATGCTGTTGTATTATACTGAAGTATTATTTATCCTGTTACCAGACAGACCTTTCTAACTCTGATAAGGTATTTAATTTGAAACTAAAGAATACAACACGGAAAAGCATCCATTTACATGTTTCTTTTGTTTGCCGAAATCTTCTTCTAGACCAGGTAAAAGCACTACTAATAACAGCCGGCGACAGCACAATTATTGGGACTGATTACATTACCCTAAGCAGATCTAGAGGTTGCATGCTGGTGTCGGTCTGGCCGACTGACTCTCGTACCTGTGCTGGTTTATCGTGCTGTAACAGACACATCTAATTAATATGTCTTGAAAAAAGTCTATTAACATTCAATTCCCTAAAAATCTTGGAAAGGAATAAAGCATGTAGGATCTCCTATTATGGCATATTAGGCGTACATGTAGCATACTGTATTTTAGGTAATTATTGCACAATATGCAGAAGCCAGTCTTACAAAGAGCCAGATATTTATTCCTATAGCCTGTGCTTTTCCAGTAGCAAATTTAATGTTAGATTATTTAATGAATTATGGGATCTCTGGGAAAAGATGCCGGGGCAGAGATTTAGACCCGAGTTTAACTTGGTTACATCACACAACTACCAAGTTGAACAAAGTCATTAAAGAGTAAGCTCACAATTCGGACTCCACAGCATTCACAGGCTGACAGACCACACCATGTTTCAAACAGTTGTGCCACTCGCTGGCACCTACTAGCTCCCTAATTTCACTTATGCCTTTTAACCTGATCTCACCTGTATTTCAGCACTCACCTGTGAAAGGGGAACCCCAACAGAAGTATTTTCACTCTGGTTAAAAACAATTTCAGGAGTGGGTTAAATGCATCAGCAGATCAGAACATAAAAACTCTTCACATAAGAAATAGCTGGGAGATGAAATATTAGATACACAGAAGTTGTCTGCAAATTCCCAAAGCCCCAACAATTCAGGCTTTTTTTTCTTTTTTTTCACCCAGCCATTTCTGTTCTCTCTGCTCTGTTGTTTAGCAGGGTATTTACAGACACATGAAATGCGAACATGCCCATTGTAGTACTTAGCTTGATGGTTACCTGTCTGCAGACATTTCAGAAAGAGATAAAAGAGATGCTGCTTGGAATTTCTACTACTATGTAACGCTGAAGTAACTATCATTTCAAGAACCCAGAAAATTCACCCAATTATTCTTTCAAAGGCTGGTATCGGAGCTTTAGCTTACGTTCACCTACTCAATTCCAAACCCAAAGTTTACAAAGTTTACCAAATCTAGTGGATTCTCTCCCCATTAACACTAAAGAAGCCTTTTTTAACAACGAGGTATCCACTAATTAGACTTACACTTGTAGAACATGACACCTCTGCATTTTAATTCTGAGTTTACACTGAAGTTCCCACATGCTTATAAAAATGTCTGCACAGGTAAAAAAACCAAAACACACCAGCTGCAAGGATAAAGAACAAGGCTTCCCCTACAAGTGTATCAATCACTGCAAGTCTGAATCAAATTGAAATCCCTCACTTTTCTAAATTCCGCACTTGTGTAGTCAAAAAAAAAAAAAAAGATGTTAAAGCAACAGCACAATCCACACGCTCAGTTAATTTTCATATGCTGTCTGGACTTCGTTGTTTTTTGGGGTTTTTTTTTTGCTTTTGCTCTTCAGTAGAATGGAGCACATGCATTGCAAAAGATGTTTCATTTTCAAGAAACTTTTTGGGTCATACACCCGGTGTGCTAGAAGATTTAAAAACACTGACCACAGGGACTGACTTCTCTGCTGTCATGTCCGGTTTACTTTGGGGATGTAATACAGACCACATTCGGGGTGTGAGGAAGAACAGTCAAGATGATGAAAAAAGAGAGTGCAGACTGATGTTAGCAGTTGCCTTGAATTCAAAACAAATAAAAAGGTAACTATCTTCAATGGGTTTTTAACCTTTATTTTATGGAGAAAAATAGAAAGGAGAGCTTTTAATATAGAGTCCTAGAAACTAGGGAGATTCATCAGAAGAATAGATGTTAACACATGCAAATTTAATTTGCCATTTTGTGAAGTAAACAAGAGATGGAAACTTTAAATTGATAAGACCATATGCATTTTATTTTAGTCTAACCATTAGAGGAAATAGGCAGATTTTTACGGAAGACAAAAATGCAAACATATGAAAAGGTCAAAGAAAACGCTATTCCTCCTAATTCACTCATACAAAAATGCCATTTTACTCCAAATAATAAAATGTATCGAGAAAGACCTCATCAACTTGAGGAAAAAAACAATTGCATCGTATCAAAAATATTTCTTTACATACTACTGATTACCAGTAAAAGCAAAAACTACTGCAAGAGAAAGATAATACCAGGTTATCTATGAAAGAAAGAGAAACAAATTTTATTTGCTGCAGCAGGGCTTCTTCATAATCAATTGGGAAAGAAACATCTACCATTCAAAAAACCAACCATGGCTAAAACTGCACATTAGGGAGGACATTCAGGGACACATAATATTCCTGGAGTATTCTAGTGGTCAATAATACTTGAAGTTAATAGTGTGGTTTAACATTGTCCTTTATTCCTAAATGGGCTGCTATATATTCTTACAAGAGAATCAGGAACCAAAGTGTAAAATAGAAAGCTATTACAAACACCTAATTCCACAGGATTTTCCATCGTTTCTTATGGTCATAACAGCACGATTTAGGATTATGAGCTTAACCCATTTGAACTGCTTCATCACACAACAGCCAACGTAAAGGGCTGGTGCTCACCAGGATGAGATGCTGGAGCCGGGTCCTCTGCCAACGACAATTCCCTCCAGCTGTGGCGGAGGTGAGCACAGCTGGAACAGCAGAGCAGCCTGCAGCACCATGCAGTCACTGGGGGGATTGTGCATTATTTTAGCATTACTCCCAAACAATAATGGATTGTTTTACCCACAAACAGATGAACAAACCTTCCATTTAAATACTTTCTGTTAAGTTGTGTTAGTATGCATAATAGTGTCCATATCCTCAAAAAAAAACCCAGGCAAGAGGATTTTTCATGGGGGAGGGGAAGAAGAGTAAACCATGCTCTGCCAGCTTTATCTATCTATGCTGTGAATTGGGTAGCCTTGGGGATTTTTGCCTGCTGTGCTTAGTGACCTTGACAACAAGCCAGTTTGAATTTTGGCCTTTAACTTGACAAAAATGACTTACTGAAGAGGAAGGCATCAAGCTATTACAGCCCTGTGGAGAGATTCTTTCTAAAACAGCATGCGTGCTTATTCTGCCAATTCAACTAGAGTATCGTCAAATTTATCATCCAGCTCCTATACCCCCAAATATTCCCAATGTAGTTTGCCGGTTCATAAGAGAATTTTTGAAAGAAAAACTTTCAACATTTTTGCTCTGTCCTCCCATTGCGTTTTATGACTTTCACAAAGACAGGCAGAGATGGAAAACAGAGAAAAATATCCCCAGGGATCTCCTCTATGAAATTACTGAATTTTCCTTCAAAGAGACATGAAACAAAGTTTATAAACATGTAGCATCTTAACCTGTTATGGACCTTCTGAGTCTTCTTTAGCAAACATATGTGCAGGTTTCTTCTTATATTATATTAATACTTAAATAAATCTTTTACAAATTGATATCTACTAATAAACAAGCTCTAGCAAAGCTTGCTCCTTGGTTTAAGAAATCACTACTCTCTCTCTTTTCTCTTTTTCCCTCCCAAAGTCAACTCCTCCTAACAGGAGGCAACACACGCACATACCTCAGCTTTTCGAAGTCCAGCATCTTAGTTTAAATTCTTGAGCTAGACTTACACGGAGAAGCTGAATCTGCACTGAAGCACCTGAAGTATGAGCACAAGTTTTCTTCTGCCAGTTTTTTCGTGGTGGGCGACAAATTTTTGGCAATGGGGGTCAACAGACTAGCAAGGAGACAACATCTTGAGTTACTGCAGCAGTATCTGCAGGAATTCATTTGTAAGCACCTGAAACATCACAATCTGAGAGCAGTGCAGCTTCCTCACTACCAGCCGTAACATTAGTGCTCCACGTCAGCTACCTGCGTGCTTAACTTCAGGCCTTCCAATATACATGCTAAAGATGGTGAGATGATACCAAGGTAAAAACGCTGGAAGTCAATCAACTGTAGTGCCGTCCTCACCGTTAACAGAGGAGGCACGCTGGCGTTGGCAAGAGGATCGAGGACTATACGCAAGACCTCGACAGAGACATACCCTAAAGCCTAAGCAGATCCACAACAGGAGAAACGATGCGGTGGTTGTCAACAAGTATCTCGAGACTCAAGATCTCACCGACTCCTTTCCCCACCCCCAACTGCTGGTGTAGGAAAGAACAAACCACTTTCAGTTAACAGGGTAATAGAAGCTTGTTTCACTCTGGGAGAATAAATTGGCATCAGTTTTCATGAAAAATATCAAAGCACTAATACAGGTAAAAGCTTTCAATGATATTCCAGAATTTGGTCCTTTTCGCAGTAATATTTTTACCATTTCTAGAGGAATCGTAATGGAAAAGCATAACAAAAAAGATTCAAGTCCTAATTTAGGGAAAAGATGGTAGATGGAACTGTCTCTTCCAGCCTTTTTTTTTTTTAATATTCTTTTCACTCAAGTCTTAAATGAGTTGCTCTGCTGTATGCATACCTAAACTTCACATGTATACTATACTGACTGATTTAACTGCATCTTTTCCAAACTGCTCTGCCCTATCATGCTACCTCAACCAACACAGCCCAAACCAACAAGGCAGCCAAGCAAGTAGTTAACTCTGCACCATAAATAGCAGCAAGTAATCTAACCAGATCAATCCAACGTTAAGCGCGTCAACTGGACTGGCTTCAAGTTGGGCGGCAATCCGGGTAAACCTCCAAAACACACGGACAGTATTTCCATACGGTACTTCTTCATTCTGTGACCCACCAAGCACACCTCCAGCCAGCTACAGAAACAACCAAAGGGTCTCATTTATCTTTATTTATAGTGGCAGTTTTAGCAGTTTTTGAGTTGCTGTCAGCAAGAGGTCAGCTACCTGACACACATAACATGGCGGTGTAAAATCGACTTCCTCACTGAGAAATTGGAAATACTGTTTATACTACTCCAGAATTGATGCTTAATTTTGCAACACAAAGAGAAAGTAAGATACTACACAATTTTAGAAACGTGATAAAGCCGTTTAAGGAAACATGAGAAAACTGTTCTTAGACTGGTGGGTAGTTAAGAATAAAGAAGAAATCATTAAGTAACTGCAAAACCACATCCCAAATCGCATTTCTTTATATGAAGACATTCAGTTTGAGAAAAGAAAGTTTCAAGTTAGGAATAAAGTAGTTATTGTTTCTACTTTCCCTGCCTGAGGGGGATATTCAAACAAACCCCTTTTGGAGATTTAATTTACTTCCACCAGGACAATGGTGCTGGCACAGCTTTGACTTACTGGGAGAAACAAAAAAGGAGACTTGCTACCCATAGCCTGCCCAGAGGAAAAGGCTGCTCTTTGGATTCCCACTCCGGCAGCCCAAGGATGCCAGCTGGCTGGCTGCAAAGGCTGCTCTCTCCACTTCCCCCCATGACAGCAAGATTTTTCTTTTTTTTTTTTGCTAAAGTCCCCATAGTTATATGCCCCAAGCCTCTTTGCCATCCTCATCCAAGGGCCTCTGAACAGCCACAAATTTACCTTCACGAAAACGCTACTACTTCATAACACAAATGGGGAAGAGAGGCAGAGCGAGCTTAAGCGCCTCGCTCAGCATCGCACAGGAAATCTGTGGCGAAGCTCAGTGTCGAGTTCCAGCCCAGCACTCCAACCACAACCAGGCAACCCGCTCCCAGAAGACATGGAGCAGAGAAAATCCTTACGAGAAAAAAATAACGAGACATAGATTTTGACATACTCCCAGATTACCATGCAAAATAAATTTGGAGCTACCAAACTGCCGCTTCCCACCGTGTTCCCCAGTGCACGAAACCAGCTCAATATTAAATTCCAAATGCCAAGGCAGGCTGGGCTGACCGGCCAGCCATCTCTGCCTTCTCGCACCAGTGCTCTTAGCCTGTAACCCGTGGTCTTTCTAATGTACGAACATAAAACTACAGACAGCCTATGAAGTATTTACGATGTCTGATATAGAGATCCCTACACAGATATTCATTGTTTCTATACATGGGACATAAAACTGTCCAGGTCACCAATATTAGTGTTGCTATTGATCAGTCAGTTAACTTTGCTGCATTGATCAATACATTAGTCATGAAAGGGAAGCAAAACAAACTGACATTTGTGACACCTTTTAACCTGTGCCTTTATGACAATCCTACATGAACACTGCTCTTAAGGTAACGTACTATTTTATTTTCTACTTGAAGTCACTGTATTCTTTTATGTATTCCTTAAATTACAAATGCATATCTGCAAAAAGACCCACAGCCACCCATTTACCAGCTACTAACTGGTCAGGTTTTGTAGATGGGACTTCCCTAAACTGTGCTGACTACAGTGAACTGAAAGTGGCGTTCAGGATACCATCTGCATCACCTCTTTCCTCTTTCCCTTTCTTTGCCACTGCTAAGCACCACCACCTTTCCTACAGGAATCAAACTTGTCACCTACAAATCCCCTGCGGCTCTTCGCCTCACCTCACAGAAACCACCCGCTTCATCTTCTTCACTCCTCCCTGATGCTTCTGACACTGCACTTTCCTCCCTGCCACAACTGGGAGGGCTCTCACCTATACCCTCCCTCCAAAACCGCAACAACCACCACCAGCAGCAGCCCAGCACCTTCCCAGGCCAGGTCTGCTGAGGAGGAATGCATTTTTACGCTCTTGAGTACTCTGAACCGCAGCCGAGTGAGATGCTTGGAGACGATTATTTGTATTCTCCTGTTATACTGACTCCGGGTTTTCTGTTAAAGAAACTGGTTTTGCCATCAGTCCTTAACACGGCCATCTGACCTTGTACACGAGATCCTCCCCCTTCCTGCTCCATCTGTGAAGTGATCCATAAAGTTTAAACTAACGCCTTTTCTTTCCCAATTTTTTCTCAGTTCCACAATGGTACCAGAAGCCAGCCAGCTTTTAACACCTCAGCTGAGACCCTGCTGAAAAAGCCAGTACCAATGAAGCCAGAACACCACTTGCAGCTTTTTTTGGTAGAAAAGTTACATGTTTAGTCCACTTCTTCACAGTCTTTCCAATTCCATCTGCAACCTTCACCTGCAAGCTACCTGGAATAGAACATCACCTGGAACAGAGCACAATGAGACTGCAGTTTTCACGAGTACTTCTGGGTGATATAACAAGTATGAGCAAGACGCGTGTAAGCCTTGGAGATGATGAACCCTTTGGAACTTCCCCAGGGAGCAGCGACTGCAACAGCAAACAAAGGTTTCAGAGAAGCACATCAGTAAAAAAGGGACGCGTGCTCTGCGAAGGTCCCCTGGCCTGCGGATCGCGTTCCTTCCCGACCCAGAAGATCCTGAGCGGACTTTTAGAGCACATGCACTCACAATATCACTTCATTATTTCCATCCCTGTTTTGGTAATTCTGCCACTGTTGCACTACCCTGATGACAGTACAGATACAAAGAGACCATGGACTTAACAATAAGTTTTACCTTACTTTGCCTAGAACTGCTCCAAGCGGCAAGAGACAAGGCCATGAATATCTCTGGCTCCTACATCACCAGCAGTGGTGAAAGCTCCAATGGAAATAAGAGGAACCAGCTTTTGGAGAAACTGAGATACGACGAGAGATTAGCATGTTTGAGAACCATGGGACACAAAGTCATTTTAACCCACCATCCACCTTACTTGCTGATGTTGGTTGGTTTTTTTTTTATATTTCTAAACAGGATGCATTATTTGCCATTTTACTTCATTATGATTTGTATCTGGATGGGACTGGCACCATTCTGTATAAGCTGGAAGATCATTTCTGATAATCATCAGACGATCCAGAACTTTTAGATATATTCACGTAAATAAAATAACCCCATCACACTGCTAATACAAATACCTTTCCAATATACAAGAAAAAAATTATCTCTTTAAGCCTGAAAGATTCTACCACCGTTCACTTCCCATTTACAAAGTAACACTCACAGGCACCTTCAGACTAAGTGGTATTTACACAGCTATTTTCAGTAGTGCAAAACATAAATGCTTTCTAATCACAAGAAAGACAACGCAGGTAGTAAATCATAACAGAAGAGGTCCTCTGTCTTGATTTAAATCTGCTCAAATCTCCCAACAGCAAAACAGATGAGAAAACAAAAGCCACCCTAGATACAGCTATTTGAAACAGATAAGTCAGCACGTTAGTCTCCGGCGAAGCCAAGAATACGATATTGCCTAACGATTCTAAAGCCAAACCTCTCCCAAAGCAATTTATTTTTTATTAAATACAGCAATTTTTGACACACCACCCAGGTTGCCTGCTTGTAAAAACAGAAGAAGTGTTTGAGCAAGCAGGAGATTTCTTCAATATAGGTTAAAAAAAGAAAAGAGTAAAAAAAAAAATAATCCACCAAGTTGCTCAATAAACTGAAACTTCAGTCTCTTCCAGAAAACATTCTCAGCTAGGAGAGAAGACTAGTGCATGCTAAAAGTAAAAAAGCGTTTTGATGCAGCATTCATCCTTTAAAATTAAAACCAACAGCTTCTGTCTGTTACTCAAATGATATCCTCCAGCTCAGAAGAAGGACTATGACCATGGTGTAAGTTACTTAACTCACAGCATTTTTGTTGACTGACTTGCATAAAAATAAGCCACATTAATGACTGAGTTTAGTATATATCACCACAAAACTAATTTCAGATCAAACATCATCCATACACCCTAAAAATATTTTCAGCTTTCTCATGTCCAAGAAAAGGATTTTCAGATTTATATGATCCTCACAAACTTTGGTGCTCTAAAGCACAAGCAGTGCAGAATCAAAAAAAGGATTAAAAGAAAACCACGACTTTTTTTTTTAAGAGCTGCTTCTGATTGATTGCGTTATATGCCAGAAGCAAGTTAACCTGTAACCGAAGTTTAACTAGCGCCGTTTTCTCATTATTTGACAATGTGTTATGCACCCACAGAAACAGCTCTATACACATCAATGCCAGTGACTCGGAGTAGCACTGTGGCTCCTTCAGCCCCAGGGATCTCCAAGCATCCACCTGTTGCCTTTGAAAGACCGGATTGGGCCTTATTTATTAGTAATTCACACAGCAGTCTCAAGAAGCAGAAACTGTGTCTCTTCCCATTAAAGAAGCAGGCTCGGCATCGACCGGAGCAGCTTCCAGAAGACTTAATCCAGATCCTTCAGGGTGCAACATAAATTGGCTTATCCATACGTGCACCCTCGCAGAGGCCTCGTAAGGAGGCACGACACACACCGCTTTTGGTGTCACCTCTTGCTCGGGGAAGGAACTTCAAAAGTTGAATGCGTGATTTGCCAAGCGAGAGCAAGTTGTGTGTAAGGAAGAAAAAAAAAAATAAAAGCAACTAAATGCACGTTTTCTCAGTAGCAACCGAGTTACCCTCCTCGGCACACGGGAGGCTGGGGGGGATTTATTAACTACAGCAAAGCAAGGCAAATTATGAAAGGCTTCCCTGAAAGCCACTCTGCAGGAGAGGTGGCCCTGGAAATCCTCCCGGGGGGGAGGGTGCAGAAGAGACCCCAGGAAGGGGCAGGGTGTCCTGGCCTGCTGGGGGGGGGGTGTGTCACACAGACCCCCCATAGGGAAGGTGCAGAAGAGACCCCTGAAAATAGCAGGGTGCTTGCTGGAAGTGGGGGGGATGGCGTACTCAGGGACACCCCCCCCCCAGAGAAAGGTGCAGAAGAGACCCCAGGAAGGAGGAGGGTGTCCTAGCTTGCTGGAAGGGGGGACACAAGGACCCCCCCCTATGGGGAAAGATGCAGAAGAGACCCCAGGAAGGGGCAGGTTGCTTCGGCCTGCTGGGGGGGGATGTCACAGGGACTTCCCCCCCCCTCCCGCACAGGGTAGGTGCAGAAGAGACCCTGGAAGGAGCAGGGTGCTGAGGGGGGGTAACCACAGGGACCCCCCACACACACCCACCAAGGGGAAGGTGCAGAAGAGATCCCAGGAAGGAGCAGGGTGCCCTGACCTGCTGGAAGGAGAAGGGGAGACAGGGACACCCCCTTCTTCCTCAAATAGCCCCCCCAAGAGGGCTGAAGGAGCCGGTGGGCGCCACACCGCGGAAGTGGGGGGCGGGAGGGGGGGGCCAGGGAAAAAAAAAAAAATTAAGAGAGGCTCTACCGGGCCACGGAGATGGACGCGGGACTAAAAAACGGCGGATAAAAGTTAAGGAACGATCGGAGCTCGGTCGCCGCCGTCTCGGCCCCACGGCCCCCCCCGCCTTGGGCCCGGCCTCCCCTCCCCTCACGCCGCCAGGCCGGGGAGGGGGCTGCCGCCCCCTCCCCGGCCTGGCGCCGTGAGGGGAGGGGAGGCCGGGCCCCAAGGTGTGTGGGGGGACACACAGGGTCGCCGCCGCCCCGTTACCTGTGAGGCGGATCTTGATGCTGGAGCCGTTCCGGCGGGTACCGGGATTCGACATCGCGCCGGGAGGCGGCGGCAGCGCCGAGATCAACCGGCGGCCCCACGCACCGCCCCCATGCGGGCCTGCCCGCTCGTCGCGATGCCGTTGATCCCCGGCCTCCGCGCTCCGCCGCTCGCCTCAGCCGCCGCCGCCGCCGCCGCCAGACCGACGCGCCCGCCCGGCCCGGCCCGGCCGCGGAGAGCGCGTTGGCCACGCCCCCGCCCCGCGCACGCCGGAGGGTGGTGACGTCAGCGCGCGTCGCGTCGCGGCCGCACCGCGCCGCCATCATGGGAAGGTCGGAGGGTGGGTGGGACGCATGCGCCGAAGGACGGGCTTGGCGGGAGGGGCAGCGCCCCCTGGCGAGGGGGAGGGGGCTGGGGGTGGCATGCGGGGGGGTGGCATAGGGTGTATAGGGGTGCAGGGGGTGACATGGAGGGTGTATAGGGGTGCAGGGGTGCAGGGGGTGGCATAGGGTGTATAGGGGTGCAGGGGGGTGACATGGAAGGTGTATAGGGGTACAGGGGTGCAGGGGGTGACATGGAGGGTGATAGGGGTACAGGGGTGCAGGGGGGTGACATGGAGGGTGATAGGGGTGCAGGGGGTGACATGCAGGTGGCGTGGAAGGTGAACAGGGGCTCTCAGGGCGGGTGGTGGGGGTGACATGCAGGGTGGCGGGTGGGTGGCTTGGAGGGTGTATGGGGGTGACATGCAGGGTGGCATGGAGGGTGCCTGGGGGTGCAGGGAAGGTGGCATGGAGGATCGCATGGAGGGTGGCATGGGGTGGTGTGGTAGGCGTGCGTGGGGATGGCACATAGGGTGACATGCAGGGTGGTGTGGAGGGTGCCTGGGGGGGCATGGAAGATGGCGTAGGGGTGACATGGCTGTGGCATGGAGGGTGGCATGGAGAGTATACAGAGGTGCATGGAGGTGGCACGGAAGGTGGCAGAGGGGTGGCATGGAGGCTATATGGGGGTGTATGGGGTGGCATGCAGGGTGCACAGGGGTTCCTGGGGGTGGCATGGAAGGTGCCAGAGGGGTGACATAGCTGTGGCACGGAGGATATATAAGGGTGCATGGGGGTGACATGCAGAGTGGCATTGGGGTGGCATGGAGGGTGAATAGGGGCACCTGGGGGTGGCGTGGAAGGTCGCACAGGGGTGACATGGCTGTGGAATGGAGGGCGGCAGGGAAGGTGGCAAGGGGACGCGTGTGAACACATTTGTATCAAGCACGGGGGGTCTGGGAGCAACACCCGCAGCCCTGGGCAGCTGGGACACCTGCCCTGAATGGTCCCCACGTCCCCACGTCCCCCCCTTGCAGGGTAACAGCCGCTAACGTTGGGTGCTGCTGCCTGCCAGCTCCACCATGCCCCATCCCTCCGTCCTTCTCGTGACCCAACCCCAACTATTGATATAGGAACTGCCAAAGACAGCCCCAAAGCATCCCATAAACCAGCCCTCCCACTCCCACCAGAAATGCAATCACATCCAATGGAAAAACCCCTAAATCCTGTACCCCTCCAGAGGCACGAGCACCCTCCCAGCTCCCTGTACGGAGGCACAGCTTGGGACCAGCCTTGTTTCACACCGAGCTGCTGAGGCTGGGCTGGGCTGCCTGCTCCGGCGCGTGCGGAGGGTACCCACAGCCCGGCACAAGTAGTAAATACCACCGGGGAGCAAATGTCCCCAATTTTTCCTGCAGGCAGAGTGATGCCCCAGTTGCTCAGCCCGGCTGATTTATTGAACTGGGAGCAGGACAACGTGTGCCGGGCTCGGCATCGCTCCGGCTCGCGTTCGAGCGGGGACCATCACTGGGTGCTGCAGGGTGAAAGCAGCAGGGCTGCGGAGGCATCAGCTCTGAGTATCCCTGCTTTTCAGCACAAAAATAGAAGCAAGGGTGGCCGAGGGCAGGTTTTGGAGGGGGGTTAGTGGCAAAGTCTGTTATCCCCACCTGCAAACACAGTAACTCTGGCTTTCAAGGTGCCACCACTGTGCCAAGCGGAGGAAATCTTCCATTTTAAACCCCAACTTTTATTTTTTTGCTCTGCCCACCCCTTATCCAGGGGCAAGAGGAGGAAAAAGCCTTTCTCCATAAATTCCAGGGAGGAAGCAAAATAGCGACGAGGAAGAGGAGAAAGCCTCAACAATTTATGGCCAAGCATCAGGTGCAGCAGCAGACCAGAAAGCTTGGGCAGTGCTTTTCACCATCCAAATTCTTCCTTAAAATCCCCCTCCCCAGCTTTCCCCTGCCCTGCAGCACTAACCTGGCTTGATCCCCGCACCAGGATGCTGCCCGCCCCGGGCAGACCCCTGCCTCCTGCCCAGCCGAACTTGCCCAAAGCCATTTCTCCCACCTCCTCTTCCTTCTCACCAGTCTTTGGTTTTCAGCTCACGCAGCTCCCCAGCCTGGCTCCTGCAGGCCCCGGGTGTGCAGCCTCAGGGACAGCCACAGAACCCCCCCTTCCACCCGCTCCTGCAAAACCAGACCCTGGGGAGGCTGCAGGGTGCGCCCGTGGCGGTAGAAAACGAACAATTAGGCATAAAAGTGCTTTAGAAGAGACGCTGCTTCATAGGCATAAATTAATTGGGTCCTAATTTGGGGAAAACGGCCACCACGGGCACTTGCAGTGCCTTTTCCAGCTCTCCAGCGACATGGGGATGAGCAGCCGTCGCTGTGCTCCTCTGGGGCCAGGACACAGGATGCTTTAATTAGAAAAACTACTTTTTTTGGTGCATCTCTAGAGGGAGGTTGAGCTGCGCTGGGTAAGCACCGGGGAAGCGGCACGGCAGTATCTCACCCTCGCTGGTCCCCACGGAGCCCTTGTCCCCGCAGTTACCCCATCCCATCCCATCCCATCCCATCCCATCCCGTGGGGAGCAGTGGGTGCCTCCAACCCCCAGAGCAGAGCACTGAAACCAAAATTGCCACGGCGGCTGCTGCCTGTGCCCTGGGCAGGAGAGCCGGGGCTGGCAGCGATCAGAGGAGAGCAGCTCCAATTAACCAGGCAAGCAGATGCCTGCAGGTCGCTCGCACGCCCACGGCACAGCAGCAGGCAGGTACAGCCCAGCAGCCTCGCCGTTCTGGCAGGCACTGGTCCCAGTTCTCCGTCTGCTGTGGGATGACAGCGGCGGTGCCGCCCCAAACACCTCCTCCGCTTTGCTTGCCCTGCGATTCAGGACAGTAGCCATACGGATACTCTTAAGAAAAGGGGCATGTTTTTGCCTCCATCACAGTCAGGGCTACAGGGACACTATTTTATCGCAGCTTAAGGACATGACAGTGGAACCGAGCAGTTTTGGTCCCAGGGCTCTGTGTAACACCATCTACTGCGGGCTCAGCTCCAGCACATGCAGGAAAGAAGAAAAAAAGTCAAATAGCCCTGCCCTTTCTCTTTTTAGTTTGCTTTAAGCCAGCAGAGCATCAGCAAACAGCAGCCCCACTGCCCGCACACCCATAGGGGACAGCCCTGCCCGACTACAGGAAACGCCGTGCCGGACCACAGTCGGAAGCCGGGACGGCCGCACAGACCCCAGCTCCGGTCTGCGTCTCCATTTACACTGAGGAAGCACCTGTCTCAGAGTCATTTTACCTGGCGAAATCTGACCGTTTCCAGATGCCACATCAGCCTTGTCAGCAGCAGCATGCTACGAGAAGGTGCACGCAGCCGAGCCGGAGCCCTTTGTGTTAACCCATGGGCACAAACAAAGGATTTTCACGGGCACTCGTTTCAGTCGCATGTTCAGGCGTTGCTTTATCGCAGTTTTAAGTACGTAGCTTTGGATCCAAGAAATAAAACCCAAGAAGCACTTTGCAATTCATCAGCTCCAGCATTTTAATATTTAATAAGTGATATGCAGCTCTGGCACACGCAATCAGGGCTGCACACCTCCTGGCAGGGCATGGAGCACAACCAGACTAACTACCCAACTCCCTTGTTCCTCGGTTGCCCAGAGAAATGCATAAATCCTCTGGTGAACAGATCCAGGGTGGAAGAAGAGGTTCTGCTTCCTGGAGAGAAGAGTTTTCCCTTCAGATTATCTGTCACATCACCTCCCACTGCATCCGAGGAAGCAAAGCCCTGAACCCACCCAGGGTTATTTTGAAGTCAAACACACCAGAGGAGGGAGGAGGAAGCTGCCACCCCCATCTTGCATGGAGCAAAGCCCTAGAGATGCTTCAGCCCCTGGGGACTGAAGGGTCCTAGCAGAACCTTCCACAACCTATCAACGCTACAAGGATGGAGCCGTGTCCAGCAGCTTGTTATGAACCTGCAGCACATAACGTTTGAACAATACATGCGCTAGCAGAGCGGTACGTGTAGCTGCAGGGATGGACGCAGGGCCCCAGAGCTCACTGCAAGCTGGACTTAAGAGCCACATCAATTCTGTCCTCACCTTTACTAGAGACCAAAGTTTGAGGGCTTGGAGAAAGGGAGGACTCCTCTCAGCAAGGGGCAGTGACATGCAATGGAAACCTGAAATACAGGTCCTCTCTGTCGAAGGGCAGCTCTAGGCAGAGCCAGATCAATGGGCTCCAGGGTAGTGGATAGCAGCTGGGAAGCTGCAGTGGCAATAGCTGCCTCCGAGACAGCCTTGCAGCCAAAGGACCAGCACTTGCTCCTGTGTCCAGACCCCCATACTTCCATGTGGCCTAGCCCACACAGGGATGAGTGGCCCACCTTCCCCTGGCTGATTTCCTTCTCTCCTAGAAGGATCTCCCCTCACACAGAGGTGGTTTCAGCTGCAGAAGGGTGAAACCCCTCTTGAATAGATTTTCAGAGCTGCTTCAGCCACTCCAAGTCAAGCCTAGAAGTTTCAGCACAAGCACCGAGTCCCAGTTGGATTTGATGGTAACATGTTGCTCTCCAGCGGCTTAATACAGTTTGCAAAAAGTTTCTGACTGCGCTTTCCTCCCAGAAAACACACCCAGGAGCTCCAATACATTTCTGCAGGGCCTTAAGACACTATGGAAAAAAAAGTCTATACTGTTTGCAACAGCAGCTTATGAGGAAAAAAAAAATAAAAGGCAAGAAGTACAAAGCCAGAAGTGCAATTTATTGACAAGTGTCAGAAGTAAAAAGACTCAGCATCTTTGCTCCTCTTGGTTTGGATGTCTGAGCTCTACCAAGACACCTCCACCCACCAGCTCAGAGCTGTGTGGTGCTTCATCTTCAGAAGTTGAAGTCTTGTTTCTCCACTGAGAAATCGTATAGTCCATCTTGGCCAGTCCCAGGCTGCAGATCTGGATTTTCCTAGGAGGAAGTTGATAGTCACCAGCTAGAGGTTCTGCATCTTAATAAATCTTTGCACCAGAGCTTGCCTGAAGCTTTTTACAGCAGCTTACTGTTTTATTCTTGTTTTCAAAAAAATTCTGCTGCTGTAACAAGCTGTTAAGATTAGCTTGACTAACAGGACCCTTGGAGACCAGACCATGTCCTCCTGTTCTTTACAGCACACAGAAGCTGCAGAGTCCCTGCATCTTACACACAAAAAGCAGCCAAGTCTACAGGCTCAGGCACCAGAGGTAGAAGAAGAGTGGCTGGGGTGGCAGAACTCACTCAAATTAAATAGCCTGCTTGGAATAGCACCGAGCCAGGACTGCTTTGGAGAGACATTCCCCTTGGCATCCAGCCCCTCAGGCAGGTGCCGCTGTGTAGGAGAGCTTCCTCCACACCCTCTCGCAGGGACACCCCACAGACCTTGTTCTGGGCAGAGGACTAGCACAGACATTTGCTCCCTGCTGCTGCAGTTCACATCTAGACTGAGCCTCAGCTCCGAGATCTGCCAAACTGCTAAGCCTCTTCCCTGACGTTTCCCCATCTGCGAGACTAAGGCTAGGACCAAGCACGGCATCTGTGACGGTCATGGGACTCTCTTGCAACTGCTAGCTGGTGTCCTATCCTCTTTTTCCATAAGTTCATTAGCATGAGAAGGGTCAAGTAATCCAAACGCAACCTGAGCACGGTTATCAGCTGAGTAGGAGGCTTCCATTCATAGTGACAAGCTAGCTCAGCTCCAAAGGAGGAAAATTCTCCACATTTGGTATTCATATCGGCAACTGCAGTAACTCCAGCTGATGCCAGTTTAAATTCCAGCAGCAAGATGCTATCAAGGCATCCATATCTGTTGTGCAACTCAGCTGACAACTCAGAGCTTTTACAGACCTTTAAAAGCAACTGGAACAAGCTGCAAGGACTACTCTAGTCATGTGGAGGTCTCTTCCAAATAAACCTATTTCAGCATCCTTAAAGTCTGTGCTTCATTCCAGTGTGTAATAGCTTCATATTTTCAGATGAGAAACAGCAAGAGCTCACATACCTCACCAGAAAAGTATTTCTCTATGATACTCAGTGCAGCTCGGTAGACCATGTTGTTGTCGTGGGTTTGCAAGGCTTCAATTTTCTCCAGACCATCAAGCTCTTCCACCAGCAGACACAACCTTTCTGTCTCTCCCAGCTTCTCAGCTGCCTGTGACATCAGATAACCGAGCAGGCAAACATGACCTTACCTCAGTAACAAGTCTGAGATGGTCTTTGCTGTAAGACCCTGATGTACAAGTCAAATGACCACAGTCCTGCATTTACAGTCCCTACCCGATTTGTGTTTAGCAGAGATCCCAGGGATACGACTACTATGCATAGGAAACATCAGTCCCTGCTGGGATTACTGCACGGTGGCTTGACTGCCAACCAAACAAGCTAGCCAAACTCAGTTACATCTGACACCGAGAAGCGGGTGTGACCTGCCACACGCCATTTCATTTGCAAAAGCCATTCCACTGGTTCAAAGGTGCTACAAGACACAGGCTTTTGAGTCAGAGGCACATAGATGTCAGCTGGCAGAGACCTGAGCTGGAATGCCCCCAGGACCACTTGATTTCTCTGCAGCTGCATTTCTGCAAGACCTCCAACCTCTGTCCAGCTTGGGGGTTAACACATAACCTCTTTTCCTTTCCAGAAGGAGACTAAAGTCAGAGGAGGTGAAGAGGAGAACTTTGGGATCTTAATCTTGTCAAGCCCTTTGGACAACCCAAGAGTGTCCAAAAACAAGTTAGACAACATGAAGTCTAACTCTTACTCCTGCAAGATCAGTAGCTGCTGTAGGAGGAGCTGTTCTAGCCACACAATGGCTCACACCCTGCTGCTCTCTTAGGAAAGGAATGCAAGAGACAGTAGATCTTACCAGGAAGAGATTTGAAATGGTATCCAAGATGACCAGGATAGTTTTGCTGTCTTTGGCCAAGAGCAGGTTGAGCAGAGGTTTGAGGACCCCAGAGTGGACGAGTTCCACCACTTGCTCCACAGTCCCTCCTGTCATGAAGTTGGCCACTACCCACACAGCCTCCTTCTGAGCTTTGAAGTCCCCCTGGAAGAGCAGCACAGTGAAGGCACTCCTAAGCTTCAGCATTCCTCCAAGATCAGTGTGAGGTGAGGCTAGCCATTCCCCTTGTATTCAGTTTGGACTGACCCACCTTCCCTAGCACTTTGAGGGATGGGTGGACACCAAGCCATGCTTTCACACAGGTGTACTGACAAGTCTGAGTGCCCAGGCTGTTCCAAGGATCCCAACAGCTTTGAAGGAGATTGCTCAGGTGGCTCCTGGGCACATGCCGAGCGCTTCACAAATGAGGCATCATGGACCTCACAAACCTCAGCATTGCTTCTGCAGAGCTGTACGTGCAACGCTGCACCCATCCCTTACCTTATCGAGCAGCTCCACCAGAGGTGGCAATAAGCCACAGGTGATGAGTTGTTGGATCTGCTGGCAAGGCCCTGCTGCGATGTTACTGAGCGTCCATGCAGCTTCCTTCTGTACAGTTGGCTTTGCATGTCGCAGGAGATGGGGCAGGACAGCCAAGACACCAGCATCGATAGCTGCCTGGGTCTGCTCATCAGTCCCCGTGACTATATTCCCAATGGCACGGAGAGCTGGAGTCTAGACAGAGATTAAAGGAGACAAGGAGAATCCTTACCTCAAGGGATACATGCCAGAAAGTCCAGCAAGATCCCTCACTAAGTGCTTGATCCTTCAAATAAGGAAAGCATCATGGGTGATTACTGTTATATTTACAGACCTATCATCCTCGTATTTTGCTCTAAGCAGCTTTACAGTTTCTATCCAGTCTGCCAGCCACAGCAAGCTGGAACAGAGCAGTAGCTTGACAAACAAGCAATCAATACTGCAGTCTGAGGAGACAGCAGACAACACTAGCCACATATAGTAAGGAGACATGCCTTCCCTCTCCTCAGATGTTCCTATATTAAGGGACCAGAAGCTGGAGGTTGCCAACTGTTTCCTACCATAATGATCAACTCCAGGCTGGCCATGAGTTCCACTAGCCTTGGGAGAATCCCTGTGTCCACCACAATTTGGATGCGATCGTTGGAGCCATCAGTCAGATAGGAAATGGCCCAGCAGGAGTCAGAAATTACATCCCTGTCCTCATGTTTCACGAGGCAGATGAGGACTGGCAGCATCTTTTTCACTGCATCCAGGGGAGGGTAGGGGTTCTTGTTCCTACAAAGGTTTGATAGTGTCCATGTGATGTTCCTCAGGAACGCAACCTGAAACACAAGGGAGGTGTAAGATCCTCACTGCAGTAACAAATGAGGAAGAGGTAGCACCCTGTTTCTGGTCCTTACAGCTCAGAGATGTTATCCAGTAGCCAGAAGCAGCCTTCTTAAGGGCTGAGGCTTATTTGAAGAAGGGAGATGAAACAGGTAAGTGACTAAGACAGTAGATTCATACTCTCCCTCGCCAATATTAATTTCCAATAACTTCAGCTCTGGTGGTGTGACAAGCTATGATGACTAACAAAGGTGCCAAACAGCTTATTTGCTGGGTCCTTGGGCAAATTACAGACCATTCTTTGGACAAGATCAGGAATTTGGGTTTTTTTAAGTGTTAGCAGCTCATTATTCTAGAGTAGGGCACCTCAAGATTTGATTAAGTTCCATCATCCAGACAGTTCATCCCAGTAAGGATGCTTCCAGAAGAGCACTGGAGCTATGTTCAAAGCATTGCAGCTACCAAGATGTGTGTATATATGAACTGGTGTTTTGTCATGTTTGTTCCACAGGGCTCCCTAAGAGGCAAGGGTAAGCTGGGCTAGGAACAGAGCAGCCAGAAGAGTTTGGTTTTTTTAAAAACATCTTGCAATATAAACTCACAGAAGGCCTAGAGGGTATTTAAGAAAACACCAGCCTGAGAGGCCATAGTTATGCCTACAGAAAGCATACAGCTTCCACCACACCCAGGGGTGGGACACCTGGAGGTGTCGGTACCACTGTTACAGCCCCTGAGAGCTTCAGTCCCCCTTATGCTTCTCCAAGAAGGTCATTCCCCCCACCCCCAGACTGAGAAAGCAGCAGGGGGGGCACCATTGCAGAAAGGCAGAGATAAGCCACAAATCCAACAGTTTAAAGCTACCCAAAAAGCAGCAGGAGGAAGCTTGAAGGGCAAGTTCAGCCCTTTCACATGCATGTGCAAGTTTACCTTGCACCTGTTTCATCTTATTCCTAGCCTGAGATGGTCAAAGCTGGATACGGAAGCTAAGACAGACAAGACATCACATTGACTCGAGGACTGTCTGCTTGGCACCCCCAGCTTTGTATACAGCTGAGAGGCAGGGTCATTAAAAGCAGTTTAGGACAGGGTCTCGAACAAAAAGCTGTTTGTATAATTGAATAAGGCAGATGATAGACCACCATTCACCCATTACCCAAGTCATTAAGAGCTGTTAAGTCAAGAAAATGAAGGTTATTTACTGGAGTTACAGGTGACACCAGAGCCAGCAAGGGAGGAATCACATTACAGTTGATAAGAGCATCTCGGTATAGAGGACCATCACCTGTACAGATGAAAAAGGGTTGTTTATTGCATCTGCCCAAGTCACAAGATGGTCAACACCAAATAGCAATCAGACCTTCAGGCACACACCAGGGCTGGGTGGCTGGGCTCACTCATAGGCCACACACCATTAAGTATTTTCAGGTAGGGAGGATTTACAGAATCACAGAATCTTATAGGTTGGAAGAGACCTTTAAGATCATCGAGCCCAACCATAAAGGACTGGTAGACTGGAGTGCCATCATGGCTAGTTTGTGGCAGGCTAACCAGACATGACCCATTCTGTTCTCCCTACTGACAACACTAGTGGTCAGACCATCCCAACGGGATGGAGTCTTGCATTTGGCTTTGGCCAAAATCCTCTTGCAGAGCCAACACGGGGTCTCAAAGCTGCCAGGCCACATGAAGGGACTGAAGGGTTAAGGGTTTCAACAGAGGCAGCAGCCTGGAGACAAAGCTATCTTGAGGAACATCAATATTTTTAGCTCCCCAGCACTGACTTGGGCAGTGACCATCTGCATGCCCCAGGCCTGGAGACCTCCGCTTACCTGCAATGTTGCCCAGTGCCCACACGGACTGCTCGCTGATGTGCATGTGCGGGGAGGACAGGAGGGAGACGAAGGCTGGGATGGCACCTCCCTCCACCACTGCCTTGGTGTGGTTAGAGGTGCCAGAGGCAATGTTAGTCAGTGCCCAGGCTGCTTCGAACTGCAGAGGAGCGTTGTCAGCATGGGTCAGGAACTCAACCAGTCTGGGGATGATCCCCAGCTCGATGATCTGATTGATAGGGGGGTCCTTCTGCCTGGACAGGATTCTCCTGCAAGAGAGGACACCGCACAGCCTGCCATGAGAAGCCCTATGTGATGCCATGATAGATCATAACCCTGTGGTCATGCAAGCCACAACCTTGTACAAGGGAAGCAGCACCTGCAAGAGATGTTAGTTCAGCATCCCATGTCAGCAAATGCCCTAGGAGAGGAGTTGCCATAGAGAGGCTGCTGCAGAAGACCCATCTAAGAAGATGCTGAATCAACAACAGGGTGTCTGTTAGAGTGCAATACTTCACACATCCTTTTGGGACCATGACAACATTATTCTGTGCTCCCCACCTTGTGGGAGTTTGAGACAGTGAAAAAAAAAATCATTATCTGCAATTTGTTCTCTTACAGCCAGCAAGCCTGCCTCTGCCACTCCCCAGCTCAGGAGCACTGGCCAGCCCCACAGACCAGAGCTCACATTTTAAGTTAAGTTCCACAGACTGCTTTTCCAGCTAAAAAAGCAGAATCACCAACTCCCAGCTGCCGTTTCCCGCCTCACACCAGCACAGAAGCAGATGGAGCTGCCCAGGAGATGGGATCAGGGCATTGATCGAGTCAAAGAAATCCAGAAAAAGAAACACTTTCGGCCAGATCTGCTTCCCAGCCTGGTTCGTGAGTGCTGGCAGAGGGTAGCATGGAGGTGCGAACCCACAGCTCGGAGCTGCATTAGAGCTGCCACTGGTACCCCACCACAGCTCAGTGTCCTGTCAGGGCACCCTGGGTGTGGGCAGGCAGAAAGCCAGCTCCATGCTGCACGGCAGATGAGGGAGCTAGTCGTGACTTGCCCCTTTAGGAAGGGTCTGCTCTGGCCAGCCTCCAGTTAACACCTGGGGAACAAAGCTTTTGATCTGCTCACCGCAAGCAGACATCCTCACAGCCATTGGGAATAGCACCGGTCCCCTGGCACATGGGCAGATCACTGATGTGGCAGCTTGAGCCAGCCAAGGAAGCATCAGCAGCAATGCAGCCTCTCCTGCACCCTCAGAAGACATCCCTGCTGCCAGCGGGGTGATGACGGCACCCTGTGATCCCTCCTACCCTGACCCTGGTGGGGACAGCCCTGCTCAGTAGCAACCCTTACAGAGCCAGGCTCTCCAGCCCTTGTCCTGCCCAAGCCTTTGGCACTTGGTTTCTTCCCATCCACTTCCTCAGCCGGTGGGATCAGTGTGGTCCCTGCCCCAGCACAGGCACAGCAAGGGGGGGCAGCTCCAGGAGCCTCAGCCAACCCCTCGGCTGGGTCCAACCACACGGGTCCCTGCCACAGGACTGTGATGGAGCCAAGCAAGGCACACAGGGCACAAAACGGGCACCAGCTGAGGTTCTTCAGGGCAATTTGGTTACCAGGCTCCTTCCCCCTTTGTCAGGTCTTCAGAGAGCTCTTCAAACAGGAAGAAATGCCTTCTGCTGACACGGCCCATCGCAGCTCCATCAGCCACCTCCCTCCCAGTGCAGAGCAGCCGGGCAGCATACCTGGTGGCCTGTGTAGCCTGCAGCTGCAGCTTAGTGTTGCTCCCATTCACAGCTTCAACGATTTCCTCCAAGGACAGCCGAACAATCTGTGTCACAGGGAATGATTCAGAGTCAAATGGCAAGCCAGGACTCCCTCCGGTTTAATCTCTGCAGTCAATCAGCTGTCTAGACCTGAGTCAGTCACCACTTCATATCTAAGCAATGTCTATGCTTTATGCAACGCAGTTTCGAGATGAGGCAGAGGAAGAGAATCCACAAAAGCCTTTGAGGCAACTAATCCTTATAATCAAGCATGGAAAGAATCACTGACACACCGTAATGGGCCTACGAGCTCAGTAATTACCCCTCGCTGTGCAAGGAGCCAGACAGGAGCTTTGCCAGCTCCCAGCAAGCTGGAGCACCAGCCAGTTCTACCTGCCATCGAGGGACGCCACACAGGACATCATCTCCAGGCAAAATAACACAGAAAAAGGGCTAGGCGGTCTAACACACTCCCCAACACAGGGCATGGTGATCAGGAACAGCACTGGCTATTTAACCCAGGTCACCTGAACTGGACTTGGTAGCGGTCCAAGTCATAGATGATACCCACTGCACAAGCCATGTGCTGCAGCACTGATCCTGCCTGGGTGCAGAGCACCCAGCGCTCACCTCATTTCTTTCCTCTTCTCCCGGAGAGAGACTCTCATCCCTCAAACCAAATGAAATACTCCTGCGCTTCAGGATCTGCTCATCCTTCTTGGCCTTTCGCAGCTCAACGCTCACCTCCACTCTCTGCCTCCGCAGGGCCTGGAGGGGAGGAGAAGGACAGCACCCAATTCCCCAAGGAGCTCAGCTCAGCTCTGTAACCCCCTGCCCCAAGTTTCATAAATGAGGAAGGTAGAGAACCAGCACTTGTTCTCAGGCAGCTCCTTGCTATGGCTTGGAGACTTATGTAGGAGATAGGACAGAATAAAGCCTCTCCCTTGGTGCCTCCCAAGGACACGGGCTGCTGGATGAACCAGCAACCAGTGCCTATTTTTAAAAGTTGATTTGCTAAACCTGAAAGGCAAACTCTTATCTCCTCTACTGGCTTAAAGCAAGCTGACAGATCCCATGGTCTGACATCCATGCCAGCCCCCTCTCTGCAGGGAGCTCAGCACAAGGGGCTGGACCATCTCCCTTCCCCAGCACCTTCACCAGTGCAGCTCAGTCACCCACCCAAGACTCATGTCCCCCCAAACTTGCCTGTGCCACCACACTCCTCACAGCCCAGCCAGCTCCACACCTCATCTCAAAAGCTAACTGAGCATCCCTGCTGGCAGAGCCATCCCACACCCCACCACTTTGCTACCCCATACAGGTAGATTTGGGGGCAATTGCCCTTCAGAAGCCTTTCCATCAGCTCCTGCCAACAGGCAAAGCCCCAGTGAGCTCTGCCATGGCCCGGAGGGGATGGCACAGGCAGGTACTTACAGCTGCGTCCTTGCCCTTGTTCTTGAACTTCCTCATCCGCTCACCATGCTCGTTCATGACTGGCATCTTGGCAGGTTTGAGAGAGGTGCCAGCTGAAAGACTTCACGTGCTTTTGGGGTTCAGGACAGAGCAGGGTCAGGTCACAGCTGCACAGCAACATCCACCTCCATCCACAGAGGGGTCTGGGACCCCCCCCCCCCACACACACTCCCACCAACAGCCCGTTCCACACATTTCCTCCCCCATCTCCCCAGCAAGGGAGGTGCTGGAGGTCCCCTGCCCTAAGCAGAGCTCAGTAGGCTCCTCACACACTGCAGCTGAGCCACCAAACTAAATGCAAGCACAAACTACCACTTAACACCAAGCTACAAAAATTACAGCTGCTGCTGCTGTAACCCCTGAGGAAGCTGGACATGCCACTTCTCATGGTTACAGTAATACCACCTTCCTCCGGTTCTGATCCCAGGGCTTTTAGGTTTATTAGACACACAGCCCAAGCCTGGCACAGCCTCTTGCCACCAAAAGCAGCAGCTTAAGGTCTGATTTGAGGACAAGTAGCCACATCCAAGCCCACTCCCTTACCCCACCACACAGCCCAGCTTGGCTTCCTACGCTGAGGCCCCCCAATAGGAAAGACACAAGGTCACATCCAGTAGCACAAAGCGACAAAGTTCAACTAAGCAAAAAGTTCTCCTGGAAACCAAGCTACTAGTAAGGATTGCCAGGTGAAAAACATTAAATAGGGACAAAAAAAAATTTCTAAGCCTCTCCTAGTAAGAGCCACAGACATATACACAAATAAGACCAAGAGCAAGCCTTCAGACAGTTTTTGCCAGAAAAAGCAAGGCTTCCACCCAGCAGAAGCAGAGGTGTTTTCAGAGCAGCCAGACACCACCAAGGGCCTCCTAAAGCCAGGTTGTGCATAAACACACTCAGGTGCTGATCACACCCAGGTCCTGCATCTTCACCTTCCCTCCGGGCTCACAGCCAACATCTGTGGCTCAGATCAGCCCCCAAGAGTTCCCCTTACTCCATCTTTCTAAGTTGAAGGGTTTGGGTGGGTTTTTTTTATTTTTCTCCTCTCTCTCCTTATTTCCTGCCCCAGCAACCAAGGCTGGACACCAGCAGCATCGTCTCTTTACCCCAGCACAGCAGCCAGCCACCAAGCTGCAGACCTCCCCCAGCTCACAGAGGAGCCAGGGCAAGCCACCTCTCAGCTCAAGCCAGTTAGAGCCCACAGCCTTAAGCCCTACACTCAAACCTCAAGAACCGCTTCAGCCTCCCTTCCCCTGTTTCCCCTCCAACAGGGGACCACAGTAACACCCCAAAAGGCCTCTTCTTTTTGGGGAGCTTCCTCCACCCCCATCTCAGCAGAGGTGCACCACAACCCACATGCTAACACCAGCCAAGCAGGAGACCCAGCACAGCCCCATACTCATCATAGGGTGGAAGGGAACACCCAAACACCCAGCACTCTAAAGAAAGCCACTCACCTCAACTCTCTCTCATGCCCCATCACCCTCAGACTGCCTCTTTTATTGCCCCCACAGAGCCACGTACCCCCCGGTTCCCCCCCATGATTGGCTTTTCCCAGGACAGCCTCCCGTTATCTCCAGCTGCTCCCTTGCCATCGCCACCTGGATGCACCTGGACGAGGATGGGTGGTGATGCCTTCCCTCCTCAGCTGCCCTCCTGCCTGGCCCACCCCACCTACCCCTCCACGCCTCCTCCATAGATTTACGCTTTGCCCACTTTGGCTTTGTTTGTGGCCAAACCTTTCATGGGAGATGCCAGCCTGCACCTGTACAATGTCCCATAACGCGGGGGACACTCTGGTTGCTGCCTCCCCATGGCTGCACAGGTGAGGGGAAGGGCAGGGGACGGGCAGGCTGGGGATGCCCCTTTTTTGTCCGGGTAGCTGGAAGGTCCTTGTGGGTGGTGATGCAGGCCAAGGGAGCAGCTGCCTTTGGATAGCGGGGACCAGGACCATGGAGCCAGGCGGCAGCTGAGGGGGATCGGCCAAGCGGAGGCTGCAAGGGGGATGAGACAGGATTAAGAAACCTGGAGCAGCAGCAGATGCTGAGCTGCTGGCTGGCGCAGGTGGGAGCCCAGCGGGGCTGTGGCAGGAGGTAGCATGGAGAGAAACCCAGCAGGAACCTATTATTTCCATGAGTCCTTTAGATTTTGGCCAGGAGCTGCTGGGCAGCTCTTATCGCGCTACAGTATGTGCCTATCACAGCCTCCATCAGCTTTAGTCAAGAGATCATTTGCATTTACCGTGCCCTAACACGAGTTAAATGCCGATGCTCTGGCTGCTTGCACAGCTTGTCCTCCTGCCCATGCCACCGCTCCAGCCAACAGCATCCCTGCCCTCAAAATAACCACTCGCAGCAGGGCTTGGCTACAGTTTTGGGGACTCTGCAGTGCTGAAGGCATCCTGGTTTTGTCAAGCCCTCCAAGCCATCGCCCTTTTTAGCAAAGCCCCGTAAAACTCACTCCGTACACCCCGTGTGTGCAGAGGTGCCAGCCTGGTCCAGCCGAGGGGGAGAGGAGGAGCAGTGTTTGCCAAATAGGTAGGGAAAACACCTATTAAAATATTTAATTAAAACCTGATTTTAAATTACTTGACATCTTCTTCTGATGAAGAAGGGAGATGGGGAGCACGGTAATTCAGAGCGGGCACCTGGGCTCGCGGCAGGAAGGTGGGAGCAGCACCCACCGCCGGGGTCTGCACCCTCCGCACCCCGGGAGCACAGCCTGGGCCTTCGTACCCTGCCGGCCGTGTACATGGGAGCCATTACAAAATAAATTTTATGAGTTACAGGGAACAACTAGTTCCCTGTGTGGCTATTTCCAGCATGGAAATACCTATGGAAATACAGTATGCAATACCCAGGCTGCTTTAAGTCATGGATTCAAATCCCAGGGGCATACCAATTCTCCCTTTCAAGGCAAATGAAAGAAGCTGGACAAAGCTTTGTGCAGAAGGTGATGTGGGGGGTGTTGAGAGAAGACCTTCAGATAAATCTGTTTTTTGTGGGCATTAAAAAGCCAGTTGTGCTAATCCTCAATGCTGTATTTTTAAGCTTCAAGTGCCACCGGTTGCATTATCTTGTTTCTTGGCTGCTCGAGACGGGAAAATTACATTTCAATTGCTTTTTAATTCAACTTAATCTGGTGCAAAAGTTAGTGTGCACCCTCTAATTTTGTTTTCTGAGCGGTTTGTTTCAGCTAATTCCTAATCAGCCGATGCTAAATCAAAACAGGCCTGGCTCAAGCTGAAATAGATGAGTCTTCGCAACCTTTCCAAGCAATTTAATTAAATTGGCTTAAAATCACACCCCAAGATAAGTGGGGGCAGCCTCCTGCATAGGCCAGCCCCCAGCATTTGCTCCTCTGGCTGGAGAGCTCTCTCGCCCAAGGTGCTGCAGGATACGAACGTGCAACAAGGCTGCGAGAAGTTTATCGTTATCCTGGGCTGCTCTTTCCCTCTCTGCCCTTTCCATTCCCTCTCCACCTGCCAAGCGCAATCAGACCCATCCTGTTCAGCCCTCTGTCACTGCCAGCACAGGGAGGGAGAGGATGCGGAGAGAAAAACATGTGCAAATTGATGAGCAGCCCCCCTCCCCGGCCTTCGCTTCAGTCACCGATGGCATAAGAGGTGACACCGCCAAGCACTCGGCCCCACGAGCAGGCAGAGGGTGAGCGGGGCTGATTTCAACCCGTGCTGAGGACACGGGCAGATCAATGTTTGCCCAATGGGAAAGGGAACAACCGCTGGAGGAACAAAAAGTTTCGGTTTTCAGCATAATAAGAAGGTATCACAGCTAATGGAGAGGAAAGGAGATAAACCCCTAAATCTACATGACAGTGTCCCCTGAGCTCAGCCTTGTGTGCTCAAGCTGAAAATCCACATCGTGACAGGTATGGAAAGCTGCGGTTCCAGTTTAGAGGTTTTCTTTGTGGCTACTCTCTCCCGCCCTGCCGCCCTTCGCCCTGCGCTCCCACCGGCGCACTGCAGGTTGGTTGGACTGTGACTGGTGGCCAGTTTTAAGCCCTGAGATAAAAGCACTGATTTTTCCTCCCCTGTTTTTTCATGTTTCTTTGATAGGTTTACCCTCACTGCATGCGGAGAAAGGTACTGGTCAGGAAAGATGTCAGCGTGTGGCATCTCTGCGGCGGGGTTAGAGGAGGCAGGAACGGCCCGGGCTCCATCGCGGGAGGTTGCACGGCCACAGCAGCTGGTCTGAGCAATCCTTCTGTGAAAGGAGAAGCTCACCTGGCAGAGAGCGAGCAAAGGTAGGGATTCCTGCCAACCCCCTGAACGCCTGCTCCCAGACAGCATATTTTCTCCGTCAGCTCTAATGTAGTCCATTAAGTTAACATCAACAAATTAATTTTACTTATTAGTTACAGTTACACCAAGGAAATATCTACGTGGGTTCCTGAACCAGCTGCCGAGGTAACTGCTGGTGGATGCGGGGCAATTCCCAAGTATGGCAGGGATGGAGCCTGGAAATTCCTCCTTTTTCGGTTGGGATGCATCCTCCCGGCGCACGATCCCGGAGGGAGGCAGCGCAAACCCTGCAGCCCGCACCGGTTCCTCCTGGGGAGGCAGAGGCCAGGCAGCCAGTGACCTCCCCACCGCCAGCCACGAGATTCATTTCAGTGCTATTGTTCGTGCAGCAGCCGCGGGTTTGAGTCGAGATCAGAGCTGCATTGTGCCAGGCACTAAACAAGCACATAATAAGTGACAGCCCCCCTCCGTTACGGTCTATCTAATCAGGACATGCAGAAGGTGGGAGAAGGGATTTATTGTTATCCCTGTCTTACTGCTGAGGCCAGAGGCAAAGCCAAGCACCGCAGCTGGATTTTCCAAGGCTCAAGGTGCAGCTTGTTGTTTCCCCTAATTTAGTGTAGCGGCTTCAAAAAAGTGCTCCTGCTTTTTTTCCCCCCTCCCCTGCTTTTCTCCCCCAGCTCCTCTGCAGCCAGGGAGCTGTGGGGATGCGTCAGTTCAGACAGCTCATTCGAAGGGAAAGCAACCCACGAAAATAAAGAAATAAGTATGGTTTTCCATCAATTCGGTTGAAAGAGCTCCTGCTGTGGCCATGGGATCACTAGAGCTGGCAGACAAGGAGGAGAGGTGTCCCCGAGGGCGTGTGGCAGCACAACATCGCATCTTGCATTGCCAGCAGCTACGGCAGGTCAGGGCAAACTGGTCCCCAGTCCAGGCCAACTGGTCCCCGGTCCAGTGCCTTGTCCCTGCGGGCGGTACAGGAACGTACCAGGGCTCTGCAATGGGGTGGCACCAGGAGGAGGGAAACCTGTCTTAAAGGCAGTTTAATTTTCTCCCAAATACCTGGGAATTTGGCCCGTTAAAGTGGGTTTGATAAATAACAACTCTGCCACGGTCGCCCGCTGCACTGTGGGACATCCCCATTCCCGCGATCCTAGTTCAAGTTTGCTAGGAGTTTTTATTTGGTTGAGCAAATAGACGATTCATGCCTAACACTGGTATGAGGTTACATGGACCAGAAACCTTGTCCCTCCGTGTGGTGCTTTTCAAGGCAAAGTGTTCTTCAGTGCTTTTTTCCAGCCAAGAAACAGGATCACTCACTCAGAAATGTAGGTGCTGAAAAAAAAAAAAGAAAAACAAGTCATATTGATATTATACAGAAGAGCTCTCTATTTATTGATAAAGAGGCCTGGCAGAGCTGGTAATTCCCTGGGAATTAAGGAGAAGGGAATTGCTGTGCGGGAAGAGAGCTTGTAAAGTGGATAACACCGTGAAGTGTAACACCAACCGATTATCCCGTCAGCTGGGCTGGAGTCGGTGGGAGCTCCCGCCGAGCTCGGTGGGCCCCGGGAAGGAGAAGAGCTAACGGCGGGAGCTGCGGGAGCCCTCTCCCCCTCGCCAAACGCAGCTGCTAACGTCCATTCGCAGACGGTGTAAGCGGATGCCCCAGAAAACCAGCACAGCCCTGGAGGGCCTGTAACTCCACACCAGGCTGAACATTAAGGAACTAATTTTAACTTCTAAGCAGCATCCTTTCTGCCAGCCGTGGAGGGATTAGAGTAACAGTTTTTGAAATTATTTAAAAATAACATCAGACTTAATCATAGCTATTTATTAAATCCATTATCCTCTGTCAGTTATGGGACACTGATTTATTCAGCTGCGGAAACTATAATCACCTATGGCCAAAAATCTTAACTTTTTTTTTTTTCCCTAACGGGGCCCAATAATAATTACTCCTTTAGCTTCTGAATCTGTAACTCAAGGAACTGAAACAGACAAATCTACAGTGAATTTGGGAATGAGACACAATGGAGTGATGGAGAAACCTTGGAATTACTGAAAAAACACATTAATCTTGTATAAATCATGCATGACCTTGCTCCATGGCACCTAGCAGGAGAAAGGCTAAGGTGCTCTCTAAAGGAGTGGAGTAGCTTGTAAATCACGTAGGGAAGAGAAACCCCATGAAAACACCAGAAAACCCATATAAATCATGGGGTCTTGAGCCTCTGGATGCCACTTTGCTGTCAGGGAGTCCATGTGCAGCTTAATTAGACAAGGAGATGAGCTTTCCCGTTCTCCTGTGCCCACAGTGCTGCTCGTGTGGTTTCCTCGGCGGGGAGGGCTGCCAGATGTCTGCTCACTTTGCCCTGGCACCTCCGATTATCACAGCTGAGGACAGCATTTCAACAGAAATTAGTGTCTTTGTTTAAAATGTGTATTTAGGGGCCTTTGTTTGAAAGCCATGCTTAGGAAATGCTAAAAAGAGGATTCAACATGCGTATTCCACCAGATCCTAGGAGCTGAAGATAATTTTTGCTAAGCCCGGGAGTGATATTCGTCTCTGTTTCAACTGCTTCACATCTCATACACACACTGATTTGGTGACGAGCTTTCGGGGGCCCCCCGTAATTACCTATCATTGTGCCATCTCCTTTCTGCCACGCCGTAGGACGAGGCGGTGGGAGCAGCTCCCTCCGCACCAGCGCAGCCCCTGGGCAGCACCATCCAGCCGGTGTGATCCTCCAAGCAGATTAGTTTTACTGGGGCGGCTTGTATTCGGGGATTAGATACGTCAAAATATGGACTCAAATTCTGCATGTCACTCTGAGCGGGCAGGTCATCGGTGTGGTCCATTTTTCAGAGGCTGAGGTACACAACTCCCTGGAAAAAAAGGCAACAAGGGGT
Organism: Mycteria americana; assembly: GCF_035582795.1. Classification (NCBI taxonomy): domain Eukaryota; kingdom Metazoa; phylum Chordata; class Aves; order Ciconiiformes; family Ciconiidae; genus Mycteria; species Mycteria americana. The sequence continues at coordinate 4,524,559 of NC_134376.1, read as the reverse complement.
GGAGGGATGGCAGAGCCCCCTCTTGCCTGCTCTGTCTTGTCTTTTCTGCTCCTGAACGTTACAGGCAGAGTAAAGCGAACAGGAGGTGCCCGCGGCACGAACGGAGGGTTCCAGCAGGTGATGTCCCAGACACACACGGTGAAGGCCCTGCAGACCTGCTAATGAAGCTGCTGATTGCCCACGTTGAGACCATGGCAATCATAGCCCACGGTGAGGGGTAGGGCTGTGGTTTTACCGGTGTCCTCGCCCAGCACTCTGGATAGTGGGCCAGAGATGGGGTGGAAAACAGCGCAGGGCTGTGCTGGAAGGGATTGACCCAGGGACAGTCCCAGGACGGGGCTGGGATTCGGGGCCCTTTTGTGGGTTGGGGCTGGCCCAGTCCCACTGCTGGGGGCTGGAAGACATCCCTGTCCAGGATGAGGTTGTGGGTCCCGGTGATCTCTGGCTAAGCGTAAGGGTTTGGTTGGTGGTGGTCCTTGGCAAGAACTAGACATAGAGCCTCGAGGCTGAAGGTTGGGGCTAGGGGAAGACTAAGTGATAGACCTGCTTCAGGTTTAGGGTGGGGTCTGAGGGTTTTGGCTATTCCCGACTTCTGTGTCAGGTATGTTTGGAGAACTAAGGTAGGACAGACAGGAAGGGATGGGCAGGCGTGCTAGCTGTTAGTCCCCACTCCCTTCCAGATCTGGGCAGAGACCTGTTTTCTGACTGTTAACGGTCCTGTGCTGTTGGCAGACGCAGCTAAACCCTGGTGGAACAGTTGGCTTAGCCCTCTGTACAGCTGGTCCACCTGGGGCAGAGACACTCAGCAGAGCTCTGAGTCGCTCCATCAGCTCAACTGGCCAAAGTCTATGCTATGGATTAAAAATTCCCAACCTTGCCAACGGTCTGTGTGGGGTCAATTTGACGCCACATGCCAGAAGTTTCAAGGGATTTTTGCCCCTCTTTTTCCTTTACAAAAAAACCTTCAGAAGTTTTGGGGCTGTTTGTTTTGCCTCCACAATTCCTTGCATTAAAAGAGTGCTATAGTTGGAAAGCTGTGCACTGAAAAGTGAAGACACCAGAAAGACTTTAACTTTGCTTTCATGTGCATACACTTCCCCGTAGAGTTTTCGATCATATAACCGCACAGACTGTCTTCTGCAGGACCCATGACTCACTGAGCACCTAGTGGGATTTGAAAGTACTTGGCATCTTCCCCATCAGACCCTCTGTGCCTCACAAGCAGCGATCTGCCCTTGTTTGGTTAGAGACTGGTTGCGTCTCCGTACAGCCAACACCCCTCCAGCCCTCACAGGAATACACTGATCCTCCCCAAGCAAGCAACAGACAACAGCTGAGAATGAGGATACAGCTTTCATTACAGAACCAGCATTATTTTTTAAATGACTAATAAATGCAAAACCATCTTGGGCCAGTCTCCTGGGCCAGATCTTTATATAACCCTGTGATCCTTCAGCAAGGCTTTCTGATCCGGATACCATTCCTTCCCTAACCACCAGAGATCAGTTTGCTGCTGCTGCTACTGAAATGCAACACTGAAAGGCAGCATCTGAACCGAGTTCCTCGTTATTCCAAGGCTTGTCACTGCAGCGCAAAGGCTGAGGCTCTACAGCGAGCCGTCGAAAGTGGTTTTGTACTCCCTGTTCCTCTCCCTGCCCTCCATACATTTACAACCTCCTTCTTCAGAACTGGGAATGTCATTATGGACACCTGGGCTACTGTGTGTAGCCTGGGATCCCTGGCAGTCCTAAGACGGAGAGACCAGAGCCTTTCTTCCACATGGTCTGTATTATATGGGCTGATTTGCCCCTTCTCTGAAGACCATTTTCCAATCCGAAACACAGTTATGCTCCCCATGCCTTCAGGCAGGAAAGCTGGACTCTTAGTGTCACTTTAAGATGATGAAGAAATCTGTGTCAGAGCAAGAAACTGAGCCCACACCAAGGCAAACATCCTGCTTAGCAGACAACTCCCTCCCCGTGATCCATTGCCTGCAGAGCTCGCTGTGCAGCGCTGTCAGTTCACGTCACTGCAGAACATGTCTCCTTCACTTTCTAAGAGAACGTTGAAAAACCTCCTTTACCAGATAATATAATCGTTGTAACGGGATGTGGCTGGATGAACTAGCTGCAGCCCAACCCGGGCTGTCACGGCGGGATTTACAGAGTGCGGTGATGTGCTGGAGAACAGCGTGGCCAGGGACGGTACAGGACGGGGTCTATGCTATGGAAACTGCAATGACATTTCATTAAACTCAGCAAGAGGCATCCTAGTTACCCAGGAAGCAATTTGGCTGAGTTCTAGCCGTTGCTGATCTGTCCATGGGCTGAGTGAGCTTGTAGCTATTTAAGGTTTGCCATTTTGACCTGTATCACTTCATGGAGAGATCCGATTGCTCCCTTTGCAGCTCATTCCTCCTATGTGGTCAGAACAGACATTTATGCACGTTACTCATGACTGAACAGGTCAGAACCCATTATTTATTTGATGCATTTCACGTCTTTCTCTAAGATGTTTGTCTGAGAACTGTTTACAATCTTCCTTCACAGATTCAAAGTTTGAAATAATTACCTAAAAAAGCCCAGAAAATATGACTTTCTCTGGATACATTCCTGAGAAGTTAATCACAATTCTCAATATTCAAGACTCAGGCTGGCCATGGTTTCTGTGGTATTATTCTGCTCCTGACGGGACATGCTGCGTTCTGAGAATCAGATTTTCAGGGTGAATAGTCAGTTACAAATTCAAGAGGTGGGTGTAACACGAACTCTCTAATTTTCAGCTCAAAGTGGCTGTTTATCTGAATCTCTCTGCTTGGAAACTCTATCCCAAGCGTCTTCACCCGAAACACCCACCATGGCAATACTTGCGGAGTAACCACATCCCAGACACTCCAGCTGAGTCAAATATAGCAGAGAAATACTTAAAGCTGATAATGAAGCAGTTGTCTTTTGGGGCAGTTCACATCCACTGAGCAACTGAAACAAGCAAGACAACGTAATGCAACAATAGTCTTTATCCTCTCTGCTTGTAGCAAACACACAGCATTTATTCATCATAAACATGGGGCCTAGAAATGATTTTAAAATGAAACTTTAATTCCATCACCAATGTGGCTGCTCCTGCCAAGGATTCAGTCTGAGGTTTGTCTGACAAAGATCAGCTCCCCTCACCGACGAAATCTGCCAGTCCACCTCAGCAAGAAGGGCACAGCCAAAGACGTGACTCTGAACAAAGGCTTCACTGGACGGTCTTTCTATTTCAGCCTCTTGTCCCTATACTCCAGCAGCTGAGTTCATAAAACACCCTATAAGGAAAGGAAAGACAAGGAGAAATCCCCAAGAAACAAAGCATTATCTGATCTCTCCTGAGGGACCAAAGCTTTCCCAATCAGGCTCCCAGCTCTACAGCCTGCTGAACTTACGGATAAGGAATGTGTTGTCTCTTCTAAAACGTAAGTGCTGGCTCAGGCCCTTTGGACAGCTATGAAAGAGCCTGGCCAGCCCTTGTAAACACACATCTTCCAGGATCATGGGTTTAGCCTGGTAGGTATTTGCTGGGAAGACGCGTGGGGTGGAGATCAGCAAGGACCTTATACCTCCATGGGGCAGAAACTGCAAGCAGAGTCAGAAAGAGAAAGGCACAGTGCCTGTAGGTGTACATTAAGACTGTCTGGATTTATATTCGCTGTGTTTTATAACTAATAGACTTGAACTCACAGGTATTTTAACCATAAGTTTATTAAATTCCATGTCGTTTTTGGGAAACGAAATTTCAGAATTTTAACTTACCCCCAGTTGTTGGCATGGCCTTACCACTTCCTTGACCTATGGCTTTTGGGACTACATTTATGCCTACGCTTTTAAAAACATATATTGTCTCTGGGTACCTAGACAAGACACTTGAGGGCTGCCTTTAGAGAAGCTAAGCACCAGTCACTCCTACTGACTTCAGACTGAAAGGCCCGAAGAAAATAGACTCTTTGTAGGTACTTTGTCTGCCAAAGACCGGACTGACAATGGGTGGACAACGCTGAAGATTTAAGTTGTCGTCATGCTGTGCCTCAGTTTCCCCAGCTGTAAAAGGATGGTGAGGCATAAAGAATTTAAAGTTCCTTAAAGGTCTGAGACCTGCACCCAAGAAACTGTTTGATGCACATATGAACTATTTTCAGTCACGTGCATTTATCTCCTGTAGGTGTTTTGTTTAACATTTCACTGATCTGTTTCAGAGACCATGCTAGTCCATGTATTTCAGGGAGGTGACAGGTACAGTGTAGTCCTGAGTCTTCCATGGAAAGGGGCAACAGAACCAAGTCCCAAAAACACATTGCAAATATGGGCATCTAAAACCAGCAAGTCTACAGATTTAACGATATAGATTGAGAGGGGAAATGATTGCTGAGCTGTTATAGTTCCTTATCTCTGCCTGATCAGAAGTGGAAATAGACAGAGGAAAGTTTCTCCTTCCTTCTTTATGGGTGAAATTCATTCTAGAGCAACAGACTGCAACTGATAACGTTATGCCAGGACCCTCCTGAGCCCTGAAACTGGTTTCCAAAGGTGCAGCACTGCTGCCTTGGAGTCCTTGCACACATATATTTTTAGACGCCACGGTTTTTAGGAGGATGGTGGGAAAAATGAGATCACCAGAAGGGCCGGCGCCGCCATCATCTCTAACCAATGCCAAGCTACTCTGACTTCAGCCCAAGCAGTAGCCTCTAAAACCAGACCCTGGTGGCAAAGAGTCCCCTGCCCACCCCAGGGGCTTCTCCTGCTTACCCCAGACTGACTCCTCTAACTCCTGTGCAGATGGCGTGACTCACAAGGCTGGTGTGAAGCATTGCTTGTGGCTGTCATCATGGGGGCTGCAGAGGTGGAAAGGAGAACAGCCCTTGGCCTGGGCAGTGCGTCCACACAGCAAAACAAAGCCGCAGCATAGCCCGTGTTCCCTTTAATCTAAGTAATGCATAGTAGTGATGAAATCAGCTTCGCCTCTGCAGGGACCAACAAGTTGGGCAGGTATCGTAGGTCCCCAGGAGGCACGTCTTTAGGTAGCTGGACACTGATGAAGACTACTCACCATCAGCAGTTTGACTGTTGCCTTGACAACTTTAAAGCTAGTTCAGATGTGTGGGTGGGGGAAGGAAGACTGCCTGGAGTCTGGCACATAGTCTGCTCCCAACATGGAATAGGTCCCAAAAAATGCAAAGCCTTGGGACATGAGTCATGTCCTTGAACTTTCCTGCTCCCTCCTGTGGAATGCCTTTGCCACAGGTATGGTCTCAGGTTGTGACAAGAGTGAAAAGCCCCAAGGGGCATGTGAAGTGGATGTGCCATGGACTCTCCTGGATGACCCTGGTGGTTTCTGATGGCTGAGGACAGGAGCTGATGAACCAGGTCCTCCCTTTCAGGTTCCTCTGAACCCCTTTTACAGCTGTGCCTGCATTTGTGCTATTTTGTGCACTGCTGTAGCCTTTCACGCTAAGAGAGTTTATGCCCATACTGCACAGGAGGCATCTGCACGGGAGCTGCCTTACCCCAGGGCGGGAGTGAGAAGCTCTGTGGTTGCTCTGACTTACAGCTACTTCAGGGGTTTCTCTGGGAACCACAGAAAACCACCAGCACCCTCAGTACTCCCAAAATCCCACTGGCACCCCCCATCCAAGAACTGCCCTCACCAGAATTGGGCCTTGGGGGTCTTACAGTGTTCAGGAACAAAAGATGGGAGAAAGGCCCTCCTTCTCAGCCATAGGCAGGTTCCCAGTGGCCCAGCACTGGACAAGGAGGAAGGCTGAAGAGAAAGTGGGAATATTCTCCCTATTTCTCCTCAGTTCATCTCTCACTTTCTTGCCCCTCTTAGGAACTACCACCCAGGTCTGGGATGCTGACTTGCCTGTTCCTTCTGCTGCAGGTTCCTATTGAACTGGAAGGTATTGTTGGTGTGAACAGGACAGCACCACAGGAAATTCCAGGCTTCTTCAATCTCTGCTTTCTCAGCAATGTGGGAAGCAATGTTCTCCTTCTCCTCTCCTTCTAGTTTCACCTTCTGCCTAGAAGAGAAGCCAAGATGTTTGCTGGTTATAAGGAAGAGTGTGTGGATGATGCTGACCCCATGCAGTTCCTGGCTCCTCCTGAGGAAAACTGAGGCCATGAACGAGCCCTGTGACATCAAGATATCCTGCTGGGTAAAGGATGAGAAAGGGGGTTTCCTTGCTGGGGAGATCCATTCTGAAAAGTCATGGTGAAGATTGTAATCAATCAGCTAAGCTCTACTTTATGGGTTCAACAGGAGAGCAGTAGCCTACTGCTCCCAGAGAGAGTGCAACTACGTCCGAGTCCAGACCTATTTTGCTCTGTGGGTCAGCCGATTTGTGGGACTCCTTTCCTGAGGCCACCAGCCAGGGGCAGTGGCAGCTAGAACAAGACTTGAAGTGGAAGCATGTCCAAGAGAGCGTCTTCCCACGTGGTCCATGGAGACCTATCTGGGATAACATCACCTTCTTCCTGTTCCCCAACACTGCAGACCATTGTGGTGAAGAATGTCTAGCAGATGGATGGAACGGTGGATGATGAACCCGCCCAAGTTCAACCAGATCGATGATATGGCAAACATGACCTTCCTGAACAAGGCCAGCGTCCTGGACAACCTATGTCAGCACTACACCCACATGATTTGAAAGGGCAGAGGGGAATAGCAAAGCAGCATGGGGTAATGGCAGGACAGGAACCGGTCCTGACTCAGAGGGCCAGCCTGTGCTGCCGTAAATTGGAGGTGTGTGTGTGACTTAAATCTTCCAATGTCAGCTCATGTCCAAGCCCCTTTTCCCTGCCTGTCTGTCACTTGTTAAAAGCAAATGGCAAAGCACCAGGACATTTGAGTTCTCTGCTTTGCTCTGCCCTGTCTTCAGATGAATTCCCTGCATTTCTTTTTTCCCATTCATAAAACAGAGGGTGATATTGATCTGTGGCTGCAATGAATCTAGCCTCACACAGAGCACTGGGGGCTTGCAGGTGGTCTGGAAACTGAAATAAGTAGCAGTGGGAGGAATAATCACAGTGTTTGCAGAGAGCATGGAGATGCTTGAGAGAACAGTACTGTAGAGCAGCCTCAGGGATCCTCGGCCAGGTGGGATTTCCCAGCACTTTATTTCCTGCCACCTGCAAAAACAAAACATAGTAAAACGTGTTTCATCTGGGTAAAACATTGTGAAGAGCAAGTTGTCCAAATAATAAAAGAGACATAAGCATCAATAATCAGAGAGGGAGACCTGGTCTTTTTTCTCATGATAGCAAAGAAGTATGTTGTTTGGTAGCAAATAGAAAGAAGCCCTCCATGCTAATGGCTGCTTCAGCATGCAGAGGCATTGCAGCTTCTAAGGCTGAGCGCAGTAGTCCTCTTCTCTTCTCTTCTCTTCTCTTCTCTTCTCTTCTCTTCTCTTCTCTTCTCTTCTCTTCTCTTCTCTTCTCTTCTCTTCTCTTCTCTTCTCTTCTCTTCTCTTCTCTTCTCTTCTCTTCTCTTCTCTTCTCTCCTCTCCTCTCCTCTCCTCTCCTCTCCTCTCCTCTCCTCTCCTCTCCTCTCCTCTCCTCTCCTCTCCTCTCCTCTCCTCTCCTCTCCTCTCCTCTCCTCTCCTCTCCTCTCCTCTCCTCTCCTCTCCTCTCCTCTCCTCTCTCCTCTCCTCTCCTCTCCTCTCCTCTCCTCTCCTCTCCTCTCCTCTCCCCTCCCTCTCCCTCTCCCTCTCCCTCTCCCTCTCCCTCTCCCTCTCCCTCTCCCTCTCCCTGTTTCTTTTTTCCCTCTCCCCTCTGACTCTACTATGGGGGTCAGTGAAACAATTCAGAATTTAAAGACATAAATAGCAGCTACATTTGGCCTTGCAGCAAAAATCCTGTTATTCTAGCCTTGTGGGATTCCTTCGGTGGCTTCCTATTTCTCCTTCCAGCTTCCTCACCACCAGAGCTCTGGATCGTCATGTCCCAGCTTGTACCTCTGCGCCTGTTTCCTCCCCCACAACCTCTCCCCCCGAGGCTGTCCCTACCCTACACGCATTCCTAGCCTGTCTTATGCTGCCCTCTATCCTTGGAATAACCTTCCTCCTCCTACAAGCAATAACCCTCACTCCTCTTTCCTAGCTTTCTGCCTGCAGATCCCAGCGCTGCCCTACCATTCCCCTATGGGTCTCTCGATCCTGACACATCCCAAAACTCTTTTCTGGAAGTACTAAGCACTGAAAACTGCATTACACTTTGCATGGTGTCACTTCTTGGAACTGGGGAGGTTAGCCAGACTCCTGCCCGCCCCAAATCCACAAGGCTGGACCTCTGTGGAGAGCCTTCGGTAGGGCTGAACCTGAAAAGGAATTACTGCTCACAGCAGTAATTCAGCTTTCTGTGGGAGCTGACTGACAGAAAATGTATTTAACAGGTTGCTTTGGACGGTGAGGAGTAGTTGTGCTCAAAGCCTAAGTCTTCAGTGTGGAGCATCCTGCTGATGCTGACTTTTATCTTCGTTTTGTAGGAATCCCTGGAAGATCAAATCATCCAGGTGAATCCTGTCCTGGACACCCTTGATAATGCTGAAACTGCGAGGAAGAACAATTCCTCCCGTTTTGTAAGTACCAGCCCTTCTTTAGATTTCACTGATAGGTCATTGGCAGGCCATACAAAGATGTTCCCTCAGATGAAATAAAAACAAAAATTACTTCAAAATGCTTCCTCAAGCGCTACAGTTAGTTTATATTTACTAACATTTCACATGAAGCATTATTGGTTCCCATTTTCTTGAACTAAGTTCGTCAGTCGATTTTGACTTCATATTTTTGTATGTCAAAAGAAAAAAAGAGTTTTGATCAACCCCAAATCCATGTCCTTTCAACTGTTTACTTCTGCAAAGATTCAAAATGCCTCCATTTTTTGCAGATTACTTTTAATTTTGAAATTGTCAGTGAAAATGTAAAACATCGGGGTTTTCGACTGAAATCTCATTCCTATGTTTCTGTGTGCTACATACTTCTGCCATATGCTGCAGAGAAAGGAGGATTTCTTTAAGCTCTAATACAGAATCCAAGAAGAAAGAGGTTTTTTATAGATCTGATCTTTGAAAAGATTAAATTTCCTCTCACTGACTTGCAAATTTGCTCCTACAGGCAATGCTGTCTGTCCCTGATGAACGCTCAGAACCTCTCAGCTACTTTGTTTTCCTACAGATATTGCAATCTTGATTAACAGACTCATCCTTTATTTTCTCATCTAGGGCAAATTTATCTGAATTCACTTTGGTAGCACAGGCAAGCTGGCTGGGGCTAACACTGAGAGCTGTAAGCACATAATTCTTTAAATTAATTTTGCTTTGGATTTTTTCCTGTGTTGAATGGACCCTGTTCTGATTACATCAGACACATGCAAATCTGAAATGAATTGTTAACTTGAGGGACCTGCACTGCTGTAAATGAAACCAAAATCTGCCCCTATTTCCACAGTGAAGTTACATGCTTTAGGTGATGACAAATTTATTTCTTCTTTCTTTAGTTGCCTATGAGACTCTGTGTGAACACATAAAAGACACAATGCCTCCCCCAAAAGCTGTACCCTTTTCATTCTACAATTATATTGCAACCATTACTCACATTCATCAGTACAACACTATATTGTCTTGCAACCAAGACCCTAAAAATAGCTATCCAGGGAAGGTGCATTGTTCTTTGTTTGCACACGTGCATCCAAGACTAAATTGAGAACCACAAATCCCAGCTCTCAAGGTAAAAAGACCCCACCATGTTTCCTGACTAAAGCCCTTTAGCATACAGAAAAAGGAGAGAGGAAACATATGGACTGGTTATTTTTTAATGTGGGATTGTCTCCATCCCTCCTACTTTCAACTCATCCCAGATTTGCATCACACCCAGAGACCATATGTTGGATTTGCCTCTCTGGACAGTGGGCCAAGGCAAGTTTCAGGTTGTTTACCGGCAGGTTGCAGCTTCTTCCAGCCTGGCCTGGAGAGCAAGGGCATGGACAGACCTTCACTGCGCCAGCTGCAGCACTGGCTCAAGATCCTTCTGCACCCCCACTGGAGCTCTGCTGGCAGAAGGGATTATATAAGTGTTCCCTGAAGTCACCTGGACTAACTAAAATTGAGAATAAAGGTGGTTTGAGTCAACCCAAATTTGTCTGAAGAACTCACATGATGCCATTCACCAGCAGACCTATATGGACAGAAGACTTCAGCTGAGAGGCAAGGATGAAAAATGCCCAGCTAGGATTGCCAGCAAGGTCTGGTGATTTCGTACAGCTGAATGAATTGATACAGTGAGGTCTAGAGGAGGATTTTTTTGTGGAGACCAGAAGCCAAACTAAGCACGTTAGTGTCTGACAGAAGGTATGGACAGAGTGATTACAAGGTACAAAACATCTTTTCCAGAGCTCTTCTCAGAAAGAAAGGGCAGTATAAGAACGCGTTTCACAGGTCAATCTTACTTGCACTGGAAATTCAGAGACTGCTTAGAAGTAGGATGAGTTAGTCTGGAGATCTGTTCCTGAACACAGCACTGACATAACTGGACAAGTGGTGGCATCTTTTGCCTCCATTTCACTAGCTGCCAAAATAGCTGTACTAAAACTTGCGCCAGTGGGAATGCTGTGAAGCTTAAATGCATGCTCTGAGACCATCACTGACGGATACTATGGTTCTTGCTGCACTCACAGGACTTCCAAAGGACACTGGTGAAATGCTGGTTTCACTGATATCAAAAGCAAAATTCTCACTGACATGACGTAGAGCCATGATTTTTCAGTCTCTGGCTGCTGCCTACACCTGGATGTGTTTCCCTCCGTGTTCCAGGTCTGGAGAAGTCACGTGTCATTTCCCAGGGAGTAGCTAAGAGATATTATCATATTTTCCATCAGATTCTCTCCAAGAAGAAACTTGAACTTATTGGTATGGCACTTTGTGTGTGTTATTCACTCCCTTTAATGCACACATCCCTGCTCGATCCTCTGTTTCTAGAATAAGAAACCTACTCACCAGAACTGTACTTGGCTAGAGATTGAAATAGGTTCTCTGCAGTGGGGGTTTGTTACTAATTATCCAGGAAGAAGAGGATTGCAAATGACTTTTCCTTAGGCAGGCCAGAGTGAGAAAAGAAAGCTGTCTTCCCTTATCTTGATCAATGAATGGTGAGGTCCCGCTTGATCTGGCAGGGCTGCCACTAAGGTAAAAATGATCATTTTCAAACTAACTGAAGTGTTGAGCTGCTGCATGTCAATTGCTTACGTCTCCTCAGGACAGGAAAGACAGCCAGGACAAGTTTTTCAATACTGTTGAAAAGGTCTGTGTGTTCAATCCCACTTACTTTGACGTGGCTGCTATGTCAAAATCTCCTAGGTAGCCTAAGCAACTCATCCCACAAAAGGCTTTTTTCTGAAGTGATACACTCAAAACATGCTCAGGAATTGAAGCCTAGAAGAACCCTCAGTCTCCAGTCAAAAAGCTCACGTTATGCCTTGATTGTACTGGTGGCGATTGGTGTAATCAGCTCTTGGTCTGTCTCTTGCTGCAGAAGCTGCTTCTTGTGCCCAATCCTAATAATTACCACTGGGTGCACCAAGGTGTGATCACAGCAGACAACACGCATGATGGGGAAGAGGCACTTCTCACTAATGTAATTCTGGAGAAACGTCAGTGAAATTGAAAATACAGCAAACAGGATGCTGCCCCCCCCCCCAGCCTAAGTTTCCGCTAGGCATAAAATTCAGCTTCTTCAACCTGAGGATAAATAAGCTACTGCAAGAGCAGCTAGGAATAGCCTAAAGATTTGTTCAATTGTCTGCGAGCTGAAGCCTGAATGTAAAAGATCTGCTCCAGAGCAAATGAGCTTGATGTAGGAGTTTCTGGTTAACATTCAATGGCCTGAGGTTTGCAGGACTTCAAACATAGGGTTTGTTTGAAGCCTGAAAACTGACAGATCTGAAAGCTGTGGCAGAGACCATGGGTTAAAACCTGCTCATCTCGCATACATATGTAATCTCAAGGAGCAGCTTTTGTAAGAGGAACACTTGACCCTTTGTCTGTTTTTGACACACATTTTCCTTTTTAATATACTTTTGAAGAGTATCTGTTACTGAAAAGAGCTTATTGGGAATGTCTGCTGGCTCCTGAGACTATTATTATAAGCAGGACTTGAGCTACAGAGAGATCAAACAGTCTCCAGCTGCTGAACTTACAGTGCCCCTTCTAGCAGCTGTTGGTATTCTACAGCTTCCAGGATTTGTACATTGCAAACAAACCTTTTGTACACAGCAGATATGATTTTCATAGCCACTAAGACAGGCAGTCCCAAATCATGGCTCACGAGTAACACACTGCAAGATTCTCTGGCATTCTCAGTCGTGTGCTCTCCCTTCTCCAGGCATGCTGTGAGAGCAAAGCACCACGTTCCCAGCAGAGCTACACTTCCTCCATACCTGTGCTAGCTGAGATATGGGATAATTGCTATAAGGGGATGTTGCTGCTCATGTCCTGCTGATTTTAAAAAGCATGGTGAAGAGTGGAATGAGCTGATACCCCAGATGATACGTTGCATTTTGCTCATGGTATCAGAGACACTTAGAACAACTGCTAGGTAGCACAAACCAGCACAAACACGAAAGAAAAGCAGAGTGCAGGTTTACAGCAACATTAAGCTACGCCGTCCCATGCTAGTCTGAGGGGACCTGGCTGGTCAAATTTCAATGGGCTGGAAAATTATTTTAGATGTTTAGCACTATGGGCGGGCTTCCAGCTTATGGTGCAGATTAAGAATTCCCTTGTGTGGGTCTGTGTCCCTTCTGCCAGGTGGCCTTTGATGTCCTGGGCTCCAGGCCAAAAGAGAGGATCTGTGTTTACAAGCTGACTAGGGGTATCATGCACTTGGACACTATGAAGTTCAAGCAGAAGCCAAGAAAGGAGCAGGCAGAGGTGGACAACACAGAGGTAGGCTGAGATCTTACACTTGGTGACAGCAAACCAGGACAAAGGCAGCATGCTAAGAGCTCAGCCAATTCGTTAAGATTGAAAACGCTGCTAAAACCAGTCTCTTGTTTCCAGGGAACATAAAGTGACCTTAAACAACACACCGATTTTTTTTTTTAAATTAACAGATGTGCTATTGAGAGTCAGAGCTGGCATTCACAGCTGCCACAGGGCAGCAGGCCTAGCCAGATGGCTGAGCTGTCAGCTAAGGACTTGATCCTTCTTTGTTGAACAGCCCTGCTTTGCAGGTGTTTTTGGAGCCATGGTGGAGCAAACAGGCACATACCTCCCAAAGCATATGGGAGCCCAGACACCTTGTTTGAGGTGTGTATTACTGCCTCTGCTCCATCCAGCAAGCTCTGCTGAATGGTGTGTGTGTGAATGGACAGAGCTGAGACCTGCTTCCCTTCTGTCCTTCCCAGTGGGTTCCCAGCAGGGCTGGAGAGCTTGCCTGCCCCTGAAAGCAGAGCCTGTAACCATTTTTCTGAGTATGCAGCAAGGGGATGGGGACAATGAGCGATTTTCTTCCTGTTACTCAGATTAACATGTTAATCTTCCCTCCAATAGTGGCTGACAAAGTTACTCAGCTCACGGGTCTGAAGTCTGGAGAGCTCCAGAGGGGGCATCGCCAGGCCCAGGGTGAAAGCAGGGAACAAGCTGGAGCAGAAAGGTGCCCTCTTAGCACTACAGTGTCAGAACTAGGGATTTGGCCAGCGTGCGCATGTTCCCCAAGGCCACTGATGGCCATCGAAGGCTGCTGTCATAACAACCATCTGGGCAAATCACCCAACTTCCTCAAGCCCAAGGGAGGCAAAAGCAAAGGGAAGAAGCTCACTCTGAGCACCGCGGTGCATTACGTTGGCACGGTAAGTGCAGACCAGTGCTGTTTCTGCCACACCCCTGTCTCTAACCCTGAGTAAGCTGAAACATGCACTTAGTGAGGTCAGACATGAGGCCAAGCTCTCTGCATGAATAGATCACATCAAACTTCCATAGGGTTTAATATACAGCAACACTGGGGAAAGTACTTTGCTGGTGCAAATTAATGTGCCTCTGTTGCCTCGAAGTACTGCAGCCGGAGATTGGCTCTGCCGCACAGAAATGTGCATCTCAGAAATCCTTTCCAGTAACAATTAACTGAAAACACTGATTGTGCAAATGTCTGACCAGTGACGCGACAGTTGAACATTTTAACATACAAAGAACAGCAAGGCTGTTTCATGACTCTTCAACGTGTTGCCACTGGCCTTGATTAAAAATATAATCCTTATAGATATTCTGAAAAGGAACAAAACCCCAAAAACTCAAGTGAAGGCTTGTTTCTAGTATCACAAAGCTGTAGGAAAGCTACCCAAAAGGCACATCAGCCAAAGGACTAAATTCATTTTTGCTTCTGTTGCTTACGTGTTGCTGGAAGAGCCAGAGTCCTGCAGTTCGCTGCAGCTTGTCTAGCCTTTCCTGGTGTATGTGACTGGCCTCTCTGCTGTGTTGTCAAGCAGCCATGCTAATGCTTAGCAGCAGGAACAGTATTTAAGCATATTATCAAACTCCACCAGTTATTCATATACTCCACTGCACAGACATACTGACAGAACATGATCAGAGCATGAATCACAGGCCCTTTGCTCTATCTTTTTTACAGCAACTATTTCCTTTCTTCGGTACCAAGCAGGTTTTTGAAAGTGACATTTCACTGTGCCAAAATACGTTCTGATTGTGCTTGGTTATACCCATCTATAAGCCACATTGTCCCCTCCGACAGCGTATCAAAGTATGAGCCTAAAAGGTAAAAATATAATCTCTCTGCAACATCCTTTCCTTCAGCAGTCCTGCAGAACCATTTATTCAGGGCTTTCCATGGTAAGGACCCCCACGAGTCCCGAGGCTCTAGGGAGTGCATTAATACTATTCCCAAACCAGCATTAACTCGCTTCCTTTCCCTATACCCACAGACGATTTCTCCCTCTCTCTATGCAGGTTAACAATCAGAAATCTGCTTTCTCATGCACTGCTACTGGGCTATTCTCTCGCTGTATCTGAACTGGTCATGCCTTTTCTCCCTTGCTCCTTTCCAGGCGTGACACAGTATCACAGGGTGGCTACAGAAGAACGAGGATCCCCTGAATGAAGCAGTGGTGGGCTTGCTCCAGAAATCCAGCACGCCTCTGCTCTGGGTCCTCTTTAAAGAGGAGGAGGCTGCAGGTAGAGTGAACATCATGCGGTACAATCAATACTGTCTGCTCAATGTGTCGGCAAGCAAATGTCCCCGGTTCTGGTGCCCAGTGTTTCCCCATCATTCTTTTGTAGAAAGGATTAAGCCTGTCATTGTAACACTCCCTTCATCCAGGTAACAGCCTGTGTCTGCCTCTGCATACTTCTCTTCCGTGCTGAAAGACAATCTAGCTCTGTCCTTGAAAATTCTGCCCCTCCAGCACTGAGAGGCAGACGGTACACACTGTGTTCACTTTGCTCAGTGAAGGCACTACCAAGCACTGCTGCAGAAACATGCTTGCACAGATGGAAGCGTGAGTGCAATCCCAGCTTAATGACAGGCTACATAATCCCCTCCTGGCAGTCAGCGGCCTTCTGCTGCCCAGACAAATGTCAGGTTTCTATCAACCAGAAAAACTTGCTGCCTATTAGGATTGTCATCAGCCCAGCCCAGGACTCTGCAGTTGAAAGGTGAATGGGAAACAGTTTAGGAAACTGTCTTTCAGATTTCGAGCCATCAAATAGACAGGGTCAGACCTTATTTCTACTTCCTGCATGTGCAACTCCATCTCAGCCTATGCTAGACTGGTAAAGCAGAATTAGCGTAAGAGACAGGAGACTGACTTACAGTGCAAAAAATTGTGTATGCCAACATATTGTGAATGCAGCTTCTCCTCTCTTCTTTTCCAGGGACGATGTTCACTTCTGGTTTGAGGATTTCTTTAGAACAGTAAACAATGAAAGAACAACCTCTAAACCAAAGCAGAATGCAAGTAAAATTATGCATATTTTTATTTGATTAGTAGTTTATCCAGACAGCACTGAACTGCTAACTTAAGTCAGTTAAGACAGATTTACGTTGGAGGCTACAGTATACTACTTCAGTGTGACTCCTTTTCAAGAGCATCTCTCGCATATTCTGTGCAATAATACTGATTTTAGCTGGTGGCAGCAAGAGGCAGGAAAGAGGGTCCTCTTTTGTGACTGCCTCCAACTTCTACAGGGTAAGCAATCATCCATGCCTTTGTATTTAAACTGCCATCAATGCCTTTGTATTCCAGCAGCATTCCAGTGTCCCTGGTTTATCTTCAACCCTGCCCAAGGCTGGCTAATGCCATTACCCTGATTTTACCAATGCAGAACTAAAAGAGAGAAGGGTGGCATTCAGTTACAGAAACTTTGGCATCTAGTGTCATTGGTGTCATTTAAAATGCCCTTGGCTATCTGGGACATTCACAAGGGGCAAACAGATACAACACAGTGCTTAGAAGAGACCTGTGCTCTGCTGGAGCAGTGGCTGGCGATACATGAATGCATCTAAAATGTCACTATGTTTAGGCAACTGAAACGCCTCTAAGAGACTTGCAGGGTCACATGGGAAGGATATGGCAGAGCAGAGAATTACGTCGCAGTCTCTTGAGATGCAGGCCAGCACCCGGAGGATGTGGTACACCTTTCTGAGGCTGGTGTCACAGTACTTACATTGGTTGTCATGAGTGCTAGAAACAGTACAAGAAAGGTCTAAAGAAGCCTGTTAGTATTTTGGCTTGAAAGTCACAAATGAAGGGGGGAAATACATTATGGGGAAAGTCTTGTGTTACTAATGCTGTGGTATCCAAAGCTGAATGCCAGCTGATACAGTTATGGATGAGTTCAAGCCAGTCCTTTCAGACATCCTTGTTTGCTTTTATTATGCACCGTGCTGCCATTTCACCCACTCTTGATCGCTGACAGCCATGCAGGAGTTTTCACGTAAGCCTAAATGAGCTTACTGTGTGCTGCCTGTCCTCTGTAGCATGCTTCCGTCTCTAGGGGCTGGTCCACCCAGCAAATAAAAGCCGATAGCTGTTATCAGTTCATGGAGCTATTCCTCTAGGCTTGGAGAGCCTGGAGAGCAGGACGGAGAGCAGGACTTTCATTGTTAACTCTTCGTATGACAGTAATCCCCGAAGGAGTAGTTACATAACACTATACGCCAGAATCACGAAACAACATTTACCTGAAATTGGTTCAGGTTCACAACATGCCCAAGGTTGCTTCCACGTACGTAAGCTTGTTCCCCTGGGCCACACAGGACCAGGCTCACTTCCTACCTTCTTGTGTGGGGTTTTGTTTGTTTGTTTGTTTCCAGCTGTGAAATGCAAATGACTTCATAAAACAGAAGGTTTTCTCTCTCCAGCCTTGGTAACTCCTGTTAGTTTTCACTCCATTCCTCTTTGTCTCGTTCCAGGAGCAGCTAAACTAGCTGATGACCACTTTGCACAGCACATCCCTGCATTTCATCCACTGCATTGTTCCAAATGAATTCAAGCAGTCTGGTAGGTGTCTGCAGCGCTGCAGAGCAACCCTCAGGCAAAGCCACACAGTGCCTTCAGCACAAGCTGTGGCTGGCTGAACAGCAGATCTTTATTCAGGAATGAAAGAAGTTGGGTCATCACTTCACAGACTACCTTGTACCCCTTCAAGGGAATGTTAGTCTGAGAGACGCTTCCAAGCGCCAGGGCTAGAGACAGGATGTTTAATAAACCTCTCATTTCGTGAGAGAAGCACAAAGAATTAGGAAATACACAACCTGGAACTAGACAAATTGGCACCATCATTTATTAGGCTGCATTGCCTCCTGCAACCGTTTTTTTGCAGGATCAACCACGAAAACAGTGAGTTGCAGAGGGGAAGAGCAACATAATTTTTCACCTGTGATCTATAACAAAGTGGAAGGACAAGTAATGGAAAGCAGTGCACAGCAAACCAATCTGCTATGAACAGGCAGTTACTCATGTTGTTTGAATTCCAACACTATTACTGAATGCACATCTTCCACTTTCAGATGAGGGAGGTATGCATCCTGTGCAGTGATCTTGTCCGTGAGAAATCAGAGGGAGTGGGTATGAATGCCTACTTCTAACGCTTCTGCATCCCCCTCCAAGAACTCCCACTTTGCACAGACGGGTAGAAATGTCCACAAGCTTCCTTACCACCAGTATTTCAGCGCCATGCCCGTGGGGCTAGGAAGCTAAACCAGAGAAGATCTTAAGCAGTGATTAGCCTTTCTGCACTACCGCTAACTGTAGCTCTTATATCATTATACCTGTCTTTCTCATTTTAGATACCAAAGCCTGAATCCCAGCATAATCCCTCCAGGCTTTGTGGACAATAAGAAGGCATCAGAGTTGCTGCTTGGCTCTACTGACCTGGGGGAGAAAGAGTACAGAATTGGATATAACAAGGTACTGTTTACTCCTACCAAATTGAGCTAAATAAATTAATGGCAGTTATGACTCAGCATGCCTTTGGTGTAGATATAGCTGCAGAGTTAAGAGTTTCTACAGCAACCCACTTCCTCACGCATATAATCTTCTCTCTTACACATGCTCCCCAAACTGACTTTTAATCAGACAGTACAGTTAATATAATGCAAATGAAGTGCACCTTAAGCTGTGTGATAAATCTCACTTGCTCTTTACTATTCCTTAGTCAGGCAAAAATCCTACTAACTGATCATTTATCCAATTTAAGACTGGAAAGGAAAATGGAGAGAGACTGTTGTAGCTGTCTAATATTAGCAGCATATATCATTAATTTTGCACATATGTTTTTGTCATAACATAATGAAAGGAGCTATTGTAACAGCCACGCAAAAGGGAGCATTCTGTTCTTTGCAT
Source organism: Mycteria americana (assembly GCF_035582795.1). Lineage (NCBI taxonomy): Eukaryota > Metazoa > Chordata > Aves > Ciconiiformes > Ciconiidae > Mycteria > Mycteria americana. The sequence goes on along the minus strand of NC_134376.1, from coordinate 4,505,681 downwards.
GAACCTAAAATCTGCATTTCCCAACTTTTATAATAATTACACAATATTCATCACTCCTCCAGCCTATTCTATCCTTAAATTTCAACTTATGGATGGAGGTTAAAGTGGGCCAGACACTGCCCCTGATCTTACTTTTAAAGACAACAGCCACAAGATTACTACTATCATTTTTTCATTGTCACTGAAACTACTTAGTGCGTTTCCTGGCACAGGAGAGCACAAGGTATAGTTAGGGTTCATCAAGGAAAAGACTTCCACTCCTGCTTTACCATATGCCACTTAGCTAGATCTTATGATGATCCCGATGTTATTTTTTATAGCTAGACACCTTGGGCACAGAAAAGGCTGAAGAACTCCGGGCAAATCAATGCTAAAGGTGAATGGAATCCAATTCCTAAATATTAGTCTTCCATTCCCATAACCTCCCCAAACTTTATCCTTTTTGTAAATGTAAGCAGAGAAGAGAGATCACAATGAGATAAATCGACATGTAAAGACCAAAGAAGTAAAATATCCTTATTTCTGAGTGCTAATACACAGCAAGTCCAGAGTTTCATAGTCCCAAAGGCTACCTAGAACTCCAGATTCTAACAGTCTCCTGTCTTCCAACATATTTTTCTGTGCCGGGATCCTGGCCACACCGGAAGACATGAGAGACGAACCTCTGGCAAAGATCATGACCATGCTGCAATGTCATGCTCATGGCTTCCTGATGAGGGTTGAGTACAAAAAGATGCTGTAAAGACAGTATCCTTGGGGAAAAAACTAGAAACTATTCTGTGAATCCAAGGCAGCGTTAGAAACCAAGCACTAATGTAATTCGTTTACTAGGAAGAACCATGAAATGAAACTGGGACTTCCAAGTTCTACATCCCAGTACACAGCACAGCAATAAAGCTTTCTTGCTTTTTCCACATGGCTCCATGTAGCAGAACAACGTTGCAGCTAGACAGCTGGGTAGCTCCGTTACCTCCTGTGCATCCACTCCAAAGATCAACAGCTGGAGGATCTCTGTAATGTGGCAGTGAGCCTTATCCCTGTCCAGAAACCCTAATTCACATGGTGATGCAGTGAGTCTCCTGGAACTCAACCACAATACATAGGTTTATGAGTCACAAGATTTTGGTTTCGATCTGTGCACTTTTTCTGCCACTGCCTATGGTATCTATGGCTGCAGGATACAGGAGAGGAAAGACGGAAGGCAAAAAACCACCCTTTCAATTAGCTTCCAGTTCACTTGTATATTTTCAGCTGTATTTGTCTCTTCTAGTGCATAAAAACTTCAATTTCTACATCCACAGTAGCATTTTTTAAACAAATTCAATTCTGTTGTCCTTTTTCCTATGTCAGCAAAGTGCTATGACTCTTCTTGCATGCCAAAAAATTGTGGGGCATCGAGGCCTACTCCATTTGACTGAGACTGCATACTGACTCCAGCATTCTGTTGCATACAATTGAGCGTGAACACTTTGAGTAGCCCTACATACATTGCCTAGAAACAGAATTGTTTCTAAGCCACACATGTTCTGTTTGCTACAGGCTAGGCCTGATGGCAATTCAGAGGAATGTCCAGAAGTTTCTGCAGCTGCTTTTCTGGGGAGGGTGGAAATTGTACAGTAGGATGAGGAAAATACTCTGAGGTTGTCCTGTTCTGCAGAATTAAACGGTGACAATTACAGGCACTGAGAACCTTGGGATGTCTGGGCAGGGAAGATGAGGGCTGGGAGAAAAAATAACAGCCATGTTCACTTAAGTGAAGACACTGAGAAAGCTTTCTTGTTCGTAGTTACTAGGGCAAGGGGCCTGAATGATTCATTTCCAAATCAATGCCAGAAAAGTTAGTAAATGGAGAAAGCCCTGAAACCTGAGTCTAAGCCTGCTACCTCCAGGGAGTGGAAAGAGAGTGTCTTAGAAATTCAAGACCTGGACTTCCCACTTCTAAAAACAGCATAGAGAGAAGTGGTGAGGTTATGAGCACAGGCATACAAGATTTCACTATTCATTAACATTTAAAAGCTGAAACAAAGCTGCTTGGTTCAATTCTCTTAAGCAGAACCACAGTGTCAGCATGAAGGGGCAGTTCCAGCTCAGACTCCCTTCACTTAGTCCCAGGATGGATAATTCGGTTGGTTTTCTTGTAAGAGAGGAAAGAAAGTGTTGACCAAGATACTCAAGTTCAAGTGAAACTGTGGTGCGTTGACCCAGCTGGACGCCAGGTGCACACCAAAGCCGCTCTGTCACTCCCCTCCTCAGCTGCACAGGGGAGAGAAAATATAACGAAAGGCTCGTGGGTCAAGATAAGGACAGGGAGAGATCATTCACCAGTTACCATCACAGGCAAAACAGACTCAACGTGGGGAAAAAATTAATTTATTACCAATCAAATCAGAGTAGGATAATGAGAAATAAACCAAATCATGAAAACACCTTCTCCCCACCCCTCCCTTCTTCTCAGGCTTAACTTTACTCCTGGTTTTCCCTGCCTCCTCCCCCGCAGCGGCACAGGGGGACAGAGAATGGGGGTTGCGGTCAGTTCATCACACATTGTCTCTGCTGCTCCTTCCTCCTCAGGGGGAGGACTCCTCACACTCTTCCTCTGCTCCAGTGTGGGGTCCCTCCCATGGGAGACAGTCCTCCACAAACTGCTCCAACGTGGGTCCCTTCCATGGGGTGCAGTCTTTCAGGAACAGACTGCGCCAGCGCGGGTCCCCTGCGGGGTCACAAGTCCTGCCAGCAAACCTGCTCCAGCGTGGGCTCCTCTCTCCATGGGTCCACAGGTCCTGCCAGGAGCCTGGTCCAGCACGGGCTTCCCACAGGGTCACAGCCTCCTTCAGGTGCATCCACCTGCTCCAGCATGGGGTCCTCCGCGGGCTGCAGGTGGCTATCTGCTCCACCGTGGACCTCCATGGGCTGCAGGGGGACAGCCTGCCTCACCATGGTCTTCACCACAGACTGCAGGGGAAGCTCTGCTCCGCTGCCTGGAGCACCTCCTCCCCCTCCTTCTTCACTGACCTTGGTGTCTGCAGAGTTGTTTCTCTCACATATTCTCACTCCTCTCTCCGGCTGCAATTGCTGTTGTGCAGCAACTTTTTTTCCCCTTCTTAAGCACATTATCACAGAGATGCTACCACCATCGCTGATGGGCTCGGCCTTGGCCAGTGGCGGGTCAGTCTTGCAGCCAGCTGTCACTGGCTCTATCGGACATGGGGAAGCTTCTAACAGCTTCTCACAGAAGCCACCCCCATAGCCCTCCCACTACCATAACCTTGCCATGCAAACCCAATACAGAAACAAAACTACGTTAAAGCCATTTTTCCACATATAGGTGAAAAAAGATCTGCCTTTTTGCCTGGGGACACACTTACCAACTCCAGTGCAAACCAAATGAACTTCCATAGCCTTAGAAAGAAAGAGCTTTCAAAGGGTTCTGGTCCCATTTGGACTGGTATGAATCTAGATCGTTATAAGAATCATTCTGCATTTATATCAGTTCAGAATCTGGAATACAGTCCTGATTTCTATGCTGGCACACAGATCTGCTACTGTGCACCATAACAACCTTTTCAAGGAGTTATATTACTCACACTATAGATATGAAACCCTCTGCACTAAACAGGCATTTCAGGAAACACCAGGCCTCCCACCGGTATGCAAAAAATACTAGGATCTGATAAAAAGGACCACCTCAGGGCTTTCAGGAACCATTATAATAGACAAGGCTTGTTTTGGGAACGTCATTGCTTGAACTTCTTACTTCCAGGTGAAGCCTTTGCTGAATGTGGCCCAACAGGAGAAGAAAATGTAACTGAAGGAATTGGAGCTGCAAAGCATCATGTCAAAGACTCAGGAGCTCACAGAACACACAAAAGAGCAGAGGAGCAGACAGCCACCCTCAGCCCGGAGAAGAATGACCTCCAGATCCAATTGCAGGCTGAGTGTTATCAATGGTTAAAGGCTTAGTAGTCTTTTAGGCAGGGCATCAGCTTTCTCAAATGACTCATAAGAGGCTCCTTTTCAGAATACAGAATGAATAAAGAACATATGGGGATGATGCATGAGATTCACAGGCAGCCTGACTGTATTTTAAATAAAGTTAAGTCCTTTGAAAACGGAAGAGACCAAGAGGCCTCAGGGCTAAAGCAAAGGAGCTGCGGTCACAAGTCCTGAGTTCTCTTCCTGGTCAACCACTGATGCTCAGCATGATCTACAGCAAGTCAGGGTGTCATCTTTTTAAAATGTAAACTCTTCTTTAAGGACCTCTGTGTGTATAAACAAACAGATTTTTTGATGCTTCACTTTAAGAAGCTATGGCCTGAGTCATGGAGATTCAGATCAACTATAACAACAGGTATGTTAAAGGAATCTCAATAAACTCTGCAGAAGAGGCAAAATCTTGCATTTCTTGCTAATGGCAGTTTGCTGCCTTAAGAGGCAGGAGTTGTAGCAGCCTTTCATAGGATGAACATTGGATTCCCACCCCTTCATTAGGAACAAGAGAACTTGTTGGATGCTGACGAGTGCCTGGTCCAAATGATGAAATCAAAGATGGACCTACTGATTCAGATCCTGGATATGAAGGAGCTGACATGAGTGCCAGCGAGTGGATGCTGGAGGATTAGCTCAGCGATTTGAAGGGTGACTTGGAAAGGCTGGAGAGTACCTTAGCTAAAACTGAGAAGGAAAAGCAGGTATGAAGCATGACAGAGAGTTTTCTTTCTGCCTCATTCTTCAGGGAAATGAACCCTGGCAACCATTACAGCTCCTCCAGGCAGAGCACCCTTTGGGATGCTCAGATTCACTCAGCTGATCCCCCCTCAGTTTCTTATATTGTCTTCCAGCATCTCATATAACCTGGGATGGATTTAATTCACTTCACCCTTCTACCTCATAGTGATAGTCATTTCACAGCAATTTCTAGGGATCCCTCTATATAAAGACATCTGCATCTCCTCTACATTCTTTATTAATTATACCCACTCTTACATGGCAATGCTAGGAGGCCTCTACTTATAAAATGCCCCCCTCCACAGCCATGTAACTACTTTCTACCTAGCCTTGGGGAATACTTCTCCCTCTCCCGCACCTGAACTGTTTTTTATTTAATGTAATTGGAGAAGTTTTAAATCTGTACTGTAGCAGCCATGTGGCTGTCTGCTGCTTCTTCTGAAGTCAGTGTTAACATCCACAGGATGTTAAACTCACAGATGCCTCTTATGTCTCAGAATTTATTAACTGAATCTCAGATTCCTTCTAAAGAAATACAAGTTTCCAGTGACATTTTGTCCTGGTGCTGGTAACTGCTTGTGTGATCCACAAAACCTGCGTGATGTTCCCTTTCCTGTCTGCAGGCATTAGACCACAGAGTTCGAACTCTGACTTCAGATCTCTCTGCTCAGAATGACTCAGCCACTACATTCCAAAAGGAGGAGAGGGCTTTGGAGGAAGTCCATCAGGCAGAAATAACCATTCCATTTTTCTTTACTCTCTCCCATTCTCATTCTCCCAGTCTGGGGAAAGGAAAAAAACCAAAAACCACTGTCTGCTTGCTTAAATACTTCGAGACTACAGTTTGCTGCACAAACAGGAAGGGGGCCGTGTTTTTCTAGGTATTAACTCATGGCAGCACAGTGAAGTGTTGCCAATTTGTGCCACTGCCCAAAGGAGCTACGTGAATTGCTGAGGGCAAGTAGGATTCTTCTGTAAGAGTCAATGCTGGACTGAATTCCTGTGGACCTATTGAAAATGCACCCACGAAGCACATACTGCTTTCAGGAAGCACCTCAGATAAAACTGTTCTTTGGGTTTTCAGTCTCTTGCCAGGGCAGTGTAGTTAGTTTCTCACCCAACTCAGTTCACTAGTAGAAACTGGTAACTTGGTAGAAATTTTGCCTTCCTAGAAAATTGCAAGGGGAGGAGAACAAGGTGAACCACCTGACCAAGAACAGCTGCAAACCTACCACTCAGATGCATGAGGTGCGGTGCAGTTGCTATGGTCTGTATTTTAGATGGCCCTCTTTGGTCTGTTTTTGACATCTTGGGCCCTTCTCATAAACATGTGTGTTACAAAGTTCTTTTTCACACTGATTCCACTTTTTTCAGCTAGCTGGAGGACAAGTGGGAACAAGAAAAGACGACCCATGGCAAGGTGGAAAAGGCTCATCATAAAGCAGAGAGTGACCTCAAAATGACAATTGCTAACCTCAATGAGATGAAATGAGCCAAACTTGGAAGAGGTTGTAAAGAAGTGTCAATTGTAACAATTTCCCAGGGTACAGGATGCTACTGGCTGCAGTTGTGCTACGTCATAGCTCTGACAGCATTACCTACACCTGAAAAGTCACTTGATCATAAAGTCACTGGGAAAATCCAGTCATACCCTGATCTCTTCAGTATTAACCTAATGACAAACAGAAGTACAGTTCAGTAGTTCAGGCAAGCAGAATCAGAAATACAGGATTTTGTTTCCTAAGTCTTTCTCCGACTCATTGTCTGATATTTGTAATTCATCTTCCACACTCACCCACATATAAAATGTGTGTAATCACCAGGAAGTTATGTGGCTTAAATGATTCATGTTTATGTAAGGCCTTATGATCCTCAGATAAAAACTGTTTTAGAAGTGCAAAATATTATCACAAATTAGAACTTTATTTTAGTGTCCCTATTGACTACTTTAATGATGGGTCTGCCAGCACTTCTCTGACAAACCTCCCCTTAGAAATTAACTTCCCAGAATACAAATTTCCAACTCTATATTATCCAAACCACTAATTTACCTAGTTAAAGAGCTAAGTAGCTAAGGCAATGTGTACAATCATTAATAAATACTGGCAAGCTTTGCTAATTCAAATTCTAGCACAGTCCTCCACAGGGAGTACAAGATATTTGTGCTTCTGAGCAAGGCCACTGGGACACTTAAGCGACAGAATAAAAATCAAGTGCTGGTGTTAGTCCTTCAGAGCTGCAAACCGATGACTCAGCTTCCTGGGGTTCTTGTTTCTTTACTTGCAGACTAGTTAATGATGGGGTAAGGAGGAGCTTCAACAAAGGAACAAGGGACTTAAGTGCCCTGCCAGTCCCACTAAGGAGACAGGACGCTAGATCTCAACCCACTTTCAACAAAGATTAACCTGTTCACTACAGACCAGAAACACTTATTTGGCTTAACTCATTTGCTGTAATATCCTACCTTTTCTTACCCCACAGTAGCCTGCTTGTGCAGCTTTATCTTTTTGATAAGACTGAGTTGGCATAAAAGATTAATACAGACCTTTTAAGCCTACCCAGTTAAAATGGATTTTGTAGCCCACCACCCTTTAAACCCTTAAATAACAGAACCAGCTGAGACTAGTATTTCTTTTTCCCCAGGCAGATCTTTACTTTTTTTCTACAGCAGATTCTGACTACTTCTCTACAAGCTTGTGAAACCCCTCAGCTTGGAAACATTTGCCTTTTTAGCTTCCAGTGAATCAATAGTTCTGAGATCCAGCTTGTCTTGTATATTATCCACTTACTCTAAACTCCACTTTCTTTGAAGTCTGGGGAACCGTATGCTCACTGCAGATCTCCTGCCGTGCTGCTATGGCCAGAAGAAAGGTGATCTGCTGCAGGGACCTCCTCTTCTGCTTGCAGGCAGCCAGCAAAGACAGCTGATAGACCTTTTCATCCACATTAATGCCAAAGGCTCCTACAAGGCACTCACCCTCTCACTATGGAAGGAAACGTGGTAAATAAAACCAGAAATGAGGCTCACAGGATGCACAGTGTTACCATTCTGAATTCAAATATTTCTTTCATCCAACATATCCAAGTGCCCAAATATTTAACTAAAAATTCAGCATTTCAACAAAAACATGACCCACATACCTATATTGCAGCTATTTCTATGAACAAGCCTCTGTTTCCCTCAAGTAACCAAATCAGCTTGATTATATTCTTGAAGGCCAAATTCCAACATGATACAGGAAGCTAACCATGCTGCAGGTAACATCACTTGTCTACTGAGACACCTGGCCAGGTCTTTCCTGCTTTGTTGGCTCAGTATTCCCAGCTGTAGATCTCTCCCAGGAAAGAAAATCCAGTAGAGCTGACAAGCATATGAAGAAATTAAGATTCTTTGTATTTCCACAAATTTCTCTCACATCTCTTGCTCATAGATACTGCTGTGCTTGTGTGTGCCCTCCAGGCCCGTATATTGAACAGCTGGAAGATGACCTGGAAGCTGAGCATGCTATAAAAACACAGGTAACAGTATCTACGGAGGAAAAAACTCCTCAGGGGAGTGATTACACCTCTGAAAAGACCTGACGACATTAAACTACTAATTAAAAAAACAAAATTCCTCATGAAAGAGTAATAAGATGGACAACAATCCTGAACTCTAGTTTTAGCCTATGCAAACTCACTGTTATAAATTGCACGTGCTACTCCTTTCATAGAAATCTCTGAAGAAGCCAGTTACTGATGAGGCAGTTCTCCACAGAGCAAGAGAGTAGCAGGTCGCGGAAAGTGAGCATTTCTCTGTCCTGTGCTTCAGCTATCAAATCACCCCATCCACTTTTTACAGTTCTGTGATGGATGGATCTACTTTAATAAATCTTACATAAATTGCCAGGATGTGGTTGTTAAATATATAATCAGATTCATTAACAATGGAAAAGCCTGAAGATAATTTAGTTCCAAAAAGGATATATTTTAATAGAATGCTCTGAACACATTCTAATGACTAATACAAATTGATAGCATCAATAATAAGTAACATTTCCATTTCAATTCACTTTAGAAATGCTACCTAATTAATTCTCAACCATATCAGGAGATAGGTCAGCGTTGTTAGACACCTTGCACAGGTGGGAAAACAGAGGTAAAAGAACGTGTCCAGTGACACAAGAAGCAGCAACGTCGGTTAAAGCAGAGCATGGCATTTGGGAATTCCTGTTCCCTCTCTGATTATGCCTCATACTTGCTACCATTGTTTCCAAAATGGTTGTGCTTCTAAGTACACACAGGCTCTTTGGCATGAAATAAGAATTTCTTTCCCTCTTTCCCCCTAGGTGGAGAAACAAGGAAGATTGCCTGGAAGAAGCTGGTGTTGCAACAGTTGCTCAGGTCAGACACCTTCCCTGCATCTGAGCACCTTGTCTCTTTCCTCAGAGAATGAGAAACGTCACTGGGACTCTCCAAAGGAGAAGCTTCTTCAGCAACTTTTCTGAGCTCTTAAGCGGGCCATATCCTGCAGACCTTGCCCAACCTTCCCCTCACACTGCAGACCTTGGAAGGGGTAAAGCACCAAGGATCCATGAAATTCACTGTGCGCTTTGTTATTCCCACAGAGTTGGAGTGGAAGGTGATCAGAGATTCATTAGAAAGTTGCTAATTTCAGCACACAGTAAAAAAAGGAGGCAGGACCATTAGGTGTATTTTCTATTGTTTTGCAAGGAAAATACATGGCCTGCAGTCCGGAGAATTACTCTGAGCTTTAGCATGGAGGCCTAGAGATGGTTAATCTTTCTGGAAGATATCAGCCACTGACCTTCTAATGGATTAATACCAAAGATGGGATTTGTCCCAAATAAAGAGACTATTAAAGCTAAATAAAAGGCTTCCAGAAGCCTTTCTTACAAAGCATCCCTGAGGGCCTTACTGAGACTCCAAGGCTGCCAGATCCCAGCCGAGAACACGTACTTGGCCCCTTCTCAGATCTAACAGAACTGCAAGTGGGAAGCTGGGCTGCTGAAGCTGCTCCTTGAGCTGGAGGAGGCAGCCCTGCAGAGCAAGGCCATGGGCTCTACCCTGTGCAGGAAGCACATGGTTGCCATGGCTGAGCTGGCAGAGCTCATGGAGAATCCCCAGAGTGAAAGCGAAGCTGGAGACAGACAAACAGGTCATGAAAGCAGAGAGACATGACCTCAGTGCAAGCATGGATTTTCTGCAGAAATCCAAGGTGAGAGGCCAGCAGGGAATTCGTCAACAAAGCACCAATGCAGTCACAGGTAGCGCAAGGCAGAATTCAGCCCTACGCAGTGCGAGCTGATACCAGAAAGCAGCTGTTTGCAGGTGGTGCTGAACACTGCCCGCCCCGGCTGATGGAGTGTGCATCCCCCTCGCTAAAGATCAGGACACTCTGCACTCCCCCGGCTATTACAGTCATCCCGTTATAATTACAACCAACTGGAATAAATTGAGTTTGCAAAAGAGGGAGGATATTTTGGCCCTTCAAGCCTTACTCAGCATCATATGACTGACTTCTCTCTTACAGCTGAACTCAGATGCTCATGTTCACAAGCTGGAAGATAACCTGCCTGAAGCCAATGCCCAGCTGGCTGAGGTGGAGAAGAGCCAAGCTGAAATTAATGCCATCAGGCTCCAAGGTAAATTCCTTGACAGCTTTGTGCAATGTTACCTCCCTCTGATCCTCCTCTTCCCCTACATTTCATCTAACTCTGGCAGCCCTGCCCTGTCTCCTCTAGCAAATCTGCCCAATTCTTCTAGCCTTCGCTTCTCTTTCTCTCCAGTCAGATGGAATTAGTTCCTCTCCTGCTTCTTTATGCACTTTTCCCACAGCCAAAAACAGCCAGCTGAGTCGGGAGCATGAGGAAGCTCAGAGCAGGCATAACCAGATTGTCCACATAAAGATTCTCTCACCTTGCAAGCAGATGACTTCAAGAGGCAGCTGGATGAAGTGTCAAAGGTACTGGGGACCACCAAGTGCCTACAGAAGTTGCTGCTGTCATGGGACATGCAGTGCCTGCTCTTTTGCACGCCATCCACTTCAGATTAGCAAGTCTTTTGTGTTAGCTCTCACAAAGGAAAACTTTCTCACCCAAATTAATCTCTGGGCTTGTTACCAGCTGATCTTGGAGGCAGTGTGGGGGACGTGAGCCTTGTATGGATATGAAAATAAGATACAGACTCCCCCATGAGTCAGCAGCAAAGACCAGAACACACACCTCTTGATTCTCAGTCCAGTGCTCATTCAGTGGATCGTACAGCAGTTTATTTGCATAGATCACACAAGTTTGGCTCAAAATATACCAATATTTCAGGTCTCTGACACGTGTCTTGGAAATTTCTGCTTATCTCCAAAGAGTAATTCTAGTGCTGCACCTGTATATCAAAAGTCTGGCAAGAATTCTCTCTGTGTTCAGAACAATCGCCAAATGGGTTTACTGTCATAATTCTTTTGAAACACTGTTTGAGAGAAAACAGTGATGATGACAAGCCAAATTCTGTTTTCAGTTGTATGAGCTCAATTCAATTCACTGCAGTACAGTAAAAAACAGGTATGGAGAACAGGAACTTGGCTCCTGACCAGCAATATATTTTGAAGCCTGATATGTTTCTAGCTGGTCCAGAACTGAGTTGTTCAAGTGGAGCACTCCAGCTCTGGGGAGTGAGGTCGGGGTATTTGTACTTCCAATAGGACAGAGACATAGTAATGGCTGTGCACTACTGCTGTAGCGAGCCTGGCCAACACCAAGCATGATTTGGACCCAATGAAAGAGTAGCTGGAGGAAGAGGAGGAGAGCAAAGCTGAACTGCAGTGGCTGGTCTCTAAACTCAATACTGAAGTCATAATCTGGAGGACTAATTAGAAGACTGACACCATTGAAAGAACCAAAGAGCTGGAAGAAACCAAGTGAGCACTCAGCTTTCAGGGAGTCTGGAATGGGACTTACGGCAATCTCATTATTTAGTTTGGCTGCTGAGTCACAGCTTACGGATGTGATCTGTTAGGAATCAATTTGGTAAGACGGAGAGAAAGCAAAGGGCTCCAGCCAAGAGAAAGAAAATAATACTTGCAATAATAAACAGGGACTATTGAGACCTAACACTTGTACACTGACAACAGAAAACCAACACTGATCCTTTCTGATAAAGGTTGAATTTGGATAGCCTTTCTTTATTCCAACAAGGACTTTACTCTTCCAGCAGCCCTACAAAAGCCACTAGCATTTCCTAAGAATAAAGCAAGCATCAAATCAGATTAAACTCCTTAGAATCTGGTCCTTGAGAGCTAGTATTACAGGCTAGAAGTTGAGCCAATCTTTGTAGCAGTCTCTCTAACAGAGCTAACAAAGGTGCTTTCACATAAGAGCAACAAAAGTTAAGGCATCTGGAGGGTTTCACTGTGCGCCTGAACAAGTTGAGACAACTGGAATAAGCTACTACATCTCTGCATGACTTTGTACTGAGTCCCAGGGATATTCACAAGGGAGGGAGGCTACTTTGCTCTTAGACACTATCCCAGTCCTTGAGATACCTGAATGGAAGGTGGAAGTGTCTATCAGCAGGTTACAATCCAGCAATAAAGAGCTGAGCTGCAGCCCAATATGCCATATCCACCAGTGGAGGGGAAGAACCAGCCACTGGTTTTACAGTCCTTTCTCTGAGACTGCTGCCAGGATTTCACCTTTTCACTGGTGAAAATAGTGATGGTGCTCAAGATGAGGGCTGCTGACTCCTACCATTCATGACTCCATGAACTACTTACTCATCAGGATATTCCTGCCCTTCCTCACTCAGGACAAAGTTGACTGTGAAGCTGCAAGAAGCAGAGGAGGCAGCTGAATCAGTCCAAGCCTGGGTTGCCAACACAGAGAAAACTAAGCAGAGGCTTCAGAAAGAAGTGGAGGCCCTCACTGTTGACCTTGAGAAGGCAAGAAATCCAGCCATTCAAGAGTGCATTCAGCACAAGCCTGACCAGCAAGATGTAAGACCTGGTACTGGAAGCCCTGGGAGTCTTTCTGTTAACTCAGGTCAGCTTTGGACTGGTCCCTTATTTCTTACTATTTTAAGATCTCTCTATTAAACGTCAAGTAATCTGTATGGCCATGAGAAGCAAGGCTAAGATTTATCACATCAAGAGAAAACCCACATGAGAGCTGCAGCTAATTCCTAGGAGCACACAGCATGCTTCTGGCAAGCTCATTAGCTGACTTCCAGAAACAAGAGTACAGCTAAAGCAAAAGCCCTCCTTTACTGCAAGGCAAGGTATTCATCTTCTTTTTAAGGATAATGATATCCTGCTTTGAACTTTTCAGTGTTGCAGTACCAGTGGGTTGGCCACTGGTTATTAACTACCATACTCAAAGCAGTTCTAAACAACATGTAGTTTAAACACTAGCAACAAACGCTCCTTCATTAAATTAGTATTTCTACTCTTGCTAGTGTTAGTGTCTAAAAGCATGAATAGTAGTGCAACTGTGGGACATTTGAATAAAAATGTTACTTAAAATAGGCACAAAGGCTGCTCCAAATCCACTGAAGTCCTTGGGTATCTGCCAATGACTGCAGTCGGCTTTAGAAGAGGTCTCGAGCCGAAAATCCCACATACAGCATTACATTACTGGGCTGAAAAAAAATCTGTTTCACTATCACTTTAATGAAGCAGTTCTTTATTCTATGGTTCCTGTGGTGTGCTTGTCACCATGGTATCTGAACGCATGTGCGGATCATAAGGATATGTAGAATATTTGTGATTAAAAGCTCCTAGGAAAGAAAAATGTACCTTTATTCTTTCCCTTCATGACAAGCAGTTAAACACAGTCTAAAATAGTCTTGAATAACATCTTGTTTGTACCCGAATCGTCTTTGAAATAGAAAGAGGCACACTAATCAACCCAGGCAATTACTAACAGCACATCTGCACAAGGAATATCTGAAGTGGAAAACATTTGCTCCACAGCAGCATCATTATAACCGCAGGAGCAAAGAAGACTATCACACTGATGGGAACTGGGTGATCTTGTTAAATTCCTAATGGTGAGGAAAGAAAGCCTCGTAAACATTTTAATCATCCATTCAGAGTGACCAAGAGAAACTCTGCCAGTCATTAGAGTGGCTGCCAATTTAACTGTGACTAGCTGGCAGGACACGCAGAGAAGTGAAGTGTAAAGAAAACTTGTGTCCGGTGAATGCTTGGCTTTATCGTTCCAGGCCAATGCTGCTTGTGCTGCCCTGGACAAGAAGCAGAGAGCCTTTGATAAGATCCTGGCAGAATGGCAACAAAAAATGCAGAGAGCTGCAGGTGGAAGTGGATAGTTCCCAGAAGGAATGTACACAATTGAAAATTTTGAGCTTAAGACTGCCTATGAAGAATCCTTGGAGCACCTGGAATCTATGGAAAAGGAGAACAAGGGCCCTTCAGGGTAAGTACTGGTTTGCTGTTAAAAAACTCTGCAAATCTTAAGTCCCTTGATTCCTACTGAATGATCTCTTGTGGTGTCTTCCAGCACCAATTCCACTTTTGTTATTTCTAGCAGTGCTTTCACTCTCTGGGAACATAAATTTGATGCATTTAAAGTCACAGGTTAGATTCTGCTCTTGGGACAGAGTCTGCACTCACACACATGCCACCTCTATCGGATCACCCAAGATTGTAACTAGCACCAGTGTACTGCTTCCTGGGAACCGACTCTGGGCATAACATTCAGGATCAAGGTCCTTTCTGAACCCTCAAAACGTGATCACAATAGCAGTTTGGTTGTACTCACTGTTATACTAGGAGGTCATCGCTCCAGGCTGGGCCACGTATCATCACTAGAGCTCCACATAAAGGAATAACGGACTGGTTACAGCATTAGGCTTAAATAAGACACAGGCTGCAGTCCCAGTTCTAGCTACCAGCATTCTCTCCAATTCTGAGCAATTCACTTAGGGGACTATTAACAATGGCCAGCTTTACCCTGGGGAGATGTTCCCTTCAACCTCAGCAGGGAGGATTGGGCATCTCCAGGAATCAGTCCAGAGCAAGTCAGTAAAACTCCTGCTCAGTCTCTCTCTTGGCATCACTTCTCCCCCACTGGCTGTACAGGGAGACCAGCTGCCTTGGATTTTTTTTTTTTTAAAAAACACTTCTGTAAATTGCAAAAATTGATCTCTTACAGGAGGCTGGAAGATGACACTGTAAATATTTAGAAGATGCTACAATCTGCTGCCCTTGCAGCCAACAGAAAACAGTGATGGACTCCCTGGCACAGACCCAGCGTTTTCTGGGCTATCTCCCCCAACCCTTTGCTCTGGCCTACTTCGGCTGGCAGAGAGCCCCATTCTGTTGTACAGAGACGATGTGGTGTCCTTTTTTCATTTTGTAAGAGCAACCATCTGAAAGGGGGAAAGGGGCAGGCTGGATAAAAAATGGAAAAAATTTCTCTTGATTTAATAGGCTTCATTCTTCCACCTCCATGAACACATGCAGTGAGCAGGGCTCATTCAGAAATCCAGGATAATATTTAGCAATGAAAGAAAAGGGCAGCTGATATAAAGTGACTGGAATCATTTCATGCCATTTCCATTCAAAGAATCTGTCTGGTGCACTTGGTAAAGTTCACAGTCCTGAAATAAACCTATCATATGAAATATCAGTTTTCTTCCCTAGAGGAAATTAAGGATCTAATCAATCAGCTGGGGAGTGGAGGGAAGAGCATTCATGAGCTGCAAAAGATAGAGACTGGAGATTGAGGAGGATGAACTGCAGGTGGCACTGGAGGAAGCAGAGTCTTCCCTGGAGGTAGCAATGCTACAGATGTGAGAGCTGCATGCCAGCCCAGTGGCTGCTGTCCACATTCTATCAGATGGATTTTGTATGTATGACCCCACAAAGGGCATTTGTTCATCCATCTGTTGCACCCTTGCAGGCTGAAGAAAGTAAACTGATTTGCATTCAGCTCAAAAGGGCTCAGGTTAAAGCTGACATTGACAGGAGAACATGAGAAGGAAGAATTTGAAACAACCACGCACAGCAATGATATGACATTAAGCCACAGGCAAAGGCTGCACCATGGAGGCTTTAAGTTAGACACTAGGAAAGTTTTATAATAATTAAGGGGAATTACTCCTTGGACCAGATTGTCTGGAGCTTGTAGAGTCTCCATTATTGGAAGTTAAGTGCAGTCTGGTCACACGTTGTCTAGTGGGACTGGTTTAGCAGGAGGTGATCCAGATTTTAGGCAGCGGATTTTTAAGATGACCTCTTGAAAGCACTCCCAGCCCAATGTTTTAAAAGAAGGTATTCAAGAATGGCTTGGTGCAAAATCTTGGTATCTCAGTTTTAAACAGGTTTGAAAAGTTACTGTATTTTTATTACTTGGTGGGCAATAATTTGATACAAAGGCTGGATCAGACTCAACATAACAGAATGCTGTACCATATGCTTCACTGGACTCCACAGAAATAATCACCAGTGTGCAATTGAGTCTCTGCAGGTGAGTCTGGAGACTGAAGTAAAGGGGCGTGCTGAAGCTCTCAGGCTCAAGAAGATGGACACTGACCTGACCAGCATGGAAATGCAACTGGATCGTGCCAACAGGAACAACAGTGAGCTTGTCAGGACACTGAATGAACTACAACAGCATGTCAAGGTAAACTGGAGAGGGTGGAAGCAGGTCCCTGGGTGGAAAAGCATACCAGTTCTATTTTATAGCTTAAGCAACAAAGCAGTAAATTATGTACTCTTGTTTAGACAAGACATCTTGAACAAATTGAGAATTTATATTCAAAAGCCCTAGTTCTCCCACTCATACCAATTTCAATCTGCAGTAGTTCCAACAAACCTTATACAAGAGAAACATTACTATCAGCTTTTGTCAAACTAGAAACCCAAAGAACTATTCATATGTAATTAAAACAAAAAAGTCCTGCTTTTAAGAGAAGTTGTAATTGCTGTTTGAACAGGATAGCCAAGAAATGGACTAGAAACTAACAGAGATGTAAAACTAAGGAGCTTCCTTTGGCTCTTCATTTCTAAAATAAAACTAAGTAATTACATTAGTAAATGGCTAGTCTCTTTGTTGGAATAAAGTGATACAACTGCTGCCAAAAATCCAATTTTAGTAACTTAAAGAGTAACAACAAAGATTCTTTCTCTCTATACACATGTATATATATACACACACTAAAACCTAACTTGTCCTCAGTTACATCAGTCTCAGTCAGAAGTCATTCTCTTGAAGTCAGTGTGGCTACAGCAATATAAGACAGGCATACATGACACTGGGATCCAGTGCTGGGGGTTTTTTTGTGGGGTTTGGTTTTGGTTTTTGCTTTTTTTTTTTTTTTAAATCTGGCATCACCTTAAAGAGCAGCTTTGCTGAGAGACCTCCTACCTCTTTCAGCTTCCTCTCCCTTCATTATTTACATTAATCTTTCATCTGCTTTCAGGACCTTCGGATCCAAACGGATGAGGAAGCTCGCCAGCATGAGGAGGAGCTGCAGGAGCAGTACATGCTGCCTCAGCCCACTACAGACAGAGCTGGAAGAAGTGCAGACCGGCGTGGAGGGCAGCAAGCACTCTCACAAACTCCTGGAGCAGGCAGAGGTCATGGAGAAGACATAATGGACTCAATGTCCATGTAGAGAAAGTAGAACTATTTATGCAACAGGTATCTTGTCAGAGAGTTTATGTGCATGTGGTTTAACATTAAATCTTAACTCTGGGTAAGAAGTGCAGGATTAGGCCAATGATGGATAAATATAACAGTGGTCTATAAGATTGGTCTGATAACTACAGAATATGAAGGGCTCAGTCCTTAGAGATATTATACTGATAGCAGGATTTAAAAAAACAACATCTTGGCCCAGCTTTGCTCCTAGCGAGGCCTATGAAAAGACTTTTAGCAAATTCAGTGGAAGAGTTAAGACAGTGCTGAGCACTTCTGAAAAACCCACCTTAAAAGGGACAGTGTAAAATTCTGCCTCCATTGAAACTATAGTTTTACTAGTTGTTTCCATGGTGCTGGGATTTCTTCCATAGACTGTAACCCACAGCGAGATCCATTTTAGTGAAATTTTAAGCATCCTTGAGTTACAGATTGCAGTATGAAATAACATACCTGCCATTTCATTTTGTGCACAGATTTAAGAAGCTACTTTAACATTCACCATTACAGTCTGCAGTTCTTTTCCATAAAGACCACACACATGCTAATGTTTCCAAGGAGAAGAGTGTAACTTCTGGAAAGGACTGATAATACAAGAAGCATTTCTCAGCTGCAACTATGGGATATCAGTTATAAAAACTGCATCATAAATGTGGTTTTTACTCAGGTTAAAAAATGCAACCAACACATTCATTTCCAATTGACTGATGATAAAAGGATACATTTTTAGCAGATGAACTATCTCCATAGCAAATTTGAGTTTTTAAACTTATTTGTTATACAAAACCTACATAGCACAGAACTTGTGCAGCATTCTGGAACACAATGGCACACTTACTTGATGTTGTTTTGCTGAAGGGCAGCTTGTGTTGCTAGAATGCAGTTTTTCTATTAAAGCCTTTGTAGTTCTCCTTCCTTAGAGTGGGGTTTTTTTATTATTATTTTTACAGCAGCAGCAACAACAGTCCCTC
Organism: Mycteria americana; assembly: GCF_035582795.1. Classification (NCBI taxonomy): domain Eukaryota; kingdom Metazoa; phylum Chordata; class Aves; order Ciconiiformes; family Ciconiidae; genus Mycteria; species Mycteria americana. The sequence goes on along the minus strand of NC_134376.1, from coordinate 4,487,332 downwards.
AATGATTCATATCAGTAAACAGTAAGCACTGAATGAGCTGTGGGGCTCATTTTCCGTGAGATAAAAAGACACATACATATAGTAAACTGTGGAGCAGAGACTATGTTTGTTGAGAATGCAATCAAATACAGTTTCAGTTGACTCTAAAGCCAGCTGCTGCTACTGCAGCGTAACTTTGAAATAAATAATATTGGTATATAAACTCAAATCCATACACACAGAAATTCAGGAAAACAGACTCAGACTCAAGACCTTCATAAACAACAGGGTCTATTTCTGCCTCAGAGGTGTATCATCATTTTAGTTCTCATTTAGCGTGCAAGTAAATACATAGGTCCTAATGTTCTGTAATGCAGATCCAGTGGGGATGAATCCCACTTGGCTTAACAGTGCACAATTTTATAGAGAAAAAACAAACTCTACAGAAAACTGTGATGCACAAATCATCTCTTTGAGAGCCAAATGGAAGAGCTGAGGAAATAAGACATTCTGGGTCTCTAAGATTTCTTTCTGCCCTCCAGAATCAATCTGCTTACTATTAAATGAAAGCTGGAGCCTGACCTTCAACACACTACTAATGAGCATGAGGAAATCATCAGCAAGTACTGAGCAGCTGATGAGAGCGCAAAGAAAGCTGCGGCTGATCTAAGTCACATCACCTCCCCACCTTTCTGCCCTTTACATTGGTAGCTGGAAACTTTAAGGTATATATTCCATTATTTCTCTCCAGTGCTGATTTGAAAGCACACTGTTAATAATACATGTCAGCACTTGCATTGCTTTTTATGATCCTGAAAAGCAGAATGCATGTTAGCTCACTGATTGCAGCCTGGCAAAATTAATCCACAAAAGAAGAAATCCACTTCCTCTCTGCCTCCCTGGCAATCTACATCACAGATGGCACCCTGAGGAATTCCTCCATTTCCTCTTGATTTATCCTTTCTTTCACTTATTACACAACTCCACTCATCACACCTATCAGGCCTCCAACAAAGAGTAGGCCGGCTTCCCTCTCTAGCTAGTCAATGGCATTCGTAATTGGCACAGAGGGGAGAAAAGTTGCCAGCACTGAACAGATTGCTCCTTTGGCACTGTGCTGACAACTGGCACTTCAGAAATATCACAGCTAGCTGTGGATTTAACGCACAGCATTTCCTCCCAGAGTGAGGCTGAGCCTTCTGCCACCTTTGTGCTTTCAGCTACTGCATGTTCAGACAGTATCTTCACCTTCCATCTACAGCACACTCTCAGCCACCATCTTTCCATTGAAAGGTAGAAATCAAAGGCTGAAGTATCATTAGAACTAAAGCTATTGACTTAATAATAGGTGGGGATAATACCTTTGACTACTCCCATGGTATTGAGTGAGCATACCACCACCACCTGGTTTATGGTCCCATCTAGCGTTGTCCAAGTCAGCTGGGATTACTTCCCTTGATTTCAGTGAACTGTGGATCCAGTCTTTACAAAGGCAGCCTATGATACACAGAAAAATTAAAGATATGGCAAAATTTCTCAGAAGATAACATACAGATATCGGGTCTACATATCTTAGCTTTCAATGTTCTGCATAAATAGCTGCGCTGTCAATCTGTTTCATACCTTCCTCACAGGCTTCCTGTGTGGCAAAAAGATCTGTGTCAGGAGCAGGATCATTGCATGCACCTGGAAAAGATTAAGAAGGACTATTAAATTGCAATAAAAGACCTGTAAGTCAAGATGGAATAGGCTGAGCAGTTAGCCCTGAAAGGAGAAAAAGAGCACCATCATGAAACTCCAGGGTAAGAAAAACATGTACAAATATATTAGAAACATAATTCCAACAGAGCAGCTATGAAACTCTTTACTGCACCTGAGCTTCCATATTCAGCACAAATACCTGAAAAGGAACGTTTTCATTTAACAGCCAATATGTCCCAAAGGGAATGCACTAATTTAAGGAAATCCAGACTAGGCAGAAAAGATGCATGTAGGGCACTCTCAGCCCACTGGAGCGCAAGAGAACTTCAGCGCTTTGCACCCTGTGCAGAACTCATCCATCAGAATCTTTATGGTGCTGGAGTACAGCAGTAACAAGCCACTGGTATCAGCAGCTGATCTACACCCACGAAGGAGAATTTGCAAGGTGTACTGTCATCAGTGGCACAACTTGCCATTTATTTTTCAACTGCAACAAAACTCTAGAGCATGAGTAGCTTCAAATTCCTGGGGAAGATACCATCTTGACGACTAGAGGCTTGCCAATGTGACGCCCATCTACAAGAAGAGCCAGAAGGAGGATCCGGGGAACTACAGGCCTGTCAGCCTGACCTTGATATCGGCGAAGATTATAGAGCAGATCACCTTGAGTGTGCTCAACAGGCACGTGCAGGCCAACCAGGGGATCAGGCCCAGCCAGCATGGGTTCATGAAAGGCAGGTCCTGCTTAACCAACCTGATCTCCTTCTACAAACAGGTGACCTGCCTAGTGGATGAGGGAAAGGCTGTGAACGTTGTCTACCTGCACTTTAGTAAAGCCTTTGACACTGTCTCCCATAGCATTCTCCTAGAGAAGCTGGCGGCTCATGGCTTAGATAGGTGTACTCTTCACTGGGTAAAAAACTGGCTGGATAGCCGAGCCCAGAGGGTTGTGGTGAACAGAATTAAATCCAGTTGGTGGCCGGTCACAAGTGGTGTTCCCCAGGGCTCAGTTTTGGGGCCAGTCTTGTTTTATATCTTTATCAATGATCTGGATGAGGGGACTGAGTATGCCCTCAGTAAGTTTGCAGATGACACCAAGTTTGGCGGGAACGTCGATCTGCTTGAGGGTAGGAAGGCTCTGCAGAGGGACCTGGACAGGCTGCATCGATGGGCCAAGGCCAATTGTATGGGGTTCAACAAGGCCAAGTGCCAGGTCCTGCACTTGGATCACAACAACCCCATGCAACGCTACAGGCTTGGGGAAGAGTGGCTGGAAAGCTGCCTGGAAGAAAAGGACCTGGGCGTGCTGGTCAACAGCTGGCTGAATATGAGCCAGCAGTGTGCCCAGGTGGCCAAGAAAGCCAACAGCATCCTGGCTTGTACCAAAAATAGCGTGGCCAGCAGGACTAGGGAAGTGATCGTGCTCCTGTCCTCGGCACCGATAAGGCCGCACCTCAAATGCTGTGTTCAGTGTTGGGCCCCTCACTACAAGAGAGACATTGAGGGGCTGGAGCATGTCCAAAGAAGGGCAACAAAGCTGGTGAAGGGTCTGGAGCACAAGGCTGATGGGGAGCGGCTGAGGGAACTGGGATTGTTTAGTCTGGAGAAGTGGAGGCTGAGGGGAGGAGACCTTATCACTCTCTATAACCAGCTGAAAGGAGGGTGTAGCGAGGTAGGTGTTGGTCTCTTCTCCCAAGTAACTAGCAATAGGACAAGAGGAAATGGCCTCAAGTTGCATCAGGGGAGGTTTAGATTGGATATTAGGAAAAATCTGTTTACCGAAAGGGCGGTCAAGCATTGGAACTGGCTGTCCAGAGAGGTGGTGGAGTCACCATCCCTGGAAGAGTTCAAAAAACATGTAGATGTGGCACTTCAGGACATGGCTTAGTAGGCATGGAGGTGTTGGGTTGACAGTTGGACTAGATGATCTTAGAGGTCTTTTCCAACCTTAATGATTCTGTGATCTTCCTATTTCTTTTTCTGATCCTCATAATTCCACATCAGCACTTCAAATCCCTTCCATAATAATTTATCCTTCTGCTCCTTTCCAGATGAAGGAACTGGAAATAGAGTTAGACTCCAAACAGAAACACCATGTGGAGACTGAAAATTCTGCACAAGAACAAAAGGCCTCTAAAGGAGCCAGTCTTCCACAAAACACGGCCACAAAACCCATCAGCACATGCAGGAGCAGCTGGAAAAGATGCAGAACAAACTCTAAACCTCAATTGAGGAGGCTGTAGGTATTCCCTGCTCCAGCTCACTTTTTCATCACACAATTGTACCAGGGGCATTTTGGCTCTCCAAAACATATACTGCAGGAAGCACACATTCAGTTTCTACTGATAGCATCCCCAGACATGTGGCCCACTGTAGACTTGCATGCACCTATTGAGACAGTCACCCAAAAACATGCATCATTCTCTACAAAGGATTACTCTCCTCTCCCTTCTTTGCAGCCACTTCCTGTCCTCAAATACAGTCTCTCATATGTGCACAGATATGAACACACAATTTAAAAAATACCTATTAACTACCATTCTTTAGGGTCATGACTGTACCCTTCACCTTAATGTCATTATGCAGAGATATCAGACATGTTCCAGGTCAGTTTTTTTTCTAGTGCAAAGATTTCTCTTGTTAAATCAAACCCCTTCTGGTACAGGAACAGGAGGCTAGCCAGAGCCTGGCCAACTACAGGAAGACCATACATGAACTGGATGATGCAGAGGAGAGGGAGATGGGATGGCTGAATTGGCTTGAAACAAGTGGCACACCAGGCATTGTGTCTCAGCAAGCAAAGGGCTCACTTTCTGGGGAGGTTATCCAAGTGCCTCAATCCTCTTCCTCTGTGTCAGCAGCTCAGGAATAGGCACCGAAGCTCACATGTTTGAACCCACCTGCCATGAATTTATTAGAGCAGAAAAGGGTATGGGATGCAGATGAGGAAAACATAGGTGTGTTCTCAACACCAGCTGACTCATGCAGTTCCCCATGAAAGGGAACAGAGATATTGCACTCTCTTTATGCTCTTCCAGTCTCTTTATGCACAGAGATAAATTCTGAAATGGCTAATGGTTAGTACAGATGTGTTTTCACTAATGGTAAAACAGAAAGGGGAAAAGAGCAGCATCTTTCTGCTTCTGAAAGGGATGCACATTAAGGGCTGAATCTTTTCTCAAGGGCACCAAAACTGCACAGCAAGGACCCATCTTCAGAAAAAGCCCACCTCATCCTGGCATGGTACTCCAGGATATTTCTGTACACTCCAGCAGTCTAGCAGGGAAGACAGGGACCAAAACTATCCACTTCCTACTCCCTCTCCTGCTTCCCTGGGGTAAAAACAAGGGGTTGCACATCATTGCTTATCAAATGTGCCTACATATTATAGCATTTCTACCTTCTTTCTTAGCAAAGTTTTGAAAGGTAAATAATATGCTACTGCAACACTGCTTCAATCTCCTCTTTTCTTCCAGAGTACTGTGTATTGTGCCAAGAGCTGCCCATTGAAAATTGCTATAGTTATAGTTGATTAAAACAACAGGTCTGAGATATCAAGAAGTGGCCTACATGGGGAATAGATTAGGAGAGAGAAAAAGTGTGCAGCAATCTGCAGATAAAAGAAATATCTGTGTGTCAGACCCCAAAATCTGTAAATAATGCTTCTCAAGTATACCTGGAATGATAGAAGACATCAAACACTACTTGAAAAGGAACTGTGCTAACACAGGTTGGGGATTTTTCAAGTCAAGGATAGGAGGCATATTTTGCGCCGTCTCTTGCTAATAATTCCTCTCATCAATAGCCTTCATTTGTAGTCTTAATAAATTTTACTGTATGGGAAAAAAATTGAATTTGTTCACAGGAAGACAGCAGAACATAGCGTTTGGTGTTGCTGCTCAAACCTAAGATGCTAGACATAGCAGGGTGCTGCAACAGGAGGGTAGAGTAGCACAGACAGAGCAAATTCAGACAAGCTGGGAGGCAGAAACAGCTCCTGTGGCAGCACAGTGGGGTACAGTCTGCAGGACATGAGACTTTGTTGGCTGTGAGAGAATTACTCCAGAACTAGGAGGGCTTGATCCCTAGTGAATGCCTTGAACTAGCCAATGTTAGCGATGCCAACATACGATTTTCCTGCCATAATCTAAAAAAATGGTGATAAACACTGCTGCTGTTTATTTTCTAGTGATCATTTGCTGTAGGAGCTAGAGTAAAACACTGCTGTCCTCCAAACACCCTGCTGCTGTTCACCAAGCCCTGCTTGGACAACTGGAACAAACGTATTTAGGTATACAACCTTTGAAAAGCAGGCTAACAGAGCACAGATGCTGCCAGATGTCACACACTTTACACTTTGCTCTCAAGGTGGTCATTTAGAGCCTGAGCACGCAGGCTCCTACCTGCATCACCACAGATCTTCTCTGGCAGCAGGGGAAAAGCAGTCTGTATTACCTAGAAAGGCAGTATGCAAAAAGACTGCACAGTAAAAGTTTGGTCAAGCTGCATGCAGTGGGAGCAGTCTTCCTTCTTCCTCATTCTATATTATGACCATTGCACACATTACACAAAGTTAAAACAGGAGTCAGCAAGGCAGGCACAGTATTAAGGAGCAAAAAAGGAGGACATTTGAATACATGGACTTCCCCTGCTTAAAAATCCCAGATTTGCAGTTATTTAGATCATCAGTGACTTTATCTGATCTTAAGGCAACGTTCTTGATAATTCAAGAATATTACTGATGAAACCTGATTGACAAATTACTGTGATAGGCAGTTCTAGAGAAGAAAGGAATACAACTAGGGGAAAAAATTACATTTGTTGCACCTTCCTTTTAAACATCAGGCACGATATGACACTGTGCTGGAAATTGCTACATTTTCAAATACTGGGGTGAACAACACACATCTAGAATGCCTCTCAAGGCAAGTATTTTCATCTGCAATTACCTGTTTGTATATAGGTTTGCTTCCAAAAGACCTCTTTTTGACTAGCTACTACCCATATGAATACATTTGCTGTTTAAAACATAAAAACAACCTCAAAGGATGTCCCAGCTCAGTTTTTTTTAATACATATCTTAAGGTCTGACTGCATCTAAACTACTTTTACTAAGATCAGTTCAGGCCTTGCTTCTGAGGCCTTCATCTCAAAAACATTGGCATCCTTGCTGGATTAGCACAGCATAATTGTATCAGCAATACAGCAGGAACAAAAGTGGAAAATTCTCCGGAAAGCTTTGCTGGAGACAGGGCCTTAGCTTTTAATGCTTAAAAGCTCTGCAGAGTTCCTCATTTAGATACTTTCACCCCATTTGGTGAAAATGATTTGTAAACATAAAACCATACTCAAACATAATTTCATTCCTGTTACGCAATTTTACTCAGCCTAGTTGCATATCTTTAATCTGTGCAGCTGATCTAGTTTTATCATTAAGCCAATAAGGGCTGCAATGATTACATATCTCACAGTTACAGAACCATAGTAACACTGGTTTAGGAGACCATCAACTCTAGCCTCCTTCCCAAATGCAAGATCTTATATCGCACTTTCACCATTCTGACAAATATTTGTCTGATCCATTCTTAAAAACCTCTAAGAGCCGTCCTACATCCTGCCAAGTCAGTCCAACACAGGGCTTGACTACTTCAAAGGACTCACTGAGAATTTTTTTTTCACTGTAACCTAGATCTGCCTTGCTGTTATCTCGGCTTACGACTTCTCACCCTACCCCAATGGGCATTAGAGAACAAATTGTTCCTTTCCTCACAGCAGCAGCCTTTTATCTGTTTGAAGACTTACCACATCTTTCCTCAGTTTTCTGTCCTCTCAACAGGCTCAGCAAAAGTCATGTGTTCAAAGACTTGGATCATTACTGCTACCTTTTTCTCCAAATACCCGTATTTCTCTTGTGTGGAGCCCACAACAGGACATACTCTTCTAGCACAGCTCAGCAGAGCAGGATTCCTGTGTCTGTCTTACTAGCATTTTCTTACCTATATGGACCTGCATGGTGTTTGCCTCTTCTGCAACAGCAAGATGTTATGGACTCCTATTCAGCTTATGACCCACGGCAGCCCCTCCATCCTTTCCTGCAGCACAGCCAGCTGCCCAATTCTTCTTAATCTTTTAATTCTGAAGTTGATTACATTGAAGTCTACAGCAGTGCACCTGCTACTGAACCACATCCTATTTTTTCCATAGAGCTCCCATTTTGAATCCTAGTTCCATGACTGCGTTTATTCTGCCTTCAAACTTGATCTCATCTTCAGATGCAGTAATTACATTCTTTATTTCATCATGGATGAGTAATGGACCCAGGGTAATTCCTTGTACAAGCACTGATATTAAGTACATTTTTCCTCAACCAGTTTTGCAACTCCCTTAGAGCGGTATCATCTAGACTGGTTTCCCAGTTTATTATTAGAATATGCTGCAAGCCAGTGTAAGAAGCTCTACTAAAAATCAAGATATATGACATATACTGCTTCTCCTTTATCTGCAAGCCCTGTTATGCTGCCAGAAAAGGAAATTAGATTGGCTCAATTCATTCACAGCAAAGCCATACTGGCTACGATTCACCTCCTTGTTTCCTTCTAGATGCTTATAAATTGTTTATTTTCTCTCAGACTAGAAATGAAACTACTCTATTGCTCCTCAGTATACCTGGGAGTCACTAATTTGCCCCAGAATTGCCTTTTTTTTTTTTTTGCACTTGAGCTCACACAACTTCACAGGCAACGGAGTTTGAAGTTTTACAGGAGCCAACCCATGAGACTCCAAACAGCAACTCCTCAAAGGGATTAAGAGTGCAGCAAAGTACTGCAAATGCACTTCTTTCTATATTCCAGCCACCTAGGAGGGAAGGTCCTACAGCACCTGAATGAGTTAGGATAGGATTGTTATCCCCTGCAGTGGAGAGTGCCTTCCTTCCGTCATTCAGCCTCCAAAAGGGAGGAAGGTCACAAAGACTCCTTGCATGATAGCTCTCCAACTCTAAGTCAGCCTACACCAAAGAAGCCTAAATGATCTCCCTTCAACTCCTCACAACCTCCTTCCCAAGCCTGTGGCTGTCCTCTGGCACTGTCACCCACAACCATGCCAACCTCCACCTCAGGAGGCCTCACACAAACCAGCCCCTCCAGCAGCACTTTGGGTCTCCCCAAACCCAGAAGAGCTGCACTTAGCTCATGCCCCTTCTAACAGAGGCAGCCATAGCCTCTTTCACCTCACAAGGCTCCAAAGCACCAGAGGTGACAAGAACTCCCTTCCCTGGGAGAACTTAGAACCTTCCCCTCCTAGCCCGGCACATTTATCCTCTCCCACCCCTCTGTGAGGGGGACGAACACCCCACTGCGCATGCGCACTCCCCACAGCGCGCCCCCGCACGCTGCCTCCGCCCCCGCCCGCCCGCCGCCTTTGTGTGAGGCGCGGGCACGGCGCGCGGCCCCCCCGCCCTCCCGCCGCGCAGGCGCAGAGCGGCTCCCCGGCGCGCCCCGGCTTCCCCCGCCCCTGCAGCGCGGCGGCGGCGCAGGCGCAGCCCGGGGGGGCGGCCGGCGGGCGGCGCGCAGGCGCAGAGCGCGTTTCCTGGCTCCCTTGTCAGTGCCGGCCCCCCCCCCTCGGCCTCCGCCGCCGGCCGCTCCCTCTCCCGCCGCCCGGAGCGGAGTCGCGTTGACTGACCAGAGTCCGCGAGTCCCGCTCCGCTCCCGCCGCCTCAGGTGAGTCCCCGCGCCGGGGGCGTCTGTTCGCGGCGCCGCTGGGCCGGCCTGCCCCCGCCCCGAGAGGGATGGGGGGTGGGGGGAGCCTGCAGGCCCGCCGGTGCTGAGGGGATGGCGGGGGGGAGTCACCTCAGCCCCGGCCTGCCCGGGGGTGGGGGGCCGTGCCCGGCCCTGTCGCTGCACGATGGGGGCTGGAGACATCTTTCTGAGGGTGAGGCGATGGGGAGCCCTCAGCCCCTTCGCCCTGAAGGGATGGGGCCGCACAGGGGGATGGATGAGGCGGGGGAGGGAGCAGCCGGGCGGGCCTCGGCGGGGCAGCCCCTGCCTTGCCTCCTGTCCCTGCCCCACCGTGGCCTCCGCAGCAGCTCTGTGCACCTGTGTTATCAGCGTGGGGTAGGGCCGCAGCCCGCAATCCATCCCAAACCGGTCGGCTTTATAATGCTAATGGTGTCCTGTGTCAGTAGGCTTGCCTGTGAGGAGTCACCCTGTTGGGAAAGCTGCGCTGAGTGACTTGGAAGGGAATGACAGTAGTAGGAGGGAGTCCTTAATTATAGGCATTTCTCTTCCAGATGTTTGAGAGTGATGTAGGTGCTCTGAAAATAGGCAAGGATTAAAAAGATCCCTTTCTCTCTCTCACACGCACACATGCTATCTCCACTTCTGAGTCTGCATCCTTGCTAGTTGCTTGTCCAGGGATGGCCTTACACTACATATTGAGAGATGACACCCCATTGAGAGATGACAACAGCTGAGTCCTGTACTTCCCAACCTTGAGCTTTTCAGTCTATGTACTGAAAGACCTCCTTCTGTATAAAGGTGCAAGATTTCTTTTTTTTTCTCCCTTTTTTAAAAATTTTGTTGAAACTCAAGGACGTTTACTTTGCATTTGAAGAAAAGGTTGGGAGAGCTGCCTTGAGGACTTGGCTAACAAAGTTATCATAACAGTATCTTCCCTGCATGGGATTCTGAGGTTGGCTGACAGGAAGGCAGTGAAGGGTTTACTACATATGAATTATATCAAGAATCATAGAGCCAGTTGCATTTTCTCTAGTGAAATGGGAGTTTGATTTTTGTCTGTGTATTAGTAAGGAATAAATATAATGGAAGACGTCATTAAGATTTATCTTCCAGAAGAAAATAGCACTGCAACTATCAGATGACAGAAATAGGAGTGCTTTTTGAGATTATCATCACTGTTGTTTTTTATGAGTTTGTTACCAAAGCAAAATGGAAAATCGTCGCTTGCTACAAGTTACGGTGCTCAAGAAACTTAGTCAATGGGAAGGAGTGGATCATATTGCTTATCTAGGTGTTATTTGGGAACAGCGTGTAGGTTAGTAAAAACCTCTGAACCAGAAGTTAGGATGGGACCGTATCGTTTATATGTAGTGCCAATCTGTGGGGAAAATACCAGGGTTGTATTAGAAAGTGTTTCAAAATAGCTCCGTTCCTTGGGGAGGGGAGATTGGATATTTTTACATTTTATTTCGGAAAGAGTAGAAAAGGCTGAGCATTCCTTGTTGGTAGAACAGCTCTTCAACTTTTCCTGTATATGGAAATGTACTGCTACTGAATGTTGGCATGTACGAAAGCAAGATCGTGGAAAAAGCAATTTGCAGTCGTGTTTTGCTTATATTAACACATGGAATCTCAAATCATGGCTGTCCGAGGTCAAAGGTAACTTGGATTATGTCAATGTTTTCACATTAATAAAAAAGTAATTAATTATTTTGCTTAGGACTGCATATATTTAATAGCTTCATTTGATCGGTAGAATAAGATTATTAGAAGAACCATGAAAATCATGCTGGTTAAAATTAAGAACTGGACTTAAAGCTCATATAGTTAAAAGTTATATGTGAAGTACATTTGAAATGTCGCTGTAAGTCCTATTTCTTTAAAGTAGCAGTGTTTGATTTCTTAAAAAAAGGAAAAAGGAGAAAAGAAAAGAAAAAGGCTCTCCAGTTATTTGCATTGGTGAAGTACGGTATCATCTCTGCTCCAAGATTCAGCACTTTCAGCATATTTCTTAAACTAGTGGTGTGATAGTAATTGCTAAGCTCCGTAAGAACGTACTCATCTTTCATTCACCCCTGAGTTTCTGCTGGGCTGCCATTCATTTCCTGTTTGCTTCCAAATTCCTACCTTGTCTTGAAGTCTCCACCCTCTGCTAACATGGCCATACTTGGGTATGTTGTAATTTCAGGCTATAATGGGTGTGGATGTCTTGGAATGACATCACAGAGATACTTCTTTTTAGATGTATATGTAGGGGCAAAAAGACTTTGATCCATCAGCCAAGGATAAATTGCTATGAAAATTAGTGGAATATATGGAAGGAATTGACAAATCCAAGCTGTATGTATTGGACTATGCACATTTTAATTATTACAGGTGACCTTGAGTTTTTACCATGTTATCTTCCATCCATTTATGCTGCCCTGGGTTAATACAGGACATAGAATACAATATGATATTTTAAACAACTTCGTATTTGTGGGTTGGTGTGCCTCCAATTGCAGATGTTCAGCACCGTCTCTTGTAGCAGTCATAAGTTAAAGAAAAAGCTAGCTATCTAGGGTTTTTTTAAACAAATTAAAATACTTACAAACTAGAATGATTCAACTTGTTCTTTTAGTGTTTGAATCTCATGGGGGCAAAAGCCTAACTATAGAACAGTTTAGTGCTAGAATTAATTTGATGAAATTAGTAATTAGTTAATTACTAATCCTAATAATTTTTCCCTAGGATACATATAAATGGCTTTATCAAATAATACATCAGCAGATTACAGTTATATATCAATGTTCTGGACAAACCAATTTAAGCTCCTGAAAAAGAAGAAGAAAAAGAGTTTATTGTAGTGCTGCATGTGAGCCTTGATACATGTCAGGATTTTGAATCAATTCACTGAGCTGTGTCCCTAGATTCTATTTTTTTTCAAGTATTCTACTTCCATAGTAAAATTATTAGGTTTGTTAGATTTCCTAAGAACCTGCTCTCTCATCTGTGAGGATACACTAAGAAGCAAGCGTATATGGCTTTTGGGTCAATTGCAATCAGGTACAGTAAGCAGGACACTTAAAATTCATCAGCCTACTGAAGATATCAGAGCGTATGGCAAAGGCAACTCTTAAGCGGCCTTAACGTATTTACTGAGTAAGTTGTCATCTTCTGTAAGTAAATTGTAATACTGGACTGAAACAACCTTGGTAAATGTTGAAGGCTGATCTTGTTTTAATAATTATCTAATTTTGAAGTGTTTTGTTTTCAATTTTACACCTTTCAGCTTTTTCAATTTTTACAACATAGGAATATCTTTAACTCGGAATGTCTCTACATCAGTTTTTACTAGAGCCAATCACCTGCCATGCATGGAACAGAGACCGTACTCGTAAGTAATATGTTAGTTTTAATTTTTAATTTTTTTTTCAATTGCTGTTTTCTCTTTACTGTCAGTTTGTGACCTTGTAATGTTCTGGATCACATTTAGGGAAGGTATGGTCAAATACATAGTGCTGCATGTTAAATATTCCACTTATGATACAAAAAGCAAGCGTCTTCTAAACCTGAACTTTTCTAAACCTATTACTGGAACTCTGGCATAGGAGCAAAACTAGTCTTATTAGTGTTCCAGAAACCTTTGCCTCTTGGTCTGCACCTTGTGAGAACGACCTGGCCCTTACCCTCTTTGACCCTCTATTTCCATACCACAAACCAGCCCTTTCTTTTAATAGCCTAGTTTTCTACTAGAATGTGGGTTGTCATGTTCAAAATGTATTGTCTTTCTGTGCAGTATACTCATGACCGTGTTATGACCATAATTACTTGAGATTATCCAGGGATGTTGGCCCATTGTTTACAAAACCCATGTAATGCTCCGAAAATTGAGAATACAGGGTTTAGATTGGAAAGTCTTTCCAAGTAAAACATTTGTTATTAAAAAGCCTTCTGTACTATTGGATTGTTTTATTTCTTCTTCAAGAGATTGCCATTAGCCCTAACAATCATGAAGTCCACATCTACAAGAAGAGCGGAAACCAGTGGGTAAAGGCTCATGAGCTAAAGGAACACAATGGACACATTACAGGTAAGAGAATATTGTGCTGTGCCAGACATTAAGTTTGTCCGCCCCCTGTTTTCCCCAGTTGAGAATCTGAACAGGAAATCTGCAAGTGTTGAATAAATAGATCTTTTTATAGGTTGGCATTCCCACTTACGGAGAGCTTTGCAGCATTTTTCTGGACTGCATGCAATGAATGTTAGCAGGAAAAGCCCTATTTCATTTCCAGACATTTTGGTAGTGTAACTGAGCTTTTCTTTCTTATCTATTGCTTATTTTTCATCCATAATGACATAATGAGAATAAACTTCCAGTCTTCTGAAGTAATCTGGTTGTGTGTCAAACTCTCCTGGTGATACATGCCGCTCCCTTTCAAGCGCTAGTATTAAAATTTCATCAAGTATACAACTGTTGCGTTGGTTTGTGGTTTCCGACAGCAATAAATATCCTTTTTTAGGGACTGTATAAACACTTGAAGTGGTCAGTCCTGGATTTATGACAGACTGTCAGTGAGTGCATTTTACTGCGGGCCCAGAGTATCTGTAGCTCCACAATGAAAATGTAAGAAGAGCTGCCATGATGAGTCACAAAGTGTTATTTTTAAAATGTGATTGTCCTGTGGTAGTCTCTTATATTACTATTTTTTTCATGGTGATATTTTTATAAGGGCTTTATTCTCTAAGGAAATGAAAGTAATTAATACAAGCACTCGTTCAAAACAGCAATATCCTTTATTCTGTTCTCAGCTCACTGATGGGCAGAAGTATCTGCCCAACAGCGTTTTGCAGGGACTTTATTCAATTTATCTGATTCTTGCTGTCAAAGAGCACAACTGTACGTGCTCTTTTGTGAAGAGTCACTTGGGCTGAATTTACAAATGACATGCTGTTCCCCAAAGACATTTCTCTGCATTTTACTTGTACCTGTTAGTGTTAGAAGCCAAATATTCATGACTTGGGAAAAGAGCGCTCTCCACTTTCCTGCATAGCTTATACCTTTGGAATACTAAATGCTGTGGTTGTCGTAAAGAGTAGACTTGAACTGTGGTTAGACACAGGAGACAGACTGATCAAACCGCTTGTTGCCTCTAACAGGAGTGATTCAACTGCTGCCACTCCAGCTTCTGATCACCAGGGACAAGGTCCCTTGTCTTGCCTTCTGTGTCTTGATTCAGAGATTTGTGGTGAGCTGCTCCTGTTCACTTACAGGAAGAGCATTACTCACTCTTTTTGCTGGCTTTGTTTTTTGCTAAACTAAAAAGCTGAACTTGCTGTGGGTCAGAAGAACACTGGTGCTGGGGCAAGGGAGGTGGTGGGAAAGAGATGTAAAGAGAGGCAGGATGGTCCTCCTTTCAAAGGCAGTGCTAGATTGACTCACGTAACTATGGTTTCAGGCTACCAACCTCTTGAAAATTGAACTTTTCAAGCATAAGCCTATTCTGAAGTAGACCATGTATGAATAATATGGTAAAATTAGTAGAAATTCTTTCCATAACTTTTATCCTTTTTTCAGTTTGTGTGCTCAAGGCATGTTTTGAATACAGAACACAGTTATGAAAAACCATTGAAATATAATTTTGTGGTGGGAGAGTTAAGGGTTGCGCTCTGCATCTCAAAGAAGGATGCTGGAGAAAAGATGAAAAATAATGTTGCTGTAAGACTTTCCAGTTGAGAACGTCCTTCATTGCACAGGAGGGGAAAGAAGCAATGGCAGGCTTATCAAAATGTTCATTTTATTCTTTGAATTTGTTATTTTTGCTTGGTAAATGTTTCTTTCTCACGGCACAGCTTAAATAGGCATGGAAAAAATGTAAGGATTGTATCAGTACGTAAAGATTGATAACTTCTAACCAAAAAGCCCTGCTATCTAAACTTTTAGATCATGACTGTGGTCTGGCAGGAAGCAGACAACTATGTTAGAGATTTGTGCGTAGTTTTAGAATTGCTGGGTTTCAGCTGTTGAAACAGGTCTCCTGCAGAAGTCAGTGGTTTGAAGGGTGCCAGCGGACAGGCCTTAGCCAGTCTGCAGAGCTCCGCCTGTTGGCCAGCCGTCAGAGCAGGCTTCCTTAGCAGGCAAATTCCCTGTGGAATCTGGAAATTCGGGATCTGCGATTTTGATGAAAGCTAGTGGGAGAAACTGATATCCCCAACAGTTTAAAATGATGCCTGGAGAATAAGTGAAGAAGGGGAATACTACTAATACATAACAATAATAACTGTCTCTGTAGTAGACAGCTGGGAGATTGTCTCTGTTTTGGCTTACTGTAAAGCAAACAGTAAAGGGAAAAGTTTATTAATGTGAACTCTGAATTGCAGGTATTGACTGGGCTCCCAAAAGTGATCGCATTGTAACTTGCGGTGCAGACCGTAATGCCTATGTCTGGAGTCAGAAAGACGGCGTGTGGAAACCAACCCTTGTGATCCTGAGAATTAATCGTGCAGCCACCTTTGTGAAATGGTCTCCCTTGGAGAATAAATTTGCTGTGGGAAGTGGAGCTCGGCTTATATCTGTGTGCTACTTTGAATCTGAAAATGACTGGTGAGCTGTTTGAGTTTAATTTCCATTTATACCCCTAAGGTCTGCCCAGGAAAGCTAAAGCTTGGAGTTTAATGGTGGTAACTAGGTTACTATTTTCCCAATTCCTAAAATCTTCAAGAACTGTAGAGGGATAGGCCTCAAGTTCTTTCATGGACTTTTTACATCTTAGGGAAAAGGTTCCTTCCTTTACTTCTTTACTGTGGTGTAGCACCTAAAGGTCTTGGACTTAGCCTGTTTTCAGGTTGTACATGTTGGTGTGGATGTGTTCTGGCTGACTGCCATAAACATATGTTGCTTTTCTAAAAGTGCAAGAATTTCAGAGTAAAAATTTCTTTACCACAACTGTATGATTGAAAAAAGAGAAATGCTTCCCCCCTACACCTCCTTCCAGAATGAATGAAGAAACCTCGACTGGAGTCTTTCCTCCATATAGGGTATTTTGGGCCATTTCTTGTCATTAAAGAATTCACGTCTGTCGCTTATCTTCAGGGTGGTCTATTAGAAGATGTTCAAGCTTGTCATCTACCTGTTCTGTATTCTGTCATATATTCTTGTCACAGTTCTAGATTTCAGACAGCACTATCACAAATATTTCCACCATTAACATTTTTTTCTCTTTGGCATCTGAACTTAGTGCTTCTGATCTTTAATGGATCTACATTTGTAGCTGTACGTGTTGGAGCTACGTTTACCATACCTTCTGTGGGTGAAATCAGTATGTTGAGTATCTATTACTTTGGGTTACATAAACATGCATAAAAACACAGGTGTCTGTGCCTGCCGCTCTGTGTGCAGTCTTCCAGGTGGAGATGGTAAACAATGATGCCATCTGCAAAATACATTTTAAAGACTGTTTTGGACTTTTATGCTTTCCAACATACTCAGTTCTTAACATTTTCTCTGCCTCACTTGTCTGCAGAAGAATCAAAACCCCATATGTTGAAGACAAATAATTTAATGTGATCCTTAAAACTGCTTGTGCCTGTTGGAAGTAAATTCAAAGAAAAAGCACCATCATCCCGAAGGCCATCAAGTGAATAACAGATTTCATTACTATTTTGTAAATAGTTCACACAGACCAAATCTTCTGAGACGTATTTAGGCTAATATTGATGCATTCAACATCAGGACCACTTTTCACTGTACTTCAAATAATTGAGATGTATACACTAGTCATATCATTGGCAGTTCACCCATTTACTTGTTGCGGTTTAGAGTTACTGTATTATTAAACAGTAGAGAAGTTGACAGGTAAGAGAGATGACTGTAAAAGTCATTGGAAGGAGCTGGAGAGGAAGCGTACTTAGTGATCTAAGAAAATAGTGCTTCTTAGCTCAATATCACTGTCAGAGCTGAGCTCTTGTTCGTAGGATGTAAGGGACCAGGCAATTACTGTGCAAAATTCACATTAAGGAGTGTTCAGTCCAATGCATTATAAAAATGAGTTAGGGGAATAGGATTCTGGTGAAGAGATAATATATTTAACATGAATTTGTTTATAATCTTTAAAATTTTAATTAAGATAACCGTATGAAGTTCACAGACTGTACAAGGCAATATGAAAGATTTGGGCAGGATGTGAGTTTTATTGCAAAACTGATGTGGTCAGTCATTGGCAAGGGGTGATCTTTTTGAGGAGTATTTCATGGGTTTGGGGGAGTCCGGTAAAATATTTTCATGTAAATTTTATCTCTCTCTTCATTTAGGTGGGTGAGCAAACACATTAAAAAGCCCATTCGTTCCACTGTCCTTAGCCTGGACTGGCACCCCAACAATGTTTTGCTGGCTGCTGGATCCTGTGACTTCAAGTGCAGGTGAGAGAAAATAAAGCATCTGTAAATCAGTTTGGATTACTGGTTCAAGTTCGTAGCATGAGCGTTTTGATCGTGCATTTGCTATCGGAATAGAAGACAGCTCATTGCATGCTGTTGTAACCAAAATAAAATATCTAGCTTAAGAGACTTTGGCTTTGGTGCTACTGCATGCAGGCTTTGGACTACCAACATTTATCTGTTGAGGGACGTGCCTGAATTTAATGAACTGGTGGGTTTCTTTACTAGCAGTACACAGAGGTAGTACTACTACGTGTGTACTGAGTGCTGAGATCTAGTTGTTAGGCTGAAATTGGACTAGCAAGTGCTATCTATCTTGTAGAACACCAACACTGCTAATTAGAGTTTAAAACGCAGTATCCTAATGGTGCAGTTCCAAAATTCAGGGTAACTTGGCACTTCCAAAGGCGATATCTCCTCTTTTTCTTCCCTGAGTCACTTGTTCTCTCCCCTTTGTGCTAGCCTTAATGTCCTTGCAGCCCTGTGGTGAGCAGGGTCAAGGAATTGATCCACCTGAAACTCAACGCAACAAAACACATTTTTGAAGAGCGTTAAAAAAAAAAAAAGGCTGGTAAAAACAGATTGGCCTGTGAGATGGATGACACAGTCTTTCAAACTGATTGTGAAATTACGCCATGAGGGATAGGTCCTGCAAGTTGCTCTGTGCTGAGTGATTGGGGTCACTGCAGAGTGGTTGACTTTAATTCATATTTTACTTAAGCACTTGTACCTTGAATAATAAAGAAAGCTTATTTTCTTAAATTCTTTATGTAATAGGGCAATTTTTAAGCTTCAAAGTGTGTACTAAAAATGACTAAGAAGGAGTGGGAGGGGGAGGTGGGACCGACTATTACATTCCTTATTTCAGAATGAAACCCATGCATCTACATTCGATCCTTTGATACCTTTTTATGTAAGGAGAGATGTTAAATGGAAGCTGGGAAGAAGAGGAGAGTTGTCTCCCTTCCCTGCCTTATCTCCAGTTTTAATTAGATAAACTATACATGTTCACTTTCTTTCACAAAAAAAAGTGATGTAAAATGTACTCATTCATCTTCCAGAAGCAGCTGCTTTTCCCATGTGGAATTTTTTTCCTGTGTGTTCATAAAGCATCTCGGGACTCTGACATTAGGTCAGCTGATCTCTCTCTCTCTCTCTCTCTCTTTCTCTCTCTCTCAATATATATCTCTCTCTCAATATCTCTCTCTCTCTCAATATATATCTCTCTCTCTGTCTATCTCTCTCTCTCTGTCTATCTATCTCTGTCTGTTACTTTGGACTTCATCTACAGGCTTTGTTCGGTGCTTGTTATGTACATTGCATCCCTGATTACCTCCTCTTTCCTGTTCTGGTTCAGAAGTTAGACTTGAATTATTTTCTGTTCAGTATAGGTTTTGGGTTTTTGGGGGGTTGGGTTTTTTTTGGAAGAAAGTCAAGATGTGGTTCAGCTAATTTCCTAGGAAAGTTCTCTAGAAGACTTGCTTAGTCTTTTGTTTCCCATCAGAAAACTCATTGTGTCCTGCATCTTATTTATCTGAAAAATTGTGTATATTTTGAAAAAAAACAGACCTTGGTTTAAAACATTTGGGAAACTTTCTGCTCTTGCTTAACATTTTACTTTAGGATGAATAATTTAATAATTTTGCTCCTTTTATTATAGAAATCTCCATATAGGAACATTAAAGAAAGGAAAAGTAGTGGAGATTGGTACTGGGTTTATGTTTCTATTTCTTCCCCAAAACCATGGAAGAATATTCTCTTTGGTAAATGAGGAATACAGATCTCTAGAATTCCAGTTCTAGGGAATGTTCAGTTACATATTAAAGATAATAAACATATCTGGGCCTGAAGTATGCATCTGTTCTGATAGGTGGTTCTGAAGAAAATTATGAAATGGATCTGCCAGAGCCACTGCCAACTAATAAGCAGCTAAGTGGGAGACATTTTGGAAAAAGAATGGAGGGCAGAAGAGGCTCCAAGTTGATAGGTATTCAGCAGAGTTTTTTTGGTGGCTGGCCTAGATGAGCTCCTCTTACATTTGCCTTTAGAAATATATATAGAGCGAACAGCACCGCATAGGTGTGAATTTTATATTCTTGCTGGAACAATGTTGCTGTCGGAATGAAGGTCATTTCTCAATGCTCTTTGAAGGCTGGGGCCTTCAAGCTGAGATTATTTTGGTTTTAAAAGAGAGAGAGAGACTTTAGTAAGGGAAAAGACTTTTTTTTTTTTAACTAACAGTTATCTTCAAGGTCTTTCATTACTTAGGAATGATTTTTCTTGTGTCAAAGGCTGTTGCTTTAAACATCTTGTCCTATTTCCATACATTAAGAGAACCATCCTTTTAGAAGTCTCTATAAAATTAAGTTTGTTGAAGGATTATCATTAGATTATATTTAAACTGATAGAGCCGAATATAAATTCATACTTAATTCTCTGAAAAGCTGTGCCTAATATAGCTGCAGTTAAACCCTTCTTGTTCCAAATGATCAGCTTCATTTGAGTAAGCTGAATATAGGTACCTTTTGAAGTGCATACCCCACACATGTAAAAGATTTAAAAAACAGGGAGGGGAGAGCAACATTTCCTTAAACTCACTATAAAATAATTCCTTTTTGCGTTTGACTGCAACCATGAATATTTGATCACGGTTTTTCATTTATACTGAAATGTTTCTCTGGTAGTAGTATGGCGTAGCTCGCTTGCTCCTCTTGTTCAATGGACTCTAATCCTATGTTTGTGACGTCCCAGTAACTTCCATGGTAACAGTCAAGAACACCATATTGTGGCATGTCTGAATCATGCAGAAGGAATTTGATGAAAGGGGGAGGCTTTCTATTTAAACATATCTTGAAAATTGTAGTGCTGGGAAAAAAAACTATAAAAACATTGTGGTGTTTCAGGTTTTCAAGGCATTCTTTCAGTAATGAGCCAGAATAAGGTGGCTCAGAGCCCCTTTGCTGGCATTTGAACATCAGTTTTCTTTCTTTGAAATCCTGCTAAAAAGTGAATGTTCTTAAAAAGTCGGTAATTTTGTAGGTGTTTGTATTAGCTTCTAATTATCCAGTGCAATTCGTGGTTTTTCTCTAACCGAAGAATTGACTCTGAGAGTTATTAGCACCGCAAAAGGATGAAAGGGAAATCTTAGCACAGTGGAAAATGCAATGACAACGTATGTTTTTGTGTCATCTTCTAGAAAAAAGGAGAGAGATACAAGAACAGCATTTATGAGAAATCTGTATGCATTACACCCTTTGTACTATTGCTTTCTCCCTGGGTACTGAAGCTTCCCAGCCACTAGCGGCTTGTTGTTTAAAGATACCCTAGTATTTTATTTTGGTAGAATTAGAATGCATCTATTTGCTTCCAATGTGAAATGTATATGAAGCTCCCAGGGTTTTTTTTCTGTCTTTGTTCATGCTGAAATCTTTTATTTGCAGGGTGTTTTCTGCTTACATTAAGGAAGTGGATGAAAAACCAGCCAGTACACCATGGGGCTCCAAAATGCCTTTTGGGCAGCTGATGTCAGAATTTGGGGGTGCTGGAAGTGGCGGATGGGTGCATAGTGTCAGTTTTTCTGCCAGCGGTAACCGCCTAGCCTGGGTCAGTCATGATAGTACCGTGTCAGTTGCTGATGCCTCAAAAAATATGATGTAAGTATGCTCTTTCTGTTAGTTATTAGCTGTTTGACGTAGAAGGAAGCAGCATGTGGAACGCTGTGCTTGTAACAATGAGAGCTGTGACTGCTGCTTCCACTTTTGACAATTTTACTGTAGATTCCAGAAGTCTCTTTGAGGCCTATATAAATAAGGTAGATTCTTAAAATTTTAGATTATATAATTTAAATTTCTTATAAGAATTCTTCAATGAGGGTATAGTCAGTTTACTTGGGGGGGGGGGGACAACACACGATGACAGTGTTTGGGGAAAAAAAAAACCAAAAAAGTTCCACTCTAGTGACTGGGGAAACAATATTTCCTTGTAAATGGATTCAAGAGAATCCAGAAACATGCTCACTCCATAACTACTAAGACCCTATCCCCAACCAGGATCTAGAAAAAATAAGTTGTTCATTTAATGAAATGTTGATTCCAACCACTGTCCTTAAGACACTGCTGCTGCAAGGTTTCAGCTTACACCTTCCAATCCAACAAAATATTTTATTAACAATTCCTCCTTCTGCTCCTCATCTTGATCTGAATAACTGTTCAGTGTCCATGGCTTTCTAACCAAGAAGGAAGAGATTCCCCATACGTTTTGATAGCAGAGATCTCTGGTGGATCATCCAGGCATTGCTGTGCTTCATTTTGATTTATGGTTCTGATGGCTACAGCTGTATAGGTACCTGGCTGGGGATATCGTTAAGTATAAAGTGTTCTAGAATTCTTTTCTCATTTGTTATAAAATCACAAAAGTTGACTTAATTTAACCTACAGGCTTTTTCCTCCTGAAAAGATGGTGTCAAGCACTAAAATGTCAAGTGTTTTTTATATGCAAATGAAATTAACAGCTTCATCAATTTGAACCTTTTTGGGGAGTATTCTTTTTAAACTCTTGCCACTGTTGACACACAGTACTAGATAACTTCAGCCTTTCACCTGAAATACTTCATGTTTGTTTTAGATCTTCCAGGACACTTTCGTTAGGTTAAAACTTTTTATTACAAGTTACAACTTTTTGGTGTCACCTCAGGACAACTGAGCTACACTGACTTCTTTTCCAATAATCCTCGTGTGGGAATGGTCTCTTATTTTTTTGTTGGAGCCAAAGATGAGAGGTTTCAATGAAGTCCTCTAACAAATGTTCTTGTGTTCAGGGTTTCGCAGCTGAAAACAGAGTTCCTCCCACTCCTGAGTGTGTCGTTTGTCTCTGAGAACAGTGTGGTGGCAGCTGTAAGTGTCTATTATTTTCTTCTTGTAGAGTGTTGTAGTGTTTTGGAGAGGCAGAAACACCATACATTACGAAGTTAGTAATAAGCAAGCTCTTCCATGGTGTCAGTCTTTGCATTTCTGCAATTAGCAGGAGCAGAAAAACGAAATGGTGATTATGTTGGTTATGTTTCCTGACATGCTTTCATGATGCTTTGTTGCAGGGCCATGACTGCTGCCCAATGCTCTTTAACTGTGATGACCGTGGCTTGCTGACCTTCGTTTCCAAACTAGACATTCCAAAACAGAGCATCCAGCGCAATATTTCCGCTATGGAACGCTTCCGAAACATGGATAAAAGAGCCACTACAGAAGATCGTAACACTACCCTGGAGACACTGCACCAAAACAGTATAACGTGAGTGTCTTGCTGCCTATGCCAGGGGAAGGAATGCTCTCCACATCACTTTGGTTTCCCAGGACGTACTGCAAACCTATGAGAGCTCAAATTTGCCATACCAGATGGGTTTAGCTGGTATCCTGTTTTCATTTTAGTCTTTTACTAACAGCAGTCTATTTCTGGGACTTATATGGAAGCTGGTGAAGTTAATCATTAACATGGCATGCATGCTACTGCTGTTTGCTTATGTTTAATGTGTTCTGTAACTTGAACACAGTTTATCTTATCAAATACATAGATAGTTTACAAGAGGTTGGTAGCACTGTGCAAAATCTAGTCAGCAAAATTCAACTGAAACAGGAATTCACATACCAGCTTCCTATTTCGGATGTTATTTCCATGGGTATTTATTCATCAAAAGGATTGATTCAGGTTAATCGAGTAAAATATCCTTGCATTTAAAAAAGTATGAGAGCCCAGAGGATGCTGACATTTCTGAAGCAATTTGTCCTTATTCAAGGAAAATGTTTAGGCTACAGTCACCAAGCGATAAAAGAGCTTTCAGCATCCTTTTTCTTTGCTTATTTTTCTGAAGCATTATACCAAAAATCTAGCATAAGCTCTACTATACTCATGTCTCCCTTTGAGAGAGTAGGAGTTGAATTCAGCCCAAATTTCCCAGCTTTTTGGCTCTCTGGAATGGGTGTCTGTGTTACAGCTATCACTCTCTGTTTTCAGCCAAGTGTCTATTTATGAGATAGACAAACGAGATTGTCGTAAATTCTGCACCACCGGCATTGATGGAGCAATGACCATCTGGGATTTCAAGGTATGCTTTTACTACCATGTTTATGTGAACTGAGTGCGATGGTGGGTTTTTTTGATCTATAGCATCAACTTCTGGGGCTCAGCCCTAACATGGGTTTTATTAGCAGTAGGAAATCCAGACTGGACTATTCAAGACCATTAGTGAACTCCATAAGGAAGACAGATCCAAGACTCAGCATAAATGCCAATATACTTTGATTACCAGATGGTGCTAATCCAGACTTAGTTTTTTGATGGAATCACTTAATGTCCCTGTAGGAATCCCACTAATTCTTTCTTTCTCCAACCTCTACCTCAGCCACAATCAGCCTGGAAAGATCATTGGCACAACAAGGCCTGCTGCCCCTTCTTGCTCCCATCCCTTTGGAATCTGCTCACTGTCTTTCTGCAGAACATGGTCCTGCCCTCTCATAATTAACTTATCAAAGTAGTAAAAAGTTACCTCAAACAGTTAGAAAATACAGTAAGCACTGTACTGAAAACCCTAAAAGGATTTAATAACGCAAGTGCTTGCTTTGCTGAGGACCGGCCAACAGAGGTCTCTGCTGGCCTCCCCAGGCTGCTGAGAGCTGTGCGCTGCCTTTTAGAAAAGAATAGGTTGTCTGTATTCTATAGTGCCGGAAAGCTCTGGTGGGGACAGGAGCCAAATAAGAAATTGAGGCGATATATAAGCTGCTTTAATGCAGTTTCAGGGGAAGGGGGTGGAATCATTGGTCTATATATGCATGAGTTTGAAATGAATGACTGTAGTGGTCTCTGGCTCTTGAATATGAGTCTAATCTCAAGTATTCAGGGTTTTTACTCGTTTTTCTTAGCATTTACACTGAATTATTTAACACAGGATACTGTAGCAGCTTGTGATTAAGATTTTTCTCTCTTTCAAGACCTTAGAGTCCTCTATTCAAGGTCTACGAATCATGTAAAAATGGATTTCCGTGATCTAGCAGGACAAACTGCTTGACAGAATGCAGCTCCCTCATCTGCACAAAACCGAAAAGGGAGGAGGAAGGTGGAATATTTGGAAACACTGAGAAAATACAGCTTGGCAGATTTTCTTTTGAATCTAAATTTGGTGAATTGTGTTGGTTTCAAAATCAGCTGTGATTGTTCTTTTTTATTTGTTTTTGGTTGGTTGTTTCATTCCATTCTTTACCAAAGCTGCTCCTTAAGTAGTTTATTGCAGGAAGTTATGAATCACTAACTTAAAAGGGGAATTTTATGTAAATTGTCTGCTAGAAATAATAATAATAAAAAAAAAGAAAAACTGATTTTTTGTTTTGATGCTCATTAGCAGTGATTAAAAAAGGGATATTAAGGGAATTAACTCTGAGAGAGAGAGAGAGAAGGAAAACCCTGCACTGATATTTTATGGCCTTAAAACAGGAAAAGTTAATTTTAACTGAAAGTTTCTTAAAGTTGCCAGATGAAGACCTGGAGTTCTGATGATCTGGATGTGAAGATTCAGCTGGGCTTCTTTCAGGGAAATTGTTCCCTTGAGGTGATGATTTTGGAGGATGAACGATTTTGTCCTACTACTCTTCATTCTGTCTGCCTAGCATTTAATCCAGTAATAACAGCAAATTAACCTGAATGCCTTTTTTATTGTCCATTTAGTGGGTCATAGTTTTCCAAAGGCGAATGACCAGAATTATTTGTAGTTCCCTTTTAGGATTTGTATGAATACCTCTCACAGTGCAGTGCCTAGGATATGGGGTGGAAGGCTGCATGTGGAAAGTGAGGCAAAAATCTGCTGAGCCAGATCTTAGGAGGACAAATTAAAAGCAAATCACTTTTTAAGTCCATGAAGCTACACAGGCCTGCATGTCGTGTTAGAACCAAGTGCTCAGCCTATAAAATTGTGTGTTTATAATGACTGGTGGAGAAATGAAGCGCACTTGTCAGAGGTATCAGCGTGGTCTGGCTTCTGTGCAGATCCTTTGTCTCCAGGTGACTGTATCTTTTGAAGTTCAGTTCTGAGACTCGGTAGCTCACGGAAGCATTTGTACGTAACTTATTTTATTCACGTGGTCTAGTTACTCTTAACTGTATTGCTGCCTTGAGGCTTGAGATAGGCTGTGCTCTGGAGGGGATTATCTGGCTCACAACGTCGCTTTACAAGGTTTAAGACTTTGTCATTTCTGTTGAAAATGCAGAAGTGGCTTAAAAAAACCCCAGAGACTAAATTTACCACTTCCTCTGGAACCAGAGTTGCTTCATACACTGCTCGTTTCTCAGCTCTGAGCGATTGAAAAGGGAGGGTGGAAGATAAGCTCACAAAGCTGACAATGGCTGTTGTTCTGCTGCAAGTGAACTGTGTCCATCACAGAGCTGGATCATTTCAGGTGCAATGTTGGTTGCAGAGAATTGACGGTTTTTCCAGTTCCTTCTGGCTTTCTTGTGTTTCCCACCTTCCTCCCCTGGCAGTCACGCATGGCTTTGCAATTTCCTCTCCCTCCTAGGCATAAAATAATGACTGTTTAACCTCTACTGATCTTGCGGTCTAGTCACCTGATGTGTACGATGACTTGTGGTGGGGTCGGGCTTATCAGCAGATACAATGCTAATGGAGTTGTGTCTTCTGGATCAAAGTGACCCTGCCAGCCTTGGCAGATGAACCGAGGAGCAGGGGTTTGGCTTTGTCCATCTCTGTACGTACTATTAGATGCTTGTATCTCACAGAGGAATGATTTTGTTTCTGAAGTCAGTTATTGAAAGTGTCCCAAAAGTATTAAAAAAAATGGATTCTAAAAATACGTGGTCCAGATAACACAAAAGGATGAAAAAAATAATCTAATGAGAGAGTGGAGAAAATGGATCTCTAAATTTTTATGTCTTGTTCTTTTTCTGCGTGAAAAAGCTGGAGAAGGTAAAGTGAGCCCGTTTGCTCCAGAAAGCTGACAAACTGAGGTTTGATGAAACTGCTGTAGGTTACTGTCTTGAGAGAAATATGTATGCTAGAAGCCTGAGATTAAAAACAGATTGGAGATATTTAAAATAGAAAAAGACTGAGCAAGGGCAATATAAACAACCATCACTCAAGGCATAATTCAACTTAAAACTGCCCCACGCGCAGGGGCCGGGGAGAGCTCTGCGCCCTGTGCACCATCTGACGGTGGGGGACGGTGGCTCTCTGGATTTCCAGGCCATCGCTCGGCCGTGGGAGGACGTTCTGCTGCCATCCCACCTCCAGTGTCTGTGAGCCACGGTGAAGGTAGGTGGCTGTTTTGCCTCTACCGTTTCCTTGGTCGCCTCCCCCGCCTGTAACACTGTCCTTTGTGTCCAGCGTGGGTGAGAATTCACTGGCATATTTAGCTAACCGCAGCACCAGGCTTCTTAGCACGTGCTTGTATGTGCTTGGGTTAACGGTGCCTTTGAAAGCGATGTTCACAATAAAGGTCATGGTTCCAGTCTTAATTACAGGATAGCTGCTTGGCCGCATATGCTCGATGTTACATGCCAGTTAACAGATTGTCGGGGGCAAGAAATGGGGCTCTGCGCAAGAGCCTGTTCACTGGAGCCAGCCTGAAAAACTCCCTAGCCTCTAAATGAAAGGAAGCTGCAGAATCGCTGCCGCTTTTCACCCCCTCTGCCCCACCTCCAAAGAAAACCCCAGCACAAAACCCTTGTGACGTCCCCAGCATCTGTGCAGTGGGGTAGTTCCTCTACAGCCTTTCTGCGGAGGACCCCAGCATTACAAGACATGCCGCCGTGGATGCAGGAGGATCTTTCCACTTAAGAAAATGGAGGCAAAAGCAGGTAAAGGATTTAGCCAAACCTTGAGTCGGATCTGGCAAGAGACCCAGCAGGGCTGAGCCTTCATCCCTGGCCTCTGGAGTGCTGGCTTGCTCCCCCGTGGGCTCTGGAGTCAGGGAGAAACCCACGCAGTGTTCAAAACCAGTGCATCCCCGGTGGAGGCAGCTCGCTGTGCTTGTTAGCGCAGGCTCGGAGAGGAGCCGCAGCAGGAGCAGCCTCAAGACCAGAAGCGATGAAGAAATGCGATGGCAGGCGAGGAACCGCTCTGCAGGCAGCGCTGGAGGTGATGCTTTCCTCTCCCTTCTCTTAATAACATACCCTGATTCCTACTGCAGAAGTTAAACTGACCTGCCGTTCGTTCGCATCCCAGCCTGGAAGGGATCTGATGTGAAGGGATGAGTAGAGAGATGGTCTCCTGTCCTGTGTCCTCCCATCCCACACGGGTGAGAGCTGCTTGTCTTGGTGCAGGGCTGGCGCAGGAGGCAGTGGTCGGACACCTGGAAAGCCTGAACTCTCCTGGTGAAGAGCAGAGGCAGAGCAGCTTGTAGCCAAAGGACGACTAGAGAAAATGTGCAGGCAGCAGGAAAAACTTAAAAAAGCCGCAGCTTTCAGCCACGTGGGAGCTGTTGTGGGAGCTGCGTCCCTCTTGGTGCGTTTAGGGCAGCAGCGAGGCTGGGTGCTGCAATGGGCAAACTGCTGCTGGAGGATGGGGCAGCTCGCTGCTTCCCAGAGGGACTTTTCCCACTGTGGAGATTCACTCCTGACCAGAGCCGCGGAGACCCACCAGCCTCCAGGGACATCTCGGGATCTCCACGTGTGTCTGCTGGGATCACGGCAACACGCGTGAAGGGAAACATGGCTAATGGACTTGAGGACCAAGGGAGAGATGAGCTGCCCGCTCAGTGCCACCCCGCAGAGCCTTTATCTACAGCTGACCCCTCACATGAGGATTAATTCTGCAGCTCAACAAATACGAGGTTATCGTGTCCGCATCCTGCAGCTGAGAAGTCCCATCGGGGCCCTGCCTTCCCTGTATGAGACCCCGATGCGCTGCTGTCCCGCTTCTGCGACGTTACTCGGGGAGAGAAGGGGTGAGCGCATCCCTCCACGCGTGACTCTGCAGCCGGCTTGCAGCAGGGGAGTGAGAAGCTGAAGCCCATCTCTCCTTCCCAGCGCTTCCAGCAGGAGCTGAGCTCCTGGGAGTTACTCTGCCCAGCTAGGAAAGGGATAAAAATCAGTTGCTCTGAAGCAGGAGGGAAAAAAAACAGAGGGGTGCGTGGCTGGTAGGTGGGGGTACGTGCACGCAGCCGTGACTGCGGCAAGCCTGGGCTTGGGTCCCACTGGGCTCAGTGGGACGCAGGAACCGGCAGCAGCTGCTGCTCAGGGCGGCTGGGTCCAGGCACCGCGGGGTCCTGCCGAGCTGCGAATCTCCCTGGCCGTGGGAGGCGATGCCGACACACGTCTCGCTCCGGGTGGGCTTCGACCGCAGATACTGCCTGCTGCGGGCCAGCACCGGCAGGCAGGGCCTCCCTGCTGCATCCGTCCCCCTGAAACGCATTGGGGACTGGGGGACGGGGCTACTTCCCCTCCGCTCTCCTGGCCACGTCCTTCCCCGGTGCACGGGGGGCGAGTTGCCTGCATCCCGCCGAGCAGCGGGGGCTGCCGGGAGCATCCCGGGGCTGGTGGCTCATCCACGTGCGGTGATGGCGGAGAGGCCTGGCTCGCAGGCAGGCAGGCAGGCAGGCAGGGGCAGGGCGGCCGCCGAGCTGCTTTGCGCTCCCCCAACGCCCACGTAAGGAAGTGGTTGCATTTCTCGGAGAGGAAAAGGGAAGTCGGGCTGCCTCCACGGGGCAGTCAGCAGCTCCCGCCGCTCGCTGCGGGCTGCCGTTCGTGTCGACTGTCCAGAGTCCATGAACTAGCCCTGCCTGCCCTGCCTGCGCTGCCCAGCAAGGTAAGGAGCGAGGAGGCAGCTCTGCCGCCCCGGCGAGGAGCTGAGTCTGTCCCATGGGGGCTGTGGCCGTCACCTCTCCTGGTGCTCACACCCTGCTCGAGGGAAGGTGGGGACCCCCTGGCCGGGGCTGCTTTGGGGTGCAAGGGGGGTGCAGGCAGCGCCTCGCCGCTCGTGAGTTTTGCTGTCGCTCCGTTTCAGGCTTTTTTTTTTTTTTTTTTTTCCTCCCAGCTTTGGCAGCAAGTTTGAGTTTTATTCTCTTGCCGGGGGCCCGGCAGCTGCAGGGTGTTGGAAGGGGTCCCCTGTGGGGGTCCCACGGGGGTTGGTGCCGGCAGAGCCAGAGCTGCCTGCGATCTGTCCTCTCTGCCTTGGGCGTCAGCTGCCTCCAGCTTTACCCAGTGCGAGGAAGAGGAGGGTCAGAGCTGCCCTTCATCTGCCCCGGGGCAGTGATGTTCCCCCCGGGCCAGGCTGGCTCCTGGGGTACCCCACACCAATGTCTGGGACTGAGGACGGTGTCCCCGGCCTGGCTGGCAGGAGCACGGGGGGGTGACACCCTGCAGCTGCCGCGGGGAGCAGAGGGGCTCCCTGGGGCTGGTGCCGGGGTCTCGGCAGTGCGGGAGGACCAGGCCACCACGGTGGCCGGGGACAGCTTCGTGGGGTCCTGCGGCTCCTAGTGGGACCGTCACTGTATCCCTGTGCCGGTGGGTGCAAACCCACCTCCCGCTGCCCCGCCAGGCTCTGTAAAACCAAAAATACAGCTCCTCTGGTGCACGGCTTCCTCCCCGGGACCGGGAGGAGCCCCCAGCGCTCGGCTCCTGCCAAGGTTTGGTTATCTCCTCCAAGGATGTTTCCGAACTGCTCGGCGCCTAAGGCTGGCTGGGGAGATAACAGAGCTGCATCGGGTCCCAATCCCGCCCTGTCTGGCCATCTGAAAACGCCCCTTTTCCTCCCTCGAGAGCCCCCATGTCGAGCAGGGGGATAGCCACGGCCCCTCCGATGCTCTTCCCTGCTGAGAAAGGGGCTGCTGAGCTCCCCGCGGGTCTCCCCGGGGCTCCCACCACGGGCAGGAGCACGGCTCAGCCCACGGGGCGTCAGCAGGGGACTGGCCGTAAACCAGCTGCTGGGGAAATGAGACATAAACCGCTGCAGGGAGCGATCGGAGCTCGAACGGCCGAGCAGCCCTTGCTTCTCACCCAGCGCTCCCGCAGCGGCCGAGGACGGCTTCCGCTCCCCGGCGCAGCGGCCGAGCCCGTGCCTTCGGGGGCTGGCGTTAAACGGGTGAAGAGCAAACCCCTGGGGAGGAGGGTCCAGGCCTCTGAGCATCCCAACCACCTGAAAAAAAAAAAAAAGCATCGCTGTTTTCTTAGCAAACGTTGAAGCTGGAAGGCACCACGGCATGCCCTGCCTCCCATCCCTCCTCCCCAGGAGCCATTTCAGCCGGGTCCCCATTTCAGCGGGGTCCCCATTTCACACACTTTCCTGCTCCTCATCTTTTGCAATGCCAACAGCGGCGTGCCTGCTTGCTGACGATTTTATTCGGCACTCGTGGTGCAGCTCCGGCTGCAGGGCTCGGGGCAGAGGCACAGGGCGGCAGCGGCTTTGTACCCTCCCGTGGGTCACCCCGTGCTGAAGCCCAGCAGGATCGGTGGGGCTGGGGTTGGGCAGCTGCCTGCTCAGCCATGCCCGCGTCCTTGGCCGGCGGGGACGGGTGTTTCAGCAGGGGCTCAGCCGTGGGGTGCGTGACGGCAGGGGTTGTGCCACGCATCGGCACTGGGATTTCTCCACGTGCGACAGGCGGGTGATGGAGCTCCGCGGATTTTCTTTTCACCAGCCCGGGGACAGAGGTTTGCTAGGAGGAATTTTTTTTTTTTTCCCTTCCCGTGTACCGTTTTTAGCTGCCAAAGAAAACGGGCAGCATTCAGGGAGTTCCCAAAATAGCCGAGAGGCAAGCTGTGAGTAATCCCCATCCGTCACGCCCTGGCGAGGTGTTTTCCTACATCCGTGCGTTACCTCGGCCGGATGGCCAAGGGGCTGCACCGCTGCTCCAAACCCTTCCCAGTCCCGTGGCACCCAGAGCGGGCTTGCAGGAAGCTGCTCTGTCCTGCGGCACCGGAGCGGTCGGTGGGCGCTGCCGGGAGCGGTGGGAGCTCAGCCAAGGGAAGGGATTAGTCACTGGCTCGCCGGGGCTGAGCAGGGATGGGACGGGACGGGATGGGACGGGATGGGACGGGACGGGATGGGATGGGATGGGATGGGATGGGATGGGATGGGATGGGATGGGATGGGGGTGTCTCCATGGGGCTTTGGCTCTTCCTAAATAAGAGGCGGGGAAGGAGCAAGCGGAGCTGGCCCTGTGGAGCTGGTGGGAGCAGGCGGAGGGAGGAGGTGCTGCCCATGGTGGGACCCCCGGGACGCGCATGGGGCTGGCGGGGCTGGCACCGGCGTCCCCGTGTGCCCACCAGGCTCCAGCCAGCTGGGGCAGGATGGCGGTGCCATTTGGGAGTCCCTGGAAGTGGTCCCCGCTTCCCGTCTGGCTGTGGGACACCCACGTGGCACCCAGCTATGGGGTGCCTGGCCATGGGGCACCCATCTGGTACCCAGCCATGGGACACTCAGTGTTGGGTGCCCGGCCGTGGGGCGGCAGTGTGGGGAACATCTCCTCCAGCTCCACCTGGACCCTCCCTCACCCCCTGAGCTGGACCTGCCGGGGCACCCTTCCCCCTTGCTTGGGCACGCTGTGAGCTTGGAAATCCTCGGGGAAACCCCTTCCCTGGCAGAGGGGGGACGTGGTGGGCTGCAACGTGGGGCTGATCCCGGCAGGAAGGAGTGCGTGGTGGGGCTGGGAGCGGGGGGGTCCTGCTGGGGGCTTGTCCCTGTGGCCAGAGCAGCATCTCCTGACGGCCACGGGGGTCTTGCCCTGTCCCCAGCCCGCAAGCCATGGCCTACCACAGCTTCCTGCTGGAGCCCATCAGCTGCCACGCCTGGAACAAAGACCGGACCCGTAAGTACGGCCGGGGCACCCCATCCCAAAATCCCCAGGGACAGCCCCAAGCACCGACTGTCCCTGTGGAACATCCCCGTGGTGTGCAATGCGTCCCCAGATGGGGCAGAGCTGGGTCGGGCTGCGTCTGGGGAAGCAGATCCTGCCACGGACAGATTTTGGGGCTGGGGACAGCTCGTGTTCCCCCTGCATCCCCCTGGTCCCGCTGCCAGGACAGAGCCCAGTGTCCGGCCCCGAGGCACCACGGCAGCTGGTGCGGAGAGGGACGGATGAAGCACTGAGAGGAAAGCAGAGCAGAGCCGGGTGATTCACGGCCGATGGCATTTCCCGGCCACGGCGCGGGGGATGTGGGAGAGAACAAAAAGGGCTTTCTCCGTTGCGGCCGGCGTGCTGGGCAGGCAGGGCAGGATGGGGCTGGATGGGAGCTGAGAACCTGCAGCCATCCCATCCCGTCCCATCCCATCCCATCCGGTCCCATCCCATCCCATCACATGCCATCCCATCCCATTCCATCTCGTCCCATCTCGTCCCATCCCGTCCCACCAGCCCCACGGGACCACACGCTGGGGAAGGGAGGACACTGGGCTGTTGGGTCTGGGGGAGCTTCTCCCTTCCCCGTAGGGACAGTAGTTTGCAGGAGCAGGGCCAGCTTCTGGGCAGCGTGGGGCGGAGGCTGGGGGGCTTGGTGGGACCCCGGCCATGCAGATGGGGCTCAGTGGGGTCCCACTGTGCCCCACCGAGCCTGGAGCACAGGAAGGGGCCGGTCGATGCCGGCTGGCCCCGCTCCCCCCGGCAGAGCCCACCACCCAGGAGAGGGCTTTGCCCCGGCTGCTCTCGCCCCGCAGAGATCGCCCTCTGCCCCAACAACCACGAGGTCCACATCTACCGCAAGGATGGGGCCAAGTGGAGCAAAGTCCATGAGCTGAAGGAGCACAATGGGCAGGTGACAGGTGAGTCCCAGCCGACGGAGGGGACGGGGACGCAGCTCACAGGTGACCCTGCCCCAGAGCTGGTCCCAGAGCCACTCGGTGGCACCGGCAGCTTCTGGATGGGGGTTGTGCAGTGGGTAGAGGAGAGGGAGCAGGCTGTGTCTACGTCTCCTGGCTCTGATCCAGCATGTCAGAAGGCACCCAGGGATGTGAGGGATGGGAGGGGAGGGAAGGGGAGGGGAGGGGAGGGGAGGGGAGGGGAGGGAGGGAAGGATGGATGGATGGATGGATGGATGGATGGGAGAGATGGGATGGGATGGGATGGGATGGGATGGGATGGGATGGGATGGAAGGGAGGGAGGGAGGGAGGGAGGGATGGATGGATGGGAGAGATGGGGTGGGATGGGATGGGATGGGATGGAAGGGAGGGAGGGAGGGAGGGAGGGAGGGAGGGATGGGAGAGATGGGGTGGGATGGGATGGGATGGGATGGGATGGGATGGGATGGGATGGGATGGGATGGAAGGGAGGGAGGGAGGGAGGGATGGATGGGAGAGATGGGGTGGGATGGGATGGGATGGGATGGGATGGGATGGGATGGGATGGAAGGGAGGGAGGGAGGGAGGGATGGATGGATGGATGGATGGGGTGGGATGGGTTGGGATGGAATGGTTTGGGGTGGGAGGGATGGGAATGGATGGTGTGGGATGATTTGGGATGGATGTGGGAGTAGGGCAAAGAGGGACTCCAGGGCAGAGACCAGCCAGAACAGCTCTGCCTTCAACTGATCTCCAGCCCCAAGTGACCCGTCCCCACGGCTCCCTGGGCCACCATCACCCCCCTCTGCCTTCCAGGCATCGACTGGGCCCCTGAGAGCAACCGGCTGGTGACGTGTGGGACCGACCGCAATGCCTACGTCTGGACCCTGAAGGGCAACGTCTGGAAACCCACCCTGGTCATCCTGCGGATCAACCGGGCCGCCCGCTGCGTCAAGTGGTCCCCCAAGGAGAACAAGTTTGCCGTGGGCAGCGGCTCCCGGCTCATCTCCATCTGCTACTTTGAGCAGGAGAATGACTGGTGAGGCTCAGCCATGGGCTTGTCCTGGGGGAGATGGAGGGGAGCTGGATGGAGGAGAGGCAGGCGGGGAGGTGTCCTGGGGGAGATGGATGGATGGGGAGATGGACTGGGAGACAGGAGACCAGGAGAGTTGGAGGTGAGACAGGAGGAAATGGGGGAGACAGAGAGGAGCTGGAGGAGGAGGTGGAGGAGGACACATGGGGAGATGGAGGGAAGTTCTCCAAAACCCTGCTGCTGGGGACGGGACATGCTGTCCCCATGCCCTGGCCGCTGCTGCAGGCTGGTCACCCAGGGCAGTTCCTGGGGTGCTTGGAGCCCCGACCCCCGTCAGCCAGCCCTCTGAAAGCCCAGGGGGGGTCCCGGGGGCGGTGGTGCTTCCCCGCTGACGCCAACTGCTCTCCCCGCAGGTGGGTTTGCAAGCACATCAAGAAGCCCATCCGCTCGACGGTGCTCAGCCTCGACTGGCACCCCAACAACGTCCTCCTGGCCGCCGGCTCCTGCGACTTCAAGTGCCGGTGAGGAGCGGGAGAGGGTGGGCGACGGGGGGGCGGGGGGGGGAGGGCCTGAGGTGGGGGGACCCCCCAAGGATGGGTTGGGGTCCCACCCTGGTGCAGCACAGAGGTGTGCGGGGCAGCCCAGCGCCCGGGCTTGCCTGTGGGACAGGCTTCGCCCCTCCGGGAGCTGCTGCGAGCCGGGGACGGGGCGCAGGGGAGATTGGGGGGGGTGAGGGGTGCCCCGGGGACAACTCCAGCCTTACAGCTCCCGGCGGGGCACGGGAGGCGGCGGGGCACCCCAGGGGCTCTGGCAGGGAAACTGAGGCACACAAAGGGGCAGGGATGGAGGCAGCTCCGGTGCTGTGTCCGGGGACGCATGGCAGGGCTCTCTCCCCGCCCCAGGATCTTCTCAGCCTACATCAAGGAGGTGGAGGAGCGGCCCAGCCCCACACCGTGGGGCTCCAAGATGCCCTTCGGGGAGCTGATGTTCGAGTCGAGCAGCAGCTGCGGGTGGGTGCACAGCATCTGCTTCTCGGCCAGCGGCGCCCGCGTGGCCTGGGTGAGCCACGACAGCACCCTCTGCCTCGCCGATGCCAACAAGAAGATGGCGTAAGCAGGGCTGGGGGAATGGAGGGGGCTCGGGGGGGCCTGGGCGCAGCCGTGCCGTGGGCGGCAGGGGGTTTGACTCCCAAAACTGACCCGGAGATGGAGGCGTCTGGGTTGGGGTGGGGGTGAAGGGCCAAGCAGACCTGGCCGGAGGAGGCGACGTGTCCTCTCCTTGCGGTCTTGTGGCTTCCACCTGCGTCACGAGCTGTGCCGGTCTCAGTGCAGAGGGGCTGAAGCTCGGCTCCCTGCTAACGCCCTGCCCTCCCTTGTAGCGTCGCCTCCCTGTGCACCGAGACCTTGCCCCTCCTGGCCGTCACCTTCATCACCGAAAACAGCCTGGTGGCCGCGGTGAGTCCGGACTGGGGACACGGGGTGGGCGCCGTGCCGGCAGCCGGCCGGAGGGTGCTGAGCAGGGCTGCCTGGTTCCCCAGGGCCACGACTGCTACCCGATGCTGTTCACCTACGAGGAGAGCCAGGGCGCGCTGACCTTCGGGGGGAAGCTGGACCTCCCCAAGCAGAGCTCCCAGCGTGGCCTCACCGCCCGTGAGCGCTTCCAGAACCTGGACAAGAAAGCGAGCTCGGACGCTGCCAACGCCACGCTGGACACCCTGCACAAGAACAGCATCAGGCACATACTGGGGGGACAAGTGGGTGGAGGGACAGGCTTGGCTGGGTCACCCCAGGGGCAGCTTGGGGGTTGCTGGCCCCCCGAGCATCCCTTGGCTGTGTTGCCGTCCAGTCCAGGAGCTGGGACAGCCCTGGAGTATCCCTGGGCATCCCTGGAGCATCCCTGGGTATCCTTGGGCATCCCTGGGCATCCCTGGAGCATCCCTGGGTATCCCTGAGCATCCCTGGGCATCCCAGCATGTGGGAGATGGAGGGGTCCAGTCCCGGGAGCTGGGACAGACCTGGGCATCCCTGGAGCATCCCTGGGCATCCCTGAGCATCCCTGGGCAACCCTGGAGCATCCCTTGGCATCCCTGGGTATCCCTGGGTATCCCTGAGCATCCCTGGGCATCCCTGGAGCATCCCTGGGTATCCCTGAAGCATCCCTGAGCATCCCTGGGTATCCCTGAGCATCCCTGAGCATCCCTGGGCATCCCTGGAGCATCCCTGTGTATTCCGGAGCATCCCTGGTTATCCCTGGGCATCCCTGCATGTGGGTGGGGGAGATGGAGGGGTCCAGCCCCGGGAGCTGGGACAGACCTGGGCATCCCTGGAACATCCCTGGGTATCCCTGGAGCATCCCTGCACATGGGTGGGGGAGATGGAGGGGTCTGGCCCCACTCCCACCCACCAACTCCCGGGCAGCCCCGAGGGCTCGGCGGGGGCGTGGGGCTGACTCCCTGCCGCCTCTTTGTGCCCCGCAGCCAGATCTCGGTGCTGGCGGGTGGGAAGGCCAACTGCTCGCAGTTCTGCACCACGGGGATGGACGGCGGCATGAGCATCTGGGACGTCAAGGTGAGGCGTCTCCACGGTGCCTCGGTCTCCCCAGGCTGGGAACACCCAGCGCTGAACCCTCATTAGCCCCAGTTCTAATTGCAATCCCCCCCCACCCCGCTGCTGTGCAGCTCTTTGCTGTGGTGGTGGGGCCCATACTGCCCACGGGGGTCCCACAGTCCTGCGGGGGACCTCCTTTAACCCAGGGCTGGGTGGGGGACGCCCGTGGGTGGCACTTTCACAGCTCGCCATCAGAGGGAGGGGGTTGACGCCAGCCTCGCGCAGGGATCCAGCACCCTCTCCTGGCTTCGGCTTTGCCCACACGGCTTGAAAAATGAGCCAAAAGCAGCCGAAGTTGGGATCTCCTCCCCGTGGGGACAGGTTGGCACCCCAGGGGACAGCTTCCCCCCCCCCGACCGTGCCCCCCCGTTAGCTCCCCAACCACCTCCAGTTGCCTTGGAAGGCAAAAAGCTGATGACGAACGACCTCCCCTTTCGTTTTAGAGCCTGGAGTCGGCACTGAAGGATCTCAAGATCAAATGAAGGAACCAGCCGGGAAGGGCATCCCGGCCGCCAGCCTGCCCCTGCTCCGCTGCGCCTGCCTGCTTTCCCCCGCGAGCCCCCGTGCCACACGAGCCGGCCACGATGCCACCAGCACGCTTCCCCGGCTGCCAGCCAGCCCCGGCGGCTGCTCTCAGACAAAGAAAACAATTTTTTTTTTTTACTATTTTTGTTACCATCCTACCCGATGCTGGTCATACATCGCTTAAAGAAATAAAAAACAAAGTAAGGATTTTCCTGGATAAATCCAACGATTTTTTTTTTGCCTTTTTTTTTTTTTTTTTTTTAAACAAGTCCAATGCGAACACGCGCGTGATTAGAGCACAGCACGGCCGCTGTGCTGCATCTCATCACGGGCGGTCACGTCCTTTCTGCCGCCAGCTCTGAGGATGAATTGGGGAACATCACCCCCCACTTCCCGGCTTCAGCGTGGTCTCAAACCAGGCTTGGTGTTAGAGAAAAGGTAGGGGAGAGGATGGAGGTGGCAAGGGAGCGCAGGTTTCCCATATTGCTCCCGGCACCGAGCTCCTCCTGGCCACCGGTCAAGTCCCGTCAGGTGGGCAATCCCACGCCCGGGGAGCCGGCTCGGAAACCTTGGGCTGCCGAACCAATCCTGCCCCTTTCCAGCCCGTTATCGCAGGCTGTCACGCAATTTTGATCAGAGCACCTCCGACTTCAACCTTCCTCACCTCTAACTCGGGGTATGAGCAGTCCCATCTCACAGCCACACTGGGAGGACAAAGCTGCTCCTAGGAGTGCCGAGGAGCCTTTGAAGAGGCTGTAAGAAAATCGATAAATCTTTCTACGTTTCAGGGCAGGGTTTAATGGCACGTGGTAAGCAACGGGCAGGGTTAC
The DNA here is from genome assembly GCF_035582795.1 of Mycteria americana. Lineage (NCBI taxonomy): Eukaryota > Metazoa > Chordata > Aves > Ciconiiformes > Ciconiidae > Mycteria > Mycteria americana. The sequence continues at coordinate 4,448,743 of NC_134376.1, read as the reverse complement.
ATATTTCATACAGGGTATGAAATCACGGTGAAGCGGTTGGTAAGGGCTTTGGCAAAGGCAGAAGAACCAGTACCTGGGCAGGTGTGTCAGGGCAGGCAAGATGCCCGGCCCCACCTCTGGCGTTGCCCTGTCTTGAACTGAGCGTCCCTGCAAGGGAAATCCTGCGTTTATCCCCAAAAGGAAAAGGAACCTGTTCAGCGCAACGTGGTTACTCCTCCCGGGCTCAGACCTCGCTGTGACAGCTGGGGTTAAAGCCCATCCTGGTGGTGCCCCTCAAAGCAGACCCGTCCTTATGTTGACCACGGCCCGGGAGGGGAGTCCTCGCTGGCAGAGAGGGACAGTGACATTCGGGTTCTGGTCGAGATGTTAGTTAGAGATTTTTTCCCCCCATTTCTACGTGTGACCCACCCCACCCCATGTGAACAAGCCCATCTCTCCCCCCTCCACCCGTGGCTCCTGCCCTGCTCCATCCCAGGCATCAGCCCACCACCCTGCACCTCCCTGCGCTCCAAGGACCACCCAAACTTTCTGTGTCAGTTCTGTCCCCACCGTATCGGCTCCTCCCTCTTGGAGCTGACAGCAAGGGCACCTCTCCTGGTGCCCCTCATCTCGCATAGCTCCCTGGAAATCTTTCTTGCCTCAAATTATGCCTCGGGGTACAAAAGCACAGGCCAGAGGAACGGCTCTAGAGCTCACGCCTTTATCCACACGCAGAGATGACGCAGCGTTCCTGTACCAAGAAAGCAAGTTCCCACCGGGGTTTGAGCAGGCGGCTCACCGTGACCTTCCCCGAAGTGCATCCCCCGTCACACCCTCACCACTGACAACCTGCAGCCAGGCAGGGACAGCAGCGTTACACAGAACAAATCGCATTTGTCATCCTGCATTGCTACAATCGCTACCTCTTTGCTAGCGACTCGGAGAGCTCCCGTCTCGGCTCTGGGGCTGAATCTCCTCCAGCCGTTGGTGAGCGAACCTGGGAAGCGCTGGTGTCCCTGGCAGAGGCTGACAGCAGGACTCCCTGGACCGCCTGGGGCATGGCGGGTTAGAGCATCTCCTGCTCCAGCAGCCCTACACCGTGAAACAGGACAGGTGACAGGGGTGACAGTTCGGGGACTGGCCTCCTGACACAGTGACTAGGTTAGACAGCAGCCTGAGGGTAATTGTTTTCTCCACTGTGGTAATCAAATTGTGCCAGACGTCCATCAGAGACAGGCACAAAGCTTTTCCTGCTTCGGGCTGCATCTGCTGATGGAGCTCCTGAACCTCGAGCCAAATTCCACGCCACAAACACCACAGAGAAACGGCAAAGCGGCAGACGCGGAAGTCACCACACCACCAGACTGCTACCGCACCTTGCACCTCGGCAGCAGCCTGTAGAGTCGCGTTCATTTACACGCACACAAGACAAGGACAGAGCAGTTATGATAACTTACATTTTAATCAGCCAAATATACAAGTTCTGTTGTTGTTTTTTAAGCTTTATCAAGTGTTTTTTCCATCTGGGTCTGATACAATTAATGTTGTTGTTTGTTTTTTTCCTTTAATCAAAGGATGATGTGGTTAAAAACTGGCACTATCCCTAATAAGGAGAAGAAAAAAAAAAAATGAAGAGGAGGGAAAAGGGGAGACTGGCTGCAAGAAAGGAGGGATGAAACTGGGAAGGAACGGCACTCCAGATGTCCATGAAGTCAGGCTCCCAGATGATACTGCAACACCCTGCAGCAAAATTTTACGGGCCATTTGCCCAAAGGGGTTCCTCAGATACATTATCCTTTGGGCTTTCACTAGCAAGTCAAAGTTCCCCACCCCATGCCCCACCCCACAATGACCCCACAATCTATTTTCTTGCAATCTAATATTTGAAGCATCTCCCCTCCCGCACAGCTCCCTCCCGCCCTGTCCCCTGTCTATGAGTTCTTAATCCTAAAAACAGCAAAAACATTCAGTTTCCAGACTGTTACAGAGAATTGCTGTTCAGCACAGTTCTGCAACGAAGATAGCAGCTGCCCCTAACCCCAAATGGAAATCTGTGCCAAGATGAAGACAAACACATCGTCAGTGTCTCTTGGAGGTGAAGGTGACTTCGATGCCGCAGTACACCCTACGTGGCATCGATGGTATGCAACACGACAGAGTTCCTGGCAGGCACCAGGCACAGTTCCCTGGCGTTTCCTCCTCTTGCATGTCCTGTGCTTACTTGTTAAGGGATAGTGACTGCAGTCTTTTACCTGCCATGGCCGCTTCGTCTTTTGCTGGGGGAGGAAAAGAACAGAGGTTTCATCATTTCACAGAGCACATCAGGGACTGGTGGTGGCGTGACAGCCCCAGAGACCGAAATCCTGCTAGCCACGTACAGTGAGGCAACGGGAAAAAATCCGACCCTCCCTGCTAACCCCTGGCAGATCCCCTCCAGAGGTAAGAGGAGCAGCCCCCCTTGCACGTTCCCTTCTGTCCTTGGCCTCTCTTCAGGCGCCCACAAATTACCCTGATGCTGCTGCACAAATTTCTTTGTGGAAGCCACTAGCAACACGTGTTCATCAGACTTCTGGTTCACACCTATCAGAGCTGACGAGAAGGTCCAGGCAGGGGAGGAGTGCTGCAAATTCCCTGGGCTGTTTGGATCCCCAGCATGCAAAGCAGCTAAATCACACCCAGCACGAGGAACTCGCTAAACCCCCGAGCTGGAGCAAGCATTGCTTGGGAGGCTGAAGACAGCATGGATATCAAGGGCAATTCCCTTCTCTCTTTCCCTGCTCCCTGTTCAGATGTCCTAGAGCTTTATAAAGCAAGAGCTTTACAAGAGTGAAACAGCTGAACCTGGTTTTGATGAGAGAAGTTGTAATGACACTCAGCAACACCACGCAGTCTCAGGAGATGAGGGATTACCACATGTGATAAGAGAAATCATGCCTCTTGGCAGTACAGCCATTGCAAGAAGTAAGAGGATATGATTAATTACTCTCTAACCTTTTCTTTCTTCTTCTTTCTTTCTGGCAGCTTCTTCCCTTTGCTTCCGAATGATGGCTAGTCGGGCGAGATCTGCCTTCGCTTGTTCTGTTTTGCCAGCTAGGTGCATTTTCATGTATCTTTCTTTTGCCTTCTGTTTCTCTATTTCCTCTCTGTTTGAGTGAAACATACCAGTCATCAGAGTATCCAAGTGAGCACGCAGGTACAGGCAGGGAGGGGGAGGCTTTCTGACTGGGAGGGCTGGTGCATTGCCCTCAGAGACTGGGGGGCCCTGTCACCAGTTCTCAAGCACAGGTTATATCTATTGCAGGGTTTGAACAGGGATGGCGAGAGAGATTTCTACTTTTGTTCAGCTAAATAAGGACACTGACACACAATGAGGTCAAATGAATTAGCCCCAGACTGCACAGCACCATGACATGTTTTCCTCAGCCTTACCCTCACAAAGGCGTACTTCTGCTGAAGCAGTCTATCCCAAATAAGCAAGCTTAAATCTTTCACTCTGAAACTCCCCATCGCTAAATGAAACTAGAAGATTAAACTTTGGTTCTCATCTTATTCATCTGCTCAGACAAAAATTTCACCGTGACCCCTGGAATCTTGGAAACTGCTACCTGTCACTAGGGCACCTTCTGTAGCAAGATTAAAGCGGACCCCAAGGTGACCTCTGGTTAATGGATTTCAGTTAGGTCTGATTTTTGGCATAAAACTTCAGGAAAAGAATGGTCTACATCCGCTTCACAGTGACAAACTTCACTCTCTTTGTGCACCTGGCCAAGCTGCCTGGCTCCAGGATGGCCACAGCTACTCCCAGAGGACAGACAACTCCTGTAAAGTTTGTAAGGGAAGACATTTTGAACCACAGTGAGTCCTGCCTGACAGTTTGCCGCTGTTCAGTGCCCGCTTTAGAGAGCGACACATTTAAAGGGCTTCCCTGAAACACCAACGCATACACAGCAGAGAAACATCTCCCCGCATTACGCTGCTGCCACCAGCAAGGATGAAATTCCAGGAATGCAGTAGCTCCTGCCGAGGCAGCAGGAAAGACTCACCGCTCTCGTCGTGAGAGTTCCTTAGGTCCATCCAGGTCCAGCTGAGTTACTTTTTTGGTTGTCTGAATTACACGATTGGGATTCTCTATGTCTATCAACCCTTCCACTCCTTTGCGCTTTTGCTAAGGTTCAAGAACAAGAGGAAGGTTAAGAAGCTCTCTCATACCCAACACTGTGTTGTAACAGAGCTCATCAAATACACTGCAACACACCCCAAAAGCAGAATTAAAGATGTTTTCACTACCAGCCAACAAAACCATTTATGAACCAAGACTTATACTACCAGGCATCTTCAGCCTTTTTTGAAATATTCTTGCCTTGTAGTTCCCTTATAAAAATACACAAGTTTTCATTCTGAGGACAAAATGCAATCAAGTAAGGGTTTTTTTGGCTTCTAAAAATAGTCCTTCCATAAAAAATTTACTATATGTAGCTCTCAAAGAGAACTTGGGAGTCACGAGCGTGCATCTCTCTCCTGCTCCAAGAATGTGGGTGGTGCAAATGCATTAAGTGCCCTGAGAATTACAGTACCTGATAATCCTCGTCATCTTCATCACTCTCATCTGAATCTAAAGACTTCTTGTCCTTTTTGGGGTCGCCTGTTGCTCCTTCGCCTCCTTCTTCTTGCTCCTCTTCTTCCTACAAAATCACAGAAAGTTAGAGAAAATGTATGTCAATAAAAATCCCAAATCCAACAGTGACTCTTAAATGAGATCATTTTGGAGGGATAAGAGACAGCTCCGAGAGCATTGGTGTTCCTGACGTGGCCCTTATGACACCAAAGGTGCCTGGCTGTTACAAAACAAGAGCTTGTTCTCAGCACACAAGTATGCATCACCTGCCCCAGCAGATCATCTCTAAACAACTCTGCTGTCCTCTCTGTGTAACAGGCCAGGAAAATGATTGTAAAAGACAGAACTGGCACTTTACTTTCCCCAAATGAAAGATCTCCAAGAAACATTTTGGCCCAGGTTTCCAGTGCGCAATATCTCAGGGACTGGAAACTACATGGGTGTAGTGTAGAGCTGGATGCCATCCTAGATCTAGATTAAAGAAAACTAGAGAAGAGCAAATTGACAACCATCAACCAGAACATTATTATCCAAGAAATTACAGCCTTTCTAGCACAGCTTTTACCAGAGGTCTAGGAAATAATTTGTAAATCCTTAGAAGATAGGGTTAGAAGAACCAACATGGGTGTGAATAGCTTGCTTTACCATTGCCAAATATCCCTCATCAGAGCAACTGGCAAAGTGGAGGAGCTATGGGCAGTAAGAGAAGTAATTATCTTAATTGGTTTTTTTTAAGCTCTCCCTAACGAAATAGCATTAGATGTAACCATCACTATGTGAAATCCTTCTCAAAGGGCAGTTCTCTGGTTTGTTTTGAAACAAGACAGACATTTAAAGTGGGGTCCTGCTTGCTCTGTCCCATCTCCAGTTGGTATTTTTATTAACAACTCAGAAGTGGAGAACACTCATAAAGTTTGTGAATGACATCGCACTGGTAGGAGTTGGAATAATTTTGGAAAACAGGATCAGCCCCATAAGTGGTTTCAGAATTTGGAAAGATGGCATGAAACCAAGAAGGTGGAATCAGGAAACAAACCAAGAGGAGTTATACTTCGGAAGAAGAAATCCAACACGAAGTCAGAATATGTGGCTAAGCAGCAAACCACACAATCATCTTGAGTTACAGCTGGTCAAAACATTAGAAAGGAGTCAACAATACAGCTCATAACTGCTTGAAAGAGTAATTTTCTTCTGGGAGGTATTCATCAATATTTCCTATATGGGGTATAATTATCCTACTGTAGTCAGTGCTGTGAGGCTTCAGCTGTAATAGTGTATTTGGGCTTAGGCAGCACTTTCAGAAAGTCACAAAAAAATAGCAGTGAGAGTGCCATCGTAGCTGTGGTAATTTGGGAATACAAGAGAGCAAGTACTGCAAAAAGTAGCCATGCCTTCTATAATACCAGTCAGGTACTTGTGGAAGCAAGGGGAGCTGTTACAATCCTGTGTTGGGGCACGGAAACACGCCCAAAAAAGGACTCACGCCAGAAAACTCTGTCAGCAGTCCCTACAAGTCAGAGGCAAACAAGAAAATCGTGTGTAGAGGAAGAAGTCAAAGGAATTTGGTCTTTTCAATCTAGAAGAGAAAGAGGGTAAATATAATAATTTCAATATACAATAAGATGTCAAGATGTGAGCCCTTTTCCTCCACAGCCAAGCTGCAGAGCACAGATTAAAAAAATGAGCTGACACTGGAGACTGGAATGATGAAACACAGGGGGAAAAGGTGTCTAGAGCTGCTGTGTAATCACCTTCCCTATCCTTTAACCTTCAAATTGTGAACTGGATGGTCTACCTGGCCTCACTTCTGTAAGGAACCAGACTGGATCACACCTTGCAGTTCTCCCCAGCCAGAGATATTCAGAGTTCATATTGTGATCACTGACAGAATGACCTGCAACACCTGACTAAGCTGCCATTTCTCATGAACTCCAAGTTCACGCTGTACAAGCCAGAACTTATGACAGTAAGCACGTAATGTAGGCAAACACATACCCTTGCCTTTTGCTTTTCTGCTTGGAGCTGGGCATCAATCTCTTCAGGACTTGTGTACTGTCTTGCTCGGCCTTTGTGGCCTCCTTTTCTACCTGTACAAAAAAAAAAAAAAAATTCACAAATGGTTTAGTGATAGCTTCCAGAAAGGTCTACTCCTCCTGCAGCACTCTCTCTGGCTTTTCAGTGCAGATAGGACAAACCAAAATAGCTCCTCTGATAGAATCTAAACAACAACGAAAAAAGGACACACTGAACTTGCCTGTTCTAGTGAAACACTCCAAGAATTTTGGGTAAGTTACACAGAGAATTGGCATTATTGATCCATAGAAAGATACTCGGAGAATCACTTCTTTCTTTCCCCTTGGGCGGGTTTTGGAGACAGCAGAACTGAGAGCAGCCAATCAGCTGTACAGTGTTTTCCAAACGACGCATGGGTTTGTCCTACGGAGGTACCCCCATCCCTCAAACACCACAGAGCCACGACACCATTTATCAGGCCACGAGCTTCCAAGTGCCCCCTCAGCTCTCGGTGACGCCACCTTTCCTTGCCCACGCATGCCTACGCTTGTGGCCTCTCTGATTCACTTCCCGGGCTGGCAAGGGGTGCTCAGTCCCACAGCCGCTCGCTGCGTTTCCTGCACGGGAGGAATCACAGCATGTTCCTGCGGCAGCCGCGGTTACAACCAACTCTCCGACAAGCTGGGCTCCTTAACCCCTCCCCTACACTAAGGCTGTGCCAAGAGAAAATAGGAAGCTAATTGGACAAAAGCTTTGGGAATTAAAATGAGAGCTGAAGAACTACTAAAAGGAGCCTCCATGTTTTACCGCTTTATAAGGAAAAATAAAAACAAGCTCTAGGAACCAGGAAGAGGAGGGAGTCAGCTTAGCTGGCTGGACTGCCTGGCTAAGATCTGCTCTCAAATTCAAAATTCTGTTGATTAACGAATTGCTGAAGCCATTAATGCTTCCTGCAAGCGACTGCTCTGTTTATGTTCCCACAGCTCAAAGAACTGCTGGAAAGCAAGCTGAATAGAGTCAGTCTCTAGCCTCGAGCTAGGGAGCTCAAGGTAGAACCGGTGCACGAGATTGGCAAAAAGCAAACAGCTCAGGCAAGGGAGCTCTCCACTACTGCAGGAGTCTTTGAAGTCCGAGGGAAGGAGCAGGAAATCCTCGCGCTCTCTCTCACCCTCCCCGCTTCACCTGCGAGGATAACGGAAACCTTACGGTGGCGGGGAGGGCTGAGAGGATCGTCCCTCCTTCCCTGGGACTGCGCAGGACGCACGGGAGAGACCTGTCACTACTGTACCGCTGTGCCACGGCCACGCCTGGCTGCACTGCTGGACTTGGAGGGACAGGGAGCACCAGTGCAGGCAGCCTCTGTGGGCTGCGAGCTTTAGAAATTCAGCGTTTTCTGACCAGTCCTCCTGGCTCAGCAAAGACAAACTCTCATACGTTTTAGCTCAGTAGAAGCTGAGCTGTGGAATAAATTATCTCAAAAACCTCACTGTGAAGCCCTGCAGAGCCTCCCGAGATGTTTTTCTCACGTGAAACGGGGAAGTGCAGAGACCAGATTTCTGAACTCCGCTGTGGAAGCTCGTGGGCACTCAAACCACAAGCGCAACCAAAAGCTTTGCTGCACCCAAAGACCTGTGTTTTCTGTTTGTCTGTTCCCAACCATCCCACGTGGCAACACTGACACTCTCTGGGAATGAGATCTGCCACGGAGCGCTCTAGCCCAGGAGACATTACCTCACTGCCCAGCAAATGACATCACTCTAGATGGAACAACAGTAGTATCCCTGACACACTACATAACACCAAGAAAACCTAAATAAACTGAAACAATCCTGTGCTACAAGCTTAACCGACGCCAGGCAACCTTCTTGTCCAGCTGGGCTCAGAATTTTACACTGGGCTCACAACTGAAGAACACAAAAGCCTTATTACTGCAAATAAAAAGCAGTAATAAGAGAGGGAAAAGCAACTCAAGAGAAATTATCTTACGTTAAACGCCTAAAAAGAAGCAAACTGAAGAGTGAATCAATCTCATTTATATTTGAGCCTGCGCCCGGAGAAGTAAAGCCCCTTTGAGCGGGAGCAGCAGCGCCAGCAGCTCAGCAGCTGGAGGGACCGTGGGGAGCTCAGCACGGTGCAGGGACGGGGCTCTGCTCTTCGCAGGGAGATCAAACCGCGCGTCAGACAAGCGGAGTGCCGGTCCTGCATCTGCCACCGACCTACCGCATCATGCTGCGCAACTCATGTCAGCTCTGTGCCTCAGTTTCCCCATCTGTAAAATAGGGATAATGATTCTTATCCTCCTCTGTGAAGCACTTTTAACATATAATCACCCGCAGATTTCACCTGCAGTAAAGACCACTGCCGCCTAAGGCAGGCACGCGTTCAAATACATTTGTCTGCAGCTTTAAATAGAAAAATTAAGGAATTTAAAACAAAGAGAATGGAAGAATATTGGAGGAACCACTTATTCTTTTCGAATCAAGGTTATTAAAAAAACCCCACAAAATCATCAGAAATAATCCTGTAACAAAATTTCTTAATGGCAGGTTAAAATCCCCATTTTATATTAAGTGGTGAGTGCAAAAGTCCGCTCCATAATATAACAACTCCTACTGGTGTGGGGGGGTAGGCGAGCAAAGATCCTTCTTTTCCCAAGAAGCAAAAGGTTTGAAAGAAACATTTAAAACTGTACAATGAAATACAGAGCAGGAAATCCTGAGTTACGGGGCACTTAAATATGGCAGCCAGGGTTATAAACCACCACAGTTCTTTGCCTTCACAAAAAATACGTGAAAGCTTCAGGCCTATCTACTAACATTGTCCAAATGAACACAAAATAAAAGTGCTTAAAGAAAATCTAAATGGGGAAGCAGATTTGGTACTAAAGCTTGGGAAAAGCTGATGAAATAAATTAGAGCAAACTACAGAGAAGATGAATGACGAGGGCTGGTTTACATTAATGTATATGACTGGGGTTTCACTGACGCTGGCACAGGAGCCAATTATGCAGATGGTGCATCTGGAGAAGGTTCTGGGTGGATCCAGCTCAGCCCTGACAGCCTGTCAGTCCCTCATTACCTCTCCTTAATCACACAAGCAAGTCGGTACCCGCTCCGTAATACCCAGATGCGGAGCTGCCGGAGCCACATGAAAGGAGCCACGTTTGGAGTCCCTGAACCGAAGACCACCTCTGCATGCCCCCCCGCTGCCCCTCAGGGCCGGACCCTCTGCCCGGCCGCTCAGATTCCCCGTACCCAGCCCCGAAGGCCTCCACCATGGAACCACCGGGAGGGGAAGGCCGCCAGCCACCACACACCGCCTGCCTGCCCCCCCCCGGTGCCCCCCGGGATGCCCAGTGTAGCTGTAAATTCCCCTCCCCGGGCATCCCTGTGCCCATAGCCCTGTCCCGGGGGAAGAGGCTGCAGTTTCCAGCCCAGCGGGGAGCACATGGGGCCCAGCCCGCTCCCGGTCCCACGGCGGGGCCTGGCACCCCAAGGCCAGGACACCCCCAGGGGATGCTGTGATCCCACGGCACTTGTTGGGGGGCACAGAATGGGAGCCCCAGCTCTGTGAGAAACGTGGAGAATCTGCCATCTCTAGGGGGGGGGAGGGGGACGACACACACAGGGAGCGAAGCTCCCCCCGAAGCCCTCTACGAGCGGGCGGGGGGTAGAAACCGAGACACCCCCCCCCGCCCCGAGGCCATCCACAGCCGGAGGGGGGGTGCGGCAAGGAAGCCTCCCTCCAAGACCCTCTGCGGCCGAGAAGGGGGAAAGGAGACCCCCCACCAAGCTCCCCAAGGCCGGGGAAAAGGGGGGAAGAGACCTCCCCTCAGACCCGAGAGCGGGAAACGAGACCTGCGCACCCCCCCCCGCCCAGCACCTCCCCAGCCGAGACGGGGGGGGAAGGATGAGCCGTGCCCGCCCCGAGCCGCCACAGCCGGGGCCTCCCCGCACGCCCCTCCTCTCCTCCCGGGGCCTGAGGGGCCTACAGCCCCTCAGCCCCCTCCCACCGCCGCTGTTTCTCGCAGGGGCGAACCCCCCCGGCCCGGCCCCCACCTCCTTTCGGCATCGCGGCGGCGATGGCGGCTGCGGCAGCTGCAGCGAGGCCCCCCCCGGCCCCGAGCGGCGACCCGGAAGCGGAAGCCGCCCCACCCCCGCGCGCGGCGCGCGGCCCTCGGCGCCCGCCCAGTCACCACGGCCCGCGAGGCCCCCGCCGCGGGGCTGCCCTCGGCGCCGCCGCTCCCGCCGCCCGCGCCGCCCCTCCGGTCACCCCGCCCCGCAGCGGAGAGCGGGGCCGCTTCTCCTCCCGGCGGGCCGCGCTCTCCGCCCTGCCCCGGCCGAGGCGGGGGCGCGCACGGCGGGGAGGGTTTCTTTCAGGCACCGCGGCGGGCAGCCCAGCGGGGCGGGGCCACGGCGCGGCCCGGGTGCGAGAGGCCCCGCGGGTGACGGCAGCGGCGGCGCGACGGCGGAGCGGAAGCTGCGGCCCTCGGCAGGTGAGCGGGGCCGCGGGCCGGGGCCTCCCCCCTCCGCCGCCTAACACGGCCCGAGCCCCGGCGAGCCCCGGGGGCCGCACTGGGGCTGGCGGGGCCGGGCCGGGCCTCGCCCGGGTTTTTAGCTGAGGCTGGCGGAAGTTGTTGCTTCAGGGTAGCCCGGAGTGGGGGAGGGGCGGCTGTCGTCTCACTTTGCTGAGGAGAAAAAATGATTTCTTGTGGCGGGGCGGAGGCAGCGCTCACCCCAGAGGCCGCATTAGGCGAGATTTTACCTCTTTCACGAGCTCCGTAAATCTTATTTTTATCATCGAAGAGGAAAACGGCAAAGGGGCACAGAAATCTTAGGAGCAATATCTCTAACAACTGTTTTCCTTTCGTTTTTTCCAGTGGTTCTCAGGACTTTGAAGCACCCGCACGTTTGAGCACAGGCAAACCCTCGTTCCCCCACCTTTTGCCTTCCTCGTTTCCAAGGCAATGCCCAAAGTGAAGAGGAGCAGGAAGCCTCCCCCGGACGGCTGGGAGCTGATTGAGCCAACGCTGGATGAGCTGGATCAGAAGATGAGAGAAGGTAAGCGGCAGAGCTGGGTGTCCCTGAAACAAGCTCATCCTTAGCTGTTATATAGATATATAACATATATATATATAGCTGTATATAGCTATATAGCTATATATATAGCTATATAGCTATATATATAGCTATATAGCTGTTATATATATATATATAGCTACATATATATAGCTATATAGCTGTTATATAGATATATAACATATATATAGCTGTTATATAGCTGCAAATATAGATTGACCTCTTTTATATCTCTGCCTCGCAGCGATACTGCAGACTGAGACTGGGCCAGCACTGGTTGCTTTTCTCTGGGTGTACCCAGGTTACAGAGCGCGGGTGTACAGCTTAGGGCACTCCATGGCCAAGCCCTGGCTGAAGCTCGCTCTTGTGCGGGGACGGGCAGTTCTTGTCTGTGCTGTTGCTCTGGTCTGACGAGCCAGGGCAGCCATGAAGTCACCTGCCATCCCAGTGTGGGTCACGTCATCCCCACTGTCTTTTCTTTTTCTGTTTTAATTTCTTAAAGGAGCTGTTCCAGGTCGGGTCCCTTTCATTTGAATCTTCTCACATTAAGCTCAGTCTTACCTCTGTAATGTATTAAAGTTATGGACGTTCTTGGAACAGTTTATTGCAAAGTGACTCAGGAGATAAGTTGGCCGCCTGAAATGGTCAGCTGAAACCTGGTGTTTGTGTTCTCTCCCAGCGGAGACCGAGCCTCACGAAGGGAAGAGGAAAGTGGAATCCCTTTGGCCTATCTTCAGAATTCATCACCAGAAAACACGTTACATCTTTGATCTCTTCTATAAAAGAAAAGCCATCAGCAGAGGTGAGGAACGCAAATGCTTTACCCCGGGCAGGGGAAAACGGAACGGAGCAAGATGTCCGTCTGCAGACGCGCCTGCACTGGGGCACTGGTGGGAAGGATCGGGTTTCTGGGGAGGGAAGACAGAGGGAAGGCTGGTGGCTGCCTGGCTTTGACTGCTAGTCAGTACAGCTAGAGTAACTCTTGACAGTGATTCTTCTAACGCTTCCCGGGAGCTACTTGTGATGGGTGTCTGCTCCTCTACAGAGCTCTACGAATACTGCATCAAGGAAGGATACGCTGACAAAAACCTGATTGCAAAGTGGAAGAAACAGGGTTACGAGAACCTCTGCTGCCTGCGGTGTATCCAGACGCGGGACACCAACTTCGGAACCAACTGCATCTGCAGGGTCCCCAAAAGCAAGCTGGAAGTGGTAAGGGTTCTCAGCTTATTCCTCTACTTGTCTGGACCCTTGCAGTACCCGGTCTAACTCCTCCCAGGTCAGGGACAGCGGAAGAGGTAGTGCTGTTCTTTTGGGTTATTTCCTCTAGTTCTAATATTTTCTGTCTTTGCTGGTAGAGCTGGTATTTAGTTGGTTCTAAAGTTACCGTCAGCTTTAGCACGCAGTCGTTTAAAGTCATTAAAGCATGGGAAACAACAGAAAACTAGACGGTAGAAACCCCTCCCACACAGACCCATTCTCTGCCTTGAGGCCTGAGCCTGCTGGTCTGTCTGCTCACCGTAGCCTGGCTGAAATACCCTCCTCGTGTTTCTTTTCCAGGGGAGAATCATTGAATGCACTCACTGCGGATGCAGAGGCTGTTCTGGGTGAAGCCTTTAGCCATAAGACTACTTTTTGAACTCTGAGGGATATCATCCTACACAATGGACTACTACTGCAATTCTAGCCACCTTTGGTGTGATTGGGTATTTCTGTATAGCAATTAAAACAGCAGCATATTCATCTGGACCATATATACAATGGTGGTTGTTCTGGAGTAGGTTTTTGTGTAGCCATTTATTTTAAAATAAAGTCTGCCTTCTTGAGAGAGTGGTGCGATCTTCTGGCAAAACATTTCTGTGCCCCTCCTCTCCTGTTGGATGTGTTTTGGTTGGTTGGTTTTAAGGTTGCTCTACATACTGTGAGGTGTTCTAAACGTGGGTTGTTTTTTAACCAGCTTTTTCCCTCTTTCTCAAATAACTGAATTTAAAAGGCTGTGGGGAAGGGAAATAATAACAGTTCTCAAAACTGCAGTCATGATTTAAGTTATCCCCTGATCTCGTGTAGAAGCAGCTAAATTTCCCTGGAACTCTCTGCTAAGGTTTGTAACCTGGAATTAGCACGTAGATCCATTCAGGCATGCCAGCAGTCTATAGACTTACAGGTCACGTGTTAAGTGCCCAGATACACACAGAACACAAGAAAGAGACAAAACTAGCACTGAGCTACACCCCTGTTAAATCTGATTTTGCTTCTCCCTTGTTTAGTGTGGGGTTTGTTAAACTACCACCTATCTAATACTCTGCAGTTGAAGGAAATTCCCTGAAAATGTATTTGCTTCTCTTTAAAACAAAGGACAAATATTTTATTATGTAGTTATCACAAGAACTGGGGTTCACGGAAATACAAAGCAGCTTTACTACAAGACGGTTTAAGGGAGCAAGTTCCATGTTCTTCCAGCACAAGGAAGATGCAGGACTTTGGCGTCCTGCTCACTGCTACTTCTGCCCTGGCTGCTCCTGGACAGTCTCTTCCTTATTGTCATCTACCGCACGTTTCACTGTTCTGTATTTTTCCCAGGGGTGAGGGGTCTCCTCTCCTGCCATTACTTTTAACCACCGATAGTAGTAGCCGCGGAAACCATCAATTTTCTCCAGGTATGGGTTCTTTGACTTATACTGCAAACAGAAATCCAACAAAACAAGTTTCTATTAGAAGAGAGCTCACCTCAATACCAGCACACAACAGCTACAAGCTGTTACTAAAGAAATTGTTATCAAGTAACTGTCAGCCAGATCGGACAAAGCCAAAGGAAGAAGGCTTAGGCAGATATCTACGTTTCCCCTCCTTCTTGGTGTCCTTCGCGATGCCTTCACACTGACCAGTTGTGGCTACTTACCCTGTCAAATTTCGGAGGGTACTGTGCTGCGAACTCCAGCTGGCGTATGATGACTTCATTGGGAGGCACCTGGTTATTCCTCATGTCTCGCAGGATCTCTGTGAGATAACTGTAATCCAGCTGCCTCACAGCAGCAGCGATGAGGGTGCTGTAGATATACTTGTTGGGAGTTACTCCAGACCTCTGGAAACAAAAAACGCTACAGTTAAACTCATTTATCTGCCGAGTAGTACAGGACAGAAGGAAAGGGCATACAAGCACTTTTCACACAAGGAGCAAGGCTCTTGCTCTGGAACCTGCGTAGCAGCTTCTACAGGGCCAGCACACCCCTTCCCATGAGCCCTCTCCTATCCCAGCGCAGGTATAGGACAGACCACCTGAGCTGGCACCTACTCTAGAGTTGCATGTTTTTGGAGTGAGAACACAACCGCTCACCACGGAAACCTCAGCAGGTCTTTTTGGAAGCATTAACGCTTCAGTTTGCCTCTTTCTGCAGCTCGAACCCTAAGCAGCAGAGTTTATTACCTTCAAATCTGAGAGTAACTGCAGTCCATCCTTCTCTTGGTGGCAAGCAATTGCCAAGTTACAAAATGTCTGGAGGTTAGGCGATAGTCCCCTCTTCACTAGAGCTGGCAGCACGCTCTGCAAGATACAAGCATTGACATCGGTTTCCAAAAAGTCTCACTGTAGCTTTCCAGATAGAGAGCTGAAGATGCTAGAACAGAATCCGTAACTACTTAGAAATTAACTTGAGTGCTGGTTTGTGGAAAACAGTGGGAGATTCCCAGTTTCTATTGCGGATAGAGAAACAGGTCTCACAGCGAAACACAAGTAACACTGGAGGCCTGAGACAAGTAGGTGGTGACAGGGCCGGTTCTGAGTTTTTCCTCACCTTTGCTCCTTCTAGGTCTCCCTGTTTACTCTTCTTCCTTATTAAAGTGTTAAAGAAGGTCACATCTACTTTCACTTTATGCTCATCTAGGAGTGCCAGCAAAGAGGACTCCGAGGGGCTTTGGGGTTCCACCAGCTCAGCCAGCAACGTAAATGTTTTAATGTTGGGTTCTGCATTGTCCTCTTTCATTTTATTCAAGAAGCCCTCCACATCCCCCATCAAAGCCAGTCTATCAGACGGTGTGGCCACTGTCCCCAAGGAAACCACAGCTGTGTCAGGCATCCTGGAATCCAGCAAGTTGGGCAGGTTGCCAAAACGCAGCTTCTGGCTTAGGCGTGGTTGTTCCTGCTCCATCTCGTTCTGGCCTCTCCTCATCAACGCTCCGGTCCTGCTGTGAGCTACGCTGGGGCTGTCAAGAGCAGCTGGTTCTGTTTCAGCCCGATTCACGTCTTGATTTTGTTGCCGGATCAGTTCTTCAGGCTGCACTGAACTCTCCTGAAATAATTCCTTTTCCATAGCTTCCACATCTAGCTGGACAGCAGCTGCACTCTCAGATTCCTTCTTCTTCTGATTTTTCACCTTTTCCTTCTGCCTCCCGGGTGCAAGCCTTAGCTGAGATGAGTTGTCAGGGGTGGGTCTGAGCAAGAGTTCAGAAGCCACGACCGGATTGCCTATTCCACAGTCTCTCGCAGCACGCAGCATCAAATTGTAAGTGTGGCTGTTGGCCTTTATTCCAAGTTTAGTCATTTGTTTCCAAACCTGAAAAGGGGAAGATGAACACCAGATGTACGTGATGTTAAATAACAGGAGCATTTCTAGCAGATTGTAAGCGTATCTACCGTGCCCACTGTTACGGTATCTACTTGCAGAAAAGGAGCGAGTTTACAGCATGACGAGGTGAGATGCCACTGGACAGTGAACAGCCACCTCGAGCTAGTACAGTCCTGCGAGATCATCCAGAGTGGTTTACCAGTGTACAAGACCTCCCGATGGAGGTCTGGTTTACAGAACTTCTCCTAGGAGGAGCTGAACTCCTCCTATTTCATCAGCTCTGAGCAACCTGCTGCCTTCTGTGCATTCAAGTGATGAGTTCCAATACAGAAGCCCTTTTTCCTCCCCACATAGTATATGCAGACAAACCTGTAAGGCATATCGGAAGCCATTTTCACTGTCCTTTATGCAGCTCATGAGAAGGAAACTGAAGGTCTCGGCTGTGAGAACATGGCCCTTGTGCACAATTTCCTAAAAGAGCAGAGAGAGCATTAAACTTCCCAGTTACCCAAACAGTCTGTCCCAGCTGGCTGCGAAGCTCAAATACGGCTGTTGTCTTCTGGGCAAACAGCAGCAACAAAGCATAGGGTGAACTCCCCGTGCTGCGAGCAGAACGATCGCTCCAAGAGAAGAGCAGCCCTGGAATGCCTGCGTAGATCCTAGCTTCTCCCTGATGGGAGCTACAGGGAACTTGAGGGCAGGAACAGAAATCCTTTTAGCTACTCCCAGACCGGCCCCTTCTGAGAAAAGCTGCTGTAAGAGCTTTAAAAGAAACTAGATATCAGTATATGGGTCTTCAAAATGAGGGATGGAGACAGACACAGCAGCTGTGAACCCCACAAAACACAACTGACCAGAGTTTTAAAGCCAACCTCTGTTTAAGGCTGTAGCTGCCTCTTTTTATGTACCTAAACTTAGTGTTTGGTATGTACCAAGATGATTTCATTGTACGAGACCAAGGATCAACTAAATATAAACACGTGATCTGTAATTACCTCTGCTGGAAATGAAACAAAAAAGTCTGTGCAATATGGCAACTTCCAGGAGCTTTAACCAGAGCAGGCTGCACTTGATAAGAGAAAAGTCACATATTTACCTTCAGTACGTCAAAGCACATCCTGAGATCCGAGCACAGGGCACAGACCTTCAGCAGCGCGTGGTAAGTGATCAGGTTCAGCTCTTCATTTTTGCTCTTTAGCTGCTGCCGTAATTTGAGCGCGCTCTGCAGGCCTGAGTCTTTCCATGGCGATTCGGCACAGGCATTGAACAGGGCTGTGTAAGTGGCCTCGGTGGGAGTTAAGCGTCGTTTTTTCATCTAAGGGAAGAGAAGAAGAATTGGAACTGGCTTTTTAGGAAAGGATTTCTAGAATTTCATAACTTGTTTTTAAGAGTTTCAGGCTAAGAAGGTACAAACACTAACTCAAAGGCATTTTGGAGACAAAGCAACGTGACCAAATGCTTGGAACAGTTTTAGCTTAGAAAACCCGATGAAGGTTTGAGAGGAGAGAACGTAAACCTACATCATTGTAGAGCCTGAATGCCTTCTTCACGTAGCCCACCCTGCCGCAGCCGCCAATTAGAACAGTGTAATTGCTTTCTTCTGGCTGCACACGCTCTTCCTTCAACATCTGCACCTCAAACAGCTCCAGAGCCTCCGCCAGCTACAGAAAAGAGGAAAATCCATGATGAGGCAGCAACAGAATCAATGACAATGGATATTGATCTATGCAGCTGTGGGCAGGCTGCGGTAGAAGTCCTACAGAGCACAGGATTCCTCACAAATTCTTATTTTACCTTTTTTCTGTAAAGATACTAAGCGAGAGGACAATACCAGGACAGTGTTGCGTCCTTCACGCGTGCTATTTAAAACCAAAGAAGAGAAGAGCTGGGAACAAACCTTGTCGTCCTTGATGAGGGCCTTGCATTTTAGGAAGTACCAGTACGGAGTGTTCTTAGGACCGCGCCGAAGTTTTCTTTCCGGTTCTTCCTCTCCCTCTTCTTGAAGCTTTAAATTCTGAAAGCGTGATGTGGTTTTGTGATAATATTTTCGAGAAGAAAATTTATGAGACAGCGTCCCGAACTCCACGTCTTCGCCTTCATCCTCATCCTCCTCCCCAACAGCCTCAGCGCAGCCGCCAGCATGGATCTCTCTCGGGTCGCTACCGGCCAGCTTGCGGAACGCCTGTGACGAGCTGAACGGCCTCCAGCCCGGCCGCGGCCCCTGGCCTGGGGGCTGGAGCAGGCGCGGCGCCTTCCCGGGCTGCTCGGAGCCACTCTCGGGGGCTGCCCACCGGCACCGCGAGGCGAGCGGGCCCAGGGGGACGAGGAGCCGCACGGACCTCATGCTGTGCCCGCGTCCCCGGGGCCGGTGCGGGCCCGGCGCCCGCCCTCGCTCTGCTTCACCTCAGCCGCGGCGCCTGCGCGGGCGGAAGGGGCGGGAGCGGCGCGCTCTGATTGGCGGGGGCGCGCGCGCTGCCCGCTGGGCGACGGGGTCAGAGGTGACTCCCGGCATTCCGCGGGCAGGCGGCGCGGGGCGGCGAGGTGCTGCCGCCGCCGCCTCCCCTCTCCTCAGGCGCTGCCGGCGCGGAGCGGAGCGGGCCGGGCCGGGCCAGCCCGGGCCCGGCCGCCCGCTGCCACCACCGCCACCACCATACCTCCCCTTCCTTCCCGCTGCCGCCGCCCCCCAGCCGCCACCATGCAGGAGCTCATCGCCAGCGTGGACCACATCAAGTTCGACCTGGAGCTGGCTGTGGAGCAGCAGCTGGGGGCGCAGCCGCTGCCCTTCCCCGGCATGGACAGTGCGTGTGGGCAGCGGGCGCTGCGCGGCTCCCTCCTCCCCGGGGTGCTCGGGGCCGGCTCTTGTCCCCTGTCCCCGGAGCCGCCCGCGGGGCTGGGGCCGTGTCGGGGCTCCCGCCCGGGAGGAGCCCGGGTTTGGCTGGGGTGGGAGGGTGGGAGGTTTCCGGGGATCTGGGCGCTTTGCTCAGGCCGTATCCTCTGATCCACCCCACTTCTGCTTTCCCTACGAAGTTTCTGTCTCAATCCAGGTGTTTTTCTTTCCTGCTTAATGAAAGCTGTAGGGAGTACCCAGCCAGGCTGGAAAATGAAAGTTGAGACATTATCGTGAATAAACGTCGCTTTCCTGCACAGTACTTTGTTATTTTTTTTAATTCCCTTTTGATACATGAGGCATTTTGATGGCAGGGAGACTCCATCATTAGGTATATCCATGGCCTAGTCTCTAAACTTTTCCTTCAGTCTAGTGTCTGACAGAGGTAGTCTCAGGAGACTCGTAGTTTGCTGAAATTTTCTGGCCGGGCTACTAAACTTGTGTTTTAATTTTGTTGAATGTTGTGATAGCTGTTGGTCAGGATCAGCAAGGGATAACACGCTAATCATTGTTTCAGGCTGTTCTGGTCAAAAAATATAAGAATGTCATTGCCAGGACTGTAAATACGACGTTCACTGACACGATTGACTTGACAACAGAGGAAAACCCAGTCAATAAAACCTATCTGCAAATTCTCCTTGGCGTCCCCCAAGGCGATGTTTATGAGGGCCAGACTTGAACAAGGAACTTATGTAGGAAAGTAAATTCCCCAAACTGAAATGCTGCTTTTCTTTTGGTGTTGAGGACCAGATTGTCTTTCTGGGGAAGGAAATATTTTAAAAGTTCATGCGAAACTTTGTTAAAATTAATTATATTTCTTTGTTCTCTCCACAGAATCGGGCGCGGCTGTCTGTGAATTTTTTTTAAAGGCGGCATGTGGAAAAGGCAAGTAATATTTCTGGTACAATTATACTCATGGGGGTGGGGTGGGGAAACTAGATTTTCTAGCACTGTCTACGGTACTCTTGTTTTTTGTAAAGATTAGGGGATAACCTAGATAGAGGATAGAACTGAAGCATGTTGGAATAACTGCAGCAATTGTGAAATAATGGTATTTTTTTAAGAAGTTGGGAGGTGAATAAGCAAAGCTACTGGTAAAGGAAGGCTTGCACTTACCACACGCAGACCTCGCTGTGGATGTGCCTGTATCAGTTGCTGTGGTTTGTGGTTGCCAGGATTAAGAGCTGGAGACTACGTTGCGTAGCTCATTAGAGGGTAACATAAGACTTGTCTGGAACTCCTTGCCACTAAAGGCTAAATTAATAAAAAAAAGTGATGCCTTCTGAGAACCCTCTTGCAGAGGGGAATGAAGTATTGCTGTTACCCTGTACCTTCTTGTGCGGCAGATTTTAATTGTTCTTTTTTTTTCCTTCTCCTTGCCCCATCCTTCTGCAGGAGGCATGTGCCCGTTCCGACACATCAGTGGGGAAAAGACAGTTGTTTGCAAACACTGGCTACGAGGACTGTGCAAAAAGGGAGACCAGTGCGAGTTTCTGCACGAGTACGACATGACCAAGATGCCTGAGTGTTACTTCTACTCCAAATTTGGTAAGGGGCATTGTAGCTCCTACTTAGCGTTCCTTGCTGGTGTGGGAGTCTGGTGAAGAGGATCCTGGTACATCCCTCTCATCCGTCTTCAGAGCATTACAGTTCTTCTGCGTCTGATGATATTGTTAGATTGTACTTTTTCAGATCTGCTTAGTCCTTCACCTTATTATCCCCCTAAATTTGTGACGTGTTGTAGATGCCTTCTCTCTCAAGAGCTTGTCCCTTGGGGGAAGAGGGGGGAAGTTCAAATTTTTACTGGGTTTTATGCCTTTTGTTCTGTTTTGGGTATGAGATGAGTAGGCTGAGCAGTTGGTCTTTGCATGACACTTATTTTGGGGAGTTGATGAGCAGCAGAGGGCATGGGGGTGCAAAACTTTTATGCACTTGCTTTCCAGCTCTGGAGATCTGGACATAATGAGGCAACTTGCTGTCAGAAACTTACAGTCTTGTAGGTTTCCTTGGATTGAGGTTAGTGCGCAATTTGTAGTTTCTCCACACTTCTGGTGCACTAAATGTTTGGTTTTTGTTATCATGACTGCTCTTTCAAATTTAGTTTCCGCATTGTTTTTAAAAGCACACATAAATAATCCAGTCTGGTAGAACTTCACTCACCGGGGGTGAGTCCTTGGTGTTGTTCATCTAGGTTAAGGCAGGCAGTAAGACTGTTGTGCCTGAACTTATAAATGTTGATAACAGCTTTGCGGGAACTACATGATCCAGGTAAAGTTTTGGGAGTCATTTGATCTCGAACCTGCACAATAGACTAAGAAGTGTGTTTGCCTTTGGTACAGGGGAATGCAGTAACAAAGAATGTCCATTCTTGCACATTGACCCGGAGTCTAAGATCAAAGACTGTCCCTGGTATGACAGAGGCTTCTGTAAACATGGTATGTGTCGCACAGTTGCTGCTTCTGTGGCTATAAATCAAGGGTAGGGTGTTGCTGTTCTTTCTTTGCGTGATCTGCTTGTGTACCTGCTTCTACTGAGTGCCGGGATATGTATATGTGGAACGTGAACTACTGAGCTTTGTGTTGCAGGTCCCCTCTGCAGACACCGACACACTCGAAGAGTCATTTGTGTGAATTACCTAGTAGGATTCTGTCCAGAGGGGCCTACCTGTAAATTCATGCAGTGAGTATGTTTCCAGGCTTGCCCTGTAATCCTGTGTTTCCTCTGTAATCTGGTATATGCCAAATGAGGGTGCTCCAGTGCTTCCCAATGGCTTTGGAGATTTGGCCAACCTTTAGTTTCTTGTACCAATTTGAGGATATGGGGCAGGGCCTCTTCAGGGAGTTACCAGTAAGACTCTGGAGCGGTGATCACATGCCATCAGTGCAGTGGGATCACATGGGTTTATATTCCAGAAGACTTCACGGGTAGAGGATACTAGATATACTACATACTGGATTGTTGTTTTTGTATACGTGATTGCTGAGCGTCAGAATGCAAAGAGAAGTGGGGAGGGGGAGGTCTGTTTCCTGTGAGCCGAATTTAATTGGCTGAATGCCCGTTTTGTTGTTTGGAGTTATTTGACTGAGCTGATGGTAGAATGTTGGCCTATGGTTTGAGAATCAATTTTCTTGTTTCCATCTAAACCAGCCCTCGGTTTGAACTGCCAATGGGAACCACAGAGCAACCACCACTGCCTCAACCGACACAAACACAGCAAAAGGTACACGGTTCCCCTGCCTCCCCTACACACCCACCCTCGCAGCATTTCCCACAGTGCTTTAAAAGAGGGTATATTGTCTAGTGGTCAGAACTGGACACCTGGGCTCTTGGATCTGGCTTGCTGGAAAGCCTTGGAGAAATACTCACAGAATGAGGGAAACCCTTTCCTAGTTTACAACAGGGTGTGCTATTCTTTTGTAATTAAGAACTTGGAGACAAATCCTAATAAATGGCAAAGCACTGTCCCTTCTCTCTCCTCCTCCCAGCCCTCTAATGTCCACCATCTGATCACAATGGACCGCTGCTGTCTTCATCCTGGGACTGTGGTGTTTTGCTTTGTTCTGTTTCTCCCCTTGCCTTGGTTAACCTTCTCAGTCATTAGTACTGTCCTCCAGCTCAGAGGCGAGCAGTGGCAGTTCTGTTGCTTGGGGCACTGCCTGGCAGGGGGGGTGCTATGCAAGAATTAAGCAGTGAGCAACCCCGAGTGCCATTATAGTGATGAAAGCCCTACAATGGCTCCAACTTTACATGGAGATCTAGTCACAGAACACTCCCACGTTACATAGAAGCACATCATACGTGGTTGTGCAGCAACTTGCCAGTTTTTGTAATCTACGTGACATCTCTCAGTGATGGCAATGATATTTTAGCAGCCTAAACCTACTCTTTAAATTTGCTTTCCAGAGAAAAGCAGGATCTCTGGGCTTTGTAAGCCTCAGTGCTTGATTTCTTCTCTCTGGTGCTCCAGCTGGCAGAGCACCCACACACAGATTTGGAGGAAAATTGATCATTTGATATATGGGGTGCTCTTTTCCCTTCTTAACAAAATAACAACCATCAAGGTCTTTATCCTTGGTGCACTTAACGAGTCAGAATTCTTCTCCTAACCAACAGAGGACACCCCAAGTCATCGGAGTTATGCAGTCTCAAAATAACAACACTGGGAACAGAGGACCCCGGCCATTGGAGCAGGTCACCTGCTACAAGGTAATTCAGAGGGGAGGGACAAGGAGGGAAAGCAGAGGGTACTAGATTTGAGAGGTACAGAGTGCATGTCGCCTGGACTACATCATGCTGCTGGTTGCTTGTCACGGGCAAAGGAACAGACTGTTGTGATGAGGGGTGTTGGTCCTGCAAAAGGTTTTTTCACAGTGTGAACAGGTTCACGAAATGTGCACTCTGCTCAACAGACACTGCGTTTTGCACGTGGATACAGCTGTGGGAATTAGCATTGAGTTCTGAGGCCTCTAGGTTGCTGGCTTGCCAGCTCCTGGACTTGCTGTGACAATTAAGGCTGCTGTACGACAGACTTTGCTTGTCTGCTAATAAACAGGAAGCCCTACCACAATGACAGTTAAAGGAGACTGATGAACTGTACATTTCAAAATAAGAGCTAATATTAGTTTTGTGTCATGAGTTAATTTGCTTATACTTGGTGATTGTAGAAAGATTCTTTTCTCCCCTCTTAGCATGAAAGGTCCTTGCGAGTAACAGAAATTGAATATGCAAAGACTGTTCAGTATTTCAGCTGTAAATGCGCCCCGTCACTGTCAAGCCAAGGAATGAGCTATTTACCTTGGTTGCTCATTGAGGAGCACCGGTACAACTTTGACACAATTGAGTTTCGATCTCTGGTTATTTTTCCACAAAAGCCCCAACCCTAGCCACTAGAAAAGGGCAAAGAATCTTCCTGTCCCATCAGCTTTGACAGTTACATCGTTGTACATGCCAACTTCTGTGCCTTAAGTGCTTGTTTGGGTAAAAATTACTGTGATTGGACAGGGATATTAAGTAGCTGAATCTATTTCACTGAAAACCTTTAACAGCTGCTTATTATTTTAGCTGGAAGTAAATTACATATCTGGAGAATGCCGTAGCATCAGATACTGGCACTTCTTTCCGGGCTTGAATAGCTTCAAGGTGCAAAGTCATGAATCTCTTGTTCAGATGCACTTTTCTCTGCCTAATTCAGGATAGCTGATCAGGAGAGTCCCCGTGTGTCTCTGATGTAGTGCATATCAGATGGAGTGGTCTTGGAAGCCGCAAACACTGAAATTCTCCTTGTGTGTTACAGCCCTTTGCTGTTTGTAGTGGTGCGCTGAGAGCCTCTCTCCTTTGTAGTGCATTACAATAACGTGGCGTCAGGTTGCTCCCAGCACAGAATCAGCTTTTGCTCCAAGGAGTAGAAATAGCCCATAAATCATGGCCCTTGTGACACCATGTTTCACTTCACCTGCTAAGTGCTGCATCTTGCATACGCGGAAGAGCTTCCAAATCGGAACAGTTGAAAGCTACCTTAATAAAGGCAGCTAGAGGAAAAAAGCTGTAACTGTGTAATAATTCCTCTCTCTCTTTCTCTTTTAGTGTGGTGAAAAAGGTCATTATGCCAACAGATGCACCAAAGGACATCTGGCCTTTCTCAGTGGACAGTGAAAGCAGAACGAAGAGTGCAAGGGAGCTATTAACACTGAGAAAAGGTTTCTGCCTAGCACTATGTCTTGAACTATTAATCAGGTTGTTTTTTAATGCCATTACTGAAAGAACTGGTCAGAGGCTGGCTGCTGCTAAGCAACATTTTTGTAATTGTCCACAACTTTTTTTTATGTTTTAACCTTTTTAAAATAGATTTTGGCCTCCGCCTATTTTCATTGAGCCCCACTGAAAGGTAGATCTAAAAGCCAATAGATATGCAAACCCCTCACCGGTGCAGCACTCTACGTAAACGCATCTTACGCCAGTGTTTCTTTAAAGTGTTTTCCTTCTACCACTTCTCTTTGGAGAACCTGCAGTGTTTCAGCCCTCCCTGTGGAAGCAGGAAGACTGACTGGGAAAACTAATACTTGAAATGCCTTCCCTTCAGTGAGGAAGCAGGGATTCTGCTGTCCTGTAGCTCTTAAAAAGCAAAGTCATGTTTCCAGGTCCAGCCTGTTGTAGTCGGTAAGCTTGTCCTGGTGGCTGACTTAACGCATCACGTACATCAGGCTGTAAAACTCTCGTCCACTTGCTTTGTTTCTGTGCTTCTTGCTATACTGAAGGTTAGAAATTAATCTTCTGGGTGAGAACCGATCAAGGGGAGAATCAATTGGCATCTCTGTGGTTAGCCAAACAATGAGGAACAGTGATTGTAGGAAAGCCACATCTGTGCTCATTTTCCGTTTGCAAAAAGCAAGGAGGGAAATGAACACGGCTCAAAGGGTAGGAATAGAAGAGCCTTGCCTCAGCACCCCCGTCATCCAGCTCA
Source organism: Mycteria americana (assembly GCF_035582795.1). Taxonomy (NCBI): domain Eukaryota; kingdom Metazoa; phylum Chordata; class Aves; order Ciconiiformes; family Ciconiidae; genus Mycteria; species Mycteria americana. The sequence continues at coordinate 4,423,149 of NC_134376.1, read as the reverse complement.
CACTGAGCAGGTATTTCCATAGCCTAGAGAAGACCAAGAAGTGGAGATGTATATTCTTATGGAACACTGCTTTTAAAAGTGGTAGAGCATTCTTCCGAGAGCAATTTTTGCAAGCCAAACCCCATTCATTTTGTGAGAAGACTATTTCAAAAGGGCCAATGATAAAATGTGAATTAAAAAAAAAAATTGCACCTACAATATGAGCCTTATTGATTCTAACCCATCTCTCATTTGCTGACTGCCTTTATACTTTGTTTTTATGGAAATGTACTGATGGAAAAAGCTGGCTGTGAATTTATTTTTTTTTTTTTTTTTAAGAACAAGGTAATATGACTAGATTAAGAGAAGTGACCAGAGCCTATGTTGGTTTGAATGACTGCGGTTATTTCACTGTGGAGAGTCGGAGTCAGTCAAAATAGAAGTTTCAGGTCTAAGTGACTATGGTATGACGGACCGTCAGATGCTTCTGATAACACGTTGTGCCCCCAGAGGCTGAACAGCGGCCAAACTACGAGATGCGTTATCTGAGTGTAAGTAGGCACGTGGAAAGGGAACTACAGCACTTCTGTGTCTGGCTACCTTCCCCGTCTAGTTCAGGAGTTTATGGTCTTCACTACCCAAACAGATGTTTTCCAAAACGGAAAGCCTTCCTGTTAGCACTGAAGCTCTTGAGAGATTCTTCGTAGCCCTTAAGAAGTGGTTTTCATTCTCCCTCCTATTCGGAGAAGGATACTGCAGTTCTACCTGCAGTGCCCAGCGGCAGTTTCAAGTGTCAGCAGGTAGTGTTGTGAGAGGGGGGTGCCCTTGCTTAGAGGGGTGCACGAGGAGGGTCATCGGCTGGGGCCAAACCCACAGGTGCTGCTTTAAGCTGCATTTATGCACGTAGTATCTCCTGTGACACTTCTCACCACTGCATTTAAGTCAAGTAGCAAAGTTTTCCTTTAGTTTAACTTCACGGACCTTTGTTATATTAAAGGTCTTTTAAGCTTAAAAGGTCTTTTAACCTTTTAAGGTTCAGAATAACCTTCCAGCTTCTTTTAGTAATGAAACTAGGTGGAGTTTTGATAGAAATGGGTTATCAGAGGTAAGAAGCATTGCAATCCCAGTGACAGATTGAGAGTTGCAGACCTCTTTAAAGCTCAACCCATCTCCTCTGAGGCAGCGCTCTGCAGTGATGGAAAAATGCCCAAACACCTACAGTCTGCGGGTGACAGCCTGACTGAGAACCAGAAACGCGTGCCCACACCAACAAGCCTCTTAAAGCTCTTAAAACTTAAAGCTGTTATTTCAAATCAAATTATATCCTTTCAGCTAGTTGCCCAACCTGTACATAATGGACATTAAGAAGCAGTCCAATGCTTTCTACTTTTATCAAACAGTTAAATAGGAATAAATTGTAATAGTTCCCCCAGTTCATAATGCAACCCAAGTAGCAGATGCTTTCCCAACCATCTCTGAACTTCTCCTTGAGGGGTGAAGCTCTAAGAAGACAAACTCACTTGCACAGTACAATTAACAAGTCGGTTATGAGAATGTCAGCTCAGTAAATGTAAAGTGTATGCACTTTATTATTGGTCATAATAGTACAGATTTTAATATGAATAGTTCTGATGTCTTCTGTCAAGATAACTGTTCCAGTAGCCAAGGCTGTTCAAGAGCTGCACCTTCATGCTTCAGTGGTACTTCCTGTGGCGGTCGTGCTCTGTATCATTCAAAGAAAACCAAGTTAATTTTACTGAAGTCACAAGAAAAAAAACCACCACAACTTAAATTACAGGAAAGCAGGCACTCTTTAAAAAAAATCTGAGCATGCAGTTTCTAAGTACTGTCAGGTCAGACAGGCAACAAGATCTGTGCTTTCTTCATCACCAAGAAAATATTTGCCATCTGATAACTTACTAAAAGCATTCAAGTTCTTCATAGCTAGAAAAAGTCTGCTTGCCCACAGTCTGGGATTCAAGCAGCAATGGTCAGCAGAGTCTTTCATTTTATTTCTAAAAGCAGCAGCGGATTAATTGTTTTTATTGCCCCAAGCAATCTTCCAAGCTGCACTATGCACATTGAGTCTTTTACTTACTCAGGTGACTGTAGCTCCAGATGTAGCTGACAAGAACATAACCAGCAAGCACCATGCTGATACCACCGATGCCCCCTTTCTTGACGTTGATATATTTATTGTAGTATCTGTCGTGACCTGTGTAGGAGACAAGTTTTCATAGCAACCACATGAGTTGCGTATTTTTCTGTGTCAGGAAGAAGCAGCCCAGTTTCATAGAACTTAAGGAAATTGTTTCTAATGAAACATCCGAGGGTCTCATAAGCAAGTCTGAGAGAAGCGAACCTGTGTGTTAGTTAAGCAAGGTGAACTCAAGTTCATAGTGTTAAGACTTAAAAAAAAAAAAAAAAGGAAAAAAAGAGCCATTTATCATTTTTCCCTAAACATTATTGTGACTTTCATGGGCTCAAGCTGCTTTGCAAGTATCTAATTCTTTCATACTAGTGTATATACATTATGTAGATGCTTGCATTTGATATTTTGTGTTTAAATCTACCTGAATGCCATATCTGTATCTATCGCAAAGGGCATCAGTCAAAGCTTTTGCCAAGCGATCTATAAAAGCCCTGTGTCCCTTCTTATCTTTAGGGATCAATTGCTTTTTTAAATTTATTTGTGATGTTGGGAAACCTCAACATTTTCAGCAAATAGGTTCAGGAGTCAGGTCACCGTATTTCCTCTTTATACTAGAAGGAATACTGAAAACAAACCTCTGGTGGATAAAGCCCACGCGAGAAACAAATTTACAGATGGGAGAACGATGCAGCACTGTTCTGGGAACGCAAAAATGGCCTTGAAGCGGCCCCTGTACTGCCGGGTCCCCCCTGCCACAGCCACAGCCAACATCCACTCCAGCTACCAGAGATTCTTATGCACTGATCCGCCTAGCTCCGTCAGGAGAGGGGATTCACGCCCTCCAGGTCTTCGCCGGCCGAGGGGGTGCGGAGCTGTACCCGCAGGGCGGGCAGCCCCGCCGCGGGCCCCTCTCAGCCCCCCTCACCTCTTCGCAGGGCCCCCAAGATGCCGCCGGGGGTGAAGTCTCTCATGGCCAGCCAGGTGGGCAGCTGGCCCAGCTTCACGTCCAGCAGCTTCATGTCCTTGAGGGGAACTGCGGCACAGAGAGAGACACAGCCCGGTCAGGGGGGAGAGGGGAAGGGAGGGAGCCGCGGTCACCTTGGCGGCCCGCCGCACTCACCCGGCGGCTGCGCCATCTTGCCGCTGCTGCTCTGCGCCGCCGCGGGGGAAGCCGGGAGGGGCGCGCCGCTGAGGCTCACGGGAGGAAGGTCAGGCGGGAACCCGGATGTTGGGGCGGGTGGCGACGGGTTGGCGCCATGTTGGGCGGGTCGCGCGGCTCCCCTCGGGACAGGCCCGCGGGGGAGGTGTTGGCCCCGGTGTCGCCTGGTCCCCGTCCCATCTCCTCACCGGGGGGGTCGGTTCCCCGGTGGGGGCTGCACACGCTGCCTTAGTTGCCACAGGCACTGCGTTGAGGCCTGTGCCTGTGGAGCCCTGTCATGGGGCTGGGGGCACCCTGAGGGTTTTTCCCTCCTTGTCCCGCTCCAGCAGGTCTCCTCAGTGGCCAGGCCCCTTGTCAGGGGATGCCGGCCCATCGATGCCGGACGACTCATGCAGGGTGTCCTCGACCCATGCAGGGTGTCCTCCAGTGCCCCAGGGCAGGCCAGCACCTTGCACCGTATCCGCTGTATGTTAGGTGTCAGGCGCCAGCGCTCGCCAGTGCTGCAGATTGTGAGAAAATAGCAGAGAGAGAAAAAAAACCCCAAGTCTTCATCAGCTTGTCACAAGACTTCATCAGTAGTCTTTTGGGGGCTGCTGATGTCCCATAAATGAACCTCTTCCAGTATGCTATGAAGAAGTTGCAACTTAACACTGTAGATGTGTGTTCACAGATAGTATATACTGCAACATGCATTTAAATTCGTTATCTTACATTGTAATGTAAGAAGTGAAGACTTCTCAGACCTCTTCCAGGGGTCACCTGCCCTCTCCTGCAGTCTTCTTAAGGTGGTTTCAAGGTGAGAGGAGGAATGTTACGACTGTGTTTTTCACAGGAATTAGGTGACAGATGAATAATGTATTGTGTGGTCCCATTTCAGTGCCCACCCAGGACTTCTCCCTGTGGGAATATGCTGCGTTTTACTACAGCTCCTCTGCAAGGATGTCAAAGGCAAAAGTAGAGGCCAGGCCTCAGTATATGGTGGAAGTAACCCGCATAACCAGAGGAGGTAACGTATGAGGATGTGCAGATGAAGACTCCTTTTGTCTTCCTGCGATAAGAAAGAGCCACCCAGATTTATTTCATGTTGCCCACGTGTCTTTCTGGGGGATTTAGTGCACGCAGGCCCCAGAAGGACCACCCAGGGCAGACAAAACACCTGCAGAGCTGGCCATGGTGGGACGCGGGTGGGCGATGGGGGGGAGGACTCCAGCAGGTGTCACTCGCACTTAGCGGAATGGAGCTGCTGGAAAGATGCTCTCCGTTAGTCTGACCTCTAGAGGTTTTAAATCGTATCATTCAGGTTCATAAAACAGTGTCAGGTTGTGGTGTTGTTTATTGTGCTGAATCTGGAAAGCAAAGTGATACAGCAGTGGACAGGGAGCAGCCATCCACCGCTGTTTCTGACAGGTCAGCCAGGACCCCAGACTTCCTAGATATTAAATCTTCATCCCACAGAGGACTGTTAGAACGGATCAGAATCGATGAAGACTAAATTAAGGACACTGAAGGGGGCCCACAGGGCTCCTACATAAACACTGAGCTACTAATCTCCACAGCTTTTACTTTTCTTAGGTCGCAGAGTCTTATTCCACATACCTTCCTCCTGCCACTGCACGATTCTTGCATTATTTCTTCACCGAAAGGGTTGTCAAGCACTGGAACAGGCTGCCCAGGGAAGTGGTTGAGTCACCATCCCTGGAAGTATTTAAAAGAGGTGTAGATGTGGCGCTTAGAGACATGGTTTAGTGGTGGACTTAGCAGTGCTACGTTAATGGTTGGACTTGATGATCTTAAGGGTCTTTTCCAACCTAAATGATTCTATGATTCTCTGATTCTAATCTGTAGGGTTTGTGTTACCTGGTATTAAATGAGTTGAGGCATGGGACCTCTGTTGTCTCAAGAGATACGGTACTCTGTAATGCATCTTACTCAAGAGGCCGGTCTACATGTCTAGCTTCAGCCTCTATTTTACTGAAACTAATTTATTTACATCGAGTAGTGCTCTCCCATAACATAAAAATAAATGCAGAAGGAATAGATTACTGCTTGTTTTTTCTCTTTTACTTATTAACAAAAAGTAGGATTAGGAAGGTATAGTGTGCCTGATCACTTGAAGAAAGGGTTCCAAATTTAGTCCCTGTTAAATGGGTTAAAAATCCTTTTATTAAATTAGCCTTTATTTTATTATTGGACTTTACCGGTAACTGTCATTTTATTGCTGAAGTGTCCCCTGATGAACTACCATGTGGCTTTTTTACAGTACTTGCATAAAAGCATGCTTCAAACTTGCTTCCCTCATTCTTGCAAGGCAACCTATTGTTTTAAATAGGATTACTCATGCAAGGCAGATTAATTCACCTACAGGAAAAAAAGCCAATGGCGGGTGCCTCATTTTAAGGAGTTCCCTGCAGAGCAGGAGAGCACATAGAGTTGCTCAAACTGCTTTTAGCAAGATCTGGGGAAATTTGGTTTGTTAGGGTAGAAACGGAAGTCCATAACAAGGATACATCTCCAATGCAACTGGGGGCAGCAGTGACCTAAACCTTGGTCTGAACCGCCCGCTCTGGAAGACTTAGAGAGGAATAGTGCTGTTGTCTTCATGCCATCTTAATCCTGAACCAAGCAGGAAGAGTTAAATGGTTCAGATGTGCGGGAGGTTTTGCTGCACGCATTTCCTCCCTTTGACCTGTGGTGCCGGCCAAAATTCAGGGTCTTGTTGGTTGATCCTGATCGAAGGAGGAGTGATGAAGAAAGGTATTTCTGATGTATTTCTGTTTGCTTACAAGAATGCTCACAGCCCTCCTTTCCTGAACATAGAAGAAATGACGCAGTTGAGAGGCAGTTTCCTTGCTTATAGCTCCAGACCTGCTCCAGCCAGCAATGTGGCCCCAAATCCCTGTTTCTTGTATTCAGTCCAGGTTTCATATCAATGATTGTTCAGGCTGTTTTGAAGTTTCCGTTCCCTGCCTGTTTCAATATGCTGTCTTTCTGTATCCTCCTCCACCTGAACTGTATTGTCCATCCGCACATAACCTTCTTTCCTTTTAATATTCTACCCGAAACTGTCCTCCCAGAGCCTTCAGGTACTTGAGCAATCTTGCATTGTGGGTGGAAATAGACTTAATGTCTCCTTCAGCTACCCTAAATAAAGGAATGCAGTTAAACCTACCAGTTTCAAGAAGGTTTAACTCAACCTATAAAAATAAAAGCCTAATGGAGTCTTGCCCCGAGGTTTTCATCTTACTGAAGACCCCTCTAGAAAATGCTGTGAAGTTTATAAGTAATGGCATGGAAATAATAGGGAGTACATCATTCAAAAACCCCAGAGTATTTTGCAAAGGACGTCAATGGATACGAAAGAGATTTCCTTTTTCCGGTAGCAGCTGTAACAAATAATATTGCAGCTTTCAGACCAAAGATTCAGTTGTGGCCTGAAAAGTTAAGTAACACTCTTCATTAAAGTTGCTGAAAAGGAGAAGTAAAAAGCATAGCACAACCTCCTTCAAACTGTAAGATCTTAGAGGCTGGGATAATTTTCTCGTTCTCTGTGCCACCCTTTGAAAACTCAGGGTCTCACTTGGGCCTGGTGGTCAGTGATACTACAGTAATATGCAGACACAGTGTCCGTAGGTGTGTAAAGTAGCACAGAGTGGCCTTCAAGAAGGTCAAGAGACAAGGATTTACCTAACTGATCCTGCGCCCACTGAAACTGATGACAAAGCACCCAGTGCTTTTAATAAAGGATCATACCTACCCAAGTGGACAGATAAGGTTCTGAAACATACGGTTCAGCATAGGATGCTTCTTGGCTCCTAAACGCTTATTTCAATCTGATGTCTTCCCACCAGCACAGGTTAAGCAGCTGCAGCCATCAAGGAGAAAGAGAAATCATGGGCTACCAGCACTTCCAGAAGGTCAATGGAGAGATGCATGTTTTATCAACCGGTAATTTGGAGAAAAGTTATGGTCCCAGGTAGCTTGATCCAGTCTGTTATTTTTTAATTGCATGAACAGTTTGATGTGGTGAGAACAGTGCAGCTGCTCAGCATAGGTCTCAACCTCATTCACCTAAAAATGTGCTTGCAGTGGAAACCAGAATCCCGAGTTGAATAGGATGAGAAAGGGGTGTGGAGTTTGGAATCTCTTCCATGGCCAGACTTCCTCAGGAAAATGGTGAATTGCCTTGCATATATAATACTACCTAGGGTCTGACCCAGCAAAAGCAGCTGAGAGAATTAACCTATGATTGTAAGCAGATTGCTTGCTCTGTGTTATTCTAGAGCCATTTTCCTTAGTCAACCTCAAAACACTTTACAAAGGAGATCACTTACCAATGATTAATAGTTTAGCATGCACATGGTTCTTTTCTCCTTCACGGCACTTGAGTATCGACGCATCTTCATGCTCCTCTGATAAAATGTGTAAGTTAATGTTATGATTATCTTTTCAAGTGGAGAAATTTGAGCCCTGTGTTTAGGACTGGGGATGGGGAATTCCTCCCTCCTCTTTTGGTCCCATCTTGCTGGCCGTTGCTTGTATCTAGTGTCAGTTGCAAAAGTACCTTATTTTGTAGGTCTTTGATCAGCCTACTGGTTAGCTAAATATATACCTGTGGGGAGATAATTACATGCTATCAGTAGTAAAGTGTAGTAAAATAATTTACGATAATTAAAACACTTGCAAAACTAAAGCAGGCATTTGCACTAAGATAAATCTGCTGCAGCAACAGCTGTATCTGAGACTGCCTGCTTTCCATAGACAAACATGAAAATAAAGCCAGGGACCAGTAGAAAACAGTTTCCTCATGATAAAAAGAGGAAAGACATGTACCCACTGGAAAACCATGGTGGTATCAGTACAGAAGGGCAGGGCTGAACACATCTTCCATCTGTGCAAGCAGATCTGCGTTCATGAGCATGGGGGAAGATTTGTGTGATGAATCCCATCTTACCGATGTGTCTGTTTGGTGAAGTGTGAGTGGCCCAGCAGGAAGGTTGTACAAACGGGCCTCGTATTATCGGGGGAGGATTTGGAGATTAATTAAATAGTGTGACAGAGGCTTAAAAAAATCACCTTGTTACCATCTTTGAATCCACTGTCAGTTCCTTCAGCACGATCCTTGTACTTTTCCTCTATTCCCACATTTGCATCTGATGAAAATACTCAGCACTTGCATAGCCTTGCGTGGAAATTGTCTGTCTGACCTTCGCAGCTGAAGCAGTTGATGGCTATTCTCCCTCTGCTGGCTTCTGTCTTGGAAGAAGCTCAGTTGCTGACATGGATCTAATTCAGACCAAAGGCACTGGTGGGTTTGGGACGTTATCGTTTCCACAGCCCTGTGGTGCCCATTGATGTTGCTTCCTACAGTTCTCAGACCACAGCCAGTCTCCAGCAACCCAGTGCACCTCCCCATTGAGCGCTTCTGGAAGGGCTTGTATCGCAGGGTTTCTCTTTCTTCCTGATGGCTGCAGTCGCTTAACCTGTGATAGCGAGAAGACATCAGACTGAAGTAAGTGCTTAGGAGCCCAGAAGCGCTGCTGTTTCATTGAGATCTCATTCATATTTTTTTTTACCGGTGGGTGAGCTAAGCATCTTCGTAGAAGACACAAAGGAATCAGGAGGTTTGTAGGGCTGCAACGGGAGATCCACAGCTCAGCCCCCACCAGCAAATTGTCTCTCACTACCTATGTAGCCCAGGCCTTCCAGTTTGGTACTTGCACATCTAGAGAGTTAGACATGCCTCTTTCTCCAATCAATAGATGCAGACACCGGTACGGGATTCACGGCTGTGTTTGATTAGTTGGTGAGTGAGTTGGTAAGATACCTGCTCCTCCATCTGTTCTCCCTTTTCTCAGTGCTTCTCTGTGGTGCAGCGTGGATGCACCTGCGTTTCTTTGCATCATTCTCCCCCCGCACGTATCTCTGTGTTTTTGTTGTCGTACTTCACTCACAAATGAGTGATGCTTTGCACCCCCTCCCCAACTTGCACCACATCAAATTCTAGCTTTTTGCAAGGTAGTGAAAGTCGCATAACAGATCGGTCTAATCAGGCTTGCCCAGTGGCCATGTTATCCTATACGCTCGTCAAGAAAGGAGCTTAAAGCCAGGGTGAGAAAGAGATTCCTCTCTAAAGATCAGCTAAGAGTCGGGTGGGATTTCAGCTATGCGACTCTGACATTCAAGCAGGGCACATGGGCACCCCCCTTCCCTCTCCTGCTCTGCAGCGTGAACTGGGAGGGACCGCAGGGGACTGGGACGGGGGAGCCAAGCTGAAGCAGGAAGTATTCAAATGTATTTCATTTCAGGGTGACCTTTAACAGGTGTGGATTTACTGATGGGGAGGGGAGAGGGAAGTAAGCAAGGGATTAAGAGGACTTTACCCTCCCTCCCCTTTAAGCACCAGCTTGCACAGCATTCCAGTACTGTGAGATGCAATTTGTGGCTGTATGGCTTTATATCTTCTGCCTCCCTCGGTTCTGGTCAGGGTTGTGGCTGCGCTGGCCTTTAGCAGTGCTGGGGATTCAATAGATGGAATACGTCTTGCGGAGACAAGGCATGCTGTACTGCCAGGTCTCTCAGATATAAACCTGGGGTGTGAGGTGGGGGAGAAAAATCGTCTTCTTTTCTGCAAGAATTGGGATTTAACCTATAGTGGAAGTGCAATTCAGGCAAACACAAGGTGTGTAGTACATTCCCTGGGTGACTTTGCCTGGAGATCGTCTCGTCTTGTCCTAGTGCTGCTGCATGCTGTGGAACAGCTGCTTGCCTCTAACCCAGTGTCTGCTGCAGTTCGGTGATGGATTAAGGCAACTCTCCATTTTCCTTATCCCTCTCCGAGGGGAGTTGTAAAGTTTAATTAATTACATTTTGTAAAACATGATGAGATTCTTGGATGATAAATGCTACACAAATGTAGAGTATTTTTTAATGAGCACTGTATGACGGCTGCAACAAAATGCTTGTTTAATCAAACCGATCTGAGCTGCACAAAATCCTCACCCTGCTGCTATCAAACAGAAATGTTGCCAAGCACTCTGTCTTTCATGGGCTATTTGATTTGAGGGTCCCAAGGCGTTTTTCAAAACTTCAACAAAATAAAAAGGCAAGGAGTATATGTATATATCTGTATATTATAGATCTTTCCCTTTATGTATGCGGTTTACATTATATAACAATACCACTTAGCAATAGGGAAGGGAAAGATCAGTTAACAGCGTGGTTAGATGTCATGTCTGTGTGGCAGAGGTATGTATACCTGCTCTAGTTTTGCCTGGCCATGTCAGGCACCAGAGTTCTGGCACCATATATTTTGTGTTTTACAAGTTTCCCACAGCTGTGGGTATGTGAAATCAGCCTGGCTGCAGCTTCTCTGGTACTCCCTCCTAAGCAAAGGAGGTTAAAATGAAGTCTGGGAATGTCTGTCTTTGTTGCACACCACAGTGTAAGCCTACTCACAGAACTAAAGGTAGTTTCCATAATGAAAATTTCAGCCTACTGTAATTGCAAGCAGAGTGCCATTTCTTTTGCTGGAATTTGGTCAGGAAAAAAGAGAGTAATTTCATGAGCTAAAAGACCTGCCTTGGGCTACTCGGTGGCTAGGACTTCAGCCTTACATTTCCTCCAGAAAGCTGCTTCTGCTGTTAATGGAATGCTGAGGCGTCAGATCACCGGTGAACAGAGGAGAGATACGACTTGAAGAAGCACTTAAAGCAGAGCCTGGAAGAAGCAGTCTATAGATTTCCATCCAGTGATGACACAACCCAGTCCTAGCCAGCCTTTGGGATTCAAGGATGCTCTCAGCAGAGGCTACTACGGTTTCTGGCACTGGTGTTGTGAGACTGAACTGGTGGCAGCAATCAGTCAGAGCCCCCTGTACTTCATCTGCACTACCGTTTCCTTAAGACTGCTGCTTTGCAAAATTTGCCTTTTCTGGGCCTTTTATAATCTCTGCTCCTTTTGGCCAGCTGGAGTTTTCCTTAAGGGGAGAAGAAGAGGAGGAGAATGGCCTCTGTGCAGATATTGGCTGGCTGTGCCAGGAAGGAAAAAGAAGACACAAGAAATGAGCTGTTGAACCCATGGTGAGATGAGAGGGATGAGTGAGACATTTTAGGGAATAACCAACCAATCAACCAATCTCACAAGCAATTTGTCTTTCCTCATTATAAGGCAACACCATAGTGGGAGAAATGTAGGGCCATTCTCCAGAAGATTTATTGCCCTGTAGCATCTGCGTGAGAAAACTCTAAGTGCTGAGTAGAGCAGGAAATTGGAAGTAGATTGCACAACCTGCAATTCAACAAAGTTCTTGGATCTTTTGTGGAAAGAGAGTGCTGGAGTTTCAAAGCTGGCTCTAGCTTGCAAGGCTTTCTCAGCCCTAGGAGAAGAACCAGTGTAGCTTAGATCTGATGGAGGCTTTGTCATTTACTGGTCTAGATAATAAGAGCATCCCAGAGTGCTGCTTTAACCAGTACAGAGGAAAATACCTCCCAGTGCTGTGATGGATCTAACTGTGCTGAAGATTAGTGAACGAAATGCACTTACGTGAGCTATTGGAGTTTACAGGACCTCTGACACGAGAGGGGTGCCTATGTTTCCTGCCTGTGAACATATCTCTTTACAGCCCTCTGTATGTACAGCATTTTCTCAGAAACCAGCCTCAGGGACAATTATACATTAATAGCTACTTCTTTCAGAAGCAGCCAGCCCTGCTCCTGAGAAACAGCTATTTTCAGGCAGTCTTGTTCCTGAGGAACTGCTATTTTTAGTGAGTTCTATTTCTGAGGCAAAAAAAAGAAGAAGAAGCCATTTCTGTATCCCTCCACCATGGCCCAGACCCACTAGCTGTGGTTGACTTGCATTTTGCAATAAACATTTCCTCTTTACATCTCAGTAGCCTGAAGAAAGTGGTTCTCCAGCCATTACAGAAAGCAGCAATCTGAGCTGGGGCTAATTATGCAGGGAGGGCTTGTGTGAGGCAAAGCCGTGCTCACATGCTGTAGATTCCATTAGAACGAGTAGGGAGATGTAATGGGGCTCTCCTGGGAGATGCAGGACTTTTAGATACCTAATTTGGAAGTCCGTTCTGGTATCCATTTTCAACATCCCAAGAGTAATGATTAATCCTGTACTCCAGGTTTCCCTGAATCAGTTTGTAGCTGTAGTAAATATGGGCTGAACATGATAACGTCATTGATGCTACGGGTAAATGACTTGAGGCAAGAGAAGCTCAGGTTTTGTGGCCATTAACTCACTGTGCACAGTCATCTGGCAGCGATTTTGACTCAGGAATCTGCAGCTGAGATAAAAGAGGCTCCGTCAGAGCTGAGGAATGTGGTGTTTTGCAATGTAAGTATCTAATATGCTGTAGGCCCCATAAAGGCACCCCAGCAATGCTGTGTTCTCATTCCTGCAGCATCCCAACAGCATGGACCCAGAGATCTTCTGTATGTTCTTGTGGCCGTGGCCTTTCAAGGGGCATTTGGTAGATTCAACCACATGAAAATTCCAGTAATACCTTTTTTTTATTCACAGATTTAATGCAAATACTGGTGTCCTGACACAAGGGTGAAGTGGTTCTCACCGTGCTGAAGCTGTCCTGAATTTCAGCAGAGCCTGTGCAAAGTTCATCTCAGGTGTGTTACGATCTCTTCCCTACAGCTACTTCTGCCTCTGATAGGTGTGTGGCTGAAGGTAACAGGTTTGGATAACAGTGGCATCAGCAAAGGATATACACTGGAACCATGTCTTTGGCAGGTTTGTATATACTAGTAGGTCTTTCCTTGGCAGGATATTGCTATCTGGATTCAACAGAATCTGCAGCTTTAGTCTTTGAACAGGGTCACGGCAGTACTGAAAAAAAGCCGCCCATCCTTGCTCTGGCACCATTTGCTCGGGGGCTGCTCTCTAAAGACTCTGGTGTGTGTGTGTGGTCTGAAGGTCACTCTTTCTCGGAGAGAGGCTCTTCTTTCCTGTCTGAGTGAGAAGGGGAGGCTGTTAGCGGTTCAGCATTGTAAGCAGTTTCCCTCTGCTCTTGTGCAGGCAATACTGATGAACTTGGTCTCTAAGTGAAGATTATTTATCTTGGTTTTAACCCTCTGCAAGCGAGGAACTTGTTGTGTTTGTCCTGCAAAAAAAGACACTCACCCCTTCCCCTGTTTTTTTAAAATATTCCTCATATCCTCCCATCTCCAGGAAAAGTCGTTATCTCTAGACAGTTTCTTGAAACCCAATTGCCTTTGTATTCTGGTCATAAGCAGAGCATTGTTCAAAGTATGAGCGAGTCGTGGCTGCTTTTATCACAACGAGAGCCCATTATTGGCACTTTTCCCTTTTTACTGCTTCACTAGAGAAAGGCAGGCGAAAAATGGGACAGAAATCTAGGAAATGAAGGGTAATTTACAGTTCACAAAGGAGCAGTAAAAATTAATTAGCTGTCTGAGGATCCATTCCGACCTGGGCCACGGAGTTTGTGCCAGCTCTTTGCATTGCATAAACTGTCTGTGCTGTGCTAGGCTGCTGAGATCAGGCTTGTGCTGTGAAATTAAGGCTCTTTGCTGAGGTAGAAGTCCTTTGGGGCATGCAAAATGTGTATGCACACCTAATTTGGTGTGCCAAAGAGACATGATGGTGCATATAACTCAGGTCATTACATGCTCAACTGGCTACTTATGACGTTCACTATTAGTTGTCACAGTAACTGCTCATGTAAATTACGGATGCAGTTATCCACATAATTTAACACTGACCTCCTTTGAAAATCCAGGCCTAATTCCTCCTCCTTTTCCGTGTTGGTGTCTGCATGAATGAAACACACTTTACACACCATATCCATATGGTCCAGTTCCAAAAGGGGACAGAGCCCCAGAGGGACCAGAGAGGTGACAAGACACTGGCCCCGCTCAGCTATGGGCCAGTTTGGTCCTGCTGCGGGATGCAGGCACTGAGCAACTCCAGCATCTTGCCAGTCATGTTGCCAGCCCTCCAGTCAAGCCTGAGATCCCCACCTGGAGAAAGAACTTCACAAATCAGAAATGTCCTAAATTGGATCCTTTTTTGGTGCATAATTTTCAAAACTGTAATTTCCATTTGAGAACTATTTGTCCTGATCCTGAGCGTCAGCTGAACTCATTTTTTTCCCTGTAGTTTAATTTAGGCAGCAGATGCCATCAGAATGTTAATGCCTTCTTAATTCTCACCTACATGCTTTTATTCTTATTAATTTGTTATCTGGGGCTTTAATATTCTATTTTTTTCCTACTTTGATCAGTTGAAATAATTTGATGGCAGCATTTCAACAGGGCTTGCAATGGGAAAGTGTGTAATGGTGCATCACCAATGTATGTTGCTGTGTATCCTGCAGCGTGCTCAGCTGTTGTACTGTGAGAGTATGAATCATGTGATGTTTTTAGGTGATTATAGATGAGGCCTTACTTATCCCTGCTGTGAATAACTAGAGAGGGAACAAGCCTTAAGGACCATTTCCCTGGTTCAGGATTTTGCCCAGTGCAATCTAAGGGTTGGCGATGCAGCAGTGTGATCCTAGCCCATGGAAGCGCAACTGAGCTTGCCTTCAACGTGCTTGGACAGCTGCCCAGCCACAGCGGATGCTTTCAGTCAGCACCCTTAAACCATTGGTACAGGCAGGCGACGGAGGTGTACCCACAGGACTCCCTGTTCTCAGCTCAGGGGCTCAGGGATGGTGCTTCCTAAATGAGAGCCACGGGGAGTGGGGCAGGGACCTTTCCCAGCTGGGATGCAGTGTGGAGGATGTCACCTCCCAAGACCAGAGGGCAGCAGGAGCTCTTTGCAGAGAAGTGGGGATGGATGGGTTCATTGCTGCTCCCCAGCTGATACCAGATCCGACTGCACAGGAGCGTCTCTGTTGCTTAGGTAGAGGGAGGCAGCAGGTTCTGATGTTATGTAGGAAAGGATGTTTCAAGTAACAAGAACAAAGTTAAAGAGTGCCAGACAAAATGACTGGTCTTACTAGCGTAATCAAAACACTTCTGCTTAAAGGAAGAGGAAGAAAAATGCCCAAGTCCCAGACAGTTTCTCGGTCAGTGCAGTTCACTTCCTCCTGGCAGCAGAGAGAAGGGAAGCCTCGCCAAACTTTGCTGGCTACTTTGGTACAACTTCAACAAGCAAAGAAGCCCTTTTGCCCAGGAGAGGATGGGAATGACCTGAATCCCCATACCAGGAGGTAAATAAATAGAGGGAGAGGGGAACTGTTTGACCCTTTATGTTATGACAAAACTCCGCTCTTAATGCACTCACATGTAGGTTTGGGGTAGGCAGCTGCAAGGTTATTTTATAACAGCCGAAAGATACAAGATGAGATTTTCTAGAGGGACTCTTCCCCATTGTGAGACAAAAGACAGAAGAGAAGGAAAGGGGTGAGGATGAATCAGCATTTTACTATGTTGCTTCTCAAGCCCAGTTTCTACAATGGGTTCCAACATGTGCTCCAACTTAGTGCTCTAAATCGGATTTACCTACCCTTAAATTATTCAGTTTCTCCTAGTAAGTCTAAGTCTGTGGGCTTGCAAATAAACCTTTTCCTAATGCCACTGGCTCAGTTTTGGGAGGCACTAATTCAGGAATAAGGGTGTTCTCTGTGTTCTTCTCTGTGTTCCCGTGTACACAGGATTCTCTGTGTTCTTGTTATTGCTTGTTATTTAGGGGATGGAATATATGTCTTGGGTTGTCCCTCAGACTTTCTGGGAAAAGCATGGGACCAGGTTCCTTTTCATCCCTCCAATACTATCTGCAGATACCGGAGGGTCAGAGCAAACATCTCTTTTCATTGGATCCTACTTACAGGATGAGGGGTGCAGAAAATTGCAAAGTCACGTGGTTGGCTTTTTGCAAAGAAGTTTTTGAAGGTGAGGTTTGTGTTCAAGTGAGAAATGGCTTGCATTTGCACTCTCAAACATGTCTGAGTAAAGTCCCAATCCAGATGTGCCCCTTATAGACTGTTATTAATAACTGGCTAGTCTGTGTAGGGTTTTGCACAGGATCTGTGCTCCAAGCCAGGCAAACATTACCCGGTACATGTGCTCGGAAGTGCTGATTGTGTTCTTTGGAGCACAGTGACTCCCAGATCAGAGCTTGCTCATGTCCAGGCAGCCTGCAGGGCGACTGAAATGGTAACGAGCTTGTGAAAGAAAATCTCCGCATTCAGACCAAAGACTGCATAAGGCAAGGGCCTGGATAACAGCTGCATCCAGCAGTTTCATGGGAAAAATCTGAGTAGGGTAAAACTGTGGCTTTCATTTGGGCAGATGTAGTCCATCTGCTGATGGGATCACGGATGGGACAGCATCCTCTGGAAAGCTGGGATTAAGATACACAAGCAGTGCGTGCAAATTAGGCATCCGATTATGCACATGAGAAGCACGACGGTCTTCTGGTATTTTGGTTGGCTTCCAGGTTCGGGTTTGGAGTCCTTTATTTCTGGTGCATGAAGGCAGCAGCTGATGTGCTGTGCCTCAAAAGATGCTTCTGCCCCTGACGTCCAGATTCCAGCACAACACGGTGCAATGGCAGTCACACACTCGGCGCAAGCTGTTCCCCCTCCCTACTTCCCTCCACAGGAAAGTGGATCCTTCTGCAAACCAGTCCCAGCTTGGACAGAGATGCCAGAGGAAAAAGTTTCAGAGGCCAGGTCCTTCCACAGGCTTTGCCCTGTCCGTCACCCTTGAAACTCAGTCCCATTAAGAGATGATAGCTTTCTGGCTGATGCAAACTGCTGCATGACACATCGGAAATTGTGTACAGGACTTGAAGAGGTCGATGAGAGCTATCTGAATCATTCATTACCCGGTGAAGTAGGTGAGCGACTGCTATTGTCCTTATCCTTTTAGAGAAAGATGCTCAAGCACAAAAAGGTTGAGAGATTTAGTGAAGGTCCCTAAAGGGAGGGAAGAGGAAGCATCTTCCCATCTTCCCTAAAGAGGAAGCATCAGAGCTCAGAAATAGTGCTTGGTCCCATGCTCAGACAATTGTTCTTCACCTGTTTCTCTCTGAAAATCAGGTACTAAGGATTAATGTTATTACGGCTGCTCAGCTTATGCTGTAGAAACACCATAAAGTGAATTTAGTCCTTTCTGCTATTTTTTGGTTGTCGATGAATCAATCCCACTTCACCAAACAGTTCCTGCTGTGTCTCCATGATAAGCTTTCTCTCTTGGTAGGTGTTCTCTGTGCTTGGTTGGTCATTCAGTTCACATGAGGGTTCTCCTGATTCTTGTTCAGAGGAATGAGGCTTTTTTTAAAAACAAGGAAATCCTAAATGTTAGATTGCTGCTAACATTCCCTGGGGCTGCGTGGAAAGATTTATTCTTTAGGCTTCCTGGAATGGTTTCTTTGGTTCTCAGCAGCTCTCGCGCCATTCAAGAACAATGCTGTTATTTGTGTCGTTATTGCAACCAGACATTGACTTGGGCACCAGTGGTGCTAGGTGCTGTACAAACACAGAGCAACTGGGTGGTCCTTGTCCTAAAGGAACTTATGAGATCAAGGTTTGCAGTATGCTGGAGGTCAGGTCTGTCTTTATCCTTCCAGCTCTAGAGCAATGTAAGAGGTAGATAATAGAAAGAACAGAGTGGGAAGAAGGTCTTCTGCCTGAGATATGTATCTGAGGTAATTCCAGGATAGTGGGGAATAGAGAAATTCATATATACGCACTGGTAAATACATATAAATGAGGGACTTGAAGAGACCTTCAGTCTATTTGGGAGCAACTAGAATTCCTGCTAAATAAGACTCAGCAATTCATGTGGCAACTAGGGTGGTCTTGATTTTTAGCCAATAAAAGAACCAGCCTCTTGATCCCTGACTTTTTTGCAGTATCTGTTTCTTTCTCTCTTTTTCTTTTTCCTTTTCCCAGCCAAAAGCTCAAACATACCCAGAAAAGCCTGTTCTTTTCCCAGCTGGCTGCATCTCTGTGGAGAGAGCCTGTGGCCCTCTCCCATTTCAGGCCCGTTTGACCTTGCCTTGTAACCAGATGTTTCACTGGAGAACTTACACTTGAGAGAGCCTGGGTTGCATTCAGCTGCTGGTGAACTCTCTGCCTCGGTCAAGCGGCTGTAAACAAAACCAGCCCAAGAAAAACAAAACCTTTTCTAAACTGAGTTGGCCAAGGACAGGACTGAATCCAGAGATGCAGATGGCTGTTAGCATGTCTGTGAGGCTGCAGAGAGAAGCTCATCTGCCATCCCTGATCTTCAAAGATGGGTTTCACTTAGCTGGGGGATTGTTTTTTTGGGATAACAACTATTGTTCCCCTGGTTTCCAGGGGTTTGGAGATACGTGACACTGAGACCCCTTCCAATGCTGCCCACGATGCATCATACTGTTTGCAGCTGTCCATGCATTTGAGTGAGTTTCTGGCCAAGAGTATTTAGAAAGTGGTGGCTTGCTGGCCTGAAAGTCTCAGAAGAAGGAATCACAAGAACACCATAGCAAAATGATTAGTCAGAGACATCCTTTCTTCTGAGAGGCATGTCACATGCCTGTTGAGAATATTCACCTGGCGCTTCCAGACAGGCTTTCTGCAGAAACAGTCCTGTCTTCCACACTTGGTCAGGAGAAGATGTGAGCAATGTCTTCTGGGGTAAAAACTACAGCGGGAGTTTAGATTGTCAGAATATTGTTCTTCAGTTTGGGAAGTGGCCAACTCTCAGAGTTCCCATTTTGCACAAGATATCGTGGGGTTGATCATTACCTTAGATGCTGTGAGAGCCTCACATGCAAGATGGCATCCTGAACAGCGTGGGGTCCCCTCACCCTGTTACTGTGACAAGTTACAGGAGTTGGGGGCTGCTGCCCCAGGCTCTTCCAGCTTGGTTTGGACCTGCAGTTCAGATCTGAGAAAGCTTTTTCCCTGTGAGTTGTGCTTGGCCAGGTTAGAGGGCAGAGGAGTTTTGCAAACAGCGAGATTTGCCCTGTCATCTCTGAACAGAATCGGTTCTTGAGCTGGAGCCGTTCTCTGGTAAAAGGGTGTATTGTGCTGAGTTGAGATCTCTGGGAGAGGGATTGCTTGGCACACTGATCACTGCTGTGCCAGGAAGGATGGAGGCCTGTGACTGAGCAGTGTACACACAGAATCGTGTTGATACCCACATCAGTGATTTCTCCTCCGCAAGGGTCAGGCTTGCCTGTCCCCGAACATCTGCTGCTACTCAGTAGACATCCACCACTGTGTTGAGATATTTATCCAATATTCAGTATGCCCTCAGAGGGAAATGTACCATCTCCTGCTCCTACACGTATATTAACTCCACTTTCTACAGCCAAGTACCAGCTTGCTGTAGGAAATGTCGAGGTGACCTGGCTACAGCCCATGGCCACTTTCTCCTCTGATCCATCTCTGGCCCCATAAATCATTTTTAATAACCAGAGTGCTCTTAATGCAGCAGTTCTAATGTGGGCTAGATCTGTTTAAGCTAATCTGACTATTAAAGCTGGTCACAGTGATATCTGAGCACCTGTGACTTCCTCAGACCAGCTAGAATTCAGGACTGCGAAGCCAATGGCTTTTCCTGTTCATGCTGTACTGACACATCCCTCTTGGGGTGATTAATACCTTCCAGAGATGGCATTAAGGTCAGTTACACCAAGGGAAGGAAGAGATGAATGGGGCCATAGGGCAGATATTCCTTTCAGATTCCCAAATGAAAAAAATGTTCTGACTTTCCAGACCTTGGCTTCAGCATCTCATGGAGACATTCTTCTTTTGTAAGAAGCTCTGGAGGTGGCATTGCTCAGCCAACTGGGCACAAGGAGAGAGCTGGAAAGAGGAAGGGATCTGATAACACTATTTTGCCCTCTGTGCTTAGATCAACACTTCACTCTGTTTTAAACATCCGCTTCATCATTCCTGCTGTCCAGTATCCCACTATGGCCCCAGCAAGAGCTATTTTAATCCCTCATCATTCATCGGGAGGCCCCTTCCTGTTCCCATTCTATCTGCTCCTGCATGCATGTATGTGCATCTCTCCACCAAGAAATCCCCTGTGCTAGCTGTTGTCGGAAAGGTCACCCAGGGATATTCACAAACAGCAGGTGTAAAATTAACAACTGGTGCGATTCCAATCATCTGGCAGGAAGGAAAACATTGGACAATAGGTAGAGCCAGGGTAAAGTTTCCAGCTGAAGGCTCATTGCCTGATATAGGACGACATATCGGTGGGCTGGGAACTCTCCTAAGAATGTGAAACCGATAGGGTATTAGCAGGCCCTCTCTGCCCCTCCAACACAATTGTTTTCAGCTTGCTCAAAAATATTTGGAAATGTTACCGAGCAGGACGTGTGGGCGAGAAGGCATCCTCTAGCCAATCAGCCGAGTAGATTTCAGCCCTCCCCTTGAATTTCAAGCTTTTATTTTCCCTGATGGAAAGGAAGGTGAATCCTCCATGATTAATTTAGGGATCTTAAAGCATTTTGGATGAGTTCCTGCAGCACACTAGCAAGTGGTGCTCTCAAGGATTAAGGAAATTGTGGAGAGATGGCAAGGTAGATGGGTGGATATATGATTGATACGGATTCTGACCCATTATCATTTTTGTTAGTGGAACTGATTTTAGCTGCATGAAACAATGTGGGTATCACTCGATAACGGCATCTTGATGGTATAAGTCTTTTGGAGGCATGAATGATAGATCCTGTTAGACATTGACTAGTGTCAGCAACCAGAATGGTGGCTTGAATCCATGAGCACAGCCGTAAGATTTACTGTATAATTCAGGCTGTGGATGTATCCAAGGAAAGTTGGCAGCACTGAACACAGTGGAGACAATGGAGAATGGAAAAAGTTGTTGAGAAGTTTGGTTTAAACCGTGGTGAGCTGAGTTGTTCTGCAAGTATTAGAGAGACTGCAGTAGCTGTTCCCAGCTTGGAGAAGGAGTTTGGCCAGAAGTTCTAACAAACACACAGCCTTTCCTCCGCTAGAGTTCAAACACAGAAGTCTTGCTTCTATGAAGTAAGAGTAAACGTATGGGGATTGCTGCACCTCAAGAGCTGTACATCAGTGCCTACAGCTATCTGGCTTCTTTAGTCTTCTCTGCCCTTCTCCTTCCCCACCCTCAAAGCTGTCAGTTGGTGTGACGTGACACCAGGTACCCTTCAGGAAAATACTACCACACCACAACCAGAACTTGTAGGATCATGTACAGCTTACACAACGTCCATCCTCTGCTTAAACAGGTTTGGTACAAGCTCCATCCACCGCAATACAATCGGTGCTGAAAAAGTGCTCTTGCGGGTCTCTGAGTCTATGTAGGGATCCCATTGCTCTCACTTAGCAGGGATCTCACACATTGACTGTGCTGACAAAGGATGCCTGGGCTGAGAGGAGGACTGATAATGCAGTGTAACTCTGACATACGTTGTCAGCAGCGCTGCCATCGCCAACGAGAGCAAGGGGGAGGACTGAAATTCTCCCGTTCAATTGGGCGAATTTGACACCTTCTCGTTCTTGTGTCCTCGTGGCTCGGCCACTTGACATTTCTAAACATTCTCAAGCAAGTTCACTGGAAAACTATCCCATGTCAGGAGCTGGTGATGTCAAGGCTAATAACAGTCCTGGGGTCAAATCCTTCTGATCCTTCAGGCAAGGACCTCAAGATTTGGCTCCAAGTCAATAACAAGGTCTGTCACGTTGACGATGGCTTAGTATGAATCCCAGCGCAAGCCTTTCCCAAACAAAGTGCGTTCATTTGGTTTTCCATGCAGAAAAAGGTTAGCAGTTTCCAAAGGTGGGTTCTCTCTTCCTTGCATGGAGCAGTGAACGTAAGCGGTGAGCTTGGAACGGGCAACAGCACTTCGCCTTAGAGCAGGTGACGGGGACGGTGATAAATCTTTATCTGGGAAATTCTTCTCTTCCCCTCCGAAATGGTGCAAGATGATTGTTTTCATCTCTAGAGATGCTGGTTTTTTTTTTTTCTGTGTCCCCTTCCATCATTTGGATGTTAACAATACCACTTGGCTGCTTTTGTTAATGTTACAATGGACCTTGGAAAGAGGGAGCTAGCCATATTGGGAAATGCACGGCTGGATGTCGGGGAAGGAGATAGCAGGGATCTTACTGGCTCACACTTGTGCTGCAGTGAAAAAAGGACTTGTAGGATGACATTCACTTTGCTATTACATTATAATCCCGACAGCGTGTTGAGAATGATGCCACTGGAATGGTGTCCAAAATGATAATTATAACTACTTCCTATTTTTAATTTCCTCTTAATAAGGGAAACAGTGGTCATCATCCTAACAATAATGATTCTGCTCTGCCCTTCCAGATGTCAGAACATTATAAAGCATGAGTTAACAAACACTGATGTCTCTCCACAGGCCTTTCTTCTGAACTGAAAACTCCTGTGCAACCCAGCCCACCCAGACACACCCATCAGCAGGTACAAACCAGGGCACTACAGAAAATGCTGTACCTGCTTTTCTGTTGGCCTCATTTTACAAAGGAGTATTTGAATCATGGAGAAATAAGGTGACTTACTCCATGTCCCTTGGTGAGTCAGTGGTAGAGAACAGGTTCAGCTGTTCACATCTCATTTTTCTCTGTCAAATGGCCTTTTTGCTATTTTTTAGAAGGCATTTGACATGAGGTTCCTAAATATGTAAGCTGATGTTCAGAATTGCTGAGTGCTCACTAGTTCCCCTCCAGGCAGTACCTAAACAAGATACCCGTGGGGAAAGCTGTCTTGTCTTGAATATCAGCAACCACTAATAGTTATTCCTCTTTATACAGTCATATATATTTTTGCAGGTGGACCCGAGCTCTGCACACCCAGCCAATCTGATGCACGCAGAACCAGCACAAGTCAAGGAGGACCACAGCAGATAGCCCCAGTTTCCTGAACTGCTATTAAGAACAACATGACTGTTTCACACATACCTCCTAAAGACCCACCTGATGATAGGAAGTCCTTTGGCTGGGAGGGTTTGAGCTATGGTTGTCAAAAGTCTTAGCTAAGGGAAAGTTGGTCCACGTGGCTTGGCTGAGTGACGCTTTGCTTCTGAACAGCTCCTGACTCCAGATAAAGTGGGTGTCTCATTTTGCAAAGCACTTATCTCCTGCTGGCTTATAGGAAGTTTCTGTAGGATCTCTCTCCATTGAAGGTCAGATTTCATGTATCTTCTGAGATCCTAGAACCAGGGTTTTGCTGTGCTAGAAAAGCAGAAAGGAGAAGACAATATGAGGCTAGCAACATCTGAGCAAAACAGTGTTTATGGCTCAGACAGCAATTCCAATTATCCAGCACTTAGGCATCGAGAAGATTCAGATAAGAGGTCTCAGATTTAGCTCCTCTCTTCTCTCTGCAAGTTAATGTGCCACTTTTCTTCCTTTTTTTTTAAGCAGACAATCAAATCTGTGATAGCAAATTTCAAGTTAAAAGGAAAAGATTGTCTCTCCAGAGAATGGAAAGAACCATTTTGGCTCTAGGGTGAGTTTTGTGATCCACCTGAAGCATGGGCAGCTGTCATTATACACACATTATACAGAAGCTAGTGAGCTTGTTGCAAGAGTAGCTGGATAAAATCCTATAGCTTTTTAATAAAAATATTTGAGTCTATGATACATCATTTGCTGTACTGGGTAAAACTTAACTGAGCTCCTGTTATGCTTCCATCAGGGCTATTTATACACTGTGACAATGCAGGAACCTAGTTTCTGACTTCTGCCTTAAATCTGAGGAGTTGACTGAAAATCATATAGTTCCTGCAGATCATATGAAAACCTTAACAAAAGCTCTGCTCTGTAGCCCCATCCATTTCTTCTCCATCGCCAAGGGACCAGATTGCCAAAAGAAGAGGTGTTATCACCAAGCTGATAGGAGCTGTCTCCCTTCCTTCCCTGGAGTATTTATACAGGTCAGTCCCTCTAATACGTAAGCTCTTATTTCCTGGCAGTTTCCTCATAGGAGCGCTTCCCAATTTTCTTTCTCTCCTCACTGCATAGCCACCCACAAACAGCTTTTCAGTCATCTGAGTGCTCGTAGATCACTAGCATATAGCAAAGCTTTAAGGAGCATGTGCAAACAACCTATATACTAATCCAACAGCACCGTGTTGAGGCTTATCTTTATTTTCTGGGATAGATAATCATCATCTTTAGAAGAGCTTCTTCCTTAACACTTTGCTTCTAAAAGGCCATCGATCCAATCCAACCCTGTTTTCTACCAAGAGCTATGGCTCTGAACCCTGTTATACTTCTGAGTGATGCCCGTTTCACTCACCCATTCTAGCTACTTCTGGTTACCTGGGTATGTCAGCAAAAACTTCTGCAGTGTCCTGACACCTGGTGTGAGGCTTAGGCAGCAGCAAAGCTCTTCTTCTCTGAGCCTTTCCTATCTACCACAGAGTTGATTGAATTGCTCTCCCTCCTTGCCCTTTGCATTACGCTATGGGGTGGAGAGGAAGCAGCCCTCTGAATTTAAAACTCTCCTACCCTTCTTTTCCCACACAAGTTAACTCCCAGCCCTTGCTTGCTTCTGCTCCAGCCCCCTTCTGAGCGTGCTCTCATTAAGACCCCAGAGGGAGGAGGTGATGCTCTGAAATTGTCTTAATTGCTCTTGTTTATGCTGGTTACGATGGCAATAAGTTGCCATGCAGAGGAGGCTTTCTTCAGATGTGCAGGTTCTCCATTGTTCCGTATTCTGAAGGATTGTCTGTAGGCAGCTCCAAGTCATTTACAACAATAGATTAATACGAAGATCAGTAATACTGGGTGACTCACAGTCACACACATGCGAGACCCGCCAATCGCTGTGACCTGCCACCGGATTTGAGGGGAGGTTAAATGTTGCTGGTATGCTCTTGCAGGATGCTGAAGAGATAATGCTTTGCAATTCCACAGTTTCTGCTATCCAGGAGCTCCCCAAACATGAATGGAGAATGCTGTTTCACTAGGGCAGGCAATGACTGCGGTCATTGCTGGAAAGCAGGGAACTGGAGCAGAGTGTGTCTTTTGTCCAATGTACATTTTCAAGTGCCAAAGTTTAAACAGGGGTCAGGAATCCTGACTTTTAGTCCCTGATCCGTCTGCCAGGCACTCTATCATCCAGATCCTAAAGAGGATCTTTTATGTGTGTTGTGCGCTACTTGTACTGTATCCCATTTATCACTGTTGAAAATGACAGATAACAGCTCCGTCTCACATGTTCTTCTCTAGACCTCTGCAGTACAGTGTCTGGGTCTTCATTTGGCAGAGACCCACTGGAGATGATGTTGATATGCCCCAGCTGTGGGTTTGCCCGTTCTGGCCCACTGTTCAGACCTAGGGCTCCATGCTGGGGCTGACTGCATTGGACTAGGGGTACTTTGCTTTCCATTCTTACCTTTCTGGATAGTCCCAGTCTGCCAGATCAATCTCAGAGACACCCTACATCCCTGTGATCCATCCCTTGAACCAACAGGTCTGTGTGCCATCCTTTCCCCTATATCCTTGGCTCAGGAATATATGTGCCCTCCTACTATGTCCCCACTAGTCCCTATTCCTCCAGGATCCACCATTCTCCTTCCATGTGCCAGACACTCCGTGCATCGCCTGCCTCTCTCACCCATCATTCTACTTCTCCCCTGCTGTCAGGGGCTCACCATTCCCCCCATCTTTCCTTTCCCCCATGCTGGGTAAAAGGGGAGGTGCCCACTCCCATTTTTTCCCTGTTTGGGAGATACATTATTCAAACAGTAGGGAACACAGGCAGAGCTGAGAGGAAGGCTGGGTTGTGCTGGAAGGGATTAACAGCTGTCATCAACCTGCTCTTGATGCTAAAGTCCATTACGGAGCTGGGTCAAGCTGCTGAAACTCCTCACCAGTTTCCTATTTTCTGCCTATTTGCAGTCCTTGGATGCTGACAACAGCCCCATAATTTCCAGTGTCAGTTAGGTTTGGTGCTCCTTGTTACCATATTGCACGTACTCCAGCAAACAGACAAGTGGAGAAATACTTTCCAGCTGAGTGTGAAAAATTGCCTTGCTCAATCCATAAGTAATGTGCTTCATTGAGTCTAGCTAATTTTCTTCCCCATATAAAACAGTGCAGTTTCTGCATAATTTTGTGCATTACAAAAACACCAGATCTCAAGAGCTTGATGGTGGGCCAGGCCCCAAGTGTGTCACTAAGCAATTACTGAGTCCCCGCCTGCCTCAAGCTGAATAAAACCTTGAGGCAGAAGCTGAGGGCCTAACCCCTGATTAGATCTGTGTGCTTTTCCATATTCATAACAACAGAAATGTGCTTATACTGGGTCAGCAAAGGGCTGATTCAGTATCCTGTCTTATATATAGCCCCAAAGAGGGTGCCTAGGAAGGACTAGGAAGACTTTTCTTCCATAAATGTGTATTTTATTTGGAAATTTAACTTATATAAATGGTTAGAAGTTCTACGTAATTAGTAACCCTCAGTGGATTTCTCTTCCACAAACTTTTCCAGAGACTCCCCAAGAAAATGTTCATATACATTTTTAGCCTTTTCAGCATCCTGTGGCAAGGAGTTCCTCAGCTTAACCACACATCTCCTTTCATTTGAACCTGAAATCCCCCTGTTCCCAGGAGGTTTTGAACCACCAACCTTTTGGCTAGCAGTGGTACACATTCACAAAGATCTTGAATTAGCCATATATTTAGAGGTAAAGGTTGTCTACTTTCTCCATACATTTGAATCCACTATCTGCTGTAAATCTGCACTGCAGTGTAGTCACCGTGCTGGAAGGAGAAATGTGGAAGAACTTGAAGGTCTTTGAATGAAATAGTGCAAAGCACCTGCATGAGGTACCAGTGGTCACCTACGAAACAGTCCCCTTGGAGTCACCACATGCTGCCATCACTAGACGGTGACATCTCCCAAGCTTTGGAGCAGACCTGGTTGACAATCCAGAAGAGGGCAATGGTGACACATCCTCACTGATGCTCTGAGCACCAAATCAGCTGAGGACAGCCACTGAAGGAATGTAGCCAAATAGCCAAACCACCTTGGCTAGCAAATCTGCATGTTCCTGGCTGTTTTGTGGCAAGCAGATTGAAGTGGGAGGCAGCTTTCAGCTACTGTCTCAGGTCAGATGGGACTGTCAGTCAATTGTTAATTATGACTCTTCTTCTTACTAATTTCTGTAACTTCTATCACCATGGCAGCTAACTGCTGTGGAAAGATTCAGCCAGAAAAAGGAGAAGACAACCAAACTTTTCTTAGCAAGGGAACAGGAACTAGCTACAGCGGAAGGGGGGTGGAGGAAAAGATCTGTAAATTGTCTTCTAGGAGAGTCTAACGCCATGCTCTGAAAGCTGGTCAGGTTTGGCTTTGCGTGGTCCTATCAAGGGGAGTCAAACCTGTATTCTGACTGTCCTGTGCTTGAGACCTTACGTTCAGCTAGCCTGGTCCCAGCACAGCACGTGATGAATATATGGTACCTGTTCATTCCACAGGATGCTGGGCACTACGATTTTTCTTACTCTGCTCCGATTACTGTAAAACTGCATTATTATCACATTTTCTCTGCCCTGACCTGGTCAGTCGATCAGTTCTAATCTTTGGTGATGGCTGTGTGTCCGCATAGGGAAGGAGGAGGAGAAACTTGACAGCATTTCGAATTCTGATTAATTTTTAAACTTCCTCTCTTTCTGCTTATTTTGAAGCTTTTGTCCTGATGCTGAATGTGTTCTTTCCCCCATGTGTCACTTCTAGAGGAATACTGTGGAGATGAAATGCCACTCAACCATCACAGGGCATTTTACCTGTGGGAACTGGATGGAAAGCCATGGGTCAGGACCATACAGGGCCCTAGGACAGTTGGCTGCTTCTGTCACTGCAGCAGCCCACAGGAACATAGTGACACAGTGCCTGAGTACTTCTGTAACGTGAGCGGAGCGGGCTGCCTGGGATTGTTAAAACCACCACCATTTTGTTGCTGTTTTGCAGCAACACCGTGCGATTCTTGCTAAAATGACTGTGTCTGGCCCATTCAGCAACTTTCATTTCTGATTAAGCTTTCCAGCCTGTAGGTATCTTCTCTCACACCTGTCTTACCATTTCCATTTAGAAGGGTTTAATTTAGAAACCCATTGTACCTGGCCCTGCACAGACCAAGCCAATTTATTTTACATAATGCCTCAGCACTTTAGGGAAACAGGCTTGTTCTAAGTCCTTTCTGAAGGGAAGGATGGACTCATGCTTCAGGTATTGGTTTGAGATCTAGGAGAAATGGACCCTGTTCTGACAGTGTTCATGGATTTCCCGAGACCTTTATCAAATCACTTACCCTGCCTTGAACATAACTTCTGTATCTGGAAAATAATCAACATAACAACGCTTTCCCTACCTCTGGTTTTAGGAGGATAAACGTAGTATCTAGATGGCATCAAAGTCCTTGTGTTCTGTGCTTTACAAATAGAATAAAAAGCTGATTTCTCTGCTGGAGGGACTTCAGTGTGTAAGTGCAAGATGGGGACAACAGGCAGGTGCAGGTCTGCTGAGAAGCAATGAAACAAGGCAGAGCTGATGGTCAAATAGACCCTGGGCATTGCCCACCAGCTGCCTAGCTGCTGGCAGCCTTTCCATCGGCATCTCGTCAGGGATGTGCAGGGAGAGAACAAATCACTCCGTGGGCGTTCACAGGAAGCTACCCCCGAGCGCGAGGGAGAGGCACAGGACAACGCACACGAGGGGCGGTTTGAGAATCCACGTGGGTGATCTTCCCAGCAAGCCTGGGGGACAGGAGACTCCGTGATATGCCTGAAGGAGGCACAAACACACGCACCCCCCCTCAGCAGAGAGCTCAGCTGGCAAGATTTGATCTTTTCATTCACTTGAGGCTTTCTGTCTGCTCACTAAATGCCCCTGGACCTTGCTTTTCAACTCTCTTTTCTTTCTCTTTCTTTGTCACTGCCACAGCAACACGTGAGTTTGAGAAGTTATGTGCAGGGGAAGATGAGTTTGCGCTGAGGAGGTGACTCGAATCCTTTGCAGACCCCACTGGAGCCAGTAGATCTGAAGGCAGATGCTCTCCATCCGGGGGGGCCACGAGCATGGGTGAAACTTCCAGTGGTTACGTGCCCTCCAGAACTCTCATCACCATCAGTCAAGCTCTTCCCCACAAAACAGTAGCAGAGGAAGCTCAAGAAGTATTGCTTTTTAATTTCAGTGCTGCCACAGTCACTGACGTCCTCGCTAATCCTCTTGCGGCAGCAGGCTGCTAATCAAAAACTCTTTGCTCGCCACTTTGGCATCATTCTGCGAAGCCATCGGAGCACAGAGATGCTCAATTCCTCCCCCTCCACACACCTTCCATTGTCTTCAGGACTGACAGCTCTGATGTGGAGCAGTGATAAAAGCCAGCTGATGCTGTCAGGGCCCGATACAATTGCACCGCAGGGAAAAAGGCGACTGGCTCTGACTCATCCTAGCCGCCTGGAGCTCAAGATGCCTTGCACGCGTGCTGTCTCCTGGCACGGCTCAGCACAGAGCAACGCACCGTCGGTGGGTTCTGGATACTGCCCTGTGAGGCAGGAGTTGACCGTAGGCCTTTGAAAGGGCTAGCACTGGTGGCCAACTGGGTGGCCAGCCATCCTTTCAGATGCTAGGAAAACCCAAGGAAAAAAAAAGACTCATTTGCAGATCTCTGCTGAAGTCTTTGGTGTGTATGGGGGAATAAAAGTAGTTGGTTGGATGTTCCTCCGCTTGACCTGTGTTCAGGGGTGTTTAGCAAAGCATTTGTGCAACTCCTGAGTGGTAATCTATGACAGTAGCACCTCTCCTTCAGCTCCTCACATGCCCATCCTTATGGACTGAGCTGAGCCGGGGCGGAACTTCTGGGAGGCTCCAAAATGCAGGGGTTCCAGACTTGAAATGCATCAGGAGTGCCAAGCCAAGAAGGGAAGGACATTCAAAGAGGGGAAGTTGGACTGTGATGTGAACTTCTGGGTGACCTTGAGGAAACTGGCTCAATGCTGCCCATCCTGGCCAGGTCAGC
Organism: Mycteria americana; assembly: GCF_035582795.1. Lineage (NCBI taxonomy): Eukaryota > Metazoa > Chordata > Aves > Ciconiiformes > Ciconiidae > Mycteria > Mycteria americana. The sequence continues at coordinate 4,392,881 of NC_134376.1, read as the reverse complement.
AGCTGAAATTTCCATTACTGAATGTAGAAACTCAGGGGTCATTTCTGTTTCATTTTTTACTTTTTCCCAAATATGACATTGAATGAGAGGCATTAGGAGTTCCTCCTATAAATAGGATCACCCCTGTCAAAGCTGGTTAAGTCATACCCAGTGTCAAGCCCATAAACAAGGTGCCTCTCAGATGCACTGTCTGGAGAGTGCAGCGGGGTGTACAGGGAAGTTTGACAGCTCCCTGTTTGACTAGTTGGCATTGGGACACCAGCTATTTTCAAGGCAACAAACCTAATCATTCCCAGCTCCCAACTGGAGGACATGGGGAGCAGTGCAGGACAGAAGCGATGTAGTCGAGGACCACTGCTATATGTTGCGGCAGAAGTGCAGCCTCCCAGCTATATTGTGAGAGGAGGCAGCTAAGGCATAAACTGTGCCGGTGCTGGGACCTCCATGGCTACCGTCACAGCAGTGGTTAAATGCTCTGATTTCATCCATTCCTTCAAGGTCTTTCCCCAATTCTGCCCTAGAGGTCTAGGATGACCTGGAAACCCTGCACTTTCAGTTGACTCAGTTTCCCCTGGACAGAGCTGCATCTTCCTCTTCCTTTAGAGCTGCCCCGGTCTTTAGCTCCATGACAAGCCGTAGTTTCAGCAGTATCTGTTACAAAGCGGCTTTGCCGTACTGGCAGTCAGCTGGGGCATGGCAGTGAAGCCAGAGACACAAAGCAAAGCATCTTTGAAACAAGAGAGAGTAAGTGTCCCCTCGTGCCAGCTGCAGGGACATCTGGATGGAGCTGTCTTGGCAGAGCTGCAAGGGTCAGCAGGGTAATGGATCACGGTGGCTCTGTAGTAGAGGACCTCAGGGTAGTGGGAGTTGGCGGAGGAACCCTGAGGTCCCCTTCCCTTCCCTCTCACCCCTGGGAGCTTCTTCCCACCTTTTCATCAAACTTTGTGCTGCTCTGAGACTGGGGGCTGCAAGGAACCTGTTCTGCTGGAGTGATGCAAGTGAATGTGTCTTAAAAAAAACAAAGAAGGATTTTTTAAAAAAAAATAGATCATTTCTGTGGTCTGATTTCCCCACAGATCCACAAGCACTTGCATCAGTACAGCTGAGGGGGTGGAAAACTGAAGTGGGGGCAGAAAGGAACAAAAACTTTCTAAGTCAGCTCTACCACTGAAAATTTTCTGTACCTATATGGAGACCTATAGCTGCTTGTCCCTTCCAGACTTTAAGACTTGTCTGGTTCTTGTATACAGAGACACAGGCAGCAGAGCAGAGAGGAGAGATGATTTGTTTGAAGCTGAACTGGGAGAAGCTTAGCAGAGGAGGAATCGCTACTTGTTCTGAGATAGGCTAATTATATTCTTTGTCCTTGGAAGCTAACCCTTTTCTACTCTGCTTGCATAATAGAGATCCTATAGCTTTTTACAGAAGTACAAGGGTTTCCCTCCCATCACCGCTGTACACAGCAGCCTGTCCCACTGCCAGCCTCCACCCCAGAAGCGTCTGGATGTCAGTCCTGCATTCCCCGGAGAGCTGCTGAAGCACTTTGGATTCCTCGGAGATGGAAACCTTTCTAGAAACGCAGGGTAGAGTTACTCTAATTCCTTGCTGTTTGGGATCAAACTGAAGCCTGCTGCTTAATGGGGGATAAGTGGATGTAATGCAGTCAGTCAATAACTTTACGCACACGCACAGAGCCCTTCGGATTACTGCTTTCCAAAAGTGAGAGTCTCCCTCACGAACCCTGCAACACACTGACTCAGCCCTGAGCCTTTTGACTTTGTTTTTCCTTCTTTACAAAGTGACTTGTACTTTTAATTCTCCCCCCCACTTATTCATTTTTTTCCCACTTATTAATTTTTTTCCCCCATAAAAGTTTTCAGCTTGTCAAACGACTCTCCCTCTCCCTGTCTCTTTTCTCTTTGCCTTTTGCAGTGGGAGGAAAGATAATAATAAAAGGAGCAGTTTTCAAATAAAAAGCCCCACGTGTTACCTGGGAACTGTCTCTCAGCATCCAAATACCCGCTGGGGCAGAGATCGCTGAGTCCCCGCTGTTGTTTTGTACCCGCGAGACACTGTTTGTGTTTTGTCACTAAATGCTGCTGTCAGGTCTGTCACTTGGTACAAGCAGGACTCACTGGGCCCTTGTGAAATAGGATTTCCCTTTACACTTCCCTGCGAAGCGCTCCTCACTCCTTCCCTTCCTCCTGACCGGGGAAATTGCTGCTTTGGCTGCTACCATGGTAGTTCCCAGGCTGGAGGAACGGGGTTTGGGAGCATTTGTGCTCTCTGCCTCGTCGCTCTGAAATGCTCCTCGTCTTGGGCAGCCCTTTGGTCCCGCCTGACATCTCAGTGGGGAGGTGGAGGGAAGGGTGAGATGAAAGGATCTGGTGAGCCTGCCTTCCTCTCTCTGTCGATTCTCGGTCCCTGCTCAGCTTCAAGCTGAGCCCTTCAGAAGTTCAGCACTCTCCGCAACCCCCTGGGACATTTAGGTTTTGGCCACCTTTTGTATGGCCTTACTGAATTGCTCCTAGAAGAAGAAACTTGCAGGAGAAGGAGCTCCAGACCAAGGTATTCCTGTAAGACCAAAGGACTTGAAATGGCTCCCTTGGGCCCCCCAGATAGGGAGATGCAGGAGGTGATGGCCCACGCTGCTGCACTTATCCCAGCCCTCCATTCCCCCACAGGCTCTGAGCTAAAAAGCTCATTTGACTTTTATGAGGGCTGGAGAGACCAAACAAACAAAGCCTCAGGGTTTAGTCAGCGCCAGCGGGTACAACACGTGCCTCTTCCTTCTCTCCCTTCTTTTCATTCCTGTTGACAGCTCTCCCAAACACGTGGTGTCTGCTTGGCTCGGGAGCCTCTCCTCAGGAATGAGCCTATTGATTGGGGCAGGAGAGCATTTCTTACCATCTCTAGTGGGGGCACACCTTCTCTTTGACCTCCAGGACATCTCAATACCCTCTGAACTCCAAGGAAGCTGAGAAAGGCAGGGAAGGAGGGGGAGAGATGCTGGAAGTGTCTTGAAGCATGGAGATGCTCTACTGAACAGAGAAGTGATTCAGACATGAGCTCAAAAGCTTCCAGGTAGAAGGGGCATGGCATTTTCCCTCCCTGCTCTTTCCCGGAGCTCTGTCTTACAACCACAGCCTGTCCTTTCCACTTCAAAAGTGGTGGGAGTCAGAGGAATTCACAGACCTCGAGCTGTGGTCCCCACAGCCTCAGCCTCCCCCAAGCTGGGGGTCTGGCTTGGGTCCCTGCAAAGGTAGAGCTGGAGGCAACGTTTGGAGCTGCAGCAGAAAAGCTCCTTTTCCCACACACTGCTGGGTTTTGTTGACTGTAACAAACCTCTCCCTTGGCTGCTGGGACTGTGCTCTGGGGCCAGGAATGAAGCATTGCTCATCCTGCTCATCCGTTCATTACAGGAGTTTTGGGAATCTTTGTAAATAAGCCAAGAACAGGAGAAATAGAAATTCCTCCCGTTCCAGGCCCTGCCTGACACTGCACAGATCCTTTGTTCTTGGCTTCTTTCTCCCTCCCAAGGCCTCAGAGAAGTTCTTCCAACAACACACCACCCTGCTCAGCTTCTTCCACCAATTAGCAGTTCTCCATTAACTAGCCATCAATAATTCCGTCAATTAGCCCATCTCTTGAGGCTCTCCTTCCCCAGCTGCTAGCACTGCCACTTTAGCACCAACAAGAAAGGAGCACTCAAGAGCTATATATATATATATACATATGCTTGTATAGGACCTCTTTGTTCTTGCTAACTTTGTGGTGCTTCTGGTTTCAGCTAGTCCACAGAAAGCTCAGGATCAGCCCATATCCTTCTTATTGCTTGGAGTCCTGCCTTCTGGGCTGTGCTGGCAGAGGGGAACCAGATCTTTCTGGCATCGATTTCCTTGCTTTTTGTTGGAGGGAGTGCGTGAGGGTGCCAGGAAGGCTTTGCAACAGCCCATGGTATCCTATGACCTGGTCAGGCATGATGGATCCAGGATGGTAAGAAATAAGCTGTATGTGTTGCAATGGAGACTATTCAATAAAATAAATGTTTTCAAAGGAGAAGGAAAGTAGCAGGAGCTAGTAGAAGAAAGGATGTTTTCAGGCCTTGAAGGGGAATCTGGAGAAAGAGAGATCCTTTTTCAAGTGTAAAATGGTGTCAGTAGGAACATAGTATTGCTATTCCTTTGATGAGAGCAGCTAACTGAAGATGGGAGGACTTGCAGGTTATCCCAGGTAGGAGGAGAAAGTGGCAATGGAGTGGAGGTTCCTTTGAAGTGCTCTGGTCCTGCAAAGAAAGGACACGCTCCTGCTTGCCTGTACCCAGCAGGAATCGGAAGCAGGGGACGTGGCCATGCTTGCAGCTCTGCCCTGCTTTGTCAGTGCTCAGCACAGACATCTCTGGCCCTGTCTCTTCTCTGGGCCATGCTCTCAGAGCCCTGCCTGGCTGAGCCTGGAATTGCCTTGCTGCTTTTCTCCCTTTTCCATGGTTTATCCTGTTTATTTCCCCTGACGTATGTACACTGCTTTGCATTTAAGACATTGCCTAGCAAATTCTCTCAGCCCTTTCCTGGGCACATCCATGTGCTTTTTTTGCATTGTTTGAGGCGTGGATTGCTGCTGGCTTGTTATCTTCTATCAGTGCCTCTTCTTCTAATGCTAAAGGTGAGCCACAGGGACAGGATCAAGGCACAGGAGGAAGAGAGAAGGTAAGTGGATTAACCAGGACAGCTCTGCGTGTCTAGGAGCTCTTAAACTGTGTGATGGTCTTGCAAGGCAAATGATAGAAGACTGAAAATTGGGGATACCCAAACCTAGCCTAAGGTGGAGGGCAGAGAAGGGGAAAGGATGTGATATTCCCTGGCATCTGCTTTTTGCTCTTGGACCCTCCAGCTTTTAGTTCCTGATACAAGCAGGGCAGCACCCAGCTGGTATGAGTGGAGCTGTACCTGCTTCCGTCAGCCAGGAAGGTAGGGGTGTGTGTGATTTTATGCTATGCTTTCAGTCCCCGGATACCTCTTGAAAACTTCTCCACCTTGTCCCTTTTCACAAGGCCATAGGAGAGTGTGGCCAGCTATTTCCTAGTTCCTGAAGGGAAATGCTAAACAGGGACCTGAGAAACTATATGCCCAAATCCTGCGAGTAAGCTGTAGGTGCTCCGCTGCATTAAGCTCAGGAGTAGAGCTAGGCGGTGCACTCGGTTTTGCTCAGGTAACACAAAAGAAAAGGACAGTGGCTGCAAATTAATTACTGTTAATGATGCCACCTTCCTGCAGAGGACAGCAATTTCTGTAGAGGGCACAAGGCTTGGTTTTACCGAGTGCCCAGCCTGTAAAGATGCCTTCTGGCATCCCTGCACTGTCCATGAGCCCATATGTTCCCAGTGGGAGCCACGGAGCCATCAGGCAGTGCCGGATGGAAGCATGTATTGACTCATGGGTCAGAGGCTGTGCAGAAAAGTCTATCGTTCCCAGTCACTTCTTAATTGACACAGTGAAAGAAGCCACATCTTCCTGCCTGATTCTGACCAGGTCTGTAATTGAATTCAGCTCAACATCTCCTCTCCAGCCCCCCAGGGGCCCGTCAATTAATGATGGATTTTTTCTCGCCTTGAGAATTTCTCCTTGCTCCCATTCTTTTTATTTAATAGGATCTAGTGACAAAACCGGTAGTAGTAAATCTACCACCTCCCATTTCCTACCTTTCCCAAAGGTGCCTCATGAAGAAAAGTGTTTTCAATCCCTGAAGTTCACTTGTCTCTCTCTTAATGCCCAAACATGTGCAGCTTTCCTGTCTTTTGTTCATTCATCCTTTCTCTCACTCCTCTCAGGTCTTTTGTTTCTCCTTGCCAAAACTGCTTGCGCGCACTTCACTCAGGATCTAACGAGACCGTTTTAGAAACTGCAAAGCTGAATTGGATCCTTCTTTTTTTCCCCTCATAGTGCAATGTCTGTTTAACCTTTCTCCCTTGGCATCTGTCTCTCCCAGCAACCTATTTGCAACTCCTATGATTGCAAAGAAATCCCAGTGCTGACTGGGTTTAAAATGGGGGTTGCTGGGGACGTAGGCAGGAGCATGTGGTACGCTGTAGGGTACAATTTCAGGCTGGCTGCAGGGGGCAGTTATTCCATAGATCTGATTTAGCCTGGTCTCTCCAAGCCCTGCCAAGATGTAGAGGTTTTTCATTGCTCCTTGAAAGGGAAATGTGATTTGCATGTCAAAGAGTGAGAAAGGACAGGGATCGGCAGTTCTCCAGCTTCTTTATCCTCTTCTAGTCTCTCTTCCCCTCCCCACATCCCCCCGGCTTTCCTTTTGGCATTCCTATGCCGCTAATGAGTTATTGCTGCATTAAAGCGTCCAGTCATCATGGGAGAGATTTTGGGGTTTCTTAAACTGTTGGATCCTGTTGAACGTCCTTGTTAAACTTCGCCCTTACTGCTGCGTGCGGGGAGCTTCCCACGCAGACCGGAGTTCGGTCCCCAGCCCACCGGTTCTCCTCCACAGGCGGTGACGTGCGAGTCTCTGCACGCAGGAGGCGGTGAGGGGAGGGTGTTTGGGAGAACATGTCTCTGCAGCAGTGACTGTTTGGAGAATGTGCAGAGACAAGTGGATTGGGTTTGGTGGGTAACCAGGTAAGAGCGTGGTATCTCCAGTTGCTGCTTTTAGAGAAAGCCCACTAGCCCTGCTCCTTGTCTTTGCCAGCCACAGCTGGTGATGGGTGGGAGGAAAGAGCGGAAGAGGAGATCTTTCCCTGACCCTCTCTTTGGTGATCCCCTTCTCCTGTGTACACCTGTGAGAAGGGATGAAGTTGCCCAGGTTTTGTAGGAGATCTGGGTCCATTATAGGCGATACCTGCCTGAAGGACTAGAAGGCAGAGAGCTTTTTCCCCTCCTTTCCTTCACTCTGTTATTCTTTCCCAGTTTCCAGGAGTTTTCTGGTTTGTTATTGGGGGTTTTTATTTTGTTTTCATTTGTTTTTTTTCATGTGTGGCTGCCAGATCTATGCTACACTTCTCCATGGGGATCCACATTGACTGCCAGATCTCCTGGAGCAGGAGAGCCAGGAAGATGCTCATATACAGCTGGGAAGAGTGTATGAACCTCAGGATGTTGCGTCCAGCCACCTGCTTCTGAGACCATTAAGACAGTACCTTCACATGCTGCTGAGGTTGCACCAAAAACTCATAGGACAATATAGCTCTGCAATGTCCCAGAGATACCAGCACCTGCCATGACTGGGGAGAGCAATAACCTGCTCTCCATGTGCTGAGACCTCTCTTAGCTGGCAGCGACAGTCCTGGAGGCAGGGACAGTCATACCAACATGTGCTTGCGTCCTGCCTCCACCAGCTGTGAGGAGGAGGAGATCCTTGTTGTTAGGTTGTGCTGAGACATCGGTGGGATCATTGGCTTAGGGAGATTTAAGCGTTTGTTTTCTGTTCATGGTGTCTTACTTTCCCAGGCCTGGCAGAGAGCAGGGAAGAGTCATCTGCAAGTCCGAGTTCAGATCAGTGAGAGCAGGGCTGTTACCCTGCGCGTGTACAGGATTGTTCTCATGCCCCATTTCCTTTGTGGACAGAAAGAAGAGTTATCAGGAGCCTGTACCTGCTTCCAGCTGAGGAGACAAAATGCTTCTGGAGGGGGTAGAGGATGGTGGTGGTGTCTCAGGAGCCCAGGAAAAATCAGGGCTCTGTTGGACTCAGCATGGTAGAGACTGATACTGCAAGCTTGTGGTCAGGGTGGTTGGAAAAATCATTGCTGTCAGCAGTAGAGAACTCAGAATTGAAGTCATCACCCTGATGATTTGTAGAACTGAGCTGCTGGTGTAAGTGTGAGCTGCCCCAGGCCACAGAGGACATGTTCCCCAGCCCATGTAAAGGCTGTAGCTCCCCTCCTTGCACTGCCTGCTGCCTGGCTGCTCACAAGTGAGGAGCACCCCAGCTACCCCCATAGCCCTCCTGGCTGCTTTTGGGCAGCGCTGGGGCTCTTGGCTCCATCCCACAGCAGTCTTTTAGTCCTGGGGACCCCCAGGTCTGTCCTGGCTGTGTCCCAAAAGCCCTGGAGACCTGAAGATGTCCAGACAGCTAAGCTGCATGGCCTGAGGGAAGGGAGGGCAAATACATCTGAATTAAGGGGTGATCATGTTAGTGTGATGCATTAATGGGGAAATTGAGTTAAAGGACTTCATCAGGGATGTAAAGTGAGTTGGTGGCAGGCTGGAAGTCTCCTAATGGGTGCTCTCCCCTGGGTTTTCTACCCTTTTGTGAAGCCAGAACATGCTGTTTTGAGACAGTCCATTAACTTGACACTAAAAGGCTTCCTAGAGGTGCATGGGGAGGAAGAAGCCAGGAGATGGAGGGAAGCCCTAGAGAGCGATGCTGAGAGATGCAGCTCAGAGGGTCATGCTGGACCTGAACTCCCCTGTGACTTTGGGCACAATCAAGAGCCCGGACACTCCCAGCACAACAAGGTGCTGACTCAGCTCTGGACACAACAACCCCAGCCCTTCCCTAAAACCGATGTGTCCTTGGAGGCACCTTTCCACATGAGGAGTTGGGCAACAGCACAACAACGTCCCCCCCAGCACAGGGCACCCAGCAGCTCTACTTACCTTTGTGTAATAAGGTTAAATCACTGCCTCATTAGAGCCCTCAAATTAAGTCACCACCTTGCTGGGTCAATACTATTTTCCATGATGCACTTGTGACACTAAGGCCGGGAGATGGATTGGTGCTGGGAGGCTGAAGTGCTGCAGGGGAGCTCCAGTTAGACCCGGTGCTGGGCAGGGTTTGTTATCAAGGGAAAAATAGCAAGTTTCCATGGAGAGCAGCAGCCGATGGGAGAGGCAGGAGGTGTGGTGGAGTGGGGACACAAGGACGGTGCCCGTGTCTCCTGGCACCTCATGGTGCTTGGTGCTGGACCCTGCTTTAGACTTGCAGGGCTATAACAGGGAGAGGGTCCTTGTCTCTGAGAAGCCTGTAGCAGCAATGATCTCCTCCAGGTGTATCTGCGCTAGAAGCTCGGGCTAAAATGGGTTGTTTTCTCCTTCCCCCTGCTCCCCATTCCCCTTCCCTCTGAGCACCGTCTGGGAGAGGAAAGGCCAAAGGAGCAGCTCCCATGGGGTGATGACAGTGGCATGCAGGTGGCCAGGGCTGCCCGATGCCATACTGATCCCTCTGCACAGGAGAGACAGCCTTCCCACCCCAGCAGCCACCGTCGCAGAGGCTCCCTGTCCATGGGAACTACCACCACGTACTGGCTGGGGTACGACCAAAGGAGCCCTCCAGCTGCCTTGAGCCCTCTGGAAAGGTATTAACTGGTGTCCACCGGGTTGCTGTGGCTCAGCTGGGGACTGGATCCAAGTGAGGAGTCCCTGGGGCTGAGTTTGGGGTGAGTTGTGGGGCAGTTTGGGGCCCTGGGTGCCAGATCACTGTGCTCTGAGCCGCAGCCAGGCCAGAAAAAGTTTGCGGCCAGAGTGCATCCTGGCAGCCCCAAATCCCAGCCCTGGGATGTTTGCACTTCTGCCGGCACAGGGAGGTTCGGGGTGGACATCTCTGCCCTTTCCAGTGGTGCGGTGTGGATCAGAGACCACCCACCTCATCCCAGCCACCTGCCCTGCTCCAGATGCCAGGGCTAAGGTCACTACTGCATCTCCCACCCCTGCCTCCCTTGCCCCATGCCTTTCCCGCTTCCCTCGCCGCTCTGCCCGTGGGACCACTAAGCACATGGTTCCCCAGCGCTGGGTGCTTGTTCAGCTGGCCAGGAGGAGCAGGCAGGGCAGCCGGGTGGGTGGTGCAGAGCAGGGGTTACAACCCCCTTCCTGCTGCTGCAGCTGAACACCACACTCTTGGGCACTGGGGAGGGGAATGGGACCAGTTGGGTGGGTGGACTGGGTGGGTTTAACCCTTCCAGGACAAGCCTGGCTCTGTTGAACATCTCTGTCCAAAATCAGAGCCTTCTGCAGAGCAAGCATTTCCCAGCCCCCTCACTGGGAGCGGGGGGGGGGTGTGTGTGTGGAATTCAGAGGAGCAATCGTAGCCCTAAAACCATTCCTCACCCCCCCAGACCCAAACACCTCCTGCCCCCAGGGTGCCCACATCGCTGCCAAACCAGAACTCCTGGGTGGCGGCTGTATTTTCTTTCTAAACCTGTAACAGCACTGTTTATTTGAGAGATTTGGCATAAAAAATGGGATTCCTCCTCTTAATCCCTCTCCAGGCATGCCCAGAGGTGACCTAGCGGCTGTCACAGCCTCGTATTTGGGCAGAGGCGGAGGAGTGGGTACCAAGGCAGCAGGTTGCTGCCCACCCCAAGGCGTGAGGAGGGGTGAGTGGGTGCATCTGAATAAAATACTAAGGCAACAGGAGGAGGGCAAAGCTGATAAAAATGCCCAGAGCAGCTGTGGCAATGTGGGCAATGAGGTGACACCACAATCGGCTGTCACATTTTGAGGCTTATCATCTCTGGCTTGCTTAAGACACCTTGTTCTTTCTGTCCCAAGAGCCCTCTTAGGAGCTGAAGCATTTCTGCAGCCCGAAGGTTTCTGATCTGACTCCAGCAGTGATGCAGGAGAAAGTCCAGGGAGGAGGACAGGACCCGTTGTGAGAAGTGGGGGCTGCTGGCCTCTTTGGGCTGAAAAGGTCTGATTTAAAGGTGAGAGGAAGGAAGAAACTTTCAGGGCTCACACAGGGAGCGGTTCGTGAGCTGATCCCCACTCTGAGGAGCTCATCCCTGGCCTGGAGAGCAGGGAGAGGGCAACACAGCTCATGTGGGTGCTGCCAGGGCAGCAGGGATGTCCCCATGGAGGCAGAGAGCTGAGCTCTTTGTTCATCCCTGCCCTGCTACGAAGCAAGAGAAAAACGTTCCTGCCGAGTGCAGCCAGAAATAACCCAGGCCTCCAGCAGCCAAAAAGCTTCCAAGGGGGAATTTTGAAGTGCTGGGAATTTGGCCTCTCAGCCTGTGCTTCGGGCTCCTCTGCTGTCGTAATGTCCTAGGCAGGGAAAAGCAGACCCTGAACACAGCCCTGCTCCTGATGTCCAGGAGCCAGCATCTCAATGGGGAACAGTTCACTCCCAGGTCACCCCAAGACCTGCTCAGCTCCTGTTTTCACCCTCGTCTTTTCCAGCACCATCATCGCTATCACAGCTCCTGCCTTGAAAGGACGCTGGTGATGGACAGCACTTCCCCTGTGGGACGTGCTTCAGGGGCTGCGATGCCCCAACGTCCCCCAGGAGCCCTTCGCTTTGCTGCATGGCTGGCTCAGGATGTCCCTGAGATGAGACCACCTTGCAGTGCCAGCCCTGCTGCTGGTGAGGCCAGAATGCGGGTATCTGTAAGGGGAATGCAATAAGGATGAATAAGTTTGATCAGTGCCATTGCCCACGGGATGGAGGAGTTGGGGGCAGTTAAAAACAGGCCTTTCCCATCTCTGGGAAGGGCAGCTAAATCCTGCACTATCCAGATGGGATTTGAGTCACACCGTGAAGAAAACAGTCTCCCCGTGGCACATGTCAGAGGCTGCAGGGAAGAGAAATGTTGCTTCATTGCTCTGGCCCCACTGTTTGTTCACCCACAGGGATCTTCTGGCTGGCTTTTCCACGTGTCAGCATCTTCTCGCCACCGCAGAACAAGGGCATCGCATGGCAGATGCTCCACAGAGGAGGAGACACCTCGTCACGCAGCAACAGCTCTGCTCCAGCTCCTGGGGTGGCTCAAGGCTGCTCCATCCCTTCGCTTGGAGATGTAACCCAGTGCATTGCTTGGCTTCCAGCATCCTTTGGAAAGGATGGAACCCTTGGAAACCTCCCGTGCCCTGATCTGTCCCTGCACACCCCAAACTGCCCCTCTGGTGGAGAACACCGAGATGGAATGAACCAAGTGGTCTGGGCACATGCAGCAGGTCACTGAAGACATGCCGACTTTGCAAAACAGATCCCGTGATTAATACAGGATTGTCTATTTATTTTAAGTTTTATAGGGGCATTTTCCCTTGCCAGGAGCTGGAGAATAAAGGACCCGGGTACCATCTGCCCAGGGGACTGGTGAATCATCCTATTTTCCAGTTAACAGCACTTGTTTGCTTTGGGAGATCTCCAAGTTAAGGGGGAAGAAAAAGAAAACCCAACCCATGGATCTTTTCCCACACAATAAGAAAAATGCCTTTTTTTTTTTCTTTCTTTCTTTTTTTTTTTTTTTTTTTTTCAAAAGCCAGTGTCAACTCTGCTTTTACTTAGCAGTGGGCTGGATAAAAATAGACAGTGAAGTCATGACGCCTTCAGAAGAAGAACCAGGTATGGCCTGGGGAGAGGGTGAGTGAAGTCGGGCCTGGGGGAGAGGGACAAAAAGCCAGCGTGATGGGGGCAGGCAGGTTTTTTGTCCCAGACCATGCTGGGACAAGGAGAGCTGCTTACCCCAGTGCCTTGTGATTTCCCCGGCACGTTGCTGGGAGAGGCAGGAGGCTCTTTGCTAGTTGCACCAGAGTTCAAGCTGTCGTTCACGTGATGTGGATGGGGCTGTGGCCCAGCAAACACCAGGAGATCGGCTCTTTGCAGAGCCGAGACATTCAGAGTTTGAGGCACACTGGAAAGTGAGGGTAGCGGCAGGGAAGGGAAGCCAAGGGGTTGTGCTCCTGCTTTCTCCAGGACCATATTGCTGCAGCCTCCTCTCTTAGTTTTCTGCTCAGATCTGCCTTTTTCTCCTGTTTTATCACCGTGCCAGGCCATGAGCACGCTGGGCTGCTTGGAAGGAGTGTGCATGTGTGGGACTTTTTGATGTCTCCAGCTCAGGGCAGGGGCCCTGGAAGCCACTTGGCCACCTGGAGCACCAGGAGGTGCAGCTGATGCCCGCATCTCAGTTCTGCTGGCGGTGGCAAAGCCTTCATGGGGCTTTTCGTGCAGGGTTGGGGCATGTCCTGAGCTCAGCCAGGCTCTGAGCTGGGATGGCTGCGGGTGAAGATCCTCTGGGGCAGAGTCTCTGCAGTAAATACTTCACAGGAGATTTCTCCTGCATCACAGGAGAAATCAGGGATGTGAGGGCAACTTTACAGCCCCCGCCAAGGGAATGTGAAAGCACAGCATGCACCAGGGACGTGGTGAATCCCCCCTGCAGGGCTGGCTTGTGTCAGGTGTGTCATGGTTGAGTGCTGAAGAAGACCCCAAATTGCTGGTCCTCCCCAGCCCTCATTGCAATGGGACTCTGTAGTGTCCCCTCTGTCACCACACAGCTCTAGCTCTGCTCCTGGCAAAGCCACCACTGCTGCATCGGCTTTGTAGCCCTGCAACCATGCACCAACTTAGATCATGACTGAAATGAGTTTGGCAGGCCTCAGCACGGCCTTCCATGGGTATTTCTTCGGGTATGCTTGGAAACACCATAGTAGCTGCAAGGAGATGCCAATTTTACATAGCAAAAGGATACTGCACAGCAGGGATGATGTGCCCTGCCAGCACGGGGGGAGCCGGAGCTCAGACTTTTAATTTTCAGGAGACACGGTGAGGGCTTTTTTTTGCCCTTCTACTTAAACAAATAAAAACTTCCAAGAAAAAAATAATCTCTGTGGAAACTTTAGCCTCGCCCACAAGGAAGGAACCTTCTATCAACAAGAAAATTCACATGGGGGGGAAAAAAAGCCACATCCTTTTCTGCTCAGCTGAGGGTTGCGGGGCAGCAAATGCCTCCACCCGCTCCTGGATGCTGAGCCACGGTTTCTCTGCAGCAGGAGGCTGGAGAGGCGCAAGGGGAATATCTGCATTTCTCCCTGATCAGTCACTGGAACTAGCATTATCGCTGGAACAATGGGCTCAGCCCAGGCCTGCCTTGCCAGAGTGCTCCGCTGCAGCACTCCCGGATTTATTTTTGTCCAGGCTTGGAGCGGGATGCGGAGATCAGGTGACGGTGCCCGAGGAGTGCTTGGCATCGCCTGTCCTGCTGCCGTGTGTGCACATGTCCATGGGAGTAATGAGCAGGCAGGGATGATGGAGCAGGGCTCGGCACGCGGGGTGGCTGCACTCTCGGTACCGGATCCTTTTTTCTTGACTGAGCCCACTCTGGTGACCAGCTCGTGGGAGAAGGGATGCTGTCTCACAGTGCAGGGACCACCGACGCTCCCACTTGACCTGGCTTATAGCTTTGCAGTGCAGTCTTGGGAATCAAAACTAGTGACTGTGCTTTAGCACTGGGATTAGGACCTAGAAACCGGTTTCTGATGGAAATGAGTCATGGGTGTTAAAGGAGGTGACCAAGGTGAGACGCAAAGTACTGTGGCAGAGCCAGGGAAGCCTAGCTTCCCAAGGACCACTGCAATGTCTCCATCTCTGAGCTTGCCTCCTTTCCATACAGTTTCCATACTGGGTTGTGTTTGAGCAGTGCCTGAGCATTCCCAGTGCTCCCATGCTGTTCCAGAAGAGCAGTCAGCCTGGCAGATGTGGCTGAGAGAACCTCTGAGTTGGCTAGTTTGGCAAGGTAGCCAAATCTCAGCAGTCTTGGACAGAATGATAAATACTGAAGGTTCCTGGGGCACATCAAGGAAACTTGAGCTTCTTGGTGACTCCAGCAAGCACTGGGGCACAGGGGCTTGGGGCAGAAGCTGGGTTCATGGTCCTGCCCAGTCTGAGGGATGCTGGGATGGGGTATTTCCCCCTGCTCCCTCTCGGTGCCACAGGGACGTGGTGCATTCCCAGTGCACAGTGGTCAGCTGTGCCACACAGACCAGGCTGGCAACCAGTGTTCAGAGCTGAACCTCCCAACCTTTGCTATAAATCAACCCAAAATCTAGATCACACCAGCCCTGGACTGTGACACATCCAAAGCCTGGATCAGAGCCATCTACGAGGATGAACCAGTCCCAGACTTGACACAGTCTTGAGCAGGGATTTTTGGAGCCTACTTCCCCCGACACCCAAATATCCTCTTCCAAAGGACCTGGTGAAGCTGGCTACAGCAAGGAGCCAACCTCAGGCTGTGGCACCTGCGATGCTCTAACTGAAAACGTCCCCCAGCAATACGGCTTGGGCTCGGCTCTCCAGAAGTGATGTGAAGGTACCTGTTCAGGGTACCTGTCCCCTGTTCAGGGTACCCGTCCCCTGTTCAGGGACACCCCGCTGGCTGCCAGCATCTTTGACGGCACAGGGGCACTTTGCGCACAAGAAACCATCCTGGCTCCATCCCCAGCCTCAGCAGAGCCCCTTCTTGGAAGCGAGTGTGGCCACCGCCAGCAGGTTCCCCCCCTGCTTTCTCCATCAGCTAGAAACAATCTGCATCACTGGAGGTTTTTATTTCCCAGAGGGCTGTGAAGAGAGAGGAGCCTGGAGTTAATCAAAGTCTGGGGAGCGCACAGGAGCGGCCATGGCTGGAGGAAGCTCACAGGCTTCTGTGCTGGAGAAGGGGCAGAGCTATGCTGGGGTCTGGGGAGACAGGGCGTGCGGAGGGCTGGGGGTTTGATCAGTGAGCGGCACCGCAGGAACATGAAGAACAAGTCCTTAATTTTTCAGGTGTGGGATGAGGAGAGGGACCAGGGTGCTGGGGATCCAGGCAGTGCTAGAGGCACGTGTAGCATCACTTGATGCGCACGAGTGGCCCAGAGCCCTGTTGTGTGACTCTGTGGACAGGTCCAGCCTGACCTCCAAGGGAGGCAAGTGCTCTGTGGCAGAGGCTGGGGCTCACCCTGATCCTGGGGGTATTCAAGCTGCAGTCTGTGAGCGGCATACTATGAACACCACCCTCTGCGGGTCAAGCCATCCTGCAAAGAATCCCCTTTTCTATAAATCCCAGCACATGATGCGAGAGTGGAAGGAGCCTACCCTGCCCCAGCAGGTCATTTCAGGCTTGGCTGAGCTTCTTTCCTCTTGAGGGGATGCTTGCCAGCCTCTCGGAAATGGCACCGGTGTGCTCTGCAGCCCGGGCACAGCACTGTCAGTCGAGGACCTGCTCTCTGCACCTCGGAGCAGCAAATCCCTCTTGCAGCAGGAGGATGAGGATGGACGGAGTGGGAGCAGCTCCTTCTGCCAGCCCGGTGCCGTCCTCACCAAGCAGGTGGCAGTGGTACCGGCTCCCACGTCGGGAACTCATGACTGAGTTTTCGTGTGGAGCAGGGACATGGTGACAATCCCGGCCTCGCCTGCTGCTCCCTGTGGTTTCTGTGGCTTGTTGTCATGTGTACAACAGATGATTTATGTTGGCACTGGGCCTCCAGGGGATGCTTTATGGCTTGTGGCATATGGAAATCTATGGACCCCTCTGGCAACAGTCGCATTGGGTCTAACACAGCTTCGAGGGACTGACCCTGCCGGTGCCTCCCAGCTGCGTTTCCCTGGATCACCGTGTTTGGATATCTCTGATGTTGAGATCAAAGAGTCTGTGTTCATCCACAGGGCTGGAAACACCCAGTGGAAGGGATGCAGGCACAAAGTACCATCCTCTTCTGCACTCTCAGCATAACCCTTACATTGCTGTGTGGAGAAAGGACACAAACACGCAGAAAAGTAAAACTGTGGATATCACCCGTCAGTCTTCCCATGGGGAACATTATCGGACTGCTCTGCTGGATGAAATCCTGCAGACATTTAACGCACGGGAGCTGACTCTGTTGCACGTGAGGTGTGTCCAGGTAAGATTTGTCCAACGCACGCCCCAGTCGCTGGACTCTCACGGTCAGGGCGATGTGTCTTTCGGGGTTTATGGGGAAAGCGTCAAGGACCTTGCAGCCTAACACTGTAAGGCAGCCAAGACTGACAGGCCAGGGCTTCTCCTCTCACTCTGCTGGTGTGCCACTAATTGCAGCTCTCCCTAATTAAAAGTCAGTGATGTGGCTTTGCCGGCTGCAAGCCAGGTCCCCCAGGCAAGCCCCGGGCAGAGGCTGGCCAGCGGGGAAGGACGGGGTCATCCCTGGAGCCCGGCGCACTCCCTGCCAAGCCACGGTCGGGCGCTGCAGAGGAGCCAAGCATCCAGGAGAGTCTTCAAAAGGAGGAACAAAATCAGGGCCAACCTTGCCGGAGACGTGAGGCGGCCGGGGGAGTGCCCCGGCCCCCGTGCCATTGCCCTGAGCTGGAGTGAAATGCTCTGTGCCAGCTGCAAAGTCACTTCCCAGGTGGCAATGGTGAGTCTCCGCTAACCACACGGCTCTGGGAGCTGGGGCTCTGCAGCGGAGGTAGAAAATCCCACGACAGACTCATGTGAGCTGGCAACACTCTGCCTCTCCCAGGGGAAAAGAAGGGCCAGCTCGCTGCCAGGCACTTAAAATAAGACAAAGTAAAAGCTGGGCGATCTTTAGAAGTGCAGTTTCCTGTTGGCTTGTTGATCGCTGATCTAACAGCTCTTTCTCCTTCCTTATTTCCATGTGAGGACACCTCAGTTTTGGTTCAGGTATGTCTTCCCACGGGATAATAATCTCTCCAAGCAAACTCATCCTGAGCAAAGCCAGGAGGAGCAGCCAGATGCCAGCACAAATGTATAATGTAAGTGACTCCGGCGTGGCTTCATTAAGAAGTGCTTGTGCTCCAGCTGCACGAGTTGCGTCAATACAAACTCACAGACAACCGTGAATTTTCACCCCAGGCGCATCTTCAACCCAAGCACGTGTCCTGCTCTCTCAGGCTGGGGCAAATAATGTGACTTGGACCTTTCATACCCATACGTGTCCTGGTTTGAAATCCATGGGCCAAGGGGGTGTTAATTATGTGTCAGGAATGACGTCAGTTAAGAGCTTGATAGATGATGCTTTTGTCACCTGGAGAAGCCGGAGATGGGAATAGAGACATCAGCTTATATCGCCTTAGAGGTTGCTAGAGCGAGGTCTTGGGAGAGGGATGATGGTTTAGGAGGGGGTAACCTGCCTGGCAGTTCCTTCGGTGGGACTCTCCCTTCAATGGGGGGGTCTAGAAGAGGCGGGACAGGCTGGTCTCTCTGCTGGGCACAGACATCTTCCAGGCGTTGGAGAGCAGGCTTTGGAGAGTGGCTCGAAGCCTTCAGTGTGCTGCATCTCCCTGGGGAAATGGGGACGATTATGCACAGATCCTCTTCCTGGCCCGCAGCCGGGGAGGGCTTGCAGATGGAAAGCTCGTGGCTCGGGCTGTCTGCTCTCAGCGGGCTAATAATACATCTGGGAGAAGGTCAGGTGGGCAGCAGCAAAGGCAGCTCCTGTTACAGGCTGTCACACATCACCCTCGGCTGCCAGAGCCTCTAGAAAAGTTTTGGGATGTCTTGGAGGGGAGCTGGTACTGCAACCCCTCCTCCATCAGCGGGTTCCCAGGGGAGGCGATGGCAGCCGGCCGTCAGCGGCTGTCCCCACCGTGGCGTGGAGCAATGCAATAAACCCCAGCGCCAGTCCCTGCTCTCCCGTCCCTGCACTGCATCCTCCGTGTCACCGCATCGTGCCCTGCTTCCCCATCCCAGCAGGACCCGGCTGCCACCGGGCAGGCCACCGGGCAGGCCACCGTGCCGTCCCGCCGCAGCAAATGTCCCAGCAGAGAGGGTTTTTCTTGCTGAAAAGCTGCTTAGCAGCTTATGGAAACAATAAAAGTAGTATTATCTTCAACGGTGAGGCAGATGGTTTGGATGATTGGTTTGACTTTTAAGCTGGATTTGAGCTACAGATATTCTGACTTTTAACAATTTTTGGCTGGTCAGACTCCGGCGGCGTAATCCCCAGATTCCCACTCCCCATAAATCCAGTCCTCTCTGCGCTGGGGGCCGCGGGACGGAGACCTGCCCTGGGGGGGGAGCGTGCAAAGACTGCATGGGAGGGGACGCCCAACGCCTGGGCTGGCAACCACCCGACCCCGCTGCCATCGCCATGGCCACCGCTTGCCCTCTGTCTGCTGGGTGTCACTGCTGCCGCTGCAGCCTTGCCACCTCGACCTTGTGGGGACGATGCCCCTCTCTGCTCCCGTCCAGCGTGGGTGGCAACGCTCTGCAAATCCATTGCTGGCAGGAACCCAGGCCCGAGCTTCTCCCCCGCCATTGTCTTTTTCAAAAGGATTTATTTAGTCTTTCTCCTAATTATCAGGAGCTGCGGACTTCCCCCTACCATCTGAGCACTGTTACCAGCCTGCAGCGCTCCTCCTGTCGACACCGAGTGCCTGTTCTTGCCGTCGCCCCCACACCCGGCGTCATTATGGTGCTGCCGTATGGAGTGCTCAGCGGACAACGACTTCCTCGCCGAGGCACGGCCAAGGACCTTCTCCATCCCTCCTGCAGCGGGGACCCTCGGCCATCCAGGACCCCGACCTGGGGCCACGGGGATCTGCCTTGCTCCAGGGCTTGCGAGCAGCCTCCGAGGCTTTTGGGGTTGCCCCCGTACCCGTGTGTTTGGCCTGATGGAAGGCAAAAAAGGGGTTTGGGGATGAAATCCAGGTTCAGCCCCATTGGGGTTGGGGAAGGCTTCTCCGGAGGGCAGCTCCAGCCAAATAAAAGCCAACCTGCGGGGTTCATGGTTAACCCTGGTGCTGAGGGACATGCAGCACCCACCCAGACATGGAGCACGGTCTCAAGTTATTAATTACCTGGCCCAACTCCCCCGGCTGCCCCGCCTGAGAAAAGCCATCACACCCAGCACATCCTTCGTATTAGAATCGGTTTTATTTAGCAAATCTCCAGAGCGTTAAAATAAAATTCCCGTAAAACAAGGGTCATCTCTGTGTTTACATTGAATTTGTAAACTGGGCACAAGAGGAAGACTTCTACAGAGGTCAAAGGCTACCCAAAACATCCCTTTAAGAGAAATAAACATCAGTTTTCTGATCCGATCACGAGCTTCGGTGCTGGTCGGCGGTCACCAGCAAAGCAGAAGGTACCGGAGAGAGGGAGGGAGCGATGGGGGTGAAGGATGCGGGGGGCTCTATGAAGTTTGGTTCAGTCCTGCAACCAGGCAGAATCGCTTCCCTGCTGCACCCAGGTCACGAAACACCAGGGGGAAAAAAAACCTGATTTAAAGAACAGGGGTGGTTTGGGGTCTCTTTGCCAGCGGCGGCGCAGAGGCTGCGGGAAGGTGAACCTGGAAAGGGCAAGCTGTGGCTGAGCACCAGCAATGCCCGGTGGGTACCAGAGAGGAGAAAGCAGCTGCTGGCAGCGGGATGCAAGGCTGTTTCTCCCCGGCCGCACACCGGGCAGCCGGGACGGCGAGCGGGGCCGTACCCCTGCGGCTGCGATGGCTGTGAGCTCGCTGCCCGATCCCCAGCAGCCTTTCCCCTGCCGGTTCCCGCGGGGCCTGGCAAAGCACTGCCGGAGCTGCCAGGCTTATCTTTAGCTCTGTTCCCTCCCTCGCCCCCGCGCCCACCTCCTCGCCGCGCACCGCATCCCCGGCCCCCACCAAAACATGCCGTTATATAAGCGCTCGCAGCAACCATCTGGGGCTGAGTCAGCCACGAACCCAAACGGACAGCAAGCCCACGAGGCGGGGATGCCAGCCCCCGGATAACAGGCTTTTGGGGTCACCTCCCCTCTAACAGCGTCCCCCAGTGCCTGGCACCCCCACCCCAGACCCCGCATATGGGTGCTGCAGCCCGGCGAGCAGGGACCCTGGCAGGGGACAGCCTGGGGGACAGGCGTCTTGCTTGGGGTCATCGGGCGGCGCAGGCAAAGAGGGGAAGGCTTAATTACACGCTGATGAGGTATCGCCAAAATAAATGTGCCAACATTTTGTGTACGGGAAGAGGAGGGGAAGCATCAGCTGGCTGGGGAAGGGGTGTCGGTCTGCCAGCTCAGACACATCTCCTCTTCCCTCTCCGTCCACAACCCCGATATCCCATCGGAAACCCTTCAGCGCATCTTCCCTTAGCACCACTGTGCCCAGTTTGACGCCAAATTTGTTCATTTGGGGTTTTTTTTTCCCCCCAAAACCTGGGGTCAGGATGGGGGTCTCCTTTGCCTCCTTAAAAATCACCATTTTTCTCCAGGAGCAGCGTCGTGGCGAGCGTTTGCGACCTGAACTTTGCAGCGTTGTGCTGATTCACGACGGCTTGTCACCAAAACTGCCTAAAAGTGACAGAAAAAGGGACGCTGACTCATGTGTTTGCCTTCCCCAAGCAGGGAGAAATGTGAAAGGTGAACAAAGTACTTAACGGGTGATAATTACATTCAGCGCTGAAAAATTCAATGCATATTAATAAGCTGGTGTGTTCTTACTAATAGAGGCCTTTTACAATTTAAAAAAAAAAAAGAGTATTTAAGGTTTTTAACCTTGACAGTGACCTTTTAACAACAAGTGTAAGGAAACCCCTAATTTTGTCCCACTCACACTTATAAATCTGTGTTAAGGAGAAACTCCAGCCACTGCCTTCCTCGTCTCCGCACAGGATGCTGAGGGACGGCTCCCCGGCGGTATCCCGTTATACAGAGGGATGGAACCCAGCGTGGGATGGGTGGGATGTGGCACAAGGAGCTGGCGAGCCGGCCCCTCGGTGGGAGAGCCCTTGGCGTTGCCGTTCAGGGCAGGCGGAGGGGGAGAAAGGAGTCGGAGAGGGTCCACCTTAATGCAGGATGAAAAAGCAAATTGCTGGCAGGAGAGCAGAGATGCTGCTCCGTTACTATGGTTACCCCCAGAGACAACCGAGCATCCCTGGGTATCGCCCTGCGGTACCCGAGCTGCTCCCAGCCGCCCGGGATGGCACTGGGGCCGTTCAGGTGGGCAAGGGAATAAATTTGGAGGGGTTTGTAGGGTCTGAGCTTCTCGAAGCAGCCAGGAGGGAGGATGCATCCAGGCTGGGTGGAGGGGCAGCGTCTCCAGCGGGGCCGGGGCAAAGTTCCTGCCTCCACCCCTCTGAAATGTGGTGCATCGCCTCAGCACGGCTGGGGAGGGTTTGTTAGGAGTCCAATGTGGTGCCTTCCCTGCGTGGCACCGGGTTTTTGGCCAGCGAGACGCAGCAAGCTCTGCGCCGGCGCACGCAGCCGGGATGGGCAGCACGGCGTGCAAACCCATGCCGGCTCCGTCCTGGTGGGAATCCAGAGCTAACGGAGGCTCACAGCCCCTCGGCCCGCTCTGTGCCCAGTCGGGAGGGTCGGTGCACCCCGATTTTGGTGGTGGTGCGTTTGAGCCAAACCCATCCAAGCCGAGGAGAAGACACCCTGCTTTTGGGGAGGCCAGAAACCTCTGCAGGGCTCGGAGAGATGCCCCGGTCCCCTGACACCAAAGGGAAAGAGGCAGAAGGGCAGTCAGCAAGGGCTGGTGTAATGCTGAGTTTAGAGAGGGTTTTAGCATTTAAAGACATCTTGAGTATTGAAAGTGGAGGTGGCCAGCTAAGAAACAGCCCCAACCTCAGCCCGTCGCCAGCATCCCTGCCGAAAACACCCTGGCCGTGCCTGCGAGGTGTAAGCAAGGTCCTTCCCCACAGAGGCAGCCGCCGCCTTCCCCATCCCCGCTGTTCTCAGCTGCCACTGCCACCCTTTAATTTAGCTCTAACCCCCGAAGATGAGGATGGTAGGAGTGGAAGTAAAGCAAGGACCTGGTAGCACATTTCCCGCGGTGCCAGCGTCAGCTCGGCTCCCCGGGGATTTCTGCTACAGGCAGCCACCGAGGGAGGAATTCTGGAGGCAGTGGAAACCGTCCCTGGGGAGCTGCCGGCTCCTGAATCATTAAATGCTTCCACAAATGAAGCGATGGGTTTTGTAGTGCAAACTGCCGCGCGAGGAGTCACTGCCGCACGGCGAGGCAAACCCTGAGAGCGGAGGCACGAGAGCTTTGGGAAGCCGCTGCACGGGCCGGTGCTTGTCCCCAGGAGAGATGCTGGCAGGGCCCTGCAAGAGCATCCCCCGCGCCCTCCCTGGCGTTTTCCTTTCTGAGATCCATCCCGTGTTCCGGAGGAGAGCGGGGAGGTTTTCCCACCTCACCTCCTGCCTGCCTGCAACAGGCCATTCCCTTCCCCAATAACCCCCGCTCCTCTCCTCAGCAAGAGAAAAGCTTCCAGAAAAGCATCTGGTGCAGATTGAAAGGCATTAAGAGGCAGAGGTTGGTAGCTTGTTCTAATAGCTAATCATTATTCAAAGATCGCTCCTTATTTCCAAGACAGATTTGTCTGGCTTCGGCTTCCAGGAAGAGGTGGTTATTGTGCCTTTCCCCGGTAGATTAAGTTACCTCTTTGTACCAGGGTGTCCTCCCCGTGACAAATGCTGTAATCGAGTCACCTCTCAGTCTCCCCCTTTGATTAATTAAACGGGCGCTGGGCTCTTAAATCGTGCTTAGCCCTGGCCCTATCTTTGGTGATTAGAGTGAGTGGCTGGTAGTGATTCCTTTTTAATGAGTAAAAAACTCTCTTATGGAGGAAGGGATGGAGCCGATGGGACCCAACTGGCCGTCATCGGTGGGTGGAAGCTATCGGTCGCTGGTTGCCTAACCCGGATTCAGACCCGTGACCAGCCTGAGAAATGATGATGAATAATTTCTCCAGGTTATCCTGGTACACGAGCCCCATTCCCTGCAGCAGCCAGGTGCAAAAGCCAGGAGGAAAATCCAGGATGGCGAATCCAGGGGCTCCGTGTCCACCAGGCCATTAACCTCTCCGTAAATAGCATCCCACACGCTTGCTCTGCTTTTCTTCGGCCGTGACGTACCGTTAAAGACATTTAAACTGTCACTTGGCTGCGGCGCGGTGTCCCCTGAGGTCTCTGGAGGAGGTGATGCCCGTAGGAAATAGATCCTCATGGAGCCCAAGGGCGACCAAGGTCACTCTGGGAAGATTTGTTGGGTCAGTCTCGGATGACTGGGCTCTTTCTCCTTGGGCTCCAGACATGTTTTCCCATCTCCGGGCTCCCTGCATGGCTGAGCCGCTGCGATCCGGTCCCCTGGCGAAAGCCCGTCAGGGCAGCGCGGCAGAGCAAACGGTACCCACGTGCGGGTCTGCGCGGGGAGGGTGGGATCCTGCAGCCCCCCCTCCTGCCGAGCAGCCCTGCAGCCCCTTCCCCAGCGGAGAGGAAAAATTATCCTCTCTTGCAGGACAACAAGGAAAATTCAGATTTGAGGTTTCTGCTCCTACCTAGAGGCAGCAGGACGGACACTTGCTAAAAGGCTCCTAAGAATCATCTGCATTTGTCCCGCTGGCCCCCAGTCTTGCTTAAAGTTTGCTGCACATATATATTATATGTGTGACAACCGACAGCCTGGAAACCACGTTTGAAGTTTGCTACAGGCAGACGCTTCCCTATGATCTTTAAAATATACAGCATGACGCGAGATATTTTAAATAGATCAAAATACATTTATTACATATTTATATTATTTTCTCTAGTCTATTTATATCTTTTGGAGACTTTTATATATAATATATATAATATATTTAAAATAACATAAAATTGGCCAGTTTTGTCATCTGAAATACATTTTACAAATATATATACACATTGTCACATATATCTCAAATATATGTGCAATGAGACAGAGAAACACCGGAGGTGGAAAAGGTACAGATACTTTCATTGCATCCATCAGCTTCCCTAGCGCTGCATGTCACCATCGCCCCAGCGAATGACACGGCATTTCACCCCTGGGAAACCAGTGCTCCCAGTTGCCAACCTGCCCGTGTGAACTGGTGCCGGGCCTCGGTCCCCAAACTGCCGGGGGCCAAGCCTGGGGGAGCACCGGGGTGTGTTTGGGGGGGCATGGAGGAAAGATGGTGCCCCCGGGAGCGGGCAGCGGGACAGATGCGCACGGCTGGCGGGCACCGGGGCTCAGCGAGGTGACGGGTGGCATCGGGGCGGGCACCATCCCACGGCCCCTCCCTGCCCATAACGCGGCCGGGTCCTGCCCTGCACCGACCCCCCTGTGCAGCATCCCTGAATTGGGGGGGTGGGAGAGCAGGATCCGGCCGGAGCGCCGGACCCGGCTGCCACACACTCGTTTCGGCATGCAAGAAATGGGGGGGGGGGGGGAACACAGGGGACTCTTTTGGTTGTCAGCACGAGAGGAAAAGAAAGAGCAGGAGGGTTTAAAAATAAACGTATTTGTTCTGCCTTATTAAAGATAGAAAAGGTGGCTCTGAATTCATCTCCTACAAAAGGTTTGAAGGTCAAGCAGGCACCGAATTGCGAAAGGTTAAGCACTACGTGATTGTCCCAGCCCTAGGAGACTAAGTGCACTAAATTCGGTTATGAGAAGCTAAGGCTCGTCCCGATGGCTCCCGGCCCCGGGGACCCGCCGCCCAGCCGCGCGGGGACATGTCACGCCTTTCGGGGGCAGAGGATGCTCTTTCCAGCCGGTGGGTTTGGGGCGTAGGGATGTGGCCGCTTCCTGCTCTCACCGGTGCATCTTTTTGGGGCGAAGCCAAGTGGGAGCCGCAGCGGGTCCGGTCCCTGGTCCCCGGTCCCCGGCCAGGGCGGCTGCTGCTGCCGGAGGCTGCCCTGAGCCCTGGCCGAGGGCAATCCCTATGGGATGCTGGCCAAGAGGATTAGCGGCTCTCTCCTTTCTCGGACTCCCGCCATCCTCCAAGGATCAAGTGTAACGCCGGAGTTAACTCCATGGATGCTCCGTGGAGCGACCTGGGCTCGCCAGTGGCTGTTTTGGGGGGGACGTGTCCCCTCGCTCAGCTCCGAGCCCCTTCCCGCCAGGATCCCGCTCCATACCTGCCATGACCAACACCAAAACCCGCACCCCAAGAGCATCCCTGTGCATTTCCAGCCCCTCCGGGGAACCCAAGCGCCAAACAAACACCACTTTTCGGCTTTTTTCACCTGTTTTTTCTTTTTTTTCCCCCCTTTCTTTGATAATTCTTGTGATTAAAACTACCGCTGGGCAGCCTTCCCAATGCTCCCTGATGGCAGGAAAAAAAAGACCAGTAGCTCAGAGCGCTCACAGGTAGGCAAAAATAATATTTATACACTATGTACCAGCGTGGTCCATGGCCAGGACGAGGACTATACAGTATATATACGACGACTCGCCAGAGCTAGATCCTCGCTAGCGGGGTTCGGGGAAGGGGTGCGTGAACGGGGGCTGGGGAGGGTCCGAACCCCCCTCGCCGTGCCGGCCGCGGGTGCTCCCCAGCCCAGTTCACGTCCTCCTACGCAGCAGTTTAAAAATACATCTGTATATATTATTCTATTCTCCCAGGTAACACTGTACAATCATAGAAGTTTCTTTAAAAGCAATAATTTACTTAAAGACGTCTCTATTTCTCTTTCGTTTTATACAAATATTTACTGTGATATATATATATTTATAAAGAAATTAACCCTCTGAGAACCCTACAGCAGCAAGATGTGCACCTTTTTTTATAGTTATTATTTATTCAAAAGAAACTAAAACCACTTAAAAGCATTTTTTTAAAAAAATAAATAAGTAGTGCGCACACAAAATCTCTCGCCCCCCCCCCCCCCCCCTCCTTCCCACCCCCCAGATGCTATGGGGCAAAAAGCGGGGGGGAAAACCATCCCCCCGGGAGCAAAGGGACCGGTGATGGGATGGCATCCGCGTTCACTGCCTTAGAAACACAAATGTCATGGCCGGAGCTCAATGGCACATCCCTACGCGTCCCCACTTTTGGGGACAGCCCGTTTGGGGCACTTGGTGCCAAAACAGCCGGCTGCCTCCCGGCACTGCCCCCGGGGATGTTTTCTCCCAGTGGCTGGTTTTTAGGGGAAGCCAAAAATAGAGCAGCCCCTTGGTGGGCAGCACGGGGTCGTGGTGATGGACACTAGTGGGAACAGGGTGGGGAGAAAACTCTGTGGGGACGAGGACGCGGTCCCCGTCCCGCGGCCGGCCGGTGAGATGCGATGCTCGGGGGCACAGGGCAGCGGGGGCAGCCGCTCCCCAGAGCCCTTTGCAAGAAGGAGATAGGGATGAGGACAGAGAACAAATCTGCCACCGACGTTTGGACATGCCACGGCAAGTTGTAACCCTGGGACGTGGCTTCCCTGATGTGGGCAGGGGGGAGAAAAGCACCGGGAGCCCATCACAGCCGAAACGCTGCTGGGGACCCCGCTCGCGACTCCTTCTTCCCGAGGCCAGGTGCTGCCGAGGCTCCGCACCCAGGGTCGGGTGCGGGATGCCGGTGGGTACCGAAGCCTTTCCTACGGCCACGGGGAGCAGGGAGCCAGATTTTGGCTCCCAGAGCACCAATGAGCAGCAGGGGGGGGATGAAGGGACCCGCAACCTGCGTCTTCCCGTGCAACCTCCTTCCCTCTGTGCAAAGGCAGGGAGCAGGGCAGGAGCAAAGGCTTCCCGTGCACGGGGTGGTTTGCCTTGTGCCGTGGAAAAAGCTAAACCAGCGTGCCATCAAGGCCAGCCTAAAATGCAGCAGAGGGGGGGATGCGGGCGCTGCCACAGGGGCAGAGCAAAGGGGATGTCGCCCCAAGGGGAGGATGCGAGCGGAGGGCTGGGGCGCGGGAGGAGTTTGCATCTCTAAGGCACGATCCACCTTGAGGCTGGGATGCGGGGACGGGTTGAAGCGCAAGACGGGGTGGTTTCCTCGACTGGCATCTGTTGTTTTCGGAAAAGCATCTGCCTCTGAAGCAGGACTCTCCGGTGAACGGGGAATTCATAAATCCCAGCCTGGTATGGAGACGGCTCCTGTGCTAGAAGAAGTGCAACTCAGCAAGATGACTTTCACATTAATTTCCACGTTCGAAATGATTTTTCAAGGGAGAAAATACCGAATTGGTTGGAAAAATGGGAAAATACCCCAATTTGAGAGCTTTCCACTCTCCTTTTTGTGCTTTTCGCTATTTCATCCTAGTTACAGTGAAACTTAGGAATTCCCTGTTGGAGATATTGGGGGAGACCCAAGTCTTCAGCAGCTGATGCCCCAGACCCACTTTCCACCCTGAAGATCAGTATTTCCAGAAATTGGCTAATTACTGTGTTTACAGTGCTTGTTTCTATCACAGTCTGCCTTTTCCTTATTAGCTACTTTGCCAGTAATTACGCTACTCGCTTTCGCTGCCACGGACCTCCAGCCACTTGCATCTGTTTTCTGCCTACCAAGCCGTGCCAGTGGAAAAAAAAAACCCACCCCAAAATTGGATGCAGTCTTGACTTCTAGCTCTTGCATCTGCCCAGCAAGTCACCTCCTCAAAGGACCCCGGTGGCTTATTCATTCCCTTGTTCATTTTTAAAAAATACTGAATCACTTCTTTCAGATTTAATATTATTATTATTATTATTGTTATTATTATTATTATTATTATTTTGGTAAACAGTCTCCCAAACGGTACGGTGAAAAAATTAAAAACCCTTTCGCCTCCCTCCCCCCCTTTTTCCCCAAATTAAAAAGAAGTACGTTAATGTTGCATGTTATTTCAAGTGTTGTTCTTGTGCAACTGAATCAGACCGCCTGCCGGAAGGAGCAATTTTTTTTGTTGTCGCTGCTCAGTTAAAAAATAAAAGGAAAAAAAAGAAAGAGAGAGAGAAAGATTTGTTTCCTGATATTTCCTCTTTTTGGATCTCGCAGTGCTCGGCTCCAAGAAAACGCTGGCGTTTTCCCCGCGGGGAGAGCAAAGCCCCGCGGGGCTGTGCGGGGCGAGCACCTGCCCACGCCCCACAGACCCTCCTCTCTCCATCCGTCTGTCCGTCTGTCCGTCCATCCCCCCAGAGCCGTCGGCCCCGCTGCGGGCACCGGGCGCAGGAGACGCGCCATCCCCTCCTGCAGACCGCTCAGTGGTTATTGCGATGAAACTGAAAACTATGAACGATACTAATTTCTCAAGCATTCCTATGGCACTTGCATTGTTCTGCATAATTTGAGCGGGTTGTAGGGGAAGAGATTAGAGGAGGAAAAAAAATACCCTCGGAAAAGTCAATGGAAGGACCAAGAGTCATATTTCCGACTCCCTCCTGTATGACCGTTGATCCAATGCTATTGTGGCTTGAAGCCTATCGAACTCGTGCCTGTTGTCCGGGCTCAGGTCCTCCAAACCCCGGCTATCATCGTCTTCCTCTTCCTCATCGCGGCTCATGAAGGCCAGCTCATTCTCGTAGCAGAAGGAGTTGGTGCTGGGCAGCAGGAATTTGTTCTCCACCAAGTCCTTGGCGCTGCAACGGGGGGTGGAAGGGACCTCGTAGGTTTTGTGGAAGTGGGAATAGTCTACTTTGTACTGGTTTTTCTCCTCGAACAAGACAGGCTCGAAGCGGTGGCCCCAGAGGATCTCACTGGCCAGGTAGGAGCTCCGAGCCTGCGTCGTCATAGCGGTGGCTTCTACCATGCCTTCCAGGATGACCACGATCTCAAAGTCGTCTGTCTCCAAGTCCTGGCGGCTGATCCCGAACAAGGGGCTGTCTTCGTTGATCTCATGGAGAATGGTGATGGGGGACACCAAGAAGATACGGTCCAAGCCTTTATCAAACCCCACATCGATGTCTATTTGGTCAAGTGGTATGTACTCCCCTTCTTCTGTGATCCTGGGCTTAATTAGCTGAGCTCGTACATGGGCTTCTACTATGTGGCTTTTCCGGAGGTTCCCAACTCTCCACATCAGGCAGAGTTTTCCATCTCGCATTGCCACTACTGCATTATGGCTGAAAAGTAATGTCTGGGCCCGTTTTTTGGGCCTGGCCATCTTTGCCATTATTGCACCAATCATGAAAGAGTCAATTATACACCCCACGATGGACTGAACCACCACCATGAAGACCGCGAGCGGGCACTCCTCCGTCACGCAGCGGAAGCCGTAACCAATAGTCGTTTGGGTCTCGATGGAGAACAGAAAAGCAGCCACAAAGCCATTGACCTGCAGAACGCAAGGCTTGAAGGTATCGTCTCCACCTGGGTTTTCTAGGTCTCCATGAATGAGTGCAATTAGCCAGAAAATCAGCCCAAACAGTAACCAGGACACCAGAAATGCCAGGGAAAAGAGCAAGAGCATATACCTCCAGCGGATGTCAACGCACGTGGTGAACATGTCTGCAATGTACCTCTGCGGCTTGTCATCCATGTTGGTGAACTCCACGTTGCACTGACCGTTCTTCTTTACAAACCTGTTCCTGCATTTCCTCCTGGTGTGGATTTTCCCATTGCCAAAGCCGTTGATACCTGGCATGGTGGTCAACCTCAGCCCGTCTTCCTCGGAGGACACGATGCTGTAAGGGTTGACTCTGCCTGCAGTCATCCCTGAGCCAAGCCCACAGTGAAGGTGAAGGGTCTTGTGACTCCTGGCGTCCCCCTGGCCCACCCCTACCCACCCCCCAAATACTGTTGCGGTGGAAGAGGAGTCCCAAGCTTCCACGTCTTGGCTGCCACGTCACCACGCAGATCCCGTGAGAGGCTCTGCAATGAGAAAGCAAAGACACAGCCGTTAGCTCTCACGGCAAAGGGACCTGAGGGGGTGTTTGCCCATGGGTCTGATGGGGTGGGTGGCTGCATGTTGAATGAGGACCCCCCCACACTGCCCTAATGTTCCCTCCTATGGCTAGGCTGTTCCCAAAAAAACACACAGGAGGAAGGAAGAAGGTCTTAGAGTTTGTTCTTTCATACTCTAAAGCGAGTGAGCAAACCTTGCTGGGGAGATGCGGCATTTCTGGGAACCCCAACACCACCAGCGGATGAAAAACCTTGGGTAGCACTGGAGTCTCTCCCTTTCGCTTTTCTCATGAGCTCTGCTGTCGGAGCAGGGTCAGGCTGCCGGAGAGGAAAGCAGAGAGGCCAAGCTGCTCTCCTTAGCACAGGGATATTAATAAAGGTACGCCTGAAAGCAGCTCCATCAGTTCACATTGCCCGTGCCAGATGGACCGCTGCCCAGCACATCGCAGCAGCGGTCGCCCAACCTCCCGAGCACCAGCTCTTCTGGGGTCGAGAGAAACCACAGGGAGATGTGGATTTAACCTCCATGCCCCTGCCCGGGGATGGGAGAGGACGTGGCCAACATGCAGCCGGTTGGAGAAGGCCCAGGGAAGGCACTCACTTGGGGCAGATGTCCCGAACAGCAACTTTCCCAACACATCCATTGGGACACGGAGCCATCTACGGTCACAGACGGGTTTTGCTGGCCAAGTCTGATGAAGAGACAACTGCCGCTGGGGAACGGGGAGCTGTTTTGGTCCCTTCTGGAGGGCTGAGCTGCAGGGTCGGGGACCTACGCTCAGCTTTGCCTGGGAGAGAGGTGGGAGCAGCGTGGACACAGGCAAGGTGGCCCAAGTCGGGTGCGTTCCCCGGTGCCTCTGCGACGGCACACGGGGCTGCATCGGGCAGTGGATGGGATTGTGGAGAAGCCACGCGGCACATCCCAAGCACCCCAAAGACACAGCGCTGCAGGAGCGCTCCCCAAACCACCCCCTGCCGCAGCTCGTCCTATTCTTCAGCAACACGGGATGTGTCACTGGGGATGAAACCACCTTGCTGGCAATGAGACCTGCATGGGGC
This sequence comes from Mycteria americana, assembly GCF_035582795.1. NCBI lineage: Eukaryota > Metazoa > Chordata > Aves > Ciconiiformes > Ciconiidae > Mycteria > Mycteria americana. The sequence goes on along the minus strand of NC_134376.1, from coordinate 4,361,615 downwards.
AGCGATGTGGCGGGGGAGCAGGTGCAGACCCCCCCGCGACACCCCGTCCCCCCAGCGCAGAGGCGCCCGGCTCATGCCTAGAGGCGCAGGCCAACCCGCCGGGCTGTACGTGCTGCGTCGGATCCGCTGGCCCCGTCGATGCGGTCGATTCCTGCAATCAGCTCGAGCGCCCAGGGACGCGCTGGGACAAGCACACCCTTTCCATTACACAGTGGCCAGGCACAGCCTGCCGGGAGCTGCATCAGCCCAGCTAGCAACGCTATGCTGGATTGCCTTTTACAGAAATTTGCCCCAAATCCACCTTGGGGCTTGGGGATCCCCCCAGAATCCCAGCAGCACAAGCAGGACCGCTAACAACCTGCCCAAACCTCCCAGGTGCTGGAAACAGACCCACGCGTGGCACCATCTTACACGCCAAATAACGTATTTCCACCTGCTGCAATCCGGGCACGACCATTTTTTACCCCACAAGCAGATTTTTCAAGCACCACAGTTATTTGTTGGTGTGTCGGTAGACCAAGCGATCGCTCGTACCCGGCCGGGGCAGTCGGCATGAGATCCTCTCCCTCCTTACAGCCACGAGGAAGAGTAAAACAGACACGAACAGTTAATATTTACAACCTCATCGTCACTGGAAGTCAAATGGGACCAAAGTGGCCTTGCAGAGCTGGCACGGCAGGCTGGCTGCAGGCTCACGCTGCCGAACTCCAGCCTGGCCGCCCGTCCCGAGTCTTCCTCCTGACCGCACCGGCTACAGTCATTAAGGCTTTCTCTCCTCTTTTTTCAATGAGAGCTGAGCATTCGGAGACAAAAAAGGCCGCTTCTCCATCACCCCTCCAGCTCACCCCGCCAGTGCCCCCAGGGGAATAGGCCGAATGCTTTTGCCACGGGATGAATTTACTGTTGGTTTGTTGGTTTGGTTTTTTTTTTTTTTTTAATTAATTCTAGATGCATCTGAGAAGTGAACAAAATGCAATGAGCTCCCAGTGACCTGTGAGAGGATTAGCTGGGGTCTGGATTAACTGTGCTGGGAGGGGAGACGTGCCCGGGTGGCTGCGGAGGCAGCAGCGCTGCCCTCACCCGGGGCGACGCTGCCGGGGACCCGTGGGCTCCCCGCTCACCACCCCCCCCTCTGCCTCCCCCCTTTCCCCCTTCCCTCCTTCCTTCCCTCCTTTCTTGCTTTCTCTGTTTCTTCCTTCCTCTTCCTGCCCTTCCTGCCTTTCTCTCTTCCTTCCTTCCTGCCCTTTATCTTTCCTTTTTTCTTTCCTTCCTTTCTTCCTTCCTTCCATTGTTCCTTCCTTCCTTCTTTTCTTCCTTTCTTTTTCTTTTTTCTTTCACTTTTTCATCTCTTTCTTTCTTCTTCTCTCTCTTTCTTCCTTCCTTCCTTTCTTCTTCTTTCCTCTTCTTTTTCTTTCTTTCTTCTCTTCCTCTCTTTCTTAATTTCTATTTCTTTCTGTCTTTTTGTCTTGCTTTATTTCTTTTTGCTTTTGCTTTTTTCTTTCTTTCTTTCTTTCTTTCTTTCTTTCTTTCTTTTTCTTTCTTTCTCTCTTTCTTTCTTTCTTTTGCTTGCTTTCTTTCTCTCTTCCTCTCTTTCTTAATTTCTATTTCTTTCTTTCTTTTTCTCTTGCTTTATTTCTTTTTTCTTTTGCCTTTTTCTTTCTTTCTTTCTTTCTTTCTTTTTCTTTCTTTCTCTCTTCCTCTCTTTCTTTCTTCCTCTCTTTCTCTCTCCCTTATTTGTCTCTCTCTCCTTCCTCCCTCCCTCCCCCCTTTCCCTTTCCTCCCCCTCCTCCCATGCCACGCAGGGTTTCACCCTGTCCGAGCACCCCAGCCATCAGGGAACCCTCTGCTGTGGGGGGATGCCAGGAGAGACCCGAGGGGCTGACGCTGCTTCAGGGAGGGGACAGCTCTCGTGACACAGCCCACGTCCCGCGTGGGACCCCGCATTCACGGGGGCCGCGGGACCGAGTCCTCCCCGAAGCACCGAAGCTCCTGGGGGGACAAAGACAAACCCCCCCCGGCCCCGGGCCGGCAGCAGCAGCATGGGGAGACGGCAGCTAAATAAAGGCGAGCAAAGTGGATCTGTCGGAGCAGGCGGCCGCCTGCGGCTCGTACTTTATTTAGCACAGTTTTGTTTGGAAATACGCTTTCTCGAGTTTGCTGAAAGCTGAATTTCTGGTTTGGTTTTAATTTGAAGGCTGGAGCCCCACGCTGTCGCTGCGGGAGGCTCAGGCTGGGAGAGGGCTCGTGTGAACGCGTGGAAACCCAGGGCTGGACAGGCTCCGCCGCCGGCACCAGCTGGGGACCGCGGCCCCATGGTCACCCTGCAGTTCCTTGGGTCGTGAGCGCCGTTCTCCAGCGTCACCCTGGCATCTCCCCACAACCAGAGCTGCTCCGGGGTGCTGGCAGAGGAGTTACGGGAGGTTACATCCCCCTGCCACCCCCTTCCCAGCAGTTTCACACCCCTGACCATGACAATTTTACCCCCTGGGAACAAACTCAAAACTTCCCCTAAACCCCAGAGCCCCTTAATCCCATTGCCAGCCCCAGCCGCGCTGCAGACAAACCCATGCTGGGTGTCGGGCAGGACCGGGACCATCCCCTGCCGCTTGTGCCACGCGTCTTATGCAGCACTAATAGCGTTAACACGTAGGAAACAAAACAGGCCCATAATATTAATAGCGGGAAGGAACGTCCCACAGCTCCCGGCGGGCTCTGAACGCAGCGACGCCTTGGACTACCCCAGCTAATGAGCTGACATTAGAGGCAATGACTCCTGCCACTAAACTGCAGCAACCAAACTCCCACCGCGGAGCGGTTTCCCGCAGAGAATCCAAGTGTCTCCAGCAATTTGCCAACTGCACGGCTAATTTTTTTTTTTTATTTTTTTTTTTTCTAAAAGGGAGTTCGACGTTACAACAATATTCTGAACAGTCAGCACGCCGGGAAAATATGTCAAGTGCCGAGAAGGTCATTAGTTAGAGGCGGCTGAATATGTCGATGTGATTTATCATCACACCTTTCCCTGTACCTCTGGAGGGGATGTGTTTGGGGGCCAGGGAGGCAGCGACTGGGCTGCCAGCCCCTTCCTGCATCCTCCCAGCATGGATTTTCTCCCAGTTTACAGAGGCGTGTGGGGAACCGGGTTGCATTTGGGTGGGATTGACCCAGCGGGGACTTGGAGGAGCCAAGCCGGGGCACGCGGGTCCCCTGGCAGGAGAGGTGACCGTCCGAGAGGGGACAGCGCGAGGAGGTCACGCTCGGTGCCGCTGCCTGCCCTGCGCCGGGAGATAACGCTGCTATCTCCTGCAGTGATGCCCTTCATGCCCCGGCAGCGGGACGGCAATGTCAGCGGAGAGGAGGGAGCTCTGCTCCCGGCGCGGGGCTGCGGCCATGCCGGCACAGCCCAGGGTGCCCAAACCGCTCCTGGGCTGTCCCAACGGAGCGACCTGGCACTGAGCACCCAACAAATGGGGGGGTAGCAGAGCCGGGGGGTCCTCCAGCTGAGATACAAAGCAGGGAGCTTGCGGCCGGCCCCCGGCCAAGCGCGTTCCCACCGTGCTGGGTCAGCACTGCTGCCTGAATAACTCCCGCCTCCAACACCCCATCTTTGGACACTTCCAATAAATTAAGGGTCAACACGGGACGGGCCAGGCCCTGACGAATCTGGAGGATAAATGACCCCCTGCTTCCCCTCCGCTGCCAGGGAGGACAGGCAAGAGGCTCCCACCACAGTGCATTCCTAATGAGAAAATACTGCTCTGTTTTGGCAGGGAGATGGGTAGAAAACAGCTGCGGGCATGCACCCCTCCACTGGACCCCCCCACACCCCCCTAGTGCCAGCAAGCAGCCGAGACATCCCTGTCTGCGAGCCTTGACAGCGCACACAGGAGGGAAACTGAGGCACGGGGGGCAAGGAGGGCCCTTGGCAGGGAGACCAGAGGCGACGGGGTGCCTGGAGAGGTGCTGGCTCATCCCCGTCCCCCTGAGCCACGTGCGGATGCCACCGCAGGCACGGGAGGAGAAAAGGGGCCACGTGCAGTGCTCGGCACCGCTGGGGCCAGGTGGCTTGTGCTTAAGCACCCTAAAAGTCCTGCTAAATGTGTCCTGGATCAGAGGAGATCCTGGGAGAGATCCCTTAGGAGCCTGCACTGAGCAGCACTGCAGGTCCCCAACTCCATGGCACGATGGGGGGACCGAGCATCCCGGTCTGGTCGCCTCCCCGCCTGTTCCAGCCCCGGCAGCCCTGGTACCCAGCCATGCTCCAGCACCCACACGCCGGGGTGGTGGGACCCCAGGGCTGTACGTCCACCCCCGCCGCCCCCCCGCCGCTCCCGGGTGATGTCCCCCTGCCTGGCTGCAGCATGGAGAGGGGTTGGGAAACGCCGCAGCACCCACAGGACCCCCAGCCCGCAGCCAGCCCTGCCGCCCCGCCAGGTCCCGAAATCCCGTCTCACTCGCCTGGGAAACCCTGGCTATTTGTCTGTCCGCTTGCATCCGTATGGCTGGACAGCAGGACGTGGCCGGGGGTGAGGATGAGGGCAAGGGGGGTTGAAGGCCTTGGCAGGGTTAATCCGCACCGTGGGCTACCAAAGGATGCCCCAAAACCCCAGGGGGTGCAGCCAGACTGCCCTGCCCCGTGACACCCTTACCCAAAGCTCTGGGGTACCCGCAGCCCCTTCCCCGCAGCCCCCCCGCAGCCCCGGCTCAGAGGACGGGTGTTAATACCCCGGCAAATCGCCCCGGGAAGGGGCAGAGCCCCAGCTCCCGACCCCAGGCAGGGGGGGCTCTGGCCGGACCCCGGGAGGAGGGGTCAGCCCTTACCTGGCGTGCGCCCGGGGGGGTCTCCCCAGTGCTCCCCAGCCATGGCTGTGGGGCGCAGGGTGCCCTGTGGCCCTGCTGCAGCCCGGGCGAGGGACAGAGAGTTTTAATTGAATTTCTAGATTATCCTGGGGGAGAAGTTGTAATCTCCTTAAATCCAACCTCTGGTCGAGTCCCGTAACCTACTGTCCTGCGCCAGGGAAGGGATTTAGTGAGGGGGAGGGGAGGTTTCCCAGCCTGCTGATGCCCCGAACCCTGCACCCCGCAGGATTTGTCCCACAGGACGTCAGAGATCTGCTCCCGGCAGCCCCGTGGCCCCAGGAATTAAGGCTCTGCGGCAGCGATGCCCTGTTCCCTCTCCCCACGTCCTGCCCCGGTGACCGGGGGTGTCCCGGGAGGCTCCCGGAGCCGGTGGGGCTGGAGCACCGGTGATGGAGATGTCTGGTGCTGGGTGGAGGAAGACAGCTGGCTACAGGGTCAGTGGGGTGTTTGGGGGGTGAAGATGAGCCCCCCCCGGGGTGGGACTCATGGCTGGGAGCTTTGAATTGAAATATCGCCTGGCCTGGCGGTGCCCGGGGTGCCGGTGGGATGTGCAAGTCCCCAGGCAAGTCCCCTTCCCCACCTGGGCTGCGGTGGGCACCTCCCTCCCGAAAAGCCCCATCCCTCGGCCGCGTGGGCCAGAGGGTGTTTTCGGATGGGTGACCTTGGGGTGTCTCTGCACCCGCCCCGTGCGCTCTCCTCCATCACATGGCCCTGGTCCCTCCCGCATGCTCCCAAATCTGGATGCGTGCTGGGCTCCAGTCCCAGCCCCAAACCATCCCGGGGACAAACACCAGCGATGGGGCTGCGGGCAGACCATGGCAGAGCCGAAATCGGCCGGCCGCGCTCCTGCCTGCCCTGCACCCCGGCTGTGCCATTGCCGGGGCCGCTGCATGGACTCGGGTTCCCATGGGGAATGGGGGGTTCCCATCCGGCACGTGCCATAGAGGCTCGGGGGGAAGGCAGCAACCCTGTCCCAGCCCAGGGGGATCACCCGGCTGCTAAAAAGCACCGTGGGAAGAAAGGGAAAAGCGGGACCGAAAGGGCAAATGTCTTCAAGCAGATTTTATCGCCAAGATGAGCCAAGGGCTGCAGCACCGAGGGGCTCCCATGCCGCAGGTAGCACCAGGGCAGCGCTCAGCAGCATGCCTGGGGTATTACAGGCATGAATTATTTTAAGAGCCCTCTCATGGAGCGATTGCTGCCTACGCCTTAGGGTTAGAGGCAGAAGGTGATGGATCTGAACTCCGTTCAGCCCCCGCTTGCCCACGGCAGGACTAATCCTGCACCTCCCACTACGCCCAGCTCCCATCAAGATCTCGTTCCCAAACCCCGTTACGCCCAAGGCGGGTTTTCCCGCGGAGCTCCGCTCTCACCCAATGCAAACCCCCTCCAGGAGCCGTGTCTCTCCCGCTCGAGGGAAATCGCGTGTGTGGGCAGAGCCCGCGCCCGGGAAATGTTTATCCTGAAGGCGCGACGTGCGGCAGGTTGGGAGCGATGGGGCTGCCAGCCGGAGCCAACGGAGCCGTGAGCCGCAGGGAGAGCGACGCCGAGCGCCTCGGCACCGGCTGCAGCCGATACGGCTGCAGCCGGTGCCGAGGCGCTCGGCGTCGCTCTCCCCACGGTGGTGTTTCGGCTGGGAATCAGCACCGAGAGAAGCGGGATGAGCATGAGAGCCAGCTTGGGATGCGCAGGTCCCTCCAGCAAGGGGAGATGGAGGGTAAGCAAGGCTGAACCGTCAACCGCTCGTCCAGCATCCTCCACTCTTTTTTCGGGCTTTAAACCCATGGTTATTCCTGCTCCATCCAACCGTTAGCAATTGCTCAGCTCTCGGTGAGAAATACAACCCATGTCCCGCTATCCCGGGCAATTTTCCTGGCTCCTTGGTCGTGCTGGGGTAAAGTTGCCGTTTCCACCCCGGATGCGGCTGCGTTTCCACTGCCCTTTGGCATCACCGTGGGTTAAGGTGTCAGCAGAGCCCTAAACTTGGCTTTTAACCCCAGGAGAAAGGAGATGAGGAGGAAGGGCATGCCATGCTCGGGCAGAGCCGCCCTCCTGGCCCTACTTACCCCGCGATCGCAGTGAGAGCCGTAGATGCTGAGCCCGATGCCGGCGGCCGAGCAAGCGAGCAGGCAGCGGGGACTTTGCTGGGCAGCACGCCGCCGTCCTGGCTAATTGCTCCCGAGCTCAGATTACAGCCTCTCCTCTTCCCTACATGTACAGGAGCTGGCACCTGGGCTGTGGCCATGGGGACCCACCACCAGCAAGGGGGACATCCACCTTCGGTGGTATTTCTAAGGGGTAGGGAGTGACATCGCGGTCATGGCAGTGTAGGAAGCCCAAAATACGGGGACTGGAAGAGAAGCGGCTCGAAGGGGATTTCGGAGATTTTGAGGACGCAAAGGACCAGCCAGAAGGATGCGACAAATTCAGACCTGGAGGATCAGGCACCAGCCTGGGGCGAGGCAGTCGGTGGTCCAAGACAAGACCTTGGTTCTTTGATCTTGCCATTTAATGATGGCCATGACCCAAAACCCATCTTCAAGTGTTTCCCAGGGGAGGAAGAAAAATCCCCCTCCCTTTCTGTTGGGGGTGACAAACCCCCCTGGCACACACGTGATGCTGCCCGCCATCTTCAAGACTAAAGAGGCCTTTGCACTGCTTTTCTGCTACTAGTTTTCCTCCAGCTCGTGGCTCTGCACACACCAGTTCAAGAGTTTCAGTGTCTTTTAAATCCTCCAAGGGCTCCCTTTAACGCTTTTGTTCCTCGGGCTGACCCTGGTTGGAGGAGATCTCCTTCCCGGGGAGTACCAGGTTTCTGGCCCTGGGTTTTTTCCCTTTCCACTCTGCCCCGACGTCACCGGCGAGCCAGACACCCCCAGATTGCAGACGTGACCCCAAAGCCAAGTAGCTGCAGGGGCAGCAAAGGCAGGGCAGGGTATTTTGGGGACCGTCTTTATCTGCTGCAGTGAAGATTTAGCACAGGCGTTGTGTAACGCCGGGGGGGGCTCGCTGCTCCCCGTCCCCTCTCGCTGTCAGGGATCAGCGGCTCAATTAATCCTCCCTCATTCCCTGCCCGCGGGTACCAGCCCCAGGCGCCCTCTCAGCCTGGCCCCAGCAGCAAGAAGTCAAATCTCTGCCTGACATCGGCGTCTGCCACCCCACCGCCATCGCCCGGGGCACCCACTTCGTTTGGGAAGCCCTGCTCAAATGGAGGTGGCCACGAAGGTACCCACCAGGCAGACGTGGAAGTCCCTAAAATAACTCCCTTCTCATTATTTCTGTGGCCCAGACTCGGGCGCTGTCGTGCATCGCTTCGTTAAGGGACCCGGCGGCTGCAGACCCTGCGGGCAGAGACCTGGGCGTTTAAAAGGTTGTTTTTAAACCAGCGAGGCTCGGCACACACCCAGTTGCGTTGCCTCCTCTGCTCCTTTGCACAGCCCAGCTCACTGATGGGTGGCTCGCTCAGGCAGACACTGCAGGATCACAAAAGCAATAAAGTAGAAGCCAGGAATTCCTTTTTTTTTTTTTGGCCAGCCCTAAAAAACTAACCCGCACATGTGTTCCTGGGCAACCCTACAATAAACAAGGTGAGTGCAAAGCCCGGTGTTGGCGAGCCCGGGCACGCTGTGCCTGCACACACAGGTTGATAAGGAGCAGGGCACCGTTTCTCCAGCAAGCAAAACCAAAACACCAGCAAGGGGAGATTTCGGGGGACAAAGGGGGTGGCACGCTACTGCCAGCCACAACAGCTGACCTAACCCCTGGGGTCCCGGTCCTGCCCGCCAGCATCCCTTGGAGGTGTAAAGCCAGAGGCCACGCCGGGTCCCAGCACGGCCGGGTGGCTGCGGTGGCAACGAGTGGGCACGGAGCGAAGGTGCCCTGCGGCTGGGGCAGCGGCCAGGTCTGGTGGCATCGGGGAGGGTGGGACGCAGTGACATGCCCCCAGCCAAGAGCCGCACGGAGAGTTACACAACGCCATCCCGGCCGCCCTTGGCTGCGTGCGCCGTGCGTGCTCCTATCGACACGGCCCCGGCCGCCCTCCGACATCCCCCCAGGGAGATAACTTTGCAAGCGGCATAAATGCAAGCACACGTGAGCTGGGGGGGCCCCGCTCCAGCCCCCCCCGGCCCCAGACCTCCTGCAGCGGTTGCCGGCGATGCTCGGGACTCGCCAGCATCCCGCTGTCCCCTGGCTCTGCCGTGCGGGTGGCAGGGGCGTCGGGAGAGCTGTGACGGTGCTGTGCGGGGTAGGGGGAACGGGGCGAGCACCCACCACCAGCACCCTGCTGAGAAAACGCAGCGGCTAAGGCACCGCACGGCCCCAGCCCCGGGATTTTTTAGGACATGAAAGACCAGCCAGAAGGACGCAACAAATTCAAACCTGGGGGATGTGACACCAGATTAGAGCAAGGCAATAAGTGCCCGCAGGCAGGACCTGGGGTTTTTGAACTTGCCATTTAATGACGGCCGTGACCCAAAAAGCACCTTCAAGCCTTTTCCAGGGGAAGAGGAAAAATCGCCCTCCTTTTCTGTTGAAGGTGAAAAAAACTTGCTGGTCCCACCGGTGCTCACACTGGCAGCAAGGAGCCCTCCCCTCAGCACAGCAGCAGGATGCAGCAGGGATGCTTTTGTCCATAGAGAGGGGGAAACTGAGGCACGGTGGCCGGATGGGCCCGAGCGTGGGGACGGGCTGCAGCCCATGTCATCACCTCCCCCCCGGCCTGGCCTGAGTTCGAGGTATTTATAAAGCCGATAAGGGAGCAGAAAGAATTTTCCAAATGCCGAAGTTACGTAACCTCTCCTCGCCCTCCACGGACATCGTCTGTAATTATAGGCTCGGGAGGGCAGAAGCTCTCCGTGGCGGGGCTGGCAGGGGACACCACTGCCAGTGTCACCCCAAAGGGCTTCACCCTCCTCTCCCTTACCGCGGCGGGTCCCCCAGGGCCAGGCACCAGCCCGCGCCATCGCCTGGCCCCGTGGGACCCCATGCTGGGGGGACCCTGGTGGCATCAGAGCCGGTCCTCCCGCCCTGTGTGGGGGAGCCCAGGTTTTTGGCTGGGCTCTGGGTGGCTGATCCCCCTCTCCGCACACCCGGGGTGCGCACACCCCTCCAGCCCATCCCAGCGCGCGCTGGATGTCAAAGCAGACGACAGCCCGAACGCGGCTGACATCGCCATGGTGACCATCAAACGCTGCTGCTAGCGGGACGCGTGCGGAGATGCTGCACCAGCACCTGCCCCCACAAAGCGCTGACCCCCCCCAGAGACTGCGGGTACCCCCTGCCCTCCACCCGCCCCATTTCCACCACTTTTCGCCCCATCGCACCCACAGGCAGCTTCCAAAACCTCCTCCATCACCTCGCAGCTGCCTCCAACTCCACCAGCCGTGCCTCAGTTTCCCCAGCCCTGCACTTGCTGCCCAGGGAGGGGGGGGTGGCCCCTCCCCGGGATATTTTTCTCTCGCCCAACTTCGGCCAAGGCGGCGGAGTTGGAGGGATGCTGAGCGAAGGCTCCGTCGCTGTGGCAACCCGCCGCGGCCGTCTCCAGGCGACCGCCCAGGGATGCTGCAAAGCCGCTCCGGAGGCAGAGCGAGAGGGACCAGGGCGGGGGGGGGGGGGGGGGGAGGTATCCATAGGGATGGCAGCCCCCGCTCCACTCCCCTACCAAAACCACAGCCTGGATCGTTGCAACGGGGTGTAAAAACACACCAAAAAGGGCTATCGATTTGACTCCGGCAGCCGGTTGAGCACTGACAATCTCGTGGCACCCCAGGCTGGCTAGTGGCCATACCAGCAGGATGGTCCCAGGCAGGTGCGGGGCCCCGCCGTTTTCAGGGACACCTGCAGGGCTGTGGAAATAATTGCTGGTAATAAGCCCGTTAGCCTCTTAACCCTCATTAAGCAGCTTAAGGGGGACATGCGCCATTATACGCAAACCCGGAGGTGGCGAAGGCCCTTGTCAGGGCAAAGGGGGGTTACTGCTGCGGATGGGACTTCAGCGGGTGCTGCTGGGGGTGTCACGGGGGGTACGGCTCCATCCCTCTCCCCAGCAAGCTCCCCTCCTGCATCCAGCCCCCCACTATTGCTCTTTGCCAGCCGGGACCATCGGCAGCTCCCGGCAGCGCTGAGCAGCGGGCAGGGATGGTGATGACGGGCTGTCACACCCGTGTGACGAGTGTGGGAGGTCTCAGCCGCAGTCACGCCGGTGGGGGGAGAGGGGCGGCTGACAGCGCGGGGTGACGGCCCGGCCAGCGCCCGACACCACGGCTGGGGAACGGAGCGGGACGTTTCTAATCGCTCCAGTTGGAAAAGGTCCCATTTTTACATTTGCTAAATTAAAGGATGTCAGCGCCTGATGCCAAGCCCAGGCTCCCTCGGAAATTTAAACTAATGACAGAGGAGAAAATGAGCTGAAACCAGAGCACAAGCACTGCTACGTTATCCAGCCGCACCAGCCCTGGCCAGCCGTGACCGTGGCAGGGTTTAGACGGCAGCTTGCAAAGCACCAGCCATCCCAAAGAGCTCAACTTTTTGCCCCAAAATGCAACCTTACCCCCTCTGCTCGGTCAGAAAGTGCATTGCTGGTACCTGGGCAAGCCAGGCTGCCGTGCTGGGGCTCCTGGCAAGACCCCCAGCCTCCTCCAGCCTCCCAAAGGGCAAATACCTCCCTCTTTCATGGTTACAGCTGCTCTAGGCAAGGGGGTTTCGCTCAGCACAAGGTGGAAGGAGGGAGAGCAGAGTGGCGAGTGCAATGTCCGGATTTCTCCAGATCTGGTGATTCCTACAGCCGGCTCCGTCCTGCCCGGCCCCGCGCGGGTGGGCAGGGGGGTCCTGGCAGAGCACCGGGGCCGCCGGCTGCAGCACAGCCCCCTCGCTGCCCCTCTCCCCGATAGAAATACCTGGGCTCAGGCGAGGGTTTCGGTCCCCGGCACTCTCCGGGCTCCGCTGGGGCGTTTTTGTGCTGCAGCTGAGCAAAACCACAGGGTGGTGGTTTGGGTTGGTTTTTTTTTTTTTTTTTCCTTTTATAATTTTCTCTGCGAGATAAAATTAAACAAACAAGCCCTTCTGGGAGCAGTGCGAGGAAGGGAGCCTGCTTTCCTACAGATGTGCGTGTCCTCAGCGATTACAACCGCCGAATTAAGCTTTCCCTGTGGCTGGGACATTTGCACGATCCCCCTCCTTCGCCTCCTGCGGTTTTGCTGGTAGGAGACCGGCTCGTTTTGCAGCCTCCCTCCCCATGAGGTCATTACCCAAACACCTATTTTTCACAAAAGCATCGAGAATGGGTTTTTTTCCCTGACCTCACCACCTCTCCATCAAATTAAAGTGGTCTCAAGAGCGAGGCTGAAAGCATTCGGCAAAGCGGCACGCGCTGGCAGAGAATAGAATAGAATAGAATAGAATAGAATAGAATAGAATAGAATATATTGTGGCATCTCCCAGGGAATGGGGCTGCAGAGGAGGGGGAATGCTGTGGGTCAGGAGCGGAGAGGGGGTTCCCAGCTGCCCTCCGAGCCCTGGCTGCAGCCCCCAAACCAAAGAGGAACGGCCGTGGCACGAAGACTTGCAAACACACCTAAACTTTCCAGCTTCGTCTGATTCAGGAGCCAGTGCAGAAGCCGTTGCCATAGCTTTGCAGACCACCGGTGGGTTTTGTAGCGCAATCTGGACCACGGATCTATGCAAATCCCCAAGGCAGAAGTCTTTATGGAGGCATATGACAACCAAAAAAGAATAGCGCTCAGTGCTCTACTCCCACACGCCACCCCCCAACTTCACCATCATTTAAATCAGTCTTAAGTTGGAAGAATTCAAATCAACACTGTCGTCACAGAGCCAAGCAGAGAGGTGACACAACTTGGATGCTGCCAGGGAAATTGCCCCCCTGAGACTCCAAACCCATCAGCCCATCACTTTTTGAAGCCCCATCGAGGAAAACAAATGAACTGGCAACCCCCTGCCCCTGGCCCTCCATCCCCTCCAGCCAAGGCTGCCGGAGAGATTTCCAACCAGCCTTCCCCCTGGGATCAACAGGAGGGGGACCACGGGGAGAAAAAAATATCCGAGACATGCTGCTGAGGCTGGAGAGCCACAGTTGGAAAAGAAATCAAAGCTTCCAAAGAGAAAGATGCCAAGGAGATATGTTGTTCCCCAGAGAAACAGGACATTCCTCTCCAAGGGGGAGGAAGGGAGGAGGAAGGCTCGCACCACCTCTTTCAGCTACCCAGCATAGGTTCTCGGGGCTCTGTGCACGGCAGCCTGCTCGTGCAGCTTGTCCCCGCTGTGCAATGCTGCAGACACAGACAGCATCGCAGCTACGGACTTTTTTTGTTGGGATTTTTGGGGGTTTTTTTTACCCTTCAAGCACGTTTTCAATTTGGGGGAAAGGTTGCTGGGTTCTGCCAGCAGCCAGGCAGATGCGGAGCCACTCTGCGGGCTCCCGGAGACCTCCCTGCCTTCCTGCACCACTCGTCCAGACCCTCCATGGTCTAAGGGGATGCGGTTCGGCATCGGCAAACTCCTCGGGGCTCTTACGGGAATAAGAGAAAACAGATACTTTGCTATTGCCAGAAATGCCAAAACAGGGTCCCAGTCCAGTCCAGAGGATAAAGACAGCTTAGATTTTCCTCTCAAAACATTTTTGGGTTGCACAAGCAATGGGATCGCGCTGGAAGCAAGCAGGGGAGATGGTTTCAGTGCGCTCCTGGTCGCTCCCCCGAAAAGTGCCCAATTTGGCTAGTTCAGCATAATTTCTGCAGCAAATTGTTCCTGCAGGAAGTTTTATACCTGCGCCCTTGGGCAAAGCCCTGACAGCATCCTTCGCTGGGAACAAGCTGCCTGCCTCCAGGGCAGCACCTGGGGAAGCAGGAGGGAGAGGAGCATGGGGAGCAGAGTTGGCCCGGCTATAAATAACCCCATGGAAAGGAAACGGGAGAAAAAGGAGCAAACAGAAACTAGGGAGATGGGTTTGGCTACGGGCAGGCAGTGCAAACAGCTCCTCGCGCTCCATGTGATCCCATAGAATCAGGCACAAAAGAAAAGGGGATCCATCGCAGCTCAGCTGAGCGGATCCAGCCCAGCCACCACCTTCCTATGAGCAGCCCATCGAACCGACCCAGAGCCCCGGGCCGGGCGTGCAGTATGCAAGGCATAGTTTGGGGCAAGACCTCATCCACTCTGCTTCATTAAAGGAGGTAAAGACGAGAAAGGGGAGAGTTAAATTAAGGAGAGTTAAATTAAGGAGAGTTAAATTAAGGTGCCCGTTGGACCATGCCGACACAAGACTGGCCTGGCTCCTGGTGTCACCGGCACTGAACACCCAGCGATCCCATCCCCGAAAGCGCCAGCAAGCTATGAAATAGCCTGTGTTTAAGGCAATCGTTATTTGCAATCTGTGATCCCGGAGAAAAAGGCAGAAAAAGCAACTTCTCATTTTTACCAATAAAAGGAGAATTGCAGAGGCTCAGCAAGCACGGTGGCCAGCAGGTCACAACCAGCAGTGCTGGAGTGATTCATCCTAAACAAGCTCGATTTAGTCAAACTAGCCTAGAATAAGGCAGGGAAAACAGCCCGGAGTTTGCCCTGCTGATGCCTGCCAGGTATTAGTCCACGGAAGCGATGGGGCCAGCGAGAGGAGACAGAGCGGGCTCATCCCCACCACTGCTTTCCTCACCGCCTCCAGAAAAATGAATGAAAAGCTTCAGTCCCAGCTCCCACTTCTGGATACTGCACCAAAACACATTAAAGAGGGTTTATTTTTTGATCTCTTTTCCCAGCCCATCTTCCCGGAGCATATCAGTCCCTGTCCCCAAAGGCTGTCGGAGGAGCCGGGGACCGGGCACCGCTCCGCAGCATCCACAGGACTAGTTTTCCCCAGCAAATCATCCGAGCTGCTTCAGTTTTTTCCTTGCATGTAACTTATTATTAAAGCTGAGCAAATAATTCAAGGCAAAAGCTCCAGGAACAATGTTTCGCCTTTTCATTTTCCGCTCTCGAGCTGTCTGCAATTTTCCCAGCACTCGGGGATGATTTAAAGACCTGTCTCCGGACGGGAGCGCCTTGCTGCGACGGCGGCTGCGAGTGTTTGATGGCCCAAATTTCACGTGCGCAGATGAGGACGCACTGGACACATAAGGATGGATGAGTCTTTCCCGGTACCCTAATTAGACAAGCAGCATTTGCAAGTGGGTTTTTGAGTGTTTTGAGACCTGCAAACACTTCGTGCAGAGTTAACGACTGCCTGTTTGTTACGCAGGGCTCGACAAGTGCTTTGCTTTATGGCCGATCATTTTTCCAGCCGACGGTACCAGCCTGGACACAAGATTTCCACAGACTACCTCGTTCCCCGCCCCTCTTTGCATCCCAAAACATCACTAAGGACATGGGAAAGGCATGAGGAGGACGGGACCGTGGGCCGAGCCGCGGGGCCATCGGGCTGCGACGGCTCTGACCTTCTAGCACCGCAGCCATCCCAGGCATTTGCTTCCTCATTAGCGGAAAGGTTAGGGAGAACGGATCGGCTCTGTGCAAACTCCCCGCGGTGCTTGCATGACGCAGGCTGGCAAAGGCAGCTCGCCCCAATGCTCGGGCAAGCTCCAGCCGAAAAAAAAAGCAGGGAGGAGAGAGCCACGCTGCCGGCTTGCGGTGCAGGGGTGCCCAAATCAGAGGTCCTGCAGCAAGAGCCTGTGCCCCCCGCCCTGTCCGCCTGCCCCTGGGAATCCCATGCTGGGGTAAAGCAGAGCCCGTCCTTGAGGCCGTACAAACTGCCTACTCTAAGAGATGCCCTCAACCCCTTTCCCGGAGGACAAAGGCTGGTGTCACCCGCTGCGGTGACCCCAGACGCTCATCGGGGATGCTGAAGGGCTTGAGAAAGGGACACCCCCCCCCCCCCAGAGCTGGAGCGGGAGAGGCAGCATTGAGGGCAATCACATCTCATTCAGGGACCCGGCCCTGGGGAAAGGAACCGCTCCCAGGTTTGGGCAGGGCAGCCGCTGCCGCATGGTTTGTTTGCTTTCGGGACGGAGCAAGCCAATGACATTAACCTCCCGCTGTAAAGACCCCCCCCCCCGAGCAGCTCATGTACGGGACAGAAAGGAGCCATTTAATGCCCCCCAGCACCCAAAAGGAGCCAGGGCCACTCTCGGGGCCATCCCAGGTGACCGAGCCTGGGGCTCCGTTAGTCCTTGCTGGAAACCCCTCTCCGGCCGAAGGGCTTTCTCCTCCCATTGCGTAACTGCGCTTTGTCAAGCAAACCCAGCTGCTGGCGATGCATTTTCTCCAGCCTCGCTGCTCTCCCGCAACGTTGTCCTTATTCCTTTCACTCTCTCCGGACAGTCGCCAAAGCACCCGAAGAGGGAAAGGAGAGAAAAACCCAACGCTCGTCCTACCCGTAAAGCAAAACCCGGGATGAAAAAGGGGGGAAAAAAAAGCACAGAGCGGTGTCAGGTGCCTCTCCCCAAGCCATCCCCTCCCAGTTTGCCTGTGGGGGTTTGACAAAAGTGCTTTTCGGCTGACAAAATGATTACAGGGTGCCGAGACAGTAAGTTGCACATGGATTTCTTTCCTGCATTTCAAGCAGGGCGAGGACGCGGCTGCAAAAGCAGCTGCACTTCTGGAGGGGTCGCGGTGGTGGGGAGAGGGAAGAGGGCAGGAGGGGGGATTTGGGGAGAAGAGGAAGGAGGGATCTTTTCTGCTTGGAAAAAAAGGAAGGGAGCGTGCACAAGTGTGCGAAGCCAAAGGCAGGAGATGCTGCAGGTCCCTGTCGGAGCGGGGATGGGTTTGGGAGGATGCCGGTGCCGGTGCCTGGACCAGCCCGGAGTGGGAAGGGGAGAAGCTGGAGCCACTGTCCCCCCCGAGCAGGATCAGCTCCTGTGGCCTTGCTACAGGGGGGGTTCGGGCAGCGGCAGCGCCGGCAGCGTGCGTGCAGCGTGCGTGCATCTCCCCGGCGGGAACAGAGACCGAGCGGGGCAGAGCGAGGTGCCCGGAGCGCGCTTGGGCTCCCCGCGCCTGCAGGCAGTGGGTGCTGGGCAGGGGGGAGGAGGAGAGGAGGATTGCAGCTCCAAACTCAATCTGTCGGAGAACTTGGCCTGCTCCCCGTCAAGCTGAAAATAGCACATATGTAAGGACGTGCACGCAGTGCTGGCTGTGTCCTCACCGAGCGCTTCCTTCCTGCCGTGCTCCACGCAGCGCCCCGGCCCTCCGCCTGCCGCCTCCAGCCCCCCGCAGCCCCCACATCCCCCTCCATGGGCACCAGGTCTCGGGCAAGAGATTTTTTTTGGCTCCTTAGAGCATCCTTATTTCGGCAAAGCGGGGCCAGTGCGCAGATGCGGAGCTGGAGCCCGGTCCTTTCACCTTCAGCCGCTTTTCATGTTTACCACAAGGTCCATCCCGCAGCGGCATCCCCACCGTTATCATCTGGAGCGGGTGAGGATGAGCGCGGCTCACGGCGGGAGCCGAGTTTTATTAGAAACAGGCATCTGGTTCCAGCCCCCCACCACAGCTGCTGGCCCGGGCTCGGGCTCAGGATGGGGCCACGAGCGCACACGAGCGCCCAGGCAGCTGCGGCAGCAGGCGGGGAACCTCCACGAGTCCCCATTTCCGCAGACTTTATCTCCAAATCTGTTATTGGCCATGGGAAAATAAAGACATCGTCCTCCTCTGCAGGGACACGTGCTGCCCGGCCAGGGTCGAGCCCCAGCCCTCAGAGGGATGGTGAACTAGCAGAGCGTGCAGCAAGCTGGAGGATGGAGATAACCCTGGCAGCAACCAGAGTTGATTCCTGCAGCGGAGAAGGAAGAAAAGAGGCCGAGCTCCCCACGGACACCGGGCACAGGAATAATGGGAGAGTTTTGTGGGACATCGGCTGCAGCTCTGAGCACGGCTCGTGCAAAGCCCCTCTCCTCTCCCGTCCCTGCTTTGAATTCCCCCTAAAGAAATGTCCAGGGCAAGTACCCCAGGATGGAGGAAATACAGGGTTTCTCTGACCGAGGCTTACGGGGTGGTAACTGGGGGATCTAATAAGTGCAAAAAAGCAAATAACACCAGGCGCTGGGGAGGGATGTACAGGCAACCTGCATGGCGCTTCGTGTACGGCAGAAGAGGATTTTTACCAGCACGCAGGCTGTCTTGTGCTCAGCGTATTCAGGGTGCGCTATATAGCCACTATAGGATGATCTCCTAACCAGAAGGAGCGAGCAGCCCTCCAGCCAGGCTCTCCAGCGTTCCAGGGCACGGCCTCGCAGCAGTGCCCAGCAGGAGAGGCATCGCTTTGTGAAAACACATTTCTCACCCCAAATCTCCGCTCTGCTGGGTCGTTGCTTTACGACGGTGGCTGCCTCACGCTGCAGAGCCCGGCTGGGGACAGCGGCTGGATGCCGGGGGACATCACCGGCTGGGCAGGAACCAAGCACAGCCCTAATGCACGCTCGCATCCGCAGCGCACCAAAAACGTGCCTGAGCATCGCCAAAACCCCACTGCTTTCCGAAGGCCTCTGAGGAATGGCATTAGCGAGCGTGTGGTATAAGCTCTCCTGAAACAAAGCCATTGTGGTCGAGGCAGGATCCTGATTAATTCTTTCCTCTCTTTAATTTCCATTTTTTCTCGGTTCCCTTTCCAATTGCTCAGGTAGGGCTCGGGCAAGGGCCCCACCACCGCCAGCCTGCGTCCCTGCGGCACGATGCCACCGGCGTTATCGCTCCGTGACACGGGGATGCGATGGGTGGTTGCATTTGGGGTCGATGGCGAGCCCGGAGGCACGTGGGGAGCACAGCGGGAAGGAAGCCTTGGATGGGGCAGAGGGGAAAGGGAGGGTGGGGAGCACCAAAATAACGCCCTGGGGCTCAGTGGCCAGGCAGCGGGGCCGGGGGGACGCATGGCCGGGTCCTGGCCCCGTCCACCCTCCAGCTGGGAGGACGGAGACAAGAAACTGCCGCTTACTGAAACGGCGTCGGCGCTGTTTGGTGAAACATCCCCGTTTCTCCCCAAACATCGCCCTCGGGGACAGATCGCAGGGAAAGGGGTGGGACAGGACCCCTCGGCGCCCACAAAACCCACCCCAGCGATCGCCTTTCCTGCCTCCATCAGCAGCACCTGCCTTGGCCACCCGTCACAGACACTGTCCCCCTCCACCCTTGGGTCCCCCCATCGCCCTCATCCCCGCGACCCTAAAAAGCACCGTTTTCCCCATTACGTCCCAGATCCTCGCGCTCCTGCAGTCCCCTCCGGCACCAGCCCTGCAGCGCCCATTGCCACTGATGCCACCGACGTGTCCCCAGGTCCCAGGGGATGCCGACATGCAGTGGCCCCTACGCAGGGGACAGCGCATGGATGCTATATGGCCTCGGGGACTCCTGTGATGTCCACCCGCCCGCCGTTACATAAACTGCCTGCAACTGGGACTGTTTTCGTTTGTGTTGCCTGCAGCGCTGCGCTCTTCAACTTTATTTGCATAACAAATAATTAATAATAATTAATGACTGGGAGAACGGTGCGGATTGCCAGATTTTGCTAATTAGCGAACACGCGCCATTGCAAAAGCGAAGGCAGGCGTCATGCGGCCCCGTCTCCCCAGCGAGGGCAGGCTGTGGCTGGGGACGCGATGGGGACAGCGGTCCCCTGGGACCCTCGGCCCTTCTGGGGAGGAGGAGGAGGAGGCGGGGGTGCTGCGAGCGGTGGTGGGACGGGTCAACGGTGCTTGCAGGGTTCCGGCTGGTGGCCACGTGCGGGTGCCTCGATGGGCAGCACGCAGAGCACCCGACCCCCCCGACGCAGCCCTGCACGCGTGCCATCGCACGGCGTCCCACGCCTCCCTTTCTCCCTGCCCTTATCAGAGCCTGGGACGACACTACTTAATTGTCTGATGATGGCACCGCTCCGTATAATTAATGGGAAAACCAGCACTAGCTCGTTAGAGACAAGCCTTTGCTCCAGCAGCCCCACGGCCGAGCCGTGCTGGGGACGTTCTTCCCCTGAGGCCCCTTGCAGGTGGCAGCCCCTCACCGGGGCGGAGCGGGGCCGAAGGCGCCAGGGAGACCCCGCTGTGTCACCGACGCCGGAAAATATGGAGGAATGAGGATGTGAGCAACTGGCTCGCCTGTTTGGTGACGCTCGGTGGGTAGGGTGACATGGCAGCCTCTGCCGGGACCTCGCACACTGCAGCTGCCCGGGGGCCTGGGAACAGTGACTGGAGAGGGAGGGAGAAAGGGGAAGGGGAAGGGGAAAGGGAAAGGGGAAGGGAAAAGGGAAAAGGGAAATGGGAAAGGGAAAGGGAAAGGGAAAGGGAAAGGGAAAGGGAAAGAAAAAAAAAGAAAAAGAAAAAAAAAGAAAAAGAAAAAGAAAAAGAAAAAGAAAAAGAAAAAGAAAAAGAAAAAGAAAAAGAAAAAGAAAAAGAAAAAGAAAAAGAAAAAGAAAAAGAAAAAGAAAAAGAAAAAAAAAGAAAAATAAGAAAACTGAAAAAGGAAAAAAGCGAAGCAAAGCGAAAGAAGGAAAGGAAAGGAAAGGAAAGGAAAGGAAAGGAAAGGAAAGGAAAGGAAAGGAAAGGAAAGGAAAGGAAAGGAAAGGAAAGGAAAGGAAAGGAAAGGAAAGGAAAGGAAAGGAAAGGAAAGGAAAGGAAAGGAAAGGAAAGGAAAGGAAAGGAAAGGAAAGGAAAGGAAAGGAAAGGAAATAGGAAAGGAAAGGAAAGGAAAGAGGAAAGGCATCAGATTCTCTCATCTTTGCTCAGGCGCTGCCTGCTGTCTCAGGCGAGTGCGTGTGTGCACACGGCAGCAGCGGGTGCTGGGGCGGGCGATGGACAGAGCCCCTGGCCCTGGCTGGCCGGAGCCAGCCCGCGGGAAGCAGGGCGCTTTCCTCCCCGGGAGAAGAAGGGATGAAGCCGAGCAAAGCCCTCTCCCTCTGTCCCCTCCACGAAGCCCTTCAGGTCCCGCTCGCTCTCCTTAACCCCTGCAGCATCCTGGACAAGCCCTCGGTGCCGGCACAGCCCCGGTGCAGCTCGGCATCGCTCCCGCCGCAGCTCCAAACCAGCCCCTCGCTTTACACCACCATTAGAGCAGAGCTGTGTGTAATTACGCTTCGCTGGCTCTCCTCTATAATTCCTTTGCCTCGCTGAATTGCTTCCCCTTCAGCACCACACATAATCCGTTGCACTGTAATTATACGGGAATTTTAATATCTGATGCATTTATAAGATGCACTTAATTCATCAGCCCCTTTAAGTACATTGTCATTACAGCCTTCCGTGCGGTAGGAAGGATGACTCGCTGTCAGATGGAGATTAGCTGGCCCCCGTGTGTAACGAGTTGGAGGGCGTTCTCAGCCCAGCTGAGAACCGCACTGCCAGACCCGGCCCCGGCGCAGCCGAGGTTGGGGAGCAGGACCCCGCTGCGCCGGGTGTCCCAGCCCCATGGCGGTGCCAGGGCTCCCCTGTGCTGCTGCGGAGACGAAGGGCGACAGCATCCAGAGCAGCACCCGGCCCGCCTTTCCCAAAAGTCTGAATCACCCAGCAGAGCCGGATTTGGCATTTCGGAAAAGAAGGGCCTGATCCAGCGCTGGCCGTCCAGCACTGGGGGAGGTTTATCCCTGCAGTCCAAGCACCGGGGGGGGGGTCCCCAAAGGGCTCCCCAAGGCGAGGGATCTGCATTTGGATCCCTCCAAACCCACAAAGAAAGTAGCTGCTACTGAAGGCTTATTTTTCCTGGCATTTGTTTCGGTGGCTCCTTTCCAGCCACGTCCTAAAAGGGAACCAAAGGCCTTTGAGCCTCTTGCAGCAAGCACAATGCAATGATTTTCCCGGCCTGGGCGGGAGGGATGAGCTCACCGGCGTCCTTGGTTCCCCCCGGCTTCGGGGCACGGGGTCCCTGTGCCCGGGGCTGGCTGGAGTGCCCGGGGAGGGCAGCGGGCTCGGTGGCATGCCGGGAGGCGGCTGGGCTCCGTCCCACCGAGCCCTGGGAGAAACGCCAGCTGAGCCTGGGAACAAGGGGCAGAGGGGGAGAGGGAGGCGGGGGTCGCGGGGACTTGGTCCCCGTGGGGAGTCCTGGCTCTCACTGGTGGGTGATACCGTGGTTTTTGCACTGGGATCATACTGGGCTTTCCCGCAGCACTGCAGTGATGCCCGCGCTGCCCTGCCAGGCGTCCCTGCGGGCGGGTGGCACCCACGGGTGGTGGCATCTGTCCCCAGTGAGGCCACCTCGGTGCTGGCCATGAGGTACCACAGAGGCGTAGCCCAGCTCCCGGTGGCACCGGGTGACCCCGCACCCTCGGGCTGGGACAGAGACCTGCTGGGTCCCACAGCACCGGGTGACCGCGGGACAGAGCCGGGCCCTGCGTGCCTGCAGGCACAAACCCTCCTCCTGCCTCCGGCAAGCTGTGCTGGAGCGAAGCCCTGCCGGAGCGGAGCTGCGATGACATTTTGGCTGGA
This sequence comes from Mycteria americana, assembly GCF_035582795.1. Lineage (NCBI taxonomy): Eukaryota > Metazoa > Chordata > Aves > Ciconiiformes > Ciconiidae > Mycteria > Mycteria americana. The sequence goes on along the minus strand of NC_134376.1, from coordinate 4,339,347 downwards.
GGGGGACACTCAGAGAGTACCGCCCCGAGCCCCAGGGTTGCTACCAGCACCCCAAGCCCACCCACAGCCCTCGGGCACCCGGCGGCTGCCAGCACTGGGGCAGCTCCCAGGTGCACCCCGGCATTCGGCAGCCGTCAGGCACGGCGACGTGCCGGTCCCCTGCCAGACCACGGCCTCGGCTCTCCCCCAGGCTCCCCGCTCCGTCACCCTGCGCCTGCCTGGGGACTCGAGCTGGGGGCAGGAAGGGTGCTGCGGCCAGCCTGCCGTCCCCCCTGCCCCATGTCACCGGACGACGGTACGCACGGCAAAGCTCCAGAGCTGCCCCTCACTGCAAGGCTGCTGCACCGAGCGCCAGCAGGTCCCTGCGCCCACATGCCAGACCCAAGTGGGGACACCGGCTCCGGGGGCAGAGCTCAGCCTGGACCGGGGCTTCTCCAGCCCAGGGGTATCCAAGGGGCTGGTAATGTCCCTTCTCCTCCTCCCCGTCCAGAGGGACCCTGGTACCCGCTCCCCAAGGGGAGTCACAGCCTCCTGCCTCAGTTTCCCCATCTGCACAGTGGGGCTATGCTCTCCGAGGAGGGTAGAGATGGGAGCACGGTTGGCAGAGGATGTCAGCAGGGTCTCTAACCTGACACCTCACTTAGGACTGGGGCAGGCCTCTCTCTGCTCTCCCCCTCCCCAGCCCCTCCTTCCACAGGGTGCTGCCACCCAGGAGGGATTTCGGCTGCCAAGGTCACCAGACAGATGGGGTGGGGACAGACGCCCCAGCCTTCATGCCCGGCCAGCCCTGCCAACCACCCCCTCCAGGTCCTGGCCGCCCCCTGGGGCTTGCCTACCCCCCAAGCGTGCCCCTCCATCCCCCCTCTCCCCGCAAAGCAAATATCCAGGGAGATGGGCTCCACGCTGCAGCTCTGCCGGTGGCACTGGTGGCTGAGCAGAGCAGACTGCAGCACGGCCGTTACGTAAGCCCAGGCTGGGCTCCGGGGATGTAGGACACTGGGGTTATCCCCCAGCCTGCCCGGGGACTGCCACCCCCACCCCACCTCAGCCCCAGGGCTCACGGAGCATAGGGGGGACCCCCCCGCTGACTCAGCCCGCGCCGCAAGGGGTGCAAGGGGGCTTGGGGTGGCCCTGGGGGTTGCTGTGGCCCTGCCGTGGGGCACATGGTGGTGGCAGGGGGCAGAAGCGGGGGGCCAGACGTGTGCAGGAGGGCTGTGTTGCTGTAACGGAGGGAGGGGGGCAGGCGATGGGGTGGGACAGGGCTGTGAGGAGGCGGGTGCTGCACCCACATCCCACTGAGTCCTTCTGCAGCCCTCAGCCACGACTTTCCTGAGGCTCACCCCTGCAAGCGAGAGTGCAGGGACGGAGCTGGGTGGCCAGGTTGTGACTCCTGGGTTGTGTCTCCCTCGGGGTGGTTCACGGAGCAGGGTGAACGCAGCTGGGGCAAAGGATCCCGGCCCCTTTCCCAGCCTGCACCCACCTCCTGTGTCTGTATCCCCATCCCCGCATCTCTAGAGAGGCAGCGTCCCGTCGGACAGCATCCTTGGCACTAGCATCCCTGGGACAGCATCCCTGTGGTCTCCCTCCTTGGGATCAGCATTCCTGGGAGCAGCAGCCTTGGCATTAGCATCCCCGGGTCAGCATCCCTGAGGAGAGCATCCCTGGTGCCTCTAGCACAGTCTGGGGAGCCAGGATCAGGGCTTCCCAGAGCTAAAAGGGGGATCCTTCCCCCACAGGACAGCCCCAGCGTCACCTGCCTCACGGCCCTGCGGGGAGACGGAGGTGAGGGATGGCACAGCCGGCGTCACCCATCTGCGAAGCACCCGTGCCCCGTGCTGGTGGCACAGCGAGCGGGCAGGCAGCGCTGGCAGCACCGGGGCTCCCCCAGGACCAAGCCCTACCCCGGCTAATGGACTGGCAGGGGCCTGACAGCGTCCCCTGTCACGGTGCGGGACAGGGACAGGGATTGGGAGCCCGTGATCCCCCCAGCCACATGGCTTCTCTCTGGCTTTCTGCCAGGGGTAGTCTGGATCTGGACATTTCTGTTTGGGGGAAGGGGGAAAAAATGCCCAGGCTAAGGCTCCTGGCAAATAGGAGATACCAGAACAGGGAATTAATGTTAATTAATTCATAATGACGCTGAGATAGTGATACCAGATGCTTCAAAAGTCCAATGGGGGAATCTGAAAGAGCTTCGCAAAAAACCATCGCCCACCGGCAGTCCTGCCTCGCTGCAAGCTGGGAATGAGGGAGTGAGCTGGGAACCAGGATCAAGCTGGGACCAAAGGACGGAGCTGGAACAAGGGAACAAGCTAGGAACGAGCCAGGAATGGTGAAAGAGGGGCATGTCCCAGTGAGGTGACAGGGCCACAGTCACCCAGAGCTGTGGGGGCAGCGCCGGGACCCCCCAGCCACCTGCCAGCCCTCTCCCACCCTTCTCCTTCCCACCCGAACTCAGAAGCTGGAATAGGGCCGGGGCAGCAAGGCGCCTGCCGGGCTCCGCTCCCTGGGGCTCAGGGGCTCTCTCAGCCCCTTAATGCTCATTTTTTTCTCTCCTGCTCTCCATTTCGGGCATGCTGGGTGCAGGGCAGCTGGATGGGTGGGCGCTGGGGCACCCGGGGGCCTGCAGGTGGGATGGAGGGACAGGCTCATGCTCTGGGACAGGGACACGGGTCCTTCGCCAGCCGGTGTCCTCGTGCTCGGAGGACAATTCCCGGCTCCTGCAGCGAGTCGGCAGCACAAGGAACGGATGCAAGCTGGGCTGGTTTCTCCCTTCTCATCCACAAGAGCCAGCCCTCGCCCTGTGCTGTCCAACCCAAACCGGGCTGGACCTTAGCCAAGGGGCGCAGAAGAGCCTAGAAATCGGCTCGAGCCCAGGTGCCACCTCCCCAGGGCTGGGGACCCCAGAGCCAGCGCCGGGAAAGATACGACCGTGAACTCTGCAGAAACTACGGACAAACCCCCGGGCTTGGAGCTGTTCGCCACCCTGGCCCCCCAGCCATTGAGGGGGATTGTGGGCTCCCCCCGCAGTGATACAGTGCCTGCACCCAGAGGCAACCCCCAAAATGGGAGCTAAGGGAGATGGCCAAGGCCGCGCGGGGCCCGGCAGTGGTGGAGCAGGACGGCACGGCACGGCACGGCACGGCCGGGGCCTGGCGCTGCCGTCGCTGCTTACATAAGGTGCCCGCTCTGCGTGCCACGCACCCGAGTGGCGACGGGAGGGGGACGGATCCATCCCTCCAGCAATCCCTCTTAGTGACGGCGCTCCCGCTCTTTCTAGACACAGCGTCCTCAAAACTGCCAACCCGTCCTCTTTTCTACCCGGCACGGAGGTTGGGTGAGGCTCCCGTGTCTCTCAAGCACATTTACACCCTAAAACCTGACGCCAACTGGGGAGAAAATGCCGGGTTCAAGCTCACCGAGCAGTTCCCCCGACAGCTCCTCTGAAGTTTATCCGCAGCGGGGAACGGTTCCCACCGCGCTGCCGGGGAAGCCGCCCCTGCAGCCTCGGCCGGCCGGCGGGGAGAGAGCCGGGGGGAACCCACGGTGAGCCACGGCCGTGCCCGGAGCATCACGGAGCACCGTGGCACCGTGCCGTGCGGCCGGGGGGACTGCCACCGTCCCTCCCCGGCTGGCCCCAGGGGACTCGCCATATCCCCCAGGGTCATTTCAGGGCTCAGGAAAAAAAATCCACCTTGACTTCATAGGTAAAGCAACTCTTTTGGGTAAAGAACAACAGGATTTCAAAGCGTGTCATAGAGCAGAGGCAAGAAATAAGGTGCCTTCCCCAGCAAAGCTGATGTTTTATTAAGCCTATCCAGCACGGATGGGAATGCTCGCTGTTATTCCAGGCCTGAACGGAGCAGGCGAGGATTTATTTTTTTTTTTTTTAGTCTTGTTTTCATTATTTTCTGGTGGCTTCGTTGCTTTGTGCTCACACAAAGGGAATTTCACCTGCTGTTCAGAACAAAAGGCCCCGGAAAGTTTTGCGGAGAAGGGGATGAGGGGAAGGAGCTTTATAGAAGCAAAACGAGTTGTTGCAGGGTTTGGGTTTTTTTCGCAGCAAACTGTAAAACATCCCCGGCTCTTTGGTACCTGCGGGAGAGCCGGCGCCGGCACGCGAGTCCCCTGTCCCCACCGGTGTCACCCCCGGGCTGGGAGCAGGGAGGTCTCGCAGCCCGTTGTGAGATCGGGGTCGATTTGGGGTGCAGAGGGGGCGTGGGAAGGCAATGGGATCGCTTCCCATCCTTTTCACACACAAGCAAAGTCATCGTCACGCTTTCTAAGAACAGGAAAGAAAAAATCCAGCCCTCGTTTGCTGACACCACTGCAAAACAGGTGGTTCAAAATCACAAGTGCAGGGGGGAGAAAAACCCCTATTTGGTGATTTTGTGCTCATATTTGCTGCAAAACTGACTGGGAACGAATGCTGCTAAATACACACCATTTTCCCTCTAACACTCTTTGCTCTATAATTAAGAGAGACTTCTAAAAATACAAATAGCCTCAAGCACCCAGAGAAGGCGTGCAGGTGCTGCTAACTGGAGGCACTTTAGTACAGCTCATTTTCTGGACAATTTTACTAGCCTGGCTCGCGCTCAGCGCCGATACTATTACAGTGATGCAATTATGCTGCTGCTGCTGCTGTCGTTGTCGGCTTGCTTTGCTTTTTTCCCTGCGCTTTGCAGTTTGCCTTCGAAGCATCCCCCCCCCCCTCCCCAGCTCCCAGGCGTGCCCCCCGTGCGGGCAGGCAGGTCCAGGCAGCTGGGAATCGAAGGGTCACGCCAGCGTGCGTCGCACACGCGCGTGCATATACATGTGTGCACACGCATAGGGGCATAACCCCGCACGGGCATTTCCAAAAACAGCCGGTGTGCAAAAGTTTTGGCCGAGAAAGGCAGCTGGCCGGGGGAAGCGAGCGGAAGCGAGCGGAGGCGAGCGGGAGCCCAGCGAGGCACCGGCACTCCCCGAAGGGCAGCGGCAAACCCTCGCCGCTGGCCGGAGAGGGAGGGGGGGCCACGGCATTGGCACGGTGACGGCGGTCAGCTTTGCAAAATCCCCCCTCCAACCTGGCATTTCGGGCACGGGTGCGAGGAGTTGGAACTTCACCCGTGAGGCTGCCGCTGCTGCGAAACTTCCCCGTCTTATTTCTCCATTAGGGCTGCAATAGGTGGAAGCGATTGACTCACTATGAGACTGCTGTTTTTGCCTCTGACTTGGGATTAAGACGGAGCTGGAGGAGCGGAGGAGCTGTCGCGCCGGCTCTCTGGCAAGCAGGCACCGGAGCCGTCACTTACCTCTCACTGCATCCAGCCCCCCCGGCCCTGGGGCTGCAGGTCCTGGAGAGTTAGCTGGCGAGGGACCCCAGATCCACTCGGGTTTCTCCCAGGACCGATGTTCGGCTGCTGCTTCTTAGGCACAGACCCAACCCCTCCATTCCAACCACAGGAAAAAAAAAATATATCTTCTTCCAAAAAAAAAAAAAAATTAAATAAAAAAAAAAAAGAGGGAGATTAAAAAAAAAAACCACCACGTTTTTTTCTTGGTTCGGTTTTCCCCTGCCACCCCCTGGAGAAAAAAAAAAAAAATAGATAAATCCCAGCGACCAAGAGATCCAGACTCAGGTGAATTTAGCTTCAAACTCCCTCTGCGCTTTCAGAGCCTTCACCCTCAAATGGGCTCTGGAAGATGCTGGGGGACCCATCGTCGCCAAAGTGTCATCAAATATCCTTCGGGCTCAACTCCGCTCCTGCCCGGGGAGGGTGGACTTCTTCCCTGCTCGCTGCGTGCTGTGGAGTTGGCAGGGACCTGCCCGTTTCAGCCTCAGCGTGGAGGGTGGGTGGGTTGGTTGGTTGATGTGGGTTGGTTTTCTTTTTTTTTTTTTTTTTTTTTTCTTCTCTCCGCTATTGGTTTTCTTGCTATCTGATCCTGAGCGAGCGCTGCAGCTCGCCGCTTCCCTGCTTTTTTCCCCCAGCTCCCAGCCTTTTGACAGGGAATGAAACACAGACACCCAGTGAGACAGGCTCCAGCTTCTACAAAGCTCCACTCCCTCCTACCGCCTTTGTCCGTGAACAGCAACTACTCCAACTCTGCCCGTAGACACAAGTGAACCTCTGCATCAGCACTTTCCTAATGGCTGCTTCACCCGAGTCCTTCGGCCCTTCTTCTTCTTCCTCGCTTCCTCTCCTCCACCTCGATGGCTTCCGCTTGCTTTTTCTAGCCCGGCCCCAGCTCCGACAGCCACAGCCGCGACGAAGCAACAACCCTTTCCCGACGGATCCATCTCAGCTCCCCCGCGCCGGCTGCTGCGGTCGGGGGGTTGCGGCCCCACAGTCCATCACCGTCCTTTCTGGGCGCCTTCCATGAAAAATCGATGGCGGGTACCGTGTCCCCAGAGGCTTCGCTCTGCTTTCGGCTGGTTTAAGGGGCAGGGTCTGCGTGTGCAGAGAGGAGCTGGGGGCAGGGGGAGGGCTGGGAATTGAAGCCACTTCGTTTTATTGCGGGCGGGGATTTTTTTTTTTTTTTTTTTAAGATTGATTGGAGTCCAAGTTTATTTCTTGGTGGTGAGCATTATTTTAAGCCGTTTGGGAGGCTTTGGGTGGCTCCAGGTCACCCTGTCCTTATAACAGCCAGGCCTTTTTGGAGAGGGTCAAAGTGAAACCCTGCTCCGGCAGCCTTTTCCCCCCCGCGGAAGGGAGCGGGCGGCAGAGGGATGCTGCAGTGGGCTCACAACCCCGGCTGGCTCCCAGCCAGAGGGAGATGCAAACCAGCCACCATCTGTAATTTTTGCTAGACTTCCTCCACACTCGGTCGCCCGCGAGATCCCAGGGCTGCTGCCTGCGCCTTTTTGGGGATCCGCAGGCTTCGTTCAAAAAAAAAATCACAGCCAGGAGACCTCCAGCCTCAACAGAGATGCTCAACACTGCTCGGCTTGGCTGTCACGCAGCCGGCAGGTCACATAAAAACTATAAAGCCCCCAGCACATGAAGAGGTTGCCTCCCCACCCACCCCATCTCCCTTTTGCATCGCCTCCCACCCCTTCCCGGCTTTCTCTTCACTCTTCTTCATCTCCCACCACGGGTTTGGGACCAGCGGTCCCTCCCTCTCCTCTTCCCTTCGGCAGCATCCCGCAGCAGTGACTCTCCTCATCGCCAGCTCCCATCCTCTCCCCGGCACGGCGACGGAGCATCGTGCTTCCCCTCGCCGCTCCCCAACAGCCCCGAACCCCAGAGCATCTCGGGGCGACGCCTGCAGCGCTGCCTCCTCTCCCCTCTCCACGCTAGCTTGCCCCATCTCACCCCATTGCACCAACCCCACAAATAGTGCATTTTAACCAACGCTTTGAAATTCCCAGATGAAAAGCGCTGCAGGGCCTTGTTCTGGCAGGGGTACGCCTAAACCCCCATGGATGCTCAGCTAACAGCGGGGATTCGGGGTCTGCAGATCAGAGGGGACAGCAGCTCGCACGCCGGGCACGGTGGCCATGAGCACAGCCACCCAGGGAACCAAGGGGTGACCAGCGGTGTCCTGACCCCCAAAACACTGCTCCCTTCTGCCTGTCGGGCAGCCCCTCGCACCCTGGCTTGCTCCTCGCTGCGGGCTCCTCTCCCGCCACCCCACCGTGCTCGTCGCTCGTGGAAAGCCTTCCGAATCCCCCCGCCACCCCGGTGCCAGCCCCAGGCTCCCCGCACCCGGCCCCCTGGCTCCTTCCACTCTCTCCAGCCATAAATATAATTAACGCTCCGGGCAGCCCGGAAATTGGCTGCAGGGCTGGGGCGGGCAGCTGGCCGCGGGCCAGGGCCGGGCAGGGAGGCACCGGCCGGGGCGGGGAGAGCGGCTGCGGGGTCCCCAACCCTGGCCCCCTCTCGCCTGCCGCTCCCCGGCACGGTGCTCCGCCGGGGCTGCCAGCGGCAATTTCGAGCTGCATGAACAGGGTTTCTCCAGCAAAGCAGCAAGCGGGAGATGTTTGGGGCTTCTATGCAGGGGGAGACGTGGGCACCCAGGGGGGCTGCAGCCCTCGGGGCCGGCTGGGATGGCAGAAGGGAGCTGGGCAGCCAGAACTGGCGAGGCTGGTGTCCCCGTCTCCCTGCCGTGCTGGCAGCTTACCCCTCGCTCCCCGGTTTGCTATGGGAAATGCAAAGAAACAGCCTGGGATTTCCATCCCGGCAAGCCCTGGGATTCACCCATCCCACTGAGGGAGCAGAGAGGCTCCCTACGTTTTTGCCATCAGCTCCGGGCACCGCTGCCCCGGGGCTGGGGAGAGCCGCGGGGAAGCCCATCGCCCCCAGCGCGCCCGTCTGGGGGTGCAGGACTGCACCCCGAGGGGGTCCCAGCCGGGGAATAGCTCGGGTCAGGATCCGGCCTCACCCTTCGGCCGTTCGCTTAGGAGCCGTCGAAGCGAGGAAAGGAGGGCGAGAGGGCGAAGCAAGGGGACGCACCCGGCGGGGTCTCCGGCGGGCCCCTTCCCGACGCCTGCAGCGCGGCTGCGCGGGGCTGCGAGCAAGTCAGCGCAGAGCCATTAGGGCTAATTTAATCAAGACGGATGGCCCAATTGGAGGGCTGCCGCCCATAAATCCCACGCTCGCACTGCATTAGTGTCAGGGCTCCTGGAGGAAGAGGCCGAGGGGGAGGCGAGGGGGGAGCGGGGATGGGGAAACGTGCTAAGTCACCCGTCCTGCCGATGGCACGGGGCCGCTCGGACCGGGTACCGCCACCCAGGTGTGCTCCCCGTGCCGTGGCGAGCAGCCTGGCCCCAGGGGCACAGCCCACCGTCCTCCAGCCCCTCCGAAAGCCCAGCAGCTGGAGAGGGTGGGGTTTCGAGCATCCTGGTTTTGCTGAGCCCCAAAAGGTGCAGGGTTGTTCACAAATCTCCCATGCCAAGGCAGGGTTTTGCTGCCATGGGAATCTTCCCCGCTTGCTCCAAGGGGTTTTGCAGCAGGAGGGAGATGGGGTGCTGGGGAAAAGAGGCTTCAAGCCCCACAGTAGATCACAGTGCAATAACCGGGACTTGAAAGTACAAGCTGAGAAAGACCCAAGGCTGATGGATGCAGCATCCACCCCAGAGCCCAGCCAAGATCCCCCAAACTCAAGCCATGCCAGCCCACCGTGGGGCTGCGGGACGTCCCTGTGGGCAGCCAGTCTGGCTCTCCCCGCACCCCACTCCCTTCCCACCTCTGCTCCTAGAAAGGCCATTTTTGGGCTCTGGGTTTCCACTGATGACCCAAAACAGGCGTGTGTCCCCCTCCCCATCCGCTGGGTGCGGGCAGCGGGAGACACGCGTGCCGCTGCGCCGCACGAGCTAAGTCGGGAAATAAGCTCTCATCTATCCAAATTAAAAACAGACGTTATCTGTGCCATTAATACACCTTGCCCCTGACTCGCCGGCCGAGCTGGCTCCCGTCTCGCCGCCCGCCCGCCCGCGCACCGAGGCCGCCGTGCTCCCGGCCGAAAAACCGGCCACGGGGAAGGGACCGGACGACTGCCACCATCTGCTCCGGGCACTGGCATCGCCGCCGGTGCGGGATGCCGGCTCTGCCAGGCCGCGCTGTTGGCCGGCACAGCGGTGCAGAGGGCCAAGTCCCGGCGGGTTTCAGGAAGACAACGGGCCAGGGGATGCGGTGGACGGATGGGAGGATGGCGTGGGTTTGTGGGCATCGCTCTCGCCCCCGGAGCGCTCACGGAGGCTACGTGGTCACGCAGCAAAGGAGAAAACAGGGGTGCTGGCCCGGTGCAGAAGAAAAGATACTTGTGTGATAGGGATGGGGGTTTACTGGGGGGATCTCAGCCTGGGAGAGCGGCCGAGGACATCAAGGAGCAGTTGGATGATGGAGAGGTGGGTGCTCAGACCTAGTCTCCCTGTCCAGAGCATCTCAAGGGCTACGCCAGCAGCTGGTTAGCAGGGAGCACGACCGAAACAGCTCAGGGAAGCTGAGCTCAGGGCACGAGGATCGATGAACTGTGGCACTGCCGTAGATTGATCTGGAAAAAGAAGAGTGCACATCCCCGCGCAACTCTGTAGTGTCCGGCTGTGCTTCAGTGCGGCCAGGAGGGAGGGAGGGCAGGGAAGGAGCAGGACTGCCGGCAGGAGGAGCACGGCGGCCGAGGTCAGCGCTTGCGGTGCTTTTATGAGACCTCGCGCAAGGTCCCAGGGACCAGAAAATGCTGGTGGGGGCAAAAATCAGCCACCGCCATGCAGGGGTGCGGAGCAGCTCTCCGTAGGCTGGGTGCGAGTGGCACCGTGCCCAGCAGGTCCGGCTCCCTGGGCTCAGCACCTTTGCATCCCCTTGCCCGGGAAAGAAAAGCAAAGGCAGGATTGGGCCTGAGGAACCATCAGGCAGGAGCAACAATCGGTCCCGTGAAAAGCCATGGAGCAGGTGAGCCATTTCTCCCCCAAAATGGCTAGCACAGGGAAAAAAAGACATTTGTATTTCTGCCAGCTGACAAAACGAGACACCACTTGTAGCCAGTGAAGCTCTGCAGATTTTGCTAATAAAGGATTGCTCCGTCCAGCTTCCAGCTGGATTCCAGCCCCAGCCACGACGTGGACGCTGGCAGCATCAGCTGTCGCATCCCGGCACTGGCGTTCCTAAGCGGGCCGGCCCCGTGCCGTGCCGCGCCGCGGGTTCAGGCTCGCTGCAAACTCAAGCGCTGCCCCGTGACGGGGACACAGCTCCCGTGCTGAGGTTTGCTTCCACCCTTTGCATCCCTGTGTTTGCCCTGGGGACCGTGCTGCTGGGATTGCACTGCGTCCCTTGGGAGACTCTAACACGTCTCAGGAAATTTTCCCTCTCTATTCAGCTTAATTTCACCCATTAGAGCTTGTTTCAGCAGGGTCCCGAGGGGATATTGCTCCCCAGCATCCTCCTCTGCCTCTTCCCCCGCTTCTCTCCTCCTTCATGCGCACACCGCTCGCCTCAGGGAGGCTGATCCTTGCTCCGTCATGAGCAATGCTAGTCCAAGCAATCATATCCTCCATAAAACGTGACCCTACACCACCCCGGTTGAAGGCGTGGAAATTTTCCACATGGAAATTTCCCTGCCTCGCTGCATGAAGAGAGGCCCAGGCCACGTCCGTGGGACAAACACTTGAGAAGACCTTGGCCAGTGCATTGCGCCGTGGCCAGAGGTGGAGGCCTGCTCCTTATTTGCAGCTGAAGAGCAGAAAAAGAGCCATTTTGGGAAAACCGTGTGCCCTCAGCTTGCCACCACCCCAAGATCAGCCCAGAGACTATGTCACGCTGGGATCTTGCCTGGAAAATATAGGACAAAGCAGGAGGCAAGAAGCTTATCTGCTGCTGTCGTGACCTGCAGTGTTTGAGGGGAGGATTTGGGGCAGCAGATGGAATTTCCTAGACCTCGTGCGTAAGCCCGGCGCTAGCTCTGCATCCCAGGCCAGCTGGAACGAGCATGGCTTTGGCTTTTTACCATGGGATGCTCCAAAAGGAACGGCAAAGGACGGCTCCCCTGGGCAACCCACAGTGCTCATAGCACCCAGGAGAAACCATCCATCCCCTTTCTGCTCTCCTCACTCCACCACCAGTGCTCAGCTCCCCTTTCCCTCACCTACAGAACAGATTATTTTAGGACGGAGAGGAGGAAAGAACAGCAGTGACCACCCGACCGATGGCCACTCATAGCAGAGCCCAGGCGGGCTGGACATCCCCGGGGTCAGACAGGCACCTCGTATAACCCGGGGGCTTTCCCAAAGGGCTGCCTGCCACCAAAGAGCCCAACTGGCTTCTTACATAAACGACCTCAGGGCAGCACCTCTGAGACCACCAGACCAGGCAGCAGATGCTCCAAGGCAAAATCCACCCCGTCCTGAGCAGATGTCACCTAATCAGCACGTTGGCTTCTTCCCAAGGCGGTCTTGGGGCACGCAGTAAGTATCTTACATAAGGACCTCTGGCCTGGGGTCGGATCCAGTTCAGCCTTGTCGTACGGCGATGTCCTCCTGGATAGAGGCACAAGAGGTGGCCCGAGGGGCCAGAAGGGGCTTTCCCCAGCACAGACCTGTTATACGGTTGTAGAACCCCTTGGTGACCCATCTCCATGGCTTTGCCAGAGGACCCATCTCCATGGCTTTGCCAGAGGAGGCTCCAGGAGAAACCCTGGTGGATGGAGAAGAGCCACCCATCCCCAATGGCAAAAAAAGGACAGAAGAAGGGGACAAAATGACAAGTTACTTCTGCCCCCAAACTATTTGTCCTCCAGGACTTAGTAGCTGGTTACGCAGCTGGAGAGAGCCTGGAGAGCCCAGCACCGCTCCATAGCAAGGCCAGTCCTTCCAGCCCAGCCACAGCTATCTGGCTGGACCTTAAGTACCTTCTGTGATGGAGACATCACACCAAGGTAGGAGACCTCTGCCAGCGCTCAGCTCTCACCATGGGGGAAGTTTCAGATCCCATTCTCCTCTGTTGCAGGTTAGCCCCCAAATTTCTCAGCACGGCCAGAGGCACAACAGAGGTCCTTCCTCTTTGTCCCAAGCAGCCTCCTGGAGCCCACCGGAGCTGGGAGGCTAGAGAGAGCCCATGGACGGACACAGCGGGGGGTAAAACCAGCTGGGCTGGGTCATTAGCAGGCTGCAGAGGACAATCTGTGGGCATCTACAGCACTTAAACTGTCAGCACTGGCTTTCCCTCCAGGCTGCTCAATGGGGTGAAAACTGAGGCAGGGGCTGGCAGATGCTAATTCCTCCCTTGGTGTCCTCCCTCTGGACTCACATCTCCAGGAGATTTACCCACATGGCTGCACAGGGTTTTTTGGTCAATAAAACCCCAAATAAGTGGGCTCAAGCCTCGCTATTGCCTTTACCTGCCAGCACCAGCCTTGGGGGACTTGCCCATCCATGGGACATCGGCTTTCTGCCAAACCAGATCACACACGAGCACGGGAAGTTCAGACAACGGCCGGAGGATGCTCAGAGGCGCGGGCAGCAAGCAGCTGAGGGAGCAGACAGGACGCAACCTGCCCCTCTGCCTGCCCCAGCCTCCCTGCTCCGCTTTGACAGGTCACTTATACGCCGCGGCCGCCGACAACCCATCCCCGTCTTCCCCAAGAGGCATTTCACACCAGCCCTCGCTGCTAAATAGAGCAGCCCCAGCGTGACTTGCACCATCCGGGCTCCCCGGGGTGATCCTGGACAAGGAGCAAGGTTAAACTCATCCCTGCAGAAACAGCACCGGCAGCTTCTCCATCAGCCCCAGGCTGAGCTGGCCGTGCCACCGCCGGCCCCGGGCTTGGGCAGAAAAGAGAGTCGGACGGAGAATTTGCACCTCTGTCGCTGCAGCTGGCAGAGAGTAACGCATCAGCAAATATTTGTGCTCTCCTGTTATTGGCAAGGCCTCTTTGCCCCATCGCTGCCTGCTCACAGGCAGCTCTCAGGGCTCGGGAAAGGACAAACGGGTCCGTCTGGCAGCTGCCTGCAGCAGCCACAGCCCTCAGAGCCGGGGCACGGCAATAAATATAAAACCTTAACGCATTGCTCAAGTCCTGTCCCCAAGCACGCAGCATCAAGTGACACTGGGCCGCTGCAGGCTCCAGAGGCAAGTGCTCAAACTTTGCAAACGGGGTTGAAGGAACAGTCAAAACCAGCACAAAAATCCCAGTTTTCACCCTTCACTCAAAGCCACGGGCAAGACCCACACCAGACACCTGGGCTGGGGCAGGGAAGCCAGAAGGCAGTCCGAAATAGCTTTATTTTAGGAAGATACAGTGTTCAGCCGCCTGTGACAGGTATTCAGAGGGTGGGGACTTGGAAAACAGGAGTTCAGTGGTGCCCAGAGCTGGGCAGATGAAGACTTGAGCTATTCTTTGGCTTGTTGAGCAAAAGAAAAAGAAAAGTGTACATTCAGATGCAAACAATTTTTTTTTTTTTAAGTGAAAGACAAAATTATAGTTTTTTTCCTTGAGGCTCAAAACAGCTTGCTTAATCCAAAATGAAGCAGCTTCTCGCCAGGCTATTGCACCCATTTGCAAAATCACAGTTCTCCTCTAGGTTAGTTAAAAGGCATTTTCCAGACCAGAAAAGGTAAAGCCCCATTTAAAAAATAAATTCCTCTCCAAACAGGGTATTCCGACTATTCTTGAAACAAAAGCTTCACATTTCCAAAAGCTGAGGCGAAGCACCGTGATCTTCTCGGATGTTTCCGTGCCCCGTTTTGTGCAATCACACGTATTTTCCAAATGCCACGTGAGTTTGGGATGGGTGCCAGCCTCTGCAGCGCCGGTGCTGAGCGCACACAGCTGCCGGCACTCGCCGGATCAGAGCCGCAGTTCAGCCGTAGGGGCAGAGCACCCCAGCAAAGCCGAGGGCGGGGAGCTCGTAAAGGGGTGGGAAAAGGCTCTTTCCCTTCTCCTGGGGTATTCATCCCTCCGGGGTGAATCAGGGAATCCCATTTGGGATGTGGGTTTTGCACGACGGATCACATCGGGTGATACCGGCTGCTCCTCGATGCTCCGGTGCAATGACTTGCAAAGCCCGGGGAAGAATAATTCCCACACGGGGCTGTTGGGGATCTTCCTACATCTCTCCTTTTCAGAGGGGACCTCACCCTCCTGCCATGCACGGGTGGCATGGGGACAGCAAGCATGTGAAGCAAAGAGCATTGTATAGATCACAGAATCATATAGGTTGGAAAAGACCTTTAAGATCATCGAGTCCAACCGTAAACCTAACACTGCCAAGCCCACCACTACACCATGTCCCTGAGCACCTCATCCAAACGTCCTTTAAATACCTCCAGGGATGGCGACTCAACCCCTGCCCTGGGCAGCCTGTTCCAGTGCTTGAGAACCCTCTGGGTGAAGAAAAATTTCCTAATATCCAGTCTAAACCACCCCTGGCGCAACTTGAGGCCATTTCCTCTTGTCCTATCACTTGTTACCTGGGAGAAGAGACCGACCCCACCTCTCTACAGCCTCCTCTCAGGTTGTTGTAGAGAGCGATGAGGTCTCCCCTCAGCCTCCTTTTCTCCAGGCTGAACAACCCCAGGTCCCCCAGCCGCTCCCCATCAGCCTTGTGCTCCAGACCCTTCCCCAGCTCCGTTGCCCTTCTCTGGACACGCTCCAGCCCCTCAATGTCTCTCTTGGAGTGAGGGGCCCAAAACTGAACACAGTATTCAAGGTGCCACCTCACCAGTGCCGAGGACAGGGGCAATGAGGCATAATGATGAGGCATAATACCCAGAGAAGGTGTGATCCAGGTCCCTGGGAGAAGGGAAAGTCCTCCTCCTGCTACAGCAGCCTGTGCCTTAAATTCGGCCCCGCTGGGCTGGTAATTTGGCTGTCACCAGGTATAGATGCACATGCGAGAGAGAAATATATGAATGTACGTATGTTCTTCCCTAAGGACTGCAGCCAGCACCTTGGGGCTGCCCGCCACGCCAGGCACTCTGCGCTTCTCATCAAATGCGCTTCCATCAAAGACACTTCTTTAGAATTTCTTGACTTTTTTTTCCTCTCTTTCCCTCCATTCGGGATGCTGGATAATAAAAGATAAAGCAGCAAAGGGCTTCTCAGAGCCCAGCCCCAAGAGACCAGGACCCCCAAGCCCCCTCGGTTCCCTTGATGTAAGGGAGCTTCCCAGTGTAAATTTTTGGGTTAGTTTATCAAGGATCAAACTGTGCCTCTCCCCAGGGGATCTCCCACCTCCGCTCCATTAAAGAAAAAAAAGAAGAAAATTTTAAAAACCCCGTTGTTTAACAAGACAGCTGCAGGGAGGCTACTTGACTGATTGAGTTTTTACCTGGCCCTTACAGGCAAGCTAAGGTACTTAACATAGAAATGAGGTTTAGTCACAGCAAGGCATTTGGGATTAGAGTTGGCTGGAGAAACTCTGATGGAACCGCGCTCCTCCAGAATATGCACTCCTGTCAAAATTGAAATGTTTTGTGAGATTGAATAGGTTTAGCCAGAAGTTCATTTTCTAAAGAAAAGCAGGGAGCGGGTGCAGGAAAATATGCTGAATGAAAAAAAAAAAAAATGTGCTTTTTCTTCTGAGCCATGCTGGGGTGTATGTTGTTGGGGAGGTTTTTTGTTTAAGTCATGCATTACTCAGGGAGGAACCTGAAGAACTGTTTTCTCTCTAATGACAAATTTACCCAAACTCAGCAATTCCCCACTCCCTGCTGGCTCACAGGCTGGTAGCCCTGAAGGCATTTATAGCTCTGCAAGAGATGCTTGCCGTTGGACTCCAAGGCCTGCACGACTCGATAAAAACACGCTATCAAAACTCACCTGGAGCGAGCCTGGGGAGGCAAGGAAAGCCCAGCAGGACCTGAGCAGGCAGGGTAATTGCAAAGAGAGCAGCAATGACCGTCATTAAGGAAGGTCCACAGCAGCAACTGGGAATTTCTCACCCCAACCCCACACCTTTTGGGGAGCATCATCGCACTGGAAAGCGGCAGAAGGGATGGGGGAGCCCCTCAGCATGGATGGGCGAGTGACTTGACTTCCATCCAGGATGACAGAGCCTGGGGCGTAAGCCCGTTGGTTTCCATTTCCAAACGGTTCCTCTGCCAAAATCCAGCATCGTTCCTCTTGGGTAAACCCGTTACTTGAGTCTCCTGGCAAACACTCACGCTCCTGGGTCGGACGGGTAAAACACCAGGGACAGGTTTTTATCAGGAGGTGAGGACGTCCGCTTGGGTCAGACTCGCGCTGGGTTCCCGGGCTCCGGTTTGAGCATTGGTGGAGAGCGATGATGGCCTGGGCTTCTCCTCCTCCGAGACAGCACCCTCGAGCACCTGCCTGCTTACCAGGCAGGGGAAGGAGCACTGAGATTTTGGGGTGTTGGAGCCAGCAGCAACCTCCAGACCAGCCACATGGATTTTGCACAGCCCTTTCCCAGGATCACAGCCCATGGAGGACTGCAGCCACCTCCGTGCTTATTTAGCAGATGCCAACAGCCTCCCTTGCTCAGCTCTGGGAGGTAGAAACTCAAAAAATCACCCCCGAAATCACACTTCCCATCAGGCTATCGCAGCTTCGTGTTTTAGCAGCTCTGCCTGGAACGGGTAGGATCGGAGGAGACACGCGTCTGCCAGCAGGAACCGCAGGCAGAGCTGCCGGACCCACCACAACACGGGACCTCAGCTATAGCACAAACCTCGGCACACGTTACAGCAAAACCCCCTCTCCAGGCCGTGGGGGGCTGCAAGCTATATGGGTGGTTTTTGGGAGGAACACCCACCAGCCCGTGGTCCGAGGGAGCAAATTCACAGTTATCCTCCAGCCCCGTTAGCCACTCACTGCCGCTCAAAGCCAAGGAGGGCTTGTGCCAGGTCTTGGGCTGGGAGGCGTCCATGAACCCTCTGACTACTATCGCTGTAACCCCAGCTGCGTGCCCAGCCCTTCAAACCAAGCAGTGTTGGGGGGGGTTTGGTTTTCCCCCCCCCCTCCCCTTGCTTTGGGATGTGAGGACCTTTATCAATGACTTCCTCTTAATCTCATTGCCAAGCGGACGTCGCTGGTTTCTGCTGTCACATCGTGCTCTGAAGACAGACAGAGTTTTCTGCCCAGGCTTAAAAAGAACATTGTTTGCAGAACAGAGCGAACAACATGTGAAAAGGAGAAGGGAGGGGGAAGGAAAAAAAAAAAAAAAAAAAAAAAAAAAGAGATCTGTGATGTTTGCTGGAAGAAAAACCCGCTCGTTTGTTTGGACAAGGATTCTCGGCACGTACAATCTCAGGAACAAAAGGAGATGCTTGTTCTCTGCCGTGTTTGTGGGAAGAGTCCTGTAAATATTCAGGGGTGTTTGTGCTGTAGAGAAGATTGCCTACCTGCCTCCAGAAACCGCTCCTCGCACCCCCAAAAATCACTGCTGAGGGGTCCAGCCCTCGCACAGCCCCACGGCCCCGGTCCCCAAGCCCTTCCCTTCACATTCAGTAGGAAACACACAGCCTGTTCAAATAGAAGTAACCACAATAATAAAATTCCTTTGGGCAGAAGTTTTGGGAAGAAACACGGCTCCATCTGACCTTGCTGGTACTTAACGAGATGTAGGTCAAATATTTTAATTGCCAAGTCACTAATCCCCCACGCGCAGCATTTCGATGTTTGTATTGCTGCAGACTTATTGCCTTCTGAAGCCGCAGGGGGAAAGAAATAGCTGCCTGAATTGATGGGCTAGTAATTTCTGCCAAAATACGGTACTGGATACAACTGCTCAGGATGAATGGTTGTGACTGCAGGGAGAAGCAAGTGGAGCAGGAGGGAGTTGCTGCGTTTCTGGTTGGATTCAAAGCTTTTGCCACCTTCCTGAAACCCCGGCCGCATCCTCCAGCATCCGAGCACAACTGTCACAACCTATGCAGGCAGCGCGTCCCGCCCAAATGCACCCCTCGAACCTCCCCTCTCCCATCACCATCCAGAAACTCAGAGCAAAAGAGGAGTTTTATTTTGAGAAGCAACCAGACAGCGACCCAGTCCCACCAGCGTGAGCTCCTGCAAGCATCTCGCAGGCTCAGGTGCTCGCCGGGGCTCGCACGCCTGCAACGCGGCCACCTCCAGGCTGCAGCACTCGCTGCAACCTGAGGCTCCTTCCGCAGGGAGAGGACTAGCAAATTGCATCGATGCTCCCCAAGGAATTTGAAGAGATGAAGTGTAATTACCCATGATGGAGTTTGGCTCGCACAAAAAAAAAAAAAATACTACAGCAGGAGTCACGGCTGCTGGGTCACGCAGGGACAGGCAGGAGGGACGAGGACCCTGAATCATCAACTCCAGACCCTGCCATCCCTGGCAACCATGTCATGAAATCCAATTCAGAAATCTATCGCGGAAATCTTAAAATTAGCTCCATTTTCTACCCCCTGCCACTGCTGGCATCCTGCTCCATAGCTGCCCCCTTCCAACAGCACCGAGGATGCTCCGCTCCAGGCGTGCCCACCTCGGAGCGGGCTTCCCCACGCGTCGGGGCACGTGGAGGTCCCACACAGGCACACATCAGCCCAGGGCTGGTTTCCCAGCTGGGCACAGCCAGCATTAGCTCAGTGACAGCATCTCTAGAGAGGAAAGAAAATGGGGGGGGGGGGGAATGTGGCGTAGAAAGCATTGCATTTTCAGGCCAGAATTAAAAGGTCAATTACTTTATAATCTCTCGGGTACAGGAATGGTCTTGCTCATTCAAACAGGGCTTAACAACACAAGGTCCTGGCCCAGAATAGAGACATTGCTGCAGACCCGAGACCAAATAATAAATTCTGATGAGGACAGAGGTTGCGTCATTAAAATGGCACGGGCTGGATTCTGCCCTTATATCTACCCCTGTAAATCCCAGACAAAGGATTTTCTAGGTTACGCATGCACATTCCTTTCCCCGCTGCTTCATTAAATAACACACAGTGCCTGTTGCCCAGCGTATGCCGGAGCACTCGCCCCAGGCGTGCGACGAGCGGGCAGCCCTCCGGGACAGCCGGTGCGTTGGACCTCGGGGCTATCCAGGGCAGAAGATACCCTGGGGAAAGAAAAGAGTACGGGGGGAGTTTCCCCCCCTCTTTCCCAATTGTCAGGAGGATGTACCTTTGCTTTTGTGTGGTGGATGGAAGGCTCAGGTTGTGACGCTGGCAGCCCACGAGGCTCGATGCACGGCAAGAGGAGCCGGGCAACTTGCCTTGGCTGCACTAGAGACCTGGGACACGATGCTGTCTGCTGGGGCATCATGTGGAGATGCTTCATTTTCAGTCTCACTTTTGCAAATAAGAAGACAACTTTGATTTTTCTTTTTTTTTTTTCCCCTTCGGGTCATTTACGCAAATTTCTTCTTTGGGCACCTGATAGCAAGGGATGCTCCGACTTTGGGATGCAGGAGGATGGAAGAGGCTGTGCCTGCTGGGGTACAAGGCTCGTACCCCTCCTTTGCTTCATCTCCCCCATGTCTGGCTGCTGCAAAGGGAGCGGTTTGTGCAACTGCCCAAAGTCCATCCCATGGAGAGCATGGGACAGGTTACAACAGAGGATGCTGGCCTCTGGACCGGGCTGGTCCCTCGGTGCATGAAATCTCACCGGTGTCCCACGGGGACAATTATCAAATGGGAGAGTTAGTAATCCTGACCCAAAGCCATTAGTTACAAAACAGGGAAGAGTGCTTAAAGCTCTTATGCTTGAACATGTTAGCTCAGCCCTTTAGGGAACTCCTGATGTGCCAGAGCATCTAATCTCTGCAAATCACTTTTATTCTGCCTTGCTCTGGGTTTTCCTTTTTAATCAACGTAATCTTTATTCATGAGGTGTGTTGCTGCATTACAGAAACACCCAGATCCTGAGCATCAGGCTCAAGGAACGGGAATTGGGGAAACTTGGTGTTTGTTCCAGCCGGGGCTTAAGGTCTGGAGCAATTTATCTGGACTGGAGGCAGGCCCTAGCGCTCCTCCATGTCCCGGCAGGGAGGAAGAGGAGGAGGAAGAGGAAAATGGCCCAAGCGTGCAGAGGACAAGCGCTACACCCCGAGGCTGGCACGCTTTGATCAGCACGTCTCATTGCTATATTTAATCAGTGAGGTCCACGCTCACTTACCCTTGCCGATGGAGCCTTTTAAAAAAAAAAAAAAAAGTTCTTTGAAATAAAAATAATAAATTAAAGGGATCAAAGAAATGAGCGACCAGTGAGTGACAGCAACACGAAGCAAAGAATAAAGGAAGCGCTAATGGGATTTCCAGGGGAGAAGTGGGGCAGGAGGGAGGCTTCGCTCCTTGAGAGAGCGGAGAGCTGGGATGCCAGGACCCCAGGACCTGTCCCCCGTGGGCTCAGCCCCCTACCCTGATCCATCCCCACCTAAGGCAGAGTTTCACGAGCCATCTCCAAAAAGGGACGTAGGCAGAGCATAGCAGGACGGAGCGCAGTTTGGCACCCAACACAAGCTCCTGGGAGGGAGCTGGGAAACACCAGCTCTCGCACTTTTGTTTTGGGAAGACGGCAGCAGTTTCCGTGCACAATTGCCTGGAAGCAAAGGGCCATGGTTTAGGGGTTCCCATAGTTTAGGGGTCCCAAAGGTTCATGGTTTAGGGATGCTGGCTGAGCATCACCCCATCCCCACAAATCAGCCCCAAAGCACCCCCGGTTTCCCCAGTTCCAACAGCCGTGCTCAGCAGCCTGCAGTGCCCTCGCTCGCATCCTCCGAGGATCAGCTTCCCCCTCCCCCCCGCCATGATCCAAAGGTACTAATGGGATTGTAATTCCTCTAATGAGCTGTAATTAATCAATTACTCTGTTAGCACAAGAGTTTTACATTTTTTGGCAAACACGGTACCATTTTGTAGCTAGAGGGAGGCTCTTCCCCAGCACCATCAGGCTCCGATTGCGGCTGCAGACAAGCCCCATCTCAGCACCGAGCACACTCGCTTTTTGCCCGGGGAGCTCATTCCCCTCCGCCTTGATCGGACGCTGTACCGCAGGGAGAGGACCCTGGACACAACCCCACAGCTCACAGATCTCCCCCAGGTTACAGACAACCAAGTCACAGGCGTTAATTCAGCGGGTTCGCAGACATCTCTTCCATCAGCCCCTTGAGAATATCAATTCCCTCTGACAAATTTAACAAGCAAAACACACCACAGGCAGAGAGTAAGAGATACGGGGACCCTCTGTGGTCCCTGCAGAGCAGGAACACGCCGGGGGAAATTTCCAAAAGCACAGAGGATGGGGCCAAAGCAATGTCTGGGCTATGTGAGGCACCACAGCAGCCCCGGGATGCCCGGAGCCACGCTGCAGCCTCCTGCGTGCCCGGGAAGCAGGGCTGCACCCCTGCACAGCACCCGCGCGCGGCGGCGGAGCCCAGCCACCTCTCCCAGCTCGGCTTCTCCGTTACCCCCACGCTTAATAATTGAAGGACCAGTGTAAAGGCATGAAAGTTTCAGGGGCTGAGACATTCAGAGCGAGATGGCAGGGCTGGGGAACAGGCAAGGGCTGCCGCTAATTAACCCTGCACGGCGCAGGACCCTTGCACGGCGCAGGACCCTTGCACGGCGCAGGCAGCAAGGCGCAGGACCGTGCCCGTCCCAGATCTGCTTTCCACCCCACACTATAGGGAAGGCTTAGCTTGACATCAGGTGCCTCTAAAAAATCCTAATAAAGGGGGGACTCTTCCCAGGGAGCATGGCATTTTATAGAGCGCGTGGCTTTGCACGGAGCCAGCTCCGAGCGAGGGTTACAAGTTACCTTTGGCTGGCTGCGGAGGCTGAACAGGAGGACTCTTCTGCGGGAGCAGATGGAGCCGACGTGCCTGGGAGCCAGCCCAGCCCTGCTGCCGTGACAGACTGTCCCACGCCGCCTTCCCTGACGATGCTGTGCTGAGACCCCCATGCAGGAGTGGGGGGGTACCCAAGGGGCTGAGCACTGGCACAACTCATCCCACCACCAAACTCCACACCAGGCAGCTCTTCTTCTTCTTCTCCAGCATCCAACTCACCCCACTTGTTTCCTCCTGTACATAACCCAGCAGGCTGGGGAGGAAGATGCCTCTCCTCTTGTTAGGCTCAGCTGGGCAGGGTACACCATCTTCCCTCAAATACTCACAGCAATTAAGCTAATTGCATCCCCCTGGGTAGCTAATGCTGGTTCCCTGATAGTGCAGCCCAGGCTGCCCCAGGGCAGAGGTTCTGGGTCTCTCTGTACTTTGGGGGATATGAACCCCTTGCACGCAGGATGGGATCCCCCAGATCTCTTTATACACATTATTTGCTCTTAGAACCTTCTCGAATGCGACCGCAGCTCACAGCAGCCAGGGCAGGTGTGGGAGCAGAGCCCATCCCTCCATGGGGCGGCGGAGGTTTGGGTTCGGTGGAGTGCTGCCCGCGGGGTAGCGGGGCCAGGAGTGCTTTGGGGCTGAGAACGGGGGCCAGGAGTGCTCAGGCAGCCCCTTTGACTTCCCTTTCCTTGCTGCATCTTCTCCAAAAATGAAGTGCTCTTTGCATTAGGAAGCACAGATGAGTAGGGCCATCTGAGCTGAGGCTGTCGCCCGAGTCAGGTTTTGGTGTGCCAGGACGGCAGCTCGGCGATTAATCCTCCCCCGTGACACCGCCTGGGCCCAGGCACAAGTGAGCATTACCTTGATTAAAAGAGATGGGTTAATGCAGCGCTTGGTCCCAGCACCCTCCCAGGAGAGCGAGGCAGGACTGTCCCCTGCCATCAAGTCCAGCTCCCCGAACTGCAGATGAGGGTGGGGAGCCCCGCGGGTCCCCAGGACACCGCTCAGCACCGCGGGCCACCCGCTGCCTAACGCTCCCAGGGACCGTCCCTCCTTGCCAGGCAGCCGGAGGTTTTCTTCCCTCATTAATTCAGCAGTTGCTCCTCTGAGGATGCTCCTGCCCTTTCAAAGCGTCTCCTGCTTTGTCGCCTGCCTTTTCAGACGCTGCGGACAAAAAAGACCCTGTTCTCAGTGCAATGCCACCAGCTGGGTGCTGGCCTGGGGGTGCACCAGCACCCCGGGGTGCAACCCTGAAGCCGAGCTAACAATGCTGCCAGTCGCCCTCTTCTTCTACCTCCAGGTCATCGTCCCACTTCCCACCCTTGTTTCACCGTTTTTGTCTTTCAAAGAGATTTTTTTGAGAAGTTTCTTTCATGACAATATTATAAACGTGATGCTTTGCGTTTTGAAGGCCACCTTCTCAGAGCTGCCCAGGCACCGGACTGTCCTGCCGCAGGGTCAGCCCTGTCTTCCGGGCTGGTCCCATTCGGGCTGGTCCCTCTCCTTCCCATCTCTGGAAGCTGCAGCCACTTCCCGCAGGGACCCTTCCCAGGTCCCTTTTCCCCCTTGTGTTATTCTTACACCCACTTTAGTTTGCTTAACACCAAATATTTTATTACCTCTCTGGAAAGTTACTGGGAGATTTCCTAGAACAGGAAATATTCAGAGCTGTGAGCTGCTCCTGGGGGTGCACCAAGCCCAGGGAGGGTTGCAACCCCCCTCACCCTGCACAGAGGAGCTGGGCAGAGGCCAGCCCCAGCCTTGCCGGCTTGCCCCGGTGCCACCGAGCGCCTTAGGTGTGCTTCAAACGTGCTTTCTTATCTCATCATCCCTTTTCATTTGGGCCTCTGACCAAGCTGTGAACTTGCGCTGCTTCACCAGCGGCCGCCAAGATCTGCTCGGCGTCTGCCGGCGGGGAGGGCGGTGATCCGCTGCGGCTGCTCGGCTGGCGGGCATCCACCCTCGCCGCCGCCTCCGTTTTTTTGGCAAGGCGACGCTCATCCCCCGAGCGCGGCGCGGGGCGGCAGGACCCGCCAGATGGCCGAGGACATCCAGCATCGTGGAATGTTGCAGCGCGGAGAAGAGGGGCTCACACCAGCGGGTGAGCCCACGCTGGCACCTTGGCCCCGCGGGCTCCCCGCGACACCCCAATTCCCCACGCCGGGTGTCGGGGTGATGAAGCCGAGCCGAGCTCACCGGAGCAGGCGCAGCACCCGGCAGCTCCCATAATTAATAGCACTGCCAGCACTTCCCTGCCGCGCCATGAATAAAACATCCTTTCTGAGTATCCAAACTTTGAAAAATCTCTTTTTTTTCTGTTAATTAAATTTGACAGGACACTGTGCTTTTATTATTTTCTCCTCCTGCTTAATCAGGGGGTGAAAGCTGGTTTGGGGCCCCTTCCTTCAGACTGGCACCCCATTTCTTAGAGGGATGGTATAACTGCCATGGAGATTTCCCCTCACACCCCCTTGGAAAAGCACCCACCTCTGCAGATTCGAATCTGCTGGATCGAAGGTTTGCTACAGCCATTGGATTTTTTGGCATTTCTGGGTCCTTCAGCATCCAAGAGCCTCTCCTGGAAACCAACCTCCCCAGACCCCTTCCATCTTGCAAATGTTTTTGCCGCATACCCAGGTTATGAACGTGAAGTTACCAGTTTTCTTTAGGAAGAAGGGGCTGCACCTTGTCCCTGACCCCCTTAGTCCGGAGAAGGAGGGAGAAGAAAGAGGGGAACATAAGCCAAGGGACTCCAAGCACTTCAGATTAACTCCTGGCATGACTTTCAGCACATCTCTGTGCCTCAGTTTCCCCATTTCTCTATAAAATCTACTAAATGCAGCGGAGGTTTTTCCATGCCGCCTGGTTTTGACCTTTGGCTAAAGCAGCAAATGCTCACAGGGGGCTGGGAACAGCTCGGGAGGAGAGCGGAGGGACGCAGGCTGCTCACAGCTGTGGGTCTCGAACGAGACCCTGTACTTTTTCCTCTGCCCACCCACCCTGCCATGGCTTATATACGCATTTCCTCAATCCCGACCAACAACCCACCATATTCGTCCGTGTCGTGCCCACAGCATTGCAGGGGTTTGCGTTCCCAAGTGCGTTTTGGGAGGCTGAGCACTGTGTTTGTGCCACAAGCCGGTCCCCCCCAGTGGCTTCTGCCGGGCAAGCAGTTCCTGTTGCCGCCTGGCTTGGGGACTCACAGCAATGTCCGAGCAGAAACGCCTGCGCACATCCACGTTTCTGAGCGTCTCCCTCTGTGGAGAAAGGTGTAATTCCACCCCCGGCTTCGCTGGTTCTGATCCAGAGGAGCTGCATTAGCAGAGCTTTGCCAGGCCAGGATCAGACCCTAAGCCAGGTCCTGCCATTGCAGAAGCATCTCGGCCACCCAAAGTGCTGCCGCCTGGCCGCGCCGGCTGCCAGCCGGCCAGAGAGGATGCTGCCCTGCGCCGAGAGCCCACACAAGCCGGGGCTAAGGCACTGGCAGCTAAGCTCAGGGCCGTGCCACGCCGGGACGCTGCAGCACGGTCCCCTTGCAGGTGGCAACAGCCAGGACTCGCGTTTCCCTGATGGTTTTGAGCTGTGGTTCTGCGGGTCGCGTCAGGCAGCGCTCAGGCTGGGTAACGCGGCACTGCCGTCCCCGGCCAAGGGGCACCTTAGCAGAGATACAAGCTCTGGGAGACACGGCAATTTCCTGCCTGAGCAACAAGCGCTCTGCTTCTCACAGGATCCTCTGCCAGCCAATTTTCTCTCTCTGGGCTCCTTCCAGCTTGGCCGTCCAGCCCCCCAGCACGGCACAGGGCTGCAGCCAGCAATCAACAGATCCAACCTGTTTGGGACGGTCACTAGCACCGGCTCAGCCTGGCTCCTCCATCCTGCAAGGTGCCTTCTCCCTTCCCTGCATGCTGCAGGGGGGTTGATGGCATCCTCTGCGTGTCCTCCCTTGCTTCCTGAAGGTCCTGGAAACGTTCAGCTCTCGGCAAGACCTGTGCCGTAACTCTCAAAAGCCGGAGTATAAGTGCTTGAAGTGCTCTCAAAGGGAAGAACTGGCACCTTTAGCACTAGGAAATATAGTTGCATCCATGTGTGCAAGCTAAGGATGCTTCACTTGTTTTTTAAGAGGGGACCTGCAGAGGAAAGGGATCTTCTAGTAGCTTTGTCACCGCAGTGAAAGTCTGGAGCTAATAAAGGAAATTGACTCTGCCAAGGTGGAGAGGAACTAAGGAGGGGAAAACGAATGAGTAATCTAAACAGGACCACTAAAAATCCCTTGGTGCTCTTCAATAAAGCAGAGATTAGCAGGAGGATTTGCAGCCACGCTGCGGGCTGGGACTCAGATCTGCCGCCGAGGTTTTGCTCGGACTTGGGTGAACCAATTATCTCATCCTGTCCTCCTGTTCCTCTGTCTGGGAAGCGCAGACCGTCTTGATTTCCCAGTAAAAGCTTAATTTAGTGACGGTTGTGAAGCCCTTTGAGATCTCCTGAAGGGGGGAGAAGCCATAGGGAGGCAGAGCGCGGCACGCCGGGGCGGTGAGGAACAGCGGGTATGATCTGTGCAAGTGAACTCTTCCCTCAGATGCTTTCATCAGCCTCAGCTAATTGCTCTTTTGATGTCACCGGCATCCTGGTGCTGCAGATCAGCCCCGACTCCGCACCACAGCGCGGGGGCTGCAGCAGCTCCTGGTTCCCCCAGCCCCGTGCCCATGGCAGCCGGTGCACGAGGCTCCCGGCCCACCGAGAGGGCAGTCCGCACCGAAAACCGCTGCATGGCACACCCCAAAGCCAACGGATTCCCTGTTGAGCAGGGGATTTTTATAAAGGCAGTGAGATCAAGACCTCAAAGTAAAGGCAAAGCGCACACAGGGCATATAGGAGATGAGTTTTTGCAAAACTGGACTGTGTGAGGCCTCTCACCTCCAGCAGTGTCAGGGACTCCCTGCCCGCGTGTCCCAGGGCACCTCCCTTCATCTCCCCAGGGGTGGAAATCAGCCTTCTTCATCCTGGAGCCATGGCAGGGACTGGCCTTTGCTGGGCACTGCTACCACGAGGCAGCAAGTTTTCCCAAGCCCTCCTTAATACCAATAATAAAGAGGGATTTGAACTGGCCAACAAAGATGGAACTGAAGCAATCCCAGCGGGAGCATATTTTTATAAGCCGGGGCTATAAGAGAAATGGCAGGAAACCTGACGCACAGCAAATCACTCTCCTGTCACTTTCTGTAACCGAGAAATGCTCTATTAAAAATAAGAGCAGCCCCAGCTGCTGGCAGCGAAGCCGAATCGAGGCCAGGGCAGAGGGCAGCTCAGGTTCGGGTCTGGCTGCCAGGTAGGTGGAAGTCTCTGAAGCCGGTAAGCGCTGTGCTGCTCTGCTACAACTTATAAATACATAGAGCTGCCCGGCTCAGTGACATCCATCACCCGCAGCCGGCAGACGTAGCTGGGGGGAGATGTCTGCCTCCCTCCCTCCCGCCTGGCTGGGCTCGGCTCTGCTGCTCGGTGAGGAAAGGGCTCAGGACAGAGCCCCATGTTTCCAGTTTGTCCCCAAAAATGCACTCCCCGGACGAGGAAGGGGCAGGGAACGCTCAGGGCTCCCGGGTCCTGCCTGCCTGTGGCGAGCAAAGGGCTCCTGTCCCCTGGGTAGCTGGGGGGGGGACCAGGGGACCCCCCCCGATCCCCGGACCGGGGCTCAGCAGCACCGGGCAGCCTGGGTCGCTGGTGTGGCTGATGGCAAAGCATCGGGCATGCAAGGACGGCAAACCTCCTCCTCCTCTGGGTGTTTGCTCTTAACGAATCGGACCTGGCGCTAACGAGGTCGGGAAGTCACCTCCTCCTCTTCCCTCGGCCACGGCTGCTGCGAGCCCCCGCGGCCCACTGCTGAATTCAGAGCAGCGAAAAATATCAGCTAACAGTGATTAACCTGAAAAATGAAGTTCTGGGGAAACAGAAGCTCTTTGCCAATTCAGCATAAAGTGAGGCAATAATTATGGGGGGGAGTAAAAAAAATTCAAGGGTACCGAAGCATTTCAGGGCTTCCAAAAGGAGCGGCTTTGCTTGGGAAATGCAGATGCCCGTTTGCTTTGAGGTTTTCCAGGTGAGACCTTTGACAGCTTTTTAACATTTTCCATTTTCGGCAGCTCTGATCACAGAGGACAGAGCGGCTCAAGAGGAGGCGAGAAGCAACCCAGAGAGGAGCAGGAGCTTCCTCCCTCCCTCCCTCCCTCCTTCCCCAGCTCCATCGAGGTTTCCACCACCACGAGATCTATTTTTTCACCTCTCTCCCACGGCAGAACCAAACTCTCTGGACCTCCCCGGCTCCAAGCACCGGTCAAGAGATCTGGGGATCCCAGGCATCCCCCGGCCACAGGAAAAGCCCAGGACAGAGCTGGGCGAGGTGCCCCAACCCCAGCACCCTGTTGCACCATCCTCCGTTGCCGGTGCACATCAGGTTGTTTAAATAAAGCCCCATCTGTGCGGATTATTTACAGGCGGATGTTTGCTCTGTTGCAGAAGCTGATTTGGTGATGAAAGTTTAAACGGGATGGAGAAGGGAG
The DNA here is from genome assembly GCF_035582795.1 of Mycteria americana. NCBI lineage: Eukaryota > Metazoa > Chordata > Aves > Ciconiiformes > Ciconiidae > Mycteria > Mycteria americana. The sequence continues at coordinate 4,310,613 of NC_134376.1, read as the reverse complement.
AACCAAGCAGGGTATCCTAGAGACGGGAGATGGTCCCATGGGTCCTTTCCGGAGTCAGATCCCCGCGGCAGCACCCCTCGACCCGGGACACTGGGAGCACCTCATTGGCACAGACGCAGAGGCTGGGATCTGCAGAGAGCCACCGGCCCCAGGACAACCTGCCCTGCAGGTTATAGGAGACGCAAAATGACTTGTCCATACACAGAATATAAAAAAAATCACTGTTGGGGACCGAAAGTCCCGGGAGTCCCATCAGAGATCACCCTGCGTGCTGTGAACAGCCCCCAGGAACAGGCACGGCAAAGCCGTCGGTGAGCGGGGAAGGGCAGAGCGAGGGAAACCCTTCGCAGAAACGGTTCCCCCAAAAGCAAGCGCCTGCTCTCGCCTTATTGCCCAGCTGGGAAAGAAAAGCCCTGCTTGGGGGCTGGAGCATGTTGCTGCACCCCAAGGTAGACCAGGAAACCACCCCGAGTCCCTTCAAGCACCGAGATAATCCCCAGGCCACCACATCCATTCTTCCTTTCGCCATTGGGGGCGGACGAGGAGCCCAGCCCTGGAGAAAAACACCCAGATTTCCTCCCAACCCTTCTGGGTCCCACGGGAGATGACTGGTTGTCCCCTGGGCCTCTTGTAGGATATGAAGAGCCACAGTGCATCCCTGCCCACTGGCAGGCAAGCACTGCTGAAGATCACCCCTTTGAAACGTCAAATGCCCCTTCCTGGCAATCAAGAAGCTTCCTGGACCATGGCAAGAGGTAAAGCACGGCCAGAGCAGCCACATGCACTCGCCCATCCCATTCCATCCCATCCTGACTCAACTCCTTCTTTCCCAACGACAGCTCCTGGAGCTCTCCTCTTGCTCCTACCTCCGAAGCACTGATGGGGAAAGATCTCACCTCTTCAGAGCCAGCCCTCGCCACTCTCCCCTGCCACCGGAGCCCAGAGCCGACCACCACGTGTCCACTCCTCCCGTGGGCGAGGCTGAGGAGCCGGGGAGCATCAGCAGCTTGGAGAAGATGTTTGCCCGTGGATGGATCAAGAGCAGGGAAAGGGCTGGGGCAGTAGGAGAACCTGCATTCGAGGCAGCAACGCTGGCTCAACCACTGGTTAGTGGCTCCACAGGAAACACCTTCCCATGCTCACCTGGAAAGACATGTTCCTAGTGAGGCAAGGCCATCCGTGGGCAGGGAGTGGACGGGAGGCTGCAGGAGGTACACCCCTTGGCAGGTACAGCCTCCTCTTCACCCCAGTCAGCAGAGGAAAAGAGGCTGCCAGCGAGTCCTTCAGCTCTCAAGATGCTTTTGCTCCCTGCTTTGCAGCGTTGGGATCCGCCATGGCCATTCCTTGAGGAAAAAGGGCTTTCTTATCTAGGACTAATCCAACCTGGGCTTGCTCCTAGGTAGCTCCAATATTTGCTGTTATAATATGCCTTTACACTCCGTCGTTTTATTTTAGACTGAAGCTGTGAGGTCGCATGTGAGGCTTTTGGACAAATGCTGCTCTCTGCCCCTTCCTGAGCTGCCCCAGGGCCAAGCAGTGCATAAATAGAGACCTGCAAGGACACGGCATGCTCTGAGTCCGAGCTATGGCTGGTTAAAACCAGCAACATGGGTGGAAAATTGGTGGACCATGAAGATGTGGGCTTTCAGTTGCTGTAGAGCTTCTTTGACCCTTACAGCATGGACAAATCCTGGGGGTATCAGAGGGCTGAAAGAAGCGGTGGGAAGGACCCCAGGTTGTACCACAAGCTCGCCAAGACATCTCGGCAATAGCAATCCCCCTGACGAGGCCGGCTGAAAGCATCCCAAAGGGCTGGGGAGAGCAGAAACCTGGAGCAGGAGTCTGGGACAACACCGTACCCAAACAGGTCTCCTCCTATTTTGTGGAGAACAACCCAAACCTGCCTGTCGCACTCATGGCAGAGCTACTGGGTGACAAGGGGAAGCCACCCAGGCCTGTCCCACCACGGAGCTCCTCTGTGGCCACCCTCCCACTGCCAGCTCTCACGGACGGGTACTAGATGTGGCTGCCATGCTTCGGGACGCAATGCCTGCAGCCCCACAGCTCTCCCACCGACCTCCCTGGGAGCACAGGGTGCAGCAGAAGGCTCCTAACTCCGTCAGGAGAAGGTTACTCAGATCAAAAGCATGTGCTTGTGTGTCATAAGACCAGACACTGCTTCCTCCTCCCACCACCCTCACCACGGAGCTGGGCGGCATCTCCGGTGCTCACCACAGCACTCCAGCCACACGGCCGGTGGCCTTGCCGGCCAGGAGCACCTTTCCCGTCACACCCCTCCGAGGTGGCTCCACCACGTCACCTCGGAGCACGGGCTAGAGGAGAGGAGACCTGCGCGGACACGACAGGAACAATCACGTCCCCGAGGTGTCCAGCAAGGCTCTCCCAGCTGGCACCCAGCCTTACCTTGTGCCCTGGGACGGGTCATCCTTTCCCCTCCTCTGCCACGATGGTGCCAGATGCTCAGAGCAAAGCAGCGTAGCTCCACCATCATCAGTGCCGCAACTCATAGCCATCTCCCAAAGGCTGGTCTCACCCCTCCCAGGTGTCAGGTACTTTCCATGCTCAGACCCCTCTGCAGATCCTGCTTCAAACAGCTTCTGGATGGCTGAATAGAGCCCGTATCAGCTGCCTTCCCGCACCTCGGTGAGGCCACGTGCCTGTTCTGGTGCTGAGCCGCGGCTGCCCTGGGCTTAGGAAGGCTGGGACGTTAACTGGGGAAATGTTGATTTTGCAAGGGGCTCCAACAGGACAGGAGAAGCAAAGCCATGCTTGGGAGAGCTGCAGATCAAACCAAGCCAGGAAGCATTTCTTGCCAGCCATGATTGAAGGAAGGAGAGGAGGAGAACCAGGTGAAGCTAGGGCCAAAGCACCGTCTGCCGTGTGTCTTTGCAGGTTGCCAGCCAGATTTCAGAGCCCTGAAATGAAGACCTCTCGTTCGCAAATACACAATGGTGTTTGGTGAAATCAAAGGGCTGTGGGGTCAGGATGAAACACTCCTCCATAGCCATGAGTCAGCCTGTAGCGTTGCTGTGGACAGGAAGCCCGTGAGTCATGGGCTGCGGCTAGGTTGGAGATGACCACTAAGAACATCACCGTCATTTATCGCCAAGACACTGATATGGGCAGAAAGACCCCGGCACCTGCCCCGGGGCAGGGGCCGCACGGTGCATTGCCAGCACGTCATGTCCTGGGCACCTGCTGCTCTCATCTTCTGCATCCCCAACCTGGAGCTGGGTTCCTGGTGTGCTGGATGTGGCCCCTTCATCCGGGTGACACTCTCCATCCAACAGCCAGTCTTGATGCTAAAGCCAACATCACTGGTTGCCTAAATACAGCATTTCCCAAGGCTCTCCCCCCATGGGGACCACCGTTGGAAAGAAATGCATGAAAGAACAAACACAGATCTTGCAGAGGGATTTCTAACATAATTTATCTGTAATTCAAGAGGCACTAAGGAGATACAGGAACTCTTGCATGAAGCCTTTCTTCCGCATTGAAGGTTTGGCTTCTCCAGGTTTTCCAGCCAGAACCCACCTCGGTGGCTCAGGACTCTCTTCCCGACTCTGCAGGCAGCCCTCATCTCAGACTCATCCCCCATCCTCCTCTGCACCCTCGTTTTGAGGCATTTGGGTTGTGCCTCACCGACGGTGAAGGAGCAGCTGTGAGCACAGCGTGCGGAGCTGCGAGGCCAGGAGCAAAGCTTGCCAAGAGATTTGAAGAAGGGCCGGTTACGAGTAGCTGCCCTTTGCTAGCTGGTTTGCTTCATGCCTCCCTTCCCACTGCGTGGTGCACTCGGCCAAATATCATTAAAGGTTTATCCACACACTGATCACCTTATTTGCCTTCAAAGCTGGAGGGAGGTCTCTCTCCTCGGGGAGACGCGGTAGCTGTTGCACCACCTTCAAAGCCAACGGAGGCTGCGCACGCTCGCTCCCAGCTTCACGCGGCTGCGGGTATTGGTCAGGATGCTTTGGAGAGAAGTGGCTGATGCCTTCAAAGTGGAGTATGGGTTGATAAGTGGGGAATGGAGAGAGACATTTTAGCTCCTACTGGGTAATTATCACCTACAGAAGGCTGAGGAGTTAGCTGGTGGGAGGGAAATTATAACCTAGCATAAAACCAATCTCTCTCCCAAATCCAGTCTCTTTAGTGTTCAGGAGTGTTTGGTCTGGTTCCAAGGCTCAGCTTCTGAAGGAGTTTGGAGAGGTCCCTCGACAGACCTCCAACACGGCTGCAAAGCAGAGACCGCATCCCTTTCGTTCAGAGGTGTACAAAAACAGGCGATGCTTCACAGTGCGAGGCCGAAGGAAAACAAATGGCTTCGTTCAGGAGAACCAGTTGTGGTGAGATGAGAAGTGACTTAATTACAATAAGTCCCTTTACAGCAAAACTGCCAGGTGCTAAAAGACTTTTTAATTTAGCAGAGAAAGGCAGATCAACACCAAGCATCTGGAAGCTGAACCCGGAGAAAATCCAATTAAAAAATCAGGCGATGCTGCGAGTGGAACAAGCTATGAAGTGATGGATTATTCATTCCAGGATGTCTTGAATTCAAGGGAGGGGGAATCTAATAGATCCTTCTAGCACTATATCGGCTGACGATGAACACTCCTACCCAACTCCTGGGAGCATGCTCGCTTCATTGCACAAGCAAGGCCAGGAGTTTGGCTAAATGCAAAGTTCCCGTGCATGTGATGGAGGACGACCCACAAGTCCTACTAGGTAAGTCGCACTGTTTTATGCTCGGAGGCATTAATAACCCAGAACCAGCAGCCAACTCCATGGAAACCAACTGGTACTCAGTGACAAGTTCTCCTGTTGCTATAGGAACAGGGCCCAAACAAATAAAAATTACCTTTAATTTTTCCTCCCCAAAGTTCTCACACGTTGCATTTCCATAGCAACTCATTAGCTCATTAGTGATCTGAACCAAACCAGTGGACTGGTGCAAGTGCCCGGCTGCCGTGCCCGGCTCTGTCCCCTCTCGCGGTTAACTGAGAAGAGCCATTAAGATAGTTTATGCCGGGTTTAAGGGGAAAGGCTTGAGCATGAGGAGCTGGGTATCTCAGGGCTGGATTTCTTCATGCCTTCCCCATGATACCTCTGATACAAGCATCACTTGGTCCATTCTATTTCTAGCTGTCACCTTACACTTCAGTTTCTTGACCTCGTCCTTTCCTTTCCAGACTCCCCCTGTCTCCTCCAGGCTCAGCACTCATCTGTTTGACAGCTGCATGGCTTGGCAATGTTCTCTCATCCTTCTGGCCATGATATTCAGGTCTCCTGGCTTGTTGCTATCTTCTGCACCGAGCTCACACACTTCATCTGCAGAGTCCTTGCAGGAGTCTCTCTGTTCTCGTTTACACTCCACAACTACAACCCTCCATCCTCCCTTGGCGGTTTACTGTCATGGGTCTCTTCCATCTCCAAGTCATACTGGAGCATTGTTGAGCCACTTCCACCTAAGTCCCACCAGTCTGAGCCCTGGGGAAGCCACTGCTCAACTCTACTTGGCCAAACCAGCGCCAATCACTTAGGTCTGAAGAGATCCATCACTGCCTTCTTTAAAGTAGCAATGGATGTCGTTGTCACCTTCATGGGCAAGGAAAGACCGTAGTTTTGCAGACGTAGGGCTGGAAGGACGCATTGGATCGCCCTCTCTTGATTTCAAGACGTCCTGGACACGACCTGATCCTCCCCTGAAGTCGATGGACCCATTCGCACTCCACGTACTGCCTGTTTGGCAGGGTTCAGGCTGAGCAGCTGGAGCCAGGCTGGATGGCACAAGCGAGTGCACGGGTGCTGTATGTCCTGCCTGGGCTCAGCAGTCACAGGAGATGACAGAGCAATCGGGTGTTAAAAATCGACCAGGAAGAAAAAATTGTTAAAAAAAAAAAAAAGAACCAAGTGGCAGAATTGCTGTTGACAAGTGTTGGTGTAATTAACACAAACGAGTGCATCCAAGGAGACTAGATGCATTAAACCATAGTTGCATGCCCACAGGGAGGAGATGCTACCTTCAATTAGTGCCCGAAACTTTGGAAAACAGAGATCAAGTCTGATTTCCTTCACTGTAGTAGAAATCCGCTGAAAATCCCCAGAAATCCGCTGACTTGCAGCCACAGGGAAACACAGCCCAGGTCGTCTTGGTTTTGTTTCCTACGATTTGAATATTTTGGCACCTCTCAAAGAGTAAGTTATGAAAATAAGGTAGAAAGGGGGGAAAAAACCCAATCAATCAGCAACGACAGGCAAGCAACTGAGAGTCTTTTAAACTAGCCACCTTGAGTCTTAGTCTGGGGCCTTAAATACAAAGTGAGAACAAAAAACTCCAAAGAAGTCAGGGGCATTCAAGGGAGAAGAGCTTTTCTCCCCTGAATTTGCCCAGCCTCCCTTTTTCCCCAGCCTTTCGGATGGACAGACCAACTCCTGGACACCACAGGTCCATGCTGAGGCACAGGAGGGAAGCGAGTGCCTCGGGGACTCGAAGCCCTGCAGAAATGCAAAGTTTCCTTCTCCCCTTCCCTTTGTTTTTTCCATTCCAGTGTTGCCAGGAGCCTGGATTATTCACAGAAAGAACAGCAGAGTATTCCTCACTCCAGAGCGCCGTGTCTCCAGCCCTCCCTGGGAATCATGCAAAGCCGCCATGCCTTCACCTTTCCCTCCAGCACGATGATTAGCAAACTGCTCCCAAGAATAACGTACGTAGGTGTCCTTTGGGCCAACCTGAATGCTCAGGACCTGGGGGCTTCAGTTAAAATCCTTTCCTGGGACTTCCAATAGAGGCGGCTGCACCGAATGTTTCTCCTGAGCCCCTCGTATAAATTGTTGATAAGGATGAGTCAGTGGAAGCAAGAGTTCTGAGTGTTGGTTTCATCAAAGGCAGGAAAATTACCCTATTTTGTGTGGATTGGGTATCACCAGATGGGAGGGAATCTGTTGCAGAGGCCACTGATGCCATCTGGAAACCTGCCCACCCTTTGCATCTTCAGCTCGTGACACTTTCTGGTACAACCTCTGCTCCGCAGGCTCCTAAATACAGCAAATCTTCTTCCACCCCGTCCTCCTCACCGGCTGCAGGGGTGCATCCCCCACCCCAGCGCAGGTGGCAGGAGCGGCCCTTCCCTCCCACCTCCACCCACCAGCCAGGGCAGAGGGGGGGGAGCAGGAGCCAGGAGGGGACGTGTCCCCATCCCCCTGTTACAGCGCTCACGTCCCCTCTTACGCAAGTGGTCGGCATCTGGAGTCCTCAACGAGGAGAATATGATGCTCACGTTGAGGGTTTCTTCTTCCTCACTTTAGGATCCGCTTGGGGTCATTTTTAGACGTTCGCTAACATTTGTACACCTTGCGTTTTCTCCACTGGTCTGCAGCTCCATGTTAAATCTGAATTTACTACATACCATGCCATTTACGTATGTTAGATAGTATTTCTTCTCCTTGTTACCCCTAAAACCGGTTTTGTTTAGCTCTAGCTCTGCACGTCCTTCACTGACCATTGGTGAGGTGTTTTTAGCCGTGGGGTCTCTACTGCTAACCCTGGACCCCAGCTCTCACCATCCCACATCTGTGCTCCTCTACGCTGCATCCCACATCTCCGCTTTTCACATCTCTACTTTCAGACCAGGCCTATATTTCTCTATCCCACATCATTATATTAGTCAAAAAAAAAAAAAATCTCATTCTACATGGAATAACAGCTGGCTCCTGTTATCTGTATAAAACTAGGGCTGTACCATACAAACAGAAGTAAAATAAATTAGCCATAGCTACCTGCTCAGTTAGAAAAACTGCTGTTACAGCTAAACCAGGTAAAACAAAGCCGTGGTCAAGAAAAGTTCAGACAGAGCAGGTCCACCAAGCCTCTATCCTGAGGCCTTGCAAACTCAGTGCAAGGCTTATGGCCTCGTGCAACGGCTGCACCATATTACAGGGCTGCAGGTACCCGGGGTTGCATTGGGGAGCCCCGTCTTCTCGCCTCCAAATACCCTGGGGGGAACGGCACTGGCCCCCTGGGGTGGGGACAGATGTGTCCCTTCGATGGCTCATTGAAGACGTTGAGGGCAGGGTGGAGGATTATTGTTTTCCCCCCAACCTGGGGGATGAACGCCCGGTGTCTCACGCAAGGGACCACAGCCCTGCTTAGGATCTCCGATGCCTTCGCTGCTGCGTCCAAGCCGCTGCCGAGGACCGGGGATGGAGGATAGGCTGCCAGCTCGCTCTTCCCTGCCTGCTTCATTACCTCCAAAATTACACCCACAATAAACGCCCAATTAAACACTTGCTGACAGAAAGGCATCGGGAGCGGGGGCGGGCAGCACAGCTCTACGGGGAATATTCCCCCCATCCCAGGGGCTGCGCTTCCAGGTGAATTCATGTAAATCACACGTGAATTCCCATAATTAATCGCTGCCGTCCCCGGCCACGCACGTGCTGGTGCGAGCGATAGCGGACGGGGCAGGCACGCAGAGGAAGAGCTGAGCCCACATCCAGACACCAGCCGGGTCGGGATGAGGCCAGGCTGGGTACCACACGTGCTGGAGCAGCAGCAGCGGTGGGGGCTGCTGGACCCCAACGGTGGGGGCTGCTGGAGCAGCGGTGGGGGATGCTGGACCCCAACAGCCCCAGCTGCAGCGAGACGGAGCCACCTCAGGGCTTTGCCAAGCAAACTGGCCTTTTTTTGACCAGAAGCAACACAACCTGTCTGGTTAAGTCCCCACTGAGACATGCAGTAAATTCACCTAGCCCCAAAACGTGATCTGATCCTAGGACGGATGGAGCTTGGCTCCCGCGTAGCTTCTCTGGCGTCTCGTAAGGACCGAGCGGCATCAGCACAGGCACACGAGCCCCCGTCTCACCTCCCCCCTCCACCAGCCCTGTCTCCGTGTCACCCGTGGGAATCTGCTCATTAGCAAGGTCTCTGCCACCGTCAGATGTGATCAAAACCACAATTCAATTAAATTTGATTGGATTGAAAGCCGAGGTTTTCAAGGAGACAGGCAGGTACACCCAGAGCGGGACGCCGTTGCCTGGGAAAGCGGGCTAAGATCTGCAGGATGGTCACCTCGAGGTGAAGGAAAAGCTGGGACGTGGCTCCAGCCCCAGGATGAACTCCGGCCCCTGGGGCCGGGAGCCTTTGCCAGTTCATGCATCCGCCTTCTGGAGGATCCCGGCTGGAGTAAGGTAAGCCCAGCCTCCCGGAGGTGCTTTTAATTCTTTCTCATCTTTTGAAATCAAATAAAATTCCGAAGGAGAAACTTTGTCATCTGAGCAACAGAGGGGAAAAAAAAAAAAAAAAAAAAAAAAAAAGACATGCCTAGAGATGAAAGGGAATTCTAGATGGGTATTTCATCTCTTGCTCTGGTAACGAGTGTGAAAACAAAAAAAAAAAAAAAGAAAGAAACAAACAAAAAATCCCAGACATGGTTAATGAGCTTTGCATTTAAATGTGGCACCGATGTCACCGCGCAGACTGTTCCCTCAAGGTCCCACGTACCCGCTCACACCAGGCGACGGGCACGGGACAGCCCATCGGAGCAAATATTGGATGAGATTAAATTTCGCTAGTGTTTACTAAATACAACATGCATTTCCAGAAATCAAGAAAAAGTTTGTTAAATATTTTAGTACATCTGGTCTCCTCTTCCCCACCCATATACGGACTTACAAAATGCTTTGCATATTTATTTTAGTATGCACTAGATTTATTTAAAAATAGCATCACCAGCACTGGAAACAGCCCACTTGCTTTTCATCTAGATCTTTGCACTGAATCAATGAATCCAAAATTAAACAAGGTTGGGTGAACTAAATCTATACAAGGACCTATTTGCCGATCAATACAGAAATGGATGTCTGGGATCTCTTTACTGTGTTGAAATATGAGGACTTATGAGAGAGAAATTGCTTTTGTTATTGTATTAAAAAAAATCAGATTTAATCTCCCCACATAAAAAAACTATTTATCAGAGAGAGGCTTTGTCCTAAATAATTCATGCTGGTTGTATAGTACCCAGAAGAGAGAAGACTCCCGTCTTCCATTCCTAATGAGAGGGAAAAAAGACCTCAAATATTTTTCTTGGGTTCAGTTTTATGGGCACAAGGAGATGAAACTCTACTTGGCTTCTGGAGGGCGTCCTCCTCCACCACTGCGGGGGAGCTGACTCCCCCAGAACACAAAGAGAAACCACAATGCGCTGCATATGGAGGGAGAAAAGCTTCAGACGCGTCTGGAGGCCAAACTCAGTTCACCAGTAAGAGGCACCTGGCTTTGGCATTGAGGTTCAAGCGATGACCATGGTGACCAAGTAGCCAGAACCCATCTGACAGAGGGAAGAAGGGTCTCCTGAAGAAGCCACCTCAATATGGCCATAATATAAATCCGGCCATAATATAAATCCAGGTGGAGGCTGGATGAATGCCATCTGCGGCTGGATGTGTTCCTCCAAAACGGGGTGGAGGCGAAGCCATCCTGGGCTGCACCGAGCGCTGGCTGCCCCAGCAAAGCTGAGCTGGGAGAAGACCAAAAGTCAACCCAGGCCGCCCCATAGGGAGTACATGAGAGACACAAGCCACAAAGGTCAGTGGAAATCTCTCCTGGCCCAAAATGGGAACAGAATCGGGGCTGAAGAGCACGGATTCGGGGGAAAAAAAGATGATTGGCCTTTTAGCCCATCTTGGGCACCAAATTTGGGGCTGGCTTTGGGAACTGCCTTGCACGGCCGTGTTCTCAGCCAGGTCCCTTTCTCCTAAGTGTGCTCCAAGAATTGATCCATCGAGGGCTGTACCTGCTCCGCTCTGAATAAATCTGCATATCAGCTGCTTCCATGAATGAAAAATGCATGCGCCAGTAAATTGGAGGTGAAATAATACATCTGTTGTCAGCAGCCTTTTTTTTTTTTCCCCCCCTCTTCCATGAGTTTCATTAAGAAGAGACATATTGTCTCTGATAAAGTTAACACCACCGGTTCACTAATTGTTCCTGACGCTTCCCTGTTGCTTTGATGATGGATCGCTGCAGAAACACCAGCCCCAGGCAGGCAGGGAGGGATAAAGTCACCTCTTCAGGTTATTTCTGGAAGAAAACGTAACAAAGCTGCAGAGCCCGTGCCAGGGAAGTGCCCCGAGCCGTGGCGAGGCTGGGGACACAGGGGTGGCAGGGCTGTCCCAGGAGCCCCGTGAGGTGCCAGCGCCGGATTTGGATCCTGCAGTGCTGCAGCCAGCTCCCAACGTGCTTCCTCTGAAGGTGCAAGCGCATGAACGAAGGAGGAATGAGAAACAGCTGACCCTGGCCAGACACGTCATGGGTTCCTGGGGGAAAACTGGACTTGAGGGACAATCCCAGTCCCAGCTTCCCCGATCACCTTCATCCACCTGCATCTTTCAGCCCTTCACCAGACCAGGAGCTGGGCGAACCCCAAAATGACTGGTTTTGGGTCCGGTGGCTCTCCCTGGGGTGCCGGCTCTCAGGCCGTTTGCATCCCCCCACGAAGGGACTCCACGGTGCGAAGGATGCGGAGGGACCGGGTGCTTGGTTCCCATTCACACCTCAGCTGATTTCAGCCCTCCCGTGGGCAAGGCAAGGGTGGTTGTAGCAGCCAGCTCCACACCTCGGGATGCCTGGAGAAGCCAGGTGGGGCGGTGACGATGCCAGCCCCCCCCACCTCTGCGTGAGCCCCGTCCCGTCCCCACGCTGTCCCTCATGGCGTCCCTGCCACGGCCAGCAATCAGGTTAGCAGCTTGCAAGGCACCCGAGCACACAGCAAAGAAGCAACAGCTGCTTCCCGCTGGCCCAGATCGAGCATTTTAATTAAGGAGAAGATCTGGGGGAATAAAAGGGAAGATCCCTCCCAAAGCTGTAATTAAAGAAACTCGGGGCAAGGCGGGACGACGAGAAAGGACACGTCCTGCTGTCGATGGGGCTCAGCTCAGGAGGGCAGTGCGAGGGGAGCGGAGACCCCCACCGTGGCCCCGCAGTGCTGGCGCAGCCCCCTCCCCAAGGGGAGGTATCCCCCCCCCACACACGGGTCGCGGAGGCTGCTCTGCACCCACAAAAACAACCTTTCAATCTTCACTGAGGTGCCCCAGACCTTCAGCAAGATTCACCAAACGCAGAGCAAGCAGGCACTCCAGCCTAGATCAAAGCCAAATTCCTGTCGGTTTGACTCCGAGTTACGGTGAAGGTTTGCCGGGCTGGTGAAGCAGGAGGGTCCTGCTGGGATTCGATCCCAGCGTTGGCTCACCCCCTCCAAGCCAAAAGGGGCCGGGTCAGAAACCAGGAGGCCATCGCGGCCTTTGGGAGGTGGGTGCCACTGCCACCAAGACCTGCAGAGCCCTTCTGAGCTATTTGGAGAGGTGCCGCGGTCCGGGACAGCCTGCTCCACAGGCTTCACCTTCCTGAAAGGCGGCACAGCTTGCCATTCTGTGTGTGCCAGCGCTCCGGGACAAGTACCGTTTCAATATGGTGATGCCGAGAGCAGCATCGCCAGCCAGGACGGGTGACCAAGGGCACCGGACCTCCCGCCCCGTCTCCAGCAGGGTGGAGGTGCCTGGGTGGGGAGGGTCCGAGAGCCGCACCAGTTCCCGACGTCTCTCCATCAGCTGCCGAGCTGGGCACAGCCCATCCCACCAGCCCGCTCAGAGTTGGTGCTGGAAACAGGCAATTTTCCCCACTTTATTTAACTCTCGATGCGTCTCATCAGCCCTGGAGGAGCAGCTCAATCCTGTGGGCAACATCTGCTCCCCAAAACCCCCTCGGCCTGGGAGGAGAGGCTGCGTGGCCCACTCCAACATTCCAAAATCCTCCCGACTTCAGCAAGGCGGCACAAAGCCGGCCCCAGACAGGGCAGCAGCATCTGTCCTGGCCCCATCTGCTGCTCGGGGCACAGTCTCCAGCCCCAGAGCTGCACATGGGTCAGACTTTGGAGATGGCTCTCCTAGCTCAGGCAACCCCAAACCTGCTCAGGAGCCTCCCCGCTCCCATCGCGACAAGGGACCGCAGGGACAGTCCCTCCTGGCCACCAGAGAGGAGAAAAAGCCGATGGGGGTTCACAAGCCCTGATGCTGCACGTCCCTGCGTGGCTGCTCGGTGCAAACCAACCCTTTTCCCAGCCCCATGACTGCTCCCTCATAGCACCTTGAAAACCCCTTTCCTCTAGTCTCTTTTAACCCAAGCTTCTACTTCGCTTCTTTAATCGACGGGAAAGGGAAGAGCACAGTCAGCCTGCCGGGCCAGCCAGCAGCGAGCCAGGTACTTGCCACAAAACGCATCTCTGGCACCAGATGCCGACTGCCCGCAGAGGTGGGGGCTCAGCAAGAGGCAGCGAGCAGAGAGGGAAGCTGGGGTGAGACTCTGGTAGTGGGAAGACCCCGTGAAACGTCTTTCCAAACAAGAAGAGCCAACCCTTCGTTAGCAGTGATGGCCACAGGAGCCAGGCTGGGACCCCTGTCCCAGGACCCAGAAGCATTGCAGGAACCAGGGTCGCATCCTCAGATGTGCAAGTAGACGTGGCTGTGCCCAGGGCTGCGGGTCCCCTGTCTCGTTAGGGGCCAGAAAATCAGGTTTTTGAGGAGAAAGGTGCAGCAACGGTCCCTTGTAAGAGGGAAGAACCCCCAAGTGAGGCACAGAGCAAAGCGACAAACCCTGGCACGTGATAGCCACAGCATAAATCTCAAAAAAAAACCGCAACAGCCCTAAAAAAAAGTGGGGTGGGAAGAAAACCTGAAGGTACCGCTCCCCGAGAAGCACTTCTGCCACCCCGATGCCTCACGCTGGCAGAGCCCTAGGAGCCACCAGCACCTCTGCATCCTCCTGGCTTACCCCAGGCCCCCAAAATTGCACCCAACAACGTTGCCCATCGCTCTGGCCTGGCTTTGCCAGGTCGCTCCCTGTCCCCAGAGCTGCGCAGCGCCAGCCTGCATCGATCCGGGTGAGGCACTGTTGGATTCGCGCGGCCTCTGCCGTGTATTTACACAGCGGCTACGAGCCCTGCGAAGGGGGGAAGCGACGAGCGTCCCTGGGGCTCCCATTCCCCGGGCTGGGACAGCGGCGGGGGCAGCTGCACACCAGCTAAACGCCAGCAAGGGCTCACCAGGCGCGGCTTGCGTTGCACGGCCGCATCCCGGGGTACCCTCCAGCTCATCCAACAGCTTCTCGTCGCCAACGCCGAACAGGACCTGTTGCAGGCGGTGATATTCTGCAGGGCCTTTGCAGAGGGTCGAGGCGACCTAGGGAATACTTAATTAATTGCCTCACCGACCCAGAGCGGCGATGCTCGGAGAAGCCACGCACGCGATGCATGCTTCACGGCATTCGGGGCAGCTTCAGACCCAAACTGGAGCTTTTGTCTGAAACCTCGGATTTTGTTTATGAAATCTCAGCTTCTATAAGAAGAAAAGAGCATATCACCGTAGAAGAGACATAAGTGGCCCTGAGCAGGGAATGACACCAAGGAAAACACAGCCGATATCAAGGTAACGGCTTTGATTCATTGAGGTTCCCGTCTCCTCCGCTCTGAGCTGCTCCAAGATGTAAATCAAGTGCAAAAGCCACCCTGGCTCGCCAGGCTTCTCCGCAGCCCTCTGCCCACGTGCCTGCAGCACTCGCCACTGCTCCCGTCTGCAAATAAACAGCCTGTTCCAGCACCGCTTGGTATTTCGAGAAAGGTTAACGCAGCATGTGAGGGGCCAGAGCCACCGCTCGCAGGGGCTGGAAAGCCTCCAGGCAAACCTGTCAGAGGACCGGGGCTCCTTGAGGAGGAGGTGACCTCCTCGGCCCCCCCCCAAACTGTTTGCTTCAACCTTCGATATTTTCAGGCTTTGCACTGCTAAGGCTTCCTTCTCCCACCCCCGCATTTCCCCACCAGCATTCCCACCTCTGAAAAATCAACAGGAATTTCAAGCCGAGAGGGAAGCCAGGAGGTCCACGTTCACTGGGCAAGCCGGGAGTTTTCCCCCTGCTTTGGGGCTCCTGCTGAAGGCAGCAGAAAATCACCCCAGTTTTCCAGCACCCCATCAATGGGGAGTCACCACGGACCCTGGTGCAAGTCCCAGGGGAACGCAGCAGCAAAACAGCTGTGCGTGGACCGGTCCCACGGCTCGCTCCATAAACACGCACACACCGGGGCTGGATTTGCAAAACCAGGCTGCTAGGACAGACGGAAAAGGCTTGGAGATGCTTTATCCAAGCCGGTGGTGGAAACAGAGCTAAGCTTAGAAACTCATCTCCAGGGATGACCAATTATCAGGGGAAAAAGGAAGGGCACTAAAGCACCTGGATACCCGTGGTTAAACCAGAGCTTGAGCTCTCCTCACCCCAAACCAAACCACCTACCCTCTGTTTGGAGAGAAGAGCTGGGAGACATCCACAGCAGCTCCCCATGGGCAGCAAGGACCTTCTGCACCCACGTGCACCTCACTTAACCCCTTCCCTCTCTGATGGGCTGCACTAGGCTCTCCAGGTGCCAGCTGAAATGATTTTAAAGCCTCTGGCTAGCCTGGCTGGGGCTGGAAAGGCTGATCCGTATTCCTGAGGGCTCATTGGTATTCTGCAGCTTCAGCTCATTAGCACTTAGGTGCTACAGGAGCGGGAGCGTTGGAAGTTTCTGGGCGAGACAGCTATTAGGGGAGGATTGAAGGCATCTCGTACGAACCGATGGCCTGCGTGAACTCTCTAATTTACGCTATCGATCTAGAAAGGTGCCCACAGGCCACCTGAACCAAAAAAAAAAAAAAAAAAAAAAACCCTGCCCTAGATACAGGCTCAGCCACCTTCAGGAAAAGAAGAAAAATTAAGCAAAATAAATAACCCGCAGCCCCAGAAAACTGGCTGCATCATCACACCCCCTGCTAATGCTATTAGCCAGCCCTCCTCCACAAACGGCTCTTCAGGAACGGCGTGAGCTCCGGCTCAGCAGCTCCTGGAGAGACCCACCAGCCCAGCAAAGGGCCAGTATGACCAGTACAAACGCCCACGCTGTACTGGGAGAGCGCGTTTGGGGGTCTGCCCTCTTAGGGAGATCGTGCTCCCCACACACGCTGCTCAGCAAAGGGCAGGGAAAGCTGCTGGCGCTTAAATTCAGGAGGGCTGAGCTGCCGCAGCCCTGACGGTCCCGACGTCCTCTCCCTGTGTTGGATGTGCTGAGTTTTCCCTTCTCTGCAGCGAGGGCTGTCCCCTCCTCGCCCAGCTTTGGGCACTGCCTGTTTATACCTCGTGATAGACCCACGGGGAAGTCACCGGGCAGAAATAACCTCTTTTTGCCTGTATGCAAGACAAATAGGGGGGAAAAAACACCATTTCTCCTAATAAGGGAACTCAAAGTGATGAATTTTCCGCTTCTCCTGAAGTTCTTTCCTTGGAGGCACTGATGCATTTTTAATGGGTCTCAATGTAGCTATTAAGCTGGTAATTGAAACGGAGAGCCCTCCAGCTCGGCCACGGCCCACGGCAGGTCAGGCCCCTCCGAGCGCGTTCCCACCCGCCATGCGGGTGGGCCAGTGGGTTTTCCTGAGGTCCCTGCTCACCCACAGCATCGCTGACACCCCTGGGTCCCAGCTCCGGGCAGAGCATCGCCACCGGGCTCCTGGTGCTTGAGGGACCCGGTGTCCCTGGCCCGATCCTGCCTGGCGGGGGCTGCCAGGGGAAATATGTGGGGAAACCCATTCCCCTTCTCCCTGTCCCATTGCAGGGGGGAGGTGAAACAACACCACCCCCCCCTGCTAAACCTGCAGCTCCACCACCCATGGGGACGATGCCCAGGCGGCAGCAGACCCCCCCCAGCCCCAATCCCGGCCACGCACCCCCGCGGGACGGCTGGAGGGGGCTTGGCGGAACAGGGGGGCTCGGGACCCCCCAGGGTCTGCACCCTGCTGCCCTCCTGCCCCAGGCACCCACAGCCCAGCCCCTGCAAATGGCACCCACCCTCCTGCCCGGCCCGGGGGGGAAGCAGAGCCCTGGGTGCCGCTGGCAGGGCTCCCGGGGGTGCTGCTCCTAAGGGTGCTGCTCCGGGGAGCCCCGGCTCGGGACCAGCGTTACACCCCACGCTACGAGGAGAAAGCACACCCGTGGCAGGACCCCATCTGATGTTGGACCCCACGCTGCTGTTCAAACAGCAAGAAAAGAGGCGACAAGAAGCAGGTTTAAGAGTGAATTTTATTGAAAACAACGACTGGGGTTAATGGGTACAGACCGTTCTCAAAAATACAAGGCTAGAGGGGCTTCCCACGCGAGTCAAAATCCTCATCCACCTTAAAGCCGAGCTGGTTCCCGGCAGGGCTGCCGTTCCCCCCTGCCATGGCAGAGGGGAGGCAGCAGGACAGGAAAGCATCAGCTGTGAAGAGGGACAGGTAAGCCCCGTGTAGAAGGAAGCAGAGCAGATGGCACCCGGAGGTGGTGTGGGTGCCTCTTCAGCAAAGCCTTGCTTCATCCACAGGGTCCCAAGCCCACCCTGAAGGCATCTCCCCAGTGTTTGAAAGGGCAGATACTCCCTTTTTCCAAAATACAGGAATTGGAACTTTCTCCAGGAGGAGAAATGCAGGAAAAGAAAAAAAAAAAAACCCCAACCAACATGCAAAAAAAAAAAAAAAAAAATCACATTCCCCAAAGCACCAAAAAAGGTGAGATAAAGGAAGGGGAAAGGGGTTGAAACAAGGAGAGAAGGGAAAAAACAAAAGCTTAACATCAAAACAAAAAACAATCCAAAGTAACCAACTATGAAAAAAAAAAAAATACAATTGTACATCTCGGCTGCAAAGCTGTCAAACCAAGCGGGTAAGGGTGCGGGTGCTCCCGGAGAGCGTCGGGTGGTTTGCAGAGCGGGACCAAGGAGAGAGAGGCGGAGAACATCAATCACTTTCTTATTTTACATGAAGAGGTAGGGTGGGGGGTCAGGGTCGAACCAAAGGGTTTGTCCAGCTCAGCCCGGGCTGGTTTCCTTGGGGTTTGTCAACTCGGGGAAGGGGATGAGAGTGGTGACGGGGGGAAAAGCGCTGCCGCACGATGCCCCGGCACAGCTTCCCCCAGCAGCCGCTCACAGAAATCGATGGCGTCACGCAGCCCGGCCTGGAGCAGCCCTGTTCCCGGGCACGGGGTCCCCAGCGCCGCTTCAAACCCCGGGCCGCGGGAGCGGGGAGCCCTGAATTTAAGGGGACATCGTTCTTCATTGGGTGGGGGACCCCAAATGCTGGAAATGAACCCTGAAATCCAGACCTCCAGGGCATGAATTTCAGGAAAAACATTTTTAAAAGATTCAGTTAAAAAATAGATGCTTTTTTTTAAAAAAAAAAAAAAAAAAAAAAAAAAGTCTTAGGCCAGGGTGTCTTCTAGTGACCCCTTCCCCACCACCCCAAATTTAGGCAGAAAAATGCTAGCCATTTCACTAAATCTGCTGGCCACATAGACGTTCACACATTCATCATTGATTTAAAAAATATATAATATATATAGGGCACACACATACACACACACAAATATATATTAGAAAAGAAAAAAAAAAATCCCTCTGAAAACTCAATCTATTAAAAAAAACAACAAAATCCACAGCCGGTGCGTTTATCCCGTGATCATATACAGTAGAAAACAGAAATCCCTTTTGCTCCCGTAGCTCCTTGCAGAGTGCTCAGGCTGGGAGAGTGGGGAAACACATCAGGTTTTCACAGTGGATTTGTTAGCAGAGAAGGAACTGCTCCTCCCTCCTCCCACACAGAAGGGCTTTAATTTATAGCAAGTTAGATTAAAACTAGGAAACATGTTACAAAGTCCATTATATATAGACATAAAATGTACAACTGTCGGCAGCCCCCGTGCGAGTCACTGGGGTTTCGATCTCGGCTGACACCTCGGCAGGCAGCTGGAGGGTTCGAAGGCAGTTTGGGACACGAGGGATGCAAGTACAGCCTCCGAAACGAGCGGGTGTCACAGTGCGAGGTCTTACGTGAGCTCCAGGGTGGAAGGGAGATGGAGCAACGTCTTCTCCAGGAGCCAGGGAAGGCGGAGGCAGGGGCTGCGGAAGGCATTAGATGCCCGGAGAGGGGATGCGTCCTCCCAGCCCAGGGCTGGAGGGGAGAGAGGCAGCGCCCGGGGACCTGCTCGTCTCCGTCACCTTGTGCCCACGTGGGGAAGGGAGCACTGGGTGCTGGATGAAGTCCCCTGGGCAGGCGTGGGGAGAGCGTGGGTCGCAGCTTGCGTCAAGGTGGGCTCGTCGAAAAATGCTTCTTTTTTCCCCTCAAGGGAGCGGCGTATCGATTGAAGGAGGGTGCTGCCTCGAAGGGTCATCAAACATGTTGAGCCAGGCATTCAAACAGCCTCTGGTGTGAACAGTGGCATGCCCAGGGAGCCCCACAGCCCCCTAAAAAGCTGCGTAGGCGCCTGGGGACAGAGAGCCAGGCACAAAGGGAAGGTGAGCAAGACCAGACTCTGGGGAAGGGGCTTTGGGCAGGCAGGGGGGAAGAGTGGGGCAAGCGCAGCAGCATTTTTTCTCTCTGCCTTCCCCAGGCAGCAAAGAACCACAAACTCCCTGTGCTGCGCACCAGGCTGCTGGGGAGGGGAGATGCCCTCTGGCACCCTCTGCCCTGGCCCCGCTCAGGTGCCATGGGCACGGTCCTCTCCCCAGGAGGAATACGCTGGCATCAGCAGGGAACTCCCGAGCCTTCGGTCTCCGTGGCTTAGTTGGAAAGGTGTTGGCTTCAAAAGGCTCATCCTGGGGGATTTCATTTACAGGGCAAAGAGAAAAGAGATTGCGAGGCCAGATGGGGCCAGAGATACCCGTGGGTTGGGGAAGTGCGATTTGTGCAAACCACCATTAAACTTGAGTCCTCGTTCGCTCTTCTGCGGGGAAGCCAGGATGGAGGGGACTGCACGAAGCCGTGAGGTTTGAGTTAGGAGTCTTCCCCGAGGATCTCTGTCACAAAGGAGGCCATGTCAGTCTCTTTGGTGTCGTGCAAGGTAAAGAACGGGTGTTCCTGCCAAGAAGACCAAAGACAACATCAGCTGACACCCAAGGACAGACAAGCCCAAGAGCAGTCCCTGGGGGATGTCAGGCAGCTGGCAAGGTGCTGGGGGAGAGGTGGACACCAACCTCCTCCCCAGGCTCCCACGGACGCCATCCTTTAGCTTAACAATTAACTAACGCTTTCAGGTTTGGCATTTCTAGGTTCAACCCCAGTGGGACAGCCCACCTCGGCAGCTGTACTACCACCATTTGAGGTCTAAACTCGCCAAGAACAGATACGACAGAGGAAGAAAACACCTAGAAACCCTGACCTTAACACCCATGAAATCAACACACCCTTCCACCTTAGACAAATGACACCCATCCCACTCCGTGCCTGAAAAGTGACCCACACATCCTGTTGTCCCATTTTCCTAGGACCTGCTGGACCATTCATTTGACTTTTGAAACGCGTTGCGATAAAGACCAGCAGAAATGGCTTCACACTCACCATAAGTTCTAAATAGTTCATTCGCTCAGCAGGGTTCTTCCTTAAGCTGGAGGACAAAAAATGGGAGAGAAAGGCTGTAGGATCTTTTTTTTTTTTTTTTTTTTTTTTTTTTTTGCTTTATGTGGTCTATCACAAGGGATCTCCCCTTCCCACCCAACATGACAACCTTCTTATGGGCAGCACCCATTCCTCTCCCTCCTTGGCCAAGCAGGTTTGAACCACCAGCAAAGCGGCCAGGCAGGTAACTGGGAAAGGCCAACTCATGGTGTTTTGCCACAAAAAGCACAAGGCAAGCAGCTCGCTGCAGTCTGCCCCGCACAGCCTCGCTTGTCCGCACAGACCAGAACAAACGGGGAGGAGAGGAGATGGTTTCCCACCACCTGTAGGGTGGGCAGATCATCTCAAGGCTCGTTCGAGCCTTGCCTCGGTGGGCTCACCCCTGCCTGGCAGCTCCAAGCAGCACACAGGGAGCAGAGGGACAGGCCGAGGGGAGCAGCTACCGTACGCAGTACCCACAAAACCACAAATCAGCTTTCACCCACAGGCACCCAGACGCAGCCAGGGGTTCGTTCTCATTTCATTGCCGCTTTGCCAGAAACCACCAAAATTTCAGCAGCAACGATGGCAAAAGGGGAAGAGAAACTTCTGCGCCTTCTAACCAGCCTGGATGAGTCAGGCGGAGAGCAAAACCAGTTCGGGCAGCGCTTCCTGCCGTGGCCGAGCACCAGCCTCGGTACAGCAAGGTGAGGAGAAATGGGCTCCAAAAGGATGACAAACCCAGCCCCACGCTTTGCTCCAACCCTCACGGACCAGGGCTCCTCTTCAGCAAGGCTGGGAGAAGCCACCAGTCCCTGCCAGAGACTCACCACTGCGCCGTGAAGTCCACAAACTCCTTGGAGAAGCGATCGGTGGGTAGCTGGGGCGAAGGCTCCTCCACCACTTGCTTGAGCTGTTGGAAGGGGGTCCCCCAGGACTCATACGGGAAGCGAAGAATGGCCAGTTCGATCTGGGGATGGAGACAGCCCGACGTGAGACACCAGGACGAGCGCAACCCCACGCAGCCTGCCTACCTCAGCCTCTGCAGCCAGCTCGGACTCAAAATGAAAAACCTCTTTCCTTACAAACCATTTTCAATTTGGGTCATACCACATTTTCTTTTTTTTTTTTTTTTTTTTTTAAATACAAAGACCCAGAGGCCAAAAATACTTCCTTTTGAGGCTGGCTCAGCATATTAATGCATTTACAGGAAGCCACCAAAGATATGTAAAATGGGACTATTTAAAAAGATAATAATAACATCACACTGTTTCTGCACTAGCTTCCAAAGCGCTTTGCTCTCCATAAGCCAGCCCCTAGGCTTCAGACTAGTACTGTAATGAGCTAGACACACACAAAAAAAAAAAAAAATCCACAAACCCAAGAAAAACTAAGTGCTTGAACATCACTTAGGAAGATCTTTGCCAAACCACCTCCATTACTGAGTCCTTCCTACAAGTCACCTCTGCTCTGTCACCCATTCGAGCAGGAAAAAGCCCATCACAGCTCTTGGGCAGCCACCTCGTGCCAAGGGTCGGCTCCCATCTCGAGACAGGCAGCAGAACCTCCAGACCTGCCTGGCAGGGTGGGACGGGATGGGATGGAATGGGAGGAATGAGAAACCTGAAAGGACACAGGGCAGAGCCAGGGACCCCTGCATGCCTCTGGCTCAGGCGTAGGGAGCTCAGCTCCTGCTGCTGGAAAACTGAATGAAGCCACCGGCCCGGAAAGGCCTGGATTAGCCCTGCAACTCAATGGCCCTAAAACCGGCTGGTCTGAAATCAATCAAACCCCTTCAAAAATAAAAAAAACCCAGGAAGCCAGCCCAGGAGGAAGACATTAGAGGGAGTCAAACAGGTTGGGGCTCCGTTCAGCTGCAGGCTGGCAGGCTTTCAGCAAGGTTCCCCTCTCCCATCCAGCTTTGGAAAGGTTGAGAGATTTCATCGTTCACGCAATCTCCCATCCCACAGCTTCCTGCATCTCGGGAGGAAACCCGGAGCTGACTACATTTCCAGCCAGCCAGCCCAGCTCTGCTCTGGCACGGGGACACCAAGGAGAGGGGCTTGGGTTTGGCACTGTGGACAAAACTAGCTGGGGAAGAGGGAATATTTACCAAGAGATCTGAGCAGCGCACACAAAGACAGGGATGCCAGCATCCAAGACAAGCGACAGCCAACGGGGCACAGGAAAAATTCCTGAAAATAATCTACCCGCAGAAAGACAGTCTCCTGGAAAGCGAGAGGCGCGTTCCCAGGCGGCATCCCCTTCGAGCCAACAGCTGGGATTTCCTTTGTCCTCTGGCGCCAGAAGATTTCAGCTGCTTTCTGCAAGATCCGTTTCTTGCAAGAGGTAGATAAACCATCCTGAGCAGCTGCGATTTTGGAACTGAAAGTATTTCCCCTTCCTGTTGGCTGCTCTGAGCTACCCTGCAGGCAGGACTTGCTGCAAAGCATGCACAGCACCCCGCGCTGCAGCAGGGCAGGCCAACTCGCCCCGATCCTCCTGCAAGGCTTTGCTAACACGGGAGCGGGGTGCACGCAGGAAGGCTGTGACCCAGTTGCAGCAAACCCTGCTCCACTGACTACCTCTCCAGCCAGCGCATGGGGAACTGCAGAACAATTAAAAGCCAGACTCTTGGATGCCCGACGAAGCCCACCGTCATCCAGATATTGCCCCCTGGGAGTCTGCCATCCACACCGACACGGCTCAGAGCTAACTGGAGCTATTTGGAGCTGGCATTGTACACAAGTAGCTCTGTGAAACCAAATGGAGGGGCACAAGGGAACCACGTGGGGATAACAGGCCTTTGTGTATCCCCCAGGATCCAGCAGGAACATGCAAGAAGGGAGAGGAGGAAAGAGAAGGGGTAGAAGATGGATTACCTCCTGGCAAGCTTGCCAGCCGACTTGGCAAGAGCTGCAGCAGTGGTGGCAATGCTGGCCGCACGCCCCGGCTCACAGCTACCTCGCCCCGGGGTGAGGTACCCCCGTGTGCACGGGGCAGCAGCACCACCCTGTGCCCTGGGTAATTCATCTCATGCCCCAAGCTATCACGCTCAAAATTTAGCCCCGTTTGGTGGGCACCCACCCAGGGGTGAAGCCGCCAGATACCACCGCTCACGGCAAAGTTAGAGCCCTGCCAGTACAGACCCCATCCCAACCCCAGGGCTGCAGGGTGCCAGTCCAAGCCCTCGGTGTTACCATTGTGATCCCCAGACTCCAGACATCCGACTTCACGTTGTAGCCCTTCTGGTTCAGCTCGGGGTTTATTCTTTCTGGCTGTAACAGCAAAATGGAAGATATTACGACTCTATCTCGTTTTCCCAGTGCAAACCCCACAGAGCAAATCCCTGGCTCAAAACTCAGGTTGGGTGGATTCCCCTGGCTCACGTCCCCATGGAGGCAGGGTCTGAGGTTAAATCTAGCACTGATTGCTCCACACAACCCACATAAACTCTGCCCTCCAGCTCCTGAGCGAGACTTGTACTACCCCTGCAGCATGATCCCTGCCCCAGGAGCACAAGCTACCCACACAGATGCCACGGATGGTAAAGGGAAATTCATACTGCCTTGAGAGGATGAAGTTAAATGATCCTGCCAAGAAAAGCCTCAGCATTTTCTAGCCAACAAGGAGCAGCCCTTCCAACCACCACAACCAGCACCAGCCAGTCTTTTACCCTTCTGCAAATGGAAGGTGGCAGAGGAAGAGTCTGCTGCGGGATTAACACACACAGCAGGGCTTACAGGGAGGGTAATCCCGTCCTTGGAGGACTCTGCTGAGTCAGGAAGCCCAGAGCACTCTGAAGTGGTTTCTATCTCAGGACACAGGTGAACCAAGACTGATTTCTAAGCAGCAGCCTCTTCGAGTAAAGGCTGAAGGCAGCTGAAGGCTGCCAGCTCCGGCCCCACACGAGCACACTTACAGCCATGTATGGTTTGCAGCCGGCATCCATGGTCTTCGCAACGGAGTCCACCAAGTAGCCGCTGATCCCAAAATCGCACATTTTCACGTGTCCCTCCTTGTTGATCAGCACGTTGGAAGGTTTCACATCTAAGAGAGAGAACATGAGAGGGCAGATTGGGCCTTTGCAGAGCCTGAGACAAGACGGGAAACTCCCCACCGACCTGGGAGGGGAGCAGGCAGGCCCTAACACAAGGGAAGGGAGACAAAACCCCACCAGTCTTCTATTTCAGTAAAAGTTGTTCACGAACTATAACCATGCCTCTCCAGGCAGAACAGGCCTCCTCTCTAAAGAGGCAGGTCAAAAGGTTGAAATAAAATGTTGAGGAGTTAATGCCCAGCTCCTTAGGAGAGATTTATGTGCCCAACACAGCCGTAAAAGCTCAACTCTACCAAGTTCTCAGGACAGCTTGTCTCATGCCCATCATTATCTGTCCACAACTACACAAGGAACTATACCAGGATGAAGAACAGGACCTGAGTGTTACAATTCCCATCTCTGATTTGCAAGGTCTCCTTCAGCCCTCACCTTGCCAGAACTACCCAGCCAGGAAGGCTAGGGGGTTTTGGCTCCAAGAGCTGCCTTTGATGCATCTCTACTCCAAGAGAGCTAGAGATGCCCATGAAAATATAGGTAGTGAGGAATTCAGTTATTATATTCAACCCTTCATCTGGAAAGGAAGATGAGAACAGCATCACGCAAGCAGATGCATGAAGGCTACATCTCAGGAATAGGCCTTGAGCATCTAGATCTGTCCACCATGGTCCCAAGTACCACTAGACCCCACCGTAGGCATCCCAGAAGCAGACACCACGCATCACCTGGGAAGGAGTCCTCACATAACTTATTTCAAGGCTAGATCTCCAGCCACATCACGCTAACCCCACCCAGCACCTACCTCTATGGATTACGGACAGTTTACTGTGCAGATGCTCCAGAGCTCGTACAATCTGAGAACGAACACAGCGAAAGAGTATCCGTTAATCACACGCAGCACCAGCCTTCCACTGCAAACACACCACACCGTGGGCATAAACAGAGACCTCCAACGGGCTCAGGGGATGCACAAAATCACATAAGAAGCCAAGAGGCACTCACAGACACAGCCATTTTCCCTAAAATGTCTTCAGGGATGGTTTTCTTCTTCTCCAGTACTTTCTTGTAGAATTTATCTAGGGAGGTGTCCATGAGTTCCATGCAGATCCACACGTCGCCCTGCAGATGGAGAGAAAGCAGCTGAGAGGGAATTCCCTGGAAATCCCTGGGAGCTGAAGGGAGAGGTGGGGACGGATGGACAAACAGACACTGCCCCTTCCACACGGGGCAAGCCAAGGTCCCTGCTGCGCAGCCGCTGTTGCCCACACCACCAGTACACGGGCTCCACGCTGGATAGCGATGGGCTCAGACGTCCAGGTACCACCAAAACTATCTGCGATGGCTCCCTTTGAGGGTCTGCCCCAAAGCCGGTCCGGGCCACGGACAACGTGCTTAGGCACTCGCCATGGAAGTGAGGAACCGGACCTGCTCAACGCTGCCTGATGGAGGCAAGCCTTTGACTTTAAGTCATGGCAGCATCTCAAACAACCCAGCTGCACTGAAGAATGCAGAGGTGGTTTGGGACAGTTTAGTGCCTTCAGCGCAATCGCAGGGGCCCCAGGTGCCACGCAGCCCACCAGCCATCCATCGGCTCAGTACCTCACGGAAGAGGGCTCCGTAGAAGGTGACTGTGTAGAAGCAGTCAACTGTCCTCATGGAGATGTCCAAGTCCATCAATAACCTCTTCTGCTCCTGAGTGTTCACAGTCGCTCGAATCCTCTGAGACAAATATGAAAGAAGAGGGGTTTGATGTAGGTGGGATAACACCATTATCCCCTGGGCTGACTCAGAGGACCTGCGGTTCTGAGGCCAGGGCAAGTGTTTTGGGCTTTTTTTTGTGGCCAGTAGTACCCAGGAAGATGCCCAGATTCCCTCTTCCAGACAGCACCTTAATGAATGACAAACCCTTGGCAAGCTCTTCAGCAGATGCAGGATCAGGCCAGAAGCCTGGATGGGCACTCTGACATCCAAACCTTGCACTGCCTAACTGCAGGCACCAAGCCTGGCTTTCAGAGCCTGCTGATCAACCCCACCGTGTCCAGCTGGTATCAGCACAGACCCTCCAACAGCCAAGCCACGCTACAGATACCAGAGGCTGCCAAACTGAGACAAGCCTCTCCCCATTTTGCTGCGACCGGTGGAGTTCAGCAGTCTCTCCGCTCCCTTGGAGCTGCACGTCCTGACCTCCATCTCCCTCAGCAAGCAGCTGTCCTCACCTTCACGGCCATGATGGTGCCGCTCTGCGCATGCCGGACTTTCTCCACCACGCCGTAGGCTCCACGGCCCAGCTCCGAAATTGCCACCAGGTCATCAGCTTCCACCTCGAAGTTCTTTAAGAAGAGAGACAAAAATCAGACACAGGCATGCTTATCACCAAGGACATCAGCAGAGCTCCAACACTTGCAGCTCGTTCATGCAGAGCACTTCCCGATGGTACCTACAGGACCCCACCAGCTCCTATACATACCAGAGGCACCACGCTTAGAGAAGATGGGTATATTTTTTGCTCTGTTGAACCAGAGCCCAAACCCTCTCACCCCATACTCACCAGGGCTCATTTAATTCCCCCTCTGCAGCTAGAGATCAGGACTTTCATTCTTTAAGCCAGGGCACGCTGCCACTGGAAAGGGCACCAAAGGCTGGTGCCTCTCTGCCTGCTCGGGATTACCCACACAAGGGTATTTCTGCGGTTGCTGAACTACTTGCAGGATTTTAACAGCTCCCGTGCCAACACGGGCAGCAGTCAGGAGCCTCTGCCGCAGCTCCAAATCCCCGTGCACGGCAGGGAATCCCCCACCTCGCCTTGCACCCCAAGAGAGCATCGCTCACAAACACACCTACGTGTCTAATAACACCTCTGCCCTGTGCAAAGCCTCTCTTCGATGGGATGGTGCACGCAGCAACCCAGCAACTCAATTCCTAATTATCGGGGAGTTCAAATGGGTTTTACCTGCTTTCGGTACTTTTTCCCACCATCAGAAAGCAGTCGGCAAGGTTAAAACGTGAGTTAGCACCAACAAAGGAGCTCAGGCGAGTGCAACTACGTGAGTCTCGCTTCAAGCTGGAAAAAACCATCACCAGTGCTCAGACAAGCGAGCGTCCCACGCAGCAGGGAGCCAGCGAGCTCCTGCGCAACCCACGAACAAGTTTCCCTAAAGACGTGTTACCCTGTAATTGCCTGCTCTGCT
The DNA here is from genome assembly GCF_035582795.1 of Mycteria americana. Lineage (NCBI taxonomy): Eukaryota > Metazoa > Chordata > Aves > Ciconiiformes > Ciconiidae > Mycteria > Mycteria americana. The sequence goes on along the minus strand of NC_134376.1, from coordinate 4,282,875 downwards.
GGGCAGGGCACAAACTCTTTGAGTGAGACATGGGTTATTTTTAGACACTGAGTTCATCGCTCCTAGTAAGTCACAGGCCTTCTTTTAGCCAGGCTTTATCCAGCCTCCAGTTTTCCTCTGGTCTCAGGGAACAAAAATATAATACCAGGATGCCAAATTGCCCCAGTAGCCACAAAGGCAGCGAGGGTGGGAAACATCCACGGCACAGCGCCGGATACCGTGCCTGCGAGCTACGCCCAGAGCGGAAAGGAAACAGCCTTTGGCATTAAGGAGGCAAGCTGAGAGAGGTGGCTGCCGGGCTCCTGGCCAGCAAGCTCCCCTCGGCGCTGGCCACGGCAAGGCCAGCAGCGACCAGGTCCGCCGGACCTTCCCGGCAGCCCCGGCTCCGTTTATTTGAGCCAGATGTGCCTGGCAGGCGGCCGAGGCAGGGAGCAAGAGAGATCTGTGCTTGAGCTCAGCGCTGAGCTATGCACTGCCCAGCACAGGAAGGTGCCGGCCCTTTCCTGGGCAGGACGGTGGATCCAGAAATGAGGAGAGCGGGGTAATGGGGACACATCCAAGCCCCCACCCTGCCGCCCCGGGCAGCTGGCAGAGGAGCAGTGCAGGCTCGCAGCTCCTGCAGGGGCCTCCAGGAAGGACATGGTCGTGCTCTGCAGGACACGTGTTTTGCAGTTGTTCCAGGTTATTGTTTCTTTTTTTTTTTTTTTTTTTTTTTTTTCCTGGCATTTACCCTAAGGCTTCCCCAGAAGCTGGCGGTTCCCAGCACACTCCAGGAACCAGCATCGCCCTGCCCAGCATCAAAGGTGATGCACCAACAGAGCCGGCACTCCCCACCCCGGCATCGCTCACCCCGTGCCCTGGGGGGTTTGAGCCGGTAGTGGGGACGCAGGGCATCACCTGCATGGATCCGATGGACCCGAGGTCACCATCCACTCCCACGGCCCAAAGCTGGCCTTCTGCCCAAGCCCTCTTCCTCCATCCCACATTGCCTCGCTCCAAAAATACCTGGACCAGACCCCTCCTGGAAACACTGGTGCAGGCAGAGCAGGGAAGGAAGCGAGCCTAGAGAGCTTTTGCTGAGCTACAGCACTCTCCCGTTGCACACGCCGTGCCCAGGCTGTTAGAGAGCATCTCTCCCCGAGCTATTAATACACAGGACACAATGGCCAGAAAATGACACAGGCAGCGGGGTTGTTCCCTAGATGCAGCCAAAGCTTCCTCTCCTCTCCGCTCTCTTATCTGCCCCCTAACCCTAAAATCTTGCACCAAGGCCGAGGGGCCCAGATCTCATCAGCTGAGCTGCCCCCAGCCTGGAAGGTAAGCAGCTAGATATAGGGCTGATCCAATGCATGGTATTTTTAGCTCATTTGCAAACAGCCTTCTGCAGCCCCAGGAGAGCCCGTAACAAGAGAATGAAATAAAAGAGAGACAGTGGCTATTTCTAGCAGTGTTTTTCATCAGGTCACTAGGAAAGGCTTTGGAGAGCCAGAGAGAAGCTTTGTGCCCAGCTTCTCCTGGGCCTCAGGCAGTAACGCAGCCCTGCGGGTCAGCAGCATGAAGGGGACTTTGTCTGGGGCAGTCAGAGAGCGCAGTGAGGCCACGCTGCTTTAGGGTGGATGGGCTGGGTCCATGCATTCAGACCGAGGTGGCCGGTGGGGCTGTCAAGGGACCACCGTGATCTCCCACTATGGAGAAAACCGCACACCCAGCCTTTGACACCCAGCCGCCTTGCAGGGACCGCCCGCGGGCAGGAGAGACCAGCCAGCAAGCGCACAGGCTCAGAGACGAGCCCTCCTGCAGGCAGGGTGACACGTTCAGCTCCCCAACAGTCACTGCTCTAAATACACAGACACCCCATTGCTCCACAGGGGAAGGGTCCTGCTGTGGGATGTCTCATCCCTGCGAAGATGCATCCCACGAGGCTGCACAAGGATGGCACTGTCCTTCTCACGGAATCTCAAGATATGATTTGACAGGTTCTCAGGCACGATCCATAAAACTCCCCATACAAGGGGCAAACAAAATTGGAAGCAAGCAAAAAATAAACCACATCGACACGTACTTTATCTCCAATGGTAATGAATGCTCTGGAGTCCAAGTTCCTCGGGGGCCTGCAAGAGAAGAGAGAGAGTCAGGAGAAAGCCCAGCTTTGTTAACCCTCTTGGCCAGAGCCAGGTTTCACGTTCCTTCGAGCACTTTCAGCCGCTGCTTTCCACTGTGCCTTGCTGTCGTGGGTTTGAACCAGCCCCCTCCAAACATTCACAAATGCTTTAATCGTGCCAGTAACTCCTCAGCCCACACCCACGAGGCACTCGCTGCACGCAGCCAGCGAGAACCCCAGAGAGTCAGCTAGGTGAGACATGCATCAAACCAACCGGCTACGAAACCATCCCTGCTCAGGAGCCCAAGGAACCGAGACCGACGGGATGAGACGTTTCTGTGGCAGAGCAGCTCAGCTGTCATGTTTTGACAGGCAGGTGTTGTAACAGGACAGCCACGTAGCCCGAAACGCACGCCGAGGGAACAACAGGTAATTCCTCACCCGTGAGTCATTTGTGTACACTCGCAGGCCTCTTTCAGGCAGCGTGGCAGGCAGAGCAGGCAGCACTTCGGCGTCACGCTTTGCACAACACCGTGCAGGTGAAAGTCTTCCTTTATGGCTTTTTTTTTTCCTCATTGCTGCCCACTTCCCATTACGGGCAGCATGGTACTTTTAGAGCCAACATGAGCATTTTGTCCCTCATGCCTCGCTTCTCTGCTCTCCCCATCCCCTGGGACCTTCTAAGAGTGGAGATTGCCCAAGGGGTTTAGCCTCCCAATTCCCATCCCAGCAGTACAGCAACCTCTGGCTTCAAGGAAGTACTTCAGGCTCACAGCAAAAGCCTGGCACTGCGCAAATATTTGCACTGCAGCTTGAAAAGCACAAAGAAAAGGAGTTGTGGATAGCTTGCACAGCTTTTACGTGAGTGCTCTGGACGTGCAAGCGCCCCACAAACTCCAGAGGAAATTCAAACACCGACGGGAGCAGAGACAGATGCACCCAAGGGGGAAGGAGGCGGCTGTTGCATGCAGGGCTCGGCGTGTGCATGCTAGGCTGCACAGCATTAATGGGGGAGTTCCCCTGCCTCTCATTCTGGCAGATCCGCTCTATCTACCTGGGGTTTTCGGTAGTGGTATTTCCCCTTCGGGGATTTCACTTCTCTCCTGGAGCTGGGAGGGTCTCTAGAAAGGGTTTCTGGAGCAAACAAGGCTCAGCGGTGGAGACGCAGCCCAAGGTGTTTTGGAAGAGCACCACAGAAGAGGAATTTTAGCTGTCTGCTCTTCGTCAAACCAAGCGCCGCTACCCTGGGCTCTCCCGCACAGCATAACAAGCATCAGCCACACAAAGCAAACAGGGCAGAGAGAAATTCCAGTGCCCTGAGATACTGCTGGGCACCAGCCCCCGGCACCAAGCAGCACAACAACACAAGATGCCCGTGTCCTCCTCGCACCACGGCGAGGAGCTGCAAACAACTCAAACTAGCTCTGACGCACAGGTCAGGGGGAGGATGCCCTGCCACGCAGAGCATCCCCCAACCCTCACCCTCCTGCTCCTGCCGTGGTCCAGCTGCCACCACCTCTTCTCTTCCCCTGCACTAAAAACCTTCCCCTCTTGTTCCCTCGGGCAGATTTGCTCTCTCCACCATGTGTTTGCCCTTTGGCATCAGCACAGCCAGGGCAGAAAGACTGAAGAGAGTCTCCCAGCAGTCTCCTAGCCTTTGCCTTTCAGTCATTTCAAATCAAACAGGCACCTCCCAGAGAGACACACGCTGTGCGTGTGTCTGCACGCACATGTGCATACGTATGTAATTCCTTCTCATTGCCCGTAAGCCAGAGCTTAAGAGAAAAAAAATTAACTGTGCTGATTTTGTGAAGTCTTCACGGGCCATTCCCCTTGCGACGGTGCTGAATCCGGCTCTGGAGAACCGCCGGCTGGCTTTAAGCAGCAGAGACACTTACGTTGTGTTGGCAACGGGCTGTTTGATGGGGGGACATGTTATCCTCAGCTCCCGTTTCTTCTTGCTTTTCACTGGAAGAGAAGATGCACATGTGAGCAACGGGCATTTTTACTTTTCTTCCTTCGAGCATCCTCTTGCCTGCAGCCACCGGGTAGGGGAGGCAGGGCCTGGATCCCCTATACTGTGCAGCTATGGCAAGATGAGAAGAAGGTCACAGTGCTCATGACCATTTGCTCACAATTTCAGGCAAGAGCCAGAAGCACAACGGGGTCTCAATGTCCCTGTCGAGCACTTGCCCGCAGAAATACCCAGGGGTGCACTGACAGAGACCATTTTCCAAGTCTCGCAGCCAAGCACTGCCTTGCAGTGTTCCTCAGACACCCCAAAAGTACTCTTTACCCTTCATGGCCATTAACAGTCCCCTCTCTTTGGAGATTTTAATTGCTGATGTTCAGCAGACGGGTTAAAGCTCCGATTTCTGCCGGGCACTTACCCGGTTTGTGCGGCTCCAAGGATCCTTTGGAATCTGAAAGAGAAAATGGAGACGCCAGCTCAGCCTTCACGCTCCAGACCCACCGGGTACCAACCCTGCGTCCCTCAGGTCCCACGCACGGCCCAAGGAGAGCCCTCCCGGCTGCGCCGCAGGCAGACGGAGGCAGACAGGCTGCCGGAGCCCAGCCCAGCCAAGCCTGGCCAGATCCCCGTTTCTCCAGCCACAAGAGGTCCCCACGCCATTAGTGATGCACAGGGCTCCCAAAAACGCTCCCTGTCCGGCTCCTCCTTGCCCCACAGCCCCCCGGCCTCCACCCAGGCCTTCTTGGGAAGAGCCAGACCCGTTCTGCAGCGTGGGTCGGACCTGGCACGGAGGGTGACGGCCATCAGACCTCATGCAAAACCAAGGAGTTAGTCCCAGCAGGAGAGGGGACACCCCACACACAACGAAAGGAAACCAGACAGGAGCTGACTATAAGAGCCAGTAGTGAACCGGCCCAGGCTTGGCCACAAACCCAGGCTTGCGGAGGCTGAGACCCCGCCAGACAAGGCGTGACCCCATTGGGAGTGACTGGCGAGAGGATGCTCTCTTCCCGCTCCTCCCCAACTCCAAACAGCATTGAGATAACATAACCCACCGCTGCGGAGGGAAACGGGGTTCGGGCAGGTCCAGGGCAGGCCAAATACTTGCAGATGAAACTACAAGGACAAGAGATAACCAGCACGGGGGGCCAGCGGGCAGCAATGGGCAGAAGAGACCTGCGCAGGGCTAAGAATCAGCTCGCTGCGGTGCCAGGGACCCCAGGCTGCTCACTGAAGCCCCAGCTATTCCTCCATCAGCAAACAGCTCACCCATCTACCCCAGCTCGCTGGGAAAATAAACAGACCACGAGGGGCCGAAGCGATACAGCTGAGAGCATCGAAGTCCTGATCCTCTCCGAGAGAGACAAGGGGGCAGCTGCGCTTTGCAGCTAAAGGCGCTTCTGCCCGCACAGACCTGGAAGATGCGTTAAAAAGCACGAACAGCAAGGTGTGCTCCAGGCATCAGGCTGGGAGCAGACGGCTCGGCGTGGCCTTGGACAGCCCTTCAAAACGGTTCCTACCTGCCTGGCTCCCGGGAACAGGCGTGCGGACAAAGTCCAGCACTCCAAAGGCTGCGGGGAAGGGAGGGGAGAGGCGAGGAGCTGGGATTTCAGCAGGAGACGCAGCACCGTGCGAGAGCTCCCGCAGCAGCGGCGAGACAGAAGGACGATACATGTCCAGCATGTTCCTAGCACAGACAGCCCCCGTCCCCATCCCTGTCCCCCACCAGCTCCAGATGCTTCAGCTGAGATGGGTGCCTGAAACCCACTTTTCCAGTCCTGTCCTTCCCCAAATGCAAACCTCGCTGAGGCTGCAGGTGAAAGCTGGTCTGCAAGATACTGCAAAGGTCCCAACTGCAAGGACCAGCAGCATCCCTCCCTGCTGAAGGAAGCAGCACGGATCAGTCCATATCCCCATCTTATCCGTCACCTTTCCTGCATCAGAGCCGGACCATACGGTCTGGGACCAGCGCAGTTCCCAAACCGATCCTGCTTGGCTGGAAACCATCTCTGGATACCTGACCATGTCCCGGCGATCACAGCTTCTAATTCACGAGCCTGAAAAGTTTCCCTTCCCCATTGCCCACCCAGCAGGGCTGGAAGGGGGACTACCAGGGGCCCAGCATGCCCACGGATGACACTTTGCAAAATACCTGGTTGAGCAACAAGAGCAAACGCAAAACGGAGCCAAAGGAAAGATGCCATCCAAGGGTTCAGAAATGCCTCCCCTTCCCGCACCCAGCCTCTCACTACTCAGCACGGGAGGCCAACCACAGAACCTCAAAACTGGGGTCCCCAGAGTCCTTCTGCACCCAAGTTGGGACTAGTTGCGGAGCTCACTGTGGGCACACATCCCATGCCATCCCATCCAGGGGGATGGATTTAGCTTGCTGCCGACCAGGAGCCTTGCACCGAGCGTTTCTCCTCCGTGACCTGCTCCAAAATGCAGACTGCGGTTTGCAAGCAGCCCCCCCAGGCAGTTACCAGCCAGACCTCTACACAAAGCCCTGAAACACCCCCCATCCCAGCTGGCGTTTTGCTCGATCTGTTTGCTCTCCCTCTCCCCAATTGCCATAGTAATCCCGCAGCCGGCACAAAGCGCCTTCTGTGCCGCCAGCTCCTCTGGCAGCGCCGGCCGCAGCACGGTGACTCACGCAGCAGGAGCAGGGTCCACACGCTCCCCGAGCCAGGCGTCCCGCAGGCTGCGGCGTCAGCCCTTCCTTAGCCCTGGCTGCAAGAGCCAGGCCAGAGGGAGCTGGGAGCACCCAGGGTCGGGAATCAATGGGGTGCTTTGTTCGGTGGAGCCCAAGCTCGCAGGCAGGAGGATTTGCAAGCGCAGGTTAAAGGGGCAGCGAGGGATGGGGAGATTCCCCGTTACAAACTCCCTGCACCGTACAGGAGAGTCATTTAACGTCTCTGTGCATCAGTCATCCCCTGTGACCTCTGCTATAACGGGGGTCCTGCACATCAGCCTGCTTCCCTGTACCCCCAAACCGCTGCCCTTCACTGCCCAGCATCATACCGCCAGGGTCAGCGACAATTCCCTTCCCACCCTGTAGGCACCTAGCCCCAAAATGCATTTCCTAGCTCCAACCTGAAAAAGCACCGATTAAACCGGAGGTATTCTGCCACCACTCCCAGGCTCTGGCTGGGCCACCCACGCCAATGGAAAACCCAGCTCAGCCCATGCCTGCAGGAATAAAATCAGCCCCGATGCTACCCTGCAGCCGGGGGAGCTGAGGGGGAGATTGGATTTGCCTGTTATGGCTCTCCCAAAACTTGCCACAAGCTTTCCAGCACCCTGCAAGCTGGTCTGAATTCTTGCTTCTTGTTGCAAGCTTCTCCCGCTGCTGGCAGCATGGGTCCAGCTGGGCAGAGGTTGAGTGGGCAGGCACCACTTCCCCTTGAGCACAGCCCGGAAAGGAAAAAAAAAAAAAAAAACAACCACCAAAAAAAAAAGAAAAAGAGACAAGCAGTCCTGCCCTGAAGCCCTGCACAGCCTGCTCAGGGCAGGCAGAGCCCCGATGTGAGAGGGGGCACGGCACTGCCTCCCCGCTATTGCACAGCCCAGTGATAGCCCCCTTGCCTGCTGCAAGCCCCAGAGCTGGCTGCATCAGCCCCTGGGAGGTGACCTCCTCCTTGCCGAGCCTCTGCAGCCCCCCAGGGAAAGCCCACACACTGTTTTGAGGGTAAATGAGGGTGGGAGGAAGGACAGGGAGCGGGGGGAGGGGGGGGGGAGAAAAATAAAATGGGAGGAACAAAAAGTAGTAGTGGGATGAGCATGACAAGACCTTGCAATTCAAGCCTTTCTGTCCCAAGTACATCCCCGGGCAGCTTTTAGCCCCCGCAGACAGCTGCTGCCAGCTCCTTCTCACCAGCGAGGCCTCGGCACTGTCTCTCGCACATTTGGGATCCCGGCAGGGTCAGTGCAGGAGGAATTGCTATAACGTGAAGAATGGTTTCTGTCACCTGAAAATCCTGGAAACACACTAGTTTCCCAGGGCACCGGGCTCTTGCAAGAGGGGTGGCTGCAAGCACAGAGCAACACAGCTCCCCTCTAGACATCCCTCCACGTGAGCAAAAAGGCAGCAGCGGGACGAGGCGATGTGGGGACACGTCCCGGTTACCCCTGCAAGCCCCAGGGCTCTGCTGCCAGCCCCGAGCACGCGGGACAGCGGGGCACTGCCGGTGCGGTGCCCCGGGCAGCGGAAGGGGCTGCCGGCCGCGGGGGCATGTGGCACAGTGCCTTACACCCAGGCAGGGGAAAATTAGCTGACAGAAGTTCCTGGTGCGGACGAGATTGTAACCCACGTGATGCTGCAGGCACGTAACTGCATCCTTTATGCTAAGAAAGGAACCATTTCCTCCTAAAGAAAAAAAAAAAAAGAAAGCCTAACAATTTTTTTTCTCATGCTATAACCTCCACCAGCTAAGAACTGACACAGACATTTCCTGGAACTGCTTAATTCAACATCTGAATCCTCGTCTTTGCCACCACCGACTTCAGTCCTATGAAGCTGCACCTCTCCCCAGGAGGTTTATCCTTCTCACTCTGCTGGCGTGGGTGGAGAAAAACGAACAGGACAATCTAAAGAACTGTAAATAAAACTATTTGCCTGAGCCGACCTTTGAAATTAAGCCTCTCCGCTGCCTCCCCAGGGCTCCGGTTCCAGCCCCAGGTGAAGTCCTGGGGACGGCTGCGGCACGGGAGGCTGCTTCCAGAGCCGCGCCACTTTGTTAGCGCTGCGGAAAATGTTTTGGATGCATCCCGGTTCTCCTCGACCCGAGGAGGAGAGTCAAATGCCATGGATGGGGCAGAAGGCTGAAGGGTGGATGCCAGCCCTCCTGCAAAGAAAAAGCTGGAATAAAAAAAGCATCAAGAAAAAAAAAAAAAAAAGAAATTAGAGGCAGGGTGCAAAGCAGAGAGGGGAATTTGGTTGCTTTGGTCATGAGAGCCAGCTCCTCACAGGCACACTTTGTGCTATTTTCCACTGTCGAGAGTGGAAAAATCTATCTGTGGAAGTGGAAAAAGGGCTCTCAACCTGCCGAAAGCCGTCACTCATCGGTCCGCCGAGGTCCTGCTGCAGAGAGGGGCTCCTGCGGGTCATCACCGCCCCGCGCTCGCCACTTCTGCAAAAAAGTGAGCGAGGAGGAGGAAAAAAACACGCTTCAGAAAAAGCCCCTTGCAGCCCCAAAACAACCTGTCAGCCTGCATTGAATCAGAGCTCCTGACTGCCGGGGCCGCCGTGGGTGCCCACCTTTCCAACGCAACAGGCTTTTTAGCAGGGGACAACCACGCAAGAGCTGCTGGCAAACCCTGCGTCCCAGGAATGCAACCAAAACCGGAGCCAGGAGCTTGCTTTACCCTCCGAATATTTTCCTTTAGCCATGCTAGATTTTATTTTTTTTTTTTTTACAATCAAGATGCCAGTGTTTCAACCCCACACAAAACATGCAAGTTTCCAGTGCTTTAAAAATAGATCCACAGCTGCAAACACCGACCCCCCGCCCAAGCAAGGAGAAAGAAGTAAAACCGCATGGATTGACCCAAAAAAGTTACACAGCCCCTTTTAGCACCAGAATCAGCCCTTCACTCTCCCCCACCACGTGTTTTGGAAATTGCAACATCTACCTTGCTTCTTGTCCATGGTTTCCCAGAAATGAAGAACAGCGCCGGCACGCCTGGCAGAAGAGAGGGATGGGGGCGGGCTGGAGGAGGGAAGGGAAAAAAAAAAATCCCACAGGATCCAGCACACAGCACTTCTTGCAAGCACCGATGATTATTTTCGGTGGGAATGCATGGCCCGAAGCGCTCGCCGGCTTCACGCAGCTCTCCTTGCCCAGCGTCCCCAGCTCCCGGGGGTCCGCGAGGCTGGAAGCAGCAGCGAAGGCAAGCGGGGGGAGACGGGGAAGGTAGCACCGCGTTCCCTCATCGGCAGCTGCTGAGGTTGGCCGGTCTCAGCTCCGATTACCCTTGAAAGCTCAACAGTTGTAAAAACTGCAGCAGTGAAATAGCAGATGACGTCAACAGGAAACTAGGGGGGAGCCAGCTCCAGCTCCGGGAGCCACTGAAGCACTGGATTGCTACAGTGCATCCTGGTGGGACGCGTTTTCTTCCGACAAATTAAATCATTCAAACCCAGCCTGCAGGCAGAGAGGCAGAGCCCGCTCCGGTCTCCTCCATCCCCTTCCCCAGGCATCCCACCGGAGCGACCCTTGCTCGAGGACAGCCCTGCTGCCACCCAGCATCAGCCACTCATCAGAGCGGAGGGAAGCCCACGCTCGCCGCTTCGGGCACCGAGGGGGTGCTGGGACAGAAACAGGTCACATTCCTTCGTGCTGCAGGTGACGCGCTAATTGCTTTGCCACTAACAACTATTACCACAACAAATAGTAGAAATATTGTTCCATGACAATATCGCCACACGGCTTAGCAGCTATTCCAGGGTGACAACCGAGACGGCATCTCTGGTGGCAAAATATAAATCGCTGCACGGATTTGGCCAGTAAATAGCAAGGGAGAGAGACAAAGGCATGGGGGGGGGGGGGGGGGAATCATTCATTTCTCTGCAAACATGTGCAAGAGAAGCCGTGGCAAAGTATCGCTGCTCTTCCCCTGTCCCTCAAAACCAGCCTGGCAGAAGCCAGCGCTGACATTCCTGATCAAAGCCAGACTCGGCTTTGACGGGCTGCAGTTTTGTTTTTGATTTCCCTGTCAGCCTGGAGGGGAGATACTGTACCAGCTTCTTTACCTTAAACCAATTATAGCAAATATGCCTCTGGTTTGCTCCTGAGCTATTCCCTAACTTGTAGGCTGTGCCAGGCCATACACATTTGCAGGCAGAAAAGTCAGAGGTCAAGGTAAATGCACATACCAACATAATGAGTGACTCTAATTTTAAATAGTGTTTATATAAGCCCCAGAAGGACTGCGGAAGATATTTTCTCAGGCGCATTTCCACTCCCAGGGTATAGTTTCAGGCACAGATCATCAGCACATAAAGGATGCTGACGCAGGAGCTGCTATCGCAGACGGCACCGAGAGCCACTGGCACCCGTCCCCGGCACTCCTGGGGAGAACGATGCTGGGTTATTCTCCTGTCATTAACGCTCTGGCTTGACGGCTAATTCTCTGGCCAAGACATAAGGTGCTCCAAGGATCTTTACAGACACCCACAAAGTCAGTGCTGCTTTGGAGCAGAAAGTCCCTAACCCAGGAGGTGGGATGGGAAACACGATTTCCTTTGAATTAGTCCCGTTGGGTTTCAGTGCCTGAGGAGAAGGGTTGGTGTAAAGCAGAGCTTCCTGACATCTCAAAAGCATCTTCAAAAAAAAAAAAACAACACCAAACCAAAAAACCAAAACCAAACCCAAGCATCCTTTCAAGTCTCACCATTGGCAGCTCTTTCAAAAGTTTGCCGACACCGTAGGAACTGCCCAGCCTTGAAAGACGTACGCCATTTGACATTAATCACCCAGCCCTTTATACACTACAGGTAATCCCGGAGGAACAAAAGGCATCGGGTGTTTCACCGACGTTAACGAAGCCTCCCCACGCATCTGGGCTGGGACATCACCCCGTAACTGGTGAGGGAAGCCACGGGAGCAAAGCCTGCGACGGGGAGAAAGGCACTTGCTGCAGGTCCAGGTACGCCGGGGCAGAGCCAGGGACAAGGCGGGGGTCCGGTGGGATGGCAGCCACGTTCCCATCGCTCCCAGCAGCCTCCTGCCAGTGGGCTGGCTTGAATAAGTGGAAGAGCACACCCTTAAAAACAGCAATGAGCTCAAACAGCACCCTGCCAATGCCGGGCCCCTCTCCCCACCCTTCCCCAAGGCTGGTCTGGTTAAGGCTGGGTTGCCATCGCAGCTGGGGACCGGGGAAGAGCCGCTTTGCCACGAGCGGCAAAAAAGGAATGCCCCGTTTAGGGTCGGCAAGGAGCTTTTTATAGGCGTGCGTTTGGGGTTGAGCAAGAAATTAACAGTTTCACCCGCCCTGAAAGAAGAGTCACTGCCCAACCAGGGGAGGGGGCGATTTTCACAGGATATCCCTTTCCCTCGGATCAGAGAAAAGTCCACGCAGCAGCTGGCCATCCCACCCCAGTGCCATGTTGCCCGATGCCCACTGCACCTCACTGTCCGGCCGGGAATTGCAGCAGTTTCCCCGGCCAAGGCTGTAACACGGCCGCTGCCCCGAGCCCAGGATGCACTTGCCTTTCCATGTACGAGGTGCGCATCCCATGGGAAAGCCCCACGTGCCTGAGCCACGCACGGGACCAGCAGCCTGGAAACTCTGCGGCAGCTCTATTTTTAAACAAAGCCTTTGAACCGAATCCAATCGGAAAGGTAACAGGGTCATCTTTCTCATCCCCTCGGACGGTGCTTGGGGATGATCAATCACCGATACCGTGCAGGGCTCGTCTCCTCCGGCAGAGCAGGATGTCACTGATGTCACCCAGCCCCAGACGGCACCGATGGTGCCACCAGGGCTGGGTGAGGAGGAGACCCATGCAAGGGAGAAGGGTGCGACCTCCTAGTACCCAGCAAGGGATTTGAGGACGGGCACGTTAGCCAAAGCTACCAACAGCCAGAGGCCGACATTCGCGCTGCCACCTCTGGGGCCACACCCGGCCTCCGTGCACCGGCCAGATAACGCCGCCGCGAGCCGTGCCGGCTCTGCCGGCAGCTCCGGGAGGATGTCACCGCCCAGTTACATTCCAGCTGTATTTTTAGGTTACCTGCATAACCCCGAGGGCTGGAAAAAACGTTTGATTTTGTGTTTTGTTCCCAGGTGGCAGCTAGCTATCCTGCAGCCCTGTGACGATGGAGCACACGGGCTCCCCTCTGAGAAACCCACACAAGCAGAGACCAGGCTGCCTTTAGGAAGCTTAAAAGCACCAGCTTTGAAGTTACAGGACACCCTACGTACATGCCAAGAGTTGGGCTGCTTTGCACCAGAGCTTGTGCAAAACCCCAGTGTGAAGGTGGTTACGGTCACAGGGGCACCTCTTTGGAGCAGGCACCAAGCCGGGGTGCAGGCAAAGTATCCTCCGCGGGGCTGGAGACTGCCTCCTTTGCATCCATCCCTCCAACTGGGTTTTCTCCCAAAAAAAGCAGGGGCAGAGGCTGCACCTCCTCAAAGCTCAGCTGCAGCGCAATGCCAACGCGAACGCACCGAAGGTAGGCTGAGGGCAGTGGGAAAATGCTTGGGATGGGTAATTAACCCAAGCCACAGCTCGTCAGGAACCACGCAGCTGGGTGGCACATGCATCCGGCCAGCCCACAGCCTGCACGGCCAGCGTGAAACCCGTGGCTACAAGCCATCTCGTGGGACCAGCATGGGCTGCACTAACTCGGCTGCAGACGCTGGCATGCCGCCACGAGACAAAGGTCTGGAAGCAATCCCAGCCCCAACGCCTTAATTGTTAGGAGAAGGCAAAGAGAGAGAAACATGCTAAAAAAGCCCCAAAAACAGAGAAAAAGGAAGAGGCAGAGCCACTGTCATCTGTGCCCATCTCCCTGCCAGCAGGTACCCAGCCCTCCCCAAAGCAACGCTCCTCCCTTTGACTTCTCAGCCCATAGGCAAAGCCACGAAAAAATAAAACCTGTTTGGAATCGATGTGACCGGCTGGTGATTTTCCTGATGGGACAGAAAATTCAAACCATTTTTTGAACAGAGCAGCTTGACAGGAGGCACACGGTTAGTTGGGTTTTTTTCTTTCTGAGAAAAGAAAAGAATCATTTGACTTTTCAACTGCCAGCTGTAACTCAACTCCAGAGTCAATAGACACTTTTTTTCTATCCAAACTGGTGCAATTCAAGTACTTCCAGGTGTCCCCAAAACTCCGTAAACCTGGCAAGAGAGCAAAGTATTCCTTCTCTGCTTCTAATGCAATTCTTTAAAAAAAAAATTAGCTTTCTACCATTCTCTCTCCAATTTATTTTGGGCAGGGATGGAGTGATTTCATCTCTGCAAATGATGTAAGACAGAGCAGGCACCTGCTATGAAAATGGAATTTATGGAGGGGAAAAAAACCCAAGGAAGGCCTCGATGTCCACAGCCGCCTGCTCCAGGAGAGGGGCAGAAACAAGAGACTGACCCAGGTGCTTCCCTGGCCCGGAGACTTCGGGCAGGACTTTCTCGAGACGAGCATCTGCGCTGAAGAACGGTGCAGGCAGCTACTCCGGTGGTTCGCAGTGACATTACCCTCCGGGACCGGGAGGGTGACATCCTGCAGCCTGGTGTTTCTTGCTTGCCGGTGACTCGGGACCAAGCCTGCCCAGTTCACATGCTTTAGGTCTGTTATCTCACCGCAGATGTTGCAAACTCAGCTGGGGGGGATCTGGGAGTCAGAACAGGTCTGTCTGTCGTCGCCAGCCGCAGCACGGCACAGGCAGGACCGACTCCGTGCTCTGCCTGCCTGAACCGACACGCACGTTTACGCCTAACAGACCCAACAAGCTCATCTGCTATTTTTACCGTGTTTTTCCCCAATTACATCCATACCAAGACGCTCTCCCCAGCTGAGACAGAGGAACCCAGGGAGCACCCAGGCACGGCTCAGGAGAGAGGAGCTTCTCCACCATCCCAGGACACCCCATGGATGCCGCCGTGGCTCGGGCAGACAAAGCCCGCACAACTTCAGAGAAAAACCTCCCATCTCCAGCGGTGACCCGGCACCGCATCTCCAGGGTGCGGGAGCAGGGAAAACCTTCGATTATTTCTTTCGGAGCAGGGTGCCAATCCGGCGGCTTACAGAAAGCAGCAGCCGAGCACTGCGGTACGCTCCCCTATGTCTCCTGCTGTCCCACACCAATTCTTTGCTCTTTTTGGTGCATCTTTGGTACCATCCCTTTTCCCTGCCTCTCTCGCCCTGTCCCCTTCCCGCTCCAGGGAACCGAGCGGAAGACACAAATGCAAAGGGCTCATCACACCAGAGAGCTGCTGCAAAGCAGACACAGCCAGTTGGAGCCCTCAGTTTCTCCACTGAGTTTTTCTGAGAGAAAAATCCACCCCGTCACAAGGTGAAGGGGGAGCCAGGAGGCCTCCCCAGCCTCGGATGAGACAAAGGAAAACCACAGGCTGAGAGCAGCCAGGGAATATGGAGACTGTCCAATTCCCCTCAGGCCACCGCTCATCCTTATCTCCATGTAAAGCCTGTTACCACACACAAACCTCAGCGGCCAGCCGAAAAGCTTCAATCTTAACCACTAACAACGCTTCCAAGTCAAGAGAGGCAGCCGGTGACCCGTTTGGTCCCCACGACCTGCTTGCAACAGGGGCCGGGAGAAAGGGCTGATGTAGCGAGAGGAGAGCTGGGTCCCGAAACCCCCAGGAGAGCCCAGCCGCAGCGAGCCGGACCTGCAGCCTCTTTTCCTGGCATGAACCACGCCATCCCTCTGACCTGCACCGCACACCTCTTTGCTCTCCCGTTGCCGCTCCTCTGCCCCAGAGGACAGATGTACGTCCACATTCCCAGAACATGGCCCACGTCCAGCTGGGTCCAAGAGATCAGCTCCTGCTGCTCATCAGGAAGGACGTTTAGGAAGTTAAAATAAGATATATCTATATATCCATCAGAGAGAGAGAGAGATCGACATATAAAGAGAAGCACCACGTACTTGCTAAGCTCCACATTTTGCAGAAGTCACCTGCAAACATTTCTCCTTTGCTTCTCCAAACTCCCTCCTGCAAAGCTTAAAAATTCCCCCCCCCCCCAACGAAAGACTGCACCATCAGCACACCGAAAACCATTGCCAGCTCCACCGCCCAGCATCGCCCTCCACCGTCCCCTCCCGCCTCCCCTCTGCGGACTCTTATCTGAGGCTGCAACAACTCTGTGTGGGGAAAACACCTATTTTGTGGCGGATTTGCCCAGTGCCCACAGGGAAGCTTTGATTCGTGCCTGGGAAAGGCAGGGGCTCCGCGGGCGACGTGCCCACAGCTCAGCGGCGTTTCGCCACCGTGGTCCCACGTGGCTGCCGGCAGGAAGGGCACAGCCTCACTCCGCTGCTTCCCTTTGGGTGGGCTTTATTTCTTTTCCCCCTTCTTTTTTCACTCCTCGCCTACCTCTCTCAAATCCACCTATTGCATTGCAATTTTTCCAGCGTTCAGGGGAATTGAGCGTTGCAGGCTTTTCCTAGTAAAGCCGGATTAAAGAGCTGTCACTCTGTCCCAGGAAGCCAGAAGTCTCCGGAGACGGGCCGGTCCCAACGCATCCGGCTCACGTCCCGGCTCACAAGTTCGCAGGCTGTGACTCAGTGCAGTTCAGCCTGCAGCTTCTCGTGGGGCACGCTTAGGGCTTCCAAGAACCATTTCCATTTAAATAAGAAATAATAAATATTTAAAAATCCCCTTTATCCCCGAAGAGCAAGCCTCACATCAGCGTTTTGGGGAAAGGAGCAGTGCTCTGCAGGGTGGCACACGAATCGGCAAGGAGAGGAGCTGGAAGGAGACGTGTGAAACGTCAAACCTGTTCGAGATAAAAGGAAACGCACGCTGGCTCCCTTCCCTGCGATGGTTACACACGGTTTCCCTCGCTGAGCTGCGACTGTAAAACCCCACGGGGAAACCCACAGTTACCGAACAAGAAATTCTTTGTGGATACAAAATTAAGGGTAAACTCTTGCAGCAACCTGGAATGTACACAGAAAAGGAAACCACGCATACAGGAGAGCAGCTGGAGGAAAAGCTGAGTCGTTTTCTAGCACCTTAGCAAAGCACACACAAGGCTGATAAGAGTTTCAATTAATATTCACCCACAATTTCTGCCTGGCGATTTCTAGAGGCACCTCCTCCAGCCTCCACTCATCACCCAGACATCCTTCAACAAACCAGGTAGGGGCAGGTGTAATTAATACCTGCGAAAAAGCTTCTCTTGGGCAAGAGAGCAGCGTCTGCAGAGCACAAGAGGCAGCCTGGCCACGGCACAGCCCCACGGGTATCCTCGGCTCGGAGGACAACCCCAGCCCTGCGCGGTGCCAGCCATCCCCCGGCACCCAGTGCTCACCACTGATGCTTGAGACAAGCGATGCTCACAGCCAAGCAATCGCAGGGATCAACCAAAAACCTGGAAGAAATGGGCTGCAGATGCTAATGAAGAGTTAACACAGGGGGCTGTAGAAGCAGCAGATCTAAAACACCCACCACCGCCCCCTTTTTTGGCAGCCTTAAGGCAGCGTGCGGCTGCTTCCAGCCTTAAGGAAAATGGGTGCTGCCGAAGAGAGAAAGTCAGAGCACAGAACGGAGGCTGGTACAGGTCCGTGCCGGTCCCCTGGCAGCATCACCACCACCCACCTCCCACCCCCCCAGCACCCACATCCTCCTTTCTGCACTGTTACATCATTTCGGTCCTCTGACCACCGAGCTCTCGCCGACGGGGACGGCGGTTGGCAGGGAGCATCGCGGGCAAGCTGGGTACGGATTCGGCACAGGGTGGATGATTTTAGTTGCGGGGATACCAGGGAAACCTCAAAAGCCAGCTGAGCACACGTGCACACGCACAAAAAATGCCTTGTGCTGCCCTGCCCTGTGCTGGCAGGGATTTTCTGGGTGCAGGCACGGGGTTTTACAAACAGGCACGTGGGGCTGGGGCTGGGCCTGCCACCTACCCCCGAGCACCTTGTAAAGGTGCTTGGAAGATGACAAAGAACAGCCAAAGCAACGTATCAGCACAAGATCGTGTCATCTTTGGCTGAGGTGCAACTTGGCAGCACGTCAGGAGAGAAACCAAGCAGTTCGCAGCGGCAGGGGATTTTTAACTATGCAGAGCAGCTTTCTTAAAAAGCCTTGATGGTGAGCACATCTGGCTCTCAGAAGAAGAGCCACGTCATTTTCAGTGACGAGCTGCAAAGACATCCTTCAGGACAACACACCCCCCTGCACCGTGGGGCACACGTTCAGGACTGACTCAGAGGGACCATCCTCGCCGGTCCTCGGGGCTGCACGCTCTGCTGCTCCGTCATCTCCCTCTCAAGCTTCGACTTTGTCACTCTGACACCAAGTAAACCAAGATCTCCATCCTACAGCAAAAAAATACCTCCACCAGGCAGCGTATTTGCCCTTCGTTACTTTTAGTAGGAAACAAGTCTCCTGCAGGGAGAGATGCGTGCAGCAGGAGAGGACATCTGCTCCGGCTGCTTTGAGATGGATGGCAAATGCCCTCCAGCAAGGCAGGTCAGGATGCTGCCATCTCAAAGGGCTGCCACTAACACCAGTAAAGATGCCCAGGGCTGCACGGCACCCAGCCCACCGTAGCCAACTCCCACAGCGCAGGCAGACTGCTTTGTCAGCCATCCCTGCGAGATTCAGGCTAGGAGGGAATTTATATACACGCACCACAAAGCAGTATCTAACTGGCCTGCAAGCCCAGACAAGCTGACACTCCCTAGATAACCCCGTCATCCTCCCCTAAACCACCCCCGGCCCGTCCACATAACCAGCCCTGCGTGTTTATGATCTGTCAGACACATGACTGTCACCTGCCAAGCCCCGCAGACGAGCTTCTTCCCCTCCTGTCCCTCTGCCCTGCACTGCCGGTCACTGCACCACCCGACATTGCACCGCCGGTCCCACCGCACCCGTCACCGGCAGACGGTAAGGGAGGACGCAGCTCTCAGCACCGCCAAAGAGATGCTGGCAGGACCCCATCCCAGCTGCAGGGTTTTATGCATTCCTTACTGGAAATCTTGGAGACCTTTATGGGAACGAAATACAACCATTAAAAGCTGCTTTTATGTTTCCTAAAAGATACGACAGGCACTATCAAGACAGGAGATGAGACAAGCAAGGTAGAGACACTTGGTGCCCAACAAGCAGCTCCCGGGGAGGAGAGGGTCCAAGCACCACTGTCATCCTCAGAGAGGTTCATCGGATACGAGCAGTTAGGCTGATGCCAGTGCCAAACCACAGCTAAGGTTAGCAGTCTCTGATGGGAAATTACTTGTATTGAGCACTGTGGAGGTTTCTTCCTTTCCAAAACTAGATTTTTCTTTGCTGGTGGCGGTGGTGTGGGGGGAGGAAGGGTGGATGCTCTACAAACAACTTCTGGTAAGTTTTGTCTCCTCCTCATCCTGCCTCCTCTTCCACTGAAGTTATGTTTTTAACGGAAATTTATCTTTTAAAAAAAATAAAAAATAAAAATAAGCATTTCACTTGAAATGATGAAATTAAGGCTTAGAGGATGGGATAGACCTAGTTCAGCAGCGACCTCCCAGAGCGCAGCGCAGGCAGGAGGTTGGAGGCTGCGGCAGCCCGGCGGGTGCCGGACCCTCCCCAGCCCCTCATGCACGCTGCCAGCTCCCAGAGGAGGAGGCAACAGCCAGGCCATCACCTTCACGCTTCTCCTTGCCTCGCTTCCTGGCAAGCAGGGCTATAAAGCCATTGCTCCCAGGGACAGGAGGGAGCCAGGGACAGGGCAGAGACAGCCCGCTGCACCACACCCCAGTGCACCAAACAGCTCCCCGAGGTCACAACACTCACATTTCGGAGAAACCAAACTCCAGCACTGCATGTCTTTAAAAACAAAATCGGGTGTCTTCTTACATAATCTGGCTTAATTTGCCCAAAAGCTGTTGGACTGGCTGCAGTAATTCCTGGAAGCAACGCCCTGACCTCCAGCCGAGCACGATGCTCACCATCCTCCCTCTTGACCTTAAAGCCCATGACTCAAGTGTTTCCCCATTTTCCCCTACATTAGATCCAGCAGCACACAAGGGCAATCACGCCACACAGAAAAGCCCACCAGCCTCCAGGGCTTGAAAGGGACGTGCTCTTCCAAAGTGCTGTCCATCTTCTCTTGCAACAGGTCGATAGAGCAGACGGTGCACAAAGGAGCCCTGTGATATTACGCCCGTGGATTAATTAAGCTACGTGGACAACGCAGCACAGGGTTGTGGGGGGAAAGGATGCTGGAAAGGGGCCACCTCCCTCCCACCTTCACCCCATTGCAGGTCCAGAACCTCGCCCAGTATTAGGCAGTGATTCCCTCCCTCCCCAACCTGCTGGGACCACGAGACCCCCAAATCCTGCCCTTCCCCTTAGCCACGCCGTAGCCCACTGCATCCCGCACAGACAGCAACTCGGCTCCAGCCTCTTGCTGGACAGAGAAGCAGCTGCAAGAGAAAGGTGCAGGCAGGGAGCTCTGTCCCAGCTCCAGAACAGGGAGCAGAGACTCAGACCCACTGCAAACCAAGGCCAGCTGGGGCCACAAGACACTGCCGTGGTATCTGAGATAGCTGCAGTCATGCCCAGTAATTATGGTATTCCTTGGGGCGACGAACGTTTAGACTCACAATGCTGCCACGAAATCAGTGCAGCATCGTCCCCACACAGATAAGGGGCTGCGGGGAGATGCAGTATCTCCCAGGCTGAAAAAAACCAACAGAAACTTCAAGTTTCCACCATAAAAAAAATCCTCTTTACCCTCTCCCCCACTCAAAATCCCTGGCTAACACTCGACCTGCGCTACAGGGTTTTGTCAGCAAAAGAGGCGGTGGGTAGATCTAACTCCATACGTACCCACAAGCAGTCCTGAGTCACGCCAGTAAAACCCCAGACTTTTTGTTGGTAGAGTAAAATCACCTCCCCAGCCAACGCAAGTTCCTCTCCCAGTTCTTTCCCCAGCGAACAGTCTGCCCGGGCAGCGCCGCCTTAACACCAGTGAAAAACATCTTCCGTCCAAAAACCCACAGAGCCCCACGTCCACAGCAGCGGCTTCTCGGGTCACAAAATGACCAGGACCAGAAACCCGCACCCATTCCCAGGCACCCAAAGGGAAGCTCTACAAAGCACATATGAGTTTCGTCCAACAACGACTACCTTTGCAAACAACGGGGGCAAACCAAACTCTGGCTCAGCCCTGAACTGCAGCCCAGAGCTGGAAAATAAAAACAGCAGCCTTCAGGGAGAAGCATTATTCACTGAAAAAAAGCAGGGGAGCATCCCTCCAGGGAGGGAAACGGATTGCTGAAGCACAGCTAAATATTTATCACATCCAAGGTGATATTTTCCAGGCACCCACCATTACGCTAGCAGAAAGCAGCACGAGGAGGAGGGCAGGAGCAAAGCGCTGTGCTCTCTCTATGACTGATATAATTAATTGCATGCAAGCTCTATGATCCTTCAACTAGAATTAAAATGAAAACCTGGCTCCCTGGGATCAGAGCTCCTACCCCTGCCACCCCCCGCCCACGCGCACCCAGGGGACACCAGGCTGGTGGCTGCTCTGCCTGGAGGTGACGGGAGCCCGAAGCCAAAGCCTTGCTTCTGCAGGTCACAACCCCACATGTATTTTCAGCAGAACTGCCTTTTTTTGGGGTGGCGGCAGGAAAAGTGTGAATGGCACATGAGACAGTACAGGATTCACAGCCGACTGAATTGCATAACGGCAGCGAGCTCCCGCAGAGGGCACGGCCAGGGCGCGGGAGGGACCCGTCCCCGCTGCTTATTTACCTACCCAGAATAGATGCACCACCAGAACAAGTACCAGTTCATCCCTGGGTTCTGGCATTTCTCACCGCTGATTTTTCCAAGCCTTGGTGTCAAAGGAGAGCTGCTTCCCCAGAAACACAGCCTGGCTTCAGCCGGATCCTGCCCCTTCTCTCTAACAGCACCCACCTTCCCACAGGAAGATCTCTCCCCTAGAGAGAAGGGCTTGCTTTTGAATTACTCGGGCATCGGCGCTGGGTGAGCCCTGGGGAGGCCAAGCAGGTCTTCTCCCTCCAGACCCCATCCGTGCATCCTCCCTCCTCACAGCTGCACGGCTGCTTTCTCCAGCAAACTCCCCATTTTCGGGAGACACGCGTCTCCCCGCCAGCACGCTCCTGCCTGTCCCTCCAGGAGAGGCTTCCCGGGTGCCAATGGCCGCCCGAGCCACAGCCACAGCGACGGGTGCATGGGTCTTCACGTGGGCTGCACACGCAGGCAGCAAAATGCCTTGAGCCCCGGGGAAAGGCAGCAGCCTGGATTTGTAGGCACAGAGTCTAACACAGACCCTGCACCCTCTGTCCTGCTTCTGCACGCACCCGAGGGCCGCAAACTCCCCAAGGCTTCACCCCCTTCTGCTTTAACCCCTCGGATACAACACTGCTCCCTTCACAGCAGCCATTTCACCGAAAACGGTGCAGACTTGGTTGGAAAATCATGCTCAGGACCAGCCACGTGTTGCAATCTGCGGCTAGAGGCTGCGTCCCTCGCAAAGCTCCGTAAGGAGGACACATGGGCAGCTCCAGAGCCTTGCGCGCGATTCCTTCCCTCAGTGCCACCCGTTCGATGAAACACAGCTCGAGGGAGATCTGAGACAACAGAGATTCGGCAACCTGAGACAACAGAGCTTTTGCATATTTGAGTAAACATCAGACTTGACAGTGCAAGGTAACACAGAAACCAAGCGACGTTTTCCCACACACCTGACCCAGCGAGATAATTTGGATCAAGCAGATACGAGCAACGGGAAGAGGAAGAAAGCCAAAATCCTTCCTAAGCTTTGCATAATCCCCAGAAGGTGTTTATCTTGCAAGCTATGTTTAGCGCGGAGCGAGGCAAAGCTCTCGCCCAGCACCATTCCTATCGCGCGTGTCACGGCCAGCCACACGCATCCCCAAAAACTCCCGAGGCAGGAGACAACCCTGTGACTAAGCCAAAATGACGGCAGGCAAGTTTTGGTATGCATCTATCATGGAAATAGCCAACCTGGGAGCTTCAGCACAGCACCCTCCATTTCCTACCATGATCAACTCAAGCCCAAGAAGGGAAAGCAACCAGCTAAAGGAAACCTGAGACCGTTCGCTGAATTTCCCTAAGGAAAATTAGGGAAATGTAGCTTAACTTCAGGCTGCCCAAAAGGAGAGGCAGAAGGAGCTGCTGCGAGTAGTGCCAGCAGCGTCTGCAGTCCCAGAAGCAGATGCACGCACTCGGACCCTGTGACCATCCGGGCAAACCTGTTCGGAGGGCTGGCACTGCTGAGGCGGATGCAAAACCAAGGAGAGGCAAGGCGGACGGCTAACAGGACAAGAGGAGAGGGTTCTGAAGAGGCGGCTGGGTTACACGCATCTGGGATCAATCCCCGTGCTGAATGCTGCCCCGACGGAGGCAAAGGAGCTCGGGTCAGATGGGGACCCGGAGCTGCTGGTGCCAGCAGAAACCAGGGGCACTCGGCACACACGCGACACCTCCAGCAAAGGATATTAGGAGTAATTGTATGAATGAACCGGTTCGTCACAACCAACAGCCCTGTGCAACCAGAAACCTGCAGGCAGAGAAGGGTTCCAAACTGCCTCCGAGGAAAGCACCACGCTCCCAGGTGCTCCCGCAAGCACTGCCTTTTGCTGTCAGCCAGACCGCTTCCCCCAAAATCCTCCCGGGCCCAGCTCAGGCCTCGTCTCCCGCGGGTCACAAGTGGTCCCTCGGCCAGGCTCACCTCTTCCCTCCATCCACACATCCACCAGGCAGGCGTGGGCAGCCCACCGCACCTGCAAGCCGAGCGAGAGGTCTGGGCTCAGGCGTCCCGGCAAGAGCCTTTTTAAGAAGCCCGGTTGATCTCTTTCAACACGGGACGGCGGCTGGAGGCATGTGCTCCTACCTGTGAGTCAGCAGCTCCGCTCAGCAGCACCGTAAATCGCTGCTGATTCACACCCTGCTTACACAGCAAACAGGAAACTCAGGTCCACATTCCCTCCGGTTAAGACACGGATCATTTAAAAGGGGGGGGGGGGGGAGAAGTCACGCCGAGGTGCATTCATCTGCTCACATGGTTCCTGACTTCAAGTTTCCAGTGCATCACTCCCAAACAAGGAATACCCCTCAAATTTTATTCCGGTGATAAGAGAGAGGCAGCAACCGTATTCTGTGTGCTCCCTCCTCCGTCCAGCCCGCGCTCAGGGCGCTGATGCAACCGGCTCCCGGGAGCACCGAGACACGAGCGAAGCCATTTCCCCGTCTTCCTCAACCCCGGCACGCTGGCGGTGCCATCCCGGGCCAATGCCTGCCAGCCGGCACTCACCTTGGGACAGTGACCAGGCCACCTTAGTCACGGCGATGCTCTATAAATAACACCCGTGACACACGGTCACGTTTGCCAGCCGCGTACGGCAGAGACAATGGGAAACTCCGCCGTGGCGCTCCCGGCACATGCCGGCACCGAGCTGGACGGCAGCTGTGCCTCGACCACCCAAGCGAACCGCCATGCTGCAGGGATGGGGATCCTCGCCCCCGGCCTTCCCGCCTCGCCAGGCCGAGACGAGGGCCCCGCTGGGCACAGGCTGCTCCGAGCCAGCCGCGACGCCCGCCGAGCTGCCACGGGCGGCTTCGTGGAGGGGGAAAGACTCGGGCAGCGGCGGATGAAACCGGCACTTGAACGATCCTTTCCCGTTCTCCAGCCCAACGGGAGCTTCACCCCCTCCCGCCCCCGCAGGCTCGGCGGCCGCTCGCTCGCTTTCCCCTCCACACAGCAACGCACGCCCCGGGCTCTGCAGCCCCAGGGGGACGCGGGAGCCCGGCCCCGGCCCCGGCGAGCGATGCCGGGCTGCAGGCGGGCAGCAGCGCGGCCCTCGGCCCCGACCAGGCAGAGGGAGGCACTCGGGGCCCACGCAGAGGAAGCCCCGGCCGGCGGCAGCGGGGAGCCCACGCCCGGCGGGTTGGGCAACAGCCCCGTCCCCGAGGGTTACGCCAGACCCGACGGCGCGGCACAGCCCGGCCGCAGAGCGCCGCTCCCCCCGCGACACCCGGCCCGGAGCAGCCCCCCGCCCGCCCCCGGCCCGCGGCCCTACCTCTGGGCAGGGACATGGCTGCCGGCGGCCCCGCGGCCCCGGGCTGAGCGCGGCGCCCGGCGGAGTCCGGCCCAGCGCGGCGGCCGCCGGGGAAGAGCCGCGGGGCGGGGCGACGGCCGGCAGGCTCCGCCCCCCGCGCGTCGGGATTGGTCAGCGGCGGGGAGGAGGCGTGGTTACTGCCTCCGCGGGAAGAGCTTGGCGGTTCTCGGGCACGGCTGTGAGGGGGAAGTGAGTCGGGCGGGCGCTGCCGTGCAAGCGGGGCGTCCCCGCTGTCCCCGCCACCGGCGTGACCCCCGCCGGGGCACCCGCGGGGCAGAGGTGGCGTTTGGGGCGCGGAGCCCTGCCGGCAGCACGGCCCAGGGGGCCTCCGTCCTGCGCCACGCCCCCCTGGCACGGGGGCACGGGGGCACGGAGCGTGGGGGCAAGGGTGGTGCCGGACTGGGAGACTGGTGCTGTGCAGCTGAGACCGGCCAAGGTCATCGCATCTGCCGTGGGTGCCTGCTTCTGCACACCGTGGTTCCCGCCAGTGGGTCTTGGCTGGAAAAGCGATGGGGATTTATTCCTCCCCGAGTCACTGAGGAATCAATCCCTCTTGCCCAGCAATGTGCCGTGGCACGTCCCGGGGCGAGGATGCTCCCCCAAACTCCCGAGCTGGGCTGCAGAACGTAGCGGCTGAACACGACGTGAGTGATGCAGTTGAACAAGCAAGAAGGAGATTACGAGTGCTATTTTCTGGCTGAAATTCCTAGCGTGATCCGTACAGATACGAAGGAAGAGTTGGAGGGGTGGCAACTGCAGACAGCCCTGGTGAAATCACAGCTGGGCTGTCACAGCCTGTTCTCAGCTTTGCGTTTTGTAGAGCATTTTGGATCGGTTTGAGGGCTGGAAAACCTGCCTCCAAACCAGACACCTCAAGGCAATCGCTGCGGGGGGGAAGGAGCAGGGCAGGCTGGGGTCTGCGTCGTGCAGAGGACCGGTGCCTCAAACGGACCTGGAATCCAGAAGCGATGGCATCGGATCTGGCAGCTGCAAACTGAAGCTAGAAAAGTTCAAATGGGAAATAAATTACAGGTTTTTAACAGGGAGAGCAATTACCTTCCCAAGAGACGTAGCAGATTCACCACCTTTCAAGTCTTTCAACACAGGCAAGGAGTCTTTCTAAAAAAACTCCGCTCCAGTTCAACCGCAGGGCTATTAGCTCTGATGCAAGAGCTGCAGATGTCACTGCCTGGGCTGGGCAAGCAGGAGGTGGGAGCAGAGTGGACCTTTCTGGCGTTTAGCCGTCCGAATCTCTGAATCAACAACAGGGTTTGAACTCCAGCCCGGCTGATCTGAACGGGTTTGGGCTGGGCCAGTGTTTGGGTGCAAGATTCGGGGGGTGCCGCTGCAGGGCAGAGCGTCATTAGCACCTTTGCAAACGTGCAGCTGGTCGTGGACCTGCAAGGACCGGTGGGACCGGCTTCGACACCCGCCCTCGGCGCAGGTGGCACCTGGGGTGTCCTTGCAAGCGCAGGGCACGACCCTGCTGTCCCCAAGCACATTGCATACTACGCCATTCCTCTGCCTGCATCCTCAGGCATGGCTGGAGATCGCCGCTGGCCCTGGCCTCGGCTGCAATTACAGGGATGGATGAGGAAGCCACCCGGCTTTTATTCACCCATCTTGAATCGCCAGGCACTTCACAAGCAGGGGTTTGTCGCCTGCTCCGAGGCCTTCCAGCGCAGGAGCGCTGCAGGAGCACGAATGGAAATTTGGGTATGCTCGGCATCAAAATCCAACAGGGTGGGAAGGCGTGGGGCTGGGGAGGGAGCCCACCGACCTCCGCGGGCTGCGAGGACGGGACCAGAGGCAGCATATGGTCACCTTCTCTTCAGTGGCAGGGGGTGGGGACCTCTTGGGAGCACCTCTCTTTTCTTCTGCAACTTCTCAGTGCCTGCCAGCATGGCTCCTTCTGCCTGCACCTCCTCTGTCTGCCTGAGCCGCTGTCGTTGGACCTGGCAGACTCTTTGCTGGAGAAGTGTATCTGAAAGATCAGAGGCAGCTGTAATTGCTGGCCCGAGGCAGAGGGAATCATCATGAGCAAAGGCAGAGCGAAGCGTCCCGGTGGAGCCCGAGTGCTCCCAGAAATTTCGACAAGGGTGCTGGATTTTTGGAACCCCTGGAAGACCGCTCCATGTTTCTAGGGAGCTGTAGGTAAACCTGCGGGTTTGCAGGCTCGGGAAGGAAAGCCCGATGGAGGGAGAGGGAGGGAGGGAGGTGTGGGTGCATCCCAGGGCCAGACCTCACCGGACACGCTGGGGCCTTTGCTGTTGGCGCTCGATGCTCAGCGCTGGCCCCTCGCTGCGGGGCTGTGCCAGGCTTGGTTTGGAAATCCATGGCAGGACAGGGCATCCCCGGTGTCCCCGGCACAGCGATCGGGGGGATTGCCGAGAGAGCCAGCGGGGAGCCCCTCGCCTTTGTCTGTGCAAAACCTGCTTCTCCTTTCCCCTCTCTCCTAGGGCTTCCCAGCAAAGCGACTGACTTTCCCCCGAGCATCGCCGTGCTGAAGGGCATCAGCGCTCCCTCGTAGCTCCAAGCTGGGTGCAGGATCGGGCCCCTCTCTCCACCTGCCCCAGGCTCCCCCTTGCCCTTGGGCTTGTGCCACTCATTTGCCTCCCTGCAAAATTGCAGCTGTACTTGGCCCGGCCGTTTGCAGCGTGTTTGCCTTCCCCTGCTCCGGGTGTTTTGCTGTCTTTATCTTCCCGCACCGCCGTACAGCATGGAAGCACAGGCGGAGCGAAGGCTGCCGGGGAGGGGATGAGGAGAAGGACAGCATCTCACCACCGACATTTTCTAGCCTTTCCTGAAGCAGGAGGGTAACGAAGCCCTCTCCCCTAGCAGACAGCTATTTCTGCGGGTGCTGCAGGCGCTCGTGCTCAATGGGAGCAGGAGAACGTGACCCCGACGGGCACAACACCAGCACCTGGCACCGGCCGATGGAGCAGCACAAAGCAAACAAATCGAGTGGCCTGATGAATTAATCAGCTGATGGACTCTAGCTCGGGGAGCAGGAGCCAAAGGGATGAGTAAACAAAGGCGAAGCTACACGAGACGGTATTTAGGTGCGGAGTAGCTGCCAGTGAACTCTTAGGAGTTCCAGATTAATTCTAGGTGTTGCTGCTTTGCCTGTTGCACAGGCAGCCACCAGCCTGCCCCAGTGCACAGCCGGCGTGCAGACACCTCGGACAGGCCCAGCTCCTACCTCCGAGAGCTTTCAGTCCACATATATCGAGGTATCGCTGCTACAGCTCCACGGGCATGGAGAGAAACCCCCCTATTTCCTCGCCCAGTTTTGCACGTGGTGGGTACACCGAGGTTAGTGACAGACCCCGATGTACGTGACGTGGTGGGTGGAAGCTCAAGTGCTTCTGGTTTTGAGGGTGCACTTAGTGCAACTGTGCCACAAACAGTGATTTTGTGGGACATCTGTGTCATCCCCCCTGGCATCCGTGGTGTCCCGTGACAGCTGAGGCACAAGGTTTCTTTTGCTTTTGGGACCGCTGGGACGAGCACCTCGGAGCCGGCTGTTCGCACAGCAGTGCGGCCACCCCTGACAAGCCTCCTGGGGCTTTCCGGGCTTTTCTGTGCTGCAGGGTGACGGGACGTGGCATCGCCCCGCAGTGGGGCACTGCTGGACCCCCCTGCGCTGGGCGGGCAGAGCATCGCATGGGGGCCGTGACCTGGGGCTTCCACTGCACCCCGCAGTGCCGGTGCAGGGCACCGGCACAGCACCAGTGCACAGCCCCGTGTGCTGGTTCAGTACCAGTGCAACAGCGCAGCACCAGTACACCGGGGCAGAGAACCCAGTACATGGGCGGGGTACCCAGTACAGTAACTGCGGGGCAGTACCACACAGCAGGGCAGTACCAGTACCCCAGGGCTGGGCCCCAGTGCAGTACCAGTAAGCCAGTACAGAGTATCCTGTGCAGCACCAGTACCCAGTGCAGGACCAGTACACCAGTGCAGGACCAGTATACCAGTGCAGGACTAAGTACACTAGTGCAGGACTAAGTACACTAGTGCAGGACTAGTACACCAGTGCAGGACCAGTGCACCATTGTAGGACCAGTACAGTAGTGCAGGACCAGTGCACCAGTGCAGGACCAGTACACTGTTGCAGGACTAGTACACCAGTGCAGGACCAGTGCACCAGCGCAGGACTAGTACACCAGTGCAAGACCAGTACACTATTGCAGGACCAGTATACCAGTGCAGGACCAGTGCACCAGTGCAGGACCAGTACACTAGTGCAAGACCAGTACACCAGTGCAGGACTAAGTACACTAGTGCAGGACTAGTACACCAGTGCAGGACCAGTGCACCATTATAGGACCAGTACAGTAGTGCAGGACCCGTGCTCCATTGCAGGACCACTGCACCACTGCAGCACCAGTACCCAGTGCAGGACCAGTGCACCAGTGCAGGACCAGTACACTACTGCACGACCAGTGCACCACTGCAGCACCGGTGCAGCACCAGTGCAGCGCACCAGGGCCGCACCGGCAGCGGGTCAGCCCGTGCCCGCCCGCGCGAGGGCGCCGGGCCCCGCCGGTGGGGCGGGTGGCGGAGGCGGGGGGGGGGGCGCTGCCCCTTTAAGCGCCGGGCGCCCGGACCAAAACAAAACGGCGGCGCGGCCATTGGCTGGGGCGCGGGCACGTGGCGCACAGCTGGTTTCCTGCGGCCGCGCGCCGGTGGCAGCCCCGCGGCGCCCGCCGCCACGGCCCGGCCCGGCCCGGCCCCGCCGCCGCCGCCGCCGCCGCCGCCGCCGCCGCCGCCGCCGCCACCGCCGCTCCCCCGGCGCCGCCCTCGGGATTCCGGGGCGGGACCCGGCGCTGCCGGGGCTCCGTGCGGCGTACGGCCCCAGCCGGCCCGGCCATGGCGCACTCGGCACCGCTCGGCCTCCTGGAGCAGGGCTGCCCCATCCAGGTAGAGCACGATCGGAAGCGGCGGCAGTTCACCGTGCGGCTGAACGGTAAGGGACGGGGGCCCGGGGCTCCCCGGTACCTTCCCTGCTCCCCTCTGCCCCCGGTCCTTCCTCCCTGGGGCCCCCAGTACCTACAACCCCCCCTCCTGCCCCCCCCCTTCTTCCCCTCCTGCCCCCCCCCCTTCTTCCCCTCCTGCCCCCCCTTTTCCCCTCCTGCCCCCCATAGCTCTCCTCTCCCTGAGCCCCCAGTGCTGCTGTGTCCCACAGCACCTTCCCTTGTCCACCCCACTGTGTCCCCCCCCGTGCCCCCCTGAGGCTCTTCCAAGCCCCCCTGTACCTTCCCCAGTGCCCCTGGTTCCTGCTGGTCCCCCCCCATCCTTTCTGCCCCTCTAAAAGCTTGGCCCAGGAGATCTGGGGGTCTTTTGGCTCCCTTGGTTGGTGTTGGGGTGTGGAACCCCGTGCTGGCCTGGGCAGGTCTTGGGGGGGACTAGCTCGGCCCCCCCCAAGAGTGGGTGCCTTTGGATGACATGGAGGTGCCGCGCCAGGTTGCTGGGGGGGGTTGTTCCTTGGCGTGTGAGCTGCTTGGTGGCTTTTCTGGTGGGATTCCTGCGGGGAAGTCCCTCGGGGGTGTGAGCGGCCCGTGGGGGCCCTGGCACTGTGGGATCCTGCCCGGTGCGGTAGGATCCACAGGGCAGAGGCAAGGTGCCACGAGCATCCGTGGGACCGGGGCTGCAGAAATCCGGTGACGCAGTGACCCCCCAACAGATCTGTCACCTATCAGGCAGAGCGAACAGAAAAGTAGGTGCCACTGACATTTCTTGATGGCCCACCGATTCCTTTCCAGCCATCCTCTCAATGGTTAATCCCAAATATTCAACGATCCTGTCTCTTCCCTGTCTGTTTGTCATGCCGAGAATGACTCTGGGGAAAACAGGCTGTCTCACTGCCCTACAGAAATTGCAGGGTAGTTGCCTTTTTAAAAAAATACATAAATAAAATGGGTAGTTCAGAAATTATACAGACTGTAGGAGGCATTCTCAATAAAACAACAGGAATAGTCTGGGTTTTATTTTAGACTCTTCTTCCCCCCCCCCCCCACCCCATTTTCATTTCAACCACTAATTACAAAGCGCAGGCTGGAGGCTCAGCAGTGGTGGAACAAGGAAGGAGGAGACGTGTGCGCTGGGTGCGGAGAAAACAATTTCACCAACTGCTTATTTCAAACAGAGAGATCAAACAAGGTCCCAGGTGACAGGTCCCCGCTGCCATCGCGAGAGCTGTAACACGGCGTTGTTGCTGTCGGCGAAGTTCCTATGTGCACAAAAGAGAGGGGAGAGCTAAGGACCAACAGTTATCAGGGAAATGTAATCTTTTTATCGTGGCTTGCTGAATAAAACCTCTGCCAGCCACACCGTGGGCCGAGTAGTGTTTGGCGGCTGAGTGGGGATGAGTCGGGTCTGGAGAGGATGAACTTTGAGAGCGAGAGAATCAACTGTGGGATCCATGGTGGGAGTCGTGCGTAAATCGGCACAAAACCTCCTGCTTCAGGAGGGGACCACCGCGGCTCGGGGAAGCCACAGCCTTCCCCAGGGTTGTAGGTGGATTCCCGTGATCAGGGTTGGGTTTTTTTCTGGGTGTTCAGGGAGACTGAACCCTTTTTTTTTTTGTGAGTTCAGTGCTGGCCACATAAGGAAGCCGGGCTGAGCAGCGTCCTGGTGTGATGGTATTCCTGCCGCTGGGCTGACTAACATCCACGCAGGGCGGGTGATCCGTCTCTCTTTGTTAGGCATTTGCTGATAACAGCCAAGCCCTGGAAGGTGGTCAGAAGATAACCATCTCTGTGGGAGTGCGTGGCGGGGTGTTTATTTCCTGCACTGCTCTCTTCATCGCTCCCGCTTCTGGCGCGATGAGCATCAGGGATGCTGAATGCCCTGGCAGGTTTTCCCCGCTGCATGCAGGGGAATGACAAGAAAAGCGTCGGGCAACAGGTTTTGGCTTCAGTGTGACCCGGTGTCCCTCTGAGAGCACTTTCATCCCGGGTTACTGCACTGTGGCAGAGATGAACAGTGGGCTCCAGGGTCAGCTTGTCCCTTGTGTCTCGGTCCTAATTTCAGCTAGATGTCGAGTCTGGGTGATGCTCTGGGAAAACACTGGTGCCTCAGGCTTGTGGACCAAGGAGCCAGGCTTTGCTCATCTCCAGTAATAGCTGGTCTCTGGGCTGATGGCTTGGTGGTTCACAGTAGTGTGATGTTGGGTTAGAAAACTTTCTGTGGTGATATTCTTATGGAAATCCCTGTAGCAAGAGGCCTGAGACACCGTGAAAGCTGTGAACTGGTTGTGAAAGTGTTTATTTTCAGCATTGTCCTGTGTTTGCCTCTGTGCCCCCATGTAACCTCGTGTCAGGACTCCCTCCTTGTATGCAAGAAAGATGAATTGCGTTTGGTGTTTTCTGGGTGGCTCTGTCTTTCCCTTCTCTGAGCCCTCATTGCTGCACATGGCTCCTAAAACTGATAGAAACAGCTGCTTCACTTTAACACATTCCCTTTTTCCTTGCATCCCAAGTGCAGAAGCATTGAGAAGCTGAAAGTAAAGCTGATTATAACCAGACCTCGCTAAGCTTCGTTATCCCTCTGAGAGGAGGGTAGAAAGAAGCCCAACTGGATTTGTAATCGGTTAAGATGTGCCTAACAGCACGAGCTAGCCAGAAATCCCCCGATGCAGCAACTGTGTTGGAAAACATCAATTTGTCAAAGCTAAAAACTTCCGTGGGAATCGTATAGGCTGGTTTTGTCAGGAATAGTTGGGGGGTTTTTTTGATCCAAGATAAAATTTCTGGTCAAAACAAGAAACCCAAAGAGACCCCCACCCCAAAGTAGTCAGCCAGTCACTCCAGCTGCTGGCACTGCTTCTTGGGGCAGGGGAACAGCACTTTTAGCAGCGGCCTCTTTGACTTTGTGATGCCCATCAAACACATCAGGCTCTCCGGTCAGGAGATGGGCTCACCACGT
This sequence comes from Mycteria americana, assembly GCF_035582795.1. Classification (NCBI taxonomy): domain Eukaryota; kingdom Metazoa; phylum Chordata; class Aves; order Ciconiiformes; family Ciconiidae; genus Mycteria; species Mycteria americana. The sequence continues at coordinate 4,250,069 of NC_134376.1, read as the reverse complement.
GCACCGAGCAGCTCCGGTTCCTCAGGGACGCGCAGGCTTCTTGCAAACCCGCGCTCCCATTCATTCAATGCGTGGGTGCAGCGAGCCACGCTTCCCAAACCTCCCACTCCTCCCCAGCTGGGTTTGGGCAGGATTCAGTGGCTGGAAGCTCCTGCTTTGCCTGCTGCTGATCTGAGTCTCGGGAGCTCCTTGTCAGGAGTCTGGGCTCAGGCATATTAGGAAAACCAGAGCAGGTCGTGCCTTGGTGCTTTCCTCCCTGCCGGGGCAGATGGCCTCCAGGAGGGGAAAGCTGCGGCGTTTGCAGCGGGGATGAAGGGATATGGCCACTGGACACTGCGTCAAGATGTCCCTGCTCTTCTCCCATGCCACAGTCGCCTCGAGAGAGCTGCTCCTAAACAGGAAACTGCTTCAAACCAGAGTGCCCCCCCGCTGCCGCTCCTGCGAGCGAGGCCCCTCGGTGACGGTTGCACCGTCTCTGCTCGGTGCTATCTGTTGTGCTCTGTTGTGTTTTCTCTCCGTAGTAACATGCCAGCGGCTCCCTGGGGAGCGAGGCCAGCGTGCAGCGAGCCCCGGCCTGGGATGCATGCGTTTCTTGGGACGTCTTGTCCTCTTGGCTCACCCCACACACAATTTTCGGCAGCTATCTTCTGGCTCAGCAGCCAGAAGAGCCGAGCTGCTGCCTGCCTCTGGGCTTTCCTCGGTCTGAGAGCGGGAAATGGGGCTGGCGTCTGTTCTCTCCCCCCTTGCTCTTGGGAAATGGCTTTGCAGCAGTGCCCCAAGGAGGCTGGAGCTCAGGGGCTGCCTCCAAAGGCTGGTGAGTGCAGAAATTGGCCCGTAGGCAGCAGCCAGCCCTTGCCAGGCCCCTGCCCTGCTCCAGTCTCAGGCACACAATGGTGTATTGTAGGCTGGGGCCGGGACAGGGAGAAGGCCTCAGGCTGGGGGGGACGGGTCGTGCTGTGCTGCCAGTGCTGCAGCATCCCCTCGCCGGGCAGGTACCGTGCACGCTGCGGGAGAGGGAACCAGCGAAGGATGGGCTGGAGCGGGGTGTCCGTGTCTTCCCGGACGCCTGCCATGTCCCTTCCTCAGCTTGGGGCTGGGGCCAGGCTCGCCGCTTGTTCCTCTGAGGCTCCCGAGCCGCCCAGCCTGGGGACTCATGTCTGAGCCTGCGGTGCAGGGGCCTCGTCTGCTGCCCAAAGCTGTCCACCCTGCCTGGGTGGAAGCTCTGTGCCACTGGTCCCAGTGGAAACCCTCCATGGAGAGCAAATTTAGACCTGGCCTCTCTCCCACCACCTGGAAAAGTTTCCCCTTCCCCGTGCACCCTGTGACTCGAGGGAGGGAGGGAGGGCTAGGGACCAGCTGTGCTGCCGTTGCTGCCATTTTTATCGAGCAGCCTCCTCTTGCTCCTCTTTCTTGCTGTGCTGATTTGCATTGACTCAGACTTCCTCGCTCGCGGTGGCCTCGAAGCCGAGGTGCTGTGCAGGGGAGTGTCTGCGAGTCGGACATCACGATCAGGCTCGCAGGGCACTGCTTGGGCCGGCCGAGACCCGAGCCTGTTTTGCCAAGCTCTGTCTGTGCAGGCTGATAAAATCCCTGCCCCAAAGTCTAAGGGGGTGAGGCAGACAGGCGGGAAGCCGGCTTGCGACGTCCCTCTTATGTCATGTTTTGGTGTGGTTTCTGCTTGCGTGCCCTCTCTTCGGGGTGGATTGAGACAAGCTGGGGCTGGGCTGCTCCTGCGAGGGGTCAACGCTGCTTCCAGCTCCCCCAGACTTGCAAAGTTTCCTTTGCGGGGGCAGCCCCCCGTGTCCAAGGTGCGTAGCAGCGCCTTCTTCCAGCATCATTATTGCAGCAACGTGCCTCTGGTCCCGGGGAGTTTTTTTGGTGGGAAGATGAGGGTTATGCTCAGAGCTGCTCATGGGGAGCCCTGGAACAGTCCTGGCTTGGGTGTACAGCCTGCTTCACCCTGCTTTTCCCGGAGGCTCTGGGCCACGGTGAGCATGGTGTGGAGAGGATGTGCAGAGCAGCTGTTTTTGAAGGAAACAGGCTTTCCACCAGCCAGTCCTTCCCCTCCCTTCATGAGCTGTTGGCCACCTTCAGCCTCGCTCAGTAGAGGAAGAGGGATCTCGATCTCCAGGAGAGGCTGTTCCTGCAGGACCTGTGCCATGAGCCGGCGTCACCGCGGAGGCAGGGCTGCCGTGAGCGCACAGCCTGACAGCAGACAGTGGAGAATCTGGGCGGGATGCTGTCTCACCGGACTGAAATCCTTTTGGATCCCAGCTTGTTTCTCCTTTGTTGATCAGGGCTTTTTCCTACCTCCAGCCCCTGTGGCAGTGCAGTCCCGTGCATCCAGCTGTGCCCAGCTTATGGGTTTGGCTTGGCATGTTCTTGCCCGGAGGAGCTGCAGGGTGTATTTGTGACCTTTAAGCATAACCACTCACCTCTGGCTGTCTGCCTCCATCAGCTCCTCTTGCAGCCCGGGTGCTCGGTTTGTGGCTCTGCATCACCCACCATCCTGCAGCAGGGAGCTGGAGATGGGGACCAGAGATACTTGACGTAGCCCAGCCCTGCCCCGGGGCTGCACAGGAGTGGGGACGCAGCAGCCATCTCCTCCCGAGCCGTCAGTGTCACCTGCAGGGCCCACACCAAACCCTATGGCACGAGTGTCCCTGATTTCATGTGCTGGGTGGCTCAGGGTCCCATCGCTGAGGTGAGCACGTACAGATGCATTTATGTACTTGGCTGAAGCGGGATGTTTTTCTGAACTGGGACCAGTTCCCCACAGTGTTGGCAGCACTGTCTTTCTCTGCAGAGCCGGTTGTAAAATCCTTTGGGCTCTGTGTGTGTTCATCTGTACGCGGATGGCACCCTGCAGCTCCCGTCCCGGCTGGGGTTTTGTGGTGCTACTGTGATACAGTGAATATCAAGGGAAAGTCTGTCCAGGGCAGATCTGAGATTCTTCAAACACTGCATCATCTCCTGCTTTAAAATACATTTTTGTGGGTGATACTTCTATATGGATCATATATACGTATAAATATAATGTATAAAAGTATATTTAAAAAAAAAAAACAAACCAACAATCTTTTGCTCTGTCATCACTTAGAAAAGGATTTAATTTTGAACTTACCAAAGCTTCAGGCAGAGTCTATGGAAAGTTTTGGCCTGGGAGGAGAGCAGAGTAGAAGGTCTGGAGCATGTGAAAGCCACTGTTATAAGAGCGTTTTACAGCCTTTGGTGCTGCCAGCTCTGCCCATAGCACCTCTAAGGGAGCTGCCACCGAATGTGTCGCTTCTGATGCGAGGGTGAGGGCACCCGGCTTTGCCTGTGCCCTGACCTGGGTGGGCTTTCTCTCGAGTGAGACAGGTCTGTGCTGCTGGGGAGGAGCTCAGCTCGCAGCTGCTCCCTTGGCTCTTGGCTTTGTTTGGGTGCTTGGATCCACATGGGGAAATGCAGTAGTTCTTCCCTTGTTTCCCCCCCCCCCCGCAAAGATTTGTGGCTGTAAAACGGGGCTATAGGATCTCGTCTGCACTGGTCTTGCTAACAGGGAAGAGGCGAGCACCCCTTCAGCCCCTTCCCCACGCCGTTACCTCTGCCCGTCCCAGCGGTTCACCCCAAACCCTCCGCCTTGAGACGGGGGGGGAGTCTGGGATCTGTAGGGAGACTAAAAGAGCTTGGCTTTTTGGTGAACTTGAGGGCTGAGAGGGGCAGGACTGATGCCTGTAAATACCTGGGGGGATGGCAGGGGGGCAAGTTATTTTATGTCCACCCAAGAACAACGTTGGCACAAGAACGATCTGCTAGAAACCAGCAGGAATAAGCTCAGGCTGGAAATGTGAAGGTTTCCATCCGATGTAGGAGGATTGAGTCTCTGCCTAAAAGGAGCAGGAACAAAAACTTGAGCTGCTTCTCTTGAAACACAGAATTCAAATGGTCTCATTTCTAGTGCCTCTCAAATATAGGGATCAGGGGAACTGGGCTGGAGTTGTCAGCTGAAATGTGATAAAATAAAGCATACTGAGCTCAGCTAAAGCACATAGTAAATGCAGGTGAACCTTGCAGACCTTCACCCTCCAATAACCTTTGGAGGGAAAGGAAAGGTTTCCATTATTTGAATTGAGCTCGTCTCTTTGACTGCAAGCTTGCATTTCTGAAACTCACTTTTAAATACAGAAACCTTCTCTAAAAATGAAATGTTTGCTTTTGCATTGAAGACAGAAGCTCGGGTTCTGCAAAGCCGGAGGGGTGTTATTAGCTCTCCTCTGATTTACATGTGTGCTGAAACTTCTTTTTTCCTGTAACTGAACTGCTGTGAGACAGGTCAGGGTGTCGCAACAGGAAGCCTCTGTGTGCGTGTAAATGTGTGTGCACAAACCCCCTTGCACGCCTGTGTGCACTTCTCTGTGTGTTTGTGGGATTCATCTCTCCCAGCGTCTTCCCCAAAATGTGTCTGTCCAAATGCTGCAACACCCAGCCAAGAAGTCCTTGTCCTGTTTTATCTGCCACGACAAAAAACTCTGTGCTGTAGAGAGAAAGGAATCGGCCATTACCTGGGTCAGTTTTGTCCTGTTCTTCCCCCTCCTCTTTTTGCTCACTGCCCCATCGACACATCCCACCCCTCCCCGCCAGCTGCTTTCCTACCCTAAACGTGTTATGTTGGCACGTTGGCCCTTGATTCAGGGCTGGGTAGAAAAGGTCCAGGGGCTTGGAAAAACCAAGCAGATCTGCCTCTCCTCGCACCTCAGGGTGGGGGGGACCAACAGGGACATGCAAGTGTCACCGAAAGCAAAGATCTCTGCTGAGACTTTCCACTGCGTGAGACCACCCAGCGTCACAGCCATTCCCGTGGGTGCAAGGACCCGTGCAAGGGCTGTTGTAGCGGTCCCAAAGCTGCCTGTCCCCTGCTGTGGGCTCCCCGGTGAATGGCTCTGTCCAACGGTGGGCCAGGAGCCCACGGCTCCCCGGGGACATCCTGAGCCTCACCCCTCTCTCCCATCCCCTAGGTTGCCACGACAAGGCGGTGCTGCTTTACGAATACGTGGGGAAGCGGATCGTGGACTTGCAGCACACAGAAGTACCGGACGCCTATCGAGGGAGAGGAATAGCCAAGCACCTCGCAAAGGTACGGCCCCAGCCACCCCGTCTCCCCTGGGCAGAAGCTCTCGCTGTCCCAGCTGCGGCTACAGAGCAGGGCTGAAGCAAGGCCCCATTGCGTTGGTGCTGCACATGTGCCCCACGGGAACCATTCCTGCTCCGACGGGAGATAGGGGCGGCTGGCGGGGCAGATGGAAATCCGTGGTCAGATATTCCTATTTCTGGCAGCGAGAGGGGCTGGGTGAGTGCCAGCACATCCAGCCGCTTGCCCGGGCTCATCCCTTTTCTCCTTGCAGCGAACAGCCCTCGCGCCCACCTTGCAGGGGCTGATGTAGCACCTCTCCTGGGGGCTGGACCCCTTCATCTCAAAGCTTCAAGGCCCTCGTGAACCCTTTTCCTGCCTTGGGCCCTGCTTTTGAGGCCCGCAGCTGTGCAGGGAAAGCTGAGGAGCCACGAGCACGGTGGTGGGGGGGACTGCGGGGTGATGCTTTGGAGTTACAGCTGCTCTCTAGCCCTGTAAGCCAGGGCAAATGGATGACAAAGGTGGCCTTCACGTGTGGCTGGGTCACCCACAATGCAGCATCCACCAGACTGGATGCGTTGAGGGTTCCTGCACACCTCTGGATAAACGGGGGACCCTGTGGTGGCTATGGCAGGACGGCCATGCTCTTCCCACAGCTGCCTTGCAGAGGGGGTACGTGAGGGCAACCTGCCATTTCCCCCAGCTGCACGTGGGGTACGGGACTCCAGACCCCCGGGACATTTCAGAGGAAAGCGTAGGCCGGGGGTGCTGGTTGTAACCCGTCTGTCCTCTCCGGTTGGTTGCAGGCAGCCCTGGACTTTGTGGTGGAGGAGGACCTGAAAGCTCACCTGACGTGCTGGTACATTCAGAAATACGTCAAGGAGAACCCGCTGCCGCAGTACCTGGAACACTTGCAGCCTTAAGGCAGGACAGCTCTGACACCAGCGCGCCTGTCCCTGACTGTTCAACGCGGCCTTCGCTTCTCTGCGGTCTCAGGAAACCCCCCTCCCACACTCACAGTTCCCGCTTTTTTTAAGCACATCCATGTGGTGCATGAGTGTGGGCACAACCTTCTCCTCTCTGCCCACGTGTGAGCATGGCTACAGCCCGTGGGCCAGGCTGGCTCCAGGAACACGTGGTGCCCCCCGATGTTCTTCTTCCCAAGCCAGGGGGTGGAAGAGGATGATTTTTCCACCAAACTCCATCACAAGACCAGGGGACGACTCGATCTGCGCCTCATCCTCTCCCCTCCGTTTGGCAACAGCTGTGAACTGGCTGGGGGATGTTGGTTAGGGGTGGTCGTGGGGTACCAGCCCCCCTTTCCTCCCGGCAGCTGGGGAAGATGCTATGGATTAAGCCTTGTGGGACAGAGGGAGGTGCTGGAGGAGCCCCAGCCCCCTGGCAGGTTCATCCCCTGCAGCATCTGCTGGGCACCGAGCCTTGCCCAAGCCCACGTGGAGCACAGGTGAGAACGTGTGGGCCATAGTGGTGCCTCGGGGGCTTTGCTGCACCGGCTGTGGAGATGCTGGGATGGTGACACCTTTGAGCCTCGAGACAGGAGCCGTGTGAGGAGCAGGCTTCGGCCGCAGGGGCTGCGGCCGAGCATATGCTGCATGAGTGTGCAGAGGAAGAAAGGCGGCTGAGTCGCAAACGCTGCTCCCTGGAGATGCCAGCTTCTGCCCAGCCGTCTGTACATAGCCCCGGCGTGGCATCCCCGCAGGGTCGCAGGCTGTCGTTCCTGTCTCTGCTCCCTGCTATCAGTGTTGTCTGTGCTGGTGTGGACACAGCCTGCTCAGGAGAAGAGCACCAGCCCCGACAGCCAGTCCTGGCCTAAGCAAATGAGGGGACATCCCATGCTTTTGCAGGCACCAGGGTGGTTTCCTGCAGCCGAAGAGGAAGGCTCCCCCCATCTCCCTTGACTCCAGCTCTGCACCCCTGTCTGTGCCCCATATTGTAAGGCCTGAGCCGTCATCGCATCCTGAGAGCGTCAGGGATAAGGCCTCTGGAACCTAGTCCTGGCCCGTCTCCAGGGCTCGATGCTAGAGCCGCCTGCCTCCGCCTGGATGCTGATCACTTCTCCTTATGGCCTTTGGAAAGAAGCCCTGGCTCGGGGCATTACCCGTCTCCTCACTGGCCTTCTCGCAGCTCCAAGCCCAGGGTGCTGGCAGCATTGTGGGGTCCTCGGCCAGCAGCAGGAACACCCTCGCGTCACGCTGTTACCTCTGTGGATGATGACCTCGTAGCACAACTCGGCGTTGCCACAGTCGGATGTAGAGGTAACGCTGTGATGGCAGGGCACTGCCTGGTTCCAGCTTGCTGCCTCTCCTGCCTTGCCCAGGCTTTCCAGGGCCCGAGCTAGATCCCAGAGCATCTCCCCCTGAGGTCTTGGGATTTCGTGGTGTCCCAGGGCTGGGCTGCAGTGGGGGAGATGGTGCTACCAGCATGCCAGCCCTGAGCAGCTGCTGGGGGCTGCAGCCAGGCAGAGCGAGCTAAAGAGCCTTTCACCTGGAGGCTAAATCTAGACCTAGCTTATCTGTCAGCGGGGACTAAAGTTTACAATCTGTGCCACGGACCGAATGAAGCCCCGGCCAAGAGGCAGCTTGGCCCTCTCATAGAGCCCAGTGCAAAGTCCACGGAGGTGAAGGCAAAAGCTTCTACAACCTTCTCTCCTGGTTGGGTTGGTTGGAGATGGAGACCCTGTGCCTGATCTCAGCCAGGGAGGCCCTGAGCTGTTCCTCCTGGCCCCTGGCTCAAGGCAAAGCCCTGCCACCTGCCTGTGCTCGTGGGCTGCCCACTGCCAACATAATGCAGCCCTCTGCCTGCAGGCTTGAGTAAAATCTCCCAAACTCCATCCCTGCCCTGCCACACCGCAGGCTGTGAGACCCCTGCCCATGTCCACTACCTGCCTGGGGCAGGGACCTGTGCCCGGCGGCAGACCCATCTCTGGTTTGTGCTGCTCAGGAAAGGTATCGGGCTCAGCCCTGCCGCTGCCTCGTGCTTCTGCCCTCTTGCTGCCTATTTCAGCCTGGCTGCGACCTTCAGGATGGCTTAGAGGGACTGGGAAAGGGTCGCAGGTAATGAACTAAAGAAAAGGGGCTCAAGAACAAATCTGGGCTGCTAAATGTTCACTTTTTAACATGCAAAACACACTTCAACGTCTAGTTACAGGAGCAAGGCTGGCTCTGTTATAGCCAAGTGATGGCAGAACCGTCCCTGCTCTTGATCCCAAGGAGAAGCTGAACTGTCTCCTCTCCTGCAAGCCAAGATAAGATACCGTCATATCTTTGTTGCAGCGGGGCTGGGTGCTTGGAAGAGATGTATGCCTGGTTGCCTCGTGGGAGCAATAGTGTGAGCCCAGTGCTGCAAGCCTCTACCCTGGTTTTGTGCTCATTTCCACTGTGTGACAGTTCCCAGAAGTACCCCATCATGTCTGGCGCATGAGAGCGGCTCGCTGGAGGGTGTGCTGTGGTCGCTGCACTGGCAGGGTCACAGCATCCAAGCCCAGCCCTGGAGCCCTTCATCCTGCTCTGGCAGGAACCTTGTGCTTCTCAGTGCTGGATCACAAGTGGCAATCGCTGCCTTGAATCAGGCTCCGCACACAGTTTTGCTGCTGCTTCCCTTCGAGGTGCTACAATCCCTCCGGTGTCTGACCTGACGGAGACGTGTGCCAGTGTCTGTGCCAACCGTTTCAGTGCTGTACCCATCCTTCGCCCCGGCCTTCCCTTGCCCGTGGTCTTTGATGTTGGCGAATAGCAATACCCACAGGTCACCAGCGATGCTGCGGTCCACGGTGCTCCTGTGATCTGGCACTGCCGGGTAGGAGATGGCTTGGGGCCCCTCGGCGTTGGGCAGCCCTCCCTCCTGCCTCTCTACCAGCCGCCCTTTCCCAGCTCATCTCTGCAGGATGGAGCTTTCTGAGTCCCGCGCTGCCCCTTGGTGCTGACTAAGCCTGGAGGAGTTGGGGATCCTGGACTCTCTCCAGCAACAGGAGTGTGGAAGTGGTTTGGTTGAATATTGAGGTCCCCAAACCCATTTGAACTACAGACCTGGGTGGGTGGGGAAGTGCAGATTGCTGTCAAACCTGCTTCCACATCGCCCAACTTGAAACACCCCCTCCCTTATCCGCTTTCCAGCATTGTCTTCCTCTGTCCAAGGTTTCCATTCTGTTGAATTCGGTGGTTACGATGTGCCTTTCCTTCTCAGGACCTGTTACAAATGACCTTTCTGCTTTTGTTTGTCTAACATTTATCTTTATCCCTCCCTCTGTCATACTATAAAACATGAACATATTGCATGGAATACAATACAATAAAAAGTGTGGCTTAACTGACCCGCAGTGGTTCACTGCGCCGCGCTTGGTGGGAGGCAGGAGGAGGTGCCTGCAGAACCAGGGGACCTCAGGCATCCCCAGCTCTGTCACTGCTGGGCTGGGTCGCACTGGCAGAGAGCTTGTTTCGCAGGTCCTGTCAAACAACTCTGCTCTCCAGTCCGTGTCCAGAGTATGATTTTTGCTGCTTTGTTGCTGCTTATTCATTTTTTACATAAATTTAAACAATCTTTTTCTCATCCCCAAAAAACACATCCTCTAACAAATCTAACCCCGAATCTCTTAGACAGTAACTACCATGCATCTGTCAGTGTCTTGGAGGAGGTGAGAGAAAAGGCAGAAGTGGGCAGATCTGCACGTTGGTGTACTTGGCAGCTACTCTCCTACTGCGTAACCTTCCCCTCCAAAAAATTGAGAAAATGCTGCTTCTCTCCTTCGTGAGGAAGAGGAACTCATGCAAGAAGAACCCCATCCAGGTGGTGAGGATGATGGAGAGTCCATAAGACCCTCGCTAGGTTCAGGACAAAGGAGTCTTGGTCCCAGGCCTGGTGTTGCCCACAGCTCCCTGTGACTTGCAGACAGCCACTCATGTCTTTTCATCACCTAACCTGGACGCTACCTGCAACACCCTTCTCCCATCACAGAACACCTCGGAGCCAGACCCCAGGTGAGCCCAGCATGCTTCCATTGCAAATGAACAGGGAGGCGTGGGCTGAAGCTATTGACTTTTATTTCAGGTCGCAGGGCTGGCTGACCTCATGATGACTGTGTAGAGCTTGGGGTGAGTGGATCACAACTGGTTCCTCTCCTTTGCTGGCTGATCCGCCTCTGCTCACGCTCACCAGTCCTGCCTCGAGATTTCAGGCCAAATAGTCTTCAGGAGTTGTCCTGCAAATGCAGCTTCTGCTGAGCAGGCACTCAACATTTGTGTTCATCAGTTTAAAATGTTTGAAAACATTTAAATAACCAGCCGGTGGAGTTGTTCCCTGCTGTGCTTGTCCAGAGCAAGGCGGGTGGGCAGGTGACTCGAGGAACACAAGGCGCTTCCCTCCTGGGGCCAGCGCTCCTCAGCCCTGGAGCACAGCCCGAGCGCTCGGGCTCTCAGCACGGCATGTTTACGTGCTTCCTATAGCCGGGTGCAAGCTATGGAGGCTGAGGCTGGAGTTTCAATAGCTGAAAATGCCAGGGCTGTGGGCAGTGGTGGGGAGAAGGGGCACAGCTTATTTACAGTTATGATTTGATACAACATGACAAGTGACAAGTAGCCCCTGGGCTGCAATTCGAGCAGGCAGGAGCGTGGGTTTTGCTTCTCCTAAGAGACAGCATGGTAGGTTTGGGTTATAGCATGAAGCCGGGCTGTTGCTGGTAACATGCTCTGTTTACATTCCACATTCCAGACAGTCCGATGCTCCGGCCTGCCCCAGCAATGCCGCCGCTCGGCCGCGCATTCTGCCAGGCTGGGCACGCTTCCCAAACACCTCTTGTTCATGCAAACGCACCATTTACCTCCACCGAAACAGCCGACCCCCAAATTACGGCTGAGAAAGCAGGGGTGCGGGAGGGCCCTGCAGTCTGGAAGCACAGCCTCGCGATGCCCACGAAGGTGGAGGAAGCCACGGGTTTGTTCTCTTTAGTTACATTACATGGCTTGGAAATAACGGCAAAAAGAGGCGTTTTCTAGGAAGGGGAGATGCAAAGACAGCACCGCTCTGTTCTGAAATGCACTATCAGGCTGGAGGAGGGCTGGTCCCGCTGAGGACAGCTGGCAGCGCAGCGATCAGCAGAGCAGGGAGCTGCTGTTTGTTAAGGGAGAACCGATTCCTGAGGAAAAGGCTCCTCTCCTGGGAGGAGTCAGAACGGGGAGCTAGAGAAGGCCCTGGAGAGGCACAAGGATCCCCAAGATACACCATCCAAGCACCCCAGCACCCTTGGGTGACCCTGCTGTGCTGGGGGGTGGCCCCCGGGCCGGAGGCTGAGGACAGGCTGGGTCCTGGGACACCCCCACACAACCTCCAGCATCCACTGCTGCTGGATCGATGGGAGCTGGGAAACCTGGGGCAGTGGCAAACCTGCATTTTGTTTTCTAGTGGAGCATTTGGCTATAAACTGTTATTCCTCCTCAGAGAAGCAGCAGTGGTGGAGCCTCCCCATTCCGTGCTCCTCTTTCAGAATTGATTAAAGGGGCTAAATTTGCCCCAACAAAGCCCCGTCTCTCTTCCCCAGAGCGGTGCTGCTCTGAGGAGGTCCTCCATTCCTCCTCCGCCTGCGAACAGAAATCGCGTTTCTTTTCGAGCAGGGAAGCAAGGCAACGCTCAGGCTCTGGAGGACTGTCGAACCTCAGCGAGAGCTGCCCCCGCTCCTGCTTACGGCCACTTCCAGGGCGCGGACCAGGCCGCTTCGCCCGCGGCGGAGGCCGCATCCCCGGCCGCACCCCCCTCATGGCGGGGCAGGCGGGGACTCGCCGCGGCGCTCCTCCCCTGGCCGGCCCGCTCCCGTTGGGGCGCGCCGGCGGAAGAGGCCGGGAGCAGGGGCAGAGCCGAGCGCCGCGGGGCTGCTCTGCCCGCCGCAGCCGACCGCTGGGGACAGGGGGGCCCCATCCGGGCTCCCGCCCTGGTCCCCGTCCGGCCCCGCCGCCCCCACACCCGCCGAGGGGACTACGCGTCCCAGGGGCCCCCGCGGCCGTGCGGTGGCGCGGGGCGCTGTGGGACTCGTAGTCCGCACGTGGGCTCGCCCCCGCCCGCTGAGTGGTTCCGGCGACCCCCGCGAACTACATTTCCCGTCGGGCGGCGCGGCGGGCCCAGGCTCCGCTGGCGGAGACATTTGCGAGCCGAGTGTCTCCAAGATGGCGGCGTGGGGAAGGAGGCGCGCTGGCCCCGGCAGCACCAACAGCGGTGGCGGCCGGGAGAGGTGAGCTGCGGCGGGGGTGGAGGGTGCGGGGCCGCTGGGACGTCTCGGGCGGGCGGGGAGCGGGAGGAGGTGGGCTGCAGCCGCCCGGGGCTCCCCGCGACCCCGGGGCAAGGGCGGGGGCCTCGCTGAGGGGAGCGTGGCCAGGCAGGGCGGGCGGGAGACGCGGCCCCGCTGAGGTGGGGCTGGGGCGGAGGGGCTCGCCGGGGCCGGCGATCTCCCGCTGTGGGCGGGCGCGGGGATGGGGCCGCGGAGGGGGCCGGGGCCGGGGAAGGTCAGCGCGGCCCGCAGGGTGGCGGTGGCGGCGGCCGCAGCCCTTCCCGCCGCGGGGATGCGGCGCTCGGGGCCGGGGTGGAGGAGGGCCAGCCCTGGGGAGGCTCCTTCCACGGCTATTTTTAAAGGCGGTAAGGGCAGCGACGAGTCCTCCAGGGTGACCTCCTTCTGCGGGCGGCCGCGGCGGTCCCGGCCGCTTGGGGGTTCAGCGCGGAGCCGCCGCGCTCCCCCGATCCGCCGGGCCGGGGCGGCCGGGGCGGGCGGCGGTTGCCGCCTCGGCGCTGGCAGAGAGCTCTGTAACGCTCTCTCTTTGCCTCTGTCAGGACGGAGGAGCAGCTAGGACATGCTGGAACTACCTACAGAGTAGCTGTAGAAGTTTGGGAACTGTAACTTTAAAAGAGCAAAAAGAGACAGAGGAAAATCTTGTTGAGCCACTTAAAAATCTGTATGCACAGTTCTTTACTTATTTTAAATGTCTAGTTAAATCCTGTATTTCCTTACGTTGGCATTTTCCCTGTTTTGCCCCAGGGCTGACTGATGTAACCAGCAGCTGCTGAAAACTGCTGCATTTTTATTTTGAGGAGTTTTCTTTTGTCCTGCTGCTTTACCTAGAGACTCTGATATCTCTCTTAATTTTTGCTGTGTCTTTTGCTTCATTTTGTTCCCTTGCTGTAATTCAACAGTATTCTTTTTGATGGCATTGAATCTACAGAGCCAAGGAGAGCCACAAGTAGCCCTTAAAATTCTGGCGCTAATGTGAATTGCAGGAATGCTGTCTGTGTTCAGGGAATTTAAAAGTAATTGAACTGGAAGAGCCAATGGAATTACTGCATCAGTGTAGTTTATATAAACAACTAAGAATACCACAGAGCTCAGTGGCGTAGTGGTAAAGCTGTCTGCACCCAGTGCTGGCACCTGCCCCAGCGCTAAGCACATGGGGCGTGGAGGAGTTTTCATGTGGAGTTTTCATGTGCTAGACCTGTCCTCCCAGCAGAAGTGAAGGAAAAAAAAAAAGTATGGAAAAGAGCTCTTAATAACTTCAAGGAAAATTATTCTCCCAGGGTAAAAATTCATGCAGACTTAAAAGTGAGTTGTTACCTTGTAACTTAATCTGTGAACTATACAATAATCTAGTTGTAGTTTGAGGTTATTTTTTTAAGCTATGGTTACTCTTGATCTTATGATCGAAAATAGTGATTCATAACCATGAGTTACTTCATGAACCTGCTGCATATATTATTTTCCCTTTGCCAATGAGAAGTATATAGCTAAGTATAAGAAAGCACAGAAGTGGCGTAGCACAACAACAGATATACTATTGACCAGTGTTTCACAATCCCTGTCAAAAGACGGTGGTTCTTTCGGGTGTCATCCTGGACGAACGTGACGGAAGATCATACTTCTAGTAGGTGGCGGGTGATGTCAGCTAGGTGCTACTTCTTCCTTGCAATTGCAGAGCTGGAGATAGGCACGACTGGGCCTCTGCCTCTCTCCATCAGTGGCTAATCCTAATCACACCTACCGATCTTGTTTGACTGCTGGCAACCCAGGTTGTGTACAAGGCAGTGCTGACAGAGCTGATGTCATCAAATGATGACATATGCTTTTTATACGGTGAATACAGTTTTCTTACACTGGGCAGGATTCTTGTCCAAAGACACATTCCTTTGAACTGAATATGCTAATCCGGCTTTCCTCATAAATGAGCTGCTTCAAGGAGTTTTTATAGTTGTCAGCCAGCTAGTCTAAAAGGCATCTCTGTGTTGGGAGGTGGGGTGAGGAGACTCAGTAGTGAATAAAATACTGTCTGCTGTTAGACTAGGCCAGCTTTCATTTAAAAAATAAAAAAAAAGTCCAGCAACTGTATCTGTGGAGACTGTATCCCTTCATGAACAACTTTATTGATATAAGGAAGTCTGTAATTGGTCAAAAAGCGCTTTTCTCAATAGGACTAAATGTAAGGACATTAATTTCAAAGGATGTTGGCTGTGAACTCCAGCTGGTGCTCTGGTGGTGAAATAATAAGGTTAAACAAAATAACCCAAAACACTGAGGAGAACCAACTAAATATTTGTTTTTCTTCATTCTGGATAGACTCTTTAATGGAGACTGTCTAAAGGGAATTGTTAATCTGTAGACCAAAACAACTTTTTTATACAGAACAGACGCTGAATTGTACTTAGTGTTTTTGTATAAAATTCAGCACGATGACCGCCAGAACACAAGACAGAATGCCATTTGTTCCCCCAGAAGATGTTCTAACAAACTCCAGAAAGAACAGCTTTAATGTCATCACCACTGCTTGTATTGGCTTCTCTGTGCCCTTAAAGAGGTCTCTCCTTTCGCTACCTGCGCTGCTCAGATTTCTGGTACTCTGTTTGCTTACAGCAATGATTGACCTATTTCCATTAGCCTGGCTAATCATTAGTTGACTTAAAATTGACACCTCTTTTTGCTCTGGTGGCTGGAGTTTTTTGTTATGGTCTGGTGATGTTTTCCTTAGTGTTGTCTTCCCTTGCTGAGGCTGCTTGGAGATCTCGCCTATGTTCTCCTGTTCTCTTTCTTATTTGTGTTTAAGGTATATCTTTTGAATGGAAGTCTTGCTTTATTGCTACGATTTTCCTGTTCTTCCTGTGCTTTAATGCATGCATTGACAACCTGTTGAGAATGGCCTTTAAGAAGCTGTAGGCCTGACAGCCGTGGCTAATGGCCTGAGACTGGTAGATTGTGTGGACGTTCAGCAGAGAAGCAATTCTTCAGGTGCTTAAGCTCAGATGTGTTAGTACTTTCATTATGCCATATCCTGGAGCTCTCCTGAGTAGGAAAATACACTGTTGAATATGACTTTGAGGTGGAGTATTTCCACTGAGAATTAAAGCCAGATCACAGCTCATTCCTGAATCTTGAAATTAAATTAAATTTCAAGAAAGATTTATGTGGGGGGAGAGAAGTTGAGTATTTTAATTTGTCATGCCTTGACTTTATTGCCTTACTCAAGCTTGGCTGAGATGCTCATAATGACCCCAGACACTGTGCTTTGGCCATTGGTGATGTCCTTTTCCTGCAGTTCACTTGCACAGCCAGCATGAAGTCCCTCTGTTGCATTGCCAAACTAGATTTTGTGTGTACGCGCTGCTTGTGACAGGCGTTATCACACCGCTGCAAGCCTCTCCTTTCTTATTTTTTTAACTACTGATCAGACTGGTCTTCATTTACGGTTAATCTGAGTGTATGTTTGGTGCTCTGAGCAATACTGTTGTCCAGGAACATTCTTCTTTTAAAAAAAACCAAAAACAACAACAACAAAAAAAACCGAACAAAACTTGACCTACATCTTATGGGAGGGGTTTAAAAAGAACTTTTTTTGCACAGAACTGTACCTGTGCTTTGTGCAGATTGAGATTGTTTCTAATCGTGATTCTGAACATTTTGCAGAACTGAGATAGTTGGACAACTTGAAACCCTCGCCAAAAGTCTATGTGGCAGATCAAGGAACACCATTAGGCTGAGAGCAACAAACTCGTGAGGCTTGGTCATTCTCCCCTGCAAGTGGACAGCGGTAGAAGGATGCTGGGGTTTCTTCCAGGATGTCGTCATCTGCCCTTTTTTCAGCACTGTGTTCATTTGTTTCTCTTTTTGCCAGTTGGCACCTGGCAAAACTTACGGTCTTTTCACATTGAGTGGCATTGTGCCCCCTCCTTAGAAGGGTATTTATTTCTTCATCCATAAAGACTATCCAATTGAAACTTATATTTAACAGGCAGGCTGCTGTTTTCAAGAGGCAGCTAGGAGACTGCTTCCAAGTCGGAGGCAGAGAAATGGAGCTGCTTTGAGGGCTGTAACTGGGAAACTGCTGGAGTTGCTATTGTTCAGCCAGCTCCAGCACCCCTCTCCTGGTGCTCTCTGATATTCCCATGTTAGGAAGATAAATCCAAATGTAATTTGAAGCTTGCCCTATAGCTAAGACAGACACTTCTGCCCCTCCTGCTGGTGGTAGCTCTGTTAACAACTGATTCCTTATTTATAACTTTGGCAATACCAAAATTTTACATCAGTGATTTTAAATTATTTTCATCTTTCTATGCTG
The DNA here is from genome assembly GCF_035582795.1 of Mycteria americana. NCBI lineage: Eukaryota > Metazoa > Chordata > Aves > Ciconiiformes > Ciconiidae > Mycteria > Mycteria americana. The sequence goes on along the minus strand of NC_134376.1, from coordinate 4,233,368 downwards.
AATAGTTAAGTACTGTCACGCTCCCCCATCTATGCATGCAGTTGGCACCAGGAATGAGACATTTAAAATTTCTCAAGAATAGAATGTGTGAAGCTGCAATAGAACAAACTATTTGGATACAAGGTCCGAACTATTCTTATAGAACAGCAGTACAGCTTTTTAATGTAGCCTTCTTTTTTGGGGTGGGGAGGCAGGTCCTGGAAAAGCATTTGACTGAATAATATTAATGACTGCTTTTAGGTTCTGGTCTGTCCAGTAAATAGCATGCTGGGCTTCTGAACATGTGGCAGCATTTTATGACTTCTGGAACTAGGTCCTCTCTGACACTGGTTATTTACTATTCTTTTAAGTAAAATGGAATTTTTATAAAATCACCACACTTCATAACCAGTGGATGCCAGCTTGGAGTTGACTGCGCAGCTCTGCATTTTTGTTTGTCATTGCTGGGGGGTGGGGGACAAGCTCCAAAAGGCAAACTCCATAGCCTCCAGCGTTTGAGCAAATCCAGTTGCTTTGACTGCATTTGTTCGTGTGCAGCTGCTGTGTTCAATTGAAAGGCTGTGTCAGGAGAGATTGCCTCTGTGGATTGAGGTCCTCGGTCCTACTCTGCTTGCCAACAAGGTCTAAAACCTTCTCAAGCCCATGTATCCCCTCTGTGTCTCTTTCTATATCCTATGAAAACAAACCAGTTTTCAGCTTTCCATCTTCTAGGGGCAGCCAGTTCTTGTGTGAAAATGATACATGATAAACCCCACTTCCTTTGCTCCAGAAATGGAGACTTTCTGCGGCACTGCTGACTCTTCCTGTGTCCTATTGTTTGAGCAGCTAATTTTTCATTCTTTGTCCTTTGCTTTTGGATTGCCCATTTTGCCATTTGCAGCTTCAGCATTATGATAGAGATTTATTCCCGTACTGGAGGACTAATTTGGAGAAACAGCATAGTTAAGGGGCCAGACTCCATCAGGGATGAAGCCTTTGTGCAGTTTATTTCCCAGTGATTTTTTTCAACAGAACATATTTTAAGATGTGCTTGTTTTGGCTTTGGAGGATTGTGCTTTTCTTGACTTTATTGTTATAAAGCCCCAGAGCCTGGCAAGCCAAAAGATTCCAGAAGAGACGGACAGTGCTGCCTCTGGCCAAAGGCTGTTGGATTCCTGCTCTCTTTGACAGGTGGCTGTTGCTTGTGGTATTGTTATCCCACTACAGCATGGCTCTGTTTGTGTACGTTATGGTGAAAGGAGGGAAGGGACATTCAGGTGGAAGAACAGACAAGATCCGAGTGAGGAGAAATAAGGCTGATAGGTTAGTGCCACCTGTCCTGATGTGGAGCCTGGAGAAATCCCATGTAATGTAGTTACTTGACTTAATTCCTAGAGTTAGAAGCCCAGTTCCCCATGGCTCTTGTACAGGCAGAGAAGAAATGGGCTTGCTTCACCCTTGTTTTCCCAGTGATGGTAGGGAGATCCTAGGGTGATTTAGGCTATTGTACTGTTCCTAAGCCTCTGCGGAGTTCTTAGCTGAATTTGGATTCTGCGTCTCTGTTTTGCAGACCCATGCCGCATGTTCCTAGGTGTTACAAAACGCTGAAAATGCTCCTTGGTAGGAAATACTAATTTTATGTGGAGGGTTGTGTTAGCACTGGGTCAGCTACCAGCTTGAAAATGCCTTTCAGCGATAGCTTTTCCCTGTAGTCATTATGCCTTAGCAAGTGGTTTTACATAGTCATTGATGGCGTTTTGCAGAGTTACCTTAAGTCTCAGCATGTCTTCTGTAATGAAACTGGAATTTTTGATTTGGAATAAGCTGCACTTGGAACAGTTGTCATCAAGAAAAAAAAATGCTTGGCAGAAATCATTACCAGCTGTGTCCTTAATGTATCAGTGTAACATCTGGTTAACTAGTTCTTTGTTAGAAACTCCTTAATGTTAGCTGATACACTTAGTTATAGTAGAGATATAGTGCTCTGTAAAATTTTTATATAGGTGCTATTTTTATATAGGTGCTGTCCTTCAAAATTTTTCTTTAAATACTTGCCAATTCACTACAGAACGTCAGAGCCCACCGCATCCTGTGCTGAAAGGGTTAATCATAATTTTCCAAACAATCTCTGACAAGACGATGGCCTTAAAGAAGCCCCTGGCATACACAGTATTCAGGTGGATTTTTATTTTTCTTTCTACCCATGAAACAGGCCAAGGGGGAAATGCACTGCAGAGAACTCAATAACTAGCTTGTAAGTTGAGTTTTCCTTGTAGTTTCTATCAATTCCAGCCAGACTTTTAATGAAACTGCTTATTACTCCGCTTTGAGAGAGGCTGGTGCATCTTGGGTCCTGCTGTTTGATATGTTTGCCGCTGTTCACAAAAGCAGCTACTTCTGGCAACAGCTTGTAATTTAACAATATTCTTGATTACAGATGGCCACTGCACGATACCCTTTGCAGCATGAATGGAGCTGCACATTAAGGGTAATGTCTGGTAACACAGCAGCTTGTGAATGTGTATTTTTCTCCCTCATTTTCCAGTGCATGCACATAAGTACCATTGCATTAATGGAGCAAAAAGTGCTAGTTTTGTTCTCCATCTCAGCAGTGTCTTGCCTCCCAGTATCGGGAGGGTCGAAATGCTGTTGGGATGAGGTTGTTTTGTCTGCTGTGATTAGGTCAAATACCTATGCAATTCGTTCTCCTTCTGCTAAAGGAATCAGCTAGATATTGTTATCCTTGAGAGGCCACATGCTCAGTTTTGCTCTGGTTAAGCACAAGTATGTCAGAAATAGTTATTTCTTCTGCTTAGAAGGGAGGATTTTGCCTTGTTCTAATGGATAGGTTTTTACCCATTCTCAGCACAGGTAAATAGTCATCCTATTTCTTAGCAGTCTGTTACGTTAATGTAGCTTCAGCTAAGGTGATGGGTGTGAAGAGGGTGGAGGGAAGGTGGAAACTGATGTGACTTCAGGTAGCTAAAAGCTGCTACTCAAATGAGGGATGTACAAGTCTTGTGAATCCCCTGTCAGTAGGGAGCCCGCTCCAAGGTAAAGCGAGCAGCTCTTTCTTCACTGTTAAAGCCTGTCTGGGTTAAAAAAGCGTTCCTTTCTTGCTTTGCTGCATCCTATTTCAGGAGAGGGAATGAACCATTCTGTAACAGAGTGCTCTGCTACCATTTTCATCTTCACTTCCAGCAATGTTTCTTGGCCATCCTTGTTGGATTTGCTAGGTTGGATTTAGTATGGAGGACTAAATAGCAAGCTGCATTAGTGGCAAGGAGGTAGTTATTGTGGGGAGAAAGCAAACATATTCATCTGAAGATGCTTCCTCTCTTAAAACCTTCCAGTGCAACTCGCCCTCTTGATGGATGAGCTGATAGTCTTATTTTCTGTGAAAACTCCCTAAGTCTGTATGTTCATTCATTCATGCGGTGTGGTCATGAAGGTGTGACACTTCCAGTATCTCTAGGGAAACTGCTTGGTATCAGTGTGAGGAACCATTTCAGGATTGTTAACAAGATGCTATTTTCTCAAAATGTTCTAGCTCCTCCAAGTTAAGAAAAGGTAAGGAAAAATACGTTGCCTTATTTTGGGATGACTTCATGTACAGCAGGCATAATTAGCTGATGTGAAATGAATCTTGATTTGAAAGAGCTGCTTGTTGTTGAACAGAGGCAGTGACTGACCTTGAGGGGCTGCCCTCACTTTGGGCATTTTTATCTCCTGTTCCCCCAGCTGGGTGGGTGAAAAGTCCGTCTTTAAGCTCTGTAGTTCTAATTCTGTGTTTCCTGTTAACAGGGTCACCTTGTCCTCCACGGACTGTTACATTGTGCATGAGATTTACAACGGAGAGAATGCTCAGGACCAGTTTGAGTATGAGCTGGAGCAGGCGCTGGAAGCGCAGTACAAATACATAGTGATAGAGCCCACTCGCATTGGGGATGAGACGGCCCGCTGGATCACTGTCGGGAACTGCCTGCACAAGACCGCCGTGTTAGCGGGCACCACCTGTCTCTTCACCCCTCTGGCACTTCCAGTAGATTATTCTCACTACATCTCCCTGCCTGCTGGTGTGCTGAGCGTGGCTTGCTGCACCCTTTATGGGATCTCTTGGCAATTTGATCCCTGTTGCAAGTACCAAGTAGAGTACGATGCCTATAAACTTTCCCGCCTGCCCCTGCATACGCTCACCTCCTCCACTCCGGTGGTGCTGGTGAGGAAGGACGACCTGCACAGAAAGAGACTGCATAACACGATAGCACTCGCTGCCCTGGTGTACTGTGTAAAGAAGATCTATGAACTCTACGCTGTATGACTTCAGCAGGGAAGAGAGAAACCCACAAAGACAAGTGTATTAAGACTCCCACAGTAAAATTTTGTTTTTCCTCTTTGAGAAGCAGTGGAGACTGAGAAGGATTTGGTTTAATAGAGCTGTTATTTTTAAAATAACACATCACTGGTGCACCAAGGTTTTTCAGTTCTTCGTTACACTTAAGATGTAGATGTGTGGTGACTTGAGAGCTGTACGTTAAGCCATGGGAGTCCAATCCAGCAGCGGAATGTCGATGAAAGAAAGCTATAGAAAGAGGGGGCGTGAGAGCTTCTTTTTTTTTTTTTTTTTTTGGAAACATTTAAGTATATTGTTTAATTGTATTACACAGAACCAGCCAGAAGTTATCATTGACCATTAAAGGATGAGAATTTCAAATGCTTTTGCTCTCTTGTTACTGTTATCGTAGTTCCCTTTTATAGCCTGCTTCCAGAGGATGGAGGCTTTGCTATGAGAACTCCAGTGGTGATAACTACTTATGCATGCTCACACACAGACCCAATATTCCTCTTGTCCACTGCACATGGCAGCACCATGCATGTTACTTCACAGCAGCCATCTGTTGAAGGAATAGCTGTAGAGTGTTGCTTTCCCTCTTGCTTGACTAGTTTTGTTTCTTGGAAGAGGGCTTACTTGTTACCCCAGTGTTTATATCTTTTTGGTAATTGCTTAAGCATTGATGGTTGGGGCTAAAGGTGTCCAAATCCTCTGCTGCCCTGCCACCTCCATTACTTCTCTGAACAATGGAGATAACACTCTGTTTCCAGCTACGAACACGTTCTGCTCAGTTCCTGTACAAGTTTTTCCTTACATACATACATCTCCACTGAAATGTGTTGTACCACGTGCAGCTGAGGACTGCTGAGGTGGGAGTCCAGCTGTCTTGCCTTTGTGCTTTGTTACCGCTGCTGACACTCGGACAGCTGTGCCCCGGCTATGCAATTCCACTGCTCGTGCTTGGAACACACACTTCTGGAGCTGCCTGCTACGGCTGCAAAGGCATCCACGTGATTGTATCTTGTACCTGTGTTATCTGAAATTTGAGAATTCAATCTTCTGCAGTAATTCATCTTTTAGCTCAAAACTGTCAAAATCTTGTTCTTAGAATGGGAAGTATTTACCGTTTTGCAAGATCGGCCAGTTACTTTTAAAAGACAGGGGCTTGCTTTCTTTAATCTCCTCCTACCAGATGGAAGGCAGGCGTGGCTTGCAGTTACAAGGCCAGCTTGGCACAGCTTCAAGTGTTACGATCGGGATACAAGAGCAAAGCCCTGTAATAAAAACCGCCTGCACGCAGGTGTACTGCTTGCTTCAGTGGTAGTTGCAATCCGACCTCCACAGCTGAAGCACTGACCTTGGAAGGGGAGTCTCATGAGGTCGGAAACCAAATTCAGTAGTTCTATCTTTATCTTTCCAAATTGCAACAGCAGGCACCAAGAACTCCCCCTCGCCTCCAGACTGCAGCAGGCTTTTCTGGCCACGGTTTCAACTCGGGCTTTTCTGCTGATGCAGCTTTTGTGTTAGCAGGGCATGCATCCCAGTCGTGCGCGTGCTGGGCAAACGGGGTTTGCCGGGAGTTCTGAGCAAGTGTTTTTACCACCCGCACAGGCAGCCGTACCTGAGCAGGCACGTAGGCTGGAGGAAACTCCTGTGGCATCGAGACATTTCTAGGTGGCAACAGCCCTTTGCCTCTTTTGCTGGTACAGTGGCTGAGTTGTCTCCCTCCGAGGTTAAAAGCAGCTGAGATCCAGGCATCTCTATTTATAGCAACAATGTACAGTTGCCTTGGCAGAGCGGAGGGGAAGAAATGCAACTACTTCATCTTTCTGCGGTTAGGCCAAGACTGCTGGGCAGGCTGCCTTTTGAGTCCTGACAGTGTTTGTTCCTAAAGTCCTGTCTACTGGATGAATTTTAAACTACTGGCAGATCTGCTGTAGCTAATATGTACTTTATTGCTGCAGAAGGCCCTGAAATATCCTTATGCTAGCCACACAAAAGACATTCCTGCTCTTTTTTTAATCAATGCAGAATAATTGTCAGGGCTATTAGTTCCTTTTCTTCACCAACCCTCGTGGTCCTGAGCACATTTTTGTGTTAAGCTTTCCCTTGCCTGGAATGATGACTATGGCAGAAGGGCTAACCCTTGGTAGGCTCCCTACACGCGTGGCTCACATCAGACTCTGGAGTTAAAAATGAGCAAGTTTCCTCTGATCTCTTGCAGGAGGAAAAGTGAAAAGTCAGCTTAGCTGTCACAACAGGTAGGTCTGCTTTAAAACTGCGCCTTTCACTCCATTCTGAGGTGGAGAGGACATGAATGGAGGGGGAAGCCTTGTTTTCCAATAAATATTAGTGATAATCTAGCTAAAATGCTTGGTGACATCCTGGCTATTAGTAAGTCAGAGCTGTAGCTGTGCAGAGTGACCTGGGAGAATGAGCGTGGGGGGTTGTGTGTTTCAGTGGATCCCATGAGATGAGTGCTGCGTGCAGGGCATCGGGGTCAGTCTCTGCCTCCCCCCATGCCGGTAGCTGTGGGTTACAGTGGCTGGAGACGAGCCTCCCTTTTAAAAGCCCCACACACTTTGCAAGGGCTTTTGGAGGTGCTGTGAAATGGAGTGTGCTACGTTCCTCTCGTCACAGAGAGGGAATTTACTTTCAAAGGGGAATGTGCACACTCTCAGTAATCTCTGACTTGGGGCTGTAGTTCAAACGGTAACTACGGTAACTCCCCACATGTAATTTTTTTTCCCTCAGGCCTGCTGTGTTCCACCCCTCAGCACCCTGGAAGATAACGCAGAAATGCAAAGTGGCCTCTAGGTCCTTCCTGGGTAGCCATGACCTGAAACACCAGAAGACGGAGCAGCTGGACAAGACTGGCAGGAGTACTGTATTTTGCTGAGAAATGGAGGACCTGAACATGCAAAACACAAAAGGAAAAGCACAACTAACACTTACAGAAACTCCCCTTGTGGACAGGGAGAAAAGGTAATGCCTTGGTTTCCTATCTTAACAGGAAAAATATACATACACCTGAAAGCTTTGACTTGTAATTTCAACCCTAGGCCTTTATGTAACAAATCTGCAACCTCAGCCACAGTGAAAATGGTAGAGGATGTCCCAACTGAGCAGCAGCGCTGTGATCGTTAAACACATCCTGGTCATCATCTGGGATGGATTCTCAGAGATCATTATAAATCTGTAGTGGTCAAGAAAAGGCTTTTTGAAGCAGAAGGTCCTGCTGACCCTGCACACCTGTATCAGAGTTTTAGTGTGCTAATCCTCTGTGTGGATTCACACTATGTCTACTGTAAGCTAGCAGATGATGTAAAGAGGGCTGGGATGAAGAAAAACAAAACCCTCCTGCTTTTCCTTCCTCTAATGTTACCTGCTGTGAGGAGCTGAAGTAGAACAAAGGATTAATTTCATAGCAATATAATTTATTTGTCATCAGATGTGCACTCACAGGCAGGACATACAAGACAGTACACGTGGAAAATGCTGGTAAGTGCATGGAGGCGGCAGCAGGGGTCTGGACCTTGGTTCCTACTAGTAGGCTTTATTTCAATTATAAGTTAAAAAAGATTATTTCTGTCCTTACTGAACTCTCTCTATGCAGCCACTCCTTTCTCCTAGTGGTGCTGGTATCCCTCACATGAGGAGAAGGGGTGAAGAATGGAATATGGCATTCCCTCAGACTGTCAGACTCCCTGAAGCCTGTGATATGTGAACAGGCAGGTATCGTTCCCCCACTAGATGTGATCCTAATTAGCATCCGTGATTGCTTTAAAACAGGTGAGAACTAAGGGTCTGTCTCCTAGACTGTCCACTCTACGCACACAGATTCTCCTCTGCTTGCCAGGAGACAGAGTGCCCGGCATCTACAGAATCCCACCTACTCTGTCCTCTAGGCCTGCAGGTGGACCGGGTGTGCTGCTATCAGCTGCACAGTCCTGACACCCAACAGCATACCTTGCTGTGCTATTTTCTGTCTGTTCAGTGCTTCCCCTGCATTAACTTGTGCTGGGGTTAATACTGTAGTGCAGAGTTGAATGTCCTTGTACATCAGTAAGGCTTGATTCAGACAGATAATTGCCAAATAAAACTTAAATTTTACATCAGTTACTTCTTTAAAAGTGGCACTGGACTTGACTTTAGCTTAACGTATCAGATGATTTGGCATGTTAACAAGCAGAGGCTCTGTGAAGTTTCCCACTTCAAGCAACATGTTCTAGATCAGATTGGAAGGAGTGGGAAGGAGACACTGATCACGAGAGCTCCCAGCTGAGGACTGTATTTCACAGGGGGCATGGGGTGGGGAAAGCCAAGATCTGCTTGTGTGAAGGCAAAACAGGTGGGGTTTATTTGTAGTAGGTCAGTAAAGCTGAGCATGCCTGGAGTGAGGTGAGGTGAGGTGCTATCTTCCAGCACGTGGGCCTCCCCTGCTGCAAAGTTCCCTTGAGTTACCCTCCCCAGCAGCCTCAGCTCTCCCCCTTTGTCCAAGCACCCTTCTTCAGGTGAGGTTTAGGTGCTGTCTTCCAGCAAGTGGGCCTGCCCCGATGTGGGGGAAACAGCTTCCCGCTCTCCACGCAATGGTAACTTGCAGCATGTTGAGAAAGGTTTTTCCTGCAGGAGCACCTCCACTGACGTCCCAGCCAAACTGCAGGGGGTTAGCCTCTCCCTACAGTTACTGCTCGAATGAGCTGGGCTCTAAGACTCCTTTGCTTTTCTCTCCTTTTTTGCTCTAGTTGCCATTAAGGTGAAGAAGAGCCTGGGGAAGAGGTTTCGCAGGTAGACAGCCAGGGAGGGTGTTAGGCCAGCTACCAGTACTTCCTTCTTCTTCTGTCCTACTGCATTGAGAACCACCTGAGCGACCTCTGCGGCTGTCTGTCCTTCGGCGGTGTTCTTGTCCATAACTGCCAAAGGAAAGCTGAGTAAGCACCAACGCCAGCAGGTAAGCCCACGCTTAAGTACCTTTCCTAGGAATGCTCTGTTCTAACTGTACATGGCTGCTTGTATGGTTTTGGTTTTCACACCAGTTATGTATGGGAGCACAGGCAGGCATAATCCATGGTTGGGCTAGAAGTCAGTAGTTGCTGTGTAGGAAGGCTAAATTTTGGGGGTTACTGTTCCTACCCGGCATCGAAAGTTGCCTTTGATACTTCAGGGTTAACCTGTATCCCCACCAGAGGCCATATGTTGCAAACACACTTTGGAGTAACTCAGTGAGGTGGAGATGCTTTAGATATGGGGCACAAAATCATATCTCACCTCCATAGCGAGATCCATCTGCTGTTACAGCATTGAGAGAGAGGTTTGTCTGAATGTATCCGGGGCTTACAACTGTCACATCAATGTCATACTGCTCTACCTCTGCTCGTAGACAATCAAAGAAGGCCTGGGTAGCATGCTTAGAGGCAGCATCTGAAAAACAGGAAAAGGACTGTGCACTAAAGAGAAGGAGCAAGGCTGAAGGAAGATTCACTCCCCTGAATGGGTTTTTCACTGCAATGCAGCCACTTCTCAGCAAGAACCCAGCAGCTGTTCTCCAACTTCTAGGTTCGTGGTTTGGTTTGTTTTTTTTTTTTTTTTTAAGTGAATGGCAGCAACAGGTAGTGGGAGTGAGAGGCAATTTAGGAAGGCAAAATGTAAATACTCAAGTTGGAAACTGGCTAGGATCCTGAGCTTAATATCACAGTCATGCCAAAGCGCTACGGAGTGAACCCAAGCTGCCTCCCACTCGCGATAAAGGAGACATGAAGCCTGGCTTGGGAAGCATTTGATAAGACAGGCTGGGGCTGGGGGAATGTGATGCCAGTACAGGAGGGCAGAGCTGACGTTCGCTGCCGAGCACCCTGCTGGCCTACATGCGCTGAGCGTTATGGACTTGCAGAGCAGGTTCAGAGCTTGGCTGCGCACAAGTCAAAACCTGATCACACAAGCAGACAGGAGCAGGGAAGTGTGGCCTAGGGCAGGACTTCCCCCTGTTAAATGGCTGAGCGACTCCTTTTGCTCGCTCCCTTTCCGTGTACGCTTGGTCACTACCACCGTGACTGCCATCACCTCAACGTAGCTGCAGGGTTGACACCAGCAGCACAGAGCTTGGCGCAGGCTGCATACCCTGTCTGAGGACCTAGGCAAGAGCTGAGCTCCATCCTGCAGGCCCACACGGCTCTGGTCACTGTGCAAGTGCTCTGGAAGCTCTTCAGAACACGCTTCTTGGTGCAGTCGTACCCAGATCATCTGCAAGACCAGATGGCCCAGACGTTCCAGGCTCTCCTTCACTCAGCATCATGCCCCACCACTCATATGCCATCACCACTGTACTTTTCCATTTTTATGTTAATTTTCAGTGATTTACAGATGCCTGTATGCCAAACGCTCTCCTTTTAGTTCCTCCATCTTTTAATAAGGCTTTTTCCAGTAATCTCACCAATGTTATTTCTTGTCATAACTGATTTAGCATGAAGAGTTTGCTGGATCAAGATAACTGTTTAGGCTTTTATTTTGACATTGGTTGTACTATGGCACTTCACAACTTATTAAAACAAGAAGTTCATACTTTCTTATAGGAGGTTAGCCAGGCAAACAGCAAGGATAAAATGCAATAAAATTATGGAATTAATCAGAAAGTTTATAGGGACTCTCAAATGTTAAGACAGGAATATCAAGCTGTTTTCAAGACACTGAAAACATGTTCTCCTTCCCATCCCTTAACAACTTTAGGACAGGGCTAAGATTTTGTATTTGAGAGTGGCCTTCCTCAACAGCTGTCAGTGATTTGTGACCACACTAAGAATGATGCACAGCTCTGCCTTCCCTGCATGCAGCCAGCTCTACAGAGAGCTAAATGTGGAAGCAGTAGCCAAGTATTCATTCAGTCTGGTGCCCCAAATATGTCTTCTCCATCTTCTGTGGAGGTACTTACATGCGGATCTGAAAGGAATGCTTATTTTGCCTTGAACACTGCTGATGGCCACAATGTGGCCTTGTCTCCTCTTGATCATGGAGGGGAGAAGTGCTAGCAAAAGACAGAAAAGACCCATTCAGAATAACAGTCCTGCCATTACTGCTGTCAAGAATTGATGCTTTCAGAGCATTCAAAGATGCCTAAGTGAATTACAAGATCTTTGTTCAGTGTAGGGGCTGGGCAAGGGATAGTGCTTAGGATGCCTCTAACTGAAGCTGCAGTCTGGCGGGGACATTCACCTATGAGGAGACTCCTTGTGCCAGCGAGGCTGCACAAAGGCTGCTATAGGTGCTATGATCTCCCCCCACAGGCATGGTCAGCAGGACTTGCTCTTTTCTGCCACCAGTACATCTTTCCAGTTCCTGCAGCTGACACACTCCAGGCTGAACTTTCTGTGTAACCGAAGAAGCTTCCTAGGAAAGCTACAGCTTCACCTAGAACCCATACCGCGTTCTCTAAGGTTTTATCAGCACAGACAGGCTAACCATATCTCTCTTCACAAGTTCCTGCCAGACTAAGAGTCAGGAGGTGTTTTAAACAAGATGGTATCTCTAATGAGGTAGTCATGCCCAAGCATCTCCTTTAGGCCTCCCCATAAAACAAAACTTTCCTCCCCTCTTATACTGTACTGTACCAAATACAATTACAAACAGAAGTTAAGCTGTGCTTAGTCGTGTTGGCCTGCAGAAGGTATCAGCCAAATCCGTTGTCCCCCTGTGGTCTGGATCACGGGTACCTTTGGTGAGTGCTATAGGACCAAAATAATTTGTTTCCATCACTTTCTTATCCACATCCAGTCCTGTGTCCACAATTGCGCCTCGGAAACTGATGCCTGCATTGTTGATCAGTATGTCCACATGACCCAAGTACTTCAGGATGTCTTCAGCAGCATTTAGGACAGTTTTAGTGTCCGAGAGGTCAAACACCACAGTGTGAGGTTTGTGTGTCTGTGAATAAACAAAAGTTAGCAAAAGAGAAGTTCAGGCTGTGCTGAATGTGCTGTATGTTCACGCTCATGGTGGGATTTCCCAGCTCTGGAAGCACAGAAGCAGGGCCATCCAAACCTTGTGCAGTTACAGCACAGCAGTTCCATTTCATAGGAATACATGACAGAAGCAGGTTGTGCTCTTGTCTTTCTCTGCTCCTGTAGCCTGTTTCTTATACCAGAGCCTAGGAAAGGGGCAAGTGAGATCCTCCTCAGGTCCTAAAGTTTCCTATTGTCTTATTAAAGAAAATGCATCTGAAAAAGTCAAAAACTTAACCCATGTGTCTTCTACAGAAGCCAGCAATACCTTTCTTAGCCACTGTCAGCAGAACTAGACATCAAAAATAAAAGCCAACAGAAGGAAAGTCACTTTTCCAGATTCAGTATGTGACATACAGATGCAAGGGCTTTGGGCACTCTGCACTCACATGCTTTCGCTTCCATTACAAGGCAAGGAGTCTTTCAGCTGGCTTTTTTTTTTAGGGTTTTTACAAGATAGACATGTCAGCTCAATGTACTCCTATAGCAATATCTATCCCTAACCACAGAGTTGCATTTTTCCTATTGCTCAACAGAACAACCCACAAGCAATTCTGTAACTTCTGTAATAACGTGAGCAGAAATCCCAGCCTCACGAGACAACAAGCCTCTCCTTTTCCCACACTCACATTCTTTCGGTGATTGGTCATAGTAGAAAGCTGCTGCACCAGGTCTTTGAGTTTCTCACTGTCTCTGCCACAGAGCACCAGCTTGGAGCCAGCTGCATGGAAGGCTTTTGCACATTCTTTGGAGGAAGCAAGGAAGAGAGAAAAGTAGACATTTGAATGCCAGAGACAAACAGCAGATCCACATCATCCCTGGTGATAGGCTAAAACTTCTTTTAGCTGGTGAGGATCTAAGGTGGCTTTATTACTCCTTAGCGATAGGCGGATTTACAATGAAGTCGCAGCAAGATGCCATTTTCCTGTGACTTTGACAGACACGTGACAGCGGTGAGGCAGCTGGTGTGTTCAGTTACTGTGCTGCTTATGCAGTTATTGTGCTGTTTACACATCTTCCCCCATCGGCTGATTGAGTTTCCCTGTGCCTCTTAACTTTGGACTATATCCCTCTCTTAAGAGGGACTACAGCTACCTTGTGTATGTCATCTAATGCAGTGGGGCCTGGTCAGTTTTAGTTTCAGTTTTAGTGAACACCTCCAAAAGTTTTGGAAGCCTTGGAGCTAATGGCTTCATCAAGGTGATCCTCTTCATGAAGAAAAGGCTGAAGAATGGATGCCATGCTGTTGCTGCTCTTTCAGTGCCACCACCTGCTGAGGCAGTCGCATGTTCTTCTATCCCGCCCCGCTGTGATCCAGTAAGACAAATTGCTTATTTGTGCAAGAGATTAGTGTGGTGGTAACGAAGGGTGTTTAAGAACACACAAGAATTAGAGGTGGTCTAGTATATTAATAACTGGGAGTGAGGGGAATAGTATAAGATCTTGCCAATCAGTCTATAAGGGGGGAAACTTCACTGTGGTGGTGGAAATCTATACACCCAACACACACAGCGCTTCATCTGCCCAGTCTATCCCAGCTGGAAGGTCTCTCCTGAGATACTAGTTCTATCTCTTCTTGATGTGAAATACACATTCTTTTACCACTCCCAGTTCTTTGGTTCTGACAGGCAGAGAGGACCATTTCATCTCCTTTGGCCATTCAGTTACTGAACACCCCTATCCTTAAGATATGGATCTTAAGGATCACATGCAAAGACAGCAGCAATTTAAGTTCTATATGTTCTACAAATGTACTCATCCCAATGAAAGGCCTCGATAGCAGAGAGCACGTTGTCTTGAAGAAGCTTTTAAAGCAAGTATAGAAAGCAGAATTAGAGAATGTATCCGCTCAAACAGAATAAATTTTATTTGGAAAAAAAATACTGTGTTTTTATTTAGAAAAAAAATACTCACTGGCGTTAATATTGCCAAGAGTTTGACTTTAGAATGGATGGATTTGTACCACAAGAGAAAAGGTACCTTAACTTGGGGGAGTAGAAAGTATAGCAGTGTATCTGGAAATAAAACAAACATGAATGCAGAACACCAGTTCTGGGAAGTTTTGCAGAAACAATTTGACTTTCTGGCTTTTTCAGGATTTAGAGAAAATACCCCTGACAGCACAAGAACGGTATAACTTGTTCCTTGCTTTGATGAGCTCCAGTTTATACAGCGTGATTAAAATTTTCCTCCACAAATTTTGAGACTTTCTTGCATCAAAATTTGCATTGGCTATAGTTATAACTGATATGGCTGTGCAAGCCATGCCTCTCAAAATTCAGAGCAATAGAACTTTCTGCTCGTTACTGCTTTGTTCCAATAGGTATCCCTTCCACAGCCCTCTGCTTGTCCTGCCTTTGGTGCCTATCTTTCGGTACCCACCTTTTCCCAGGCCAGAGGTAGCCCCTGTGATCACGACCACTGCTTCCTGGAGGTAAGCTCGCATCCGCATCCACTGCAATAGCCGGAAAAGGGCGAAGATCCCCAAGCTGCCAAAAAGCAGTGGGATGATGACTGTGCTTGTGAGATCCATGAGTTTTCCTTTCTGAATGGTCTTCCTAGAGCCACAAGATGAAAGGAAACAGACCATTTCACCATCAAGAAAATTAGCAGAGGCTTGAAAACCAGGAAAATCCTTCTTCTTAACCCTGCCTTAGACCACCAATAAGCCAAATCCTATACAGAGGTCTCTTCAACAGATTTCCTCATCCCTTCATTTAGACTTTCAAGAGTTCACATCGGTACCCAATTTTAAGCATTTAAATGCTAATCTGAACATCCCTGCAGGACACTTGGTGTTGGATCTTGTCAGCTGTCATGTAACAATCTTGGGTTCAGAGATGCTATTCCCACATGCTTTTCCATTTTGCTCTAGATTCACTCTCTGACACAAAGTGTATATAGAGTGGAAGCTCCTCAGGGCTGGGATATGTCTCTGCATTCTTCTGATTGTAATAAAGTCTCTTAGATTTCTCTAGAGCAGCCAGTACCCCAATATCTACATGCCAGAGACCAGATACTGTGTATTATCCCACATGGATGTAAGCCAGTCTGTCTTCTGGAGACGCAGAGTAAATTTTCTCTCTGAGCACATTATTTGCTTAATGCACTGAAATCTGTGCTTCCATCTCCAGTGTCTTTTACCACCCGTTAGTAGAGACAAATTACCTGATTTAAATGAGCCACATGTCCAATCTAGTAGGCTAAAACCTACATTCATGCTCTTTACTTTTATGCCAACATTAATTGTGCAGTTTAACAGCATGAACCTGTGTTCTAATATACTGAAATTAAACCTGCGAATGAAACCCAAGCTAAAGGTATCTACTAGACCTAGCTCATCCTGGAATTGGATTCTGATACCAATGCATAGCTCTAATCTTCTTGCTAAGCCATTGCCTTCAAGGGAGTAGTTTATGTTACAGCTTACTACATGGCCAAAGAGTAAGTGATACTTCTGCTGTAAAAAAGGTCACTAACTTTCCCACTGTATATATCCCCAAACTTTTATGCTTGATGTTACAGTGAAGTCAGTTACAACCCCTTCCTGGAATCTATAGAACTTGTGGGGTGCGCATAAAGCCAAAACCAAATATTAGTATATCTTCCCTGTTGTGCAGATAGAGTTTGAACTCTTGCAGTTTGACCTGCAAGATAGGCCTTTACCACGAAGGTATTGGAAAGGTCTGGGTACACAACTCATACGCTACTTCAAACAAAAGGACAGCATGAGTAGCAGAAAACAAGAGGTAACTAAGAATGCTAAGCCAGAATTGTGTCATTAAGTAGGACTGAGCTTGTATGGAGCTGAAGGGATGACAGAGGCTCTACATGCTGTGGAACAGAGCTAATGTGGAAAATGTCAGGCTCTTCCAGATTTCCATCAGGGGCTTGGACGGAACTCCTCAAGTAGCTGGTCAGTGAACAAACTAGCTTGCTGAACCAGTAGTGAACTGTATAAAATAAGTATTTCTGAAGGTACAGCTAGAACACAATAAAATAACACATAAAGATAGCTGAGCTAGCTCTAAATAAGCTTGACAAGGTCTAAAAATAAAGCCATCAAGTTAGTACACAGCTCTTCTCAAGATACTATGGAGCTTCCCATTAATGAGCTAACTCGTGTATCTACAGAGTACTTCATTGTGCAGTACACTGTGCATAACGCAGCTAGGCATCCAGGCCACAAGCACCTCCGAGCATAGGGAGTATGCCCAAAGTGGGAAATCAGAAACCCAAAAGGAGGGTTAAACTCATTCCATTGCAAAGCAGTGCGTGAGCACAGCGCCCAGCAGCTCAGACCAGCGTCTTATTCTTCCACCTTATTGTGCTGAGTGCGCATAAAGAGCATGTATTTTGTACTGATTTACAGCAGAGGACTGATAGGGCTGATTTAACAAAAGAGTGTGTATCGCCCCTAAAGTAATTCCTGGGAAAGAGCTGTTTAGACACAAGGCCACTGCCTTCTTTAGGCTGGGTAAGCAGGAGCTTCTCCTTACTGGTTCATGTTCAGCTGGTTGTTTAAAGCAGCTGCCCTCTTTATGTTGTTGTCCCTTGGTTTTTTTGCTCTCAAAGGTCTCTTGAGATTCAGAAGACAAGATGTGGGCAGGGACAACAGGTGCTGTGCTGACATTGAGCAGCGTGGCTTACAGGACATTTTGGAATCAAAAATCTTCAGCTCCCATTTAGGACCTTTTGTTATTTCCCAAGTGGGAGCTGACAGGTGGAGTGGCACTTCCTTTATGAGCCCATGTTGAAGCCGAGGCATTTGAAAAATCTGGCCCTGACCAGCTTTGCTTCTGATTTAGTAAAATGCAGATGACTCTCTAAAGCAGATGAAAAGGTAACTGGGAAGATGGGGCTTTTCTGACACCTTTTCTAACCAAACCACACTAGGAGATGGGAGGGAGTCCCATGTTTGATTACAGCACAGTTCTTTCACATTCTTTGGCAAAAATAAAGGTTGAGTTAGCAAGGACTGAACTCTCTGCTACAGGGCCAGGTGGAAAAGAGCCCCCATCTTACCAACTAAAAGCTAACCGTGTTTTGGTCAGGTAGCATCCATTGCTCATCAATATGAACCAGTTATGCCTGCTTAACTTATTCCTTAATCATATCACTTACTCATCTGCTTTCTAAACAAAGAAGGTCTACCTTTAATCCTTTTTCATTTGAAAAATCTTTCCTAGCCTTTTATTGGTTTTCTTTCTCTTCCCCACCCCCCCATATTATATACAGGAACTGGGCAAATTACCCAATCTCTGCCCAACAGTTGCAGCAAGCCATGAACCCAGTCAGCAGCAACAACCCACTTTTGCAGCTTCCAGGATAGAGTTTGAATCAACAGGTAGCCCCCTCTGATATCTGGGGAGGGGAAATACAGGATGGGGAAGAGAAGGACTGGATGAAGGAGGGGGAGCAAGCAAGAGAGGGACTAGCCGATCAGAGATGTAGATCCTTTGTTATTAGGGGATACAGTTGCAGTACCTTCTGCCAAGGAAGGTACTCAAATGGCCCCTTCGAAAGAGCCCCAGAACAAAGAAAATCTCAGTTCAGTCAGACTTGAGAAAGAGGACAACCGAGCTGAACTAAATCATTTTGGAGAGAAGAGTTTCTGTAGCACTTTAGACCCACAGCAACAAGTTTTCCTTTGATTTCATAGTCTAGCTTGTATCACAAACCCATGAGTCCTTATTTTAGCTTGTCATATTGAACACGCTGAAAAAAATAGTTGATAAAATAAATATCAGTGGAACAAGAGAACATGGAAATCAGCTCAAGCCATAGAGCCACACTGCAGTATGTTCAACAATATCCATCTTACGGAGCCCAGTGCCAGGCTACTGACACAACAGCGTGGCAGTTATGTTCTGTTCAGTTTTCAGGGTTATTGGGTGGAAAGACCAAAGGAAAGAATTGCTGCAACCTCAAGGAGAAGTTATATTCTGTTTGGTGTTAGGGTTACTTGCTGCAAAAGCCAGAGGAAAAAACTGCTGCAATCTGAAGGAGAATGAGATAGATCGTAGATAAAAAAGACTTGATTCACGTCAACAAAAATGCTAAGTTGCAAGAGAAAGGCTGGGAGAAGAAGATAAGAAGCATAAAACCCAACTTAAGAAAGGTAACACTTTGACGTAGCTAGAGACATCCCAGGGCAGATAACGCCATGTCACATTAAAAACATGGGGGACGGTGAGGAACACATAGGTTTCCACACCTAATTCAAGATGAACTGGATATCCTCAGACCTCTTGCTCAAAGGTCTGAGACCCCACTATCACCTTTGTTCCAAAACTTGGGTATTCATGCTGAAAAAATCTGTTATTAATTCTTAACAGATAATGTTTATGACACCAACTTATCAGCAGGAGAGAAGCCACTGCTCATAATTGGTTCAAATAAAGTCCTGTAATTCTCAGTTCTCCATCCCAAAAGGCAGGATTGGAACATGCAGTTATTACAGAGCAGAAATAAGAACACCCATGATGTAAGCACATAGAGGTGATTGGAAACTTTTTGAAAGGCTTACCATAAGATAAATCACATATATCCAGTTAAAAAAAAAAACTTTCCCCTTAAACCAAAAACTGGATGTTATCCCATAAAAGCCAGGACAATGATTTCCAAAGGAACAAGGATCTTAGCTAATAAGGTCAAGAGTGTACTAAAGGCAGCAAAGATGAGATCAAGTCCTGAAAGAAACTAAAACCATGATAGTTTCCCTAAACACCACCTATTCTCCTTTAGCTTCAGCCACCTAGAATCACATTGTCCTTTACGTGACAAATGGCAGCAACTGGGAGGCTATTTTCAGAAATCAAAAGGTGTCATTTAAAAGGTGGGGTGATAAAAGGAAGGAAAAAAAATATTTTTTTTCTAAGGAAGCCCATGTCCAGAAGCACAGCAGCTCTAAGCTTGATTAGCTACCAACTTTAGTCTGAAGAAAGCACAATATCCTACCTTTGAAAAGAACTCACTTGCCAGTGACTCTGTGAGATGGTGTCTCCCTCTGGTCTTTTAACAGGACAGACCTGACTTAAATTTGGAAATGGCAGCAGTCCAAGCGAATGCACTCTGTCCAATGCTAGCACAGCCAAGAACAGCCTCTAAAAACAAACCTCAGGAATACAGTCTGTGACCTTTGAAATGTGGGGGTAATTTAACCCCCAGATTGGAAAGACAGAGGTGAATTCAAAACTTAGGATGACCCTCTGATGATTTCTAGTACTAAATAAATAATTTCTAGTACTGAATCCAGAGCATCCATAAAGATCAATACCAAAAAAAAGAAGGCAACTTGTGAATCAGTTGCAATTCTCTATTACTGTCATTAGTTCTGGGGCATACACTGATTTTATAGTGCACACTCTAAAATGGGTACCACACTAATTAAAACAAAAAGGACTTTTTTCTGTCTTCCCTTAGGATTCTTGAGAACTTTGAGCACAACTGAACGGACAGATGCATTTCTCATCACACTCTGCATCAAAACCCGATATTTACCAGGGAGACGGGCATTCCTTCCAGCAGAACAAATTCACTAAATCCCTTATAAGCCATGTCTGACAGGGAGAAAAGTAAGCATTACTTGCATTTTATATCGGGTAATCAGTTTCACTGACCCAACTGCTTTGGAAAGAAACTGAGATCAAACTTATAGACATCTAAGCCAGAAAAAAAAAAGTCATATAGCATTGTCTGTTAAATCAGTGGTTTAATGTAAGCCACTGGGAAATTTGCGGACAATTTCTCTGATGCACAAGATCTCCATAAATGGTAAGTTAAACTTCAAAAAACTCATTCAAAACCCAATGAGAAAAAACGGTGATGACATTATTTCAAACAATTGAATTACTGAAATGCCAGTGTGCACTTACATGCTTACATAATCTGCTTTCATTCCAAACTTTATAAACAGAAAATAAAGTAAAAAAATACACTGAGGTCATCAGAAACCAGTAAAACTCCTAAGAAGGGACGCAGGAACTGGACAGAGCTCCTCACTACAATACAACCATTTCAAACAGAAAACGGAGAAGGGGCTCAGGAGAAGGAATACAATAACCCAGCTGGAATTCCCAAAAGAAATGATGGCAAGGGGTGTTATCAGGAGTGCCACAGACGTGCTACGCACTGGTAGCTGGTAGGTCTCGTTGTAAGTAGCTGGCAATGATGAACAAGCGTTTGAGGTTTGCTGCGGGGGAGGGTAAGTATCAGTTGTAAATTTTTAATTAACTTTTTCTAGTGCGGTTTGAACAAGCTACCATCTCACAAGCATTATTTGAAGCAACGTCTAGGAAAACCGTCTGCTGTATTGCAGTAGTCATGCAATGGCATCCTACTTATGTTTTTACAGAACTGTTTATGCAAAACAACAACCTCGCCCCACGGTATAGGAAGAGGGGAAAAAATATGTTTCCAGCACCCAAAAACCAGACTGAACTTGAGGAATAATCTTCTCATAAATCTTCCTGCCACTTTTATTCAGTTATAAGCTTCATTTCCAACCCTCCCACTCGAAAATCCTCTACGGGTGTTTGGGACACAAACAAAAGTACATCAAAGTGGCGTGATTAGAAAATTAAAACATTTGCTGTGCCAGAGAAAGTATTTTGCAGACATTTATCAAATCATGAATCACCTAAAACATCGCGAGAAAATGAGAGTTGGCTAAATGTCTCTCCCCGCCTCGATTTATATATAAATACGTATTTAATAGCTGTAACGGCGGTGAACTATGCACTGGAGAGCCCAGGGTGACCCTGCACACAGACCAGGGGCACTTCCACCCACCTCTCCCATTTGCCAGACTTTCACCTCCCAGAGGAGCGCGCCCGCAGCCCCCTCGGCACCTCCCCGTGGGCTCCCCTGGGAGATCACCGGCGGGCGGGCGTCGGCGGTGGGCACCGCAGGGTCCCAGCACGGAGCCGGCAGCCCCGCGCCGCCCCGCTCGCTGCTGAGCGGGGCCCTGAGGGGGCCGCCGGCAGAGAGGGGCTGCCCCCCCGCCGGAAAGGGGCCGAGGCGGCTGGGGCTGGCGTGAGGGGAGCGGGAGGCCTCGGGGGGGAGCGCGGCGGGGGCCGCCGGGCCCTACCTGGCTACTGCGGTCACCATGGCCACCGCCGGAAGTGCCGGGAGCGCGCGCATGCGCCTGAGGTGCCGCCGGGGGAGAGGCGGGCTTTCCGCCAGGGCGTCCAATGACAGACAGCTCCTCCGCCAGGCGAACCGGAAGTCTCCGCCGGAGGGCGGTGTGCTCTCGCCGGTCCACCCGCAGGTGCCGCCCGGTCGGGGAACGGCGCTCTCGGCCCGGGGTTCCCCCCGGCGGGGTCTGCGGCTCCTGCCGCGGCTCTGGCCTTCCCGCCCCCAGCGCTAAGGCCGAGGCTTGCCACCGTGAGCGCGGGACTCCAGCCCTTCGCATGGGTCTTGCTTATCCCGTGTCTCCTTCCAGGGTCGCCTCCGGCCGAGCCGCTCGGTGGGGCGGGGAGTGCCCGAGCTGCTGTCCCTCGGGCGCGGGAAGGCCAGGCACGGGTAGAGGGGGGAAGATGGGCAGGTGGGTGCAGTTTGGCTTCTCCAAACCCCTGCAGTTGAGGCTAATTTTTGCCATGGGATTCAAGACCCAGAAATTAGGCTGTTCCTAAGCAGTTGAGCTGGGCGGGCCGTGTCTGTGGCTTGTTTTAGGGGAGTCTTCTGTAATTACCAATTTGACCTCCAAACAGGATCTCTGACGAGCTTAGAAAACTTCCCGTTTGCAATGGTCATTATTTTACGTGCACATTGCTGATTACACTGACCTAAATTCTCTTCTCTTCTTCAGTATCTCTGCATGAAAGGTGAAGACGGACAAACTGCATGTGACAGGCCTGTGTGCAGTGCGTGGCTATGGGGAACAACGGGTGGCGAATTCCTGTAAAAGGAGAAAAAGAGGCATTTCTGCAGCGTCCCTCTCAAAGCCACGATCGGGGGAAATCTGATTTCTCAGTTTTTAATTGAGCTCTTTGCAGTGATGCTCACAGACTGCAACGGTGGTAGGGAAACGTTTCAGTTTGTCTGCGATGAAATGTGGCCTGAATGTGCTACAGGTTCCGTAGCTTTAAATCTCCTCGTTGAGGTAATGGCGCTGGTAAGGGGCAGTAGAGCCTTGCCGGGCTGTAGCACAAATCTGACCGGGCCTTTGGAAACCTGAGGCCCCAGTGATCCCAAAAGCCCAAAGTCCAAATGGGCTCAGTGGTGTAAGGAGCTTTTGCCCTGAGGAAGGAAGGGGTGCGTGGCTTCATCCCAACACGGGGAGCTTTTCCACCTATTTGTTAAGGTGTGCGTGAGCAGAAGGTACGTTTACAAAGGCAGTCAGAAATATTCAGCATTATCCAGAGACAAAGGCAGTTAATCCCAGATGTCTTTTCCCTGGGAACAGCAGCGAGATAAAGGATAGCTTTTTATGACAGCTGCTTGAAAGACAGTTTTATCATAAATTTTTATGATAACAGTGTTCTGCTCCTCTCTTCTAATAAGGAAAATACACTGAAGCTGTGAATTCATTTCAGTAAGTTTGCCGTTAGTAAGGGATCGATATTTCAGGAAAAAGCAGAAAAGAATTCAAGATCTTCCTAAAAAATCACATTCTGAAAGGTCTGATGGTAATGCACTTTTCTAGCTTCAGGACCAACGCAAAATGAAAGAATCAATAATTTTATTTACACAAATGATATTGAAAAACAAAAAAAAGAAGAAGGTCATTTATGTCATGGCAACCTTACTGGAAGCTGTAGTCGGTTCAGGCTTCTGAAAATCAGAGCTGGAAAAAGCCATTTCAGACCATCTTTCCCACCAAAGCAAGGCAGGATGAGCTGTAGTCTAATGCATTCTCTTTCTTACAGGACAGTAGTTGCCCGAGAGCTCTGTCCAAGCTCCTGTGGTCATTTACCTGGTATTTGCCAGCCCATTTATTTTAACAGGGAATAGTCTGTCACCAGACTGGCAGGTGCTGGCAAAGTTGTTTGAAACCAAGCGCCCTGCAGTGATTGTATGAGTAGCAAGTGATATAGCAAAGGAGTTGCAATTAGAGAAGGAAATTCATTGAACTAAGGCTCGACTTTGTTGCTTTGGTTGGGATTCTGTTTTCTTAGGTTAACCTAGTGTAATTGGCAACAAATTCACCGTTGATTTAAACCTGCTGATTCACACATTGCACATCGGATGGCAGTTAGGCGACTGACTTATGTTGTCTGCCTTTGTTCGCAGAAACATGAGAGGGGAGTCTATCCTGAATCGCAAACTTTTGTTTTGGAGACCATACAGGCCTGACTGGTAAATGTTGGTACAGTTTTCTAAAACTACGCCTGTTGTTTTTATTAGCACTCAGCCTCCTCTTTTCTTTCTGTGTCAGGCCAGAACTGCAAAGGGCTGGAATCCTTTTAGCATTTTTATGCTTCCTTGACAAACATCCTGCTGTTCTATCGCTGCCCTCCTGAAGTGTAGGAGCTCTTTTTTGAGGGGAAAAATATCTCCAAACTCAAGGAACTATTTGCATTTGTGTTCGGTGACATCTGCTTTACTGCAAGCATCGCTGAATGCAGATCTACAGCCTTTTAACCCTATTCTCTAGGGCAACAATTTTGTGCTCTAGTTCTTCCAGGCTCTTACTTGTCACCTTTTTTCAAGGAGTATAAGATGTAGCTTCTCTCTTAAGAAAAGCTTTGGTTGCTTACCCTAAGAGCAAAGATCTGTGCAGAAATCCCCACAGGGTAACAAAAACCTTCCCCAGGGAAAACATCCTTGAACTAGTTTGAACTGAAAGCTCCCAATTTCACAGTGCCTTTGGCTGGAAAATGTAAATGTTCAACAGGCTGTGGCATGATTAAAGGTTTTCTTGTCTCAGCCTCTGATGCAAAAGTGCAGACTCTCCTCCTCCCCTCCCTGCTTGCATAGATTGGGTTTATAGGAGTGAATGAAAACAGACTAGGGCATTAGGGGAAGAAACAGAGACCTAAGGTAGAAAACAGAGAAAGAAGGGCTTCTTGGGGCTTTTCCATTCTTTGCTCCTGCAGCGCTGTGCAGATCAGTCGTCTGTCTCCCTTCCAGGCAGTGGACCCAAGAAGATGGTCTTGATTTTTGCACCAGTTATAGTTCTGGTTTGGAACTGGGCTCTGACTCAAGGACATCAGACTCCTTTTGGAGAACTCTTGCTGGACACCTGGTCACTAGTCTCTCAGCTCTTCTCTCTGGGAGAATTTTGCTCTAGGTTCAGTTCACTGCACTCACAGGTTTTTGCACCACCCGAGTCTTTTTTTTTTAAGTTAGTTTCTATGAGGTTTGGTTCCAGTTGTTTATAATTACTGTCTTCTCCAGACTCTGCACTGCAGCATTTCCAAGCGCAGTATGAAAACAGTGTAGACTTAGTGAGACCGCATTTCTGATGTATTATCATGCTGCAAATCCCTGATCTTTGCAGCTAACCCGAAAGCCAGGGAAGAGGGAGCAATATCCTCTCCTCCTGCAGCTAAAGATCCTCAAACATACACCGCAACCATTTTAACCGAGTTGAACGCCTCCAGGGGAGATAGTGATGTTTTGTCGCACACAGAAATAGAGACATGGCAAAGCTGAGGTACCATTTCCATTGCTTTAATTGCTGAGTGGCCAGCTCAGGCCTGGTGTATAGAAATATCTCCTACCTGCAGCTTTGCTGATCTCAGGATATCCAGCCCCATCTTTACCTGCTGCCTTCCCTCTTTGTTTTAGAGTGGTAAAAGCAGGTCAGGTCTGAGGGCTGGCCCCCACGAGCTGTAAGGTAGCAGGCACATATGCAGAGAAGTGTATAGCTTACCCCTCTTCTGCTTTTTGGTGGGTTAGGAAAGAGTTAAATGACAACAGAGGGAGAGGCTGTGCTATTGTTCAGGCATCCCTGGGCCCAGGGTGGCTGATCTCTATTCCCGGATCTGCCTCTGGCTTCCTGCATGACCTTGGACCGGTCACTTACCTTTTCTTTTCCTTAACTCCCAAATTATAACATGGAAATCATTCTCTTCCTGTGGTGCCTCTTTCCCTGCGGGTTTCAGGGTGGCTGAGATTCTCTGGTGGGAGATGAGGGGAGGAGAACACATTTCCAATGGAGAAATATTTACACAGAGGGTAGCAATTTTTGGACGTGTTCTTGTTCACTCAGATACAGCGCGGGCTGTGCATATGGTGATATTTGTTTTTTTTAGTAGGCAAACCTGTGGTGAAAGTCGAATTCCATTTGCCGTTGATGCAGCTGCCCGAGAGCAATGCCAGCTGCAATGATCCTTTTCTTCACTAGATGGTGCTTTTGATCAAAGATTTGAATAACGGCAGTTCTTTTCAGCACAGAATTTCCTAATTTTTCTTCCCCAGTCTCCATTCCTTCCCCTCTTCTTTCTATGCTTTAACACTATGGGGACACTTAATGATGCTGGATATTGGGCAAGGCTAATCTGGTGGTAACACACGCGCCAAGCCACCCGCACCCACCCAGCCAGCTTGTCTTCTGGGCTTTGGTTTTTGAAGCATGTATCAGTGGTGCTGGGCTGTGGCAGAGAATTGAATTCTTTCCGTGTTTTCTATTCCCATAAGGAAAAGGCTTCAAAGAGCAGGTCCCCTCCCCCTCTCTGCTGGTGAAGGGCATTTAGGGAAGCTGGGAAAAAAAAAAATCCAGCTCTGACAGACGCATTTATTTAACAAACCACTGCCTTTCCCTACCTTAGC
The DNA here is from genome assembly GCF_035582795.1 of Mycteria americana. Lineage (NCBI taxonomy): Eukaryota > Metazoa > Chordata > Aves > Ciconiiformes > Ciconiidae > Mycteria > Mycteria americana. The sequence continues at coordinate 4,207,346 of NC_134376.1, read as the reverse complement.
AGAAGATTGGTTGTTTTTTTAAAAAGGGAATTGCTGCGTTTATATCCATCTTTGTATTCAGGAGATGGTTACCTAGCCAAGGTCATTGCTGCTGCGTGCCAGTATCAAGCAGCGAGCCAGCCTCCTCTTCCTTGAATGAGTGCTGATTTCGGTAAGGCTTCCCCAGGTAAGGAATGGGAACGGGCTTGAATCTGCCAATGCAAGGTCCCAAGCTGCTGCTGGGTAGAGAAAGCTGCAAGAACAGCCTTCCCTGTTATAAATTCAGCAGAGGAGATGAATGAAATTGTAATCAAACATTTCCTGTGCAGACATGCACGGGGATCGGTTATGAGCTCGTACAGTATGAGGCACAGCAGGGTGTGCGGTGGTGCGCTGTCATCATCCGTGACAGCGTGTGCAGGGCAAAATGGGGCTGCCTGCCCCCAGCAACCCAGTCTAGCACACACGGACATAACCATCCTGTGCTGGCCCCTTCTGAGTCCGCCTTGAGGCTCTCGCCCCTCTGGCACTCGCCCGCAGCGATGACGTTTGTTGACATTCATGCGCTCGCAGGGCTACCTGCAGCCTGCTGTGCCCCTGCCTTCGTGCCAGGCTGACTCGCACGCTGCAAACGTGCATCCGGACACTCCCATCGGGGAGGCTGCGAGGTTACATCACTTACAGCTCCCTCCCCGTGGAATTTTACAAACGTTAATGAATGGGGTTGGATTGCCGCTCTGACGCCAATCAGCCATGCACAGATTTATAGTCTGAGGCCAGGAGAGATTATGCTTCTGCCTCTGGCACTGCACCAATGACAGCAATTTCATGTGTGTGCTGACAAGCCCACAAGGCCAGTGCCCGCAGCAGCCCTGTCCTCACGTGCTCGATGTTATGCTTATGGCAGTGACGTCCCCACAGCAGGGACACGAGCTATGCTAAACTGCAGTGTGACACAAAACTCCTCTTGGGACTGGGAGCTGACAGTGATTTCTTTGTCATTCCCCTGTTGTCATCTTCCCACTGCACATACATTTGTTCATCATTAGTAAGATATTGCTGATGACTAAACCCTGGGTCTGCATCACAGAGAAGCCGTTCGAAGAAGCAGCCCAGAACTGCAGGGTTCAAACTTGTAAAGAAGAGTGAGAAGTGGGGACAGTGCATTTCCTCACATCTATTAGATCTGGAGAGCAAACCACTCTCCCAGTCCCTCCTGGCTGAGGGGGAATTGCATCACTGGCGCGTGCGGATATTTTTCCTGAAATCTGCTTGTTTTATTGTTTTCCTCCGATGGAATTTGCCAGCGTGTCCCAAATTATGTGGTTCTGAAATTTAAAAGCAACATACCTGTGTGGGGGAGAGAATGAGTGGTTTTCACTTCGCAATCTGGCTCTTCCCCTCCCTTTTCCCCACATCCCCATGTGTTATGGAGCCAGCTGCTCCCGGAATAGTTTGGGAATGAAATGTCACCGTTTGAAACTGGTGAGTCACACTTTTTGAAGGGGGGGGAATATGAAATCTTGCAGTGTGGCAGAATGTCTCCTGGTGAGTACAGAGAGATTTTTAAAAACCACAGCTTCCCTGATGATGGGGTTGAGGGGCTTTGAATAAAGGCTGCTGGGTGTGTCCATGCTGCTTTTTGCAGGAGGATCTCAAAACCCTCCGCAAACTTTGTCTTCCTTAACATGCCCGCTGCAGCTGGCTCCTAGTGCCTCCTCCAACAGGACTAGGTTGTGTCTGTCTGACAACACACCTACAGTGACTCTCTTAATTAAGTCTCCCCGCACTGCTGTGAGATATGTAATTACAGTGAGACCTGACTTAAGCAACCACTCGAGGGACTAACAAAAAAGAAATTCTATACCAGAGCAGGGAGGAACAGAATTTTACTGAATACATTTTTGGGGATATTTTAGGGGAAATGTGTTAAATGAAGGGGGTTAATTATGCTGGTTTCTTCTCAGTGTATCCCAATATTAGGATGATGCCTTTAATATACTGTGTGTTAATATAATCGTGGGGTTTTTTTCCTTCTAAAAGTATTCTTGAGATCTTTTGGCTTTTAACAGAGATTGCTATAAAAAAAAGTGTCAATTAGTGCAAATGCTGGCAATGGTCTTGCGAAATGAACTATTGTTTATCAGAAGCTGAGTAGTTGTCCCTCCCTGCCCAACCCCTATCCAGTGGTAAAAATATTTAGTCAAAGGGCAACATTCAGGATTCCTGCTCTAGGGTATTGTACCCACCCGTTTTCATGACTCTACGTGGCAGCGCTGCCTAGTAGGTACTAGGAATCGTGTATTTTGAACTAAAGCACCACAGTAGTTGTGATACTAATGGTGTCTCCCAAAGAGCTCTAGCAGTTCCAGGCAGACTGATTCTCGATGTCGCTGCCCCAGCCCGCTGTCAGAGGTCTCTGTCCAGTACCCGAGGCGGCAGGCAGGACCGTGCATCACCATTCACAGCCCAGCGTATTAATCTAAACTGCCAGCTATTTCAGGTTGCATTACTATTCCAAGCACTGAACTGTGGTGGCCACGGAGAAGATATGCCACCCATTTCGCAGCCTCTGCAATGATCTCCAGTAATGATCTCCAGCTGAAGGACAGGAAGAAGCTGGAAATAGTAATATCATAAATAGTCCCAGTATGGGCTGGCAGCCCTCCCCTCGAGTCCCACCTTCAGTGGCATTCTGAATACATGCTGTGAGTAAAACTCCCAAATTGCAAGCCGAGCTATGCAGCTAACTTGGTGGGGATTTTGCAAGCATAAGCCCTAGGGGGTTTGATGCCATCTCTGTCTATTTTATTTGGAAGACTGAGCTAGTAGCAAGATTTTATGAAGTGTGTATTTCTATCTGAAATTTTAGATAGTGTTAACTAGAAACCCACATACTCTATCGTCACTGGATTTGACAAAAATAATCTCTGGCTGCAGAAATTTGCTGCAGAGCCTAAGATTTTGTTTAATACAAAATAAAACAACCTTGGAGACAACCTTGAGAAGTCAAATCTGAGTGCCATTCCACATGCCTTTTTCTCAGCAGCAAAGCCTACTTACCTGCCCTGCTCTTTTCTCTTTTATGTATCGTTGTTGCCCTTTTTTCTTAACTCAGACTATTTCAGTGATTTGGCTTATACTGCGGGTCTGCAAAGAGTTGAACCAGCAACACTGCAGGAGCTGTAAGCTGCAGCAGCAACATAGGAGTGAGCCAAGGAACCAGGTAAGAAAAGGGTACCCCTGTGGATACCTGCTATGCCATCAGTTTGAACTTGCAGATATTCCAAACCAGTAACTCTTTAAGAGATGTGAATGCCAGTGGATTGTCAGTTCTGAAGCATAATGACAGTATTTTAGTGCTTGATATTGTCTTCTTAGCCTCTGTTTCTTCTAGCATAGGTGTCTGCCTGGTATGTTTACCTCCCCAGATCCCTAATGAGGATTCCCTTTAGCTTGCAGTTTCCTGCAGATAACTCCCAAGATAATGCTGGGCATGATCAGTACAAATACTCCCTACTGAAAAGTAGCTTATTGCTTAGAATGAGGTTAGTGTCATTTCAAATTGAGTAACAAAAGATGAATTTACTGAGTATACAACTCACTGAAGTACTGAAGTCAGTAAGCGTTTGAAGTTTCAAAGACAGGTGATGATTTCTTTAAAAACTTAATGGATTTTTACCCAAATCAAAGGATTTTGCTTCATCACCTCCAGTGGGATTTCCCAGGGTGCCTGAAATCATACATCCTCAGCCTCTTAGACCTTGGCAAAACTGATACATCATGTGTGGAAGTCTTCCTAACACAAACAAGCATTTCAGTTCGTTCTGAAAGGCCAAGATTACTACTGATTTGTTTTTGGGGAAAAAAAAAGGACAACCGAAATGACGTTGGACATTCATTAGCGAAGCATTGTCAGAACACAATAGGAGAACAGACAAAAGCCAGTCCAGATTCTGTGGTATTTCCTAAAGGGCTCCCTCTGGCACATGGTTATTGCCTGCCAATCCTTTTGTATTGTTTTTGATAATGAATAGAAGCTGAAGAGATGATTGTTGCATTGTCCACTAAGTGATTCATTTACATTAAATAGTGCTCCAAAAGTAGGCTTTGGTTGGACTTTTTTAGTCACTTCAGTTATTTATTTGTACAGTTGAATTACCATCTTTTAACTCTCCACTGTACATAATTATTTCCTGATTGCTTCAGCTAAATTACACGGGGTGTAACCCCTCTGAAGTCAGTGGTCCAACAAGCCCTGACATAAGAAGCAGCATCTCTGCATTTTCAAAGATGCTTAATTTTGAACGGCCACCTCTAGAGAACTGCTCCTGATTTGGGAAGGTGCTGAGATTCTTAAGCATCTGCAGGTCCCTAGTGTCCTTGGTCCCTATCTCTGAAAGTTGGGCTACGAAGCACAAACTTTGCTGTACAAACCGTCACAGTTCCATTGATTTCCTCGTTAATCTCTCAACTCCTGCTGCATGTCTGCACCAAGGTTTCTTTATAACCCAGGGCTTCCATTACAATTTCAGGCTTTTCTTACAGAGGTCAAAAGTTTTGCTTTGTTTTGTTTTACAGGGTGTAACAGATGTTATGTGCTTGAGGGCATATGGACTGGAGTTAGAAGGTACTGGAGTTAGAAGAACTTCAGTAAGGAAGCTATTGAGTCCCAAATCCACATCCAGAACTGCAGCTTCACTAATTTGGATATACTGATGGGTGGTGGAGAATGACACATACTGAAGGGCTTTTTGATGGTTGAAGAATCTAAGGAGATCAACACTCTAGGCCTTTCCATCTCCCAGTGTCTGAGAAGTTGCATGATTTTGCATTTGTTGAATACCTGTAGTTACATCTCAAAAGTCCTGATTTCCTAGTTATTCTCTGTTCCCCATTCCATGTACCACATAGAGAGGTTCAATGTGGGCTTTTGGTTCTGCCTGTGTGAAACAGTAGAGTCTGGGGCAAGGCAGCAAAATGGTGAGGCACAGAGAGGAAGGGAACAGTCCTAGTACTGTTGAGTTGTTCACGTAATACGGCCTAGGTTTAAATCTCCCAGGGCAGAGCAAAGCAGCCTTTGCAGTCTTTTCTGACATTTTCTCAGTCCCTTCTCCATCCAGTTAGGAAAAATGAAATCACCAGTCCCGTGCCTAGATATAAAAGAAAGAACAGAAGTTTGTTTTGAACAGTGTATGTGCCTGTACCTGCCAAGATGAGGCAAGAAAAAGATTGACTCTTTGCAACCAGTTTCCTATCAACTCATAAGCCAAATGAGCAGGGAGGACAAGTACACTCCAGTACCACTGTAGCCTTCCAATTGTGAAAGACATTGCACTACAGCTCTTTGCCATTCTCTACTGCTCTAGCTACAGAACCTGGGCAGAAGCTGCTGCAAGCTTTAGGCTTCTGTGTGTGTTACATTTCTGTCACCCTGCTTCAGAAACTGCCTTTGCCTAGTCTGTGACTAAAGCAAACTATCCACCCCGTAGGACCTCCCTGAGCTTTAGCCTTCTTTTGGGTTATATGGCATCTTCACAACCCAGATGAAACTCAGCAGACACACAAATAAAACCAGCCTTCCCTCTGCATAAAACCATGAAGTATTGCTAGGGTTTCCCCCACTGCCTTCCACTTTAACCCTCCAGCATTGCTCTCCTTGTATTCTTGCTCTCCCAGGAGCCCACATCGCTCTGTGTTTAGTGGCAGGCGACGAAATCAAACTGTGCATTAGCAGCTCCGTAATAGCTTTGCTCAGTGGAACCCAGCTTCCTTCATTAATCCAGAAAATGAGAGTTGTTTTTGTACATTTGAGAAGCTAATTATTTAAGTGGTGTGAATTAAGGCTCATCAGATAGTGGAGACTGATTTTGGTTTTGCTTCCCAGGGGATGGAACAAGATGGAAGGAAGCTGGTTTTGCACAGGTGTGCAGTATGGTAACTCACCAGCACTTGGAGCAGGGAAGAACAGTATGCAGATCCTTGTCTACCTTAAGCATAAAAGCACCGCTCTTTGTACCCCCCTTTTCTTCCAGATATTATCCGATGATTCTTCCCATTCAAATAGATTTTTTTTAAGTCGCCACTGATCAAATAACTCTATAGCTTTGGGTTTTTTTCTGCCATGAAAAGATGTACCCCACTTGTGGTTGGCCTAGCCTGAATATTTTGCAATAAAACAATAATGCCTTGTCTCAACTGGGTTTTCAGAGAGGGAAATGAGCTCACATTAGTTGTCTTTCTGTAAACCTTGTGGGTTTTGGTCTCTTCTCCCAAGTAACGAGGAATAGGACAAGAAGAAATGGCCTCAAGTTGTGCCAGGGGAGGTTTAGATTGGATAGTAGGAAAAATTTATTCACCGAAAGGGTTGTCTGATATTCGAACAGGCTGCCCAGGGAAGTGGTTGAGTCCCCATCCCTGGAGGTATTTAAAAAAGGTGTAGGTGTGATGCTTAGGGACATGGTTTAGTGGTGGACTTGGCAGTGCTAGGTTAACAGTTGGACTTGATGATCTTGGAGGTCTTTTCCAACCTAAACGATTCTATGATTCTGTGATCAGTTATCCTTCAGCCTTACCTTTGATCTCCATACTCAGAGACAGGCTTAGATAGATCAGCTGCTACCTAACCTAGCAAGGGCCCTTCCAGTGGCTTGGGAAACAGAAGATGAATTGGGTGAAAACCCCCCTCGTCTGTGGGAAACCACAGATGAGGACAGATCTGTTGTTCTAAACAAAGTTTTTACAACAGAATGACTTTCAACAGTAGATGGGTGCTTTTGACACTCTTCCCAGAAAATGACAGAGAATCCATTGATGCTATTGCCAATAACTGTATGCTAAAGAACGGGGATTTGGTTCCGATAGTGTCACTGGATGGATCCACTCTTTATTACAAGCAGCTTGCCAAGAACAAATTTTTCATTCTTATTGAGATAGCCAATGTCCTGTGTTGTCTTCAGAGACTAAGGGAGTGAACTTTTCTGTGTGTTCAGTTGAAGCCGGATGTTAAAGTATTGTCTGGATGTAATTGACTTGAAAAATAGCAGGAGTGACATTTTAGCTCCATTTAAGTCGGTGGCAAAATTCCTGTTGAGTTCAACTGGGGCCAAGATTTCATCCTATGACAGCACTGATGGGAAATCTAACAAATGATCTTCAGAAAAATAAGTGCAGGCATTCTGTTGTTCTAGGACACTTTTCAACCTATAGGCCATGAATCCTTGGAATTCTGTTGAAGAGGTCTGCAAAAGATCACAAAGACAAGGAAGCTTATTGTCAGTAGATTTAAATTAGCTATACAGGGGTCCATGATTCCAAGAGAAAACTTCAGGACTCAATTACAAAGTTCAAGTCAGCTCGATCCATTGAAATCCACCTTTCTTTGTGCTCCTTGGACTAACAAGCATCTTTCTGGCAGGACCTGTGCAGCTGAACTAACCCTTTGTCATTGAATATTGTGGATTCAAGAAGCTGCTCTGTCCCCTATGGGCTGAGCTCTGTTCCCCATGGACTGAGCTGTGTGGAAACCTCTCATCTGGCACCTATCAGGTGCTGTTACCAATGGATTGGGCTGAAAACAAAAACTTTGTTTTAGAGAAGCTGGTGTAGCTGTGACTATTACAACCAATTCAGTTTTGTAGCAAGGTCAGTACTTTGTCCCCGAGATAAATGAACAAGTACACAGTGTTCTCCCTACAGACTGTGAGGTGTCTGAAGTATCTCAGATGAACTTTATTGGAAACTAAAGGCAATCAGCTTCAGGCAGAATGATGCAACAGGTTCTACCTATGATATCTCCAGAGGTTTAAGCCCTGCAGTCAGACATACAACCTGATGTGCTTTAAAGGCTTTGGATTAAGTAATGGTAGTACTACTTGGATGGGAGTTCATAATGCTTAGATGAAAAAAGGCTTGAGCTAGGAAAAAAAATCGCTGAAGATTTAAAAATAGAGTAATTTTAAAATGTTAAAAGTGTTCTGTTTAGGGTTTCAAAAATTTTTCCATGTGGGTTTTGGTAAGCAGAGTTGTTCTGTAAGTCCTTTCCTGTTAGATTGTGGGAGAATTTGTCTTTTTTAGAGTGCCTGAAAAAATGCAGGGGAAGTACTGAGGAATCTTCATTTATTACGTATTGGTTACTAGCACGGACAGTCCTTGTGCTTGCAGGAGGAAATAGACTCGTTGTGATGAGAACAAGATGCCACAACTGGATCTAGCATTTTAGCCATACGCACACAGGCTAACTTCTCTGTGTCTTGTACTAGAAGATGAAATGGGGTTCGTATCTGGAGACCGGGGTCCAGGGGAAGCCTAAAAGGAGTGAGAGCTGATGTCCAGCATCTACCACAGAAAACCCAAGCCATGTGTCTCTTGTCTTAATATGGAGGAGTGCCTACTTAGGAGTCTGGTTTGATTGCTCTACCAGAAGCAGGATGACATTTAAGGAGTACTACTTTATGGCAACATATTCCCAAGTTCCTTTCTCAGTTCTAGCAAGCATGCGCAGAATTAAGAACTTTGAAAGCTATTCAGTTTCAAACCAGCAAGCAATGCAAGCTCCTGAATAGCCCCCTTCCAATCCACTTCTGGAGCCAGGGTCTTCAGCCTCTTGTAGGTTCAAACTTAAGACAGCTTCACTTGTAATCCAAGTTTATGTGAGGAATCCTAGCTAAATCCTTGATGTTGCTCATACATCTGATCTAAGGGAAAGGTTCACGTTTACCTGAGAACTAAATTGGACATTTTAATGCATGCCCAAGTGGTAAAGTAACGATTGATTCATGGCTATCCAGCAAAGTCTAGAAGTGCCACCCTGGGATGACATGGATGGAGGATACAGTTACTTTGCTTTTCCATGTGAAGAATGCTGCTTCTTCCCAGCTGAGCTATCATGTAACGTAGATGACTCTCTGGAGGAAGCATTTGCTGCACATTTGCAGTATGTTTTAGCTACTGTCAACATTTATATTCCATTGTCATTTGGGGGTAAGCACTAATTAGCATAATCGTCAATGCTTTAAAATTAAAAATTCCTCCAAGAGACACAGGAGGGATTGAAACTGTTTCCTGTTCCCAGAGGCAAATCCTTTCCCAAGATATCTGCTGCACCAAAAGGTTTTATTCTAGAAACATTCCCAAGCTATGCCCAAGAGTAAATTAAACTACAGCAAACTTGTAAACTCTTGTGTGTGTGTGTGTGTGTGTGTGTGCGCATGTGTGTGTAGCAAGCAGGCCCTGATTTGACAATTACTACCTGACAAAATGTTGTCACTATTTTCCACTCCTATTTTGTTTTGACTGCTGCTCTGTGCTGCTGTGTCACCTTTACTGTGTGGGCTGGAACAATCAAGAAGTGTTGGTAAAGTATGAAGTTTTTATACTTCACAGGAAAGATTCTAGTGTCTTCACAAGATGGAAAGCAAAGGGTTTAATGAGAGTGCCCCCTTCTAGAGCTTGCATCAAGCTCCCCAAGTCAGGAGCTGGCCTCAAAAAATCTCAAGAGCCATTCTTTCCTAGACTATTTTAGAGTGGATTTTTACTCTGGTTCCAAAATGATTCATTGACAACAAGAACCTCAGACTGGATTTCTGCCTTAAAGAGACTCCTCATTATGGAGAATAAATGCCAGGAAAACTTTGGGGGAACTTTAAGTTTGAAAAGTAACATCCATACCTTGGAAATGTTCCCTAAGAGTCGATCTTTAAATTTCTCCATTCCTGCCTTTGGGAGATGACAGCAGGCCTCAGCTCCCATTGATAGCAGAAGTGGTCAAGGATGGGTGTCCCGCATGAGGGTTCATTGTGTCTCAAAGAATGCTTCTCACATCCTCAGCAGGTCTTCAAGTGGTGGCCCATGAAACCTCAGAGAGCAGGAATAGTTAAATGTTGTAATTGTTCCTGAAATGGCCAGAGAGAAAAATTAGTGTTTTTCCAAAGGAAATATTTCTTTGAGAGGGAAACACTAACAAATGCAGGTGTTTCTTAAGAGAAAACAACTGTGTTTATAAACTCACAATTCTTGTTATTTCTGCATAAGACAACCACCACCACGCCCTACATTGAGTAAACATGAGGACGCTGCAAGAAAGAGTGGCACAGAAATCTCTGTGAAAATTTCAGAATCTGCAGGGCATTGAGCATATGTATTGTCTTTTTGGTATCCTATTTTTTCAGAGAGATGGACTTAAATTTCATTGGCAGAAATTCTCTCTTTTATCTTTATCTCCTGTTTTGATGTGGTAGCCATGGAGAAAAGCCCAAGATTAGTAACAGTAGGTTGTTGCAGAATAAGAATAACTCTCTACTTGGATTTAGACTGTAGTAATATCGGGAGTTTTGTTTAACTGGAAATACTCAGATCACATAAAATAAATACTAAATGCTGTTAGGACATTAATCACCTGTCCCATTAATTTCTATCCACCTTGAACTAAATGCTGGTAATCTTTAACTTCCATCTGTTCTGAGGGATGTTGAGGTGGCTTTCACAGGGTAGAGGGTGGCTCTCTATGCCTACTGCTTTTGGAAACAATGGTTAGTTCTGAAGGTCAGTGTGTTTAAATACTTTTGCCCTGCTACAGACATCAGGGCACCTTGGAACTTGACTCCATGTGGCTAATAATGAATGAAATGGGCCATATTCTGAAGCTGAGATGCCTCAAGTGCCACAAGAAAGCCAAATTCAAAAATACTACTTTAACAGCAGTGTCCCAGCAATGAGTTTCCAGATTCCCTCTGGAAGCTCGTAGTGAGAAACTTTAGAGAAAGGAAGGAGGTGGTGAATCTTTTCTCAGAGAACCTAGGAAGAGACTGAATGCCTTTGGCGGTGGCATAGGCTAAGAAAGCGGGACAATGGTAGGAACAAAGACACCACACCTTGCTCTGGTTTGCTATTGGCAAAGCAGGCTATGGGTAGGATTAGTGAATGCTTGACCATAACGTTTTAGTTTCCCAAATATAGCTGATATCCATGCTGTCTGGTATATTACTTGATTTGCCTCTCAGCGTCTCAGCACGTAGCCTCATGCACATTTTGCAACTTCTCTTTAGAAAACTATTTTGCATTTTACAGCAACATGCAAACCAGAGCTCTTGCAGCGTATTTAGGAAGAAAGGAATTTACGCTGCTTTTGCTGGGGTGACATTGTAGGATGATAGAGACACATAGTGACACAGAGATAATATCACATATTGTTGAGTTCTACCAGTCAGTGTGCTTTTACAACACATATCTTGTTTCCAAATGATCACAGATAATGTCCTGTTTTGATTCATGGTGATGGAACCTAGGTGTGAGTGACTAGCTAATTTTAAGGTTACAGAGAAAAGGCAGATTGTCAGAGAGACCAGGGTCTGCTTGAAGATTGGCTTCTGAATTAAAACTAATCGGTAGCTTCCTTTGATGGCCCTTTTGTATCTGGATGAGAAAAATACAAGAGAACTCATTTTTATTACTTCTTAATTTTAGCAGATGATGTCAGAATGACTTATGTACATTTCTTTTGAGAAGATAAAAGAATTGTTTGATTAGTAAGTGTAGAAGATCTCTATTTTCCTCCTGGTTTTGATTGCTAAAGATCTGGTAGATGTTAAGATCAAGGTTATTAAAAACGGTTTATGACAGTTCTTAGGTGAGACACTCTTTTGAATATGTCTGCTAAGGATTTGGTGTTAAAATGAGAGTGATATTAAAGAGTATGGCTGATCATGGCATGTAAGAAGTTTCTTTGGTATTGTCTTTGTGAAGATAGGACAAGTGTGCAGCATTTAGAGTACAATTCTGTTACAATTGAACTCAATAAGGAATATTAACATTGACTTAGTGGAAGTAGAAAAGGATCATCGCCAAACCCATGAGGCTGTTTTTTAACGTTGGGAGAGCCTTCTCAGATCTATAAAGGTTTCACTTTAGCTCAGTTATTACCATTTATTGTAATATCTCATAACCCCCACCAATCCTCACTGGACAAATGCAAAAAAAAAAGAAAAGAAAAGGTCTCTGTTCCAAACAACTTTGGAGCTAGGACAAGATAAGAGGGAGATTTTGAGAGCAGCAGCTTTCAGGGAAACAACCTGCTAATCATGAGGCAGACGTTGGTATTGATATGTAAGTAGTTTAGTGAGCCTCAGCTTCTTTGTGTGTGCTGCAAGCAAAGGGTTCTAATCAGGGGTTCAAAGGAAGGAAAGAGGAGGCTACCTAGGTATCACCAGGGAGCTTGTCCCAAGCATGGGAAACAGTATAGCTTAATAGATTCATATTGTTTCTTATGTCTGTAAAAGAGCCATTCGGACTGCGGGGAATGACTGTCTTACCAAGACGTCCAGTCGTTCCTCGATGTGGGAAACGCTCGACACTGGGGTCATTAAACTGTATTCATTAGCATCAGGAAGGTGTCATGCATGTGCAGGGATCTTCTCACACAGGAAGGACGAGGGCTTAGAAGTCCTGTTATGGCTCACAGCCTCTCTGATGCATTAGAGTGAGTAGGTGGTGTCAGAGCTGCAACGCTCAAGTGACTGCGGTTGGAAGCATTATGCTGCACAGTCATGGGTAAAGATGTCTCTGAGGGCAACAGGTTAACACGTGGGAATTATATGCAGCACCAGTTCTTGTTACCTTTTCAAGAAGAGGTGTGGGTTGCACGTTCACTGTGATGACTTAATAGGTCTAATGATTATGTAGGGTCAAAGACAGGGCATAGCCTCACTCCAGATTTTGCACGTAATCTTCTGAAACTGCTTCTCTAGTAGTGCAACTACCAGGCTTTACCAGCTTGTGTACACAGCGGGATAATTGGGCCCTTTCCTGTCAAATGCAAAGGTCTCTTGGCATCCTTTTTTTCTCCTATGGGGCAAGTCAAGTTTTATTGCTGGAGCCATAATCCCCAAACTGCACAGAAGAGGGATTTCAGAGAGAGCCTAACAAGCAGCGTGAGCCAGGCAGACTGAATGATCCATGTTACCATGACAGGAGGTCACCCATACGGCACACAGCTACGCTGGCAGGACAGTGTGGCCTGATGCTGCTTCACTGTCTGAGGGTATAAACTCAGGTCTTTCGCTAGCCCTATATTCCCTACTTGGTTTGCCACCAAACCTTATGGTTATACACAAATCATGAAAAAATGTCTCTTACACTACCAGGTATCCTGCTTTCTTTCTAAAATGGCAGCACCCCTAAAGAAAATGGAAAGTGATTCTGTCCTCAGGTGATAGTTGCAGTTGTCTTTGATTCCTGCAAGTTGCAGCAGTAGGCCAGGGAACTGGACAAGGCCTTATAAAAATCTGCCAGGTAAAGACTTAGAGATTATAGCTCATGAGAAAGAATGTAAATAGCACGTATTCAAAGATGGATTGATAAAATAACACAGTGGTACTTAACCACTACCTTTCTCTTGTTGCACAGTCCTTCCAGGGCTTGTCTAAGAACCTAGCCCCTGCAAAGCCTCCTGCTTCTTTTCATAAATCTCAGCAAAATTCCCATCCTTTTCCTCCTGCCGCACTCCACCATTATGTAACCCCGTAGTGTGTGTGGCATGCAAGCTAAGAACTGTGTACAGATTCAAAACTTTTTCACTGTCTTCTCATTTCCTTGTATAGTCATTTATAGGAAAAAGCTGAAATAATACCAGTTCTGGCTATACACTACTTTTGTTTCTTCCCCGTGGAAGCACCAGGAGAGAAGGATGGCAGTATAGAGGGACCATATATGGTCCTCAGGGCAAATCGGAGCATTGCACAGATCTTCTCCCCAGACCCCAACGATCTCCATGCTCAGCGAGGCCTATTACACCCAGACGTGCCCCCACAAAGCCGCACTCGGCTTTCTGAACCTGCGAACGATAAGGAAGGGGAAAGGCCTGCTTCTTGTGTTGATTTTGTCCCGCAATACCGGCTGACCTAACCGGAGCCCGCTGTGGCGTTACCGGAGCCACCCCCGGGCGGGAGCCCAAGGCTTGGCAGGGCCTCTGCCAAGCACAGAGAGGCACAGGCGGGGAGGCAGCCCTGCCCCGGGAGCGGGAGCCCTGCCCCGGGAGCGGGAGCCCTGCCCCGGGGAGCGGCCCGGCCGCCGCCGCCCCTCTCCCCTCAGGAAATCACTGAGGGAGCAGCGAAACAGCCGGGACCAGCGGATGTGACAGCAGCGCTGCCCCCACAGCGCAGGCTGCTACTGGGAGGGACCGCCCCCTCAGCCGGCCATCGCCAATCCCCTCTCGCTTTGGAACGTGACTGACGACCGTTCCAACCAGTCCCGCCGCAACACTCGCCACACAGGCCCCGCCCCTTCTCTCCGTTGGCCGGATGTCCTGTCAATCGGCCGGGCCCTTCCCGCCCCTTTCCGGCAGGGGGAAATGCTAGGTAGGAAGGGTGGAGGGGGGAGAAGAAAGGAAAAGAAACCAATGAGACCCTAGAGAAGGGCACCTCAGCGGCGGAGTGACAGGCAGGGAGACCAATTGCCGCGCTCCTTCCCCCTCCGGCTCCCTCCCTCAAGGGTGGCGGGGCAGAGGGGGCGCACCTACCGCCCCTTCCCCGTTGGTCTGTCCCACTCCGGGCCTGGCGGGCTAGGTTGAGTTAGCGGCTCGGACCATTGCACACGGCGGGCGGAGGGGGGGCGGGCGAGGAGGAGGAGGAGGAGGAAGGAGACGACGAAGGAGGCGGGGGGGCGGTTTAAAGAGACAAGAGCCGAGCGGGCGGCCGGCTGGGGGAGCAGGAGCGGCGGCGGGCGGAGACTCGCCCCCTTCCCCACACACGCTCGCTCACACCGCGGCCAGGGTCGCCGCCGCCAGCGCCCCCCCTCCCTTTCCCCTCCGCCCGCCGCTTCCACAGCGGCCTCTATGAGGTAGAAGGGAGCGGCGGCCACTCCGGGGGCGGCAGCGGCCGCTACAGCCGCCGCCTCCTCCTCCTCCTCGCCTCAGAGAGCCCCATCTTTGTGTGTGAGGGAGAGGGCGGGCGAGAGGGAGTGCGCGCTGCCCGCCCGTCGCCGCGCTTTGTTCGGAGCCGGGGGGCCGTGGCGGCGCGGAGCCCCGGCTCTATGTGCCAGCCGCTCCCCGCGCCCCCACAGCAGCCCGCGGGGGCGGCGGAGGGCGCGCGGCAGGCGGCGGCGTGAGGGGCCGGAGCCCCGGAGGGCGGGCGCGCGGCGGGGGGGCGGGGGGGGCGCGCGGGCGGGCGCGCGGCCGCCCCGGCCCGTGCCCGCGTCCGTGTCCGTGCGGTTGCTGCGGAGGGGGGGAAGGGGCCGGCTCGCTGCCCGCCGGCCCGGCCCGTCTGCGGGCGGATTGATGTGGGGGGGTCTGACATGAGTCCGCCGGCGGCCGGGTGCTGCCATGTGACCGGCTTCAAGGTGGAGAACTGGAAGCAGAACCTGCGGGCGATTTACCAGTGCTTCGTGTGGAGCGGCTCGGCCGAGACCAGGAAGCGCAAGGTACCGGGGGCGGCTCGCATCCACCCCCCTTCCCCTCCCGTCCCTTCCCCACACGCGCTCCCGTCCCTTCCCCTCCCTCCCTCCCTCCACCGACCCACCCGCCCGCCCTCCCTCCGCCGCTCACACGCACTCTGCCGCCTCGGCCTGCCCGCGGGCGCGGGGAGGGGACGGGTCCCCCGCCCGCCGGCCAGCCCTCCCTCCCTCCCTCCCCGCGGGGCAGGTGGGCCCGAGCCTCCCCCAGCCCCGTCCCCGCCCCGCCGGCAGGGAAGGGGCCCGGGCTCCGGCACGCGGTGGTGGGGGGAGGGAGGGAGGAGGAAGCGGTCGGTGTCTGCGGCCTCCGGGGCGGGGGAGCGGGGGGGTGGGGGGTGGTTGTGGTGTGTGTGTACAGCGGGGCCGGTCACCGGGATGGAGGAGGCGGCCGGCCCCGGCGCCCGCCGGCGGGGCCTCCCTCCCTGCCACCTGCCCCGGCGGCGGGGCCGGCTTTCCGCAGCGGGGCTGTTCCGCAGCGCCGCCGCCTCCTCCCGGAGGTGCGGGAGGCAGCGAGGGTTTCCCGGAATACGGCGGTGGGGCGGGGGAGGGGAGGCCCGGGGCAACGGGCACGTCCGGCCTGCGGCGGAGCTTTGTGCCGCCGGGGCGCGGCGGGGAGCCCCGCGGGGGCGCGCCCGAGCCCGGGGGGCTGCGGCGGGGCCGGCCGGAGCAGGGCGGCGTGTGGCGTGTGCGTGGGGAGAGCGGGGAGGCACAATGGCTGGGAGCGTGTCAGCGGGTCCCGGAGGCGGGGAGGGGGACGACGACTGGTTTATTTATTTTTTTTTCTTCAAAGTAAAAAAAAAAAAGAAAGCTGCTGGTTCTGATAATCCACTTGGAAAAGGGGATTCCTGCCCTAGTGGGGCGGGGGGAGGAAAGGAACTGGCTCAGCCTGGAGTACACGGAAGGGGAGAGGGGAGTTTGCTCTCGGAGTGTGTTGGTGCTCGGGGCATGCACTGCGCAGGCAAACGCCAGGAAAAAAATCCGCGTTAATGAGGCAAAATGCGAGAGGAAGAGCACTTTTTCCCACGTATCTTTTAAAATTACATCCCTTATCCACATGCATGCTTCTGGAGGACTTCTCTCTTAACTATGCAACTAATTACTGTTTTCCCTAGTTTTTCCTACTTTTTACTTCAAAGTGACTTGGCAGATTTCTATCAGTCATCATATTCATGACTGAGGAGGGGCGTGCAACAGCTCCATGTAGCAAAACCTGTTTTTTTGGGACAGCACAGGTTGTCTTTGTGTTGAAGGAACCCGTTGAAAACTTTCTGATCCCAGTTGCTTTGCATTAAGCTGCTCAGCTTATTGTTTGTCATAGACCTAGAGTATGAAAGATGTACTTCAGGGGTGAGGTGGCTAACCATTTTTCTGTGTTCCGTTTATGTTCTCAGAACATTCCTGTTTCCCAGTCTTTTACTTAAAGAGGGAGAAATGGAAGCTGAGAAGAAGCATGTTTTAAATATATTTAGTTACTTGGATAGCCCTGCAAAATATAGTCAAATTTGTTTTCAGTATTTATAATCCCCTACAAGTCAATGTTATGAAGTATATTAGTCAAAATCTGGTTTTATTTAGCCTTTAGTGTGTCAAAATACAAATTGGTATATAATACGTGGTACTTATAACTTAAATGGAGGAAAAAATCATACATGTGCTGTGGAAGAAAAAAATGACAAGTGACGTAAGATATCTCAGACAAGTATTGATCAAGTGTTATGTGGAAGAATGAAAAAAAAATTTCATTAGCAAAATTACCACTTCAGCTTTTTTTTTTAATGTGGAATATCCTTTGTAACCTGCATACTATTTGTATGCTGCAACAGTTTGGGTTTTTTCTTCTGAAATCTAATGGTAGTGATGTGTTCATCATTGCTTGCAAAACAGCTGGAAATAAATAATATTTCATTGTAATCAATCTGTTCTCACTTCCTCTTTGCACAGCCAGGCTCATAAAGCAGAACAGGATTGTTTCAAAATTATCTATCGTCTCGTGGAAAACATCAGTTTTCCAAATACATGCTAAAAATGTTCTTTTTTTCCCCCTTTTTTTAAGCAGGTTACCAGTCTGAAAATAGTTGGACTCCTGAATTCGGCCAACCTGACACGATCACATATAGGGAAACATTTTGGCTAGCTGAGTTTGGGATTCAGTTCCCAGTCTATATTCGTAAAGATTGAAGAGAGTATATAAGCGACAGTTACGGTACTTACCTCTCCTGCATATGGACATGAGACCTTCTTCCATGGAATTTTTCTTTACTGAAATTCTCTGTCCGTATGTATGGCTTACAGTTTTACATGTAAAATTTGATAAATGGTGTTTTCTGTTTGGAGGCATGTTTATAGTCTAATAACTAGAAAACAATCCTTTGTCCTTTAAGATTATATATGTACATATATTATGTATGCGTGTGTATATATTTTAGGAGCATAGCTCTGACTGCTTAAGAGTACCTGTTTATTGGTGAGGATTCTTGTTCTTAATCCTAATCAAAATTATGAAGTCAAATTAAAGGTTTGGTGAGAGGTGATTTTCTTCTCTGTTGTAAGATCAAGGACAGTCACATCATTCATTTATCACAGAAAACATTTGACATATGTAGTTGATCGTGAATGGGAAGCGTTGGTCAATTTAACTGCTAGTCAGATGAACCTAGCTGTCAAAAATGTCTTGGTTGTCTGGTGGTAGGCAGATGTAAATGGTTAGGTTTGCAGAATGGTAATGTATGATCCCTCCTAAGGCTGTCTTAAAAATCTAGATAGCGATGGGAACTGCAGGGGGCAGAAAGTGTCCGTTCCTCCCGCCTTACCTATGCTGCCTACTGCATTATGCTTTGGAAGACCATTTTAATGCTGCTTGCTGTTTGCTATTCGTTTTTAATACGTACCTTTTCTGCAAATCAGCTTTTATGAGCTTCAGCTCTCGGTTCAGTATGCGTTACACCCGGAGTTTTGAATAGAATAGCTGTAAAGCACAGTTTATAGTTGGAAAGCTATCTCCTGAACGTGTATTTGAATTTTCAGTCAGAAGCGAGAGGTAATTATGTATATACTTTTGTAGGTACTGGAATTCTGGTGAAGGTTTTAGGAGTACACTTGCTTCTGAAGCATTGTCTACAGCGGGATTTGAGCTGTCGTCATGGTGCATCGTTGTATCTACACGAAGGAGCGAGGCTGTAGCTTGCCTCGCCTCACTGCATCTTGGCCAAAGTAGTAAAGTGCAGCATCGTTGTACGTGCTGTTCTAGGCAAAGGCTTTGCCATAGTGTAAATGCGTTGCTGATGGTAAAGCCTAAGCGAAGACGAAACCTGTCTGTCATACTGAAGGGTGGAACAGGAAAAGGGATAGAGGAAGAAATCTGAAGGATGGCTCTTGAAATTGTAATAATTGTGACTAAAAGTTGGAACTAGATTTCAGGGCTTAAGTTGTATGTAAAGTGGCACAAAATTACGGTTGACCGTCTTGGCCTTAGGGCTTTGACCTGTGACTCTTGATTTTTAATTTGTGATAGTTAGAATCTGTTTAATAAGCTAATGGCAAAGCTCATGTTTCTGTAGGTCATGGACTTTACCTTGAATATTTTGATGTGGAAATTACCTCACACTTAATTAAGTAACACTGTATAAGAGGCCCTTAAATTTGACACCACTACCTCCCATTCAGGAATTATGGAACAGACAGAGGATGCTAAGAAGACTTACTGCCAGCCCTTTGTGTCAGCTTTTTCCGTTTTTCTGTAGGGTCACACTTGAAACGCTTTGCTTATTCCTGTAGAATTACAGATGAGAAAAATCTGTTTTGCAGTGCTGAATGTAGTTTTTGGTCCTCATCAGTGAGCGTTTAGACATGTAGATGCGTCTTTGTGTCTAGGAGTTGGTAGGTAATGGTTTCAGTGCTTGAAGGACAGCTGAATTTACAATTAAATTCTGTCTTACTGGACTATACACCTTGGAGGAAAACTGTCTTTCTTGTTCTGAATGGTTCTTATTATCACTGCTCTGAAAATGTTCTCAATGATAAAAGTAAACCGCTCATTATGACCACAGTCATGATACGCACAAGGTCCTATCTGGAATTTCAGAATGTTTGTTCTGTGCTTCTGCCAATAGATCAAAGAATAATTGCCTGTCAGGGGTTGTACACTGTCATTGACAGCGGGTGCATTCTAGCATATTTCTTCCTGTTTGAGAGCTTCTGTTGTTCTTTCCGTTATTCTCACTTTACATGGACCCTCCAGACTGGTTGATGCTGATATGGAGAAACATTTTCTTTTATGGGTGATGACCTTTCCACAGGTGTCCTTCTCCCCATGTGCTTGGGACTTCAGTCCTTTGTTCCTTCTCATATTTGACAGGTGATTGATTAATAGATACTTAAAACTGAAATTACTTTGGTTCTTTGCCTAACTTTCAAAGTAGAAAAAGCTTAGTATTGTCTTAGCAAATAAATGCCATGTCATGTTTTCAGTAGCAAGTATTGTGGTTCACAGTCTAAATCAACATGTTAAGTTCTTGCTAAAATGACCTTGCAGTCACAGGGTAAGCTAATGGTGGAACTTCTCCTCGAATGCCTGTTGAGGCATGCTTACTCACTTGCTTTCTCCCTTGCAGCCTTGCCCCATATACCTGTCCAGGAACAGGGAGTGTTGCTTAGGCGATTTGCTTTGTACCATAACAGATGGGCAAGGAACCTTACCGGGCTGTGCAGCCTTCTCAGGCTCGGTGTTTTGATTGCTTAAACTAATAAGGAAATCTTAGCTTGTTTTTCTTTAACGTTTTTAGCATATGAACCAAACTTGTGGATTGCAAAACCTGTGGAGAATTTGAAAGAGGAGTCGAGGATTCCAGAAGCATGTCTCTTTTTCAGCTGCATACTCCGCTTTGGCTGCCTGTGTGACCTGTCTGATTCACTCAGGAAGGATGTTCTTCTTTGCCATGTGTTCTGGGGACTACCTTCTCCCTGAAAGCCCATAAGAAGTGTCAAAATCAGCTGCAAGCTTCATTGTTCAGGTGGTCTCCAGTTTTATAACTGAACAATCTTCCTTAGTTCTTAACCTCTAAGGAGTAGAAAGGTCCTTAGACCTGCTGCAGGTAATGTTCTCTTTCCTCTTGCTGTGAAGACACGATATTTGGTGTGAGACACATCCAGACATGAGATTTTAGCTCCATACACAGCGGAGCCTTGTGTATGTGGGACAAGACAGATTGAAAATGCTCCACTGAGTTTGTCTTTGGTGCCAAAGAAGAATATAATACCAGGCCTTCCTCTTCCTAGTGGTGTTAATCCCTATTTTGTATCCCCTGCCATGTTCTTTTTAAATAAACGGTTGATTTCTGGGCCAAAGGTTAGGAATTAGTCTTGTGCCATGACCTCTGCAGTCATGAATAGCAATTCTTGAGTTGTGGGATCTGAACCATCAGAACTTACCCGAACGCTTGCTCGTATCTCTCTTCCGGGTCAACACTTACAGTCTGATTTAAAGGTTACACAGATCTCTGTCATTGAAGCTGACTTATGAAGAGTGGTTGTATTGGAACCATTTCCTTCTCTATATTTTTTAATATGGATTCTCCATCCATATTAAAAATTTTGTGCTAAATGAGCACAATAAATGCAGTTTTCCCCATACTTTTGTTTGTTCCCTATTGCAGAGAAGAAAGATGGATCTGCACAAGCTGATGAAGGAAAAAAATAGGGGTATGCTGGACAAGAAGGCTGCTTTTTTTTTTTTTTTTTTCCTGTAGTCTTATCAGCAGTCAAGGTTTGCTAATAGCCAGGCTGTTTGTCAGGAGCAGTTGTAGCATCTCTTGAATTTTGTCTGCAGTCAACGATCTTATTTGCTTGATGTTGCAACGTTGAAAGCTTTCAAACTGAAATGATGGCTAGTAGTGTGAAGGTGAGCAGAGTGGAATGGCTTTGTTTGATTTGTTGGACTATCTGTTGAGCTTTATTTTAAGCCATCAAAGCTTTAAACCCCAAACAAAGGTTAGCTGATATCCTCATTTTTGTTTCAGGCCTTAATCTGTAGCGTTAACATGAAACCGGAGCTGCAAATCAGTTTCAAACCTTCTACGCTCCTTCTTTCATTTGAGGATTTTCTGTCTTAGTAACTGGAGTAACAAATCAACGGGTAAATGCTACTGACTGATAGTGGAAGTTGTCTGCTTGTGAATTGTTGATTCCCCTTCTCCTGACTTACTGCTACTTGAGTCTGAGCAAAAAAAAGTATGTTTGCCTTTGGGACATACTCTGGGGATCCTGCTTTGTAACAAATGCTGTTGCAAATGTTAGTTTGATTCCCAGTGGTGGCTGTGGTAGCTGATTTGTTTTAAACTGAGTTAATCTTTCTCTGGTTTAAAAGCTTGTGTTTCTCATATTAAACCTAGCACCCGTAGTTTTTTCCTGTTTATGTGCGATTGACTTGGAACTATGGTTTCTTGATGTCTTTTTCCTGGTAGATGTAGGGCTTTTATCGGCCGTACCCTTCCATTTCATTTGGCTGATAGCTACTTGAAAAGGTTGGATTTGGGTGTTTTAATTCTTGTATTCCCATGGTTCTCCAAGTATGTATAATGTGTCTGTAGCACGTGGCAGCATCGAAGGTGAGGAGAAACATATGTACTCTTCCTTATATATCAATTATAGTGGCATCACAAGAAAGGCAGTCTGAAGCTGGCCTGTATGCATTTTGCTGGATTTACTAGAACTATGTTTTTAAAAAGTAATCTCTTTTTTTTTTTAACCGTGCAAGGAGCCATTGTTGTTAGAGCCTTTCTAGGCTTGGTCAGAGCTGCCTAGAGCAGCTACCTCCAATCTCTTGTTAACCTATGGGCAATGGAGGTAAGTGAGTGAAATGCTATGATGACATTACAGTTTATTATGTTATCCTGGAGCGTGTTGTCAGCAAGCAGTGCTGAAGCGTAGGGAGAGCCATATGTTATCCGAGAGGCCTGAACTGGGAACCTTTTCTTAGCAGAAGTGCTTCTAGAAGCTGATAGATCTGTTCTGACTGGATGCAAGCTCTGTCTTGGTAGTTGTATTCTTTTACATATTGATTTGGAAGTCCTTTATGTACACTCTGCTTAATTCAAGATAATAACTTTGCTGCATTAGCTAGTAATATAATCAATGTTGTAAAGAGTTACTCGTTGCAAAATTAACCTGTGTTCTGTTTGGTTCAAAACACATGCAACTTGCATAGCAACTCCAGAATAATCTGTGGTTTACTTTAGTGCTAGGACAGCTTCCACCATGTCGATACCTCTCATTTAAGAAAAAGAATAATTTTATCTATTTCAAGACCTATTTGATGATCAGTAAAGTGAACTGTTACCAGACACCAGTTGACTCAAAGTAACCTGAGATTCACTTTTTATCAGTTGGTAACTGATTAGCAGTAAGCGGCTGTCTTGTCACATTCTTTTGTGTGTGAAATACAGCAAATAGTCGAC
This sequence comes from Mycteria americana, assembly GCF_035582795.1. Lineage (NCBI taxonomy): Eukaryota > Metazoa > Chordata > Aves > Ciconiiformes > Ciconiidae > Mycteria > Mycteria americana. The sequence continues at coordinate 4,184,475 of NC_134376.1, read as the reverse complement.
TTTGTTTCAGTTCTCTACTTGGGTAGAATGTTACGCAAGTTGTTTGGGTTTTTTTTTTTAAACCTCTCAGTGATATGTAACACTAATTTGAAATTCTTATTTTTATCCTGTCTGTCTCTGCTGCTTTTCCAAGTTTGTAAAGATAACTTTTTCCCTCTTCTTCTTCCTTTCCTGTGTTTAATGGAGCTTGAAATTAGCATGGCTCTTCTTGTCTGCCTTTTGCATAGTATCACTGGTGATGTCAGCATATCGCTGGGAAATACTTCTATGAAGGTCCTCGGTGTATTAAATTTGTCATTGAATTAAAAAATTGGGTGTTAGACAAGGTGAAACTAAAAAAAAAAAGAAGAAAGTAGACATGGTAACAAAGTTGTTTTCAACAAATTTAAAAAATATTGTGTCTTTTTAGCATAAATATTGGGGCCAGTGGAAATTCTGGTGGCCAGTAACAAATTCTGACATTAAACATGTCAAATATATTAAATATCCTCATATTAAAAGTAGTAGTGAGAAGCAGCTCACTGAATGTGACACTGCCTTAGTAGTAACTCTGAAAAGAGAACCTAGGTTTAACTACGCTTACATGGTCTTGTTCTTATACCATGCTGTTTTTGCAGTGTGGCAGTTGATTTGCACACACAGCTGAGCTCTTCTGCACATGCATGTAAGATGTAAAAATGTAACTCTTCATAAATTCAATGAGTTGTATTTATGTAGAATTAAATTGTAGAGATGATTAATTTACATTGCAGTTAAGAGATTATTAGAATATCTCTTCTTTTTCACTAGTGGCTTAATCTGGATTTCTGTGTGGCAACTCTTGCCCTAGTATATTCAACCAAGTTGTTTTCATCCATATATATATATATATGTCAATATACAATTTTAAAAGTAGTATGTAAAATCCAAACAGTAAAAATTACAAAATTACTGATAACTTTATTTTTGTCTAAACATGTGAAAGACCCTGTAGTACTTAACTATATTCAAGTGATGGGGATGATGGAGTATCGAACACTGATGTGACACTGAGTTCCATTTGTGGTGATTGCCTCGCTTGTCACTCAGAAATTCATGCATCCAAGTAGCCTTTTTTAAATAGGATTTGACTTTGGATTCATCTTACTGAATTGACTACCAGGGCTTTTATATGTATGTTTTGCTTCTGTTTTTAAAGGGCTTTTGTTTTGCATAAAGTACAGACTTGAATTCTATTACTTCAGTGTGTTAGCACAAGGAGAGAAAACAGCAGCTATAACCTTTATTTTTGCCTCCCCTCCCCCCCAGTTTGTTTGTTCTGTTTTTTTTTTTTAAAGATTAATCTTCCCCTCCTTGTGTCTTCGAACCGCATAATGTTATTTCACAAAGTTTGACTAATTATAATTTGGGCTTCTGTCCTGTGCATTCAGGCTTGTTATTGCATGCAAGTCAGATTTTAAGGGACATTCTTTAGAATACACTTTGTAAATAAAGGTAAGATTTATTGCACAGCAGATGTATGATGACTTCATAAGTGAAGACAGCTGAGATAGCTGACTGATTTCAGTACCTCATTTATGTTAGGTGAGGCTTTGTGACCCTGTGCCCTCCAGGGACAAATGCAAAATTTGTCTTAAGGTTTTATGTTTTTCTTTGCTGTGCTTCATTATCTTCATATTGCTCCTCAGTTTTCTTCTTGAACTGGATCACTGTCCTGCTTGGCAGCTAATAAGCAGGGTGAAATTCTCATATAATCTTGTTTTCTGTACGTTGCTGACTTTTGTCGTGCTCTCTTAGCAAGCATCCTCCCCCAAAAGCTAATTATTGGATATGTTTATCTGAATGGTTAACGCTCAATTCTTTGGTCATTTGTGACTACATTTTGTGTTTTTGGTTGTGGGATGATCTTAACAGCGATGTGGAGAACAGAATGAGGAAAGCAGTGAAAATAGTTTCAAGAGTTATTGCAGTTATGTGCATAAAGAGGAACAAGTCTCTTCTCTCGTTATGAGGCTGTTCCCTAACGAAATTGGTCTTACACTTTGTCTAGCCTAATGTTATATTACTACCCTTAGTGATGCGTTTCCTTGTCGCATAGTAATTCTGCTTCTTATAACTTTTCTTGATGTTTAAGTTCTATTGTTGCCCCAATAAATTCAATTTCTTTTCTGCATCTCTTTATAATTAGTCCACATTGATTCAGTTATTAGAATTGATTCAGACTTGCACATGCAGAAGAGTTACTGTCAACCACTTGTTTGCTAATTGAAGGGATCTCAATCACAAAGTGCAATGGAATGGTACCAAACTTTGTAATTATATGGAGTGTATCACTGTGTATCTGTGAAATAGTGCCAAGTTTAAAAATGAAAAATATACACGGAACATTAGAGAAATTGCTTTATGATGCTAAGTAAATCTTTTGTTCATCCATGCGGTTAAGTATTTTACGAAAAGGAAACTTGAGGGGAGAGATCCTGGTATGTCTGAGGTTGCAGGGACATCTCATAATTGGAATGCAAGTTTTCAGGCCCTTATTGAAAGATTTCTGGCAGTAGGAGGTGGAGGGGTTTTTTGTCTGTCTTAGGCTGTGTACTGCAAAAGTTTGACTGTAGAAAAACAGAACTCCAGTTTAGTGGTAACCCGAAGAATTACTTTATTATAGCAATTCTTTATAAAGCAAGCAATTTAATTCTGTAAGCACATTGTACCTTGTAGGTTGAAGCTGTTTTGCAGACAAGTTGTTTTAAGCAGTGGAAAAAAAGAACACAAGAAAATGAGTTTAAGGAGGAAAAGGCAAGTTAGCAAATCTGACAAATTTTAAAAGCTTGAATTAAAATGTAAGAACTAGCTATATATGTGGGAACTAGTGAAACACAAGTGTGTGATGGAATTGGCAAATGATTTGCATCACAAAAATGCCATTCAGATACAGGACAGGGCAGTATTTGATTTACCAGAGGAGAGCAAGAGATGTGACATTTGGACCTTCTGTGCATTATCACCAAAGACTAGTGAGTGGGGAACAAGAAATCCAGCTCTTTGGCTGTGGGAGTATGTGTGTGTCTTTCCTTAACAGTCTATGGAATTACCAGCTCTTGGCTGCGTGTTCTTGCTGTGGTACCATTCGCTGCATCGTGTTTGTGCAATGGTGCTGTGAACCAGAAAGAACAGATAAGGATGAAAAAGATTTTTTTTTTTTTCTCCTCTTAATAATATTTCACCTGAATTGGCTCTGTTATGTGTCAACGTAGGGTTGAACAAACAGCTGTAGCATTGGTAGCTTGAGGGGAGGAGTGCCTGGGTGATGGCAGAGGACCCGAGTGGTGATGCTTGGAGGCTGCGTAAGGCAGTTTGAGTAACCACTGCTGCCAGTGTGCCACTTTGCCACTGACAGATTGACTGTGTTTGAATGTTCTCCATGTACTAATCGTTTCTTCTGGAAAGCGTGGCTAATACTGACTTCATTTGAAAGGTTCCATGCAGGTAGACCTCTGTTACTACCACAGTTGTGTGATTGTACCTGGTATTGTAAGTATTGCATGCTTTCACAGATGTACTAGTATGTGCTGAGCCTGATATGTGAAGAAACTTGTCTTATGTTTGCAATCATTAGAATTTATTCCTGTATGCAAATCATTTGCTTCTACTCCAGTTTCCTTGTGAAAAATAAATGAACCAGGGAGTGTAGAATGCCTGTAATCTGTGATCAGCTATTACAGAAAATCCACTTTTCACATTACATTTAATTTAATGAAATTAATAGTGTTTTTCTAAGTAATCAAGTTATGAGCCACTCGTTTCCCTCTTTAAACAGGCCTGTCTCTAAGTTAAGATTTCTGTCTTTTATAATCAAGCTCTGTTAAGATGTTTTAAATTTTTTTTTTTTTTTTTTTGGTTTAAAGCATCTGGTCATGGGGCATGTGTCTAGATCATGCTCATGCTGCATATAGTTGAGAATGATGGGATAATGGGATTGTAGATTAGCTCTTTATGGTACTGATTTTCCTCTGGCCTGCTTCCTTGTGTAGTCTAGAGCAGCCCCAGGGCTGTTCTGAGCTGTGCCAGCTGGCTGCAGCCCTGCGGGACTGGTGTGCCAGATGGAGACAGCAGGAGAATAGCAGCACTCCAGTAAAACCCTAACATGCTTCCTAGGGTCGAGGAGAGGTGCTAGCTCTGCAACCACATCAGGGCGTCCTTGGGCAAGTGGTTGTGCTGGTACTCAGCTGCTCTTGTACTGGTGCAGCTGTGGAAAGGACTGGACTAGGGCATCTGTGGGTCTTTTTTTTTTCTTTTTTTTTTTTTGAGGAGATGCATAATACAGGATTCAGCTTTTGAAACATGTGGAGTGTGTTAGCATCTCCTTCTTTCTAGTTTTATGCTTCTATACTGTATCTGTGAAATGTTGAATTCCATAGCTTGTACAGATAATAAAATAGGAAAAAGAATCTGTCTTAATATTGAGCAAGTGTGGTGTTTCCTGATGTGTTGTCCTGTTTTTTTCCTGACTACTGAAAAATGCTGTTATCTATAAGATTTCCAGACAAGAAAAAGCTTGTTAATGCTGATGGTTTTTCTTTTTTTTTTTTTTAATTAAAACAAAACAAACCCCTTCATTTTACTGCCTGAGTGACAACTTTAAACATGCTTAAAACAAAAGATATCAGAAGTTTTAATCCCTTCATTTGGTGAGCTGACTTTATAGTTTTTAGTGAAAGAAATTTATTTCTTAGAATACCAGTGAAATCTGTTGTTGGTATTACTGCTTTATCTTTGGGTAGGCCTGCTGGTCCACCTCAGCCCTGTGGCCTTCTTCGTATTCAAGAACAAGCTTAGTCAGAGTAGTCTCCCAGCCACAGCAGAATAGCCTCATCTGCAGAAGATGTACCCCACAAAACCCATGTGTTTGAAGATTTCCATCTTGTGGAGATCAGGACAGTAAATGAGTGAAACTCCTTGAAGATTTGTATTACCTGATGACTGTTCAAACAGTAGACATTCTCTAGAGGAGCTGAGATACACCAGCTTACCCGGTGTTTCGTCACTCTCTTGCCACAGAAGACTTTGTTCTCATTGCCCCATTAATGCAGCTAACACTTCTAATCCAGCAGCCCAAAATAGCTGTCAAGCTTGGATTTTACTCTGGTGGCATTTGCTGCACAGATAGTTGATATAACCCAACATGCTGAACTGTAGCTGAAAAAAACCCCAACTGAGGCACATAAGCCTATTCTGGTCAGATATTTCAAGTGTCTGATTTAAATAAGCTAATAAACTCAACATGATAGTATGTAAAAAGGCTCTTCTCCTCAGAAGAACAATTTACTTTCTTTGAGGCAAAAAAAAAAAGCCCTGTCAGCCTCCAGAATTGTATGGATACTAGTGGGAATAGGCAAGGAAGGATGTGCCCTGTAGCTTCCTTGCTCCAATGATTATCTGTGCTGGAGGAGTGCACTAGAAGGAGAATGGACCACAGAAAGCAGTGGCTATCGTATTCCAACCTAAATAGTATCTATCTCTGCTCTTGAAGACAGAATGCTGGTATTTTTGTGATCCTGTAGGACATTATGTAGGTTTGGGAGTTGTTATTTTGTCTTTGTTACCAAAGACAAGTGATTTAAGGCTATGTCTATCATGAAAGATATGCTAACTTGAAGTAATGAAGTACTGGGAGGAAAAGTATGGTGAGAAATAATTTACAAGCTGCTCTGAGGGAGTTAAAAACAGAACTTTGTATTGTAGCCCCCTTGTAATTTTGCAGGAGTTGGGGGATAATGTGTTTTTGTTAGGATTGATTTGGTTTGGTTTTTGTTTTCGTGATTGATCAACCATAGATGGCAGCAGTAAGTATGATCTCTATGAATAGTATGAATTAATTAGTGTTTCAGAGCAGTCCAGCGGAGCTTAAGTGCCCTGTTCCAGAAGACTGACGTCCAGTCTGTGGACACTTCACACTGAACTGTGCCCCTTGGATGAAGGTTGGTCTTCCCAGCCAATACAGCATTCATTTCATCATTATAAGCCAATATTAAAAAGCTTTAGATGCACTTCCCTGATTTCTTTACAAAGTAGATTTTTTCAAACTGACTTCAGTTACAGGATCTGCTTCAACTCAGTGTTTACTCCTCTTCGCTAGACAACATCTTTCCTACCTTTTTACTTACAGAGGAGCTTCTAATCTCAGAGAATTGGAGCTAATTTCCTAGCAAGATAGATGAATTGTGATAACTTCCTTACAAAATTCTCAACACACATTGTTCTCTTAATTCTTTCTTACGCTGTCATATTTGAGAGTTTGGAGGTATGTTGTATCTACTTACAGGTATGTGTTTGAAATAAAGCTTTTCAGGGAAATTGTAAAATTTTCCTTTTGTCATGCAGAAAGCTGTTTTCTATGTAAAACCATGCTGATTGTGGTGCCCACTAGACTGTTCCTGTCACTTTAAGATACTTTTATATCCAGCTACTACTAATAGTTCGTGAATTAGATTTTTTTTTTTTAAGAAGTGATATCCTTTTGTCCTGGTTTTCCTCAGTGCTGAATCCTTTAACCTCACCTATTCATATGCTTCAACTCACACGGCTTAACTTCTTGAAGTATTTCCTTCAAGTTAAGATCTTGGAAGTAGAACATACAATCTGTGAAATCAATTCTATCAGCATTAATATTATACATTTCTTCTGGTTCATGAAGCAAAGTTGTGTCAGAGGTGAAGCTGATGATTGGTGGAATCTCAACTGTATTATAGAAAAATTTCTAGTAAACCAGATCAAAGAGCAGAAGTCATGCTTTGTAGTCCTGTCGATTCTGCAAAGCAAAAGAAGGGCTAAGTATGGCGAGTGTTCAAGCAGGAAGGTGATTCCACCACGTTTTCTTCACCCTCATGGCTTTCTTCACTTCCCTCTACAGTTTTTGTTTTAAGAAACTTGTGGTAAGGAGCTTGTTTTCAGGTTTCTTCTCTTTGTGGTCAGTTAGCTGGAAAAGTGGAATGGATGACCATGAATCTGCCAAACAGAACTCCTTAGTAGAGTTGGTTTTGATGTAATGTCATCTCTCACCTTCCAATGAGGCCAAAGCTGTTTTTGAATCTGCACTTAACTCGCAGGTAATGGCATGTACTGTTGTAGAACACAAGAGATTTGACAAACTCTGTAACACGGCATGAGTAACCTCCTAAGCTGGACTCAGTGATTGCTTTTTTTCTACAATTTGTACCTAGCTTTCGGAGAAGCTTATTTTGTGTCAGGTTGGTTTGACTGGATAATTTAATGTGTTTGTGTTAAGCAGGAGAAATCTGGTCGGCTGTTTTCTAATTTTTGTTTTTGTTCTGTAACTGTTCTTTGGAGCATGTCGTCTGTCATAGGCAGTACCTTGTTTTTCAATGGCTGCTTTTTCTTTTTTTCTTTTTTTCCTTCCATACCTCGAGTTTCCCTTGGTGTTCCTACTTCTTTGGCGGTACACTGTCTTTTCCCCTAGAAATTATCTGTTTGTTTACAGTTTAGGCAAATGTCTTCATTTCTGTGCTCTTAATTTCTTAACGTGAGCCCACCCTTTCGAGTCTGATCATGGAGCACTAGTCCTGACACACTATCTGAGCAGACTGCTCTTCATGCCAAGGTTGTAAGTGTTAATCTTGCTGCAGACTGGGGTGATAATTCATTGCTGTCACAGCAACACATGCTTAAAGTTGCTTCTTGCCAGATTTGTTGGCTATATGCTACACTAGAGAAAATTATTTCAAGAGTCTTATTGCATAGCCAGATGCTGTAGAACTAGTGCAATCAACCTCCCCTCCCCCTTTTTTATGACTGCTCTGACTTCAGGGAGGAAAAGCTATTATATAGTGAAACGCATTCCTGTGAAGCACTGGTAAAGAGGTAGATGAACTTCCGATCATGGTTAATTTTTCTGGTTTTGCTTGTAGGGAAGTTCTGTTTTGTGTTCAGATGAAAAAGGAAGGAAAGCTCTTAAGGTAGGGTGAGGGGAATTTAAAAAGGAATTAAACAGTGTCTCCCTTGCTGTTTTAGTTGTGTTCTCTGCAATAGTTGGGTGCTGTGGAAGTTTTATGTTTTCTTTAAGAACATGTGCTAATGACTAGATTGGCTTGATTTTGAAGAACTGTAACTTCTTCTGCCATCTGTGTCCTTACAATCTTTCAAAAGAGGGGGAAATGTTGTGAACTCTTGTTTGATAATGGCCAGCATATCTAGGCACTGGCCTGTACAATGCTGTTTGGTGTAGTTACAACTACTTTAGGTTAAGTGGTTATAATTTTATCTCACTTGGAATTTTTATTCTAGACTGCTCTAAATACCCAAGGTTACTTATCCTGTTCCTGGAATTTATAGCTGTAACTTACAAACTCCTTGTTTTTTGGGCCCACTGGAAGATGATACTGTAAGCCAGATCACAGAGTACAGGTCACCACTGTTATTTGGTCACATCTGTCCCTTGTAAGGCTTCTGCAAGCCCTTACATCAGTAGCTGTTCTGTCTTTGAGATGTCGTAGAGCTCTGAAGAGGAAAATTGGTGGCTTTTTGGTACAGGAGCTGAGGTTCCCCAGAACAACTTAACATTTGCCCTCATATGCATGCTGTAGAAAAATGCAAGTTGTTTAATGGATAGCTTCTGAAAAAACTACATTTTTTGTGCACAGTGGTGTTTGATTGCCAGGGGAGTGAGACTTACTGATTGTTTAGTCAGACATAAACTTGCTAATATGCTTTTCCCAGTGTATTTCCAGCATAAATATCATAATGTCCAGTGGCTAGGCACTGTGTCATGAATAATTTTATCTTCTCTTATATTTTAAGAAAAGTTGCCATAGAAGTTACATTATTATGAATGTGTTCCCATAGGTCAAGATCCAGGCAAAAATGTGGTGTCAGAAAGTTTGTTCCAGTATTACCCAAATTATGTGTGTCATGCAGCCTTCCCTACTTTTCATTCTTTGTGCCTCAATTATTTGTACTACCGGATTATAGGAAAACACTATCTTGAAAGTCAGAACTAGGAAGGACTTCTTTTAGGCCTGAGTAAACCACCTCTTTACTTGGCAGGGATAGTTTTTAAGCAACTCCTGATACTCTCAAGAAGGCCTGAGGCGGTACTCTCAAATTCTTTTTTAATCCCGCTGTAAAGCGTAAAGACCATGTATTTGTCCACAAAACACTGCACACGTTTATAACCATAGAAACAAAGCAAGAGATCGGAACTAGAAATCTGTATGGGATCTCATGTAATACTTTTGCTCTACTCTGTGTGAGATTACTGGTAATTTGCAGTTGTAGTAATTTCCTCAAGAATCCTCCCCTGGTTTTGCTTCAAGCTCTTAACTGGTTTTTCAAGCGAAGTATGCCAGGGCAGTTCTGGTTTTTGCTCAGGTAAAAAAAGACTTGGTAATTAACTTGCTCCCCCGCTCCCATGTTTTCCCTTGTCACCCCTATCCCAATGCTGTGGTTTGTGCATATGTATTAGCTTTTCATTTTTCTGTATATAGAGGCTTTAAGAGCCCAGACAACTATATCCTGCTGCTGGGGTAGCCTACACAGCTCTTCGGAGCTGACTAGGGAAAGGTTGAGTTCTCTGTTGTACTTCTGGCCTCCACTGACACGTCTGAGTAAATGATAGATTGAGGCTGAATCTGTCTTGCCACGTGCATTATAGATGTTGAATTTATTACTGGTACCATTTCTGTGAGTGCAGAAGCAGGGATTTGTTTAGAACAAATTGCAAGATGAGTTCTCGGTTCTTACCAAAACACAGATTGCACTGTGGTTCTTTTTAATGGCAAATACAACTTTTTTTTTTTTTTTTCCCCACCAATGCCAAGCATGCACAAACTTCTGCTATTATGTTAACTTTGGTAAGGGGTCTGGAGCTTTAATGAGCTGTTAGTATACCAGCTAATGCCCTAACCAGCAGAAGGTGTTGGTAAGTCTATCTTAGTTTTGGAAACGGATCAGCTAGGTCAATGGAAGAGCATACTAAAAAGTACAGCTCATCTGCCAAAGAATATTTGTTAGTATGTTGGGAGCAATAAATAATTAAGAGTTTCTGAAAACTGTTAATGTTCCTGTAGTATGGGGAAGAACAAGGAAAGCAAATAACGATAAATACCCTAGTTCTCTCTTTCCCAGTGAGACTGCAGTTTCAGATGTTCAAGTCCAAAGCAGCTGTTCCCCCCCCTCCGAAATTAAATTCTTCAGTTGGGAGAAAAGAAGCATTAAGCTTATCTATTTGCTTGAACTGATTGATTTCAGACCTCAGTCATTTGCAACTTTGGGGCAGAGCTTGTGGAGTCCTACCTTTTGATGATGTTTCTCTGTTGGAATGCAATGTGGTAACTTTTGAGATTGCATCAGATGGATTCCCTACTTGAGGGGAAGCTGTGAATACCTGCAGACCATCCATGTTGGTTTGGGGAGAGAACTGAAATTCAGAAGGGAAGGCAGGACACACAGAACCCATACCATCTGTCCTTTGGCTTGTTCAGGCTTCTCTGCAGTTCAGTCTTCTGCTTATATCCACCTAATATAAATTATTACCTTCTAGCAGAACAAAAAACTTTTTTCAGTTTCTGTATGGAAAGTAAGTAAACTGAAAATAATGAGAGATGGAAGCCCATACAACATCTAATGCAAAGTGAGGGAAGGTAGAAGAGTTGGAAGGAAAGCCTTTTGTTTTGGGTGGGGAGATGATGGGGGAAGAGAGTGTCATAATAGGGATGGTTCGGGAAACCCCTGGTGTAAGCAGTGAGGACACACCAGGGAAGTAACTCTAGTGACTAGCTGCTCAAGCAACAAGGCAGAGTACTGTTCAGGTTAACTATTCCTCTGTATCTCAAAGGTGAAGTATGATTTTGGCTTGATTCTGTCGGAGTGGTTTTTGGTGGTATAGCTGATTCTGTCCCTCCCAGCAGCGTGTTCTCATACAAGATTGCTAACATGAGGCCTTGGAGCAGACACTGCTGGCCAAGTTTCATTTCCCTGAAGGACGTTATAACGTCAGCAGAAATTATTGTGTAGACTTAGCCTCCCCGTTTGCATGAACACAGCTTTTTCACATGGATGGACTTTCTTGCTTTTTTGTATTTCTTTTAAATGCTGATACTCTGTGCAAAGTCTGTGTAGCTGCATGTTAAACATAACTGATAACTTTCTCTGTTGCTGCATGCATGTGTTGAAATTAAAATTTAAAACCACTTAACAAAAGAAAATTTTTCTATCGGTCTGAAAAACAAGAACCTGTCTTTTTTGTGCTGTGATAGCATGTAAGATTTTGTGCTTCTACCACCATTCCTTGTTTTTTAGAGAGAATCTTGAAGTACCATTATATTGGCTGCTGGGAAGCCAGTTGGATATAATAACTTTTTTTTTAATTGGAAAACTAAATGAGTATACTCTTACATCCCTCAAAAGCATTGCTCTTGGTATCTAATCTCTGTTAATAATTTCTTAGGAGAAATTATGGAAATATTACTCGATGTACTCATTTTCGACAGCTTTTCTAATTACTCCGTTGATTTTTGAAGCATAGATTTGTGCCAAGGTACACTGGGGTATATTTGGACAAAATACAGAGCAATAAAACTGTAATTATAATTCATGTATGATCAACAAACAAAGCATTAATTTTATTAGTTTTGCTAGCAGTCTCTGTGTTTGAAGTGTGTGGTTGGTTCTTTCTTAAGCCTGTGCTTCATTAAACTTTTTGCACTGTTCTGTCTTGTTTATCAGGCAGTGTCTTGCATTGAATTGGTGTTTTATATGTAGATGTATGTGTATCTGTAGGTAATTAATTCAAAACAAAGTAGAAAAATGTATGTAAAGGCAGGTTTAGTAGTTACTTTTGGTAAAGCTTTCTCCTTCTTCACAGTATTACCTTAAACATAAAAGAAGAAAAATATCACTTAGGTTGTTCCAGTCAGTCTATGTTCAGTTATTAAGTACTGGTACAATGAACACTCACTCTTCTGTCGTATTAGTGTTAATCATACAGTGATTTCATCTGTATTGTTTTACTAAAAATGCAAATAATTATTGTGAATAGTTTTAAAATTTATTATTTCAATCCCCATGTCTCATGGAAGACTCCTATTGAACTTTATCTCGTATCATGAGAGACCAGAACTGTGTGATGAGAAAATGTGTTTTGGTGTTTAGAAGCCTGTAAGAACACTATTTATTTCTTTTTTGTGATGTTGCTGTTGGGTAGAGCGCAGAGGTATTTTTAGCCAACATAAATGTGTTTCCAAATCCTAACTTTTTAAAGTCTCAACTTGAATTTTGAGGATTTAATACTTCATTTCATTGCACAGAATATCATTGCCATGGATTTTTTACTTTAATTAGTTTTTGTGTGTATGTTGTATATATATTAAAAAAATACATATATGATCAATGGTAATTTACTTAACCTTGGGAAGGAAAAGTGGAGAATGTAATGTAATAAAATGTAATATGAGGTACTTCAAGGTGTGTGGTATCCAGTATAGTACAGAATCTTTCTTCTCTGTCTTCTTAAGAATCAGGTTCACTAATTTAAAGATCAATTAAAGAGGATTCAAGGTCTGCTGTGTTTTGTCAGAGCAGCATAGCTAGACCACATGCATAACTTCCCCCCCTTTATCTTTTTTTGGTAACTTCTTTGGATGTGCATGTCTGTCAGTGTTACTGTCTCCTTTTTTGATTTAAAGAGGAATTTAGTGGTTTCTTTTAAATTACATACAATATTAGTGGTTGCTCTGAATTTTTTTCCCGTTTTCGAAGAGAATATTTGTTAGCAAAAGAGCTGCATAAAACCTTTGGAATAAGGAACTGCTATCCCTTGAAATAGCTGCTGTTTCTGACTTCTTTCCTTAGTAGAAGCAGGATCTAGCTGCCCAAGGAGAGAGAGTATCTTCTTTTGCTGTAAAGATGGAAAAATGAAAGTGCTGCAAAGAACAGGTAGTGGTTTTGTACATGCATACACCATTCCTCTGTTCCCTCCCCCAGAGTCTCGTTGAAGAATGATGGAAATAGTGGCCACTTTGGAAAAGTTGTTACTACTGTAGAGCGCTGTTCTTTAGTCTCTTTCAGAAATGTGTTAGGAAGAAAAGCAAAGGAGGGGTCAGTCTTTCCAGGCTGCTTCTTGTAATATTTTAGTCAACTTTTAAATTTGCAAAATCTTCATTATTATGTTGATTGTTAGAGGTGAAGTCTGACCAGTATGTAAAATGTGAAAGGACCCACTTTTTTAGTTACTTTGTGACTAAGATAATGGAGGATTTGTTGTAAATTTTCCAAACCCCTGTTTTATACTGAATGTGCAGTGCAATGGCTGGTGAGGATGGACTGTATTTTGAATATTTATCAAACATGGCAAATCTGTATTTTAAGGTGTTGCAGCTGACCATCTTATAATGCTTGTAAATCCTGAGTGGTAATAATCCCTTCTCTGAAGAACTGCAGAATGATTTCTTATCTCTAAATGGACTTCTGGTTATTTCAACCTATTATCTGCTTGCCAAGCAGTCTTGAGTAACTGGAATCCATCTGTATAGGACTGCTTTCTCTTCCTCTTTACCTGGCACCTCCTCCCCCCACTCCTGCAAGGGAACAAGATTTTTGCTTACCTCTTTTGTTTACCTGTTGACCTGCAAGTTTGAACTTCTGGTGTTCAAAGAGCTATGCCTTAGGGAGATCTGTTGGGCTGGTCCAGGAATAATTTTTGTATGAACTGCAAAAGCCCTTCTGTTTCAGATGACCACCTTACATTCTAAACCAAATAACAGAGCAACTTTTTTGCACAGTGGATTGTGAGATTTTACAGCTACTGCTTTTTTTCCAGTAATGCTTTTTGGGTTTTTTGAGAATTTAAAAGATCTGGTGATCCAGCTTCGTCTCCAGTTTTCAATTCAATCTTTTAATAAATTCTCATACTGCAGGCAGTTTTACATTGGTACACAGAATAGTTACACTGATGTTGGTGTAACTAACTCCACACATGCACAAGCCCCGTATTTTAGGATTATCGTGAAGATGTCAGTATTTTTTATCATAGACATGGCAGTAATCTTTTTCTAAGTATGTGAATGCTGGAGCCTTCTTTTCCCATCCGTTCTGGAGCATTGTGTCGAATCTGAAGCTGTACTCGGAAGGCTGCTTGCATATTGCTTTCCCATCCTGTTTTCAGACTCAAGGTATTTCCTTCATAGCTCTGAGTAAGCTCTGCTGTCCTTGAGCAAGTGTCCTGAGGAACAGTGGGTTCTACTTCATCATTAGACAGACTATAGGAGTTTAGCTGGCAAAGAGGAGACTTCCTTTTCTTGTAGCTTGCTTGAATCGTGGCAGCCATGTTAAAGTGAGATTCCATTAAACAGAATTACGAGGTCCCTGACTACGGCCCAGTCTGGCTTTGTAGATGCCAGTGACACCCAGTCTCTGTTTGGATGATCAAAAAAGATTATTTGATTTTTGTCACAATTGCTGTCTGCAAATAGCTCGGTCATGTTTGCCATAGGAGTTAAAAAGCAATTTGTTCCACCAGTGCATGTTCCAGTCTTGAGTTGTGTGTCTTTTTCAGTTGGGAGTCCTCAGATCTATAATTTTTGCTTTCCAAATAGATTATTTAAATAACACGATTATTATATTCATACAACTGAAGTTGTCTCTTCTGTGTTCTGCTTTACATGAAAATGCATGTGTGCCCAAGTACCCTTAAACTCTTCTGATAAGATAAACTGTAAATCATATCTGAGTAGTTTTTTTTTTTCTGAAAGCAGTCTGCAGCTTTACTGTACAGATGCTCTCTTGGTAAATGAAACACTACTTATCTTAATTATTAGTGTTAATGGACATGCTGTGGGCCTAGTATTTGCTAATGTCAGGTATAATCTAAGTTATGTTTTTTTATGCTTGACAAGTGTGACAGTAACTGTCGTTCTGACTATCTTGTCTGAATGAATCAATGGCATGTGCATGAGTTGTTGCTGGCAATCACCTGTAATGCATAAGCAGACTATCTTCTTCCCTTCTTTCAAGCATCTTCTGCAGGCACTGTTATTACTAAAATGCCACGTGCTACTAATTTGTCAGGTGCATGTGCTCCAGAATGCTCTCTGTAACTGATGAATGTCTTGTAGTTTCTCCTTGTGCATTTATCTCTTTTTAAAGGTCTCTCTGCTCTTAGAGAAACTGATATGCTTCTGTCCAAGTGTGTGATGCTAACTACTGAATGTCTATGGCATTAATATAAGTAGACATAAATAGAGCAAGACCTCTACAAAAAACCATGTATTTTCCCATCATACAAACTATACCTGTGTTCAGCTATTATTTTTGGATAGAAAATTTGCAATGGCTTCCTGGAGCTCAGTATGTACTCAAGTACATAAAGTACCTTCTGAAACTATCTTTACAGGAAATTGAGATTCAAATTACCTTTTCTTTCTTCTAAGTAGAATGATTACACTTTAACATGTGTATGTGTGTATATATATGTACATAAATTGTGTTTTCATTTGATAAGGAAGATTAATGTATGGGACAGTTCTTTTCAAAAGCCAAAGTTTCCCAAGAGGCAGTGGAGGAGAAGGGAGACGTTAACGAAGTCGGCTGAAACAGTTTTGATCTTATTTGCGGTACTCCTGTTTTGCAAGATACAGAGAGGAAAATCATATTTTTTTTTTTCTTGAAACATAAAAACTGAGCTGGTTTACAGAATTTGAAGGGATATGTACAAATAGCTATTCCTGCTTGTTATCATGGACATTTTTTTGGGAGGGTTACTGTCTTTGTTTTCATGAAATAGTTTACAGTTTGGAGGACAAACTGTACGTCTTGTTTAAAACTGAAGATGAATCTTACATAAATGGTGAAATGAACTTTTAGCTGCACTATATGCTTGCATATTTAAATGTTCTAGTAGTTGACACTGCACAGAACAGCATTTATATATACTTCACGTTTGTTGTACCAAGTGCTAAAGGAGTTATCTGCAATAGTGATACCAAAGATGTTGTCACATTCACTAGACTTTTGTTTCCCCCTTTCTTCGTAGTGTTCCTGGGCCATCCACTATGTGATGTTTTTTCTCCTGTCTCTTTTTAGTGTCATCATTTGGCTTTTCTCTAGCAAAACTATAGTGATGAGTTTGCTATGCAAAAACACTTCTCCAAAGGGTCACATGGAATATGGACATATTTGATAAATCTTTTCTTCATTTTTCTTAGGAGATAAATTTTACCTGGGATTGGTGGACTGGGGAGTCCTAATCAGATCTTGGGCTAAACGCATGTAGGTAGTACTGTTTCCCCACTTCCCTCATCAGTTACCACTGCTATCACTTGATTATCAGAAACGGGATGTCAGAAAATCCTGCTCTGATTAAGTCTGTTGGCACTTTAATTCCAAGAATTATTTCATTACTGAGAAAGAAATGCCTGGGGATGGCTTCACAGTACTGATGAAAAACACTTGAATTTGCCTGCAAACTTTCAGAAAAATTTCCCCTCTCTTAGAGAACCTTTTCTCTGCGTTCTTAATTTCTGTGTGATTAATCAAAGAGTAACTGGAGTAATTCATTAACTTTGACAGGCAAATTGTCTTCTACATCAAAGTACTGTTCTTCTAGCTCTCTGGCAGTGGACAAAATTAAATCTTTGATAGAAATCTTAATGTCTTCACCAAAAAGAAACAGAATGTTATGTATTATGTAGCATGTTACTTTTCCTTGCTTACAGAGCACCGACATAACGGTTAGTAGAGCATCTGAAAGGTGAGAGTATTGTGTTTTGAATACTTCCACTGAGCTGATACATATAATGGCAGTAGTTAAAACTGCTGAAGGTGAATCCATTTATGTTTCTTTTCAAAGTCAGGTTTTTGTCTTTCACTGAGATTTAAAAGCTTTTTTTTTTGGATATGGTTTTAAGATGTTCTTCGGCACCTTTAAACGTTTTTCTTTGCTTTCTTGTAACTTGAGTTCCAGTATTTTAATTTAAAGAGTGTTCTGTTGTGAGAATGTGAAGCAACGTGCATATTATGCGTTCTGAAGTATTGTCAAAAAGATGCAGTGTAGAATGGAGCAGTGGCATTGTTGAAAGCATTCTGTCTTGATGGTTCCTGTTCTGCAGAACTCTGAATAGTTTCAAGAACTGGAATAGTTTTAGGATTTTTTTAAGTTGTTAGCCTCAGCTTTTCAATTATTTAAGTAGAAAGAGTGTTCCTTTCAAAAGGTCGCTAACAGTTGTTTGGAGCTGGCTACCAGAAATGGTTCTCAGAACTCCCCAATTGCTTTGTAGGATAAGTCTTTACTCCACGAAAGTGTTGTGGTGGTGTTATGGGGTTTTTTTGTTTGTTTTGGTGTGTGTGGTGGTGGTTGGGTTTTTTGTTGGTTTTTTCACTCCCTTCTGAAGGTACTTAAAAGGAGGCTTAGCATTTGCTGTATTTGGTAGCAGGAGGGTGGATTGTTTTTTATCACGCCAGGATTGGGTAGCACTTTGGCTGAAATGTCTTCTTCCTTTCCATCTTTCATATTTTAATAGGGGTATTATAACTTTATGAAACCTAATTAATTCAGAAAGAAACTGGTGTTTACACAGACAGATTGAATAATGCTTATGGCTCTGGGTATGTTTTCGTGCTTGATGTCAGGAAGAAGGGGATGTTTTAGGTCCTGAAAGTAATGTTATCAGCACTTAATTATATTTTCACCCTTTTTTCTGCAGCCCTTCCAGTATCTTCCTTTGGAACAGTAGAGGGTAGGTGAAGCTTTTCTAGAGACAGGCTTCTCTTTAAAACGTGGCTAGCAAAATGGCAAAAGTGGAGGTGCCTTGTTTTTGTTTTATTTTGTCCTTTAAAGAGCAAGGAAAATAGGAAGGAAGATCTGTTGTTGATATTATGAAATAGGCCTTCACTGTAATTGACAACCTAGGGATTTTTCTGCTTGATTTTCTTATCCCTGTGTTGCGAAAGCTTGCTGTCCTTCTGGGATTTCTTTTTGGAATGCAGAGGTGTGTTCTAGCTAAAAGCATGTGCTTTGCCTAATAAGCTTTCCTAGCCATTGAGCCCAGCTGGCTGCTGCAGTCTGTATTTGTTTTGTCTTAACTAATTTTTATATCCATGCTTTAAATTAAACTAACACTTTTTGCATTAAATGACAAACCAAGCACAATGTCCATAAATGAAACCAAACACTATAATCTACTAATTTTTGTTTTCAATGTGTGGCATTATGTAATCAAGCAGCCTACTAAAAAGGAAGATGTGGAAATAATACTGGTGGCATGTAAATGGTGCTAAACTAAAGTGATCAGCCTTTGTGGAAGGGAATGTTTATATTGAGTTAAGGGTTTAGCACTTCCTCTCCTAAATACAGAAGACAAGTGAAGAGAGCAGGGTCTGGCAGGTCAGCACAAAATGTTCTTGTCAAATCTTCATACCTTTGCTGTAGGAGATGATGCATGTCGTTAACATGTAGCACTTAGCTGGAGTCTACTGATGGGTTAATTTTCAGGGTTGCGGCAGTCTGAAGTTGATAAAAGTTCAAAGTACTTAAACTTTCTGAAATTCAGACATGTCTTTCTGGTTTGGTCCAAGTGATGAATGAACAGAATAAATGTTAGCATGGAATAGAAATTCTGTTTCAAAATAGTAATGTATCATTATTTACAAGTCTACAACAGTGACACTGGAATTGTTGCTGTAAGATTGTTCATGTATTTGTGGGGCTTTAAATTTTTTTTTTTTCTTATGCTCCCTTTTGTTCTTGTATCTCCGTTTTTGTAGTCGTTAGTGATGGGAGATGTTTTCTTCCTGGCTAGGAAAACACTGGCCAATGGGAAAAGGAATACTTCTTTGTATCTTCTGTGATTGCTGACAGATTTTGAGACTGTTGGATCGTATGTCCTTATCTGTAGGCAAAGACAGGCTTCCTGTGGCCGATACCTGTAACACATGCATTATTGTAATGTGGGCTTCAGTCTCAAGAGATGCAGAGCCTTAGCTACAAGGCCAGCACTACATCATCTTCAGTGCTCTTCTAGTGCTGCTTCTCGACTTCTGCCTCTCTGGCCTTGTGGGCCACAGCAACAGCTTGGGTTCTGGCACAGTTCCCCTCAGCTCCTTTCACTGCCAGTTTGGGCTGTCCACCCTTCTTTTTCTCTCCTCCAAACTGTCCATGCCTGGCCCTGATTGCACTGAGTGTGGCCCTGCAGTTGCCACACTCAGTGCAATTGTAAGCATGGACGAGAGACGTAGGCTTGCCTCTTCTCTGGCTTTATTGCTGAATGTGAAAATTTTTCATATAGTACCAGTCAGATATACAAACCTCTGGCCACTTCCCATTCTGCTATTAGGTGCCAGAGGAGTGTTGTGTGTTTGGTTTTTTTTTTTTAATAAGATACAGCAGCTGCTTGGAAGTTAAATAAAAAAACCCCACAACAACAATAATAAAAAAACAACAAAAAACCCCCCTATCTTTAACCCTGTTTGGATATTGATTCTCACAGTAGTAAGGACAGACTTTTTTCTTCTAATGAATTCATGTAGTTTAAAGCTGCTATGAGTAGAAGCTTCTCCCTTTGCTGCTAGGGTGAGTGGCATCTGACCTGTCCATAAATGTCCTCCTGTTCTCATGTTCATTGTAGGCAAGCAGTCTGAGCTGGGTCAAGATGAAGATTTGAATCTATCTGATGGTTCTCCATGTTGCTCTTCAAAGCATTGCATTGCAGTGAGGCTCTAGACCTTTTTTTTTTCCTTTACACAAATGTCAGTGGACAGTTTTAGGGCCTGGATGTCAACTCCGTTCACTTACAGGTTTGCGTCATGTTTATTAAACTGTGACTGATCAGAATCAAAGTAAATGTCTTGAAGTCAAAACTACTGATGATGACACCTCAAAAAGATACAAATAATTGCATTTGTAATTACACTATTAAAAAAGGGCAAAGTTTTGCATGTGACTAAATAAAAAAAAACAAACCCTTTTTTTTCCTAATAGCACTCCTTTTAGTAATGTACAGAATAGAGTATTAAAAATATCAGGATGAGTTTCTCTACACTTGATTTAAAAATCTCAATTCAGAAATTTGTCTGTTTAGGTCTTCTACCAAAGCAGTGACACTAATACATGAAACGTGATCTGTTAATGGCTTACAGGCCTCTGTGAGAAGGGAATATATGGATTTTTACTTAATGCTATTGGCTGGTACATTAAAAAAAAACCCCAAAAATATTGTTGAGTGGTTGTATATTGCTGGGAAAAAAATCAGAGTATGAGAAGGAGATGTCTTTAGCTGTAGTCAACAAACTAAAAAGAGGAAAGAAATGAGAACTGCGAGGTTGTAATCCTACACTTCTCAGGGGAAGGTTTCAGCATTATAACTGAAACGTCATTAGAAAAAATAATAATAAAAAAGTAGTGTCTTTAACAGTCCTGACGTCAGTGATGGAAATTCAGAAAGTGCTTCACAGCCATTGCTATCCCAGCTTCTCAGTAGCACTCTGAAACCATCAAGAAATGGTGTCCTTGCTTTTTTGAATTTGCTGCCGGTATATTTTTGAAGTTCTGTAGTATTGGAGGAATAGAGATTTCGGCTACAAAATACAAAGATTGTATATTATACTAGACATTCAGTTTGAACACAACTAGGTAAGGTTCGAGATACTTCAAATGTAACAAAGTTAAAATGCTCTTTCCTGTCTTAATGGAACTTTGGCTTTGAGATAATTAACAAAGTGCTTAATAGTATCCTGGGGGCAGGGGGGAAAGGAGCAGACAGCTGAAACTTTGTAGTTCAATGTTTCCGCAAAAAAGGCAAGTATTTGTTATGGCAGCATTTTTTTTTCTTAACACGTAGACAAGATGCTCTAAACTCAGCTCCAAGAACTGAGTCTTAGTAGTGAAGTGCCAAATTGAGAAAGTATTGTGATGTATTTTTGTTTTGTGTTGGGTTTTGGGCGTATTCTTTGTTTCTTTGGGGGGGGGACAGGTTGGAGGGTTTTTTGGTTGCTTCTTGATTCCATTTAGGTGATTCCAAATTTCTCTGCTTAGAAACCACCCCTTCCCCAAAGCCCTCCTGAACAACAGCAGCTAGAATTTCATGTGCCCTGATCTTGAGGGGCACTAATAATTTAACTGCACCCTCCTCCCAATTCATTCCTTTGAGAGGAAGGTAAAACTAACTTATTTTGCAAAACAAGTTAATGTTCCTAATGCAGCATGAAGTGTTAAAACATAATAATTGGCTGTACATCCTGTGTAAAAAGACAGAAGCTCTTCACTAGCAAATATCACCTACCTTCCTACACACATTGTGATTAATGATTATTCCGTGGGACCGCAGCAATTTGCAAACTCTTTAAATGGATAAAGGAATACATTTTTGTCATGAGAATGCTTGTTTCCCAGGGTTTTGGGTTTTTTCTGAAGATGATTTCATTCATCTTGCCAGTTTTAGTGTGAGAAATCCAAACTCCTTTTCTCTTCCAAAAGGTATTTTGTGTTCCTGTTGCTTTAATAACAGTTTTTCTAAGCTGACTTGCATGTCTGTAGAGTTCAGAATATCTGTCTAAATCTTAAATCTTCTAAAGGGTGAGTTGTAGTTCTGACCACCGTAGTCTTATCTCCATAACTTTAGGTTTGCAAATTTGCATGAAAGTGAATGGAAGACCTCTTATTTTGCTCAAGTAGAATGAATTATTAATTTGTTTTGTACTGAGGTATGAGGAAATAGTCAGCTTCAGCTCACCAGATATCAAAGCATGTTCTGTGCAAGCATATCGAGAATTTGCTTTCGTTCTCTGGATGTTCCTAGGCAGTAATGTTCTAGTTGGCTTAGAGTATTCCTGTACATATACAGCTATGTGAACATAAATGTCCTCAGATGCTGAGGCCTTAATATCATAAGTGGAACTAGACAAGCAAAACTTCTAGTTTGTCCATTATAGTTCTATTTTATGCTTCATGCTAGTGAAAGCACTGTTGTTTGAGACCCTGTGAATGTTCTGTCTTACTTTCTCTGAAAGACTTGCTGTGTAACTTCAGAGGATACACTTGTTCTGTGATGAAGACTATTTAGTGTCTATGGGTCAATGGTCTTCTCTGTGTCAGCACGTTTTTCTGGCATATTTTTAAGGGGGAATGTGCTTCTTGGGAGTGGTTTGTGGTGCTTTGGGCAAATCAGTCTTTGGAAGGAGAATCAGCAAATGTTCTATATAGCTCTTGTGAAACCAAAAGGGAAGTTTATTTTATTGTTTCGTAATGGTTTTTCTTGTAGGCACTGCGAGGGGACTAGAACTTGTCTTCAGCTCCTATTAGACAAAGAGGAAGTTTTATTCTTATGGCAAGAAGAGAGTTTGGCTTGTATGCCTTATTTGTTTGTTATATGTATCATTGAAACCCACAATTGTCAGAAAAGTTGTAAGCAATGGGGTTAATTTCTGTACTACCAGTTGGTTTGCTTTGCTACAGTAAATATAAAAATGTCATGTATAATAACTCTTCAAGTCTTGACAGAATGGTGCATAACTCATAGGAAGCTTTTAAAAGCAGAAATGTTTTCTACCAGACTAATGTTTTTTAGTTAGGGTAGATCCATTGTTGAGCCTATTTAGTGTGGCATTGGTTGTTTGGGTTTTTTTTAAAATAAAACAAATAGATGCTAATAGATGCACTCTGTCAGTCTATTGCTGCTCATTTTCTACTAGTCTCCTTTTTTTTGCTGAGAGTATTTGTCTCATAAATAAGTCATGCCAGAGAGAATTGGTGCTGTAGCATCATCCGATCCATCTTTCCTACTAGCAGAATTGCTTTTGACTTTGATGTGGACTAATTAAGTTCACATATTTTTATGGACATCTTAGAGTAGTTAAAGAAAAGATAGCTGAAATAATCTGCGCTTTTCTAAATGAGGCTGTAGGACTTGTTAGGGCTTTGATCCTACATATCCTGAAGTTTCTTTTTTCTTTTCTTTCTGAAAGGATGCTATCTAGAGTATTTCCATCAAAGTAGTATGGCAAACTTCCCAAGAGCATACCTGTTTTCATATGAAGAATCCGATTTCTTAGTTTTGTGCAGGGCAAAATATGATCTCTGCAGCACGGGCAGGGTTTAATAAGACTCTGCACAGCATCAGGCAGGTTTGTCTGTTCTGCTTGCTCCTTCAATTGCTTCCCAAGTCACGTGCTCACAGATTAGATCAATACACTACCTAATAGGATGTTGAAAAACATTTCCATGATTTGCTGACATGGGGGAATGGTGAGGTAAAGTAATAGATTTTGTACGAGATCTTAGAATACACTACTGCGGTATTGGCAAGCCCCTTGTTCTCATGTGAAATTCGCTACTGCAGTGGTGCATTGCAGGAAATAGATAAAAATCAACACACAGAATATATCCATGCATCATATATATTCGGGGAAAGAGACATGCATTTGAACCTTAAGCAGCTTACATGTTTTCACAAGGCAAATACGCTTTCCACTTTTAAAAGAATCTTACTACAGAAGGACATGCAATTTAATTTGAACAAGATCCATTATTTAAATGGTTTTAAAAACACAATAGGCTGTTAAATGCATCTTTTATAGAGTACTTGAGAAATAATTTAGATTTGTAAATGCTAGTGGTGGAAATGAGCACCTACCAAAGGAGAAGCAAATAAGCAATTTCAGCATGGTCATTTGAATTCCAGAGAATTGCTTTGTTCTTGTTGAAATACAGCTTTTTACTACTGTGACTATATATGGGAGAACCAAAATTACATCTTTAGAGCATCCTCCTATTTTCTCCTCTAGCTTATGCTGTCTGTCTCTTAAATTATGCAACTTTTTTTTTTCCTCCCAAGTTTCTTTTCAGCCTTGTACCTGCTGTGGAATTTTGTGTGAAACAAAAATTGGAAAAAGTTGGGTTTAAAAAAAAAAAAAAATTTATGTCCAGCTCTTGGCATTGATATATCATCCAGAGTAAGGAGAGCAGGAATAAATCTGTATGTAGAGATTAAATGATAGCTAGGCAGATCTCTGTTTCGCCCCCAAATACAATTCTTAATTTCATCAAAGTTGTCTAGTTTTAGATTGACTTGCACTGCTCTCTTGAGAAGAGCCTTTGAACCAAAGCTGTGTTTCTGGAGCTTGGATAGACTTTGGCTACAATGTTGTTCTTGTTTAAGAACATGTCTTCGTTGCAGAGTTGATTCAGAAAAATGTGTTTTCTCTCTTCTGAGTATTGTCCATACATACAATCCCTTAACTTTAGCGTGTTGGAGCTTGAACTGTAATTCCCTTCAGGGTACATACACTCCAAGCTTCAGATAGCACAGATTGTCAATAGAAGTAATTCTCCAGCTGTAGTCTAATTGTTTTAGAGCAGGAAGGCATGATTACTGCACAAACAGCTGCAGTCGCTCTAAATGTATGTCACTGCCCCTCCTTTGGAGATGGTTCCACCTACAATTGAGCCAGTGGAACAAATAATGTGAGTGCTCCTCATCAGCATGAAGTCACCTGTCTTAGTTTAGAAAAATGTTAGATGCAAATTGTATGATGTGAAGCAGAACAGTTTAAACCAGTCCCTTCCAGTACGAAGGGAACAAATAATATGAGTGTAATGATGTTTTCCATCCTGCCATTTAGTGCAGAGCCTCACTGGAGCTTTGATCTTATTGAATGAAAGACCACATTAAAAGCAAGTCATTATTCTTGTTCTGAATCCTTGGGAAAAAATTACTTAGTTGAAGTAGCTCACTCAGGAATGGGAAAGGTCGCTTTAGGATAGGGTGATCCTAGTGTATAAGGGCATATAATGTTAGATCAAGTTTAGTAGATGAGAACTAAAATATCTGCCCTCAAGAAATCTGGTTCTTTCTGGAAGAAAAGCTCTAGGAAGGCTTTTCTGACTCCTATGGATCAATCTTTGTATTTGTGGATAAGGAAGGGGGGTGGGGGGGGAAGGAGGTTGTCTTTTCTGAAATAACTTTCAGTGATTTTTTTTTTTCCTTTCTTTTTTTTTTCCTTTATTTTTTTCCTTCTCCCTCTCCCTTTACCAGTCTCAGAACAGCTGTAGTATGTTTGGGCACAGTGGAAAATGGGCTTTAACACTATTCTCTAAATGCACTCAAGAATTCAGAAAAGCATGTGGGGTCATAAAAAAACCTACTATGTTATCTGACACTTAGTACGTATAGAAGCATTTTTAAAGCTTTTTATGTAGAACCTGTTTGCCGTCTGTCTTTTTTTTTTTTATGGACTCAAAGCTACTTCACACTTGCTTCTTTCAGTTCAGATCAATGAGTCGCCTTATTTTATACTGCACCTCTTTCCAACTGCTGCTTGGTGAAAAGTTACCCATATTTTCCTTAACAGTGATAGGGAATGAACCCCTGCCAATTTAGGGCTGGAACAATACTGCCATGCAAATGAGTTATTAATGTAACTACTCACTGTGCTCTAGAACTGCTCAGTAATATCCATTCCTGTTTTGTGGTACAGTTTGGAGAAGGAAAGTGAACGCTCTGGCTGTTGATTCGTAAGTCAGTGGATGCTGGGATATTACCTGCATTGTGAAAGCTTCTGGGATAACTTAATCCAGATTTTTCATCCTTCAGCAGAATGGATCTTGTTATTTCAAAAGATGTTTGTGGTCCTTTCAGGCTTATTCTGAATGCTGTTGCTTCCAGCTGATGTGTCTAGAAGATGCTTTTATAGATGGCCTCTTTTCTTGCATGTTACAAAACAGCCCCTCTGTATTCCTTATGCCTTGTGAACTTGAAGGGTTTACCTGTGTGTTCCTCTTGTGTCTTGTCTTTGGATCAGCATTTCTTCTTTGTTACTAACAATTCACTTTTGTGTAGAGCATTTTCCTGGTGTTCAGCTAACTTGTGAAACCATGGTACCTTTCTTGCCATCTTCCCACCCTTCAAGCAGAGGATAAAACCAATTGTTTACTATGTCCAAAGGCACAAGGCAAAATACTGTCAGGCTTCCACAGTCATTTTTGTGGTTAATTTTACACTTGAGAAGACCTGTTCAGGAACTGGAAACAACCGAATTGGTGTCTCTTTTTTTTTTTTTTTTAATCTCATCTCCTTTAAACTCAATTCTAGCATTATTATTTCTCTGGATGGGGATCCTGGTCCAATCAAAATATTTGACCAACTGTGCTTTGGTTCCTGGTGGGTTAGCCACACTGCTGTTGTGGCAAGCTGTCGCTCCTGCAGAAGGTAGCTCAGGCTGCTTTATTAATTAGGATAAACTCCCATTCTCCCCAGCCTCCAGAGAATTTGTCAGCCAGGCATCAGAGCACCACAGAACACTTAGCAGAGGCTTGTCATTGCCAGGTGAGGAAATTGAGATAATTTGTCAAAACCAAAAAATACAACTGAAAAGGCAATAGGATTAGTGTGCTTTTAAAACTTTTAGACCAAAAAGTACTAATTAAGCAGATCATGCAAAATATTCTGATATTGGCCTCAAAAATTGCAAGTCTCATTTCCTTTGTGTGGTTCCTAGTGTGTCTTCCATGAAGATTCCATGAAGCCAGGTTGGATGGGGCTTTGAGCAGCCTGGTCTATGGAAGGTGTCCCTGCCCATGGCAGGGGGGTTGGAACTAGATGATCTTTGAGGTCCCTTCCAACCCAAAGCATTCTATGATTCTACGAAGATAGGAGGGGAAAAAAAAAAACCCTGAAAAAATAAAGGGGAAGGGGAATTACCTTCAGAATCTGAATTGCAGAAAATATTTAATCATTCTTTCTCTGGCGGTTGGTACTATGTAACTAATATTTCTTCGTAATCAGGGTTAAATTAAGATAAGGTGATTCTGAGGTTCAAACAGGTGAGTTTAATGTACATGTTACTTTGCCTTATTGAAAGACAGGTAGTTTGTGCCCTTGCTGGGATGCAGCATCTTGAATAAGGTGTGATGGAAAAGTTTTATCAGTTTGGAAGAAAAAAAAAGTTTCAAGTTGTTTTCTAGCATCTTTTGTAGCATGTTCAGTACTTTCATTTTTCCCTCTTTCACAGTTTCTTCACTTATAGGCAGAAGTAGGATTCGTTGGAATTAGCCGTGGGTTAATCTGATCTACAGAAGGACAGCAAGCTGCTCAGATGGTCATAATGGTATATTTTTATTTACACTCAGTTTGAGAACTGTAATGTTATTTAACAACTTAGGCTATTTCATCTTTAATTATAAATTGTGATATTGTTGTTTTCAAACTTGTGCTCAGAGCCAAACATCCTGTTCACAGACTAGGAAAGCTGCATAGACATCTTCTCTCTGCTGCACCCAATGGCAATATGGAAGCCAGCAAATACACTGGTGCAGAGCAAGCACCTTAGATTTAATGTTTGCTGTTGAACAGAGCTGAAATACTTAATTATTTTCTGCTGCTGTCTAAACAAATATTTAGAATAACCCAGTTTAGGAAGTTACGTGTACTTGGCTTTTTTTTAAAGTTGACTTTCTGAACACTTACCAAGCCACAAAATTCTGTAACTAGCGCACAGTTTTGCCTAGTACTCATAAAACCTTTACTAGTACCCTTGACCTTAGTGGGGCTTGAAACAAAATTTACAGTATTGATGGAATATTCTTTTAAAAAAATAATTGACATTTCTAATTGGACGATATCATAATTAAGACTCTGCTGAAGGAATTGAGTGAACAATACTTTAGTTGATTTTTTTTTTTTTAAAGCTGATGTGTCAGAAATGTGCACTGACTCAGAGTAACTCTGAATCATTCTATCAGCATGTGGAGGAGTGATTTATATGCCATACCATGGAGAACTGTAGAATCAATTCCCTCTTTTTGTTTCAAGAAACCTAAGAACGTGGCTTTGAAGTTTTAAGTATTTAAATTTATGAAATATCCCAGCCACTATACTAATGGATGATGAGTCTGTGGCTTGCCTGCCTTAGGAAAGCAGTACAGTGAATCTTGAAGTAAGTATAGACTAAGAAGTGATAGAAATGTCGTAAGGCAGATTTGACCTAAATTTGTTACTCTTGAGGTGCAAAGGGTACTCAAGAGTAATAAATCTTGTCAGCTATGGTTTAATACTGGCTTTCTCCTCCCACAAGGCAGAAGAAACGCTGCTGTGGGAATAGCCGTAGTGTCTCCATCTTCAGCAAAGAAAGAAGCAGTGGTCGGTTATATGACCTTTTGTGATTATCGGCCCTTTTTTCTTTCAAAAAATAGGCTAAGGGAAGCATGCTGTTCGTCACTCAACATGTGCTGCTCTGTCTACATTACATTTGGACAAGAATTGGTTACAACATGGATAGATAAGAATAAAAATAAAAGTCTGTGCCTAGGCTATGGTCTAGACATGGCAAGGTGAATAGGAAAGGCAAAAATTGACAAAGGGGATTGACTGTACCCAAAATGTGCATATTAAAACCAGGAACTCTGAATATGTGAGGAAATGTTTAAATTTCCCTTAAATATCTTGATCTGTGGCTCAGTGAGGGCATTTGCACTTCATATCTGAAAAGTTTCAGTCGAAAGTCTCTGACTTTTCTGTTCTGGGTTTGGTTTTTTTTTTTTCTTTCCCTTGTTCTGCTGTTAAACTAATGAACACTGCAGACTTCAAATCGGGCTCTTCACTTTTGTTCATGTGTCTGTAAGGGATTAAGGATTCAAGAAAGCAGAGTTTTATTGCGGGAGCTGTTACAGGTTCCTAAGGCTCTGGGCAAGTGGACACTCATTTGTTGCTTTCTCCTACTCGCCTCTCCCACCACCGTGTGGAAGCATCACCGGGGAAAGGGGATGGGACTTGAAAGGATGTATTTATCTCATAATATCTAGTTTTAACTCAAAGCAAGTTTAAACATAGAAACATAAAATTGTAACAGGAGAGAAAGTATTGAGAATTACAGATACTCTGCTTCCAGGCATCTCATAGCATTGCTAAATTTTGCCTCTTGACTTCAGCTTCTCCTGCCTAAATAACTGCTGTGGTGGTTGTACCAAGGTTAACTTTGGAATAGGTTTCTCGATTTCTCACAGAAATCCTACTTCAGAATTCAGCAGCCATGAATAGGACTCCTCAGTGTCTTCATGTGCCTGGACTTCACCTTCTTTCAAGTCCACTTAAGTACTACCTTGTAAGAAATAGTTTGAGCTGAAGTACTGCTTCTGGAGCACAAATGCTTCTCTTGAGGAACAAAGCAGATTATGGTAACAAACTTATGCATGGAGGAAGAATTTCCCACATACACCTGTATTCTGTAGGTAGGCATATTTAGAGCTGCACAACAAACACCTTAATCAGTGTAGACTGAGATTAAAGTTCTTTTTGAAGAATTAGATTTGGTTTTGGGCTGGAAAGTGAAGTGTACCCTGTCAAAGACTTTCAATAATGATGATTACATATTAGAAAATGAAGTAACTTTCTCCTCTTGCTTCTGGTGTGTCTAAATGTTATGTCTGTTTTACACAAAAACTTACTTTAAAAGGTGGGGAAATTGAAGTAGATTTGTATTGGGAAATTTTTACTTTCCTGATGCTAAGGATTTGTACATAATCAAACACTTGCAGGGATCTGTAACTAGTGTATTTGCTTTAAGAGTTCCTTAAGAATCTGCTGCTTTGAGTTACTTGTGAACACGTACAGTGTGGCAACACCTTCGTTATGATCTTTTTAACCTCCCAAGCCTCCCACTGTCTTGTTAGTGTTACCTAGTTCATCTTTTCCCATGAACCTTTGTGGCAAATGTGATTTTTGCAGACTGTGAAAGGTAGGAGGTCTTTGGCTTACAAGCTTGTAACTGAAAAGAGCTCTATTCTGAAAGTGCTTTGATATATTTAGTGTGAGCCTAAGAGGCAAGACACCTTAAGTACCCCAATGGAAAACTTCTTTAAAAAGATGTTTTCCTCTCATGTACAATTAAATAAAAATTGAGCTTCTAAAGCTACTTCTGAAGTAGCTGGAAATACAGAAGGATGGTTTGCAGTAGCTAAGGTCTATTGTATGCCTCTTACTTTTTCTGCACAGTTTGCTTTGCAGGGATAGCGTATTGCCACTTGAAACTGCCATTCATTGATTTGAGGAGCCAATATTATATGAAGTTGAAACTGGTTTGTAGGTTTTTGGAACAACTGATGCTACGTGCCCAGCGTGACCTTGCTTTAGGCGGAGCCTGAGCTGGCCCAGGAAAGGAGAGCAGGAACGGGAGCTGTCGGACAGAGAACTGCTAGGGCAAAAAAAATGCCAGCTGGATGCATTAATTTTCTCCACCACTGTTTTGATGGTAGGATGGTAAACTAATAATAAGCTATTCTGACAATTTGGGAAGACTTGAAGTGTCAGCAGTCTAGTTTATTTGACCTACTGATGCCTGCTGCTTTCTAACTCACTTCATATCGTAGCTATTAGCAATAATCAAGAGCAGGTAGCCTTTTAGAGATGAGACTCTGTTGACCTGTGTTACGGGTCATTACAGCCAGGTTCCTTTCTGTGTATCATGCACTAGGCTTTACAGCCTCACTTGCTAGGCTGTTTAAACCTCCTTTCAAGAAGGTACAGAACCATTTCTGGGGGTCTGGGCGTGTGAGTTACCACTGTCTTAGTAGCAATAAAGGAGATTAGTAGAGGAAAAAACACTGAAGGAGGGAATTGGGATATCTAATGTTGCTCACTCCTGCAGCTTTGTCAGAAATGTCAGTTACTGTGTATGTGTGCATACACTGTTTATAATGTGCAGGACCATTCTTTCCAGTTTTCTATCATTTAAAAAACTGATTATAATCTTCCAGAAAGAAAACGCTCAGAGCCTCTTGTGGTCTCTCTGTGCAGTTTGCTGGAATATCAAAGCAAAATTAAAGGGGATAGACAGACAGAGGTTCAGTATGGACTGAAGGAAGACTGGCTGGGGACATAAAATGAGGAACTGAGTGTGTAGGGGGAGAGAATAGGGTTAAAGATGTAGAGTGGAGTACTTGAAGGTGAGGAGAATAAAGAAGAGAAGCAAATAGGGAACAGAATAAAATGATGGAGGGAGCAGAATAATAATGGGAGAGGGTATGGAGGATAAGGAAGGAGTGTTCTTGTATCTAGGAAGACATACCAGAGAAAAGGAGAAGTGGCAGGTTGATTCTGCAGCCAAAAATGCTGGTTGACTTCCGTAAAGAGTCTGGACCATAAGCAAGACCTAACTTGCTTTTTAAAAAAGTCGAGTCGCGTTTTAAAGCAAGCTTGTGACTTTATGGATCTGACTGATTTTGATTACTCATTTGCAGTATTCTGTTTTGTCTTAGACTGTAGCCTCAAGATATGTGAGCAGGGGTGGGAGTATTATGAAACAAAGTAATTTGATTATTTGGGGTGGGGTGGGAGGGTGGCAGCTTTGTTTTAACTTAGCAAATTGTTTAAAAGCACAGACAGATGAAAAGGAGACA
Source organism: Mycteria americana (assembly GCF_035582795.1). Taxonomy (NCBI): domain Eukaryota; kingdom Metazoa; phylum Chordata; class Aves; order Ciconiiformes; family Ciconiidae; genus Mycteria; species Mycteria americana. The sequence continues at coordinate 4,153,106 of NC_134376.1, read as the reverse complement.
GCTAATCTAGTTAAGAATAGCCACTATGTTTTTTTTATATTGATTTCTTTCTTCACTCTGTCTTTTAACCTTGTTTTCTTACAATTTTAGAAAAAACATCTTGAGCTATACCGAACAAATAGAGGATATGGATAAATAGCTTCCTTTAAATAAGTGATTGAACTTCTCTTTTGACTTACCACTAATTTTTCTTTTTTACATTCTTCGATTTCTCTTAATTTTCATTGAAATAAAAACTCTTAGGGTATGAATTTTCTGCCTTTTAGCCTAAAATGATTTGGTTTTATATGCTTGTTATGTCGCCTGTTTACAATACATTTAATGCTAAAAGATTATTTTTAGCTGGCTAAGTAAAATAGCTAGTTGCTAGAGGAGTTGTCATAGCAGCAATCTTAACAGATAGGCTGATCCTATTTAGCTTTTGCAGCCAAAGAGCGACCGTTAGGCAACAGTTTGACAGTTCTGCAGTATTTTTCTAAAGATGGAAATTGTGCTGGTGGTGGTGAATTTTTTGGGTCCTACTTTAAAATATTTCTTTCTGTAGGTGTGTGGAGTTTGATTCAACCGATCTATTTTCATCTAACAGAATTTAGGAGAACTTTGAATACACAACATGTGAGATTCAGGATTTAAGTCTTAATTTGTAGAAACTTGAAAATAAATTACACGGCGAGGCATATTGCAAGCTTCTTTGATTATTTTTTTAACAGCCGTAAGTATTCTGAAAGAAAAATGCCAGACTAGAGAACAGGATCATGCATCATTTATTCAGCACTAGTTTTAAGTTGTGGCAGACTGGGCAAATATTACTGAAGAACTTTGGGGGTTATTTTTGATGAAATGCACTGCCTGGGTTAGGTGATAGCTTAGTATTTTAGTAATTCCGATTCTTATTTTCTTAACATGAAGAAAAAAAGGTGCTTCTGTATTGACAAGCAACAGAATAGTATTTTCAGATTAGTCTGTAAAATAAGGCGTACCTCTGTAAGTGATCTCTGTAGCTCTGAGCTGTTACAGAAGTTCAGTTACTCTTAAACATATGTCTGAATGCAGTTGCTGTTGTCTGAGACGAAAAGTGAGTTTACTGTGAGGAATTTCTCCTGTCTGTATTGTCCAGTCAGATGGTATTGGACCCGAATTATTTTCGGTGGTGTTGAGCAAAAGACTCAACACCACCAAAACTCTCAAACTCTCTTAAGTCTTTTACTAGACAGAGTAATTTTTCAAAAAATTTGTTGAAGTACCTGAGTTTAATGCTAAGAGAAGGTTTTGGGTGTTGTTGGCTTAAAGAGTGCTTCAAATATGATTGAGAGTCAAAAAGTCTACTTAACTTTCTAATGGCTTTTTTTTTCTCCAGGCCTACTTGTTAAAATGTATTGTTATAGGAATGCAAACCATCACGTTAGGCTTGCATGCTTATTAATTTCCCGTGAATCATGGTAACTTTCATCACATACCTCCCCATTCTGGGTCCCTCCAGAGAATAGTCAGCACGTTGCTTTCCAAACTTGATTCAAAGCCAGTCTGAGAGTGGCAAAAGTGACTTCTGTAACTCTTTGACTGGTATGGATTTAATGTTGCGCCACTATTTTCTGGGCTGGTATAAAGAAATCTAATGAATGAATCTGGCAGAATCTCCCAGCAGAGAAATGAAGTGCCATATACCCACAAACATTTTAATGTTCAAGTTATATTACAGCTTTTGAGTGGATCAAATTGCTCAGTGCAGTGAAACAGCAGAGTTCTTGCTGTGGTCCCACCACCCAAAACTCCTGCCTCTTCACCCCTTTTACCTCCCTGCTGGGCATCTGCTTTCCCTGAGCTCTGATGTTCTACTCCGTCTCCCCCTATCCCCCAGACTTACTAACCTGACACAAGATTAGTTTTAGTTTAGCTTCAACTTCCAGGTTGGCAAGCTGAACCAGCTTAGCAAGGGGGTTGTTGAGCAGCACAGCCCATTGCTTCAAGGTAGGGACTCTGGGTGGGGGGCGATGCTGAAGAACTGAGCAAGAACAGATGCATCGAGACCTTGCTCCCCTGGTAATCGGCATCTGTGCTGCGGTAATGTTAAACCCACGCTGCGCTAGCCGTAATGCCCAAATGTTTTGCACCAGCAATGAATGTTTGCATGGCTCATAGCAAGCTGGTTGGAGGAACTGATCCAGGTAAATCTGGCGGGGAGTGGCAGGTTCATTTCAAACACGTCTATCTCCCAGCTTGAGCACATGGCTGTGAGTGATGGCTGTGTAGGTCATTCTGCTGGTACCTGGTTGGTACTGGCATAGAAGTGCACAGGTGGAGTGTGAGGGAGTGGTAGGACTGTGTATTCTGGCAGCAGTGCCTGCTTACCCTGGCTTGAAATATTCATTAAACTACAGGCTGAAAGTTGTAAATGGGTTGACTATCATCTGCTCTTAGTTGACACCTGTTCTCTGTCAAGACTTGGAAATGTACTGGACAAATGAAAGAGTTTTCTCCATTAATATGTCTAATTGGTGTTTTTGTCACATGAGGACAGAACTCCTGTTTCCCCTGATGGTGCGCAAGACTGAGTTGCAGGCACTGAGTAAAAGGGAAAGCTAGCAGTTACATCTATGTCCATTTAGCTGGAGATATGTTTCTGTCACTCATATTCTGTGTCTGTTTCTCTATTTCAGGCAAAGTCGTGCATTTGTCATATGTGTGGTGCCCACCTGAACAGACTCCACTCTTGCCTCTACTGTGTCTTCTTTGGCTGTTTTACAAAGAAACATATTCACGAGCACGCAAAGACAAAGCGACACAATTTAGGTAAGCTGTCATCCTGATACACTCAGTGGTGCTTTCTAACTCGCTGTATTATCCCTGGCAATTCCAGGCCAGTAAGGTGATATTTTCTTGTAGCTACCTTATTAGACAGGGAGATCAATTTTATTTGTGTTTTGGATTAGTTTAGTGGCATTATTTTAAACTTGGTGCTTGAGCTTCCACTGCATCACAGAGAAGTTTTTGTTCACAACTTAAAATTTGAATCATTGCTGTTTAGTGTCTTAGTATTTATGAATTCATGTCATATATAGGGAAAAATAATAAAAATGTGTGTAGACAGATTTTTTTTTTGCTAAGTTTGATAAATGGTGGGTTTAGTGCCTTGAACTAGAGCATTTATTTCAGTGAACTTTTTTTCAGGAGGTCATGTTCTTTTTTTTTTTTTTTTGTTCTTGCTAGGAAAAAAACATCATTCCTATCACAAAGAAGGTTAATCAAGTGAAAATCAGAATTATTTAAACTTTTAAATTTTTTGTTGTTGTTGTTTCCCTGTCTTGGCTTCTTGTTTCCAGTGGGGTCAATAACCTAAGTAACAAGAAAACAGTTTAACTGATGTGGAGTACCTTTCCCTCAACTGCCTCACAAATGTTGGTAAAATGCCAACAAGTTCTTTTCTTCTGTTCTGTCAGCTTTGGTGCTACATAATGTTCAAAACAAAAGGCATTCAGTTTTGTTTTAAATTACTTATTGCTTATAGTTTAGAACATTTTAAAGTTATAATGCAAAATCCTGATCATTTCATATTAAAATTCTGGGTGTGTCAGAAAGATGTATACAATTTTGCTTGGTGTACAACGCAATTTTTCTTCAAATGAAGATACATTCTTGGTGGAGTGATATAAGAAACAGGAAAAAAGGCATTATTTCATGGAATAAATTTTCTCTTGACCAGTGTGGCCACCATTCTCATTTAAGTTATCCTAAGTGCTTACAGAACAAACTGTCTGTATTTTCCATGAAGACAAAGATGCTCCAGAAGGCCAACAGTGCTGTGTACTTCTGTGCTTAAGAAATTGGTGTGTAAGTTTACTATTTATGGAAAAGATTATTTAAACCAGCAAATCGTTACAGTTTCTTCCTCCATATGTGTCCAGAAAGAAAAAAATGTAGGCTCTATGGTGGTATAGCTGAAGTTTGTAAATGCCTTGAAAAACAGAGTACTGGAAAATAGTACTGAATATCCATAATGTTTATGATGTTGCTAGCCTTTGAGAGTGACACGATCAGAATTCTTGATGTCAAGGAAGGCAGCAATATTCACTATAAACTGAAGCACAGATAGCTGTACTTTAAATAAGTTCAGGAGAAGAAAGTGAAATGTATTAGTATGAGAAGACATCTGAAATTGGTAAGTACTGATAAGGCTACATCTGGAATTCTGTGTCCAGTTCTGGGCTACCCAATAAGAGAGAGATTGGAGCTACTGGAGAGAGTCTAGCAAAGGCCACAAAGATGGTGGAGGTACTGGAACACCTCGTATGAGGAAAGGCTGAGAGCACTGCGACTGTTCAGCATACAGGAGAGATGGCTCAGGGGATCTCATCAGTGTGTACAAATACCTGAAAGAATGGTTAAAAAAGGTGGAGCCGGGCTCTTTTCAGTGGTGTCCAGTGACTGTACAAGAGGCAGTAAGCACAAAATGAAACACAGGAGGTTCTGTCTGATCATCAGGGAACACATTTTTACTGTGAAGGTGATGGAGGACTGGAACAGGTTGTCCCAAGAGGTTGTGGAGTGTCTGTCCTTGGAGATACTCAAAAGTTGTCTGAACATGGTCCTGGGCAACCTGCTCTAGATGGCCCTGCTTGAGCAGGAGGGTTGGACAAGGTGACCTCCAGAGGTCCCTGCCAACCACAACCGTTCTTTGAAAATTGAAAAAAAAAACAAACCAACTCTGTATGACAATTTTTTAAATTGCTTTTTACAGGGTATAATCTCAAAGAGCTTTTGAAGTCAGTTAACTAGGTGAAATTATTTGGGAATCTTTACCTACGCAGAAGTACAAATTACTCTAGGTAAACTCTATCAAAGGATTTCTGGTAAAGTGTATATATGTATAAAAAACCTTTTGTGCCAATATAAGTTTATGGCCAGGTTTAAGGTTTAAAAAATTACAGTGCTAAATTGAGACCATAGGCAGTATTTGCCTGTTTATCTGTGGATACTGTGTAAACACTGTAATATTTTTACCATTAAACTTACCATATTTACAGAAAACTTTTAAAAAGAGCTTTATAATTGCACATGTTGTGAGCTGCTGTTTTGTCTGTGTGTTTGGGAAGCTTAAATTCTTCAAGTTAATTTTTGTGCAAGGTAGAATTTGCTGGTGTCTGCTGCAGTGAAATATCTGCTGTTTCCTTAAAGGAAAAATAAAACTGGACAGAGGAGGGAGGTGCTTTGAGGATGCACTCTTGCTTTAAGGCCACTGTAGTTACTGTCATAGTACTAGACAATTAAGAGTGTGTCAGATAAGGTACTTCCCAAAAGGAATAGCCTTTAGATAAAAAGGGCAAGAGTTATTTATACAAGCCAAAATACAGAATACAGTATTGTACCATCCCAAAAAGTATTCTTTTGCAGTTAAATGTAATGTACTCAGTGCACAAATACATGTAATGTGAAGATTGTACAACTGACTGCTTGATTTCTAGTTTTGGAAATTCCTTTTTTCTTTTTTTAATGTATGTTTTGGTGTTTAATTTCTAGCTGCATGTGAAATGAGCTGTAAAAATATTTTTGTAGTTTTGCTAGTGCTTTTGGTTGCTTTTACTGCTGCAATTTTCGTTGGGGAAATAACATCTGATAGGCAAAAACGAGTTAAGTGCTTTGAAATTTCAAAACGAACAGGAATTATTTTAAAACACTTGGTGACTTTTTGCTGAGCCAACATCAGTCTCCATGGAGACTAGCAGGAACTGCACATTTAATCACAGTTCTAAGAAATATCATAGATTTCAGCTGTAACAGCTGTCTGAGCACTGGAAGCAATGTTTTTGCAACTAACTGCTATATGTTTCAGGAGGCTTCAGGATTATGGTCCAGAGTGTTCTTAAAATACATCCCTTGTTATCTTTGCTTCCCTGAGCAATATAAATTAGACACTCGCAACTCTGACCTTGTAGCGATACCTGTGCTCTTGCATCTGCTTGCCTTTTCAGTGTATATTAATAATACTGTACTTTAATATATTCCTTGAGTTGTGGATGTGGGTGACGGGTAGGTGAAGTAAGACCCAGCTATATGAGCTGCTTTTTTTTAATATCTGCATTGCACAGTCTCTGTTAGTCGATCACCATGGTAGGCTGATATTGCCACTGGGTTGGGAATCGTTAATGCAATGTAAAATTTTTATACAGTTGTGAAAACCTTTACAAAGAGGTAGATAAGACTGACCTTTCCAGGACCTTGAAGACTTGGGACTATTCAAACTAGCCTCTTCCTGTTCAGTTTCACTGCTGTTTTCTTACTGTGTAGGTATTCCTCACACATCCGTTTCCCCCTCCCCCAATACATGAAAATTATATCATTTATAAACACCCATGGGTATGTCCTAGGACTGCTCAGAGATGGTCTGTGTCAAAGTAGGTAGTATGCGAAGGATTTGTCAGTAGCAGATAAGGGAGGGCTGTCTGTCCATACCCTCCTTGAGAACTGGAAGGTACTTAATCAAAGTCACTGTAATAGACATCTGATTATAGATGCTACAGATCGGAAATCCAGCAGCCTAAGCAAAGTGATGTCTTAGTCTGTGGATGTTGTTACTTCAGGAAATAGTTTCTGCTGTTGCAATTTTAATAATATAGAATCCTTAATTTTTCCTTTTTTCCTCTTCTCCCAATTTCATAAAACATGTTTTGCTTCTTTGGAGTGGTTGTACTGGCTGAAGCTGTATCATAAAAACCCAGCCTTCTACCTGGTAGTGGTCAACAGAGGTAGCTTAGAGAATAGGCAGCAGTATAGTTATTAAGCATTTTTTCCCTTCTTGTACTCTCCCTTTTTCTACTACTTGGCTCTTCAAAAACTTTCTGAACAGGAGACTGCTTCTAGGTGCTTGTGTTCCAGCAGCTAGTCCAGTGTTAAAGCCTGGTTCCTTTCTGGCACCCACAACATGCAAAGGCAGTGAGTTCCACGGTTTTTCTGAGCCATAAGAAAAATGCATATGTCTTTCTAGTTTGCTTTGTAATGGATCTTGTAACTTTCCTGTGTATTTCTTTTGTGAGGAATTGAGAAATGGTGAGTAAAAAGTCCTTATAGATCTCTTCGGGGATTCTTGATCTTTTTGATATTGTCAGATGTTTCCTTTTCCCAACCTGTAGGATCCTGAACTCTTTCTAGCTTTTCTTATTGAAACTGTTGTATGATTCTCAGTGTCCTCGTCATACTCTTTTACTTTTTTTTTTTTTTTTTTTTTTTTTTTTTTAGTTCTAACATGTCCATCTGTGGTGACAACTCTTTGGATTAATACAGTTTACTATACTAATGACTCATATTCTTAGTTAATACTTCTATGACTGAGTTATACTCAGTGACTGCAAACACTCTTTCCTGAGTGGTAATGGTTACTTGTCTGCTACCTTGTTGGCAGTGATTAGTTTCACTCTTGGTGGTATTGCCTATTTGCTAAGTATCTTGAAATCCTTCTGGAGCTTTTTGCAAGCTTCATATTTGATTATTCTAAATGAATGTGTGCCATCAGCATACTTTGTCATCTTCCTGTATAATCTTTCCAAATTGGGTTCCAGCACCTGGGGAATCTGTCTGCTGGTAGTTTCTGTCCTTGTAAAAACTCATGGTCCCTTCCTTATCTCTTCTACAGTTGCTCAATGAAGGGAAATACATAGTAACTTAGTCCCAGAGTAGCAGGAACAGGAAGATGACTGTGAACAGTAGCTCTAAAAGAAGAGAGGTTGGTGCTGTAGAGAGTTCATCTTGGAATGGTAGCAGTGATTCTTTTATCAGTTTCCTGGTTGGGACTGAAAAATCCTAGGCAGACAGCAAATGCAGTTTTAATATTCTCTCTGAGTGAATATTTGATTTCTATTACGTAATGATTAAAACTTTTTGGGGGGAATATCATATGAGAAAACAAAATTGATGATTTTGAGTGTGGAGTATTTATGTAACCTTGCTTGGGAGTTTCCCCCCCCCTTTTTTTTTTTTTTTTAATATATATATATGTGTATATGTATATTTTTATATATACACTTTACTTAGCTGCAAGAAAAATCACTGGCATGAGGCTTAGGAAAGTCTGTTGCAGATAACCATTCTGAGTTAGATTAGTTCAATTACGGTATCAAAGCTCTGTGTAGACCTATTCAAACTCCTTGGTAAGGAGTCAACTTTTGCATTTCCATGTTATGCTTCTGTCTGTTAGAGATGCACTCTTAACACGCGAATAGTATCTCTGAAACAGCACATAATGCAGTTTCTGGATGAAGTCTTGCTCTGCTCCAAGGCCCTGTTCTGGAGTTAAAGAATAGAGGTAGGTGAAATAGGACTGAGGTTCAGTGGTTAAAAGACTAAATGAGAAACAGTTGGAAGACTGAAGTACCATTCAGTTTCTAAGGAGACTGGCAAACGGTTGATTTCAGAATTAGTTCTGTTAGAGTACATTCAATATTTATTAGATCACAAACTGTTTGTTGAGGAACTGTTTTTTCTAAGTATATGCTGATGTAAGGTTCAGTCCAATAAATACATTTGTGGTGAGAGGAACTGGGTGCGTGAGCATAACAATAATGTCCATAGATTAAGTGGAGGATTTTTTTGGTAGAATTCAAAAAGCTTCTACTTCCCCTAGAAAACAAATAACGAAGTTTTTTCATGTGATTCAGGGGAAACATGACAAAAAGCTGGTTTCTATACTTGAAGTTGGTCAAAGGAAAAAATCTGGTTACTGCTGTTAATATGTATCTGTCTGTTGAAATCAAATATGTAGAAACAGAACACTTACGTAAAGGAATGACAGAAAGTTATTTAATTTTCATTTGAGTTGGAAGGTATTGACAGCAGTGTTAATTCTGCATGATGGCAGTAGAGTTGAGTTCTTTTGTAAACAGCTAAGACTTTCATTATACTCTGTGTGGAAGGGGCAATTAAAACACTTCCCATGCAGAGTGTTGCAGTGCTGGAGTAGCAGTTTGGTTTTCCCTTTTGCATCTAGGCTCAGAGAGGGGTAGAAAAGGTCATCTGGGCATTTTACCAGCCTCTTGATTTGACTTCTGTTCTAATGTTTTGCTTAGTGTGGGTGTTGAAAAAAGTCTGTTAAGGAGATGAAGGCAAATGGAAAACAGGATACAGTGTGTTTTCGTTCTGTCAGAGATAGATCATGTCAGACTACTATGTCTTTTTGATAATATAACTGATTTTCTTAGAAAAAAGGAAATACACTAGACCTAATTTGTCTAGATCAAGTGAAGAATTTGACATTTTGCCCTCTTGGAAGTTATGACTTGAGGTAGAAGTGACAGGGATTAATGTAATAATTGTGGTGTGTATGAGGCAGGATAAAGGGAGACTGATGATGAATAAACTGAAAGCAGAGTGTGTTGGACGCATAGACTTTACTAGCAGAACCAGTCCTGGTTTACTGCTATTTTCTAGTAACTGAAGAGAAGGAATTGCATCTGTGTATGAAATTCATGATGGTCACAAAGTTGAGGTATTGCTTATACTGGGGAGGGCTAGGTAGTCCTGTGATAAGAATTAAATGGCCTCACTGACTACAGTAATAAAAGTGGGATGGAATTTGATAGTAGAAAGTACAAACTCTTTGTTCTGCAACATAACAACATTCTTGTGGCGTCAACCAGAGGATCATTGATTGGAAATGGAGGAGGAAAGCATTTTGGATATACAGGTCAGCCATAGGGTGTAGCTTTGAACCTCCAATATTCCTCATAGCCATTAAAAATATCTGGTGTTCTAGGATGTATTGTGCAAAGTATTGCAGGCAAATTCTCATTTGCTTATGTGATGCATATTCCAGCATGGCATTCCTATAGCTTAGCTCAAACTTTGAGCCAGGCTGAACTTGTAAGAAGACAGCAGGCATTTGTTCATTGCAGTTGTCTTCTGCTAGGAGCTGCTCTGGTAAGTGCAGGTAGTTATGAGCTCCTGCAAGCCATCTCTCAAAAGCTCCTCTTAGTATCAGAAGTGACTCCTGAAGAGTTCTCTGTACACCTGGAATGTTCTTAGCCCTCAAAGTCAACCTCCTGAATATTTACCTGCATATTGCCAGCTCTGCATGCATCTGCTTGCCTCAGACCCAACTACTAACTTCTGTGCAGTTCTGGATCTTACTATTGCTTTTATTGAAAATAGTGCATTGAGGTAGCTCTCCATTGTTGATCAAATGAGAATATGCAGATGAGTTATAAGCAGTTTGCATCATTTCATATGGAGCAACACAAAACTTGGTGGCTGTGATTTTGGGATTGTGCCCCCAAATTTCTGAAGAAAACAGGGAGTAGGGAGTGTTTAACAATTTCTCTCCTTTAAACCTGAATAATATTTTGTGGTATCAGTAAAAGGTGATTTAGCCAGGAGGATTTAATCCTTTCCACTTTTGAAAGGCTTGCTACAAACAAGGGAACTGTTAAAGTTTATAAAGTCAGAGAAGGGCAGGGAGAAAACTGACAAAAGGCAAAACATCTCTTATAATAGGAAGTGCAGGGCAACTTAAGCATAGGCATGCTGCGTACTCCTCTGTAGTATACTGGGTGCATGCACACATACATAAGTAGTGTGTGTATGATATATGTATTTCTGAATGAGGTCAGGAGCTGAAGTTCTGAAGTTAATCTTCTGCTCATAATAAATTAACATAAAATGTTTTGACAGACTGGTTCCTCTAAATTAAGTTAATAACATTTTTGGTATCCAGATCCCACAGGGATACTAGGACATTTTTCCTTCATCTGAACATCTCATCTTTCCTGGCTTGAATTTGCATGCTGATGTAGGATGATAGTCCAAACTATCACAGAGGCAAGTGTACAGCATAGAAGTTGGATTTGGCTCCTAGTTTTGTTTGAGTGCTTTGCTGCATATTATTGGGTACTTGCCGTGTTTGGATTGCAGGCAAATCAGTCCCTTTAAACATTAAAATTCTAGATCTGTATGGGGCCAGTAGGCATCTTGGAGACTTCAGAGCACAGCCCACAGAAACACTTATCTGTTGGCTGCTGGTTTAAAAGAAGAAAAAGAAGTACTTAAAGAATAGAATGGCTTTATCTCAAGTATTAGGAGAAGAAAATACCATTTCTCTTAAGCATTATCCATCCCTCCCACATTCAATATTTAACTGTTTTTAATCGTTTTAATGTTTATTACAAGATTGGGTATCTGACACTACATTTTTGGCAACAAAAGGAAGTTTGGGGTTCCGCTCCCTGCCCCCCACCCCACAAGTAAGTACCTGCGATTCTCAATGATTTCAGTGGAAGCTAGCTTGGGATCACCGTTTAGCAGGACTAGCCTTTTATTTTTATTTATATATATAAATAAATAAAAACTAAGTATACTTGGTTTGTGACTTGTAGAGTTGATAAGGCTGTGATCACCTTGATAGAGATTGAAAGGATAAGGGAAAAGTGTGAATAGCTTTTAATGTGTCTACTCACTAGTTTCTGGCCAAAACTCAAATATGTAAGTTGATCAATGCCTCAGATGAGTCTGCTAGTGTGTTTTGGCCTTTTTTTAGTTGTTTGTTTGTTTCTAGGTTGGTAGTTCCCAAGCTCCTTATGAATTTGAGGCCTGTTTCTGTTAGTTTCGTGACCCCAAATACTAACGCAGATGATGAAATTTGTTACGTGTGCATTCTCATACTTTACTCTCGTAGTGGTTTTTATTGAATTTTCTGGTCAAGTGGCTCAGTTTGGGGTAGAGCTTCACAGCAATTTAGTTTTAAAAAAGTTTTAGCCTGTTGCTAACAATGAGGTGAAATTTGTGTTGCGCCCCCACCCCGGGCCCTTTGAGGGAGAAAGTTTTGCATGGACTTTCTCCTTTTGGTGTGGTGTAACTTCAGTTAGTACTAATGAATTGCTTGCTTTGGAAGAATTTCTGTCAGTAAGACAGTCCCTTCAGTGGTTCCTCCGTTGGGGACCCTCAGCCCAGTGCCTGCCAGGCCCTGCAGGCCAACTCCGCGGGCATGGGGGCTCACCAGAGTGACTTGGTAGTGGATATTTTGTACTTTGCCCTAAAGAAAACATTATTTTTCACCTCAAGATGACCGGAATAAGAAGGTTAAAGTACATCTCAAGGGAAAAATTCAAATTATACTAATTTGAAACAATTAACTTACAGACTTTACTAGTGGACTCTTTTCCTAGGATCCTGAAACTGAGCAGCCGAGTTTTGGCTTTCATGAGAAACTCCTGCCCTTCCTTTGTGCCGTAACCAGGCCTGTATGGCCGCCTTGTCACTGGTGCTTGAGGTAATTTGTCCAAAACCTATTGCAGTCTTTTTAATGACATTGAAAGTGTTGGCATATATACAACTGTGTTGTTCACATAAGTATGCTGGAGAGAGGACATTTTTCTCAAGAGTCCTTAATCAGGTACTGGCCAATTACGGCTTTTACTCCACCAGTGTTTCTGTTAAACTTTCTGATTCTTTACACCAGAAATTCATTCTGCTCTGAACAAGTGGTTTGTGTAAGGCGATCTCTTGTTGGTTTTGATCTTGACATCTATACTTCATCACTCATGCATGTAAATCCAGAAAGCTGAGAAAAGTAAGGAATCCCCTGAGTGCAATGTATGCTTACCCATTCTGATGGTAGATTAAAAGTATTAGTGCTCACAGAGGGTCCTATTTATTTAATATTCTGCCAGCCCTGTTCTATTATTTGGGGAGGGGCTGTTTGTGCGATCTTTAAAAAAAAAAAAAAATATATATATGGAGAGCAATATTTGGTTTTGTGTTTTGAGACCAATACTTTAGATGATTTTCAACAATTCTTTGTTGAAAACTGTGCATAACTGGTGTGCAATAGTTAAAGGACTAAATATTATACATCTCTAATACTCTGTAGCTTAATATTGATTTTTTTTTTTTCCTTCCCCCCGCCATGTCATAGTGTTTTGTTACTGATCTCCACCGCAGCTAAGATTCTTATCCCCTTTTGTGATATTTTGCTGAAGGAGTTTATTAAGTCATCTGGGCACCAGGGTAAAAAGTCTGGTGTTTGGACGTTACACAAAGTAATGCAAGCAGTCCTTATCCTCTTCTGCAAACCGATTGTGGTCCAAATAGACAAAACAAAAGAAGAAAGTAATGAAGCACATGAGCAAGATGACAGCCAATAGACATTATATGAACTTGTTTAAAGTAATTGTTCTCTTATGTAAGAGAAGTAACAAACAATTTGACATAATCATTGAAAAAGTGATTTTGAAAGAAGAGGAGGAGAAAAAAAAGGGTGCACAGGACTAAAGGAGAGGGGTAGAAGCTGTGAAGGATGGATGAGATGTGGTTAGAAAGAAACCTTACCAAGCTTACCAACCTTACCAAGGCCTGGCCCACTAACGGGGGAGAGCACAAAGACTTCACCTTTGGTTGCCTGATGAGACTGACAGCAGAATTCCTGCTGCGTGGCGTGCGGTTTGGCTTATTCATGACTTCAGAGTAATTCAGTGCTGTTTCTTGCAGGCCACCTAATGTGGTAATGGTTTCCTTTGTTTGAAACAAGTTTCCACTGTAGTGAGATTTTCTTTTTTTTAAATAATGCTATTTATCTGGAAATAAAAGGAATTTGGAAATAAAATAAATGGAGGATACACTCTTGAGGGAGAATGGTGATGAGTTTCTCAGCTGTCTGCTAGATGCGGACTCGATTTTAGTAGCTGGCTAAGAATTTGTTAGTGCCCACTGAATTTTTTTTTTTTAACTTTCCTTTGATTGTGGCTGTTTTCCATATCTATGTACTGAAAATCAGCAGTTTGCTACGATTAGTTTGCACTTTCTTCTTCCTTGGTATATGTTGAAGCAAAATGTAATTTCCCAGTTAGCTGTTTTACTTCATTTCTTGGCTTTCTTTTGTTTAGGGTTGTGTAAGAAAAATATTTTTAACGTTGGTCAGCATTCATATGTCTGTTTTAAAAGGGCTTGTGAAATGAGAAATTGAGACATGTAACCTGTGGAATAAACTACTCCGAAAAACCATTCCCCTGGACAAGTATTTTTGAGGTTTCAGTGCTGTCTTCTGTTTGAGCTTTCATTTGGATAGGTTCTTTCTAATAATTTTAATAGCTTTGAATAGAAATTACTGAAGTCTTAGAAAAAGACAATTCAAACTTAGGTATCAAATCTTACAGTACTAGTTCTGCATGTATTTTAGTCACTGTAATTATGCCTTTTGGTTACTTATGTCTTTGAAAGGTATATTGTGAATTACAAACAACTTGAAGGCAGCTAATGCTTTGTTGTCTTGCACAGTTTTCTTGCTGTGCCAGAAGCAATTGAATAACTCATACTCTAACTGGAAAAACTTTTTTTTCTCCCCCCCGATTCTAAGGTACAGATTTTACTTTTTGTGGACTGTTGAGAAGAAAGAGTGCCTGACTTGGAAGCCTGCTTTAAAATGTCTTCTAGTTTATGAACTCACATCTTTTTTCCTCCTCCCCAACTTCCCTTCTGTTTTGCAGCCATAGACCTTTTGTATGGGGGTATATACTGCTTTATGTGTCAAGATTACATATACGACAAAGACATGGAACAAATTGCCAAAGAAGAACAACGAAAAGCTTGGAAATTACAAGGTTTGGTTTTCCTGCCTGAATTTCTTGTTTCTGTTTTTAATCATACCTGTCCCTCCCATTTGTCAATGGCAAAAAACAGTAAGGGGAAGAAAGAGCTCTTTAGAGATAGTAGTGCAGGCCTTGGGAGAGAGAGATGTCTAGCTATTACTTTCCACGAGTTAGACTGTTAGTTTAACATGTGCGCCACACCTAATTTTAGCAAAAATATTTTATTTTTAATTGCAAAAAATATAAAAATATCTAACATTAATCCTGCAAAACTTGCATAATATCACAGTCAGATCTGTATGAGGTAGAAAATGTAACAGTCTGCTCCTTTAGGCTAATTTAGGTGATACAGGCAATAAATCTGTTCCCCGCACATGAAATGCCACCCCTGTGTGTGATTTTTTTTTTTTTTTTAATAGAACGTGCCAGCTTACTTACACACCTGTGCTTTCATGGTACACGCACAGTTTCTATGTAGAAATATTTACACACAAATATATGTACACACATTTGTTTTATTCAGTTTGCTTTCCCTAATTTTTTCTTTTTTAGCCTTCACCCCAACAGTGGTTTCTCACTACCAGTGTACAATGACAGGTAAGAGGCGTGGGCTGGCGACGCACTTCACTAACAAGCGTCCCTTTGCTGATTATCCTGCCATTTTAGACATGAATCACAGTTAAGAATGCCAGTTTTATCGTGCAAATTGTTTTCCTCTTGTTTGGATATGTTCCAATGATTGCATAATTACAGCAGACTTGATTTCATATGCCCTTTCCTTGATAGAACTACTCCAAAACAAACCTTTTCTCCTTTTTTTGGAAAGGAAAGGAAGTAGCATTTACCTTTAACTGAGTAGTTTTTAAGCATCAGTTATAAAAGCTTGTCATCTTCCATTTCCAGTGGCCTCTAGGGGGTATGTTTTCTTAAAGTGGGAAAGCCTGTATTTGAAGACAGATGACTTCTGTCTAGTAATGTCTCTTACTGAATCCATGGCATCCTGTTTCAATGTGACAGCCTTAGTCAGGGCTGATATGACTTCAAACCATTCTTAACCTCATTTCCAATTTTAAAAATAGCAGCTAACATCGTATTAACTAGAGCTTTTCTGATGGCGTATTGAAAGTGTAGCTGCTTTTACTTAGTTCCTACTACAGATTCCATTCTACTTTCTGCTTATTCCCCATTTTGAGGGAGTTGAGTCAGAGGAAAGGAGGATAGCGAGATTGCCAGTGAGTCCTAGAACAAGAAAATACAGCTTAAAAAGCTTTAGCACAAAGCACTGGTTTTCAAAGCAAGACAAAAAGGAAACTGGTTTTTAAACCTTTCATTTAGGCTATGCACCTCTTCTGAAAACTCCTTCAAAACCTTCTAAGCTGCCTTGTTTTGGGCACCGAATTAACTACAACAACGTAACACTTCATGATGCTGTGGAAGAGGAAGGCCCCTCAGTTCCTTACGTTTGAATATGTAAATTCAAAGAGCAATTTCTTAATTATGTTGTCCTTAGCAAATTATATATTTGTGCCTTCTGGACTGAGATGCAGCCAGTTTGTTCTCCAGTGGACGTCAGGCTGCTATAGCTTATGTTCTAGGGTAATTACAGCTACAAGATTGTTCATCTTGTCGTCATGGATCACAAAGTTGTGCAGTGAAGGGAAGAGTCACCGAGAGGAACTGCCAGGCACAAAACCTGTTCTGTACTGGTTAACTGACTAATGAATGGCATATTAAATATATATATATATATATGAATGCATGTTTATATGAATATGCACATTGCATTTTCTGTCCCCGGAGAACGAATCTGTAATGACCAATGAAGATATAAAATGAAGGAATAGACAACAATACACTTTAAATTACTGGAGTACACAATATAGACATTTTCTCTTTAAAGTCATGGCATAGGATCTTTTGTTTTATGGCTTTTCATTGTGAAATCATATGTTTCCCTGCAAATTTATCTAAAGAACGAGAAAGGGACATACATGGGAGAAATAATAGAGAATTATGTCTTTTTTCTTTTTCTCCATTGCTTCAATCCATCCCCTCCTTCCCATAGTGACTCATGTTATCTGAAAGATTATGAAGTTTAAAGGGGGAGGGAACCCTTCTTCTTCCAAACTGAATGTCAAGATTAATACAAACCCCAGACTCGGTGTCTTGGTTTTATATTTCTACCACAGAGTTAGTTTACCTCAGATAGTGTTGCCAACTTAAAGAACTTAAGAAGTGAATCCAGTCTGCAAAAACTGAGATTGGCTTAAAAATTAAAGTGTCCATGTTGTATATTTTCAAACTTCTGTTCACAGTGCTTGAAGGGTATTAGTATATATTTTAATAGATGCTCACATAACAACATGATGCCTGGAAAAAAAACTTTAAGAAAAACCCCAAATATAATGAGATTCATTTCATACTCTTGTATTATTAACTCTTAGTGTGATGAGTTCCCATGTCCAGCTGTAGTTCAGGGTTATATGATATAACTCTGAACAAGTTGCAACTCTACCATTTTTTTTTTTTCCCCCCTCTGGTATTGAATATTCTTTAATAACAAGGGAGGTGAGAATACACGGAGCCCTTCATTCTAATTAATATTTGGATTTTTGGGAGGGGAAAAAGGTGTATTTGCTGAAGTATAGCAAAGTAAACAATCTATATTAATGATTACTTGCAAAACTGTGACTTTTATAAACTAGAGCCTTCATCGCCTTTTCCTTCACTCATCCATATGTCCCTGATAAAGTCTCTGAAAAATGATAATTTGTGTATTTCACCTAATAAAATTAATTCTTGGATGGAGATTTCACATGCTGACTTGAATCTCTGGCTATTTTATAGCATCATTTTTAAAATGATGAATTTTCACTCCTATAGCGCTACTTTCCTTTAATTGTAAATGGTAACCTGTGCATGTTTTGCAGATCTTTAAGGTAGTTTATATTGGAGTTTTTGGCATGTTTGTGGGTGTTATTAAACCTTTTATTAAAACTTTTTCCTTCCTTGTTTTTTCTTTCTTGTTTGTTTTTTTGGGGTTTTTTTGGTGGGTTTTTTAATTTTTTTTTTTTTTTTATTTTAAACACTGAACCATTCCTAATAAATGGTTATGTCTTTTTTTCCAAATTTTCAAGAGTAATAAAACCTCAATATTCTTGTTAAATTATATAGCCAGAACAGAACACTTCTTAATTTCTGTCTCTGACTTAACTTGTGCTCTTTCTAATGAAAGGCTTCTGTACAAAAGTTTTCTGTCTGTTTTGCTCTGTGTTTGTTGTGGCATTAACTGTACATGGTTTTCTGTTTGGTTTCATTTCTTTTTAATTGAATATTTGATTCACCCAGAATCCTGCAAAGTAATCCAGTCTGTCATGTTTAACTTTACTTGAAGAGTTGCTCTTGTGAAACGCTTTGGTCCGCATCCTCTATAAGCATTTAAGCTATATAATTATATATATATATATAAAAATATATATGAATAGTCCCACTGACATATGTGGAACTATTGCATGCCTAAAGCTGAGCGCACATGTGTTTCCAGGTGTGAATTTTGTTATATTTGATTTAAACCAGGATTTAAACATATCCAAGTTTGTTGGGTTTTTTTTATTATGCAATTTCATCCTGTTGTCAGATTATACTGTGTTTGGCCATTTTTAAACTACAATGAACCCAAATGCAAGAGTTCAAGTTTACAGCTGACCAGTGCGACAGCTGGTACTAACACGGTGTTGAAAATTATTTTGAGCTTTTTTTACAAACCAATTTAGATAAATTCCTAAGGAAGTATTACAGATATGAAAAGGGTTGCTGAAGACATCTAATATAAAACTTGTTGCAAGCCAATGTTCTGTCATATGTGAACTGTCCATATGTGCGTCTCTGAAGTTGCTTCATTCGTTTGCCTATGCATACTGTATAGTGTATTCAAAGCATTGCAGCTGTTTTATCTCATCAATCTGTTACACAGTAATTAGTTTCCTTTTCTGTTTTCCTGGGTGTGTAGCTTGATGCTGAACCTTGGATAAAGGAAAGGGACTGTATGATTCTGGTATTCTTTCTTATGCTTCTTGCATAATCTATTGTTGAATCGAATAAAGTGAGAGATGGGTGCATCCATGTAAATAAGAATTTTCTAGTCCTCAAGAATCTGAAAATGAGACCTTTTATTACTAGAACCTGGAGGGTCAGTAGCAACTATGAATTGAACGTTTTTGGGTGGGTAGCTTCTGACAAGCATAGCTATTTCTGAAAATGAAGATCAAAGAGCTATTAAAATTTCATGTATATTATGCAGAATGTGTAAGCCTCTAGCTATATTTTCTACTATCCTTCTTTTCATATGTATGATTTATAATTTATTTTCTGTAGCACAGCACTGTTTCTGCTCCATGCATTCTGTGAAAAATAACTCTTAATTGACTTTAATCCTCAGTTTTAGAATAGATTGCTTGTCATCTTATTATTCTTTGTTTTTAATGCCAAGATGCTTTTGTGATTCACTGTAATTGACCTTGCATAGTAATTTCTCTGTGCTACATAGAATGCTGCAGCAGTACTTAGCTGGTCAGCACATGAGTCTTCACTGTTGTGTGTTTCTTGTATCAGATTTACACTGAACACAACTCTGTGCTTACTTCAGATCTATTCTCCATACTACTTACCTGACTCATTTCTACTGCGCTTTCCTTTGAACAAAAGAAATGTATGGGAAATAGAATGTTGATGTTTGAAGAGAATAATGACAGATTTTAGCTGCAGCTCATGCGAAAGGGTAGTTAAGTATTTGGAGAGTTTTGGTTGGTTGGTGGGGGGAGGGTTATGTTTAAACCTATTACTACTAATTGTATTTTTAAGTAATGTTAGATATGTCAGTAAAGTGAATCTCAAATATTAGACCTTGCTAATATCCAGTCCTACATCAGTGGTTATAAGGAGAGGCCATACTCTGTAATGGTATATACTAAGACGTGTAGTAACTGTTTAGTATATCAAATTACTAAATTCTGCTGTTTGTCTGTAAAGATTAAGCCTGTATCTGTCCATTAAGTTGGGTTAGTTTTGATTTATTTAATAGCTTGTCAAAGTTCGGTGATGAGATTTCTTAGTTATCCTGTATCTTCTCCTAAAATCATATGGCGGTTCTGTCATTTGACCTCCTCTGAGCACAAAGAAAGGCATTTTTGAGTAATAGTGAATTCTTGTGCTAGAATTTCTTTTTGACTGAAAGGAAGATGATAATCCAATAATAGAAAATTTATTTGGGCTAGATATTCTTTATAAGTAAAGAAGCGCTTTTCTTTTAGTTCTTATTTGTTGGAAGATTAGTTGATATCTTTCTGAACAATATTGTTTGGTGGGAAGGGTAAAAAGAAATCAGTCTCTTGTAGTTGTACATAGATTGGATCTAACTTAATGGACAGCATGTTGAAAGTTTTTACTGGAACAGAGTTTTTATCCTTTTACTAAACAACTTCCTGAAACTCTTTTCGTCTGCTTAGGCATTGGAGAGAAGTATTCAACATGGGAGCCAACCAAACGAGAGTTAGAATTGCTACGACACAACCCCAAGCGGAGAAAAATAACCACAAACTGCACCATAGGTAAGTTCTATAAATCCTTTCTGAAGCTGATTCTCAGCCACTTGTATGATCAAAATTCTGTGGTGTTTTTCCATAAATATTTTTACCTTGAGGTAATTGTAGTGGATTTCCTTAACTGTTAGGATAACAAAATAAGTTTATTTTACACTACCTTTTTCTCACTGTAGAAGGATATGTCACTCTGGTACTGATGATGATTCATCTGCATAACAGCTACAAAACAGAACTTTTTTTGACAATATGCGTTTAAAGACTTTAGCAGAAATCAGTGATGTTATCTCAACTTAGTCCTCATCGGAGGTTCCATGAAGGTATATGAAGGGAAATCCTGTAGTTCAGATGTATCCTTAACTATAGCAGTCTATTGGTAAATCTGTTTTTAGCAGACAGAATAAGCACAGCAGTGTCTTTCTGCTTCATGTTCTAAACTCTAAATGGGGTCTCTTCAATTTCATATTGACTCTGAAAAGATGTAATTTGTTCTCCAATGTGTGTCAAACAGCAGTTTTGAAATGCATATCAAATGTTTAATGTTTAGAGTTCGGTAGTCTGGAGCAAAGAACTCTGAAATGTGGGCGTATCTACTTATGGCTGGAGAGTATTTGGGTAAGGGTGATGAAAATGAACAGCGTTTTCCAATTTTTTTCTGCTGTCTTTAGGTTGGGGGCGTAGGGGGTTAAAACCAGCTTCCTGACAATCTCGAATGAAAATTATTGGGCATTTTCCTGTACTGTTAAATCCACAGTAACATTTTAATGGTGAAGGTACAAGGTTGGAGGTGTAGCTATAGACATTGGAAGTAGGAAACAGTTTAAAAAGCTTTTTCCTAATTTTTAAGCTACTTACTGTTTTATGACAACACGTCATGCTTTCAGCACATTTGGTTTTGTCAAAATACACTGAACATAATTGCTAAAACTTTCTAATGTCATGTTTCTAATACAGTAAGTCATCTTTAATCCAAAATGTGTATATTTATTTGGAAAAATGGACAGAGAAGACCAAGTAAGTTGTAATAAGTTGAAAATGCGTATAGAATGGTAATTCTAAAGAAGGGACCTATGCATTTGCAATAGTGGACCAGGAAAGACAGTTGGAAAAGCATCTGGACTTTGGAAACTTCAAGCAGCCTAGGAAAAAATAACTAGGCAAAGATTGCTTGCATCGTGTTGACACTGGTATTTTGTGTTTTATGAAACTCCAGTATATTTTGTAAAGACTGTTACAAATTACTTAAGATAATAGAACTGTGCAGGGCAAAAAAAAAGTTTGATAGAAATCTGAACATGAATGTGACCTTTCTGAAGAATTGAAGCACATTTCTGTTTCTCTTCCCAATTTGAAGGAATGCTATGCCTACTCTGAAAGGATTTTAAATTTTTCAGTCTATTTTAAAAGGACACGTCTGGTTGCATGAAATCTCATACAACGCTGCATGGGCAGGGGAGTGCTCATGGAACACAGGGGATAAGGGAAATGACTGATCTCTTTACTTCTGCAGGCATGCTTTTAATAATTTCTCCTACTGAGCCCTGGAGCTGTCTATGTGCTGAGATTTAGAAAGAGAAAAAAATCAAAGCACCCAGGAGACATAATGCAGTTTTGGGCTACAGTTAAAAGCAGAAGACTAGCTTTCTTTCACAAAAATACATTGGGGGTTTAGCTGAAGGAAGAAAAGATCTGCCATTGTCCTTGAGCCTTTTCTCTCCATCTAACCTGCTGCTAAATATATATCTGCTTCAGAGTCTTTTTCCCTTCACTTTCCTCACATTGACTTGTCTGTTTGCAGTTTCAGATCAGTGAAGAGCCTATATGCAGACTGAAATGCTGCAATTATCTGGACATTCCCATTTCTCTCTTTTTCTAATACCCAATTCTTTTGACATCAAGTTTTTATCAATCCCATAGCAGATATTAGTGAATCCAGTTTCTCTTCTGAGGTAGGTAAATGGCTCAGAGAATAGGCATAATGTCCAGTTCTATTGGTTCTGAAAATGAAGGTTATGTTGATAACCATCTATAAGCATTGCACAGCTGTTGATCAGTTCTGTTTACAAAAGAGTCTGTTAAAGCATAACCAGCTGCCTTTTATGTATAAAATGCTCTCTGCAAAGCTATTTAAGAGGAATGCCAGGGGTGTTTGCTGCTTTCTGTCTTACCTCCAGAGATACACTGATGTCAACTGGGAGACAGCATGTTTAACTGCTCTGCAATGACCTTCTGAAGTGATTATTGTGCCAATGCCCGCTTCAGCATTTGTATAAAAGACAAGTGTATTAGTATTATAACTAAAATAAGTGGGACAATACTCTGAAACCTGGACAGGCATGGCCTTGAAAGGATATCCTTAACTTGTATGTGAAAGGCTTGCATATGATTTTTAGCCCTAATAATAAAAAACATTAAAATTGATGTTATTCATATCTAGAATACACTGAGGTGGTAAAATATGTTTTGTTGTAGTTTTCTGTTACACTTATATTATTTACATGACACTCATTTAGGGGATGTTTTACTCTGTGGCAGAACCCTCTTCATAGTTAAAGGGATTTTTTTTTATTCCAGATTTGTAGCAATCTCATGATGCTTCTCAAGCAGCTGGACGTGTCTGCTACTTTTTCTGAGCTGTTTGAACTTTTATACAGCTGCAGGATCCTTTGTCTTTCATTGGCACCATAAATTAAATCTGAAGAACTCTCAGTCATGAAATGAATATGTTATAATGGAGGATTGAACTGGTAGTTCATTGGAGGAAATACTGTACAAAACTCCTAGCTTTTGATTTAGCAAAATTAAATTATGTTTTCTCTTATGCAACAATTTGAAACCCATTGAAGAAGGAACTTCTTGTTCACATCCACAAAAAACCAAACCAAAACCTCAACAAAAATCCAACTTAACAAAACCCCATAAAGTTTGCTCTTTTAAAATGGTGTGTGTTTCCATCTCACAGATATCTTTCCAGCTAGTAAGAAGATAGAGTAGGTAACTTTGCTTGAATCACTATTTTGCCATTGAGCAAATTGCTCTTCAAATGAAAACTCATGTCAGGCACTGCTACAGGCTATAGAAACTCTGCAGATTCCTGCCTTTTGGGATATAAACAAAGGGCTGTTCCCAACCTTGCACGTAAGCATCTCCAAAGTGACTTGGAACACACTGTTAACTAAGTGGAAATGTTGAGCTATCTTTGTGCAAGAAGCCATGATGAAAAATCCTTGCATAGTGTGGATTTTGTGTGGGGCATTTCATATTCTGATGTGCTAGCAGACTTGAAATGTTGATGGAGTTTCTGCTTTCCAGACACTCAAGAAGACCGTATAGTCTACTCGGACCATGAACGTGCTCTTCGGTAGCAATATCAGCTCAAGACATTCTCAGACCTTATGTGCCCCAGATGCTAATAGCATGCTGCCTTTTTCATTGTGCTGGCACAGTTGTTTTCAGGTGAACTAGATCAGGCTGAAGGGATCACATATTGCAGGGAATGCAGAGGGTGAGTGGAAAGTAGAAATTTTCTAAGTTATTGTATGTTGTTCTTAGCAGCAGTACTGAATCATGGCCTAGATTATTCGATTTATAGAATACTTCTATTCATAGAAATGCTCATCTTGATTTTGGGTTGAAGCTGATGTTTCAAGCATCCTATAAAACCCAAAACTTTTATATGGAAAATCAGATAAGAGTTAAACTTAACAATTATTAAATTAGATTCTAACAGCATAAAAGGAAAATCTAATTTTTCAGCCTCTTATCTGTGAAGAGGCTGCCCTCAGCAAGTGAGGGTAATGACCAAGCTCCAAGTTCTCAAGCAAGTTTTTTTTTATTACAGGGTTGTACTAGAAGTGAAAGTGATGCAGTATCTTTCAGGAACTATTTTCCAAAGCTCGTGTTGCTCTGCTATCATTAATACTCCCAGCAGATCAGCTCTCCTGAGTACATGAAGTATTAGCTTGGGATCAGCTGGTCTCTGATTAGCATATGAAGTGACTTTGTGGCTAAAGATTGGTGTATTAACAATAGGAAGAATTAGACTCCCAAGGCACATGGATAATTAGCAGGAGCCACCTGGGATTCCCATTTGCAGTGTTGCAAAAAGGCAGAGGGGATCGCCTTTATAGGAGAGTGAGCAAATCCTTTTCAGAAAGAACGATGAGGTGTGGGGGGAGGTGGCAAAAACAATAGCTACATGGGAGTAGCAGGTGGTTTTTGCAGCTGTGCAACGCTAAGCAGTGTGATGTGACAAAGAGCAGCATGAGTGGAATAAATATTGCAGCAGAGCTCCCATGTAAAGGTGGCAAGGAAAGAGGAACAGTGGCCTGGAAAATATTTCTGGTTGTCTAGACAAGCTAGCAGGAGCTTTTCCGCTTCTGTAGAAGTAGCGGTAACTTGAAGGTGTTGAAGACTACATTAGTACTTGGAAGTCTTTTGTGAATGTACCAGTGTTATCCCACACTTGTGGGGTAACGCCAGCTTTCTGGTGTACTTTTTCTAGTTGAATGCTACTTAAGGTAGCTCCAATGGAAAAGTGTAATGACAAACATGGTTTGGTACAGCACCAAATTTTTAGCTGTAACTTAAATTTAAAAGTTACTGATTTGTACGCAGTAATACTTTTATATTTGAAATCATGCCCACACAAAGTGCACCTTGAATAGTAGCCTCTTCTTCGATTCTTAAATTTTTTTGGACTTTGTGTGATGAAGGAAAGGAGAACCTCCTTTAAGATTACTCAGGTGAATGTTTCCTCTGTGACTATTTTTTATATCTAACTTCAGAATTTGAATGCTTATCTGGTTGGAAAACTGTTTCCTAAAAGGTTGCATTAGTAAAATAAAAAAATGCTACCCTTCTATTGGGGAGATCCTTCTGTTCCTGTTTTACCTTGTCATGAGCTCTGACCATTGGACTGAGTTGTGTAATATTTTTCCTAGGTCTAAAATCGATAAACCTGGTAGTAAAAATAAATAAAAAACCCCTTTCCTCTCAAAGCTCCCAAGGAATTTTAAGAAAAATTAGAGGGGCGTGAATCTCCTAAGAATTTGAAAACATAAGCTGTGATTTACTTGCTGAGGTTTGTAGAGATTGCTAGACTTTCGAAGTTTACCTCTTTAGCAATGTAAAATATAAAGCTTCCCTCTGCAAAAGACATTTTGAAAAGAAATTCCAGACTTGATATTTCAGTAGCCTTTTTGTGTATTGATTGTTATCTGAGAGCATGTCACCTAGTTTTCCAAAGCTAGTGCCAGAAAGCAATTTGCATCGCTGCTGTCATGTCACTTTGTATGGTTGATCTTCACAGCAGTCATTGATTGAGTTATCTATGATTTAATTGCTCCCAAGTAAGCTTAGGAACGGCCACATTATTACTGAAGTCCTTGCAGTGTTTACCTGCTTGGAGTGAGCAAACTTTTGTTACAGAAACTTTTATTATAGAAAAGTAAGTCATCTTACCTTCACATTTGAGGAGTTTACTAATTAACAATACTTCTTCAGAATGCTGATTTGATCCCAGGCTAGCTTCACTGAGGAACGAAGGGGGTTTTCTGCTCTTACTATCTTGATATTTGATTGAATTTTAGGCCCTCTTTCAGAAAGGACATAGAATCGTAGAATCCTAGCTGATGTCTTTCAGTATATGAGTTGTCCTGTTTATGTTTTCATGTCATGGTTTTGCAGGGGCATATTCTTTAATGAACATTAAGAGAACCAAATTCTAAAAAGCATTTCTGATGAAAGCAATAACACTTTATTATCTTTCCCTCTCCCCTCCGTCCATGTTGACGCTATGCTTTAAGCAAAAGAACTATCAGTATACTTCTCTCTAATACCTGCTAAGGGTGAAGACATATGCTACAACTGAGGTAGACAGGTTTCTTCCGTCAGGGGACAATCCTTTTTTTCTCTTCAGCCTTGTGTACGCTTCCCCTTAATGCCAGCCACGTGGTCCCACCCTCTCCTGGGCATTCACTCTTGTGCTGTCAAGCTGGTTGCAGGGTCTGTTCAGTTCATTAACCTGGCAGAAAACATGGTGCTTTTTTGTTGGTAGTGGTTTTGCAAGAGCAATGTTCTCCTGTGTTACCACACTCAACAGCTTGACAAAGGTTCTGACACATGCACAAAGCTGGCATGAGGAGGGGATGGCACAGGAATGGGATGTGTGGCTGGGAGTAAGGGGGACCTCCTTTTGCTGACAGCAAGCCACGCTGCATCTGAGCTGTAGTTTTGTTTGTCTACAGCAAAGCCAGTGAAGATTAACTACTCTTGGACTGTCACCTTGTAAGGCTTGACATTAGAGTAAGCCAGGAAGTCAAATTTTAAACAGAAAACAAACTTTTCAGGCTTTTTAGGATCCCATGCGAACAGGACAAATTCTTTGAGAAGCTGGCATTAGTGATAACATGGCCTCTATTGTTGCATATTTAGCTTAATATTTTTAAAGAAAATATTACATAATTATGTGAATTCCCCCTTGTCTTCTAAGATTCTAAAATCAGTCAGTTACCTTGTATTTATCAATTTACTTCTTTTTTTAAAATCAATCCGTGTAAGGCTGAAATCTAAATGACCTTTTTGGCTTATGCCATTTACGGTTCCTGCTGTAGCGTATATGGATAACCTCAAAGTTTATGGCTCTTCCTTTTCAGCCTTTATATGCAGTCCCCCTCCGCAAGAGAGAAGAAAGCTCTTCGGAAGTAACTAATACAAAATGTTGGCCTATCTTTTGTTTGATGATTGAAATGTAGTTGAAACTTGCAGGGCATGTTTTTCAGCTTGTAAAGGTTAATGAAAGGAGGATACCAATTCCCTTTACAAAGAACTTTTTTCCCCAAGGGGTTAGTCCTGCTTTCCAGTTGAAGTGCTGTAACTAGTTGAAGTATAAACCAGTTAACATCTCTTCTCCAGGGAGTATCAGGCAATAGTAGTGGGATAGCTTGGAAAGTAAAATTACGTATTCAAGGAAATCACGGCTAGTTTTGGCCCTTGTTAGGCCTCCCAGTATTTTTCAGTTGATCTTCTTGCAGTATCATACAGATCATTGAAGAAACCACCAGACCTAACTTGTGTACATCGGGAGTATTCTTAGCAGCACTTAGAAATATGATACTTTGGTTTCTTGCAATATCTGTGTATAGAATAAATCCCATGCCTTTGCTTTGTTTCCAGTAAAAATTAACAAAATGTCAAAAACAATATTGAGGAGAAGTTACCTTGAAGCTTGAGCTTGGTGGTAGGTTAGCATTGGAAACAGCTTTTGCTGTAACGTGCTAGATGTGTTCTGGAGGAGATTCTTAGGTCCAGGGGTCTGCTTGAAGGTTTTAATTTGCATGGCTTCATGTGGGAGCAGTTTAGTTTAAAACAGAATAGCAAGCTGAGTAGAACCTTTGGGTATATTTGCTGTCTGAGGAGTAGTGGGTTGTCATACAGGTTTTAGAATTCCTTAAAAAAATACATAAAAAAAATTGTGAGTGGTTTGACCTTTTTTTTTCCTTCCCTGTAAAGCTTGTTTTGCATGTTTTATTAGTGGGGAAATAAGAGCAGAGAGACACCAATGTATAGGCATGTGTATAGCTGCAGTAATATAAAATATTGCAGATGAAGAAATATTGACATAAGCATCAAAGTTTGTAAAGCCAGAATTCTAATCTCCAGGGATATCTACCTCAAATACAACCCCTGCAGACTGTACGAAGTCAAAACTACTTGTATGTGAAATAAGCAGACTGCAGTTGGGGTTGAATTTTTCTGTTATCCTGGCTTGGAAAATTGCCATTCGTATTACTTGCATAGAAAATACTTTAATTTCGTAACTCTAGGTGGCTCCTGGGGATTTGAGACAAAGGAAGACACACTGTGTGTGTTCACAATGGGAAATTCCTTAGAAGACAGGGTTCTTAATCCCAGGCTTGGATCGTGTTCCAAACTTCTAACTCAAACCTGATTTTCCTCCTCTGGACTTTTTTTAAAGTGGATCCATGGTTGTTACTGATCCATACACATCACTTTTTAGTTTACAGACAGTGTTTCGATTTGACTTTTCTAAAACTGTGCTCTGCACTTCTTCAGGTGAAACTTCATCATTTGGATCCAGCCAGGTAGCAGCATGAAAAAAGCCTTTTTTTCCCCTCCTAGATGCTGATTCAACTTTCAAGTGTAAAATGTTTGCTGAATCAATTATTTGTCTTGCCTATCTCTCTCTAATGGTAGTTAATTTTTTTCCTGTGCTGTGCTTTCTTCACTAAGTCATTATATAACTTCAATATGCAGTCAAAACACTAGGCTTTTAACATGAAAAATGCAGTAAATGTTAGTCACTTGTCATCATCTGCTTGAACAGGTTTTTATGGGAAGGGGAGGTTTCTTATCAAGAAAAACCCAACAGCAATATATAGCCAGAATTTTATTTTGGCCCTCTGAGCAAGGTACCTTTATTTAGATAAAGTATTATTTTTTGTTTGTTTAAAGAAAATTTATCAGGGCATTTCTTTAAAGTAGTGCTTATCTGGCTTAAAAAAACCCAAAAACCAAAGCAGTGGACGCTTACAGAAAAACAGATGTGCTACAAGTGCTTGGCTTTCTGTGTCTGTCAGAACAAACAGCAGGCCTAACCCTTCTTTGACAGCAAACCCTGAGGTCAGCAGGTACGTCTCCTGTTTTCTTGACCACGCTATGCCAAACTACAGACTATTGCTGGTTTTGGTCAATATCATTCAGTGATCCTCTAAAAACCAAAGCCTTTCTTGAAATGGAGGGTATATTTTCGCTGTACAGTGGTGCAGTCGTTGCAAAGATACTTTCATAATCTCTCAATCAAGAGCCAGATAAGGAAGTTCAGAATTAGCCCATGTAGTTACACTGATTACAGTCTTAACGCGTGCCTGTTGTCTTGTCATGGACAGAGATGCACCCTTAGCATGAGAAGGTTCTTTTCTTACTATTAAAAATCCCAACCAAACAAACAACCCAAACCAAAGAAATAAACTTTGATTTATCACTGTATTTTAGCCTGATTAGCTCCATGTCATTACAGAGAGCATGGCATTTTCAACAAGGCCAGTAATCTCCATCTCGGTTTTGTTCTTTTGTGGATCACTTTTGGATTATATTTACTGTGACCTTCCATTCTGCTCTTTCATATCTGCTTCTAGAGTCAGGCTTTGTGTGGACAGAAGGTAGATACAGTATATACTGAAACTAGGAATATGCATAAACAGCATGTGGCATGGTTTGTGTGTTGTGGATTGTTGGAATAGCTCTGTGCCAATTCATCAACAATAATTTGTGCATATTAATATATTTGGATGCATTTAATTTCATTGGCAGTTAGCTTACTCCTTAAGTTATTAATTTGTGAAATCTGTTTTGAGGAAGGGTAAAAACTTGTAGGCAGCATATGGTGTGATATTGGGGGGAAAGGACGGCTGCGGGTGTGAATTTTATTTTGTCAGTTTAGTGGGAGTACCTCTTCTTCTTTAAAGATGCCATCTGCACAGGATTCTCACTGTAAGTCTTACGCTTCTGTGCAGATCATATAAGATCTCACTGAGCTTTTAAGTTTGGCTGCTTTGGGGGAGGGCAAAGAGAATATTTTATTCTGTGCCACCTTTTGAAGTATTTTATTTTGTATAAAGGCTTTTTTCTTTGCCATCAAGTTGCCGTATAAAAATACGTTGAAGGGTCTAACTAGCTTTTAAAGCCTAGTTGTCATAATGCTCTGTATCGATCATTCAGTCGTTTTGACAAACACAGTTCCTGTTCTTTGCCTGTTACTGTTCTCTTTTGACGTTGGGTGTCTTCTGTCTCTTCTCCCTGACCTTCCTGCAATTATTATCAGATTAATCATTATTTTCATGCTCTGGTTCATAGGACTTTAATGTCTTGAACTTTGCTTTGTAGGGTGTGTGAGACAGGGCAGCTCCTATTTTGGTTATGTAGCTCCTTTAGGAGCTTCTCCATACCTTTATTCGACTTTAAATTCATTCAGCTCTGTGTATCTGAGTGTACAACGAGCACCACAGTTTTAAGGGGTCTGGCTTCATTGTTAAACTAAGGCATTTTGTGCAATGCATAGACCTATATGCAGCATTTCATGCCACGTTTTCTGCTGTGCAGAAATAGGCGCCTTTTTGTTTCTCTAGCTCTTGATATGACGTGTGCTTGGAGTGCATCGTGTTTCATCTTGCTCCTCCAGCTGATTGATCTTCAGGTGTTACAGGGATCAGATAATCAAATCTATTACTAAGTATCAAAGCATTATGTGATTATTTCCAGTGCTGTATATGAAAGATGTTTTCTTCTATTGCATGTTCTGAAAATTTGAGATCCAGATTGTATGTATGCATTCCCCAATGTGTTCACTCACTGCTAAGAGATCCTGACAGAGATTGGATCAGGTTGAAGCACAACACAAAATTTGTTCAGTGGGTCTTGATATGCCAGGATAGGAATTCAGAGAAGTTTGGTACAAGTTCTGCTGCAGAACTTAATGTCTTTTTCAGGCTTACTCGTTTCAGCTGAGAGAATCAAATAGAGAGAGATGATTCCCATGGATGATTACATGCTGTATAGCTTTCTGGTTTTGAGAACATGATGCATTGGTTTCTTTTTGAGACACCTGAGAGAGAAAAACAATTTTGCAATGCAGATGGTCAGTAAAAATACTGAAGATGAGAAATTACGGATATAAAACCTGACATTTTCCATACTCTTGAAGGAAAAAAAAAAAAAAAGCCTTTATTTGCAGAATGCTCACGGGTCGTCTTCCTGCTAGGTGACTTACCAAAAGGTTCAAAACTAATCTTGCGTATTGCAGAGATCCTTGGCTTTAGCTCCCCTTTCCCCTCCTGCCCCACATTTATTTTAAACTTAAGCTTGGCTATGGGAGACAGTAAATTCATATAAATGCCTATTACATTTATATGTAATTTTAAATCAATTTTTAGGCGTGGATTTAACTATGTCACCTTAGTTTATGAAAAGTCCTTTCCCTGAATTTTTATTTTTTTAAATTCAGGTTATTCTTTACACTTATAATACAAGGCAGCCACTGCTTAACAGGAAGAACAGTTCAACTTCACATCCTGGCCAGGACAAATTGCTCCTGAAATATTTTTTATCCTACCTAGATGAAAACCCAACTGTTGTGCACTTGTCACATGAAACTTTGTGTGGTTGTATAAGGATTGATGTCATGCTCTGCAGCTACAAAACAGCAAAATATTTACTCTAAAGGAAAGTATTTTTATTTGTATTCTGATCTGTTCCTTTTTACTGTAATTGTGACCAGTCTGGGGACATGTTGGCTAGATTTGGCCCACAGAAGGCTTCTGTCTAGCTGTTTTCTTTTCTTCCTTGCGGGGAAGCGTATGGGGAAATAAAATGACCCGTGCCATACCCACTCAGGTGCACAGAAGTTTCTAGTGGAGAAACCAGCAATACTGCAGTGTCTTGGACAAGTTGTCTCCTCCCTCATTTTAGGAGCTTTTGTAAAGCTATTGCTATTTGAAGTATTAAAAAGGAATTATTCTAATTCAGAAGCTCTAATACTACTAGTAAAGGAGCTTGTCTGTGTATCTTCCATATATCTTCCATTTTTGCAGTTCTTAAACTGCATTAATTTATTTACTGAGATGACACTGGAACACTTCAAAATACAAGTATATCGGGATATTGCAGGATCTCATCACTGGAGAGTTTTAAGAACAATTCAGGGAAACATTTGTCAGGAATAATATAGGTAGTGTTAATTCTGCTTTGAGGTAAAAGGCTAGACCAGGTGATTTCTCAAGATCTTCTACAGCTATGTTTCCTGTGATTTTAGTGGAAGATTCAATGCACTTTTCAGTGGTTTGGTCAAAAACACTCACTTTGTTTTGTTTTGGAAGCATGTTTCGTAATTTAAATTCGCAGGGAAAAAATACTTGCAGTTCCTTGTCTTGCTTGAAACAGCTTCTCTATTTACACAGGCTATAGAAAAATAAACCTTAAGAGGTTTGTTTGTTTGTATTGCCAGATATTTTAGGAATGCTGACTCATTTTACCAGGCCGAGGGTGTGCACACATGAGCAAATTACCATCAAATCAAAAGGATGAGAACTTAAAGGACATCAAGTGCTCCTACCTCGTCTGTGTGCTCGGTCTTAACCCAAGCATACAGTTACTGCAAAGTAAATGACAGGCTGTAACCTCACAGCCTGGCTTACCATGCCCACACTGTTAGAAGAGATCACTTGCCTTGTTTGAGGTGCTTTAAGCCTGGAGAAACAGAAATAAAAATAAGCATAATTGGTCAGTACTCTTTTGGAGAATCAGGGGCACACAGTGCTTGCACACCACAAAGTCACAAAGTATCTACAGGTAAATGAAATCGTAGGGAGTGTGCCCTAAGGCAAAATGGAAACTCCTTTGGGCTGTGAAATGGTTCATGTTTTGGCATCATTAGTTTGTGAATTGGTTCAAAGATGTACATACTGTAAGTGTAGTACAGAGAGTACTTTCTGGGTGGTACACTTGGGAATTGTCTGGTTTGTGGGTTTTGTTTCATCTGTGCAATAATAATCTAAAATGCTACACTTTGATTACACTCTTGGTAACATCTTTGATCAGTTTGCTCCAAGGATGTCACTTGCCCTTAGATTCTTCCAACAATACATGTCCAAATAGTATGCGTGGAAAGGCCCATCTGTTGCTCTGAGGAAGAATCTATAGTAAAGCCGCCTTTGGTAGTCATTGCTTAGAGATGTGCATTTTTTTCCCCAAATCTGGCAAAGTTAAGAGTAACCTTCCTTGAATCTTATCTCCATTTGTTGCTGTTACTTCCATATCATTACTAGAAATTCTTTATTTAAATTAGCTACAAACATGTATCTCCTATGCTGAGCCTTTAGTCCAGTGTTGTTAAAATGTTATGTGATTGCTTTTAATTGAAGGTGCAGCATGATACAGGGACACTGCAGAGCTCCTCCAGAATTGATATATAGCACTGCCAATAGCTGCAAGCTTAAATTTTTCTCGACCCACATGAGCAGGTATGACACAAAGGAAATGAACTGAAATACCAGATCCATGCGATCTCTTTGCATTACCCTATGACTCTTTTTTGCATTACTAAAGTGAATGGATGATGCATTAAGCCACAAATGCAAAAGTTCATATGCGGAATAGCTATGTAGTCTAAAAATGACATTGAAGATAGTTAGCAGCCCTGATTCTGGCAGCAGCTGTTACCTATTCTCCATCCCTTCCTGAGTGGCAGCAGGAAAACAAAACAAATTTTGTTTTCCAGAGTCGTGTGGTAGGAATAGGGATACAAGCATTAGGGCTATGGCTGTTTTGCTACCCAGCCTGTGGTTTTTAGACAACTGCCTGCGCAGGAAGTTTGTTACAGTAGAGGGAATACGAGGGCTGGCTGTCTCTGAGAGACCGACCGTTCCTGCATCCCTCCCTCATTCTGGCACTGGCCTTTTGTCCTGACCCGCGGTGAGCTGTGTGAACAGGCTCAAACAGGTCAAAGACTCATCACTGTTTGCAGGTGATGAGTTCATGCCCTCAAGGTGAGACTACTTTTTCTGTCAGACAGGCAAGGTGAACCATTTCACCGTGGAGTCAAGCAGATGCCAGCTCAGTGCAAGGGGAGCATCCCTTTTGGCATCAGTGAGCTGGTAGATGGGCTTAGCTGTTGTGTGAAAATGCCCTCATCTTCCCCCTCCCTGTCAAAGCTGGTTCCTGTGTTTTGTATCACACTATAATATTAATCTGGATGTGTGAACAGTCATGGGATGAAAAAGTGGTGGGGGCATTACACACCTCTTCTGAGTCCGGGTCAAGGTACTTGGCCCTTCCTCATAGCTGACAGAGCTGCTTTTGGAACCACTCCAACAGCTGGGAGTCCCAAACTCCCTTGTTGCAATGTTTTCTAACTGTGAGACAATTATTTCTAATATCTAATTAAATTTCATTTCTTGTGAGCTCTGTCTTTTTTTTATTATAGCTTTGGTAGGCCACAAGAGTTAATTACAGTCCTCTTTGCAGTGGCCTGTAACATACTTGAAAATTGTCAGCCTGGCTGTTCCTCCATCAGCACTATCTTTTTTAATTAATTAACTCAACCAGTGGGTTCTTTAGTTGTTTCTCCAGTCTCAAAATATTAATTTCATACAAATTTTCACTCATGTTCTTGACTTCTCCCCAGTTCGCATAGATCTCTCTTAAAAACGGGTGCTCAATTCCAGACATCATCCAGCTGAGGTTTTCCTGTCACCAGGGCAGAATAATTACCTCCCAGGCCTTCTCATGTTCCTGTTAAGTTTCAAAATGCTGTTTGTCTCAGAACTACAGCACAGTATTAAGTCATTTAGGTCGAGTTGCTATGGCCATTGCTCCTTATTTTGTGTTTGTCCACTTAATTTTTCTTGTTTCCTACTTCACAATTGTTTTTATTGAATTTAATTGATTTCAGATAGTTTCTGCCATTTAACAAGTTGCTCCTGAATTATTATTCTGTCTTCCAATTATGTTTGCGCTATCTTGAAGTAGTTTGTCCCTTCTGTAAGCATATATTATGTGATGTCACTGAAGCGATTGAATAAAAATAGTGAATGCAATCAATTCCCCATTAACTAAGAGGGGTGGGGACAAACTAAATGCCAGAAAAACATTATTGGTGTCTCAATCCACGCTAAGTCAATGCAAATTCAGCTTAGGCTCAGAGCAGCATGAATGTGCGCAGTGTCAGCGTGGGTCTGTAAACAGTATGAACATGTTCACATGGCGCTGTGCCCAAGGTAATGAGCCTTCCAAGAAGTACTGGGGAATGCAGTGCAGAGGCACTACATCTGGTTACATAAAGAATGTAACCACGTTTACTTGGTCTGGACTACTTATTCTTGCCCGTACAGAACGAGTGCTGTTGTTTTTACATTGTGGTGTGGATGAACGAGATCATCCTCGTAGACATGCTAGAAAATATATTCATCTCTGCTGCTGAACAGATTCTACAAACATCGCTGCGCATATATCCTGACAATTTAATGTAGGCAGGTTGTTACCTATTGGTAACTTTTCATGGCTTTTTGGATGTTTTAAGGGAGAAAAAGAGTAAAAACAATGACTTTTTGAATGGCAATCCTAACACAACATAAAAAAGGATAAATCTGGAAAGTCTCCTGTCTCCTTGAGGTCACTCCAGAACTGCCCAGTTGCACACAAATATGCCAGAAATTACTGAAAAAAAGACTTTGAGTTGTCATGTGAACCTCAATGAAGTATTTGAGCATGCATTTAAGTGTCGCATTTAAGTCATAACACTTGACGTGAGATTTTTCTTACAGACAGCAAAACTGGGAAATATGAACAGACATGTTGGTTTGGGGTTTTTTTGAACCACATGGTAACCTGAAAGGTGGGGAATTACCTCTCTTTTCTAAAAGCAAAACTACCCTTGGCCAGTAATAAGTAACTTAAGAAAAATAAGTAAATGGCAGAGTATCTAGTTAAGGTCACAACTTGCATTCAGTGCATGGGATATAGTTCCTGGGTTTTTTGAGTTGTCAGTTACTCAGCTATAGAGCAAATTGTGTCTGCTTAATTTCTTTAAATGGACTGACCAACCCATCTTTGCCTCTGGGTAAAGTTGTGTTAATAGGTAAACAGATCAGTAATGAGGATGAATTCCAATTACTCTGGACAGCAGTGACATACTGAAACTGAGAACTTTATGGGTTTGAGTGACTCATCTGTCTAAATAGTGTTTGTCTTCTGGTGCTGGTGATATGTAGAAGGAGGAATACTTACTGTATTCTGTTTCTTTCAACAGTTCATGATTTTGCTATACGTGTGCCATTCGTGGCATGTACTACTTTCCTCCGGTGCACCATCTTTTGTAGCTGGGCTCCAGGATTTTCAACTGGAAACAAACTCAAGGACACTTTCCTTTTGCACACATAAGCAAACTTTTTTCTATTGAGCAATCTGTTATTTCAATAGTAATGGAAAAAATGCAGTGATCCAGAATCCTTTTGCCAGAAATTGGAAGGTTAAAGATGAGTTTTCATTTAGAATGCAACCATTTTTTTTTCCTAAGATACACTTTTTTTTTTCTTTCCAGAAAGCCTATTCTGATGTAATTGTCTTTCTGTCTGTGAAGGGGTGGGTAAACTTGTAGTTTACGGTGCAATGCATAATGCAGTGTATCTAAAATAGTCCTGTAATTTATTTTCTCTCTAACAGTTGTTCTTCATAGTCTTATACTGACTGGTTTCTGTTTTCAGTGCCTTCCATGTTTTAAATTAGTTTTCTTATGCACCTTGGTTCTTAGGTTAGAGTTTCCCAGAAGGGGGGGGAGGGGAACACACCAACATGAGGTCAGTATGTGTAAGGAAAAAAACCCACCTCATTCTTCTTGTGTGTTTGGATAGTGTAAGCAGCGGCAATAAATACGGATAAGTTTACTTTCTGTTCTAATCCCGGTACTCTGCAGAATGGACTTAATTTATGGTTCCCACAAATGATGTGTGTGCAGGTCAGGTACTTAAACTAAAGAATGTGTCCTCCAGTTGCACTGGAGCGCATGTGTGTGTCTATTAGGCCTTCTGGATGGAAAGGGCTGACTTTTTAATTGCCTCCTGTCAGTGCCAAATTAAAATATTTGTTTCTAATTAAAACAGGAAAAAGAAATCCAAATTTGTTTGACTGTTATCTAAATACAATGTACTCTGTCATCCTCCCAACGTCCCAAAACTGCAGGATTCAGCATGACCTGTGAATCTTGATGCACACACATGTATACATGATATTTAATAGGTATTTTTAGGTAATGGAATAATATAATATAGGAAAATATTTATATTAATATATAGAATATAACATATATAGAAAAATTGAAAGCATGTATCACAAATCTCTTTTTATAAGGTAAGAAATACTGCTCTAGAACTCTCTTCTGACTTGTGATTTTAAAAGGCTTTGCTTAAAAGTCAGGTAGAGCAGAAGAGCGAGTGAAGTTCTCCAGGTTGTGCCTCTTGGTGGTTGAATAGCTTGAGGGGGCTGGGAGAGTGGGTGGGTGGTGGTAGTGGTATAGCTCGAGAAAGGTGGTTTGTTTCGGAAGGGATTTATAGTGATTCAAAATGAGCAATGACTAACCTGGCAACCTTGAATAACTGGAGAAAAGGAGCCAAGTCAGAAAAATAAACACAGGGGAACTTCAGCACATTTTCACGTGGTTCAGCAGTAACCGAAAGAGGAAAGATTATTGCCCTGAGTGTTCATCTTAATTTCTTTGATCTGTCATGTAATCCCTTGCTAACTGTTTCTGTCAGAAATACTCTGTTTAAAAAAGATTTACTGATTAACCAGTCTGAATCAATGAATCCATTTGGAGAGCACTTACTCAAGCAGTTGCCCCAACTTACCTGCCGGGGATCCTTAAGTACTGAGGAGAAGGGTGGTAATAAGCAGTCTAGTCTGTAACCTGCTTATGCCAATCAGCTGCAGGACAGAGCAGGATGCGTTTGGTGAGGAAGAGCCCATGGTGACTTGGGAAGGTGGTTTCGGTGGGAAGTTGAGGTGATAAGCCTGCTAGATGAGAGAGGGTCGGGGCAACAAGGAGATGCAATGGCAAGAAGCCTGGAGCTGCAGCCTTAGTGTCCCTGATCTTGCTGCTCCGCACTACTCGGAGAGGGTGGTCTCATCATCTTTGTGGCGTTCTTTAATGTTACTGGGTTTGCTCTTGTTGTGGGAGCTCAAAAATGAGAACCATTTTTGTGGTTCGTTCATTATTTTTATGTATCTGGATCTCGCCACGTCTTTTTCATTCATTTAACTGGATTGTTTTAGTCTAGTCTTCCAAAGCCACATATCCTTTTTCCCTTCCTAATACCTTTTCTGTTTACAGAATCACAGAATCATATAGGTTGGAAAAGACCTTTAAGATCATCGAGTCCAACCATAAACCTAACACTGCCAAAACCACCACTACACCATGTCTCTAAGCACCTCATCCAAACGTCCTTTAAATACCTCCAGGGATGGCGACTCAACCACTTCCCTGGGCAGCCTGTTCCAGTGCTTGAGAACCCTCTCGGTGAAGAAAAATTTCCTAATATCCAGTCTAAACCTCCCCTGGCGCAACTTGAGGCCATTTCCTCTTGTCCTATCACTTGTTACCTGGGAGAAGAGACCGACCCCCACCTCTCTACACCCTCCTTTCAGGTAGTTGAAGAGAGCGATAAGGTCTCCCCTCAGCCTCCTTTTCTCCAGGCTAAACAGTCCCAGCTCCCTCAGCCGCTCCTCATAAGACTTCTGCTCCAGACCCTTCACCAGCTTCGTTGCCCTTCTCTGGACACGCTCCAGTACCTCAATATCCCTCTTGTAGTGGGGGGCCCAACACTGAACACAGTATTCGAGGTGCGGCCTCACCAGTGCCAAGTACAGGGGCACGATCACTGCCCCAGTCCTGCTGGCCACGCTATTTTTGATACAAGCCAGGATGCCATTGGCTTTCTTGGCCGCCTGGGCACACTGCTGGCTCATATTCAGGCAGCTGTCAACACACACCCCCAGGTCCTTCTCTGCTAGGCAGCTTTCCAGCCACTCTTCCCCAAGCCTGTAGCGTTGCATGGGGTTGCTGTGGCCCCAGTGCAGGACCTTGCACTTGGCCTTGTTAAACCTCATACAGTTGACCTCGGCCCATCCATCCAGCCTGTCCAGGTCCCTCTGCAGAGCCTTCCTACCCTCCAGCAGATCAACACTCCCACACAACTTGGTGTTGTCTGCAAACTTACTGAGAGTACACTCGATCCCTTCGTCCAGATCATTGATAAAGATGTTAAACAGAACTGGCCCCAGCACAGAGCCCTGGGGAACACCGCTTGTGACCGGCCGCCAACCGGAGTAAACTCCATTCACCACCACTCTCTGGGCCCGGCCGTCCAGCCAGTTCTTTACCCAG
Source organism: Mycteria americana (assembly GCF_035582795.1). Lineage (NCBI taxonomy): Eukaryota > Metazoa > Chordata > Aves > Ciconiiformes > Ciconiidae > Mycteria > Mycteria americana. Next base: position 4,113,993 of record NC_134376.1, on the reverse strand, counting down.
CGAAGCGTACACCCGTCCAAGCCATGAGCAGCCAGTTTCTCCAGGAGAATGCTGTGGGAGACCGTGTCAAAGGCTTTACTGAAGTCTAGATAGACAACATCCACAGCCTTCCCCTCATCCACTAGGTGGGTCACCTTGTCATAGAAGGAGATCAGGTTGGTCAAGCAGGACCTGCCTTTCCTGAACCCATGCTGGCTGGGCTTGATCCCTTGGTTATCCTCTACATGCCGTGTGATAGCACTCAGGATGATCTGCTCCATCAGCTTCCCCGGTACCGAGGTCAGGCTGACAGGCCTGTAGTTCCCCGGGTCCTCCTTCCGGCCCTTGAAGATGGGTGTCACATTTGCTAATCTCCAGTCAGCAGGGACCTCCCCAGTTAGCCAGGACTGCTGGTAAATGATGGAAAGCGGCTTGGTGAGCTCTTCTGCCAGCTCCTTCAACACTCTCGGGTTTAGTGAGGGTTTTTTCTGTAGCTTGGTGATTATATAAAACTGAGAAAGGTTCAGTGTAGGGATGCAGTGTTTTCAAGCTTAGCCTCTTGCAAAAGTCTATCGTCTTGCTTGCAACTCAGCAGTTTATAACTGCTCAGCGTCTTGAGTGGTTCACATTATTTTAGCATTATGCATTTTCTTTATCAAGTTTCTTCTGTGTTTTGTATCTCCTAAATTTTTACCCTTTTTGGAAATCCTTTTGGATTGACAGAATAGTTTTGCCATTGTGCAGGCTTTTTCTTGAACATAAGCTAGGTTAACCAGCACTGCAGTAGCTTTGTAGGTATTTGGCAAGCCCACTATTAACTGATTTTTTTTGGGGGGTGAGGGGTGTCAAAAGTGTATCATAAAAAAAAACCCTTAACATCTGACAAAATGACTACTGACTTATTGAAGGAACTCTGTTCAGGGTTTAATGTCAGTGTCTGCTGAAGTGTCCTCTCGCCAGCAGTAAGACTGCAAGTCCACCTATGACTGCCTAAGAGGCTCACCACAAAGTTGAAAGTTCTCTTGCATTGCTGTTGCTGACTGTATGGTCTTAGACCTGGGGTCATGAGAGACCACCTTCATTCCACCTGAACAGCAAATTGTGTGCGAGTGTGTAACTTCTTGTGAAATGGTTGCTCTGTGGATATAGCCTTTAACTTGCTTCTAGGCAGAGCGTATTCATTTCAGGGTTATTTATAGTAGCTTTGACCATACTCTGAATTTTATAGAAGTTTCAAAGTCTATACTTGCAGAACTTTTTTGCTTAAATTCTTTCCTCAAACTCACTACGGGTTCCTGAAGCGGTACTGCTGATGTGGCCTAAAAACCAACAGAATATCGTGTGGACTTTTTTATTAACTCTTGAAATATATGTGAAAGGAGGTGGGGGAAATCCCCAAACACTTAATACACTTCTATTCTGCGTATGCTCCTCTAACAGGCACTGGAACCAAAGCCCGTAGCAAAGCCCTCCTGGTTGCTGCAGGCTTCCTCCCAGCAAAGCATTACAGCGTAGTCGCTGACAAGTGTTTCAGTTCAGCCATGTACCAGGTCACACAAATGTTTTCCATCCTTCTGTGTTCTTTATGAAAGCTGTTTGGGGTCTGTGTTATTTCTGAGTATTTTTGAATAGTATTTTTGCAGTGTTTAAAAATCAGCCAAACAAAACCCCCAGTTTCTGTCTTGATACTTCTCTGCAATATAAAGAAGGCATAATACCTAAATGTGGTGGCTTATTACTGAAGGAATAGATTTGTGCTTTTGCCTTGTATCTTATAACTGGTGGAAAAAGTACAAGATGTGGCTGGCAGAACTCAGGTGAATTTCAAGATAACTTTTGAGAATTTTGTGTCAAAATTTTCCTATTAAAATATGAACTTAATGTGGTCAAACTGTTTGCTTGTACCCTTTAAGAATAAACAAAGGAAAATAAATTCACTCTTTACAAATTCTAAAGCAAAGCTATAAAAATGTTTGAATTTAAAGAATACAACTTACACATTTGTAACTCAGATTGTGCTCAAACACCTACCCCCCCCCGCCCCCCATTATTATTTCTCTTATGCTAGATTGCATGCTGTGTGTTTGCTGGTGGTAGAGATGTTGAATTGTTAAGTTAGTTTTTAAGATCATGTGGTTGAAATTTTTTCATTTAACTTGGCTGTGACAAAAGTTTATGTAGCTTTTTCTTAAACTGTTGTCAAAATAATTTAATACCCAAGTGTGTCATTGGTAAGTTTGTATAAAATGTTCTGTAAAAAATGCTGAAAAAACCTTTTCAAATACATTCGACTCAGTATTTCTGCTTCTACAGTTACACGTGGGTTTCATGCAGCCACTGAGAAAGGATGCTTCAGCTGAAGTGGTGTGGAATAAATTCACCAAAACTGCACGGTTCTTTTTTGATAACTGACATGATCACTAGTGTCACAGAATGTCATACTTTTTCCTGCGTAGACTTGTAATTTCATGTATCTGCATATTGCTGGTTTCTGAAATGAGTGGGTTTGGTTTTTTTTCTTTATTTCAAAAGGGATTATTTCTTGAGAATAATTGCTGTCACTAACCCCATTAGCAAAACTATGCTGCTTCTGGCACAGGAACAGTAGTGTATTGGCCTGGCTGGGGCCAGTGTTTGTAACATATATTCTGGTAATGTATGGTCTGGTCTGCACCTGCAACTTGAGAGCTGAGCTAGAATTTGCCTTTAGGTTTAGGTGCTAAGAAGTAGGGCAGTTCTCCCTTGAAATACATTTTCAGAAAGATGCTTTTAAGTGATGTTGCAATTCCTGTTGACGAACATAGGATGAAAACCCAAAATTGTTCTAGAAATCTTCATTGCCATGCTATACTGTTTGTTTCCAAGGGTTATGTTGAACTCTCTTTAAATATTTCAGTGTACACTTCCTCAGCTTGCACTGACTTCTGATACTGTCTGATGGAGCTTCAGGGAAACATCAACACCAGATGGAGAACTGGGAGGGCTGGGGGTAGGGGGCAAAAAAATTTCTCTAAGGTGTTGCCAACCTGTGTTTAATGTAATCTCAAGCTGGCTGTGCTTTAGTGCATCTGAATGATTTCCTGATTGTCTCACAAAGTTGCATTATATAGTGACCTATGTTCTTACTTCCAGAACCTTCATTCAAATAAATCACTGTTTCTGTGTGGTAATATTTGTTCAGACTGGTTTGTCTGCTGTTTTTCCTGCCCCAGCACGAAGCCTAGTTTGGGAGGCAAACAGAACCTCTTCCAGGAGAGCAAGATAGGCACCTGATTGGTTTTTCTGTATTTTGTATTCACGTGTGGTCCTCTCATTTCCCCGCTTCCCCACCTTTAATAGCTGTACAGTTGTATTTCACAGAGAAGTGGAATTTCCTTATCTTGTTTTGGTTTTTTCATCTCGCCTGCGTGGGTGGACTTGCAGAACCAGTGTTCTAGATCTTCCTGCATCACAACAAGCGTTGTTGCCCAGTATTGCAGATCTAATACTTTGAGCATTTGAAAAAACAAAACCCGTTACTGGAAGAAGATTGAAGAACTGAAGCTGACAAAGGTAAGCCAGCTGCTTAGGACCTAGTTTTGAGACCAAATGTAAAAAGAATTTCCCAGGTGCGTTAACCTGTGCTCGAGGCATTGCAGAAGTAGATTTCTTGCTGCTTTTCTTACGCCCTGCCTGTCCAGCATGTGACAGAATGAGAGTAGCGGTCATACACCATGCATAATGATTAAAGGGTGTTTTCTTTTTTATGATTATACGATACATGACGATTTTGTCTTGACAACTATATTCATTTATTCCAATATTGACGTTTACATCAGCAAGGTTCAGAAGTACAACAGTGCTTTTCTGCTAACTACACTTACCACAAGAGAACACATGTGTGTATAGAATATATTAAGTATCTCACTGGTTGCTCTTGCTCATTTCAGAAACAGTTCATAAGAAACAGAAATAAAGATAACACTATGAAGCACGGCAGAAGTCTGCAAAGTACCACAGGTTTATTACTAGAGGTTGGATCCTGTTGGCAATCCTCAGACAGTTAGCCCACCCCTCTCTACAAATACCGTCCACTGATGAGATGCTAGTGGAGACAACTGTTGATGCTAGCAAAAGTGGACTGCTGCATTTGAGGTTTTGGCACATTATTTTTCTGTTAATTTATGACCCACATGTTGCAATGCTTGACTATTCCAGTTAAATATTGCCAGGCTTTATTAATGGGGAGGGAATAGGTGTGGCAGACACGAGTCTTCTACATTCTTAATATTTTATTGACCAGAATGCTGTATAGGCTTTAACTTTTAGCTATTTTTCTTTCCAACAAAACTTATTTTTTCCCATAAAACTTAAGCGCAAGAGGATGTGTTGTTCTGAGTTCTATCAGCTCTTTAGTTACGTACATCAAATTTTGATGTTTTCCAAGATGCTGCAATTAGTAACGCAGTGTCTTAGCTGTAGTTCAGTGCATCATACCTGTTTGATTTCAAATGTCAGTTTAGGAGACAGTATAGCAGCTGCAGTCATTGCTACCTCAAGGATGAGACTGATGTATGCTCCTTTACATTTTTCCCTTTTCAGCCAAGTAAGTTCTCATGTTTTGCTACATTCACCACTTTCTTACTTTTATTAGGGTTTGGGGTACTCACATTTCAGCCTTGTCTGTTTTGCAGATTACTTTGTCTCGGTTCATTGAATGAAGTCATAGTGTATGAAGCACTCCGTTTAGACCTATGAAAGGCTGACACCAAAAGACCAAGCAAGTAGAGTAAACCAAGAGAGCCTTCTGAGTTTGACACCTGTAACTAGTCTTCTGGTGGCACCTTTGAGGAAGATCTGATTCTTGTGGTCACAGGGAAAGAAGGTCCAGCCACAGGCATGTAATAAATGATGCGTAATAAATGATTCCAAAAAGCTGCCTTTATGTGTTTGCTTTTACTTGTGATTGCTCAATTAGATATCGAAAAGAAAAGCGATAGGGTGACTCTCTAGATGTACTACCAATTTGCCACTGGTGGTCTGCGCTGTGCAGGCTGACTTTGAATTCTGGCGCTAACCAGAGGGACCAAGTTTTCCTGAGAAAAATAGGGAGAGACTCTTCTGCTTCTCAGAATACCCTGGTGCATCTCAGACGTGTCCAGGGAGCCTTACAGGCTTCTGTTTGCACAGTCTGCGATTTTAAATAAAACCAGTAAGTTTTAAATGGAAAATACAGGGGAGAGGTAGACAAGAGGCACTGACCAAACATTTCTTCACTTGCACAGCATGAACACCTTTCTGTTGTGACATTGTTTGCAGAGACGTTTAGACTGGGGATTGAAATAGGATTGCGTACAAAGTTGAAGCATCACACCATATTTCAAGCTGATACAACAAATTAACTATTTAACACTTAGCTAATGTTGTGCGTACACTTGTTGCCTCCCAGCATGACAATAAAGCAAATAATTGCAATAAGCTTTCTGTCCAGTAGAAGTTACTATAATATAATGAGAAACTTTGTCCTGCACTTCGAGTAAACAGAAGCAATAGGAAGCTGTTGGAAGGAGGACTGTGTTGCATTAGATACAGGAAAGAAAAGTTAAGAGGGCTCTGTGTCCATCCCCTATAGCTCAGTATGCAGTTCAAGCTGATGTAGTGCCGTTTCTCTCTGGTAACATAGCAACTGGACCGCACCTCCTCCTGCTGAAAGATGCTAAAGAGCCCTTTGAGCACTATCTGGTGTACTGCAAGGGAACTGCACCATTTTTAATTACCACAGCATTGCCAGCTGATACTTCCCCCCCCCCCCCCCCCCATGGAGTGGCAAGGAAATTCTTCGTTCTCTGTCAAATAATCGTGTTTTTTCGTTCACCGTTTGTGTAGTAATCCCATTTATATTGCAGAAGAGGACTACGTTAATTTTAAATTAATGTTAGAATTGTATCTATCAGTGCATTTTATCTTGTTTCAAAGTAAGTTTTTGATTAAAAATAAGCATTCTTGTCCACCTGATGCTCTTCTCATTTAGCACTCCTGTATGGTGGTATTATGTTAACGTTTTGGAAGAATACTCAAGGATTTGAGCATGTTTTTCTTCTCGCTTAGACTTTGCAAATGACTGAAAAGCTTTCCCCACTCCTAACCTCTCTTCTGTTGTGCAACAAAAGAGCTTTCCTTTAAGCATCTTGGTTTCCAAGCACAAGAAATCGTCTCTGGGCATTACTGAACGTTTGACTTAAGGTGTGATGAATCCTCTTATGCCAAGTTGAATTTTTTGATGTATGCTGTAGATTAATGTTTAACTTAGCTAAAATGAGTGTGGAACTAGTATTGTTCAGAGTTTCTCTTTAAGGTTGTCTTGTTCGGATCTCGGGTTTTGTATGAAAAAAGGATATGCTAAGTCTGCATTGGATGTCACAGCCTGACTGTGTTTTGTCAAGGCTGTTTCCTTTGCTGCCTGTCTTAGATGATTGTTGCATTATAACAGTACAAAAACCTTATTCTGGCTTCGTGACCTGCATGAGGGAAAGCCTTTTAAACTATCTGAAAACTTACTTATTGATTTACTTAAATGTATTGGTTCGTACTATAGTGACTTAACCAGATGTTGTCATTGCACTTTGGTATCAGCTTGGGGAGGGGGCATGTTTTGGTGATGTATGGCAAAACAGCCATTGCCGAATAATGCTATTGGTGTTGCTGTACTTTGAGGTTTCCTTTCTTCTGAGTATTAAAACAAATCCTAGTCTAGGTCAGAAAGCTTGTGGTAGCTTGTGCCTTGAGTACATCAAAACCAATAGCCTACCTAAATGTAAAACTGTGTACTTGGAGCTGTGCATATACAGTAAATCTGTGGCAATATTGTGAAAACTATATAAAAATGCAAATATACCATTTTGTTAACTTGATAATGCTTATGCATCCCCTCCCCCTTCTGTCTTTATAGGTCTACGAGGGCTAATCAATCTTGGGAACACATGTTTTATGAACTGTATTGTCCAGGCACTTACCCACACTCCACTGCTGCGAGATTTCTTCCTCTCCGACAGGCATAAATGTGAAATGCAAAGCCCCAGCTCATGTCTGGTCTGTGAAATGTCTACGCTTTTTCAGGAGGTGAGTGCTGTTTGCCACAATAGCATCGCCTTTCCACAGATGCTGGCTGTTTCCTACCCCAAAAGGGATTGTGTTCTATTTGCAAATATAAAGGGAATGCAAATTATGTTTCCCCTCAAGGTGTGGCAAAACAGAGCAGTAAAGATTGAGTGAGACCCTACTGTCAAACATACCCGACTGCTGAAAAGGAAACTATTGGCCTTTTAAGTCCTATTCTTAAGTCACCCTTGTTTAAGTCGCCCTTGTTTAGGTAAAGCTGGTATTGGAAATAATTACTGTGCTGCCTGCTCTTCTGAGACTGATCTACAAGTCTTTAGTCTTAAAGCTGAATGTGCGCTTTAATTAAAGGTGCAAGTAGTAACTGGAAAATATGTCACAGGCTCTTTGGGTGATAATGGGAGTAAGAATAAAGCAATAGTATATAGCCTTGTGGTTTAAGGCAGTGGATTATGTAGGTCTGTATAAATATTTTAAAGATCTCAATTCAGTGCTTTCTAACAGGGAGAAACATCTTTGTTGTGATCTCTTATGTGGAAACTCATTAATGGCCAGGAGGATGTAGAAAAGTGAATGTGTTGGTACGGTTTATACCTTCCACGTATGAGCTACCCTTCCTTCCCTTTCTCACTCAGGTGACTGGCTTTGCATTGTGCCTTTCTCTGTAGGTCCAGTCTTTGCTGTATGAGACAGGCACAGTTTTTTCCTTAGTAGTCAAAGAGCTTGATTAACTATCTTAGTTCCACATCAGTAATGTAAGGACTATGGCTAGACATGGATGTCTAGTTTTAAGATGAGTCTTTAAAAACAAACAAACAAATCCCGTCCTGTGCTTTTTCCTCAGTGATAGATCTGCTTTCTTGGTAAGTGGTGGTGGGGGGAACCCAGCCCCCCTAAAAAAAGCTATAGCACATGCTGTCACAGAACGTTTAAGATAGCTGGAGATGTCTGTACGCAGAGCATGTCTCTTGTGTATATGCTGTTATGGAAGTTCATTCAAACTGAGACCAGCCGCAAATAGCTTTACCTTTATCTTGTGATTTTCAATTTGATTTTACTTCTGTGCCTTTTTCACCAGAGATGATTCTTTTTGGTCGTTGCAGGTGAGTTAAACATATGTGGAAGGTAAAGTCCCCCTTAGCTATTCCAGTACAAAGTTGTTTTCTGCTCATACTCGGCACTCGTGAATTTGCAACTTTTCATGCTGCTTATCAGTCATTAGTTGTATGTTATACTTCTTATTTTTTGATTTATTTTTCAATTATTCCTGAGTCTGTCAGGAAAGGAGGTAAAAACAAAAGGCAGGCATACCAGTAGGTAGCAGCTGCAGAATTATTGAAACCAGATGTGCAGTTAAATGGGGAAATATCACTCTGCCTAGATAAAAAAAATCAGTCATGGTATAGAAATACCAGTTTCTGTACACTGTTAATATAGAAACCTATTTGCTTATTTAAAAAAAAGGTACTATTATAATCTTGATATCCTTTCATCAAATTGTGGTATGAAGTCTCATTCCTATGAATATCACCACATTCTGTTTACACACATACATTTTTCCTAAAAATCCCTTGGGAAAGGGAAAATGAGTATTGTATTACAGATTGAGGGGCTGGAGGAAAGATCAAGACTGTGTAGGTAATGATTTTAATTTCCATTTTTGTATGTGGAGCCCTGTTGATGGTCTAGGATGCCTTTTGCTAGACTATGTACAAGCATGAAACAAAGAACAGGCTGTTATCCAAAATGGGGTTTAAATGCAGCATTCGCATTAGTTTCAATTGTAATCAAGTTTAATTTCACACACAACTTTGGGAATCTCAGCCTTCATTTTCCCCAATCAAAATTCATGCCTACGCTTTTATTAGTTCTGATAATTAATGTTCTGCGACATGAGGGTATGTGAATGAGGGAAGAGCCATATCTGTGATAGCGGACTGATGTAGTCAGTACAGACAGTACAGTAGTCAGTGGCCTTATTTCACGTTGAAATACTGTAGCTGTGTGCTGTGGGAGGGCAACAAGAAGTGACTCAACCACCTTGAAGTAAAACTAGAGCTTAGTCCTCCACAAGCAAAACGGTAGTGTCTGTAACCAACTCGGCATATTTTAACTTGCAAGCAGTAAATACCATGTTATGTTTATAGCTCTGTCAGCACTCATTGTAAAATTCTGTTTCCCAGTGAGTTTTAATTTCTCTACATTCAGGATTAGAACCAAAATCTTGCATTTTTGGAGCAGACTGGTTATCTTTCGTGTCCCAACTGTATGCAGTGGTTATGATGAAGATTCCTACGCTGCCTTTGCAGAGATGAGATCTGAATGAAGGAAAGCTAACCAGTGGAGATTTCAGTGCTATGGTTAAGAATTCCTTTATAATTGAATTACCAGGGAAACTTTGGTTCAGGTTCTGTCTTGTTTTTATGTAGCTTTCCCACCGGGATTAACTAATGTAGTTATCCCAAGGCATTTTACCCAGTGACAAATGATCAGGGCAAGGGTTAACTTCATCTCCCCTCCACCCTTCTTTTCTGAAGGTGTGATCTTAGGCAAATGGAATGCCAGGGGATCTGGTGAATGCCTGCCAGTAAGAGCTCTACAGGAGAAAAAGAGACTGTTTTGAACATTAAATGAAACTTACTATACATAAATAAGCAACTTCTGCTATTTTGCTTCTTGAACAGAAGACACCGGTCCCTTTTTTTGTTTAAGATCATTTAGTTATATAGGTTGTGTGATTTCTCTGTGATAAATAGGAAGCTACAAAGTTCTTCTACCTTGAAGTAGGTTGAAGGTGAGTAATGAGTGTCAGATGGTTCTTAGAATTGAGGTTTTTTTCCTGGTAGCTTTTCTTGCAAATATGCCAAGCATTGAATCTCTGTTTGTTTTAAAAATATCTGACTGCATCAATTAACATTCTCATTTGTGCTACTTGAAACCTATTTATCAACAGAATCATGACATGAATTACACTGCATAAGAAAAGGAATGAAAAGGATTTGGGAATAACAGATAGTGGTAAAACTGGATGGAGGGAAGACAGAACACACAGAATCCGTTCATTGAGCCTTTTGGCTGAAGGGATTTGTGCACTACTTTTTACCTACCGGTATTGATGTGTTAGTCTTGCTTCGCCAATGAAACTTAGTTTCAAGATGGTCCACACCTTAAGGTTTATCTAAATCCTTTACAGAATGACCATTCAGGATGGTAGGATTAGCAGATCTGTACTCTGTGACAGGAATAGCAAGAATACCTGGGAATATAGCAGAACGCAGTGCATCCACTCAGAGATGTAAAGAACAAAGCCTTCTTTATTCCCATCATTACTCATCCTCATGAGCCTATCAAAGTGCACAGCACAACACGTGGAAAGTTGAGAAGTGAGGACAAAAAGGAAAAAGAATGAGATGATTTATGGCTTTGATACCTTAAGATGGTACAACGTTGAAATGGCTTATGTATAAAATAAGTTACAACAAATGTACAAGGGAGAAAAAGTACTTAAGGCTCTTTACATAGGCAGAGGCCTTGCATTTTGTAATGGAAAATACAGAGTTTGTGCCTATTTAGTAAAATCTTTTCTCTGAAATAAGTATAGAACATAAAGAGTGTGTGCAAGCAAAATGGATTTTCTGACTCCTTGAACCATTGCTCTTTGGGAAACCTCCAGTAGGTGTTTTTTTATTCTGAAAGACACATGTGTTACCCACTCCCTTTATTCATTGTAAATTTTCAGTACCCTTGAAGTCTTAATTGAGAACCAATTTCGAAGAGGAGGTTTTAGCTTCTCAAATTGGACTGGAGCCTGGGACAGGATTTATGCCTATAAATTCTTGATTACAAAGCTCGGAGACTGTTTAGTTGATACATATGCAGGATAGATCAAATGTATCTGTTCATGTAATTGGAAGACTTCCATGCATGTGTTTTTGGCAGGAGGAGGAGAAAGAAGTGCAGATGTGCGTGGTGGTGTTTTGATTTTTTAAACCTGACTGGTATCTGTATATTTTTGGTAACAATAATGCAAAATACAAAGCCTAGAAGCCTCTAAATCCCCTATGGATTCTTCCTTTTAGAATCCAAGAGCAAAATGTGTAAGTGCAAAAAAAGAAAGTTAATGTTACTGGGAAGAACGGAGGCTTTGAATCCTGGTTTGGTTTCTTTTTCTCCCCCCCCCCCCCCCCCCCCCCGGAACAGTAATTAGACAGCGTATTACCAAGCATTTCAAATTGCTTGAACTAGTTCTCTCCAGTATAAACAACTGATATTGCTGAATTGAAAACAAATCTAAACAGAAATTCTTTTAAATTATGTTTGGAAGAATTGTGCCATTGAAGTGTTTTAAAGATGACTTGCAAATACATCATTATTTATATTTGCACACTTTAATGAAAAGGTTTGTATAATAGTGATTGAATAAGACTTTACATGGACTTTTTTCCTTTTTGTGGAGTGGAACAGCTCTGATAGGCCGGTCTTCCCAGCAACAAGGAAATGACGGAGATGGGATGGATGTTTTATACATTCCAGTTAAAATATTGGCTATTGAGTATGCTCAGTTTCTTTTGTTTCATTTCTGATTTATTAGAATAGCGAAGCTTTCCCCCACCCCCGTGTTGAATATACTTAGGTGTGTTTCTAGTTTCTGTGTGAGAATTAGCTAATCATTTGATAAAGCTTCTTGTTAGATTCTTCTAATCCTAATGAAACACTAGAGAATGTAAAATCTGCCGGCAGGTCTAGTGTCTGCAGTGGAGTAATTATGGAGAGTGCTGTTGGTTAAAATGACTGGAGAGCTCTGGGACTAATTGTAAGGAGTGACAGAACAGAGAAGTTTTATTGCTGCAGTTCCCTGAATTATGTGGAGCAGCAGCTGCGTCAGCAGATTTCAATTACCATGCTACTGCTCCAGTCCCTCGGTGTCATTCTTGTTGGCATCAGTGTTAACTATTGATCTTTTTATTTATAGAAGCATTTTGTATTGTTGGGCTGCAGAGGTATATCTTCTTGTTTGGAAAAAGTGGAGCTTGCAATAAAGAAATTTCTTTGCAAGGAAATACACTAAAAGCCTTTAGAAAACCCTACAGATGTAAGGACTAGATGAGAAGATTGTACTACCTTTTGCCTACCTGTCCCTTGAAATGCAGTATGTTTTATCCAGGCAGGTTAGTGGCACGATGCCTGTGCTTGCACTGATATAAAATGCTCAGAGACTGGGCAGGGAGAAACTTAGGGCGGAGGAAGCAAGCTCACTTTTCCAATGAGAGTGAGAAATTATATACTGCTGGGGGTTTAAATTGTATTCTCTGTATTTGCTGCTTACTGTCTTGTTTGGGAACAGTAACTGAAAATAAATCGCCATCGATTTTATAGGATCTTGGCAAAACACAGTCATGGTGTTGCAGGCACCCTTTACTGGCAAATACCTTTTCCAAAGGTTAGGGAAGGCAAAATGACTTACAAATTTTCACTTACTAAAAATAAAATCCTACCCCATTAAATACAACCTGAAGCCCAAGTGAATAAACTCTTCTGGGCCTTTTCTGGCTACCTGCAGGGATGCCACAAGCACCTCTGCTTCGTTTTTGGAACTGGTATCATGGTGCAGGGGTTTGTGAAGAGATACAGAAGTCAGCTTGCTCAAGAAGGGACTGTTAGCTTCAGTTTCAGACTCTGGATGCCAGAATTGGCAACAGAGTTGAGGACCCAGGAAGATGAAAGTCGAAGAGTTGCAGCAGTAGCACTTGGATGGAAATTGAGAGGGTAAAGGAAAGAGCTGAACCTCGACCTGGGGAAACACAGACCCTTAGCTTGGGGGGGATTTTTGGCTTTTTTTGTTGTTCTTGTGGTTTTGTTGTTTTTGTGTTTTTTAGTGTGACCTGGCTGTTTTTTATTTAAAAAAAAAAAAAAAAAAAGCATTAACTTCTGTAGGCAGTTATCTGTCCTCCTCTTTCTTGCTGACTTACCTCCCCAGCTGTATGTCACCACTCAGCAGTGGTGTTTCACATCACGGTTTTGCTGACTGAATAATTTGTCTGTGCACTCTCTAATATGCTTCTGGTAAAATCACCTGGGGCAATTTCAGTCACTACAGTAGCCAGCTCATCAGATTCTGACTGAAGCGGATTAAGAAGCAGATGCAGGAGCTGGTCCAGGACCAGAACTCCAGCAGTGACACCCTGACTTTGGGAGTAGGTGAATGAAGTGGTATCTTCAGCTCTGCAAACAGCTGTGCTGAATAAAGTTGTTTCTAAAACCTTGCACTGCTGTAGCTATGCAGTGAAAGGCCAATACCGGCATGAGGCTGCTATCCTGCTTGTAAATTTTTCCATAAGATAGGATCGTGCACAGCTGTTGGATGCAGAAAGTTACCATGGCTTGGTTCAGGGGTGGATGGCAGTTGGCATCTGATATTCACATCTTCAGTGTTTGTCCTGATTTTTGGGGGCGTGTAATTTGTGAATGAAATTGCTGATCTCTTGCAAATGCAGGAATTCCCACCCCCCCACCCCCCCCCAGCTATTTTAATAAAAAACAGTGGTATCAGTAAGGAATTTTTGAGTGTTGTTTGCACCCCGCCTTTTTTTTGTTTTAGGCTAATCCATCACAAAATGAATGAATTTCAAGGGAGAAAATTGAGGTGCTCAGTTCTGACATCACTTCTTCAGTAGTCTGTGATAAAAAGCTGTCTGTGTATTTATTATTAAGGCCATCAGAATTAAATGGTTTAAACTTTTTTGACTAATTGCACTCGTTTTAAGTTTTTAATAATTAAATGCACTGAGGCTGTGTAACTTGTTAACAGTCATGTCCTTTTCTTTGCTTTGAGCAGTTTTACTCTGGGCACCGATCTCCTCACATTCCATATAGGTTATTGCACCTGGTATGGACTCATGCACGGCATTTAGCAGGGTACGAGCAACAAGATGCACACGAGTTCCTCATTGCTGCATTAGATGTGCTACACAGACACTGCAAAGGTAAGGCTTGTACTGAGTCTTCAATCAACAAGGAATATTGGATCAAAAGGAGGTAGAACAATCTCTTCTTAAATCAAGTGTAGCGTCTTCCAGTACAGCAGTCTTAGCAAACTCCTTTTAAAACGTTTGGTAGAATTAAAGGAAAAAATTTATAAATAAGTAAATAAACCATTCCCACTGTCAAAAATTACCTAGACTTAGAAGCAGACAAGCCTGTACATTGATTTGAATCACCATCATGTTGTTCTCTTACTGGTTGTGAGTCACTGTCTTTTCTTTTAAATTGCCATTTTAATTCTATTATCTACTTGAGGTAGTTAGAACTCTTACTCAGTGTGTCATGGGACTGATGAAAATAACATAGGGGAGGCTATGGCTCTTCTGCTTAAATACTATTCTACTGTATTCATGATGCCCAATTGCTTACGGAAATGTGAATAAGAAACGATTTGGTTTTGGTATCTTTTATTAGTCTGTATATAAAAATACATAATTGTACAATACACTGAAGATATTCAGTGACATGCTTTTAGAGATGAAGTATGTAAGTCTTGAATTGATTTGGTAATATCCTATGAAATTATGTATTTCATATTAGTTAATTGAACTAAATCTGAACTGAAAATTTCCCAATCTGCCACTGTTTGATCTAGCTTGATTCACTTAAGCACAGAAATTTTTACTGTTCTTGTAAGGGAAAACAGTAGGGTTGATACTAGCAAAACAAACAAAGAAACAAAAAAATCTTTAGTCACTAAAAATGAGCTTTAAAGCACTCAGCTTTCCTCTAGTGCTCTTAGAAAAGGCACTTAGAGGTTAGTTTTTTGGCTTATCAAAGGGAAGGCTGCTACTGCTTCTTTGGAATATTTTGAAGTCTTGCTTTTATCTTTGAGATAGTCTTACATGGTAGCAGATGTGCTTGTTCAGATTCATAATAGGTGTCCTCCAAAAGAGTCTTCTCCAAAAAGAGTACTTCTAAGGACAGGAGTACATAGAACAGTTCTTTTGTAATTATTATCCTCTGTCATTTGACAATCACTAACTGAAATTCAATAAGCCTAATGAAACTAGCGTTGAAGTACTGTAAGGAATAGAGTCTATCCAAATACCGACTCTCACTTCTTAACACTGAATAAACTCAGCTGCACAGAGAAATACTTCGTGGTTCCTGTAAAGTTTCTGAACCACTGATCTAACATCTTGAAGTTTTTTCATCATCTTTGATATAAAGTGATGTTCGTATTTCTTCTATACGTCCTGAGTAGTTCATGAAGGAGGAATGTTTTCTTCTCAGAATTGTAAAGAAAAAACTTGCAAGAATAAAGGTCCCTGCACTCTTTTCAAACTGATAAAGAATCTGAAAAGACTTTTTTTTTTTTTTTTAAGTGTGGTTTGGCTTTAAATGAAGAATCTATCTGATGTATCTTCTGCAATTGCCAACAAAATCAAGCTTTCTCAACGGTTTCTTTATTCTTGGTTCTATTTGGCCTCTCTGGCCTGAATGAAAATGAAACTCTAATCTGTCCTAAAACTTTGAAAAAAATAATTGTTAAACATTCTTTGGAAAGAGCATGTGCATGCGTGTGGATTCTTTTACTACTGGTTGGATATCGCAGATGTGTTGAAAACATTGACTTCTGAATTGGTATCAAGTTTCATAATAGTTTCAGCCAGCTTCAATTGCATTAGGGGTTTTTGCACCTTTAATACTGAGGTTTCTTGGGTTGTGGCAAAGGTGTACCATTAACGTTCAATACAAGGACTGAAATTCAGTTATTTAATAGGTATCCTTAAGTTTGAGCTGCTTGCATGGACAAAGCTAAGCTGTTACAGTGCTACTAGTGAGAATGCGTAAACGCTAGATCCTTGACATCCGTGCACCCAGGTTTTCAAATCTCTGTTTCTGAAGAAATGAACTTTTATTAAACTACGGTAAATAATTATACCACATCAAGGTAATTTAAAAGAAGTGGTTGAGCAGTTGTGTGGGAACCAAACCAGTTCATCTAAACCAGAATTTCAAGTACGGTCATGAAAAAACACTTTTGGAATGAACTAGTTTGCTATGTAATGAGAAAGTTTTCCCACTTGTGCATGTGCTCCCCATGCATGTGTTCCCCATGCATGTGCACACACACACACGTGAAGTCTACATATGTAAAAATATTATTACTAATAGTGAGAATATGTCGTAAAGCTACAATAAGCAAATAATGCCTCCCCTGCCAATATTAAATATTTACTTTAATGAATCAAAAAAGCTTTTAAAGCTTTCAGTCAATAGTAATCAAGTTCTACAATTAACACATGGTGAAGTAATATAAAGTATGGGGAAAATTTTGTCCAAAAGCCCTAGCTTTTGGATGCTATTCATGACCAAGGCTTCAGGCACCAAAGTAAATGAAAGTGTTCCTTATGCTAAGAACTGTATAAATATCCAGTGATATTTCTTTGGCTAACATGGGTCATTTATCCCTTTTCCATTCCATTTACTCTGCTTTCTAGGAAGTCAAGAAGGCTGTGAATGCTCATTATTGATATCTGTCATTGCCTAAATTAGGAAAAATAGATGATTTTGCTGTGCATTTAAAGATAAGTTTTGTAATACTGCATCCTACGAAGCATAAAATTAACTGCCCTGAGATTCATATATGGGCTGGCCCAGGTAGTTGTTTGTTTGGTGGGGGGTTTTTTTGTTTTGTTTTAATGCTGGTTGAATATATACTTCGTTTTAGTGGCATCTGTGAAGTTTTGGAAGCCCAGGATACCTGTATGGCCACCCATGTAAATCATGTCTCAGGGGTGATAGCTCTCCTTGTCCTAGCACTGTTGTGTTGAGCTGTGGCATCTGTGCAGGGCATATTCTGAACACTTAACAGGGCTCCTCTGTGCTGCTAGAGTAATATAAAATGTTTCTGAATAAAAAGAATCTAGTCTGTCATGCCTGTGCATCACTATTTTTCATTCCAACAGCTGGAGAAAGGTGGAGTAACTGGAATACTCCAGTATTTTGGTGGGGGGAAAAAAAATATAAAAATGCTAAGCTATTAATTACTCCTCTTTCTCCCCCATTCACCCAAAGCGTGCACAAGGTCTGTCCTTAAATGCATACTCCAAGTAAAAAAGCAGGAGCTTTCTTGAATCTGAATTCTTTTTCCAACGTTGCTACTATAAATGTCATTTGAAGTTGTACCTGCATTTTGTGCTATTCCAGTCTCTCTTGCTGGTTTGATAGTGCTCAGAGTTCTGCAGTGTCATCGTACGTTGGCATTTGCAGTCTTTCTCACCACAAAAGCTTCCAAATGAGATTCAGAGCTTACTCTACATCAGATACTAGCTTCTTCACCGGAGTAATGCTATAAACACCCTTGCTGTGTAGGTAATGGCCGCCGCCTTTGTACTAAAGTCTAACCATTCACCTAGACTTTGGCATGTATTGACTTTGATCTTTAAAATGCGTGACAAGTTTGATTTTCAGTCTCTGAATATGTTTGGATTATAGAAGATGCTGAAAACGATCAGACATTGATCTGTTGCTTCTTGCGTGTTTTCTTACTCTTCTATGAAGAACAAGTACCAAGTATACCCCACTCTTCATGTGGGATCCTTCAGGAGTTCCAGGGCTCTTCACTTGCTAGAGCAGTGTAAATAATGGTTATTTCTGCCTAGTGTGTAAAGCATTAGGTCGGCTTTTAGTCACATGACAGAGACATCTTAATTATCAGTGCTCTGGAAGAAATTTGGGGTTCTAATTCTGCAAACTCCCATGACTGTGAGGTTCCAATCATGCAAACACTTCGTAGTTTACTAACTTTGTCTCAGACATATTCAAACTTGGAGAAACTTAGACCAGAGTTGTTATTTTCTTGTATGGACCAAGACTGCAATTCAAAAGTTAATATTCAGCCCAGTGAAATCACTAGCTGTGGGTTGTGTGTTTTTCTTTTTTTATTTATTGCAAGAGCAACAACAATCAAGCAGCAGAGAGTGGCAGAGATGGGCATTTGTACGCAAAGGTTCAAAAAGCAAGATAAAATAATTGAAGTAATCCTATATTTTTATCCCAAACTTTATTCAGCCAATATTCTTCAGTTGTCTAACCAAAAGAGTAGTATTTTAAAACTGATTATTCCTCATTTATCTGGTTTTCATGAAGCATTTTGCATTCATCTTTAACAAGGACTGCTACAAAGAAAATTTGAAGCCTAGTGCTAGGTATCGTGACAGAAAAAGATGCTGTGCTGAGATTTGGGAGTAAAACACTACCCTGCTCTGTGAATTCTGCATGATATTCTTAGGAACTGATAAAGCATATGCTTGCGAAACATGTCATCTGCCATGATCCTTATAAATTTATGTGTATACTGCTTTGTCATAAAGAATAACAAGCACATGTTCAGAACACGGGGGGCCAAAGTAAAGCAGAAAAGTTTCCATCAATGTCTTGTTTTGATAAATGCCGCTTTTAAAATCTGGCAGTTTTTTAATTCCTTTTTCTCATTTAAAATACAAAATGGAAGTTGGAGGCAAAACTTCTTTATTTTTATTTCAAAACCAAAAGCAATGTTAAAGAGTAATCTATAGCTGTTCTTACAGTTGTTACATATGATTTACCTTTAGTAGTATATTAAAGGCGTATACATTTCAACACAAGTTAATATGCTTAGCTATTGCACAGACGCAGTAGTAACTTCTGGGATTTTTTGCGAGTTGCATTTAATTTGATTCCAAACTTTTAAACTCAGTTTTTTGCCATTCTTATAATTACATTAGTGTATACATTGATGTATTTTCAAGTTTTCGTTTTAGTCTTGTGCTGACCAATCTCTTACAAAAAGCTGCTGATTTCCCTAGTAGGAATTACGACCAGCTTTAAAAACAAAAATGTATAAAACTAAAACCGACTTTGTAAGACAGAAATGTTGAAGGGAACCTTAATTTGAGCACAACAATCTAGCAGCTTCTAGTTCTCAGCTGCATAATATACCTCCTCTCAGCATCTGTTACATATTGACAAGTGTGAGTAGGTGGTAATCTTTTTTTTTTTTTCCCCTCCTCTCCAACCAAATGTCATGGGAAATAATGTTGAGTGGGTAATGCCCTTCTGTTTTGTTGGGAACAAGCTTGCAGGATATTCTTTTGAGACCCTCTCATCACTGATCCTAATTGACTTGTATAATTGAAAAGGGAGTATTCGTTCTCTCCCGTAGGCGGAAATGGCTGTCTATTAAAGGTGTCCAACAGGGATGTTACCTGTGGTCCAGTGGAAATCTCTAGACACTATTTCTCTGCTTCTGCCCCCTTGAAACAAAACAGGGAGAGATAATGTTTCAGATGGCGTGATTACAGGGATGTGGCAGTTGCATGTTGTTTCTTTGAAAAGAAAAAGTGGAGTTTCAAAAACAAGGGTAAAACCCATTAAATTCGTTTTTGAAAATCCACATGTAGTCTTTAAAGCTTGTAAGTGATCTTTTTGTAAAGGTGAAGAATGTCTTGTACAGTCTCCATACTGTATGCTCTATTCATTAGCTTAGCGTAATTGAGACCTTAAAAAGATCTGAAGTTCAGTAAGATTTAGCTGAAATTCCCATCAAGAAATGCCTGAGACTGGGTCTGATAACCCCCAACTTGAACCTTGTACATTCGAAATCTAATTTTAGAGCATTTTGTTCAAGAGCCATTTTAAGGAAACAATATGCTTTTCTTGACAATTCAAACAAAAGTTTCTAAAGCAGGCAGCTGAGTGAGTGAGAGCTTTTCTGAGGCATTTAGGATCTAATTAACTGAAGTGGCTCATTGCAGCTTAGTAGGTATCACCTATGTCTGCTTTTCCACACTTCGTATTAGGTGGAACCTTTGTCAGTTTACATAGTATTTTCCAACAAACTTCTAAAGCTTCATTGGGAAAAAAAAAATCTCATTCCTTTCTGCTGCAAGAAGAGTTCAGCTGGAGCACCGTAGACACAACAGAAGTGGTGGGGTTTTATCCTATGCTTTTAGTGTCTTTGGGTGTTTTTTTGACATGCTTGACTAGAAATTAATTCTTTTTGAGTAATAGCTCTGACTTGAGGAGTCAGCATCTTAGTATTTAATTTCTGAAACTGAAATACTTCCTAGTAAGTTAAAGATGTAGTCCTGTTAGACTACAAAGATATGAGGAAATCTGGCAAAACTTGATTCTGTCTTAGCAGTTTCTGTTGTAGGAGATTGGAAGACATTATTAAGATGTACTTTACAAAATAATTAGCTAGTGCTGTGAAATAGTTTGCATGTGCATCTCTGTTCACAAAGCAAAACCAACTGCATCTATCCTACCCAAGGAAATAAGCAGTACAGTCTTGGAAATCAAAGAAAAAGTGCATCACTCCTAGTTCACCTGTGGGGAATGGAAGGAGCATGCTTTAAAGCTGAGAACTGTGCCAAGAAATTTTTGGTTATTTAATGCTCTGGTTAGTCTAAGAAAGCTGAATTGGCCTAAACTCAGCACTCAAATCATAAAAATGAATTGCTGTGCTCCTGAGACCTGCAATGACAGTTTATAATGCCTAAAAGATGGGTATGCATTCATTGTGCCCCTTGGGAACTTAGAGGATTGCCCTGTCTCTGAAGAAGCTGGAGGAAGACACCGCACTTATCTTCCCACTTCAGATAAGGACATCTTTCATTTTCTCACTGGTGAAAACTTGAACGGAAGGTACATGTTTATGTTGGAAGGACAGGATGCAGACAGCAGGCTGGAGGTTAATGAGTCTTAACAAACCTCCTCCCTTCACTCTACTCTCAGAAGTTGACTGGGATAGAATTAAAAAGTAGTGTCTGCGGACGTTTTCCTCTGTTCATTTAGGAAAGTAATGTGCTATGGAATACTCTGCCTAAGCAGAAATTAGTGCTTCTGTGGTAAAGAGCTGGCCATTTGTTTAGATATGAATGTTGCATGGTGGCCCTCTAAGTGAAGTTTAAGTGGTCTTTTTCATGAACCACTTTGGCAACTCCTTCATTTTAGGAACTGATCTTTACACCAGATAGTGCAAAGCAAATCTCTGTAAAGGGAGATAGGGCTATACCCTGAAAAAGGGGTTGGCTGACAGCTGATATGGCTTAAAGCTTCACTGCTACAGGAGTTAACTGCATTTAGTCACCCTCTGATTATATTTTGCTAGGAGTTCTCTTCTTGTTTCCTTGTTTTTCTTTAATGCACAACATTTTCAGGGTTCCATATTGTCTATGTGAACTTGCAGTATGTTTATAAATCTGTGTTATAAAGAGTTACACAGTCCAAGACAAACCACTGTTCCCTAAGAGGATTTTTGACTTCTGAGCTTGTGTTTGCATTCCTGCAGGTGATGATAATGGGAAGAAGGCCAACAACCCCAACCACTGTAACTGCATCATAGACCAAATCTTCACAGGCGGACTGCAGTCTGATGTTACCTGTCAAGTCTGCCAGTAAGTAATTTTGTTTCTGATTCTGCACTCTGATTTGAAGCTGTACACCCTCCAGTGCAACAGTGTACTGAATCTTTTCTTTCTTGAATACCAAAAAAATACCAGCAAAATTCTAGCAAGACAAGAACTATTTAAATACAGCATCAGCTAAATGCAATCAATTACTAGTTAACTGTCATATATTAAGACACGCCAAAAAAAGCTACCTGGAAAGCACCACAGGCTTATGGACATAAACTTTTTACTAGTCTGTAAAGGTTGTTCTTTTCCAAGTTCATGAGGAAAAGACTTCCAAGATCTCTTTGGTTTTGAAAGTATGTAATTGCCACTACATTTGAAGAAAATACTGATATGCAACCATATTTTCCTTCAGTTAGGAGCCTCATGTATCATCAGGAGAGGTTTCAAAGAGGCTGATACTAATGTAATCTCAGGTACCAGCAAGTGAATGTTTTACAAGAGTAAGGAAAAATGTATTTGTTGTTCCACTCTGTGTACTGGAGCAAGTTGACTTCTCTTTCAAGATGTTTGGTGTTGCCATAGTGCAGAAGTTAGAGTTCTTGTTTTTTGTTCTGTCTTTCATTCTTTATAATTATGCACGCTGTCCTGCAGATGGACTGTTGTGCTGTGCTTGTTTGAATCTGCTTTTATTCTCAAGCTTCCTGGAGAGATTTGCAGAAGATTTACTGTAAGGAAAACATATGAAATTTTGTTCTTTGCCTTGTAGAGCCACAGAATCCTTATATGATAATAAAAAGTTTGATGTGTTATGACACAATATTAGCATTGATGAAACTTTAAAAAAAGAAGTTTTCTTTTGAAAACTGACAACTTTTGCACAAATGAAGCTGGAGAAAAGGCAGAATATTGTAGGCTTAATGTGAGGTCGCAGAGTGAAAGACACTAGTTTTTAGAGGAAGAGAGAACTCAAAAAATAAGCATAACGAGTACAAACAGAAAATGCTTCCAAACTAGGAGCTTAGTCCCCTGAAGTTCTGGAGTTCTCTTAAAAATGTACATGCTGGAAGAAAAGATTTGAGTCAATACAAGTTAAAATTTTGAGCAGCTTTTTCCATAGTCTAGCTGTTGGCTTGTCTTCAGCTGTCTTGTAGAGAAATCTGATCAAGAACATACGCTACTTCTTGATGCAGTTATTCTTTGGCCTCTCAAATTCCAAATGCTGTAGGAGATGCTAATATGAATTGCAAAGCTTAATTCAGTGTACTACTGTATAGCAAAAATATTTGGTGCTCTCTTTATCGAAGTAGCCTTAAGCACCATCTTCCATGTCTTGACCAGAGAACCATGCTTCTAAACTAGTTGGATTGCATGTAGCTATCATAGATGTTAGCTGGTTTATACTGGTCAGTAATATGACCAGTACCTCTATCTCTGAGTAACCCTGCTTGTTCACTTTGAGTCACAGGGCTTCAGTGAGTGGGAGAATATATTAAATGCGCATATTTTGCCTTTTGTACATCACATACATTTTCTAAAACATATGGCTTTTAAATATTCAGAAAAAATATCAGTTGTGGGAAAACACTCAGGAGCAACTATGTTTTCTGTCATCTTTGAGTGCCCTCTAGGGGTGATGTAGATCCCATAGTTCTTGAAAGTAGGTATCTGGTGTGTACCCTAAAGTGAGAGAGACTGTTAATTTTACTTCCTTTAAACATGTATTAAACTGCTTTCTTTTTCACAGTGGCGTTTCCACAACGATAGACCCATTTTGGGACATCAGTTTGGATTTGCCAGGCTCCTCCACCCCGTTCTGGCCACTGAGTCCGGGGAGTGATGGCAGTGTCGTAAATGGGGAAAGCCATGTATCAGGCACCACCACTCTCACAGACTGCTTGCGAAGGTATGAAATGAGACAAATACTATTCTGGCGGGGTAAAAAGAATTTGGCTTCATTCTGTTCTCCAGGTGGCACTGAACAATGGGAGTAAGCGATGCTTTGTCATGGCATTATCCCTAAACAGCATTTTTATACATATCTTAGGTTTTTGCATAAGAGAAGTGAGAAGGCAAAGAAGGCTCAGAGCAACAGTAGGCCTAACAATAAGCAATCAAAACCAGTTGCCATATGATGCAAAAAGAAAATAAATTTTATATTGGCTGCTGCCTGGCAATGTGGTTGTAAATGATCGAAACCACTAGTGTCTGTCTCGGTGTTCTTGGTTGTGTCAGCTAAGTAAGCACATAAGAAGAGTTCACAATGCATTTAATATTTGTCTAGATTATAACACCAAGTATGAATCTGGTTTTGCTCTAAGCAGAGCTGAGGGTCAGCTACTGCCAGCTTAGTTGCAGGGATGGCATTAAGAATTAAAGGAATGGAGCTTTCAAAAAGAAAATATAATTCTGAGCAGGAAACTTAAGCATCTTGGAAACAGGTAACTGGAGAGAATGTCATGGCTTCATATACAGTTAACTTAGATCTTTTAGGAGATCTGAAAGTCATTCTCTTGTGGCAAATGCAGATATTTGTCGAAGATATTTGTCTGAGGAAGAGGTTACCTCTAGCCTGGGGCAAAGCTAATCCTCCTGAAATAAAAATTCATAGCCTCTGACATCTGATTTCTAACCTTGATACTTTTAAGATCAATAATTTTAACAAAATGAGGGAATTAGTACAGATGAGAAAATGCTGATGCAGGAATGCATCAAGAGGCAAAACCAGTTGAATGTTGGTGATTTTCTTCAACATGGGCATTAGTAGAATCGGAGAGAGATGATGATGATAGGGAAGGAAAAACATCCATGTTCAAAGATACCCTGAAAGAGTGGATTTTGAAAAGAAGTTGAACTATAATGGATAAAGAGGATGGGTTTGGGTTTTTACCCAAAAATTAGCAAGCAGGTTGAATATTAGATTCAAACAAGGAAGGTGGGTAACTTCATGTCAACCAGTGTGGCCGTGCAACTTGAACTTGGCTTGCAGAAGGAAGGATTGAGCAGTAATATGACAAAAACCAGAATGATGTAGACACTCCTAACAACAATAATAACAAATTTATAAGCCTTTCTACAGAGTTGAGAGAAGAAAAACAAAATAAAATCAAAAAACAAAACCAAAACCAGAGAATGGTGGTACATAGGCTAGGTAAAGGAAATCCTGTTAATCAAACAAGAGGGGAGACCAGGAGGGTGTGGTGATCATTTAATGCTGGAGGCTGCATTGGCCATAAACAGAATGAGGCAAGGTAGGGTTAGTAACGAGCTGATACCATGTTGCCCTCACGGGCTTAGTGTGTTCAACTACATTTCAAAATATTTCATCTCAAAAGTCCTAGTTGTAAATCAGCCTCTGGGGAGATGATTTATTTGCCCCGTGGAAGTCTCAACTTGGAGGAAAAGAGTTAGCAGTCTATCCTCCTAGCCTTTTCTGTGCTGACAGTTTCTGAAAAAGTGAGAGAGATTTTGCTTTAGTGTGTTGTGAGAACATAGGGGTAGTATATTTTCTCTAAGCAGTTCCCTGTTCTGTAATGGTCTCTTCCTATAGCTCCCTTGAGCAGTTCTGTCTGAAAATTTTGAAAGAGATTTTTCTAGTTGTCAACACTTGGGTTTTCTTGGAAGATATCTGTATTTTGAAAAGAACTTGGTGTTTACAGCCCTTTCCATCTCAGAGCTTTGGTCCCAGCCCTGGAGGGCTACAAGCTAGAAGAGTGTCCCGCAGACTAGCATGCAGCTGAGCACAGAAGTCGTGTCCTCTTGCTTCAGAACTTCCATATCAATGTTTTTGGTTTTGAAAACAAAAGATCTTTGTTTTCTGTATGAAAATTAGCTGTGCTGTTGTAGGAGATGAACTAACATTTAGCTCATTTCCCAGACACTGATGCATTTCAGTGCAATGTTCCCAAGTAGAGCAATGATAAATGTCAGATTTGGATATCCGAACCATAGCACTTTACATTATTCGAAGTGTTGGTTTTTTTCAAAATGACACTTAAAAGCCATGAACTCTGTCTCTTGTGGTGCCAGTGACCCACAAGTAAAAGTGTTTTCAGCATGTGTGGAAAACAGACTGATCATTTTGTGCATTCCTTTGCTTTTTAATATTTTTTCAGGTTTACAAGGCCAGAACATCTAGGAAGCAGTGCCAAAATCAAATGTAGTGGTTGCCATAGCTACCAGGAATCTACCAAACAACTCACTATGAAGAAGTTACCCATTGTGGCCTGTTTTCATCTCAAAGTAAGTTCACAGGGGGCAGGCAGAGCAGAGGACGTATATTCCTTTCTGAGCAGATGAGCTAAATTCCTGGACATATATTCTGGCTTTCACTAACTAATCTTTTATGATATAAATTAATATAAAGAACAGCTTGCATGCCCAGCTAGATTGTCTGTTAAGGTAGCATTACATTATAGATAATGTAGCTTTGCAGTATGTCTGTGGGAACCTAACTAATCAGAATCTAGAAACAAAATGGAAGGCTAGGACAATACCTGCACCAGCGTAGAAACCCATCTCCAATAACACCTGCTCATCCTGCATGGTGAAACTTTTACCCTACACTTCTACTGGAAGAATGCCACAGAGGAACTCTGTGTTGAAGCAAAAGCAAGAAAGAGTTATCGGTTGCAGTGGAGAAGGCTTCTTGTATCTTCCCAACTATGATGTAGTTTTCAACATTTTCAATCCAGATTATGTCAGATGCAATGATGGAAGATAATGTCATAGTTGGTGCCCTCAGATAGTTTAGTCCTGTACAATTCATGTTGTAAATATAAAGAGTGTGACTGTGGTGCAAAGTAGGCAGCTATCGCCGAAGATGAAGATCCTTCTGTGTGAAGAGGCAGAGGGTCCTTGGAAAGTGATGCCACAGGCCTTTGTAGAAGCAGCCACCATAGTAATTTAACTGCATCTTTGATCTGCTTGAGCTTTTCAGATGCAGACCTCTAAGGTCTTGAGTGTCTCCTGGAACAGAATGACAAAGTCCTCTCATTGCTAGGCAGCAACTGATGATCACTGGCCTCAGCTCTTACTATGACCGGTGTTTCAAGAAACTGCTTATCTGATTATGATACTAATGTCATATAAGCTACATAAAGAAAAGCAGCATTTTACCTGCCACCATGGTGACTGGAAACAGATTTTAAAACAGCAGCCTATATCCTGTGTACAAATGAAGGCTTGTATCGCTTCTCTTTCCAACTGGGGAATGGTGAATTGAAAGAACACATGCCCCAGCCTTTTGCTCCAGAGACTTTGTTCAGTTGTTCAATTCTTACATGGTTTCTAGGCTTTGAACTTTGGTAAAACACCTGAGTAACTTTAATAGTGTTGGAATTAGACCTTTATCTTGTAGTTGTCATGGCAAAGTGCGTGCTGAACTTTGTTGTAGCATGCAGGCTGTTTTTCTGGTTTATTTTCCAGTAGCCCTCTAAGCTAGGTCAGTACGTTCATACTGGAAAATCTAATAATCTGTGTAACTATAGTGTCATAGTCTCACTGAGCAAGTCACGGACTGTATTCAATAAATGACTGTAGTTTGGAATTGTTAAATTACATAGCAACTCTGTATCCAGCGTAGCAGTGATTTAAAATTTATTTTCAAAATCTGGCTTGTACAGAAGCTTGTTACTGAAATGCAGAGGTCTTCACATGAAAACAGAATGCTATAGGAAGGTCTGTATTTGTGAGAAAAGATTGATTCTGCTTTCTACTGGAAAAAGGTGTTACAGGTGGAAAGAATTCTCTCTTCTGTAATTTACAGGCCTTTTCAGACTGTTCAGGACAATCATGCCTTCAGGTGTTCACCCCCATATACCAGCAGTTCTTCAGTTGCATCTTGAGTATTAACCAAGCTGATATGCAATGTTATATGCCACAGATATTAGCCTGACTGGAATAGATAGTAGCACAGTTCCTTTGTTCTTCTTTGGCTGTTTGTGGTCTTCCTGAAGAGCATTCTTGCCTGACTGACTTGAGGTTTCAGGAGTGCTTAGCTGGCTGCTTGGCTTTTGGGGGGAGTTTTGGGGGTGTTGGGGTCTTGGTTTTGTTTTTATTTTATTATTGCAGAGTAGTTGGCAAGATACACCTAGGTGATTCTGCTCTTTGGGCAAGGCAATGTGAATATGCTCAACCCCTTTCCTACACTCAGTTCAGTATTTGTGTTATCCAGAATGATTGAAGATTTTTTTGAAAATAAATTCTTCTCCTAAGTGATTGTGTTGTCCTGTCCATGCAAAATGCAAATTTCATTTCATGTGTTAAAGCAAAAAAGAAACACAAAAGATAAGAATTACGGAAGTCTCAGCTTTTCACGTCTGGATCTGTTGCTAGGGAATTGTTATGGCACCACAACTGGAAAATAATTAACTTGAAGTGTAAATAGAGCAGAATTTCTGAGAAATGGGGAGAAAAGCTGCCTTTAAATAGAAACTCATTCATCTCTTTCTGGTATTTGTTCCTGTTTCCATTTAATGTTCAATTGAGAAGATGAGGAGAGGATGGTGGGTATTGCAGGCTCCTTTTGGCAGAGGGACAAGGCTTTTTTATTATCATATTCCATTTTTGCTTTAATTTTAATTGGTATTCCTGTGTAGGTTTGACTCCTGTCATTTGAGATGATTGGATGGGTGGATTAAGTGTGTGAATCTGATGGCAAGCGCTCATTGTCACCAGTTTTGTGTGCTAGTGTAGGCAGCAGCCATATATTTGAATAGTGCGTAGTACAAATGAACACTGGTTTGGGTAACGGCTGTGTGTGCTCTCTCTGTTTAATATATTTTTTTCTTAATGTCAGTTGGGAATAAGTTTGTATGTATAGATGTTAAGGTAAACAATCTAATTAATACTGTATTTTTCCCCCACCAATTGTGGTTTATTTTCCTGGTAGAAACGTGTTAGCATTTACACAGGGGTTCCCAGTCCAGATAGTTGGTAGAAAAAAATCTGGGGATGTCCCTGGATACTGACTGCTGATATGCTTTCATGTTATTGTTCATAAGCTTAGGACATTTATAAATAAGACAGAAAACAGCCTTTCTCTAAAGAAAAACAAAATTCTTCCACTTTGTCTCCAGCGGTTTGAACACTCAGCCAAACTGAGGCGAAAGATCACTACGTATGTCTCATTTCCGCTGGAGCTGGACATGACACCATTCATGGCTTCCAGGTGTGTACCAAGTTCAAAATCCCCCAAAGACCTGGACAGAACTGTTTACCAGTTCATACATGTGCATCATGAAACATGGAACATCCTTGAATCAAGGTTATAGAACAGTATGTATAATGATACTTCTGCTGTAAGCTTCTCCTTGAAATGTGCATCTTTTCTAAACTAGGTTTTAGATAAACTATTGAGGTTTGTGTGCCAGAAAAGGCTTTATATTTAAACATGATTTTTTTTTTTTTTTAATTAATGTGTGTTATGTTTCTGGTTGCATGTTAAATTTATAGACTCAGATCATTGTGCCTTCAGATCTCTGCTTTGGTCCCATCACCTGAGTGCCCACCCACCAGTCATCTCGTGTAATGAGGCAGACTAGACATAACCTAATGCCTAAGCTAGTATTTCTGAAGTTGTAAAAATCCTTCCTCTTTATTCCTGCACACATGCAAATCTGGGGGTTTTTGTTTTGTACCTTCAACTTCTGTTAAGAGAATGCTGCAAGAAGAAAAAACATAGTCCAGATTAAAATAAGTATTTCTAATTGGTATTTAAACAGAAACAGTAAGACTTCTCCCACCTCCCAAGTTTGTGAAAGACATGACATTTATATAAATAGACCTTTATGAAAAGGAATTTAACCAGCTCATTTAACGAGTATTTGTCAGGTATTCCATTCAAATATACAAGAGGATATTCAGATTTAATTTATATCTGAAGCAATGCAGAAAGCCCCAAAACATGGCATCTCTTAACACAGGGGCTCTATTTGATGCTAAAATTTTACTAGCAATTTCAAGCTTTGCCTGCCCTCCCTACCTGAGAAAAGTAGATGCTTCTTCCAGGAGAGAAAGGAGAGCCCTGAAGCTCTGTTAAATAGTGTTATATTAAGAATATATGGTTTATTCCAGTATATTCTGGAGATTTTGAGACTTCCCTGTTCCTCTGTGGTGAATTCTCCCTGGATAGAACAGGCTCTGCTGATGAAAGGTATCAAGTATAATGGAATATAGATGGGATAATCAGCAGGCATAACTCAGTAATCTGAATTTCATCGGCTATGAAATCAACAGCATAATCTTATTGCTGCTGTCAAAACACAAAATTAATTTACAAGTCAGAGCCAGGATGATTGACCCATCACAGGATAAAGGATTGATGTAATTAGATATTTTTCCAGGTTTAAAATACAAATCTTTTCTTAACCTGTTTTTAAGCTTTCTGGATAGGACATTTGACGTAAACAGATCTGTATTTGCAGCACTGAAGCCTTGACCGGGAGGAGAAATGGTGTTTCTTATGTAGCATTGCTGTGAGAACAAATAAAGCATCTTTAGCATCCTAATCAGCAGCCCTTCTCTGCTGCTAAGCAGCATTGTGCTTTTGAATAAGGACCTGGATTCGGCAAACAGGCTGTGTCATGTAAAACTTATTTCCTCGGTTTGGGAAGCCACTGCTTTAAGTGACTGGATTTTTGTGTGTGTGTGTGTTGCAGTAAAGAGAGCAGAATGAACGGGCAATACCAGCAGCCGACGGATAGTCTAAACAATGATAATAAGTAAGTGGTACATTCCATGACTCCTATTGTGAAAGGTAGTTGGCTTCTAGAAGGAGATATACAGTCTGCTGTATATCCTGCAGTGCGAAGTGCATTACCATATTTGACAGCACAGTAAGTCTGAACTGTTGCAAAATAAAGCTTCATTCACTACAATTGCCTACCCTTTCATGGTTTTGTGGCAGCTGACTTTTGGATCTGAAGGTGATAACCCCAGCAATCGGTCTATGAGCAAAATTAAAAGCTGTGGTTACACATTAAAAGGGATGGGTGTTTTCTTTAAATAATCCTATTTCTGTTGCATTAGCAAAGGGAGTTCCAGAGGACCGAAAGAAAGTTTATAGAACACTGACACTCCAAGTCCCAAGTAGATGACCCCAGTAATTCCGGGGTCTCTTGGGTCAGGTGTTGATTCCAGTCAGAATAAATGACGGGCTGGATGGGACTTGCTCAAGAATGTAAAGGGAGTGTAATTGAAACCAATATCCATAGCTTTATGGGAATAAAGATGGTTACACAAACCTTACCTTTTTTTTTTTAAGAAGGTTACAAGTTCGGTTGCTACGGTCATGTGCTGATGTATTTAAATTCTTCAAGGCACTTCATTTGGCACTAAAAGTTTCATTAAGAAACTGGAATCACACAACAGATAGATTTAAAAACTAGCTAACTAGGTCTTAGTGCAGTTGTCATACAAGCAGATTACCAGGCAGGTGTTACGTGTGGTCCTATAGCGATTGGTATGGTGTTTAATAGTGTTAGCAAAGATCTGAAAGAAAACACAACTGATCACTTTTGAGGTTTGCACATGACTTAAGTTGGAGAAGTTGTTAACAATGAAGAGGATTAGGTAATGAGAGCAGAGGCATCTGGGCTGCTTAGTAAACTGGATGCCAGTTAACAGCTGGGGCAATCTTAGAATCCTCCATCTGGGACTAAAGAGTGGTGTCCATCCTAGTTGGATTAAAGGACTCCACTAGGAAGAGGGTGACTTTACAAATCAGTGGCTCTGTAGACAGTCAACTGAATAGGTGCCTTGTTGCGGCACCACTGTGTCAAAAGAGCTCTGTGAATTTTGAACATAAGTGCAACAATATCAAGTGAGATTAGAGAGATTATTTTACCGTTGTGCAGCTGTGATTGTATCCAGTTTGAGGATAGCATTTTAAGAGAGAGTTAAAGAGAGTGGAGAACATTTGAAAGAGCTGCAAGTATATTTAAGACGGGAAACAAAATCTTACCTTAGAACAAAAGAGCCAAGGACTTCAGTCTTCTCCTTTTTAAGAAAAGAAAAGGAAAAAAAGTTAAGAGCAACTTGATCAGTCTGTCAGTATCTTTCTTTGGAACAGAGATGTGTCTGCTGGTTTTCAGACTGGTAGGCAAATGCACAGCAGCATCTGAAAGCTGGAAGTTGAGGCTGAATATATTCAGTATTTCAAAATGGGTACAGACTTTCCAGATTAAGCACCCCTAATTACTACAGCAATTTATCACTAGAAATATTCAACATTAGTTATATTTAAGATTACCTCCTTCCCCATCCCCATACCTCAAATGCATTTTGTCTGGTTCGTTAGAGTAGCTAATGCAGGCCAATAGACGGTCAGACTAGATAATCAGTGTTCCTCTTCAGGAATGCATCAATATTGATCTATTCTAGAAGAAAAATATTTGGAAGCCAGTATTGGTAGAGCTGACAGCTGTCATCAGACTGGAGTGTTGCAGTAATAGCAAGACAGAAAAAGAGAAATGTGGTTCTTTTCCCTGGGCAAGGATGCCCTCTTCCCAGTTAACATTAAGAGCTGGTGTTTTATTGATGGATCAGATCCTTTACTATTTCTATATGTGTTTATGAACACAAGCTTCTGCCTGTCTGAAATGTCCGTTGTTTTTCCCCTTTTGATCCACTTATTCATTAACTCTTTTCTGTACCAGGTATTCCTTGTTTGCAGTAGTTAATCACCAGGGAACCTTGGAGAGTGGGCACTATACCAGCTTCATCCGGCAGCACAAGGACCAGTGGTTCAAGTGTGACGATGCCATTATCACCAAGGCTAGCATTAAGGATGTGCTAGACAGTGAAGGGTGAGTTGTGAACTGGAAAGGGGAAAGGAAGGGAAACTTTGACCTTTGTTGGGTTTTCCTTGCTTTCAGTTAAGACCCTTTCATCATAGAGAAGACTTAATTTCTCTCTTTGAATATCTAATGTCTCTGTGTATGTTATCAGTGCTCGAGAATGTTGCTTTATAATCCTGGGTTTGTTGAAGGAAGAAGAGGGGAAGGACAAGGGACATCAGCTGACTTTGCAGTGTCTGTAACTGGTGCTCATGTCCAAACTCTTGCTTGCTAATGGAAGGGACTCTGAGAACCAAAGTGACACGATCACCCAGTGTAGGAGCAGTATTTACCTCCATGACACAATCCAGTCTTTGTCTGCAGAACCTTTGGATTACTATGAGTGTAAAAGATTTGAAGAAAAGCCATTAAGAAAATACTGTGAACCAGAGTGGCGAGGCTATATGGGAGGCAGGTATAGAACATGAGCTGTTTCTTAGCTCACAGTTTTAAATTGATTTCAGATTGACATTATGGTTTCAGATATTTGCATTAGACAAGTATTGGGAGTGCAGAGCAGTAGTTTGCAAGGGAAGCATCTTGGTGTTCCTCATTTGAGGGAAGCATTGGGGACTGGTTCATGTTTCAAGAATAAGGTAACTTAAAATCTGAAGTCTTCATTTTGCATTTTCCACTGTGGACTTGGTACTGGAAAGATAAGCCTTTATTGTTCTTGTTTTAATTGTTCCTGACATTTCCATGGATTGCTGCAGGTACAGTTGTTCATTTTGTAATTTTTTTTAACAGATTTTCCCATTTTTTCATTTTTTTGAACTTCAACCAGGAAGTAAAAAAAATCCATCCTATAATATCTGAATTTGTGTTAAATGATTTGACAAAGTAACTTCTGCTTTGAGGTCAGCAGGAAAATGAGTTTGTTTTTCTTCAATAACAAGTGGCCAGCTCTGGCCCTCAGATGGGGTATGTCTGTGGAAGAAACTGCCACAGGCAAGGAAGAGAGGATATGCGACGCAACTGCTGCCCATCCGTCTCATTAAAGGCTGGTTTGAGCTCTGATCCATTTTCCCTGGTTCAGATAAAAACCGACACTAAGTAGATCTGCATTGTATAAGGGAAGCTCCATAGGGCGTGAGATGGAATGATAATAATTGGAAAGTCTCAAAAGTGCTTTGAAGCATTTTGAGAGTGTCATGCAGTGACCCTGTCAGTGTGTGGTGTGTAAAGAGTATGTAGAGATGAGTCCACTTCCCTCTGACATGTAACTGCTTGAGGGCCGAGCTCTGTTATGTAGCAGTATGCATAAAGTAATTAAGGACAGGAAGAATTTCATCCTATTAAAACACCAGATTTGAGTACAGATTGAGACATTAGATGTTTGAGTTGGATTTGATTGGGACACGTGATTTTTCACCCACATGCTTAATTCTTCATTTTGCTTCTGTAACAGTAAATGGCAGACAGTTTGCAATGATCCTAAGTATCTGATGTTTTACTAATGCGACTCTAAAGCAACAGTTGCATCTTAAAGCATCTCAGTTGTATTTTGTGTCATGATAGCGTTAAATGGATGCTGCCTGTCTGGGCACCAACACGATCCAGTCTTCCCGAGCTTTCAGGTTCTAAATAGATTGTACAACAAGAGGGTTTGACTGTTTGATGTACAACTGTTCAGTTTCCTGAGTTGCTGGTTAAATTAGTTCAGCTGGCTTCCCTCCTTCTCATCCATGGTTACTGTAGGGAACTGGCACGTCCCTGGAATCACTTCAAATTGAAAAGAAAACCAAAATTAATAGTCCTCATTTTTTATCATCGCATCAATGGAAATACTAATCTGCTCCGATGCATAGCACAAAGCTAAAACTGTACCTCCGCTTTCTTGCAGATATTTGCTGTTCTATCACAAACAGTTCCTGGAGTATGAATAGCCTTATCCAGCAGCTTGTCAGATATAAACAAGGAAGAAAATAAGCAAGCCTTCTGAATCGACACACAAACCTACCTGAAACGAAGAGACCCATTAAAAAACAACTAGCACTGAGCTGTAACAGGACCTACTTGACACTGAATCAAAGCCTGGCGGAGTAAGAAATGAACAATGTCCACCGTGTATGCAGTCCCGCAAGGACAGAAAGGGGGAAAAAAAGAGGCTACAGTCAGTCACTTAACAGAGGAAATATAAAATGAAAGGAATGCTCTGGGTGGGGGAAATGGGAGCA
Organism: Mycteria americana; assembly: GCF_035582795.1. Lineage (NCBI taxonomy): Eukaryota > Metazoa > Chordata > Aves > Ciconiiformes > Ciconiidae > Mycteria > Mycteria americana. The sequence goes on along the minus strand of NC_134376.1, from coordinate 4,079,517 downwards.
GAGGAGTCCGGGCACTGGTACATCTCCTATGTTCCTCCAAAATGTGTGTGGGAAGGCAAGGGGTTATACCCTCATCTCCATAAAGTATCTTCTCCATTTGGTGCTTCAGCTCCAACGACCAATCATATAACAGTTAAAATTAAAAATCCAAGCCCATTTTTTATGCATATGGGTCTGAAAGCAGTAGAGTGGAGGAGGAGGGGATGACACAACTAAAGGACTTTGCAAGTATCTTTTTATTTGTGAATTTTAGTTATTAAATAAATACAGTATGAAACTATTAGGCTCTTTTTTTTCAACAACCATAAAAGAAATCCTGGATTGTGGAACTGAAGCTACAGTACTAAGACAGGTTTTCAAGCATGCCTGCTTGCACAGGTAATGTTTAATGCCATCGGACTGCTCATCAAAAGCATCAGCACAGATTATTTTCTGTTTGAGCCCTTTTTTGTTTTGTTTTCTATAAATAGCTATTTTCTTAATTTTTTTCCTTTTATTCCCTTTTTTCACGAGAATGAAATTCATAAATGCAACCATCAGTAAAAATGAATGAATTGGCGTGTTTATACTGTAAGAGTGGTCTTGGTTCTTTTTTTAAAACCTTGTGAATAAGTTTGAATTTCTCAAAATTGCTTGTTTTGTTGTTGCTGGTTTTGGTTTGGGTTTTTTTTTTTTTTTCCCCCCTTGCTGCCTTCCAAAGACATATATATGACACTTGAAAGAACCTCAGTATTGAAAAATGTACCATCTGTTAGAAGCGGTTGCTGCTGGGGGCAGCATTGAGCGATAGATCTGCTGCTACGGAGCACTTCTGCAGTGCACTCCGTTTTTAAGTAAACAACACATTTTCCCTGGTATGTGCTAGGCTGGTATTGGTTCCTTGTATCCTCCCACATGCATTAACTCCTCATGTACTCTTCTCCTCCTTGCAGAATCACGGCTGCCGTATCAGTGTCCTTAGCTTGCAGCACTTGGTGCGCCAGCTCGCTCGTGCTTTGTCACAAACGCAGTTTTGCTCCTTTCCCCCCCGCCCTCCACCGCTGCCTTTTAAAGGCAGCTCGTTGGCTTGTCGAGATGCCAGCAAGTAACCGCTGGTGTGCTGTGTCTTGCTCTCGGGAGGCTGGGCTGTGGATTGAATTGCAGCCTGTGAGAGAAACCATTCGGAACGTAGAGCTTAAACGAGCAAAACCAGCTTTGTTCTCCCATCCTTATGGAACCTATAGGGAGCTACGTGTAAGCGTTAGGCACTGTATAAATTGGTGTAAGGGCCACACCAAAAAAGGTCATTAAGCTCTGCATATGTATCCAGACAGCCATTCTTCCCCTTCAGCGGTGTGGTTAAAAACATGGATGGCTCTAACCTTTTAGATTCTGTGCTCTAGAAATGAGTTACAGGTGTCTCACCTGCCCGAGACAGAGGTGGAAAGCGATCTGATGAACAGAAGAAATAGGAGGAAAATAAGGGAAGCGGGTTTGTTTGTTTTTTAAATGAGCATCTTACAAGAGCAGCTGAACAAAAGGACGGTGGAATTGCATTTGATTTGTACACAAACTGGAAGAGTACAAGGCAGTTTTGTACATCAAGAGATTTTTGCGACAGCTTGCAACAGGGAAGGAAGAAGGGGGACAACTAATTGAAGCACCTTGAATACTAAATCAGACATAGAAAATGTACTGCACAGTGTGGGAGTTACCTAGGCAGCCTGATTGCTGCAGAAGTGATAGCGTACTCTGGTTTTGTAACCTGTCTTTCTGTATCGTCATGCTTGAAATCATTTTCAATTGTAATTGGGTGCTGCAAGATTTTAAGCTGAGCGTTCTCGTCGCCAATGAAAAATGGCTGGAGAATTGCAGATGAATGGCGCACCCGCAGGAAAGGGGGCCCCTCCCTCCCCGAATTGGGCACGGTATCGTGCAGATGCTTGACAACGCTTTCTGCTACCTTTTAATAATGCAGCAAGCTTGCAGAGGAAGACAAGAATCAGCCTTTCATTATTCCCAGGGCTGCTGCAGTTGGCATCCCCACCTTGTCCCGTGGCTGGAGGAGGAGTGCCACCGCGCGGCGGATGGCTTTGCCGGTGCGGGGATGCCGTCGCTTTGTGATGCCGAGGTCTGAGCCTTTAGCTGCCTTTTTTTTTTTCTGATGCTGGAGCCTGAACAAATGAATTCTCTTTTCCACTAGCGTGCGCTTGACCACCGGAGCTAATGCAGTCTGTTTCGTTAATCCTTTAGAAACAAATTGTTTAGGGACGATGCCAGTCATATAAATGAGCCTTAATTTTTTTTTCCCCACCCCTGTGAGGCTGGTGAAGAGGGCTGTGCTCCGTGCAACTGCACCGGCGCAGATGGTTTTCAGTGGGAGATGGAGAGCGAGGTAGATTTCAGTGCTCCGTTTCTGGTTTCAAAGCAGAATTCCCGGTGTATTAAAAGCTCTTATTCTTTTCTTCCCCCTGCCGTCCCACCCCCTGTGTCTCTCCCTGAATCGTACCAGGCGTGTTTCTATTTCCAGTAACAGTAAATCAGCGCAGGTTGCTAGAGGAGGAGAAAGCATTTTCCCTCTTCCTATAAAAATGGAAGAACAGCTGCTGTCGCACAAGCAGCACTACCCCTCAGGATGCTTTTTCTCAAACACAGCCTTCTCTTCATCTCTTCGGAAGCAGCCACGCAGCTCGTACACTGGGTTTATTCCCTGCAGAACCGCGAGGTTTCTCTGTGCAGAGCTCCCTTAACGTCACCTTTAGGAAAACACCGACCACAAAGCTCCTTGCTGTGCAGCAAGACGCTAGCGAAGGGCTGTTGAGGTTATGCCTCCCTAATGTGCTGGCAGACAGCAGTGAAAGGCTGCCTCCTCCATGCGTGATGGCTGCACTGCTTCAGCTGCTGCCCCTCTTCATTTCGGGGAGCAGTTTGGGGTGGACTTGTTTATTTTGAGGTACGGTTTTATATCGGCACGGCTTGGTCTGTTGTGAGGAAGCATCTGCAGAAATGACTGAAAACAAAGACTGCTGTGGTGATGCAGGCTCACGCTGGGGTGTGTATTCTGTTATCTGCCAGCGCTGAACGTGGATCGACGTGGGGCACAAAAATAGCCAGAAAGTGGCTTTCAGTATAATATTTTCTTGTCCCTCTGCCACTTGACTAGAGATAAAGCTTTACCTGATGCTGGTGCCTAATGAAAACCTGAGCAAAAGCAGAAATGTGAGAATTGATTAAACCCCCAGGTGGATGCTCTTGCTCAAAATCAGTACCCTTAGTTCCATGTAGTTTAACTCGTCCTGGCTGTAACTGCTTGTGTTCCATACTTACAAAGTCCCTCTCATATTTGAAGTGATGTCCTCAGATGTGCTCAGTCAGAGCTGCTGGCCAGTGGCTGCAAATGTGATACCAAATCCATTGATTCCTCTTGATTCTCCAGCATCTAAGGGTTGTATCTGGGAGCCTGTATATTATTCTCATTGCTGATCTGTTCCAGTTGCTCCATGTTACCTTTTCTTTTACATGCTGATAATGGTAGTTATATTCCCTGAAGGAGGGGAGGGCACGTCTGTGAGGGCGAGGAATGCTCCCCTCTTGTGTATCGGGGCTGGCGGGGAAGGACTTGGCTTCTGATGAGCATTTTCCCCGGTTTGTGGGACAGAAACGATGCTGGCTGCTGTAGGGTGTTGCTGCTTCCGCCGTCTACTGCAGCGAGGGCTGGAGAAACCAGAGAAGCACAGAGCAGCAGCCTGGGCAGTGCCGCTCTGCGGGCAGCAGCGCGGTGACGGGAGGGACAGCCCCAGCCCAACGCAGGCTCTGCCTCCGTGCGAGAAGGCAAGTGGCCTCCTGGGCCAGCTGGAGCAGGAGCTGCCGCTTGCCAGCCCCACGCAGGGTGAGCTCTTGTGCTAGCTGGCATAAATGCTTTCTGAAAAGCTTTCTCAATTGAATCATTGATGCCTCTTGATCCTCAAGAGATGCCCTAATTGCAAAACTGGTGGTACATGTTCAGTTATTTCTATCATTTTTAAATAAGGTCTTAAATCTCCTTGCACAAGTGTAGCGTGGCTGGGGGTTCCTGTGGGTGACGAGCGCCTGTCCCTGCAGGTGACACTTGAACAGCCGCAGGGCACCGGAGCCGGGCTGAAGCCGCGCGTCCCCAGTGCTGCCCGCAGGAGCACCGCGCTGGGAAAGGGCAGCGTGACGAGCTGCCATGTCTGCTTGTGAGGGTTTTCCTTCTGGAGCCCCCGTCCTCGCTGGGAAGCACTTGGGCAGAGGGGGGCACGGGGCCGGGGGCTTTCCCAGCCCTGGTGCCGGGGGGGACGTGCTGGTGCTGCCCCAGGGTACGTCCAAAACCCCTTCGCCCTGCAGAGGCTGAGAGGGGGAGGCTGCAGGGAGGGGAAACCAAGAAAAGGCAGAGAGGGAGGCCCAGGCTGAGTGGGAGGTCAGGCTGGGGGGGAGGCCAGGCAGGAGTGGGAGGTCAGGCTGGGGGGGAGGCCAGGCAGGAGTGGGAGGCCCAGTGGGAGCGGAGGAGATGATGCTGTAGGAGGCCATAGAGGGAGCAGGACACGGAGCAGCAGCGGAGGGGGAGGAGAGGCCAAGAGGCTTTGGGAGGGCGAGCACAAACAGGAGCCTGACAGAGAACAAGGGCAGGGCAAAAGGCTGAGGGAGGCGGGAGAGGAGCGTGAGGATGAGCAGGAGTGGAGGCCGAGCAAGAATGCGAGTGGAGACTCTGGGGGAGACTAAAGGGTGTAGGAGACAAAAGGCAGAGCAAAAGCAGATGCCAAAAGATGGTGGGAGGGCAAGAAAGAGTAAGGCTGAGCTGGAACGGAAACTGAGAGACTGGGGGAAGCTGATGTAGAGATTAGTCTATGCAAGGGTGCAGGCCAAAGAGAAGATGGGGCTGAGCAGGAGTGGGAGGCTGTCGTGGTTTAGCTTCAGTCGGCAACTAAGCCCCACACAGCCGCTCGCTAACCGGCCCTCCCCGTGGGCTGGGGGAGAGAATCGGAAGGGCAAAAGTAAGAAAACGTGGGTTGAGATGAGAACAGTTTAACAATTGAAGGGAAAAAAAATATAATCATCCTCATAACAAATTGTAATGAAAAGGAAAACAATAAGAGAAGAACAAAACCCAGGGAAAAAAAAGTGATGCAACCACTCACCACCCACCAACCGATGCCCAGCCCGTCCCCGAGCAGCGATCGCTGCCCCGGCCACCTCCCCCAGTTTCTATACTGCGCATGACGCCCTATGGTATGGAATAGCCCTTCGGGCAGCGGGACTCTGCTGTCCTGGCTGTGCCCCCTCCCAGCTCCTCGTGCGCCTGGCAGAGCACGGGAAGCTGAAAAGCCCTTGATTTATTGTAAGCACTGCTCAGCAACACCTCAGACATCAGTGTGATATCAGCATTAGTCTCATCCTAAATCCAAAACACAGCCCCATACCAGCTACTAGGAAGAAAATTAACTCTATCCCAGCTGAAACCAGGACAGTATCCAGCCCTTATCTATACCATCTATGTCATGCCCAGGTCCTACCCTTTCCAATACATTCCAATTAATCACCAGCACTTTCCCCTGTCTTTTGATACATACACACAGGTATCGTTCCCTTGGTCTGTGGGCCATCCATCTAAAATGTCCATTGAGTTCATTTAGTCCATGACTTTGGGCTCCATCTGTCGTAACAGTCTTTCAGGGCAGGAGAGATGGTGTGTGGTGTTGGACTGTCGCATGCTGAAGCCAGTTTGGGTTCCATCACCGCTGCATTTTGCTTGGTTTCATCAAAGTTCATTCTTCATTAATCCGGGTGAAGCTTGGCTTGTTTGATTGCAGTGCATGTTTTGCATTCATGGACATCCTGTGCAATAGTGTCTGTGGTCAAGTCCACCCATCTGTGTGTTGCATCTCTTCCTTGATGGCCTGAGGTGTCATGGGCCCACCGAGCTATAAATAATTCACCCTTATGTTGCCAGTCCAGGTCCACCTGAGCCACTTCAACCTTAGCAGCCCGATCCACCTGCTTGTTGATGTTGTTTTGATGTTCTTCAGTGGCCCGACCCTCGGGTATGTGAGCATCTACGTGACGTACTTTTACAACCAGGTTCTCTACCCGGGCAGCAATATCTTGCCACAATGCGGCAGCCCAGATGGGTTTGCCTCTGTGCTGCCAGTTCTTCTGCTTCTATTACTGCAACCACCCCCACAGGGTATTTGCCACCATCCATGAGTCAGTATAAATTACTGGCCACTTTTCTCGGTCAGCAATGTCTAAAGCCAGCTGGATGGCCTTCACGTCCGCAAATTGGCTCGATTCACCTTCTCCTTCAGCAGTTTCTACAACTTGTTGTATAGGACTCCATACAGCAGCTTTCCATCTCCCATGCTTTCCCACAATACGACAGGACCCATCAGTGAACAGGGCGTATTGCTTCTCATTTTCTGGTTCTTTATTGTACAGCGGGGCCTCCTCAGCACACGTCACCTCCTCCTCTGGCGATATTCCGAAATCTTTGCCTTCTGGCCAGTCCATGATCGCTTCCAAGATTCCTGGGGCTTCCTATCTGAGCCCGTTGTGTGATCAGTGCGACCCGCTTACTCCATGTAGCATCAGTCGCATGGTGTGTAGAGGGGACCCTCCCTTTGAACATCCAGCCCAGCACCGGCAGAGGAGCTGTGCTCCAGTACCAACCACTTCCAAAGCAGCTCGAACCCCTTCGTGTGCTGCCAATATCTCCTTCTCAGTTGGAGTATAGCACGCCTCGGATCCTCTGTATCCCCGACTCCAAAACCCTAAGGGTCGACCTCAAGTCTCTCCAGGTGCTTTCTGCCAGAGGCCCCAGGTAGGGCCATTCTCCCCGGCTGCGGTGTAGAGCACGTTCTTTACATCTTGCCCTGCCCAGACTGGCTCAAGGGCTACTGCACGAGCTATCTCCCATTTAATTTGTTCAAAGGCTTGGTGTTGCTCAGGGCCCCATTTGAAATCATTCTCCTTCCAGGTCACTTGATAGAGAGGGCTTACGATTAGACTGTGATTTGGAATGTGCATTCTCCAAAAACCCACAATGCCTAAGAAAGCTTGGGTTTCCTTTTTGCTAGCTGGTGGGGACACGGCTCTTATTTTGTTGATCCCATCCATTGGGACCTGATGACACCCATCTTGCCGTTTTATTCCTAAAAACTGGATCTCCTGTGCAGGTCCCTTGACCTTACTTTGTTTTATGGCAAAACCAGCTTTCAGAGGGAGTTGGATTATTTTCTTCCCTTTCTCAAAAACTTCTGCTGTGTTGCCCCATGTGATCATGTCATCAATGTAGTGCAGATGTTCTGGAGCCTCACCCTGTTCCAGTGCCATCTGGATCAGTCCATGCCAAATGGTGGGGCTGTGTTTCCACCCCTGGGGCAGTCGATTCCAGGTGTGCTGGACACCCTGCCAAGTGAAAGCAAAGTGTGCCCTGCACCCTGCTGCCAAAGGGATTGAGAAGAATGCATTAGCGATACCAGTTGTGCCATACCACTTGGCTGCCTTTGACTCCAGTTTGTATTGAAGTTCCAGCATGTCTGGCACGGCAGCAGTCAGCAGTGGCATGACTTCGCTCAGCCCACGATAGTCTACTGTCGGTCTCCACTCTCCATTAGACTTTCACGCTGGCCGTACGGGACTGTTAAAGGATGAGCGAGTCTTGCTGATCACTCCTTGGCTCTCCAGTCCATGAATCAGCTCATGGATGGCAATCAGGGAGTCTCGGTTGGTGCGATATTGCCTCCGGTGCACCGTTGTGGTAGCAGTTGGCACCCGTTGTTCTTCGACCCTCAGCAACCCCACAACAGAAGGGTCCTCCGAGAGACCGGGCAGGGTGGACAGCCATTTAATTTCCTCCGTCTCCAAGGCAGCTATACCAAAAGCCCACCGGTACCCTTTTGGGTCCTTGAAATACCCTCTCCTGAGGTAGTCTATGCCAAGGATGCACGGAGCCTCTGGCCAGTCACACTGAGGTGCTTCTGCCACTCATTCCCAGTTAGGCTCGCTTCAGCCTCCCATACAGTCAGCTGTTGGGATCCCCCTGTCGCTCCAGAAATGCAGATGGGTTCTGCCCCTGTATAGCTTGATGGCATGAGGGTACCCTGTGCACCGGTGTCTGCTAGAGCCTTATTCTCCTGTGGGTCTGATGTGCCAGGCCATTGAAACCACACAGTCCAGTAAACCCGGTTGTCCCTTTCCTCCACCTGCCTGGAGGCAGGGTGCCTCTAGTCCTGGTCATAGTATTCGTTACCCACTTCTTGTAAATACGAGTCAGGAGTTCCTTCATCAAAATCAGGAGTAAGAGCAGCCCTTCTACTCTGTCTGGGGAAGTGTCCACTGGGGACCGGAGCAGCAATTTTCCTGGAAGAACCCCCTTGTGTGATTGTTTTTCCTTGCAACTCACGTACCCGCGCCTCTAAGGTCAAGGTAGGTTTTCCATCCCACTTCCTCCTGTCCTCTCCGTGGTCACGCAGGTAAAACCACGGGGTGCCCCGTGGCGTGTACCCTCTATATCCTCTCTCTTGAGCAGAAGAACACTGACTCATAATAGCTGAGATACTCCTCCATACGGGTGGGGAGTAGGATCTATCCTCTTTGAGTTGCTGGACCAGTTTCTCCACAGCCGAGACAAGGAAGAGAGACTTTCTCCATATTCCCGGCGTTGCTAGCCGCTCCATCCACTGTTTGTCCCTCTCCATCTTTCCAGGTCAGTATTGCCAATGAGTTGGCATACAATGTTCCTGCGCTCCGTACCAACTTGCGCCACGTGGGTCGTGTGCACCGGACTTCATCTGGATCTTTGGGTAACCGCTCATCGTCCAGGTCACCATAAACCACCTCCAGCACGGCTAATTCCCTCAGGTACTGGATACCTCTCTCCCTGGTGGTCCATTTGCCTGGGCGATATAGAACATCTTCCTTGAAGGGATATCTTTCCTTCATACGTGACAGGAGTCGCCTCCAGAGGCTGAGGGCTGGTGCCCCTTTTCCAATCGTTTTGTCAATGCCCCCTTCCCTAGAAAGGGATCCCAGCTCTTTGGCTTCCTGACCCTCTAATTCCAGGCTACTGGCCCCGTTATCCCAGCGTCGGAGCAGCCAGGTGACAACGTGCTCGCCTGGACAACGGCTGAAATCTTTTCGCGTATCTCGCAGCTCACTCAGGGATAGGGATCGGGTGGTTTCCGTCTCATTTACGAGTTCTTCCTCTTCCTCCTCCTCTCCTTGTGATGGCCCTGCTCTTTCATCCTCCCTTTCTAAACGAGCTGATTTTCGCCTCCAAGATTTCTTCTTGTGTCTAGGGGCGACTGATACCGGCACAGGTTGGTTCCCTGGTTCAACCACGGTGCCTGCTGCCGGGGTTGGAGTAGCCGCAGTATCTGTTCCAGGGACCGGAGTAACCGCGGTGCCTGTCCCCAGAGCTGGAGTAGCCGTGGTGCCTGTCGCTTTGTCGTCAGATCCAGAGAGCTTCTCTTCCCCTTGAGGGTTGAGCAGGGCTCGATGGGCACGGGCCAGGCCCCAGCACGTTGCAGTGATTTGTGTCTCTCTGGAATTGCCAGGGTGATAGCGTACTTTTTCCAAATATTTTACTAGTTTTTCAGAATCCTGCACTTGTTCAAGGGTGAAGTTGCAAAACACTGGAGGTGCCCACTGTCCTAGGTACTTGTCCATACTATCCCACACACCCTGCCACTCATCACTGTCCAGCCTCGGGGCAGATCTCTGGATGATATTCTTGAATTTCTTATTAACCTTAGACAAAACTGAAAGAAGCAATACCAATAGAAGTATCTTAACTACTCAAGGATGTTCAAAATACTGAAAAGTTCTTGTAATGAAGGAGGAAACATCATAGAAGAAGGTAGCAAAGGTGCCATTCTGTATTTCCTCCATAAAAAACCTCTCAGAGGAAGAAGTATAATTGCTAATTGTCTCCACGAGGTGGTACCCGACGTACAGTAATGGCTTCAGTACAAAACTCAGATACCAAATTAAGCTCAAGGCCACTGCTTTAATAACACATCTCCCAGGCAAAACATCACTAACCGCTGCAGAGCACAGCAAACTGCAAAAACCAACACCGACCTTTAACATGTACAGCAAAAGAAATGAGCATGGTGCAGATCAGATAAACCAATATCGAGAACAGATGAATCAATATCGTGACCCTCAACTATTAACAGATCTAAATTCCTTAAGATGCTCTGGTTAATCTGTTATTATCTCAAACCCTTCGGGCCCCACGTTGGGCACCAAAAAGGACTGTTGCGGTTTAGCTTCAGTCGGCAGCTAAGCCCCACACAGCCGCTCGCTAACCACCACCCCCCGTGTGGGATGGGGGAGAGAATCGGAAGGGCAAAAGTAAGAAAACGTGTGGGTTGAGATAAGAACAGTTTTAATAATTGAAAAAAATATAATAATAATTATGATAATAATTATGATGATAATAATAATAAATTGTAATGAAAGTAAAACAATAAGAGAGAGAGAAGAACAAAACCCAGGAAAAAAAACCCAAGTGATGCAACCACCCACCAACCGATGCCCAGCCCGTCCCCGAGCAGCGATCGCTGCCCCGGCCACCTCCCCCAGTTTCTATACTGCGCATGACGCCCTATGGTATGGAATAGCCCTTCGGGCAGCGGGACTCGGCTGTCCTGGCTGTGCCCCCTCCCAGCTCCTTGTGCACCCGGCAGAGCACGGGAAGCTGAAAAGCCCTTGATTTATTGTAAGCACTGCTCAGCAACAACTCAGACATCAGTGTGATATCAGCATTAGTCTCATCCTAAATCCAAAACACAGCCCCATACCAGCTACTAGGAAGAAAATTAACTCTATCCCAGCTGAAACCAGGACAGAGGCCAAGAGGGAGTGGGAGGCCGAGGAAAAGTTAAGGCTGAGCAGGGGTGGGAGGCCAAATGGGAGTAGGAGGCTGAGGAAGAGTTGAGGCTGAGCATGCCTGTAGGCCAAGGTGACTTCTGGGGCAGAAAGACTTTTGGAGGTTTAGAGAAACTGGGATGCTAATGATGCCACGGTATTTGGGGCCATGGTGTCGGAGACTATGGGAGCTGAGGCCATGGGGCAGGAGGCCACGGGACCGGAGACCGTGGGACCTGACGCCATGAGACCAGTGGCCATTGGAGCAGATTCCGCAGGAGGGAAACGACAGGAGCTAAGGCCGTGGAAGATGCTGCTGTGGAATTAGAGGCTCCAGGGGGGATGGCTATGTGAGAGGAGATGGCAAGAGGGAGTGGGAGGCCAAGAGGGTCTTCAGGTTGAGAGAGTGGGAAGGAGAGGAGGTATGAAGGGTGAGAGTGCAGGAGGCCAAGGGAGGGTGGGAGGCCCATGGACTGTGGGTGCCGAGAGAGGGTGGGAGGTGACAAGTGTGAGAGGCTCAGCGGGTGGGGGTCCGGGGGGAGGCCCAGCCAGCGGAGGCTGCCGCTGTCACTGTACCCTGCCAGCGGCTTGCTTGTGGCCAGGGTCTGTGTTTTGTTCTCTGTGCATGTGGGTAAGCCCTTGCTCTCCCCGTCGTACCGTGGGGTGGTGGCCTTCAGGGCTCACCCATTGTGTTTAGGAGACCCATCTGAGTAAAATGAGATTTCAGTTTTGAAAAGGCTTATTTTCTCCCCTCGGGCGCAAATGCAGCACAATACAAAACTCGTCCCCCGTGCTACTGCGGGATAAGGACTTAGCTAAACTTTGCTAAACTTTGCTTTGGAAGAGATGAAAGGCAATACGCGAGGCTAACGAGGTGGAGAATTGTCAGGTTGGTTCCTGGAGCAACTGAAGACGGCAAAACTTTGCCCCACGTACCAGCTGTTGGACCAACGCGTGGGCTCTTAGCCCTCACCTTAAACCACCTCTCGCACTTTCTAGTTCTAATGGGTTTCATGTGGTCCTAACGCCTTTCTGCTTTGGGACTGGACATCACTCATGGCGCTGGCTTTGTCATGGTCACCCCCCAGGTGCTGCCTTCTTCAGTGATAAGAAAACACTGACATTTAAAGAAATACCTAATACAGAGGGGACAGAGTCTGTTATAGCTACCTGCTTGTGCTTTCTCCAGCTGTCTACTTTCCCAGCACCAATTTGTGCATATGTTGACTCATATTTATTCTTCCAAGTTTGAAGCTCTACTTTGAGAAAGTGGAGGGGATGTGCTCCTACCAGGAGTGATTTCTCACCAAGGAAAAAATTCCTACACTCTCTTTTAGTGAAAATGAGAACTTCAAGTTACATATCGAAACCCACATTTTTCCATAGTAGCTTTCAAAGCCAGGTCAGATAAAAATCTTCCCTCAAAGCAGCTGTATCTCTAGCTGGTTCATCACTTTTACCAGCTATTTTGAGTAACCCAGACCAGACGTACATAAATCCAGTCTTTTAGAAAGTTCTCAGACTTGGATGAGTTTTCACATTTAAACCCAATTGCATGGGGGATTCTGGTGCCCGTCCCAGCTCCTCCTGTGCAGCATCGTGTCCTGTCACAAGGCAAAGCCTCGCCATCACCCGTGACCTGTCCTCCCCTCCCAAGCAGTGTTGAAAGCTGGCAGTGGAGCTTTCCACGTTGTGTCTTACCAAATATTCAGTCCTGTAAAGGAACTTCTGCTAAAGTCAGAAAACACGCCACGCTTGGGAGCATGGCAGTGGCATTCGGTGGACATTATAACTTCCATGAGTAACTTCTTGGGTCTGAGTCCACGTTTGAGATGCTTACAGCTCTGCTTGTGAACCGCTCGTGTTAGGCGGTAGAGTTTTCAAGGCAGGAAAGGTGTGCTCTCCGTGGGGACCGGTGGACACCGCAGTCCGATCCTGGCTCTGCATCAACACCCTTTGCAGAAACAAAGTGACGCTGATGGTGGAACCAGGATGAAAAGCCCCAATGAGACATCACTCCCTATGACTGGGACGCACGGAGGAGTCTGCGGAGGTCAAGTCGGAGGTTGAAGACGCTGCTAAACGGGAAGCGACTTCTGTCGCTGGGAGTGCACAAGAATAATGAGAATTTCATTTCCTGAGTGGAAGAAAACAGCACTGTCCGTAACCTACAGCACCGTCTGTAGCCTACAGCCCTTGGGCAAAGACTGTGCCAGGTCCGCTGGTCCAGGTAGAAGCCGTTACAGTCACTGGATCGGAGGGCGAAGCAGCTGTGTTTTGGGGGCAGCGGGAGCATCCCTCCTTTCTCATCCTGTGCAGGAACATTCACTACGGTCATGCCGTGAGCGTCTTCTCTTGTGAAGGAGAACATATGATTTTGAAGTGGCCATCGTCAGGGCTGGGAATGGCCCCAGCGCTTCCCATGCTGCATATCCCGGTGTGAGAGGGAGCAGCTCTTTCCCCTGTATGATAGGAGGTGCTGTGGCATGATTTGGTCTCTTGTACAGCAGAGCCGTGTCCAGGGAAGCAGAAGCCACAGGTTTCCACCGGCTCTGGGACCCTGCCGCCGGTGGATCCATCACCAACGCTGCCCGCTTCCACCAGACGATCTGCAAATAAACTGTGTGTTAGCCTAAGGGCTTTTAGGGGCACCTTGGACCCAAGAAATGCTTTGCAGTGCTGCACTAGAGCCTATAAAGAGCCGGTCCTGGAACCGGAGGGGCCATCCACCCCCGCCACTTTGATAAAGCCCGTGGCACCGTGTGTTGTACGTAATGCATCGCCTCCGTGCTCGCACCTCGTCCTGCCACCCTGGGAGGTGAGATCTGAGGGGGAAATGGGAAAGTGCCTTGAACAGGAAGGTTTAGCGCTAAAGGAACTGTAATATTTATAACATTACACGTAAATTGTCTTTTCATTAAATGCCGCTTTTGTAGCGTATGCAACTGCAGCGGTGCAGCACTGTGGAAGGTGCCAGAGCTCCAGCGAGTGCCGCGCGGCAGGCTGGCTGCCCGCGGCCGGTTCAGGGGACCCGTGACACGCTGCGGGCTGGGCGCTAGCTGTCGAAGGGCTCTGCTCCGTCATCTGAGATCTGATAAGCGAGGTTAGACGAGGGGTATTAAAAAGCACACAGTAAATCTCTTTGAACCTGGCGGCCTCCCTGAAAAGTGAACATTCAATGCCACTGTGTCCTTTAACCAAAGCGGATAGGAATGGCTTGAATTACAGTTCTGCTGCAGAGTGACTCCGAGCCACACACCAGCTCGTGGGCTTTTTCTCTGTGATTTTTGACATCCAGCGTGACTGGCTTTGAAGCGTACGTACATAGACATGTATGGGTATACATGTCTGTAGGTAGACAGACCTTTTTATTTTTAAAGGCAGGGGAGGAGAGGAGGAGGGAGAATAAAAACATCTTTCCTGTGTTGACTTACTGCATGTTATCCTCTCCCTATCTTTTCTCCCTAAAGCAAAGACTTGTGAAGCCCCTCTGGTTCCAGGGCTTCAGGGTTTGATGCTGCAAGATAATTCAGCAGACCGGCTGCATCATTAGGCTGTTGGAAGGAGCAAGTAGCCTGTGTTACCGTGGCTCTCGCCAGGCAGCAGTTCGCCCCAAAGCAGCCCCAGCACAGCCCTGAGTGAAGGAACCCAGAGCTGCAATTGCCACGGAAGCCCGGGCTCTTCCTTGGGCAGGTGGTTCATTTTGGAAGAAGGTTGGCTTTTTGCAACTACTCCTCCCCGTGGCTCAGCCTCCAGATAGAGACTGGAGAGTTGCTGGTTGCTGGTGCAGCTCCAGCCCTCAGCCCAGCCCCTGCGTGGCAGTGGGAAGCCGTGCCTGCGATTTTGCAAGAGAGTGACTGAGAAGGGGGTTACGATGGAGAATCCGGGCACGGGGATACAGTCCTGCTGCTCTCCCAGGCTCAGACTGAACCGCGTTGCGTGTTGTTTGCTTTCCCTCCCTACCCCTCTTACGAACTGGCTCCGCTTCCCGTCCCTTGCAGCGGCACCCGGGAGCCTGTCCACCACAAGCTCCCCATCCTCTCCCAGTCCCCCCAGTGCAGCCAGCACTCACCTTTGGAGGAGTCCTCCCTACGGTGGCAGGTCCCGGCGCTGGCTTGGCAGGAGACCACCTCTCCCCTCCTCCGCAGGTGGGTCCAGCCCAGGAGCAGGGAGCAGATGAGGGCGCAGAGGCAGAGCCCCAGCAGCAGGTACACCACCAGCCACGGCTCCTGCTCCGCGCACGCCTTCTGCTCCAGCACAGCCGCGGGCGGCGAGGCCATGACCAGGGCGCCCGCTGCGGGCCAGACAGAGACGGGTGTGCTTAGAAACCCCTCAAGTACATGCTTCACACTATTGACCTTCCCCCTTCTCCAGTCATCACGTCTCAACCCCAATGTAGGAATTGCAGATCTCAGGAAAAATAACCCGTCCCCTCCCGCTCCCCCTCCCCGAGGGCTGGAGGCACCTCAGCAAGGTGGGAAACGCGACTACCGATCCTGCCGCTGGCTGGTAGGGCCGAAGGACAGGTCTGTAAAACACCGACACACAAAAGGGGAAACGCACTGCACGATGGAGTTGTATGATGGAGAAAACGGGAGAGAGGGACGTGCCCTGCCTTTCTTTTCGCTGGTCCCAGTGAAATCACAGAATCACAGAATCGTATCGGTTGGAAAAGACCTTTAAGATCATCAAGTCCAACCAGAAACGGCAGCGCACAAGCACACAGCCCCCCGGGGTGAAGAGAGGGGGGTTTGCTGCCCCTTCCCTGGCTTCGGTCCCGTAACCTGGCTCCTCTTGCAGCCCAGCCCCGGGGGGGCCCTGCCCCACATCCCCGCCTCGCCCGCCCTCGCGCGCGGCCTTACTTTCGCAGGACGGGGCGCATTGCTTCGGGTGCTGCCCGCAGATCGTGGTGCAGTTGATGCACTTTTCCAGGAGCTTGTCGTAGTAGAAGCCGGCTCTCCTATTGCAGTCTATGGACTCTGCGGGAGGGGAGGGAGACGAACACGGTGTCCTGAGCATGTCCTCCTCCTCCTCTGTCATTTGAGCACGAGGCTCCCAAACCACTGCCCTCCCACCCCCCCCCACTCCCCCCGGTGCCTGGGTTCGTGCGAGGACGAGCCCGCGGCCGCTCTGAACAAGCTCACGGCTCCGACAGGCGCCGGGCGAGTCCTGCACGCTACCGTAAGTGTTGACAACCTCTCCGGGGCTGGCAGGGTGACAGATCCAAGGGATGTGCGGTGGTGTTCGCCTGTGTGATGAATACTGGGAAAAGGCGTCTGCCGGCAGCTGCGCGGGGAGGGGACGGTACGCGGCCAGACGTGTGCAGCCGTACCCGCCTGCAGCAGGGAGCTGCTGGTTGCTGCTCTTAGAGCTGCTGCTGCCCCGGGGCTTGCACGGCTTTTCGGGACACACCAAAACCTGCCTGAGCGCTGGCTCGGTACCCCGGGGATGGCATCTCCTGTCCTCAACGGGCAGACATGACTTGTTGCTGCGTGCAGCCCTGCCACGGGGCGGGGGCCCCTGTGCCCAAGCACAGGGTGCAGCAGTCCTAGACCGCGGCTCGCCGGGGAGGGAAGGGGACACGCACAGGGTTGTGTACAGGGTTTGGGTGCAAAGTGCATCCGTCTCTCTTCCTCCTCCTCGCCTGTTATCACTGCACCTTGGTGCCTGCCCCAGCACAGGGCTCACAGTCCAGCCTTGCAAACATACAGCTTGAGTTTATAATTATCCACATCAGCTGAACCTGCTGTATCTCGAGGCCCTGCCTTTGGAGGGTGGGGTGTCACCGAGGGGGATATGAGTGTTGACGCAGCTCGGGGAAGGCTCCCTGTGACCCCAGAAAGGAGAGGTACAGGGACGTGGACAACTTGATCCTGGTCTGTGCTGAGCTGTTGCCAGACCCAGCCCATCGCTGGGAAGCTGTCACGTTCCCCAGCATTTTTGGCTTGAAGCTCTGTTAAGCTGAGCCGGCTCGGTGCCTGCCCTGTGGCTCATCCCAGGGCCTGATTTCCCCTCCCAGCTTTGCCCCATCGCTGCCTGCTCGGTCCGAGGACAGCCCCGCAGGCCACGGCCCCACGGTGCCCACGACCGGCCGCCCGGCACTCACCGCACATGGCAGCACACCTCCTCACTGTGGACCGGCCGCATACGAGGCTGCAGGGGATGCACTGGCAGACGAGGGTGTCCCAGTACTGCTGGTCAGTGCAGTTGTTCATGGCATCCCACCTGACGCGCGTCCCATCCATGGCTGCAGAACGGGAGGCAAGTAGGTACGGGGCGGCCCTGCAGCCACCTCGTCCCTTTGCTAGGGCTGGTACCCCTCGCGGGGGGATGCCCGGCTGTGCCCCAGCCCTCTCTGGTCCTAGGCTTGGGCAAGAGCATACAGCAAAATCTGCTTCAGGCTTAGCAAGCTCTTCAAATTATAACCCTACGTGAGCATGTCCTGTGCCGGTCCCTGGGGTCATGCAGGGAGACCCCCCCCCAGCTTATAGGTGGCCCTGTGCTGCGCCCTGAGGGTCTGGGGATGCACAAAACTGCCTGCGGGAGTACGAGTAGAGGGAACCGCTCCTGTCTTTACATGCTTTTCTGAAACTAACAGAAATACGACCAGAATGACCGCTGGCAACGTCTTCTGAAACCATTTTTAATTCTGGAAACTTCTGAATTCCTCTGTGGCATCAGGGCGGTTCGTGCCACCCTGTGCGTAATTTCTGACATCCCTCTTTGGTGTTCTGGCATCATAATGAAACCCGATTTTGATGTGTAAAACTCCCCTAAGCAGCAGAAGGAGGGACGTCTCTCTGGGAGAGCTTTGAGCACTGGTTTAACTGGCGCCAGCTGGGACACCTGGAGGTGGCCGTGCCCTTGCCCCTGCAAGGAGCTCTTTGTCCCGTCCTCCTCTGCCGCGGTGTGCCCTGTGCCTGCGTGGGCTGGATGCGATGCCAAAGGCACAGGAGCGAGGCATTGGCAGCAGCCCTCAGCAGCACAAAAATCTAGCCAACAACTTAAAATTTTAAGGATTAGCTTGCTAATGAGCATTTACTTAATTAGCAGCTGAAATATTTGTGCATGTCCCCATCTTTGGGTGCTGCATATCTCTGTCCGCAGCCTCACCTGTGCCGCCGCAGGGTTTGGCCTTGGAGGCAACCCAAGTGATGGTCTCAGTCCCTGGCTGTGCCCCTGCTGACCCCCCACTGCTCAGCAGTACCCGCCGGCGTGCCGTGCCGTGCCGTGCCGTGCCGTGCCGTGCCATGCCGCACACGGGGTCTGCGGCAAGTGCAACCGAGCAACTTGCAAGTTTTTAAACACCGCAGGAAGCGCTAACCCAGCACGACGGCGGCCGCAGTGGAAATGTGCCATTTGCTGACCGAGAGGGCTGGTGGGTGACCGCATCCCTCTGCGGAGCCGCACCAGGGAGCCACAGCTGTTTCCTGCCCGTGCTGACAGGACCCGAAAGGTTTAAAACTCCCCGATGCCGCAGCACGGTGCCGGCCTCCGCATGCCCAAAGGCTGCACGTTGCCTCGGCCGGAGCCTCTGCACCGCAGCGGTTGCAAAGCCAAATTTTGATTTTTATATAGAAACCCCCCTGTACTCTGGTGGGGGTCTCTCCTTCTCTCTCTCTAGTACTTGGGAGTGTGCAGCAGTCGGGCACTTTGCATGTCCGTCTGTCCTGCTGTTGCCCGCACAGCACTTTCCCTGCAGAGGGGCTGAGGATGGGCTCCCTCCGCTGCCTGCTGTGAACTGGCTCCTACCTGGGGCAGCACATGTAAAACCCTTCATTCTCAGGGATAAATCCACTCTGCACAGGGATGCTGGCCTTATAGTCCCAGTTGTTCAATTAACATTGCCATAAAATTAAATAATTACTTTCTGTTGAGCTGACTGAAGACATTCCCCAGGGCAGAGCGAGGCTCAGGCCGGCGCTCTCCTCAGATGCTCTTTGAAGGTATTTTGTACCCAAAGAGAAGAAAGAGAAGACCCCCACGGATGGCGGCGAGCCCTACGGATGGCGGCGAGCCCTGCGGATGACGGCGAGCCCTGCGGATGGCGGTGAGCCCTGGGGATGGCGGTGAGCCTGGCCATCCTTGAGCTACGGTGGGGTTTCACATGGGATAACTGCATGGGAAACGGAGATTCGGGGCTGTGTCTGAGCTGGGGGGCCGCAGGCTGGGCAGCTCTTTCCCCGCTGCTGCTCTGCTGCGAGGGCAGGTCCAAGCTGGGTGTTTGGCCCCATCCAGGAAAAATCCTGCCCGATGGCTGAGCTCCCCTCCCCGGGGAGCCTCAGGGTGTCCGTGGTGCTCCCAGCACGGCGCAGCCAGGCTTTGCAGCCACACGCGTTCCAGCAGAGCTGGCTGTGTCTCCCCCTCTGCACCCACCAGGGACCAGCACCCCAAACTCCCCTATGGACCCCTCGTCCAAAGCATTAAGCGACCATTTCGTCTCCAGCCCCACGGCACTGACCGTCTTCAGCAGGGTGGAAGCCCTTTGTGGTGGCTCTGCCCCTCCAGTGAGAGCCCGGGGAGCCCCTCCGCTCCCTGCCAGCACTCTGGAAATGTCACCGTGGCCCCAAGGCCTGGCACGGACAAGCCCCTCACCCCCATCTCCCTGCGCAGCCCCTCCACGGGATAACTCACGTTTGACTCTCCCGCAGCGTCTAGTCCCCCTCGGCTCCTGCCATTGCACTGCGAGCTTCAGCCCTGAGCCCGTGCATTGCTTAGGAGGTTTATTATTAGAGATAGATTTGATTAATGCCTGGGCTATGCGTTTCCTGGGGTTTCCCCTTATCCCTTTGATGCAAATCTGCCACACGCGCAGCGCATTGCATTGGCTCACCGGGCGTCCCTTGGCTGCCGGGACTCGGGGGCCGGGGAGGGAGGCACCCGGTGTGTCACCGGGCGTGGGGTAGGGGTGTCCTGGGGCAGGCGGCCACGTTGCAGAGGGGCTTGCAGGGGTGGGGGCTCTGCGGCACTTGCCCTTGCATCGCCTGGCTGCAATGGGATGTTTCCTTCTGCAGAGAAGGACGTTTCGCTCTGTAGAGGCGGCAGTTACCCTGGGTCAGGAGAACCGGCAGGCGACCCTGTGGCCATTGCTTTCCCAGGCTTTGGCGAGAAGGAACGGCTATGTCAGAGCAAGAGGCCGTGCGGCCCCAGGGGATGCCACTGCGTGGGGCTGCAGGTGGAGAGGAGCAAGTCCCTCTCGCTGGAGCTCTGTGTCACGGCCGCAGAGCCCCGCGGGTAGCGTCCCATCGACGCCGAGGGCCGGCCACCCTCGCCTGCCGGAGCAGCTGCAGCTTACCCTGCCCCCGGCCAGGACCAAGCATCGCTCTGCGCACCCGTCCTTTCCCTGTCCGCAGGCTGGTCAGCCCACGCCGCTGGCCTGTCTCCTGCTCGCGGCATGTAGAGCATCTCGCGGGCCCCAGTAAGATGCTTTAAACCCTGCTTTTCTCTAGTGCATCCGTGTCTCGGAGGCAGGTGGGTTGCAGGGGGGCTGCGCTGCCCTGTGCTCCTCTGCATGGGCAACGGAGGTCCCGGCTGGGCTTGGGGCCCCGCGCTGCCCTCGCTGCTGGCAGTGGAGGTGCACGAAGCATTAATAACACAGCTTGGCTTTCACAGAGGGAAAGAGCTACCTCTGTGCTGCTGGCAGCCTCCAAGAGTATAGCTGTATATTTATTTTTAGATCTCACCTCACCCTGCAAGTGGAATGGGCTAGATCAGCAACTCGTGAAGGAGCAGCCAGGCAGCACCCCCGGGGCTGCCTCGGAGCTGGGCTTCAGACTGCGCTGCGGTGCTGAGAGCCTCTGCCCTCGCTCGGCCGGCGCGGGAGGGAGCGGGCTGCCGTCGCCAGCACGGCTGCCCCGGTGCCTGCCATCAGCAAAATACCCTGGGTAGATCTGGCCGGTGGCACGACGCTCCGTAGAGAATGTCTAGTGAAAGTAAAGCCGGACTGTGCGGTTACTGGTTTCCCCTTTTCCACGGGCAGTGCATCCATTTCTAGAGGTTTCTCCCCCTTTCCCGCAGAGGTGCTGGGCAGGGCTGTGCCGTGGCCGTGGCCGTGGCCGTGCCACCGGGAAGGGGCAAGGGGTGCTGGGAACGCGGCAGGACAGTGACTCAGCTCAGCCCGGTGGGACCTTTCTGCAGAAGCAGCTGAGGGGGGAAGGAAGAAGCAATACCTGTTACTTTCTATAAACATCAGCGGGGCAGCGTCAAGGTTTTTTCCGTTCAGTTCGAAAACTCCTACTTTGTGCTTACCGCGGTGAGCTGCAACTGAGAGAGCCCAAAAGGCCGCTTGCAGGGTGCAACGCTCCGTGTCCGCTGCGGGGACATTGGAGGCTGAACCTGCTCACAGGGAACAAAGCCCAAAGCAGAGGAACCCGGCACCTTGCGGCTGCTCAGCCCCGCAGTGGCTGGATGTGGCCCATCGTGTCCCAGCTCCTGCAGGAGGGAGGGAACCGGCATCGGCACCATGCGATGGACCGTGAGGCTTGGAGCAAGGCCTGGGAGAGGAGGCACGCCGTGGCCGCGGGGACACTGCAGCACCGATGCTGTGCCGCATGTCGTGGCTCTGCACGTGCATCTGATTGCAAAGGATGGGATCATTGCTGGGCTTGAGTGGGGAAGACCTGTGGAGGGTCCTGGGAGGGAGCAGGAAGGCAGAGGCATGGCTGGGAGCGGGGCTGCATGGTGCAAGGGCTTGGGGAGGGGGGAAATGCACCTTTGACTGCACGTAGCTGGTGGCCATCCATGCACAGACTCGTCCCACTAGTGCTGTGCCCCGGGCAGACAGCAGATCCCACGGCCCGTTCGCCTGCAGAGCTAAAGCCGACGGCAAAGGAAATCATGATTTCGGCATTGCCTGCGCCACTTGAGCGTGACAGAGCATGGCCCTGGAGCGATGGTCCCAGCCCTGCCCTCTGGCTCTCGGGGTTTTGCAGGGGAAACCTGCCTCTGTAAATAGCAGCCGGAGACTTGCAGTTTCCACCCTGGTGTGCCCTCAAGAGGGAAGTGAGAAGCACTTGGGGGTGGTTTGTCCCTCCTCACTGAGCAGAGATCAAGCAGTGTGATTTCGGCTTTAAAATTCTCTGTGTGCTGCGACCGGAGCCCCATCTTCTCCGCCGTGCGCCCCAGCAGCCTGACTCTCTGTGCCCCAAGCAGCATCACCCTCTCCCGCAGCCTCCGAGGACGGCGCGTGGCCCTTAACCACCTCCGACCGCGGTCCCCCGTGAGCTGCCATCTCACAGCCAAGGCGGTGGCTGACGGCCTGCCCTGCCTGGGGACGTCCCTGTGCTCGGGGACACGGCAGGGATTGGGCAGCAGCCTCCAGCACCCTGTTCTGGGTTCCTGGGTTAAACCCTTCCTTTGCTGTGTGCCACTGATGAGAGAGCATCGCTCGGCAGTTCCCCGTGCAGCCTCCCAGCGCGGTGCGTCCCTCTGCGTGGCTTGGCATCCCACAGCGTTCCCCTCCCGCATCGTTTTGCATCCTTCAGCACCCATCTGCATATGGCTCCAGGGATGCCACAGTCTATTTGGGGTGATAGAGCCCAGTTTTGTCCCGACAAGAAAATGGTTTTTTTTTTTTCCTCTGGGCTCTTGCTCTAGTGGCATTGCTGCAAGGAGAGCTGCAGGTAACAGGCAGACAGGGTGGGTAATGCTTGGCTCGCTCTGAAAATTTTGGGGGGCAAAAATTTGCCTCGCCCTCCCTTTGAGCAGCTTTGCTGGGATATTTTCCTCCCAGCCTCTCCTCAGCCCGTCTGCCTTTTGCAGTCCCAGTGCTCGGGCAGGGCTGGGCCTTGGCCAAGGCGTTTGCTCGCACATGTGCTCCCTTTGGGACCTGAAAAAAGGGGCTGGGGGGCGGGGGAAGGGGAAGAGGAGTCATTTTGGATCGAAACCGGTAACTGCGAGGCCGGGCTGAGCGCAGATGGCTCCGAGCGCGGCTGCTGAGGACTCATTTCTTTCACCCTAATTCCCTGTGGACACGTGCTCTCGAACGTGCAGGGGTCAGGATGCACCCGTCCCCTGCGCACTGCCTGGCTGTCCTCCGTGTCCTGCCACCGCCACCGATTCCTCACGGCAAAGCGCAGAGCTGCTACGTGACCGAAGCCATGGGGTTGCTGGCGCACAAGAGCCGCTGCCTGGTTTTTGGGTGCGGGCGGGTGCACGGCGGGTCCGTGGTGGCACACCGGGTGTCGCGCAGGACCCGCACCCGCGCGCAGCTGCGGACCCACGGCCGTGCCGCCGCCATCCCGTTCGTGAAGAACCGCCACGCCACGCTTGCGGCCACGTCTCGAGCAGCCCTGGCTGCCTGCCCTGCCTGCAACGCCGGCAGCCAAGGGCAGTGGTGGCTCGGCCCGGGGGGGGCTGGAGGGCCCCGGGGTGCAGCTCCAGCTCCCCACTCCTGCAGCCCAGGGGTGCCCACCCTGCGCCTGGATGCGATGCTGGGCCTGGCCGTGCTCCCGGCTGTTTGGGTCTCTCCCCAGGAGATGGCACCCTTGGCTAGCCCAGCCTGGCTCCCTGCTGGGTGCTCTGGTTGCCTTTGCAACCCAGACACCCTCCAACTGGCCGCTCCGGCCCTGCGTTCGCCCAGCCAGGCCAGGGCTTCTGTGCCAAGGAGGATGCCACCCCACAGCAGCCAGGCTGGCTCCTGCCCGCTCCCCGGGGCCAGCCGGGCCTCCGCGCCTCCGTTTGCACCAGCCCCTCGTGCACGGTGGGGTTCAGATGCCCCCACGCACCCCTCACTGCTCCGTTCCCCCCCCTTTGCACCGCGGTCTCATCCTGCCACCGCCCCGCGGGGCTGCAGCGGGGCATCATCCCAAGGACGCTCAGCACCCACCCGTGTCCAGGTGCTGCGGCAGCCCCCGTGCCGTGGGGTCTGTCCCCTGGCGGCGGCTGTGCCAGGGGGCTGCAGGCGAGCCCCGGGGCAAGCCAGGCTCCAGAGGTGCCTGTGTGCGTCATGGGGGGCAATGCTGCCAAAACCACCTTGCCAAAACCTGGCACAAATCGGGAGAGGGAAGCGTTACTGAAAACCAGGCTGTGTTCAAGGCCGGCTCCCAAAACTCGGTAGCCAGCTGGAGAGCAAGGACAGCCGGACGGGAAAAGCCCCGGCTTGGCGGAGGGCTGGCACGGAAGTGAAGATAAAACCCTATAAATGCATAGCGAAGGGGCAGGGAGAGGAGGCTTCGGGCTGGGACTGTGCTGAGGTGTAAAGCGTGGGTGGCAGATAAGGGAGATGAGTCAAAGAAGAATCTTTGGCCAGAGCAGCTAATCGGATAACACGCTGTTTTTAACCTGGCAGGAACAACTCCCCATCCCCACCTCCGACGTTGCTGGATTTTCTCAGGACAAGAGGCGTTTCTGGCAGGACCCTCACGGGAAGGGGCTTGCAGGCTGCCGAGGAGCTCTGCTGTTAATTTTTAACACTAAAAACCCTGGGGAAATTCCAGAGGGCTGGAGGGCAGCCAGTGGGAGTCTAATATTTAAAAGGGATAAAAGGGCTGACCCTGGGAATTACAGACCAGGTAGGCTGATCGCAGTCCCTGGGCAAATTATGGGCTGGGTAATTGGGGATACTGTCAGCCAAAAATTAGAAGCTAAAAATATAATTAAGGTCGTTAGCTTGGTTTCATGGATGGCAGCTCCTGTCAAGTGAGTCGGCTTTGGTTTTTGGCATGACTCTGGGCTGGCTGATAAAGCTAATTGTGTTGCTGCATTATAATGGGTTTCTCCAAAGTACTTAATTTACAGCCATGTGACATTTTCATTTATAAAACTTGCATTATATGAAGTCAGCAGAGCAGACATCCGACGGCTGCAGCTGGCAGCTCAGGGGCAGTGGCCAAGGGGGCTAGCGATGGAGAAAGCTGGAGGGACCTGATTTTGCACGGAACAATATTTTTAGCAGGGATGCTGAGGCTCGCGGTGAGAGGGGGGTCGGCAGGACGGTCAGCCGTTGCCCTCGCAGGGGGATCCGCTCTGCCCGGCCAAGCAGGCAGGGCCCAGCCGAAAGGTGGGGGGGGGCACGTGTGGGAAGAAAAGAGCCGGATTTTCCCTGCTAAAGCACAGCGAAGTCCAATGGCAGGAAGCAGCCGTGGCACCCGGTCACCGATAACCCGACCGGGAGTGTAATTAACCATTGGCCCAATTTTAGGAGAAGGGTATGAACTCGCAGGCGTTTGGCGTCTCTGGACAAGAGCAAATCTCTGCTTGGTGGGACATGATTTAATGCAGCTTCTGGGACAAGCTCAAGCCTCTGTGTGTGTGTGTATGTGCGTGCACACACACATCCAGCAAAGCAGAGGGCTGCGCCGAACCATCCTCGTGGTCTTTTCCAGCCCTGTGGAAGCTGCATCCTCCTCTCTGGGCTGCATCAGCTGCAGTCGAGCGCTGTGGATTTCCTCCCGTGGATAATTTGGGTCCTTTTATTTTTCCCAATGGGAAAATTGGGCACAGGTAGGGCACGGCACAGAGATAGTACCTGGGGCAGCCCAGGGGACTTTCCCTCCATCTGTGAGGGTGTTTTTCACCCCCATACAGATTTCTAACCTGTGGGTTTCACCCCTGTTAGATGCAGGGTGGCTTGCGGGGCATTCAAGCCTCCCCTGGCCAGTGGCTCCCCTGCCAGATATTCCCCAGGCAGAGCTGGGCTGGGGGCTCTGGACCCCCACACAGCCAGCCTGGCTGGCTCGAGGGGCCGCATCCAGTCCCCCACAGCTGGGACTCGGCTCGGTGCTGGGCAGGAGGAGGGGAGCCCTCGCAGGCGCCGCTCCGTCCCAGCCTGGATCCAGTGGGGATCTCAGGGCTTGCCGGCTTCAAACCACGAATCCTGCCCTCTCCCCTGGGCATCCATCCGTCTGGCTCCACCGTAATGACGGCGAGGTGGCGGCACAGAGAGATTAAATGACTTGCCCGAGGTCCCGCGGGGAGCGATGGCCACCCAGGAGGAGCACCCGGCCGTCCTGCTCCTGCCCCAGCAGCGCCCGGGCGCGCGGGAAAAAGTGCCTCGTTGCAGCTTCGCCTGCAAAACAAGGCACGGCCACGTGTACCACGGCCCCATCCCGGTGACGTCCTCGTGGGTGGAGGCGGTGGATGGTCCTGGTGGGACCTCCACCCCATAACAGGGAGTGGGTGCTGCTCTCTCCTCGCCAGTGGGGTTTGGTGCTGCCGAACCCTTTCCCGGAGCAGGAGGGTTTTGCTGATGCCCTTCCCAGGCTGGGACCGGCGCAGCCAGAGCCGGTGACTAACACCTCCTGGTTTGCAGCTTGTTTACCTGGCGCTGGGGCTTCGGTTTGGATCGCTGACTCACCGCAGTGCCTTCTGCCTCTGCCACTGCAGCTCCCTGACGAATACTTTCCATTTTCCCATTACTTTAATTGCCCTCGTTTGAGAAAACTGCTCCCAACTGGCTCTGGGCTGAAGAGACCTGTTACGCACGGCTGCCCCAACTGGGCGTCCCCGCGGCAGGGGCGATGCGGGGACGGTGGGGTGGGACACCCGCCTCCGCGGCACACGTAGGGGACCTCCGTGCCACGGCTGTGCCGGGGCCTAGGGCATGCAGGCAGAGTCCATCGGCAGTGAGTTTTTGGCTGCCCCACCGGCTGCACACGTCGAACGCGGCACACGGGCGGTCGGCGGTGCACGGACGCCGGCTCCGGCGCGGCTGAATGCGGCCCGACAGGTTTGCTGAGAGGCCTGTCCCGTTCGGCTGGATTTTTGGAGAGGCTGGAGCCAGCCCCGGCACCAGCCACTTCCCGCGAGGCGCTGCCGGCTCTGGCGGGGCCGTGCGTGGCGCCAGGTCGTGGCCCCGAGCCACGGTGCAGCTTGGCCGCGTCTTGGGGCAGGCACAGCCCGCGGCGTGGGATACGCCAGTCCTGGCCCCTGCTCCATGCTCTGTGCCAACGCCGTGCCCTTTTTTGGGGGGACGGTGCCCCATGGCGCCGGGGAAAGAGCAGCCTCGTCGCTCCTGGAGGGACCCCCCCAGCCCGTGGGGTCCCTGCCCCGGCTCTGTGCCCATCAGTGGGGGGACACACACCAATCGTCCCTGTCCCCCTCTCCCCCAGCTCCCCACCCGCAGCCCTTTTGGAGGGTCGTGGCCCTGCTCGTCCCAGCCACGCTCAGGGCGCACGGAGGATGCTGTGCGCATGGACCTTGTGCTGGCTGCGGGTGCCGTGCCTCCGCCAGCTCGCGGGGAGACCTGAGGAGGTGGCGAAGAGCTGGGGACCATGGGGACAGCACGTAGAGGTGCCCAGGGAGCTGCAGAGGGCCTTTTTGAAGGAAAAAAAAAAAAAATGCTGGGCATCTTTGGGACCTGTGGGATGCAGGGCACGCCAGGTCCTCAGCAAGGGATGTGCGGGGAATAATCCAACAGCATCGGGGATGGAGGGGGAGAGGAAAGGGGGATCAGGGCAGGGTAAGAGCTGGTCGGGAAAACTGTCTGCCCTTCTCTGAAGAGCAGGCATTCTGCTGTCATATGCCAGGTGAACCCTGGACCCACGGCGAGGGCGTCAGGGTCTGTAAATCCTGGAGGAGAAAATCCTCCCTCCCTGGGGATGGGCCGTGCTGCTTTTATAACATTAGGGTCAAGGGAAAGGCGAGAAAATCCACCCAAACCAGCGATGCGTGGGGGGCTGGTGGCCACCCCGCAGCCTCCACGTCCCTCCTGGGAACATCGCGTGGGCTTGGGCCGCCCGGGCAGCTGGTGCGGGGCCGGGTGAGGGTGCGGAGGTGCCACGGGTGCTGTCCCATCCTAATCCGTGGCACACCGGCACTGTGCGTGCTGCGAGTCGCAATGGCAGGAGGGAGAGAGATGATTAAAGCATGCTGCCTTTGATGAAGCGAAAATTAATAAACAAGCAGGCAATTGTGCTGGTCTTTATTTACTCCAGGATGACAGTGCGGAGCCGGCGCGGCGAGGCCGCCGAGGCCAGGCCCCACATCAAACGGCAGGGCAGCGCCGGGCGCAAGGGGACCATGCCACTGCTTCTTCTCCGACGGGTTTTTCCTGGTCCCAACAAACCCAGGAAGGTCCGTGTGGATGTTCCTAATAACAGGGTCCCATCCCATGCCAGCGGGGGATATCGGGGTGAGAAGGAGATGCTGTGTGCCGCTGCGGCGTCCGAGCGTGGCGGGACGTGCCGGGCTGGGGTGCATTTTGGAGGTGCCGTTTGGCACGCTCGCACTGTCCCCCTGCTCCGGGGCGGGCGTTCCCACCTCTCTCCTGCTCCAGAGATGCTCCACTGGCATGGAGGTCCCTGCTCCGGCCCTTCTCTGGCTGATGTGCAGATTTAGGGCTGGGAGAGTAAAACCAGACCCAGTGCGTGCCCGTGGGTCGGTCCCTCGGCCACCCCCAGAGGCAGAGCTGGGAGGCCAAACCCGCACCCTCACACCGGGTCCTTATCGCCTGGTCGGGCATATTTACCTGCTGGTGCTGCCGGTTTCCACCGGATAAAAATGCACTGGACAAACAGGAGTTCCCCGCCGGCCCCAGGGCGGTGGCACAGCGGGGGACACGGCTGAGGCGGGACGTGCACCCCTGTCCCGGCTTTGTCCCCGGTGCGTCCCCAGCACCGCACATCGCAGAGCTGCAGGAGGGGCACGAGGCCACGTTGCCCCCCCGCTGAATTTGAGCATCCAAGCGGGTGATGGAACCCCCCATGTGCCCACCTGTGCCAGGACTGGGACTGTGCCCAAGGCTGGGGACGGGGTCAGGGTTAATGGGGACGGTGCTTCTGCTGCAGGGGTTTGGCACCCCGGCTCAGTGCCGCCCATGGGGCCACGGCACCGTGGCACTGCTCGAGCGTGGGGACGGCGGTGTGGGCTGGCCCTGGAGGGGGCTGCACCCCGGGGCACCCCTCTGCTCGGGGTGGCTGTGAGGGTGCAAACCCCACACGTTGCACCGTGTGTCCCCCCTGCTGGGTGGCCAGGAGGGCCCTGGGCTGTGCACGGGGCTGTACAGTGGGGGGGTCACTGCACTGTATGGGGGGGCTGTGCACGGGGGGGTTGTGCACTGGGGGGGGGGGGCCGTGCATGGTGCAGGGGGGCTGTGCACTGGGGTGGGGGGGTTCATGCATGGCGGGGGGGCGGTGCATGGCACAGGGGTCGTGACAGGGCGGGTGAGTGCGTGAAGGGGCCCTTGCGGGACAAGGGCTCTGGTGCACACGTGGGAGGGGCTGCGCGTGGTGGGGGGTCTGTGCACGGTGAGGGGGGGGCAGTACACGGTGAGGGGGGGTCTGTGCACGGCAGGGCTGCGTAGCAGAACCCCGCGCCGAGGGCGGAGTGCGGGGGGGCCCCACGCAACTCCTCCCGCGGGGGCTGTGCCGTGCCGAGCCGAGCCGAGCCGAGCCGAGCCGAGCCGAGCCGAGCCGAGCCCGCCCCAGCTGTCAGCGCGCCGTCCCTCCCCCACGGCCGAGGGGGGCCGAGGCGGCCCCGCCGCGCCCTCCCCTCTCCTTTGCATCCCATTGGCCAGGGAGGCCTTTTGTTAGCGGCGGATGCCCGCCTCCATTGGCAGGCGGCGACGTCCGTCCGCGCTGCGCCGCCGCCCCCTTTTCCGCCTGTGCTCCGCGGCGCTGGAAACTTTGCGGGCAGCGCAGTCGGCAGCGGCGGCCGCAGCGCCGAGCACCGGGGCCGCACCGGAGCCAGCGGGGCCCCGCACCGCGCCGCGCCGCCGGGCACCGCCCAGCCCAGCCCAGCCCCGCAGGGCGGGGGCACCGCGGCCCTTGCGGGCCCCTCCGCGCCCGCCCGGCCATGCGCGCCCGCTGAGCCGCAGCGGAGGCGGCCGCCTTGCAGTTTGCTCCCGTCCCCGGTTTTAATTTCGTCTGGTTTATCGATTGGGCTTGTTTTTTCTTCTTGGACGCTCCCCGCCGCGCTCCGCAGGCGCCAGGCGGAGGCCGCGGCCCGCGGTGAGGGCGGGCGCGGGGCGGCGATGGGCGCGGCGGCGGGCGGGCGCTCCGCGGGGCGCTGAGCGGGCGCGCAGCGGGCGCGGGGCGCGCCATGGCCGCCAAGGACAACCCCTGCAGGAAGTTCCAGGCCAACATCTTCAACAAGAGCAAGTGCCAGAACTGCTTCAAGCCCCGCGAGTCCCACCTGCTCAACGACGAGGACCTCAACCAGGTGGGACCTTCCCCCAAAACCCACTGTTTTCCCCCCAAAATCTGCCCCGGGGCCCCGCCTCCTGCCCGCCCCCACGCGTCCGGCCCCAGGGCGCCCTGGGTCCCCGTGGAGTGTCTGCTGGCCCCGTGGGTAGCCCGGGGTCCTGTGGATGGTGTAGAACCCCGTGGGTGCCTGATGGCCCCACGGGTACCTTGGGGTCCACTGGGTAGCTCAGGGTCCCACGGTTGGCCCCATGGAGAGCCCAGGATCCTATGGATAGTATAGGGTCCCGTGGATGTCCTAAGGTCCCACGGATAGCACAAGGTCCCATGGGTGCCTGCTGGCCCCGTGGTTAGCATGGGTTCGCGGGGTCCCATGGTGTGTCTGCTGGTCACCTAAATGTCATAGGGCCCTGTGGGTGCCTGCTGCTCCCACGGGTAGCGTGGGCTGTCAGGGGTGGTGTGGGGTCCCATGGGGTGCATGCTGACCCCACAGATAGCACAGGGACCCACAGGTATCCATGAATCCTGTGGGGTGTTCAGGAGCCCCGTGGGTGCTCTCTGGTCCCGTAGGGTGTCCAGCAATCCCATGGGGTGCCTGCTGACCCCACAGATACCCAGGTGTCCCACGGGGCACCCAGCATCCCCACAGTGCCCAGTGGTCCCTTAGGCCATGGCCCACCCCAGTGCTTCCTCCCCTGGGGCCTCACCTCTTTCCTGAGGCTGTTTGGGGACCCGCACCTGTGCTTGGGGTGATCCCAGCCCCTCTTGGGGTGCATGGCAGCAGGTGGGGGGTATCCTGCGGGCTCTGCTGGAAGATCCCAAAAGTCCTGGGAAAAACTCGGCTGCAAACAAAACGTCCCCTCCTGGACGTGCTGGACATGGCCCCCCCCCTCCCCCTGCCATTCCCTGCTTTCCCGGGGGGACGAGAAGGTGACCCCAACCCCTTCCCAGTGAGGGCCCAGAGCGGGCAGGCTGGGGGGCTGCTAGGGCTGGGCCTTCCTCCTCCTCTTCCTCCCAGGCTTGACAGAGGCCTGCGCAACCCTCAGTGGGGGGTATTTGGGGTGCGGGGGTCTGTCCGTGGTGTCGGGGTGCAGGGAGCAGGGCCGCCTTCCCTCCTCCCACACCTTTCTGGGCCGGGGCTGACATCCCCGCTCCCGATCCTATTATGGCAATGAGATCAGACATATTGCTGTGCTCGCTGGGGGGGCGGGAGGGGGGGGCATAATGAAATCTGAGGGCTAATATGGAAAAAATGTAACTGGAAAAAATGCCGTGGTGTGTGCGGGAAGGGGCGGGCGGCGGGGAACGTCGCGGCCGTGCCCAGACAAAGGAGCCGTCCCGGAGGGGGCTCGGGAAGAGCCCCCCGCTCCTGGCCAGCCCCTTCCCGCTGCCCCGCCTGGGGTTTTGCTGCCTCCTGGGTGCAATGCTTTTTTATTTTTATTGGGGGGGTCCAAAGCACGGCACGCTGTCCCCCATAGTGCCTGCCCACCCCGGCTGCGAGGGCCCCACTGCCCTCCCCGGGGACCCAGGGCCCAGAGCCGTGTTTCTGGTAGTCCCTGGTTTGCTTTGTTCCCGTCGGGGTGGTGGGTGGCCCTGGGGGGCTGCCACCACGGCTGGCTCCCACGGGGACATGGTCGGCCCCATGGCCGGCTCCAGGCCCCACGCAGGGGCTCCGGTTGGGAAAACGGTGCGATCCTGCTTGGCTTCTCCCTTGCAGTTGGGGTGAAGTAATCCCACTTCCCAGATAAGATGGTGGCTCTGGTAGCGTGCGATGCACGCACGCACCCTTCCGCCCCGCCGCACAGCCCCCCGTGCTGAGGAGCCCCCGGCCGCGGCCGGCCCAGCGCTTCCCCGCCACCCTGCCCGCCTCCCCTCCGAATTCGTGCCCCTTGTCGGAGGAGGAGGCTCCGCGCTGCAGCGAGGAGCCTGGCTGGATGTGGGGGTGTGCTCGCTCCGAAGCACACCCAGGAATAACGGTTCATTTAACAGCTCTGATTTTTTTTGCCTTTTAAATTTTTTTTTTTTTTAAGCTTGGTTTGGGTATGGGGGTTCCCACACCGCAGCGTGGGGGCTCCGTGCTCAGCGCGTCCTGCTCACCCCATGGACAGGGACCACGTTGGTGGTTACCTAGAGTCAGGCTAGAAAAGTCCTTTTGAGTCATCTGACCTTTCTACTTGGCTTGCAGGAAAGGTGAAGGTACTTCACACTTACGCACTTGTGTCTTTTTTGGATTTTTATTATATAAAAATACCTGTGTGGGCATTAGGAGCTGCCCCTCCTGCTTCCTGGGGTGTTCCGGGGCACTGGAGCTGCTCAGGGCAGAGACCAGTGTGCGTTTGCAAAGCGTCACAAATATTTAGTGGTAGTAGTGGATTCCCATCATACTCGGGAACTGAATTAGGAACGGGGCTGGGAGGGGGGAATCCAGCCCCAAACATCAGGATTAATGAGCTGGAGCTCTCTAATAATAATCGGACTTAGCGCTTCCAACTTCAAAGGGCTGCGCGGACGCTAAGTCCCTAATCCCAGGAGCGCTGCGTTCACGAGTTGTTTTTGTGCGTGGCTGTGCTGCTGGCCGGGGGTCGGTGTGACTTGGGGTGGCTACGTGTGGTCCCACTACCTGTTGGAGCCCTGGCTGTCCCCCCCGGGGCTGCAGGTGGGAGGTGACATGCCCTTGACACCCGCCCCCCCCCCCCCCCCCCCCCCCCAACCTGCGTTTGACCTTCTGGGGTGCCTGCGGGGCATGGGAAAAACTGGGTCAGTCAGTGCGTCTGCTCCTGCTTTGGGAAAATCTGTTGCTGTGGGTCTGCCCCGATGAACCCAAGCCCTGGCGTGGGCGCTCGGAGCCCTGCGATCCTGTGCGGTGGCAGGATCTGGCCCGTGGTCCCTGGCAGACACGGTGCTGTTGATGGCTCTGTCCTGGCTGCTCCACCTACCCGTCGCCAGCTCCCCTGGCACTGCCCCTTTCCCGGCAAGGGAGAGACTCCCTTTTCGTGGGAATTCCCTCTTTCCTGGCAAGGCATGCCTGTGCTGGCACCGCACGGTCCCCTTTAACCTCCTGCAAGCCTGTGTGGAGGTCAGCTTCCCAGAGCCTGCCCCGGGAGGATGGGGGGGTTCCCGGGGACCCTCTTCCATCTCCAGGACAAAGCTGGCCTGGCCAGTGGGACCCTGTTCCCAAGGAAGCCACCCAGGGCTCTGCAGGGCCATGGGAGTGCCCCTGTGGGGTCCCTGCTCTCCACGCCAGCTGGCCTGGACCGAGACGTGCCTGCACACACATGCCTTTGGCTTGTAAGGAAGATGAAGCCCCCCACGACAAGAACAGGCTGGGAATTAACCTCAAAATTACGCTTGGCCTGAATTGGAAGAAGAGCAGAGTGTAAAGCAGTTGCTTTTAATTTTCTCCATGCGTGTGCTCTCTTGGGGCATGGGGACTGGCACAGATAGAGGAATTTGAGGACGTCTTTACAGCTACCAGTGCCTTTTTTTTCTTTTTTCTTTTTTTTGAAACCGTGGCATGGATGCCCAGAGGACCACCCAGTTAGAAAATGGAGCTCGCAGCCTTTTCCCAGTGCCTCCTCCCGCCCCAGCCTGTGACACCCCTGCCCAGTGATGGGGGGTGTTTATTTCCATCTCTCCTCCTTAGGACATTATCACTTTCCTACTGTTCTGGACGCCGAACAGCCGGCCGCCAGCAGCCCCAAGGCTGGAGAGTGTCAGCGTTGGGTCGCAAGCTTGGCTTTGCTCTGCGGCATTGCATCGATGGGGCTGCAATGCCCTCGGCAGGGATCTTATCCTGGGTCTGTGCGTTGTCGAAGGGGTGAGGGATCATGTCCCGGGCACGCTTTCACCTCCACCCCCTGCTCCTCGGGAGAGGAAAAGACCCCTCTTTCCCGGAAAGCAGCCCCTATGCTTGCATTCCCTGCTCCCGGCTGCTTGTATCATGCTGCAAAAATCCGCCTGTACTCGACTAATTATTAGGACTGAACAGGGGGAGATGCTCTGCAAATGTCAAACCCGCCTCTGTTGGTAGCTGCAGTGGGCAGGGACTTGGGGGGCACAGCCAGAGGAGCTGGGGCGGGCAGGGTCGTGGTGGCTGTCCCCCACGGGCAGCATCCCGTCCTTGGAGAGTGGCGTGCAGGCAGTGAGGGCAGCGGGTGCTCGGGAGGGGTGTCAGGTTGGGTGCCGGGGTCGGCTTTGGGTGCGCTTAACCCTCCGTGTGGCCCAAAGGAAGGGGCGTGGCGGTGCCTTTGGGTGCTGGAGAACCATCCCCTTTGCACACTTACTTGCTCCTGGTTTTTTTGCATGGCGCCGCACCTTATCTGCTCTGGCACCCGAGGAAGCGATAAATCCCCTCTCCAGCACTCTGGAGAGATGTTGCGGCTTCTCCCAGGCGCTGAGGAAGCCCCGTCGTGGGAGGTGGTTAGATACGTCTGCTTGCTGCGGGGCACCCGGGCTTCGGGGCTGCTCGAGGAGTGGGAGCTGGGATTGCAAAGCCCGTTCCTTCCCACTTCCATTTTGCTGCTGCTTGACAAATTGCCCGTGCACGCTGCAGCCGGCCTCTTCCAGCTCTTGCTCCAACTGCCCAAGCCGATGGCAGTGCTCCGACCCGAGGGCAGCCCTGGGGCCAGGCCAGGGTATTTGCAGGAGGAGACCGGCTGTTTGCACGAAGGGTGAATTCAACCTTTCCCCTTCCTGTTCCTCCGGTCGGTCGGTCACTCCTGCTGCCCACGCAGCAAATTGCCCAGGCACCTCCTTTCTTTGGGGTTTGCCGGTGGCTGGGTCAGGGCTGCCGGTGTGCCGGAAGGGCTGTGCCGTGCGTGGTGACCGCCAGCCACCCCACGGCAGCGGTGCCTCGTGCTCCTCACGCCCCAGGTCTGGTCTGTCCGGTCTGGTTTGGCCTCTTCGTGCACGGTGAGATGTGTTGGTGGTGAAAGCCTGGCCTGGCCGATTTGCAGCTTCGGCAGCAGCTGGCTCATGCTCACGCCCGTGCTGTGCAAATGTGTTTTTGTGGGAGAGTGGGAGGTGGATGGAGAGGGGACTGTCCCCACGTATCCAGGGCTGCCCAGGTCTCGGGCTGGGGAAAGCTGAGCTTGGACCGAACCTGGGGGCAGCGAGCGGCTGCCTGGATGCAGAGCTGGGGGATGGAGAGCGCTTTTCATGCCGGGAGCGGTCGTGGATGCCCACTGGCAGCACAGCAGCCTCCCGTGCTGGGGTTTGGCCCCGCTCCGCTGCCCGTCGCCAAGTGACATATGGCGGAGGGGAAATACTGTACAGGCAGGGAAGCTGAGATGTAAGCGGCTTAACCACCGAGGCTGGGCTATGTCCCCGGCCCTTGGGATTGCCGCCGGAGCGTGGGTTTGCACAGCAGTGTTTGCAGAGCCTCCCGCCGGCCGGGGTCGTGGGTCTCCAGCGGTCCATGTGGCATCCCACTGGGAGCATGCAAAATGTTAAGTAATGCCTGTCTCTCAGTTCCTGGAAGCTATGCTGTGGGCAGGAAAGCCTGCTTGGGTATCCCATCCCATTCCTGCCTCAAACACCATGTCACCTTCCCCATTCCTGCTGGGTGATGGCTACTCCGACTCACCCATCAGCGATGTTCTCTTGGGCTCCAAGGTGTGCAAAACAGAGAGCAGAGCGGTGCTGAAACCGCCTAGATTTCCTCTTTTGAGGTTGCAACCACAGTGTTTGTGGTGACTTTCCCCTTGAGCTGTGCCAGAAGCTGGTCCCTGCCTCCAGGGAGCTCTGAGCGGTTTGGGAGTCGCTGCACAGGGGACGGTCTCTGCTCTGGGACCATGGTCTCCTGTGGGTCCAGCTGAGAGCTGTGACCCTGTCCCCGAGTACCCAGAGATGCATGCAGGGAGCAGCAGGCGCTGCTGTCGCTGCTTTCAGAGAGGCCCCTTTGGTGAATATTGGGACTAAACCCATAAAGGTGGTGGGATGGGAGTTACCGTGGGTTCACCCACAGCCTGGGTCAGGCTAGGGCTGCTGTTTTCTAGCAGGGCTGCTGCGAGCCCCACACGGCTGCCCCGGTGTGCAGGGCTCTCTGCGTTCAGTGTTGGAGGCAGAGCCGAAAGCTCCGCTGCAATGGTCCATTTTTTTTTTTTTCCCCTTCCCGCTCAGTTGCCAAGCCTGAACAAAACAAGCCCTGCCTCCACCCGAGACAGGCTGATTACGTCTGCCGGCAGCCTAAACAGATTATCCCTCCCGCCACGCGCTCAGAGCCAGGAGTCTCTCCCGGCGATGGATTCGGACTTCCCTCGGAGCACGTTGGGGTGGCTGGGGACTGGCTGTGGGGGCATCCCCAGCCCACCTGGGTGTCCTGGCACCCCACTGGGGATGTGGTTGCTCTGCCACGGGGCTGAGTCTGGGCCCTAAGAGGAGAGGTGGATGTCAGTAAAGCTCTCGTGTTCCACCTTGTGCAATGTGGGCACCGTGGGGCTGGCACCGTGGGGCTGGCACCGTGGGGCTCTGCTCAGTGCCACTGAGCACCCTGCTTGGCTGGCTGGTTTGCGTGGGGGAGGGAAGAGGTGAAGGTACCCCCGACAAACACTGCAGGGGTGAAAGCCTGTCCAACGGGTGCGCTGGTTGGTGTCACAGCCCACCTCCGGCCCTGTGACCTGGTGCTCCGTGGGCTGTCAGGCTCCTGTGACTTGTCCTGCCTGCTGGAAGCAGGTGACTGTGCCCTCTCTGCCCTGCAGCCCTGGGGATGCGCAGGGGTTCCTGTATCACGCTGTGCTTTGGAAAGTGCTGAATGGCTCTGCACGTCCTTCGAGCCCAGTCTCCTGGCTGCTGGGAATCGCGTTCCTAGGGCTGGTGGAGCTGGTTGGGGTGGGGTGATTTGTCCGTGCCTGGGCAGCATCAGCGCGGCGGCTTGACAGCTTCGTGTAAACCGAGCTGGGGCCGCTTCCTTCTCCGCTTCTTCCCACCCGCTGGGCTGCCAGTGCTGGCCCTGGGCCCTAGGCTGGAAGCAGCGTCCTCCTCTTGATGCAACGCAGGCCTGCAGGCCGAGGGGACGGACGCGGTGGCTGGGGCAGCGACCTGAGAGGGAGGTGAGGGGCTGCCGAGCACCCGCAGCACAGCTCCGGTGGCGGGCCCTGAAGCTAAGCAGGGCCGGGCAGGGTCAGAGGCGGGATGGGATACCTGGGCGTTCCCAGAGGTGCGACAGGAAGCGGAGAGGTGATGCGGGAGTGTTTCTGCCTGAGTCAGCCTCCGCGGTCCCGCGGGACGGGACGGAACCAGGCACTGTGGGGCTCCAACCCGGCCGCACCTCCCGCACAGTGGTGCCCCTGGAAGGCACTGCGGCTATATCACTTTTTTTGGGTGGCAAGGCGCCTGCAGATCTCTCCCGGGGCGGCGGGGCAGAGGCTTCGGCACCTCCCGGCCGAGGTCGCGGCGGGTGGTTGGCTTTGTCACCGTGAGCCGTGCCGGAGGAACCGGCTTTCCTCTTCCAGCCCGCCCTGTGAGTGTCACCCCACCCCACCCCAGACGTGGATGCATCGCGCTGCCAGCAGCTGCCCTCCGCTCTGCTTTCCGCGTTGTTTTGTGGCTCGCCCTTCGGCCAGGTACTGTCTGGATAAAAGCAAAGCCGCCCAGCACCCGAGCATCCCGTGTGGCTGCTACCTGCGGGGAAACTGCCTGGAGCTGCCCTTTGGACATCGCCGGAGGCGGACAGGGCTCTGCGTGGTCAAAGGCACCCTGGGAACCCTGGGGTTGCTCTAAACCGTTCCCTTAATGTGAGGTTGGACAGATCTGCGTGGACGGGGGAACTTTTTGCTCTGAGCCCTTGCTCAGTGCTGGGCATTGCGTTTTCCTCCTCTTGCTGAGCTCTCCGGAGGAAGCTGAGCTGGTGCGAAGCGACGTGCGGCTCCAGCTCCATCCTGGTGCCCTAACGCTCCCCTGGACCTGCCTCCCGCAGCGGCATCGAGCAGGTTTATTTTAAACCTCGCTTCAGCAGCACCATTCCAATGCAGGTGTGATGGGTTTATTTCAGACACTTTGTGCGCTAGTTCATATCCCTTTTATTTAGGCTTGTACCTCTCTGGGTGTTTGCTTGGTTTTAGCAGTAGCTTGTTTTGGTTTGGCTTTAAAAAGCGCTGCTGCGTGTTCATCTGTTGGCGGGTGGAACCAGGCTGCCCACGCCGGCTGGCTCTAATTCATACCTTTCAGCTATTTTGGTTTCAATGTCTGAAATTGGACGCTTCTGCTGAAATAAGTATAGCCCACCGGTGCTTTTTTATGACACCGGTAAAGAAATGACCGCGTTCTATATTAAGGGCATGTATTTCAGGTGCCCAGTGCTTTATATGTGGTCAGCTGAGCCAAAATTGGAGGGGTTGAGGGCAAAATAATGTTGGCTGAGGGGTGTGAGCCAGGCTGAGGTAGGGCAGGGTTTCACACCTGTAATACTGGGTTACGGCTGCTCGCTGCTGACCCTGGTGATGGGTTTCACTGTTACTTCCTCCCCCGTGTGGCACTCGGACTTGCCTGCTGCCTGTCACATAGCCTGGGGGCTACGTGGGGCTGGGTGCTGCTGGGGTGCAGTGGGGTGCTTGGGATGGTCCTGCCGGGACGGCTGCAGTGCTGAGGCTTGTGTCGGGGAGAGATTTTGCTCGTGGGGCTTTGCTGGGTTGAGTGCTCGGCCGTGCCCAGAGGCTGTGCTGGGGCACGGAGGGGAAAATCGGGGGACAGAGGAGGGCTGAGCCCTGCAAGCAGCTCGGCTGCCCGTAGCATTGCTGCCGAGGGCTCCTCGGGGTGCTGCTTTGGCGTGGTGGTGCCGAGCGTTGGGGACGCCGCGTCGTACCTTCGCTGTCATCTTCTTCCTTATTCCTGGGCGGTGGAGGCTACTCGTAATATCTTCTCAAGCACCGGAGCCGGTTGCTCAGGGCTCGCTGTAAGTGCCTCTCATGGAAGTTTGGGGACCTCCCTTCCCCGCCTCAGTGACCCATTGAAGGCACTTCCCGGCTCTCTGGTGGGTCATCTTTAGTTATTTATTTGCGATATTGCTTTCCCCCCTGTAAAACAGAAGAGAAATTTGGGGAAGGCCATTGCGAGTGGCCCTGCCCAGGCCACACGGGCAGCCATGGCCACATCCCAGCACGGCAGGGAGCGGTGGGAGCCCCTGCTCCAAAGTCCTCGCCTTGCGTGGGCACGGATGCGTCACGGGTGCCTTTGGGTGGGGGCGCGGGGCGGGCTGCCAGCGGGGCGCGCCGGGGGAGTGGCAGAGCACGGCTCACCCTGCCGGGCGCTGGCAGCGTGGGCGACACCGGGCCGGGCGCGGAGCGGGTGCTGTGCCGGCTGGGGGGCGGCATGGGGGCCACGGGCGAGCAGGGTGCCGGCACCCAGGTGAGTGGGCTGGGATGGCAGGGGGCGAGGGGCTCCTCGCCGAAGCCGGGGAGGGCTGGGGGCTGCGGTGCCTGCGGGGTGCCCTCTGTGCCAGCAAGACCCCCGGTGCGGGTGAGGCTCGTGCTGGTCGTGGGAACAAGTGGGTGCAGGGGTGCCCCAGGCCCCTGGGAGAGAGGGAAGCAACTCCCCCAAATTGGATCCCACTCCCAGCGCTCCATTTTCATTGTTTTTAGTTCCCTTTAAAGAGGGGGAAGGAAGGAAGGTCTTCTCAAATCATGTTTTCCCAGCTGCTGGGAGAGCAACACCTAGAGTTGATATGTCACGTTGTGGCGGGGGGATAAGAGATTTTGTTATTTCTTTTCACTTTATAAACAGTAAAAGGGCTCCTCCGGCTTGTTTCCAGTTTGCTTACTCAGTGCTTCATGCATTTGACAGTTTTTGGTGCATAGGCAGTTTCTTCTATTGTTTGCAGGGATTTTTCCAGAGGGGAATCTTTTTTTTTTTTTTTTTTTAACAGTACAAAACCACAGAAACTGGCAGGAGGAATCTAGGGGAGGTACCGAATTGGAAACAGTTTTAAGCTTGGGGGGGGGGGGGGGGGAGAAAAGAATGAAAGGAACAAGATTAACCAAATAATTTTGAGAGGAGCTGGGAACTTGTGTCCTTGTCGCTGTGCGGCCGGGCTAGGCTGGGGCTGGGTGTGCACGGATGTTTCATGGTGGAAAGCAGCATCCCTGGGGGCTCCTGAAGCTGGATCTGCCCTGGGTTTCCTCCCTCCTGGCCTGTCCCGGCACCTCCGCGGGGCCACCTCGCCAGTGTGGCAATACCTCGCCGCTCTTGCACCAGGCTTTGGCCCCAGCCCTTGCCAGGAATGGGGTTGGCTGATAGTTTGCAACTCGACAGGCAGCAGGAGCGGTGCCCATAGGACTTTGCGGGGGAGGACGTGCCCAGTGCCCATCCCCATCCCACCGCTCGCAGTGGCGTGGATCTGCTTCGCGCTGGCCGCTTCTGCGCCCAAACCACCGGTGGAAAGAGCCTGGATATATATATTTTTTTTTCCACTGATAAACGGCAGTGCTGTAAGGCATTTCTTTCCGGGTATTCTTTCCCTTTCTCTTCCCAGCCAGCTGAATGAGCTGTTTTCCCTCCGCCTGGATCTGACCTTCCTGCGTGCTCGGCTGTGGGCTGCTGGAAGCCGCTGGCGGGGAGGAGCGGGCTGGCAGGGGCCACCCCTGCGGGGAAACGGGTGTTGGATGTGCGCAGCACGGGAAGCGGCTGTGAGCTGGAGAACTGCCAGCGCTGGGTAGTTTTTCCTCTCTTAATTAACAAAAGGAAAACATCGAGCTCTCCTTTGGAGTATGTTTTTGCTGTGGAGTAGAGGCACGCTGCCGATGGCGAGGAGAAGAGCTGTCAGTGAGGACGGGCTCTGCAGCTTGGTGGTAGCCGGGAGGTTGGTGCTCTCGGTGCGATGCCATGCAGAAGCAGCTGATTTTGGTGTTTGTGGCTGGGGTTTTACCTCCTCCGGAGTCCTCACCTCAGTCCTGTTTGAACACAGTCTATATAACACCACGGGTTGCCATCAAACGTTGTGTTCCCCGCACTGGCAGGGCTGAGTTTGCCTGTATGCAGGAGCCTGAACTCACGCGGCTGCCTTCGTGCCAGGGGCTGGTGCAGTTTCCCGTGGTCCCCCACCGTCGATCCTGTGCGGTGCTGGTCCACGGTGAGCCAGTTTCCTCTGCGCCTGATGTGTTTCTCTGCTGTTTCTTTGCAGGCCAAACCCATTTATGGTGGCTGGCTGCTGCTGGCCCCGGAAGGAACAGACTTTGACAACCCTGTCCATCGCTCCCGGGTAAGTGAAGCTGAGATGCCCTCTCCCCGTGCCCGAGGTGGGGGTGGCAGGAGGAGTGGTGAGGGCTTGTCCCTGCCCGTGGAGGTGGCTGTGGCCCCGGGAGTGCAACCTCCATGCACCCGTCCTCTTGTGCAAACCAGGAAGGCGGGAGATGTTTCCTGCAGCAGGGCTCGAATGCCTTCTCTGGGATGCGAGGTCTCCTGTGCTGGGCAGCAGGCTGGGGCACTGCAGGTGCTGGTCAGTGTCAGTCCATGCAGTTTTATTGCTTGCTGCTGTTGCTTTATGATGCCTTGATGCTGCTCTGGTTGG
Organism: Mycteria americana; assembly: GCF_035582795.1. Lineage (NCBI taxonomy): Eukaryota > Metazoa > Chordata > Aves > Ciconiiformes > Ciconiidae > Mycteria > Mycteria americana. Next base: position 4,038,069 of record NC_134376.1, on the reverse strand, counting down.
GGTCTGGTTGTCCTGACATGTGCCACACTGATGGGAAGGCTCTCAGGCTGGCAGGGTGTGGGCTGTGCGGCTCTGAGCTGTGCTGGGACCATCAGCAAGGCACCCAGTTTCCCTTTGGTGCTTGGAAACAACTACCTCATTTTCTGCAGCTCATCATGGGCATGCCCAGAGTCCTGGAGGGAGGTTGCATCCCATCCCCTAACGCGGGTACCCCTGTGTCAGGCAGGTCCTGCAGCAAGGAAGAGGCTGAGAGGTGATTCCCATTTGCTACGACCCTCCAGAGCTCTGAAGCCAAGCGCATTGGCAGCAGAGACCCGCAGACAGAGCGGGGCACACTCAGCTCCTCCCCAAAGGGGTTTGCTCGTGCCTTGCAGAAGCAGCGTGGGGGTCAGAGCATCCCCATTTACCTGCCCTGGGGGGTGTGAGGCCCAGAAGGACACGGCCAGGCTGACGTCCTTTCACCGCTGGCTTGCGACAAGGACTCCCAGCCTGTCCCCAAGCTGTTCTTCCAGGCAACTTGCTGCTGAGGCTGCCAGGACAGGGCTGTCTTGTGTGTGGGAGGGATGGCAATGGTCCGTGAACCCTCTGTCAAGCAGCCAAAATGCTCTCAGAGCTGCTAGTAATAAAAAAATTTCTCCCGAGTGAACAAGAATTGAGTTCTTGAGTTCAGCCTGGGGTATATGGGTCATTATTTGGAGTCACAGCTAGTCATAGGCTTGCTGGCCCAACATCGTGGGGACATGGGACTTGGGTCCCTCCTGGAGCAGAGGCTGCCTGCTAAGCTGGGGCTTGCAGAGGTCCACAGGGTCCTTGGTAGTTTTGCTTGTCCCTGAGCACCTTGGACTTTGCCTGAAGGGCTGAGAAAAGTGAGATAAGAATTGCTGCACTGGGGCTATGAATCTAGGACCTTTTTTATTTCAGCCTGCTCAACCAGTTTTTGCTCTTGGCTGAAAACAACCTGGCACACACAAAAAAAAAAAAGGCAGTTTTCCAGCCCGATCAGTTCTCCAATCTGGTTTTCTGTGCAGCTGTAGAAGCAGCAGTGCCAGCGTGGTGCTGGGGGAGGCAGGACCGCCTAGGCAGTGCCACCCCCAGAGGTGCAGCCACCATCCAAATCCAGCTGATCTACTGCTGGGGGACATCTAGCATGACATGCTGTCACCCTGCGGCACCGGGTGCTGGAATAGACCATGCAGGATGAAGCTGTGGGCTGGGAGCACTTAGTTGCTTGTTGGGGGATCCTTGTGGTGTCCTGCAGGACTTTGGTCTCTTGGAAAGCAGTGACAGGGCTTGTGGGCATCCTTCAGGAGAGGAGGAACGAGCTGGTTCCAGCCTATAGCTGGAGTCTTTGTCTCTGGTTGTTCTTGTCCCCTGTATGGTTAAACCAGGCCAGCTTGGGGTCTGTCTGAATGCAGAGAGGAGTGGGGTGGGGAAGCAACTCCAAAACAGCCTCTTCTTGGGTGCCTGCAAAGCCAGGCAGTAAATCAGCGTTGAGCAATGCGGGCTGGTGCGAGCAGACCTCTGGCAGAGCCCTGCCCGATGGCCTGGCAGGACCTTGCTTTGCAAAGCCCATGGCACCCCAAACAGCTGGGTTTGCAGCGTGAGGGGCTGAGCAGAAATACTTCTGCAACATTCATCACCCTTCAGAACAGTCCCAGCAGTGTTGGGGGGTCCCCCCTGCTTTTCTGGCAGCTGTGGTCTGGTGGTCAGTGAGACCTGGGCATGGGCCCTGTTGTCACGAGTGCCCTGTTGTCACAAGTCCCCTGCCACGAAGGTGTTTCGGTGGCTTTTCTCTGCCCCAGTTTTGTGGCGTGCAGCTCCGGTGCCCCGGGTGTGACCCGCCTTGCTGTCTTCTCTTGCAGAAATGGCAGCGTCGGTTCTTCATCCTCTACGAGCACGGGCTGCTGCGCTACGCCCTGGACGAGATGGTAAGTGCTGCCCGGCGGAGGCGCGTGGCCGTGTTCAGTCTGTGCGGATCAGCCGGGGCCACCTCTGGCTGCCCTTGGAGGAGCCCCTGGTGATGCTCCTGGTATGGCGTGGGGAGGTCTCTGTCGAACTGGTGAAGAGTTTTGCTCTCTGAGTTTGACTTGCTGCCAGGCTGGGTTTGCGTGGGAGCTTGGTGGACGGTCAATGGAGGATGACGGGTGTTTAGGAGGCGCAGAGGTCCCACCTGGCTTGGGGTTGATCAGTTGCTGACAGATCCCGTGCTGGTGGGGTCCCTCCCAGTCCTTTCTGCCCTGCCCTGTGCCAGCTGGGGTTTGGTGGCGGCGATGCCCGTGGAAAGTAGGTCAGCTGGAACGCCTTCCTGCTGCTTGCCCGCCCCGGAGCCGTGGCACGCCACCGGCGCTGCTCCCGTCGGTAAAACGGAGTGGAGAGACAAAAAGAAGGGAAACCCGTCCACTGCGAGCTGCAAAGTGGGGCCGATGAGACCAGTGGGGTCTGCCCTGCCGTAACCTCCCAGGGCTGCTGATTTATCCTCCTGGCTACAGCAAGCCCGTGGGAGGGTGCCCAAGGTTGAACGTGCTGGCACGGCAGGGTGTGGCACGGCACGGTGGGCGCCCGTGTGCTGGGATCCGCCTGGGCGGGAGGCTCACGAGGCCGGGCACACTGGGATACGGGGCAGCGTACGTGCACGCACGTGGGGCTGGGACGTGCGGGGACCCACGCTGCGGTGGGGAGGCTCCCTGCGAGGGCAGCGTGCCTCGGTCCTCCGCCGATGCCTCCTGCGAGGGCACTGTGGGATGGGGAGGCAAGGCAGCACAGCGAGTGTTGCTCGAGTTTCACGCCTTGTTTGTTTGTATTTTTTCTTGGGGTTGATCCAAGCGTCCTAAATAATTTAAATGTCGGGTGGGAGCGGTGGAGGCTTTCAATACATTTCTAGTGTCTCAGCAACCTGGCTCTGCGCTGGGCTGGTGTTTCATGTCCTACAGCGACAGGAGAGCAGTGTGTGGCTGGCTGGAGTGGGGAGATGCGCTGATCGGAGGAGAAGTAGAAGGATATTGGGAAACATGATTTCTAATTTTTTTTTTTTGGCTTTGCATCCCAGAGAGGTTCACCTGCCCCAGGCACTGCTTCCTCTGGGCAGGAGCAAATGGGCAGTGTCCCAGCCCCGTGCCCTGCTCTCCAGACCTCGTGGCACCGCTTGCCATCCCCTGGCAGCCCCATGCCATGGGGGACTGTTGCCAGGGAACGCACAGAGGATGGCGGAAGCATCCCACGGTTCTCCAGGCACCTTTTGGGCTTTTTCCCCTTGAGAAGGGTAAAAGTGGGGGGGGGAACACAAAACAAACAAACAAAAAAAACCAAAAACCAAAAACAAACTAAAGGGAGCATGCACATGTGCAGCATGGGTTGTGACCCATGGTGGTCCCAGGCTGGACCGCCTCCTCGGCTGCTGTGGGTCCCTGCACCCCTCCAGCCCTGCGTGCCCTGTGGAATGGCTCTGACCCCGCAGAGCACCGCCGGGACAGGGCATCGGGACGTACTGCTGCCATGGCCCTTCATGGTGCAATGGGTCCTGCAGGAGGAGGGCAGGAGGTCTGGTCTCGCCATGGCCATAGATGGAGGAGATGGTCGCAGCTCCCTTCTCCTCATCGGGGTCTGACACATGGTGTAAAAATACCCTCCTGACCTTTCCGCAGAGCACGTCACTGCGTGGGATCCGTGCTGCTGTTTGCACCGGCTCTGCTAAAGGTGTCCCCTGGCCATAGCTGGGCACAGCCTCCCCTGGCCCCTTCCAGCCCGCGGCACCAGAGCATCCCCTGCTGCCCCGGCCGGGCTGGGGCAGGAGGAAGAGCCCCTGAGCAGGAGGAAATGGGTTTTTTTTGCTGCTCAGTCCATGCAGGAGCAGGGCCAGGGGGCTGAGGAAGGACAGATAGGGACCATCTTCTTCCGCATGTGGGAACGTGTCCCGTGGCGTGTCCTCCACTTGACCTTGGGGGAAGTTGTTTTTCTGCCAAACCGCCAGTCCCTGACCCCTCTGCATCGGGCGCCGGCATGGCTCTGCTGGTGGGACCGGGGCCCCCCTCCAGCAGCCCGCCATGCCCCCGCAGTCCTACCCTCGCCCCGCTCCCCGCGGCAGGGCTGGGCTTGCTCCCTGCATGCCGGGGAGCTGTGTTTCCAGGGGGTCAGGTAACTCCTGCCCAGCTTTTCTGCTGGTCCCCGGAGTAACCCGTGCTCATTGCAGTGCAGGTTTCTGCTCCAGCAGGACCCTGATCCTGGTACCACCAAGCTCACAGCAAGCTCCCGTATGTCAGAACCAAGTGCCCATGCAGGTATGAGCCGTCAGCTGGTCTGCATGAGGAGGGAGAGCTGGTCTGTGGGGAGCAGCCGGGCGCAGTGTGTTGAGCACATCGGGGCTCAGCTGCAGTGCAGCTTTCCTGCCCGGGCAGGGCCAGAGCATGGCTCAGAGGGTGCCATGGTCCTGGTGGATTTGGGACCCACTGCCACCATCCCACAGCATCAGGCTGTGATGGCTGAGTGTTGGAGGTCACTGGAGGGGACCGGTGGCACTCAGGTCAGGCTGGCGGCAGGCGTGTCCCTGTGGGGGATGTGAGGACCTAGCTCTGTGCCCACCACACCTTGGGCATTGCTGGCTGGGGTTGCTGGGGGACACTGGTTTCTCCCTCAAGGTGCTCGCCTGCTCCTGCCTGGGGCTCTCCACCCCTCCAGCTGTGCCAGCTCCTTGCCGTGTCCCCACCACCTCTGCGGGCCAGGGAGGAGTAATGGGGCCTTGCCCAGGAGGTGCCTCTCCCACGCACAGCAGGGGTACTGTTTTTTTTTTTTCACATGGGGAATCCACTTTGCAGCCCATGCAGGGACGATCTACCCCCAGTATGCCCTAGTTGCCCCCCCCAGGAGCAGGGTGGGGGTCCCACGGGGGCCTCGGCACGGGGGTGGCCTCTGCAGCGTGCCGGGAGCCGGGCGGCAGCTGGCCGGAGACCTCCCAGGCTGTTGCAAGCAGGGATTGAATTGCTCTGCCTTGAACCTGTTAGACATTAATTTTGTGGGTTTGGCAATTTCACTAAAAGCAGGAGGGGAGGGAGGGGTGGGCTCGGGAGGGGAGCCCTGGGCTGGCAATGGCGGCAGAGACGCTACCGTGCCCGGCCGGGGAGACCCCGCATCTCACTCCCGGCGGGTTGGAGAGGGGTGGGGTGTGGAGGAGTGGCTTGAAGCCCAGCCATGAGCTGGGGAGACCTTGGGGGGGTCCCCGAAGACATCGGTGCTGTGGTACACAGAGGCCATGGGATGGGATAGCCTTGGGCACAGGAGCCTTTTGCCGTGGGGTGGGTCAAGTTTGGTGTTGGATTGGAGCGTTTTGGGCACGGAAATCCCTTAGCAGAAGGTGAGACAAGCGGGCACCAGTGGCCCTGCTGGCATCCAGCCCCCTTCTGAGACCTGCCCACGGCTGTCCCCGACCTGATCCCACGTTTATGCTCCTGCTCGGCCACCTTCTTTCTGTATGCCCATCCTTCCATCTGTCTGTCCTTCATCTGCCATACTTTCATTCTGAAAACCCAAACCAGTTCTGCGCGATGGCTGCAATGGGGAGGACGTGCCCAGGCCATGGACCTCCATCCCCTCAGACCCAGGCTGAGCCGCCAGACGCACTCCCTGGGGTCTCCCTCTTTCACGCTGGGTGCCGTTCCTGCCAGCAGCCCCAGCCTGATGCTGGCACCCAGAGCCTGCCTGGCTGCTGGGAATGCCAGGCAGAGCACATCCCTTTCCCCTCCCCAGGGAGCGTGCCAGCGGCCATTCCCGGCTCTGCCGAGCCTTGGCTAAGCCGAGCCTGCTCAGACGTGCAGAAATTCCTCCCTCCCAGTGGTGGGTGGATGCAGAGGTTGTGTGATTGCTCGGGGTTGCCTTCCTATGCTGAACCGCCACGATTACCCCTCGGTGCTGGCTTGCTCCTGCCGTTTGATAAACCTCCATGCGGGGCCGGATGATGTACAGGGGCCGACGTTTCTCCGCAGCGGGTGGAGGATGGCAAAACCGCTCTTACGTTGAATTGAGGGAAGGCAGGAAAGAGGGTGACAGGGAGCCGGAGACAGGCTTGGGGACGAGCCGCTGTGTTAAGAGTGTCTGAGGATGTTTGCCGCCGTGTGCTCCCCAGTCCTGTGACACTTCCTTGGTTTTCCCAGGAGATACGTTCCCTCATTCCCCGTTGCATGGAGTGCGAGACTAAAGCCTGCCAAAAAAACCTAAGACTTGTTTTAGAGGTGGAAGAGTCACCCGAAGAGCTTAGACCTTTGGTACTTCAGGATATTTGAAACTAGAGAGGATAAAGTCCTCAGGCTGTGGGCAAACAGCCCTGCCTGGGCTGGGAGGGATTGCGCTCAGTCACTCGAGGGGACGAGGGGGGACCCGTGCCAGGACGGTGAGCGAAACCTCCCCTGGCTGCTGCCTGCCCGGCGGCTGCATCCCAGTACGCTCTGTCCAGGAGGAGATGCCCAAACTGGTGCTGGTGGCTACACCCTCCGATGTTGTCCCATGCTGCGTAAGGTCTCGGTCCCCCTGGTAAAACACCCTGCGGTCCCCAGCGAAACAACCGCCGCTGCTGCAGTGGGAGAGCAGCCCGGCACCACGGTGCCAGGGCGGTTCGGGGGGTTTTGGTTGAGGTATGGGTGCTGCCAGAAGAATAGTGCCGGGGTAAGGGGATGGAGCCAGTGAGTGGCAAGTGCAGAGCGTTCGCCTCCTTTTGTTTTGATTGCTGCGATCTATAATTAGCGGCCGAGGTCTCTATAAATAGAGCGTTGCTGCGTGGGAACGTAGTGGAGAGGCAATGGGTGCGCAGGAGGGGTTTTGCAGGGATGGAGGTCTCGGCGCGTCTCATCAACGCGCTGTCCCGTTCCCTGGACCTGCAGGCGTGCGATGGCCTCAGCACTGCCTGGGGACAGATCCAGCCCTGTGGCTAGAGCAGGTCAGAAAAGAGGGTCTGGATCTCCAGCCCAGCTTCTTAATGACTCCTTACACGTCCATGGGCCAGGCCTAATCTCTGTGCCTCAGTTTACCCCTCTGCCACTTCTCTTTGGGCTGGGATTTATACTAGGTTGGCATTTGTGCCAGTCCTTTGCCCCCAGTGAGAGCAGAGGGGCAGCTGCATCCTGCGTGGGGATATTCTCCCATCACACCAGGCCTCCTTTCAGTGGCTGCCTGAGACTATTAATTTGGGGATTTTTTTTTTTTCTTTGCTGGTTTCTTTGAATATGCTGGTTTGAAAGCAGGACAAAATTCAGGCTCACCTGGGAGCATCTCAAACTTGCTGGTGTTGTGGATAACTAACGCCAAGGCGAGAGCATCTTCTGGATGGGCTTTCCCAGCTCCTCCGCGGGGGATCAGGAGGAGCATCCCTGGGCATGACGTGTCCTCCCAACAAACTGGTCTCGCTCCATGTCTGGCATCTTCCAGTGTGGTGGGGTGAAGCGTGGGGATGGGCTGTCAGCCCTGCCTCCACCATACCCCTTACTTGCTGGAGTCAAGTTGCTTTTTAAAAATGGGGGGGGGTGGAATTAAGACCACTGTTTGGGGGGGTCTAAGAGGAGCCTCCACGCCAGAGTTCACTCATGCATATGGGGTTGGGCGGTTGCATCCTCCGCAGCGGCATTGCAGAGCCCTGCCCGGACTTGCAGCACGGTAGTCCTGCTCCTAAGTCAGGAACTCGGGCGGATTGCGATAGCGTTAACCTCGGAGCGATAGAGCGGACATCCCTGCTCCAGCCTGCGCTGGCTGGGAGGGAGGTCAGGAGGGAGCCGGGAGCTGATGGGATCAGGGCGGGATGAAGAGCGAGGCCAGCCCGGCGTCTGGCAATGGTTAGGGGAGCACCGGGACCCCTGGGCCAGGTGTATAAATAGAAGAAGAGAGGCCAGCTCGGAGGTGGGAGGTCTGGCACCGTGCAGGGGGCTGCCGGGTCACATCTGGAGCCCTGCACGGCCCCAGGCCCTGCTCCCGGCCACGGAAACCCAAGGAATTGATCAATGGATAAAAAAAAAAGAGAACGGTGTAAGCATCGGTGGCTGCTGGTAGGGGATCAGAGGGAGGGAGGGATGCGTGCCTGCCAGTGCTGTGATGTGCAGATGTGCATAATTATTTCCTAATCACCCCCCCCCCCCTCCAGAATTCTCTTTATTTGGAAGAAAGGGACATTGTAAAACGTAACCGTCAGCAGAGTTGTGCCGTGTTAATTTTCATCGTTGTTCCCTCTGTTGTCATCTATATTGTTTTAAGAAGCCAAGAATCTGTGCATGTGGGGTTTTTTTTCTCCTTTTCAGATCAAAGCAGTTTACTTCAGTCTTGGCACGGAATGGAAATTCATTGGCAGGGATTAAAAACGAACCTTAAACATCCTGGCCTCTCTGTCCTTACTTTTTCCACACGTTTTGCCATTTAAGTATTTCCAAGCTCTCCCTGCCCCCTTCTCCATGGGAGCACCAGGCTTTACAGACCCCCGTTCCCCCATCCCCAGCATTTCTCCCCGTGGACGCAGTTTTGCTGGTGCCTCTGTTCACCAGATCTTCAAGACTTTCAGTTTCTGTTTAGCATAAAAAGCTTTTGGCTTGAGTCAAAGCGTGTTTCAAATTTAAAGCAAGCTGAAAGAGAAGGGGCTGGAGGGGAGCGGCTGTGCGAGGCTCGGTCGGCGGCAGGGACCCCTACCCTGGATTTTATCCAGGACGTGGGTCTGACTTGGTCTTGCAGCGGGAGGACTTTCTTCCCAGCTCCTCCGGTTTTTGGTTCGACCCCGACAGAAGGGGAAAGCGACCCCTTGCACAGCCGTATCCTGCGACGGTCCAGAGGTGGTTTGTCACCTCGGCGAACGCTGGTGATAGTGCCCTGCCAGTCCCACCAGGCTCCGTGCAGGAGCTCCTGGATTCATGGTCGTGGCGTGGATGGGAAATCATGCAGGATGTGAGCTGGCTGGGCTGGGAATGGTAGGCAGCAGAGACGGGGATATAACTGGTTTGGTGGGGAGCGGGGTGGAATATAGTCTGTGGGGAGGTTTCACCTGGGATGTTTAGTGCATATCTCAAAGATGATGCAGTAGAAATAAGGAAATGTTGGGAATAATTGCGGAGCAGCGATCCTTTCTCTCCCAGGAGAGCTGGGCAGGAGAGGGACACTTGAAGTCAGGGTGCAAGGGAGCTGGGACAAAGCACATCCTTGTGATTGCTCTACAGGAGATGTAGAGACAGCACAAGTGCTGGTGGTTCCTGACAGAGCTCGGAGATCTTTGATGGATTTGTTGTGTTTAATTTTCAGTACTGCTTTTGGGGAAAAAAAAAATCCATGAACCTACAGGGAGCCCTGGGAACTCGTTCCCCAGGACATCGCTGAAGCCGGGACCAAGCAGCCTTGAAGGGGTTGGGAGGATACGTAGATCTTCATTCATGGTCTTTCTAATATTAATGTCTTGCTTGATGCTGATCCCATGTCATTTTGTTTACTGGGTTGGGTGTGGGGATCCCATAACGATGGTTTCAGAGGGGTTCATGTCTTCCATTTCCTGTCTGCTCAAAGTGTCTGGCCCCAGTTGCTGCTGGAGGTGGGTCCTGCTGTCAAGACACCTGTGGGAACCTCCATGAATGGTTCCCTACCCTACCCTCTTCTATTTTACCTCTTTTAGTTTCATTTAGTGTGGTGTTTGGGGAACTAAAACTGCTGAGCTGCAGAAGGGCGGTTCATGGGGGCTGAGAGAACAGGGAACAGGGAAGGGTTCCTCCAGGGATGGCTCCAACACCAGTCCTGGCACCTGGGTCCCTGGCCAGGGACCATCGCTGGGGCCCCAAAAGTGCCTGGGTTTCCTGTGAGCTTAGGTGGATCAAGCTGGCTGTTTCTGTTCACATCTTCTCGAGCACGGATGGAGGACGCCGATGTCCACGTCCAAGCCCCCTGAGAACGGCGTTCGGTGCCTGCAGGACCCACTCGGGAGATGTCCCGGTGTGAAGCAGTCCACGGTGGGAGGTTTGGGAGTTAACAGAAAGCGAGAGGATGAAAGCGGAGTTGGGAGAGCTCGATACAGCCAGTGACCTCCTAATGAACGAGCACCTTTGATGACCTGGCCCAGGTGCTTCCTTCCTGGAAACAACACAGCCCCTATTGTCTTCTGCGGGGCGAGCTGCAAAGCTGGAATTGCTCTTACGCTGAGCAACGCGAACAGCTTCAAGGGGCTCTGTCCTTTCTGCCTTTTCCCTACTCCTCCATCTCTTGAGACCTAGCAAAGAGGTTTGTGTAGAAGACGTGTGCAAGAGCAGTGAGGGAAACGAGCTGGACTTTAAATTGCATTTATCATCTAGTTTATGGGAGGCAGAGCGATACAGGCGCTTGCAGCAGCCGGAGTTTTTTCTTTGTGACTTCTGGAAACCTGGGCTCCGTACCCGCGGCCTCCAGCCTGGCTGCAGGCTCTTGGTGAAAGAAAAATCGTGATCCGCTGTAAAACGTTAATGCAGAAATCAAACCCGCCTCTAACGGCATTTAGCAGTGAAGATGTCAGAGCTGGTAGTGAAATGACACAGCTAATTGCCGAGCGCACGATTACCCTCACGTGAGCCCTTTGGGCCCCGGCTGGCGTTCCCACCCTCCGCCTCGCGCGGTAGCCTCAGACCTGCCTTTCCTCTGCATCCCACCGTGCCCTAAATGTCGAACAAAACACAGCACTCCGGCAACAGCCCCGAATACCGCAGCGGTGAGTGACAGATGGTAGCACCGGTATTTACTACGGGCAGTTGCTCCAGTTGCTTTTTCCTTTTTTCCCTTTTTTTTTTCTTTCTGGTGGAGCGGTTGATGTGAAGGCAGCTGAGGAAGGGGCTGCAGCGGTGGGTGCCTGCGGTGGGTGCCTGATCCCACCTCTCTGCAAGCCAGGACAGCGCTGGGCTCCCAAATATCCCCCGGTCCCTGGGTGGCCGTGCCCATCCACAGGGACATGAACGAGCAACCCACCTAAGGAACTAACAAAACCACAATTTTTTTGCCCCGCTGTTGCTTGGTGCTGGGGGTGTGAAACGAGGTGCCTGCGGCACGGCCCCGTACCTGCCAGCTGCACCGCGTGGCGGTGGGGACGGGGTTGGTTTTAATTCTTTCCAGCCCTGTTGCGGGCCACCGGTCGAGGTTGTTGAGGACCAGCAGTGGGCTGTGGGCTACGCGTTGGGTAACGCCGGGCGATAGCACCATTTTTCCCGTTGCGTGAAGGAATCCCGGTGGCTGGCATATCCCTGTTCCTGCCGAGGGTCCCATCCGGGTGGCATGGGGTAATCCCATGGGGTAATCCCACCTGGCCTCGCCTGGTGGGATTCGGTGCTTGCAAAACCCTCGGTGACAGCTCAGAGAGGAGGACGAGGATGTGAATCAAACAAGGCAACAAAACTGCTCCAAAAGTCAAAGCACGTTCCCCCTTTTTTTCCCGGCAGAGATCCTGTATTCATTGATTGTTGACATGACATATGTGGGTTGGAGAAAGGCAGCGGCGGCTTCTGGCAGGGGAGGAAGGGGCTGGGGGGGCCGGGGGGGCTCTGCAAGCTGAGATGCTGATTACCGGGGGCAGCAAATAGCTTGCAGCTGCCTCCGCTCAACACGCTCTTTGTGGCTCTTGCAGCCACTCTTTGGACGCAGCTATTTTTAATTTCCCCAAGCGCGTGCACAAAGCAAAGGGGGTGGGAGATGCCGCCGGCGTCCCCCCTTCCTGCCCCCCGCTCCCGGCCAGCCCCACACTTCCCGGCTTCCTCCTGGCCTCTGGGGAATGGGGGAACTGCACCCCCCCGGGTTTTTTTGGGTCTGCCTTGGGAGCCGGCCTCAGCTTCCCCCCGCCCCGCACCAGTGTGTGCAGGGAGCTGGGAAAATGCAGAAATAAATAAATACACAATTAGGCAGGCGTCCAGCCATGGAGGGGGGGGATGTGTGTGCTGCAAAAAGAGGCTCCGGCCGAGTTTTGGAATGCCTGAGAAAGTGGCTGGAGCTGTGGGCGAGCGTGGGGTTGTGGGCTTCCCACCACTGCTCTCCTCCCGGCCAAGAAGGGGCGTCTGCGGCCCCCGAGGAGGAGGAGGAGGAAGGAGGGTGGCAGCTCCCAGCCTTGCTCTCAGGGGAGTTTCCCCCCATCGGCATCTCGCAGAGTCCAGGACGAGGCATGTTTGTGCTGGAGGTGTGATGAGAGCGGGGGGTCTCAGCCAGCCCTCGGCATGCTCTTGCCACGACTCAAGAGCAAACTTTCCGCCGGTGTTTTTGGGGCCGAAAGCTGAGGTGTGCACTCTGTTCAAGCAGCAACACAGTTCGGGGTTAATAAATTACTTATTTGCAGTCCTTGTTTCTCTGTTACGGGAAGCATTAGTGAATATTATATTTCTGGTTTATCCCGGACATGCATTATTCATCAGGTTTGGAGTCTGTAAAAGGGACATTGTCAGGTTAAAACTTGCGTGGAGACAAGCCGAGGTCTTCAGTGAGGTTTTGTAAACAGCTTTTCTCAGGGTTACTGAATGCAGGGTTTTTGCAGAAGTCTTCCACCTTTTGTCCGTGCTGTTTTGAGGCATTTCTGGTGAAAAATAAGAATTCCCGGGCAGGTTTTATTATTGATCTTTCTCATTGAGTTATCATGGGCTGCAAGATATATAAGGTGGAAAAAAAGTGCCAGCAAAATACCGCTTGTCCCTTATGCCGGACCACGTAACGGCGTGTGAATGTGCTTTTGCTGATAGGTATTTTGTAAGACTTTTTTATTTTGCCCTGTCCCTTCAAAGCTGCGGAAGAAACTCTTCCCTGCAGTCACTGAAGTCTGACTGCAAGTAGGCAACAAGATAAAACAGCCAGTCAGGCTTGCTGAAAGTTAAAATTACCATAGGTAAATCACGTGCGCAGCAACTTACCGTTACCCTTCACCTCCTTCCCGCAGGATCCAGAGCTGATTTGTGTGTGTGTATTAACGTGGCTTGCACCCTGCCACCCGCCGCGGGCAGCACGGCTCCTCCGTGACCTCTTCTGCTTTTAAGGGAGAGCAGGTCCCTGGGGCAGAGGTGCTGCGTGCGGGGCTTGGGCTGCTCCGGGGGCCGGGGAGAGCTGGGGAAGGCTCCCACCTACCAGGGAGGGGTTTTTTCCCATGTTTTCCTGGCACGCGCCCCAGGGCCGTGCCACGTCTCCGCTGCCATCGCACCCCTGCGCTGTGGGGCTGCAGGGATGCGATCCTGGGGGTCCCTGCTCTTGCACAGCCGGTGCTGTGGCTCTAGGTGCCGTAGCTGTGGCTCTCCGTGATTTTATGGCCAAACAGTGCCCTGGGGACCCGCAGCAAGGCTGTGGGCTGCTCTCTTGCTGTAGCCCACGGTTGTCACCGCTCTCCTCTTGGTCCCCATACAGTGATGCTTGCAGCATGTCACCCTTTGCCACGGGTGACAGGGTCCCTGGCGAGAGGAGGCGGAGGGGACTGGAGCACGGGTTGGTTTGAGACATGTCCCAGCAGCACCCTGAGCTTGCACGGGATTTCTACCCCTTGTGATACTGCAGCTGGGGAGAAAGGGTGGGTTTTTGGAGCACGCCCAGCCTTGGCCCTTTCCTCCTCATTTCATCAGCCCTGCTGCAACCCCGTCAATAAAGTCACAGCAGATCACCGGGGCGCTGGGGAGCTACTGGGATATAATTAGGGTTTTGGTTCACTTTTCTGGCTGCTTTCCCATTAGGGGAGGGACAGCAAGGATTATGGACGGAGCAGATGTGTGGAGGAAGGGGGCGTTTGGCTTGCATGGGCAGTTAATGCCATGCACAGGCCGATGCTGGGGGGTGAAGTCTGTCATCCCAGGCATGGGGGATGGAGAAACCTCCTCAGGCTCATCCCCCTCAGGTGCACCAGCCCCGGATTGCTCCTCTCTGCTGGGGCCAAAGAGCTGATCCCGAAGGAGAGGTTGCAGGGAGTGCTCCTGGGAGCAGCTCACAGCCGTGAACTTGCTCCTCTCCCTGAACTCCTCTGCAAGTGCAGGAGCCAGATGGGAGCAGCAGGTTTAGGGACAAAACGCTGCTCCCCCGGGACACGGGGACAGCTCCGGCAGCCTGGTGTGTTATTCCCAGCCTTTGTCCCTGGCCGTGGCAGACACTCAAAGCGTTTCCCCCCCGCCCAGGTGCTGCTTGCCTTTGACCTGGCAGCGCCTGCCCGGCCGGGACGGCTCTTTGCTGTCTGCATTGGTGCCTCCAGTGCACCTTGCGTGCTGCAGCAAACCCCAGCTCAAGCCGTGTGCGCCTGTTGGGAGCTTTTCTCCTTGGAACTGCCTTTCTTGGCCAAAAAGCCTCCATTTTGTGCCATTCAGTGGGATGGCCAACAGTCAAAGGTTGGAAAACGCTCTCCGGCCACCACCCTGGCTTTTGGAAGGTCTGCAGAGTCCAAGCTTGTCTGGAAGCTGCTGGGAGCAATGCAAAGCAGAGCAGGTATGGGGTTTTCTGTAGGGGTGAGGCGTGGGGTGCAGGATGTGGCTGCTGCTTGGTTGTCCAACCCAACCCAACGTCTTCTGCTTGGGTTGGCCCTTGCACCTCCAGCTGCAGACCCCCGAGCACCCTGGGAGCCCGGCCGCGTGGCATTCCCAGCCCGGCAGGAAGCTCTGCAAAGCTCGTAAGAGCAGCGCTGAGGAGTAATGAGATTTCCAGGCTAATTTGGCTGGATTCGAGAACTTCCACTGAAGCATCTACGCCCTTGGGAGTTGCCTGAGCCTCAGGTGGATCTGGTGCTGCCGATCCCCGGGGTTGTCCTCACCTCGTTTGCAGTTGTTGAGCGCTGGTGCAGGATGCTGTATTGACAGTCCTTGGGGGTGAAGGTAGGAGCTTGGAGAAACCTCACCACGGTGGCAGCACCGTAGTGCATGGCTCCCACAGGAGATAGGCAGCGTGGGACGTAACCGGCGTCTGCTTTGCTGCAGCTGGACTGGAGCCCGTTATTTCCCCGCAGAAGGGAGAGCAGGCGAGCGCGGGGTGACCTGTGTACGTGTGGTGGGGTGGGAAGAGTGTTGACCACAGATAAATTGGGTAAACCACTGTAAAGCAAAATCTGCCAAGCAAATTTTCAGTTCAGCTGAGCCCAAAAGAAGCCAAACCGGGGAGAAACCGCAGCCGTGGCCCTGTGGTACAGCATTGGGTCGGCTGTTGAATGGAGTTGGCTTGAGTGGGTCTAACTCTATGTCTTCTGAGGCTGTTCAGCAGAGCTTTGCTCAGAGGCTTCTGCTGACTTTGTCCATTGTGAGGTGGTGCTTTCCTTTTATTTTTGTGTTTTAGTGAAAAAATGAATATTTCTAGTTCATATGGAACTGAAAGTTTTTTCTTTTCTTTTTCTTCTACTGAGACACCAGGAAACATCTTGCCATTTTATTTATTCTTTTATTGTGGGAAGCACTTGCCATTTTTCACCTTGCTTGGTGTGCAGTTCACTGTGCTTCCTGAGCCGGCGTAATGCAGGGCCTTAAATTATCTAGGGCTCAAGACGATGGCTGTTAGAGGTGGCTTCGCATGGCTGTGACGGTGCTGATGGCTTGGTCTGTTGCTGTGTGTTTGCTCTGATTCCTCTGCTCAGGTGCATTTGCAGGAGAGGTTGTGGGATGGCTGGAGACCAGGAGACCCGTCCCTCCTTCCCCTCTAGGCTGGAGGGAAGATGGATTCACTTAGGGAGGTACAGGGCTTTGATTGATTTAATTTGCTGCTTTCCTTGGATGTCTCTTACCTCGGCCATGCCCATCCTTGACGGTTCAGAGAAGACAGAATCAGCAGCTCCCTCCACAGCCCATTCTTTCCTCCCAGATTTCTGGTCTGGATCAGCCTGAGTCTCTCCACATGGTCAGATTTTGGGTACCACATGCAGTGGGGTGGCCTTGTGCATCTCAGCCAGTGCCCAGTTTCTGTGCACTCTGCAGCACACCTCCATGCTGCAAGGGTGGTGGCACCTCGGGTGGCCCTTGGCCGTGGTGGGAGTTGCCCCTCGGTTGGAGCAGCGCTGAACAGAAGGCCTTGGGCGTCATTCCAGCAGCACTTGGTGCTGTAAGTAACGTTGAAGCCTACATCAACTGCAGTTATTTTCCCACTTTGCAGGAAGACTGGCTCCAAAATCAAGCAGCGAGGGAGCTTTGCCCGGGGTTCATGTCCTAAGGGTTTTTCCCAAGGTGCAAAGCCCTTTTCACTTAAATGTCTATCACACCTTTTCGTAGCTGCCGTAAGGATCCTGAGCGAGGGCGTTGCCCCCTCACCAGTTTTTCTACCCAACTCTAGGCTTGAAAGCGAAAGGTCTTTGGAGGATCAGTGCAGCGGCCTCAGCCCGGGTGTGACTGGTTGCGGAGCCGGCCTGGGCCGTTGGGCAGAGCCTGCCGCGGTTTGGCCTTGGCTCTCCAGCACAGCCGATGCCCAGGCAGATGCTCGGGTTGTTTCCCTTACCCCCACGAAGCAGAAATCCAGGTCCAGCTGCAGTTGAACAGGGCTTGGGTGGTGGGCCAACATGGGTGGAGATCATCCTGCCTCGAGCCAAGCTTTCCACCTCCCGAGCTGTCTCCAAAATTGGCATCACTGTGTCTACAACCGTCTCTGTGTGCGGGTGACCTTACGAGTCCTGCTATGGGGACGTGGTTTCTGATGTTTTGGCGAAGCCCTTTGCTCCTGGGGAGGGACGTGCGAGCCGGCGTGCACGGCGGTGGTGGTGAGCGCCTGCACGTGTGTGCCTGGCAGCACGTGGTGCAGGGACCACCTGGGACTTCTCTCCTGCACCGAGGGGGTGGAGAATAAAGTTGACAAGGCCAATTTGGAACAGCGCAATTTAAAATTCAAATATCAAGATGCAAATGAAGCCCGCCTTTCCTTCCCACCCCCAAACGACTGCGTTTCCATCTCCAGGCGACTCGCCCGCCATGGTCCCTGCACCACGCTCTGGTCCCTCTCTGCGTGTACTGTCCCAGCGCGTGGTCTTGCCGGGCTTTTGCCATCGGGCTGATTACCATGACAACTTGCTTGAGCGCTGCAGATATTTTCTTCCCCTTTGGCTGGGTAGCTGTTGTGCCTGCACGTCAGGGAGCGGGGAAGATGCCACGCTGGCAGCTGCGAGCAGATGGGGTCGGATCCGTTATCATGTATTCCTCCCACCCCCCTCCTAGGAGGGGAGGAAGACATTTTGCATTTTAAATGCATTTAAATCCTGGAGAACAAGAGGGAAGAATAACTCTTGGGTTTGCAGGGCTGCGAGGTGCCCGTGCAGCATGGCAGGGCCGGCAAGTGCCCGTGCAATGCTAGGCTTTTGCTTTGGTCCCCAAAGAGCCAGGATATGGGTTGAGTGGCTGCTCCAAGCTCTTTGTGGAATGCTGGGCTTTCGCTTTGGTGCCCAAAGAGCCAGGATGGTGGCTCGGAGCGGCCCCTCGACCCCTATCCCAGTGGGACCTCACTCTTGTTCCCATCACGGTGCCGATGTTCTCTGCATCTTCTGTCCCTCTTCCCCTCCAGTAACGCTGGACGTGGAGCGTGCGTGTACACAGGTGCAAGCTCCTTCGAAGGGCTCCCTGGATTTGGGGATGCTGCCGAGGACCCAGAGGGTTGGACCCCAGCACCAAGGGAGGTTGCACCCACTTGGTGACCACCGCCGGGTTTGCTGACCCTCCCTGCCCGGTGCGGGCGGTTGTGTCAGGACAGGATACGTCCCTCCCTGTCGTGCAGGGACCCCTCGGAGGCTGTTCAGCAGGAAAGAGGTTAACAGGAAGGAGGCAGGCTAGGCGCTGGCTGCCAGCTCCCGACCCCGCTTTGGGGTGGGGAGCAGCTGGGAGCAGCAAGAGCGGTGCGAAAATCGCCATATAAGGCCAAGAGGAGCCAGCTCCAGCCTCCTGCGCAGCCCCGGCCGGGCTTGCTCCGCTCCAGCACACGCTCCCCGGATGGGCGCCCGTGGGGACGGGGCTGCGGATGGGATGCGTGGCCCCAAACTTGCTGCCTGGGCACCCCTGGGATGGGTGCTACCCATGCCTCGCTGAGGTGGCACTGGGTGGGAGAGGAGCCCGAGGGTGCTCGCGGCTAGCTCGCAGGCAGCTCGTGGCCAGCTCGCAGGCAGCTCGTGGCCAGCTCGCAGCCTCGCTCAGTGTTTAGACTCGCTGTCTGTGGACGTAAACACCGACTCCGCTTAAAAGCGGCCCCTGGCTGAACTCTCCTGCCCAGTTCCTGCGCTTCACCCCCTTCCCCAAACTGCTCCCAGGGAAGAAAATTCCTTCCCCCTGGCAAAAGTGGAGCTGCTGATGTTTTATCTCCTGGTAGAGGCTCAGGAGGGCTCTACGGGGGCCTGGCATGCAGGGACAGGCGTGCACGGGGCTTGCTAACCCATCCTCCAAGCCCACCTCCCCAAGCTGGTTCCTTGGGGTGGGTGACCTGGGGCTGTGGGGAGCTCCTCCGGCAAAACAAATTTCAGGAGCTGGCTGTCAGTGCCCGTGATGAACAAGGAGGGCCCAACGGTGGGGAAATGTGTGATGGGGCCAGGGGGAGTGTTACGGCATTTATCCAACCGGGAGGGTGTTTCTGCATTGCTGGCTGCATACCGGGGCAGGTGTCCCGTCCCCTCCTCGCACTGGCACAGGGCGGCTGCTGGTGGCACCGCGAGCCAGGTTTGCTGCCGGTGCAGAGCCACACCGGCACGTGCCAAGGCCACGTCTGCAGAGCACTGCTTGTGCCTCCAGCTGTGACAGGGGGTGATGGCTTCTGGCTGGCTGGAGAGTCCAGGCAGCAGTGAGATCTGGGGGCATCTTCCCCTGTTTCTTGCACAGGGGCACGAGGTGTGCACGCAGAGGTGCAGGGGGACACGTGTTGCTTGATACCTCCATTGCATTCCCTTGCCTACGGTAAAAACCTGCTTTTCTGTTGCCTTGTGCACGGCCTGAGTAAGCTGGAGGTTTCTCAGTGGCTTCGCTGAGCAGTAGCTGCTGATACGGGAAGGCTGCAGGTGGGAAAGGTGGGCTTAGGTGGCCAAGAAGAGATAACCTGCCTCCTGCCTGGATGGCACAGGGAGAGCAGAGAGCTGCTGTGGGGATGATGGGGATGGGGGAGCGTTCCTGCTTGCAGGGAGGTGTGGGATGGAGGAGCACAACCTTCTGCTCCCCTTTGATGGGTGACTGCTCCGGTCCATCCTTTTGCAGAGCCCGCAGAGGTCGTTTTCAAGAGCCTTTGTCTAATTTAATAAATCCAGGATGCTCAGCCTGTTAGATGATCTATAAGTGTAATAAAATCTGCCCACCGCAGAGCTCTGGGCGTGTTGTGACCGTATCGATAGCCTTGTGCCTAGTGGCAGGAAGCCTAAAACGCTCATTAAAGTCCTGCTGCTGTGCCAGCCCCGCTCGCCCGGTGCCTGGGCAGCTCGGGGCACACCGTGGCCACCCCGCCGGCACCGACGGGCCGAGCAGCCCAGCAGCAGCACCCAGCCGAGCCCGCCGGCGGAGCCAGCCGGGGTGCATGCACGGGGCGTCCCCAGCTGGGATTTAGGGAGGCCGTGCATAGCCTCGCACAGCTGAAAAGGGAGCTCCTCGTGACTTTTCAAGGAGTTGGTGCTTTCTTGCTGGTGGCCTCCATGTGGGAACGGTGGAGATGGTGCTGGTGCAGGCTCCCTGTGCCACGCTGGTGCCGGGAGCTGCCTGTCCAAGCTACGCTGCTGCCCTTGCCCAAGGCATGGTTGTCTCCATGTTTCTCTGATGTGCCCGTGGCGATGGGGCAGCGGAGTCTCGCTCCCTGCCACGCTGCAGCCCAGCCAAGATCCCGCTTGCATCCCGCCTCGAGCTCCACCATCAACCGAGCCTGGGCACCGGGGATGGGTGAAGCTTTTAGCAAACACGGCAGCTGCCTTTGCAGGGTATTCAAGAGCGCTGCGAACGAGCAGCGGGCTCGTCGGCAGCCACCCTCATGAATATTTTAACTCGGAGAATTAACATTTGTCAAGAAGCATTTATGGAGGCAGCGTGGATGTCTCTTCCCCAGGCGCCGCAGACTCGCTGCTGCTCTGGGGCAGTGCTGGGAGCCAGGGCAGAGCCAGGGCAGAGCCAGTCGGAGCCCAGGCCCTTCCCGTATAGCATCGCGGCGGAGCGGGACGGCAGAGCCGCGATCTCCCCCCCGGGACGGCCGGTTCCCGGTGCCAAGGCAACCAGCCCGCCATGCAAGATAGACAAATGGTTGTGTTTTTTTTTTTTTTTTTCTTCCCCTCCTGGTTCTTGGCAGAAAGTAAAATGTCCCTTTTGTTTCGTTTCCTCCTCCCCCTGCCCCATCGCCTTTCTTTAAAGGTTGTGTTCCAGATTTCATCAACCCACGTTGTGTAATAGCCCTGGAGAACGGCGTGGACACTGGCTGTGTCCCACCAAGGCCATGGCAGAGCCACTCCTTGGGAGCTTGACCGTGGGGTTACCTGCTCAGAAAACATCTTGTGTACAGTTGCTAAGTGAAGCTCCGTTACATTTTGGATCGAGCTCCTACGACGCACACGTGTTAGAAATGATGGGGAAGGTACTTGGAGAAAATTCGGAAATTTTTGAATCTAAATCATCCTGCATTTCTACCTCAGCCCTGCAAAACCGTATGGAAATGAGGGACTCTTGCAGATAAACCCTGTTGACTTACAGCGTCAGCCCCTGCGCCTGGGAGTTCATTGCCCGCAGACTATCCAGTACTGAGCATCCTTCTGCCACAGTACCTGGGTCTCCCCAGTAATGTCCTGCTTGGGATTTCTTCCTTCGGGCTTGTAAGAGGTCCCCATTCTTTCTTTCCCTCCTTTCCACTCTCCAAGGCGGGTGATGGTGCAGTTGCTGGGCTCTGCATCCTAAGAGCATCCATCCGAAGGTCCCCGCATCTTGTCCAGAGGCTGATGGGGTTGTGGATGTGGAGAGCGCGGCGTGACTCGTGTCTTGGGCAGCCGGGAAGGGAGAGGAGGAGGAGGAGGAGAGCGTACTATAGGCTTTGTGTAGTATGGAGGGGGATGCTGCGAGCACGTGTGTGTGTAAATATGGATCTGTCATACCAGAGGGAAACAGCAACGCGATTGTTTCTTGGCTCCGGTTCCTCTGCTGATACTGGCAGCATGGAGAGCTGTAGCTGCTCATACGGTGCGGGTGCTGCCTTCCCCGTGCCGGCACGTGGCAAGTGGTGGGGGGCTGCTCCTCTTGCCGGGCCGGAGCCGGCTGGTGGCACCGAGGAGAGTTGCCGCTCATGATGGTGCCCGTAATGGTGTCCTCTGCTGGTGCACCCTGCTGTGCTGCTTCTCCTCCCCCCCGGTTAAAAGACATACCCAGGCACCAGATCCAGTCACGGGGTAGCTGTGTGCTCCATCCCATTGACAGCAGCATGGGAAATGGCAAAGGCAGGGCCGGTGCCTGGGGACGCGGCTGTCCCCGAGGCAGGGACCAGCAGAAGCCAGCAGCTGGAGCCCGAGCTGAGCCTGAGCGTCCACTCCTGCCTCACCCGGCTGCGAAGCCTCCCCGTGGCCCCGGGGTCCGATGCTGGGTTTGACCTTGTATCAAAGCATCTGCTCTTCAAAGGGCTGGTTGAAGTCCCAGCCTTGTTATTGTTTTGGCGTGTCTGCCGTATAACACCTCCCTGCTTTTGCATTTATTTATTCCCTTTTAACTGCTGGAGCCACGCAGTCCTCACCTGGCCTGGGACCAGCCTGGGGACCGGCTCTGCTCGTCCTTCCCCGGGGATCCCCAGCCCTGAGAAACCCCTCAGCGCAGAATCGGGTGCTCAGAGTCGGGGAAGGGGTCCACGTGTCCTTGTCCCCTGCTGCAGACCCTCTCCCATCTCCCCTGCTCCCACACCGCCGCCCCGCAGCTTTGGCACGCGAGGGCTGTCCCTATTCTCCTGCTTCCTCGGGGAGAGCAGCCACGCGCCATCGCCAGCTCCTCCGCTGGGGATGCCCGGCCGGTTTCGAGGTGCTCCCGGGGTGCAGTGCCGCCCGAGCCCCCTCCTTTTCCTCGGTGGAGTTTGCGCGTGTGCGCGCGCGTTTCCCTCTGGCACCATTTGCGTTTCACTTTGCTTCAAAGTGCCTGTGCTGCCTCCAAGGAAGGAAATAAATGGTGTTAAGGAATTCACATCCCGAGCGAGCAAGGTTGCTGGTCCGTCAGGTTTCATCTGCTGCCGAGACACGTCGGGGTGCAGGGGGGCTGCCGTGGGGTGGAGGGTTCGTCCCTGGTGCCCGTCCTGTCCCTGGCCGCAGGTGCAAGGGGGACAGTCCCAGCTTTGCTCGCAGCCCCGCTCCTGACGTCCCGGCTCGGAGGCGCGGTGGTGGATGGGGACCCACGCGTCGGGCTGCGCGAGATGCCAACGTTCACCCTCGAAAGGAGGGGTGTGCGGCAAAACCACTTCACAGGGCCGGCCTGGCGGTGTGGGGGACCCAAACCGGCTCCTCTGCTCCGGGCGCGCTTGGGTCGGGGCTGGGTGTGAGCAGCGGGGGAAGCCGCCCTGAACGCTGCCGTGGGGTTAAAGAGGGAGGAGAGCAGGCGGGTTTCGCAGGGAGCCGTCTCCTCTCCTCCTGTGCCAGCTCCCTGCCACATCCCTGCGGGACCTCCCAGGGAGTCGAGGGGTGCCTCTGGCAAGAGGGTCCAGGGTCCCCGTGAGGGACTGGGGCTCCCTCCTGGAGCTGCCCTCATCCCCTTTTTCCCCTGTCCTGGTTGCGTTCCCTGGTGCAAAAATTCTCTGGGTGGGGAAGGGGGTCGGACCCAGACCTTACAGTCCTGGAGGCCTTGGCTGTGCCGAAGGCCAAGAGACAAAAACGTTTCTAAGACTCCACTTGGATCAGGAGAAAGTTTTTCCGTCGGGTTTTTATAGCTCCCGGAAAGCAGGGTTTTATTTTTGTTGTCTAAGACAAAAAATCCTCTTAGGAGCCGACTACCCGCGGCGGTGCAGGGCAGGCTGCTGTGCATGCGCCGTGCCGGGGGTCTGGGCTCGGCTTTGCTTTCCCTCTCTTCCTCTGGCCCGTGGGGTCTGTGGATGCTGATGCTGGTTTCCACAAAGGAAAAGAGGAGGTTTTGGTGTCCCTGATGTACGACCAGTCCTGTTCGTGTGCCCGTGCTGGGCACCGATGCTGCAGCACCTGTGATGGCTCCATGCCACCCCGGGCTGTTGTAGGATGCTCCCACCCG